>NC_080195.1:33650673-36150673 GCF_030028045.1 Hippopotamus amphibius kiboko | reverse complement strand
CGCGGTTTCCCCGATCTCCCCAGCCCCCAGCAGTCCCTCCAGGCAGGAACGTCTCCCCTCCCGCAGCCACCCCCCAGGGGTGCTGGTCCGGTCAGGCTTTCCCTTCCCCGCCCCCCTGACTTCCCCCAGGTCCTACCCGGTTGCTGCGGGGTTCCTGAGGTCTGCTTGGGCCTCAGGTCCCCCGCTGGCCTCTGGTAGCTCTTCTATTTGTGGGGGGACACAATCTCCACGTCTTCCCATGCCACCATCTTGACTCCGCCCCCCCGCCCCCCCCCCCCCCCCCCATTTTTGTTGTTAAGACCTTGATGAACATAATGAGAAGGAGCGGGCCTTTGTATTGGATAGTTCTAGACAAAATGATTTCTTTATGAGTTGTAGTCCTAAAACAATGTATACTACTTTGGAAGCTACTCTTAGAAGAAGGAACAGCTTGTCCCCTACTGGCACCATAGTGAATCTGCATTTAAATTTCATTGGATTTTGTCAGATTTATCCCACTGTGCATTTTTTTTTCCTGCACTATTTCTGGGTGAAATTTCACTTCTCCTTCCTGAACCCGAAAGAGGGGGAAAATACATCAAAGCAGTCTTAAGGAACACACTCTCAAGCTTAATTTCTTTGTAGATGCAGTTTGTTTGACTGAAGTTTTAATTTGAGATACATTTAATTTTTGTTCATATATCTATAAATACATCTCCAACACACCGTATCAATCACGGCAGAAGAACAATAAAAGAGGTGAAATTTTGGAAACATGGCTGTGGTTAGGTTTATACTTAAGACGTGAACAGTGTCATGAGGATGAAAACTGTTCATTAGCTTCTGGGAGCACCTCATGGTCCACAATTGGAGATGCACTTTCAAAACCCCCTAATGATGAACCTTTCGAGTTTATTTAAGAGAGAGAAGGTAAAACCAAACAGGATGCAGAGCTTTCTGACTCCCTTGGTGTTGTTCCCGGAACATTAATGTCTCCTTAGGATATGAATGTTGACTTTGCAGAGCACAGTTTGGGAAATGCTTTTTGAAAATATTAATCTCCTTCATTTTATTTTCCGTCTTAAAAAGATAAGTAATTTGTTGCTAATGTGCCAGCCTTTTTTTAGCTATGTAAATTATCAATAACTTCTCGTTAAAAACAGCAAGTTCCCAATCATAGTAATGCAACTTTCCCGTCTTACTTGTGATAATAGTTGTGGTCAAATCATGTTTCAGCAAACGCGGAGCCCTGTCTGTCTCTAAAGCCCTGAGTTTTGGCACTGAATGTTTTTATTTAGCCAAGACACTAAATCTGTGGGTAAAAAAATCACTGCTTTGGCTAGAGTCACAGCTTCTTTTGAATTCAAAAGAGCCTGATGTTCTAGTCTATACTTCAAACGTAGTTTTAAGGATTAACCTTGCTCAGACAAGTAGGTTTCATGCTTTTTTTCCCCAATCTAATGTAATTTTTGGAAGTACAATAAATTTTAATTAGCTCTCATTAAGTTTTAGAAATGATCATTCCGCACATTCATTATTGGTGAAATAACGGTTTACTGAGCTAATTAGTAGGGCCAATTGGCTTTTAGGAATGATTTTGAAAAATGTTTTATCATGAGATTAGTTTTCAATGGGGTAGTTGTTCTCAGTGGGGTAGGTGAGCCTTATTAGAATCACTTATGAAACTTTTTCAAGATATATGTCTCTAAACACATGAATTCCACCTCCCCCCGGCCCCCAAGACACAGTGTCTGTGTGTCTGTCCCTCTCTCTCACACGCACTTTTTGCCAAGCGGGGGAATGTTGCGAGGCATGATTCTATGGACAAAAGCATCCCGAGTGATTCTGATCTTAACCCTACCTCATTCATGCTAAACTGTGCTGCACATTGCAGTCACCTGGGGATCTTTAAAAACAATCCTGATACACAAGTCATACCCAATGCCAGTGAAATCAGAACATTTTGAAGCAGAAGCCAGGCAGTTTTTAAAGCTTCTCAGGTGATCCCAGTGTGCAGCCGAGCTTGGGAGCCACTGTCTGGTTTGAGGGTAGGAGAAAGAGAACTGCTTCTGATAATTGGTGGGACCTTGGGTAAGCCAGTTTTAAGCCATGGTTCCCTTATCTGTAAAATGAGTTGTTTTAATGAGTTGTCATCTAAGGTTCAGTGGTCCTTTCATCATATAACTTCTAATTCTGTGATTTTTAAAATCAATTGGAAGATGAAACTTTGAAGCACTAGAGAAGTTTCCATCTTTGATGCTGACAGTGTTACAGGCCTTTATACAAGTGCTAAGATTCTATAGACCTACTTATAAAATTCAGATTTGCCTTCCCTCACTTATTTTGAGTTTCATTTTAGACACTGAGAACAAAGAGAAACATATAACTTAACCAGAAAACCCTTTGTTGCCTCATACACAACATCTGTGAATAACTTAGAAATATAGGAACTTAAAGAGTATCTGAGGACTTGTATCTGTCTGTTCATTAATACTTTATTTTAAGTAATTTGGAAATACCTGTCAGTGGTCGTATACTGTGTTGTAGTATGCTGCATTATTAGCACTGCTTATTCCAGGGTAGCCAGACCTATCCTCAATTTTGTGGCTGTAAAATTTTGCTATTAAAATTTCTAATACTTAGGTAAAAGTGATTTTAAATCATTTTATTTGGTATAGAGCATTTTTATTATTTACTTTTAGGGAAATAATGGAAAATGGATGGGTAGGTGGATAGTGAACTCAATCAACTGAGATGCAGGGCCTAACAAAAAAGCCACACACGCACACACCACCTACTGTATGGCTTGAATCTAAGCATGTGTATAGATAAATATAGCTTGTACAGGACGAAAGTTTCTGTAGGTAGAAGGACAAATGACTGGGGAAATATGTAATAATTTATATATTATAATAACCAAAACACGTCTTCTCACAGCATATCTGGCAGTTTGGGTCTCCTAATTTTGCTAAAAGCCGAAGAACCTTAAACCAGAGGGAACGCACCCATGGAGTACTGTTCTGAATTAGAGGATGTCAGGGCCACTGGACATCTGGAAGGTCTTCCCTCCCCGCCAACCCCTTTCCAAAATGTCTTCAGGTCTAACATGATAAAAATCAATTATTACAATATATTTTTTTCCCTCCACAGTGTGACCTTAGCAATCTATTACCACATAAAGAACAGGTGAGCTCTTTTAAAACCTATCTTGTTATTCCAGCTAATTAATTTACAAGGTATCATGTTTAGTGTTAGGTGATAACTATAGACATTATTGGAGTAAGCTTTTATTAGAATGCTTTTATTATAATATTGAAATGAGTCTTTTATTTTTATCTCAAGACTTAATTCTTCAGTTACTGGGTCTCTCAGAGTATTTGTTCATGTGGGTTATATTGATATTTACTATATTAGAAATTGAAATTGAGAATTAAAACCTTAAATCCATTGTATGTGAAAACAGCGTTTTCCTTAGCACTATGGAAATTTTGAGCTAGATAATGCTTTGTTGGGGGGGTGGGGGGTCGTCCTGTGCATTGTAGGGTATTTAGCAGCACACCTGGCCTCTGCTCACTAGATGCCAGGAGCGCCTTCTTCTTTCCTCCACATGACGACAACCAGAACTCTGCAGCCATGGGCAGAAGTCCCCTGGGGGATGAAATCACTCCTGCTTGGGAACCCCAGTGTTTAACATAGGTCATTTTTTAAACTGTTTTCCACAACAAAAAAGTTGAGAGAAGAGTATCTCATTGTTCATCGAAGACAGCTGATTCTTATATCTGCTCTGTCTTCAGTCATCTGTTTTGAAGAAACAATATGAAGACGATCCAGCCTCATGCAGATATATAGTTGGAAAAAGGTGTATTTTTAAAGCCTTCAGATAATTTGGTATATTCTTTGATACTGTACTAAAAGTCCACATGTGCTAGTTTCTTAAATTATTTAAAATGGAATTCTAAATCATATCCATGAACTTGTAGTAAATACTGTGTTAATTAATACCCATTGAACTGTCATGCATACTGAAGTGGATCTTTTTACCTGTACCTGATTTTACATTACTATACGTCGGTCATTTGGAAAGTATTGGTTCACATTTCTTTAGACAGTGTCAAAAACTCACTTTTGTTAGTATCACCACCAGTCTTACCAGAAAAGTCTTTAAATATTGAGAAGTTGTCAAGCTCACAGTAGATCAAGCTCACAATAGGACTTACAAGTTTTCCAAAAATCCTGATATTTTTAGCTTGATGGCTTGAATTTTATCATTAGCAACAGATACGTTACAGTTATTTTCCTTGAAGTAACAGGCTCACTTTGTTCATTTTTGGAAGAATGACTGTCACTTGTACATTCAAATAAAGGTGGTGTTCTATGAAAAAAATGGTTCAAATCAAGATGGTGTTCTATGAGAAAAGTGACTTAGCACTAAGTCAGAAATTCTTGTCCTTAACCCAACCGTATTTCAGTATGTACAAGTGCTTAATGCATACTTTCCACTTACTCAGAATATTAAAAAGAAGGATCAAGGGTTAAGAACAGTATTAATTGTTATGATTTTATCAGGGATGTTCTTAAGTAAAGCAGATTTGTTTTAAACTGCAAGTAGCTGTGAATAATTGAATGACTTCTAATTGAGTTTGGTACCACTGCTCAGAAACCAGCAGTTTTACCCACTTTTGCTCTTATGCAGACACAGCAAATGTCAAACAATGTAAAGGCAGGTAATGTCTTAGTATTCTTATACAAACAGTTTTGACATCTTGGGCCTCCTGAAGAGGGGATAGGGGAGGATCCCAGAGCCCTGCAGACCACATTTGGAGAACTGCTGTGTAAATTATGAGCACCGTGTATTAGTGTGGTGAAATTTTAAATAAAAAGCCTGGTCTCTTTTAAAATAAAAAGACAATTACATTTTTAACTCAAACTGTTTAAGAGAGACAAGAAGAAATACACGGTAAGACTATAATGTAAAGAAATAAAGAGAAAGAAACAGGGGAAAAAACTGAATCTCTCATTCACATTCATTGAAGTGAGAAGACTTCATTGCCCACCACCACTGCTTTATAAAACGTTCTTGTATTGATATATTTCCGTGTGAGGTTAGAGGAATGGAAATATATTGGTTTGCTAGCATTGCCTGTTAGGGAGGGTTAGTGCTTGTGAAGGCAACTCTGGCTGGTTGTTGTAGAAAAGATTTCAGAGTTTGATGTGCTGAATAAAAATAGGTCAGGAAACCTCTCTAAGGGCAGAATCCAGGACAAGAATTTGTAAAAAACTGTTTGCTTTGTCAAAGGTTAAGCTTCCTCTGCTCCTCTCTCTACTCCTAGCAGATGTTACTAAGATAGTAACTCCTGAATTAACTTTCTACATGCATATTCTTATTTTATAGAGATGCAAATAGATCCCTGGATATTTTTGATGAGAGATCACATTCACTCACAGTAAGTGTCAGTTTTACTGAAGTATTTTTCTCTTATAGTTGTTTATTTCATGCTGATTTGCTTTGAAATTAGTTACTAGAAGAAAATTACTCCCTCCAGCTCAAGGTCTAAATCATCTTCCTCTGAAGTCTTCTTCCCCACCCCATGTTGTGTCTAGTCATTTTACCAAAGGCATGTTGTATAAGGGGTGTGATGGATAAGAACTGAGTTGTGCTTTGTATGATTAGTGAGCAGGTAAGTACACATACCCAAGTAACAGAAGGTGTATCTTTTTGAAGGATGATTTTCCATAACATCAAAGAATGTAAATATTTGTAAATAAACCTAACAAATGTGGTAAGACCTCTAAGAAGAAAATTAGAAAGCTGCTTAAATTTTAAACCAATTAAAATGACAAAGTTTTAAGATTCACGTCTTCAGGTGCTCTGTGGCCACATGTGGCTGGTGACTACTGTATAGGACAGAGCATTCTTAGAGCCTTATGGTGACAGGACCCTGGAAGTGTTTTTTTCAAAGTTGATGGCAGAAAAGTATGATGACACATGGTGATCAGCAAGACTTTTGAACCTAAAAAGAGTTGACATTTGGTTAGAATTCTGTGGGGAGAAAGGTGGAAATATGTACATTTTCTGAGGTTGCATCTGTGTTTTTCTTTAGTGGGTGGTGGTGAGTATTAAATCACTGTAGTGTTTTAGGATCCCATTGTTTATATTTAAAAGACTCCAAGACATGTCACCCAACCAAAATTACTTTAAGGGGCACGTGGGCCCAAATGTGAAGACTGCTGCCTTGAGGGTACTTTTAAGTAGTTTTCTTCAGTGGATGCTTATATTGCCTTCTTTCTTCTTTTAGCAAGAAAAGCTTCCAGAGGAATACTTTAAGCGTGATCCTGAACATAAATTCATTTACAGATTTGTTTGCGTTCTGTTTAGTGCTGCACAACTACCTGCTGAGTGTGCCATAGTAACTTTGGTAAGCTACGTTTTCTTTCATAAAGCACCTGTAGAAATTTCTGTCTTGTACACAAGGTGCGGTCCTGTTTTTAAAATGAAAGTAGGTTCCTGAAAGGATCGTCAGAACTTTACTAAGAGAAACCTATGAAAAGAAAGTAAAATATACACATTTGAGCTTAATAGTCATTATGATTTAAAATGTTGCCATTGCTCTTCTTATCAGAAAACAGTTGCTATTCAAGGCAGCAGGAGAGAGTTCTGGTTTCTCCTTGCACACCTCAGGGCACACATGCACATACAGTGTACACACGTACACACAGACAAGGTGTGCAGTGGTGGTAGGATGGGGGCGATGACTCATCTGGTCCACAGGCAGAAACGGACTCCATGTAGTTCTAAGCTGAGTCCCAGGCTGTATTACCCAGACAGTTCTGATGTATAACTGACTGAGAACTGCTGCCCTCAGTTCTCTGTTCTTGGATGATGGTGTTAACCATCCCCGCTATCCTCTTGTGCCTGCATGTGGAGTTGCCCAGGATTAGGGTGCCAGCAGTACTTGGAAAGGCTTTACTCTAGTTAGCCTGCTAAACTGCAGTTGCGTGAGGACCTTTGTGTCATCCATACTGAATTCCTACGGTAAGAGCTGATCATTTGAATAATAAATCATATTCAAGTGAGAGGTAGTTGGGATCGTTTTACTTACTCCTCCCTATAGCACACCTGTATGGGAAAGTCAGCTGCGTGGTCCGGAGGGAGGGAATAGTTAGGCCGCTGCCCGCTTCTGTCCAGGCAGAATCTAGCGGAGGAGGCTTGTCCTTTTGAAAAGAGACCCCTCTGTGGACACTGGATCAGACACAGGCCTTTCCTTGGAGCTCCAGGCCACTTGGAGTGCTTAGCACATGCTTGAGAGAGGCAGCAGTGGCGCTTGCATGTGGAGAACCAGGAAATGCAGGGAGGAGAGCATCTGGGGCTGGAAGAGGGGCATTTCTTTGTAGACATGTTGAGTGTGACGTACCTGTGAGACGGCAGAGTGGCGATGTCTAGTAATCATTCGAGTGTATGGGACAGGATCATGAATCTGAGCTAGAGGGAGGGCATTACGTATAGCTGTTCAAATGCAGAGAAAGAATGTAAAATAGAAAGTGGGTAGAAGATGTATAGGGACTGTTAGCACTTAAGGGCGAGTCCCCAGAGGGGTGGCTAGAGTGGTAGGAAACCCAGGAGGGAATCCTAAGAGGTGCCAGGAGAGGTTCAGGAAGGAGAGTGTGGTCCAAGTGCTGGTTGCTGCCAAGGAGCTGCTCATGCCATAAATCCCCCCTAATACCTACTCTGTCCCTATTCTAAGTGCTGGGGATGGAGGAGAGAACAGGTTGAATAAAATTCTTGCCTTTATGGAGCAAGTGTGGAAGACGTAAGTTTCTGTGTTTGTTTTTACTTTTTACATTTTATTTATTTTTTTGGCTGCGTTGGGTCTTTGTTGCTGTGCGTGGGCTTTCTCTCATTGTGGTGAGCCACGGGGCTCCTCTTTGTTGTGGTGCGCAGGCTTCTCATTGCAGTGGCTTCTCTTGTTGCAGGAGCAGGGGCTCTAGGTGCACAGGCTTCAGTGGTTGCAGCATGTGGGCTCAGTAGTTGTGGCTTGTGGGCTCTAGAGCTCAGGCTTAGTAGTTGTGGCTCACGGGCTTAGTTGCCCTGCAGCATGTGGGATCCTCCCAGACCAGGGATCAAACCCATGTCTCCTGCATTGGCAGGTGGATTCTTGACCACTACGTCACCAGGGAAGTCCTGCTCAGGTTTTTTGAGTTTGGTTGTTGTTGTTGTTTTAATTTTTATTGGAGTATAGTTGATTTACAATGTAGTGTTCGTTTCAGGTATACAGCAAAGTATAAGTATCTTTTGTAATGAGTATTTTTAAAAAGGAATATTTCAAGTAGTTGTAAAAATCAGGAAGAGAAAGCAAGGTAAAGGAATAAAGTGATTAGAGGGACTTACTGGAACGATCAGGAAGAGCCTCTTTAAAGAGGTAACATTTGAACCTGGGACCTGGCCGAACCGAGGAAGAGCAGGAGCGCCGGCATTACAGGCAGAGGGGACAAGTGCAAGGCTCTGAGACAGGAATATGTCCTGTGTGTTCAAGGAAGAGCAAGGTGGCCGTTGTGATCAGAGTGGGGAATGAGGGAAAGAGCATAGGTGATGAGGTCGCAGGACAATGCCATACCGCACAGGGCCTTGTAACTTAGAGGCCGTGCCAAGAAGTTATCTGTTTGATGGGAAAACTCTGGCAGATCTTGAGCAGGCACATGAAGTACACTTAATTTAAGAGGCTCTCCTGCCTGCTTTGGGGAGAAGAGACTGTAGTCTGTTGCGAGTCAGAGTGGAGGCAGAGAGGTCCGGAGGCAGTGGCAGTAACATGAGTCAGAAGTGACAGATGTTGGGTTGGCCAAAAAGTTGATTTGGGTTTTTCCATAACATCTTAGGGAAAAACCCAAATGAACTTCTTGGCCAACCCAGGAGAAGAGAAAAGTGGTCTGGTTACCAGGGAAGGTAGAGACAACAAGAATCTCCAACAGATTGGAGCAAGAGAACTCAAATGGAGGTTTTTGGTCCCAGCAACTAGGCGTGTGGCAGTGTCTTTCAGTTGTGAGGGAAGGCCTGGGCTGGGAAGCGTTGGGATGAAGAGTCCTGTGAAGACACCAGTGACCGTGGCAAGAGTAGTTTCAGTAGAGCCACGGCGGCAGGGGATAGACGACAGTGGGCTAAGGAGAGGAGGCGATGAGGAGCCAGTGTCAGGGCGTTTCCTGAGGACAGATGGTAGGGGTCGTGGGCCATAGGCTGGGAACAGGTAAGTGTTCACAGTGGAGGAAATCTCTGACAGAGAGGAAGAAAGTGTTCAAAAAGAGGTTAATCGTGGGAACAGTATTCTGCAGAAGTGAGATGGGATCCACTTCATTCATAGAAGAGTTGGCTTTAGTGAAAAGAAAGAAACTCACTCCCACTGAGACAGGAGGGCAAGTGGTATAAATGAGTGTGGGCACATACCAGGTTTGCCAGTACAGGTGAGAGGAGATTGAGAGATTGCCAATGTCCTTTTAAGTGCCTCTAATTAGTCCCGTAGAGAATTGAACCTTGTTAGGGAGATTCATTCTTAGGGCACTGGAGAGTGCTGAGTTCTCTGGGGAATGGGAGCAGAAATTCACTCAGAACATACACATAGAATCTCAATATCCATGTTTGAAAACACAGTTGAGTTTGGAGAGCACTGGCAAGTCTGAGCTGTCAATCTGATAACCTTCAGTTAGTTAAACATACGCTTTAAAATTGGATTTTTCCTTTTTGTCAGATGGCATATGCACTCTTCTGCAGAGGTAACCACAAATCACAGCTTACCTCTTTCATCTTTACTCAACTGTTAACTTTGTCCATTTCTTTGTAGAATAGACATTTGATACATGGAAAAGAAATCGTGACATTCACTCGCAAACTGCCTGGCAGGTTTAGAGGGGCCTCAGGGATACAAACACGGGCAGCTCTTTCCGCCTTAAAACCAACGAATTGAATAAGCTGCAGATTATGTAAGACAGAAGTGAATTATTAAATGATAATGGAGATGTGAAAAATAGGGGATATGAAAAAGACTATCCTCTGTATGCATGTGCGTTCCTTAGAAAGGTATTAAAGATGGGAATGCTCGACAGTTAGAAAGCCCCTCTGTACTGCCTGTCCTGCTGTGCCACACAGCAGCCACTGGGAGGCTCTCTTGACCACCAGTTTTTATCTTCAAGTTCATGCCATAAAAGGACTAGTTACTCTGAAGAGGAGATAAAGATGTGCTCAGTCTTACCAGAGTTTTACATACTCAAGCGTTATGTAAAATTGCCATGTAACCACCACCAGGTATGGTAGGTACATTGCACGTGCAGGCACTCAGGCATTTACTGAGCAGTTGAAATCCATGCTGGGCTGTATGTGCTGCCCTTTACAGGTGGGAAGGTAATAACACAAGGCCTGTCTTTCGAATGCCCTTTGTCCTTTCATTCCTGTGACCAGAATTGGGTTGGAAATTCACATGGGCAGAGTAGAAATATCAGAGCAACAGAAATACCTGACTTACAACTGTGACTTGGCTTCTGGCCTTGGCTGGCCAAGCAAAGTCTGTAGAACCTCAGAATAAAAGGCACATCAGAAACAGATGAAATCTGTCATTCCTAACAGTTCTTATCACAGCACTTCAACTGAACTAAAATCAACGATCAGTGCTCTACTTTTTGCAGGTTTACTTAGAAAGGCTTTTAACTTACGCTGAGATCGATCTTTGCCCCACTAACTGGAGAAGAATTGTTTTGGGAGCCATTCTTCTTGCCTCCAAGGTTGGGGACCATCAGCCTCTATGGAATGTGGACTACTGCCTGATCCTCAAGGACATTATAGTTGAGGACATGTGAGTTTGTAAGGTTCTGGTGAACTTTCTGTTTTCCAATACCTCATTTGTTCCCATACAGTTTACATTTTAAGAAATATTACATTTTAAGAAAGGTTATATTGTGCAAAGAGCTGAAATAGGCATAAAACTACAGACTTCTTCCTTTCTGGCTGTAGTATAACAATTCGTATTTCCCATCATTAATTGGTAGGTCTTGATGTGTTATTGCTGTAATATTCTGCTTGATAAATTGACATGATTTTTCCAGTGGTTTTTGCCAGACATTTTACAAGCTCACTATAGAATAACACGGTATAGTGAATAACTTCACGGCTTTCTTAAAGTTGTCTACCAGGTTCAGACCATTTTTAAGGGGCACACGTCTGGCCTCTGAAGTAAGCGGCCACCGTTAAGGTCTCAGGGCTCTAGACTACTGCGAGGTTATAACTTCAGCCTGAGTCACACATTGTATATTTGCTTTTGCTGGTCTTTTTCCTCCTTTTTATCTGAGGTTTTGTTGTTATAGAAACCGTGATGTACAGATAGCCACATATAAAGGTTTCAGATCCTTGTGTTCCTATCTCCTCCCCTATTTAGGAGTATTCCCCATGTTTAGAAATAGGTCTGCTGAGTTAGGAAACTCTGATCTCTCAGACTGGGAAGCATCACCCGGGCCTCACCCAGGGCACTCAGCAACCCCAGCAGCACTTTGTGGGACCTTGAGTTAACTAGGCAGGTGCTCCTCACTGATGGCATGCTGACATGGGCATGAAACACCAGGCTTCCAATCTGGCTGTGGTGAAGGGCCCCAAGGGTGGGATGCAGGATGAGCCAGAGAGGTATTTCTAGCAGACTCTTGAAGTGCTCACTTGACAGTGAAAATGTCTTTGTGGGTGGCATTTAGGAAAGTGTGAAAGGACACGTCTGCATTATATTGAACAGAAGAGGCCGATCAAGATCATGGCAGGCAGTGGCCAGAGTTTGCTTTTGTTCCTTTGCACCTTACTCTAGATAATTCAGAATTGCCGAAGTGCATATTTAAAACTGAAGCGAGGAAACTTGTGACGAAGTGAAGGGACCAGTGCTTGTTGGGATGGTAGCTGTCAAAGTGGCTTTTGGTGAAAATGTCCACTCTGGTGATAATGGAAACTAAGTAGTCATGGGGATATTGTTGGTAGCCATTGTAGTAAACAGTGTGATGGCGGATAATGGCTTTGAAATGAATAGAGGTAATTTTGGAAGTTGCAAAAACTAAAGTGACTTTGACCATCAGTATCATCAGTCTTTAAACTGGTCCCTTGAAGGAAGGAAAATTTGTAATCGTAAACACCAACCCTGGCATGATGGCAGCGGAAATTTTCTGAGAGCCTGCCACTAAGCTGACCGGCGCTCAGGTTCCAGTTATAACATCAGAGAACATGCAGGGCAATGTGTGGGTGTTCATAGATGTGAGCCCAGCAGCCTTGGTGGCAGTGTCTAGCTGCAGGAAGAAACATTTGAAGCAGCGCTTTTCTGTGTAGAATGGAGAATCACCCGGAGTTATGTGTATAATAGGCTGCTTTTGTTGATGATCTTTGGAAATTGGAAAGCATTACCACAAAGTGTTGAATACACATTTGTTTCATCCCTCTGCTGTTGACTACTATTTGTAATGGTCTCACTTTGAGTCTAAATTGAAAAATTGGTGTCTAACAGCTTTTCTTTAAAACTTTCTAACATTTATGTCTTATTAAAATATATTTCCCTTCAAAAGACTACGTTAAAGTGAGCAGCTGCTGTTCAGAAAAATTTGCTGTGCCTCTAAATGGTCTGCTCTTCAGCCATCTAGCCATTTAAAAAACAACAAAAAACACAGAAGGTGCATATTCTGTAGGCATAATGCTTTTCTTCAGTGATTAAGGCTCTATTAATAGACATGTTAAGCCTATGAAGTACTGTATTTCCAGACAATTAAAATGTATTTGTGGAGAAAATATAGAAGGGATAGTGAAGTGCATTTATTCCTGTAGAAAATGAAGTCCTGATTAGCTGATTATCAAAACATTATCTGATTTACATTTCTATAGACTTATGGCCATAAGAACAGGAGATTAATTTTGGAAGTAAGTTCAGTTAGGTTTAAAGTTCAGCAAATGAGAAGCCTCATTTCTGCTCACATTCTGCTCTCCATACAGGAGAACATCAAGCATTTACTGACTTATCCAATAGATAAAATATTAACAGTTTAAAACCCAGAGACCAAATATATTGTAAAATAAGCCACTCTCATGTTTGTATTTACCATTCTTATATAATTAACTCTCTAATTTTAGTGATTGCTGTGAAAATGGTAAGATTTACTCTAGTTTTATGTTTATTTACTTAAACATTTGGCAAGCAAATGGCTATATATGGTTATGTAGCAAAGGCTTGCTGCCAGCACTCTACTTTCCCACTTCACTGAATTTGCTCTCCGCGTGCATGTGCGCGTTCTGTCCAGGCAGGGGGCTGCGGGGCTGAGCATCCGGGTCTGCCCTGTCAGAGGTCATATCATAAAGTGGGTTTAGTCCAGCCAAGACAGCTATCTTTAAGCTTACTGCCTTCTAAAGCTTAGAAAGTACATCCTGTCCTGTCATAGTGACAGCTTCTCACCCTAGGAAGGTTAAGGTGAACAGAAACTTGCATTAGGCCCTTTGACACAGCCCCATGCACTGGAGCAGGGGGAAGGGATTCCCTTTCTCATGGAATGTAGCTTATTTATTGATTTATTTGCGATGAATCCTTGTTGCTTCAAGAGTTTCCCCCCCTCAGAGATAATAGCGGTGGCTCTCGATGGATCCATTTATTGCCGTGGTGACGTGCCCATTCCTTTTGTTGGCGCGTATCTACTTCAGTAAGCCCCTTCCTGTTAGCGGCCCGGTGAAAATGTCTGCAAGTTCTTCAGAGCTAATAAACAGCATACCTCCTTCCTTTCATCTGATCACTGTAGCGGGGCCTTGTGAGTGAGCGTGGAGCATGAATCATACAGCTGCACTAATGGAACTCCGAAGAATAAGCCCCCGAGTCAGCAGCACGAGAGCATAAGAGGGCCGTAACCTCTTCCCCCTTGTCCCAAACTCAAAGTGCTGGGATGCAGAAGGGACCACAGATAGCTGTGCCTTGTTTGAACGTTAGTGTATTAATCCAGCTGGGTAGCCATTATTTGTTTCAAAACAGTATTTAGAGCCATCCTCATAGCTCAGAATGATATTTTTGAAAATAGCCCAGTTGACTAAAATTGTCCTGTGTTGGTTTTGTCTTCTCCTCCCCCAGGACTGAGCTGGAAAGGCACTTTCTGGAGCTGCTTCAGTTTAATATTAATGTTCCTGCCAGTGTTTATGTCAAATACTACTTTGACCTCCGCTCCTTAGCAGATGACAACAACCTGAGCTTTCTGTTCGCTCCTCTCAGCAAAGAGCAGGCGCAGAACCTAGAGGTGAGGAGCGCTCACTGGGGTTTTCTGTCAGCCACCAGAGCCAGCGTCTGTGGCCAAATTGTCTTGAGCAGTGATTCGGAAAATGGAAAGCTGTTAAATTAACAGTTTGAAGAGCTTATTAACCCTGGCATCATATTTCCTATGGTTTATACAGGGATCTCACATTATTAAAAAAAAAAAAAAGTAGATATTCTCTCTTCTTTAACCATAATTCAGAATATTTTCAATTAGATTTAATCTGTTCTTAGTGGTTTTCCATCTGAACCTCTACACTTACATATAACCATACGTGAATAATTTCTTACAGTTTTATCCCTCATCATAGGTATATACATAATCTACTTAGCACTCTTAACTGTCTTTTACTCAGCTTGCAGTTTGTGTGTGTGTGTGTGTATCACTGTTCAGTCCCATGAGTTTATTAGACAAAGCATCAGTGGCTAACCTGAGAGACCTATACTTGGAAGGTATAATGTGGGTTCAGATATGGATGTAGAAAGTACTTAAGTTTTTAATGGAAATGGTAATGTACATGGGACAAAGTAATTTATGGTTTATGATTTTTGGTGGGCATACAGCAAAATTCACAGCTGAAATGAACACATTTAAAATTGACACTCTCTGTGGTACCTCGGTGGTACTTTAGAGTAAGATGTTTTTCTACCGTAATTTACATGCAAGTGAAATAGCACCTTTCAGTGCTTCAATCATGAGACCTCTCCTGCCTTCAGCACACACCTACCTCATTAAAATTTTCTCAGAGTATGTAATTACTGATGAAGATTGAATAGAAGTTGAATAACTGAGTAAACACTGATTCAGCCCAAGTGTATGTTCATTATGTTTAAGGATCAAGTGTATAGATAACAGATGATACTGCTATTAGGAGCCTATCTTTGGGAACCCAATTTTTCAATAACTCTTCAGTTCCCCTTTACCCCAGCAATCTAATCATAGCCCTTAAAGGATATAACCTTAGGGAATTGGCCGTTAGTGTAGATATCAGCTCTCCGAAGTAGCAGTAACTATGAACTATCTAAAAGAATGTCGATGTGTGGCTTATCAATGATGCCTTTTTTTTTTAAAGGTTGGAACTTTTTTTTCCCCTAATCGTACCTGTGTTCTGTGTGACTTTCCTAGGCCATTTCCAGATTGTGTGACGACAAATACAAAGACTTGTGCAGAAGTGCTGTAAGAAGGTCCTTCAGTGCTGATCATTTCATCGGTATTCAGCACTCCAGTGCCATCCTCTCTTAAGGAAGAAGTGAGGGTTTGTAACATCAGAAACCCCTCGCAACGAGGACTGGAGAAATATCACCTCTCCTGTTCAGAAACCAGCAAAGTTAGTATTTTCACCTAAAAGAAAGACATTGAATTCAAGAGACTCATGGACAGCGAGGATTATATATGCTCATAGGAAAGAACGGAACCTTGTCAATGCAACACACTCTTCTGTCCTTTTTAATGTAAACAGAGTTACAAAAACCACTCCAAAGCTAAAAGCTCCCAACCCACACACAGTTGTTTGCTTACTCTGTAGGCCAATAGCTCTGAACGATGTGAGGTTTTTCAATTAGCAGTTTAAGTTTTTAGACTTTAAAGACACTAACTATAGAACATTTACGTTTTCCCTGCTTTTCTTGCCCCACTCCCCCATGTTGCTGCATATTCCTTTAGAATCAATGCAGTATTACCATTAAAACATGGGCCTCCTAACAACTCATAAAGCCACTTAGGAACAGACTGTTGTAGCATTGTTCAGTTTGAAGGCTTCTTCCTCCCTACTACATCATTGAAGCTGCTTGTCATTATTGGCAATCGATTTAAACCAAAAAGCTGCTGAATAACACTTGTCATTCAAATTCTTTGCAAGCACTACTTCTTAGCATTATTAGCGTGTTTGGGATCAAAAGCAGAGAAAGTATGTTATCATCTGCTTCTGTTGAGTCCGTGCTGCATTTCTTTTTGACTCTAATGGTGCTTCTCATTTTCTGATGATTTTCCTCTTTGTTAAATACTTGTGTGAAAGGCTATTTTCCTAATTCCAGCCAACATGGCGGTCCAGTAATTAGCAAGCAGGTAATAAAGTAGAAGGTGTCCCAAAAGTCTTAGTGCAATTTTAAGCTTTAATATAAGTGTGCTTGACACTGCAGGACACTGTTGCAGAAGTATAAATGCTACAGACTGGCAGAACATCATTTGAAAGTCTACTTGGATGTCTTCTGAACTTATTTAGTTTTGTAAATTTTAAACATTAAGCTTTTAATTTTAATTTTTTGTTTCAGCCCCTCTTGAAGATAGCAAACAATGGGCCGAAACAAAAAATTAAAATTAAGAGCTTAGTATCTCTCTTTTAGGAGATTGGTAATGATGTCACCTAAACTTGAAATATTAAAAAACAAAAAAGAAAGAAAGAAAGAAAGAAAGATTAGTGTTCTCAACTATGTGAAATCTTTTTCCGCCTATCTTCTCAAATACAGTCCTAGGAATTTTGCCTGTAAACAAAGCATTTCTGGGCCAGAAATACCTTCTCTTTTTACAGCAAGGCTTCACATTATATTGAGTGCTGCAGGTTCCATCGTTTTTAAAGGACAGAGACCTAAATGATAAATAATGGTATATAAAATATTACAATCTACCACCTCAAAAAAATATTGCTTATGCAGTTTGGAGCTTGGAAACTCAAGTATTGATTGCAGTTTTATTTTGAAAAGAATGCTACAACTTATGTGGTTTTTCTTCCTCATGTTTATATTAAAAGAAAAGCTAATAAGCTCTATTTTAATTAAAATATATTGGCTACTGTGTTTGTAACACTTCTCACTATTCACATAACATTACGACTCTGCCTAACTCAGATGTCTTCAGTCAGCTCTGATAGTTGACTTTAAAGCACTTTCAGACTAACCATTCATAAGTTGTTTTGACCCTTGCCTTTAGTTCAGGTGTAGTCATTTATTTCTTTGGCTTATGCTGTTTTCAATCTGAAGATAATTTAGAACACCGAAAATCACTGGCTACAGTGCTCAGTGGCAGAGTGCACTAGATGGCATTTGCAATTGTTTTTGTGCCAAGAGGGAAAAGCAGGTAGAAGGAAAAGTAGGCAGAATACAGAGAAAAAGGAATTACAGGAATACTGTAGAATCAGAACATGAGTTATTTGAGGATTTCAAGCAATGGAACAAAAGAAAATGGAAGAACAGGAAGTACTAGAATTGTGGTTGCTGTAAAGAGGGTGACTTTTAAATAAGCCACATAATATTACTTTTAAATGCTATCTCCACTTACCTTTCCATTAGAAATATACCAACTCTCTTTAAGGTTCTTTAAGGCTCTAGCCCCTGCGCTTGAGCAGTATTCCATTAGTCCTGATAGTACTGCTGTGTTTTCATCCACCTGAATTCACTACCTACGGTCAGATCTTTACCTTTGTTCTTGATAAGTTTTTTTTTCTTTAAGCTCTTTATTGGAATATAATTGCTTTACACTCTTGTACCAGCTTTTGAGGTACACCAAAGTGAATAAGCTGTATTTATACATATATCCCCTCCCTCCTGCAACTCCCTCCTGCTCTCCCTGTCCTGGCCCTCTAAGGCATCACCCATCATCGAGTTGATCTCCCTTTGTTATACAGCAACTTCCCACTATTTACCTCTTTTCCAGTTGGTAGTGCATATATGTCTCTGCTACTCTCTCACTTCGTCCCAGCTTCCCTTTCGCCCCCCCACCCCCCCAACCCCGTGTCCTCCAGTCCATTCTCTGCGTCTGCATCCTTATCCTTGCCCTGTGGGTCAGTTGTTGATTGGGAGAAATGGTCTGATTTAGTACAGAAGGGAAAAAAAATCTATCACAAGTCACTGATAGTTCGCATCATGTAATACGCCAGTTACTAAGCAGAAATGCTGACATATCTTGAGTGGTGGAAGGTGAAAAAAAAATGGGTAGGAACATTGGACACAAGGGTAGCTTCAAGAATAAGTTGCTAGAATAAGGAGAATCACTAAGAAATTGCTCTTCTCTTTCAGCTTTAATTCTGAGGCAATACAGCCATTTTGATAAATGGGAAATTGAGTCAACTTAAGGTAGAAATTTAAACATCGCTGAAAGTAGGTTCTCTGAAAATTATGATGGGGCATGGAAACTAGTTACTAGTTGGGTGGCAACTACGGCAGTTTTTTCATGATTTTATACCTAGGAAGGGTTTGTTCCCTAAAGTAGTAAGACTATAATAAAAGAATATCTGACTACCTCAACTCAGATTTTGTTCTGTTTTGTTTTTTTCTGTTGGAATATTGACATCAGTGCAACTTTAACTCTGGTATACTGTGAACTGAACTTTGTTCTTTACAAGGAAAAGACAAAGGTTTGAAATGTATGTTTGAACCAAATGAAATTGCCATTTTTGTACGTTAAATTCACATGGTTCACCCTAAGACAGCTGCTTACTAGGGCCCGGTGTTTATGGCTAAGGAATGTTTTCCCTCCTGTATCAGATTCCATCATGGCACAGTTCTTTCACATTTACTCTTCGTGTACCCTGTATGCTCATTATTGAAATCCAACAGCTCTAATTCCTAGTTTTAGAACAGTTCAAGTTTCATTTCTCAGTTTCGTTTTCCCATTCTATAAAATGTACCATTCCTTGATTTGGGGGAAAACATGCTGAAGCCAGTATTTACTGGAAAACAATTCACTCTGTATTCAGGTTATGTGGTGTTTTTGGAAGTGTTTCCCTACAGCATGTAGGTTAGCTAAAATCTTTCATCACCCAGGCCTCCTCTCTAAGCACATGTAAAATGACTACACTGTTCCCTCACCCAGAAGCCACATTCCTGAGTAGAGAGCTACTTGGTAAAGCACTCGACAGCTGGCAGAGGCTCTCCCAGGTAAGGGCTGGTTTCTATGCAGAATCTGTAGATTATACCCAGCAACTCTCAAGTTAAAGAGTAGACCACCTAAAATCTTAGCTGTTTGCCACTTACCAACCTGGCCAGCCTGACTCTGTGCCAGCAAGAATACAAGGAGTGCTTCAGCGAAGCCTGGTCCTTTGTACGCAGGTGCAGTCTGTTTGGTTTCTGAGGCAATTTCCACTAGTCTATTTTAAATGGATTTGACAGATTACATGTGCTTAATGTGAAACAGATTTTCAGTATACCAGTTTATGGTTTAGGATCTCTAGGGTGCAGAAAGAACTAGGAAAAGTGAAACTACAGAAATTAAGAGGAATCCAGAGTTAAAGGAAAAGCGGTTCCTGTTCTTTAAAAAGAGGAACAAGTTAGGTGATTGTTGTAACTGCTGTGAAGGGAGCTAAGTAAGTTGAATGTGATTAGACAAATTCAGTGACAGCCTCAGAACCTAAGGTCCTCCAGAATGTGTAGATTATCTACTTCAAGACCTCCAATTATTCTGCTAGCTTTTTCTTAAAACATCTATTCCTTCATCTTACCATTCTCAATTCTACTAACCTTTACTTCTAGCTCCCCAGATGGTGGCCCTGTATCTCCTCACTGTGAGAACTGACGCGTCCAAAGGCAGAGCTTCCATGTTTTGTCCACCTCCCACTGCCCTCTCTCAACAAGGTCACATCACCTTCACCTTTTGCCTTTCTGCTAGTGTCCAGTGTGGCAATGCTTGATGTCAGTTACTACTATGACCCAGTTCCAAAACATTATCCCCAGGTTCCAGGAAATATAATAAGAATCGCCTTTAATCAATGACTTGGGCCCTCCTGTGTTCCCCCAAAGTATCAATAGTTCCCAATTTGCTGCACTCCCCTGACCTGCCCACAACCCTAGATGTGTCTCAGGCTAGGCAGCAGCCCCACCTTCCAAGCATTAGGAACAGACACCTTCGTTTTCTTTTTTCTTTTGGCCGTGCCATGCAGCATGTGGGATCCTTAGTTCCCTGAGCAGGGATCGAACCCGTGTCCCCTGTAGTGGAAGCATGGAAACCAATGGACCACCAGGGAAGTCCAATGCCTCACTTCTTAAGGTAACCCCTCTCATCTAATGGAGGAGATTCCATCCCAACTCTTAAAATCAAACTTCTACATCCAACCCCCCACCCCCAGTTTATTCCCTTCTGCTTCAAAACTGCATTCATCTTCCCAACATGAGGATGGGGCAATTTGACCTTCCTCAGTCCTTTACATGTCCTAGTGTTTCGCAAGATGTGGCCCCCAGACCACCTGCCTCTCATGGGCTGAAAGTGCCTGTAAGAAATGAAGCTTCTCTAAATGCAGTGTGGAATCCTGGAACAGATAAAGAACATTAGTGGAAAATCTGGTGAAATCCAAATGAAGTCCGGAGTTAACAGTAAGGTATTAATGTTGACTTCTTAGTTTAACAAATGTGCTATGATAACATGTTAATATTAGGATAAAATGGATCTATCTTTGCAACTTTTCTGTAAACCTAAAATAATTCTAAAAATGTACTGAAACAAGCAAACAAAAAGGCCCACTTCTTGGAATGAATTTCTGGAGCTGAAGGCTGGAAAGCTAGCTTTCGAATAGGAACCCCAAATGATTCTTATGCAGATACAAATTTGAAAACTAGTCTCTCAGTTCTCTTTCCATTCTATTCCTGAATGGCTGCTTCCTCCTTGTTTTACTTACCTTAGCCTGATTGAATCTTTTAGGTCCTCTCAACCCTAAAATATAAGTCCTATCATTATCCCCCTTTCACAGATGAGACAGTCTTAAGATGAAGTACACAAATGAAGTACTAAGAAGTTAAGTAATTTGTCGAGGATCACACAGCCCATAAATGATGGAGCTGGGATTTGAATCCCTAGTCAGTATAGCTCTCAATTCTATGCACAGAACCATTCTACTGCCTCTCATTCTGTTGGGCATGACAAATGAAAGAGCTCTGTAACTAAATCACTAAAAGAAGCATTATCTATTTCTCCAACCTCCTAAGTCCAACGGTGCCCCCCCTATTCCACTGGGAGGAAACGAGCAATGAGAAAGCATTGGGAAGATGTGCCAACTACAGAGACCTGTTCAGATAAGGCACTGTGGATCTTCCCCCAGGATGCAGCTCAACTGCTGTGTTTTCCATTCTCCCAAATGCTCTAATAGGTACGAATCTAATAATGCTCATAGTACTCACTTTGACACTAAAGTAATTATTTCTGGTTTACTAAGCATCTGTCCACCAGCTTGTCAGGGAAGTGCCAACTCTAAATCAACTTCCTGTTGATTAGGTCCTGTGTATTCTCAGGTTCTGTGTCAGTAGATTCAACCAACTGTGGATTGAAAATATTTAGGGAAAAACATGTTAGAAAGTTCCAAAAAGCAAACCTTGAATTTGCTACACACCACCAACCATTTGCATTATATTTACACCTACTTACTTAGGATTTGTGTTAGGTGTTATAAGTGATCTAGACATGATTTAAAGTATACGGGAGGATGCGGGGGAAGATGGGAGGATTGTGCATAGGTTATATGCACATAGTGCTCTTAGATACCATTTTATATAAGGGACTTGAGCATCCATGGATTTTGGTATTGGGTGGGGGGTGGGGAGAGGGAGACTCCTGGAACCAATTCCCCACAAATATAGAGGGAGAGCTATATATCCTCTTACCTAGGCTCCCTGATTTGTATTTAGACCTTCATACCATGTTGTGGATCTAACTGCTGAATGATAAAGTCTGGGGAGTTCCTGACTGCCAGCCAGACACCCAGAACAGCATAATTCTATCCAAGTTGCTTCAGTATAGAGTATAGATGGAGGGTTGATAAACTAGACCACCATCTCAGGCAACATCTGTTCTTATGTGTATTTCCCTTCATTTCTTCAAGTGAATCAATCACAGGATCAGCAGGAGGACCTATGAAGTATAGTCAAGTAAAATATGTTTTCATGAGTTCTGCTTCTGGCGATTGAAATCTGCTTGACTTTATTATCAATAAAAACATTGCTGCTTATATTTTAAGTAAACCTGAGGAGTCTGATCATGAAGTTAGAATCCACGTATCTCCTTTAGATACTCTTGAGAAAGCAGTGTGTCTCTCCATAAAAGCATGAGGAGAAAAATACTTGTACAGCATCTTTCTATTTGCTTTACCATTGCTCTAATGTACGTTAACATTTATCTACATTAATTGGGAACAAAGGAACAAATATAGACATTTCTTGGTGTTTCACAAATAGCTACTCTCCATATTTGATAAAAATCTCAAACCATTATTTTAGCTTCCCACAAATATAATACATACAAATTTTTTTCTGAAATAATAAGGTCACCAAATTAAGTATCTTGAAACTAATGTAACCAGACAACTGTTGTTCGATTGACTTCCAGGAACAAAACAAAAACAAAAAACTTCTTCTCAAGATGCTCTGGGTTTCCTTTTGTTAGTGTTAGGGATTCAGAATTATAATCGTCTGCCAGTAATAATTTATAGGTTTAAGTTGATTGTCTACAAATAAAACATCGCTGGCTCTGCTTTGTGAGTTCTGGATTTGACATGACACCGACAAGACCACGTGGGACAGGCACTATACGTATACAGAAATCAGCAAGAGTATTGAATGCCCTGGACTCAAACGACTCACTCGATATGTGCCTCATTTGGCTCAGCAATACATTCACCTGCACCAAACCTGTATCAAAAGTCACTAAATCTCTCATATATATCATATATTATTTATAGACACACCCACAACACATACACACTATACATACAATTTGTAGCAACATGAAGTAGTATTGTCTTCAAATGATGTACCACAGATATTATCCTGGCTGAAATAAATCCTGTAATGGTCATCAAGCTGCTAGAAGCTTTGGAAGGTTCTGAGTCAGGTTCCTTAGTTACTTTCATCCTGCCTACCCTTCACCCTGCTTTAGCGTCTTCGTAGCTTTTTCTTTTAGAAACAGCCTCCTCAGCCCAGGCGTATTTCTTTCCCAGGATCCCTTGATTGGCCTTTGGAGGCAAGAAAGGACCCACGGGGGGAGCGGGCAGTTCTCAGCCACTGTCCCTCACACCTGCCTAGATCTGTGACGGTCTCTGTCCTGTTGGCCACCTTCGGTGTTAGAAAGCAGTTAGTCAAAGCTTTGTCCCTCCTACCTGCTTGGTCTTTCTGTAGAGCACAAAAGTGAAAGAAGCCTCTTTAGCAGGGGTAGCAGTTCATTAAAATATACCACGACACTTCCTAGCTCTGGGGTTCCCATTCTGTGCTTGAGACGGCAGGTCACGGATGCTGGTATCACGGTTCCGTGTGGAATCCACGAGGTTTTCTCCTGGCAGCCAGTGTCAGGATTAGCGCAGCCCTAGCCCAGGAGGAAACGGCCTCATGAAGACCAACTTGGAAACAGTGTTGTCGGCACATTATTTCAGCTTGTACATGCGCACAATGACACACCACACACACACACAGGCCCATCCCTGGAAATGACCACGAGAAAACACGACAGACGCTTGCAAGGATAAACCAATAAGGCACCAAGAAAACTTATTTTCCGCCAATTTAGACACCTTCAAAATGTGAGGTTAATAATGTAAATTTAAAAGACTTCCTAAGTCTTGTCAACGGATTCACTGAGAGGTCACATGTTAGTTCCTTCTAAATCTTTCCCCCCTAATCTATGACAGGAGACACTGCTTGAAATTGAACTGTGAAAGGGACAGCCCAAAAGCTGTACATGTGAGACGAAACTGGGCCTTAAATCCTCACGAAAATCACAGAGCTGGCTGTGAAGAAGTTGCTCAACCACCCACAACTTTTCATTTTATAATTATTTTCATGAGTATGGATTGTTTGCCTAATAAAAATAAAAATGAGGAGAAAATAGCATATGGGATGGAAATAGAGGGTGACCGTAAAGTAGATGGGTTTCTCTGCCCTGGGTCGGGGGAAGAGTGGTTGATGTAAGACTTCAGGGAAGCAGGTGGGCTTAATCTTTGAGGGAAGGGAGAGGGAGAGCAGGGATGAGAACAGAGACTGAAAACAGAGGCAGCTCTGAGAGTTGGTCTGGAGCTACACCTCTAAATGCATTACTTCTTTTGCCTCTCCTTGGCTTAGTATCCTTTGTCTTAACTGTCTATTTTTCTTTTTTAAGTAAATTGGTTATTCTCTTTTGGTTTGGTATGTTGACAAAATGAAAAATTGTTTTAAAAGGAAGAATTAAATCACTTCGACCACATCATCCCACAACTTTGATACATTCTGCATCATTTTAACACTCAACAAAACAAACAAACAAACAAAGGAACAGGAACAACCCAAATTAGGCACAATGACCAAAGCAGAATAATCGATGTACTTTCTGGGAAGACATGTTAAATGAGGGAAGAGGTCAAGGTGATCACAAAAGGTCGTCATTTGAAAAACAGGAGAGGACTGGCCCTCAGGCAGGGGATCTATTTCAAGGTTCTAAGAAGCTTCTGAATAAATTAGAGGAATTAGATGTGCAAAAAATTCTGTAGCTCTGTGTACTAGGTTTTGTCGAATATACTGAAATTTTAATTTTGACTCAGAGGATGAGCAGTGCATTTTTACAAATGTGAACAGCTTTTGAAAGTCTATGAAAACTCTAACACCAGGCTTCTTTCCACCAGCAAAGTGCTTAAATCCACTAAGGAACCTATATACTTGTTTGCTTAATATCCATAAAGTAAAAACTGGCCTGGGCTTAAATCTTACTTTTCCAACTTTGGTATAAATGAAGCACAAATCCCTACACTCACTGTTTTTCTAGGGAGGCATTCCCAAATTTTAATTGCTTTTGCTGTTTTAGCTTTTTAAATTTAGTCCCCACTCAGTCCTGGTCATTGATATTTTGCTGGCCAGTATTGGCCTCAAAAGAGGCCATTTGTTTTGTGTGAAATTGATCCGGCTATGGGAAACTCAAATGTCTTTCCCCAATGCACCCCTTTCAGGTGCATTCTCAAGATGTGGACCATTTTCAGGTATAAGGAAATTGATATAAAGTGATGAGTTGATGTGTAAATGAGCTCTATTTAACTGAAAAGGAAGCACTTACCAATTCAATACTTCCTCCTCTTGAGAAATTTGGCCTAAATGTATTTCAGGTTCTCATGATCTGGCAAATAGCTAGTACTGAATTGATATCTGGTATGGAAGCTGCCTTAAGCTTGTTGGATTCTGAAGTATAAACCTTCTCCTGTACCTAGGTTTATTAGAGATCAAAAAAGACGTTATATCTGTTGCAAATTTGACAGCAAGGACCATAAGTTCAAATGATGACACTTTAAGTCTTTCTAAATTGCCTCTCTAGATTTTGGTACCTTGAAACTTAACCAAGTTAAATGGCAAGAATTCGTTGACTATCTGGGTCATTTCAAAGAGGATAGAGGATTGGAACATTGCATGCTGGGCACATCTAAGTTTCCCTACCTTTGCCTAGTTAGGAGAAGGTAACGAAAGCATGCGTTTCCAATCAGAAATGCTGGTATAACATCCAACTCACAACTGCTTGCTTCTTGGTTTTCATTAAAATGACGGTGTTAAACAGTTGAGGATTGGAATCAAAATATGTAATTAAAGCTAATAAAATCATTAAAAGTAAACCATTTCAAGATAGAGTAGGAAGGTGGGATAAATGTGTTGAGCAAAAAAATGAAATTTTATGCATGGTTGGGATGAAACTAAACTAAACTTAGGGAAATGGATACTGTTATTAAAAATAAGTTTTTTTCAAGGCTGGATTTGGTTCCCCACTACTAAGAGAACACATTTACTTAGAATGCTGCTTTCAATAACATGGTATGTCCACTGTCTTGTCTTTAAAGGATCTCTATTTGCTTTTAGGATCTCTTCTCCCTTTGGAAAAGAAATAAGTCTTCTCTTAGAGTGACTGATGATCTTATTGGACCAAGTGTTTTGAAACTTTTTGTTAACTTTGGGATTTTTTAGGGGTCCCTTAAGGCAACTCAAGGTGGAATATTTAAGTCGTATATCTGGTATGTTGAAATACAGAGAAAACATTATCAAAGGGAGGATAAGCTTCTAAAATTACACAGTATGGATAAAAGATACACCTATAGATCATCTGGAAAGTATACAAAGTTTCTGAAATGCAGGTATGTTTGGGTTGCAGGTATCAGCCATAATGATGGTTACATGAGAGCAACTTGATTAAGCTTCCTTCTCAACACCTTGTGATCCCATCTTTAACTTTGCCTGTTTAAGTCTCTAACAGAGAGTTAAGCTGAGGCATGGCTAAATTGCTTAATCTTCAAGAATGTTCATACCAATGATTTTTTGACAAACTGAGTAAACGGGTGCATATGGTTATAAAGTTGATGGATTTGGTTTGGAATAATACTGATTTTGATCTGTGTTCTCCAGAAAAGGGAAGCCCTTCCCATCAACATCCTAACTACTTACAACAATTTGTTAAATTCTACTTCTGTGTGTCTGGTTTACTTGCCAAAATGTCTCCCCCAGAGTGCCACACTCACACTGCTTTTCAGGCTTCTTCTCCTGAATTCCTTATACAAGTTTATATAAGAGTTGGATCAAGGAATTGGAACATGGCATTGTTTCTAACTCGGAATGCATTGTAGGACTATGCTTTTCTCCAGCAGGACTTAGCTAGAGTGGTCGTCACCCCATTCCCTGCAAGACTTGGGAAAAGATGAACCAGGAATGGAGGTTGAAAGCAAGTCCCCTAAAACTGAGTTCCTCTGCTGAGTTTATGATTAACCACTCTATCCAAATCATACCCACATGTTCTCCTCAGAATTGAAGAGTATCAAAGAAAAGGGGGTAATTGTACCAGAGCCAGCTGAGTGCAGCCCTTTGCAGGCAGCCCTTGCTGTGAACTGTTACCCAGTGAACTGTTGTGGAGGTAACCTCCACACAAACGAACATGAATGTGAGTGGCATGGCAGAATTAAGAAAATTCACACAAGAGTGTAGGAAAGCATGGGGTCAGGGGACTCAAGACCAAGCCAGTCAAGAGCCCCAAGCTCTGATTCCCATGACATATTTATTGAGAAAGATCAAAAGCTTTCTAGCAGAGACCAAATTATAAACAAAATCATGAAAAACACAAGGCATGAGAATTCAGAAGAGCCAAAACAGAACACCTTGTGTATATTATCACTACTAGGGAGTGTAGCTAAGCTTCAACCTGGAGCTGGCACCATCGGGCTTTGTGACTGCCTTATCTCAGTGGGTTTTCCTTTGAGATTGGTTCTGTTTTCAGAACATGTTTACAGTCACTCAGCCGTCATGTGCCCTCCACAGGTGTTTCCAAGTTACTGTCCTCTGAGTTCTCCCTGGTTTCCCACATCTCCCCCTTTTTGTTTTTTGGCCACGTATCTGAGCTTCACAGCACACGGAGCTAGTCGTTGTTGCTTTCGACTTTGTCAGAGGAGACGTTGCCAGACTAGGCCAAAACAGAAAATCATTAAGATTACTATCCCAATTATCGCCAAAGCAGAGCCCCCAAATATGTGCCAATGGGGCATAAAGTTCAATTTATCCAATTTATTAGCAATATTGTCCAGATAATTTGATCCTGCTAGTAATTCCAATTTTTTGTCAAAAGTGTCAAGGGTTTCTTTATGCAATAATGTTAATTCATAAGTCATATTTCCTTGATTTAATAAACGTTGACGTACTTTGTTCCAATTAAATTTTGAAGAATTATAAGGATAGGGAGTAACACAAAATTGATTACTATTCCAATCATAATGAAGACGTAACTGTTTCCGAAGACTGGAAACTTCATCTCCTATCATAACTGTGGCTTGTTGTAAATCAGCCACTTCAGAAGCTAGTTTATTGTCAGTTTGATTCTGAGCAGACCAAAGCAGCTCAGAGTCAACATGCCATTGCTGCACAAACTCCGTAGTTTGAATAGTCTGATGTAGAGCTATACCTGCAGTTGCTGCCATAGCAGTTACTGCAATTAAACCTATTATGATAGTAATTAAAGTTCCGAGGAAATGTTTGGTTCTCTTTAGTATTTTTTTAATTATTTCCTGCAAGAAGTAGAGATTAGGAGATTCTTGCCAAGGCCTTTTCATTTGAACTGGCAGCCAAATTCCTGGGTGAGCTTTAAGTATATAAATTGATTCAGCACTATGGTTAAATAATATGCTAGAATTTAAGCAAGTATAAAAAGTACAGTTAAAATTAAAAAAAAAAGTACAGTTAACACAATTTAGCAATAATTCATAAGTATCAAAGTTAGTATGTCCTTTCATTAGTAGGTAAGGGAATTTTATACAAGCTTGTATGTAATGTGTTTCATTAATAGTAAAGGAGAGTGCAGTATCATTACTAACCAAATTTCTAGTATGATTTCCTTTTGAAGCACGTATTTTACGAAGGGAGGCCATTCATTTCCAAATTTGATTATGAACTGGGCCATGAGTAAAATATGGACTTGGAGGAGTCATCAGTGATCCATGTCAGTATATAATATCTCCAGACACCTCAGTTGAGATAACAGTACCATCCTTATATTTTTTCCGTCTTAAATTATACGGGGAACGCGGCATCAAGCTGAACCCTCAGGGCTCCGATAAATGACATTTCCTTGGGAAATATTAAGAAGCACTTGACCTTCATTTCCCCTACATCTCTCCCAACTGATCCAATTTGAAATAGATGATAGCATTTTTTGCTGACAAATGGGTATGTCTGGAGGCATGGTGTTGCTAATGATCCCAGTGTCTTTAAAGCTAAAACTTGCCAATAAAAATAACTGAATAGGATTAGTACTGTTAGTCTTAATGGTAGATAGCCAGCCTTGATATTCCACTTTAAGACAGTGATCCTCATGTCCAAAACAAATTGGAAGATTATCTGCTCCTACAGTATAATTAGAAATAGTATAGCCCTCCTCATTTGGCACCAGAGATCCCTGAGGATCATATGGCCCCGGAAGCCAATTTGAATCATTAATATAAACAAAAGGCTCTCCATCATACCAAGTAATTAGTTTGTTTAGTGGAGGATGTGGAACATAAGCCCAGTAAGAGAAATCAGCTCCACAATGTACTATTCCCACCGTAGTGTTAATGAGAGCAAGCATAGCTAGAAACGTGTTAGCCGGCGTCTTTGGCATGCACAATCCCTCCAGTATCTTGTCAGCTCCATGCGTGGTCTTCTTTATCGCTCCCCACATCATGGGAAGGGTTTTCTGAGTTGTGTTGGTGACAGTTATTGAAGGTCATATATTCAACTTTGCCATTCTTTCCTCTAGTGGTGGATCTATGTTGAATCTCACCCTCTTCTGGTTCATTTCTGGGTTTCAGTCATTTTGCAGGGAGCCACAATATTTCTCTGCTTTCTGTGGAGACACAAGCAAAACCTCTACCCCATGATTTAACCTAACCCCTTTTCCATATGTCTGTACTTATATCACGCCACCAAATTGGCTGCATGGGAGGAGATTCAGGTATTTCATTTTCCCAATGTTTTTCTATTGCTGATTTATTCTCTTCAGCCCCCAAATTTAAGTGATTAAGTGTAAGCAAAGCTTTATTCAAACAATCTTTAGGTGTTATAGGAAACCCATCTCCCCCTTTTTGTTTATCCAGCATTTGTTTTAATGTTAAGTGAGCTCTTTCAACAATTGCCTGGCCTGTTGGATTATATGGAATGCCAGTAGAATGTGATATATGCCATTCATTACAAAATTTTTTGAATAAATTAGAGGTATAAGCAGGACCATTATCTGTTTTTATTTGTGTGGAAGGTCCATAACCATAAAACAGGCTAGTAAATGAGAACAAACATGAGATGTTTTTTCACCAGGGAAAGCAGAGGCCATAATAAAATGAGAATAGGTATCAATAGTAACATGCACATATCCCAAACGACCAAAGGAAGGGATACGAGTAACATCCATTTGCCATAATTGGTTTGGGGCTTGCCCTCTGGGGTTAGCACCACTAGGCCAAGAGGGAACACTGATGATTTGACAGGACAGGCAATGTTTTCTAATCATTTGACTCTGGCGATGGGAAATTCCAAAGCGTTCTTTAAGACCTTTGGCATTAACATGAGTCAATCGATGAAATTCTGTTGCTTCTTTAAGTTGAACATTAGCAATAAGTAACTGATCAATATTATGATTACCTTTGGATAATGGTCCAGGCAAATCTGAATGAGCTCACGTATGAGAAATGAACAATGGGAAAGTTCATTGTTGAAGAGTCTCCTGTAATTGAGTTAATAATTGAAAGATAGAAGAAGAGGAATTAAATTCAGCAGTTTCAATGGTTTGTACTGTATAAACAACATATTGTGAATCAGAAACTATATTAAGAGAGTCAGCAAAATCTGTCGATAATGATATTACTGCCATTAATTCAGCCTTTTGTGCAGATGTTTGAAAAGTGTCCCATACTTTAGTGAAAGGTCCTGAATATCCTGCTTTGCCATTATTGCTTCCATCAGTAAAAAAAAGTAGGGGCTTCTATAATAGGATTTTTGGCAACAATATGAGGTAAAATCCAATTAGTGACTTTCAAAAACTGAAATAATTTGCTATGGGGAAAATGATTATCAAGAATATTTACATAATCCGAGAGCCCAATATGCCATTCAATATTAGTTTGCAAAGTTTTGTTAATTTGAGCGTTTGTTAAAGGAACTACAATAACACGCGGGTCTCGGCCTGCTAACTGCTGGAGACGAATTCTTCCTTTATGAATTAATTGTCCCATTTTGTCCAGATAAAGCTGTAGCTCTTTATTAACCTTGTTAAGGAGGAAGATCCACTCAGTAATGGCCTCTTCCTGAATTAATATACCTGTTGGAGAACGTAAAGAAGGAAAAATCAAAAGTTGAATAGGTTTATTTAAATCAACGCGTTCAAGCTGAGCTTGATGAATGCGCTGTTGTATCCATTCCAATTCCCTTTTCACAGTGGGAGTGAGTTTTCTGGGACTGTGTAATGCAGGATCACCTCTCAGAATATCAAAAAGATTAGAAATAGCATAAGTCAGACTTCCCAATGTTGAATGTAGCCGATTAACATCTCCTAACAATTTCTGAAAATCATTTAAAATATTGAGAGAATCAACACGAGTTTGAACTTTTTGTGGAGTTATGATATTACGTACGATTTATAACAGCTCCCAAATAATGAAATGGAGATTCAGTCTGAATTTTGTCTTTGGCTATTTCCAAACCATATTTTAATAGTTCTTGCTGAGCTGCTGCAAAAAGAAGAGTCAATTCCTCCTTGGTGGGAGTTGCAAATAATAAATCACCCATATAATGAATTATATAAGCATTAGGAAACTGCCGCCTTAGCAGCTGCAGTGGCTGATTAAGAAAACGTTGGCAAAGAGCAGGACTGTTGAACATTCCTTGGGGCAATACTTTCCACTGATATCATTCTGCAGGTTTGTGGTTTTTAATTGAAGGAATAGGAAAGGCAAATTTAATACAGTCCTGTGGCTGTAAAGGGACAGTGAAAAAGCGATCCTTCAAATCAATAATAATCAGAGACCAGTCCTTAGGAATCATAGCAGGAGAAGGAAGCCCTGGTGGTAGTGATCCCATTGGCTGAGTGACAGCATTAATTTTTCTCAAATCCATTAACATTCTCCATTTTCCTGATTTTTTCTTTATTACAAAAACTGGAGAATTCCCAGGGCTGGTGGAAGGTTCAACATGACTGGCCTGAAGTTGTTCTTGAACTAATTGTTGAAGGGCGTCCAGTTTTTCTACAGTAAGCGGCCATTGCTCCTTGCTGAGACACTTCATCTAGCCACCAAGTTTTAAACTGTAGAAATTCTGCTGATGTTAAACAAGGACGGGCTAGTTGGTCCCAGTCCCACGGTATGAGTCTTTCTGCTTGAGATAAACCTCGCACTAGCCCCATAGTGTAAGGGGAGCGAGTCCCATAAGCCATACGTGCCTGTTTTAATTCTTTTAATGTCTTAGAAGGAATAGGGGCATGATCAAATCGATAAGCCCCTTGAGGGAATTCCTGATTAGAAGGTACTTTGAGAAACAGTCCCCGGAAAAGCACAGGGGTGTAAGTAAGCCTCTAAATCTCCCTCTAATTGGGCTTGACAATTCCTTTCTGTATTCCTGAACCCTTAAGTGGTGAGACAATAGACCTTTTAGGGGGGTCATTCAAATCCAAAAATAGACCATTGTTCCAGAAGGGGGCTGTAGCACCCTCTAAATTACCGTTTCCTTTCTTGGTCCTTTTCATCTTAATTTGTGTTCCATAATTTAAAGCTGGCATTGCCAATAAAGGACTCTCTTCTCTTTCATCCTTTTCATTTTCATAAATGATTTGTTCTTCACCTTCTATGACAGGGTCAGAGGTGAGAAGATTAACTTCTCTGGCCCTATCTTCTTCTTCCTCCTCTGAATCTGAGCCAGATGGAGATTGTAATGGTTGCAAGACTAAAGAAATAAGATTGCAGAGAGACCAAATGGAAAGAGGAATATGCTCTCCACTCCTATAAGCTCTCTTAAGTTCCTGTGCTACCTGTTTCCATTGTTTCATTTGTAAAGTACCATCCGCTGGAAACCAATAACAGTGCTGTCTAACTAGAGAAAATAGCTCTTTTTTTTTTTTGTCATCTTCTTCTTTCTTTTTTTTTTTTTTTTTTTATTATTTTTTTGGGGGGGTACACCAAGTTCAATCATCTGTTTTTATACACATATCCCCGTATTCCCTCCCTTCCTTGACTCACCCCCCCCCCCCGCGAGTTCCCCCCTCCCTCCCCGCTCCAGTCCTCTAAGAAAATAGCTCTTCAAAGCTCCTCCTTTTCACTTTTATTCCGGAGCCTTGTAACAGAGTCCGTAATAACTGCACATAGTCATCATCAACATGAGTAGAAGATTGCTGACCCATAAGGTAACCCTGAAGAAAATCCCCAAAAAGAGAACTTACCTCTCTTTCTTCTGGCAAGTCCCTCTGCTTTTTAGGTTCCACCGGTCTTTTATCTTTAACCAGTCGCTCAGGCAACTCCTTTCACCTCAGATCCCTGTTCAGGCGCCCGTTGTGGAGGTAACGTCCACACGAACGAACCTGAATGTGAGTGGCCCGGTGGAATTAAGACAATTCACATGAGAGTATAGGAAAGCAGGCGGTCAGGGGACTCAAGACCAAGCCAGTCAAGAGCCCCAAGCTCTGATTCCCATGGCATATTTATTGAGAAAGATCAAAAGCATTCTAGCAGAGACCAAATTATAAAACAAAATCATGAAAAACACAAGGCACGAGAATTCAGAAGAGCCAAAACAGAACGCCTTGTGTATATTATCACTACTAGGGAGTATAGCTGAGCTTCAACCCGGAGCTGGCACCATCGGGCTTCGTGACTGCCTTATCTCAGTCGGTTTTCCTTTGAGACTGGTTCTGTTTTCAGAACATGTTTACAGTCACTCAGTTGTCCTGTGCCCTCCGCAGGTGTTTCCAAGTTACTGTCCTCTGCGTCCTCTCTGGTTTCCCACAAATCTGTGTCTTCTAAATTTTCCTGCTTAATCTAGCTGTTGTTGGGTGGAATATTCTATAAACATCAATTAGGTCAAGTTGCCTGAGAGTATTGAAATATTCTATGCCTTTACTGACATACTTACTCTGTCAATTGCTGAGAGATGTATGAGTCTCCATCTACCACTGTGGAATTGCCTGCTTCTCCTTGAAGTTCTATCAGTGTTTTTCTTTATTTGTTTTGAAGTTCTGTTATTGGGTGTATACATATTTAGAATTGTCATGTCTTTGGTAAGTTGACTCCTTCATCATTATTCAATGATCTTATCTAACCTGGTAATAGTCTATGCTCTAAAACCAACTTTGCCTTTGACTATATTAATACTGGAGAACCATTTTTAATTTTTTGTGATTTTTTTATATGATAGTACTTCTGTAGTTATTACAGTATAACTTTAATATGATTTATTATATTTTATTAAATTGTCATTATGATATGATTTCCTAATTCTCTTTCTCATCTTCCTTTCATCATTTTTAATGATGTTTTATCACATTTTAAAGACCCAATGGTCAGTATTAATCTATTGTAATGGCTACAGCGTGTCAAGCAGTGTATTATCATTCTGTTTTTTTCCAATGTATATATGATATTTAGTTTATCCATTTGTCTGTGGGTGGACATTTGGGTTGTTTCCACCTTTTGGCTATTATGAGTAATGCTGCTATAAGCATTCATGTGGAAGTTTTCGTGTGGACACACATTTCATTTCTCTTGGAAAAATATTTTAGGCTTTGTAGGCTATGCTGATCTCTGTCTCAACTACTGAACTCTGCCGCTATAGCAGGAAAGCAGTGATAGACAGTATAGAAATGAATGAACCTGGCTGTGTTCCAATAAACTATTTACAAAAATGAGTGGTGGGCCATATTTGGACCACACGCTGACATTTGCCAACATCTGCACCAGTTTCATGATGCTGTCTCTCGATGTGGATTATTTAAATTCAGTGTGCTACGTGATTCATGGACCTTCAATAGATCTGCATCCTTCAGTTTGGTGAATATTTATGTTCATATGTCTCTGATAGTTTCCTTGCCAGCATTGTGTGTGTTTGGTTTTTTTGGAAACTCCTCTCAGTCCGTTATTAAGCCTCGTGGATCGACCGTCTATCTCGTACAATCTTTTGTCATTATTGTTACCTTTTTGGTATAGTTTCTGAAAGATTTTCTCAATTTTACTTTTCAACAGAGTCTTCTTTTGATAATTTTCAATGACTATTCCTAGTTGTAGACAAAACTCCACTGCCAGCTTTTGCAGCACCAGGTGCCTCCACGTCTGAAACCTCTCTGAGCTTCTACAGGTCAAATGGTCTTGCTCCCGATCTATCCTGTTGCAGGCACTGTTGCAGGAAAAAAACTGATCCCACGAGAAACCAAGCACAACACTCGGAGAGTTGGAGAACTCAGGTTTATTGAGCAGGCGGACCCAGACGAGCTAACGCTCCAAAATTCTGGGGCCTCGTTTCAGGGGAGTCTTCTCCTTATATAGGTTAAAACATACAGCTATAATTGGTACAAACTGATTGGCTACAAATTACTATAGGTCACGGGCAGTTACAGAGCTCGGGAGTTGCCATGGGTTACACACATAGTAGGGGGTCCTAATAGGAACCTGTAGGAGCAGGACATTCCATTCCTATCAGGACTAAGGTCACAATTTGCATTCTCATATTGGTTGCAGGTTGAAGTTAATGGTCACTTAACAAGTCTATGTGCAAAGGGTCTCAAACAAAGGCTTGGGGTGGGTGCCTGAGAGCGAGACAGTCTTCCCTTATCTGATCACTCTTAGTCATTCATTTTACTGTTTACCTGAGAGTGGCGAGCAGGCCTTTGCAAGATAGAGGAGAGTAAGCAATTACAAGTATGGAAGTTTCAATTTCCTCATCAGCACGAGTCTGTTGAGTCAGGTACACTTCCTCCACTGGCTTCCATATTCCAAACACTTGGCAACTTTTGTCTGCTCTTGTCTCCTTTCCAGTTCTCTTGTTATTGTTATTTATTTACTGTTATTTTAGCGGACATTTGGGAGAGAATGGAAAAAAGTGGTGTTCAACCTGCCATGTTTAGCTGGAAGTTAGCACTGTTTATTCTTTCATTATTTCTGTTTTCCTGTCTTGATCCTTTTCCAAATCCCATTAAAGCTCATTCTGGTTATTTTGCACACTTTTCAGAGACTCATACATTTTTGTTTCTCAATGTAAGTAAAACTTTGATCCGTTATTACAAAACAGACACTAGATGTGAGGTCCTAAGACCTAGGTTCTAGTTCTTAATTTACCGACAGTCTCTGCAGCTAGAGAGTTGGACTTTTTTCAGGGAAGGGAATCCATGCTGACTGCCTGATAGTTGCCAAACATAATAATAGGTACTCTCTCCATCCTTGTTTTTATAATTTAGTTTTCAGTCTTTCAATAACGGTGTATATTCCATTCCTTGCTTAAATAAATAGAATCTAACCTATTTGCTCAGAGATACAGCACAGACATCGTTTATTGTTTTATAAATTTTGATGTTCATATTTGGAAACAGATTTATGGGAGAACTTGGAGTTAATATGATGTAAAGATCTGGCCTTAAAATATCCTATGTAGTATTACAATTTATTCTCTAAGGTGTGATTGATGAGGTGAAATGAATGAGGAAGTAGTTTTGAATGGTTAGTAGGTAATACCACATCATTCTTAATATGTTATTTTGCACCTGGTGCCTGTGTCTGGCTGGCAGGGTAGGCTTAGGGGGAGAATGTTGAGAATCGCATGGAAGGTTTTCTTGGGGTCATCTTGGGAGTGGAATGCATCACCTCTGCCTACATCCATATTTTGCGTTCCTGACCAGATGCAGATCTCCAGTAGGGTCCCAATGCCTATTCTCCCACCACAAGAACCTGGTCACATGGCTGCACCTCCTAGCTGGGGAGGCTGGGGAGATGGCTGTGAACTCAGGACATGTGCTGGTCTCTTCCATAATACACTTGAAAAGTTGCACATATATGTGCAAGTGTGTAGTTGATATCTGAATGTATGTGGACTTACAGATCCCTTTCCGGAACTTAGGGGCCCTTGCCAAGTCTAAGATGCAGAAAATGGGAATCAAAACAGGTGTATGTGAGTTTTATTTTAGGAGAGGGTTTTGTCTGCTTCATCATTTTGAAAATTGTAAGGAGAGGCAAGGTGGACTGAAGTTCGTGGGAAATGGGCTCAAGGTTAGAGAGGCGCTATGTACACCTAACTGTGCAAAACAATTTATCACTGCACAAGAACTCACCTTCCCAGGCTCTTCTAATGTAGCTGTGTTCGTGAGAGTGCACACTGGCATCTTGTCAGCTGAATGTAAGCCCAGGTGGGGTTCTGGTTGGGCTGCTGGCAGCATTGTCATTAATAAAATGGAGCCTTTTTTTAACCAAAGAACTGTTTTCAGTTCCCAGATCACCTGATCGGTCCTATTCTTTTGAGGCACTACAAATAAAAACTAGTTCTCCCTCCCATGGAGCTATTAATCAAATAGGGTCTGTTTGTTAAAAGGAAAAAAAAAAAAGACTTATAGCATGTCTGGTTCATAATATCATGAGGCAATTGTAATTGATCTATGAAATCATGCTACCGTGCTTTTATCTGGGCCAGGACTTACCTGTCCATCCTTCTGGTTTGCCATTCTTCCCTATGCCGCGGGATGGGAGCAGAAATATGAACCTGGGTGTTTCTTTTATGCCATTTGTGAGCCTCTCTCAACTCCTGTCCTTAAGAAAGAACAAGAGGATTCAGAGCTCGGCGGGTTAGGTGGGTGGCTGTGTTACTTCTGTTTCATTGTTATTGACCAGCTTTTGAGACTTGCCCTTTTCTTTCCCCCCTACCACCCATCTAACTCTATAACCTAGTGGTCCTTTTAGAAAATCTGGGAGAAAAAAAACAGCATTTGGATACCACCTCTCACCTCTAAATAGAAAAAAGTTGTACATTTTAGATTCTAAAATTACAAATAAGTTGATTGGCCAATTGAATGTTTTTCAACAAATGTCAACATTTTCCACCCCGTGTGCCTTTCAGCTCTTTGGTTTGTCCTTTTGCATAAGATGCAGTTTCAGGTCAGTGTTGTGCTGCTTTCTATGCTCCTGATGAAGCTGAGACAGTTTGACTGATGTGATCAGAAAGTTGTGACAGCTGTGAACTTAACTCCACAAGCAGGTTGGTGAGGTCATGCTCGCATCCTTCTCAGTGCTTTGGTAGGATGTGAAAAGAGGTTTGTGCTCAAGTTCCAGCCAAGACCAGTGCTGGACAGGGGACCTCCCAAATCCCAGGATCTGCAGCTCAGCAGAACTGCACAGTGGTGCTGATTTACAATAAGTTGGGGGGTAATCATCATCTCCTGCTATTATGAAAGAACATATTACCAAAAAAGAAAGGGGAGTCTTATTTGGAGCAAGGCACCCCAGTAGGACCTGGGTGGAAATGGCTCTGCAGAATTCCTGCAGCAATAGGAGTATTTGACTCACATTTAATTGGAATCTGCCTATGAAGAGCTTTAGGTGTCCCTCTACTTGGCAACATACCGTTTTCGGTTGGATTTTATTCTAGGTCTTCCCCAAGTAGAAAAAGGCTGTTCAGAGGGATGCTTACTGAGTGGGAATTCGGGAACCAGTCAGCCAACCATGAGCTCAAGCCATTCTTCCTTGCAGCTGTGCTCGATTATGTGTTTAGCTGCTACTGGTAATGAGTCAAAAGCGGCATCTGCCGAGAGCCGGGGTTGGCACTTCCAGGGCAGTCTGCTACCTCTCCATCAATTGCTCCAAAGAGGGTCCAAGGGTGTGGAACAGATAAAGCTGATTGCTGGGTGTGTGGTTCTTTGAGGCTTTTTTTGAAGGAACTTGGGAAATGATTGAATTTGACATTGAGTGACTTGCCAGTGAGTTTCAACCTCTTACACTTTTTGTGTCCTGGTTGCTTTTGTTTCAAATAGAAGTCTGCTGGAGGGGTGAACGCAGTTTGGGTTGAAGGTACTGTAGAGAGTTCTCTGAATTGTAAAGGCTCCTCCTTTAGAGTCATTCATTTCTTGGGTGATTTTTGAAGCTGAGACTTTGGAACAGATGACAGGAAGCCCTTCCACTAAATTTATTTCATTCATTTTATGTCTTTTCTGTATGTTGGGTGGGGATAAATATATTCCCTTTTGTATGGGCTATCCCAGAAAATGTTTTCATTTTGAATACAGTGATCTAAGGAATAAGGTTATTACAACAGCTTATTCTTTTTTTTTTTTTTTTTTTTTTTTTGAAGCAAATGTGAGTAAAGGGCAAGCTCTTTGGAATTTATTTAGGAATCTGCTATCTGGAGAACTCCTCTTGTAGTGTGACATGATCTTTTCCCCACATTTCTTCAAGTAGTTTGATTTCTTATTTTCTGGATTTGATTGATCCCTTCTTTCAGAGCAATTAAACTAGATAGTTAAAACTTTTAAGGAAAAGGACTAAGCCTTGTACATCTTGGGTCCTCCCAAAGTGCCCCGCCCAGCACCATGCCTAGTAGACACTCCTTAGATTAAACTGCAGGCATCTCCTTTGACTGCTGTAATAAACTGCCACAAACTAGATGGCTTAAAATGAGAGAAGTGTATTCTCATGGTTACAGAGACCAGAAATCCAACATACAGGTGTCAGCAGGGCCATGCTCCCCTCAGAGACTGTGGGGAGAATCCGTTCCTTGCCTCTTCTCGCCACTGGGGGCTCCCAGCAACCCCTTGGTCGTCCTTAGCTGTGGCTGCAGCATTCCAGTCTCTGCTCTGTCCTCCTGTCACCTTCTCTCTGTATGTCCAAACCCCTTTCTGTCTCTCTCTCGTGATGGAGTCCAGGCTCAGCTGGATAATCCAGGATAATCTCCTCATCTCAAAATCCTTAATTTAATCCCATCTGCAGAGGCCCTTTCTCCAGTCATGGAGCATGACAGGGACTTATCTTGGGGAGCCATTATCAAGCCCACCACACCCGTGTACAGTTTCTGCATATTATTGTGGACAGTCATTGCATCTTCACTAGAAGCACTTAACTTCAAGGATATTTGCTTCTGTTTCATTTGGGGGGGGCTGTTTGCTTCAAGTCACTTCTGTTTTAATATCCTCTTGTTCTTTATTCTTTTGTTGTTAGAATATCAAATTATTCGCAGTGAAAATGGCCTTCACGGCAGTGAGACTGACTTTGGTCTTGGCGGTCTGTGTCATTGATAGCGAGCTTCACGTTCTGTTTGGGACTCTGGACAAGGCGTTATCACTGTCGCCACTGAAACTAATGACAAGCTAGGTGTGGTGTCCAGGCCAGGTTTATGGAGCCTGTATAGGTTAGAGGGCTTGTGTTTACAATAATGTAATTCCCCCATAATCTCAGTGTTGGGTATTTTACTCTCTCAATTTCATTCCTATTTTTCACAGTTTGCTTCCTCTAGAATTCCCAGCTCCATCATTCTTCAAATCTACTGGGGCCGACAAGCCCTAATTCCCACCACCTCCTGCCTGTACCTCACTCACCCTACTCCCCTCCCTGGCCAGCTGCAATGCCTTGGCCAGTCATTTTAACCACACCCTTGATTTCTTTCTTCTCTGTCTTCAGTGCACTCTCTTGGCTAAACCTTAACTCAGGTTAATCCCGCCCATGCAGGTGAATGTGACTGCGTTCAATTCAAGACCACTGTCCTCTGCTGGGCCCTTGGGTTGCTCAGCAGTCACACTGCACTTCCCAAGTCCATCCACTCTCTCACTCCCTCAGATGAATATTTTCTTTCTTTTCTCTGATCAGACCTCCCACAATTTCTTCCATGTTTCTACTCACAGATTCCTATTTGAGACAATAGAAGTGATGAGAAGAAAATTTCCACATCTTCCACCTGCATCTAGTTCATGGACTCTGACTTCTGTCCAGTTATGAGGGGTAAATCACCTGACTGTTCCCCTAGCAAAGGCCAGTCTTTCCACGTATGTTCCAGATCCCATCCCCACTTGCAAATCCCTAAGTCCTTCGAATCCTTCCTCCCTTTCTCCCTCCCTCCCTTCTTTCCATACTGGACTTTTCCTATCAGCCCATAAACATACTGTTATTTCTGCCATCATAAAAGCTTTCTCTTGATTCTGCTTGCCCCTTCATTCACCACTGCATTTTCCCTCTCTCTTGTACATTCAGACTCTTTAAAAGAGTTGCCTATATTTGCTCTAATTATCTCTTGAGACCATTGTCATCAAGCTTTCATATCATCCCTCCTCTCAAACGGTTTTTGTCGAGGCCATCAAAACCTTCATGATACCAAATGCAATGGACTGTTCTCAGTCCTCATTTTCCCTTGACTTATCACCTTAACACTTAACACAAATGATCCTTCCCTCTTCCTGTAACAACTTTCATCACTTGGCCTCTAGACCACCGCACTCTCCTTTCCTCCTGCCTCTGCTCCAGCCACGTTGGCCTTCCCGCTCTTCCTCAAACCTGCCATGCATGTCCCTACCTCAAGGCTATCTATTGAGCATTTAGTGCTTTATAAAAACAAAACAAAACAAAATAAAGCCACTATATTTATGCTCATTTATACTCCCCCAGTTTGGGGACAGTCATGTGTGTTGGGGGGTGGGGGGCAGTTTAAGCATAATTTGCTTGCTATTTGCTAAATAAAAATTCTTTCTGTGTGAAATGATTATACTTAAGACCCTGTGACTTATGTCGTTTTACAGACTTGTTATCTCTCCATTTTGCAACTTCCCTAAATCGTTGACCTCCTCATTGTCTTGTGCATTTTTTCAACCACTCTGGCTCATTTTAAAATTATGGTTCTTTTACTTCTATTGGGGTATTCTCAGAACTCATTGGCACCGTAGACATAGAAGAAGATTGAAGGTATCCCTAAAACATAAGTAGAAATTCACAGATGACAGAGGTCAGGGTCATGACCATGTCTTCCCTCCTCCAGGGCCTGTGAGGGAAAGAACACAGGCTGGGTGCTGGCTCAGCCACATAATTGGCAGTGCGACCTCGGGCAAACCCCGTAACCTCCAGGAGCCTTCCTTTCTCATCTGTAAAGGGAAAAGGCTTGAACCAGTTCATCTCTGAGGCCCTTTGTTGCCCTAACAATCTGTGACCTTGGGCAGGGGCACCACTCAGGCCATAAACACCTGCTAGATTATATTGAGGTCTCTCCTTTTTCTTACCTGCTCCTTGCCAGCTTTCATGTGAAAATTTTCCACCCAGCAGCAACAGCAGAGGCAAAGCACTTACAGCAGGTGCCACCCATGCCTGCCAAATCTCTCTGCAGCCTAGCCACTGCCTGCAGGGATGGGCTTTTGCGTGACATTGGCCAGCTTTAGTCCCCTTCCACAAATACACTTGCAAATACTGCCTTGAAGAGGGAGAAGCTGCCAGGGGTACTGGCAGTGAGTTTTATAGTGATTTTTTGATGCTTTCCATGTGACTGTGGGTCTGAGGGCGGTGTGTTTGGTTGGGTTGTATTGACAGATTTCCCATGGATGTGGTTTACACCTGCTGGCCATACAGGAGACAGAGTGTGGCGAAGAGCTCCTTGTTCTCTGGCCCTCTGCGAGTCTCTGTGCACGGTGCTGGTTGTCTCTGCAGCTTTGACCTCTGCCAGCCTGCCTGCCATTGCGCCTGACACGTGGCTGCCAGGGAGGAGAGCCTCGGAGTGCTCAGCTTAGACATGCCAAGGCCACTCTTGGAAAGTGTTTTCCCTGAAAGGATGCGGGCAGGGATGAGGGATGACCATGAAAGCATGCTGCGGCGGGCCAGGCTGTGGATTCGCCGCATCTTTAATCCTCGCGATAGCCCTTCCAGGGGAGGCTTTCCAGGAGTAGCAACATCAGCACTACCTGACTTGGATTGTATGATGAAACACTTTAAGAAAGGTTTATCTGGAGGCTATGGGGTTAAGATGACTTCGGGAAAGCTCCACACCCTGTGCGAGTTAGAATGGCCCACCTTTGGGGTGGGATGGCCCGTGGAGGGTACTCTAAACCTTCCTATGGTTAGAGCTGTATACCGAGTGGTGACAGAGACCCCTGGGCACCCAGACCAGTTTCCATTCATAGATTACTGGTTGCAAATCACTGATCAGCTGCCTCCTTGGGTTCGGTTCTGTGCAAATAGGCAGGGACAGTGTAGGATCTGTGTGGCCCAACCAGCTCTGAGGACAAGCAAAGAAAAGCTGGCAAAGTTTATTCACCAAGCAGACCCCTAAGAAGAGCCCCCTGTGCCTCCACCCTATCTAACAGCTGCTCCACCAGTTCCCATTCAGCCTCCTCACCCTTTACCAGACAGCCCTCCGCCATCTGTGTCTCCACTGCCTCCAAATCCAGAGTGCCCTCCAAGCCCACGGCAACTTTGCTCGGCCAACCAATCAGCTCAAAAGCCCACAGCCCTGCAGATGACCTTGTGAGAGGCCTGCGGCCCACCCCAGGTCAATGAGGATGGCTCTGTCTAGCCAGGACACCCAGTCCTTTATTATCAGCCCTTCAGCACCACCGACCTTCTCAACTGGAAACAGCACACCCAGTCCTATTCAGAAAAGCCACAGCAATGACTGACCTTCTTGAGTCCATTTTTTACACCCACCAACCTACCTGAGACGACTGCCACCATCTCCTCCTGACTCTCTTCAACACCGAGGAATGCTGCCACATCCTGTCAGAGGCATGGGAATGGCTCCTAGGGCAGGCACCAGCTGGTACAGTAGATCCTGCAGCCTGGGCCCTGAGGGCTGCACCGGACGATCAACCCAACTGGGACTTCAATGCCCCAGCTGGGAAGGGCTCTCTTCATAAATACGGACAAGCCCTGCTGCAAGGACTGAGTGCAGGAGCCAGAAAACCAACCAATATGTCCAAGACAACAGAAGTGCACCAAAAGCCAGATGAACCACCCATGGAGTTCTATGAGAGACTGTGTGAGGCATTCCTGGTGGATACCCTTTTTGACCCTGAAACACAGGAAAACCAAAGCATGGTCAATGTGGCGTTTGTGGCCTAGTCTCATGCTGACATCCAGTGTAAGCTTCAGAATCCTGAAGTCTTTGCTAGAATGAATGCCACTCAGCTGCCGGAAGTCGCAAACAAGGTGTTTGTCAACCACGACCAGGAAGACCAAAAGGTAGGCGAAAGGCGCATGAAGCAGAAGGTGTCCCTGCTGGCTGCCACACTGGGGAACCCAGGTTTGGTAAAGCAGACTGCTCCCCCTCGGAAAGGGGAAGCCAAGAGGAGACTGCCACTACATCGTGACCAGCGCGCCTATTGCAAAGAAACCAGCCACTGGAAGAATGAAGGTCCCCATCATAAAGAGACAGCTGAAGGGTCAAAGAAGTTCAGTCAAGCCAGCAGAGGAAGGTGCCCATCTGAGCTAGCCGTCCAAGACCTTATTGGCCTGGCTGAAGTAACATCAGGATAGGGAGGACACTGATCCTGGTCCCCCGGGAGCCTATGGTCACAAGGAAAGTAGGGGGCCAATCAATGACTTTTATGGTGGATACTGGAGCTGAACACTCTGTGGTGACCACACCTGTGGCTCCCCTCATAGGTCGAACAGCAACTATCACTGGGGCCACAGGGGACGGGACTGCCCATTCATTCTGCAAGGCCCGCTCATGTCAGCTGGCAGGCCACTAGTGACTCATGAATTCCTGGGCTTTCCAGAGCACCCCATTCCTTTGCTGGGCAGAGACTTGCTGACAAAGCTTGGGGCACAGATCATCTTTGTCCCTGGGAAGCCCGCAAGCCTCACCCTGGGGAGCAATCCAGCTCTAATAATGTCTGTGACCGTGCCCAGGGAAGATGAATGGCATATTTATTCTCCAGAAAGAGAACAAACGAATCCAACTATCCTGCTAGAAGAACTGCCTGCTGTCTGGGCAGAAAAGGGGCTCCCAGGTTTAGCCAAAACCCATGCACTCATTGTGGTGGACCTGAGGCCAGGCGCCACTCCTGTCAGGCAGAGGCAATATCCAGTACTGCGAGAGGCACGTCTGGGAATTCGGGACCACATCCAATGCCTGTGTCATGCCGGAATTCTGATCGAGTATCAGTCTCCCTGGAACACCTGGGGACCCTGACACTAGTTAAAAACACCAGTGCCCACTGCGTCCCCCAGCCTCCTGCCTTGATTGATCTGCACAGGTATAGGTTTGTGTTCTCATAAGCAGCTCACTAAATTCCACCTTGCAGTGGGGCTGAGCAGGCTTTGCTCTGGGTCATCTATCTCCATCTCCTCTGAGTTACCCACGCGAGAGACCCCCACCCAGCTCTGTGGTGGTCTCCCTGGGAGGAGCTGCCCTGTGCCCGGAGCCGGGAGGAAGACGAAGGTGGACACCTCCCCTTTTTCATCATCTTCCCAAGGTCATCAGGGCATCTGGGCGTGCAAAATCCTTTATGGAAGGTTCAGCTAGGAGCGGTGGTGCCTGCAGAGGGGGGCCATCTTCACCTTTCCCCTTTCCCTGGTGTTTCCCTCGGGTCCCTCAGTCTGAGACCAAGTCCCCAGGGTAGGGCAAAGGTGGGCCTCAAGTTTCCAGTTACCTCTGCTTTTTCTTTCATTTTGTTCAAATACATCCACATCTACGTTTCCCAAGCTCAAACTTTACTGACAGACAGGACAGTATAAAACCACAGAAAGAAGGGCGTGTTTCTGCACGCACCTCCAGGTTGGCCCTGACCTGCCCCCTTTGGTGTGTGGCTTCAGAACCTCCTTGTTTACTGCCTTCCGCCCAGGAGACAGAGCCCCCCGGGAGTGTGCGTGGGGAGGGGAGATGGAAAGAGGGAAGAAGGGCCGCACGTTTGGCACCCGGAGCCTGGGGCGGGCTTGAGTGTGCAGGGAGCTGTGGGTTCCGAGGTGGGAGTGGATGCCTAGGATGGGGTCACTGGCTTCAGAGTGAAGAGGGGGGCCTGACTCTGTGTGTGGCAGGGGAGCCGGAGCTGCCCCGAAAGCAGGGGAGGCAGAGGGGCTGCGCCAGGTGAGAGGTGGGTAGGGGCTGTGCCGACCTCCGGGGGACATGGCCGCACTCCCCAGGCCTCCAGTGGACCCCTCCGGCCTCACTGCCACAAGCTTCCTGACAGACCAGGAGGAATGCCTCCCTCCCCCCGCCAAAAGGCTCTGCTTTCATGTTGTTGACATCACAGTATTTTTGATCTAATGGGTTTCATGAGGCACTTCACCTGCTTGTTTTCACTTTTGCTAGTGGGGTGACTGGGGTCACAGCTGAGGATGTGGCTCAGGTCATTTTGCCATTGGACCATGGGCCATGCTGTACCAAGAAGGCAGGACCACCCTCCACCTCCCTGGGCTGCCACTTAGTCCAGAATCTGCTCTGGACTTTTCCAGCCTGAGCGATTTCCAGCCTGAGGGAAGACAGCTGAGAGGCCACATCCTTGCAGAGGGCAGCTGGGCAGGAGGGGACAGCGTTCTGCTGGCAAGGGACTGGGGTTTCAGGACACAGAGGAAGGATTTTGGACATTGGGGTGGGTGGGGGAAGGGCTAGCACAGGGCCTCGTGGGGACTGCGGCTGGGAGATGGGGTGCGGCTTTCTGTGGTGACTGGCTTGAACAGGGCAGGGGGCCCAGGGAGGCCCAGGGCACCTGCACCACAGCTGGGTCCCCACAGCAACACCAAAGCCTCAGGACACCAGGGGTTGTCTCATGCTGGACTCCTGGGGACAGTCTTCCTCCAGGTTCTGACTCCAGGTGGAGGACAGGCCTGGGGTTAGCCCAGGGGGACCTCTGTTCCTTTACCCTGGTGGTCAGAGTGGGCCCACGGCCGCAAGCTTAGAGATGCACTCTTTATTCCTAAGTAGTTTATAAACAGCTCCCCAGACTTTTCCAACCGGGTTCATTCTGATTTGGCTGATTAACAGCTGAGGCCTGGATTTCCCGACAGGGCTGTTTCCATGAACTGAGTGAGTACAACCTGCAGCTCTCCAAGGTGTGGGGAAACATGTAAAGCAAGCAGTAGAAGTTTTACTTTTTAAAAAAATTGCATTGGCAAAAGTGGCTTGAAATAAGAGTAACTGATATAAGTAATAGTAATTCAATGTATCTGGGTAAAGGTCTTTTGGAAACTGAGAAAGTAAATGATTTCAAGTGATTGGATAAAAATGCTTTTCAAAATTCAGGTGGTTTCCAAGTCTGTCCTTTCAACAAAAATTGAAGGAAAGCCCAATCAAGTTATTAGCTGATACAAGTTAAGTTAAAAGAAATTGATGATAGATCATTATGTGACTTGGGGCATGTAACTGAAATACATTCAAGGAATTGGGTATATTGCTATTATTTTTTTTTTCATTTCTGTCTGCTTTTTTGTGTAAACAAGTTTTCTCAGCATTTACATCTATAAACATAAAAAAAATCAGAATAGAATGTTTATTCTTAGAAACATAAACTGATTGAAAAAATAGTCTTAACCATAGCATTAAGAAGTGTGCTTCAACAAAATTTTATTTTTATATTTAATAAGTACTTATCAAATTTATAATCTTTTATATGGCTTTGAGCTTAAGTTTGTAAATCTAAAGCATTTTGCTCAGGAGATAGTAAATATATATGTGTATACATGTATACGTGTTCATATATATATATACATATATATATAATTTTGCTGCATAGCAAATGTAGATACTACGTTAGGACAGAATTATGTGGGAAGCGAGGAATGGACATGAGTTCATGAAGACCAGGTGTCTAATTGCTAGAGTATTCAGACATCACTGGATATATATATTAAGGGTGATGTCACACTTTTATTTTAAAAGTCAATCTTTACAATTATGTCAGAGGTTGCATTTATTTCAGTCAAGGCAAGCCAAACTCTGATGTCAGACTAAAAAATGTCAGGATCTGAACCTGCATGGAAGAGGCGGGGCCCGGGCGCGGACTGGGTGGGCCAGGTGTGGTAACATGCTTCCTGGAGGAGCATGTTGAGGGCGCTGGTGGGTGGGTTTGAATCTGGTCTGAGCATGGGAAACAGCGGGTCCTGGGGACGAGGTGAGCTCTGTGGTGCTGGCCCATGAACGGCTGCAGGCAGGGGACTGGGACCGGGAGCATGTGATACTTTGTGCCATCCCTATGCGACTGAATACAGAGGACCTCCAGCCTGGACCAGGGGCTGACCCCGGAGAGGACCTCCCTGAGCCCTGGGTCTGGGACTGACCTCTGAGATCAGTTCCCTGAGCCCTTGTGGCTGGGAAACCTGTCCTCAAGTATCTCTCCTAGTTCTGAGATGAATGATTTGCTCCAGGTGATGGGGGTTTTCCAAGGTGACAACGTGACAGGGATCTCTTTTTAATTCTCATCTTAAGTCAGTGCTAGACCTCCTGTGTGAGGAGCACCCTGCCTTGGGATGTAGAGACGGTGGCTGCAAGGTTGGATGACCTCTCATCTAGAAGGTGGCTCTGGCTGGAGGGGAGCGGCCTTGTGCACACAGTGGTGGGTCACTTTGAGAGAGAGAGAGAGAGAGAGAGAGAGAGAGAGATTGAGTGTAAGTTGGAAGATCAGTAACCCTTAAAGAACTACAATTGCAGAGAGAAAGTGGGGAGTGTGGCAGTAAATCCGGTAGTCTAATGGAAGTGGATTCCTGTGGTTAAGACCAACATGCCAAGAATTACACTTGGAAATAGAGCAAACCAAAAGAGTTACCAGAATCACACAAAGCAAAGAAGGCCCCAGTTTAAGGTGTGTGGCTCTGTGTGGTTGCTTGCGCCTCTTTGGAACGTTGTCTATTTAAACTCTTGACTGGGTACCAGCTATGATCACTCATCAAGCTTGTTCCTGCCCACGTGGCCAGTCGCAAGCTGTGCTCATAGCTCAGCCATCTGAGTTGAGGGATGAGATGGCCACACTTCAGTGGTGCTTATGTAGAGAAGTTATTTTCCATTCTTGTTGGTTTAATTTAAGTGCTGAGATCTTGGGGTTCTGTATTTAAGATGACTCTGCCCCCACAATTATTGCCATTGGTACCAGTAATTTTCCATATCGCTCTACTTGTTACATGTATGTTACTTCATTGGGTTGATGTCTTTCAAACCAGGGACTGCTAGCACTAGGTGGTGCAAATGGAAAATAGAATTTGTTTGGGGAAACACAAGCAGGGAGAGAGGTTACACACAGTCCCTGAGCTCTCATCCTGCAGGGGTGGGGAGAAGTGTGCTGTGGTTGGGAGCACCTGATGCACACCCTTGAAAGCTCTCAGGTGACCCAGAACCACACTCCGCATAACCAGGGGACTGTGACAGCGATTTTCTTGTTGGAGGAATGGTGCTTTAGGAAGGGAGAGTCTTCAGGATTTAGCAGCTGGGCTCAGTCTGTTCTGAGCTGACTCAGACCTGGAGGAGCATCTTGCGAAGGTGCTAAAAAGGGAGAGAAGGTGAGCCTCCTAGAACTGTTGGGTTTCTCTTTCCTTAGTTGGTAACTTCATTAACATTTAATAAAAACACGATGTTATCTTGATACTGTTCTCAGGGAAGAAAATATGGAAGTTATTTTTATTTTTTCAATTAATTTTTATTGCAGTGTATTTGATTCGCAGTGTTGTGTTAGTTTCAGGCGTACAGCAAAGTGAATCAGTTTCACATATACATATATCCACTCTTTCACATTCTTTTCCCATATAGGTCATTACAGAGTATTGAGTAGAGTTCCCTGTGCTGCATGCACAGTAGGTCCTTATCAGTTATCTATTTTATATATTTTGGTGTGTATATCTCAATCCCAATCTCCCAATCTATCCCTCCCTCCCCTTTTCCCCCTGGGGAGGGAAGTTATTTTTCAGATATTATAACTTCTTATGTCAGAATATTGTTAGAAACTGTCTATCATAGGTGGTACAGGGATTTTCTTGCAGTTTTGGATACTAACGTACCAAATTACATCCTGTAGGAAAAGGTATATTTGTGAATGCAAGTTTTAGTATGATTGTGTTTTTCACTAGGGTTACAAAATAAATGCCACATGAAAACCAGTTTGATCTGCCATGGAAAAACGTGAGGCATTTGTACAAGCAGTGTCTAAGGAGCTGACTGGAGAGTTCCTGCAATTCATTCAACTTAATGTAAATTTTATGTTTAGCTTTATTGTGATTTTGACTGTTAATGTACTACATTTTCCTAAAATCATCGTATCCACAAACGAAATACAGTCACCTCAGTGAATCTGTAGGGACCATGGTTTATTTTAAAAAGTAAAACAGAAGTATACACAAATAGACCTGTTGATGGGCAACTACTCACAAATGGTATTTCCTGCTTTCTTTTAAAAGGGTTGTTGAAAGGATGTTAAGTGGTGTAACAGTGTGCTTCTAATTACTTAAATGTTTATTGATCTCTTGCTACGTGCGTGGCATAGTGAGGAAGACATCATTTGTGGTGGGTCCAGGTATGTAAATACATCAGAGTAAGGGCTGAGCTGGGGCAAGAATGGAGGGGAACCCAGATTTAGACATAGAATGTTCCCCATCCCAAAGGAAAGGCTATGGAAGCTGAGATCTAAAAGGTGAACAGAAGTTAGCCAGTCAAAGAGGGACATGGGGAAGGACCGCTCTAACCAAAGGATTCACTCTGAAGGCTGGAGAGGCACCTTGTGCTTGAACTAGAAGATGCTGGGTGTAGAAACGCCAGCTGAGGAAGAGGGCAAGAGGTGAGCCCTGGGCTGAGACATAGACCCTTCTAAGGAGTTGAGACTTAATCCTGAGAGGAACAGGGCCTTTAAGCAGAGAGTGACCTGTGTGCAAAAGAACAAAAGGGGGAGAGAAAGCTCGTGGGGCAAAAGAGATAGAGTCAGAAAGATGAGAAACTTCCTTTTGGAAGTATTCCTTTGGCTGCACGTGAAGAATAGATTGAAGAGGGTGACACAAGATGCTGGAGAGTAAGGAAGAGGCTGTGTCCTACGTGACAGAGGTTGAATCAGGATGTGGATGTGGGTGGGTGTCAGCCCATGTGCACTGTTGGGTGGTGGCAGGAGGGACTGGGTGTGGGCCAGGGAGGGTCCCAGGTTTCTGAGTCGGAGTGCCACTCAGCAAGGTCATGAAGTGGGAAGAAGGCAGCTTGGGGGAGAAGATGGGCTCCTTTTGGACGTGCTGAGTAGCAGCCAGGGAATGTGTGTGAGGAGGTGTGCAGTAGGGGATGGAGAGGCAGGCCTGGTGCCCAGGAGGGAGCTCTGGGCCGGAGACAGAGACTCAGGGTCATCAGCTCCAGTTGGGAGCTTAAGTCATGGGTCATCTACGTCGAGTAATAAGAGAAAAGGCCTAGCACAGAACTCAGGAGAAACCCAACTTTAAGCCACCAACTCTAAAATGCTCATGACCTTGGGGAAGGTGACACATACCTCACTTGTTCTGATCATGCAGCAAAAATCAAATTAGCAACAGCTAAGAATTAGAGAGGAATCTCACCATGAATTTGTTGCTACAACATTTATGAGGTTATTTCTTTTATGAGAGAGAAATGAGCTTATAAAATGATTCAATATTATAAAATGGAATCCTGTAAACTTAAAAATAACCAGCACAGACTCACAGGCGGCACATCACCATGGAAGTGTCTACAAGGGCAAACTCTTTAGATGTCAGGTAAATGTCTGCTTTGTTAGCGATAGGAGTGTAGAAGCTTTGAAGTCTAAAAGAGAGCTGTTACAAACGATGTTCTGTCGTGTTAACTAAAGCCACAAACTAAATTGATGAAGTTGAGCTAAGTTAGTATTACTTTAAAAATCAAAAGGCAGAAGGGCGGCCCGGTGGCATGGAACCATGCAGCACATCCATTCCAGCCCCCTCTCCCTGCCCCCGACCCCAGAGAGCCTGGAACTGTTGCTTGGTGGCCAATGTCTGGGTAGAATGCAGAATTAGCCCTTGTGTTAGTAAGGCATTAGTTTCAGTTTATCCATGGCAAGTTTTATGAACACCTAACACCTCAGTCACTGTATCACTTTTAGTTAAACATAAAAATGGAAACGTAGAATTGCATATCACTTGGTTTAAGTTGAATGATACGAAATGTTATTTTTTAGGGCAGAATAGTTGAATAATGGCAATTTCACATCATCAACCTCATAAGAACTAAAGAAAAGACTTATTTTAAGCCAGTTTGAAAGATACAAGGTGGCCCTCTCCCAATACAGTCAGTTCTGCTTTAATGTGACATACACATTCCTAAAAATTGCTGCACACTGCAGGATGGGCAGTGAAAGCCAGAGAGGCTGTGGGAAAATGGGGTTGGGGCATAACACTGAAAACTTCACAAGTGACACTTTGGAAAATGAGAGGGACCTAACAAAAAACACAGCAGTTTTATACATATTAAGTCACTATGGGGTATATAGATGCCATCGTAAATATAACACATCGCCTTGAAAGGGACCCGAGGTTTGCAGGTGGAGGTGGGCAGCCTTCGGACCCCATGTGGAAGGAAGAGGAAGAGAACAGAGCAGGCTGGAGAGGGGAGTGCAGGGAGTGGCCAGGGCCTTGCTGGGGGCGGGAGGGCCCCCAGGTGTGCTTGGCCTCGCTCAAAGCACATGTGGGCTTCCCAGGGCGGGCAGGCGTCGTTTTGTCCCCACAGGTGTGCTCAGACTCCCCTCAGTGGGCAGTTTTCTGAATTCATCTGGGAAGGAAATCCCACATAAGCAAACTGGAAATTCGCCTTTGCTCAAATTGTTCCCTACGTTATCGATCGTGTTGGAAAAAGCTTGAGTTTCAAGACAAGAGTTACAGAGCAGAGCTGACTGTGCCACACTCAGCGGTTGAGAACGGAGGGCAGAGGGGCATGGAGGGCTCAGGACTGCAGGGAGTTCTGCCACATAGCTGATACCTCCTGAGTGCCTTCTGTGTGCCGGGCTCTGCTCTGTGGGCACACGAAAAGCAGAGTTTCTGCCCACACGGTTTATTTCTGGTGGTGGAGGGAGAGAAACAAGACAGGTGTATAGATAACCGAGCAGGTTGGAGGGTGGGAGGGGAAGGGTAGTTTGATCAGGGATCTGAATGGGGTGTGTGGAGTTTGGGAGAGAGAACTCTGGACAAAGGGGACAGATGGCCCTTGGACAGCTTGGGTGGGTGTCCCGCGAGAGGAAGCTGGTAGCATTAGGATGGAGAAGTGGCCTTGGAGGGCCCTGAGGGCTGCTTCCCCTGCCTAGTGAGGAGCCCTGCCCGGACCCGCCTGCCCCTCCTCTCCAGCGTTCTTAGTCTTCCCGTACTCTTTTCGCATCATTGGCGAGTCAGTTGCAGGTGGTGTGTTTCATGATCCCTCATTATTCCCGTGGGTTTTCCTAGAACAGAGACACTCTCCTGTAGAGTCACAGTAAAACCTTCAAAGCAGGAACTGGATGGTCACCCGCAGGGCATGTTTCCAGGTCTTTTTGCCCAGTCTGGTGTCACGCTCTCTGCTCTGCTGTCCTGACTTGCTGGTCTCTTTAATCCAGAGAGTTTCACAGCCCCTACCCCTTTTCATGACTGACAGTCTTGAGAAGTGCAGGTAGCAGTTTTGTGGCCTGTCCTTCCCTTGCCCTTGTTTGCTGATGTGGTTAAGTTTGTTTACATGTTTTGGAGGAGCTGCATGCCTAAATGGTGTGAGGACCTCCTCAAGGAGGCACGTGTTGTCAGTTTGTCCCGTTGTTGGTGCATTAGTTTTGATTAGTCACCAGGGGTGGGTGGGGGGAGAGGAAGGTGTCCACCAGATTTCTCCACTGTGAAGCTGTATTTCCATCTTCATAATGAACAGCGATCTGTGGGGAAATAATTTGAGACTAGGCAAAGTCCCTGCTCTTCATCCAAGTAGTTGATGATTCTTGCCTGAATCGATTATTACTACGATAGCTACAAAACTGTGATTTTCCAATCCCATTTTGCTTCTGTATTTCTTCATTGCTATTCGATAGCATGCCAATGCCATAAGTTACTTATTGGCTATTGTTTATTTATTATCAGTATGGCCTCATTGATTCTTATTTTATTCAAAGGTTTATAACCCCTTACTGTGGCTATTTTGGGGCTCAGATTGTACCCAGCTGGATTCAGGTTGGAGAGCAGACACTTAGCATTCAGTCGGGCTGGCTGCAGTAATGTTGCTGGTACTTTTATCATTACTTTAGCTCTGGAATATTTTTGCAATGTAATTATAGGCCTGGAGTTGGTGGACATCTGGATGGGTTGATTTCAGGGAGGGTTTTGGCTAAGTGGGTGAAGATTACTAGGGGGAGGAGGAATCTGCTACTTTCTGTCTGATAATCCCTGTAATTTTCTCTTTTAGGAATGGACTTTGAAAACTACAGCCAAACTTTTGAACTTGTAACCAAGTTAGCGCATAAACTTTTCTTTTTTTTTTTTAATTTATTTATTTATTGGCACACGGGCTTAGTTGCTCCGCGGCATGTGGGATCTTCCTGGAGCTGGGATCGAACCCGTGACCTCTGCATTGGCAGGCGGATTACTTAACCACTGCACCACCTAGGAAGCCCCATAAACTTTTCTTTTGATGCCAAGGATAGAACTAATTTGTTGTGTTTGAAATGTGCTATTTATTTTGAAGAAAGATACTTCTGACCCTTTCAACCTAAATGAATTGCTGGATGAATTATCAAGGAAACAGAAAGAAGAGCTGTGGCAAAGGCTCAAGGCTTTATTAACTGATGTGTTGCTGGAGAGCCTGGGGGATGGATGGCAGCCAGTGGAAGCCCCTGGTGGAGATGGTGTGGAGACAGAGCAGGGCTCACGAATAGTAGCACTGGGCTTTCAAAAACAAATGTTCCTTTTCTTTGTTAAAAGATAATTGTTTATTGTGTATAGTTGAATTTTAAGTTAAGGAAACATTTTAAAGTTAGAAGTCAGTCAAGAATATGAGAAGTCTGGACTTCCTAGGTGGCACAGTGGTTGGGAATCCACCTGCCAGACACGGGTTCCATCCTTGACCCAGGAAGATCCCACATGCCGTGGAGCAACTAAACCCATGTGCCACAACATTTGAGCCTGTGCTCTAGAGCCTGTGAGCCACAACTATTGAGCATCTGTGCTGCAACTACTGAAGCCCACACACCTAGAGCCCGTGCTCTGCAACAGGAGAGACCAGCACAATGAGGAGCCCACACACCACAACAAAGAGTAGCCCCCACTCACCACAACTAGAGAAAGCCTATGTGCAGCAACAAAGTCCCAACACAGCCAATAAAAAAAAAAGAATATGAGAAGTCTGTTTAATGCAGTTATACCCTTTTCTGATCCTACCATTATTAATTGAGTATTCAGTGTTGGTATTCTTTTCAGAAGGCTGACTTGTGTTCACTTTTTGGAATAAGTGTCAAGTGTGGCTTGATTTTTATGAATTTAGTAACTTTCACATTTAAAAATTAAGTTTTAAGTTGGTTTTAGTTTACTTGTTCTTTGATTTTTTTCATTTATAGGAAAAAAAACAGAAATAATTCATGCAGTTACATCTGTAATTCTTGCTTCTGTGTCTGTAATAAAGGAAAGTGGGAATTATGAAGCCTCACTGGAGTGTGCTGTTATAGTAGGTGATAAGTTGGCTTAGCTGTAATGTGATGTGTGTACAAGTGATGTGTCTGAGTGACACTCAGTAAAAGGAAGACCCCAGCAGTGGAGAAGCAGAACTTTGCAATCAAGCTCTTGTGCTTCGGCTAAAAAAAAAAAAAAATGAGCAAAGGAGCATTCTTTTAGGGGCTCTCCTGAATTATTATTTAATTTAAGCCATATGTAAATGTTTCACATGGTGAAAATGTGCATTACTGAGCAACTGACTGCTGTTTAGGGGTTTTTAGAAATGTCTTATTTGACCTTGAGGACCAAGGATAAGAGCTGATAAGAGGGAAGATTTCTCAGCTGCTAATTACTGCCAGACAGTTCAAGTTAGCCCAACATTTATGACATTGCATTTTTTTCTATAAATATGTTATAAACATGACCTGAGGAATAATTGTTAACTCTTACAGGAGTTTTACTATACTAATATTTATATCATGATACTTTTCAAATTGTAACTAAACCGTAAAACTATAGTTATTAATTTAGTAGGAACACTGATCTGAACTAATGAGAGGATCTGATTATATAACGTATGTATAAATTACAGATATGAAAGATTCAAAAGTAACTTTTAGTAATGTCCTTTAAGAAAAATCTCCCAAGTAGTCTCACCTCCGACTGTGAGAATCTGATTAGTTCCATGTGACAGAGTCTCAGTTCCATGCATCTGTTTAGTATGCTGTTTTATTCAGACTTCTTGCCTTGAAATAATGTGTCTTATTAAGAAGGGACCCTAATCAGTATGAAGGTAGCTCCCAAATGCTTGTGGGTGTTAGCACCAGTTTATCTTCAGCCTCCAAACGTGCTTTCTGAAATGGTGAGTGCTAACATTGTGGCCAGTCCCATTACTTCAGGAATTTCACATTGGAGTAGTGGCCCTCAGATGCCTGTGGATTGCAGTTACGACCACATTATCAGTATTTTAAATTAGTTCTTGAGCTGTTCTGTTAATAACAGCATTACAGTTTTTGTATTTGTTACAATAGTTGCTTTTACTATTTTTCACCAGTGAGCCAGAACTTGAGGCTGACCAATTGGTGGTCACCGGGCCTGGCCTGGCTCTGCTGCCCAGTGTGGCCGTGGGTGTCCCTGCCCTCCAGTTTGGAGCCTCAGTGTCTGCCTCTTGTAGATGAGGAGTTTGGACAACAGGCCCTCTTTGGGTCTTCCAGTTCTAAAATTCTCTGTTCTACTGGGTCTGCTTTCATAATAGTGGTAAAACAATTTTTTTTAAATTAATACCATTTGTATCCCATAAATAATGTACAAATCTCTGGCAAGTTAAACATAAACTAATATTTGCTTGGCAAACCTTTGAAGTCATAGTGCTCTACACGGTTGGATCTGGAGGAACACCGGTTCCCTTCACTCACTGCACAACAACTGATCGGTTGCAGGTATTTTGTACACACTGCCCGAGTCTGACCGAGAGCTGTGGGAGTCCATCCAGGATCTGTGTGTGATGGGGTGGGAGAGGGGCCTACCTGCTGAGAAGGACATGGGCAAGACTGCTTTCGTGGTGCTGCTGAGGTGGAGTCTCAAGACGAAAACAGTGTGTCCACTTTCCAAAATACCTGCTGTGCTTTACTTGAAAAGTACATGTGTTTATACAGGTTAGGAACTGTGTTTGCTTGTGAGAGGCCTGACCCGGTGGCTTCCAGTTAGGGGTTTTCACCAGAGGATGTTCAGAGGTGGGCAGTCGAGCATGGGCAGAGGCTCCACATGTGGTCATACACAGGCTTTGTCTTCCTTGGTGTGTGGCCTTTGAGAGGCTCTCCCCATGGTGGGAATTGCTCGGGGGAGAACAGAAGGGTGTGGGGGGGTCAGGGAGAGCCTGCAGACCCGAGGAGCGGCCACGGAGGGGCTGTGGACTGCAGCCCAGGCCTGAGGAGACTTCCGTGGGGCCAACAGAGAGCATGGTGGGGGTGGGTGTAACTTGGGCTGTTTCTCATCCTTCAGTCTTTGGTATACAATTCAGAAATCCAGGAAAAGGGCAGTGTTTTCCCCTGGTCAGACAACAGCAGATACTTATATTCATCTTAGAAAATGGGGCAAATGAATAAGAAGGAAAATAAGGAAGAGAAAAACGGTCCATAATCCCACAGCCATGGTGACCCTTGTGGTTCTAGGGATCCTCGGGGATTTCTCCCTGGCCTCCCCGCTCACATCTTTACTCGCTTGACACAGATTCCTGCAAGTGAAGTGTGTAGGTCAGTGGGTTTGAACTTGGAGTTCTTGGTACACATTGCCAACAGTGTTCTGTGACGCTCGCAGCTCATCACGGTCTTACACCCCCGGGAGAGGCCATCTCGCTGTGGTCCCCAGAGTAGTCAGTGTGATGGCAGGAAAGAAGCTTTCTGGCTGCGTCCTCAGCTGGGGCTCTGACTTCCCTGCTGCCATAGGATGGGTTGAAAATCCTTGTTTGTGTCAGAACGTCGCCTTGTGCCATCGTTGGTCTGTCTTTTTAAAATCCATTTTCCCTGCCATTTTTGGTCAGCTTTTAAATTAAGACTTCGTTGAACGTCTTCCTCGTGTCCCACACATGTGCCATGCACCATGGTAGCCACCAGCCACACGGACCATTTACATTTCAAGTAAGAAAGCTGAAGATTTGTTTCCTGGGTGGCACCAGGTCAGCTGCTCCACAGCCCAGCGTGGCCGATGGCCCTGCACCGGTCAGCACAGGCTCACGTCCTCGTCGCATGACACTGGTGGACAGCACTGGCTGTCAGCACCCCCACTTGCTTCTGCCTAGGTTTTAAGAAAATGTTCTCTAGAGCCCCATCTGCAAATTTTAAAATGTTTTGTCTTTTATTTCTTTCTTGATGATATAGAATAGTCTCATAGCTAATTTGAAATGTGACCTTGCCCTTTATAGAAGGACTCGGCCTTACTCTCTCCTTGTGGTCCCCAGGGCTCAGACCTCTGCCGGCTACGGCATGTCCATCAGGTTTTGTTCTGCTTTGATTATGATTTGGAGAGAAATAGAGAAATCAAAGACATGCTGCTTGAGTGCTTCATAAATATTAATTATATCAGAAAAGAAGAGGTAAATGGTTTTTCTTTTTTGGTGTGTTTGTGAACTGCTTTTTTGTGTGTGTGTGAACTGCTTTTTAATGGACATTTTCCCTAAGTTCGTGTGTTTGCTGTTTGCATCATGCTCAGTGTTGTCATAAAAGAGTCCCCTTAATGATCAAGAGCTATTATGTTTGTTGCAATTCCTTTTTACCGCATGGCAGTGTTAAGCAAATGTTCTACAAGTCATTGTGTATTTCATCATTAAATCAGATGGTAACAGGTGGCTGTGTGAATTCTCGGGGGACCATGATTGCATTTAAATTAAAGAAATTTAAATTTAATTGAGAAAGCACGTCCCCATGGATCAAATCTGACCTCTGCTCTAATTCCAGGTCAATTGGCATATAACTCAAAACCGTCATCACACAGAATTCTTGGTTCCTTTCTCTTACCCATACAGTAAATCCAAAGAGAGGCTTCTGGCCTAGTGCTTCACTGTCCACTGGTGATCACTCCCACACGTGGCTACTGAGCAAGCACATGAAATATGGCCAGTCCAGTTATGTCCTTAAGTGTAAAATACACATGGATTTAAAACTTAATATGGAAAAAGAATGTTAAATAGCCCACTAATAATTTTTATATATTTATTACATATTTAAATAATATTTTGGATGTTTTGTGTTATATAATATATTATTAAAGTTAATTTAATCTTTTTTACTTTTATTAATGTGGCTACTAGAGAATTAAAAGCTACAGAGTGGCTTTCCTGGTTCCTTTGGACATGCTGACTTCTTGTCTTAGGAGTTTTCTGTAGTCGTTTTAGATTGACTGTATTCCCATGCCAGGGATGCAAAACGCATTGTTTTTATGTAGAATATAGCCTTGTTTCTGATTGCTAGTGGCCTGGCAGACATGATTTGAGGCAAAAGGAGGCAGTTGTCACCCCTCCCTGAAGGAGGTGTGGGGAGGGACCTCCCAGAGGAGGAGGAGGAGCCCCTAAATGGAGAGTTTGCTCAAGGTCTCACCCTCACAGCCCACTGGGGGAGAGAAGGATTTGACTCCAGTTTGTCCACTCCCCATGCACCATCTCTGTCAGAGCGGTTAAAGGGCTGTACCCGTTTGCTGACCACATTAGCCAAGACTTTCAGCCCTTGGGGTCAGAAAGGCTGTGTTCAGACCTCTGTTTGTCCACTGAGTAGGTGGTGACCTTCATCACACTGCTTTCAACCTCAGTATTTCCTTCTGTAAAACCAGACCAACACTTGGCCTCTCCCAGGATTCCCGAGAGGGGCACATAAGGTCATTCTTAGAGGCTTTAGGGCCTGCAGGGCAGGAGGTGCTGTTGCTGCTCTCCCGTCATCAATGCTGGGGAGACACTGGATGCATGGCCTCTGCCCTGAGTGTCCCCTGGTTGTTGTGAAATTTGGGAGAGGAAGGAAGTTAAGAGTGGATTCAGACAAATGAACTTTCTTTATATTGACTCATACACAGCAGCTGATGAGTCGTGCTTGTGTAACACATATGTGTGCAAGTGTGTTTTAAAACTCCCTCTTTTTTTAAAACTGAGGTGCTCTTTTGAATTTAAGATATCTAAACTTACTTTCCTAATCAGTCATGAATTTGGTCAGGTCAGTTTCCAGTCATTCCAGGTAATGATAAAACTCTTCTATACTCTACTGGAAAGTTACTTCCAGTAACTACTTTAAACATTTTTTAATTTATTTTTCTGCACCGGGTCTTAGTTGCCGTGTACAGGATCTTTAGTTGTGCCATGAGGGATCTAGTTCCCCAATCAGGGATCGAACCCAGTCTCCCTGCATTGAGATCTTGGAGTCCTAACCACTGGACCATCAGAGAAGTCCCAGTAAATGCTTTTTCAAAAACTTGCCTATTGCAAGCATGGTTACCCTGCACTTTGTATCAGAGTATGTTGCATGTCTGTAGGATTCCGGACACTGCAGTGTGCTACAGAGCAGTGAAGAGGTGATGGTGCCCTTCACAGGAAACTCTTGGCAGACATAATTTATGCCCTCTGTAGAGAGTAGATACAATCTTGTTTTTTAGGTTCACATGTGCAATCTAGTAGTATGCATAAAAACTAATAGTACATGATATATGTGTGACATTTTATAACTACATATAATGTATGGGGACAATACGTATTTGAAAATTCTACGTTGGCAAATACTTAGCTTCTTAACTTCACAAGTCCTCAGTTTTCTCTCTTATAAAAGATGAAATGAAGTGATGTTCAGGTCCATTCCCACCCCCACAATGCTAGATTTCAAGCATTCTTTGATTTTAGGTTATGGAGACATCATGACAGAGCCGTTGAACTTGCCTGCTGGGTGGCGGGGTAGCTGTCTGGGTCACCCTGTGGTTGGACAAGAAGGTGGCTCTGAGGTGTCTTCTGCTCTGCCCTCCACGAGGAGCCTCCCACCCTCTCCTGCTGCCCAGCTCGGTCCTGCCAAGGCTCCTGCCACCATGACTGCGCAAGCCTGCCACCCAAAGGCTGTGCCTGAGTGCAGCTTCAGTGTGTAGATTCTAACTTAGACATAGGGATGCTTCCTTTGTTGGGTGTAGCAAACTTTAGTGCTACTACACTTTCAAAGAGTTGTTTGTTTTTTAGTTACTGGGAACTTTTTATTTGGTTGCAATTTTAACATTATATGCTATTTTTTAATTTATAGGAAAGAAGATTTCTTAGTTCTCTCTTCAGCTGGAATGTAAATTTCATTAAAGTGATCCATGGGACCATTAAAAACCAGTTACAGGGATTACAAATGTATGTATTAAAGGCAATTAATATATTGTGTTTAGTCTGGTTTTAAAAGTTTCCATTCGACCTGACTTTTAAATTATATTACTGTATTAGGAGCTTTAGAAATTCTCTCAAATTATTTTTTATTAAGTACTGTTGTAACACTGCACTTTTTTCCTTGCTATAGGAAACTGTTCTTTTTCAGTAGTGACACTGACATTAAGATTTTACTTTGTGGTAGTTCTTGAAATAGTCAAATTATTTGCCAGTTAAATCTCAGCTTCAATCCGAGTAAAGCCCTTGTCCCGAGCACTACTGATACCTTTAAACGTAATGTGCACTGTGCAATTTCCCCTGGACCGAGCTGTGTGGTTGGTGGGAAGAGTGTCTGGGTAGGGGGCTCGGAAGCAGTCTCTGGTGTACACTCCCCGCTGTCACGATCTGTGTGTGAGTTTCACCTCACACCTGTCCCAACCCTCTTATGAACGTCTCTTACAGATCGGCACAGCCCCGGTCCAAGGCTCCACATCTCCTCGCAGAGCCCGTGGAGGTGCACTCGCTTTCTGCTGTCTTTTCCCATGATCGTACGTACTCTCCCTGCGCTCACAATGCGAGTGTGAGTGTCGCCTTACACCTGTCCCAACCCGCCTGTGAATGTCCCCTCCAGACTATCACAGCTTCCAGTGAGCCTCCCTGCCTCCTGTCAGGGTGCACGCGAGTGCATCCGCTCCCTGCTGTGGCTCCCAAGGTTTCACGTCCTCTCCCTTCTGTCACCATTCTCATGGGAGTGTCACCTCACACCTGTAACTACCCACATGTGAATGTCCCTTCAAGAATCCCACAGACCCTTCTGAGCATGCCCGTCTCCTGTCACAGACCAAGGGTGGCGTCTGCTCCCTGCCGTCACAATCCGTGTGTGTCACCTCCCACCTGTCCCAACAAACGTGTGACGGTCCCTTCTGGACCGTCACAGCCCCTGCATGTGGGGTCCCAACCTCCTCTCAGGGAGCATGTTAGTGCATCTGCTCCCTGCCGTCCCATCCTAAGGTGACGCGTCTGCTCCCTACTGTCACAAGTGTGTGTCACCTCACACCTGTCCCCGTAAATGCGCGACTGTCCCTTCCGGATGGTGATAGCCCCCATTCGCAGGTCTCCACCTCCTGTCAAGGCCTGTGGAACTGTGTCTGGTCCCTGTTGTCACGTTCCTCTGTCGAGCATCCACTCCCTGTTCTCACAACCCGCTTCTGATTGTCACCTCACACCCGTCCAACCCAAGTGTGAAAGTCCCTTGTGGTCTGTCACAGCCCCGCTCTGAGGTTCCCTAACTCCTGTCATGGCCCACGGAACCTGTTCGATCCCTGCCCTCACCACCCGCCTGTGTCCCCCCACACCCGTGTCCATAGGAGGTCATCTGTCGCTGCTCTCACATCCCTTCAGGACTGTCACAGTACATGTCCAAGGGTCCCTGCCTCCTGACACGGCCCACAGTTGCACAATTCCCTCCCTGCTGTCACAGCCGTTGCGTGAGTGACTCATCACACCTGTCCCAACTCACACGTGAATGTCCCTTCTGGACTCTCACAGAGCTTGTCTGAGGGACCCCACCTCCCGTCAAGCTCAGGGGGCTTGAATCTGCTGCCTGTTTCCACATCCCACTTTTGAGCATCTGGTCCCTGCTTCCACAACCCTCATGTGAGTTTCAATTCACACATGTCCCAACCCATGTGTGAATGTCCCTTCTGGACTGTCACAGCCCACTTTTGAGTGTCCCCAGCTCCTGTCATGGCCCATGATTGTGCCCCCACTCCCTGCTGTGACAATCCACGTGTGAGTATCACCTCACACCTGTCCCAACGGACGTGTGAAAGTAACTCCTGACTTTCCCAGTGCCTGTTGGAGGATCCCCACCCGTTGTCATGGCTGGCAGGAGTGTGTCCATTCCTTGCTGTCATGTCTCACTGTTCATGCCTTCTCCCTGCTGTCACAACCCACGTGTGAGTGTCACCTCACACCTGTCCAAAACCACATGTGAAAGTGCATTACAGACTGTCACAGCTGCCATTCAAGAGTCCATAACTCCTGTCACAGCGCACAGAACGAGTTCTCTCCCTGCCAATGCAACCTGCGTGTGAATGTCACCTCACACCTGTCCCAACCAACGTGTGTATGTCCCCTCTGGGCTGTCACAGCCACCATCGGAGGGTTCCCACCTCCTGCCAAGAGCCCTGGGAGTTCACCCATAGCTGCTCTCATGTCCCACGTTTGCCTATCCAACCCCTGCTGTCACAACTAGCATGTGAGTGCCGCCACACACCTTTCCCACCCCACGTGTGAATGTCCCTTCAGGAGTGTCACAGTACCCATCTGAGGTTCCCTGCCTCCTGTCACAGCCCACAGCTGCACGTTTGCTCCCTGCTGTCACAAACTGCATGTGAGTACCTCCTCACACCTGTCCCAACCCACATCTGAATTTCCCTTCTGGGCTGTCACAGCCCTTGTCTGAGGCTCCCCAACTCCCATCAGGACCCCCAGGTGTGGGTCTGCTCCCTGCTGTCATGTCCCATGGTTGCACATCTGCTCCCTGAAGTCACACCCTGAGTGTGAGTGTCACCTCACACCAGTCCCAACCTATGTGTGAAAGTCCATTAAAGACTGTCACAACCCCAACGCAATGGTCCCAACCTCCCGTCAGGGCCCATTGCAGTGTCTGCACCCTGATGTCATGTCCCATGGTTCCTTGTCTACTCCCTGCTGTTGTGACCCGATTGTGAGTGTCATCTCACAGCTGTCCCAACCCACGTGGGACTGTCCCTTCTGGATCATCACAGCCCCCGTCTGAGGGGCCCCACGTCATGTCAGGATTGCACTAGTCTGTCTTCTCCCTGTTGTCACATTCCATGATTGAGCATCTGCTCTCTGGTGTCACAACGCAAGTGTGACTGTCCTCTCACTCGTGTCCCAACCCACCTGTGGATGTCCCTTCTTGACTGTCACAGCACCTTACCAAGCATCCACACCTCCTGTCATGCCTCATGGTTGTGTGTCCGTTCTCTGCTGTCACAGGCCTTGTGTGAGTGTAACCTCACACCTGTCGCAACTCACATGTGAATATACCTTCTGGACAGCCCCCAATAGAGGGTCCCCACTTCTTCTCAGGTCCTACGAGATTGTGTCTACTTCCTGCTGTCCCATCAGATGGTTGTGTGTCTGCTCTCTTTTTTCACAACCCAAGTGTAAATATCAACTAAAACCTGTCTCAAACCACATTGGAATGTCCCTTCAGGAACGTCCCATCCTCTGTTCAAGGGTCCCCCACCTTCTATCAGGCGCTGCGGGGGTGCAACTCCGCTCTGTCATTATGTACCACAGTTGTGAGTCTGGTCCGTACTATCTCAACACATGTGTGAGTGTTCACTCACTATTGTCCTAACCCATGTATGAATGTCCCTTCCAGACTGTCACAGGCCATTATCCAAGGGTCCCTAATTCCTGTCATGGCCGGCTAGAGAGTGTCCACCGCCTGCTGTCACACTCACGTGTTAGTGTTCCCTCAAACCTGCGACAACACATGTATGAATTTCCCTCCTGGAAAATCACAGACTTGCATGAGTATTCCTGCCTACTGCAACGAACCACCATTGTGCATCTGTTCACTGCTATTAAAACCTGTGTGTGAATCAAGTCATATCTAGCACAACATACCTGTGAATGGCCACTCAGGATAGTCACAATCCTAGTGCTACGGTCACCTCATGCTACTACGGCCAGTGGGAGTTTGTCCGCACCCTGTTATCACTTCCATGGCTGTGGGTCCATTCCATGCTGTCACAAAACCCAGGAAAGGCTCAACACACACCTGTCCACAGAAAAAGTGTGACTGTCTCTTGATGACTGTCACAGCCTCCGTTGAACTGTCCAAATTATCTTTCACGGAACAAAGTTATCAATAGGCTCTGTACTGTGAAACCTGCCACGTTAGTTTCATCTCACACCTATTCCAAAAAAGGAGTATACCTCAACTACAAGACTATCAACAACTACACCAAGAGCTACAACTTTTCTGACGGCCAAATGGGAAAAGAAGAGCTATATGCAAGGTTGGTTTGCTCACACAAGGCTGTTCCCCTCCATTCCTCAGAGAAGTACAAGATGCCAAACAAGGAGTCAGGTGTCTTCGGGCGATGGACCAGGGCCCTGTGACTCTGTATTCTCACATACCAATCACTGCAACGGTAGTCTGGAGGCAACGCTCCATTTCAGTTTCTCTTTTTCCTACCCATGCTCACAAAACAGAAACAAACAATGACAGCAATCCAGAAAAACGCAGCTTTTCTTTCCTTTCCTTTCTTTCCTTTCTCTCCCCCCCCACCCGCTCTCATCCAGTGATCCTCCCTTTCTCCTGGGGCACTGTCTGTTTCGAATCCTGCCAGCAGAAAGGCAGAGTGTAGCGCTGCGAATCCCTGCAGTTGGCTTTTTGTTGCTTGTGGTTTGTTGGTACTTTCACGTTGCGGGAAACTTTTCCTTTACGTCTTCCTTTCAAACACATACCAAACTATCGGTAGAGCCGTTTGCAATTACCGGTTAGCCCATCGGGCTGGGATGTGCTGAGGTGGGGTGAGGAGGGGTGCTTGTGGTACTGAGCATCTTTTCTCTATCCCGGGCTCCACAGAAGCCGAGGCTTTCCCATTAGGAACAGCACAGCCCCATCCACCCCCACCCCCACCGCATGAACAGACACGGACTCCTCCGAAGCCATTCTCCATCCAAACTTTCCAAGCCCTTTGCCTTCCAGGAGTGGACTCTTGGAGCCTAGTCTCTGGTCGAGTACAGGGAGGCTGCCCCACCTGGCCCTGGGTGGGTGGAAGGAGCGGTGAAGCTCCGCCCCTGCCGCTCTCAATCCCCGCCCACACCGGCGCCCAGGCTCCATAAAGCCTCGTGCAGCCAGGCTCTGCGCGCAGCCTCTCAGACGACTCAGCCATTGGCCTGAGCTTCTGCGTGTGCCCGGTGCTGACAGCGTCCTGCCCGCTGGAAGCCCATTCCCAAGACAGAAGGAGAGAACACTTGGCTACCTGAATCTCTGTCTGTCTGCTTTCTTCAGATCTGCCTTCCTTTCGAGGACGCACTCCCTCACCATACAGACACACAAACAGAAACCCACACAGACTCAAACACACCACACACACACACACACACACGCACACACACACGACCACATTCCTGTGGCCAGAGGAGGGGGCAGGGTGTCCTAAAAGCCAACGCAGAGCTGCCTCCTCTGTGAGGCCTGGGCACTGGCGGGAGGACCCAGACCAGCTCCTGGACAAACCCTCCATGGCAGGAGAACCACCACCCCTCCCAGGGACCCCTTTCTCTTAGGTGGGTCTGGACCTCAGAGGGTGAGCCTTGTGCCTTGGGACCTTGCCCTTTCTTGTCACCCAGAGAGTGACATTTGTTGGCTGGAGATTGATAGGAACATTGAGACCTGACTATGACCTGTCCTCAACAACAAAGGATCGGACAGGGAGACATTTTCAACAAACAGCCACACCCCTCCATCACTTTACCTCTAAGAGGGCTTTGCTAAAAGCTTTCAAGGTTGGGGATTACCCGGCATAAGCCACCCATTTCCTTGAATGTCTCAACAGCAAATATTTCTCGGCTCCAAAGTCCAATGTTTTGCTGTTGCTTGGCCTCACTGTGCGTCGGGCACACATCCTGGCCTTTGGTTACCAATTATAGCGAGCCAGCCAGGAGGTCTGTGCCCATGGTGTGTTGATCTCGATCAGGGGCATCCCCATTTAAAGTTCCCAGCACATGCTAGAGGACATTTGGCTCCAGGATACTGGCAGGGATTCTCCCTGATATGCACTGGCTGGCCTACAGCACGAGGCTGCTTGTCTTGGAGACATGTCCAGAGCAACGGTATACAGTTCATGTCATTTGGGGGTAAGTCGTTCCAGCTTGCACAGGCTGGGAAATAGGTCCACTCCAACTGGGCTGCTCCCCTTAGCGGATGTGAGCCCCTCTGGGTCCATTCCCTCTTGAGAACTGGGCCACTCTGCGTGGGGGCCTCCATCTGGGACTGGGAGTGGAAGTGGAAGTTGACAAAATGCCTTCTCTGGCTTTCTGTCTCTGTGATTGTAGTGTTTATTTGTTCTTCATGTGTTTGTGTGCGTCAATGTGGTGTTAATCACTGCAGTTTGTGCTTTGGTTTGTGGGATCCTGTTTGTGATTCGTACATTGTATGTGTGTGAAACAGCACTTGCATTGAGTACTTGAGACGTCTTTGGTCAGTAACGGAGCTTGCATATGACCACACTAGGTATCGTTCCCTCCTGCATTGTGTTTCAGCTGTGGTGGAACATTGGTTGACATATTCCCTTTTCAGTGGGTAGGAATCTCCCCTTTGGTGCCTGGGAACTGCGATCCTGAGAGACCTTTTGGCATTGCATTTGTCTCTCTGCTATTGGATAACACCTGCTGTGATCAGCAGAGCTCTAGTCCATCTTGTAGTCCGCTAAGGTGCAAGCAAGTTTTTGTTTTTTTTTTTCTTTTGTTTGTTTTTTTTTTTTTTTTTACATTGCATGGCCAGCATATTCTACAGATTCTGGTGAAACATGGCATCAAATGAATCATTTTCATATCTCCAAAACCAGTCTATGTAAAATATTCAGTTAGAGAAAGTTTGCTCAGTGAGATACTTTTGGTTTTCATAATTCTGACCCTGAGAAAACGAACATATTTCCAGGAGACATGTTGAAGTTAATGAAGCAAATTGAACTTTTCCTAATTTCTTTGCTTTTTCCTTTTTGGCTCTTTCTGCTTCCCAGGTCAGAAGGCATGACAACTGTGGTCGTGATTCCCTATCTTTCAATTTGCATGTTGTTTGTCGTTTTGTTGTTAAAATGAGGGAACGTAGTTCGAAAACACTGAGGATGTTGTTCATCCTCACCCTTTGCTTTGGTCCTCAGGACTGAGAGTTTCTTCTTTGCATGTACTTTTGCATTTGTTTTGTGTGAAAGTGTTGTGGTTATGGGAAACTCAAATGTGTTTCCCCAGCGCACCCCTTTCAGGTGCATTCTCCAGATTTGGGCCATTTTTAGGGAGAAGGCAATTGACATCAACTGCCGAGTTGATGTGTAAATGAGCTCTATTTCACTGAAAGGGAAGCACTTACCAATTCAATACTTCCTCCTCTTGAGAAAATTGGCCTCCATGGATTTCAGGTCCTGATGATCTGGCAAATAGCTAGTACTGAACTGATATCTGGTATGGAAGCTGCCTTAAGCTTCTTGGATTCTGAAGTATAAACCTTCTGCGGTCCCTAGGTTTCTTAGAGATCCAAAAAGACCTCATATCTGTTGCAAATTTGACAGCAAGGACCATAAGTTGAAATGATGACACTTGAAGTCTTTCTAAATGGCCTCTCTAGATTTGGGTAGCTTGAAACTTCACCAAGTTAAGTGGCAAGCATTCCTTGACTCTCCGGGTCATTTCAAAGAGGATAGAGGATTGGAACATTGGATGCTGGGCACATGCAAGACTCCCTACCTTTGCCTACTTAGCAGAAGGTCTCAAAAGCATCCGTGTGCAATCAGAAATGCTGGTCTGACATCCAGCTGACAATTGCTTGCTTCTTGGTTTTCACTAAGTGAAGGTGTTAAGGACTTGAGGATTGTAATCGAAATATGTAATTAAAGCTAAGAAACTCATGCAAAGGAACACATTTCAGGATAGAGTAGGAAGGTGGGATAAATGTGTTGAGCCAAAAACCAACATTTGATGCATCATTGGGCTGAAACGAAACTCCACTTCGGGAAATGGATACTGTTATTAAAAATACGTTTTTTTCAAGGCTGGATTGGGTTCTGCTCTGCCAAGAGAACACGTTTACTTGGAATGCTGCTTTCAATAACATGGTATGTGAACTGTCCTGCCTTTAAGGGATCTCTGTTTGCTTTTAAGATCTCTTCTCACTTTGGAGAAGAAAGAAGAATTCTCTTCAAAGGACTGATGAGCTTATTGGACCAGGTGTTTTGAAATATTTTGTTAACTTTGGATTAGTTGCGGGGCCCTTAAGGCAACTCAAGGAGGACTATTTCAGTCGTATATCTGGTATGGAAATTACAGAGAAAACATTGTGAAATGGGGGAGAAGCTTCTCCAATTGCACAGGATGGATACATGTCACACCTGTCGATATTCTAGAAAGGGTACAAAGTTTCTGAAATGCAGGTATGCCTTGGGATAATCGGTCAGCCATGCTGACGGTTACATGAGAGCCACTTGATTAAGCTTCCTTCTCAACACCTTGTCATCCGATCTTTAACCTTGCCTCTTTAAGTGTCTAACAGATAGTTAGGCTGAGGCTTTCCAAAAGTGCTTCAACTTCAAGAAGACTCATACCAATGCATTTTTGACAAACTGAGTAAACAGATGCATATGCTACTAACGTTTATGGATTGGCTTTGGAGTAATGCTGATTTTGATCTGTGTTCTCCCGTTAAGGGAAGCTCTTCCCCTCAGCTTCCTAACAACTTACAACAATTTCTTCCCTTCTGCTTCTGCGTGTCTGGATTCCCTGCCAGAACGTCTCCCCCAGAGTGCCACCCTCACGCTGCTTTTCAGGCTTATTCTCCTGGATTCCTTATACAAGTTTATATAAGACTTGGATCAAGACTTGGAACGCAGCATTGCTTCCAACTCAGAATGCACTGTAGGGCTATGCTTTCCTCCAGCAGGACGTAGCTAGAGTGGTCGTCACCCCGTTCCCTGAAACACTTGGGAGAAGATGAACCAGGAATGGAGGTCGAAAGCAAGTCCCCTAAAACAGAGATCCACTGCTGAGTTTATGATTAACCACTCTAGCCAAATCATACCCACATATTCTCCTCAGCGTTGAAGAGGACCAAAGAAAAGGGGGAATTGTACCATAGCCAGCTGAATGCAGCCCTTCCCAGGCAGCCCTTGCTGTGCACTGTGACCCACTGCCCCGTTACCAGGCAATGGTTACCGGGAGACCACTAATGCCAGTGTGACCACCCTGCTCAGCCATTGGTGGGCATTGTAGTGGGCCCCTGCCCCAAGCAAGCCACTGTCTGTCAGCCATCTTTAGTGGGGGCCCTTTTTCTAGGCAGCAGTCAGTGGAGTGCTGCCCTTTCAGACCTGGAGCATGAGGTAAGAGGCAAGTGCCAGCCTTCTCCCCAGCATTCTTCTGCTCGCATGGCCTTGGGCCAGCTGGTGTGATGGGGGGCCAAGAGAACAGGCTGAGGGTGTGTCCTGCAGGGCTCCAGAGCCAAGGCCATGAATGCCCACTGGCCCAGACCAGGCCTTGAGGCAGTGTTGAACCTCTACCACACACCGCCCCTGTGACCCTAAGGGTATGGCTCACAGTCTGGGGTACCTGACCGCCACTGTTTGGGTGGCCTGAGGAGCATTAAGACCTGTTGGGTCATGTGCACCCGGCTCCCTCAGGGATGACAGCTAGCAAGGGTCTGGGACCAGGCCCTGAGGGAGCCACCAAGGCAGAGCTGCCTCCTCTGTGAGGCCTGGGCACTGGCGGGAGGACCCAGACCAGCTCCTGGACAAACCCTCCATGGCAGGAGAACCACCACCCCTCCCAGGGACCCCTTTCTCTTAGGTGGGTCTGGACCTCAGAGGGTGAGCCTTGTGCCTTGGGACCTTGCCCTTTCTTGTCACCCAGAGAGTGACATTTGTTGGCTGGAGATTGATAGGAACATTGAGACCTGACTATGACCTGTCCTCAACAACAAAGGATCGGACAGGGAGACATTTTCAACAAACAGCCACACCCCTCCATCACTTTACCTCTAAGAGGGCTTTGCTAAAAGCTTTCAAGGTTGGGGATTACCCGGCATTTCCTGTTGGGGATTACCACCCATTTCCTTGAATGTCTCAACAGCAAATATTTCTCGGCTCCAAAGTCCAATGTTTTGCTGTTGCTTGGCCTCACTGTGCGTCGGGCACACATCCTGGCCTTTGGTTACCAATTATAGCGAGCCAGCCAGGAGGTCTGTGCCCATGGTGTGTTGATCTCGATCAGGGGCATCCCCATTTAAAGTTCCCAGCACATGCTAGAGGACATTTGGCTCCAGGATACTGGCAGGGATTCTCCCTGATATGCACTGGCTGGCCTACAGCACGAGGCTGCTTGTCTTGGAGACATGTCCAGAGCAACGGTATACAGTTCATGTCATTTGGGGGTAAGTCGTTCCAGCTTGCACAGGCTGGGAAATAGGTCCACTCCAACTGGGCTGCTCCCCTTAGCGGATGTGAGCCCCTCTGGGTCCATTCCCTCTTGAGAACTGGGCCACTCTGCGTGGGGGCCTCCATCTGGGACTGGGAGTGGAAGTGGAAGTTGACAAAATGCCTTCTCTGGCTTTCTGTCTCTGTGATTGTAGTGTTTATTTGTTCTTCATGTGTTTGTGTGCGTCAATGTGGTGTTAATCACTGCAGTTTGTGCTTTGGTTTGTGGGATCCTGTTTGTGATTCGTACATTGTATGTGTGTGAAACAGCACTTGCATTGAGTACTTGAGACGTCTTTGGTCAGTAACGGAGCTTGCATATGACCACACTAGGTATCGTTCCCTCCTGCATTGTGTTTCAGCTGTGGTGGAACATTGGTTGACATATTCCCTTTTCAGTGGGTAGGAATCTCCCCTTTGGTGCCTGGGAACTGCGATCCTGAGAGACCTTTTGGCATTGCATTTGTCTCTCTGCTATTGGATAACACCTGCTGTGATCAGCAGAGCTCTAGTCCATCTTGTAGTCCGCTAAGGTGCAAGCAAGTTTTTTTTTTTTTTTTACATTGCATGGCCAGCATATTCTACAGATTCTGGTGAAACATGGCATCAAATGAATCATTTTCATATCTCCAAAACCAGTCTATGTAAAATATTCAGTTAGAGAAAGTTTGCTCAGTGAGATACTTTTGGTTTTCATAATTCTGACCCTGAGAAAACGAACATATTTCCAGGAGACATGTTGAAGTTAATGAAGCAAATTGAACTTTTCCTAATTTCTTTGCTTTTTCCTTTTTGGCTCTTTCTGCTTCCCAGGTCAGTAGGCATGACAACTGTGGTCGTGATTCCCTATCTTTCAATTTGCATGTTGTTTGTCGTTTTGTTGTTAAAATGAGGGAACGTAGTTCGAAAACACTGAGGATGTTGTTCATCCTCACCCTTTGCTTTGGTCCTCAGGACTGAGAGTTTCTTCTTTGCATGTACTTTTGCATTTGTTTTGTGTGAAAGTGTTGTGGTTATGGGAAACTCAAATGTGTTTCCCCAGCGCACCCCTTTCAGGTGCATTCTCCAGATTTGGGCCATTTTTAGGGAGAAGGCAATTGACATCAACTGCCGAGTTGATGTGTAAATGAGCTCTATTTCACTGAAAGGGAAGCACTTACCAATTCAATACTTCCTCCTCTTGAGAAAATTGGCCTCCATGGATTTCAGGTCCTGATGATCTGGCAAATAGCTAGTACTGAACTGATATCTGGTATGGAAGCTGCCTTAAGCTTCTTGGATTCTGAAGTATAAACCTTCTGCGGTCCCTAGGTTTCTTAGAGATCCAAAAAGACCTCATATCTGTTGCAAATTTGACAGCAAGGACCATAAGTTGAAATGATGACACTTGAAGTCTTTCTAAATGGCCTCTCTAGATTTGGGTAGCTTGAAACTTCACCAAGTTAAGTGGCAAGCATTCCTTGACTCTCCGGGTCATTTCAAAGAGGATAGAGGATTGGAACATTGGATGCTGGGCACATGCAAGACTCCCTACCTTTGCCTACTTAGCAGAAGGTCTCCAAAGCATCCGTGTGCAATCAGAAATGCTGGTATGACATCCAGCTGACAATTGCTTGCTTCTTGGTTTTCACTAAGTGAAGGTGTTAAGGACTTGAGGATTGTAATCGAAATATGTAATTAAAGCTAAGAAACTCATGCAAAGGAACACATTTCAGGATAGAGTAGGAAGGTGGGATAAATGTGTTGAGCCAAAAACCAACATTTGATGCATCATTGGGCTGAAACGAAACTCCACTTCGGGAAATGGATACTGTTATTAAAAATACGTTTTTTTCAAGGCTGGATTGGGTTCTGCTCTGCCAAGAGAACACGTTTACTTGGAATGCTGCTTTCAGTAACATGGTATGTGAACTGTCCTGCCTTTAAGGGATCTCTGTTTGCTTTTAAGATCTCTTCTCACTTTGGAGAAGAAAGAAGAATTCTCTTCAAAGGACTGATGAGCTTATTGGACCAGGTGTTTTGAAATATTTTGTTAACTTTGGATTAGTTGCAGGGCCCTTAAGGCAACTCAAGGAGGACTATTTCAGTCGTATATCTGGTATGGAAATTACAGAGAAAACATTGTGAAATGGGGGAGAAGCTTCTCCAATTGCACAGGATGGATACATGTCACACCTGTCGATATTCTAGAAAGGGTACAAAGTTTCTGAAATGCAGGTATGCCTTGGGATAATCGGTCAGCCATGCTGACGGTTACATGAGAGCCACTTGATTAAGCTTCCTTCTCAACCCCTTGTCATCCGATCTTTAACCTTGCCTCTTTAAGTGTCTAACAGATAGTTAGGCTGAGGCTTTCCAAAAGTGCTTCAACTTCAAGAAGACTCATACCAATGCATTTTTGACAAACTGAGTAAACAGATGCATATGCTACTAACGTTTATGGATTGGCTTTGGAGTAATGCTGATTTTGATCTGTGTTCTCCCGTTAAGGGAAGCTCTTCCCCTCAGCTTCCTAACAACTTACAACAATTTCTTCCCTTCTGCTTCTGCGTGTCTGGATTACCTGCCAGAACGTCTCCCCCAGAGTGCCACCCTCACGCTGCTTTTCAGGCTTATTCTCCTGGATTCCTTATACAAGTTTATATAAGACTTGGATCAAGACTTGGAACGCAGCATTGCTTCCAACTCAGAATGCACTGTAGGGCTATGCTTTCCTCCAGCAGGACGTAGCTAGAGTGGTCGTCACCCCGTTCCCTGAAACACTTGGGAGAAGATGAACCAGGAATGGAGGTCGAAAGCAAGTCCCCTAAAACAGAGATCCACTGCTGAGTTTATGATTAACCACTCTAGCCAAATCATACCCACATATTCTCCTCAGCGTTGAAGAGGACCAAAGAAAAGGGGGAATTGTACCATAGCCAGCTGAATGCAGCCCTTCCCAGGCAGCCCTTGCTGTGCACTGTGACCCACTGCCCCGTTACCAGGCAATGGTTACCGGGAGACCACTAATGCCAGTGTGACCACCCTGCTCAGCCATTGGTGGGCATTGTAGTGGGCCCCTGCCCCAAGCAAGCCACTGTCTGTCAGCCATCTTTAGTGGGGGCCCTTTTTCTAGGCAGCAGTCAGTGGAGTGCTGCCCCTTCAGACCTGGAGCATGAGGTAAGAGGCAAGTGCCAGCCTTCTCCCCAGCATTCTTCTGCTCGCATGGCCTTGGGCCAGCTGGTGTGATGGGGGGCCAAGAGAACAGGCTGAGGGTGTGTCCTGCAGGGCTCCAGAGCCAAGGCCATGAATGCCCACTGGCCCAGACCAGGCCTTGAGGCAGTGTTGAACCTCTACCACACACCGCCCCTGTGACCCTAAGGGTATGGCTCACAGTCTGGGGTACCTGACCGCCACTGTTTGGGTGGCCTGAGGAGCATTAAGACCTGTTGGGTCATGTGCACCCGGCTCCCTCAGGGATGACAGCTAGCAAGGGTCTGGGACCAGGCCCTGAGGGAGCCACCAAGGCAGAGCTGCCTCCTCTGTGAGGCCTGGGCACTGGCGGGAGGACCCAGACCAGCTCCTGGACAAACCCTCCATGGCAGGAGAACCACCACCCCTCCCAGGGACCCCTTTCTCTTAGGTGGGTCTGGACCTCAGAGGGTGAGCCTTGTGCCTTGGGACCTTGCCCTTTCTTGTCACCCAGAGAGTGACATTTGTTGGCTGGAGATTGATAGGAACATTGAGACCTGACTATGACCTGTCCTCAACAACAAAGGATCGGACAGGGAGACATTTTCAACAAACAGCCACACCCCTCCATCACTTTACCTCTAAGAGGGCTTTGCTAAAGCTTTCAAGGTTGGGGATTACCCGGCATAAGCCACCCATTTCCTTGAATGTCTCAACAGCAAATATTTCTCGGCTCCAAAGTCCAATGTTTTGCTGTTGCTTGGCCTCACTGTGCGTCGGGCACACATCCTGGCCTTTGGTTACCAATTATAGCGAGCCAGCCAGGAGGTCTGTGCCCATGGTGTGTTGATCTCGATCAGGGGCATCCCCATTTAAAGTTCCCAGCACATGCTAGAGGACATTTGGCTCCAGGATACTGGCAGGGATTCTCCCTGATATGCACTTGCTGCCCTACAGCACGAGGCTGCTTGTCTTGGAGACATGTCCAGAGCAACGGTATACAGTTCATGTCATTTGGGGGTAAGTCGTTCTAGCTTGCACAGGCTGGGAAATAGGTCCACTCCAACTGGGCTGCTCCCCTTAGCGGATGTGAGCCCCTCTGGGTCCATTCCCTCTTGAGAACTGGGCCACTCTGCGTGGGGGCCTCCATCTGGGACTGGGAGTGGAAGTGGAAGTTGACAAAATGCCTTCTCTGGCTTTCTGTCTCTGTGATTGTAGTGTTTATTTGTTCTTCATGTGTTTGTGTGCGTCAATGTGGTGTTAATCACTGCAGTTTGTGCTTTGGTTTGTGGGATCCTGTTTGTGATTCGTACATTGTATGTGTGTGAAACAGCACTTGCATTGAGTACTTGAGACGTCTTTGGTCAGTAACAGAGCTTGCATATGACCACACTAGGTATCGTTCCCTCCTGCATTGTGTTTCAGCTGTGGTGGAACATTGGTTGACATATTCCCTTTTCAGTGGGTAGGAATCTCCCCTTTGGTGCCTGGGAACTGCGATCCTGAGAGACCTTTTGGCATTGCATTTGTCTCTCTGCTATTGGATAACACCTGCTGTGATCAGCAGAGCTCTAGTCCATCTTGCAGTCCGCTAAGGTGCAAGCAAGTTTTTGTTTTTGTTTTTTTTTTGTTTTTTTTCTTACATTGCATGGCCAGCATATTCTACAGATTCTGGTGAAACATGGCATCAAATGAATCATTTTCATATCTCCAAAACCAGTCTATGTAAAATATTCAGTTAGAGAAAGTTTGCTCAGTGAGATACTTTTGGTTTTCATAATTCTGACCCTGAGAAAACGAACATATTTCCAGGAGACATGTTGAAGTTAATGAAGCAAATTGAACTTTTCCTAATTTCTTTGCTTTTTCCTTTTTGGCTCTTTCTGCTTCCCAGGTCAGTAGGCATGACAACTGTGGTCGTGATTCCCTATCTTTCAATTTGCATGTTGTTTGTCGTTTTGTTGTTAAAATGAGGGAACGTAGTTCGAAAACACTGAGGATGTTGTTCATCCTCACCCTTTGCTTTGGTCCTCAGGACTGAGAGTTTCTTCTTTGCATGTACTTTTGCATTTGTTTTGTGTGAAAGTGTTGTGGTTATGGGAAACTCAAATGTGTTTCCCCAGCACACCCCTTTCAGGTGCATTCTCCAGATTTGGGCCATTTTTAGGGAGAAGGCAATTGACATCAACTGCCGAGTTGATGTGTAAATGAGCTCTATTTCACTGAAAGGGAAGCACTTACCAATTCAATACTTCCTCCTCTTGAGAAAATTGGCCTCCATGGATTTCAGGTCCTGATGATCTGGCAAATAGCTAGTACTGAACTGATATCTGGTATGGAAGCTGCCTTAAGCTTCTTGGATTCTGAAGTATAAACCTTCTGCGGTCCCTAGGTTTCTTAGAGATCCAAAAAGACCTCATATCTGTTGCAAATTTGACAGCAAGGACCATAAGTTGAAATGATGACACTTGAAGTCTTTCTAAATGGCCTCTCTAGATTTGGGTAGCTTGAAACTTCACCAAGTTAAGTGGCAAGCATTCCTTGACTCTCCGGGTCATTTCAAAGAGGATAGAGGATTGGAACATTGGATGCTGGGCACATGCAAGACTCCCTACCTTTGCCTACTTAGCAGAAGGTCTCCAAAGCATCCGTTTGCAATCAGAAATGCTGGTATGACATCCAGCTGACAATTGCTTGCTTCTTGGTTTTCACTAAGTGAAGGTGTTAAGGACTTGAGGATTGTAATCGAAATATGTAATTAAAGCTAAGAAACTCATGCAAAGGAACACATTTCAGGATAGAGTAGGAAGGTGGGATAAATGTGTTGAGCCAAAAACCAACATTTGATGCATCATTGGGCTGAAACGAAACTCCACTTCGGGAAATGGATACTGTTATTAAAAATACGTTTTCTTCAAGGCTGGATTGGGTTCCACTCTGCCAAGAGAACACGTTTACTTGGAATGCTGCTTTCAATAACATGGTATGTGAACTGTCCTGCCTTTAAGGGATCTCTGTTTGCTTTTAAGATCTCTTCTCACTTTGGAGAAGAAAGAAGAATTCTCTTCAAAGGACTGATGAGCTTATTGGACCAGGTGTTTTGAAATATTTTGTTAACTTTGGATTAGTTGCGGGGCCCTTAAGGCAACTCAAGGAGGACTATTTCAGTCGTATATCTGGTATGGAAATTACAGAGAAAACATTGTGAAATGGGGGAGAAGCTTCTCAAATTGCACAGGATGGATACATGTCACACCTGTCGATATTCTAGAAAGGGTACAAAGTTTCTGAAATGCAGGTATGCCTTGGGATAATCGGTCAGCCATGCTGACGGTTACATGAGAGCCACTTGATTAAGCTTCCTTCTCAACCCCTTGTCATCCGATCTTTAACCTTGCCTCTTTAAGTGTCTAACAGATAGTTAGGCTGAGGCTTTCCAAAAGTGCTTCAACTTCAAGAAGACTCATACCAATGCATTTTTGACAAACTGAGTAAACAGATGCATATGCTACTAACGTTTATGGATTGGCTTTGGAGTAATGCTGATTTTGATCTGTGTTCTCCCGTTAAGGGAAGCTCTTCCCCTCAGCTTCCTAACAACTTACAACAATTTCTTCCCTTCTGCTTCTGCGTGTCTGGATTACCTGCCAGAACGTCTCCCCCAGAGTGCCACCCTCACGCTGCTTTTCAGGCTTATTCTCCTGGATTCCTTATACAAGTTTATATAAGACTTGGATCAAGACTTGGAACGCAGCATTGCTTCCAACTCAGAATGCACTGTAGGGCTATGCTTTCCTCCAGCAGGACGTAGCTAGAGTGGTCGTCACCCCGTTCCCTGAAACACTTGGGAGAAGATGAACCAGGAATGGAGGTCGAAAGCAAGTCCCCTAAAACAGAGATCCACTGCTGAGTTTATGATTAACCACTCTAGCCAAATCATACCCACATATTCTCCTCAGCGTTGAAGAGGACCAAAGAAAAGGGGGAATTGTACCATAGCCAGCTGAATGCAGCCCTTCCCAGGCAGCCCTTGCTGTGCACTGTGACCCACTGCCCCGTTACCAGGCAATGGTTACCGGGAGACCACTAATGCCAGTGTGACCACCCTGCTCAGCCATTGGTGGGCATTGTAGTGGGCCCCTGCCCCAAGCAAGCCACTGTCTGTCAGCCATCTTTAGTGGGGGCCCTTTTTCTAGGCAGCAGTCAGTGGAGTGCTGCCCCTTCAGACCTGGAGCATGAGGTAAGAGGCAAGTGCCAGCCTTCTCCCCAGCATTCTTCTGCTCGCATGGCCTTGGGCCAGCTGGTGTGATGGGGGGCCAAGAGAACAGGCTGAGGGTGTGTCCTGCAGGGCTCCAGAGCCAAGGCCATGAATGCCCACTGGCCCAGACCAGGCCTTGAGGCAGTGTTGAACCTCTACCACACACCGCCCCTGTGACCCTAAGGGTATGGCTCACAGTCTGGGGTACCTGACCGCCACTGTTTGGGTGGCCTGAGGAGCATTAAGACCTGTTGGGTCATGTGCACCCGGCTCCCTCAGGGATGACAGCTAGCAAGGGTCTGGGACCAGGCCCTGAGGGAGCCACCAAGGCAGAGCTGCCCCCTCTGTGAGGCCTGGGCACTGGTGGGAGGACCCAGACCAGCTCCTGGACAAACCCTCCATGGCAGGAGAACCACCACCCCTCCCAGGGACCCCTTTCTCTTAGGTGGGTCTGGACCTCAGAGGGTGAGCCTTGTGCCTTGGGACCTTGCCCTTTCTTGTCACCCAGAGAGTGACATTTGTTGGCTGGAGATTGATAGGAACATTGAGACCTGACTATGACCTGTCCTCAACAACAAAGGATCGGACAGGGAGACATTTTCAACAAACAGCCACACCCCTCCATCACTTTACCTCTAAGAGGGCTTTGCTAAAAGCTTTCAAGGTTGGGGATTACCCGGCATAAGCCACCCATTTCCTTGAATGTCTCAACAGCAAATATTTCTCGGCTCCAAAGTCCAATGTTTTGCTGTTGCTTGGCCTCACTGTGCGTCGGGCACACATCCTGGCCTTTGGTTACCAATTATAGCGAGCCAGCCAGGAGGTCTGTGCCCATGGTGTGTTGATCTCGATCAGGGGCATCCCCATTTAAAGTTCCCAGCACATGCTAGAGGACATTTGGCTCCAGGATACTGGCAGGGATTCTCCCTGATATGCACTTGCTGCCCTACAGCACGAGGCTGCTTGTCTTGGAGACATGTCCAGAGCAACGGTATACAGTTCATGTCATTTGGGGGTAAGTCGTTCTAGCTTGCACAGGCTGGGAAATAGGTCCACTCCAACTGGGCTGCTCCCCTTAGCGGATGTGAGCCCCTCTGGGTCCATTCCCTCTTGAGAACTGGGCCACTCTGCGTGGGGGCCTCCATCTGGGACTGGGAGTGGAAGTGGAAGTTGACAAAATGCCTTCTCTGGCTTTCTGTCTCTGTGATTGTAGTGTTTATTTGTTCTTCATGTGTTTGTGTGCGTCAATGTGGTGTTAATCACTGCAGTTTGTGCTTTGGTTTGTGGGATCCTGTTTGTGATTCGTACATTGTATGTGTGTGAAACAGCACTTGCATTGAGTACTTGAGACGTCTTTGGTCAGTAACGGAGCTTGCATATGACCACACTAGGTATCGTTCCCTCCTGCATTGTGTTTCAGCTGTGGTGGAACATTGGTTGACATATTCCCTTTTCAGTGGGTAGGAATCTCCCCTTTGGTGCCTGGGAACTGCGATCCTGAGAGACCTTTTGGCATTGCATTTGTCTCTCTGCTATTGGATAACACCTGCTGTGATCAGCAGAGCTCTAGTCCATCTTGTAGTCCGCTAAGGTGCAAGCAAGTTTTTTTTTTTTTTTACATTGCATGGCCAGCATATTCTACAGATTCTGGTGAAACATGGCATCAAATGAATCATTTTCATATCTCCAAAACCAGTCTATGTAAAATATTCAGTTAGAGAAAGTTTGCTCAGTGAGATACTTTTGGTTTTCATAATTCTGACCCTGAGAAAACGAACATATTTCCAGGAGACATGTTGAAGTTAATGAAGCAAATTGAACTTTTCCTAATTTCTTTGCTTTTTCCTTTTTGGCTCTTTCTGCTTCCCAGGTCAGTAGGCATGACAACTGTGGTCGTGATTCCCTATCTTTCAATTTGCATGTTGTTTGTCGTTTTGTTGTTAAAATGAGGGAACGTAGTTCGAAAACACTGAGGATGTTGTTCATCCTCACCCTTTGCTTTGGTCCTCAGGACTGAGAGTTTCTTCTTTGCATGTACTTTTGCATTTGTTTTGTGTGAAAGTGTTGTGGTTATGGGAAACTCAAATGTGTTTCCCCAGCGCACCCCTTTCAGGTGCATTCTCCAGATTTGGGCCATTTTTAGGGAGAAGGCAATTGACATCAACTGCCGAGTTGATGTGTAAATGAGCTCTATTTCACTGAAAGGGAAGCACTTACCAATTCAATACTTCCTCCTCTTGAGAAAATTGGCCTCCATGGATTTCAGGTCCTGATGATCTGGCAAATAGCTAGTACTGAACTGATATCTGGTATGGAAGCTGCCTTAAGCTTCTTGGATTCTGAAGTATAAACCTTCTGCGGTCCCTAGGTTTCTTAGAGATCCAAAAAGACCTCATATCTGTTGCAAATTTGACAGCAAGGACCATAAGTTGAAATGATGACACTTGAAGTCTTTCTAAATGGCCTCTCTAGATTTGGGTAGCTTGAAACTTCACCAAGTTAAGTGGCAAGCATTCCTTGACTCTCCGGGTCATTTCAAAGAGGATAGAGGATTGGAACATTGGATGCTGGGCACATGCAAGACTCCCTACCTTTGCCTACTTAGCAGAAGGTCTCCAAAGCATCCGTTTGCAATCAGAAATGCTGGTATGACATCCAGCTGACAATTGCTTGCTTCTTGGTTTTCACTAAGTGAAGGTGTTAAGGACTTGAGGATTGTAATCGAAATATGTAATTAAAGCTAAGAAACTCATGCAAAGGAACACATTTCAGGATAGAGTAGGAAGGTGGGATAAATGTGTTGAGCCAAAAACCAACATTTGATGCATCATTGGGCTGAAACGAAACTCCACTTCGGGAAATGGATACTGTTATTAAAAATACGTTTTCTTCAAGGCTGGATTGGGTTCCACTCTGCCAAGAGAACACGTTTACTTGGAATGCTGCTTTCAATAACATGGTATGTGAACTGTCCTGCCTTTAAGGGATCTCTGTTTGCTTTTAAGATCTCTTCTCACTTTGGAGAAGAAAGAAGAATTCTCTTCAAAGGACTGATGAGCTTATTGGACCAGGTGTTTTGAAATATTTTGTTAACTTTGGATTAGTTGCGGGGCCCTTAAGGCAACTCAAGGAGGACTATTTCAGTCGTATATCTGGTATGGAAATTACAGAGAAAACATTGTGAAATGGGGGAGAAGCTTCTCAAATTGCACAGGATGGATACATGTCACACCTGTCGATATTCTAGAAAGGGTACAAAGTTTCTGAAATGCAGGTATGCCTTGGGATAATCGGTCAGCCATGCTGACGGTTACATGAGAGCCACTTGATTAAGCTTCCTTCTCAACCCCTTGTCATCCGATCTTTAACCTTGCCTCTTTAAGTGTCTAACAGATAGTTAGGCTGAGGCTTTCCAAAAGTGCTTCAACTTCAAGAAGACTCATACCAATGCATTTTTGACAAACTGAGTAAACAGATGCATATGCTACTAACGTTTATGGATTGGCTTTGGAGTAATGCTGATTTTGATCTGTGTTCTCCCGTTAAGGGAAGCTCTTCCCCTCAGCTTCCTAACAACTTACAACAATTTCTTCCCTTCTGCTTCTGCGTGTCTGGATTACCTGCCAGAACGTCTCCCCCAGAGTGCCACCCTCACGCTGCTTTTCAGGCTTATTCTCCTGGATTCCTTATACAAGTTTATATAAGACTTGGATCAAGACTTGGAACGCAGCATTGCTTCCAACTCAGAATGCACTGTAGGGCTATGCTTTCCTCCAGCAGGACGTAGCTAGAGTGGTCGTCACCCCGTTCCCTGAAAGACTTGGGAGAAGATGAACCAGGAATGGAGGTCGAAAGCAAGTCCCCTAAAACAGAGATCCACTGCTGAGTTTATGATTAACCACTCTAGCCAAATCATACCCACATATTCTCCTCAGCGTTGAAGAGGACCAAAGAAAAGGGGGAATTGTACCATAGCCAGCTGAATGCAGCCCTTCCCAGGCAGCCCTTGCTGTGCACTGTGACCCACTGCCCCGTTACCAGGCAATGGTTACCGGGAGACCACTAATGCCAGTGTGACCACCCTGCTCAGCCATTGGTGGGCATTGTAGTGGGCCCCTGCCCCAAGCAAGCCACTGTCTGTCAGCCATCTTTAGTGGGGGCCCTTTTTCTAGGCAGCAGTCAGTGGAGTGCTGCCCCTTCAGACCTGGAGCATGAGGTAAGAGGCAAGTGCCAGCCTTCTCCCCAGCATTCTTCTGCTCGCATGGCCTTGGGCCAGCTGGTGTGATGGGGGGCCAAGAGAACAGGCTGAGGGTGTGTCCTGCAGGGCTCCAGAGCCAAGGCCATGAATGCCCACTGGCCCAGACCAGGCCTTGAGGCAGTGTTGAACCTCTACCACACACCGCCCCTGTGACCCTAAGGGTATGGCTCACAGTCTGGGGTACCTGACCGCCACTGTTTGGGTGGCCTGAGGAGCATTAAGACCTGTTGGGTCATGTGCACCCGGCTCCCTCAGGGATGACAGCTAGCAAGGGTCTGGGACCAGGCCCTGAGGGAGCCACCAAGGCAGAGCTGCCTCCTCTGTGAGGCCTGGGCACTGGCGGGAGGACCCAGACCAGCTCCTGGACAAACCCTCCATGGCAGGAGAACCACCACCCCTCCCAGGGACCCCTTTCTCTTAGGTGGGTCTGGACCTCAGAGGGTGAGCCTTGTGCCTTGGGACCTTGCCCTTTCTTGTCACCCAGAGAGTGACATTTGTTGGCTGGAGATTGATAGGAACATTGAGACCTGACTATGACCTGTCCTCAACAACAAAGGATCGGACAGGGAGACATTTTCAACAAACAGCCACACCCCTCCATCACTTTACCTCTAAGAGGGCTTTGCTAAAAGCTTTCAAGGTTGGGGATTACCCGGCATAAGCCACCCATTTCCTTGAATGTCTCAACAGCAAATATTTCTCGGCTCCAAAGTCCAATGTTTTGCTGTTGCTTGGCCTCACTGTGCGTCGGGCACACATCCTGGCCTTTGGTTACCAATTATAGCGAGCCAGCCAGGAGGTCTGTGCCCATGGTGTGTTGATGTCGATCAGGGGCATCCCCATTTAAAGTTCCCAGCACATGCTAGAGGACATTTGGCTCCAGGATACTGGCAGGGATTCTCCCTGATATGCACTTGCTGCCCTACAGCACGAGGCTGCTTGTCTTGGAGACATGTCCAGAGCAACGGTATACAGTTCATGTCATTTGGGGGTAAGTCGTTCTAGCTTGCACAGGCTGGGAAATAGGTCCACTCCAACTGGGCTGCTCCCCTTAGCGGATGTGAGCCCCTCTGGGTCCATTCCCTCTTGAGAACTGGGCCACTCTGCGTGGGGGCCTCCATCTGGGACTGGGAGTGGAAGTGGAAGTTGACAAAATGCCTTCTCTGGCTTTCTGTCTCTGTGATTGTAGTGTTTATTTGTTCTTCATGTGTTTGTGTGCGTCAATGTGGTGTTAATCACTGCAGTTTGTGCTTTGGTTTGTGGGATCCTGTTTGTGATTCGTACATTGTATGTGTGTGAAACAGCACTTGCATTGAGTACTTGAGACGTCTTTGGTCAGTAACGGAGCTTGCATATGACCACACTAGGTATCGTTCCCTCCTGCATTGTGTTTCAGCTGTGGTGGAACATTGGTTGACATATTCCCTTTTCAGTGGGTAGGAATCTCCCCTTTGGTGCCTGGGAACTGCGATCCTGAGAGACCTTTTGGCATTGCATTTGTCTCTCTGCTATTGGATAACACCTGCTGTGATCAGCAGAGCTCTAGTCCATCTTGTAGTCCGCTAAGGTGCAAGCAAGTTTTTTTTTTTTTTTACATTGCATGGCCAGCATATTCTACAGATTCTGGTGAAACATGGCATCAAATGAATCATTTTCATATCTCCAAAACCAGTCTATGTAAAATATTCAGTTAGAGAAAGTTTGCTCAGTGAGATACTTTTGGTTTTCATAATTCTGACCCTGAGAAAACGAACATATTTCCAGGAGACATGTTGAAGTTAATGAAGCAAATTGAACTTTTCCTAATTTCTTTGCTTTTTCCTTTTTGGCTCTTTCTGCTTCCCAGGTCAGTAGGCATGACAACTGTGGTCGTGATTCCCTATCTTTCAATTTGCATGTTGTTTGTCGTTTTGTTGTTAAAATGAGGGAACGTAGTTCGAAAACACTGAGGATGTTGTTCATCCTCACCCTTTGCTTTGGTCCTCAGGACTGAGAGTTTCTTCTTTGCATGTACTTTTGCATTTGTTTTGTGTGAAAGTGTTGTGGTTATGGGAAACTCAAATGTGTTTCCCCAGCGCACCCCTTTCAGGTGCATTCTCCAGATTTGGGCCATTTTTAGGGAGAAGGCAATTGACATCAACTGCCGAGTTGATGTGTAAATGAGCTCTATTTCACTGAAAGGGAAGCACTTACCAATTCAATACTTCCTCCTCTTGAGAAAATTGGCCTCCATGGATTTCAGGTCCTGATGATCTGGCAAATAGCTAGTACTGAACTGATATCTGGTATGGAAGCTGCCTTAAGCTTCTTGGATTCTGAAGTATAAACCTTCTGCGGTCCCTAGGTTTCTTAGAGATCCAAAAAGACCTCATATCTGTTGCAAATTTGACAGCAAGGACCATAAGTTGAAATGATGACACTTGAAGTCTTTCTAAATGGCCTCTCTAGATTTGGGTAGCTTGAAACTTCACCAAGTTAAGTGGCAAGCATTCCTTGACTCTCCGGGTCATTTCAAAGAGGATAGAGGATTGGAACATTGGATGCTGGGCACATGCAAGACTCCCTACCTTTGCCTACTTAGCAGAAGGTCTCCAAAGCATCCGTTTGCAATCAGAAATGCTGGTATGACATCCAGCTGACAATTGCTTGCTTCTTGGTTTTCACTAAGTGAAGGTGTTAAGGACTTGAGGATTGTAATCGAAATATGTAATTAAAGCTAAGAAACTCATGCAAAGGAACACATTTCAGGATAGAGTAGGAAGGTGGGATAAATGTGTTGAGCCAAAAACCAACATTTGATGCATCATTGGGCTGAAACGAAACTCCACTTCGGGAAATGGATACTGTTATTAAAAATACGTTTTCTTCAAGGCTGGATTGGGTTCCACTCTGCCAAGAGAACACGTTTACTTGGAATGCTGCTTTCAATAACATGGTATGTGAACTGTCCTGCCTTTAAGGGATCTCTGTTTGCTTTTAAGATCTCTTCTCACTTTGGAGAAGAAAGAAGAATTCTCTTCAAAGGACTGATGAGCTTATTGGACCAGGTGTTTTGAAATATTTTGTTAACTTTGGATTAGTTGCGGGGCCCTTAAGGCAACTCAAGGAGGACTATTTCAGTCGTATATCTGGTATGGAAATTACAGAGAAAACATTGTGAAATGGGGGAGAAGCTTCTCAAATTGCACAGGATGGATACATGTCACACCTGTCGATATTCTAGAAAGGGTACAAAGTTTCTGAAATGCAGGTATGCCTTGGGATAATCGGTCAGCCATGCTGACGGTTACATGAGAGCCACTTGATTAAGCTTCCTTCTCAACACCTTGTCATCCGATCTTTAACCTTGCCTCTTTAAGTGTCTAACAGATAGTTAGGCTGAGGCTTTCCAAAAGTGCTTCAACTTCAAGAAGACTCATACCAATGCATTTTTGACAAACTGAGTAAACAGATGCATATGCTACTAACGTTTATGGATTGGCTTTGGAGTAATGCTGATTTTGATCTGTGTTCTCCCGTTAAGGGAAGCTCTTCCCCTCAGCTTCCTAACAACTTACAACAATTTCTTCCCTTCTGCTTCTGCGTGTCTGGATTACCTGCCAGAACGTCTCCCCCAGAGTGCCACCCTCACGCTGCTTTTCAGGCTTATTCTCCTGGATTCCTTATACAAGTTTATATAAGACTTGGATCAAGACTTGGAACGCAGCATTGCTTCCAACTCAGAATGCACTGTAGGGCTATGCTTTCCTCCAGCAGGACGTAGCTAGAGTGGTCGTCACCCCGTTCCCTGAAAGACTTGGGAGAAGATGAACCAGGAATGGAGGTCGAAAGCAAGTCCCCTAAAACAGAGATCCACTGCTGAGTTTATGATTAACCACTCTAGCCAAATCATACCCACATATTCTCCTCAGCGTTGAAGAGGACCAAAGAAAAGGGGGAATTGTACCATAGCCAGCTGAATGCAGCCCTTCCCAGGCAGCCCTTGCTGTGCACTGTGACCCACTGCCCCGTTACCAGGCAATGGTTACCGGGAGACCACTAATGCCAGTGTGACCACCCTGCTCAGCCATTGGTGGGCATTGTAGTGGGCCCCTGCCCCAAGCAAGCCACTGTCTGTCAGCCATCTTTAGTGGGGGCCCTTTTTCTAGGCAGCAGTCAGTGGAGTGCTGCCCCTTCAGACCTGGAGCATGAGGTAAGAGGCAAGTGCCAGCCTTCTCCCCAGCATTCTTCTGCTCGCATGGCCTTGGGCCAGCTGGTGTGATGGGGGGCCAAGAGAACAGGCTGAGGGTGTGTCCTGCAGGGCTCCAGAGCCAAGGCCATGAATGCCCACTGGCCCAGACCAGGCCTTGAGGCAGTGTTGAACCTCTACCACACACCGCCCCTGTGACCCTAAGGGTATGGCTCACAGTCTGGGGTACCTGACCGCCACTGTTTGGGTGGCCTGAGGAGCATTAAGACCTGTTGGGTCATGTGCACCCGGCTCCCTCAGGGATGACAGCTAGCAAGGGTCTGGGACCAGGCCCTGAGGGAGCCACCAAGGCAGAGCTGCCTCCTCTGTGAGGCCTGGGCACTGGCGGGAGGACCCAGACCAGCTCCTGGACAAACCCTCCATGGCAGGAGAACCACCACCCCTCCCAGGGACCCCTTTCTCTTAGGTGGGTCTGGACCTCAGAGGGTGAGCCTTGTGCCTTGGGACCTTGCCCTTTCTTGTCACCCAGAGAGTGACATTTGTTGGCTGGAGATTGATAGGAACATTGAGACCTGACTATGACCTGTCCTCAACAACAAAGGATCGGACAGGGAGACATTTTCAACAAACAGCCACACCCCTCCATCACTTTACCTCTAAGAGGGCTTTGCTAAAGCTTTCAAGGTTGGGGATTACCCGGCATAAGCCACCCATTTCCTTGAATGTCTCAACAGCAAATATTTCTCGGCTCCAAAGTCCAATGTTTTGCTGTTGCTTGGCCTCACTGTGCGTCGGGCACACATCCTGGCCTTTGGTTACCAATTATAGCGAGCCAGCCAGGAGGTCTGTGCCCATGGTGTGTTGATCTCGATCAGGGGCATCCCCATTTAAAGTTCCCAGCACATGCTAGAGGACATTTGGCTCCAGGATACTGGCAGGGATTCTCCCTGATATGCACTTGCTGCCCTACAGCACGAGGCTGCTTGTCTTGGAGACATGTCCAGAGCAACGGTATACAGTTCATGTCATTTGGGGGTAAGTCGTTCTAGCTTGCACAGGCTGGGAAATAGGTCCACTCCAACTGGGCTGCTCCCCTTAGCGGATGTGAGCCCCTCTGGGTCCATTCCCTCTTGAGAACTGGGCCACTCTGCGTGGGGGCCTCCATCTGGGACTGGGAGTGGAAGTGGAAGTTGACAAAATGCCTTCTCTGGCTTTCTGTCTCTGTGATTGTAGTGTTTATTTGTTCTTCATGTGTTTGTGTGCGTCAATGTGGTGTTAATCACTGCAGTTTGTGCTTTGGTTTGTGGGATCCTGTTTGTGATTCGTACATTGTATGTGTGTGAAACAGCACTTGCATTGAGTACTTGAGACGTCTTTGGTCAGTAACAGAGCTTGCATATGACCACACTAGGTATCGTTCCCTCCTGCATTGTGTTTCAGCTGTGGTGGAACATTGGTTGACATATTCCCTTTTCAGTGGGTAGGAATCTCCCCTTTGGTGCCTGGGAACTGCGATCCTGAGAGACCTTTTGGCATTGCATTTGTCTCTCTGCTATTGGATAACACCTGCTGTGATCAGCAGAGCTCTAGTCCATCTTGTAGTCCGCTAAGGTGCAAGCAAGTTTTTTTTTTTTTTTTTTTTTTTGTTTTTTTTTTTACATTGCATGGCCAGCATATTCTACAGATTCTGGTGAAACATGGCATCAAATGAATCATTTTCATATCTCCAAAACCAGTCTATGTAAAATATTCAGTTAGAGAAAGTTTGCTCAGTGAGATACTTTTGGTTTTCATAATTCTGACCCTGAGAAAACGAACATATTTCCAGGAGACATGTTGAAGTTAATGAAGCAAATTGAACTTTTCCTAATTTCTTTGCTTTTTCCTTTTTGGCTCTTTCTGCTTCCCAGGTCAGTAGGCATGACAACTGTGGTCGTGATTCCCTATCTTTCAATTTGCATGTTGTTTGTCGTTTTGTTGTTAAAATGAGGGAACGTAGTTCGAAAACACTGAGGATGTTGTTCATCCTCACCCTTTGCTTTGGTCCTCAGGACTGAGAGTTTCTTCTTTGCATGTACTTTTGCATTTGTTTTGTGTGAAAGTGTTGTGGTTATGGGAAACTCAAATGTGTTTCCCCAGCACACCCCTTTCAGGTGCATTCTCCAGATTTGGGCCATTTTTAGGGAGAAGGCAATTGACATCAACTGCCGAGTTGATGTGTAAATGAGCTCTATTTCACTGAAAGGGAAGCACTTACCAATTCAATACTTCCTCCTCTTGAGAAAATTGGCCTCCATGGATTTCAGGTCCTGATGATCTGGCAAATAGCTAGTACTGAACTGATATCTGGTATGGAAGCTGCCTTAAGCTTCTTGGATTCTGAAGTATAAACCTTCTGCGGTCCCTAGGTTTCTTAGAGATCCAAAAAGACCTCATATCTGTTGCAAATTTGACAGCAAGGACCATAAGTTGAAATGATGACACTTGAAGTCTTTCTAAATGGCCTCTCTAGATTTGGGTAGCTTGAAACTTCACCAAGTTAAGTGGCAAGCATTCCTTGACTCTCCGGGTCATTTCAAAGAGGATAGAGGATTGGAACATTGGATGCTGGGCACATGCAAGACTCCCTACCTTTGCCTACTTAGCAGAAGGTCTCCAAAGCATCCGTTTGCAATCAGAAATGCTGGTATGACATCCAGCTGACAATTGCTTGCTTCTTGGTTTTCACTAAGTGAAGGTGTTAAGGACTTGAGGATTGTAATCGAAATATGTAATTAAAGCTAAGAAACTCATGCAAAGGAACACATTTCAGGATAGAGTAGGAAGGTGGGATAAATGTGTTGAGCCAAAAACCAACATTTGATGCATCATTGGGCTGAAACGAAACTCCACTTCGGGAAATGGATACTGTTATTAAAAATACGTTTTCTTCAAGGCTGGATTGGGTTCCACTCTGCCAAGAGAACACGTTTACTTGGAATGCTGCTTTCAATAACATGGTATGTGAACTGTCCTGCCTTTAAGGGATCTCTGTTTGCTTTTAAGATCTCTTCTCACTTTGGAGAAGAAAGAAGAATTCTCTTCAAAGGACTGATGAGCTTATTGGACCAGGTGTTTTGAAATATTTTGTTAACTTTGGATTAGTTGCGGGGCCCTTAAGGCAACTCAAGGAGGACTATTTCAGTCGTATATCTGGTATGGAAATTACAGAGAAAACATTGTGAAATGGGGGAGAAGCTTCTCAAATTGCACAGGATGGATACATGTCACACCTGTCGATATTCTAGAAAGGGTACAAAGTTTCTGAAATGCAGGTATGCCTTGGGATAATCGGTCAGCCATGCTGACGGTTACATGAGAGCCACTTGATTAAGCTTCCTTCTCAACCCCTTGTCATCCGATCTTTAACCTTGCCTCTTTAAGTGTCTAACAGATAGTTAGGCTGAGGCTTTCCAAAAGTGCTTCAACTTCAAGAAGACTCATACCAATGCATTTTTGACAAACTGAGTAAACAGATGCATATGCTACTAACGTTTATGGATTGGCTTTGGAGTAATGCTGATTTTGATCTGTGTTCTCCCGTTAAGGGAAGCTCTTCCCCTCAGCTTCCTAACAACTTACAACAATTTCTTCCCTTCTGCTTCTGCGTGTCTGGATTACCTGCCAGAACGTCTCCCCCAGAGTGCCACCCTCACGCTGCTTTTCAGGCTTATTCTCCTGGATTCCTTATACAAGTTTATATAAGACTTGGATCAAGACTTGGAACGCAGCATTGCTTCCAACTCAGAATGCACTGTAGGGCTATGCTTTCCTCCAGCAGGACGTAGCTAGAGTGGTCGTCACCCCGTTCCCTGAAAGACTTGGGAGAAGATGAACCAGGAATGGAGGTCGAAAGCAAGTCCCCTAAAACAGAGATCCACTGCTGAGTTTATGATTAACCACTCTAGCCAAATCATACCCACATATTCTCCTCAGCGTTGAAGAGGACCAAAGAAAAGGGGGAATTGTACCATAGCCAGCTGAATGCAGCCCTTCCCAGGCAGCCCTTGCTGTGCACTGTGACCCACTGCCCCGTTACCAGGCAATGGTTACCGGGAGACCACTAATGCCAGTGTGACCACCCTGCTCAGCCATTGGTGGGCATTGTAGTGGGCCCCTGCCCCAAGCAAGCCACTGTCTGTCAGCCATCTTTAGTGGGGGCCCTTTTTCTAGGCAGCAGTCAGTGGAGTGCTGCCCCTTCAGACCTGGAGCATGAGGTAAGAGGCAAGTGCCAGCCTTCTCCCCAGCATTCTTCTGCTCGCATGGCCTTGGGCCAGCTGGTGTGATGGGGGGCCAAGAGAACAGGCTGAGGGTGTGTCCTGCAGGGCTCCAGAGCCAAGGCCATGAATGCCCACTGGCCCAGACCAGGCCTTGAGGCAGTGTTGAACCTCTACCACACACCGCCCCTGTGACCCTAAGGGTATGGCTCACAGTCTGGGGTACCTGACCGCCACTGTTTGGGTGGCCTGAGGAGCATTAAGACCTGTTGGGTCATGTGCACCCGGCTCCCTCAGGGATGACAGCTAGCAAGGGTCTGGGACCAGGCCCTGAGGGAGCCACCAAGGCAGAGCTGCCTCCTCTGTGAGGCCTGGGCACTGGCGGGAGGACCCAGACCAGCTCCTGGACAAACCCTCCATGGCAGGAGAACCACCACCCCTCCCAGGGACCCCTTTCTCTTAGGTGGGTCTGGACCTCAGAGGGTGAGCCTTGTGCCTTGGGACCTTGCCCTTTCTTGTCACCCAGAGAGTGACATTTGTTGGCTGGAGATTGATAGGAACATTGAGACCTGACTATGACCTGTCCTCAACAACAAAGGATCGGACAGGGAGACATTTTCAACAAACAGCCACACCCCTCCATCACTTTACCTCTAAGAGGGCTTTGCTAAAAGCTTTCAAGGTTGGGGATTACCCGGCATAAGCCACCCATTTCCTTGAATGTCTCAACAGCAAATATTTCTCGGCTCCAAAGTCCAATGTTTTGCTGTTGCTTGGCCTCACTGTGCGTCGGGCACACATCCTGGCCTTTGGTTACCAATTATAGCGAGCCAGCCAGGAGGTCTGTGCCCATGGTGTGTTGATGTCGATCAGGGGCATCCCCATTTAAAGTTCCCAGCACATGCTAGAGGACATTTGGCTCCAGGATACTGGCAGGGATTCTCCCTGATATGCACTTGCTGCCCTACAGCACGAGGCTGCTTGTCTTGGAGACATGTCCAGAGCAACGGTATACAGTTCATGTCATTTGGGGGTAAGTCGTTCTAGCTTGCACAGGCTGGGAAATAGGTCCACTCCAACTGGGCTGCTCCCCTTAGCGGATGTGAGCCCCTCTGGGTCCATTCCCTCTTGAGAACTGGGCCACTCTGCGTGGGGGCCTCCATCTGGGACTGGGAGTGGAAGTGGAAGTTGACAAAATGCCTTCTCTGGCTTTCTGTCTCTGTGATTGTAGTGTTTATTTGTTCTTCATGTGTTTGTGTGCGTCAATGTGGTGTTAATCACTGCAGTTTGTGCTTTGGTTTGTGGGATCCTGTTTGTGATTCGTACATTGTATGTGTGTGAAACAGCACTTGCATTGAGTACTTGAGACGTCTTTGGTCAGTAACGGAGCTTGCATATGACCACACTAGGTATCGTTCCCTCCTGCATTGTGTTTCAGCTGTGGTGGAACATTGGTTGACATATTCCCTTTTCAGTGGGTAGGAATCTCCCCTTTGGTGCCTGGGAACTGCGATCCTGAGAGACCTTTTGGCATTGCATTTGTCTCTCTGCTATTGGATAACACCTGCTGTGATCCGCAGAGCTCTAGTCCATCTTGCAGTCCGCTAAGGTGCAAGCAAGTTTTTGTTTTTGTTTTTTTTTGTTTTTGTTTTTTGTTTTTTTTTTTACATTGCATGGCCAGCATATTCTACAGATTCTGGTGAAACATGGCATCAAATGAATCATTTTCATATCTCCAAAACCAGTCTATGTAAAATATTCAGTTAGAGAAAGTTTGCTCAGTGAGATACTTTTGGTTTTCATAATTCTGACCCTGAGAAAACGAACATATTTCCAGGAGACATGTTGAAGTTAATGAAGCAAATTGAACTTTTCCTAATTTCTTTGCTTTTTCCTTTTTGGCTCTTTCTGCTTCCCAGGTCAGTAGGCATGACAACTGTGGTCGTGATTCCCTATCTTTCAATTTGCATGTTGTTTGTCGTTTTGTTGTTAAAATGAGGGAACGTAGTTCGAAAACACTGAGGATGTTGTTCATCCTCACCCTTTGCTTTGGTCCTCAGGACTGAGAGTTTCTTCTTTGCATGTACTTTTGCATTTGTTTTGTGTGAAAGTGTTGTGGTTATGGGAAACTCAAATGTGTTTCCCCAGCGCACCCCTTTCAGGTGCATTCTCCAGATTTGGGCCATTTTTAGGGAGAAGGCAATTGACATCAACTGCCGAGTTGATGTGTAAATGAGCTCTATTTCACTGAAAGGGAAGCACTTACCAATTCAATACTTCCTCCTCTTGAGAAAATTGGCCTCCATGGATTTCAGGTCCTGATGATCTGGCAAATAGCTAGTACTGAACTGATATCTGGTATGGAAGCTGCCTTAAGCTTCTTGGATTCTGAAGTATAAACCTTCTGCGGTCCCTAGGTTTCTTAGAGATCCAAAAAGACCTCATATCTGTTGCAAATTTGACAGCAAGGACCATAAGTTGAAATGATGACACTTGAAGTATTTCTAAATGGCCTCTCTAGATTTGGGTAGCTTGAAACTTCACCAAGTTAAGTGGCAAGCATTCCTTGACTCTCCGGGTCATTTCAAAGAGGATAGAGGATTGGAACATTGGATGCTGTTCACATGCAAGACTCCCTACCTTTGCCTACTTAGCAGAAGGTCTCAAAAGCATCCGTTTGCAATCAGAAATGCTGGTATGACATCCAGCTGACAATTGCTTGCTTCTTGGTTTTCACTAAGTGAAGGTGTTAAGGACTTGAGGATTGTAATCGAAATATGTAATTAAAGCTAAGAAACTCATGCAAAGGAACACATTTCAGGATAGAGTAGGAAGGTGGGATAAATGTGTTGAGCCAAAAACCAACATTTGATGCATCATTGGGCTGAAACGAAACTCCACTTCGGGAAATGGATACTGTTATTAAAAATACGTTTTCTTCAAGGCTGGATTGGGTTCCACTCTGCCAAGAGAACACGTTTACTTGGAATGCTGCTTTCAATAACATGGTATGTGAACTGTCCTGCCTTTAAGGGATCTCTGTTTGCTTTTAAGATCTCTTCTCACTTTGGAGAAGAAAGAAGAATTCTCTTCAAAGGACTGATGAGCTTATTGGACCAGGTGTTTTGAAATATTTTGTTAACTTTGGATTAGTTGCAGGGCCCTTAAGGCAACTCAAGGAGGACTATTTCAGTCGTATATCTGGTATGGAAATTACAGAGAAAACATTGTGAAATGGGGGAGAAGCTTCTCCAATTGCACAGGATGGATACATGTCACACCTGTCGATATTCTAGAAAGGGTACAAAGTTTCTGAAATGCAGGTATGCCTTGGGATAATCGGTCAGCCATGCTGACGGTTACATGAGAGCCACTTGATTAAGCTTCCTTCTCAACACCTTGTCATCCGATCTTTAACCTTGCCTCTTTAAGTGTCTAACAGATAGTTAGGCTGAGGCTTTCCAAAAGTGCTTCAACTTCAAGAAGACTCATACCAATGCATTTTTGACAAACTGAGTAAACAGATGCATATGCTACTAACGTTTATGGATTGGCTTTGGAGTAATGCTGATTTTGATCTGTGTTCTCCCGTTAAGGGAAGCTCTTCCCCTCAGCTTCCTAACAACTTACAACAATTTCTTCCCTTCTGCTTCTGCGTGTCTGGATTACCTGCCAGAACGTCTCCCCCAGAGTGCCACCCTCACGCTGCTTTTCAGGCTTATTCTCCTGGATTCCTTATACAAGTTTATATAAGACTTGGATCAAGACTTGGAACGCAGCATTGCTTCCAACTCAGAATGCACTGTAGGGCTATGCTTTCCTCCAGCAGGACGTAGCTAGAGTGGTCGTCACCCCGTTCCCTGAAAGACTTGGGAGAAGATGAACCAGGAATGGAGGTCGAAAGCAAGTCCCCTAAAACAGAGATCCACTGCTGAGTTTATGATTAACCACTCTAGCCAAATCATACCCACATATTCTCCTCAGCGTTGAAGAGGACCAAAGAAAAGGGGGAATTGTACCATAGCCAGCTGAATGCAGCCCTTCCCAGGCAGCCCTTGCTGTGCACTGTGACCCACTGCCCCGTTACCAGGCAATGGTTACCGGGAGACCACTAATGCCAGTGTGACCACCCTGCTCAGCCATTGGTGGGCATTGTAGTGGGCCCCTGCCCCAAGCAAGCCACTGTCTGTCAGCCATCTTTAGTGGGGGCCCTTTTTCTAGGCAGCAGTCAGTGGAGTGCTGCCCCTTCAGACCTGGAGCATGAGGTAAGAGGCAAGTGCCAGCCTTCTCCCCAGCATTCTTCTGCTCGCATGGCCTTGGGCCAGCTGGTGTGATGGGGGGCCAAGAGAACAGGCTGAGGGTGTGTCCTGCAGGGCTCCAGAGCCAAGGCCATGAATGCCCACTGGCCCAGACCAGGCCTTGAGGCAGTGTTGAACCTCTACCACACACCGCCCCTGTGACCCTAAGGGTATGGCTCACAGTCTGGGGTACCTGACCGCCACTGTTTGGGTGGCCTGAGGAGCATTAAGACCTGTTGGGTCATGTGCACCCGGCTCCCTCAGGGATGACAGCTAGCAAGGGTCTGGGACCAGGCCCTGAGGGAGCCACCAAGGCAGAGCTGCCTCCTCTGTGAGGCCTGGGCACTGGCGGGAGGACCCAGACCAGCTCCTGGACAAACCCTCCATGGCAGGAGAACCACCACCCCTCCCAGGGACCCCTTTCTCTTAGGTGGGTCTGGACCTCAGAGGGTGAGCCTTGTGCCTTGGGACCTTGCCCTTTCTTGTCACCCAGAGAGTGACATTTGTTGGCTGGAGATTGATAGGAACATTGAGACCTGACTATGACCTGTCCTCAACAACAAAGGATCGGACAGGGAGACATTTTCAACAAACAGCCACACCCCTCCATCACTTTACCTCTAAGAGGGCTTTGCTAAAGCTTTCAAGGTTGGGGATTACCCGGCATAAGCCACCCATTTCCTTGAATGTCTCAACAGCAAATATTTCTCGGCTCCAAAGTCCAATGTTTTGCTGTTGCTTGGCCTCACTGTGCGTCGGGCACACATCCTGGCCTTTGGTTACCAATTATAGCGAGCCAGCCAGGAGGTCTGTGCCCATGGTGTGTTGATCTCGATCAGGGGCATCCCCATTTAAAGTTCCCAGCACATGCTAGAGGACATTTGGCTCCAGGATACTGGCAGGGATTCTCCCTGATATGCACTTGCTGCCCTACAGCACGAGGCTGCTTGTCTTGGAGACATGTCCAGAGCAACGGTATACAGTTCATGTCATTTGGGGGTAAGTCGTTCTAGCTTGCACAGGCTGGGAAATAGGTCCACTCCAACTGGGCTGCTCCCCTTAGCGGATGTGAGCCCCTCTGGGTCCATTCCCTCTTGAGAACTGGGCCACTCTGCGTGGGGGCCTCCATCTGGGACTGGGAGTGGAAGTGGAAGTTGACAAAATGCCTTCTCTGGCTTTCTGTCTCTGTGATTGTAGTGTTTATTTGTTCTTCATGTGTTTGTGTGCGTCAATGTGGTGTTAATCACTGCAGTTTGTGCTTTGGTTTGTGGGATCCTGTTTGTGATTCGTACATTGTATGTGTGTGAAACAGCACTTGCATTGAGTACTTGAGACGTCTTTGGTCAGTAACAGAGCTTGCATATGACCACACTAGGTATCGTTCCCTCCTGCATTGTGTTTCAGCTGTGGTGGAACATTGGTTGACATATTCCCTTTTCAGTGGGTAGGAATCTCCCCTTTGGTGCCTGGGAACTGCGATCCTGAGAGACCTTTTGGCATTGCATTTGTCTCTCTGCTATTGGATAACACCTGCTGTGATCAGCAGAGCTCTAGTCCATCTTGTAGTCCGCTAAGGTGCAAGCAAGTTTTTTTTTTTTTTTTTTTTTGTTTTTTTTTTTACATTGCATGGCCAGCATATTCTACAGATTCTGGTGAAACATGGCATCAAATGAATCATTTTCATATCTCCAAAACCAGTCTATGTAAAATATTCAGTTAGAGAAAGTTTGCTCAGTGAGATACTTTTGGTTTTCATAATTCTGACCCTGAGAAAACGAACATATTTCCAGGAGACATGTTGAAGTTAATGAAGCAAATTGAACTTTTCCTAATTTCTTTGCTTTTTCCTTTTTGGCTCTTTCTGCTTCCCAGGTCAGTAGGCATGACAACTGTGGTCGTGATTCCCTATCTTTCAATTTGCATGTTGTTTGTCGTTTTGTTGTTAAAATGAGGGAACGTAGTTCGAAAACACTGAGGATGTTGTTCATCCTCACCCTTTGCTTTGGTCCTCAGGACTGAGAGTTTCTTCTTTGCATGTACTTTTGCATTTGTTTTGTGTGAAAGTGTTGTGGTTATGGGAAACTCAAATGTGTTTCCCCAGCGCACCCCTTTCAGGTGCATTCTCCAGATTTGGGCCATTTTTAGGGAGAAGGCAATTGACATCAACTGCCGAGTTGATGTGTAAATGAGCTCTATTTCACTGAAAGGGAAGCACTTACCAATTCAATACTTCCTCCTCTTGAGAAAATTGGCCTCCATGGATTTCAGGTCCTGATGATCTGGCAAATAGCTAGTACTGAACTGATATCTGGTATGGAAGCTGCCTTAAGCTTCTTGGATTCTGAAGTATAAACCTTCTGCGGTCCCTAGGTTTCTTAGAGATCCAAAAAGACCTCATATCTGTTGCAAATTTGACAGCAAGGACCATAAGTTGAAATGATGACACTTGAAGTCTTTCTAAATGGCCTCTCTAGATTTGGGTAGCTTGAAACTTCACCAAGTTAAGTGGCAAGCATTCCTTGACTCTCCGGGTCATTTCAAAGAGGATAGAGGATTGGAACATTGGATGCTGGGCACATGCAAGACTCCCTACCTTTGCCTACTTAGCAGAAGGTCTCAAAAGCATCCGTTTGCAATCAGAAATGCTGGTATGACATCCAGCTGACAATTGCTTGCTTCTTGGTTTTCACTAAGTGAAGGTGTTAAGGACTTGAGGATTGTAATCGAAATATGTAATTAAAGCTAAGAAACTCATGCAAAGGAACACATTTCAGGATAGAGTAGGAAGGTGGGATAAATGTGTTGAGCCAAAAACCAACATTTGATGCATCATTGGGCTGAAACGAAACTCCACTTCGGGAAATGGATACTGTTATTAAAAATACGTTTTTTTCAAGGCTGGATTGGGTTCCACTCTGCCAAGAGAACACGTTTACTTGGAATGCTGCTTTCAATAACATGGTATGTGAACTGTCCTGCCTTTAAGGGATCTCTGTTTGCTTTTAAGATCTCTTCTCACTTTGGAGAAGAAAGAAGAATTCTCTTCAAAGGACTGATGAGCTTATTGGACCAGGTGTTTTGAAATATTTTGTTAACTTTGGATTAGTTGCGGGGCCCTTAAGGCAACTCAAGGAGGACTATTTCAGTCGTATATCTGGTATGGAAATTACAGAGAAAACATTGTGAAATGGGGGAGAAGCTTCTCAAATTGCACAGGATGGATACATGTCACACCTGTCGATATTCTAGAAAGGGTACAAAGTTTCTGAAATGCAGGTATGCCTTGGGATAATCGGTCAGCCATGCTGACGGTTACATGAGAGCCACTTGATTAAGCTTCCTTCTCAACACCTTGTCATCCGATCTTTAACCTTGCCTCTTTAAGTGTCTAACAGATAGTTAGGCTGAGGCTTTCCAAAAGTGCTTCAACTTCAAGAAGACTCATACCAATGCATTTTTGACAAACTGAGTAAACAGATGCATATGCTACTAACGTTTATGGATTGGCTTTGGAGTAATGCTGATTTTGATCTGTGTTCTCCCGTTAAGGGAAGCTCTTCCCCTCAGCTTCCTAACAACTTACAACAATTTCTTCCCTTCTGCTTCTGCGTGTCTGGATTACCTGCCAGAACGTCTCCCCCAGAGTGCCACCCTCACGCTGCTTTTCAGGCTTATTCTCCTGGATTCCTTATACAAGTTTATATAAGACTTGGATCAAGACTTGGAACGCAGCATTGCTTCCAACTCAGAATGCACTGTAGGGCTATGCTTTCCTCCAGCAGGACGTAGCTAGAGTGGTCGTCACCCCGTTCCCTGAAAGACTTGGGAGAAGATGAACCAGGAATGGAGGTCGAAAGCAAGTCCCCTAAAACAGAGATCCACTGCTGAGTTTATGATTAACCACTCTAGCCAAATCATACCCACATATTCTCCTCAGCGTTGAAGAGGACCAAAGAAAAGGGGGAATTGTACCATAGCCAGCTGAATGCAGCCCTTCCCAGGCAGCCCTTGCTGTGCACTGTGACCCACTGCCCCGTTACCAGGCAATGGTTACCGGGAGACCACTAATGCCAGTGTGACCACCCTGCTCAGCCATTGGTGGGCATTGTAGTGGGCCCCTGCCCCAAGCAAGCCACTGTCTGTCAGCCATCTTTAGTGGGGGCCCTTTTTCTAGGCAGCAGTCAGTGGAGTGCTGCCCCTTCAGACCTGGAGCATGAGGTAAGAGGCAAGTGCCAGCCTTCTCCCCAGCATTCTTCTGCTCGCATGGCCTTGGGCCAGCTGGTGTGATGGGGGGCCAAGAGAACAGGCTGAGGGTGTGTCCTGCAGGGCTCCAGAGCCAAGGCCATGAATGCCCACTGGCCCAGACCAGGCCTTGAGGCAGTGTTGAACCTCTACCACACACCGCCCCTGTGACCCTAAGGGTATGGCTCACAGTCTGGGGTACCTGACCGCCACTGTTTGGGTGGCCTGAGGAGCATTAAGACCTGTTGGGTCATGTGCACCCGGCTCCCTCAGGGATGACAGCTAGCAAGGGTCTGGGACCAGGCCCTGAGGGAGCCACCAAGGCAGAGCTGCCTCCTCTGTGAGGCCTGGGCACTGGCGGGAGGACCCAGACCAGCTCCTGGACAAACCCTCCATGGCAGGAGAACCACCACCCCTCCCAGGGACCCCTTTCTCTTAGGTGGGTCTGGACCTCAGAGGGTGAGCCTTGTGCCTTGGGACCTTGCCCTTTCTTGTCACCCAGAGAGTGACATTTGTTGGCTGGAGATTGATAGGAACATTGAGACCTGACTATGACCTGTCCTCAACAACAAAGGATCGGACAGGGAGACATTTTCAACAAACAGCCACACCCCTCCATCACTTTACCTCTAAGAGGGCTTTGCTAAAGCTTTCAAGGTTGGGGATTACCCGGCATAAGCCACCCATTTCCTTGAATGTCTCAACAGCAAATATTTCTCGGCTCCAAAGTCCAATGTTTTGCTGTTGCTTGGCCTCACTGTGCGTCGGGCACACATCCTGGCCTTTGGTTACCAATTATAGCGAGCCAGCCAGGAGGTCTGTGCCCATGGTGTGTTGATCTCGATCAGGGGCATCCCCATTTAAAGTTCCCAGCACATGCTAGAGGACATTTGGCTCCAGGATACTGGCAGGGATTCTCCCTGATATGCACTTGCTGCCCTACAGCACGAGGCTGCTTGTCTTGGAGACATGTCCAGAGCAACGGTATACAGTTCATGTCATTTGGGGGTAAGTCGTTCTAGCTTGCACAGGCTGGGAAATAGGTCCACTCCAACTGGGCTGCTCCCCTTAGCGGATGTGAGCCCCTCTGGGTCCATTCCCTCTTGAGAACTGGGCCACTCTGCGTGGGGGCCTCCATCTGGGACTGGGAGTGGAAGTGGAAGTTGACAAAATGCCTTCTCTGGCTTTCTGTCTCTGTGATTGTAGTGTTTATTTGTTCTTCATGTGTTTGTGTGCGTCAATGTGGTGTTAATCACTGCAGTTTGTGCTTTGGTTTGTGGGATCCTGTTTGTGATTCGTACATTGTATGTGTGTGAAACAGCACTTGCATTGAGTACTTGAGACGTCTTTGGTCAGTAACAGAGCTTGCATATGACCACACTAGGTATCGTTCCCTCCTGCATTGTGTTTCAGCTGTGGTGGAACATTGGTTGACATATTCCCTTTTCAGTGGGTAGGAATCTCCCCTTTGGTGCCTGGGAACTGCGATCCTGAGAGACCTTTTGGCATTGCATTTGTCTCTCTGCTATTGGATAACACCTGCTGTGATCAGCAGAGCTCTAGTCCATCTTGTAGTCCGCTAAGGTGCAAGCAAGTTTTTTTTTTTTTTTTTTTGTTTTTTTTTTTACATTGCATGGCCAGCATATTCTACAGATTCTGGTGAAACATGGCATCAAATGAATCATTTTCATATCTCCAAAACCAGTCTATGTAAAATATTCAGTTAGAGAAAGTTTGCTCAGTGAGATACTTTTGGTTTTCATAATTCTGACCCTGAGAAAACGAACATATTTCCAGGAGACATGTTGAAGTTAATGAAGCAAATTGAACTTTTCCTAATTTCTTTGCTTTTTCCTTTTTGGCTCTTTCTGCTTCCCAGGTCAGTAGGCATGACAACTGTGGTCGTGATTCCCTATCTTTCAATTTGCATGTTGTTTGTCGTTTTGTTGTTAAAATGAGGGAACGTAGTTCGAAAACACTGAGGATGTTGTTCATCCTCACCCTTTGCTTTGGTCCTCAGGACTGAGAGTTTCTTCTTTGCATGTACTTTTGCATTTGTTTTGTGTGAAAGTGTTGTGGTTATGGGAAACTCAAATGTGTTTCCCCAGCGCACCCCTTTCAGGTGCATTCTCCAGATTTGGGCCATTTTTAGGGAGAAGGCAATTGACATCAACTGCCGAGTTGATGTGTAAATGAGCTCTATTTCACTGAAAGGGAAGCACTTACCAATTCAATACTTCCTCCTCTTGAGAAAATTGGCCTCCATGGATTTCAGGTCCTGATGATCTGGCAAATAGCTAGTACTGAACTGATATCTGGTATGGAAGCTGCCTTAAGCTTCTTGGATTCTGAAGTATAAACCTTCTGCGGTCCCTAGGTTTCTTAGAGATCCAAAAAGACCTCATATCTGTTGCAAATTTGACAGCAAGGACCATAAGTTGAAATGGTGACACTTGAAGTCTTTCTAAATGGCCTCTCTAGATTTGGGTAGCTTGAAACTTCACCAAGTTAAGTGGCAAGCATTCCTTGACTCTCCGGGTCATTTCAAAGAGGATAGAGGATTGGAACATTGGATGCTGGGCACATGCAAGACTCCCTACCTTTGCCTACTTAGCAGAAGGTCTCAAAAGCATCCGTTTGCAATCAGAAATGCTGGTATGACATCCAGCTGACAATTGCTTGCTTCTTGGTTTTCACTAAGTGAAGGTGTTAAGGACTTGAGGATTGTAATCGAAATATGTAATTAAAGCTAAGAAACTCATGCAAAGGAACACATTTCAGGATAGAGTAGGAAGGTGGGATAAATGTGTTGAGCCAAAAACCAACATTTGATGCATCATTGGGCTGAAACGAAACTCCACTTCGGGAAATGGATACTGTTATTAAAAATACGTTTTTTTCAAGGCTGGATTGGGTTCCACTCTGCCAAGAGAACACGTTTACTTGGAATGCTGCTTTCAATAACATGGTATGTGAACTGTCCTGCCTTTAAGGGATCTCTGTTTGCTTTTAAGATCTCTTCTCACTTTGGAGAAGAAAGAAGAATTCTCTTCAAAGGACTGATGAGCTTATTGGACCAGGTGTTTTGAAATATTTTGTTAACTTTGGATTAGTTGCGGGGCCCTTAAGGCAACTCAAGGAGGACTATTTCAGTCGTATATCTGGTATGGAAATTACAGAGAAAACATTGTGAAATGGGGGAGAAGCTTCTCAAATTGCACAGGATGGATACATGTCACACCTGTCGATATTCTAGAAAGGGTACAAAGTTTCTGAAATGCAGGTATGCCTTGGGATAATCGGTCAGCCATGCTGACGGTTACATGAGAGCCACTTGATTAAGCTTCCTTCTCAACACCTTGTCATCCGATCTTTAACCTTGCCTCTTTAAGTGTCTAACAGATAGTTAGGCTGAGGCTTTCCAAAAGTGCTTCAACTTCAAGAAGACTCATACCAATGCATTTTTGACAAACTGAGTAAACAGATGCATATGCTACTAACGTTTATGGATTGGCTTTGGAGTAATGCTGATTTTGATCTGTGTTCTCCCGTTAAGGGAAGCTCTTCCCCTCAGCTTCCTAACAACTTACAACAATTTCTTCCCTTCTGCTTCTGCGTGTCTGGATTACCTGCCAGAACGTCTCCCCCAGAGTGCCACCCTCACGCTGCTTTTCAGGCTTATTCTCCTGGATTCCTTATACAAGTTTATATAAGACTTGGATCAAGACTTGGAACGCAGCATTGCTTCCAACTCAGAATGCACTGTAGGGCTATGCTTTCCTCCAGCAGGACGTAGCTAGAGTGGTCGTCACCCCGTTCCCTGAAAGACTTGGGAGAAGATGAACCAGGAATGGAGGTCGAAAGCAAGTCCCCTAAAACAGAGATCCACTGCTGAGTTTATGATTAACCACTCTAGCCAAATCATACCCACATATTCTCCTCAGCGTTGAAGAGGACCAAAGAAAAGGGGGAATTGTACCATAGCCAGCTGAATGCAGCCCTTCCCAGGCAGCCCTTGCTGTGCACTGTGACCCACTGCCCCGTTACCAGGCAATGGTTACCGGGAGACCACTAATGCCAGTGTGACCACCCTGCTCAGCCATTGGTGGGCATTGTAGTGGGCCCCTGCCCCAAGCAAGCCACTGTCTGTCAGCCATCTTTAGTGGGGGCCCTTTTTCTAGGCAGCAGTCAGTGGAGTGCTGCCCCTTCAGACCTGGAGCATGAGGTAAGAGGCAAGTGCCAGCCTTCTCCCCAGCATTCTTCTGCTCGCATGGCCTTGGGCCAGCTGGTGTGATGGGGGGCCAAGAGAACAGGCTGAGGGTGTGTCCTGCAGGGCTCCAGAGCCAAGGCCATGAATGCCCACTGGCCCAGACCAGGCCTTGAGGCAGTGTTGAACCTCTACCACACACCGCCCCTGTGACCCTAAGGGTATGGCTCACAGTCTGGGGTACCTGACCGCCACTGTTTGGGTGGCCTGAGGAGCATTAAGACCTGTTGGGTCATGTGCACCCGGCTCCCTCAGGGATGACAGCTAGCAAGGGTCTGGGACCAGGCCCTGAGGGAGCCACCAAGGCAGAGCTGCCTCCTCTGTGAGGCCTGGGCACTGGCGGGAGGACCCAGACCAGCTCCTGGACAAACCCTCCATGGCAGGAGAACCACCACCCCTCCCAGGGACCCCTTTCTCTTAGGTGGGTCTGGACCTCAGAGGGTGAGCCTTGTGCCTTGGGACCTTGCCCTTTCTTGTCACCCAGAGAGTGACATTTGTTGGCTGGAGATTGATAGGAACATTGAGACCTGACTATGACCTGTCCTCAACAACAAAGGATCGGACAGGGAGACATTTTCAACAAACAGCCACACCCCTCCATCACTTTACCTCTAAGAGGGCTTTGCTAAAGCTTTCAAGGTTGGGGATTACCCGGCATAAGCCACCCATTTCCTTGAATGTCTCAACAGCAAATATTTCTCGGCTCCAAAGTCCAATGTTTTGCTGTTGCTTGGCCTCACTGTGCGTCGGGCACACATCCTGGCCTTTGGTTACCAATTATAGCGAGCCAGCCAGGAGGTCTGTGCCCATGGTGTGTTGATCTCGATCAGGGGCATCCCCATTTAAAGTTCCCAGCACATGCTAGAGGACATTTGGCTCCAGGATACTGGCAGGGATTCTCCCTGATATGCACTTGCTGCCCTACAGCACGAGGCTGCTTGTCTTGGAGACATGTCCAGAGCAACGGTATACAGTTCATGTCATTTGGGGGTAAGTCGTTCTAGCTTGCACAGGCTGGGAAATAGGTCCACTCCAACTGGGCTGCTCCCCTTAGCGGATGTGAGCCCCTCTGGGTCCATTCCCTCTTGAGAACTGGGCCACTCTGCGTGGGGGCCTCCATCTGGGACTGGGAGTGGAAGTGGAAGTTGACAAAATGCCTTCTCTGGCTTTCTGTCTCTGTGATTGTAGTGTTTATTTGTTCTTCATGTGTTTGTGTGCGTCAATGTGGTGTTAATCACTGCAGTTTGTGCTTTGGTTTGTGGGATCCTGTTTGTGATTCGTACATTGTATGTGTGTGAAACAGCACTTGCATTGAGTACTTGAGACGTCTTTGGTCAGTAACGGAGCTTGCATATGACCACACTAGGTATCGTTCCCTCCTGCATTGTGTTTCAGCTGTGGTGGAACATTGGTTGACATATTCCCTTTTCAGTGGGTAGGAATCTCCCCTTTGGTGCCTGGGAACTGCGATCCTGAGAGACCTTTTGGCATTGCATTTGTCTCTCTGCTATTGGATAACACCTGCTGTGATCAGCAGAGCTCTAGTCCATCTTGTAGTCCGCTAAGGTGCAAGCAAGTTTTTTTTTTTTTTTTTTTTTTTTTTTTTTTTTTTACATTGCATGGCCAGCATATTCTACAGATTCTGGTGAAACATGGCATCAAATGAATCATTTTCATATCTCCAAAACCAGTCTATGTAAAATATTCAGTTAGAGAAAGTTTGCTCAGTGAGATACTTTTGGTTTTCATAATTCTGACACTGAGAAAACGAACATATTTCCAGGAGACATGTTGAAGTTAATGAAGCAAATTGAACTTTTCCTAATTTCTTTGCTTTTTCCTTTTTGGCTCTTTCTGCTTCCCAGGTCAGTAGGCATGACAACTGTGGTCGTGATTCCCTATCTTTCAATTTGCATGCTGTTTGTCGTTTTGTTGTTAAAATGAGGGAACGTAGTTCGAAAACACTGAGGATGTTGTTCATCCTCACCCTTTGCTTTGGTCCTCAGGACTGAGAGTTTCTTCTTTGCATGTACTTTTGCATTTGTTTTGTGTGAAAGTGTTGTGGTTATGGGAAACTCAAATGTGTTTCCCCAGCGCACCCCTTTCAGGTGCATTCTCCAGATTTGGGCCATTTTTAGGGAGAAGGCAATTGACATCAACTGCCGAGTTGATGTGTAAATGAGCTCTATTTCACTGAAAGGGAAGCACTTACCAATTCAATACTTCCTCCTCTTGAGAAAATTGGCCTCCATGGATTTCAGGTCCTGATGATCTGGCAAATAGCTAGTACTGAACTGATATCTGGTATGGAAGCTGCCTTAAGCTTCTTGGATTCTGAAGTATAAACCTTCTGCGGTCCCTAGGTTTCTTAGAGATCCAAAAAGACCTCATATCTGTTGCAAATTTGACAGCAAGGACCATAAGTTGAAATGATGACACTTGAAGTCTTTCTAAATGGCCTCTCTAGATTTGGGTAGCTTGAAACTTCACCAAGTTAAGTGGCAAGCATTCCTTGACTCTCCGGGTCATTTCAAAGAGGATAGAGGATTGGAACATTGGATGCTGGGCACATGCAAGACTCCCTACCTTTGCCTACTTAGCAGAAGGTCTCCAAAGCATCCGTTTGCAATCAGAAATGCTGGTATGACATCCAGCTGACAATTGCTTGCTTCTTGGTTTTCACTAAGTGAAGGTGTTAAGGACTTGAGGATTGTAATCGAAATATGTAATTAAAGCTAAGAAACTCATGCAAAGGAACACATTTCAGGATAGAGTAGGAAGGTGGGATAAATGTGTTGAGCCAAAAACCAACATTTGATGCATCATTGGGCTGAAACGAAACTCCACTTCGGGAAATGGATACTGTTATTAAAAATACGTTTTCTTCAAGGCTGGATTGGGTTCCACTCTGCCAAGAGAACACGTTTACTTGGAATGCTGCTTTCAATAACATGGTATGTGAACTGTCCTGCCTTTAAGGGATCTCTGTTTGCTTTTAAGATCTCTTCTCACTTTGGAGAAGAAAGAAGAATTCTCTTCAAAGGACTGATGAGCTTATTGGACCAGGTGTTTTGAAATATTTTGTTAACTTTGGATTAGTTGCGGGGCCCTTAAGGCAACTCAAGGAGGACTATTTCAGTCGTATATCTGGTATGGAAATTACAGAGAAAACATTGTGAAATGGGGGAGAAGCTTCTCAAATTGCACAGGATGGATACATGTCACACCTGTCGATATTCTAGAAAGGGTACAAAGTTTCTGAAATGCAGGTATGCCTTGGGATAATCGGTCAGCCATGCTGACGGTTACATGAGAGCCACTTGATTAAGCTTCCTTCTCAACCCCTTGTCATCCGATCTTTAACCTTGCCTCTTTAAGTGTCTAACAGATAGTTAGGCTGAGGCTTTCCAAAAGTGCTTCAACTTCAAGAAGACTCATACCAATGCATTTTTGACAAACTGAGTAAACAGATGCATATGCTACTAACGTTTATGGATTGGCTTTGGAGTAATGCTGATTTTGATCTGTGTTCTCCCGTTAAGGGAAGCTCTTCCCCTCAGCTTCCTAACAACTTACAACAATTTCTTCCCTTCTGCTTCTGCGTGTCTGGATTACCTGCCAGAACGTCTCCCCCAGAGTGCCACCCTCACGCTGCTTTTCAGGCTTATTCTCCTGGATTCCTTATACAAGTTTATATAAGACTTGGATCAAGACTTGGAACGCAGCATTGCTTCCAACTCAGAATGCACTGTAGGGCTATGCTTTCCTCCAGCAGGACGTAGCTAGAGTGGTCGTCACCCCGTTCCCTGAAACACTTGGGAGAAGATGAACCAGGAATGGAGGTCGAAAGCAAGTCCCCTAAAACAGAGATCCACTGCTGAGTTTATGATTAACCACTCTAGCCAAATCATACCCACATATTCTCCTCAGCGTTGAAGAGGACCAAAGAAAAGGGGGAATTGTACCATAGCCAGCTGAATGCAGCCCTTCCCAGGCAGCCCTTGCTGTGCACTGTGACCCACTGCCCCGTTACCAGGCAATGGTTACCGGGAGACCACTAATGCCAGTGTGACCACCCTGCTCAGCCATTGGTGGGCATTGTAGTGGGCCCCTGCCCCAAGCAAGCCACTGTCTGTCAGCCATCTTTAGTGGGGGCCCTTTTTCTAGGCAGCAGTCAGTGGAGTGCTGCCCCTTCAGACCTGGAGCATGAGGTAAGAGGCAAGTGCCAGCCTTCTCCCCAGCATTCTTCTGCTCGCATGGCCTTGGGCCAGCTGGTGTGATGGGGGGCCAAGAGAACAGGCTGAGGGTGTGTCCTGCAGGGCTCCAGAGCCAAGGCCATGAATGCCCACTGGCCCAGACCAGGCCTTGAGGCAGTGTTGAACCTCTACCACACACCGCCCCTGTGACCCTAAGGGTATGGCTCACAGTCTGGGGTACCTGACCGCCACTGTTTGGGTGGCCTGAGGAGCATTAAGACCTGTTGGGTCATGTGCACCCGGCTCCCTCAGGGATGACAGCTAGCAAGGGTCTGGGACCAGGCCCTGAGGGAGCCACCAAGGCAGAGCTGCCTCCTCTGTGAGGCCTGGGCACTGGCGGGAGGACCCAGACCAGCTCCTGGACAAACCCTCCATGGCAGGAGAACCACCACCCCTCCCAGGGACCCCTTTCTCTTAGGTGGGTCTGGACCTCAGAGGGTGAGCCTTGTGCCTTGGGACCTTGCCCTTTCTTGTCACCCAGAGAGTGACATTTGTTGGCTGGAGATTGATAGGAACATTGAGACCTGACTATGACCTGTCCTCAACAACAAAGGATCGGACAGGGAGACATTTTCAACAAACAGCCACACCCCTCCATCACTTTACCTCTAAGAGGGCTTTGCTAAAAGCTTTCAAGGTTGGGGATTACCCGGCATAAGCCACCCATTTCCTTGAATGTCTCAACAGCAAATATTTCTCGGCTCCAAAGTCCAATGTTTTGCTGTTGCTTGGCCTCACTGTGCGTCGGGCACACATCCTGGCCTTTGGTTACCAATTATAGCGAGCCAGCCAGGAGGTCTGTGCCCATGGTGTGTTGATGTCGATCAGGGGCATCCCCATTTAAAGTTCCCAGCACATGCTAGAGGACATTTGGCTCCAGGATACTGGCAGGGATTCTCCCTGATATGCACTTGCTGCCCTACAGCACGAGGCTGCTTGTCTTGGAGACATGTCCAGAGCAACGGTATACAGTTCATGTCATTTGGGGGTAAGTCGTTCTAGCTTGCACAGGCTGGGAAATAGGTCCACTCCAACTGGGCTGCTCCCCTTAGCGGATGTGAGCCCCTCTGGGTCCATTCCCTCTTGAGAACTGGGCCACTCTGCGTGGGGGCCTCCATCTGGGACTGGGAGTGGAAGTGGAAGTTGACAAAATGCCTTCTCTGGCTTTCTGTCTCTGTGATTGTAGTGTTTATTTGTTCTTCATGTGTTTGTGTGCGTCAATGTGGTGTTAATCACTGCAGTTTGTGCTTTGGTTTGTGGGATCCTGTTTGTGATTCGTACATTGTATGTGTGTGAAACAGCACTTGCATTGAGTACTTGAGACGTCTTTGGTCAGTAACGGAGCTTGCATATGACCACACTAGGTATCGTTCCCTCCTGCATTGTGTTTCAGCTGTGGTGGAACATTGGTTGACATATTCCCTTTTCAGTGGGTAGGAATCTCCCCTTTGGTGCCTGGGAACTGCGATCCTGAGAGACCTTTTGGCATTGCATTTGTCTCTCTGCTATTGGATAACACCTGCTGTGATCAGCAGAGCTCTAGTCCATCTTGTAGTCTGCAAAGGTGCAAGCAAGTTTTTTTTTTTTGTTTTGTTTTGTTTTTTTTTTTTTTACATTGCATGGCCAGCATATTCTACAGATTCTGGTGAAACATGGCATCAAATGAATCATTTTCATATCTCCAAAACCAGTCTATGTAAAATATTCAGTTAGAGAAAGTTTGCTCAGTGAGATACTTTTGGTTTTCATAATTCTGACCCTGAGAAAACGAACATATTTCCAGGAGACATGTTGAAGTTAATGAAGCAAATTGAACTTTTCCTAATTTCTTTGCTTTTTCCTTTTTGGCTCTTTCTGCTTCCCAGGTCAGAAGGCATGACAACTGTGGTCGTGATTCCCTATCTTTCAATTTGCATGTTGTTTGTCGTTTTGTTGTTAAAATGAGGGAACGTAGTTCGAAAACACTGAGGATGTTGTTCATCCTCACCCTTTGCTTTGGTCCTCAGGACTGAGAGTTTCTTCTTTGCATGTACTTTTGCATTTGTTTTGTGTGAAAGTGTTGTGGTTATGGGAAACTCAAATGTGTTTCCCCAGCGCACCCCTTTCAGGTGCATTCTCCAGATTTGGGCCATTTTTAGGGAGAAGGCAATTGACATCAACTGCCGAGTTGATGTGTAAATGAGCTCTATTTCACTGAAAGGGAAGCACTTACCAATTCAATACTTCCTCCTCTTGAGAAAATTGGCCTCCATGGATTTCAGGTCCTGATGATCTGGCAAATAGCTAGTACTGAACTGATATCTGGTATGGAAGCTGCCTTAAGCTTCTTGGATTCTGAAGTATAAACCTTCTGCGGTCCCTAGGTTTCTTAGAGATCCAAAAAGACCTCATATCTGTTGCAAATTTGACAGCAAGGACCATAAGTTGAAATGATGACACTTGAAGTCTTTCTAAATGGCCTCTCTAGATTTGGGTAGCTTGAAACTTCACCAAGTTAAGTGGCAAGCATTCCTTGACTCTCCGGGTCATTTCAAAGAGGATAGAGGATTGGAACATTGGATGCTGGGCACATGCAAGACTCCCTACCTTTGCCTACTTAGCAGAAGGTCTCCAAAGCATCCGTTTGCAATCAGAAATGCTGGTATGACATCCAGCTGACAATTGCTTGCTTCTTGGTTTTCACTAAGTGAAGGTGTTAAGGACTTGAGGATTGTAATCGAAATATGTAATTAAAGCTAAGAAACTCATGCAAAGGAACACATTTCAGGATAGAGTAGGAAGGTGGGATAAATGTGTTGAGCCAAAAACCAACATTTGATGCATCATTGGGCTGAAACGAAACTCCACTTCGGGAAATGGATACTGTTATTAAAAATACGTTTTCTTCAAGGCTGGATTGGGTTCCACTCTGCCAAGAGAACACGTTTACTTGGAATGCTGCTTTCAATAACATGGTATGTGAACTGTCCTGCCTTTAAGGGATCTCTGTTTGCTTTTAAGATCTCTTCTCACTTTGGAGAAGAAAGAAGAATTCTCTTCAAAGGACTGATGAGCTTATTGGACCAGGTGTTTTGAAATATTTTGTTAACTTTGGATTAGTTGCGGGGCCCTTAAGGCAACTCAAGGAGGACTATTTCAGTCGTATATCTGGTATGGAAATTACAGAGAAAACATTGTGAAATGGGGGAGAAGCTTCTCAAATTGCACAGGATGGATACATGTCACACCTGTCGATATTCTAGAAAGGGTACAAAGTTTCTGAAATGCAGGTATGCCTTGGGATAATCGGTCAGCCATGCTGACGGTTACATGAGAGCCACTTGATTAAGCTTCCTTCTCAACACCTTGTCATCCGATCTTTAACCTTGCCTCTTTAAGTGTCTAACAGATAGTTAGGCTGAGGCTTTCCAAAAGTGCTTCAACTTCAAGAAGACTCATACCAATGCATTTTTGACAAACTGAGTAAACAGATGCATATGCTACTAACGTTTATGGATTGGCTTTGGAGTAATGCTGATTTTGATCTGTGTTCTCCCGTTAAGGGAAGCTCTTCCCCTCAGCTTCCTAACAACTTACAACAATTTCTTCCCTTCTGCTTCTGCGTGTCTGGATTACCTGCCAGAACGTCTCCCCCAGAGTGCCACCCTCACGCTGCTTTTCAGGCTTATTCTCCTGGATTCCTTATACAAGTTTATATAAGACTTGGATCAAGACTTGGAACGCAGCATTGCTTCCAACTCAGAATGCACTGTAGGGCTATGCTTTCCTCCAGCAGGACGTAGCTAGAGTGGTCGTCACCCCGTTCCCTGAAAGACTTGGGAGAAGATGAACCAGGAATGGAGGTCGAAAGCAAGTCCCCTAAAACAGAGATCCACTGCTGAGTTTATGATTAACCACTCTAGCCAAATCATACCCACATATTCTCCTCAGCGTTGAAGAGGACCAAAGAAAAGGGGGAATTGTACCATAGCCAGCTGAATGCAGCCCTTCCCAGGCAGCCCTTGCTGTGCACTGTGACCCACTGCCCCGTTACCAGGCAATGGTTACCGGGAGACCACTAATGCCAGTGTGACCACCCTGCTCAGCCATTGGTGGGCATTGTAGTGGGCCCCTGCCCCAAGCAAGCCACTGTCTGTCAGCCATCTTTAGTGGGGGCCCTTTTTCTGGGCAGCAGTCAGTGGAGTGCTGCCCCTTCAGACCTGGAGCATGAGGTAAGAGGCAAGTGCCAGCCTTCTCCCCAGCATTCTTCTGCTCGCATGGCCTTGGGCCAGCTGGTGTGATGGGGGGCCAAGAGAACAGGCTGAGGGTGTGTCCTGCAGGGCTCCAGAGCCAAGGCCATGAATGCCCACTGGCCCAGACCAGGCCTTGAGGCAGTGTTGAACCTCTACCACACACCGCCCCTGTGACCCTAAGGGTATGGCTCACAGTCTGGGGTACCTGACCGCCACTGTTTGGGTGGCCTGAGGAGCATTAAGACCTGTTGGGTCATGTGCACCCGGCTCCCTCAGGGATGACAGCTAGCAAGGGTCTGGGACCAGGCCCTGAGGGAGCCACCAAGGCAGAGCTGCCTCCTCTGTGAGGCCTGGGCACTGGCGGGAGGACCCAGACCAGCTCCTGGACAAACCCTCCATGGCAGGAGAACCACCACCCCTCCCAGGGACCCCTTTCTCTTAGGTGGGTCTGGACCTCAGAGGGTGAGCCTTGTGCCTTGGGACCTTGCCCTTTCTTGTCACCCAGAGAGTGACATTTGTTGGCTGGAGATTGATAGGAACATTGAGACCTGACTATGACCTGTCCTCAACAACAAAGGATCGGACAGGGAGACATTTTCAACAAACAGCCACACCCCTCCATCACTTTACCTCTAAGAGGGCTTTGCTAAAAGCTTTCAAGGTTGGGGATTACCCGGCATAAGCCACCCATTTCCTTGAATGTCTCAACAGCAAATATTTCTCGGCTCCAAAGTCCAATGTTTTGCTGTTGCTTGGCCTCACTGTGCGTCGGGCACACATCCTGGCCTTTGGTTACCAATTATAGCGAGCCAGCCAGGAGGTCTGTGCCCATGGTGTGTTGATCTCGATCAGGGGCATCCCCATTTAAAGTTCCCAGCACATGCTAGAGGACATTTGGCTCCAGGATACTGGCAGGGATTCTCCCTGATATGCACTGGCTGGCCTACAGCACGAGGCTGCTTGTCTTGGAGACATGTCCAGAGCAACGGTATACAGTTCATGTCATTTGGGGGTAAGTCGTTCCAGCTTGCACAGGCTGGGAAATAGGTCCACTCCAACTGGGCTGCTCCCCTTAGCGGATGTGAGCCCCTCTGGGTCCATTCCCTCTTGAGAACTGGGCCACTCTGCGTGGGGGCCTCCATCTGGGACTGGGAGTGGAAGTGGAAGTTGACAAAATGCCTTCTCTGGCTTTCTGTCTCTGTGATTGTAGTGTTTATTTGTTCTTCATGTGTTTGTGTGCGTCAATGTGGTGTTAATCACTGCAGTTTGTGCTTTGGTTTGTGGGATCCTGTTTGTGATTCGTACATTGTATGTGTGTGAAACAGCACTTGCATTGAGTACTTGAGACGTCTTTGGTCAGTAACGGAGCTTGCATATGACCACACTAGGTATCGTTCCCTCCTGCATTGTGTTTCAGCTGTGGTGGAACATTGGTTGACATATTCCCTTTTCAGTGGGTAGGAATCTCCCCTTTGGTGCCTGGGAACTGCGATCCTGAGAGACCTTTTGGCATTGCATTTGTCTCTCTGCTATTGGATAACACCTGCTGTGATCCGCAGAGCTCTAGTCCATCTTGCAGTCCGCTAAGGTGCAAGCAAGTTTTTGTTTTTGTTTTTTTTTGTTTTTGTTTTTTGTTTTTTTTTTTACATTGCATGGCCAGCATTTTCTACAGATTCTGGTGAAACATGGCATCAAATGAATCATTTTCATATCTCCAAAACCAGTCTATGTAAAATATTCAGTTAGAGAAAGTTTGCTCAGTGAGATACTTTTGGTTTTCATAATTCTGACCCTGAGAAAACGAACATATTTCCAGGAGACATGTTGAAGTTAATGAAGCAAATTGAACTTTTCCTAATTTCTTTGCTTTTTCCTTTTTGGCTCTTTCTGCTTCCCAGGTCAGTAGGCATGACAACTGTGGTCGTGATTCCCTATCTTTCAATTTGCATGTTGTTTGTCGTTTTGTTGTTAAAATGAGGGAACGTAGTTCGAAAACACTGAGGATGTTGTTCATCCTCACCCTTTGCTTTGGTCCTCAGGACTGAGAGTTTCTTCTTTGCATGTACTTTTGCATTTGTTTTGTGTGAAAGTGTTGTGGTTATGGGAAACTCAAATGTGTTTCCCCAGCGCACCCCTTTCAGGTGCATTCTCCAGATTTGGGCCATTTTTAGGGAGAAGGCAATTGACATCAACTGCCGAGTTGATGTGTAAATGAGCTCTATTTCACTGAAAGGGAAGCACTTACCAATTCAATACTTCCTCCTCTTGAGAAAATTGGCCTCCATGGATTTCAGGTCCTGATGATCTGGCAAATAGCTAGTACTGAACTGATATCTGGTATGGAAGCTGCCTTAAGCTTCTTGGATTCTGAAGTATAAACCTTCTGCGGTCCCTAGGTTTCTTAGAGATCCAAAAAGACCTCATATCTGTTGCAAATTTGACAGCAAGGACCATAAGTTGAAATGATGACACTTGAAGTCTTTCTAAATGGCCTCTCTAGATTTGGGTAGCTTGAAACTTCACCAAGTTAAGTGGCAAGCATTCCTTGACTCTCCGGGTCATTTCAAAGAGGATAGAGGATTGGAACATTGGATGCTGGGCACATGCAAGACTCCCTACCTTTGCCTACTTAGCAGAAGGTCTCAAAAGCATCCGTTTGCAATCAGAAATGCTGGTATGACATCCAGCTGACAATTGCTTGCTTCTTGGTTTTCACTAAGTGAAGGTGTTAAGGACTTGAGGATTGTAATCGAAATATGTAATTAAAGCTAAGAAACTCATGCAAAGGAACACATTTCAGGATAGAGTAGGAAGGTGGGATAAATGTGTTGAGCCAAAAACCAACATTTGATGCATCATTGGGCTGAAACGAAACTCCACTTCGGGAAATGGATACTGTTATTAAAAATACGTTTTTTTCAAGGCTGGATTGGGTTCCACTCTGCCAAGAGAACACGTTTACTTGGAATGCTGCTTTCAATAACATGGTATGTGAACTGTCCTGCCTTTAAGGGATCTCTGTTTGCTTTTAAGATCTCTTCTCACTTTGGAGAAGAAAGAAGAATTCTCTTCAAAGGACTGATGAGCTTATTGGACCAGGTGTTTTGAAATATTTTGTTAACTTTGGATTAGTTGCAGGGCCCTTAAGGCAACTCAAGGAGGACTATTTCAGTCGTATATCTGGTATGGAAATTACAGAGAAAACATTGTGAAATGGCGAAGCTTCTCAAATTGCACAGGATGGATACATGTCACACCTGTCGATATTCTAGAAAGGGTACAAAGTTTCTGAAATGCAGGTATGCCTTGGGATAATCGGTCAGCCATGCTGACGGTTACATGAGAGCCACTTGATTAAGCTTCCTTCTCAACACCTTGTCATCCGATCTTTAACCTTGCCTCTTTAAGTGTCTAACAGATAGTTAGGCTGAGGCTTTCCAAAAGTGCTTCAACTTCAAGAAGATTCATACCAATGCATTTTTGACAAACTGAGTAAACAGATGCATATGCTACTAACGTTTATGGATTGGCTTTGGAGTAATGCTGATTTTGATCTGTGTTCTCCCGTTAAGGGAAGCTCTTCCCCTCAGCTTCCTAACAACTTACAACAATTTCTTCCCTTCTGCTTCTGCGTGTCTGGATTACCTGCCAGAACGTCTCCCCCAGAGTGCCACCCTCACGCTGCTTTTCAGGCTTATTCTCCTGGATTCCTTATACAAGTTTATATAAGACTTGGATCAAGACTTGGAACGCAACATTGCTTCCAACTCAGAATGCACTGTAGGGCTATGCTTTCCTCCAGCAGGACGTAGCTAGAGTGGTCGTCACCCCGTTCCCTGAAAGACTTGGGAGAAGATGAACCAGGAATGGAGGTCGAAAGCAAGTCCCCTAAAACAGAGATCCACTGCTGAGTTTATGATTAACCACTCTAGCCAAATCATACCCACATATTCTCCTCAGCGTTGAAGAGGACCAAAGAAAAGGGGGAATTGTACCATAGCCAGCTGAATGCAGCCCTTCCCAGGCAGCCCTTGCTGTGCACTGTGACCCACTGCCCCGTTACCAGGCAATGGTTACCGGGAGACCACTAATGCCAGTGTGACCACCCTGCTCAGCCATTGGTGGGCATTGTAGTGGGCCCCTGCCCCAAGCAAGCCACTGTCTGTCAGCCATCTTTAGTGGGGGCCCTTTTTCTAGGCAGCAGTCAGTGGAGTGCTGCCCCTTCAGACCTGGAGCATGAGGTAAGAGGCAAGTGCCAGCCTTCTCCCCAGCATTCTTCTGCTTGCATGGCCTTGGGCCAGCTGGTGTGATGGGGGGCCAAGAGAACAGGCTGAGGGTGTGTCCTGCAGGGCTCCAGAGCCAAGGCCATGAATGCCCACTGGCCCAGACCAGGCCTTGAGGCAGTGTTGAACCTCTACCACACACCGCCCCTGTGACCCTAAGGGTATGGCTCACAGTCTGGGGCACCTGACCACCACTGTTTGGGTGGCCTGAGGAGCATTAAGACCTGTTGGGTCATGTGCACCCGGCTCCCTCAGGGATGACAGCTAGCAAGGGTCTGGGACCAGGCCCTGAGGGAGCCACCAAGGCAGAGCTGCCTCCTCTGTGAGGCCTGGGCACTGGCGGGAGGACCCAGACCAGCTCCTGGACAAACCCTCCATGGCAGGAGAACCACCACCCCTCCCAGGGACCCCTTTCTCTTAGGTGGGTCTGGACCTCAGAGGGTGAGCCTTGTGCCTTGGGACCTTGCCCTTTCTTGTCACCCAGAGAGTGACATTTGTTGGCTGGAGATTGATAGGAACATTGAGACCTGACTATGACCTGTCCTCAACAACAAAGGATCGGACAGGGAGACATTTTCAACAAACAGCCACACCCCTCCATCACTTTACCTCTAAGAGGGCTTTGCTAAAAGCTTTCAAGGTTGGGGATTACCCGGCATAAGCCACCCATTTCCTTGAATGTCTCAACAACAAATATTTCTCGGCTCCAAAGTCCAATGTTTTGCTGTTGCTTGGCCTCACTCTGCGTCGGGCACACATCCTGGCCTTTGGTTACCAATTATAGCGAGCCAGCCAGGAGGTCTGTGCCCATGGTGTGTTGATCTCGATCAGGGGCATCCCCATTTAAAGTTCCCAGCACATGCTAGAGTACATTTGGCTCCAGGAGACTGGCAGGGATTCTCCCTGATATGCAGTAGCTGCCCTACAGCACGAGGCTGCTTGTCTTGGAGACATGTCCAGAGCAACGGTATACAGTTCATGTCATTTGGGGGTAAGTCGTTCCAGCTTGCACAGGCTGGGAAATAGGTTCACTCCAACTGGGCTGCTCCCCTTAGTGGATGTGAGCCCCTCTGGGTCCATTCCCTCTTGAGAACTGGGCCACTCTGCGTGGGGGCCTCCATCTGGGACTGGGAGTGGAAGTGGAAGTTGACAAAATGCCTTCTCTGGCTTTCTGTCTCTGTGATTGTAGTGTTTATTTGTTCTTCATGTGTTTGTGTGCGTCAATGTGGTGTTAATCACTGCAGTTTGTGCTTTGGTTTGTGGGATCCTGTTTGTGATTCGTACATTGTATGTGTGTGAAACAGCACTTGCATTGAGTACTTGAGACGTCTTTGGTCAGTAACGGAGCTTGCATATGACCACACTAGGTATCGTTCCCTCCTGCATTGTGTTTCAGCTGTGGTGGAACATTGGTTGACATATTCCCTTTTCAGTGGGTAGGAATCTCCCCTTTGGTGCCTGGGAACTGCGATCCTGAGAGACCTTTTGGCATTGCATTTGTCTCTCTGCTATTGGATAACACCTGCTGTGATCAGCAGAGCTCTAGTCCATCTTGTAGTCCGCTAAGGTGCAAGCAAGTTTTTGTTTTTGTTTTTTTTTTTTTACATTGCATGGCCAGCATATTCTACAGATTCTGGTGAAACATGGCATCAAATGAATCATTTTCATATCTCCAAAACCAGTCTATGTAAAATATTCAGTTAGAGAAAGTTTGCTCAGTGAGATACTTTTGGTTTTCATAATTCTGACCCTGAGAAAACGAACATATTTCCAGGAGACATGTTGAAGTTAATGAAGCAAATTGAACTTTTCCTAATTTCTTTGCTTTTTCCTTTTTGGCTCTTTCTGCTTCCCAGGTCAGTAGGCATGACAACTGTGGTCGTGATTCCCTATCTTTCAATTTGCATGTTGTTTGTCGTTTTGTTGTTAAAATGAGGGAACGTAGTTCGAAAACACTGAGGATGTTGTTCATCCTCACCCTTTGCTTTGGTCCTCAGGACTGAGAGTTTCTTCTTTGCATGTACTTTTGCATTTGTTTTGTGTGAAAGTGTTGTGGTTATGGGAAACTCAAATGTGTTTCCCCAGCGCACCCCTTTCAGGTGCATTCTCCAGATTTGGGCCATTTTTAGGGAGAAGGCAATTGACATCAACTGCCGAGTTGATGTGTAAATGAGCTCTATTTCACTGAAAGGGAAGCACTTACCAATTCAATACTTCCTCCTCTTGAGACAATTGGCCTCCATGGATTTCAGGTCCTGATGATCTGGCAAATAGCTAGTACTGAACTGATATCTGGTATGGAAGCTGCCTTAAGCTTCTTGGATTCTGAAGTATAAACCTTCTGCAGTCCCTAGGTTTCTTAGAGATCCAAAAAGACCTCATATCTGTTGCAAATTTGACAGCAAGGACCATAAGTTGAAATGATGACACTTGAAGTCTTTCTAAATGGCCTCTCTAGATTTGGGTAGCTTGAAACTTCACCAAGTTAAGTGGCAAGCATTCCTTGACTCTCCGGGTCATTTCAAAGAGGATAGAGGATTGGAACATTGGATGCTGGGCACATGCAAGACTCCCTACCTTTGCCTACTTAGCAGAAGGTCTCAAAAGCATCCGTTTGCAATCAGAAATGCTGGTATGACATCCAGCTGACAGTTGCTTGCTTCTTGGTTTTCACTAAGTGAAGGTGTTACGGACTTGAGGATTGTAATCGAAATATGTAATTAAAGCTAATAAACTCATGCAAAGTAACACATTTCAGGATAGAGTAGGAAGGTGGGATAAATGTGTTGGGCCAAAAACCAACATTTGATGCATCATTGGGCTGAAACGAAACTCCACTTCGGGAAATGGATACTGTTATTAAAAATACGTTTTCTTCAAGGCTGGATTGGGTTCCACTCTGCCAAGAGAACACGTTTACTTGGAATGCTGCTTTCAATAACATGGTATGTGAACTCTCCTGCCTTTAAGGGATCTCTGTTTGCTTTTAAGATCTCTTCTCACTTTGGAGAAGAAAGAAGAATTCTCTTCAAAGGACTGATGAGCTTATTGGACCAGGTGTTTTGAAATATTTTGTTAACTTTGGATTAGTTGCGGGGCCCTTAAGGCAACTCAAGGAGGACTATTTCAGTCGTATATCTGGTATGGAAATTACAGAGAAAACATTGTGAAATGGGGGAGAAGCTTCTCAAATTGCACAGGATGGATACATGTCACACCTGTCGATATTCTAGAAAGGGTACAAAGTTTCTGAAATGCAGGTATGCCTTGGGATAATCGGTCAGCCATGCTGACGGTTACATGAGAGCCACTTGATTAAGCTTCCTTCTCAACACCTTGTCATCCGATCTTTAACCTTGCCTCTTTAAGTGTCTAACAGATAGTTAGGCTGAGGCTTTCCAAAAGTGCTTCAACTTCAAGAAGACTCATACCAATGCATTTTTGACAAACTGAGTAAACAGATGCATATGCTACTAACGTTTATGGATTGGCTTTGGAGTAATGCTGATTTTGATCTGTGTTCTCCCGTTAAGGGAAGCTCTTCCCCTCAGCTTCCTAACAACTTACAACAATTTCTTCCCTTCTGCTTCTGCGTGTCTGGATTACCTGCCAGAACGTCTCCCCCAGAGTGCCACCCTCATGCTGCTTTTCAGGCTTATTCTCCTGGATTCCTTATACAAGTTTATATAAGACTTGGATCAAGACTTGGAACGCAGCATTGCTTCCAACTCAGAATGCACTGTAGGGCTATGCTTTCCTCCAGCAGGACGTAGCTAGAGTGGTCGTCACCCTGTTCCCTGAAAGACTTGGGAGAAGATGAACCAGGAATGGAGGTCGAAAGCAAGTCCCCTAAAACAGAGATCCACTGCTGAGTTTATGATTAACCACTCTAGCCAAATCATACCCACATATTCTCCTCAGCGTTGAAGAGGACCAAAGAAAAGGGGGAATTGTACCATAGCCAGCTGAATGCAGCCCTTCCCAGGCAGCCCTTGCTGTGCACTGTGACCCACTGCCCCGTTACCAGGCAATGGTTACCGGGAGACCACTAATGCCAGTGTGACCACCCTGCTCAGCCATTGGTGGGCATTGTAGTGGGCCCCTGCCCCAAGCAAGCCACTGTCTGTCAGCCATCTTTAGTGGGGGCCCTTTTTCTAGGCAGCAGTCAGTGGAGTGCTGCCCCTTCAGACCTGGAGCATGAGGTAAGAGGCAAGTGCCAGCCTTCTCCCCAGCATTCTTCTGCTCGCATGGCCTTGGGCCAGCTGGTGTGATGGGGGGCCAAGAGAACAGGCTGAGGGTGTGTCCTGCAGGGCTCCAGAGCCAAGGCCATGAATGCCCACTGGCCCAGACCAGGCCTTGAGGCAGTGTTGAACCTCTACCACACACCGCCCCTGTGACCCTAAGGGTATGGCTCACAGTCTGGGGTACCTGACCGCCACTGTTTGGGTGGCCTGAGGAGCATTAAGACCTGTTGGGTCATGTGCACCCGGCTCCCTCAGGGATGACAGCTAGCAAGGGTCTGGGACCAGGCCCTGAGGGAGCCACCAAGGCAGAGCTGCCTCCTCTGTGAGGCCTGGGCACTGGCGGGAGGACCCAGACCAGCTCCTGGACAAACCCTCCATGGCAGGAGAACCACCACCCCTCCCAGGGACCCCTTTCTCTTAGGTGGGTCTGGACCTCAGAGGGTGAGCCTTGTGCCTTGGGACCTTGCCCTTTCTTGTCACCCAGAGAGTGACATTTGTTGGCTGGAGATTGATAGGAACATTGAGACCTGACTATGACCTGTCCTCAACAACAAAGGATCGGACAGGGAGACATTTTCAACAAACAGCCACACCCCTCCATCACTTTACCTCTAAGAGGGCTTTGCTAAAAGCTTTCAAGGTTGGGGATTACCCGGCATAAGCCACCCATTTCCTTGAATGTCTCAACAGCAAATATTTCTCGGCTCCAAAGTCCAATGTTTTGCTGTTGCTTGGCCTCACTGTGCGTCGGGCACACATCCTGGCCTTTGGTTACCAATTATAGCGAGCCAGCCAGGAGGTCTGTGCCCATGGTGTGTTGATCTCGATCAGGGGCATCCCCATTTAAAGTTCCCAGCACATGCTAGAGGACATTTGGCTCCAGGATACTGGCAGGGATTCTCCCTGATATGCACTGGCTGGCCTACAGCACGAGGCTGCTTGTCTTGGAGACATGTCCAGAGCAACGGTATACAGTTCATGTCATTTGGGGGTAAGTCGTTCCAGCTTGCACAGGCTGGGAAATAGGTCCACTCCAACTGGGCTGCTCCCCTTAGCGGATGTGAGCCCCTCTGGGTCCATTCCCTCTTGAGAACTGGGCCACTCTGCGTGGGGGCCTCCATCTGGGACTGGGAGTGGAAGTGGAAGTTGACAAAATGCCTTCTCTGGCTTTCTGTCTCTGTGATTGTAGTGTTTATTTGTTCTTCATGTGTTTGTGTGCGTCAATGTGGTGTTAATCACTGCAGTTTGTGCTTTGGTTTGTGGGATCCTGTTTGTGATTCGTACATTGTATGTGTGTGAAACAGCACTTGCATTGAGTACTTGAGACGTCTTTGGTCAGTAACGGAGCTTGCATATGACCACACTAGGTATCGTTCCCTCCTGCATTGTGTTTCAGCTGTGGTGGAACATTGGTTGACATATTCCCTTTTCAGTGGGTAGGAATCTCCCCTTTGGTGCCTGGGAACTGCGATCCTGAGAGACCTTTTGGGATTGCATTTGTCTCTCTGCTATTGGATAACACCTGCTGTGATCAGCAGAGCTGTAGTCCATCTTGTAGTCCGCTAAGGTGCAAGCAAATTTTTTTTTTTGTTGTTGTTTTGTTTTTTTTTTTTTTTACATTGCATGGCCAGCATATTCTACAGATTCTGGTGAAACATGGCATCAAATGAATCATTTTCATATCTCCAAAACCAGTCTATGTAAAATATTCAGTTAGAGAAAGTTTGCTCAGTGAGATACTTTTGGTTTTCATAATTCTGACCCTGAGAAAACGAACATATTTCCAGGAGACATGTTGAAGTTAATGAAGCAAATTGAACTTTTCCTAATTTCTTTGCTTTTTACTTTTTGGCTCTTTCTGCTTCCCAGGTCAGAAGGCATGACAACTGTGGTCGTGATTCCCTATCTTTCAATTTGCATGTTGTTTGTCGTTTTGTTGTTAAAATGAGGGAACGTAGTTCGAAAACACTGAGGATGTTGTTCATCCTCACCCTTTGCTTTGGTCCTCAGGACTGAGAGTTTCTTCTTTGCATGTACTTTTGCATTTGTTTTGTGTGAAAGTGTTGTGGTTATGGGAAACTCAAATGTGTTTCCCCAGCGCACCCCTTTCAGGTGCATTCTCCAGATTTGGGCCATTTTTAGGGAGAAGGCAATTGACATCAACTGCCGAGTTGATGTGTAAATGAGCTCTATTTCACTGAAAGGGAAGCACTTACCAATTCAATACTTCCTCCTCTTGAGAAAATTGGCCTCCATGGATTTCAGGTCCTGATGATCTGGCAAATAGCTAGTACTGAACTGATATCTGGTATGGAAGCTGCCTTAAGCTTCTTGGATTCTGAAGTATAAACCTTCTGCGGTCCCTAGGTTTCTTAGAGATCCAAAAAGACCTCATATCTGTTGCAAATTTGACAGCAAGGACCATAAGTTGAAATGATGACACTTGAAGTCTTTCTAAATGGCCTCTCTAGATTTGGGTAGCTTGAAACTTCACCAAGTTAAGTGGCAAGCATTCCTTGACTCTCTGGGTCATTTCAAAGAGGATAGAGGATTGGAACATTGGATGCTGGGCACATGCAAGACTCCCTACCTTTGCCTACTTAGCAGAAGGTCTCCAAAGCATCCGTTTGCAATCAGAAATGCTGGTATGACATCCAGCTGACAGTTGCTTGCTTCTTGGTTTTCACTAAGTGAAGGTGTTACGGACTTGAGGATTGTAATCGAAATATGTAATTAAAGCTAATAAACTCATGCAAAGTAACACATTTCAGGATAGAGTAGGAAGGTGGGATAAATGTGTTGGGCCAAAAACCAACATTTGATGCATCATTGGGCTGAAACGAAACTCCACTTCGGGAAATGGATACTGTTATTAAAAATACGTTTTCTTCAAGGCTGGATTGGGTTCCACTCTGCCAAGAGAACACGTTTACTTGGAATGCTGCTTTCAATAACATGGTATGTGAACTGTCCTGCCTTTAAGGGATCTCTGTTTGCTTTTAAGATCTCTTCTCACTTTGGAGAAGAAAGAAGAATTCTCTTCAAAGGACTGATGAGCTTATTGGACCAGGTGTTTTGAAATATTTTGTTAACTTTGGATTAGTTGCGGGGCCCTTAAGGCAACTCAAGGAGGACTATTTCAGTCGTATATCTGGTATGGAAATTACAGAGAAAACATTGTGAAATGGGGGAGAAGCTTCTCCAATTGCACAGGATGGATACATGTCACACCTGTCGATATTCTAGAAAGGGTACAAAGTTTCTGAAATGCAGGTATGCCTTGGGATAATCGGTCAGCCATGCTGACGGTTACATGAGAGCCACTTGATTAAGCTTCCTTCTCAACACCTTGTCATCCGATCTTTAACCTTGCCTCTTTAAGTGTCTAACAGATAGTTAGGCTGAGGCTTTCCAAAAGTGCTTCAACTTCAAGAAGACTCATACCAATGCATTTTTGACAAACTGAGTAAACAGATGCATATGCTACTAACGTTTATGGATTGGCTTTGGAGTAATGCTGATTTTGATCTGTGTTCTCCCGTTAAGGGAAGCTCTTCCCCTCAGCTTCCTAACAACTTACAACAATTTCTTCCCTTCTGCTTCTGCGTGTCTGGATTACCTGCCAGAACGTCTCCCCCAGAGTGCCACCCTCACGCTGCTTTTCAGGCTTATTCTCCTGGATTCCTTATACAAGTTTATATAAGACTTGGATCAAGACTTGGAACGCAGCATTGCTTCCAACTCAGAATGCACTGTAGGGCTATGCTTTCCTCCAGCAGGACGTAGCTAGAGTGGTCGTCACCCTGTTCCCTGAAAGACTTGGGAGAAGATGAACCAGGAATGGAGGTCGAAAGCAAGTCCCCTAAAACAGAGATCCACTGCTGAGTTTATGATTAACCACTCTAGCCAAATCATACCCACATATTCTCCTCAGCGTTGAAGAGGACCAAAGAAAAGGGGGAATTGTACCATAGCCAGCTGAATGCAGCCCTTCCCAGGCAGCCCTTGCTGTGCACTGTGACCCACTGCCCCGTTACCAGGCAATGGTTACCGGGAGACCACTAATGCCAGTGTGACCACCCTGCTCAGCCATTGGTGGGCATTGTAGTGGGCCCCTGCCCCAAGCAAGCCACTGTCTGTCAGCCATCTTTAGTGGGGGCCCTTTTTCTAGGCAGCAGTCAGTGGAGTGCTGCCCCTTCAGACCTGGAGCATGAGGTAAGAGGCAAGTGCCAGCCTTCTCCCCAGCATTCTTCTGCTCGCATGGCCTTGGGCCAGCTGGTGTGATGGGGGGCCAAGAGAACAGGCTGAGGGTGTGTCCTGCAGGGCTCCAGAGCCAAGGCCATGAATGCCCACTGGCCCAGACCAGGCCTTGAGGCAGTGTTGAACCTCTACCACACACCGCCCCTGTGACCCTAAGGGTATGGCTCACAGTCTGGGGTACCTGACCGCCACTGTTTGGGTGGCCTGAGGAGCATTAAGACCTGTTGGGTCATGTGCACCCGGCTCCCTCAGGGATGACAGCTAGCAAGGGTCTGGGACCAGGCCCTGAGGGAGCCACCAAGGCAGAGCTGCCTCCTCTGTGAGGCCTGGGCACTGGCGGGAGGACCCAGACCAGCTCCTGGACAAACCCTCCATGGCAGGAGAACCACCACCCCTCCCAGGGACCCCTTTCTCTTAGGTGGGTCTGGACCTCAGAGGGTGAGCCTTGTGCCTTGGGACCTTGCCCTTTCTTGTCACCCAGAGAGTGACATTTGTTGGCTGGAGATTGATAGGAACATTGAGACCTGACTATGACCTGTCCTCAACAACAAAGGATCGGACAGGGAGACATTTTCAACAAACAGCCACACCCCTCCATCACTTTACCTCTAAGAGGGCTTTGCTAAAAGCTTTCAAGGTTGGGGATTACCCGGCATAAGCCACCCATTTCCTTGAATGTCTCAACAGCAAATATTTCTCGGCTCCAAAGTCCAATGTTTTGCTGTTGCTTGGCCTCACTGTGCGTCGGGCACACATCCTGGCCTTTGGTTACCAATTATAGCGAGCCAGCCAGGAGGTCTGTGCCCATGGTGTGTTGATCTCGATCAGGGGCATCCCCATTTAAAGTTCCCAGCACATGCTAGAGGACATTTGGCTCCAGGATACTGGCAGGGATTCTCCCTGATATGCACTGGCTGGCCTACAGCACGAGGCTGCTTGTCTTGGAGACATGTCCAGAGCAACGGTATACAGTTCATGTCATTTGGGGGTAAGTCGTTCCAGCTTGCACAGGCTGGGAAATAGGTCCACTCCAACTGGGCTGCTCCCCTTAGCGGATGTGAGCCCCTCTGGGTCCATTCCCTCTTGAGAACTGGGCCACTCTGCGTGGGGGCCTCCATCTGGGACTGGGAGTGGAAGTGGAAGTTGACAAAATGCCTTCTCTGGCTTTCTGTCTCTGTGATTGTAGTGTTTATTTGTTCTTCATGTGTTTGTGTGCGTCAATGTGGTGTTAATCACTGCAGTTTGTGCTTTGGTTTGTGGGATCCTGTTTGTGATTCGTACATTGTATGTGTGTGAAACAGCACTTGCATTGAGTACTTGAGACGTCTTTGGTCAGTAACGGAGCTTGCATATGACCACACTAGGTATCGTTCCCTCCTGCATTGTGTTTCAGCTGTGGTGGAACATTGGTTGACATATTCCCTTTTCAGTGGGTAGGAATCTCCCCTTTGGTGCCTGGGAACTGCGATCCTGAGAGACCTTTTGGCATTGCATTTGTCTCTCTGCTATTGGATAACACCTGCTGTGATCAGCAGAGCTCTAGTCCATCTTGTAGTCCGCTAAGGTGCAAGCAAGTTTTTTTTTTTTTGTTGTTTTGTTTTTTTTTTTTTTTTACATTGCATGGCCAGCATATTCTACAGATTCTGGTGAAACATGGCATCAAATGAATCATTTTCATATCTCCAAAACCAGTCTATGTAAAATATTCAGTTAGAGAAAGTTTGCTCAGTGAGATACTTTTGGTTTTCATAATTCTGACCCTGAGAAAACGAACATATTTCCAGGAGACATGTGGAAGTTAATGAAGCAAATTGAACTTTTCCTAATTTCTTTGCTTTTTACTTTTTGGCTCTTTCTGCTTCCCAGGTCAGAAGGCATGACAACTGTGGTCGTGATTCCCTATCTTTCAATTTGCATGTTGTTTGTCGTTTTGTTGTTAAAATGAGGGAACGTAGTTCGAAAACACTGAGGATGTTGTTCATCCTCACCCTTTGCTTTGGTCCTCAGGACTGAGAGTTTCTTCTTTGCATGTACTTTTGCATTTGTTTTGTGTGAAAGTGTTGTGGTTATGGGAAACTCAAATGTGTTTCCCCAGCGCACCCCTTTCAGGTGCATTCTCCAGATTTGGGCCATTTTTAGGGAGAAGGCAATTGACATCAACTGCCGAGTTGATGTGTAAATGAGCTCTATTTCACTGAAAGGGAAGCACTTACCAATTCAATACTTCCTCCTCTTGAGAAAATTGGCCTCCATGGATTTCAGGTCCTGATGATCTGGCAAATAGCTAGTACTGAACTGATATCTGGTATGGAAGCTGCCTTAAGCTTCTTGGATTCTGAAGTATAAACCTTCTGCGGTCCCTAGGTTTCTTAGAGATCCAAAAAGACCTCATATCTGTTGCAAATTTGACAGCAAGGACCATAAGTTGAAATGATGACACTTGAAGTCTTTCTAAATGGCCTCTCTAGATTTGGGTAGCTTGAAACTTCACCAAGTTAAGTGGCAAGCATTCCTTGACTCTCCGGGTCATTTCAAAGAGGATAGAGGATTGGAACATTGGATGCTGGGCACATGCAAGACTCCCTACCTTTGCCTACTTAGCAGAAGGTCTCAAAAGCATCCGTTTGCAATCAGAAATGCTGGTATGACATCCAGCTGACAATTGCTTGCTTCTTGGTTTTCACTAAGTGAAGGTGTTAAGGACTTGAGGATTGTAATCGAAATATGTAATTAAAGCTAAGAAACTCATGCAAAGGAACACATTTCAGGATAGAGTAGGAAGGTGGGATAAATGTGTTGAGCCAAAAACCAACATTTGATGCATCATTGGGCTGAAACGAAACTCCACTTCGGGAAATGGATACTGTTATTAAAAATACGTTTTCTTCAAGGCTGGATTGGGTTCCACTCTGCCAAGAGAACACGTTTACTTGGAATGCTGCTTTCAATAACATGGTATGTGAACTGTCCTGCCTTTAAGGGATCTCTGTTTGCTTTTAAGATCTCTTCTCACTTTGGAGAAGAAAGAAGAATTCTCTTCAAAGGACTGATGAGCTTATTGGACCAGGTGTTTTGAAATATTTTGTTAACTTTGGATTAGTTGCGGGGCCCTTAAGGCAACTCAAGGAGGACTATTTCAGTCGTATATCTGGTATGGAAATTACAGAGAAAACATTGTGAAATGGGGGAGAAGCTTCTCCAATTGCACAGGATGGATACATGTCACACCTGTCGATATTCTAGAAAGGGTACAAAGTTTCTGAAATGCAGGTATGCCTTGGGATAATCGGTCAGCCATGCTGACGGTTACATGAGAGCCACTTGATTAAGCTTCCTTCTCAACACCTTGTCATCCGATCTTTAACCTTGCCTCTTTAAGTGTCTAACAGATAGTTAGGCTGAGGCTTTCCAAAAGTGCTTCAACTTCAAGAAGACTCATACCAATGCATTTTTGACAAACTGAGTAAACAGATGCATATGCTACTAACGTTTATGGATTGGCTTTGGAGTAATGCTGATTTTGATCTGTGTTCTCCCGTTAAGGGAAGCTCTTCCCCTCAGCTTCCTAACAACTTACAACAATTTCTTCCCTTCTGCTTCTGCGTGTCTGGATTACCTGCCAGAACGTCTCCCCCAGAGTGCCACCCTCACGCTGCTTTTCAGGCTTATTCTCCTGGATTCCTTATACAAGTTTATATAAGACTTGGATCAAGACTTGGAACGCAGCATTGCTTCCAACTCAGAATGCACTGTAGGGCTATGCTTTCCTCCAGCAGGACGTAGCTAGAGTGGTCGTCACCCCGTTCCCTGAAAGACTTGGGAGAAGATGAACCAGGAATGGAGGTCGAAAGCAAGTCCCCTAAAACAGAGATCCACTGCTGAGTTTATGATTAACCACTCTAGCCAAATCATACCCACATATTCTCCTCAGCGTTGAAGAGGACCAAAGAAAAGGGGGAATTGTACCATAGCCAGCTGAATGCAGCCCTTCCCAGGCAGCCCTTGCTGTGCACTGTGACCCACTGCCCCGTTACCAGGCAATGGTTACCGGGAGACCACTAATGCCAGTGTGACCACCCTGCTCAGCCATTGGTGGGCATTGTAGTGGGCCCCTGCCCCAAGCAAGCCACTGTCTGTCAGCCATCTTTAGTGGGGGCCCTTTTTCTAGGCAGCAGTCAGTGGAGTGCTGCCCCTTCAGACCTGGAGCATGAGGTAAGAGGCAAGTGCCAGCCTTCTCCCCAGCATTCTTCTGCTCGCATGGCCTTGGGCCAGCTGGTGTGATGGGGGGCCAAGAGAACAGGCTGAGGGTGTGTCCTGCAGGGCTCCAGAGCCAAGGCCATGAATGCCCACTGGCCCAGACCAGGCCTTGAGGCAGTGTTGAACCTCTACCACACACCGCCCCTGTGACCCTAAGGGTATGGCTCACAGTCTGGGGTACCTGACCGCCACTGTTTGGGTGGCCTGAGGAGCATTAAGACCTGTTGGGTCATGTGCACCCGGCTCCCTCAGGGATGACAGCTAGCAAGGGTCTGGGACCAGGCCCTGAGGGAGCCACCAAGGCAGAGCTGCCTCCTCTGTGAGGCCTGGGCACTGGCGGGAGGACCCAGACCAGCTCCTGGACAAACCCTCCATGGCAGGAGAACCACCACCCCTCCCAGGGACCCCTTTCTCTTAGGTGGGTCTGGACCTCAGAGGGTGAGCCTTGTGCCTTGGGACCTTGCCCTTTCTTGTCACCCAGAGAGTGACATTTGTTGGCTGGAGATTGATAGGAACATTGAGACCTGACTATGACCTGTCCTCAACAACAAAGGATCGGACAGGGAGACATTTTCAACAAACAGCCACACCCCTCCATCACTTTACCTCTAAGAGGGCTTTGCTAAAAGCTTTCAAGGTTGGGGATTACCCGGCATAAGCCACCCATTTCCTTGAATGTCTCAACAGCAAATATTTCTCGGCTCCAAAGTCCAATGTTTTGCTGTTGCTTGGCCTCACTGTGCGTCGGGCACACATCCTGGCCTTTGGTTACCAATTATAGCGAGCCAGCCAGGAGGTCTGTGCCCATGGTGTGTTGATCTCGATCAGGGGCATCCCCATTTAAAGTTCCCAGCACATGCTAGAGGACATTTGGCTCCAGGATACTGGCAGGGATTCTCCCTGATATGCACTTGCTGCCCTACAGCACGAGGCTGCTTGTCTTGGAGACATGTCCAGAGCAACGGTATACAGTTCATGTCATTTGGGGGTAAGTCGTTCTAGCTTGCACAGGCTGGGAAATAGGTCCACTCCAACTGGGCTGCTCCCCTTAGCGGATGTGAGCCCCTCTGGGTCCATTCCCTCTTGAGAACTGGGCCACTCTGCGTGGGGGCCTCCATCTGGGACTGGGAGTGGAAGTGGAAGTTGACAAAATGCCTTCTCTGGCTTTCTGTCTCTGTGATTGTAGTGTTTATTTGTTCTTCATGTGTTTGTGTGCGTCAATGTGGTGTTAATCACTGCAGTTTGTGCTTTGGTTTGTGGGATCCTGTTTGTGATTCGTACATTGTATGTGTGTGAAACAGCACTTGCATTGAGTACTTGAGACGTCTTTGGTCAGTAACGGAGCTTGCATATGACCACACTAGGTATCGTTCCCTCCTGCATTGTGTTTCAGCTGTGGTGGAACATTGGTTGACATATTCCCTTTTCAGTGGGTAGGAATCTCCCCTTTGGTGCCTGGGAACTGCGATCCTGAGAGACCTTTTGGCATTGCATTTGTCTCTCTGCTATTGGATAACACCTGCTGTGATCAGCAGAGCTCTAGTCCATCTTGTAGTCCGCTAAGGTGCAAGCAAGTTTTTTTTTTTTTGTTGTTTTGTTTTTTTTTTTTTTTACATTGCATGGCCAGCATATTCTACAGATTCTGGTGAAACATGGCATCAAATGAATCATTTTCATATCTCCAAAACCAGTCTATGTAAAATATTCAGTTAGAGAAAGTTTGCTCAGTGAGATACTTTTGGTTTTCATAATTCTGACCCTGAGAAAACGAACATATTTCCAGGAGACATGTGGAAGTTAATGAAGCAAATTGAACTTTTCCTAATTTCTTTGCTTTTTACTTTTTGGCTCTTTCTGCTTCCCAGGTCAGAAGGCATGACAACTGTGGTCGTGATTCCCTATCTTTCAATTTGCATGTTGTTTGTCGTTTTGTTGTTAAAATGAGGGAACGTAGTTCGAAAACACTGAGGATGTTGTTCATCCTCACCCTTTGCTTTGGTCCTCAGGACTGAGAGTTTCTTCTTTGCATGTACTTTTGCATTTGTTTTGTGTGAAAGTGTTGTGGTTATGGGAAACTCAAATGTGTTTCCCCAGCGCACCCCTTTCAGGTGCATTCTCCAGATTTGGGCCATTTTTAGGGAGAAGGCAATTGACATCAACTGCCGAGTTGATGTGTAAATGAGCTCTATTTCACTGAAAGGGAAGCACTTACCAATTCAATACTTCCTCCTCTTGAGAAAATTGGCCTCCATGGATTTCAGGTCCTGATGATCTGGCAAATAGCTAGTACTGAACTGATATCTGGTATGGAAGCTGCCTTAAGCTTCTTGGATTCTGAAGTATAAACCTTCTGCGGTCCCTAGGTTTCTTAGAGATCCAAAAAGACCTCATATCTGTTGCAAATTTGACAGCAAGGACCATAAGTTGAAATGATGACACTTGAAGTCTTTCTAAATGGCCTCTCTAGATTTGGGTAGCTTGAAACTTCACCAAGTTAAGTGGCAAGCATTCCTTGACTCTCCGGGTCATTTCAAAGAGGATAGAGGATTGGAACATTGGATGCTGGGCACATGCAAGACTCCCTACCTTTGCCTACTTAGCAGAAGGTCTCCAAAGCATCCGTTTGCAATCAGAAATGCTGGTATGACATCCAGCTGACAATTGCTTGCTTCTTGGTTTTCACTAAGTGAAGGTGTTAAGGACTTGAGGATTGTAATCGAAATATGTAATTAAAGCTAAGAAACTCATGCAAAGGAACACATTTCAGGATAGAGTAGGAAGGTGGGATAAATGTGTTGAGCCAAAAACCAACATTTGATGCATCATTGGGCTGAAACGAAACTCCACTTCGGGAAATGGATACTGTTATTAAAAATACGTTTTCTTCAAGGCTGGATTGGGTTCCACTCTGCCAAGAGAACACGTTTACTTGGAATGCTGCTTTCAATAACATGGTATGTGAACTGTCCTGCCTTTAAGGGATCTCTGTTTGCTTTTAAGATCTCTTCTCACTTTGGAGAAGAAAGAAGAATTCTCTTCAAAGGACTGATGAGCTTATTGGACCAGGTGTTTTGAAATATTTTGTTAACTTTGGATTAGTTGCGGGGCCCTTAAGGCAACTCAAGGAGGACTATTTCAGTCGTATATCTGGTATGGAAATTACAGAGAAAACATTGTGAAATGGGGGAGAAGCTTCTCAAATTGCACAGGATGGATACATGTCACACCTGTCGATATTCTAGAAAGGGTACAAAGTTTCTGAAATGCAGGTATGCCTTGGGATAATCGGTCAGCCATGCTGACGGTTACATGAGAGCCACTTGATTAAGCTTCCTTCTCAACACCTTGTCATCCGATCTTTAACCTTGCCTCTTTAAGTGTCTAACAGATAGTTAGGCTGAGGCTTTCCAAAAGTGCTTCAACTTCAAGAAGACTCATACCAATGCATTTTTGACAAACTGAGTAAACAGATGCATATGCTACTAACGTTTATGGATTGGCTTTGGAGTAATGCTGATTTTGATCTGTGTTCTCCCGTTAAGGGAAGCTCTTCCCCTCAGCTTCCTAACAACTTACAACAATTTCTTCCCTTCTGCTTCTGCGTGTCTGGATTACCTGCCAGAACGTCTCCCCCAGAGTGCCACCCTCACGCTGCTTTTCAGGCTTATTCTCCTGGATTCCTTATACAAGTTTATATAAGACTTGGATCAAGACTTGGAACGCAGCATTGCTTCCAACTCAGAATGCACTGTAGGGCTATGCTTTCCTCCAGCAGGACGTAGCTAGAGTGGTCGTCACCCCGTTCCCTGAAAGACTTGGGAGAAGATGAACCAGGAATGGAGGTCGAAAGCAAGTCCCCTAAAACAGAGATCCACTGCTGAGTTTATGATTAACCACTCTAGCCAAATCATACCCACATATTCTCCTCAGCGTTGAAGAGGACCAAAGAAAAGGGGGAATTGTACCATAGCCAGCTGAATGCAGCCCTTCCCAGGCAGCCCTTGCTGTGCACTGTGACCCACTGCCCCGTTACCAGGCAATGGTTACCGGGAGACCACTAATGCCAGTGTGACCACCCTGCTCAGCCATTGGTGGGCATTGTAGTGGGCCCCTGCCCCAAGCAAGCCACTGTCTGTCAGCCATCTTTAGTGGGGGCCCTTTTTCTAGGCAGCAGTCAGTGGAGTGCTGCCCCTTCAGACCTGGAGCATGAGGTAAGAGGCAAGTGCCAGCCTTCTCCCCAGCATTCTTCTGCTCGCATGGCCTTGGGCCAGCTGGTGTGATGGGGGGCCAAGAGAACAGGCTGAGGGTGTGTCCTGCAGGGCTCCAGAGCCAAGGCCATGAATGCCCACTGGCCCAGACCAGGCCTTGAGGCAGTGTTGAACCTCTACCACACACCGCCCCTGTGACCCTAAGGGTATGGCTCACAGTCTGGGGTACCTGACCGCCACTGTTTGGGTGGCCTGAGGAGCATTAAGACCTGTTGGGTCATGTGCACCCGGCTCCCTCAGGGATGACAGCTAGCAAGGGTCTGGGACCAGGCCCTGAGGGAGCCACCAAGGCAGAGCTGCCTCCTCTGTGAGGCCTGGGCACTGGCGGGAGGACCCAGACCAGCTCCTGGACAAACCCTCCATGGCAGGAGAACCACCACCCCTCCCAGGGACCCCTTTCTCTTAGGTGGGTCTGGACCTCAGAGGGTGAGCCTTGTGCCTTGGGACCTTGCCCTTTCTTGTCACCCAGAGAGTGACATTTGTTGGCTGGAGATTGATAGGAACATTGAGACCTGACTATGACCTGTCCTCAACAACAAAGGATCGGACAGGGAGACATTTTCAACAAACAGCCACACCCCTCCATCACTTTACCTCTAAGAGGGCTTTGCTAAAAGCTTTCAAGGTTGGGGATTACCCGGCATAAGCCACCCATTTCCTTGAATGTCTCAACAGCAAATATTTCTCGGCTCCAAAGTCCAATGTTTTGCTGTTGCTTGGCCTCACTGTGCGTCGGGCACACATCCTGGCCTTTGGTTACCAATTATAGCGAGCCAGCCAGGAGGTCTGTGCCCATGGTGTGTTGATCTCGATCAGGGGCATCCCCATTTAAAGTTCCCAGCACATGCTAGAGGACATTTGGCTCCAGGATACTGGCAGGGATTCTCCCTGATATGCACTGGCTGGCCTACAGCACGAGGCTGCTTGTCTTGGAGACATGTCCAGAGCAACGGTATACAGTTCATGTCATTTGGGGGTAAGTCGTTCCAGCTTGCACAGGCTGGGAAATAGGTCCACTCCAACTGGGCTGCTCCCCTTAGCGGATGTGAGCCCCTCTGGGTCCATTCCCTCTTGAGAACTGGGCCACTCTGCGTGGGGGCCTCCATCTGGGACTGGGAGTGGAAGTGGAAGTTGACAAAATGCCTTCTCTGGCTTTCTGTCTCTGTGATTGTAGTGTTTATTTGTTCTTCATGTGTTTGTGTGCGTCAATGTGGTGTTAATCACTGCAGTTTGTGCTTTGGTTTGTGGGATCCTGTTTGTGATTCGTACATTGTATGTGTGTGAAACAGCACTTGCATTGAGTACTTGAGACGTCTTTGGTCAGTAACGGAGCTTGCATATGACCACACTAGGTATCGTTCCCTCCTGCATTGTGTTTCAGCTGTGGTGGAACATTGGTTGACATATTCCCTTTTCAGTGGGTAGGAATCTCCCCTTTGGTGCCTGGGAACTGCGATCCTGAGAGACCTTTTGGCATTGCATTTGTCTCTCTGCTATTGGATAACACCTGCTGTGATCCGCAGAGCTCTAGTCCATCTTGTAGTCCGCTAAGGTGCAAGCAAGTTTTTGTTTTTGTTTTTTTTTGTTTTTTTTTTTTGTTTTTTGTTTTACATTGCATGGCCAGCATATTCTACAGATTCTGGTGAAACATGGCATCAAATGAATCATTTTCATATCTCCAAAACCAGTCTATGTAAAATATTCAGTTAGAGAAAGTTTGCTCAGTGAGATACTTTTGGTTTTCATAATTCTGACCCTGAGAAAACGAACATATTTCCAGGAGACATGTGGAAGTTAATGAAGCAAATTGAACTTTTCCTAATTTCTTTGCTTTTTACTTTTTGGCTCTTTCTGCTTCCCAGGTCAGAAGGCATGACAACTGTGGTCGTGATTCCCTATCTTTCAATTTGCATGTTGTTTGTCGTTTTGTTGTTAAAATGAGGGAACGTAGTTCGAAAACACTGAGGATGTTGTTCATCCTCACCCTTTGCTTTGGTCCTCAGGACTGAGAGTTTCTTCTTTGCATGTACTTTTGCATTTGTTTTGTGTGAAAGTGTTGTGGTTATGGGAAACTCAAATGTGTTTCCCCAGCGCACCCCTTTCAGGTGCATTCTCCAGATTTGGGCCATTTTTAGGGAGAAGGCAATTGACATCAACTGCCGAGTTGATGTGTAAATGAGCTCTATTTCACTGAAAGGGAAGCACTTACCAATTCAATACTTCCTCCTCTTGAGAAAATTGGCCTCCATGGATTTCAGGTCCTGATGATCTGGCAAATAGCTAGTACTGAACTGATATCTGGTATGGAAGCTGCCTTAAGCTTCTTGGATTCTGAAGTATAAACCTTCTGCGGTCCCTAGGTTTCTTAGAGATCCAAAAAGACCTCATATCTGTTGCAAATTTGACAGCAAGGACCATAAGTTGAAATGATGACACTTGAAGTCTTTCTAAATGGCCTCTCTAGATTTGGGTAGCTTGAAACTTCACCAAGTTAAGTGGCAAGCATTCCTTGACTCTCCGGGTCATTTCAAAGAAGATAGAGGATTGGAACATTGGATGCTGGGCACATGCAAGACTCCCTACCTTTGCCTACTTAGCAGAAGGTCTCAAAAGCATCCGTTTGCAATCAGAAATGCTGGTATGACATCCAGCTGACAATTGCTTGCTTCTTGGTTTTCACTAAGTGAAGGTGTTAAGGACTTGAGGATTGTAATCGAAATATGTAATTAAAGCTAAGAAACTCATGCAAAGGAACACATTTCAGGATAGAGTAGGAAGGTGGGATAAATGTGTTGAGCCAAAAACCAACATTTGATGCATCATTGGGCTGAAACGAAACTCCACTTCGGGAAATGGATACTGTTATTAAAAATACGTTTTCTTCAAGGCTGGATTGGGTTCCACTCTGCCAAGAGAACACGTTTACTTGGAATGCTGCTTTCAATAACATGGTATGTGAACTGTCCTGCCTTTAAGGGATCTCTGTTTGCTTTTAAGATCTCTTCTCACTTTGGAGAAGAAAGAAGAATTCTCTTCAAAGGACTGATGAGCTTATTGGACCAGGTGTTTTGAAATATTTTGTTAACTTTGGATTAGTTGCGGGGCCCTTAAGGCAACTCAAGGAGGACTATTTCAGTCGTATATCTGGTATGGAAATTACAGAGAAAACATTGTGAAATGGCGAAGCTTCTCAAATTGCACAGGATGGATACATGTCACACCTGTCGATATTCTAGAAAGGGTACAAAGTTTCTGAAATGCAGGTATGCCTTGGGATAATCGGTCAGCCATGCTGACGGTTACATGAGAGCCACTTGATTAAGCTTCCTTCTCAACACCTTGTCATCCGATCTTTAACCTTGCCTCTTTAAGTGTCTAACAGATAGTTAGGCTGAGGCTTTCCAAAAGTGCTTCAACTTCAAGAAGATTCATACCAATGCATTTTTGACAAACTGAGTAAACAGATGCATATGCTACTAACGTTTATGGATTGGCTTTGGAGTAATGCTGATTTTGATCTGTGTTCTCCCGTTAAGGGAAGCTCTTCCCCTCAGCTTCCTAACAACTTACAACAATTTCTTCCCTTCTGCTTCTGCGTGTCTGGATTACCTGCCAGAACGTCTCCCCCAGAGTGCCACCCTCACGCTGCTTTTCAGGCTTATTCTCCTGGATTCCTTATACAAGTTTATATAAGACTTGGATCAAGACTTGGAACGCAACATTGCTTCCAACTCAGAATGCACTGTAGGGCTATGCTTTCCTCCAGCAGGACGTAGCTAGAGTGGTCGTCACCCCGTTCCCTGAAAGACTTGGGAGAAGATGAACCAGGAATGGAGGTCGAAAGCAAGTCCCCTAAAACAGAGATCCACTGCTGAGTTTATGATTAACCACTCTAGCCAAATCATACCCACATATTCTCCTCAGCGTTGAAGAGGACCAAAGAAAAGGGGGAATTGTACCATAGCCAGCTGAATGCAGCCCTTCCCAGGCAGCCCTTGCTGTGCACTGTGACCCACTGCCCCGTTACCAGGCAATGGTTACCGGGAGACCACTAATGCCAGTGTGACCACCCTGCTCAGCCATTGGTGGGCATTGTAGTGGGCCCCTGCCCCAAGCAAGCCACTGTCTGTCAGCCATCTTTAGTGGGGGCCCTTTTTCTAGGCAGCAGTCAGTGGAGTGCTGCCCCTTCAGACCTGGAGCATGAGGTAAGAGGCAAGTGCCAGCCTTCTCCCCAGCATTCTTCTGCTCGCATGGCCTTGGGCCAGCTGGTGTGATGGGGGGCCAAGAGAACAGGCTGAGGGTGTGTCCTGCAGGGCTCCAGAGCCAAGGCCATGAATGCCCACTGGCCCAGACCAGGCCTTGAGGCAGTGTTGAACCTCTACCACACACCGCCCCTGTGACCCTAAGGGTATGGCTCACAGTCTGGGGCACCTGACCACCACTGTTTGGGTGGCCTGAGGAGCATTAAGACCTGTTGGGTCATGTGCACCCGGCTCCCTCAGGGATGACAGCTAGCAAGGGTCTGGGACCAGGCCCTGAGGGAGCCACCAAGGCAGAGCTGCCTCCTCTGTGAGGCCTGGGCACTGGCGGGAGGACCCAGACCAGCTCCTGGACAAACCCTCCATGGCAGGAGAACCACCACCCCTCCCAGGGACCCCTTTCTCTTAGGTGGGTCTGGACCTCAGAGGGTGAGCCTTGTGCCTTGGGACCTTGCCCTTTCTTGTCACCCAGAGAGTGACATTTGTTGGCTGGAGATTGATAGGAACATTGAGACCTGACTATGACCTGTCCTCAACAACAAAGGATCGGACAGGGAGACATTTTCAACAAACAGCCACACCCCTCCATCACTTTACCTCTAAGAGGGCTTTGCTAAAAGCTTTCAAGGTTGGGGATTACCCGGCATAAGCCACCCATTTCCTTGAATGTCTCAACAACAAATATTTCTCGGCTCCAAAGTCCAATGTTTTGCTGTTGCTTGGCCTCACTGTGCGTCGGGCACACATCCTGGCCTTTGGTTACCAATTATAGCGAGCCAGCCAGGAGGTCTGTGCCCATGGTGTGTTGATCTCGATCAGGGGCATCCCCATTTAAAGTTCCCAGCACATGCTAGAGTACATTTGGCTCCAGGAGACTGGCAGGGATTCTCCCTGATATGCAGTAGCTGCCCTACAGCACGAGGCTGCTTGTCTTGGAGACATGTCCAGAGCAACGGTATACAGTTCATGTCATTTGGGGGTAAGTCGTTCCAGCTTGCACAGGCTGGGAAATAGGTTCACTCCAACTGGGCTGCTCCCCTTAGTGGATGTGAGCCCCTCTGGGTCCATTCCCTCTTGAGAACTGGGCCACTCTGCGTGGGGGCCTCCATCTGGGACTGGGAGTGGAAGTGGAAGTTGACAAAATGCCTTCTCTGGCTTTCTGTCTCTGTGATTGTAGTGTTTATTTGTTCTTCATGTGTTTGTGTGCGTCAATGTGGTGTTAATCACTGCAGTTTGTGCTTTGGTTTGTGGGATCCTGTTTGTGATTCGTACATTGTATGTGTGTGAAACAGCACTTGCATTGAGTACTTGAGACGTCTTTGGTCAGTAACGGAGCTTGCATATGACCACACTAGGTATCGTTCCCTCCTGCATTGTGTTTCAGCTGTGGTGGAACATTGGTTGACATATTCCCTTTTCAGTGGGTAGGAATCTCCCCTTTGGTGCCTGGGAACTGCGATCCTGAGAGACCTTTTGGCATTGCATTTGTCTCTCTGCTATTGGATAACACCTGCTGTGATCAGCAGAGCTCTAGTCCATCTTGTAGTCCGCTAAGGTGCAAGCAAGTTTTTGTTTTTGTTTTTTTTTTTTTTACATTGCATGGCCAGCATATTCTACAGATTCTGGTGAAACATGGCATCAAATGAATCATTTTCATATCTCCAAAACCAGTCTATGTAAAATATTCAGTTAGAGAAAGTTTGCTCAGTGAGATACTTTTGGTTTTCATAATTCTGACCCTGAGAAAACGAACATATTTCCAGGAGACATGTTGAAGTTAATGAAGCAAATTGAACTTTTCCTAATTTCTTTGCTTTTTCCTTTTTGGCTCTTTCTGCTTCCCAGGTCAGTAGGCATGACAACTGTGGTCGTGATTCCCTATCTTTCAATTTGCATGTTGTTTGTCGTTTTGTTGTTAAAATGAGGGAACGTAGTTCGAAAACACTGAGGATGTTGTTCATCCTCACCCTTTGCTTTGGTCCTCAGGACTGAGAGTTTCTTCTTTGCATGTACTTTTGCATTTGTTTTGTGTGAAAGTGTTGTGGTTATGGGAAACTCAAATGTGTTTCCCCAGCGCACCCCTTTCAGGTGCATTCTCCAGATTTGGGCCATTTTTAGGGATAAGGCAATTGACATCAACTGCCGAGTTGATGTGTAAATGAGCTCTATTTCACTGAAAGGGAAGCACTTACCAATTCAATACTTCCTCCTCTTGAGACAATTGGCCTCCATGGATTTCAGGTCCTGATGATCTGGCAAATAGCTAGTACTGAACTGATATCTGGTATGGAAGCTGCCTTAAGCTTCTTGGATTCTGAAGTATAAACCTTCTGCAGTCCCTAGGTTTCTTAGAGATCCAAAAAGACCTCATATCTGTTGCAAATTTGACAGCAAGGACCATAAGTTGAAATGATGACACTTGAAGTCTTTCTAAATGGCCTCTCTAGATTTGGGTAGCTTGAAACTTCACCAAGTTAAGTGGCAAGCATTCCTTGACTCTCCGGGTCATTTCAAAGAGGATAGAGGATTGGAACATTGGATGCTGGGCACATGCAAGACTCCCTACCTTTGCCTACTTAGCAGAAGGTCTCAAAAGCATCCGTTTGCAATCAGAAATGCTGGTATGACATCCAGCTGACAGTTGCTTGCTTCTTGGTTTTCACTAAGTGAAGGTGTTAAGGACTTGAGGATTGTAATCGAAATATGTAATTAAAGCTAATAAACTCATGCAAAGTAACACATTTCAGGATAGAGTAGGAAGGTGGGATAAATGTGTTGGGCCAAAAACCAACATTTGATGCATCATTGGGCTGAAACGAAACTCCACTTCGGGAAATGGATACTGTTATTAAAAATACGTTTTCTTCAAGGCTGGATTGGGTTCCACTCTGCCAAGAGAACACGTTTACTTGGAATGCTGCTTTCAATAACATGGTATGTGAACTGTCCTGCCTTTAAGGGATCTCTGTTTGCTTTTAAGATCTCTTCTCACTTTGGAGAAGAAAGAAGAATTCTCTTCAAAGGACTGATGAGCTTATTGGACCAGGTGTTTTGAAATATTTTGTTAACTTTGGATTAGTTGCGGGGCCCTTAAGGCAACTCAAGGAGGACTATTTCAGTCGTATATCTGGTATGGAAATTACAGAGAAAACATTGTGAAATGGGGGAGAAGCTTCTCAAATTGCACAGGATGGATACATGTCACACCTGTCGATATTCTAGAAAGGGTACAAAGTTTCTGAAATGCAGGTATGCCTTGGGATAATCGGTCAGCCATGCTGACGGTTACATGAGAGCCACTTGATTAAGCTTCCTTCTCAACACCTTGTCATCCGATCTTTAACCTTGCCTCTTTAAGTGTCTAACAGATAGTTAGGCTGAGGCTTTCCAAAAGTGCTTCAACTTCAAGAAGACTCATACCAATGCATTTTTGACAAACTGAGTAAACAGATGCATATGCTACTAACGTTTATGGATTGGCTTTGGAGTAATGCTGATTTTGATCTGTGTTCTCCCGTTAAGGGAAGCTCTTCCCCTCAGCTTCCTAACAACTTACAACAATTTCTTCCCTTCTGCTTCTGCGTGTCTGGATTACCTGCCAGAACGTCTCCCCCAGAGTGCCACCCTCACGCTGCTTTTCAGGCTTATTCTCCTGGATTCCTTATACAAGTTTATATAAGACTTGGATCAAGACTTGGAACGCAGCATTGCTTCCAACTCAGAATGCACTGTAGGGCTATGCTTTCCTCCAGCAGGACGTAGCTAGAGTGGTCGTCACCCTGTTCCCTGAAAGACTTGGGAGAAGATGAACCAGGAATGGAGGTCGAAAGCAAGTCCCCTAAAACAGAGATCCACTGCTGAGTTTATGATTAACCACTCTAGCCAAATCATACCCACATATTCTCCTCAGCGTTGAAGAGGACCAAAGAAAAGGGGGAATTGTACCATAGCCAGCTGAATGCAGCCCTTCCCAGGCAGCCCTTGCTGTGCACTGTGACCCACTGCCCCGTTACCAGGCAATGGTTACCGGGAGACCACTAATGCCAGTGTGACCACCCTGCTCAGCCATTGGTGGGCATTGTAGTGGGCCCCTGCCCCAAGCAAGCCACTGTCTGTCAGCCATCTTTAGTGGGGGCCCTTTTTCTAGGCAGCAGTCAGTGGAGTGCTGCCCCTTCAGACCTGGAGCATGAGGTAAGAGGCAAGTGCCAGCCTTCTCCCCAGCATTCTTCTGCTCGCATGGCCTTGGGCCAGCTGGTGTGATGGGGGGCCAAGAGAACAGGCTGAGGGTGTGTCCTGCAGGGCTCCAGAGCCAAGGCCATGAATGCCCACTGGCCCAGACCAGGCCTTGAGGCAGTGTTGAACCTCTACCACACACCGCCCCTGTGACCCTAAGGGTATGGCTCACAGTCTGGGGTACCTGACCGCCACTGTTTGGGTGGCCTGAGGAGCATTAAGACCTGTTGGGTCATGTGCACCCGGCTCCCTCAGGGATGACAGCTAGCAAGGGTCTGGGACCAGGCCCTGAGGGAGCCACCAAGGCAGAGCTGCCTCCTCTGTGAGGCCTGGGCACTGGCGGGAGGACCCAGACCAGCTCCTGGACAAACCCTCCATGGCAGGAGAACCACCACCCCTCCCAGGGACCCCTTTCTCTTAGGTGGGTCTGGACCTCAGAGGGTGAGCCTTGTGCCTTGGGACCTTGCCCTTTCTTGTCACCCAGAGAGTGACATTTGTTGGCTGGAGATTGATAGGAACATTGAGACCTGACTATGACCTGTCCTCAACAACAAAGGATCGGACAGGGAGACATTTTCAACAAACAGCCACACCCCTCCATCACTTTACCTCTAAGAGGGCTTTGCTAAAAGCTTTCAAGGTTGGGGATTACCCGGCATAAGCCACCCATTTCCTTGAATGTCTCAACAGCAAATATTTCTCGGCTCCAAAGTCCAATGTTTTGCTGTTGCTTGGCCTCACTGTGCGTCGGGCACACATCCTGGCCTTTGGTTACCAATTATAGCGAGCCAGCCAGGAGGTCTGTGCCCATGGTGTGTTGATCTCGATCAGGGGCATCCCCATTTAAAGTTCCCAGCACATGCTAGAGGACATTTGGCTCCAGGATACTGGCAGGGATTCTCCCTGATATGCACTGGCTGGCCTACAGCACGAGGCTGCTTGTCTTGGAGACATGTCCAGAGCAACGGTATACAGTTCATGTCATTTGGGGGTAAGTCGTTCCAGCTTGCACAGGCTGGGAAATAGGTCCACTCCAACTGGGCTGCTCCCCTTAGCGGATGTGAGCCCCTCTGGGTCCATTCCCTCTTGAGAACTGGGCCACTCTGCGTGGGGGCCTCCATCTGGGACTGGGAGTGGAAGTGGAAGTTGACAAAATGCCTTCTCTGGCTTTCTGTCTCTGTGATTGTAGTGTTTATTTGTTCTTCATGTGTTTGTGTGCGTCAATGTGGTGTTAATCACTGCAGTTTGTGCTTTGGTTTGTGGGATCCTGTTTGTGATTCGTACATTGTATGTGTGTGAAACAGCACTTGCATTGAGTACTTGAGACGTCTTTGGTCAGTAACGGAGCTTGCATATGACCACACTAGGTATCGTTCCCTCCTGCATTGTGTTTCAGCTGTGGTGGAACATTGGTTGACATATTCCCTTTTCAGTGGGTAGGAATCTCCCCTTTGGTGCCTGGGAACTGCGATCCTGAGAGACCTTTTGGGATTGCATTTGTCTCTCTGCTATTGGATAACACCTGCTGTGATCAGCAGAGCTGTAGTCCATCTTGTAGTCCGCTAAGGTGCAAGCAAATTTTTTTTTTTGTTGTTGTTTTGTTTTTTTTTTTTTTTACATTGCATGGCCAGCATATTCTACAGATTCTGGTGAAACATGGCATCAAATGAATCATTTTCATATCTCCAAAACCAGTCTATGTAAAATATTCAGTTAGAGAAAGTTTGCTCAGTGAGATACTTTTGGTTTTCATAATTCTGACCCTGAGAAAACGAACATATTTCCAGGAGACATGTTGAAGTTAATGAAGCAAATTGAACTTTTCCTAATTTCTTTGCTTTTTCCTTTTTGGCTCTTTCTGCTTCCCAGGTCAGTAGGCATGACAACTGTGGTCGTGATTCCCTATCTTTCAATTTGCATGTTGTTTGTCGTTTTGTTGTTAAAATGAGGGAACGTAGTTCGAAAACACTGAGGATGTTGTTCATCCTCACCCTTTGCTTTGGTCCTCAGGACTGAGAGTTTCTTCTTTGCATGTACTTTTGCATTTGTTTTGTGTGAAAGTGTTGTGGTTATGGGAAACTCAAATGTGTTTCCCCAGCGCACCCCTTTCAGGTGCATTCTCCAGATTTGGGCCATTTTTAGGGAGAAGGCAATTGACATCAACTGCCGAGTTGATGTGTAAATGAGCTCTATTTCACTGAAAGGGAAGCACTTACCAATTCAATACTTCCTCCTCTTGAGAAAATTGGCCTCCATGGATTTCAGGTCCTGATGATCTGGCAAATAGCTAGTACTGAACTGATATCTGGTATGGAAGCTGCCTTAAGCTTCTTGGATTCTGAAGTATAAACCTTCTGCGGTCCCTAGGTTTCTTAGAGATCCAAAAAGACCTCATATCTGTTGCAAATTTGACAGCAAGGACCATAAGTTGAAATGATGACACTTGAAGTCTTTCTAAATGGCCTCTCTAGATTTGGGTAGCTTGAAACTTCACCAAGTTAAGTGGCAAGCATTCCTTGACTCTCTGGGTCATTTCAAAGAGGATAGAGGATTGGAACATTGGATGCTGGGCACATGCAAGACTCCCTACCTTTGCCTACTTAGCAGAAGGTCTCCAAAGCATCCGTTTGCAATCAGAAATGCTGGTATGACATCCAGCTGACAATTGCTTGCTTCTTGGTTTTCACTAAGTGAAGGTGTTAAGGACTTGAGGATTGTAATCGAAATATGTAATTAAAGCTAAGAAACTCATGCAAAGGAACACATTTCAGGATAGAGTAGGAAGGTGGGATAAATGTGTTGAGCCAAAAACCAACATTTGATGCATCATTGGGCTGAAACGAAACTCCACTTCGGGAAATGGATACTGTTATTAAAAATACGTTTTCTTCAAGGCTGGATTGGGTTCCACTCTGCCAAGAGAACACGTTTACTTGGAATGCTGCTTTCAATAACATGGTATGTGAACTGTCCTGCCTTTAAGGGATCTCTGTTTGCTTTTAAGATCTCTTCTCACTTTGGAGAAGAAAGAAGAATTCTCTTCAAAGGACTGATGAGCTTATTGGACCAGGTGTTTTGAAATATTTTGTTAACTTTGGATTAGTTGCGGGGCCCTTAAGGCAACTCAAGGAGGACTATTTCAGTCGTATATCTGGTATGGAAATTACAGAGAAAACATTGTGAAATGGGGGAGAAGCTTCTCAAATTGCACAGGATGGATACATGTCACACCTGTCGATATTCTAGAAAGGGTACAAAGTTTCTGAAATGCAGGTATGCCTTGGGATAATCGGTCAGCCATGCTGACGGTTACATGAGAGCCACTTGATTAAGCTTCCTTCTCAACACCTTGTCATCCGATCTTTAACCTTGCCTCTTTAAGTGTCTAACAGATAGTTAGGCTGAGGCTTTCCAAAAGTGCTTCAACTTCAAGAAGACTCATACCAATGCATTTTTGACAAACTGAGTAAACAGATGCATATGCTACTAACGTTTATGGATTGGCTTTGGAGTAATGCTGATTTTGATCTGTGTTCTCCCGTTAAGGGAAGCTCTTCCCCTCAGCTTCCTAACAACTTACAACAATTTCTTCCCTTCTGCTTCTGCGTGTCTGGATTACCTGCCAGAACGTCTCCCCCAGAGTGCCACCCTCACGCTGCTTTTCAGGCTTATTCTCCTGGATTCCTTATACAAGTTTATATAAGACTTGGATCAAGACTTGGAACGCAGCATTGCTTCCAACTCAGAATGCACTGTAGGGCTATGCTTTCCTCCAGCAGGACGTAGCTAGAGTGGTCGTCACCCTGTTCCCTGAAAGACTTGGGAGAAGATGAACCAGGAATGGAGGTCGAAAGCAAGTCCCCTAAAACAGAGATCCACTGCTGAGTTTATGATTAACCACTCTAGCCAAATCATACCCACATATTCTCCTCAGCGTTGAAGAGGACCAAAGAAAAGGGGGAATTGTACCATAGCCAGCTGAATGCAGCCCTTCCCAGGCAGCCCTTGCTGTGCACTGTGACCCACTGCCCCGTTACCAGGCAATGGTTACCGGGAGACCACTAATGCCAGTGTGACCACCCTGCTCAGCCATTGGTGGGCATTGTAGTGGGCCCCTGCCCCAAGCAAGCCACTGTCTGTCAGCCATCTTTAGTGGGGGCCCTTTTTCTAGGCAGCAGTCAGTGGAGTGCTGCCCCTTCAGACCTGGAGCATGAGGTAAGAGGCAAGTGCCAGCCTTCTCCCCAGCATTCTTCTGCTCGCATGGCCTTGGGCCAGCTGGTGTGATGGGGGGCCAAGAGAACAGGCTGAGGGTGTGTCCTGCAGGGCTCCAGAGCCAAGGCCATGAATGCCCACTGGCCCAGACCAGGCCTTGAGGCAGTGTTGAACCTCTACCACACACCGCCCCTGTGACCCTAAGGGTATGGCTCACAGTCTGGGGTACCTGACCGCCACTGTTTGGGTGGCCTGAGGAGCATTAAGACCTGTTGGGTCATGTGCACCCGGCTCCCTCAGGGATGACAGCTAGCAAGGGTCTGGGACCAGGCCCTGAGGGAGCCACCAAGGCAGAGCTGCCTCCTCTGTGAGGCCTGGGCACTGGCGGGAGGACCCAGACCAGCTCCTGGACAAACCCTCCATGGCAGGAGAACCACCACCCCTCCCAGGGACCCCTTTCTCTTAGGTGGGTCTGGACCTCAGAGGGTGAGCCTTGTGCCTTGGGACCTTGCCCTTTCTTGTCACCCAGAGAGTGACATTTGTTGGCTGGAGATTGATAGGAACATTGAGACCTGACTATGACCTGTCCTCAACAACAAAGGATCGGACAGGGAGACATTTTCAACAAACAGCCACACCCCTCCATCACTTTACCTCTAAGAGGGCTTTGCTAAAAGCTTTCAAGGTTGGGGATTACCCGGCATAAGCCACCCATTTCCTTGAATGTCTCAACAGCAAATATTTCTCGGCTCCAAAGTCCAATGTTTTGCTGTTGCTTGGCCTCACTGTGCGTCGGGCACACATCCTGGCCTTTGGTTACCAATTATAGCGAGCCAGCCAGGAGGTCTGTGCCCATGGTGTGTTGATCTCGATCAGGGGCATCCCCATTTAAAGTTCCCAGCACATGCTAGAGGACATTTGGCTCCAGGATACTGGCAGGGATTCTCCCTGATATGCACTGGCTGGCCTACAGCACGAGGCTGCTTGTCTTGGAGACATGTCCAGAGCAACGGTATACAGTTCATGTCATTTGGGGGTAAGTCGTTCCAGCTTGCACAGGCTGGGAAATAGGTCCACTCCAACTGGGCTGCTCCCCTTAGCGGATGTGAGCCCCTCTGGGTCCATTCCCTCTTGAGAACTGGGCCACTCTGCATGGGGGCCTCCATCTGGGACTGGGAGTGGAAGTGGAAGTTGACAAAATGCCTTCTCTGGCTTTCTGTCTCTGTGATTGTAGTGTTTATTTGTTCTTCATGTGTTTGTGTGCGTCAATGTGGTGTTAATCACTGCAGTTTGTGCTTTGGTTTGTGGGATCCTGTTTGTGATTCGTACATTGTATGTGTGTGAAACAGCACTTGCATTGAGTACTTGAGACGTCTTTGGTCAGTAACGGAGCTTGCATATGACCACACTAGGTATCGTTCCCTCCTGCATTGTGTTTCAGCTGTGGTGGAACATTGGTTGACATATTCCCTTTTCAGTGGGTAGGAATCTCCCCTTTGGTGCCTGGGAACTGCGATCCTGAGAGACCTTTTGGGATTGCATTTGTCTCTCTGCTATTGGATAACACCTGCTGTGATCAGCAGAGCTGTAGTCCATCTTGTAGTCCGCTAAGGTGCAAGCAAATTTTTTTTGTTGTTGTTGTTTTGTTTTTTTTTTTTTTACATTGCATGGCCAGCATATTCTACAGATTCTGGTGAAACATGGCATCAAATGAATCATTTTCATATCTCCAAAACCAGTCTATGTAAAATATTCAGTTAGAGAAAGTTTGCTCAGTGAGATACTTTTGGTTTTCATAATTCTGACCCTGAGAAAACGAACATATTTCCAGGAGACATGTTGAAGTTAATGAAGCAAATTGAACTTTTCCTAATTTCTTTGCTTTTTCCTTTTTGGCTCTTTCTGCTTCCCAGGTCAGTAGGCATGACAACTGTGGTCGTGATTCCCTATCTTTCAATTTGCATGTTGTTTGTCGTTTTGTTGTTAAAATGAGGGAACGTAGTTCGAAAACACTGAGGATGTTGTTCATCCTCACCCTTTGCTTTGGTCCTCAGGACTGAGAGTTTCTTCTTTGCATGTACTTTTGCATTTGTTTTGTGTGAAAGTGTTGTGGTTATGGGAAACTCAAATGTGTTTCCCCAGCGCACCCCTTTCAGGTGCATTCTCCAGATTTGGGCCATTTTTAGGGAGAAGGCAATTGACATCAACTGCCGAGTTGATGTGTAAATGAGCTCTATTTCACTGAAAGGGAAGCACTTACCAATTCAATACTTCCTCCTCTTGAGAAAATTGGCCTCCATGGATTTCAGGTCCTGATGATCTGGCAAATAGCTAGTACTGAACTGATATCTGGTATGGAAGCTGCCTTAAGCTTCTTGGATTCTGAAGTATAAACCTTCTGCGGTCCCTAGGTTTCTTAGAGATCCAAAAAGACCTCATATCTGTTGCAAATTTGACAGCAAGGACCATAAGTTGAAATGATGACACTTGAAGTCTTTCTAAATGGCCTCTCTAGATTTGGGTAGCTTGAAACTTCACCAAGTTAAGTGGCAAGCATTCCTTGACTCTCTGGGTCATTTCAAAGAGGATAGAGGATTGGAACATTGGATGCTGGGCACATGCAAGACTCCCTACCTTTGCCTACTTAGCAGAAGGTCTCCAAAGCATCCGTTTGCAATCAGAAATGCTGGTATGACATCCAGCTGACAATTGCTTGCTTCTTGGTTTTCACTAAGTGAAGGTGTTAAGGACTTGAGGATTGTAATCGAAATATGTAATTAAAGCTAAGAAACTCATGCAAAGGAACACATTTCAGGATAGAGTAGGAAGGTGGGATAAATGTGTTGAGCCAAAAACCAACATTTGATGCATCATTGGGCTGAAACGAAACTCCACTTCGGGAAATGGATACTGTTATTAAAAATACGTTTTCTTCAAGGCTGGATTGGGTTCCACTCTGCCAAGAGAACACGTTTACTTGGAATGCTGCTTTCAATAACATGGTATGTGAACTGTCCTGCCTTTAAGGGATCTCTGTTTGCTTTTAAGATCTCTTCTCACTTTGGAGAAGAAAGAAGAATTCTCTTCAAAGGACTGATGAGCTTATTGGACCAGGTGTTTTGAAATATTTTGTTAACTTTGGATTAGTTGCGGGGCCCTTAAGGCAACTCAAGGAGGACTATTTCAGTCGTATATCTGGTATGGAAATTACAGAGAAAACATTGTGAAATGGGGGAGAAGCTTCTCAAATTGCACAGGATGGATACATGTCACACCTGTCGATATTCTAGAAAGGGTACAAAGTTTCTGAAATGCAGGTATGCCTTGGGATAATCGGTCAGCCATGCTGACGGTTACATGAGAGCCACTTGATTAAGCTTCCTTCTCAACACCTTGTCATCCGATCTTTAACCTTGCCTCTTTAAGTGTCTAACAGATAGTTAGGCTGAGGCTTTCCAAAAGTGCTTCAACTTCAAGAAGACTCATACCAATGCATTTTTGACAAACTGAGTAAACAGATGCATATGCTACTAACGTTTATGGATTGGCTTTGGAGTAATGCTGATTTTGATCTGTGTTCTCCCGTTAAGGGAAGCTCTTCCCCTCAGCTTCCTAACAACTTACAACAATTTCTTCCCTTCTGCTTCTGCGTGTCTGGATTACCTGCCAGAACGTCTCCCCCAGAGTGCCACCCTCACGCTGCTTTTCAGGCTTATTCTCCTGGATTCCTTATACAAGTTTATATAAGACTTGGATCAAGACTTGGAACGCAGCATTGCTTCCAACTCAGAATGCACTGTAGGGCTATGCTTTCCTCCAGCAGGACGTAGCTAGAGTGGTCGTCACCCTGTTCCCTGAAAGACTTGGGAGAAGATGAACCAGGAATGGAGGTCGAAAGCAAGTCCCCTAAAACAGAGATCCACTGCTGAGTTTATGATTAACCACTCTAGCCAAATCATACCCACATATTCTCCTCAGCGTTGAAGAGGACCAAAGAAAAGGGGGAATTGTACCATAGCCAGCTGAATGCAGCCCTTCCCAGGCAGCCCTTGCTGTGCACTGTGACCCACTGCCCCGTTACCAGGCAATGGTTACCGGGAGACCACTAATGCCAGTGTGACCACCCTGCTCAGCCATTGGTGGGCATTGTAGTGGGCCCCTGCCCCAAGCAAGCCACTGTCTGTCAGCCATCTTTAGTGGGGGCCCTTTTTCTAGGCAGCAGTCAGTGGAGTGCTGCCCCTTCAGACCTGGAGCATGAGGTAAGAGGCAAGTGCCAGCCTTCTCCCCAGCATTCTTCTGCTCGCATGGCCTTGGGCCAGCTGGTGTGATGGGGGGCCAAGAGAACAGGCTGAGGGTGTGTCCTGCAGGGCTCCAGAGCCAAGGCCATGAATGCCCACTGGCCCAGACCAGGCCTTGAGGCAGTGTTGAACCTCTACCACACACCGCCCCTGTGACCCTAAGGGTATGGCTCACAGTCTGGGGTACCTGACCGCCACTGTTTGGGTGGCCTGAGGAGCATTAAGACCTGTTGGGTCATGTGCACCCGGCTCCCTCAGGGATGACAGCTAGCAAGGGTCTGGGACCAGGCCCTGAGGGAGCCACCAAGGCAGAGCTGCCTCCTCTGTGAGGCCTGGGCACTGGCGGGAGGACCCAGACCAGCTCCTGGACAAACCCTCCATGGCAGGAGAACCACCACCCCTCCCAGGGACCCCTTTCTCTTAGGTGGGTCTGGACCTCAGAGGGTGAGCCTTGTGCCTTGGGACCTTGCCCTTTCTTGTCACCCAGAGAGTGACATTTGTTGGCTGGAGATTGATAGGAACATTGAGACCTGACTATGACCTGTCCTCAACAACAAAGGATCGGACAGGGAGACATTTTCAACAAACAGCCACACCCCTCCATCACTTTACCTCTAAGAGGGCTTTGCTAAAAGCTTTCAAGGTTGGGGATTACCCGGCATAAGCCACCCATTTCCTTGAATGTCTCAACAGCAAATATTTCTCGGCTCCAAAGTCCAATGTTTTGCTGTTGCTTGGCCTCACTGTGCGTCGGGCACACATCCTGGCCTTTGGTTACCAATTATAGCGAGCCAGCCAGGAGGTCTGTGCCCATGGTGTGTTGATCTCGATCAGGGGCATCCCCATTTAAAGTTCCCAGCACATGCTAGAGGACATTTGGCTCCAGGATACTGGCAGGGATTCTCCCTGATATGCACTGGCTGGCCTACAGCACGAGGCTGCTTGTCTTGGAGACATGTCCAGAGCAACGGTATACAGTTCATGTCATTTGGGGGTAAGTCGTTCCAGCTTGCACAGGCTGGGAAATAGGTCCACTCCAACTGGGCTGCTCCCCTTAGCGGATGTGAGCCCCTCTGGGTCCATTCCCTCTTGAGAACTGGGCCACTCTGCGTGGGGGCCTCCATCTGGGACTGGGAGTGGAAGTGGAAGTTGACAAAATGCCTTCTCTGGCTTTCTGTCTCTGTGATTGTAGTGTTTATTTGTTCTTCATGTGTTTGTGTGCGTCAATGTGGTGTTAATCACTGCAGTTTGTGCTTTGGTTTGTGGGATCCTGTTTGTGATTCGTACATTGTATGTGTGTGAAACAGCACTTGCATTGAGTACTTGAGACGTCTTTGGTCAGTAACGGAGCTTGCATATGACCACACTAGGTATCGTTCCCTCCTGCATTGTGTTTCAGCTGTGGTGGAACATTGGTTGACATATTCCCTTTTCAGTGGGTAGGAATCTCCCCTTTGGTGCCTGGGAACTGCGATCCTGAGAGACCTTTTGGCATTGCATTTGTCTCTCTGCTATTGGATAACACCTGCTGTGATCAGCAGAGCTCTAGTCCATCTTGTAGTCCGCTAAGGTGCAAGCAAGTTTTTTTTTTTTTGTTGTTTTGTTTTTTTTTTTTTTTACATTGCATGGCCAGCATATTCTACAGATTCTGGTGAAACATGGCATCAGATGAATCATTTTCATATCTCCAAAACCAGTCTATGTAAAATATTCAGTTAGAGAAAGTTTGCTCAGTGAGATACTTTTGGTTTTCATAATTCTGACCCTGAGAAAACGAACATATTTCCAGGAGACATGTGGAAGTTAATGAAGCAAATTGAACTTTTCCTAATTTCTTTGCTTTTTACTTTTTGGCTCTTTCTGCTTCCCAGGTCAGAAGGCATGACAACTGTGGTCGTGATTCCCTATCTTTCAATTTGCATGTTGTTTGTCGTTTTGTTGTTAAAATGAGGGAACGTAGTTCGAAAACACTGAGGATGTTGTTCATCCTCACCCTTTGCTTTGGTCCTCAGGACTGAGAGTTTCTTCTTTGCATGTACTTTTGCATTTGTTTTGTGTGAAAGTGTTGTGGTTATGGGAAACTCAAATGTGTTTCCCCAGCGCACCCCTTTCAGGTGCATTCTCCAGATTTGGGCCATTTTTAGGGAGAAGGCAATTGACATCAACTGCCGAGTTGATGTGTAAATGAGCTCTATTTCACTGAAAGGGAAGCACTTACCAATTCAATACTTCCTCCTCTTGAGAAAATTGGCCTCCATGGATTTCAGGTCCTGATGATCTGGCAAATAGCTAGTACTGAACTGATATCTGGTATGGAAGCTGCCTTAAGCTTCTTGGATTCTGAAGTATAAACCTTCTGCGGTCCCTAGGTTTCTTAGAGATCCAAAAAGACCTCATATCTGTTGCAAATTTGACAGCAAGGACCATAAGTTGAAATGATGACACTTGAAGTCTTTCTAAATGGCCTCTCTAGATTTGGGTAGCTTGAAACTTCACCAAGTTAAGTGGCAAGCATTCCTTGACTCTCCGGGTCATTTCAAAGAGGATAGAGGATTGGAACATTGGATGCTGGGCACATGCAAGACTCCCTACCTTTGCCTACTTAGCAGAAGGTCTCAAAAGCATCCGTTTGCAATCAGAAATGCTGGTATGACATCCAGCTGACAATTGCTTGCTTCTTGGTTTTCACTAAGTGAAGGTGTTAAGGACTTGAGGATTGTAATCGAAATATGTAATTAAAGCTAAGAAACTCATGCAAAGGAACACATTTCAGGATAGAGTAGGAAGGTGGGATAAATGTGTTGAGCCAAAAACCAACATTTGATGCATCATTGGGCTGAAACGAAACTCCACTTCGGGAAATGGATACTGTTATTAAAAATACGTTTTCTTCAAGGCTGGATTGGGTTCCACTCTGCCAAGAGAACACGTTTACTTGGAATGCTGCTTTCAATAACATGGTATGTGAACTGTCCTGCCTTTAAGGGATCTCTGTTTGCTTTTAAGATCTCTTCTCACTTTGGAGAAGAAAGAAGAATTCTCTTCAAAGGACTGATGAGCTTATTGGACCAGGTGTTTTGAAATATTTTGTTAACTTTGGATTAGTTGCGGGGCCCTTAAGGCAACTCAAGGAGGACTATTTCAGTCGTATATCTGGTATGGAAATTACAGAGAAAACATTGTGAAATGGGGGAGAAGCTTCTCAAATTGCACAGGATGGATACATGTCACACCTGTCGATATTCTAGAAAGGGTACAAAGTTTCTGAAATGCAGGTATGCCTTGGGATAATCGGTCAGCCATGCTGACGGTTACATGAGAGCCACTTGATTAAGCTTCCTTCTCAACACCTTGTCATCCGATCTTTAACCTTGCCTCTTTAAGTGTCTAACAGATAGTTAGGCTGAGGCTTTCCAAAAGTGCTTCAACTTCAAGAAGACTCATACCAATGCATTTTTGACAAACTGAGTAAACAGATGCATATGCTACTAACGTTTATGGATTGGCTTTGGAGTAATGCTGATTTTGATCTGTGTTCTCCCGTTAAGGGAAGCTCTTCCCCTCAGCTTCCTAACAACTTACAACAATTTCTTCCCTTCTGCTTCTGCGTGTCTGGATTACCTGCCAGAACGTCTCCCCCAGAGTGCCACCCTCACGCTGCTTTTCAGGCTTATTCTCCTGGATTCCTTATACAAGTTTATATAAGACTTGGATCAAGACTTGGAACGCAGCATTGCTTCCAACTCAGAATGCACTGTAGGGCTATGCTTTCCTCCAGCAGGACGTAGCTAGAGTGGTCGTCACCCCGTTCCCTGAAAGACTTGGGAGAAGATGAACCAGGAATGGAGGTCGAAAGCAAGTCCCCTAAAACAGAGATCCACTGCTGAGTTTATGATTAACCACTCTAGCCAAATCATACCCACATATTCTCCTCAGCGTTGAAGAGGACCAAAGAAAAGGGGGAATTGTACCATAGCCAGCTGAATGCAGCCCTTCCCAGGCAGCCCTTGCTGTGCACTGTGACCCACTGCCCCGTTACCAGGCAATGGTTACCGGGAGACCACTAATGCCAGTGTGACCACCCTGCTCAGCCATTGGTGGGCATTGTAGTGGGCCCCTGCCCCAAGCAAGCCACTGTCTGTCAGCCATCTTTAGTGGGGGCCCTTTTTCTAGGCAGCAGTCAGTGGAGTGCTGCCCCTTCAGACCTGGAGCATGAGGTAAGAGGCAAGTGCCAGCCTTCTCCCCAGCATTCTTCTGCTCGCATGGCCTTGGGCCAGCTGGTGTGATGGGGGGCCAAGAGAACAGGCTGAGGGTGTGTCCTGCAGGGCTCCAGAGCCAAGGCCATGAATGCCCACTGGCCCAGACCAGGCCTTGAGGCAGTGTTGAACCTCTACCACACACCGCCCCTGTGACCCTAAGGGTATGGCTCACAGTCTGGGGTACCTGACCGCCACTGTTTGGGTGGCCTGAGGAGCATTAAGACCTGTTGGGTCATGTGCACCCGGCTCCCTCAGGGATGACAGCTAGCAAGGGTCTGGGACCAGGCCCTGAGGGAGCCACCAAGGCAGAGCTGCCTCCTCTGTGAGGCCTGGGCACTGGCGGGAGGACCCAGACCAGCTCCTGGACAAACCCTCCATGGCAGGAGAACCACCACCCCTCCCAGGGACCCCTTTCTCTTAGGTGGGTCTGGACCTCAGAGGGTGAGCCTTGTGCCTTGGGACCTTGCCCTTTCTTGTCACCCAGAGAGTGACATTTGTTGGCTGGAGATTGATAGGAACATTGAGACCTGACTATGACCTGTCCTCAACAACAAAGGATCGGACAGGGAGACATTTTCAACAAACAGCCACACCCCTCCATCACTTTACCTCTAAGAGGGCTTTGCTAAAAGCTTTCAAGGTTGGGGATTACCCGGCATAAGCCACCCATTTCCTTGAATGTCTCAACAGCAAATATTTCTCGGCTCCAAAGTCCAATGTTTTGCTGTTGCTTGGCCTCACTGTGCGTCGGGCACACATCCTGGCCTTTGGTTACCAATTATAGCGAGCCAGCCAGGAGGTCTGTGCCCATGGTGTGTTGATCTCGATCAGGGGCATCCCCATTTAAAGTTCCCAGCACATGCTAGAGGACATTTGGCTCCAGGATACTGGCAGGGATTCTCCCTGATATGCACTGGCTGGCCTACAGCACGAGGCTGCTTGTCTTGGAGACATGTCCAGAGCAACGGTATACAGTTCATGTCATTTGGGGGTAAGTCGTTCCAGCTTGCACAGGCTGGGAAATAGGTCCACTCCAACTGGGCTGCTCCCCTTAGCGGATGTGAGCCCCTCTGGGTCCATTCCCTCTTGAGAACTGGGCCACTCTGCGTGGGGGCCTCCATCTGGGACTGGGAGTGGAAGTGGAAGTTGACAAAATGCCTTCTCTGGCTTTCTGTCTCTGTGATTGTAGTGTTTATTTGTTCTTCATGTGTTTGTGTGCGTCAATGTGGTGTTAATCACTGCAGTTTGTGCTTTGGTTTGTGGGATCCTGTTTGTGATTCGTACATTGTATGTGTGTGAAACAGCACTTGCATTGAGTACTTGAGACGTCTTTGGTCAGTAACGGAGCTTGCATATGACCACACTAGGTATCGTTCCCTCCTGCATTGTGTTTCAGCTGTGGTGGAACATTGGTTGACATATTCCCTTTTCAGTGGGTAGGAATCTCCCCTTTGGTGCCTGGGAACTGCGATCCTGAGAGAACTTTTGGCATTGCATTTGTCTCTCTGCTATTGGATAACACCTGCTGTGATCCGCAGAGCTCTAGTCCATCTTGCAGTCCGCTAAGGTGCAAGCAAGTTTTTGTTTTTGTTTTTTTTTTTTTGTTTTTTTTTTTACATTGCATGGCCAGCATATTCTACAGATTCTGGTGAAACATGGCATCAAATGAATCATTTTCATATCTCCAAAACCAGTCTATGTAAAATATTCAGTTAGAGAAAGTTTGCTCAGTGAGATACTTTTGGTTTTCATAATTCTGACCCTGAGAAAACGAACATATTTCCAGGAGACATGTTGAAGTTAATGAAGCAAATTGAACTTTTCCTAATTTCTTTGCTTTTTCCTTTTTGGCTCTTTCTGCTTCCCAGGTCAGTAGGCATGACAACTGTGGTCGTGATTCCCTATCTTTCAATTTGCATGTTGTTTGTCGTTTTGTTGTTAAAATGAGGGAACGTAGTTCGAAAACACTGAGGATGTTGTTCATCCTCACCCTTTGCTTTGGTCCTCAGGACTGAGAGTTTCTTCTTTGCATGTACTTTTGCATTTGTTTTGTGTGAAAGTGTTGTGGTTATGGGAAACTCAAATGTGTTTCCCCAGCGCACCCCTTTCAGGTGCATTCTCCAGATTTGGGCCATTTTTAGGGAGAAGGCAATTGACATCAACTGCCGAGTTGATGTGTAAATGAGCTCTATTTCACTGAAAGGGAAGCACTTACCAATTCAATACTTCCTCCTCTTGAAAAATTGGCCTCCATGGATTTCAGGTCCTGATGATCTGGCAAATAGCTAGTACTGAACTGATATCTGGTATGGAAGCTGCCTTAAGCTTCTTGGATTCTGAAGTATAAACCTTCTGCGGTCCCTAGGTTTCTTAGAGATCCAAAAAGACCTCATATCTGTTGCAAATTTGACAGCAAGGACCATAAGTTGAAATGATGACACTTGAAGTCTTTCTAAATGGCCTCTCTAGATTTGGGTAGCTTGAAACTTCACCAAGTTAAGTGGCAAGCATTCCTTGACTCTCCGGGTCATTTCAAAGAGGATAGAGGATTGGAACATTGGATGCTGGGCACATGCAAGACTCCCTACCTTTGCCTACTTAGCAGAAGGTCTCCAAAGCATCCGTTTGCAATCAGAAATGCTGGTATGACATCCAGCTGACAATTGCTTGCTTCTTGGTTTTCACTAAGTGAAGGTGTTAAGGACTTGAGGATTGTAATCGAAATATGTAATTAAAGCTAAGAAACTCATGCAAAGGAACACATTTCAGGATAGAGTAGGAAGGTGGGATAAATGTGTTGAGCCAAAAACCAACATTTGATGCATCATTGGGCTGAAACGAAACTCCACTTTGGGAAATGGATACTGTTATTAAAAATACGTTTTTTTCAAGGCTGGATTGGGTTCCACTCTGCCAAGAGAACACGTTTACTTGGAATGCTGCTTTCAATAACATGGTATGTGAACTGTCCTGCCTTTAAGGGATCTCTGTTTGCTTTTAAGATCTCTTCTCACTTTGGAGAAGAAAGAAGAATTCTCTTCAAAGGACTGATGAGCTTATTGGACCAGGTGTTTTGAAATATTTTGTTAACTTTGGATTAGTTGCGGGGCCCTTAAGGCAACTCAAGGAGGACTATTTCAGTCGTATATCTGGTATGGAAATTACAGAGAAAACATTGTGAAATGGGGGAGAAGCTTCTCAAATTGCACAGGATGGATACATGTCACACCTGTCGATATTCTAGAAAGGGTACAAAGTTTCTGAAATGCAGGTATGCCTTGGGATAATCGGTCAGCCATGCTGACGGTTACATGAGAGCCACTTGATTAAGCTTCCTTCTCAACACCTTGTCATCCGATCTTTAACCTTGCCTCTTTAAGTGTCTAACAGATAGTTAGGCTGAGGCTTTCCAAAAGTGCTTCAACTTCAAGAAGATTCATACCAATGCATTTTTGACAAACTGAGTAAACAGATGCATATGCTACTAACGTTTATGGATTGGCTTTGGAGTAAAGCTGATTTTGATCTGTGTTCTCCCGTTAAGGGAAGCTCTTCCCCTCAGCTTCCTAACAACTTACAACAATTTCTTCCCTTCTGCTTCTGCGTGTCTGGATTCCCTGCCAGAACGTCTCCCCCAGAGTGCCACCCTCACGCTGCTTTTCAGGCTTATTCTCCTGGATTCCTTATACAAGTTTATATAAGACTTGGATCAAGACTTGGAACGCAGCATTGCTTCCAACTCAGAATGCACTGTAGGGCTATGCTTTCCTCCAGCAGGACGTAGCTAGAGTGGTCGTCACCCCGTTCCCTGAAAGACTTGGGAGAAGATGAACCAGGAATGGAGGTCGAAAGCAAGTCCCCTAAAACAGAGATCCACTGCTGAGTTTATGATTAACCACTCTAGCCAAATCATACCCACATATTCTCCTCAGCGTTGAAGAGGACCAAAGAAAAGGGGGAATTGTACCATAGCCAGCTGAATGCAGCCCTTCCCAGGCAGCCCTTGCTGTGCACTGTGACCCACTGCCCCGTTACCAGGCAATGGTTACCGGGAGACCACTAATGCCAGTGTGACCACCCTGCTCAGCCATTGGTGGGCATTGTAGTGGGCCCCTGCCCCAAGCAAGCCACTGTCTGTCAGCCATCTTTAGTGGGGGCCCTTTTTCTAGGCAGCAGTCAGTGGAGTGCTGCCCCTTCAGACCTGGAGCATGAGGTAAGAGGCAAGTGCCAGCCTTCTCCCCAGCATTCTTCTGCTCGCATGGCCTTGGGCCAGCTGGTGTGATGGGGGGCCAAGAGAACAGGCTGAGGGTGTGTCCTGCAGGGCTCCAGAGCCAAGGCCATGAATGCCCACTGGCCCAGACCAGGCCTTGAGGCAGTGTTGAACCTCTACCACACACCGCCCCTGTGACCCTAAGGGTATGGCTCACAGTCTGGGGTACCTGACCGCCACTGTTTGGGTGGCCTGAGGAGCATTAAGACCTGTTGGGTCATGTGCACCCGGCTCCCTCAGGGATGACAGCTAGCAAGGGTCTGGGACCAGGCCCTGAGGGAGCCACCAAGGCAGAGCTGCCTCCTCTGTGAGGCCTGGGCACTGGCGGGAGGACCCAGACCAGCTCCTGGACAAACCCTCCATGGCAGGAGAACCACCACCCCTCCCAGGGACCCCTTTCTCTTAGGTGGGTCTGGACCTCAGAGGGTGAGCCTTGTGCCTTGGGACCTTGCCCTTTCTTGTCACCCAGAGAGTGACATTTGTTGGCTGGAGATTGATAGGAACATTGAGACCTGACTATGACCTGTCCTCAACAACAAAGGATCGGACAGGGAGACATTTTCAACAAACAGCCACACCCCTCCATCACTTTACCTCTAAGAGGGCTTTGCTAAAAGCTTTCAAGGTTGGGGATTACCCGGCATAAGCCACCCATTTCCTTGAATGTCTCAACAGCAAATATTTCTCGGCTCCAAAGTCCAATGTTTTGCTGTTGCTTGGCCTCACTGTGCGTCGGGCACACATCCTGGCCTTTGGTTACCAATTATAGCGAGCCAGCCAGGAGGTCTGTGCCCATGGTGTGTTGATCTCGATCAGGGGCATCCCCATTTAAAGTTCCCAGCACATGCTAGAGGACATTTGGCTCCAGGATACTGGCAGGGATTCTCCCTGATATGCACTGGCTGGCCTACAGCACGAGGCTGCTTGTCTTGGAGACATGTCCAGAGCAACGGTATACAGTTCATGTCATTTGGGGGTAAGTCGTTCCAGCTTGCACAGGCTGGGAAATAGGTCCACTCCAACTGGGCTGCTCCCCTTAGCGGATGTGAGCCCCTCTGGGTCCATTCCCTCTTGAGAACTGGGCCACTCTGCGTGGGGGCCTCCATCTGGGACTGGGAGTGGAAGTGGAAGTTGACAAAATGCCTTCTCTGGCTTTCTGTCTCTGTGATTGTAGTGTTTATTTGTTCTTCATGTGTTTGTGTGCGTCAATGTGGTGTTAATCACTGCAGTTTGTGCTTTGGTTTGTGGGATCCTGTTTGTGATTCGTACATTGTATGTGTGTGAAACAGCACTTGCATTGAGTACTTGAGACGTCTTTGGTCAGTAACGGAGCTTGCATATGACCACACTAGGTATCGTTCCCTCCTGCATTGTGTTTCAGCTGTGGTGGAACATTGGTTGACATATTCCCTTTTCAGTGGGTAGGAATCTCCCCTTTGGTGCCTGGGAACTGCGATCCTGAGAGAACTTTTGGCATTGCATTTGTCTCTCTGCTATTGGATAACACCTGCTGTGATCCGCAGAGCTCTAGTCCATCTTGCAGTCCGCTAAGGTGCAAGCAAGTTTTTGTTTTTGTTTTTTTTTTTTTGTTTTTTTTTTTACATTGCATGGCCAGCATATTCTACAGATTCTGGTGAAACATGGCATCAAATGAATCATTTTCATATCTCCAAAACCAGTCTATGTAAAATATTCAGTTAGAGAAAGTTTGCTCAGTGAGATACTTTTGGTTTTCATAATTCTGACCCTGAGAAAACGAACATATTTCCAGGAGACATGTTGAAGTTAATGAAGCAAATTGAACTTTTCCTAATTTCTTTGCTTTTTCCTTTTTGGCTCTTTCTGCTTCCCAGGTCAGTAGGCATGACAACTGTGGTCGTGATTCCCTATCTTTCAATTTGCATGTTGTTTGTCGTTTTGTTGTTAAAATGAGGGAACGTAGTTCGAAAACACTGAGGATGTTGTTCATCCTCACCCTTTGCTTTGGTCCTCAGGACTGAGAGTTTCTTCTTTGCATGTACTTTTGCATTTGTTTTGTGTGAAAGTGTTGTGGTTATGGGAAACTCAAATGTGTTTCCCCAGCGCACCCCTTTCAGGTGCATTCTCCAGATTTGGGCCATTTTTAGGGAGAAGGCAATTGACATCAACTGCCGAGTTGATGTGTAAATGAGCTCTATTTCACTGAAAGGGAAGCACTTACCAATTCAATACTTCCTCCTCTTGAAAAATTGGCCTCCATGGATTTCAGGTCCTGATGATCTGGCAAATAGCTAGTACTGAACTGATATCTGGTATGGAAGCTGCCTTAAGCTTCTTGGATTCTGAAGTATAAACCTTCTGCGGTCCCTAGGTTTCTTAGAGATCCAAAAAGACCTCATATCTGTTGCAAATTTGACAGCAAGGACCATAAGTTGAAATGATGACACTTGAAGTCTTTCTAAATGGCCTCTCTAGATTTGGGTAGCTTGAAACTTCACCAAGTTAAGTGGCAAGCATTCCTTGACTCTCCGGGTCATTTCAAAGAGGATAGAGGATTGGAACATTGGATGCTGGGCACATGCAAGACTCCCTACCTTTGCCTACTTAGCAGAAGGTCTCAAAAGCATCCGTTTGCAATCAGAAATGCTGGTATGACATCCAGCTGACAATTGCTTGCTTCTTGGTTTTCACTAAGTGAAGGTGTTAAGGACTTGAGGATTGTAATCGAAATATGTAATTAAAGCTAAGAAACTCATGCAAAGGAACACATTTCAGGATAGAGTAGGAAGGTGGGATAAATGTGTTGAGCCAAAAACCAACATTTGATGCATCATTGGGCTGAAACGAAACTCCACTTTGGGAAATGGATACTGTTATTAAAAATACGTTTTTTTCAAGGCTGGATTGGGTTCCACTCTGCCAAGAGAACACGTTTACTTGGAATGCTGCTTTCAATAACATGGTATGTGAACTGTCCTGCCTTTAAGGGATCTCTGTTTGCTTTTAAGATCTCTTCTCACTTTGGAGAAGAAAGAAGAATTCTCTTCAAAGGACTGATGAGCTTATTGGACCAGGTGTTTTGAAATATTTTGTTAACTTTGGATTAGTTGCGGGGCCCTTAAGGCAACTCAAGGAGGACTATTTCAGTCGTATATCTGGTATGGAAATTACAGAGAAAACATTGTGAAATGGGGGAGAAGCTTCTCAAATTGCACAGGATGGATACATGTCACACCTGTCGATATTCTAGAAAGGGTACAAAGTTTCTGAAATGCAGGTATGCCTTGGGATAATCGGTCAGCCATGCTGACGGTTACATGAGAGCCACTTGATTAAGCTTCCTTCTCAACACCTTGTCATCCGATCTTTAACCTTGCCTCTTTAAGTGTCTAACAGATAGTTAGGCTGAGGCTTTCCAAAAGTGCTTCAACTTCAAGAAGATTCATACCAATGCATTTTTGACAAACTGAGTAAACAGATGCATATGCTACTAACGTTTATGGATTGGCTTTGGAGTAAAGCTGATTTTGATCTGTGTTCTCCCGTTAAGGGAAGCTCTTCCCCTCAGCTTCCTAACAACTTACAACAATTTCTTCCCTTCTGCTTCTGCGTGTCTGGATTCCCTGCCAGAACGTCTCCCCCAGAGTGCCACCCTCACGCTGCTTTTCAGGCTTATTCTCCTGGATTCCTTATACAAGTTTATATAAGACTTGGATCAAGACTTGGAACGCAGCATTGCTTCCAACTCAGAATGCACTGTAGGGCTATGCTTTCCTCCAGCAGGACGTAGCTAGAGTGGTCGTCACCCCGTTCCCTGAAAGACTTGGGAGAAGATGAACCAGGAATGGAGGTCGAAAGCAAGTCCCCTAAAACAGAGATCCACTGCTGAGTTTATGATTAACCACTCTAGCCAAATCATACCCACATATTCTCCTCAGCGTTGAAGAGGACCAAAGAAAAGGGGGAATTGTACCATAGCCAGCTGAATGCAGCCCTTCCCAGGCAGCCCTTGCTGTGCACTGTGACCCACTGCCCCGTTACCAGGCAATGGTTACCGGGAGACCACTAATGCCAGTGTGACCACCCTGCTCAGCCATTGGTGGGCATTGTAGTGGGCCCCTGCCCCAAGCAAGCCACTGTCTGTCAGCCATCTTTAGTGGGGGCCCTTTTTCTAGGCAGCAGTCAGTGGAGTGCTGCCCCTTCAGACCTGGAGCATGAGGTAAGAGGCAAGTGCCAGCCTTCTCCCCAGCATTCTTCTGCTCGCATGGCCTTGGGCCAGCTGGTGTGATGGGGGGCCAAGAGAACAGGCTGAGGGTGTGTCCTGCAGGGCTCCAGAGCCAAGGCCATGAATGCCCACTGGCCCAGACCAGGCCTTGAGGCAGTGTTGAACCTCTACCACACACCGCCCCTGTGACCCTAAGGGTATGGCTCACAGTCTGGGGTACCTGACCGCCACTGTTTGGGTGGCCTGAGGAGCATTAAGACCTGTTGGGTCATGTGCACCCGGCTCCCTCAGGGATGACAGCTAGCAAGGGTCTGGGACCAGGCCCTGAGGGAGCCACCAAGGCAGAGCTGCCTCCTCTGTGAGGCCTGGGCACTGGCGGGAGGACCCAGACCAGCTCCTGGACAAACCCTCCATGGCAGGAGAACCACCACCCCTCCCAGGGACCCCTTTCTCTTAGGTGGGTCTGGACCTCAGAGGGTGAGCCTTGTGCCTTGGGACCTTGCCCTTTCTTGTCACCCAGAGAGTGACATTTGTTGGCTGGAGATTGATAGGAACATTGAGACCTGACTATGACCTGTCCTCAACAACAAAGGATCGGACAGGGAGACATTTTCAACAAACAGCCACACCCCTCCATCACTTTACCTCTAAGAGGGCTTTGCTAAAAGCTTTCAAGGTTGGGGATTACCCGGCATAAGCCACCCATTTCCTTGAATGTCTCAACAGCAAATATTTCTCGGCTCCAAAGTCCAATGTTTTGCTGTTGCTTGGCCTCACTGTGCGTCGGGCACACATCCTGGCCTTTGGTTACCAATTATAGCGAGCCAGCCAGGAGGTCTGTGCCCATGGTGTGTTGATCTCGATCAGGGGCATCCCCATTTAAAGTTCCCAGCACATGCTAGAGGACATTTGGCTCCAGGATACTGGCAGGGATTCTCCCTGATATGCACTTGCTGCCCTACAGCACGAGGCTGCTTGTCTTGGAGACATGTCCAGAGCAACGGTATACAGTTCATGTCATTTGGGGGTAAGTCGTTCTAGCTTGCACAGGCTGGGAAATAGGTCCACTCCAACTGGGCTGCTCCCCTTAGCGGATGTGAGCCCCTCTGGGTCCATTCCCTCTTGAGAACTGGGCCACTCTGCGTGGGGGCCTCCATCTGGGACTGGGAGTGGAAGTGGAAGTTGACAAAATGCCTTCTCTGGCTTTCTGTCTCTGTGATTGTAGTGTTTATTTGTTCTTCATGTGTTTGTGTGCGTCAATGTGGTGTTAATCACTGCAGTTTGTGCTTTGGTTTGTGGGATCCTGTTTGTGATTCGTACATTGTATGTGTGTGAAACAGCACTTGCATTGAGTACTTGAGACGTCTTTGGTCAGTAACGGAGCTTGCATATGACCACACTAGGTATCGTTCCCTCCTGCATTGTGTTTCAGCTGTGGTGGAACATTGGTTGACATATTCCCTTTTCAGTGGGTAGGAATCTCCCCTTTGGTGCCTGGGAACTGCGATCCTGAGAGACCTTTTGGCATTGCATTTGTCTCTCTGCTATTGGATAACACCTGCTGTGATCAGCAGAGCTCTAGTCCATCTTGTAGTCCGCTAAGGTGCAAGCAAGTTTTTTTTTTGTTGTTGTTTTGTTTTTTTTTTTTTTTACATTGCATGGCCAGCATATTCTACAGATTCTGGTGAAACATGGCATCAAATGAATCATTTTCATATCTCCAAAACCAGTCTATGTAAAATATTCAGTTAGAGAAAGTTTGCTCAGTGAGATACTTTTGGTTTTCATAATTCTGACCCTGAGAAAACGAACATATTTCCAGGAGACATGTGGAAGTTAATGAAGCAAATTGAACTTTTCCTAATTTCTTTGCTTTTTACTTTTTGGCTCTTTCTGCTTCCCAGGTCAGAAGGCATGACAACTGTGGTCGTGATTCCCTATCTTTCAATTTGCATGTTGTTTGTCGTTTTGTTGTTAAAATGAGGGAACGTAGTTCGAAAACACTGAGGATGTTGTTCATCCTCACCCTTTGCTTTGGTCCTCAGGACTGAGAGTTTCTTCTTTGCATGTACTTTTGCATTTGTTTTGTGTGAAAGTGTTGTGGTTATGGGAAACTCAAATGTGTTTCCCCAGCGCACCCCTTTCAGGTGCATTCTCCAGATTTGGGCCATTTTTAGGGAGAAGGCAATTGACATCAACTGCCGAGTTGATGTGTAAATGAGCTCTATTTCACTGAAAGGGAAGCACTTACCAATTCAATACTTCCTCCTCTTGAGAAAATTGGCCTCCATGGATTTCAGGTCCTGATGATCTGGCAAATAGCTAGTACTGAACTGATATCTGGTATGGAAGCTGCCTTAAGCTTCTTGGATTCTGAAGTATAAACCTTCTGCGGTCCCTAGGTTTCTTAGAGATCCAAAAAGACCTCATATCTGTTGCAAATTTGACAGCAAGGACCATAAGTTGAAATGATGACACTTGAAGTCTTTCTAAATGGCCTCTCTAGATTTGGGTAGCTTGAAACTTCACCAAGTTAAGTGGCAAGCATTCCTTGACTCTCCGGGTCATTTCAAAGAGGATAGAGGATTGGAACATTGGATGCTGGGCACATGCAAGACTCCCTACCTTTGCCTACTTAGCAGAAGGTCTCCAAAGCATCCGTTTGCAATCAGAAATGCTGGTATGACATCCAGCTGACAATTGCTTGCTTCTTGGTTTTCACTAAGTGAAGGTGTTAAGGACTTGAGGATTGTAATCGAAATATGTAATTAAAGCTAAGAAACTCATGCAAAGGAACACATTTCAGGATAGAGTAGGAAGGTGGGATAAATGTGTTGAGCCAAAAACCAACATTTGATGCATCATTGGGCTGAAACGAAACTCCACTTCGGGAAATGGATACTGTTATTAAAAATACGTTTTCTTCAAGGCTGGATTGGGTTCCACTCTGCCAAGAGAACACGTTTACTTGGAATGCTGCTTTCAATAACATGGTATGTGAACTGTCCTGCCTTTAAGGGATCTCTGTTTGCTTTTAAGATCTCTTCTCACTTTGGAGAAGAAAGAAGAATTCTCTTCAAAGGACTGATGAGCTTATTGGACCAGGTGTTTTGAAATATTTTGTTAACTTTGGATTAGTTGCGGGGCCCTTAAGGCAACTCAAGGAGGACTATTTCAGTCGTATATCTGGTATGGAAATTACAGAGAAAACATTGTGAAATGGGGGAGAAGCTTCTCAAATTGCACAGGATGGATACATGTCACACCTGTCGATATTCTAGAAAGGGTACAAAGTTTCTGAAATGCAGGTATGCCTTGGGATAATCGGTCAGCCATGCTGACGGTTACATGAGAGCCACTTGATTAAGCTTCCTTCTCAACACCTTGTCATCCGATCTTTAACCTTGCCTCTTTAAGTGTCTAACAGATAGTTAGGCTGAGGCTTTCCAAAAGTGCTTCAACTTCAAGAAGACTCATACCAATGCATTTTTGACAAACTGAGTAAACAGATGCATATGCTACTAACGTTTATGGATTGGCTTTGGAGTAATGCTGATTTTGATCTGTGTTCTCCCGTTAAGGGAAGCTCTTCCCCTCAGCTTCCTAACAACTTACAACAATTTCTTCCCTTCTGCTTCTGCGTGTCTGGATTACCTGCCAGAACGTCTCCCCCAGAGTGCCACCCTCACGCTGCTTTTCAGGCTTATTCTCCTGGATTCCTTATACAAGTTTATATAAGACTTGGATCAAGACTTGGAACGCAGCATTGCTTCCAACTCAGAATGCACTGTAGGGCTATGCTTTCCTCCAGCAGGACGTAGCTAGAGTGGTCGTCACCCCGTTCCCTGAAAGACTTGGGAGAAGATGAACCAGGAATGGAGGTCGAAAGCAAGTCCCCTAAAACAGAGATCCACTGCTGAGTTTATGATTAACCACTCTAGCCAAATCATACCCACATATTCTCCTCAGCGTTGAAGAGGACCAAAGAAAAGGGGGAATTGTACCATAGCCAGCTGAATGCAGCCCTTCCCAGGCAGCCCTTGCTGTGCACTGTGACCCACTGCCCCGTTACCAGGCAATGGTTACCGGGAGACCACTAATGCCAGTGTGACCACCCTGCTCAGCCATTGGTGGGCATTGTAGTGGGCCCCTGCCCCAAGCAAGCCACTGTCTGTCAGCCATCTTTAGTGGGGGCCCTTTTTCTAGGCAGCAGTCAGTGGAGTGCTGCCCCTTCAGACCTGGAGCATGAGGTAAGAGGCAAGTGCCAGCCTTCTCCCCAGCATTCTTCTGCTCGCATGGCCTTGGGCCAGCTGGTGTGATGGGGGGCCAAGAGAACAGGCTGAGGGTGTGTCCTGCAGGGCTCCAGAGCCAAGGCCATGAATGCCCACTGGCCCAGACCAGGCCTTGAGGCAGTGTTGAACCTCTACCACACACCGCCCCTGTGACCCTAAGGGTATGGCTCACAGTCTGGGGTACCTGACCGCCACTGTTTGGGTGGCCTGAGGAGCATTAAGACCTGTTGGGTCATGTGCACCCGGCTCCCTCAGGGATGACAGCTAGCAAGGGTCTGGGACCAGGCCCTGAGGGAGCCACCAAGGCAGAGCTGCCTCCTCTGTGAGGCCTGGGCACTGGCGGGAGGACCCAGACCAGCTCCTGGACAAACCCTCCATGGCAGGAGAACCACCACCCCTCCCAGGGACCCCTTTCTCTTAGGTGGGTCTGGACCTCAGAGGGTGAGCCTTGTGCCTTGGGACCTTGCCCTTTCTTGTCACCCAGAGAGTGACATTTGTTGGCTGGAGATTGATAGGAACATTGAGACCTGACTATGACCTGTCCTCAACAACAAAGGATCGGACAGGGAGACATTTTCAACAAACAGCCACACCCCTCCATCACTTTACCTCTAAGAGGGCTTTGCTAAAAGCTTTCAAGGTTGGGGATTACCCGGCATAAGCCACCCATTTCCTTGAATGTCTCAACAGCAAATATTTCTCGGCTCCAAAGTCCAATGTTTTGCTGTTGCTTGGCCTCACTGTGCGTCGGGCACACATCCTGGCCTTTGGTTACCAATTATAGCGAGCCAGCCAGGAGGTCTGTGCCCATGGTGTGTTGATCTCGATCAGGGGCATCCCCATTTAAAGTTCCCAGCACATGCTAGAGGACATTTGGCTCCAGGATACTGGCAGGGATTCTCCCTGATATGCACTGGCTGGCCTACAGCACGAGGCTGCTTGTCTTGGAGACATGTCCAGAGCAACGGTATACAGTTCATGTCATTTGGGGGTAAGTCGTTCCAGCTTGCACAGGCTGGGAAATAGGTCCACTCCAACTGGGCTGCTCCCCTTAGCGGATGTGAGCCCCTCTGGGTCCATTCCCTCTTGAGAACTGGGCCACTCTGCGTGGGGGCCTCCATCTGGGACTGGGAGTGGAAGTGGAAGTTGACAAAATGCCTTCTCTGGCTTTCTGTCTCTGTGATTGTAGTGTTTATTTGTTCTTCATGTGTTTGTGTGCGTCAATGTGGTGTTAATCACTGCAGTTTGTGCTTTGGTTTGTGGGATCCTGTTTGTGATTCGTACATTGTATGTGTGTGAAACAGCACTTGCATTGAGTACTTGAGACGTCTTTGGTCAGTAACGGAGCTTGCATATGACCACACTAGGTATCGTTCCCTCCTGCATTGTGTTTCAGCTGTGGTGGAACATTGGTTGACATATTCCCTTTTCAGTGGGTAGGAATCTCCCCTTTGGTGCCTGGGAACTGCGATCCTGAGAGACCTTTTGGCATTGCATTTGTCTCTCTGCTATTGGATAACACCTGCTGTGATCCGCAGAGCTCTAGTCCATCTTGTAGTCCGCTAAGGTGCAAGCAAGTTTTTGTTTTTGTTTTTTTTTGTTTTTTTTTTTTGTTTTTTTTTTTACATTGCATGGCCAGCATATTCTACAGATTCTGGTGAAACATGGCATCAAATGAATCATTTTCATATCTCCAAAACCAGTCTATGTAAAATATTCAGTTAGAGAAAGTTTGCTCAGTGAGATACTTTTGGTTTTCATAATTCTGACCCTGAGAAAACGAACATATTTCCAGGAGACATGTGGAAGTTAATGAAGCAAATTGAACTTTTCCTAATTTCTTTGCTTTTTACTTTTTGGCTCTTTCTGCTTCCCAGGTCAGAAGGCATGACAACTGTGGTCGTGATTCCCTATCTTTCAATTTGCATGTTGTTTGTCGTTTTGTTGTTAAAATGAGGGAACGTAGTTCGAAAACACTGAGGATGTTGTTCATCCTCACCCTTTGCTTTGGTCCTCAGGACTGAGAGTTTCTTCTTTGCATGTACTTTTGCATTTGTTTTGTGTGAAAGTGTTGTGGTTATGGGAAACTCAAATGTGTTTCCCCAGCGCACCCCTTTCAGGTGCATTCTCCAGATTTGGGCCATTTTTAGGGAGAAGGCAATTGACATCAACTGCCGAGTTGATGTGTAAATGAGCTCTATTTCACTGAAAGGGAAGCACTTACCAATTCAATACTTCCTCCTCTTGAGAAAATTGGCCTCCATGGATTTCAGGTCCTGATGATCTGGCAAATAGCTAGTACTGAACTGATATCTGGTATGGAAGCTGCCTTAAGCTTCTTGGATTCTGAAGTATAAACCTTCTGCGGTCCCTAGGTTTCTTAGAGATCCAAAAAGACCTCATATCTGTTGCAAATTTGACAGCAAGGACCATAAGTTGAAATGATGACACTTGAAGTCTTTCTAAATGGCCTCTCTAGATTTGGGTAGCTTGAAACTTCACCAAGTTAAGTGGCAAGCATTCCTTGACTCTCCGGGTCATTTCAAAGAAGATAGAGGATTGGAACATTGGATGCTGGGCACATGCAAGACTCCCTACCTTTGCCTACTTAGCAGAAGGTCTCAAAAGCATCCGTTTGCAATCAGAAATGCTGGTATGACATCCAGCTGACAATTGCTTGCTTCTTGGTTTTCACTAAGTGAAGGTGTTAAGGACTTGAGGATTGTAATCGAAATATGTAATTAAAGCTAAGAAACTCATGCAAAGGAACACATTTCAGGATAGAGTAGGAAGGTGGGATAAATGTGTTGAGCCAAAAACCAACATTTGATGCATCATTGGGCTGAAACGAAACTCCACTTCGGGAAATGGATACTGTTATTAAAAATACGTTTTCTTCAAGGCTGGATTGGGTTCCACTCTGCCAAGAGAACACGTTTACTTGGAATGCTGCTTTCAATAACATGGTATGTGAACTGTCCTGCCTTTAAGGGATCTCTGTTTGCTTTTAAGATCTCTTCTCACTTTGGAGAAGAAAGAAGAATTCTCTTCAAAGGACTGATGAGCTTATTGGACCAGGTGTTTTGAAATATTTTGTTAACTTTGGATTAGTTGCGGGGCCCTTAAGGCAACTCAAGGAGGACTATTTCAGTCGTATATCTGGTATGGAAATTACAGAGAAAACATTGTGAAATGGGGGAGAAGCTTCTCAAATTGCACAGGATGGATACATGTCACACCTGTCGATATTCTAGAAAGGGTACAAAGTTTCTGAAATGCAGGTATGCCTTGGGATAATCGGTCAGCCATGCTGACGGTTACATGAGAGCCACTTGATTAAGCTTCCTTCTCAACACCTTGTCATCCGATCTTTAACCTTGCCTCTTTAAGTGTCTAACAGATAGTTAGGCTGAGGCTTTCCAAAAGTGCTTCAACTTCAAGAAGACTCATACCAATGCATTTTTGACAAACTGAGTAAACAGATGCATATGCTACTAACGTTTATGGATTGGCTTTGGAGTAATGCTGATTTTGATCTGTGTTCTCCCGTTAAGGGAAGCTCTTCCCCTCAGCTTCCTAACAACTTACAACAATTTCTTCCCTTCTGCTTCTGCGTGTCTGGATTACCTGCCAGAACGTCTCCCCCAGAGTGCCACCCTCACGCTGCTTTTCAGGCTTATTCTCCTGGATTCCTTATACAAGTTTATATAAGACTTGGATCAAGACTTGGAACGCAGCATTGCTTCCAACTCAGAATGCACTGTAGGGCTATGCTTTCCTCCAGCAGGACGTAGCTAGAGTGGTCGTCACCCCGTTCCCTGAAAGACTTGGGAGAAGATGAACCAGGAATGGAGGTCGAAAGCAAGTCCCCTAAAACAGAGATCCACTGCTGAGTTTATGATTAACCACTCTAGCCAAATCATACCCACATATTCTCCTCAGCGTTGAAGAGGACCAAAGAAAAGGGGGAATTGTACCATAGCCAGCTGAATGCAGCCCTTCCCAGGCAGCCCTTGCTGTGCACTGTGACCCACTGCCCCGTTACCAGGCAATGGTTACCGGGAGACCACTAATGCCAGTGTGACCACCCTGCTCAGCCATTGGTGGGCATTGTAGTGGGCCCCTGCCCCAAGCAAGCCACTGTCTGTCAGCCATCTTTAGTGGGGGCCCTTTTTCTAGGCAGCAGTCAGTGGAGTGCTGCCCCTTCAGACCTGGAGCATGAGGTAAGAGGCAAGTGCCAGCCTTCTCCCCAGCATTCTTCTGCTCGCATGGCCTTGGGCCAGCTGGTGTGATGGGGGGCCAAGAGAACAGGCTGAGGGTGTGTCCTGCAGGGCTCCAGAGCCAAGGCCATGAATGCCCACTGGCCCAGACCAGGCCTTGAGGCAGTGTTGAACCTCTACCACACACCGCCCCTGTGACCCTAAGGGTATGGCTCACAGTCTGGGGTACCTGACCGCCACTGTTTGGGTGGCCTGAGGAGCATTAAGACCTGTTGGGTCATGTGCACCCGGCTCCCTCAGGGATGACAGCTAGCAAGGGTCTGGGACCAGGCCCTGAGGGAGCCACCAAGGCAGAGCTGCCTCCTCTGTGAGGCCTGGGCACTGGCGGGAGGACCCAGACCAGCTCCTGGACAAACCCTCCATGGCAGGAGAACCACCACCCCTCCCAGGGACCCCTTTCTCTTAGGTGGGTCTGGACCTCAGAGGGTGAGCCTTGTGCCTTGGGACCTTGCCCTTTCTTGTCACCCAGAGAGTGACATTTGTTGGCTGGAGATTGATAGGAACATTGAGACCTGACTATGACCTGTCCTCAACAACAAAGGATCGGACAGGGAGACATTTTCAACAAACAGCCACACCCCTCCATCACTTTACCTCTAAGAGGGCTTTGCTAAAAGCTTTCAAGGTTGGGGATTACCCGGCATAAGCCACCCATTTCCTTGAATGTCTCAACAGCAAATATTTCTCGGCTCCAAAGTCCAATGTTTTGCTGTTGCTTGGCCTCACTGTGCGTCGGGCACACATCCTGGCCTTTGGTTACCAATTATAGCGAGCCAGCCAGGAGGTCTGTGCCCATGGTGTGTTGATCTCGATCAGGGGCATCCCCATTTAAAGTTCCCAGCACATGCTAGAGGACATTTGGCTCCAGGATACTGGCAGGGATTCTCCCTGATATGCACTGGCTGGCCTACAGCACGAGGCTGCTTGTCTTGGAGACATGTCCAGAGCAACGGTATACAGTTCATGTCATTTGGGGGTAAGTCGTTCCAGCTTGCACAGGCTGGGAAATAGGTCCACTCCAACTGGGCTGCTCCCCTTAGCGGATGTGAGCCCCTCTGGGTCCATTCCCTCTTGAGAACTGGGCCACTCTGCGTGGGGGCCTCCATCTGGGACTGGGAGTGGAAGTGGAAGTTGACAAAATGCCTTCTCTGGCTTTCTGTCTCTGTGATTGTAGTGTTTATTTGTTCTTCATGTGTTTGTGTGCGTCAATGTGGTGTTAATCACTGCAGTTTGTGCTTTGGTTTGTGGGATCCTGTTTGTGATTCGTACATTGTATGTGTGTGAAACAGCACTTGCATTGAGTACTTGAGACGTCTTTGGTCAGTAACGGAGCTTGCATATGACCACACTAGGTATCGTTCCCTCCTGCATTGTGTTTCAGCTGTGGTGGAACATTGGTTGACATATTCCCTTTTCAGTGGGTAGGAATCTCCCCTTTGGTGCCTGGGAACTGCGATCCTGAGAGACCTTTTGGCATTGCATTTGTCTCTCTGCTATTGGATAACACCTGCTGTGATCCGCAGAGCTCTAGTCCATCTTGTAGTCCGCTAAGGTGCAAGCAAGTTTTTGTTTTTGTTTTTTTTTGTTTTTTTTTTTTGTTTTTTTTTTTACATTGCATGGCCAGCATATTCTACAGATTCTGGTGAAACATGGCATCAAATGAATCATTTTCATATCTCCAAAACCAGTCTATGTAAAATATTCAGTTAGAGAAAGTTTGCTCAGTGAGATACTTTTGGTTTTCATAATTCTGACCCTGAGAAAACGAACATATTTCCAGGAGACATGTTGAAGTTAATGAAGCAAATTGAACTTTTCCTAATTTCTTTGCTTTTTCCTTTTTGGCTCTTTCTGCTTCCCAGGTCAGTAGGCATGACAACTGTGGTCGTGATTCCCTATCTTTCAATTTGCATGTTGTTTGTCATTTTGTTGTTAAAATGAGGGAACGTAGTTCGAAAACACTGAGGATGTTGTTCATCCTCACCCTTTGCTTTGGTCCTCAGGACTGAGAGTTTCTTCTTTGCATGTACTTTTGCATTTGTTTTGTGTGAAAGTGTTGTGGTTATGGGAAACTCAAATGTGTTTCCCCAGCGCACCCCTTTCAGGTGCATTCTCCAGATTTGGGCCATTTTTAGGGAGAAGGCAATTGACATCAACTGCCGAGTTGATGTGTAAATGAGCTCTATTTCACTGAAAGGGAAGCACTTACCAATTCAATACTTCCTCCTCTTGAAAAATTGGCCTCCATGGATTTCAGGTCCTGATGATCTGGCAAATAGCTAGTACTGAACTGATATCTGGTATGGAAGCTGCCTTAAGCTTCTTGGATTCTGAAGTATAAACCTTCTGCGGTCCCTAGGTTTCTTAGAGATCCAAAAAGACCTCATATCTGTTGCAAATTTGACAGCAAGGACCATAAGTTGAAATGATGACACTTGAAGTCTTTCTAAATGGCCTCTCTAGATTTGGGTAGCTTGAAACTTCACCAAGTTAAGTGGCAAGCATTCCTTGACTCTCCGGGTCATTTCAAAGAGGATAGAGGATTGGAACATTGGATGCTGGGCACATGCAAGACTCCCTACCTTTGCCTACTTAGCAGAAGGTCTCAAAAGCATCCGTTTGCAATCAGAAATGCTGGTATGACATCCAGCTGACAATTGCTTGCTTCTTGGTTTTCACTAAGTGAAGGTGTTAAGGACTTGAGGATTGTAATCGAAATATGTAATTAAAGCTAAGAAACTCATGCAAAGGAACACATTTCAGGATAGAGTAGGAAGGTGGGATAAATGTGTTGAGCCAAAAACCAACATTTGATGCATCATTGGGCTGAAACGAAACTCCACTTCGGGAAATGGATACTGTTATTAAAAATACGTTTTTTTCAAGGCTGGATTGGGTTCCACTCTGCCAAGAGAACACGTTTACTTGGAATGCTGCTTTCAATAACATGGTATGTGAACTGTCCTGCCTTTAAGGGATCTCTGTTTGCTTTTAAGATCTCTTCTCACTTTGGAGAAGAAAGAAGAATTCTCTTCAAAGGACTGATGAGCTTATTGGACCAGGTGTTTTGAAATATTTTGTTAACTTTGGATTAGTTGCGGGGCCCTTAAGGCAACTCAAGGAGGACTATTTCAGTCGTATATCTGGTATGGAAATTACAGAGAAAACATTGTGAAATGGGGGAGAAGCTTCTCAAATTGCACAGGATGGATACATGTCACACCTGTCGATATTCTAGAAAGGGTACAAAGTTTCTGAAATGCAGGTATGCCTTGGGATAATCGGTCAGCCATGCTGACGGTTACATGAGAGCCACTTGATTAAGCTTCCTTCTCAACACCTTGTCATCCGATCTTTAACCTTGCCTCTTTAAGTGTCTAACAGATAGTTAGGCTGAGGCTTTCCAAAAGTGCTTCAACTTCAAGAAGATTCATACCAATGCATTTTTGACAAACTGAGTAAACAGATGCATATGCTACTAACGTTTATGGATTGGCTTTGGAGTAAAGCTGATTTTGATCTGTGTTCTCCCGTTAAGGGAAGCTCTTCCCCTCAGCTTCCTAACAACTTACAACAATTTCTTCCCTTCTGCTTCTGCGTGTCTGGATTCCCTGCCAGAACGTCTCCCCCAGAGTGCCACCCTCACGCTGCTTTTCAGGCTTATTCTCCTGGATTCCTTATACAAGTTTATATAAGACTTGGATCAAGACTTGGAACGCAGCATTGCTTCCAACTCAGAATGCACTGTAGGGCTATGCTTTCCTCCAGCAGGACGTAGCTAGAGTGGTCGTCACCCCGTTCCCTGAAAGACTTGGGAGAAGATGAACCAGGAATGGAGGTCGAAAGCAAGTCCCCTAAAACAGAGATCCACTGCTGAGTTTATGATTAACCACTCTAGCCAAATCATACCCACATATTCTCCTCAGCGTTGAAGAGGACCAAAGAAAAGGGGGAATTGTACCATAGCCAGCTGAATGCAGCCCTTCCCAGGCAGCCCTTGCTGTGCACTGTGACCCACTGCCCCGTTACCAGGCAATGGTTACCGGGAGACCACTAATGCCAGTGTGACCACCCTGCTCAGCCATTGGTGGGCATTGTAGTGGGCCCCTGCCCCAAGCAAGCCACTGTCTGTCAGCCATCTTTAGTGGGGGCCCTTTTTCTAGGCAGCAGTCAGTGGAGTGCTGCCCCTTCAGACCTGGAGCATGAGGTAAGAGGCAAGTGCCAGCCTTCTCCCCAGCATTCTTCTGCTCGCATGGCCTTGGGCCAGCTGGTGTGATGGGGGGCCAAGAGAACAGGCTGAGGGTGTGTCCTGCAGGGCTCCAGAGCCAAGGCCATGAATGCCCACTGGCCCAGACCAGGCCTTGAGGCAGTGTTGAACCTCTACCACACACCGCCCCTGTGACCCTAAGGGTATGGCTCACAGTCTGGGGTACCTGACCGCCACTGTTTGGGTGGCCTGAGGAGCATTAAGACCTGTTGGGTCATGTGCACCCGGCTCCCTCAGGGATGACAGCTAGCAAGGGTCTGGGACCAGGCCCTGAGGGAGCCACCAAGGCAGAGCTGCCTCCTCTGTGAGGCCTGGGCACTGGCGGGAGGACCCAGACCAGCTCCTGGACAAACCCTCCATGGCAGGAGAACCACCACCCCTCCCAGGGACCCCTTTCTCTTAGGTGGGTCTGGACCTCAGAGGGTGAGCCTTGTGCCTTGGGACCTTGCCCTTTCTTGTCAGCCAGAGAGTGACATTTGTTGGCTGGAGATTGATAGGAACATTGAGACCTGACTATGACCTGTCCTCAACAACAAAGGATCGGACAGGGAGACATTTTCAACAAACAGCCACACCCCTCCATCACTTTACCTCTAAGAGGGCTTTGCTAAAAGCTTTCAAGGTTGGGGATTACCCGGCATAAGCCACCCATTTCCTTGAATGTCTCAACAGCAAATATTTCTCGGCTCCAAAGTCCAATGTTTTGCTGTTGCTTGGCCTCACTGTGCGTCGGGCACACATCCTGGCCTTTGGTTACCAATTATAGCGAGCCAGCCAGGAGGTCTGTGCCCATGGTGTGTTGATCTCGATCAGGGGCATCCCCATTTAAAGTTCCCAGCACATGCTAGAGGACATTTGGCTCCAGGATACTGGCAGGGATTCTCCCTGATATGCACTTGCTGCCCTACAGCACGAGGCTGCTTGTCTTGGAGACATGTCCAGAGCAACGGTATACAGTTCATGTCATTTGGGGGTAAGTCGTTCCAGCTTGCACAGGCTGGGAAATAGGTCCACTCCAACTGGGCTGCTCCCCTTAGCGGATGTGAGCCCCTCTGGGTCCATTCCCTCTTGAGAACTGGGCCACTCTGCGTGGGGGCCTCCATCTGGGACTGGGAGTGGAAGTGGAAGTTGACAAAATGCCTTCTCTGGCTTTCTGTCTCTGTGATTGTAGTGTTTATTTGTTCTTCATGTGTTTGTGTGCGTCAATGTGGTGTTAATCACTGCAGTTTGTGCTTTGGTTTGTGGGATCCTGTTTGTGATTCGTACATTGTATGTGTGTGAAACAGCACTTGCATTGAGTACTTGAGACGTCTTTGGTCAGTAACGGAGCTTGCATATGACCACACTAGGTATCGTTCCCTCCTGCATTGTGTTTCAGCTGTGGTGGAACATTGGTTGACATATTCCCTTTTCAGTGGGTAGGAATCTCCCCTTTGGTGCCTGGGAACTGCGATCCTGAGAGACCTTTTGGCATTGCATTTGTCTCTCTGCTATTGGATAACACCTGCTGTGATCAGCAGAGCTCTAGTCCATCTTGTAGTCCGCTAAGGTGCAAGCAAGTTTTTTTTTTGTTGTTGTTTTGTTTTTTTTTTTTTTACATTGCATGGCCAGCATATTCTACAGATTCTGGTGAAACATGGCATCAAATGAATCATTTTCATATCTCCAAAACCAGTCTATGTAAAATATTCAGTTAGAGAAAGTTTGCTCAGTGAGATACTTTTGGTTTTCATAATTCTGACCCTGAGAAAACGAACATATTTCCAGGAGACATGTTGAAGTTAATGAAGCAAATTGAACTTTTCCTCATTTCTTTGCTTTTTCCTTTTTGGCTCTTTCTGCTTCCCAGGTCAGTAGGCATGACAACTGTGGTCGTGATTCCCTATCTTTCAATTTGCATGTTGTTTGTCGTTTTGTTGTTAAAATGAGGGAACGTAGTTCGAAAACACTGAGGATGTTGTTCATCCTCACCCTTTGCTTTGGTCCTCAGGACTGAGAGTTTCTTCTTTGCATGTACTTTTGCATTTGTTTTGTGTGAAAGTGTTGTGGTTATGGGAAACTCAAATGTGTTTCCCCAGCGCACCCCTTTCAGGTGCATTCTCCAGATTTGGGCCATTTTTAGGGAGAAGGCAATTGACATCAACTGCCGAGTTGATGTGTAAATGAGCTCTATTTCACTGAAAGGGAAGCACTTACCAATTCAATACTTCCTCCTCTTGAGAAAATTGGCCTCCATGGATTTCAGGTCCTGATGATCTGGCAAATAGCTAGTACTGAACTGATATCTGGTATGGAAGCTGCCTTAAGCTTCTTGGATTCTGAAGTATAAACCTTCTGCGGTCCCTAGGTTTCTTAGAGATCCAAAAAGACCTCATATCTGTTGCAAATTTGACAGCAAGGACCATAAGTTGAAATGATGACACTTGAAGTCTTTCTAAATGGCCTCTCTAGATTTGGGTAGCTTGAAACTTCACCAAGTTAAGTGGCAAGCATTCCTTGACTCTCCGGGTCATTTCAAAGAGGATAGAGGATTGGAACATTGGATGCTGGGCACATGCAAGACTCCCTACCTTTGCCTACTTAGCAGAAGGTCTCAAAAGCATCCGTTTGCAATCAGAAATGCTGGTATGACATCCAGCTGACAATTGCTTGCTTCTTGGTTTTCACTAAGTGAAGGTGTTAAGGACTTGAGGATTGTAATCGAAATATGTAATTAAAGCTAAGAAACTCATGCAAAGGAACACATTTCAGGATAGAGTAGGAAGGTGGGATAAATGTGTTGAGCCAAAAACCAACATTTGATGCATCATTGGGCTGAAACGAAACTCCACTTCGGGAAATGGATACTGTTATTAAAAATACGTTTTCTTCAAGGCTGGATTGGGTTCCACTCTGCCAAGAGAACACGTTTACTTGGAATGCTGCTTTCAATAACATGGTATGTGAACTGTCCTGCCTTTAAGGGATCTCTGTTTGCTTTTAAGATCTCTTCTCACTTTGGAGAAGAAAGAAGAATTCTCTTCAAAGGACTGATGAGCTTATTGGACCAGGTGTTTTGAAATATTTTGTTAACTTTGGATTAGTTGCGGGGCCCTTAAGGCAACTCAAGGAGGACTATTTCAGTCGTATATCTGGTATGGAAATTACAGAGAAAACATTGTGAAATGGGGGAGAAGCTTCTCAAATTGCACAGGATGGATACATGTCACACCTGTCGATATTCTAGAAAGGGTACAAAGTTTCTGAAATGCAGGTATGCCTTGGGATAATCGGTCAGCCATGCTGACGGTTACATGAGAGCCACTTGATTAAGCTTCCTTCTCAACACCTTGTCATCCGATCTTTAACCTTGCCTCTTTAAGTGTCTAACAGATAGTTAGGCTGAGGCTTTCCAAAAGTGCTTCAACTTCAAGAAGACTCATACCAATGCATTTTTGACAAACTGAGTAAACAGATGCATATGCTACTAACGTTTATGGATTGGCTTTGGAGTAATGCTGATTTTGATCTGTGTTCTCCCGTTAAGGGAAGCTCTTCCCCTCAGCTTCCTAACAACTTACAACAATTTCTTCCCTTCTGCTTCTGCGTGTCTGGATTACCTGCCAGAACGTCTCCCCCAGAGTGCCACCCTCACGCTGCTTTTCAGGCTTATTCTCCTGGATTCCTTATACAAGTTTATATAAGACTTGGATCAAGACTTGGAACGCAGCATTGCTTCCAACTCAGAATGCACTGTAGGGCTATGCTTTCCTCCAGCAGGACGTAGCTAGAGTGGTCGTCACCCCGTTCCCTGAAAGACTTGGGAGAAGATGAACCAGGAATGGAGGTCGAAAGCAAGTCCCCTAAAACAGAGATCCACTGCTGAGTTTATGATTAACCACTCTAGCCAAATCATACCCACATATTCTCCTCAGCGTTGAAGAGGACCAAAGAAAAGGGGGAATTGTACCATAGCCAGCTGAATGCAGCCCTTCCCAGGCAGCCCTTGCTGTGCACTGTGACCCACTGCCCCGTTACCAGGCAATGGTTACCGGGAGACCACTAATGCCAGTGTGACCACCCTGCTCAGCCATTGGTGGGCATTGTAGTGGGCCCCTGCCCCAAGCAAGCCACTGTCTGTCAGCCATCTTTAGTGGGGGCCCTTTTTCTAGGCAGCAGTCAGTGGAGTGCTGCCCCTTCAGACCTGGAGCATGAGGTAAGAGGCAAGTGCCAGCCTTCTCCCCAGCATTCTTCTGCTCTCATGGCCTTGGGCCAGCTGGTGTGATGGGGGGCCAAGAGAACAAGCTGAGGGTGTGTCCTGCAGGGCTCCAGAGCCAAGGCCATGAATGCCCACTGGCCCAGACCAGGCCTTGAGGCAGTGTTGAACCTCTACCACACACCGCCCCTGTGACCCTAAGGGTATGGCTCACAGTCTGGGGTACCTGACCACCACTGTTTGGGTGGCCTGAGGAGCATTAAGACCTGTTGGGTCATGTGCACCCGGCTCCCTCAGGGATGACAGCTAGCAAGGGTCTGGGACCAGGCCCTGAGGGAGCCACCAAGGCAGAGCTGCCTCCTCTGTGAGGCCTGGGCACTGGCGGGAGGACCCAGACCAGCTCCTGGACAAACCCTCCATGGCAGGAGAACCACCACCCCTCCCAGGGACCCCTTTCTCTTAGGTGGGTCTGGACCTCAGAGGGTGAGCCTTGTGCCTTGGGACCTTGCCCTTTCTTGTCAGCCAGAGAGTGACATTTGTTGGCTGGAGATTGATAGGAACATTGAGACCTGACTATGACCTGTCCTCAACAACAAAGGATCGGACAGGGAGACATTTTCAACAAACAGCCACACCCCTCCATCACCTTACCTCTAAGAGGGCTTTGCTAAAAGCTTTCAAGGTTGGGGATTACCCGGCATAAGCCACCCATTTCCTTGAATGTCTCAACAACAAATATTTCTCGGCTCCAAAGTCCAATGTTTTGCTGTTGCTTGGCCTCACTGTGCGTCGGGCACACATCCTGGCCTTTGGTTACCAATTATAGCGAGCCAGCCAGGAGGTCTGTGCCCATGGTGTGTTGACTCGATCAGGGGCATCCCCATTTAAAGTTCCCAGCACATGCCAGAGTACATTTGGCTCCAGGATACTGGCAGGGATTCTCCCTGATATGCACTGGCTGGCCTACAGCACGAGGCTGCTTGTCTTGGAGACATGTCCAGAGCAACGGTATACAGTTCATGTCATTTGGGGGTAAGTCGTTCCAGCTTGCACAGGCTGGGAAATAGGTCCACTCCAACTGGGCTGCTCCCCTTAGCGGATGTGAGCCCCTCTGGGTCCATTCCCTCTTGAGAACTGGGCCACTCTGCGTGGGGGCCTCCATCTGGGACTGGGAGTGGAAGTGGAAGTTGACAAAATGCCTTCTCTGGCTTTCTGTCTCTGTGATTGTAGTGTTTATTTGTTCTTCATGTGTTTGTGTGCGTCAATGTGGTGTTAATCACTGCAGTTTGTGCTTTGGTTTGTGGGATCCTGTTTGTGATTCGTACATTGTATGTGTGTGAAACAGCACTTGCATTGAGTACTTAAGACGTCTTTGGTCAGTAACGGAGCTTGCATATGACCACACTAGGTATCGTTCCCTCCTGCATTGTGTTTCAGCTGTGGTGGAACATTGGTTGACATATTCCCTTTTCAGTGGGTAGGAATCTCCCCTTTGGTGCCTGGGAACTGCGATCCCGAGAGACCTTTTGGCATTGCATTTGTCTCTCTGCTATTGGATAACACCTGCTGTGATCCGCAGAGCTCTAGTCCATCTTGCAGTCCGCTAAGGTGCAAGCAAGTTTTTGTTTTTGTTTTTTTTTGTTTTTTTTTGTTTTTTTTTTTACATTGCATGGCCAGCATATTCTACAGATTCTGGTGAAACATGGCATCAGATGAATCATTTTCATATCTCCAAAACCAGTCTATGTAAAATATTCAGTTAGAGAAAGTTTGCTCAGTGAGATACTTTTGGTTTTCATAATTCTGACCCTGAGAAAACGAACATATTTCCAGGAGACATGTTGAAGTTAATGAAGCAAATTGAACTTTTCCTCATTTCTTTGCTTTTTCCTTTTTGGCTCTTTCTGCTTCCCAGGTCAGTAGGCATGACAACTGTGGTCGTGATTCCCTATCTTTCAATTTGCATGTTGTTTGTCGTTTTGTTGTTAAAATGAGGGAACGTAGTTCGAAAACACTGAGGATGTTGTTCATCCTCACCCTTTGCTTTGGTCCTCAGGACTGAGAGTTTCTTCTTTGCATGTACTTTTGCATTTGTTTTGTGTGAAAGTGTTGTGGTTATGGGAAACTCAAATGTGTTTCCCCAGCGCACCCCTTTCAGGTGCATTCTCCAGATTTGGGCCATTTTTAGGGAGAAGGCAATTGACATCAACTGACGAGTTGATGTGTAAATGAGCTCTATTTCACTGAAAGGGAAGCACTTACCAATTCAATACTTCCTCCTCTTGAGAAAATTGGCCTCCATGGATTTCAGGTCCTGATGATCTGGCAAATAGCTAGTACTGAACTGATATCTGGTATGGAAGCTGCCTTAAGCTTCTTGGATTCTGAAGTATAAACCTTCTGCAGTCCCTAGGTTTCTTAGAGATCCAAAAAGACCTCATATCTGTTGCAAATCTGACAGCAAGGACCATAAGTTGAAATGATGACACTTGAAGTCTTTCTAAATGGCCTCTCTAGATTTGGGTAGCTTGAAACTTCACCAAGTTAAGTGGCAAGCATTCCTTGACTCTCCGGGTCATTTCAAAGAGGATAGAGGATTGGAACATTGGATGCTGGGCACATGCAAGACTCCCTACCTTTGCCTACTTAGCAGAAGGTCTCAAAAGCATCCGTTTGCAATCAGAAATGCTGGTATGACATCCAGCTGACAGTTGCTTGCTTCTTGGTTTTCACTAAGTGAAGGTGTTAAGGACTTGAGGATTGTAATCGAAATATGTAATTAAAGCTAATAAACTCATGCAAAGTAACACATTTCAGGATAGAGTAGGAAGGTGGGATAAATGTGTTGGGCCAAAAACCAACATTTGATGCATCATTGGGCTGAAACGAAACTCCACTTCGGGAAATGGATACTGTTATTAAAAGTACGCTTTTCTCAAGGCTGGATTGGGTTCCGCTCTGCCAAGAGAACACGTTTACTTGGAATGCTGCTTTCAATAACATGGTATGTGAACTGTCCTGCCTTTAAGGGATCTCTGTTTGCTTTTAAGATCTCTTCTCACTTTGGAGAAGAAAGAAGAATTCTCTTCAAAGGACTGATGAGCTTATTGAACCAGGTGTTTTGAAATATTTTGTTAACTTTGGATTAGTTGCGGGGCCCTTAAGGCAACTCAAGGAGGACTATTTCAGTCATATATCTGGTATGGAAATTACAGAGAAAACATTGTGAAATGGGGGAGAAGCTTCTCAAATTGCACAGGATGGATACATGTCACACCTGTCGATATTCTAGAAAGGGTACAAAGTTTCTGAAATGCAGGTATGCCTTGGGATAATCGGTCAGCCATGCTGACGGTTACATGAGAGCCACTTGATTAAGCTTCCTTCTCAACACCTTGTCATCCGATCTTTAACCTTGCCTCTTTAAGTGTCTAACAGATAGTTAGGCTGAGGCTTTCCAAAAGTGCTTCAACTTCAAGAAGACTCATACCAATGCATTTTTGACAAACTGAGTAAACAGATGCATATGCTACTAACGTTTATGGATTGGCTTTGGAGTAATGCTGATTTTGATCTGTGTTCTCCCGTTAAGGGAAGCTCTTCCCCTCAGCTTCCTAACAACTTACAACAATTTCTTCCCTTCTGCTTCTGCGTGTCTGGATTACCTGCCAGAACGTCTCCCCCAGAGTGCCACCCTCACGCTGCTTTTCAGGCTTATTCTCCTGGATTCCTTATACAAGTTTATATAAGACTTGGATCAAGACTTGGAACGCAGCATTGCTTCCAACTCAGAATGCACTGTAGGGCTATGCTTTCCTCCAGCAGGACGTAGCTAGAGTGGTCGTCACCCCGTTCCCTGAAAGACTTGGGAGAAGATGAACCAGGAATGGAGGTCGAAAGCAAGTCCCCTAAAACAGAGATCCACTGCTGAGTTTATGATTAACCACTCTAGCCAAATCATACCCACATATTCTCCTCAGGGTTGAAGAGGACCAAAGAAAAGGGGGAATTGTACCATAGCCAGCTGAATGCAGCCCTTCCCAGGCAGCCCTTGCTGTGCACTGTGACCCACTGCCCCGTTACCAGGCAATGGTTACCGGGAGACCACTAATGCCAGTGTGACCACCCTGCTCAGCCATTGGTGGGCATTGTAGTGGGCCCCTGCCCCAAGCAAGCCACTGTCTGTCAGCCATCTTTAGTGGGGGCCCTTTTTCTAGGCAGCAGTCAGTGGAGTGCTGCCCCTTCAGACCTGGAGCATGAGGTAAGAGGCAAGTGCCAGCCTTCTCCCCAGCATTCTTCTGCTCTCATGGCCTTGGGCCAGCTGGTGTGATGGGGGGCCAAGAGAACAAGCTGAGGGTGTGTCCTGCAGGGCTCCAGAGCCAAGGCCATGAATGCCCACTGGCCCAGACCAGGCCTTGAGGCAGTGTTGAACCTCTACCACACACCGCCCCTGTGACCCTAAGGGTATGGCTCACAGTCTGGGGTACCTGACCACCACTGTTTGGGTGGCCTGAGGAGCATTAAGACCTGTTGGGTCATGTGCACCCGGCTCCCTCAGGGATGACAGCTAGCAAGGATCTGGGACCAGGCCCTGAGGGAGCCACCAAGGCAGAGCTGCCTCCTCTGTGAGGCCTGGGCACTGGCGGGAGGACCCAGACCAGCTCCTGGACAAACCCTCCATGGCAGGAGAACCACCACCCCTCCCAGGGACCCCTTTCTCTTAGGTGGGTCTGGACCTCAGAGGGTGAGCCTTGTGCCTTGGGACCTTGCCCTTTCTTGTCACCCAGAGAGTGACATTTGTTGGCTGGAGATTGATAGGAACATTGAGACCTGACTATGACCTGTCCTCAACAACAAAGGATCGGACAGGGAGACATTTTCAACAAACAGCCACACCCCTCCATCACCTTACCTCTAAGAGGGCTTTGCTAAAAGCTTTCAAGGTTGGGGATTACCCGGCATAAGCCACCCATTTCCTTGAATGTCTCAACAACAAATATTTCTCGGCTCCAAAGTCCAATGTTTTGCTGTTGCTTGGCCTCACTGTGCGTCGGGCACACATCCTGGCCTTTGGTTACCAATTATAGCGAGCCAGCCAGGAGGTCTGTGCCCATGGTGTGTTGATCTCGATCAGGGGCATCCCCATTTAAAGTTCCCAGCACATGCCAGAGTACATTTGGCTCCAGGATACTGGCAGGGATTCTCCCTGATATGCACTGGCTGGCCTACAGCACGAGGCTGCTTGTCTTGGAGACATGTCCAGAGCAACGGTATACAGTTCATGTCATTTGGGGGTAAGTCGTTCCAGCTTGCACAGGCTGGGAAATAGGTCCACTCCAACTGGGCTGCTCCCCTTAGCGGATGTGAGCCCCTCTGGGTCCATTCCCTCTTGAGAACTGGGCCACTCTGCGTGGGGGCCTCCATCTGGGACTGGGAGTGGAAGTGGAAGTTGACAAAATGCCTTCTCTGGCTTTCTGTCTCTGTGATTGTAGTGTTTATTTGTTCTTCATGTGTTTGTGTGCGTCAATGTGGTGTTAATCACTGCAGTTTGTGCTTTGGTTTGTGGGATCCTGTTTGTGATTCGTACATTGTATGTGTGTGAAACAGCACTTGCATTGAGTACTTGAGACGTCTTTGGTCAGTAACGGAGCTTGCATATGACCACACTAGGTATCGTTCCCTCCTGCATTGTGTTTCAGCTGTGGTGGAACATTGGTTGACATATTCCCTTTTCAGTGGGTAGGAATCTCCCCTTTGGTGCCTGGGAACTGCGATCCCGAGAGACCTTTTGGCATTGCATTTGTCTCTCTGCTATTGGATAACACCTGCTGTGATCCGCAGAGCTCTAGTCCATCTTGCAGTCCGCTAAGGTGCAAGCAAGTTTTTGTTTTTGTTTTTTTTTGTTTTTTTTTGTTTTTTTTTTTACATTGCATGGCCAGCATATTCTACAGATTCTGGTGAAACATGGCATCAGATGAATCATTTTCATATCTCCAAAACCAGTCTATGTAAAATATTCAGTTAGAGAAAGTTTGCTCAGTGAGATACTTTTGGTTTTCATAATTCTGACCCTGAGAAAACGAACATATTTCCAGGAGACATGTTGAAGTTAATGAAGCAAATTGAACTTTTCCTCATTTCTTTGCTTTTTCCTTTTTGGCTCTTTCTGCTTCCCAGGTCAGTAGGCATGACAACTGTGGTCGTGATTCCCTATCTTTCAATTTGCATGTTGTTTGTCGTTTTGTTGTTAAAATGAGGGAACGTAGTTCGAAAACACTGAGGATGTTGTTCATCCTCACCCTTTGCTTTGGTCCTCAGGACTGAGAGTTTCTTCTTTGCATGTACTTTTGCATTTGTTTTGTGTGAAAGTGTTGTGGTTATGGGAAACTCAAATGTGTTTCCCCAGCGCACCCCTTTCAGGTGCATTCTCCAGATTTGGGCCATTTTTAGGGAGAAGGCAATTGACATCAACTGCCGAGTTGATGTGTAAATGAGCTCTATTTCACTGAAAGGGAAGCGGTTACGAATTCAATAGTTCCTCTGCTTGAGACAATTGGCCTCCATGGATTTCAGGTCCTGATGATCTGGCAAATAGCTAGTACTGAACTGATATCTGGTATGGAAGCTGCCTTAAGCTTCTTGGATTCTGAAGTATAAACCTTCTGCAGTCCCTAGGTTTCTTAGAGATCCAAAAAGACCTCATATCTGTTGCAAATCTGACAGCAAGGACCATAAGTTGAAATGATGACACTTGAAGTCTTTCTAAATGGCCTCTCTAGATTTGGGTAGCTTGAAACTTCACCAAGTTAAGTGGCAAGCATTCCTTGACTCTCCGGGTCATTTCAAAGAGGATAGAGGATTGGAACATTGGATGCTGGGCACATGCAAGACTCCCTACCTTTGCCTACTTAGCAGAAGGTCTCAAAAGCATCCGTTTGCAATCAGAAATGCTGGTATGACATCCAGCTGACAATTGCTTGCTTCTTGGTTTTCACTAAGTGAAGGTGTTAAGGACTTGAGGATTGTAATCGAAATATGTAATTAAAGCTAAGAAACTCATGCAAAGGAACACATTTCAGGATAGAGTAGGAAGGTGGGATAAATGTGTTGAGCCAAAAACCAACATTTGATGCATCATTGGGCTGAAACGAAACTCCACTTCGGGAAATGGATACTGTTATTAAAAGTACGTTTTTTTCAAGGCTGGATTGGGTTCCGCTCTGCCAAGAGAACACGTTTACTTGGAATGCTGCTTTCAATAACATGGTATGTGAACTGTCCTGCCTTTAAGGGATCTCTGTTTGCTTTTAAGATCTCTTCTCACTTTGGAGAAGAAAGAAGAATTCTCTTCAAAGGACTGATGAGCTTATTGGACCAGGTGTTTTGAAATATTTTGTTAACTTTGGATTAGTTGCGGGGCCCTTAAGGCAACTCAAGGAGGACTATTTCAGTCGTATATCTGGTATGGAAATTACAGAGAAAACATTGTGAAATGGGGGAGAAGCTTCTCAAATTGCACAGGATGGATACATGTCACACCTGTCGATATTCTAGAAAGGGTACAAAGTTTCTGAAATGCAGGTATGCCTTGGGATAATCGGTCAGCCATGCTGACGGTTACATGAGAGCCACTTGATTAAGCTTCCTTCTCAACACCTTGTCATCCGATCTTTAACCTTGCCTCTTTAAGTGTCTAACAGATAGTTAGGCTGAGGCTTTCCAAAAGTGCTTCAACTTCAAGAAGACTCATACCAATGCATTTTTGACAAACTGAGTAAACAGATGCATATGCTACTAACGTTTATGGATTGGCTTTGGAGTAATGCTGATTTTGATCTGTGTTCTCCCGTTAAGGGAAGCTCTTCCCCTCAGCTTCCTAACAACTTACAACAATTTCTTCCCTTCTGCTTCTGCGTGTCTGGATTACCTGCCAGAACGTCTCCCCCAGAGTGCCACCCTCACGCTGCTTTTCAGGCTTATTCTCCTGGATTCCTTATACAAGTTTATATAAGACTTGGATCAAGACTTGGAACGCAGCATTGCTTCCAACTCAGAATGCACTGTAGGGCTATGCTTTCCTCCAGCAGGACGTAGCTAGAGTGGTCGTCACCCCGTTCCCTGAATGACTTGGGAGAAGATGAACCAGGAATGGAGGTTGAAAGCAAGTCCCCTAAAACAGAGATCCACTGCTGAGTTTATGATTAACCACTCTAGCCAAATCATACCCACATATTCTCCTCAGGGTTGCAGAGGACCAAAGAAAAGGGGGAATTGTACCATAGCCAGCTGAATGCAGCCCTTCCCAGGCAGCCCTTGCTGTGCACTGTGACCCACTGCCCCGTTACCAGGCAATGGTTACCGGGAGACCACTAATGCCAGTGTGACCACCCTGCTCAGCCATTGGTGGGCATTGTAGTGGGCCCCTGCCCCAAGCAAGCCACTGTCTGTCAGCCATCTTTAGTGGGGGCCCTTTTTCTAGGCAGCAGTCAGTGGAGTGCTGCCCCTTCAGACCTGGAGCATGAGGTAAGAGGCAAGTGCCAGCCTTCTCCCCAGCATTCTTCTGCTCGCATGGCCTTGGGCCAGCTGGTGTGATGGGGGGCCAAGAGAACAGGCTGAGGGTGTGTCCTGCAGGGCTCCAGAGCCAAGGCCATGAATGCCCACTGGCCCAGACCAGGCCTTGAGGCAGTGTTGAACCTCTACCACACACCGCCCCTGTGACCCTAAGGGTATGGCTCACAGTCTGGGGTACCTGACCACCACTGTTTGGGTGGCCTGAGGAGCATTAAGACCTGTTGGGTCATGTGCACCCGGCTCCCTCAGGGATGACAGCTAGCAAGGGTCTGGGACCAGGCCCTGAGGGAGCCACCAAGGCAGAGCTGCCTCCTCTGTGAGGCCTGGGCACTGGCGGGAGGACCCAGACCAGCTCCTGGACAAACCCTCCATGGCAGGAGAACCACCACCCCTCCCAGGGACCCCTTTCTCTTAGGTGGGTCTGGACCTCAGAGGGTGAGCCTTGTGCCTTGGGACCTTGCCCTTTCTTGTCAGCCAGAGAGTGACATTTGTTGGCTGGAGATTGATAGGAACATTGAGACCTGACTATGACCTGTCCTCAACAACAAAGGATCGGACAGGGAGACATTTTCAACAAACAGCCACACCCCTCCATCACCTTACCTCTAAGAGGGCTTTGCTAAAAGCTTTCAAGGTTGGGGATTACCCGGCATAAGCCACCCATTTCCTTGAATGTCTCAACAACAAATATTTCTCGGCTCCAAAGTCCAATGTTTTGCTGTTGCTTGGCCTCACTGTGCGTCGGGCACACATCCTGGCCTTTGGTTACCAATTATAGCGAGCCAGCCAGGAGGTCTGTGCCCATGGTGTGTTGATCTCGATCAGGGGCATCCCCATTTAAAGTTCCCAGCACATGCCAGAGTACATTTGGCTCCAGGATACTGGCAGGGATTCTCCCTGATATGCACTGGCTGGCCTACAGCACGAGGCTGCTTGTCTTGGAGACATGTCCAGAGCAACGGTATACAGTTCATGTCATTTGGGGGTAAGTCGTTCCAGCTTGCACAGGCTGGGAAATAGGTCCACTCCAACTGGGCTGCTCCCCTTAGCGGATGTGAGCCCCTCTGGGTCCATTCCCTCTTGAGAACTGGGCCATTCTGCGTGGGGGCCTCCATCTGGGACTGGGAGTGGAAGTGGAAGTTGACAAAATGCCTTCTCTGGCTTTCTGTCTCTGTGATTGTAGTGTTTATTTGTTCTTCATGTGTTTGTGTGCGTCAATGTGGTGTTAATCACTGCAGTTTGTGCTTTGGTTTGTGGGATCCTGTTTGTGATTCGTACATTGTATGTGTGTGAAACAGCACTTGCATTGAGTACTTGAGACGTCTTTGGTCAGTAACGGAGCTTGCATATGACCACACTAGGTATCGTTCCCTCCTGCATTGTGTTTCAGCTGTGGTGGAACATTGGTTGACATATTCCCTTTTCAGTGGGTAGGAATCTCCCCTTTGGTGCCTGGGAACTGCGATCCTGAGAGACCTTTTGGCATTGCATTTGTCTCTCTGCTATTGGATAACACTTGCTGTGATCAGCAGAGCTCTAGTCCATCTTGTAGTCCGCTAAGGTGCAAGCAAGTTTTTGTTTTTTGTTTTTTTTTGTTTTTGTTTTTGTTTTGTTTTTTTTACATTGCATGGCCAGCATATTCTACAGATTCTGGTGAAACATGGCATCAGATGAATCATTTTCATATCTCCAAAACCAGTCTATGTAAAATATTCAGTTAGAGAAAGTTTGCTCAGTGAGATACTTTTGGTTTTCATAATTCTGACCCTGAGAAAACGAACATATTTCCAGGAGACATGTTGAAGTTAATGAAGCAAATTGAACTTTTCCTCATTTCTTTGCTTTTTCCTTTTTGGCTCTTTCTGCTTCCCAGGTCAGTAGGCATGACAACTGTGGTCGTGATTCCCTATCTTTCAATTTGCATGTTGTTTGTCGTTTTGTTGTTAAAATGAGGGAACGTAGTTCGAAAACACTGAGGATGTTGTTCATCCTCACCCTTTGCTTTGGTCCTCAGGACTGAGAGTTTCTTCTTTGCATGTACTTTTGCATTTGTTTTGTGTGAAAGTGTTGTGGTTATGGGAAACTCAAATGTGTTTCCCCAGCGCACCCCTTTCAGGTGCATTCTCCAGATTTGGGCCATTTATAGGGATAAGGCAATTGACATCAACTGCCGAGTTGATGTGTAAATGAGCTCTATTTCACTGAAAGGGAAGCACTTACCAATTCAATACTTCCTCCTCTTGAGAAAATTGGCCTCCATGGATTTCAGGTCCTGATGATCTGGCAAATAGCTAGTACTGAACTGATATCTGGTATGGAAGCTGCCTTAAGCTTCTTGGATTCTGAAGTATAAACCTTCTGCAGTCCCTAGGTTTCTTAGAGATCCAAAAAGACCTCATATCTGTTGCAAATCTGACAGCAAGGACCATAAGTTGAAATGATGACACTTGAAGTCTTTCTAAATGGCCTCTCTAGATTTGGGTAGCTTGAAACTTCACCAAGTTAAGTGGCAAGCATTCCTTGACTCTCCGGGTCATTTCAAAGAGGATAGAGGATTGGAACATTGGATGCTGGGCACATGCAAGACTCCCTACCTTTGCCTACTTAGCAGAAGGTCTCAAAAGCATCCGTTTGCAATCAGAAATGCTGGTATGACATCCAGCTGACAGTTGCTTGCTTCTTGGTTTTCACTAAGTGAAGGTGTTAAGGACTTGAGGATTGTAATCGAAATATGTAATTAAAGCTAATAAACTCATGCAAAGTAACACATTTCAGGATAGAGTAGGAAGGTGGGATAAATGTGTTGGGCCAAAAACCAACATTTGATGCATCATTGGGCTGAAACGAAACTCCACTTCGGGAAATGGATACTGTTATTAAAAGTACGCTTTTCTCAAGGCTGGATTGGGTTCCGCTCTGCCAAGAGAACACGTTTACTTGGAATGCTGCTTTCAATAACATGGTATGTGAACTGTCCTGCCTTTAAGGGATCTCTGTTTGCTTTTAAGATCTCTTCTCACTTTGGAGAAGAAAGAAGAATTCTCTTCAAAGGACTGATGAGCTTATTGAACCAGGTGTTTTGAAATATTTTGTTAACTTTGGATTAGTTGCGGGGCCCTTAAGGTAACTCAAGGAGGACTATTTCAGTCATATATCTGGTATGGAAATTACAGAGAAAACATTGTGAAATGGGGGAGAAGCTTCTCAAATTGCACAGGATGGATACATGTCACACCTGTCGATATTCTAGAAAGGGTACAAAGTTTCTGAAATGCAGGTATGCCTTGGGATAATCGGTCAGCCATGCTGACGGTTACATGAGAGCCACTTGATTAAGCTTCCTTCTCAACACCTTGTCATCCGATCTTTAACCTTGCCTCTTTAAGTGTCTAACAGATAGTTAGGCTGAGGCTTTCCAAAAGTGCTTCAACTTCAAGAAGACTCATACCAATGCATTTTTGACAAACTGAGTAAACAGATGCATATGCTACTAACGTTTATGGATTGGCTTTGGAGTAATGCTGATTTTGATCTGTGTTCTCCCGTTAAGGGAAGCTCTTCCCCTCAGCTTCCTAACAACTTACAACAATTTCTTCCCTTCTGCTTCTGCGTGTCTGGATTACCTGCCAGAACGTCTCCCCCAGAGTGCCACCCTCACGCTGCTTTTCAGGCTTATTCTCCTGGATTCCTTATACAAGTTTATATAAGACTTGGATCAAGACTTGGAACGCAGCATTGCTTCCAACTCAGAATGCACTGTAGGGCTATGCTTTCCTCCAGCAGGACGTAGCTAGAGTGGTCGTCACCCCGTTCCCTGAAAGACTTGGGAGAAGATGAACCAGGAATGGAGGTCGAAAGCAAGTCCCCTAAAACAGAGATCCACTGCTGAGTTTATGATTAACCACTCTAGCCAAATCATACCCACATATTCTCCTCAGCGTTGAAGAGGACCAAAGAAAAGGGGGAATTGTACCATAGCCAGCTGAATGCAGCCCTTCCCAGGCAGCCCTTGCTGTGCACTGTGACCCACTGCCCCGTTACCAGGCAATGGTTACCGGGAGACCACTAATGCCAGTGTGACCACCCTGCTCAGCCATTGGTGGGCATTGTAGTGGGCCCCTGCCCCAAGCAAGCCACTGTCTGTCAGCCATCTTTAGTGGGGGCCCTTTTTCTAGGCAGCAGTCAGTGGAGTGCTGCCCCTTCAGACCTGGAGCATGAGGTAAGAGGCAAGTGCCAGCCTTCTCCCCAGCATTCTTCTGCTCTCATGGCCTTGGGCCAGCTGGTGTGATGGGGGGCCAAGAGAACAAGCTGAGGGTGTGTCCTGCAGGGCTCCAGAGCCAAGGCCATGAATGCCCACTGGCCCAGACCAGGCCTTGAGGCAGTGTTGAACCTCTACCACACACTGCCCCTGTGACCCTAAGGGTATGGCTCACAGTCTGGGGTACCTGACCACCACTGTTTGGGTGGCCTGAGGAGCATTAAGACCTGTTGGGTCATGTGCACCCGGCTCCCTCAGGGATGACAGCTAGCAAGGGTCTGGGACCAGGCCCTGAGGGAGCCACCAAGGCAGAGCTGCCTCCTCTGTGAGGCCTGGGCACTGGCGGGAGGACCCAGACCAGCTCCTGGACAAACCCTCCATGGCAGGAGAACCACCACCCCTCCCAGGGACCCCTTTCTCTTAGGTGGGTCTGGACCTCAGAGGGTGAGCCTTGTGCCTTGGGACCTTGCCCTTTCTTGTCACCCAGAGAGTGACATTTGTTGGCTGGAGATTGATAGGAACATTGAGACCTGACTATGACCTGTCCTCAACAACAAAGGATCGGACAGGGAGACATTTTCAACAAACAGCCACACCCCTCCATCACCTTACCTCTAAGAGGGCTTTGCTAAAAGCTTTCAAGGTTGGGGATTACCCGGCATAAGCCACCCATTTCCTTGAATGTCTCAACAACAAATATTTCTCGGCTCCAAAGTCCAATGTTTTGCTGTTGCTTGGCCTCACTGTGCGTCGGGCACACATCCTGGCCTTTGGTTACCAATTATAGCGAGCCAGCCAGGAGGTCTGTGCCCATGGTGTGTTGACTCGATCAGGGGCATCCCCATTTAAAGTTCCCAGCACATGCCAGAGTACATTTGGCTCCAGGATACTGGCAGGGATTCTCCCTGATATGCACTGGCTGGCCTACAGCACGAGGCTGCTTGTCTTGGAGACATGTCCAGAGCAACGGTATACAGTTCATGTCATTTGGGGGTAAGTCGTTCCAGCTTGCACAGGCTGGGAAATAGGTCCACTCCAACTGGGCTGCTCCCCTTAGCGGATGTGAGCCCCTCTGGGTCCATTCCCTCTTGAGAACTGGGCCACTCTGCGTGGGGGCCTCCATCTGGGACTGGGAGTGGAAGTGGAAGTTGACAAAATGCCTTCTCTGGCTTTCTGTCTCTGTGATTGTAGTGTTTATTTGTTCTTCATGTGTTTGTGTGCGTCAATGTGGTGTTAATCACTGCAGTTTGTGCTTTGGTTTGTGGGATCCTGTTTGTGATTCGTACATTGTATGTGTGTGAAACAGCACTTGCATTGAGTACTTGAGACGTCTTTGGTCAGTAACGGAGCTTGCATATGACCACACTAGGTATCGTTCCCTCCTGCATTGTGTTTCAGCTGTGGTGGAACATTGGTTGACATATTCCCTTTTCAGTGGGTAGGAATCTCCCCTTTGGTGCCTGGGAACTGCGATCCCGAGAGACCTTTTGGCATTGCATTTGTCTCTCTGCTATTGGATAACACCTGCTGTGATCCGCAGAGCTCTAGTCCATCTTGCAGTCCGCTAAGGTGCAAGCAAGTTTTTGTTTTTGTTTTTTTTTGTTTTTTTTTGTTTTTTTTTTTTACATTGCATGGCCAGCATATTCTACAGATTCTGGTGAAACATGGCATCAGATGAATCATTTTCATATCTCCAAAACCAGTCTATGTAAAATATTCAGTTAGAGAAAGTTTGCTCAGTGAGATACTTTTGGTTTTCATAATTCTGACCCTGAGAAAACGAACATATTTCCAGGAGACATGTTGAAGTTAATGAAGCAAATTGAACTTTTCCTCATTTCTTTGCTTTTTCCTTTTTGGCTCTTTCTGCTTCCCAGGTCAGTAGGCATGACAACTGTGGTCGTGATTCCCTATCTTTCAATTTGCATGTTGTTTGTCATTTTGTTGTTAAAATGAGGGAACGTAGTTCGAAAACACTGAGGATGTTGTTCATCCTCACCCTTTGCTTTGGTCCTCAGGACTGAGAGTTTCTTCTTTGCATGTACTTTTGCATTTGTTTTGTGTGAAAGTGTTGTGGTTATGGGAAACTCAAATGTGTTTCCCCAGCGCACCCCTTTCAGGTGCATTCTCCAGATTTGGGCCATTTTTAGGGATAAGGCAATTGACATCAACTGACGAGTTGATGTGTAAATGAGCTCTATTTCACTGAAAGGGAAGCACTTACCAATTCAATACTTCCTCCTCTTGAGAAAATTGGCCTCCATGGATTTCAGGTCCTGATGATCTGGCAAATAGCTAGTACTGAACTGATATCTGGTATGGAAGCTGCCTTAAGCTTCTTGGATTCTGAAGTATAAACCTTCTGCAGTCCCTAGGTTTCTTAGAGATCCAAAAAGACCTCATATCTGTTGCAAATCTGACAGCAAGGACCATAAGTTGAAATGATGACACTTGAAGTCTTTCTAAATGGCCTCTCTAGATTTGGGTAGCTTGAAACTTCACCAAGTTAAGTGGCAAGCATTCCTTGACTCTCTGGGTCATTTCCAAGAGGATAGAGGATTGGAACATTGGATGCTGGGCACATGCAAGACTCCCTACCTTTGCCTACTTAGCAGAAGGTCTCAAAAGCATCCGTTTGCAATCAGAAATGCTGGTATGACATCCAGCTGACAGTTGCTTGCTTCTTGGTTTTCACTAAGTGAAGGTGTTAAGGACTTGAGGATTGTAATCGAAATATGTAATTAAAGCTAATAAACTCATGCAAAGTAACACATTTCAGGATAGAGTAGGAAGGTGGGATAAATGTGTTGAGCCAAAAACCAACATTTGATGCATCATTGGGCTGAAACGAAACTCCACTTCGGGAAATGGATACTGTTATTAAAAATACGTTTTTTTCAAGGCTGGATTGGGTTCCGCTCTGCCAAGAGAACACGTTTACTTGGAATGCTGCTTTCAATAACATGGTATGTGAACTGTCCTGCCTTTAAGGGATCTCTGTTTGCTTTTAAGATCTCTTCTCACTTTGGAGAAGAAAGAAGAATTCTCTTCAAAGGACTGATGAGCTTATTGGACCAGGTGTTTTGAAATATTTTGTTAACTTTGGATTAGTTGCGGGGCCCTTAAGGCAACTCAAGGAGGACTATTTCAGTCGTATATCTGGTATGGAAATTACAGAGAAAACATTGTGAAATGGGGGAGAAGCTTCTCAAATTGCACAGGATGGATACATGTCACACCTGTCGATATTCTAGAAAGGGTACAAAGTTTCTGAAATGCAGGTATGCCTTGGGATAATCGGTCAGCCCTGCTGACGGTTACATGAGAGCCACTTGATTAAGCTTCCTTCTCAACACCTTGTCATCCGATCTTTAACCTTGCCTCTTTAAGTGTCTAACAGATAGTTAGGCTGAGGCTTTCCAAAAGTGCTTCAACTTCAAGAAGACTCATACCAATGCATTTTTGACAAACTGAGTAAACAGATGCATATGCTACTAACGTTTATGGATTGGCTTTGGAGTAATGCTGATTTTGATCTGTGTTCTCCCGTTAAGGGAAGCTCTTCCCCTCAGCTTCCTAACAACTTACAACAATTTCTTCCCTTCTGCTTCTGCGTGTCTGGATTACCTGCCAGAACGTCTCCCCCAGAGTGCCACCCTCACGCTGCTTTTCAGGCTTATTCTCCTGGATTCCTTATACAAGTTTATATAAGACTTGGATCAAGACTTGGAACGCAGCATTGCTTCCAACTCAGAATGCACTGTAGGGCTATGCTTTCCTCCAGCAGGACGTAGCTAGAGTGGTCGTCACCCCGTTCCCTGAAAGACTTGGGAGAAGATGAACCAGGAATGGAGGTCGAAAGCAAGTCCCCTAAAACAGAGATCCACTGCTGAGTTTATGATTAACCACTCTAGCCAAATCATACCCACATATTCTCCTCAGCGTTGAAGAGGACCAAAGAAAAGGGGGAATTGTACCATAGCCAGCTGAATGCAGCCCTTCCCAGGCAGCCCTTGCTGTGCACTGTGACCCACTGCCCCGTTACCAGGCAATGGTTACCGGGAGACCACTAATGCCAGTGTGACCACCCTGCTCAGCCATTGGTGGGCATTGTAGTGGGCCCCTGCCCCAAGCAAGCCACTGTCTGTCAGCCATCTTTAGTGGGGGCCCTTTTTCTAGGCAGCAGTCAGTGGAGTGCTGCCCCTTCAGACCTGGAGCATGAGGTAAGAGGCAAGTGCCAGCCTTCTCCCCAGCATTCTTCTGCTCGCATGGCCTTGGGCCAGCTGGTGTGATGGGGGGCCAAGAGAACAGGCTGAGGGTGTGTCCTGCAGGGCTCCAGAGCCAAGGCCATGAATGCCCACTGGCCCAGACCAGGCCTTGAGGCAGTGTTGAACCTCTACCACACACCGCCCCTGTGACCCTAAGGGTATGGCTCACAGTCTGGGGTACCTGACCACCACTGTTTGGGTGGCCTGAGGAGCATTAAGACCTGTTGGGTCATGTGCACCCGGCTCCCTCAGGGATGACAGCTAGCAAGGGTCTGGGACCAGGCCCTGAGGGAGCCACCAAGGCAGAGCTGCCTCCTCTGTGAGGCCTGGGCACTGGCGGGAGGACCCAGACCAGCTCCTGGACAAACACTCCATGGCAGGAGAACCACCACCGCTCCCAGGGACTCCTTTCTCTTAGGTGGGTCTGGACCTCAGAGGGTGAGCCTTGTGCCTTGGGACCTTGCCCTTTCTTGTCACCCAGAGAGTGACATTTGTTGGCTGGAGATTGATAGGAACATTGAGACCTGACTATGACCTGTCCTCAACAACAAAGGATCGGACAGGGAGACATTTTCAACAAACAGCCACACCCCTCCATCACCTTACCTCTAAGAGGGCTTTGCTAAAAGCTTTCAAGGTTGGGGATTACCCGGCATAAGCCACCCATTTCCTTGAATGTCTCAACAACAAATATTTCTCGGCTCCAAAGTCCAATGTTTTGCTGTTGCTTGGCCTCACTGTGCGTCGGGCACACATCCTGGCCTTTGGTTACCAATTATAGCGAGCCAGCCAGGAGGTCTGTGCCCATGGTGTGTTGATCTCGATCAGGGGCATCCCCATTTAAAGTTCCCAGCACATGCCAGAGTACATTTGGCTCCAGGATACTGGCAGGGATTCTCCCTGATATGCACTGGCTGCCCTACAGCACGAGGCTGCTTGTCTTGGAGACATGTCCAGAGCAACGGTATACAGTTCATGTCATTTGGGGGTAAGTCGTTCCAGCTTGCACAGGCTGGGAAATAGGTCCACTCCAACTGGGCTGCTCCCCTTAGCGGATGTGAGCCCCTCTGAGTCCATTCCCTCTTGAGAACTGGGCCACTCTGCGTGGGGGCCTCCATCTGGGAGTGGGAGTGGAAGTGGAAGTTGACAAAATGCCTTCTCTGGCTTTCTGTCTCTGTGATTGTAGTGTTTATTTGTTCTTCATGTGTTTGTGTGCGTCAATGTGGTGTTAATCACTGCAGTTTGTGCTTTGGTTTGTGGGATCCTGTTTGTGATTCGTACATTGTATGTGTGTGAAACAGCACTTGCATTGAGTACTTGAGACCTCTTTGGTCAGTAACGGAGCTTGCATATGACCACACTAGGTATCGTTCCCTCCTGCATTGTGTTTCAGCTGTGGTGGAACATTGGTTGACATATTCCCTTTTCAGTGGGTAGGAATCTCCCCTTTGGTGCCTGGGAACTGCGATCCTGAGAGACCTTTTGGCATTGCATTTGTCTCTCTGCTATTGGATAACACTTGCTGTGATCAGCAGAGCTCTAGTCCATCATGTAGTCCGCTAAGGTGCAAGCAAGTTTTTGTTTTTGTTTTTTTTTGTTTTTGTTTTTGTTTTTTTTTTTACATTGCATGGCCAGCATATTCTACAGATTCTGGTGAAACATGGCATCAGATGAATCATTTTCATATCTCCAAAACCAGTCTATGTAAAATATTCAGTTAGAGAAAGTTTGCTCAGTGAGATACTTTTGGTTTTCATAATTCTGACCCTGAGAAAACGAACATATTTCCAGGAGACATGTTGAAGTTAATGAAGCAAATTGAACTTTTCCTAATTTCTTTGCTTTTTCCTTTTTGGCTCTTTCTGCTTCCCAGGTCAGTAGGCATGACAACTGTGGTCGTGATTCCCTATCTTTCAATTTGCATGTTGTTTGTCGTTTTGTTGTTAAAATGAGGGAACGTAGTTCGAAAACACTGAGGATGTTGTTCATCCTCACCCTTTGCTTTGGTCCTCAGGACTGAGAGTTTCTTCTTTGCATGTACTTTTGCATTTGTTTTGTGTGAAAGTGTTGTGGTTATGGGAAACTCAAATGTGTTTCCCCAGCACACCCCTTTCAGGTGCATTCTCCAGATTTGGGCCATTTTTAGGGAGAAGGCAATTGACATCAACTGCCGAGTTGATGTGTAAATGAGCTCTATTTCACTGAAAGGGAAGCACTTACCAATTCAATACTTCCTCCTCTTGAGAAAATTGGCCTCCATGGATTTCAGGTCCTGATGATCTGGCAAATAGCTAGTACTGAACTGATATCTGGTATGGAAGCTGCCTTAAGCTTCTTGGATTCTGAAGTATAAACCTTCTGCAGTCCCTAGGTTTCTTAGAGATCCAAAAAGACCTCATATCTGTTGCAAATTTGACAGCAAGGACCATAAGTTGAAATGATGACACTTGAAGTCTTTCTAAATGGCCTCTCTAGATTTGGGTAGCTTGAAACTTCACCAAGTTAAGTGGCAAGCATTCCTTGACTCTCCGGGTCATTTCAAAGAGGATAGAGGATTGGAACATTGGATGCTGGGCACATGCAAGACTCCCTACCTTTGCCTACTTAGCAGAAGGTCTCAAAAGCATCCGTTTGCAATCAGAAATGCTGGTATGACATCCAGCTGACAATTGCTTGCTTCTTGGTTTTCACTAAGTGAAGGTGTTAAGGACTTGAGGATTGTAATCGAAATATGTAATTAAAGCTAAGAAACTCATGCAAAGGAACACATTTCAGGATAGAGTAGGAAGGTGGGATAAATGTGTTGAGCCAAAAACCAACATTTGATGCATCATTGGGCTGAAACGAAACTCCACTTCGGGAAATGGATACTGTTATTAAAAATACGTTTTTTTCAAGGCTGGATTGGGTTCCGCTCTGCCAAGAGAACACGTTTACTTGGAATGCTGCTTTCAATAACATGGTATGTGAACTGTCCTGCCTTTAAGGGATCTCTGTTTGCTTTTAAGATCTCTTCTCACTTTGGAGAAGAAAGAAGAATTCTCTTCAAAGGACTGATGAGCTTATTGGACCAGGTGTTTTGAAATATTTTGTTAACTTTGGATTAGTTGCGGGGCCCTTAAGGCAACTCAAGGAGGACTATTTCAGTCGTATATCTGGTATGGAAATTACAGAGAAAACATTGTGAAATGGGGGAGAAGCTTCTCAAATTGCACAGGATGGATACATGTCACACCTGTCGATATTCTAGAAAGGGTACAAAGTTTCTGAAATGCAGGTATGCCTTGGGATAATCGGTCAGCCCTGCTGACGGTTACATGAGAGCCACTTGATTAAGCTTCCTTCTCAACACCTTGTCATCCGATCTTTAACCTTGCCTCTTTAAGTGTCTAACAGATAGTTAGGCTGAGGCTTTCCAAAAGTGCTTCAACTTCAAGAAGACTCATACCAATGCAGTTTTGACAAACTGAGTAAACAGATGCATATGCTACTAACGTTTATGGATTGGCTTTGGAGTAATGCTGATTTTGATCTGTGTTCTCCCGTTAAGGGAAGCTCTTCCCCTCAGCTTCCTAACAACTTACAACAATTTCTTCCCTTCTGCTTCTGCGTGTCTGGATTACCTGCCAGAACATCTCCCCCAGAGTGCCACCCTCACGCTGCTTTTCAGGCTTATTCTCCTGGATTCCTTATACAAGTTTATATAAGACTTGGATCAAGACTTGGAACGCAGCATTGCTTCCAACTCAGAATGCACTGTAGGGCTATGCTTTCCTCCAGCAGGACGTAGCTAGAGTGGTCGTCACCCCATTCCCTGAAAGACTTGGGAGAAGATGAACCAGGAATGGAGGTCGAAAGCAAGTCCCCTAAAACAGAGATCCACTGCTGAGTTTATGATTAACCACTCTAGCCAAATCATACCCACATATTCTCCTCAGGGTTGAAGAGGACCAAAGAAAAGGGGGAATTGTACCATAGCCAGCTGAATGCAGCCCTTCCCAGGCAGCCCTTGCTGTGCACTGTGACCCACTGCCCCGTTACCAGGCAATGGTTACCGGGAGACCACTAATGCCAGTGTGACCACCCTGCTCAGCCATTGGTGGGCATTGTAGTGGGCCCCTGCCCCAAGCAAGCCACTGTCTGTCAGCCATCTTTAGTGGGGGCCCTTTTTCTAGGCAGCAGTCAGTGGAGTGCTGCCCCCTCAGACCTGGAGCATGAGGTAAGAGGCAAGTGCCAGCCTTCTCCCCAGCATTCTTCTGCTCGCATGGCCTTGGGCCAGCTGGTGTGATGGGGGGCCAAGAGAACAGGCTGAGGGTGTGTCCTGCAGGGCTCCAGAGCCAAGGCCATGAATGCCCACTGGCCCAGACCAGGCCTTGAGGCAGTGTTGAACCTCTACCACACACCGCCCCTGTGACCCTAAGGGTATGGCTCACAGTCTGGGGTACCTGACCGCCACTGTTTGGGTGGCCTGAGGAGCATTAAGACCTGTTGGGTCATGTGCACCCGGCTCCCTCAGGGATGACAGCTAGCAAGGGTCTGGGACCAGGCCCTGAGGGAGCCACCAAGGCAGAGCTGCCTCCTCTGTGAGGCCTGGGCACTGGCGGGAGGACCCAGACCAGCTCCTGGACAAACACTCCATGGCAGGAGAACCACCACCGCTCCCAGGGACTCCTTTCTCTTAGGTGGGTCTGGACCTCAGAGGGTGAGCCTTGTGCCTTGGGACCTTGCCCTTTCTTGTCACCCAGAGAGTGACATTTGTTGGCTGGAGATTGATAGGAACATTGAGACCTGACTATGACCTGTCCTCAACAACAAAGGATCGGACAGGGAGACATTTTCAACAAACAGCCACACCCCTCCATCACCTTACCTCTAAGAGGGCTTTGCTAAAAGCTTTCAAGGTTGGGGATTACCCGGCATAAGCCACCCATTTCCTTGAATGTCTCAACAACAAATATTTCTCGGCTCCAAAGTCCAATGTTTTGCTGTTGCTTGGCCTCACTGTGCGTCGGGCACACATCCTGGCCTTTGGTTACCAATTATAGCGAGCCAGCCAGGAGGTCTGTGCCCATGGTGTGTTGATCTCGATCAGGGGCATCCCCATTTAAAGTTCCCAGCACATGCCAGAGTACATTTGGCTCCAGGATACTGGCAGGGATTCTCCCTGATATGCACTGGCTGCCCTACAGCATGAGGCTGCTTGTCTTGGAGACATGTCCAGAGCAACGGTATACAGTTCATGTCATTTGGGGGTAAGTCGTTCCAGCTTGCACAGGCTGGGAAATAGGTCCACTCCAACTGGGCTGCTCCCCTTAGCGGATGTGAGCCCCTCTGGGTCCATTCCCTCTTGAGAACTGGGCCACTCTGCGTTGAGGCCTCCATCTGGGACTGGGAGTGGAAGTGGAAGTTGACAAAATGCCTTCTCTGGCTTTCTGTCTCTGTGATTGTAGTGTTTATTTGTTCTTCATGTGTTTGTGTGCGTCAATGTGGTGTTAATCACTGCAGTTTGTGCTTTGGTTTGTGGGATCCTGTTTGTGATTCATACATTGTATGTGTGTGAAACAGCACTTGCATTGAGTACTTGAGACGTCTTTGGTCAGTACTGGAGCTTGCATATGACCACACTAGGTATCGTTCCCTCCTGCATTGTGTTTCAGCTGTGGTGGAACATTGGTTGACATATTCCCTTTTCATTGGGTAGGAATCTCCCCTTTGGTGCCTGGGAACTGCGATCCTGAGAGACCTTTTGGCATTGCATTTGTCTCTCTGCTATTGGATAACACCTGCTGTGATCAGCAGAGCTCTAGTCCATCTTGTAGTCCGCTAAGGTGCAAGCAAGTTTTTTTTTGTTTGTTTTTTGTTTTTTTTTTTTTTTTTACATTGCATGGCCAGCATATTCTACAGATTCTGGTGAAACATGGCATCAAATGAATCATTTTCATATCTCCAAAACCAGTCTATGTAAAATATTCAGTTAGAGAAAGTTTGCTCAGTGAGATACTTTTGGTTTTCATAATTCTGACCCTGAGAAAACGAACATATTTCCAGGAGACATGTTGAAGTTAATGAAGCAAATTGAACTTTTCCTCATTTCTTTGCTTTTTCCTTTTTGGCTCTTTCTGCTTCCCAGGTCAGTAGGCATGACAACTGTGGTCGTGATTCCCTATCTTTCAATTTGCATGTTGTTTGTCGTTTTGTTGTTAAAATGAGGGAACGTAGTTCGAAAACACTGAGGATGTTGTTCATCCTCACCCTTTGCTTTGGTCCTCAGGACTGAGAGTTTCTTCTTTGCATGTACTTTTGCATTTGTTTTGTGTGAAAGTGTTGTGGTTATGGGAAACTCAAATGTGTTTCCCCAGCACACCCCTTTCAGGTGCATTCTCCAGATTTGGGCCATTTTTAGGGAGAAGGCAATTGACATCAACTGCCGAGTTGATGTGTAAATGAGCTCTATTTCACTGAAAGGGAAGCACTTACCAATTCAATACTTCCTCCTCTTGAGAAAATTGGCCTCCATGGATTTCAGGTCCTGATGATCTGGCAAATAGCTAGTACTGAACTGATATCTGGTATGGAAGCTGCCTTAAGCTTCTTGGATTCTGAAGTATAAACCTTCTGCAGTCCCTAGGTTTCTTAGAGATCCAAAAAGACCTCATATCTGTTGCAAATTTGACAGCAAGGACCATAAGTTGAAATGATGACACTTGAAGTCTTTCTAAATGGCCTCTCTAGATTTGGGTAGCTTGAAACTTCACCAAGTTAAGTGGCAAGCATTCCTTGACTCTCCGGGTCATTTCAAAGAGGATAGAGGATTGGAACATTGGATGCTGGGCACATGCAAGACTCCCTACCTTTGCCTACTTAGCAGAAGGTCTCAAAAGCATCCGTTTGCAATCAGAAATGCTGGTATGACATCCAGCTGACAATTGCTTGCTTCTTGGTTTTCACTAAGTGAAGGTGTTAAGGACTTGAGGATTGTAATCGAAATATGTAATTAAAGCTAAGAAACTCATGCAAAGGAACACATTTCAGGATAGAGTAGGAAGGTGGGATAAATGTGTTGAGCCAAAAACCAACATTTGATGCATCATTGGGCTGAAACGAAACTCCACTTCGGGAAATGGATACTGTTATTAAAAATACGTTTTTTTCAAGGCTGGATTGGGTTCCGCTCTGCCAAGAGAACACGTTTACTTGGAATGCTGCTTTCAATAACATGGTATGTGAACTGTCCTGCCTTTAAGGGATCTCTGTTTGCTTTTAAGATCTCTTCTCACTTTGGAGAAGAAAGAAGAATTCTCTTCAAAGGACTGATGAGCTTATTGGACCAGGTGTTTTGAAATATTTTGTTAACTTTGGATTAGTTGCGGGGCCCTTAAGGCAACTCAAGGAGGACTATTTCAGTCGTATATCTGGTATGGAAATTACAGAGAAAACATTGTGAAATGGGGGAGAAGCTTCTCCAATTGCACAGGATGGATACATGTCACACCTGTCGATATTCTAGAAAGGGTACAAAGTTTCTGAAATGCAGGTATGCCTTGGGATAATCGGTCAGCCATGCTGACGGTTACATGAGAGCCACTTGATTAAGCTTCCTTCTCAACACCTTGTCATCCGATCTTTAACCTTGCCTCTTTAAGTGTCTAACAGATAGTTAGGCTGAGGCTTTCCAAAAGTGCTTCAACTTCAAGAAGACTCATACCAATGCATTTTTGACAAACTGAGTAAACAGATGCATATGCTACTAACGTTTATGGATTGGCTTTGGAGTAATGCTGATTTTGATCTGTGTTCTCCCGTTAAGGGAAGCTCTTCCCCTCAGCTTCCTAACAACTTACAACAATTTCTTCCCTTCTGCTTCTGCGTGTCTGGATTACCTGCCAGAACATCTCCCCCAGAGTGCCACCCTCACGCTGCTTTTCAGGCTTATTCTCCTGGATTCCTTATACAAGTTTATATAAGACTTGGATCAAGACTTGGAACGCAGCATTGCTTCCAACTCAGAATGCACTGTAGGGCTATGCTTTCCTCCAGCAGGACGTAGCTAGAGTGGTCGTCACCCCATTCCCTGAAAGACTTGGGAGAAGATGAACCAGGAATGGAGGTCGAAAGCAAGTCCCCTAAAACAGAGATCCACTGCTGAGTTTATGATTAACCACTCTAGCCAAATCATACCCACATATTCTCCTCAGGGTTGAAGAGGACCAAAGAAAAGGGGGAATTGTACCATAGCCAGCTGAATGCAGCCCTTCCCAGGCAGCCCTTGCTGTGCACTGTGACCCACTGCCCCGTTACCAGGCAATGGTTACCGGGAGACCACTAATGCCAGTGTGACCACCCTGCTCAGCCATTGGTGGGCATTGTAGTGGGCCCCTGCCCCAAGCAAGCCACTGTCTGTCAGCCATCTTTAGTGGGGGCCCTTTTTCTAGGCAGCAGTCAGTGGAGTGCTGCCCCCTCAGACCTGGAGCATGAGGTAAGAGGCAAGTGCCAGCCTTCTCCCCAGCATTCTTCTGCTCGCATGGCCTTGGGCCAGCTGGTGTGATGGGGGGCCAAGAGAACAGGCTGAGGGTGTGTCCTGCAGGGCTCCAGAGCCAAGGCCATGAATGCCCACTGGCCCAGACCAGGCCTTGAGGCAGTGTTGAACCTCTACCACACACCGCCCCTGTGACCCTAAGGGTATGGCTCACAGTCTGGGGTACCTGACCGCCACTGTTTGGGTGGCCTGAGGAGCATTAAGACCTGTTGGGTCATGTGCACCCGGCTCCCTCAGGGATGACAGCTAGCAAGGGTCTGGGACCAGGCCCTGAGGGAGCCACCAAGGCAGAGCTGCCTCCTCTGTGAGGCCTGGGCACTGGCGGGAGGACCCAGACCAGCTCCTGGACAAACCCTCCATGGCAGGAGAACCACCACCCCTCCCAGGGACCCCTTTCTCTTAGGTGGGTCTGGACCTCAGAGGGTGAGCCTTGTGCCTTGGGACCTTGCCCTTTCTTGTCACCCAGAGAGTGACATTTGTTGGCTGGAGATTGATAGGAACATTGAGACCTGACTATGACCTGTCCTCAACAACAAAAGATCGGACAGGGAGACATTTTCAACAAACAGCCACACCCCTCCATCACCTTACCTCTAAGAGGGCTTTGCTAAAAGCTTTCAAGGTTGGGGATTACCCGGCATAAGCCACCCATTTCCTTGAATGTCTCAACAACAAATATTTCTCGGCTCCAAAGTCCAATGTTTTGCTGTTGCTTGGCCTCACTGTGCGTCGGGCACACATCCTGGCCTTTGGTTACCAATTATAGCGAGCCAGCCAGGAGGTCTGTGCCCATGGTGTGTTGATCTCGATCAGGGGCATCCCCATTTAAAGTTCCCAGCACATGCCAGAGTACATTTGGCTCCAGGATACTGGCAGGGATTCTCCCTGATATGCACTGGCTGGCCTACAGCACGAGGCTGCTTGTCTTGGAGACATGTCCAGAGCAACGGTATACAGTTCATGTCATTTGGGGGTAAGTCGTTCCAGCTTGCACAGGCTGGGAAATAGGTTCACTCCAACTGGGCTGCTCCCCTTAGCGGATATGAGCCCCTCTGGGTCCATTCCCTCTTGAGAACTGGGCCACTCTGCGTGGGGGCCTCCATCTGGGACTGGGAGTGGAAGTGGAAGTTGACAAAATGCCTTCTCTGGCTTTCTGTCTCTGTGATTGTAGTGTTTATTTGTTCTTCATGTGTTTGTGTGCGTCAATGTGGTGTTAATCACTGCAGTTTGTGCTTTGGTTTGTGGGATCCTGTTTGTGATTCGTACATTGTATGTGTGTGAAACAGCACTTGCATTGAGTACTTGAGACGTCTTTGGTCAGTAACGGAGCTTGCATATGACCACACTAGGTATCGTTCCCTCCTGCATTGTGTTTCAGCTGTGGTGGAACATTGGTTGACATATTCCCTTTTCAGTGGGTAGGAATCTCCCCTTTGGTGCCTGGGAACTGCGATCCTGAGAGACGTTTTGGCATTGCATTTGTCTCTCTGCTATTGGATAACACCTGCTGTGATCAGCAGAGCTCTAGTCCATCTTGTAGTCCGCTAAGGTGCAAGCAAGTTTTTTTTTTGTTTTTTTTTGTTTTTTTTTGTTTTTACATTGCATGGCCAGCATATTCTACAGATTCTGGTGAAACATGGCATCAGATGAATCATTTTCATATCTCCAAAACCAGTCTATGTAAAATATTCAGTTAGAGAAAGTTTGCTCAGTGAGATACTTTTGGTTTTCATAATTCTGACCCTGAGAAAACGAACATATTTCCAGGAGACATGTTGAAGTTAATGAAGCAAATTGAACTTTTCCTCATTTCTTTGCTTTTTCCTTTTTGGCTCTTTCTGCTTCCCAGGTCAGTAGGCATGACAACTGTGGTCGTGATTCCCTATCTTTCAATTTGCATGTTGTTTGTCGTTTTGTTGTTAAAATGAGGGAACGTAGTTCGAAAACACTGAGGATGTTGTTCATCCTCACCCTTTGCTTTGGTCCTCAGGACTGAGAGTTTCTTCTTTGCATGTACTTTTGCATTTGTTTTGTGTGAAAGTGTTGTGGTTATGGGAAACTCAAATGTGTTTCCCCAGCGCACCCCTTTCAGGTGCATTCTCCAGATTTGGGCCATTTTTAGGGAGAAGGCAATTGACATCAACTGCCGAGTTGATGTGTAAATGAGCTCTATTTCACTGAAAGGGAAGCACTTACCAATTCAATACTTCCTCCTCTTGAGAAAATTGGCCTCCATGGATTTCAGGTCCTGATGATCTGGCAAATAGCTAGTACTGAACTGATATCTGGTATGGAAGCTGCCTTAAGCTTCTTGGATTCTGAAGTATAAACCTTCTGCAGTCCCTAGGTTTCTTAGAGATCCAAAAAGACCTCATATCTGTTGCAAATTTGACAGCAAGGACCATAAGTTGAAATGATGACACTTGAAGTCTTTCTAAATGGCCTCTCTAGATTTGGGTAGCTTGAAACTTCACCAAGTTAAGTGGCAAGCATTCCTTGACTCTCCGGGTCATTTCAAAGAGGATAGAGGATTGGAACATTGGATGCTGGGCACATGCAAGACTCCCTACCTTTGCCTACTTAGCAGAAGGTCTCAAAAGCATCCGTTTGCAATCAGAAATGCTGGTATGACATCCAGCTGACAATTGCTTGCTTCTTGGTTTTCACTAAGTGAAGGTGTTAAGGACTTGAGGATTGTAATCGAAATATGTAATTAAAGCTAAGAAACTCATGCAAAGGAACACATTTCAGGATAGAGTAGGAAGGTGGGATAAATGTGTTGAGCCAAAAACCAACATTTGATGCATCATTGGGCTGAAACGAAACTCCACTTCGGGAAATGGATACTGTTATTAAAAATACGTTTTTTTCAAGGCTGGATTGGGTTCCGCTCTGCCAAGAGAACACGTTTACTTGGAATGCTGCTTTCAATAACATGGTATGTGAACTGTCCTGCCTTTAAGGGATCTCTGTTTGCTTTTAAGATCTCTTCTCACTTTGGAGAAGAAAGAAGAATTCTCTTCAAAGGACTGATGAGCTTATTGGACCAGGTGTTTTGAAATATTTTGTTAACTTTGGATTAGTTGCGGGGCCCTTAAGGCAACTCAAGGAGGACTATTTCAGTCGTATATCTGGTATGGAAATTACAGAGAAAACATTGTGAAATGGGGGAGAAGCTTCTCCAATTGCACAGGATGGATACATGTCACACCTGTCGATATTCTAGAAAGGGTACAAAGTTTCTGAAATGCAGGTATGCCTTGGGATAATCGGTCAGCCATGCTGACGGTTACATGAGAGCCACTTGATTAAGCTTCCTTCTCAACCCCTTGTCATCCGATCTTTAACCTTGCCTCTTTAAGTGTCTAACAGATAGTTAGGCTGAGGCTTTCCAAAAGTGCTTCAACTTCAAGAAGACTCATACCAATGCATTTTTGACAAACTGAGTAAACAGATGCATATGCTACTAACGTTTATGGATTGGCTTTGGAGTAATGCTGATTTTGATCTGTGTTCTCCCGTTAAGGGAAGCTCTTCCCCTCAGCTTCCTAACAACTTACAACAATTTCTTCCCTTCTGCTTCTGCGTGTCTGGATTACCTGCCAGAACGTCTCCCCCAGAGTGCCACCCTCACGCTGCTTTTCAGGCTTATTCTCCTGGATTCCTTACACAAGTTTATATAAGACTTGGATCAAGACTTGGAACGCAGCATTGCTTCCAACTCAGAATGCACTGTAGGGCTATGCTTTCCTCCAGCAGGACGTAGCTAGAGTGGTCGTCACCCCATTCCCTGAAAGACTTGGGAGAAGATGAACCAGGAATGGAGGTCGAAAGCAAGTCCCCTAAAACAGAGATCCACTGCTGAGTTTATGATTAACCACTCTAGCCAAATCATACCCACATATTCTCCTCAGGGTTGAAGAGGACCAAAGAAAAGGGGGAATTGTACCATAGCCAGCTGAATGCAGCCCTTCCCAGGCAGCCCTTGCTGTGCACTGTGACCCACTGCCCCGTTACCAGGCAATGGTTACCGGGAGACCACTAATGCCAGTGTGACCACCCTGCTCAGCCATTGGTGGGCATTGTAGTGGGCCCCTGCCCCAAGCAAGCCACTGTCTGTCAGCCATCTTTAGTGGGGGCCCTTTTTCTAGGCAGCAGTCAGTGGAGTGCTGCCCCCTCAGACCTGGAGCATGAGGTAAGAGGCAAGTGCCAGCCTTCTCCCCAGCATTCTTCTGCTCGCATGGCCTTGGGCCAGCTGGTGTGATGGGGGGCCAAGAGAACAGGCTGAGGGTGTGTCCTGCAGGGCTCCAGAGCCAAGGCCATGAATGCCCACTGGCCCAGACCAGGCCTTGAGGCAGTGTTGAACCTCTACCACACACCGCCCCTGTGACCCTAAGGGTATGGCTCACAGTCTGGGGTACCTGACCACCACTGTTTGGGTGGCCTGAGGAGCATTAAGACCTGTTGGGTCATGTGCACCCGGCTCCCTCAGGGATGACAGCTAGCAAGGGTCTGGGACCAGGCCCTGAGGGAGCCACCAAGGCAGAGCTGCCTCCTCTGTGAGGCCTGGGCACTGGCGGGAGGACCCAGACCAGCTCCTGGACAAACCCTCCATGGCAGGAGAACCACCACCGCTCCCAGGGACTCCTTTCTCTTAGGTGGGTCTGGACCTCAGAGGGTGAGCCTTGTGCCTTGGGACCTTGCCCTTTCTTGTCACCCAGAGAGTGACATTTGTTGGCTGGAGATTGATAGGAACATTGAGACCTGACTATGACCTGTCCTCAACAACAAAGGATCGGACAGGGAGACATTTTCAACAAACAGCCACACCCCTCCATCACCTTACCTCTAAGAGGGCTTTGCTAAAAGCTTTCAAGGTTGGGGATTACCCGGCATAAGCCACCCATTTCCTTGAATGTCTCAACAACAAATATTTCTCGGCTCCAAAGTCCAATGTTTTGCTGTTGCTTGGCCTCACTGTGCGTCGGGCACACATCCTGGCCTTTGGTTACCAATTATAGCGAGCCAGCCAGGAGGTCTGTGCCCATGGTGTGTTGATCTCGATCAGGGGCATCCCCATTTAAAGTTCCCAGCACATGCCAGAGTACATTTGGCTCCAGGATACTGGCAGGGATTCTCCCTGATATGCACTGGCTGCCCTACAGCACGAGGCTGCTTGTCTTGGAGACATGTCCAGAGCAACGGTATACAGTTCATGTCATTTGGGGGTAAGTCGTTCCAGCTTGCACAGGCTGGGAAATAGGTCCACTCCAACTGGGCTGCTCCCCTTAGCGGATGTGAGCCCCTCTGGGTCCATTCCCTCTTGAGAACTGGGCCACTCTGCGTGGGGGCCTCCATCTGGGACTGGGAGTGGAAGTGGAAGTTGACAAAATGCCTTCTCTGGCTTTCTGTCTCTGTGATTGTAGTGTTTATTTGTTCTTCATGTGTTTGTGTGCGTCAATGTGGTGTTAATCACTGCAGTTTGTGCTTTGGTTTGTGGGATCCTGTTTGTGATTCGTACATTGTATGTGTGTGAAACAGCACTTGCATTGAGTACTTGAGACGTCTTTGGTCAGTAACGGAGCTTGCATATGACCACACTAGGTATCGTTCCCTCCTGCATTGTGTTTCAGCTGTGGTGGAACATTGGTTGACATATTCCCTTTTCAGTGGGTAGGAATCTCCCCTTTGGTGCCTGGGAACTGCGATCCTGAGAGACCTTTTGGCATTGCATTTGTCTCTCTGCTATTGGATAACACCTGCTGTGATCAGCAGAGCTCTAGTCCATCTTGTAGTCCGCTAAGGTGCAAGCAAGTTTTTGTTTTTTTTTTTTTTTTTTTTTTTTTTACATTGCATGGCCAGCATATTCTACAGATTCTGGTGAAACATGGCATCAAATGAATCATTTTCATATCTCCAAAACCAGTCTATGTAAAATATTCAGTTAGAGAAAGTTTGCTCAGTGAGATACTTTTGGTTTTCATAATTCTGACCCTGAGAAAACGAACATATTTCCAGGAGACATGTTGAAGTTAATGAAGCAAATTGAACTTTTCCTAATTTCTTTGCTTTTTCCTTTTTGGCTCTTTCTGCTTCCCAGGTCAGAAGGCATGACAACTGTGGTCGTGATTCCCTATCTTTCAATTTGCATGTTGTTTGTCATTTTGTTGTTAAAATGAGGGAACGTAGTTCGAAAACACTGAGGATGTTGTTCATCCTCACCCTTTGCTTTGGTCCTCAGGACTGAGAGTTTCTTCTTTGCATGTACTTTTGCATTTGTTTTGTGTGAAAGTGTTGTGGTTATGGGAAACTCAAATGTGTTTCCCCAGTGCACCCCTTTCAGGTGCATTCTCCAGATTTGGGCCATGTTTAGGGATAAGGCAATTGACATCAACTGCCGAGTTGATGTGTAAATGAGCTCTATTTCACTGAAAGGGAAGCACTTACCAATTCAATACTTCCTCCTCTTGAGAAAATTGGCCTCCATGGATTTCAGGTCCTGATGATCTGGCAAATAGCTAGTACTGAACTGATATCTGGTATGGAAGCTGCCTTAAGCTTCTTGGATTCTGAAGTATAAACCTTCTGCGGTCCCTAGGTTTCTTAGAGATCCAAAAAGACCTCATATCTGTTGCAAATTTGACAGCAAGGACCATAAGTTGAAATGATGACACTTGAAGTCTTTCTAAATGGCCTCTCTAGATTTGGGTAGCTTGAAACTTCACCAAGTTAAGTGGCAAGCATTCCTTGACTCTCCGGGTCATTTCAAAGAGGATAGAGGATTGGAACATTGGATGCTGGGCACATGCAAGACTCCCTACCTTTGCCTACTTAGCAGAAGGTCTCAAAAGCATCCGTTTGCAATCAGAAATGCTGGTATGACATCCAGCTGACAATTGCTTGCTTCTTGGTTTTCACTAAGTGAAGGTGTTAAGGACTTGAGGATTGTAATCGAAATATATAATTAAAGCTAATAAACTCATGCAAAGGAACACATTTCAGGATAGAGTAGGAAGGTGGGATAAATGTGTTGAGCCAAAAACCAACATTTGATGCATCATTGGGCTGAAACGAAACTCCACTTCGGGAAATGGATACTGTTATTAAAAGTACGTTTTTTTCAAGGCTGGATTGGGTTCCGCTCTGCCAAGAGAACACGTTTACTTGGAATGCTGCTTTCAATAACATGGTATGTGAACTGTCCTGCCTTTAAGGGATCTCTGTTTGCTTTTAAGATCTCTTCTCACTTTGGAGAAGAAAGAAGAATTCTCTTCAAAGGACTGATGAGCTTATTGGACCAGGTGTTTTGAAATATTTTGTTAACTTTGGATTAGTTGCGGGGCCCTTAAGGCAACTCAAGGAGGACTATTTCAGTCGTATATCTGGTATGGAAATTACAGAGAAAACATTGTGAAATGGGGGAGAAGCTTCTCAAATTGCACAGGATGGATACATGTCACACCTGTCGATATTCTAGAAAGGGTACAAAGTTTCTGAAATGCAGGTATGCCTTGGGATAATCGGTCAGCCATGCTGACGGTTACATGAGAGCCACTTGATTAAGCTTCCTTCTCAACCCCTTGTCATCCGATCTTTAACCTTGCCTCTTTAAGTGTCTAACAGATAGTTAGGCTGAGGCTTTCCAAAAGTGCTTCAACTTCAAGAAGACTCATACCAATGCATTTTTGACAAACTGAGTAAACAGATGCATATGCTACTAACGTTTATGGATTGGCTTTGGAGTAATGCTGCTTTTGATCTGTGTTCTCCCGTTAAGGGAAGCTCTTCCCCTCAGCTTCCTAACAACTTACAACAATTTCTTCCCTTCTGCTTCTGCATGTCTGGATTACCTGCCAGAACGTCTCCCCCAGAGTGCCACCCTCACGCTGCTTTTCAGGCTTATTCTCCTGGATTCCTTACACAGGTTTATATAAGACTTGGATCAAGACTTGGAACGCAGCATTGCTTCCAACTCAGAATGCACTGTAGGGCTATGCTTTCCTCCAGCAGGACGTAGCTAGAGTGGTCGTCACCCCGTTCCCTGAAAGACTTGGGAGAAGATGAACCAGGAATGGAGGTCGAAAGCAAGTCCCCTAAAACAGAGATCCACTGCTGAGTTTATGATTAACCACTCTAGCCAAATCATACCCACATATTCTCCTCAGGGTTGAAGAGGACCAAAGAAAAGGGGGAATTGTACCATAGCCAGCTGAATGCAGCCCTTCCCAGGCAGCCCTTGCTGTGCACTGTGACCCACTGCCCCGTTACCAGGCAATGGTTACCGGGAGACCACTAATGCCAGTGTGACCACCCTGCTCAGCCATTGGTGGGCATTGTAGTGGGCCCCTGCCCCAAGCAAGCCACTGTCTGTCAGCCATCTTTAGTGGGGGCCCTTTTTCTAGGCAGCAGTCAGTGGAGTGCTGCCCCTTCAGACCTGGAGCATGAGGTAAGAGGCAAGTGCCAGCCTTCTCCCCAGCATTCTTCTGCTCGCATGGCCTTGGGCCAGCTGGTGTGATGGGGGGCCAAGAGAACAGGCTGAGGGTGTGTCCTGCAGGGCTCCAGAGCCAAGGCCATGAATGCCCACTGGCCCAGACCAGGCCTTGAGGCAGTGTTGAACCTCTACCACACACCGCCCCTGTGACCCTAAGGGTATGGCTCACAGTCTGGGGTACCTGACCACCACTGTTTGGGTGGCCTGAGGAGCATTAAGACCTGTTGGGTCATGTGCACCCGGCTCCCTCAGGGATGACAGCTAGCAAGGGTCTGGGACCAGGCCCTGAGGGAGCCACCAAGGCAGAGCTGCCTCCTCTGTGAGGCCTGGGCACTGGCGGGAGGACCCAGACCAGCTCCTGGACAAACCCTCCATGGCAGGAGAACCACCACCCCTCCCAGGGACCCCTTTCTCTTAGGTGGGTCTGGACCTCAGAGGGTGAGCTTTGTGCCTTGGGACCTTGCCCTTTCTTGTCAGCCAGAGAGTGACATTTGTTGGCTGGAGATTGATAGGAACATTGAGACCTGACTATGACCTGTCCTCAACAACAAAGGATCGGACAGGGAGACATTTTCAACAAACAGCCACACCCCTCCATCACCTTACCTCTAAGAGGGCTTTGCTAAAAGCTTTCAAGGTTGGGGATTACCCGGCATAAGCCACCCATTTCCTTGAATGTCTCAACAACAAATATTTCTCGGCTCCAAAGTCCAATGTTTTGCTGTTGCTTGGCCTCACTGTGCGTCGGGCACACATCCTGGCCTTTGGTTACCAATTATAGCGAGCCAGCCAGGAGGTCTGTGCCCATGGTGTGTTGATCTCGATCAGGGGCATCCCCATTTAAAGTTCCCAGCACATGCCAGAGTACATTTGGCTCCAGGATACTGGCAGGGATTCTCCCTGATATGCACTGGCTGCCCTACAGCACGAGGCTGCTTGTCTTGGAGACATGTCCAGAGCAACGGTATACAGTTCATGTCATTTGGGGGTAAGTCGTTCCAGCTTGCACAGGCTGGGAAATAGGTCCACTCCAACTGGGCTGCTCCCCTTAGCGGATGTGAGCCCCTCTGGGTCCATTCCCTCTTGAGAACTGGGCCACTCTGCGTGGGGGCCTCCATCTGGGACTGGGAGTGGAAGTGGAAGTTGACAAAATGCCTTCTCTGGCTTTCTGTCTTTGTGATTGGAGTGTTTATTTGTTCTTCATGTGTTTGTGTGTGTCAATGTGGTGTTAATCACGGCAGTTTGTGCTTTGGTTTGTGGGATCCTGTTTGTGATTCGTACATTGTATGTGTGTGAAACAGCACTTGCATTGAGTACTTCAGACGTCTTTGGTCAGTACCGGAGCTTGCATATGATCACACTAGGTATCGTTCCCTCCTGCGCTGTGTTTCAGCTGTGGTGGAACATTGGTTGACATATTCCCTTTCCAATGGGTAGGATTCTCCCCTTGGTGCCTGGGAACTGCGATCCTGAGAGACCTTTTGGCATTGCATTTGTCTCTCTGTTCTTGGATAACACCTGCTGTGATCAGCAGAGCTCTAGTCCAACTTGCAGTCCGCTAAGGTACAAGCAAGTTTTTTTTTTTTTTACATTGCATGGCCAGCATAATCTACAGATTCTGGTGAAACATGGCATCAAATGAATCATTTTCATATCTCCAAAACCAATCTATGTAAAATATTCAGTTAGAGAAAGTTTGCTCAGTGAAATACTTTTGGTTTTCATCATTGTGACCCTGAGAAAACGAACATATTTCCAGGAGACATGTGGAAGTTAATGAAGCAAATTGAACTTTTCCTAATTTCTTTGCTTTTTACTTTTTGGCTCTTTCTGCTTCCCAGATCGGTAGGCATGACAACTGTGGTCGTGATTCCCTATCTTTCAATTTGCATGTTGTTTGTCGTTTTGTTGTTAAAATGAGGGAACGTAGTTCGAAAACACTGAAGATGTTGTTCATCCTCACCCTTTGCTTTGGTCCTCAGGACTGAGAGTTTCTTCTTTGCATGTACTTTTGCGTTTGTTTTGTGTGAAAGTGTTGCGGCTCTGGGAAACTCCAATGTGTTTCCCCAACGCACCCCTTTCAGGTGCATTCTCCAGATTTGGGCCATTTTTAGGGATAAGGCAATTGACATCAACTGCCGAGTTGATGTGTAAATGAGCTCTATTTCACTGAAAGGGAAGCACTTACCAATTCAATACTTCCTCCTCTGGAGAGAATTGGCCTCCATGGATTTCAGGTCCTGATGATCTGGCAAATAGCTAGTACTGAACTGATATCTGGTATGGAAGCTGCCTTAAGCTTCTTGGATTCTGAAGTATAAACCTTCTGCGGTCCCTAGGTTTCTTAGAGATCCAAAAAGACCTCATATCTGTTGCAAATTTGACAGCAAGGACCATAAGTTGAAATGATGACACTTGAAGTCTTTCTAAATGGCCTCTCTAGATTTGGGTAGCTTGAAACTTCACCACGTTAAGTGGCAAGCATTCCTTGACTCTCCGGGTCATTTCCAAGAGGATAGAGGATTGGAACATTGGATGCTGGGCACCTCTAAGATTCCCTACCTTTGCCTACTTAGCAGAAGGTCTCAAAAGCATCCGTTTGCAATCCGAAATGCTGGTATGACATCCAGCTGACAGTTGCTTGCTTCTTGGTTTTCACTAAGTGAAGGTGTTAAGGACTTGAGGATTGTAATCGAAATATGTAATTAAAGCTAATAAACTCATGAAAAGGAACACATTTCAGGATAGAGTAGGAAGGTGGGATAAATGTGTTGAGCAAAAAACCACCATTTGATGCATCATTGTGCTGAAATGAAACTGCACTTTGGGAAATGGATACTGTTATTAAAAATACGTTTTTTTCAAGGCTGGATTGGGTTCCCCTCTGCCGAGAGAACACGTTTACTTGGAATGCTGCTTTCAATAACATGGTATGTGAACTGTCCTGCCTTTAAGGGATCTCTATTTGCTTTTAAGATCTCTTCTCACTTTGGAGAAGAAAGAAGAATTCTCTTCAAAGGACTGATGAGCTTATTGGACCAGGTGTTTTGAAATATTTTGTTAACTTTGGATTTGTTGCGGGGCCCTTAAGGCAACTCAAGGAGGACTATTTCAGTCGTGTATCTGGTATGGAAATTACAGAGAAAACATTGTGAAATGGGGGAGAAGCTTCTCCAATTACACAGGATGGATACATGGCACACCTGTCGATATTCTAGAAAGGGTACAAAGTTTCTGAAATGCAGGTATGCCTTGGGATAATCGGTCAGCCCTGCTGACGGTTACATGAGAGCCACTTGATTAAGCTTCCTTCTCAACCCCTTGTCATCCGATCTTTAACCTTGCCTCTTTAAGTGTCTAACAGATAGTTAGGCTGAGGCTTTCCAAAAGTGCTTCAACTTCAAGAAGACTCTTACCAATGCAGTTTTGACAAACTGAGTAAACAGATGCATATGATACTAACATTTATGGATTTGCTTTGCAATAATGCTGATTTTGATCTGTGTTCTCACGTTAAGGGAAGCTCTTCCCCTCAACTTCCTAACAACTTACAACAATTTCTTCCCTTCTGCTTCTGCGTGTCTGGATTACCTGCCAAAACATCTCCCCCAGAGTGCCACCCTCACGCTGCTTTTCAGGCTTATTCTCCTGGATTCCTTATACAAGTTTATATAAGACTTGGATCAAGACTTGGATCAAGACTTGCAACGTGGACTTGCTTCCAACTCAGAATGCACTGTAGGGCTATGCTTTCCTCCAGCAGGACGTAGCTAGAGTGGTCGTCACCCCATTCCCTGAAAGACTTGGGAAAAGATGAACCAGGAATGGAGGTTGAAAGCAAGTCCCCTAAAACAGAGATCCACTGCTGAGTTTATGATTAACCACTCTATCCAAATCATACCCACATATTCTCCTCAGGATTGAAGAGGACCAAAGGAAAGGGGGAATTGTACCATAGCCAGCTGAATGCAGCCCTTCCCAGGCAGCCCTTGCTGTGCACTGTGACCCACTGCCCCGTTACCAGGCAATGGTTACCAGGAGACCACTAATGCCAGTGTGACCACCCTGCTCAGCCATTGGTGGGCATTGTAGTGGGCCCCTGCCCCAAGCAAGCCACTGTCTGTCAGCCATCTTTAGTGGGGGCCCTTTTTCTGGGCAGCAGTCAGTGGAGTGCTGCCCCTTCAGACCTGGAGCGTGAGGTAAGAGGCAAGTGCCAGCCTTCTCCCCAGCATTCTTCTGCTCACACAGCCTTGGGCCAGCTGGTGTGATGGGGGGCCAAGAGAACAGGCTGAGGGTGTGTCCTGCAGGGCTCCAGAGCCAAGGCCATGAATGTCCCCTGGCCCAGACCAGGTCTTGAGGCAGTGTTGAACCTCTACCACACACCGCCACTGTGACCCTAAGGGTATGGCTCACAGTCTGGGGTACCTGACCGCCACTGTTTGGGTGGCCTGAGGAGCATTAAGACCTGTTGGGTCATGTGCACCCAGCTCCCTCAGTGATGACAGCTAGCAAGGGTCTGGGACCAGGCCCTGAGGGAGCCACCAAGGCAGAGCTGCCTCCTCTGTGAGGCCTGGGCACTGGTGGGAGGACGCAGACCAGCTCCTGGACAAACCCTCCATGGCAGGAGAACCACCACCCCTCCCAAGGACCCCTTTCTCTTAGGTGGGTCTGGACCTCAGAGGGTGAGTCTTGTGCCTTGGGACCTTGCCCTTTCTTGTCACCCAGAGAGTGACATTTGTTGGCTGGAGATTGATAGGAACATTGAGACCTGACTATGACCTGTCCTTAAGAACAAAGGATCGGACAGGGAGAAGTTTTCAACGAACAGCCACACCCCTCCATCACATTACCTCTAAGAGGGCTTTGCTAAAAGCTTTCAAGATTGGGGATTACCCGGCATAAGCCACCCATTTCCTTGAATGTCTCAACAACAAATATTTCTCTGCTCCAAAGTCCAATATTTTGCGGTTGATTGGCCTCACTGTGTGTCGGGCACACATCCTGGCCTTTGGTTACCAATTATAGCGAGCCAGCCAGGAGGTCTGTGCCCATGGTGTGTTGATCTCGATCAGGGGCATCCCCATTTAAAGTTCCCAGCACATGCCAGAGTACATTTGGCTCCAGGATACTGGCAGGGACTCTCCCTGATATGCACTGGCTGCCCTACAGCACGAGGCTGCTTGTCTTGGAGACATGTCCTGAGCAACGGTATACAATTCATGTCATTTGGGGGTAAGTCGTTCCAGCTTGCACAGGCTGGGAAATAGGTCCACTCCAACTGGGCTGCTCCCCTTAGCAGATGTGAGCCCCTCTGAGTCCATTCCCTCTTGAGAACTGGGGGCCTCCCAGTGGGAGTGGAAGTGGAAATTGACAAAATGCCTTCTCTGGCTTTCTGTCTTTGTGATTGGAGTGTTTATTTGTTCTTCATGTGTTTGTGTGTGTCAATGTGGTGTTAATCACGGCAGTCTGTGCTTTGGTTTGTGGGATCCTGTTTGTGATTCGTACATTGTATGTGTGTGAAACAGCACTTGCACTGAGTACTTGAGACGTCTTTGGTCAGTACCGGAGCTTGCATATGATCACACTAGGTATCGTTCCCTCCTGCGCTGTGTTTCAGCTGTGGTGGAACATTGGTTGACATATTCCCTTTCCAATGGGTAGGAATCTCCCCTTCGGTGCCTGGGAGCTGCGATCCTGAGAGACCTTTTGGCATTGCATTTGTCTCTCTGTTCTTGGATAACACCTGCTGTGATCAGCAGAGCTCTAGTCCAACTTGCAGTCCGCTAAGGTACAAGCAAGTTTTTTTTTTTTTTTTTTTTTTTTTTTTTTTTTTTTTTACATTGCATGGCCAGCATAATCTACAGATTCTGGTGAAACATGGCATCAAATGAATCATTTTCATATCTCCAAAACCAATCTATGTAAAATATTCAGTTAGAGAAAGTTTGCTCAGTGAAATACTTTTGGTTTTCATCATTGTGACCCTGAGAAAACGAACATATTTCCAGGAGACATGTGGAAGTTAATGAAGCAAATTGAACTTTTCCTAATTTCTTTGCTTTTTACTTTTTGGCTCTTTCTGCTTCCCAGATCGGTAGGCATGACAACTGTGGTCGTGATTCCCTATCTTTCAATTTGCATGTTGTTTGTCGTTTTGTTGTTAAAATGAGGGAACGTAGTTCGAAAACACTGAGGATGTTGTTCATCCTCACCCTTTGCTTTGGTCCTCAGGACTGAGAGTTTCTTCTTTGCATGTACTTTTGCATTTGTTTTGTATGAAAGTGTTGCGGCTCTGGGAAACTCCAATGTGTTTCCGCAACGCACCCCTTTCAGGTGCATTCTCCAGATTTGGGCCATGTTTAGGGATAAGGCAATTGACATCAACTGCCGAGTTGATGTGTAAATGAGCTCTATTTCACTGAAAGGGAAGCACTTACCAATTCAATACTTCCTCCTCTGGAGAGAATTGGCCTCCATGGATTTCAGGTCCTGATGATCTGGCAAATAGCTAGTACTGAACTGATATCTGGTATGGAAGCTGCCTTAAGCTTGTTGGATTCTGAAGTATAAACCTTCTGCGGTCCCTAGGTTTCTTAGAGATCCAAAAAGACCTCATATCTGTTGCAAATTTGACAGCAAGGACCATTGGTTGAAATGATGACACTTGAAGTCTTTCTAAATGTCCTCTCTAGATTTGGGTAGCTTGAAACTTCACCACGTTAAGTGGCAAGCATTCCTTGACTCTCCGGGTCATTTCCAAGAGGATAGAGGATTGGAACATTGGATGCTGGGCACATCTAAGATTCCCTACCTTTGCCTACTTAGCAGAAGGTCTCAAAAGCATCCGTTTGCAATCCGAAATGCTGGTATGACATCCAGCTGACAGTTGCTTGCTTCTTGGTTTTCACTAAGTGAAGGTGTTAAGGACTTGAGGATTGTAATCGAAATATGTAATTAAAGCTAATAAACTCATGAAAAGGAACACATTTCAGGATAGAGTAGGAAGGTGGGATAAATGTGTTGAGCAAAAAACCACCATTTGATGCATCATTGTGCTGAAATGAAACTGCACTTTGGGAAATGGATACTGTTATTAAAAATACGTTTTTTTCAAGGCTGGATTGGGTTCCCCTCTGCCGAGAGAACACGTTTACTTGGAATGCTGCTTTCAATAACATGGTATGTGAACTGTCCTGCCTTTAAGGGATCTCTATTTGCTTTTAAGATCTCTTCTCACTTTGGAGAAGAAAGAAGAATTCTCTTCAAAGGACTGATGAGCTTATTGGACCAGGTGTTTTGAAATATTTTGTTAACTTTGGATTTGTTGCGGGGCCCTTAAGGCAACTCAAGGAGGACTATTTCAGTCGTGTATCTGGTATGGAAATTACAGAGAAAACATTGTGAAATGGGGGAGAAGCTTCTCCAATTACACAGGATGGATACATGGCACACCTGTCGATATTCTAGAAAGGGTACAAAGTTTCTGAAATGCAGGTATGCCTTGGGATAATCGGTCAGCCCTGCTGACGGTTACATGAGAGCCACTTGATTAAGCTTCCTTCTCAACCCCTTGTCATCCGATCTTTAACCTTGCCTCTTTAAGTGTCTAACAGATAGTTAGGCTGAGGCTTTCCAAAAGTGCTTCAACTTCAAGAAGACTCTTACCAATGCAGTTTTGACAAACTGAGTAAACAGATGCATATGATACTAACATTTATGGATTTGCTTTGCAATAATGCTGATTTTGATCTGTGTTCTCACGTTAAGGGAAGCTCTTCCCCTCAACTTCCTAACAACTTACAACAATTTCTTCCCTTCTGCTTCTGCGTGTCTGGATTACCTGCCAAAACATCTCCCCCAGAGTGCCACCCTCACGCTGCTTTTCAGGCTTATTCTCCTGGATTCCTTATACAAGTTTATATAAGACTTGGATCAAGACTTGGATCAAGACTTGCAACGTGGACTTGCTTCCAACTCAGAATGCACTGTAGGGCTATGCTTTCCTCCAGCAGGACGTAGCTAGAGTGGTCGTCACCCCATTCCCTGAAAGACTTGGGAAAAGATGAACCAGGAATGGAGGTTGAAAGCAAGTCCCCTAAAACAGAGATCCACTGCTGAGTTTATGATTAACCACTCTATCCAAATCATACCCACATATTCTCCTCAGGATTGAAGAGGACCAAAGGAAAGGGGGAATTGTACCATAGCCAGCTGAATGCAGCCCTTCCCAGGCAGCCCTTGCTGTGCACTGTGACCCACTGCCCCGTTACCAGGCAATGGTTACCAGGAGACCACTAATGCCAGTGTGACCACCCTGCTCAGCCATTGGTGGGCATTGTAGTGGGCCCCTGCCCCAAGCAAGCCACTGTCTGTCAGCCATCTTTAGTGGGGGCCCTTTTTCTGGGCAGCAGTCAGTGGAGTGCTGCCCCTTCAGACCTGGAGCGTGAGGTAAGAGGCAAGTGCCAGCCTTCTCCCCAGCATTCTTCTGCTCACACAGCCTTGGGCCAGCTGGTGTGATGGGGGGCCAAGAGAACAGGCTGAGGGTGTGTCCTGCAGGGCTCCAGAGCCAAGGCCATGAATGCCCCCTGGCCCAGACCAGGTCTTGAGGCAGTGTTGAACCTCTACCACACACCGCCACTGTGACCCTAAGGGTATGGCTCACAGTCTGGGGTACCTGACCGCCACTGTTTGGGTGGCCTGAGGAGCATTAAGACCTGTTGGGTCATGTGCACCCAGCTCCCTCAGTGATGACAGCTAGCAAGGGTCTGGGACCAGGCCCTGAGGGAGCCACCAAGGCAGAGCTGCCTCCTCTGTGAGGCCTGGGCACTGGTGGGAGGACGCAGACCAGCTCCTGGACAAACCCTCCATGGCAGGAGAACCACCACCCCTCCCAAGGACCCCTTTCTCTTAGGTGGGTCTGGACCTCAGAGGGTGAGTCTTGTGCCTTGGGACCTTGCCCTTTCTTGTCACCCAGAGAGTGACATTTGTTGGCTGGAGATTGATAGGAACATTGAGACCTGACTATGACCTGTCCTTAAGAACAAAGGATCGGACAGGGAGAAGTTTTCAACGAACAGCCACACCCCTCCATCACATTACCTCTAAGAGGGCTTTGCTAAAAGCTTTCAAGATTGGGGATTACCCGGCATAAGCCACCCATTTCCTTGAATGTCTCAACAACAAATATTTCTCTGCTCCAAAGTCCAATATTTTGCGGTTGATTGGCCTCACTGTGTGTCGGGCACACATCCTGGCCTTTGGTTACCAATTATAGCGAGCCAGCCAGGAGGTCTGTGCCCATGGTGTGTTGATCTCGATCAGGGGCATCCCCATTTAAAGTTCCCAGCACATGCCAGAGTACATTTGGCTCCAGGATACTGGCAGGGACTCTCCCTGATATGCACTGGCTGCCCTACAGCACGAGGCTGCTTGTCTTGGAGACATGTCCAGAGCAACGGTATACAATTCATGTCATTTGGGGGTAAGTCGTTCCAGCTTGCACAGGCTGGGAAATAGGTCCACTCCAACTGGGCTGCTCCCCTTAGCAGATGTGAGCCCCTCTGAGTCCATTCCCTCTTGAGAACTGGGGGCCTCCCAGTGGGAGTGGAAGTGGAAATTGACAAAATGCCTTCTCTGGCTTTCTGTCTTTGTGATTGGAGTGTTTATTTGTTCTTCATGTGTTTGTGTGTGTCAATGTGGTGTTAATCACGGCAGTCTGTGCTTTGGTTTGTGGGATCCTGTTTGTGATTCGTACATTGTATGTGTGTGAAACAGCACTTGCACTGAGTACTTGAGACGTCTTTGGTCAGTACCGGAGCTTGCATATGATCACACTAGGTATCGTTCCCTCCTGCGCTGTGTTTCAGCTGTGGTGGAACATTGGTTGACATATTCCCTTTCCAATGGGTAGGAATCTCCCCTTCGGTGCCTGGGAGCTGCGATCCTGAGAGACCTTTTGGCATTGCATTTGTCTCTCTGTTCTTGGATAACACCTGCTGTGATCAGCAGAGCTCTAGTCCAACTTGCAGTCCGCTAAGGTACAAGCAAGTTTTTTTTTTTTTTTTTTTTTTTTTTTTTTTTTTTTTTTTTTTACATTGCATGGCCAGCATAATCTACAGATTCTGGTGAAACATGGCATCAAATGAATCATTTTCATATCTCCAAAACCAATCTATGTAAAATATTCAGTTAGAGAAAGTTTGCTCAGTGAAATACTTTTGGTTTTCATCATTGTGACCCTGAGAAAACGAACATATTTCCAGGAGACATGTGGAAGTTAATGAAGCAAATTGAACTTTTCCTAATTTCTTTGCTTTTTACTTTTTGGCTCTTTCTGCTTCCCAGATCGGTAGGCATGACAACTGTGGTCGTGATTCCCTATCTTTCAATTTGCATGTTGTTTGTCGTTTTGTTGTTAAAATGAGGGAACGTAGTTCGAAAACACTGAGGATGTTGTTCATCCTCACCCTTTGCTTTGGTCCTCAGGACTGAGAGTTTCTTCTTTGCATGTACTTTTGCATTTGTTTTGTATGAAAGTGTTGCGGCTCTGGGAAACTCCAATGTGTTTCCGCAACGCACCCCTTTCAGGTGCATTCTCCAGATTTGGGCCATGTTTAGGGATAAGGCAATTGACATCAACTGCCGAGTTGATGTGTAAATGAGCTCTATTTCACTGAAAGGGAAGCACTTACCAATTCAATACTTCCTCCTCTGGAGAGAATTGGCCTCCATGGATTTCAGGTCCTGATGATCTGGCAAATAGCTAGTACTGAACTGATATCTGGTATGGAAGCTGCCTTAAGCTTGTTGGATTCTGAAGTATAAACCTTCTGCGGTCCCTAGGTTTCTTAGAGATCCAAAAAGACCTCATATCTGTTGCAAATTTGACAGCAAGGACCATTGGTTGAAATGATGACACTTGAAGTCTTTCTAAATGTCCTCTCTAGATTTGGGTAGCTTGAAACTTCACCACGTTAAGTGGCAAGCATTCCTTGACTCTCCGGGTCATTTCCAAGAGGATAGAGGATTGGAACATTGGATGCTGGGCACATCTAAGATTCCCTACCTTTGCCTACTTAGCAGAAGGTCTCAAAAGCATCCGTTTGCAATCCGAAATGCTGGTATGACATCCAGCTGACAGTTGCTTGCTTCTTGGTTTTCACTAAGTGAAGGTGTTAAGGACTTGAGGATTGTAATCGAAATATGTAATTAAAGCTAATAAACTCATGAAAAGGAACACATTTCAGGATAGAGTAGGAAGGTGGGATAAATGTGTTGAGCAAAAAACCACCATTTGATGCATCATTGTGCTGAAACGAAACTGCACTTTGGGAAATGGATACTGTTATTAAAAATACGTTTTTTTCAAGGCTGGATTGGGTTCCCCTCTGCCGAGAGAACACGTTTACTTGGAATGCTGCTTTCAATAACATGGTATGTGAACTGTCCTGCCTTTAAGGGATCTCTATTTGCTTTTAATATCTCTTCTCACTTTGGAGAAGAAAGAAGAATTCTCTTCAAAGGACTGATGAGCTTATTGGACCAGGTGTTTTGAAATATTTTGTTAACTTTGGATTAGTTGCGGGGCCCTTAAGGCAACTGAAGGAGGACTATTTCAGTCGTATATCTGGTATGGAAATTACAGAGAAAACATTGTGAAATGGGGGAGAAGCTTCTCCAATTACACAGGATGGATACATGGCACACCTGTCGATATTCTAGAAAGGGTACAAAGTTTCTGAAATGCAGGTATGCCTTGGGATAATCGGTCAGCCATGCTGACGGTTACATGAGAGCCACTTGATTAAGCTTCCTTCTCAACCCCTTGTCATCCGATCTTTAACCTTGCCTCTTTAAGTGTCTAACAGATAGTTAGGCTGAGGCTTTCCAAAAGTGCTTCAACTTCAAGAAGACTCTTACCAATGCAGTTTTGACAAACTGAGTAAACAGATGCATATGCTACTAACGTTTATGGATTTGCTTTGCAATAATGCTGATTTTGATCTGTGTTCTCCCATTAAGGGAAGCTCTTCCCCTCAACTTCCTAACACCTTACAACAATTTCTTCCCTTCTGCTTCTGCGTGTCTGGATTACCTGCCAAAACGTCTCCCCCAGAGTGCCACCCTCACGCTGCTTTTCAGGCTTATTCTCCTGGATTCCTTATACAAGTTTATATAAGACTTGGATCAAGACTTGGATCAAGACTTGCAACGTGGCATTGCTTCCAACTCAGAATGCACTGTAGGGCTATGCTTTCCTCCAGCAGGACGTAGCTAGAGTGGTCGTCACCCCATTCCCTGAAAGACTTGGGAAAAGATGAACCAGGAATGGAGGTTGAAAGCAAGTCCCCTAAAACAGAGATCCACTGCTGAGTTTATGATTAACCACTCTATCCAAATCATACCCACATATTCTCCTCAGGGTTGAAGAGGACCAAAGGAAAGGGGGAATTGTACCATAGCCAGCTGAATGCAGCCCTTCCCAGGCAGCTCTTGCTGTGCACTGTGACCCACTGCCCCGTTACCAGGCAATGGTTACCAGGAGACCACTAATGCCAGTGTGACCACCCTGCTCAGCCATTGGTGGGCATTGTAGTGGGCCCCTGCCCCAAGCAAGCCACTGTCTGTCAGCCATCTTTAGTGGGGGCCCTTTTTCTGGGCAGCAGTCAGTGGAGTGCTGACCCTTCAGACCTGGAGCGTGCGGTAAGAGGCAAGTGCCAGCCTTCTCCCCAGCATTCTTCTGCTCACACGTCCTTGGGCCAGCTGGTGTGATGGGGGGCCCAGAGAACAGGCTGGGGGTTTGTCCTGCAGGGCTCCAGAGCCAAGGCCACGAATGCCCCCTGGCCCAGACCAGGCCTTGAGGCAGTGTTGAACCTCTACCACACACCGCCACTGTGACCCTAAGGGTATGGCTCACAGTCTGGGGTACCTGACTGCCACTGTTTGGGTGGCCTGAGGAGCATTAAGACCTCTTGGGTCATGTGCCCCCAGCTCCCTCAGTGATGACAGCTAGCAAGGGTCTGGGACCAGGCCCTGAGGGAGCCACCAAGGCAGAGCTGCCTCCTCTGTGAGGCCTGGGCACTGGCGGGAGGACCCAGACCAGCTCCTGGACAAACCCTCCTTGGCAGGAGTACCACCACCCCTCCCAAGGACCCCTTTCTCTTAGGTGGGTCTGGACCTCAGATGGTGAGCCTTGTGCCTTGGGACCTTGCCCTTTCTTGTCACCCAGAGAGCGACATTTGTTGGCTGGAGATTGATAGGAACATTGAGACCTGACTATGACCTGTCCTCAAGAACCAAGGAACGGACAGGGAGAAATTTTCAACGAACAGCCACACCCCTCCATCACCTTACCTCTAAGATGGCTTTGCTTAATGCTTTCGAGGTTGGGGCTTTTCCCGCTTAAATCACCCGTTCCCTGCACATCTCTTAAGCACAGTTTTCTCTGCTCCAGTTTGCAATGTTTTGTTGTTGCTTAGCCTCACTGTGCATATGGCACACATCCTTGCCTTTGGTTACCAATTATAACGGGCCAGCCCGGCAGTCTCTGCCCGTGTTAGATTGATCCGAACCGGGGCATCCCCATTTCAAGGTCCCTACTGCTGCCTGAGTCCATGCTTCTCGATGGTACTGCTAGGGTTTCTCCATTTGTGTTTTGTTTGTTACTGGTAGCATAATCATGTGAAGGATCATGTACATTTTAGCATGTGTCAGAACTGCATTCCTTTTCAAGGCAGAATCCTTATCCATTGTGTACATACTACCATGTTTTTATGAAATCTTCCATTCATGGACACGTGGATTCCTTCCATTTGAGCAGTATGAGTAGTGCTGGTATGAATAAGATTGTACATATGTGTGCTTCAGTCCCTATTTTCTAAACTTTTGGGCATACACCTTGAAGTGGAATCACCATCTCCTATCTTCATTCCATGTTAATGTTTTTGAGGACCTGCTATAGTGTTTTGCACAGTGGCTGCACCACTTCATTTTATATTTTAGATAGCAGAGTGCTTTGCAGTTTGTAAATATATCCTCTTTTGCATATCCATTCATCCACTGATGGGCATTTGAATGGCTTCTACCTTTTGGGCTATGGTGAATCCTGTTGCTATCAGGAGTTGTGTACCAGTTCTTCAAGCGCCTGTTTTTTGTTCATTGAGGTGTATATCTAGGAATGGAGTTTTTGAAGTCAACAGTAATTATATTTCCCTCTTTTTGAGAAAAGGGCAAACTATCTGACATATATTCTGCACCATTTTCCATTTCCACATGCAAAGTCTAAAAGTTCCAATTTCTCTACATTTTTACTCATATTTCTATTGGTTTTCCATTATAATCTTTTAGTGAATGTGACTACATATTTCATTGTGTTTTTTTATTTTTAATTTCAATTATTTAATTAGACTGCATTTTTGGGTCTTGGTTTCTATGTGTGGGCTTTTTTCTCTAGTTTTGTTCAGCATGGGAGCTATTCTTTGTTGTGGCACATGGGCTTCTCATTGAATTGAATTCTCCTGTTGTGGAGCATAGGCTATAGGTGCCTGGGCTCAGCAGTTGTGGATCATGGGCTGTAGAGTACAGGCTGTCATTGTGGCACACGGGCTTCACCCTTCACCCTGTGGTTAATGATGGCCCTGAATCTGTGGCTAAGTAAGACCCCATCACAGTGGTTCCCTGAGCTGTGGTCACTGTGTCTGGCAAAGGCCCTGATGCTGTGGCTGACTAAGGCCCTGCCACTGTCCCTAACTATGACCTTGTTGCTGGTCTTGAGGCCCTTAAGCTGTCCCTCACTGAGGCCCTGATGTTGGTCATCCCTTAGGCCCTGATGCTGTCCCTCACTTAGGCACTGACCCTGGTTGTAAGGCTCTGAAGCTGTCCCTCACTAAGACCCTGAGTCTCCCCTCACTAGAGTTCTGACACTGCCTCTACCCATGCCCTGGTCCTGACTCTAGTCCTGATGCTAGGCCTAATGAAGTCTGGTCATATCTAATGCCCTGATGCCTCTCCTCACTAAGGCCCTGATGCTGCTCCTGTATAAGGCCCTATGATGGTCCTAACCTTGGCCTGTCATTGGCCCTAACAATGGCTGCTCCGAACTAAGGCCCTGATGCTGCTCCACCCTGAGGCCCTGATGCTACTTTGATGCTTCTTGTCACTAAGGCCTAAGGCTGGTCCTAACTAAGGCCCTGACACTCATCCTCACTGAGGCCCTGATGTTGTAACTCAGTTAGTTAGGCTCTGATTCTGTCACTCACTCAAATCCTGGTGATGTCACTTACTTAGGTCCTTACACTGTCCCTCACTTCGGCCCTGATTCTGTAACACAGGCCCTGAGGCTGTCACTCCACTTAGGCCCTTACACTGGTCCTCTCTAAGGCTCTGATGCTTTCTTTAGCTTAAGCCGTGATACTGGACCACACTAAGGCCCTGACACTGCTCTTACCTAAGGCACTATGGTATCCCTTCACTAAGGCCCTGATAGTGTCCCTCTTTTAGCCTGACTGTGTCCCTCAGAAAGGCACTGTGTCATTCCTCCTTAAGGGATAGGCCATAGGGCATATGGCTGGGGTTGGGGCCGGGTTTGGGGTTGGGGCAAGGTTTAGACTTTGGGCTTAGGGCTATAGAGCTAAGGCTTAGGGTTTAGGCTTAGGTTTTAGGGTTTAGGGTTAGGATCAGGGTCAGTGTCTAAGGTCAGGGCCAAGGTCAGGGGCAGGTTTTATGGTCCGGGGTAGGGGTTCAGGTTAGTGCTTAGGGGTTATGGTTAAGATGAGGGTTTAGAGTCAGGGTCAGAGTCTGAGTTAGTGGCAGTGTCATGCTCTGAATTAGGGACAGTGTCAGGGACTGAGTTAAGCAGAGCATTGGGGCCTGATATAGGGACGTCTTCAGGGCCTGAGGTAGGAATCATGTCAAGGCCTGGGTTCGGACCAGTGACAGGGTTTGTGTTAGGGAGAGCATCAGGGCCTGAGTTAGGGTCAGTGTCAGGGCATGAGTTAGGGAGAGTGCTAGAGCCTGAGTTAGGACCAGTTGCAAGGCCTGAGCTGTATTCAGCATTAGGGTCTGAGTTCAGGACAGTGTCAGGGGCTGATTTATGGACAGTTTCAGAGCCCGAGACTGGACAGCATAGGGGCCTGAGTTAGAACCAGCTTCAGGGCTGAGTTGGGTTCAGTCTCAGGGCCTGAGTTAGGGATAGTGTCTGGGGCTGAGGTAGGGACAGAGTCAGGGCCTGAGTCAGGTTCAGTGTCAGGGACTGTGTTAGGCACCGAGTTAGGATCACCATCAGGGCCTGAGATAGGAACAGTGTCAGGGGCTGAGACAGGGACAGTGTAAGGGCCTGAATTAGAACCAACTTCAGTGCTGAGATATGGTCAGCATCAGGGCCAGAGTTAGGGACAGTGTCAGAGCCTGAGAACAGGACAACTTCAGGATCTGTGTTAGGATCAGTGTCTGGCCTGAATTAGGTTCAGCATCTGGGTCTGTGTTAGGGAGTGTGTTAGGACCTGAGTTAGGGAGATGATTAGGGCCTAAATTAGGTTCAGCATCAGGGCCTGAGTTAGGCACAGCAAGAGGGCCTGTGTTCAGTCCAGACAGAGGGCTTGTGTTAGGATCAGTGTCAGGGCCTGTATCAGGGCCTGAATAGGGATAATGGGTTAAGGTGTTGGGTTGCTGTGTCAGGATAGGATGTCTGGTTAAGGTGAGGGTGTTGTGTTAGGATGTGGAATTAGGGTGTTGGCTTAGGGTTTCCAGATAGGGTGTCAGGTTAGGGTTAGGGTTACAGTGTTGGGTAAGGGTTAGATCTAGCATTAAGATGTTGGGTTACAGAGACAGGTTAGGGTTAGAGATTTAGGGTTAGGGTTATGGTGTCGGGTTAGGGTTTTAGGTTGTCAGTTTAGGATTAGGGAGTCAGTATAGGGTGTTGGAGTAGGGTGTCATTTTAGGGTGTCTGGGTAGGGTTTGGTTCAGGGTTTGGGTTTTATAAGTAGGGATAAGATTATGGTGTCAGGTTAGGGTTAGGGAGTTAGAGTTAGGGTGTGAGGTTAGGGTCAGGGTGCTGCAATAGCGTGTCACGGTAGGGTATTAGGGTAGGTGTTATGGTGTAGGCTTAGGGCTAGGGTGTCAGGTGAAGATTATGGTGTTGGGTTAAGATTCAAAACTTCAGGTAGGGCTTTCCAAGGTGAAACATAAGCACAGTGTTTTTCTCAGTGCAGCTCCGTGTTCCTCCTTTGGACTGTTAGACCTGGCAGTCAGAGATTCCCTAAAAAGGTGTTTCTGAAGAAGTTTGAAAGTCAGGAAAGACTAGCTATCCAATCAAGGAGGCCAGCCTATAAAATTGCTCAGCATACACACTTGATCCATGGCCCTCGGCACTAGAGGGAGACATTCTACACACAGGGGAGACATGCCGGACTCAATGATAGGTCACAGAAAGTGGTTCAACACCTAGTACACTTTTGCTATAGATGGCACTCTCCAATGGAAGCACTACTTGGACCAAGGTTTCATGGAACCTGCTGCAGGCCTTTCTGGAAGGAGAGACTGCAGCTCATCTGGAGGCCATGGGTCAATTTTCATTCACCCTCCAGTTCAAAAATGTTGTAGGAGGAGGTCCTAGCAAGGAATGGCAAGCACCCTGTATCTCTCAGGTAGTGATCTATGAAGGACCACTGTTTGACAAGAGCTTCTGCTGGGAGATCTTAGCAACTTCCAGCCACAGTGTCCCTTGGCCACAGCTTGTGTGTGTGCAGAGTTCAGGGCTCTTCCCTTCTTCCTGGCTAGAGTGCTTATTTTTCTGCATTATAAACAGCTTTGGCAACACAGCTCTGGGCCCTTCTTTCTGAACCAGCCAGGCCTGCCCTATCTGGGAAGTTCTGAGCTGCACAAAGAAATCCCTGTGCTTCACATTCACCCTGGGTTCCTCTGCCAGAGATGCATCTACCTCCAGCAGAAGCCAACTTGTAAAAACTGCCTGGAAAAGCAGGCCACAATTTCCCTCTGCACAGCTAGGCTTCCACAAACCCAGAGAAAACTCGGCCTATCTAGGGCCTTAACTCAGTTATGCCCTGCAAGGCCTGCCATCTCCCTGCCGAGTATATTTTCTTGCTGTAAAGGCTGAGGCTTGGGACTGTGTATCCTGTCCTAGTTGAGACACTGCAGGGACAGGTGCTGTGGCTTCCCTTGGCATTCAGCGTGAGAAAGGAAGGACAATGTCCCCTTTGCACAGCGTGATCCTTGCCACCTCCAAGAGGCTCTCCAAACACTGTTGTTCCCTGCCTTCTCTTCACTGCTGACAAGCTCCTGGCACAAAAAGAGATGTTTCCCCAAGAAATATGGGGCTTGGCATTCTTCCTGGGAACTCAACCCACAAGCCCCTTCACTAAGTGGGAAAAGAAACCTGAGCACAAGCCTCCAGGTAAGGTTCCATTTCTGCCTCTAGCAAGGCATGCCTCAAGTGCCTGGTCATTACCCTCCATGGATTGCTTTCATGATTCTGTGCCCCCTCGGTGGTTGTGTCAGCTCTTGTGTGCACCATATTCCATGCAGGACCACTGTGTGACAAATGAGTTTTTTGGGAATGCTGAGCCACAGAGCTCCAGCCACAGGCCTCTGGATCATCTTGTTTGTGTGCTGAGGGAAAGCCTCTGCCCTGATCTCCTTGGCTTTCCAACAGCCTCAGGAACACAGACTGAGGCCCTACTTTCCACTTCAAGCATGCCTCCTGCTAAAAGTGAGAACACCTGAGTGGCTCTGCATAAGCACTGTGCTGAGCCCTCAGTCTGGGATCACATATGCAAGGGCTGCCTAACTCTAACTGAAGCTGCATGTGATCAGCTACCTGTAAAAGTGCAACAGATGTTTACTTTTTACTGCTAGGCCTCGGCAAGACAGAGGATCCCTCAGCCCTCCCAAGACCTTAACTTTCTATGACCTCTCAGCATGCAATCTCTGTGCTGAGGAAAGTGTCTTCATGCACAGACTGTGGGTGCAGCCTCTGTGTCTTGTCACAGCTCAGAATCTGCAGCGACAGATGCTGTGTGTTAACCCGAACATTGGTGCCTGCCAGAGAAGGCAGTCAAATTCCAATTGGAGGGCACAAGCATTCCAGCCTCACAGGTGCCCTCTGAACACCTTTGCTTCCTAACTAGTCTTCCCAGCTGGAAAACCCCTGAGAGGAGCAGAGGGTTTTCCCACATGAAACAGGGGGCTTGCAATTCCTTGGAAGGTACTCATCCCTCAAGCCTCTTTCCTTGGGGGGGACATGAAAACTGACCTCCAGCCTCCAGGGAATATGCCCTTTTCCCTTCCAGCAAAACAGGCAGCACTTGCCTGATAACTGATGGAATGATGGACTTTCTCTCTTCTGTGACTTCAGGAGGCAATGTGAGCTCCTGTGTGCACCTTTCTTCACAGAGGACAGCTGTCTGCCATAAACTTCATATGAGTCATTTGAGAAACAAGGCTACAGCCATGTGGTCCTCTGGATCAGCTTCTTTCTGTGTTGAGAGAACAACTGGGTTTACAGGCATGGAATGAGAAGCCTGGATAGAACTCACTTCCTGAGGTAGTTTCAAAGCAGGTGGGTTTTGGCTATACTTCTAGCAAAATAGAGAGTCTGGCTTATGCCATAGGTCTTGTAACACAGTCGATCCAATATGCCTATTGATTGCAGGGTTCACTGAAACTTCAGGAGAGAATTATGGCACACTGTGTTCTCCCATGGAAAATGTTGTGGACCCAGCATCCATTTCTTCCTGCAAGACTTTTGAGCATGAATCTGTACATGATCACATTTGTCAGGGAATGTGCTGCTCTTCTTTGTGGGTGGGAAAGCTGAAAATTCCTTGGAGGCCATTGGTAAAATTTCCCTTGTCTTTAAATCAAGAATGTTGTAGGGTGAGATCCTTGCAAGGGATGGTAAGCACCTTGTTTCCTTGGAACAGACTCCCCTTTCCACAAAGTGCCTTGCCAGCAGTGAAGAAAAGTCAAGCAGCAGGGGTGTTTGGCATGCAGCTTATACTCCTCTGGAATCCCACTTGTAAATGGGGTCATGACTCTTTTGTCATCAGGCCCCAATGTGAACGTGGTCACACAGTCTCTGTACCTCAGCTTCTGAGCAGTGAAAGAGATACACATGCCACCCACTGAGACCTTCTGTATTGAACTTTTCTCTGCAGAGGCTCTGCATGCTGTGTATGGCCTAAGCAGTGCATGCCCTAGGGAGGCCTAGGTGACACTGGCACTTCCCATAGAGTAGCAGTGGTCAGAGAAATCCTGTCAGTGTATTTCACTCTGGAGGCCCATTGAAGGTTCTGCCTGAGCCAGAGAGACGTCATGTAGGAATCCCAGGGGGAGTGCTCAGCACACTGTTTTTCTCATTGCAGCTTCATTTTTCTCACTTGGGCCACCCAGCCTGGCAGTTAGGGACTCCCTAGAACTGTGTTGCTGAGGCAGTATGAACGTTGGGGAATTCTAGCTCTGCAAGCATTGGATGTGTGCCTTTAACATTGCTTTGCATACAAAGGTGATTGCTTGGGCCGTGAACTCTAGAGAGAGTTTCCACACACAGGGGAGGCTTTCTGCACACAGTTTTCCAAAGTCTAATCGGTGCCAAACTGAGCCCCTGTTTGCTATGGGTGGCACTCACCCGTCCCTGAACTGCTACATGGACCAAGATTTCATAGAACCTGATGCAGGCCTTTCTGGATGGAGACACTGCAGCTCATTTGGAGGCTCTCAGTCAATTTCCATTCACCTTTGAGTTCAAGGTTGTTGTGGGACGAGGTCCTAGCAAGGAATGGCAAGCACCCTGTTTCTTTTGATTAGACTCACATGTTCTCAGTGTCACTTGCTGGCAGCCAAGGAAAGACAGGCAGCTAGCGTGATTTGCATGCAGCTTGGAGACCACAACTCCTGCTTCCCAAGGGCAAAATGATGACTTTTCTCATCAGGCCCTAATTTCAAAGTGGACAGCCAACATCTGTTTCTGCAGCTTCCAATCTGTGAAAACACACACATGCTCACACTGGGCCCTTCAATGAATGAATTTTACTCCCCAGAAGGTCTGAATGCCACACATGGCCTATGCAAGAGAAGGCTCTAGTAGACCGAGGGGACCCAGAGACTTGCCATGATCTAGCAGTGCTCAGGGAAAAGCTGTCCTTTTCCTTCAGGCTGGATGCAATTTCAAGTTTCTGCTTGGCATGGAGAGAGGTCAGGCTGGAGATTCACGTGGGAAGGATATCTCAGAGTGTTTTCCCTATAGCTCCATGTCTCTCAGTAGGACTGACAAGCAGGGAAAGAAAAGCCTTGCTAGAACTGGGTACTGAGTAAGTTTCAAAGGAGATGGAACTCTGGGTGTGCAGGCTAGAGAGTCCTGCTTACGCCTTCACTCTGACTATACAGCCGACCTTAAGTGTGTTTAAGGTAGGAGATACATGGGCCCCTGACTAGGCATTCAAACTGGCCTTTTCACACCTCTGGGGTGAGAAGAATTTGAGCTACAGCCCAGACATTCATTACCAGTTCCCTGTTTACACTTCCTAAGGCAAGAGACAACTGGGCTCCAGATTACATATTTATGGCCAGACTCCTGTCTATATTTTGAGGTTTGCACCTTGATATAAGAAACAGCAAAAGAAATGGGGTAAATATCTGGACATTTGGACCCTTTTTTTGGCAGGGACAGAGAGGGGCTAGCCCTGTTAAGAGATCTAGAGGCCATATACTCTCCATCTTTGGGACAAGGGAGACACTACCTGTGGGTAAAAGCCTACATGGGGTCAAAAAGGCACGGGATGCCAGACAATAATAAGTCTTGCTAAAGTCCATCTTAATTGAGGGGTGCCTGTGCACCCAGTGGAGGTTCAAAGGCAAATGAACCCTGGGGGCAAAACAATATGATTGGCCAAGAAAGAGACACAGACCTGGAAGACCACCCCTTTATAAAGAATTTAAACTCCCCAAAAACGTGATTCTGGGAACTCTCCCTGAGCTTGCCTTTACATCATTCTGCATGTACTTTGCTTTTCCAATAAACATTTTTCCTTTTCTCTTTACTTTCTGCCTCCTTGCCTGAATTCATTCTTGATAAGGCAGGCAAGAACTAGGGACCCACGCCCTAACCACTGGCCCCCGTGGTACCAGACTGGGAACTAGAATTAAGATCTCTCTTCCAGCTACTTCTTACTGCTGCCTTCTACAAGCTGCAGCTTACTGCTGCTGCATCGGAAATCAGCTTGGTGCTGAAACCCAGGAAGTGAAGCTAAACTGCAGGCCTTGCCCAAACTGTTGGCTGCAAATCCTATGGCATCTTTTCGTCAACCCTCCATTTCTAGCCAAGCCAGCTAGAAATCCTCAAAATTCTCTCATGCTTTCTCTCTCTTTCTCTCTCCCCGTTTCTCACACTTGCAAAAAACACTTTGCTTTGTCCTCTCCCTCATTTTCTTGCTTTGTCCTCTCCCTCATTTGCTTTGTCCTCTCCCTCATTTTCCCTTTGCTTTGCTTTGTCCTCTCCCTCATTTGCTTTGTCCTCTCCCTCATTTTGCTTTTGCTTTGTCCTCTCCCTCATTTGCTTTGTCCTCTCCCTCATTTGCTTTGTCCTCTCCCTCATTTGCTTTGTCCTCTCCCTCATTTTCCCTCTCTGCCTGACTTTCCTTCTCAAGACCGGAAAGGCATAAACTCTGTCAGTTCACAGCATTATGGCTCCCCCCAAGGACAATCGAGGGTGGCAGGGGAAATCCCCCAGGCAGTGCAGATTCAAATAATGCTTGGGTGACAACTGATGCTGTCCTTTGGGACATGGTGCAAATATGATTTCTAACCTCACAGGAGCCCAACGAGTCATTCTTGCATTCACTCTCCCTCTCTCAAGTGCACTCCCTCTCTCCCTCACTCCCTCTCTCACTCTCCCTCTCTTGCAATGGCTGTTTTGCTCGCTGGCTCTCTTGCGCTCTCTGTCCCATATTAAACCCTCCAGTATGCCTTTTTCGTCCACTTTGCTTGCACAGCAAGGCTCTTTTTCACTTCATATCTCCAAGCTCTTTTAGTAGAGAGCTTCCTAAATATCATTCATAAACTACGTTCCTGCCCCTGCCAAACCCAGTGCTGCCTGTTTCAGACAAAATCATCAGATGACTCCCAATTCTATCTTAGCTGTGACACCAACTGGGCCAAGGATTTTGGATACTTCTGCTGTCTAGTCTGTCACATTACTCAATACCAAGAAATTTACTATGATGTTTTCTCCACCTCCTGGCCCTTGAGCCCTGAACTCCATGCCATCTCCCATAGCACCCAACTCCAATGTCTCTAAGGGTTCATCTTTACATCTATCACAACACCTTCATGCCAGGCCTTGGCAGCCTACACAATGCTATGGAAAGCCTATCAGGCTGGCCATTACCCATGGGCCTGGATTACAAATTGTATAGACGCTCAGTCTCCAGGAATTCAACCCAGCATGGGAAAACTTATCATAGGGCATAGACTCTATAGATCCTTCCCTCCTAAGTAAAGTCCTAAGAAGAATCCTGGTGACTGGTCTACACTGCCTCAAAAGCCCTTCTCTGGCTGTGCTGGGTTGGGTGTCTTGCTCAAGGCTTCCATAGGGACCACAGATGTTTGGTCAGGATTTAGTGGGGAACAAGCTAGAAAGCCCCACGGTTTGAAGGGTAGTAGGGGGATGCCCCAAACCCCTTTGAGGGATTCGAGCCTCCTAGGAAGTGTTTTTGGGACCCTGGATTCCCTTCTGGGAGTCTCTTGTTCTCAGTTGCAGGTTACTCAACATGGGAGAATCACATTCCTAGCCAGAAGAAAGAACTCTGGAGTGTATCCTTAAGAACTGGAAATATTGTAAGACAGAAAGGCTAAGATAAAAAAAACTTAAGCTTTGCTGTAGCAGTGCCTGACCTTTATATATGTTGGGAAAAGGAGAAAAATGGCCTGAAAACGGGTCTCTAAATTAAGATACTATTTCACAGTTGGATCTTTACTGTCACAAAATAAGAAGATAGACTGAGGTTCCCTATGTTCAAGGTTTCATATTACCTTACCAAAATCCCTCCCTGTGTAGCCCTCATGATTTAAATCCCAGGGAATCAGAAAAAATCTCCTGAAATTTTAGGTGATCCTCTTCTCAGCATTTTCATCTCTCAGGAGGGAAACCCAGCTCTTTTTACTCCCAGCAGTATCCCCACTTCTGTGTAGACACTCACTTCTCCTGATCCCTCTGACCAAGTCCAAACTCCACTTCCCTATGTCCCTCTATACTTTCCAACACCCCAGATTAGAGAAACTAGTCCTGCAGGAGAGACCTGCAGTGGGTCTTCTTATCTCCCAGGAGCAGAATAATTATGCCCTCTTAGGGAAGTGGCAAACAGTAAAGGGACAATCAAAGTACAACTGCCCTTCTCTTTAATGGACTTGGCCCAATGCAAACAAATTGGGCCAATTACCTGAAGAGCCTAGTAAGTTTGTGGAAGGGTTTCAGGCCCTAACTCTGTTTTATGACATAACTTGGAAGGATATTCAAGTGACTTTATCCACCTGCTGTACAACTGAGGAAAAACAGAGAATCTGGGTGACAGCCCAGGGGCACACTGACCAGCTTGCCAAAGACCAGCCTGAGCATTATGCTATGGGTGGAGATGCAGTCCCAAATCAGGAACCTCCTTGGAATTCTAATTCCCAGGTGGGAACAGAAGCCAGGAGACATATGATCCAATGTGTGTTAGAGGGGATCAAAAAGTGTATCCAAAAGCCAGTCAATTATGAAAACGTTAAAGAGGTAACCCAAGAAGAAAAAGAAAAGCCAGCCCTCTTTCATGGGGGGGCTTGTGGAGGCATTTAGTCTACTAACCTAGATCCCTCCATTTCCGAAGGTTGATCCCTGCTGGGACAACACTTTGTCAGCCATTCTGCCCCTGACATTACGCGAAACCTCCAATATTTACAATTTGGTCCACAAACCCCCATGTCCCAACTCCTTGAGGTAGCTTTTGGGGTATTTAACAATCGAGATCAGGCTGAGGGAGAATAAAAAGACCGAATGTGAGAAAAGACAGGCCAGGGCTCACATAAACCTGATAGCCATTGCTGTCAGCCATGCCTTGTGATCTCAGGACAACCCAAAGGGGACGGAGAGGTTTGCGTATTGGTCTGCAGGTGAAACAAATAAGGTGGAATGCTACAACTGCAGATCAACCAGCCACTGGGCCTGAGAATCCAAGAAAGAGGCCCCCAGGCCATGCCCAGCTGGGAAACAATCAGGCCATTGGAAGAGGGACTTCCCTCAGTCCTGAAGGGGAAGGGGGGGCTACAGCTCCTGACATGGCCATACTGGATGACTGAGGCTGCCAAGGGATTCTGGCAGCTCCCCCCAATGAGGTGTCCAACTCCATCAAGGAGCCCCAGGTAGTCCTTGATGCAGCAGGTAAGAAAATCGATTTTTAAATTGATCTGGGGTCCACTTCCTCTGTCTTAATTTCTCACAGTGGACCTCTTTCCTCCAAAAGCTCTAATGTAACTGGTGTTGACAGAAAGCCTCAAACTCGTTACTTTACTGGACCTCTCACTTGCCAATTTGAACAGCATTTGATTTCCCATAGCTTCTTAGTTATGCCTGAGTGTCCCACCCCACTACTGGGGAGAGACCTTCAGTGTTCCCTTGGGGCCATACTCTGGTTAGGGTGCCCCAAGAAGCTCATTATCTTGACTCTAACTGAGGCAAACAAGCCCAAAGAGCAAAATCTCATTCTCAGCCACATTCTACAAGCAGTGAACTCTAATGTGTGGGACTAAAGAGTCCCTGGAAAAGCCTTAAATGCCCAACCTGTAAAAATTAGCCTTAAGCCAGAGGCTGCTTCCCCTAACAAGAGACAGCACTTCATCAAACTAGAAACAAAAAGAGGGTTACAACCCCTCATAGAAAAATTCTTCAAGCGTGGTCCCTTGGCACACTGCCAGTTTCCAGGAAGACTCCTATTCTGCCAGTGGTTAAACCAAATGGGATATATAGGATGGTCCAAGACCTTAGGGTAGTAAATGATGCTGTGATGCCCATCCATCTCCTTGTGGCCAATCCGTATACCATCCCAGCCCAGGTCCCTGAAAATGTCAAATGGTTTACTGTATTTGACTTTAAGGATGCCTTCTTTGGCATCCCTGTTCATCCGTCATCATGGTATCTGTTTGCCTTCAAGTGGACAAACCCTGACTCAGGCAAAATGCAACAATATCCATGGACAATATTGCCTCAGTGGTTTTGGGACAGCCCACACTTGTTTGTCCAGGCCCTAGGAAAGGAACTAAGGAAACTTCGCTTAAAAGAAGGTGCTATCTTACAGTATGTAGATGATCTTTTCATTTGTAGCCCCACAAAGAAAGCCTCAAATCAAAATATGATTGAGGTTCTTAATTTCCTCAGAACCCAAGGTTACAGAGTGTCTCCAAAACAGACACACATTTTGAAACAACAAGTTAAGTATCTGAGATATATTATAAATCCTGGGAGCAGACAGCTATCTCCAGACAGCACACTAGCTCTATTGGGTCTAAGTGTACCAAAGACTAAGAAACATTTCTGTACCTTTTTAGGCACGGCAGGGTTTTGCAGAATTTGGATCCCAGGATTTGGGCTGATGGACAAGTCCCTGTATGAAGTCACTAAAGGCCCAGATACAGAGCCTTTCCTCTGGACTGGGGAACAGGAAAAGGCTTTTAATGATCTCAAGCAGGCACTAACCAGAGCTCCTGCACTGGGTCTCCCCAATTTAAAGAACCCATTCATCTTGTATGGAACCAAGAAACAGGGAACAGCTCTGGGGGTCTTAGTACCAAAGCTAGGGCAAGTTCCCTAGCCCATAGGCTATTTCTCCAAGCTACTAGATTCCATGACTCAAGGTTGGCCTGGCTGCTTCTGGGCAGTAGCTGCCACTGTTTTATTGGCAGAAGAAGCTAACAAGCTTCCCTTTGGACAGTCGCTAGAAGTCCAGACCCCCCACCAAGTACAAGGGATTCTGGAGATCAGAAGGCACCACTGGCTAATGGGAGGCTGACTAACCATCAGGCTTTCCTTCTTGATCCTCCAGAAGTGACTCTCAAAACTTGTCACACCTTAAGCCCAGCTCCACTGATCCCTGCTGAAGACCCAGAACTGATACATTCTTGCCTTGAAACCTTGGACCAGGTCTATTCCTGTAGGCCTGATCTAACAGATTAAGCCATAGAAAATCCTGAGCAAGAATGGTTTCCTGATGGCAGTAGTTTCATTAAAGATGAAGTCAGGAGGGTGGGGTACACCATTGTAAGTGCTCACAGAATCATAGAAGCAAAAACTTTGCCATACAATACCTGGAATTATGTTTCTCAGGCAGTTTGACAGTGGGGGAAGTTTTTCTCTCCAAGAAAGGCAGGCCTGCCTAGAACATTGCCTTGCACACAAAAGTGATTCCTCTGGTCCCTGACCCTGGGCAGAGACTTTCCTCCCACTGGAGGGATTTATGCACACATTTTTACCTGATTTGAAATTGGTGCAAACCCAAGCATCCATGTGCTATGTATGGCACTCTCCTATAGAAGCCCTACAAGTACCATGATTTCATGGAATCTGCTGCAGGCCTTTCTGGTTGGAGAGACTGCAGCTCGCCAGGGACCAAATGGTCAAGTTTCATTCAACTTCAAGTTCAACAGTGTTGTGGGATGAGGTTCTTGCTAACATTGGTGAACACCCTGAGTCTTTTGATGCGACTCTCATGTTCTCAGGGTCACTTGGCAGCAGAGAAGACAAGACAGGCTTCAAGGGTGATTTGCATGCAGATTGGAGGCCACAAGTCTCCTGCTTTCCAAACAGGTAATGACTGCTTTTCCCATCAGGCCCCAATTTCAGAGATGACACCCAGCCTTTGTATGTGCAGTTTCCGAGCCATGAAAAGACCCACCTGCCACACAATTGGCCCTTCCATGAGTGAATTTTGCTCCCCAGGGTGTCTGAAATGCCATATATGGCCTAAGTGAAGGAAGGCCCTAGTAGGCGTAGGGGCCCCAGGGATTTTCCATGTCCTAGCAGTGCTCAGGGAATAGCTGTCCTATTTCTTCAGGCTGGATGCAATATCGAGTTTCTACTTGAGGTAGAGAGAGTTGAAGTAGGAGATCCATTGGGAAGGCACAGAGTTCTTTTCGTGGAGCTGTGTCTCCCTCTGCTGGCTGATAAGCATGAAGGCTAAGCCTCGCTAAAACTGGTTGCTGAGGAAATTTCAAAGCAGGAGGAACTCTTGCTATACAAGCTAGAGAGTCCTGCCTAGGCCTTCACTCTGGCAACAAACAAAGTCGATCCTAATTACCTGTGGGTTGATGGATGCTCTCAAGCTGCAGGACATACTTTTTTGGCACACAGTGTTCTCCGATGGAGAACCGTGAAGAACCAATTGCCCATTACTCCCTCAAGGGATTTTAGCATGACAACAGTGCATTGCCAAATGGTCGTGGAAAGTGCTACAGGACTTCCTGGATAAAAATCTGCAAGGTATTGGAGGCTACTCATCAAGTATCATGTGTCATTTAGAATAAGAGTGTTGTAGGATGAGATCCTAGCAAGGGAGAGCAAGCAACTTATTTGGTTGGAATAGACTGACTTTTCCACAAAGAGGCTTTCCAGCAGTGAAAAAAGGTCAAGCAGTGAGGGTTTTTGGCATGCAGCTAACAGGCCACATGACTCCTCCTTGAAAATGGGGTAATGACTGTTTTGTCATCAGGCCCCAATGTGAACATTGATACACAGCCCTTGTACCTGCAGCTTCCAAGCAGTGAATGAGACACACATGCAACACACTGAGCCCTTCTATAATGAACTTTGTGTCATAGAAAGATTACTTGCTGTTTATGGCCAAAGCAGGAGACAGCCCTAAGTAAGTGTAGGTCACAAAGGGACTTGCAAGGCCTTGCAGTGGTCAGGGAAGGCCTGTCAGTTTAATTCTGACTCAAAGCACATTCAAAGTTCTACTGGAGTCACAGAGACTTCAGGTAGTACTTCCCAGGGTGAATGCTAAGCACAGTGATTTTTCAGAGCACATCCAGATTCTTCACTCAGGCTGAGCAGCCTGTCTGTCATAGACTCCCTAGAATTCTGTTTCTCAGGCAACTTAACAGTAGGGGAAGTATAGCTCTCCAAGGGAGGTAGGCCTGCCTAGAACATCACTTTGCATACAAAGGTGATTCCCTTGGCCCCTGGCAATAGGGAGACACTTTCTTCCCACAGGAGAGACTTTCGCACACACTGTTCCTCAGGGAAAGTAATGCAAAACTGAGGACCCATTTTCTATGAATGTAATTCTCCCATTGAAGCCCTACATGCACCATGATTTCATGGAATCTGCTGCAGGCCTTTCTGGAGGGAGAGACTGCACCTCCCCTGGAAACTGTTGGTCAAGTTTCATTCACCTATGACTTCAACAGTGTTGTGGGATGAGGTCCTTGCTCAGGTTGGTGAACACCCTGAGTCTTTTGATGAGACTCTCATGTTCTCGGGATGCTTGGCAGCAGAGAAGATAAGACTAGCAGTAATGGTGATTTGAATGCTGATTAGAGGATTCAAATCTACTGCTTCCCAAATGAGTAATGACTGCTTTTCCCATTAGGCCCCAGTTTCAAAGTGGACACCCAGGCTCTGTATATGCAGTTTCCGAGCTACAAAAAGATACACATTCCACACACTGGGCTGTTCCATGAATGAATTATGCTCCCCATATGATCTGAATGCCATAGGTGGCCAAAGTGATAGAAGGCCCTAGTAGCCCGGGGGGACCCTGGGATTTGCCATGGCCTTGGAGTGCTCAGAGAATAGCTATTCTATTTCTTCAGGCTGGATGCAATTTTGAGCTACTGTGTGAGGTAGAGATAGTTGAGGTAAGATATCCATGGGGGAAGGCAAAGCACAGAGTTTTTTCCTCGTAGCTCCAGCTCCCTCTGCTGGCTGACAAGCATGGAAGGAAAACTCTCATTAGAACTGGGTCCCTGAGGAAGTTTGAAAGTAGAAGAAACTCTGGCTATACAAGCTAGAGGGTCCTGCCTATGCCTTCACTCTGGCAACAATGTCTATCCCAAGTGCCCGTGGGTGTGAGGATGCTCTCAAGCTGCAAGACAGACTTTTGGCACACAGAGTTCTCTGATGAAAAACCATGAAGACCCGTTCACCCATTACTTTCTGCATGGCTTTTAGCATGACAGCAGTATACTGCCAAAGGTCATGGAAAGTGCTGCAGGCCTTTCTAGATTGAAAAGCTGCAGATTTCTTGGAGGCTAGGGGTCAATTTTTGTGTGTCCTACAGATCGAGTGTTGCAGAATGAGCTCCTAACAAGTTAGAGAAAGCAGCTTTTAGGTTGGAATAGACTAAGTTTTCAAGAAAGATGCTTTCCAGCAGTGAAGAAAGGTCAAGAAGCAAGAGTGTTTCACATGCAGCTTTGAGCCACATCAATCACAGTTCAAAATGGGGTAATGACTGTTTTGTCACAAGGCCTCATTGTGAACATTGAAACACAGCCAGTGAACCTGCAACTTCAAAGCAGTTAAAAAGACACACATGCAACACACTGGAACCTTGTACCATGACCTTTGATCCCTAAAGGATCTGCATGTTTTGCATGGCCTAAGTGGGTGCAGGCCCTAAGCAAGCTTAGGTGACACTGGGACTTGCCAGAGCCTCACAGTGGTCAGGCAAGTCCTGTCAATTCAGTTCTGGCTAAATTCACATTCAAGGTTCTACTTGAGGCAGATGCATTTCAGTTACGGCTTCCCAGGGTGAATGATAAGCACAGTGTTTTTCAGAGCACATCCAGGTTCCTCATTTGTACTGAGCTGCCTGTCAGTCATAGACTGTCTAGAATTATGTTTCTCCTCACAGGCATCACACACATCATGAGTGTGTCATGTCCCTTGTGTGTCATCTAATCTTGGTCACATCCCATCCAGCATATTGTTACCTCATGTGTGTCACTTGCATTGTGAGTGTGTCACTTCCCTCGTGTGTCACTTAACCTGGTCACTCCAGAGCTGGCATGATTTCGCCTCACATGTGTCACAAGCATCACAAGAGTGTCATGTCCCCTCTGTGTCACCTCACCTCAGTCACACCCCACCCAGAGTGTTGTCAGCTCACACATGTCACATGCATCACCAGTGTGTAACTTCCCCTGTGTGTCACCTTGCCTTGGTCACACCCCACCTGGAGTATTGTCACCTCACATATGTCACATGTGTCGTGAGTGTGTCCCTTCCCCCTTGTGTCACCTTGCCTCATTCAGACCCCACTGGGCATGTTGTCACATGACACCTGTCATATGCATCATGAGGGTGTCACATCCCTTGTGTGTCACCTTGTCTTTGTCACATCCCAACTCCCATGTTGCCACCTCACACATGTTCCAGGCATTGAAAGTGTGTCATGACCCTTGTGTGTCACCTTGCCTTGGTCACACCATACCTGGCCTGTCATCATATCACACTTCTTCTATGCATCATGAGTGTGTCTCCTCCCCTGTGTGTCACCTCACCTCGTTCACACCCCACCCTGCAGGTTGTCACCTCATGCATGTCACACACATCACAAGTATGTCACATCCCCCATGTGTGACCTCACCTCAGTCACACCACACCCAGCATTGTGTCACCTAACGTGTCACATGCATTGTGAGTTTATGTCCTATGTGTGTCACCTCACTTCTGTCACACCCCATGTGGCATTTTGTCACCTGAATTGTGTCATATGCATTGTGAGTTTGTCACATCACCCATGTCTCACCACACCTCAGTCACACCACACCCATCATGTTGTCACCTCATGTATGTCACTTACATGATGAGTGTTTTATGTCCCCCATGTGTCACCTCACTTCAGTCATACCACCCCCAGCACTGTGTCACCTAATGCATGTCAAACACATTGTGAGCTGGTCATGTCCCACATGTGTCACCTTGCTTCAGTCACACCCCATGCAGCATTTGTCACCTCATGCATGTCACATGCATTCTGAGTGTGTCACATCACCCATGTGTCACCTCACCTTGGTCACACCACACCTGGCATGTTGTCACTTCATGTGTGCAACCCACATCATAAGTGTGTCATGTCCCCCATGTGTCACTTAGCCTTGGTCACACCAAACCTGCCAATTTGTCACCTTGCATGTGCCACATGCATTGTAAGTGTGTCACATCCCTAAATGACACCTCTGCCTCAGTCACACCCCACCAGGGGGATTGTCACCTCACATGTCAGCTGTATCACGTGTGTCATGTCCCCTCCATTTTACCATGCCTTGGTCACATAACACCCAGTGGGTTGTCACCCTGCACATCACCCATATTGTGAGTGTGTCACTTCCTCTCATGTCACCTCACCTTGGTCTCGACTCACCCAGTGGGTTGTCAACTGATGTGTGTCACCCACATTGTGACTGTGTCATGTCCCCTGTGTGTCACCTCACCTCAGTCACACTGTAGCTTCTGGTTTGTCACCTTGCTTGTGTCACATGCATCATGCCATGTCCCCCATGTGTTGCCTTGGCTTGGTCACACCCCATCTAGTGGGGTGTCACCTCATGTGTGTCACCCACATCACGAGTATCTGACAGCCCCCACATGTCCCCTTGCCTTGGTCAAACCCCACATGGCAGGTTGTCACCTCACATGTCAATCACATTGCGAATGTGTCAAATAAACTGCATGTCACCTTGCTTGGTCACACCCCACCTGGTGGGTTATCACCTCGTGTTTGTCACCTGCATCACGAGTGTCTCATGGCCCTTGCATGTCACCTCAACTTAGTCACACCCCACCTGGTGGGTTGTCACCTCAAGTGTGTCACCTGAATTGCGAGTGTGTCATGTCCCCCATGTTTCACCTCACCTCAGTCACACCCTACCCAGTGGGTTGTCACCTCATGTATTACATGCAACTGGAGTGCATCACGTCCCCCATGTATCACCTCACATCAGTCACATCCCACAAGGTAGGATGTCACCTCACCCATGTCACCTGCATCATGAATGTGTCACATCCCCCATGTGTCACCTCACCTCAGTCACAACCTACCCAGTGGTTTGTCACATCATGTGTCACCCTCATCATGAAAGTGTCACATCCCCACATGTCACCTCACCTCTGTCACAATCCAGCTGATAGGTTGACACATCATGCATGTAAGCTGCATCATGAGTGTGTCACATCCCCTGTGTGTCACCTCACATTGTTCAGACCCCACTTGGCAGGATGTTACCTCACAAGTGTCACTTGCATCATGAATGTGTCACTTCCCCCTTGTGTACCTCACCTCAGTCACACACCACCCAGCAGATTGTCATCTCACACATGTCACCCACATCACAAGTGTGTCATGTCCCCCATCTGGAACCTCTCCTTGGTCACACCCCACTGAGTACATTGACACCTTGTGTGTCATCCACACCGCAAATGTGTCATGTCCCCCACATGTCACCTCCCTTAGGACACACACCACCCAGTGGGTTGTCACCTCATATGTGTCACTCACATCATGAGCATATCACATGCCCTGCATGTCACCTCACCTTGGTCATACCCCACCAGTGGGTTGTCAGCTCACGTGGGTCACCCACATCATGGGTGTGTCATGTCCTCTGTGTGTCACCTCCCCTCAGTCACATGAAACCCAGTGGGTTGTCACCTTGCATGTGTCACCCACATCATGAGTTTGTCACGTCTCCTACATGTCACCTCACCTCAGTCACACCAAACCCTGTGAGTTGTCAACTTGCACATCACCCACTTCAGGCCTGTGTCATGTCTCCCTTGTGCCCCCTTGCCTCAGTCACACTGAACCAGCTGGTTTGTCACATCTCATGTGTCACTCCCATCATGAGTGTGTCACATCCACTGTGTGTATCCTTGCCTCAGTTATGCCACACCCAGTGAGTTATCACCTCATGTGTCACATGCAACTGGAGTGTGTCACATCCCCTGCATGTAACCTCAAGTCTGTCACACCCTGCTGGCAGGATGTCATCTTGCCTGTGTCACCAGCATATTGATTGTTTCACATCCCCCTCATGTCTCCTGGCCTTGGTCTGTCATCACCTGGTGGGTTGTCACCATGCATGTGTCACCTGCATGGTGAGTGTGTCACATCCCCAGTGAGTCACCTTGCATCAGTCACCTGCATCACAAGTGTCTCACTGCCCCTGCATGTCACCTTGCATCAGTCACACCTCATCCACTGGGTTGTCATCCCACATGTGTCACATGCCTCACGAGTCTGTTAAGGCCCACACATGTCACATCACCTCAGTCAAATCTCACGCATTGGGTTGTCAACTGGAGTGCATCATCTGCATCATGAGTGTATTACATTCCTCACGTATCACTTCACCTCAGTCACACCCCACCAAGTGTGTTGGCATCTCATGCGTGTAACCGACATCACGAGTGGTCATATCACCCACATGTCACCTCACCTCTGTCACACACCACCAGGTGGGTTTTCATCTCACATATGTCACCCACATCATGAGTGTACCACGGCCCCTGCATGTAAAGTCACTTTGGTAACACCACACTCAGTGGGTTGTCACCTTGTGTGTGTCACCCACATCACGAGTGTGTCACATCACACATGTGTCACCTTGCCTCAGTCACACTCCAACTGGTGGGCTCTCACATCTTGTGCCACACATAACCTGACTGTGTCACATTCCCATGCATGTCACCTCATGCCAGTAACACCCCAATGACAGGAAGTCACCTCACCCACATCACCCACATTGTGAGTGTATCACATCACTTGCATGTCACCTCACATTCTTCACACACCATCCGGTGGATTCTCACCCACCACATGATGTGTTGTCACCTGACTCCTTCAACCACCATAACATGTTTGTCACATCACCCACATGTCACCTCACCTTGGTCACACACCACATGACATGTTTTCACCTCAATAATGTCACCTGCATTGTGCATATGTCATGTCAAATGCATGTCACCTCTCCTCGGTCACACACCACACCACAGGTTGTCACTTGAGTCATGTGACTTGAATTGTGAGTGTGACACGTCACCCAAGTGTCCCTTCATCTCAGTCACATACAACATTGCATGTTCACATCACTCATTTCAATCACATTGTGTGTGTGTCAACACCTGCGTGTCACCTCTCATTGGTCTCATGCAACAGCAATGGTTGTCACCTCCCTCATGTCACCTGTATCGGAAGTATGTCACATCACATGCATGTCTCCTAAGCTCAGTCACACACCTCACAAGAAGTTGTCACATCAGTTATGTCACCTGCATCACAAGTTGTCACATCACCATCATGTCACATCACATCATTCACACACCACGTGACATGACAGGTTTTTCACATCACTCATTTCACCTGCATAGCAGGTGTGCCACGTCACATGCTTGTCACCTCACCTCAGTCACACCACATGATGGATTGTTACTTTACTCATGTCACCTGCATCATCAGTCTGTCACATCACCCACATGTCATCCTACATCAGTCACACACCAACAATGCATGGTCACACCACTCATGTCACCAAAATCATGAGTGTCACACATCACTCACATTCTCCTCATCTCGGTCACACACCACACAATGGATTGTCAACTCACTCATGTCACCTGCTTCATCAGTGTGTCACATCAGCCACATGTCCCCTCACCTCAGTCACACACCACACTATGGCATGTCACCTCACTCATGTCACCTGTATTGTGTGTGTGTCATGTCACCAGAGTGTCACCTCATTACAGTCACACACCACATGATGGGCTGTCCCCTCACTTATATCACCTGCATTGCGAGTTTGACATGTCACTCGCCTATCACCTCACCTCAGTCAAACATCACATAATGTGTTCAGCTCACTCACGTCACCTGCACTGCAACTGTGTCATGTCACCTGATTTCACCACACCTCAGTCACAAACCACATGAAGATTTGTCACCTCACTCATGTCACCTGCATAGTGAGTGTGTCACATCACCCACATGTCACTTCAAATTAGTTACACACCACATGATGGGTTGTCAACTCACATGTGTCACCTGCATCATGCATGTGTCACATCACCTGCATGTCACCTAACCTCAGTCACACACAACATGATGGGTTGTCACCTCACTTATGTCACCTGCAACATGAGTGTGACACATCACATTTGTGCCACCATTTCTTGTTCACACACCACATGGTGGGTTGTCACCTAATTCCTGTCAACCAAATCACGTATTGTCATATCACCAGCGTGTCACCTCACCTTTCTCACTCACCACACAATGAGTTGTCACCTCATTGCACCAACATTACTGGTGTTACATGTCACCCACTTATCAACTCACCTCTGTGACACACCACAAGAAGGTTGTCAACTCACTCATGTCACCTTCATCACGACTGTGACACATCAGTCATGTGTCACCTCATCCTGGTCACACATCACATGACAGGTTGTCACCTCACTCATGTCATCTCCCCATGTGTGTGTCACATCACCCACATATCACCTCACCTTGGTCACAACACAAAACAGGTTGTCACCACTCTCATGACACCTGCATCATGGGTGTGTCACGTCACCAGTGTGTCACCTCACCTCAGCCACACATCACATGATGTGTTTTCACCTTAATTTTACCTGCCTCACAACTGTTATAAATCACTTGTGTGTGACCTCCCTTCAGTTACACACCACAGGACAGATTGTCACCTCACTCATGTCACCAAAAACTTGCTTTTTATTGAGGCACCATGAAGGAATCTCTGTTGTTTGCAATTTAAAGTGTAAAACTATAGCACTCTTTTTCAGTAACTAAAAGGAAGCCATAGGATGTTACTGAGGGTCTATAGTTCCATCTAAACATACAGGGAGAGCCTTTGTTGCTATAATGTCTATGAGAAAAAGATGTTAATTTCATGAGAGAACCTAAATAGAAGAGACTACTTCTCCCTTTGGTTTTCAAAAAGGAAGCAAGAATTTGGAGACTGAGAGACAAGGTTTGAATAGCATGAGTATCAGTTTTGGATAACTGCAGAAGACTGACTTGCCTCTCATAAATATTCCTGTGCTCATCTGCCTGGAAAATTGATTATTTGTTCTGGAATATTTTTTGATAACATTCTAGCAATACCTTTAAAACATCATAGTCTTTATTAATATCATCTGTTCCTAGTATCCTAGGACACTCATGGAAAAGAAAACATAATGCCATCTACATGTAACAATGCACTCTGGTCATTTGACAACTACAGTATTGCCCTTGTGAGAGAAGGGCAGTCCAGTTTCCTCAGCTCATTCTTTTGCTTTCTAGTCACTAAACTCTAGACAGGAAGTTTGCTTTCTTCTGAACAGTTTTAAGTCCACGAGGTGCTTGTGTGTGTTTGCTCACCATGAAGACTTGTAAGCAGAGTTGCATCTCCATCCTTTCCATAGTGAGCTGTTCTAGGTTCCTCTTTGAGGACAAAAGTCCTCAGCTGCATATGGGAGTTCTTTCTCTTGCTATTTGGGACTCTATTCCCTGTATTGTCTTATGGCACCAAGGAATCGGGATCAATTTTCATAAAGTCAGGGGGCTCCATCCTTTCTTTCTCCATCTATACATCACCAACCTGGCTTCACAGTTTTAATCCTGCCTGTAAGCTGATGATTCCCAAACTCGAATCTCCACTCCAGACCTCTCTTCAAATCCAAGCCAACATATCCATCTTCCTATGAGACATCTCTATTCAGATGTCCAAGAGGTAAACTGAAGTTTACTATGCCCAATGGAATTCACTGTCTTGCTCGGGCTCATATTCCCCCAAAATAACACATCAACAACAAAACACTTCCTATTTTGAATTTGGTATCTCCAGTAAAGTTTTCACCTAGCCAGTTTTCTCTCCCTCACTCCCTTCTTCCTATTTCCTTTTCAAATCCTGTCAGGTTTACTTCTGAAATTTTATTTTTTTCCTTCTTGAGGCAAACATGCAATGAATAGCAACCTGTTGAAATCATCAAAAATTAGAATAAGGAAATAGATGGAAGAAAGATGGTGGAGGAGTAGGACGTGGAGATCACCTTCCTCCCCACAAATACATCAAAAATATCTCTACTTGGGGAGTGGCTCCTGGAGAACACCTTCCAAATGCCAGCAAGAGACCTCAGACCACTGAAAAGGCAAGAGAATTTCCATGTAATTGAGTAGTGCAAAGGAAAGAAGGAAAAAGAGAGACAAAGAATCCTGAGGAGACTGGTCCCTCTTGGAGGGAGTTGTGAGGGGAGGAAGACTCCCACACATGGGGGAGCCCCCTCACTGGTGGGAAAGGACAGGGGGAGCCTCTGAGCCCCCAGAAGAGAGAGCACTGGCAGGTGTGCTGAGGGCACAGCAGAGAGATCCTTGCATGGAGGAGTCAGGCAGCACTCCTGAGCCAGAGAAGCTAATCTGCTCACCCACAGCGGTGGTGGGGGCTGGGCACTGAGGTTTGGGCTTCAGAGAACCAACATCAGGAAGAGAGTTGTGGCTGGCTGCATGAGAACATCCTGGGGGACAGGTGTGCCAACACACTAGGAGGGAATTTGGGGAAAATACTGAGCCAGACAGAGAGGCAGGGGACTTTTCTTTCAGAGTGCTTGGGAGGAACTTCCCTCTCTGCAAACTCATAGGCTGTAAAACTGCGCAACATGTGGCTGATGAATCAAAAAGCCCACCTGCCGGGCCCTGCGTCCCTGCCCTGCCACACATCACCATGCCCAGCCTACTGCCCACACACCCAACCACTCCTCAGCTCCCCTCCACCTGTCATGTGCCACTGGGTCCTGCTGCCTGCCCACCTGCTGTTGCCAAGGGTCCTGTTGTAAGGCAAGTCATTGTCCACACCCTCACAGCAGCAGGTGAAGCCCACCAACACCAAGGGTCCCATGATCAGGACCAACTTCCCTGGGAGAATGCACAACACACCTCAGGCTCATGCTGACCTCTGCTGCTACAAGGAATCCCACAGATTTCAGTTAGACTGACATATCCCTACCTACCCCTGACCTGAAGTTGCAAGTGAGCCCCAATCATCTCTTTCACCCCCTCTTGACTGGGTGGGGAACCAACTCCTGAGAGCAACCCACACACAAAGTAAGGACCAAAACAAAAAATGATCCCCAAGGACTGCAGGACCAAAGAAGAGTAAGAGAAATAGCCATAGGAGGGGCAGATATAATGCCCATAGTAGGCTTGGTAGAGCCTGCATCTGTGGATCACCTGAACAGATGAGTGTTTCTACAATAGTGACTGTAGACATAGGGGACAATGGGGGACTGTGGGGACAAATATGCACAGGACTAATACCAGATCACAGTCTGAGCTCTCCACAGTCCTCTCCACAGCAGGTTCAGAGCCCTACCTAGAAGTATTGGAGGACTTCATGGTATGTTTATTTTGTTTCTGGTTTTAGATATTTGTTAGTTAAATTTTTACTATATATATTCACATGTGGATTTGCTTATAATTGGTATGGGTACTCTCGTCTTTCTTTTCTTTGCTCTCTCTTTTTCTCTTCTCTTTGGTTTCTTTTCCTCTTCTCTTTTTGCAAGTGCAAGTGTGCAGGTTTCCTTGTGTTATTTTGACTCATTAGAGTTGCTTTTATCACCAGTTTTGGGAATCTGTTTGTCCTTTCACCTTCTTCCCTTTTTTCTTCCTTTTTTCTTTGCTCTCCTTCTATCTCCTTTTTTCTCCATGCTGTGCAGCTTCCAGGCTCTGATGCCCCAGCTGGGGGTCAAACCTGGGCCTCTGAGACAGCAGAGCAGAGTCCAGGAGATTAGACCACCAGAGAACTCCTGACCCCATGGAATATTAATCAGCAAGTGCTCCCCCAGAGTTTTCATTCTCAACAACAAGCTCCAAATCCAACCAAAGGCCAGCAAGCTCCAGTGCTTGACAAGCCAAACAGGACAGAGATAAGAGGAATTACTACTAGGCAACATAAGGAAAGGAGACAGCAAACACTACAAATTACACAAAATGAGAAAACAAGGAAACACCTTACAGGAAAAGGACCAAGATAAAAACTTAGAAGACCAAATAAATAAAGAAGAAATTGGCAAATTGCCTGAAAAAGACTTCAGAGCAATGATAGTAAAGATGATCCAAAATTTTGAAAACAAAATAGAGAAAATACAAGAAACATTTAATAAGAACCTAGAAGAACTAAAGAGCAAACAAACAGTAATGAATAACACAATAACTGAAATTTAAAATACTCTAGACGGTATAAACAGCAGAACAATTGAGGCAGAAGAATTAGTGAGTTGGAAAGTAGAATAAGGAAATAACTGCCACAGAGCAGGAAAAAGAAAAAAAAAATAAAAAGCATGGAAGACAGTCTGAGAGTCCTCAGGAATAGCATTAAGTGGACCAACATTCGAATCAGGCATCCCAGAAGAAGAAGAAAAAAAGAAAGGGTCTGAGAAAATATTTTTGGAGATTATGGTGAAAAACTTCCCCACATGGAAAAGGAAAGAGTAAACCAAGTCCAAGAAGCACAGAGAGTCCCATATAGAATAAAAGAAAGGAGAAACACCGAGGCACATCTTAATCAAACTAACAAAAATTAAACACACAAAAAAATATTAAAAGCAGCAAGAGAAAAGCAACAAATAACATATAAAGGAAAACCCATAAGGTTAAGAGCTTATGTCTCTGCAGAAACTCTGCAGGCCAGAAGGGAGCGGCAGGAGATAATTAAAGTCTTGAAAGAGAAAGCCTACAACCAAGAATACTCTAACCAGCAAGAATCTCATTCAGATTTGATAGAGAAATCCAAAGCTTTACAGAAAAGCAAAAGTTAAGAGAATTCAGCACAACCAAACCAGCCTTGAAACAATTGCTAAAGGAACTTCTCTAGGCAGTAAACACAAGACAAGGGAAAGACCTACAAAAACACAGCCAAAACAATTAAGAAAATGGAAATAGGAACATACACACTGATAATTAACTTAAATGTAAATGGATTAAATGCTCCAACCAAAAGACACAGACTGGCTGGATGGACACAAAAACAAGACCCTTCTATATGCTGTCTACAAGAAACCCACCTCAGACCTAGGGACACATACAGACTGAAAGTAAGCAGATGGAAAAAGATATTCCATGCAAATGGAAGTCAAAAGAAAGCTGGAGTAGCAATACTCATATCAGACAAATTAGACCTTAAAGTAAGAACTATTACAAGAGACAAGGAAGGACACTACATAATGATCAAGCGATCCATCCAAGAAGAATATATAATAATTGTAAATATCTATGCACCCAACATAGAAGCACCTTAATACATAATGCAAGTGCTAACAGCCATAAAAGGGGACATTGACAGGAACACAATAAGAGTAGGAGATTTTAACACCCCCACTTACACCAATGGACAGATCATACAAACAGAAAATAAATAAGGAAACAAAAGCTTTAAATGAAACATTAGATCATCTTGACTTAATTGATATTTATAGGACAGTCTATCCCCAAACTACAGAATACAGTTTCTTCTCCAGTGCACACAGAACATTCTCCAGGATAGATCACATCTTGGGGCATAAATCTAATCTCAGTAAATTCAGAAAATTGAAATCATATCAAGCATCTTCTCCGACCACAACACTATGAGACTAGATATCAATCACAGGAAAAAAACTGTAAAAAATGCAAACACATAGAGGCTAAACAACAGGCTATTAAACAACCAAGAAGTCAATGCAGAAATCAAAGAGGAAATCAAAAAATACCTAGAAACAAATGACAATGAAATCATGGTGACCCAAAACCTATGGGACGCAGCAAAAGCAGTTCTAAGAGAGACGTTTATAGCAATACAATCCTACCTGAAGAGACAAGAAAAATCTCGAATACACAACCTAAACTTACACCTAAAACAATTACAGAAAGAAGAACAAAATCACCCAGAAGTGAGCAGAAGGAAGGAAATCATAAAGATGAGATCAGAAATAAATTTAAAAGAAATGAAAGAAGCAATAGCAAAGGTCAATAAAATTAAAAGCTGGTTCTTTGAGAAGATATACAAAATTGATAAACCATTAGCCAGACTCATCAGGAAGAAAAGGGAGAAGACACAAATCAACAGAATTAGAAATCAAAAAGAAGTAACAACTGACACCTCAGAAGTACAAAATACAAAAGATCATGAGAGACTACTACAAGCAACTAGACACCAATAAATCGGATACCCTGGAAGAAATGAATAAATTCTTAGAAAAGTACGATCTTCCAAGACTGAACCAGAAAGAAATAGAAAATATGAACAGACCAATCACAAGTAATGAAATTGAGACTGTGATTAAAAATGTCATAGCAAACAAAAGCCCCAGGCCAGATGGATTCACAGGCGAATTCTATCAAACATTTAGAGAAGAGCTAACACCTATCTTTCTCAAACTTTTCCAAAATATAGCAGAAGGAGGAACACTTCCAAACTCATTCTACAATGCCACCATCACCCTGATACCAAAACCAGGCAAAGATGTCACAAAAAAAGAAAATTACAGGCCAATATCACTGATGAATATAGCATAAAATCCATGATAATCTCAATAAATGCAGAAAAAGATTTTGACAAAGTTCAACATCCATTTATGATATAAAAAAAAAGCTCTCGAGAAAGTGGGCATAGAAAGAAGTTACCTCAACATAATAAAAGCCATATATGACAAACCAATAGCCAACATCATTCTAAATGGTGAAAAACTGAAAGCATTCCTTCTAAGGAGAGGAACAACACAAGGGTACCCACTCTCACCACTATTATTCAACATAGTTTTGGAAGTTTTAGCCACAGCAATCAGAGAAGAAAAAGAAATAAAAGGAATTCAATGGGAAAAGAAGAAGTAAAATTGTCACTCTTTGCAGGTGACATGATATTATACACAGAAAACCCTAAAGATGCTGCCAGGAAACTGCTAGCACTAATCAATGAACTTAGCAAAGTAGCAGGATACAAAATTAATGCACATAAATCTCTTGCATTCCTATACACTAACAAAGAAAGAGCATAAAGAGAAATTAAGGAAACACACCCATTTACCATTGTAACCAAAAGAATAAAATACCTAGGAAGAAACCTGCCTAAGGAGGCAAAAGACACTCTAAGACAGAAAACTATAAGATACTGATGAAAGAAACTGAAGATGATACAAACAGATGAGGGATATACCACATTCTTAGATTGGAAGAATCAACATTGTGAAAATGACTATCTTACCCAAAGCAATTTACAGTTTCAACACAATCCCTATCAAGTTACCAAAGGCATTTTTCACAGAACTAGAACAAGAAATTTTATGATTTGTATGGAAATGCAAAAGACCCCAATAGCCAAAGCAACCTTGAGAAGGCAAGATGGAGTTGGTGGAATCAGGCTCCCTGACTTCACACTATGCGAAGAGGTTACAGTGATCAAGACAGTATGGTACTGGCACAAAAACATAATGGTAGATCAATGGAACAGAATAGAGAGCCTGGAGATAAATCCATTCACATATGGGCACCTTATCTTTGACAAAGGAGGCAAGAATATACAATGGAAAAAAGACAGCCTCCTTAATAAGTGGTGTCCGGAAAATTGAACAGCTACATGTAAAAGAATGAAATTAGAACGCATCCTAACACCATACACAGAAATAAACTCAAAATGGATTAAAGACCTAAATGTAAGGCCAGACACTATAAAATTCTTAGAGGAAAACATAGGCAGAACACTCTAGGACATAAACAAAAACAAGATCCTGTTTGACCCAACTCCTAGAATAATAGAAATAAAATCAAAAATAAACAAATGGGACCTAACAAAACTTAAAAGCTTGTGCACAGCAAAAGAAACTATAAACTAGACAAGAAGAGAGCCCTCAGAATGGGAGAAAATATTTGCCAATGAAGCAACGGACAAAGGATTAATCTCCAAAATATACAAGCTGCTCATGCAGCTTAATACCAAAAAAGCAAATAAGCCAATCTACAAATGGGCAGAAGACCTAAATAGACATTTCTCCAAAGAAGACATGCAGATGGCTAACAAACACATGAAAAGATGCTCAACATCACTAATCATTCGAGAAATGCAAGTCAAAGCCACAATGAGGTATCACCTCACACTGGTCAGAATGTCCATCATCCAAAAGTCTGCAAATGATAAATGCTGGAGAGGGTGTAGAGAAAAGGGAATCCTCCTGCACTGCTGGTGGGAATGTAAATTGGTACAGCCACTATGAAGAACAGTATGGAGGTTCCTTAAGAAACTAAGAATGGAAGTACCATATGACCCAGCAATCCCACTACTGGGCATATATTCAGAGAAAACTATGAATCAAAAAGATATATGTACTGCAATATTCATTGCAGCTCTATTTACAATACCCAGGACATGGAAGCCATCTAAATGCCCATCAACAGATGAATTGATAAAGAGGATTTGGCACATGTATACAATGGAATATTACTCAGCCATAAAAGGGATGAAATCAAGCTATTCGTAGTGAGGTGGATGGACCTAGAGTCTGTCATACAGAGTGAAGTAAGTCAGAAAGAGAAAAACAACTATCATATGATAATGCATATAAAGGGAATCTAGAAAAACGTTACTGATGAACCTATTGGCAAGGCAGGAGTATGGGACACAGACATAGAGAATGGACTTGAGGACACAGAGGGGTAGGGGGAAGCCGGGAAAAGAGAGAGAATAACATTGACATATATACTACCAAATGTAAAATAGATGGCTAGTGGGAAGCTGCTGCATAGCACAGTGAGATCAGCTCAATGCTTTGTCAAGACCTAAAGGGGTGGGATAGGGAGTGAGGCTCAATGTGGGGGGATAAGGGGATACATGTATACATATAGCTGATTCACATTGTTCTACAGCAAATACTAACACAATATTGTAAAGCATTTATATTTCAATAAAGACAAATAATTTTAAAAAATACATCCTTAGAATCTGTTATGGCTGTTTTTTCCTATGACATATTGATGTGGACTAGAATATACTTACAAATGTTATATCATCATTACACTCCAGGAACAAATATAGCATTAGTCATATTGAATTATTCTTTTAATTGCCCCTAGATTGAATTATTGTTTTTTCATTCAGCATTTTTGACTCTATACTCATAAGTAAGAGTATTTGTATCTGTGTGTATATACATGTATGTCTATGTGTGTGTATGTATGTGTATGTCTACACACAAATGGTATCACATATATAACATTATACATGTATTTGTATTTTATCTTTGCCAGGTTTATAATAAATTATGTTAGCCCTATAAAAGGAATTGGGAAGTTTTCCAATTTTTTTCTCTGCTCTAGAGCAATCTGAAAGAATTCATCCATAAAACTGAGCTTTTATAAAGATAATTCTTTAAAAATAATTCTCTTTTATAGAGATAATTCTTCCACAATTTTTTCAACTTATTGCATGGCTGATGGTCTATTCACAGAATATTCTTCTTGAGTCAATCTTTGAACTTTTAGCTTCCTAAAATTTTTTTCTATTTCATCAAGAGATTCATGGCAAGAAAAACATAGCTGTTCTTACTGAGCTCCCTAGTCCTGGCTTTGCCCTGAAAATCATTTAACCCTATTTTCCCTGAAGCAGCCAAGGCAGACTAAATATTTCAGAAGACAGTAAGAAAAGAACAAGGAAAAATGTCACAGAGGATTCTGGAAGCCATGGGTCTCATACCACATCCTCCAAGATCATAGCTGCTGATCTCTGTCATCTGCCTTCTAGTCCTGAAGGGCTGGCAGTCTCTCAGACACCTTGCCTGAGTTTTTCAGCTTCTAGCTCTAGGTGGACTCCAACTAGAAGATTCAATCTTAATAAGGGCATTCACTCCTGGACATCTTAATATTCTTGTGGCCAAGGCCACATTGCCCAGAGGCACTCTGAGTCTCTCCTTGGCCCTCCTTTCCTTCCTCTCTGGTTTTCAGGGTGAAGACACCCACACGCCAGTAAGTGAGAACAGCCCCTCACACCCAGGGGAGGGAGTACCATGTGGGAGGCCTTAAACACCTTGCTTAATGAAGAGGCAGATTGACCTGTGAAGGGCATATGCTATTCTCTCTGTGAGAAGAGAAGGTGGGATGATGGAAAGGAAGCTCAGGGCAGAATGAGTCTGCCCCTGAGTCTGGGCTGAAGATGCATGCAGGTTGGGGCATAAAGATGAAAAAGCAAACTGAGGTCAGGTTGTTAAGGCCTTAAATTGTAGGTGAAAGAGTGTTGCTTTCTTCACTAGGAGACAAAGAGATGGATGAATAAAAGTTGCCCTGGTGTTTCCTTTCCTGGTGGAGGTGCCTCTAAGGGCAGGGTCTGGGTGAGTGTCCTGTCCCGGGACTTGAATCTCTTCCAGCAGAATTTCTAGAACTCTGGTGGAGGACCAGGGCAGTGCTGGAGGCCAGGAGCTTCCATGGTGTTCCTGCAGTCCCTCTGCTTTAACAGTCTTCTCTCTATGCCTGTCTGTAAGATTTGGCCCCTGAAGCAAGTTTACACAGGAAAGTGTCTCTATGGGAGCTGAGACTTTGGAGATGGTCCAGGTGAGACATCTCCTGTCACAGAGGGGAAAGTGATGTTCAGAGAACTAAACCTTTCCTTCTACAGTTAGATCCTGCAGATGGGAAGGAAGGAAGGAAGGTGAGAACCAGGTCTTCTGACCCTGGTACCTGGCTTCTGCACTGCTGTGCCAAGAGCATAAGCACCAGGAGCAGAGGGAGGGCTGGCCATGGAAGGACCCTGTGGGATGCAGATGCTGCTGCAGCAGGCTGAGTTCACGGTGCTCTGCTCAGTCTGGACTGTGCAGTGTTCTCGCACTCCTGAAGGTGGGGCACCAGACAGCAGACCCATGCATGCTGCAGACCCCCTGCATGCTGCTGGCCCCATGCCTCCTCAGTGAATGCAGGCAGAGCTGCTTGGCCCCAGCCTCCCAGGGCAGCTGGGGAGGAGCATACCCATCAGCACCGACAGGGCTGCCTCAGGCGTAGTGACTTCTCCAGGAAAGCTGACTGTGCCCAGGGCTCACTCGTTCCACCCAAGGATTCAATGAGGCTCACCTCAATGCCATTGTGGTAACAGAGCGGCCAACTGCAAGGGCCGGGGGTGGGGGAGGGGGAGGCACCTGGGGTGGTGGGGTTTGCTCGGCCCAGAATTCTGCTTTTCCCTGGAGACCACAGCCAACTCAAGCTGGATGTGGAAATGAGCCATGGCTCCCTGAGAACAGATGTGTCCTGCCTGCATCAGGCTGGAATGCCTAGCTGGCCTACGACAGGCAGTGGGACCTGGATGCTGCCATCAGTGGAAATTCGTTCCACTATCATGGGCATCTGCTAATTTATGACCAAGTCTTCAGGCTTGTCTGACCCCTTTTAGGCCACTGACAGAGGAGGAATTATCAAACCCAGGCAGGGGATCAGCTCCAAATATCGTGGCCAACACACCCTGTTGGCCATCGCTGAAGTAGGTGTGAGTCTCTGTTTGGCAGGGGGGGTTGGGGGATGACTTGGTTGTATCACACAGTGATGGAAGAGATTGGGGAAGTTTCCCTGGGTATCAGCCTGCTAGGGTATCTCACGATTGACTTTCTGCTCAGTGGATTGACAGGGACTGGACAAAGGCTAAAGCAGGTCAGAGCTTAGGATTTCTCTTCCTGCATCTTAACATGTGTCTTTGGTAACAATGAAGAAGTTCAGGGTGAACATAGACCCAAGTGCTAATTTTACATATTTTGCTTCAGTGACACACTCTCTCCATCATAGGGTGGGCTGCAATTACAGGCGGGCTCAGACATGTGAGGACAACCTGTCTCAGGCTTCCGGAGGCTGCATCCCATTTGTTGGAGGCAGAATGGGGTCAGGGTTTAGCTGGCCAGTGAGAGGGCACTTCGCTGGCAGGCTGGCCCAGCTGGAGCCTTCATTTTCAATAAAGGGGTTTTAATGTGGCCAAAGTGTTTGTGTCATTGGGCTGAGAACTGAATCAAAGGGCTTAAAGATCCAAAATATCACTTGACAGTGATTAGTTCTATTATTTTTTCATGTCCGTTCTCCTGCTTCCTAATCTAGCAACTGTTTCACATTTAATTGATTACAAATAGTTTTATTTATCTAAGTACAGCTGGAGGACTAATTGAATCACTGCATCTTAAAATGTCAGAGCTGGGAGACCTCTCAGAAGTTGTCTGGTCCCATTTCCCCCATTCAATGTATCAGGAATAGGGGCTTAGAAAGGTGAGTTGACTTGCCCAGGATCATGAAGTGAGGCTACAGATGGAACTGGGGTCTCCCACCTCTGCCTACCCTGGAGTGTGCGAGAACTCTGTGGGCAGCTGGTGTAGACCTGAGCTTGTCCCTTTGGCAAGCCATGATGGCTGATTTGGGAGTTTGGCCTCACTGGCAGCAACAGAGGCAGTGGATTCTCTGGGTAAAGATACCTCAAACAGTGGCTTCCAGCCCTGATTCCATCCCATATGCATGGAGCACTAGCTTGTCACATGCTGGTATGCATGCTTCATCCCCGCTCATCTTCCCCATGACCCAGCGTCACAAGGGTGAGCCCCATTTTATAGATGTGGGAACAAACATCCTGGAAGTCAATTCTTAGGCACTCCCGAACTTCCCAGTTTCCTTGCAATGATCATCTTTTCATCAATTTCTTCCTCTCCCCTCCATCCTTCTCCTACCAGGATCTTTCTAGGAGCCTCCTCTCTTGTTCTGTGCTTCCCCCACTGCTCCAGTTTCAGCTTACTGCTCCAGTTTCAGCTTAGCCTGCTGTCTGATTGACCATGCAGAGCCCGGCCAGATGGCTGTTGGGTACTGGCTGCTTGGGAGGTGAGAAGTCCACTTCCCAGGCCTGACTGGCTCCTGCCTGGTGGGCACCAGCTTTGGAGTGGAGATCCCAGGAGCTTTGACCTGTAATCTGAGTCGTCTAAACCTGGGTTGAAGAGAAGGATGTCAACATGTCGAGTTTGTAATTTCACTCCTCACAGCAGCCAGCTCTCCGGCCAACCACAAGGCCAGGGCCAGGAGGGAGCTGGGATGGTTTCTGTGGAGGGCCAGAGAAAGGAACCTGTTCTGTTGTGTGGTGGCCAGGTCCTGGGTCTGCTGCCTGAGGGTTGGGGATGAAGGCAGGAGGAGGGCTACCAGGAGCAGAAGGCCTGTGCATCTGGAATTGGCAGGGGAAGCACCTGGGGCTCTAAGCCAGCAGCCTGTGTCCCACCTGATATTTGCAAGATCCTGCCTCTTGGAACATAGGTGAGACTCCTTCTCTCTGGTTGGATCAATTTGTTCCCCTTCAGTCTCTTCACAGGTGCCATGCATCTTCTGCCTCAGGGCCTTCGCTCTGGCTGTTCCCTTTGCCTGGAACACTGTTCCCTCTCTGTCCACTTGGCTAACCCTCTTCACTTTATTCAAGTACTTGCACAAACAAACAAAGCAAAACGGGACCACCCTGTTCAATTCTGCAAACCAAACCCTCTTACCTGCCCCTTTTGTCTTTTCTCCATAGTACTTATTACCTTATAATGTCTGTTTTAATGTACATATTGATTAGGCTTATTTTTTAATGTCTATCTTTCTCCACTAGAATGTAAGCTCCCTGAGCACGAGGACCTTTGTTCTGGTCACTAGAGGAGAGTGTCTGGTACATCGTAGGTGCTGAAAAAGAAAAACAGAACGTGTCTTAAGCAGTTTGGGATGTTAACCCCACCTCGTGGGGCATTGGAGAATCCTCTGGATATTCTCTGGAAACTGGCTTTGCAATAGATGAGGATCCACTGGTTTTCAGGTTCTTGCTTAAAGACTGAGGACCTACCAAGGAAATGAGGTTGAAGAGCCTCTGCAGGCAGCACCAGAGGCAAGACCTTGACAGAATAAGTAGGTGACATAAGCCTCTGCAACTCGCCGGCTGAGTCAGCCTCTCAAATGCTGATGTCTGCCATATTGGGCACCTGAAACTATTGGGAACTGAGCCACAGGTGGCTTGTTAATGACAGTAGCTAATCAGCTGAAGTGGACAATGCCTTTCTTGGGTAGAAGGTAAGGGACAGAGCTACAGCTACAGGCTGGCAGGTGGTATGGCTTTAGGGAATCCCAGCCTTGCTGTAGCCTGTGGCCCACCGGAGTGCCCCTGCAAATGAATGACACATAGTTAGGGTCTGAAAGAAGACATCGTGCCCCTCCCCTGGGTCCGGCCTCATGCACAGCCTGCTCTGGGCTGAAAGTGCACAATGGGAGAGCCATGGAGTCTGGGGACATCAGAGGGCATGGCCGCACATGGCTCATGACCCAGCTTTTCCTGCTGCATCCAGCACATTTCCCCTCCTCCTCCAGGACCCCAGCACTCTTTCTCAGATCCCTGTTATAAAGGCCTGGGTGCTACACAGGCCTAGAATGTTTGTAATCTGACCAACTTGCAATTGCGGGCTGTGGCTCAGGATTGCTAATGGCTCATATATATTATCCCAGTTATTTTGGAAGGGGATGTGCATGTGATGAAGAGGGGGTGCCCAGGTGATCAAGAGGGAATGTGGTGTGCACGTGATCAAGAGGGGGTGCAAAGAAAAAGAAATAAAAGGAATACAAATTGGAAAAGAAGAAGTAAAATTGTCACTCTTTGCAGGTGACATGATATTATATATAGAAAACCCTAAAGACTCTACCAGAAAACTGCTAGCACTCATTGATGAGTTCAGTAAAGTAGCAGGATACAAAATTAATGCACAGAAATCTCTTGCATTCCTATACACTAACAATGGAAGAGCAGAAAGAGAAAGTAAGGAAACTCTCCTATTCACCATTGCAACAAAAAGAATAAAATACCTAGGAATAAACCTGCCTAAGGAGGCAAAAGATCTGTATGCAGAAAACTTTAAGACATGATGAAAGAAATCAAAGACAACACAAACAGATAGAGGGACATACCATGTTCCTGGATTGGAAGAATCAACATCGTGAAAATGACTGTACTACCCAAAGCAATTTACAGATTCAATGCAATCCCGATCAAATTACCAATGGCATTTTTCACAGAACTAGAGCAAGAAACCTTACGATTTGTATGGAAACGCAAAAGACCCCGAATAGCCAAAGCAATCTTAAGAAGGAAAAATGGAGTTGGTGGAATCAGGCTTCCTGACTTCAAACTATACTACAAGGCCATAGTGATCAAGACAGTATGGTACTGGCACAAAAATAGAAAGGAAGATCAATGGAATGGAATAGAGATCTCAAAAGTAAGCACAAACACATATGGGCACCTTATCTTTGACAAAGGAGGCACGAATATACAATGGAAAAAAGACAGCCTCTTCAATAAGTGGTGCTGGGAAAATTGGACAGCAACATGTAAAAGAATGAAATTAGAACACTTCCTAACACCATACACAAAAAGAAACTCCAAATGGATTAAAGGCCTACATGTAAGGCCAGACAGCATAAAACTCCTAGAGGAAAACATAGGCAGAACACTCTATGACATCCATCAAAGCAACATCCTTTTTGACCCACCTCCTAGAATCATGGAAATAAAATCAAGAATAAACAAATGGGCCCTCATGAAACTTAGAAGCTTTTGCACAGTGAAAGAAACCATGAACAAGACTAGAAGGCAACCCTCAGAATGGGAAAAGATAATTGCCTATGAAACAACGGACAAAGGATTAACCTCCAAAATATACAAGCAGCTCATGAAGCTTAATACCAAAAAAGCAAATAACCCAATCCACAAATGGGCGGAAGACCTAAATAGACATTTCTCCAAGGAAGACATACAGATGGCCAACAAACACATGAAAAGATGCTCAACATCACTAATCATCAGAGAAATGCAAGTCAAAGCCACAATGAGGTATCACCTCACACCAATCAGAATGGCCATCATCACAAAATCTGGAAACCACAAATGTTGGAGAGGGTGTGGAGAAAAGGGAACTCTCTTGCACTGTTGGTGGCAATGTAAGTTGGTACAGCCACTATGGAAAACAATTTGGAGGTTCCTTAAAAAACTACAAATGGAACTACCATATGATCCAGTAATCCCACTCCTGGGCATATACCCAAAGAAAACCATAATCCCAAAAGAAACTTGTACTATAATGTTTATTGCAGCACTCTTTACAATAGCCAGGACATGGAAGCAACCTAAATGCCCATCAACAAATGAATGGATACAGAAGATGTGGCATATATATACAATGGAATATTACTCAGCTATAAAAAGGGATGAGATGGAGCTATATGTAATGAGGTGGATAGAACTACAGTCTGTCATACAGAGTGAAGTAAGTCAGAAAGAGAAAGACAAATATTGTATGCTAACTCACATATACGGAATCTAAAAATGGTACTGATGAACTCAGTGACAAGAACAAGCACGTAGATACAGAGAATGGACTGGAGAACTCGAGGTTTGGGAGGGGGCAGGGGGTGAAGGGGAAGCTGAGACGAAGCGAGAGAGTAGCACAGACATATATATACTACCAACTGTAAAATAGATAGTCAGTGGGAAGTTGTTGTATAACAAAGGAAGTCCAAATCGAGGATGGAAGATGCCTTAGAGGACTGGGGCAGGGAGGGTGGGGGGGACTCAAGGTGGGGCGGGAGTCAAGGAAGGGAGGGAATACGGGGATATGTGTATAAAAACAGATGATTGAACTTGGTGTACCCCCAAAAAATATAAAAAAATAAAAAATAAATAAAAAAAGAGGGGGTACACATGTGATCAAAGGGGGGTGTGCATGTGATTGGCATGCCTGTGTGTGACAATGCAGGGTCTTGAATAGAGTCTGAGTGTGAGATGTGAAATCCTTTTCAGTAGGATTTATCCAGACAGGTTTCTTTGTTTTTCTTGTTGGTTCATATCTTCACACTTCCTTGGCACAAGTCTATTTTGATGTGATATCAGCAGGGTCTGCAGATCAAGGATGTCATCCCATTTTTCTTCCTGTGCAGATTAAATCTAGTTGGAAAGTTGTATTTGTAACAGAAGGATCCATTTTTTGGCCTTTTTTCTTTGGAGTCTAAAGTATAGTGTGTCCATGCAGGGACACCAGGCACAGAGAAACTCAGCAGCTGAGATCTTTCCTATTATCTCCAAAACCCTGCCTGAGGGGCTCAGGATTGTGGAAATGTCTAGAACCAGGTGTGTTTCTGTAACCAAGTGACTCACCCAAAGGCGTCTTCCTCCTGAAACTCCACAAACAGTTCTTGACTACAAAACCAAATCAAGCCCAGTTGGTTGAGCTTAGAGGGAATCTGGGGCTGGCGCTGGAACCAAGGGACCCGGTGACACCAGTGTTCACACAGGGCTCTCAGTGCCCTAGGGGGCCACAACTCTCAGGCAAAGATCCCTTTAGATTCCCTGTTACTGGCTTCTGAATTTGTCACCAAAAATTTGTTTGGCCCGAGGCACAGCAACTCAGTAGCCAAGGCCAGATGTTGATGTAATCTTTACAATCAGGAGGATTTTCAGTGATTAAAGAGCCATTTCCTGCTTACATGTTGACACTAGCAGCTTCCAAGTCATATTAGAAGAGGAGCTAACAGGCAGAGTCCTGGGAGAGTGGCTGGTCCTGGCCAGGGCAGCATCCTGGGTGGTCTGCACTGAGCATTCAGCTGTCTTGTGAGACCATCCTAGCACTTTCCTCTGTAGTGTGTGTACACTTGGGGGAATTGTTCACTGTCATGGTCAACACTGGTGGCAGGACATCCTCGAGTTTGAGTAGAGACAGTTGTCATATGTAAGCTGTGGTGAACTTCCAGTTACTTCCAGAGTTTGGAAAAACTGAAGGATCCAGGAAGGAGGGAGCAGGTTTTCCTCCCCTTGTGGGAATGCCCCACAATTAGAGGATGGACTTTACACTTCAGGGGGCCTTCTTCTTAGAGAAGGATGAAACGGGCCCATAGGAGGTCAGGCCTTAGCTCCAAAACAAAGAACTTGGGGAGAAAATGGGTGTGTATTGGGATACTTTCAGATGTAAGTGATAAAAACCTACCCCAACATATCTTAAGCAAAGTGGGGAGTTTCTTATTGGTTGAAGGTGCTGTGGTCGAGGCCTGGCTCTAACAGCATTGCCAGGGCTCTTCTCACTCACGTCCTGGGCTCTGCTTCCCGCTGCTGCTGGCTTTGTGCTGCAGACGGCTCCCCCATTGGTGTGCACGGGATGGGTGTTTACAGCCTGACACTCATGTGCTCCCCATTTGGCATGAAACCTGGATCAAATCCACTTTTATGTCCCAGCTTATTTAGAGAAGACATAAGACTGCTGCTGTGTGGTCATCTGTCAGTGGGCTGATAGAGCTCCATGACTGCGTGGAGCCTAATGCCCCCCCATGGGAGCTAAGACAACATTGAACTTCTTCCTTCACCCTCTCCAGGTGCTCATCTCTGTTCCATTTAGAAGTCCCCAGGGCCAAGGGCTAATAATTTGGGGTTAGAATGAGAAGGAGAAAACTTATAGAAATAAATGCAAATTTTTGCACTTCAGATCATTTGTACACATAGCTGAGAAATTGCTCTGATCCATTACTTCTGGATGCGTCCGGTTTTCCCTTTTTGTGAACAGTAGTGTGTATAGCAGTTATCTGGGGCTTCCCCCACCATTGTATGTTGGGTGTGTAAGGGGCGGATAATGTGTCACTCTGGTTCCAGGTCTTTAGTGGAGACACCATAGAAGAGGCCTCACTGGCATTTGGATGTGGTTTAGATGAAAAGGTCCCAGAAGTCGAGCTGATGCCATAATGGAGTCAGATCTCAGGACCCTGGGGGAGAGCACAGGGCATTTCACATGTTAAGGGATGTGAATTGTTACAGCTGTGGAAGCGTGTATTTTCAAAAGATGCCCATGATGATCTCTCCCATCCACATGTTCTTTTTGCAATGTGACCTCACAGCCCACCATTAAGAGCCAGAATCTTTGTCCTCCTCCCCTGATCCTGGGTGGGGTTTGCAACTGCTTCACTTAGCAGAATGCAGGGAAATGAAACTCTGGGCTTCCAGGCCTAGGTAATAAAAGTTGATAAATGTTCAGCCTGGTTCTTCCCCTTTGAGGCCTCTTGCTGCAGGGAAGACCAGGCCATGTGAAGAGACTACACATAGGTGTTTTTAGCCCCGGCATCAATCACCAGACACCTGAGTGAGGAGGACTTTAATCTCCACCTCCAGCCCTCCTCTCACTATCGCTGTGCTAAAGAACTGCCTAACTGAGCCTGCCAACCTCCCAAACTGTAGGAGATTATAATAATGAGGATAATAATCATAGTAGCAGTAGTAGTAGTAATAAATGTTGTTTGATGTCACAAGGTTTGGAGTGTCTTTTGACACAGCAATAAATAATGTGAATGCTTGATATGATGTTAAGAGGAGTCTTAATCATCCACAGCCTTGAGATGAGCGTGGGCCATGGAACTTAAACATAAGAACAACAATTTGTGTTGGAAGGAGGCTGCCCCATGTTTGGAGTTAATTAGGGAAATCAGTGTGGGCATTGAACAGGTGGTTGAACTTCTGGGGTGGAAGAACAGAGGCAGTGGGACAGCTTGGCTTACAGTATTATTAACAATGTTGCCAGAAGGAGCCAGTATTCCTCAGAAGGAGGGTGGCGATGAAGGAAGAGAATTGCCAGTTCTCAGTTTCCAACATCTTCTGGTGCTTGGGTCATTGTCTGGCTGGTGGGGAGGATGGCTGTCTGAACCCTAATGGGGACTCTGTCCGTTTTCATGACTGGAGTCATTTTTGCTGAAAATTTGTCAAGTTTCCACAACCCCTCAAAGCCTTCCCAAATCACAGTGTTCTCACTGGTCTCACTGCAGTTAGCAACCACCCTGCACAGCTTAGCCCTTCATTTCCCTCCCTGCCCTCAGCACAGAGGCCTTACTGCGCTGCTCACTAGCTCCCTTCCCTTTTCCCTACTGCCTTCCTTACTCTCAGCCTTCCAGAAGAGTGGATGGCTCCGTGAATATGCTGCACCTTTTCCTGGGCCCTTATCAAAGCTCTTAATTCTTTCAAAAATGTTGTTTCTTCTGCTCTCTTTCCTCTTCCTCCCTCCCCATCGGCCACCACCTCTCACTGGGAAACACAAACATACTCCTCTCCCACATCTACTCCCTTCACACAGCCAATGCCCAGCCACATCCCAGGTGTCCACTAAGAAGCTGCTTCCTCCAGGAAGCCTTCCATGACGCTTCCAGGTCTGGGCTAGGGCACTCCCTTGCTTGTGCCTCCCCTTCTCACACATTGTTTCCCTCTTAGAATAGTCTGGTTGCTTTCTCCATCTAGAAGGTGAGCCCTCTGAAGGCAGGGACTGTGTTCAGTTCATCACAGCACCTATTTTTGTCCATCTGTGAGCATCCCCAGCCTAGGATCTCCTTTAGGCAGGGGCCAGGCTTTGTCTTCACACCGGTGAGGATGAGTACAGGTTAGGGCTCCGTAAATCTTGTTGATTGACATCACCATAAGTTTTACAGAGAGCATTCAGTCTAATCAGAGCTTCTCAGTCTAGCATAATAGATAAGAGTGGGTTCTGGCATCAGCAAAAGACCTGGTTCAAGCCATGGCATCTCAGTGTGGCAGTCACAGAGGATGGCTGCTCGGACTTCTGGCCAAGAAAGAGCGTGTCACAGAGCTGTGGGGAGGGTGCTTAGCTGATGGCCTTCAGTTGCAGCACTTTTGGATACCTTCTCAGTGCTAGAACCCAGGCTGCTCTTAGTTCTGGTGTTGGGCCCGGAAAAAAGGCTGACCTCAGACCACCAAGCTGGTGGACTGCAATTTGCAAACACATAACAAATCATGGATTTGTCTCAAAATGTACAAAGAACTTTCATTAAAATCAGGGAAAGTTCTGAAGGGACACCTAGCCACAGAAAGTATGCAGATAGCATACCAAACTACGCCCAGGATGGAGGGGCAGAAAAACAATGGTCCACCTCAACTCCAAGTCATATGGGACCCTGCACTAGTCCTGTCCTTTCTGGAGGCCTCAGAGAGATGGCGAGGGAAGAAGGGGAAGAGGGCCAGTTGTGCCTGCACCTAACTCTAATCCTGACCACCCTCAATATTTTCACTCAATACAGTGGAGAAAGTCCTAGCCATAATAACTACATGAAAAGAAAAAGAAAAAAAATGAGAGGCATCTGATGGCCAAAGAAAAGGTAAAATGGTCACTATTTGTAGATGACCTGATACTATATATAGAAAATGCTGATGGCAATACCCAAAAGCAAATGATAGAACTCAGTAGAAAAAGCAGGTAAATTGAAGATACAAAATTAATCTACAGAAATTGATTGCACTTAGAGAGACAGGTTTAAACAGGCTTAGACAGGTTTAGACTGGCTGAGATGGTTTATAAGGTTTTAGAATAGCTGAGACTGGTATTACACTGGCCAAGATCAGTTTAGACCACACAAAACAGGTTTAGAATGCAAACGACTAGTTTACAACTGTTGAGACCAGTTTAGATTGGCAGAGAGAGGTTTGGCCAGGTTTGCACTGGCTAACATCAGCTGAAACAGGTTTAGAATGGGTGGAACTAGTATAGACTGGCTGATACCAGCTGAGACTGCTTTAGACCAGTTCAAACCAGATTAGACCAGCGGAAACCGGTTTAGACTTGATTAGACCAGTTCAAACCGGTTTAAACTAGTTCATACCAGTTCAAACCAGATACGACAAGCTGAAACCAGTTTAGATTGGTTGAACACACCTCCAACTGTATTAGACTGGTTCAGACTGGCTCGAAGCAGCTCAAACCAGATCAGACCAGCTGAAACTGGCTTAGACTGGATGAAACCGGTTTAGACCAGATCAAACCAGATTAGACAGGCCGAAACCGGATTAGACCAGTTCAAATCGGTTTAGACCAATTCAAACCAGTTCAAACCGGTTTGGACTGGATTAGAGGCCCATTCAAGCTGGTTCAGACTGCTTCAAACCAGTTCAAACCGGTTTAGACTAGATTAGACCAGTTCAAACCGGTTTAGACCAATTCAAACCGGTTCAGACCTCTTCAAACCAGTCCAAACCGGTTTAGACCAGCTGAAACCTGTTTAGATCAGTTTAAACCAGATAAGACGAGCTGAAAGCAGTATAGATTGGTTCAAACCACCTCCAGCTGTGTCAGACCATTTCAATATAATATATATATCACAATTCATATTTAATATTCCATATTATGTACTTCACATTCCATATTTCATATTTAGTACTCATATTTCATATTTCTTACCTCATATTTCATATTTCATATTTCATGTGCATATTTCAAATTTAATATTCCATATTTAATATGTCATATTCCATATTTTGTATTTCATAATTCATATTCCATATTTAAAATTCATAGCTCGTTTTTAATGTTTCATACTTCATATTTAATATTTCATGCTTTATATTTAATATTTCATTTTAAATATACATCTCATACTTCATAATCCATATTTTATATTTATACTTCATTTTCCATATTTAAAATTTTATACTTCATATTTAATATATCATAATTCATATTTAGTGTTTCATATTTCATGTTCATATTTTATGCTTCATGCCATATTTAATATTTCAAACTTAATATTTCATGTTTAATACTTCATGTTAAATATTTCATATTTCATATGTGTATTTAATATTCCAAATGTAATATTTCATTCTTCATACTTAATATGTCATACTTCATAATTAATATTTCATATTTAATATTCCATATTTCATACTTCATAAACAGTATTTAATATTTTATTCTTCCTATTTAATTTTTCATACTTCATATTTTGTGGAGGTAACCTCCACATGAACGAACCTGAATGTGAGTGGCACCGCAGAAATAAGAAAATTCACACAAGTGTATAGGAAAGCATGGGGTCAGGGAACTCAAGACCAAGTCAGTCAAGAGCCCCGAGCTCTGATTCCCATGGCATATTTATTGAGAAAGATCAAAAGCATTCTAGCAGAGGCCAAATTATAAAACAAAATCATGAAAAACACAAGGCATGAGACTTCAGAAGAGCCAAAACAGAACGCCTTGTGTATATTATCACTACTAGGGAGTATAGCTAAGCTTCAACCTGGAGCTGGCACCATCGGGCTTCATGACTACCTTATCTCAGTCAGTTTTCCTTTGAGATTGGTTCTGTTTTCAGAACATGTTTACAGTTACTCAGCCATCATGTGCCCTCCACAGGTGTTTCCAAGTTACTGTCCTCTGCATCCTCCCTGGTTTCCCACAATATTTAATATTTCATATATCATATGTGTGTTTCATACTTCATATTCCATATTTAATATTTCTTACTTCATATTTAATGCTTCATAATTCATTTTTATATTTCATATTTCACATTTCAGACTTCATATTTCATATTTCTTACTTCATACTTCATATTTCATTTATTTCATATTTCATGATTTATACTTCATATTGCAAATTTAATATTTCATTTCATATTACATATTTCATATTTTTTAAATAATCCTTATTTTGTCCTTCATATTTCATGTTTCATATGTGTATATTATCACATGCCATCTTATTCCTGACATCCTTGACCTGGCTATAAAATACTGGTTCTTCCTTTGAATTTTTCTTGTTATTTTACCCCTCACACAGTAAACAAATCATTTTCTCTACTGTCTGTATGGCACATGTTGTATATTGCCTTATACTGTACTTATTATGTACAGTTTATGTCTTTCCAATGCATTTATTGACTTTGTAACTTACAAAAGTTACAGAAGAAACACCCCAGACAATTTATGGCCTGGAAATGTTAATAAAAAATTTATGAAATAATTGACAACTCATTGACGTTTGAGGAGACTAAAATATAGGCAGAAATGATGCTGTGATAACAAATATTCTTTCAAAAATGTGACTCTTTTTGGGCCCTTCCCAATGAGCCACAAAGGAGGAAAAGCAAGCACACAAACTATGGCAGCAATGAATAATCTCGTTTCTGTATATAGTTCACTTCTAGCATTTAATCGCTTACTTTTTTGGTATTTATTTTATTGTTGTCATGTAAAATAATTTAGTGCGTATAACAGGTTCTTTGTGTAAATGCTGGTATTTGGTGTCAACTGTGTATTAAGTCAGGAAATTACATTTTTAATTTTGATTTTTTACTCATCTTTCTTAGGTTATCTCCTGCAGGATCTATAAGTTCTGGATCAGCAATCCAGAGAACTGGGTTCTAGTCCCCAGTTCTGCACACTGAGCACACCACACACCACCTGGATGAGGCAAAGCCAACCCCCCAATGCATGCTGCATGGCTGACTGTGGGCACCCCTCCCAGGGCCCATGCCTCCTACATGGGAAAGGGCCAGGGTGCAGGCTCAGCAGCACACTGGGGGTGTGGGTGGTGGTGGAGGAGGAGGAAGGGCACGGGCTGTGGCCAGGCCCCTGGGACCCTGGGCAGCAGAAGTGACCACCAGCTGCCCCCACGCAGTGGCCGCTTTCATTGCTTTTTATGATTGAGTAATATTCCAATGTATATTATACCACATCATTTTTATCCATTCACCTGTTGATGGACACTTAGGCTGCTTCCATATCTTGGCTATTGTAAATAATGCTGCACTAAACATGCCAGTGCAGATATCTTTTTGAATTAGTATCTTCATTTTTTTGATAGCTATTCAGAAGTGGAACTTCTGTATCATATGGTAGATCTACTTATAATTCTTGAGGAACTTCCACACTATTTTCCATAATGGCTGTACCAATTTACATTCCCACCAACAGTGAATGATGGTTCCTTTTTCTCCACATCCTTGTGAACACTTGTTATGTGTCATCTTTCTGGTAATCATCATTCTGACAGGTGTGAGGTGGTGTCTTGTGGTTTATTTTGTATTTCTCTGATGATCAGTAATGCTGAGCATCTTTCCTTGTGTCTGTTGGCCATCTGTATATTCAGATGTAAAATATATCTGTATATTTTCTTTAGAAAAATATCTATTCAGGTCCTCTGTCCATTTTTAATTGGATTTTTTGATGTTGAATTGTATGTGTTCCTTGTATATTTTTGATATAGACTCTTTATTAGATACATCACTTGCAACTATCTTCTCAAATTCAGTAGGAAGCCTTTTTGTTTTGTTGATAGTTTCCTTCACTGTGCAAAAACTTTTCAGTTTGATGTTGTTCCAATTGTTTATTTTGCTTTTGTTTTCCTTGCTTAAGGAGACAGATCCCTCACTGCACCCCCAAAATATTGCTAAGACCAATGTCAAAGAGTATACTGCCTGTTTTCTTCTGGGAGTTTTTATGGTTTCAGATCTTGAATTTAAGTCTTTAATCCATTTGAGGTTATTTGTGTATATACTGTTAGAAAGTGGTCCAGTTTTTGTCTTTTGCATGTAGCTGTCTAGTTTTCCCAGCACCATGTATTGAAGAGATTGTCTTTTCCCCACTACACATTCTTGGCTCCTTTGTCATAAATTAGTTGACCATACAAATGTGTTCTCTTTTTTTTTCTGGACTCTCTATTCTGTTTCAACGATCCATGTGTATGTTTTTGTGCCACTACAGTACGTTTTTAATTTCTGTAGCTTTGTAGTATTGTTTGAAATCAGCATGTGTGATACTTTCAGCTTCATTCTTCTTTCTCAAGATTCTTTTGGCTATTTGGGTTCTTCTGTGTTTCCATATAAATTTTAGAATTATTTGTTCTAGTTCTGTGAAAAATGCCATTGATGTTTTGACAGGGATTGTATTGAATCTGTACATTGCTTTGGATAATATGCCCATTTTAACAATATTAATATGTCCAATCTATGAGCATAGAATATATTTTCATTTATTTGTGTCTTCTTCAATTTCTTTTATCAGTGTCATGTAGGTTTCAATAAAAAGGTTTTTCACTTCCTTGGTTAAATTTATTCCTAGGTATTTTATTCTTTTTGGTGCAATTATAAATGGGATTGTTTTCTTAACTTCTCTTTTGAATAGTTTGCTATTCCTGTATAGAAATGCAACAGATTTCTGCATATTGATTTTGTATCCTACAAATTTACTGAATTCATTTATTAGTTCTAATATTTTTTTGTGGAACTGATAGGATTTTCTGTATGTAGTATCACGTCACCTGCAAATAGTGGCAGTTTCACTCCTTCCCTTCCAATTTGGATGCCTTTTTTTTTTTTATCATTTTTTAAATCTTGCCTGATTGCAATGGCTAGGATTTCCAATACTATGCTGAATGAGTGTGGCATTAGTGGGCATCCTCATTTTCTTCCTGATCTCAGAGGAAGAATTTTCCATTTTTCACCACCGAGTATTATGTTAGTGGTGGGTTTGCAGTATATGGCCTTTATTATGTTGAGGTATATTCCCTCTATACCAACTTTGTTGAGAGTTTTAATCATAAGTGAACGTGAGATGCTATGATCCCTTGAGTTTTGCTTATGTCTTTATCATCACCATCACCATCACCGTCATCATCATCATTATTATTTAGCAAGTGTGAAGAATTGTACTACCAGCTATTTTCCATATGTAATGCAAAGACTGCAACATAAATACAGGCATACCTCATTTTATTATGCTTCAGTTTATTGTGTGTCACAGATACTGTGTGTGTCGCAAATTGAAGGCTTGTAGAAACACTGCATCGGGGAAGCCTACTGGTGCCATTTTCCCAACAGCATTTGCTCGGTTAGTGTCTCTGTGTCACATGTTGGTAATTCTCACAATATTTCAAACTTTTTTGTAATTATATTTATTATAGTGACCTATAGTCAGTAATTTTTTTCTATTTTTATTTATTTTAATGTATTTTTATTGGAATATAGTTGCTTTATAATATTATGTTGGTGTATACTGTAGAGCAAAGTGAATCAGCTACAGTTACACATATATCCCCTCTTTTTTGCATTTTGTTCTCATTTAGGTCACCACAGAGCAATGAGAAGAGTTCTCTGAGCTATACAGTAGGTTCTCATTGGTTATCTACTTTATACATAGTATCAATAGTGTATATATATCAATCCCAATTTCCCAATTCATCCCTCCCCACATCTGCCTTGGTGTCCATACATTTGTTCTCTACGTCTATGTCTCTATTCCTCCTTTGTGAATAAGATCATCGATACCAATACTTTCAAATTCCACATATATTCATCAATACAGATATTTGTTTTCATCTTTATGACTCTCTTCACTCTGTATGACAGTCTTTAGGTCCATCCATGTCTCTACAAATGACCCAATTGTGTTCCTTTTTGTGGCTGAGTAATATTCCATTGTGTATATGTACCACATCTTCTTTATCCATTCCTCTGTTGAAGGACATTTAGGTTGCTTCCACGTCCTGGCTATTGTAAATAGTGCTGCAGTGAACATCGGGGTACACGTGTCTTTTTTAATTATGTTTTTCTCAGGGTATCTGCCCAGTAGTGTGATCTCTGGGTCATATGGTAATTCTATTTTTAGTTTTTTAAGGAATCTCCATACTGTTTTTCATAGTGGCTGTACCAATTTACATTCCCACCTACAGTGCATGAGAGTTCCCTTTTCTCCACACCCTCTCCAGAATTTATTGTTTGTAGCTTTTTTGATGATGGCCATTCTGACTGGTGTGAGGTGATACCTCATTGTAGTTTTGATTTGCATTTCTCTAATACTTAGTGATGTTGAGCATCTTTGAAGGCTTAGATGCTGGCTAGCATTTTTTAGCAAAATGTATTTTAAAATTAAGATTTGTAATTTTTTTTAGACAAACTGCTATTACACACTTAATAGACTACAATACATCGTACACAAAGCTTTCATATACACTGGGAAACAAAAATTCATGTGACTTGCTTTTCTGCAATATTCCCTTTATTGCAGTGGTCTGCAACTGAACCCACAGTATCTCTGAGGGATGCCTGTAATTACTACCACTATTATCCCTAATAATAAAAATGTCTTTCTCATTTTCTTAGTTCTCATCATTTCAGCACCAGCCCTGTTGGCTGGATCATGGATGCAGGGAATCACTCACTTGTGTCTGAGTTTGTGTTTCTGGGACTCACTCATTCACAGGAGATCCAGCTTCTCCTCCCACTGTTCTCCTCTGTGCTTTATGTGGCAAGCATGGCAGGAAACATCCTTGTTGTGTTTTCTGTGACAACCAACCCTCACTTACACTCCCCCGTGTACTTCCTACTGGACAGTCTCACCTTTATTGACCTGGGAACCTGCTCTGTCACTTCTCCCAAGATGACATATGACCTTTGCAGAAAGCGTAAAGCCATCTCCTTTGGAGGCTGCATCACTCATTTCTTCTTCATCCACATCCTTGGGGGTGTGGAGGTGGTGCTGCTCATGGCCAAGGCCTTTGGCAGATGTGCTGCCATATGTGAGCCTCTCCACCATCAGACCATCAGGAGCCCCCACATGTGCATTCTGTTTCTGGCTGCTGCCTGGGCCCTGGGTGTCAGTCACTCACTCTTCCAGCTAGCATTTGTTGCTAATTTACCATTCTGTGGTCCTAGCATATTGGACAGCTTTCATGGTGACCTTCCTCAGCTCCTCAGACTGGCCTGTATAGATGCTTACAGGTTGCAGTTCATGGTCACTGTCAGTCTGTGGGTTTATCTGTGTTAGTTCCTTCTTCATACTCCTCATCTCCTACATCTTCAACCTGTGTACTGTTTGGAAACACTCCTCAGGTGGTTTACACCCAAGGCCCTCTCCCCCGTCAGCTCACATCACTGTGGTGCTTTTGTTCTTTGGTCCAACCATGTTTGTCTCTATATGGCCGCATCCCAATTCCCAAATGAACACATTTCTTGCTCTCTCTGATGCTGTTCTCACTCCTTTTTTAAATCCAGTCACCTACACATTCAGGAATAAAGAGATGAAGGCAGCAATGAAGAGAGCATTCAGACCATTAGCAACTTTTAGAAAGATTTCATAAATAATGTTAAAAAGACTCTATTCTAATCATCATGTCATCTGTATCTGGAATTTTAGAATTAGATTTTTTTAGTTCATTAGCGATTAATTTTAGTGTCACCACACTCTTTAAGAATGCCCCTCTTCCCTAAAAAGAATGAAGATTTAGACAAAAAAACTTAATTCAAAACTTTTGTTGTTTTATTTGGGGTTGTATATATATGTAGTAATTATAGTCATTTCTTTCTAGCTAATTTCTTTGCTTCTTTTTTCTCTCAAGATTATAAATTTGTTATTGTTTCAATTTATCTATATATGTACTCACAATCTGTGTCTTGAGATAACCAAGATGCTGATTACTCACTTGCCATGGATAATCTCCACACTTACCAATAACGGGTCTTCTTCACAATTTTTGGGGGAATTGGAAAATACTCACATCTCATCCAAGTTCTTCAGGTTTATTAATTGACATATATACACTACTATATATATAATGGATAACTAATGAGAACCTAATGTATAACACAGGGAACTCTACTCAATGCTCTGTGGTGACCTAAATGAGAAGGGAATCTCTTTACAATGTTGTGTTAGTTTCTGCTGCACAGCAAATTGAATCAGTTATATATATATTCACTTTGTTGTGCAGCAGAAACTAACACAACATTGTAAAGCAATTATACAGCAATAAGCATTAATTAAAAAACAAAACAAAACAAACAAACAAAACCAATTGTCTCTTTATAATCTTGAGGACATAGATATCTTCTTCAGCAGGAAAATTTTCTGTTCAAATTCTTCCTCAGGTAGTTAAAAACAACCTCATTCCATACTAGAGGAATTCTAATACTGCTTCATTGTGTTCTGACTTCCTGCCTCTTTTCTCACTCCTTCTTCTCTTAGAAAACTACCCCATGATCACTCAATATTTTTCTGTTGGTGATGTAGACACTGCTGGGAAGAATTTTGAAAGCTTAAACTAATGACACCTGCTGGTTTCCTATTGTTCACATATATATGCAAAATTATGAACAAATAATTAATTCCTTTGTTTATCTCTCCCCTAAAATTATCTTTTGGCTTTCTCTTTATATATGGCATTGTATCTACTCTATATCTGGGATCATTTCTAAGAATGCATTGAAGCACCCCAAAATGGATGGCCTAGAGGAGTTATAATTAGAGAGAGAATTTCGAGTCAAATATATCCAAAACAAACTTATAAAACTTTCTGTAGTGCATTATAAAATCTAATGTGAATTTCCAGTGCTTGCCAAATGTCATAAGACCAGTATAGCCTATTTTTTGCATTATCTACATCTAAACACTCTTGAAAATAAATACAAAAAATTATCCGAGGAAAGAGAAACAAAACTAATGCAAAGGTGGACTATTACAGAGAGGGATCAAAACTTTAATAAGCAACCCAGAAGCAGGTGAGTTTTGGGGGGATCAATTCTTTCTTTTTTCTCATGGTTTTTCCCTGAAACAGACCCCTCATGCAAAGCTATGGTTGCATGATACAGGGTGAAAGAATGCTAAAAGAAAACCAAGCCTTCTGGCCATAGAACTGGAAAAGTGGTCCCTGCAAGCTGGAGAGTTAGGAGAAATATGTTTCCCTTCTCTCTTTGCCCTATTCCAGGGCAGCCATACATGTAGAGTCCTGGCAGCGAACCAGGAAGGGAAAACTCTTACGGCAACACCATTCTTTTTTTTTTTTTTTTTACTAGTTCTTTAATTGGTGAAACAAATTAAAACAGAAAATGGGCACAACCATGTCTCATTCTAACAGATGTAAGAAGTAAATATGATTTTATATGATAAAATGTCACCCAGTATAACAAATTTCCAATAATCCTGACAATTATCTTTCAAAAACTTTTATGAAATTCTAAGAAAAATTACAAATTGGAGGTAACTCTAAACATGCATAACTATCTTACTACCTAGTTCTGTGTGCAAAAGACACTGAAGACTTTATATTTGCGCAAGATGTTAATGTTGAACATGAGAGTTCTTTCCTCCCCCCATCTAATCTGCCAGAGCCCCCATGACAGCTACCTGCCAAGACAGCTCAAACATGGAAACGTAGTGCACAAAGAAGAATTATACAGAAGATGATATTTGTGGTAACATCCATATAACTTCTGATTTATGTGCAAGAAGCATAAAAGCATAATAGCATTAAAAAGCAAGAAAACGGAATTTGGAATTAGTCCAATCCAAACTGAGGTATCCCCAAACCTCCATGATGCTGCTTAGTGGTCTCGATCCCACTTGACTATCTTCGGCTCGCTGAGAGTAATGTGTTTCACGCGGCAGCTATATTCATCCACTCCGTTGGGGGTGAACTCAGTATGGACCAGAAGGTAGAAGGACCAGTCCTTGCTGAAAGACAGGTCTGACTGCTCCACTTTCATCTTCTCCCCATTCTTGAGCAAATCAATCTCAATCTGGGGTGGATGGAACCCAGACACATAGCAGTTGAGGTAATTTGGCTTCCCATTTTCCGCTGGGTGTCGCGAGTAAACCTGAACCTTCGGAGGGCGCTGGATGGCGTCCAGGCCACACAGCGAGAGCAGCCCGAGCAGGACCACTGCCACGAAGCGAGCCATCGCTACAGGAGCAGCGCGGGCGGCGGACTGAACACCATTCTTTTGAACAAAGAAACAGAGAGATGGCCCCTCTGGCTTGAAGAGTGTGAAATAAACTCACGTTATCTTGTCTCCCTTTATCCTTGCCACATCACTCCAGGGCGGCCGTGGAGCTTCCGTTCAGCAGAGTGCAGGCAGCTAAATTTCCAGACGAGCCTCCTATTTCCAGCCAGATGATGGCAGGAAGTGGCCCCCAGGTACAAGAAGTTGTGAGGACTCGTAAAGATGAGAGACCTGGAAAAAGGCATTCCCTAATTCAGTGTGACCAGGGAAGGTTCCTGAGCTTTGCCTGCATGGAAAAGACCCAAAGCAGCATACCAAGACCTTTGGAAAGAGTGACAAAAAATCCTCCAGAGGATGTTAGCTATCCAGAATTCTTCAAAATCGTATTCAGAATATCTGAGATATAGATCTAAAATTGATTGACACACAAGAATCAGAAAAAATATGATTAATTCCCAATGGAAAATATAATCAACAGATGCCAACCCTAAGATTACTGAGATGCTGGAACTGGCAGAAAAATCCTTTAAAGAAACTAATAATACTGTGATTTATGAGGTAGGGTAAAAATGCCTTAAATGACTAGAGATGTAGAAGTTCTCAGCAGAGAGATAAAAACTATAAAAGAGAATGACATGAAAAAAAGATATGAAATCTTAGAACTTCAAAATACAATATTTAATGTGCAAATTTATAAACTGGGATCAATAACAGATGACGATGACAAAAGAAACAGTGTTGCAGAGAAACCGATGGAAATGATCCACTGTCGAAGAACATAGGTTAAACATATCCACTCTGATGAGCAGATATTAAACAGGTTTAAAAGGAAATAAACAGAATCTCAGAGACCTGGGGGCAATATGAAAAGGTCTAACATTCCTTTCATAGATTCCTAGAGGAAGAAAAGACAGAAATTATTATAGAAACAAATGTTTGAAATAATAATGGTTAAAAACTTCCTCAGTACATTGAAACACAAATTTAAAGACTTAAAAAGCTTAGCAAAACAAAGCAGGATGTATTAAAAAGTGAAACAAAACAAAGAAACAACAAAAAAACCTATGCTCACAATTATTGTAATAAAACTTCACAAAAATTCAAAAATATTCTTGAAAGCAGCCTGAGAAAAAAGACACAATACATAGAAGGGTAATGACACAAATGCTAACAGATTATTCAGAGAAAAAGCATAAAGCTCAGAAGAGAGTAGAATTTTAGGAGGCACAGGAATAGTAAATCTCTAGGTAAATATGAAAAGATTATTTTTCTCCTCTTAAGTACTCTAAAATATCTTTAAATGTTAACAGTAAGATTATAACATTAAATCATAGGATTTTCAGATGCAGAATATTCAGATTCTGGAATTTGTATATGTACTACCTATGACAACCATAACATAAAATGGAGAGGGTGTAGAGAACTATATGGTCTTTTATATTTTTCTTGAACTGGTAAAATATTAAATCTCAGTGGACTATGAAAAATTATGTGTGTGTATTATAATCTCTAGAGACACACTAAACAGCAACAGCAACAGCAACAACAACAAAGAGATAGAACCAAAATATCAATACAGAAATTTAAAGCAAATCATAAAAAGTATTCAAATAATCCAAAAAGGAGACAGGAAAGGATAAAGAAAAGAACGAAAGCTGCGGAAACAAACAGAAAATAAATGATAAAATGGTAAATCTAAATGACCATTTTATTAATTTCATTAATTATAGAGATCTACATACTGATTAAAGACAAGTATTATCAGATTATGGAAAAAACCCTAAATATATGCTGTCTGCAAGAAACGCTCTTTAAATATGACATATATGTTAAGTGTAAAAGGATGAAAAATATACCATATAAATGCTAATCAAAAGAAAATGGGAATAGTTATATTAATAAATAACAAAGACTTTAGGATAAAACAAGTTACTAGGGATAAAGATGGACATTACATAATTATAACATGGCCAACTCACCAAGAAGACATAAAAATCATGAGTATGCATGTTGCTAATTACAGAGCTACAAAATACATGAGATAAAATCTGATAGAATTGAAAAGAGAAATAGGCAAACCCACACTTATACTTTGAGACGCAGACAACTGTTTGTAATTGATAGAAAAGGTATACAGAAATATCAGTTAGAACACAGAACACATATAATGCCATCAACCAGTTAGAACAAGCTACCCAACAACAGCAGAATGGATACTCTTTTCCCAAGTGCATATGGAATATTCTTGAAGATGGATCATATTCTGGACAATAAGGCAAACTTATCAAAGTTCAAAGAATTGCAATCATACCAAAGAATACTCTGACAATAACATAAACTAAAAATAAATAGAATGGTATGTGGAAAATCGCCAAGTATTTGGAAATGAAACAGCACACTTCAAATAATATATACATCAAAAAGGAAGTCGTAAGGGAGATTAGAAAATATTTGAGTTAAATGAAGATGAAAATACAATATCAAAGTTGGTGGAATTCAGCTAGAGCAGTGTTTTGAAAAGTTTATACTACTAAATGCCAATATTAAAAAATAAGAAGTTATTAAACCAATACTCTAATATTTCACTTTATTTTATGATAAGGAGAGAAATTGAAATACAGTTAAGGAGAATAAAAGAAACAATAATGGTAATGGAAAAAACTTCTTGAAAATAGAAAAATCTGTAAAGCAATAACTTGAAACTGAAAGGAAATGTTTAAAAAAAATATCAGTAAAGTTGACAGAGACTAGCTGAGAAGACTAAAACATCATTATGATAACAGGAAGATGTGACCCCACTATTACACTCTAGACGCATCAGAAGAATAATGAGATAGTGCAAGAAACTCATAATTTTAACTTTAATGCAATATTTTAATTCCTGAAAGACATGAAACACACAAGTTGACTCCAGAGAAAAATAGACAACTTGAATAGTCTTATATTATTTAAGAAAACTGAGTTCCTAGTTTAAAAACCATCCAACAAAGAAATCTCTAGGTCCAGATGATTTCACGGATAAATTCTGTTGAACCTTTAGGAGAGAGAGAATATCAATCTTAACATGATCTTTTCCAGAAAATCTTAATAGGAGGGAACACTTTCCAATTCAATTTCTGAGATCAACTTTAGCTGGAGGAATCAGGCTCCATGACTTCAGACTATACTACAAAGCTATGGTCAACAGAAACAATTTGGTTCTGGCACAAAAACAGAAATATAGATCAATGGAACAGGACAGAAAGCCCAGAAATAAATGCACGCACCTATGGTCTATTAATTTATGGAAAAGGAAGCAAGGCTATATAAAAGAGAAAAGATGATCTCTTCAATAAATGGTGCTGGGAAAACTGGACAGCTACATATAGAAATGAAATTAGAACATTCTTTAACACCATACACAAAAATAAACTCAAAATGGATTAAGGTCCTAAATGTAAGACTGGATGCTATAACACTGTTAGAGAAAAATATAGGCAGAACACTCTCTGAGATAAATCACAGTACTATCTTTTTTGATCTGTCTCCTATAGTAAGAGAAATAAAAACAAAAATGAACAAATGGGACCTAATCAAGCTCAGTGGCTTTTGCACAGCAAAGGAAATCATAAACAAAAAGAAAACACAACCAACAGAATGGAAGAAAATATTTACAAATGATGCAACTGACAAGGGATTAATCTCCAAAATTTACAAACAGCTCAGGCAGCTCTATATCAAAAAATAAAAATAAAAAAAGGTGCAAGACCTAAATAGACATTTCTCCAAAGAAGATCTACAGATGCTCAAGAGGCACATGAAAAGATGCTCAACATTGAAAATTATTACAGAAATGCAAATCAAAAGCACAATGAGGTATCACCTCACACCACTCAGAATGACCAACACCAAAAAGTCTACAAACAATAAATGCTGGAGAGCGTGGAGAAAAGGGAACCCTCCTTCACTGTTGGTGGGAATGTAAATTGGTGTAAACACTATGGAGAATAGCATGAAGGTTCCTTAAGAAACTGAAGCTAGAGCTACCATATGATCCAGGAATCCCACACCTGGGCATTGTCCAGAGAAAAAATTGGTTTGAAAGGATACATGCACCCCAGTGTTAATTGCAGTGCTCTTTACAGTAGACAAGACCTGGAAACAACCTAAATGTCCATTGATAGATGAACGAATAAAGAAAATGTGGAAAGAAAAAAAAGAAAAAGATGTGGTGTGTGTGTGTATATATATATATATATATATATATATATATATATATATACATATACATATATATATATACAATGGACTATTACTCAGCCACTAAAAAGAATGAAATAATGCCATTTGCAGTAATATGGATGGGCCTGGGGATTATCATATTAAGTGAAGTAAATCGGACAAAGACAAATATCATATGATATTACTTATATGCTGAATATTAAAAAATGATACAAATGAACTTATTTACAAAGCAGGAAAAAACTCACAGACAGAAAATGAACTTATGGTTACCAGGGTGGGGGAAGAGATAGATTGGGAATTTGGGATTGACATGTACACACCGCTGTATTTAAAACAGGCAACCAATAGGGACCTACTGTATAGCACAGGGAACTCAACAATATAAATGGAAAAATAATTTCTACAAGAATAGGTACATGTGTATGTATATCACTTTGCTGTAAGCACAACATTGTTAATCAACTCTACTCCAGTATGACATAAAAATTAAAAATAATACAAAAAAAAAAGAAGTGACTAGTGCACAAATACCAAAACATTGCTCCGATATCAGAGACACTACAAGGGGAAAAAATAACTACAGACCAATATTCACCATAAACATACACACCAAAATGCTCAATAAAATATTTGAAAATCAAGATGTGACATATAAAAACATGACAAATACATCATAACTAAGTGGGGTTTATTCAAGGAATGAAAGGCAAGATCAACACTTAAATATCACTTGATAGAGTAAAGATGTAAAACCACATCATTGTCATAATAGATGCAGAAAAATCATGAAAAAATTAAACATGGATTCATGATAAAAACTCTAGTAAAGAAAGAATAGAAGGAAATTTCCCTAATCTGATTAAGGGCATCAGGAAAATTCTACGGCTAACAACATCCTCATTGGTGAGAGACTGAATGCTCCCATTCTAAGACTAGGAACAAGGCAAAGATGTGCATCCTTCCCAGTCCTGTTTATCATCACACTAGAAGTCCCTGCCAGTGTAATAAGGCAAGAGAAGAAGAGACATACAGTATGGAAACAAAGAAAGAAAACTGTCTCCAGGCACCAAAGATATGATTTTATTTATTTATTTATTTACTTATTTATTTATTTATTTATTGGCGGCTTTTGGTCTTCATTGCTGTGTGCGGGCTTTTCTCTAGTTGTGAAGAGTGGGGGCTACTCTTCATTGTGGTGCATAGTCTTCTCATTGCGGTGGCTTATCTTGTTGCGTAGCACAGGCTCTAGGCACATGGGTTTCAATAGTTGTGGAACATGGGCTCAGTAGTTGTGGTTTACAGGCTTAGTTGCTCCACAGTGTGTGGGATCTTCCTGGGCCAGGGATTGAACCCATGTCTCATGCATTGGCAGGTGGGTTCTTAACCACTATGCAACCAGGGAAGTCCCATGATTTTCTAGATAGTAAATTCTAATGAATCTGTAAGAAAAGCTACAAAACCAATAAGTGTGTTCAGTAAGGCCACAAGCTTCATGCCAATATACAAAAGTCAGTTGTATTTCTATATACTGGAGACAAACAGTTGGAAACCAAAACATTTATTTTAAAGATGTCATTTATGATAGCACTTATAAACATGAACCACCTAAGTATATATGTAACAGAACGTGTATGCTGATAATTACAAAACACTGATGTAATAAATCAAAAAGGATTTAGATAAATCAAAATTGGAACACCCAATATGTGAATTCTTGTCAAAATGATCCATAGACTCAACAAAGTCCCAGTCAAAATACTGTGAGATATTTAAAGACATCAACAAACCAATTTTAAAATTTGTATGGAAATGCAAAAGAACTGCAATAGCCAAAATAAATTTTTAAAAAGAAAAAGTTGAATTTCAAGATGTACACAGATATCAATGTAACAGAAAAAAAATCAATAAATAGAGCCACATATAAACAATGGGCTATTACTCAGCCATAAAAAGGAATGAAATTGAACTATATGTAATGAGGTGGGTAGACCTAGAGACTGTCATACAGAGAGAAGTAAGCCAGAAAGAGAAAAACAAATACTGTATGCTAACTCATATATATGGAATCTAAAAAAATGGTACTGATGAACCCAGAGACAGGGCAAGAATAAAGTTGCAGATGTAGAGAATGGACTTGAAGACATGGGGCTGGGGTGCGGGGGGCGAAGTGGAAGTTGGGACAAGTGAGACAGTAGCATAGACATAGATACACTACCAAATGTAAAATAGGTAGCTAGTGGGAAGTTGCTATATAGCAAAGGGAGATCAACTCGATGATGGGTGATGCTTTAGAGGGCCAGGACAGGGAGGGTGGGAGGGAGTTGTGGGAGCGAGGCAATACGGGAATATATGTATAAATACAGCTGATTCACTTTGGTGTACCTCAAAAACTGGTACAAGAGTGTAAAGCAATTATATTCCAATAAAGAGCTTAAAAAAAAAAGAAATAGATCCACACAAAGATGTTTGAACACAATTCGATGGACAACAGATAGTCTTTTCAATAAATTGTGCTGAAATAAATATTTATAAGCAAAATTAAAGCTCAATCCCTATCTGATATCTTACACAAAAATGAACTCAAAATGGTTATAGACCTCAATGTAAAATCTAAGCAATAAAACTTCTAGAAGAAAATATTAGAGAAACTTTGGTGACCTGAAGTTAATAATGATTTCTAAGATATGACACCAAAAACATAAAACATAACAAATTGATAAATTGTACTTTATCAAAATTAAAAATATCTACTATTTTAATGAAATAATAAGCCACAAAGTGGGAGAAAAATATTTGCACATCCTATATCTGAGAATTGATTTGTATTTTGAATATAGAGAAAAGACTCAATAATAAAAAGGCAGACTCAATTTAAATTAGCAAAAGATTTGAAAAGATTCTTACCAAAGTAAATATGTGGATAACAAACACATAAAAAAAATCAACACTATTAATTATAGAAATATGTATAATACATATAAAAGAACATCTGCCAATTTCAAAGTTTCTTGAGGTTGTGAAGCATCTGAAGCTGCCATACATTGCTGGTGGTAACTAATAATGGCACAGCCAGTGTGGAAAACAATTTGGCTGTTTCTTTTAAGGTAAACACATCTCATGTTATGACTCAGAAATCCCATGCCTAGCATCAGAAGCCTTAGGATTAACTTCTGATTCACTCCATTAATCAGCCAAGTCACGGAGGTCAGTTTAGATTCACAAGGAGGGACGGAGGGAGATCCATCAATATGCTGGAGTAGCAGGACATGGAACTTACCATCCCCACAAACGCATCAAAAAATACATCTACATGTGGAACAATTCTCACTGAAAGCTAACTGAAAACTGGTGGAAAGATGCCTGTACAACAAAGCTGTGAGAAAGATCCACACAGAATTAGGAAGGGAAGGAAGTGATGAGGTTGGGACCTGTGACACTAGGAGGAGAATCAGAGGAAAAGGTAGATTACGTGGGCAGAGATCCTCCCTGGAGAGTGAACGCTTGAGCTCACATATTAGGCACTCCAGTCCTAGGGTCCAACACAGGGAGGAGGAACCCTCTTGGCTGGCTGGAGAACCAGTGGGTATAATGCGAGGGCTGCAGGAAGCCTGGGCTCCGCTAGTGAGCAGGGCCCATGCACTGCTGGCTCCTGAAGCAGGGCAGAGAGGGCACATTGAACAGTGCTTGAGTGGCTGCCCAGTGTCCCATGAGCACCCCAGTGCATCCCCCAGCGTGAACTGAGCCAGTGGGACCAGCCCTGGCCCCGCTTCCTTCACAGAGCAGCTCCATACTGGAGGCAGCATGACCACAATGGAAAAAAGAGCTCAGCTGTGAGGCACCCAGGCGACTCCAATCTGAAGTGGCCTCTGAACAGGGAAGGGACAGCCATCACAGGTGCTTACACAGGCCGTGCCTCAGAAGCAGTCCTGCACTTTGGTGGTGGCTGCACCGCCACAGCCTGCACCTCGACACACACCGAGAGCCCACACAGGCCTGCCTGCCCCGTCTGCAGTATGACTCTACAGCAGAGCAGGGTCAGCAGGGGGCGAGGAGAAAATAAGCTGTGAGAGACAAGGAGACGCAGACTGCAGCTGTGGTCTCAGCCGGGTGAGGGTGGCCGTCCCCGGAGTTTGCACGGGCAGTGCATCAGACGCAGCCCAGACTTCTGTCTGTAGCCCGTCCACTGCAGCCCAGGCACAGTCACCAGCTGAGAGCTGCGTGGGCCTCTCTTGCTCTGCCACTATTCCCCCCGGGGCAAGGGTTCTGGTGCTGGGAGAGGAGAGCAAACACTTAGAGCAAAGAGAGCTGGCATCTCAGCACCGGGGGCGGCGGGAGGAGCGGCAGTGGCCAGGCAGACCAGCTTCGCTGAGGCTCCAGACGTCGTGGCCCCAGGCTCCCAGCACATGCCCGCCCCGCTGCCGCGATGCCCGAGAGGAGGTTCAGCTCAGCCGAGGGGGCGGCGCAGGAGGAGCCCAAGAGGGGATCGGATCCGCGAGGTTGTCAACTAAACAGGCTCCTGCAAAAGTAGAAAGGAAGCCAGAAAAGATGGCAGGAAAGCATAAATCTTCAGACAAAAAAGTGCGAACAAAAGGGAAAAGGGGATCAAAGGGAAAACAGGACGATGTGGCTAACCAAGAGACTAAAGAAGACTCACGTGCAGAAAACCGAGAAACTAAAAACGAGGAGAGCCCAGGCTCTGACGAAACAGGAGAGAAAGAAGCCACGTCTGATGAATATCACACACCTGGTCCTATCAGTGGTCCCTGTCTCCCTTCTTGTACTCCAGAGGAATATTTTTATCAAATATTTTGTAAATGCAAGCTTTTTTAGTAGCTCTAGAAACATTTTTAAAAAGGAGGGAAACCCACCTCATCCCATTTTTTAAGTGTAAATGCTCTTTTTAAGAGATGAAATCATTTCCTGGTTGTTTATTTTTTTGGTGCAACCATAAAATAGTGGGATATTGAATATGGGCGGTTTTGATTGTCTTGGGTGTCAGTTTAACATTCCATACATGGGATGTACCTTTTATATCCTATAACACAAAGCATACTAAAGGGCACTTTGGAGTCTGTTTTGCATTTAATGTCTCTTTAAATTGCTCCTCTCCCACGTTGTTTTTTGGTAGAATTGTTTCCCAAAGCAAATCACGCACTCCTTGATCTTGGCTCTCCTGATCAGACTTTCGTGCACTCTGTAACATCTTTGGTCTGGGTAGTCCAGTTCCTGTAGTAACTTTGTTAATGTACTGTGAACGATTGACAATTTGAGTATGTAGTGTATATGATATTAAATTGTGTATTAGTGGGACTTCACACGTAAGAGCATATCAAAATTTGAAGTTATTGGTACTTGATATCCTGTTAAGGAAAATTTGCCTCCAAATTTTAAGCTGGAAAGTCACTGGAATAACTGTTCAGAAAAGAATCACAACTACATGATTTTTTAGAATTTTGGTACGTGTGTTAAGAATTGTGTACAAATTGAAATGTCTGTGTACTGATCCTCAAAAAAACCAATAAAATCTCAATTATGAGAGAAAAAAAAGAAAGAAAACAGAGCCATAGTGGACCCCACCCTCAGGTCTTCTGCTGCAACAGCTTGGGATATGACCCAACACCAGCTAGGGCACTGATGGGCACTGAACAGGTTGGAAATCCCACCTCGATCTGCCTCCTACCCTAGCTCCTACATCTCCAGCCCCACCTCCTACCTAAGTGATAGCTGCCAGCATACCCTGAGAAAAGACATGACTTATGTTCACTTTAAATCCAGCTCTCCCCCCATAGCTACTGGGCATATGCATACTGTATAGAGTCACTGCCACACAAGGACACCCCTTCAAGACTGCATGTATGTAACAGTTGCACCTAAATTCATAGAGACAGAAAAAGTTAAGCAAAATGATAAGACAGAGGCACTGAGCTCAATTGAAAGAACAAGAGAAAACCCAAGAGAAAACCCATGAAAAGTAATGAAACAAACAATTTGCCAGATAAAGATTTTGAAGCATTAGTAATAGGAATCCTAACTAAATCAGGGAAAGAAATAGATGAACACAGTGAGAACTTTAACAGGAAGTAGAAAATAAAAAAAGAGCCAGTCAGAACTGAAGAATGAAATATCTGAAGTGAAAAATGCACTAGAAAGAATTAATAACAGATGAAGTTATACAGAAGAATGCATAAATGATCTGGAGGATATAATAATGGAAATCACCAATCAGAACAGCAAGAAGAAAGACAAATATAAAAAATGGGATAACATCAAGCATAGCAACCTTCCCATCATAAGGGTCCCAGAAAGAGAAGAGACAGAGAAGGTGGTTGAAAGTGCATTTGAGGGAATGATAGCTGAAAACTTCCCAAACCTGATGAAGGAAATAGATATCCAGTTACAGGAAACACAAAGTATCCCAAATAAGATCAACTCAAACAGACCTACATCAAGACATATCAAAATTAAAATGGCAAAAGTTAAAAATAGAATTGTAAAGGCAGCAAAAGAAAAACAGTCTTATACAGGGGATTTCTCAAAAGGATATCAGCTGATTTTTCTGCCAAAACCTTGCAGGCCAGAGGAAGTGACATAATATTTTCAAAGTCCTGAAAGAGAAAAGTGTGCAACCTAACATACTCTACCTCTCAAGATTATCATTTTCATAGAAGGAGAGATAAAGAGCTTCTCAGACAAGCAAAACCGGAAAGTGTTCATCAGTAATAAACTGAACCTAAAGAAATATTAAAGGGTCTTCTCTAAGTGGAAAAGAAGTAAGAATCTATAGGAAAGGGCAAAGTACCACTTGGAAAGGTAAGTTGATAGTAAGGGCTGAGGATTAATTAAATAAGCTAGTGTAAAGTGTAAAAGACAAAAAAACTGTAAAACTAACTATAGTTACTAAAAACAGTTATGGGATAAACATAATGATGTAAAATATGACACCAAAAGCACAAACCATAGGGAAGGAGGGTCAAAAAGTAGATCTTTAACAGTGGTTTAACTTAAATGACTACCAGTTTAAAACAATTAGGTATAGTTATAGGTCAACATATATGCACCACAGAGTAACCACAAATCAAAAACTTAAAATAGGTACACACAAAATAAAATGAAAGCAGCACAAACATACTACTAAAGAAAATCTTCAAAGCACAAGGGAAGAAATAAAAAGATGAAATGAATAGAAAAGAACTATAAAAACTGGAAAATGTAATAAAATAGTAGTAAGTACATACTTCTCAACAATTGATTTCAATGTCAATGGACTAAATGCTCCAATCAAAAGACATAGGGTGGCTAAATGGATTAATAAAAATCCATCTATATGCTGCCTAAAAGAGACTCACTTCAAAGCAAAAGACACACCAACTGAAAGTGAAGGGATGGAAAGTATATTTCATGTAAATGGAAATGACCAAAAAGCTGGCGTAGCAATGATCATATCAGAAACAAACAGACTTTAAAGCTAAGGCTATAACAAAAGACAAAAAAGTACATTATAGAATGATAAAGGGATCAATACAAGAATAGGATATTGCACTTATTAACATATATGCACCCAGTACAGAAGTGCAAATGCCCAATATTGCGCGCTCTCTCTCGCTCTCTCTCTCTCTCTCTCTCTCTCTCTATATATATATATATATATATATATATATACACATACACAGGGAATATTCTCCAGGATAGACCACATATTAAGAGAAAAAAATTCTTAATAAATTTAAGAGGATAGACATTATATCAAGCTTTTTTTTCTGACCACAATAGTATGAAACTAGAAATCAACTACAGAAAGAAAAGTAGGAAAAGTGCAAACGTGGTGACTCAAGAACATGCTTCTGAAAAACCAATGGGTCAATGGTAAAATCAAAGAGAAAATCAGAAAATACTTTGAGACAAATGAAAATGGAAATACAACACACCAAAATCTATAGGCTATGGCAAAAGCAGTTCTATGAGGGAAGTTTACAGGGATACAAGCCTTCCTCCCCAAAGAAGAGAATCTTCAAATAAAAAAGCTAAGCTTTCAGATAAAAAACTTAGAAAATGAAGAAAAAACAAAGCCCAAAATTAGTAGAAGGAAAGAAACAACAAAGATCGGAAGGAAAAGAAATAAAATAGAGAGCAACAACAACAACAACAGCAACAACCAAAAACAATAGAAAAGATCAATGAAACGAGAAGCTAGTTTTTTGAGAAGATAAACAAAATTCATAAATCTTTAGCCAGGCTCACCAAAAAGGAGAGAGAGGACCCAAATAAACAAATTAAGAAATGAAAGAGGACAAATAGTCCATATAACGGTGATGCAAAACATCATAAAAGAATACTACAAACAGACTGGACAAACTAGAAGAAATGGACAAATCCTAGAAACATACAACCTGCCAAGACTAATTCAGCATGAAACAGATTGATTAAAGTGAAATAGAATTTGTCATAAAAATACTCCCAGGAAACTAAAGTTCAGGCCCAGATGGTTTCACAGGGGAATTCTATCAAACATATGAAAAGAACTAATACCTATGCTTCTCAAACTAGTCCCCAAAACTGAAGAGGCTGGAACACTCCCAAACATATTCTGTTAGGCCACCATTCCTCACGTACCAATACCAGACAAAGAGACTTTAAAAAGAAAATTATAGACCAATATCTTGGATAAATATTGATGAATAAACCCACAACAAATATTATCAAATCAAATCCAACAATACTTAAGAAGATTCATACAGGATGATCAACTTGGATTTATTCCAGGGCCACAAGGATGGTTCAACATTAGCAAATCAATCAATGTCATACACCACATTAAGCAAAGAAGAATAAAAATCACATGATCATCTCAACAGATGCAGAGAAAGCATTTGACAGAATTCAACATTCATTCATGATAAAAATTCTCATCAGTGTTGGTATAGAGGGAACATATAGAAATCTTTTGAATTCCTATACATTAACCAACTCTCAGAAAGAGAAAGCAAGAAAACAATCCCATTTAAAATTGCACCAAAAAGAATAAAATACATTGGAATAATTTTAACGAAGAAGGTGAAAAACCCATATTCTGAAAACTATAAAACACTGATGAAGGAAGCTGAAGATGTTGCAAAGAAATGGAAAGATGTCTCATCTTTGGACAGGAAGAATTACTATTGTTAAAATTTTCAAGCTACTCAAAGCAATCTACAGATTTAATGTAATCTCTATTAAAATATCCATAACATTTTCCACAGAACTAGAACTAATAATCCTAAAATTTATATATAACCACAAAAGACCCCAATGCCAACGCGATGTTGAGAAAAATGAACAAAGCTGAAGGTATTGTGCTGCCTATACTATACTGCAAAGCTACAGTAATCAAAACAGCATGATACTGGCACAAAAACAGACTCATAGTTCAATGGAACAGAATAGAGAGCTCAGAAATAAACACACACGTATGATCAATTAATCTATGACCATGAAGCAAGAATGTACAATGGAGAAAGGACAGTCTTTTCAATATGTGGTGCTCAAAACACTGGACAGCTACATGTAAAGAAATGAGACTAGACAATTTTCCCATACCGTGTACAAAAATCAATCGTAAACTCAAAATGGATTGAAGACCTAAATATAAGAACTGAAACCATGAAACTCCTGGAAAAGAATATAGGCATAATTCTCTTTGACATAAATTATAATGTTGTGGGGGGGGGTTTTGGATCTGTTTTCTAAATCAAAAGAAATAAAAACAAAAATAAACAAATGGGACCTAATTAAACTTAATTTCTTAGCACAACAAAAGAAACCATTAGCATAACAAAAAGACAGGCTACTCAATGGGAGTAAATATTTGCAGATGATATTACCAGTAAAGGCTTAAATTAATATCCAAAATACATAAACAGCTTATACAACTCAATATCACAAAAACAAACAACCAATTAAAAAATGGGCAGAGGATGTGATCAGACATTTTCCTAAATAAGACATACAGATGGCCAGCAGGCCCATGAAAAGATGCTGACATCACTAATCATCAAAGAAATGCAAATCAAAACCACAATGAGATAACACCTCACACCTCTTGGAATGGCTATCATCAAAAAGATCACAAATAATGAGTGTTGGCTAGGGTGTGTAGAAAAGGAAACCCTTGTACACTGTTAGTGGGAAGGCAAAGTGATGCAGCTACTGTTAAAAACAATATGAAGTTTCCTCAGAAAAGTAAAAATAAAACTACTCTATAATCCCGCAATTCCACTGCTGGGTATATATTGAAAAAAAATGATAACATTAATTCAAAAAGATACATGCACCCAGTGTTCATAGCAGCATTATTTACAACAGCCAAGATGTGGAAGTAATCCACGTATCCATCAGCAGATGAATGGATAAAGAAGCAATACACACACACACACACACACACACACACACACACACACACACAGAATGGAATATTACTCAGCTATAAAAAAAGAATGCAATTCTGCCATTTGCAACAATGTGGATGGATCTAGAGAGTATTCTGCTTAGTGAAGTAAGTCAGACAAATTCTATATGTTATCACATATAAATGGAATCTAAAAAATAAAACAAATAAATGTATGTAATAGAACAGAAACAGACTCCCAGATACAGAAAATAAACGAATAGTTAACAGTGGGGAGATGTAAAGGGAGATGTACAAGACAGGGGTATGGTATTAAGAGATACAAACTACTATGCATACAATAGATAAGCAACAAGGATATATTGTACAGTACAGGGAAATGTTGCCATTATTTTGTAGTAACTTTAAATGGAGTATAATCTATAAAAATATTGAATCATTATGCTGTACACCTGAAACTAATATAATATTGTACATCAAATGCAATTTGATGAAAATTATCATTACCTAAGAAAATAAGGTTTTAAACCTTAAGAATTTGAAAGTTTTTTATGTGTATACTTCCAATTTAGAAATGCCCACATGCTCTATTATGAAAAATGCAAAAGGGGGAAAGGAATAGGTCTTGCTTCTTAATGGTAGAGTGGAATGTATATACAGTATTAGTGAGAAGGAATTGAAGGTGCTTTTCTTGTACAAAAGTTACGAGAATCTCCTTCCTGGCTCTAATAACTTAAGCCCCTGCAATGTACAATAAATATTCACCTCTTCCCAAGAACCCCCAAATCACTTCTCATGGCATCAGCTCAAAGTTGAAAACCTTGCCTTTTAACTCAAGTTTAGATGATGTTCCCCAGGTATGGTTCCTTAGGTATAGCTGTTTGAGTAGGGTCCTTCTTGATTTGCAGATAAATTATTAACCACCTGTCACCACACACTACATAAAATGGAAAGAGATGCATAACTACCATAGACACTTTTATTTGGAAACACTGGAACTATATTCAGAAATAGTAGAGGCATAGCAGTTACTGCTATGTTTTACCAGCTTTATTGTTTGGCTAAGTGAGAACAAAATAAAAGTGGGCACGGGAATTGACCATAGAATTTAATCTGAGGAAGGAAGACAGGAAGGACATTGGGGGGTGAAGGACATTAAAGGTGTGGTAGGATCATTGCACTGGTAGGATCATTCGCCCTGTGGAAGCGAATAATTCTTCGACTTAAAGTATTAGATGGAGTGAGTGTATCTCCATCTAAATGCATCATCAGGTACTGCTGATTGTCTCCCCTAAACAAATAGCAAATATAACTGCTTCCCAAACTCCTATGCCTCGTCTAAGCAACCACATTTCTTGCCCTGACAAGTGTGTTACTTTCCAACTGTCTTACCTGCATCCAGTCTCCTTCAAATCCATTCTCTACTCTGTAACCTGAGTGATATTCCTAACTGTCAAATTACCCTCCTCCGAGGAGGATGTTTAACCTTCCTTGACTTCTCTCTCTCTCCTAGGAACAGTATTCTGCTACTTATTCTGTATAACGCTCCCCTCATTTTCTCCCAAAGTAATTCCATAAACTTTTCCCCCTTCAAGGAATCCTCTGTCTTCCATTTTTAGTTAACTTCTCTTTATCATTTAATAGATAATTAAGTGACAGCTCCAGTGTCACTTCCTCAGGAAACCTTCCTTGACTTTCTTGCTCACATCAAATCCTCTATTACAGTAATTTTCACTCCATTAAAGAGCAATTTGCATGCTGGCAATTTTACATGTGTATGCTGTTTCATATCTGCCTCCATCTGTAGTATACAAAACCCGAACATGGTGGAACCGTGAATCTCTTGCACTCGGCACACTCCTGGCATACGGGTGCTCAATAAATATCAGTAGGATAAGTGAGTGAATTAATTCTATGCATCCTTTTGAATACTTTTATTGTATTAAGATTTCTTCTATATGATGCTTTATTTCCTTCGTGTGTGTGTTTTCTTTTAATAATTTTGAAGGTTTATAGTTTGTTTTAGTTACTCATTGCATATAGTGTAGTTAATGCTATAGTTGTATCACCGCAAAGATAGTACCCATTGACTCCTCACTATGAAACAGAAATAAATGTCTACTTCCCTTTAGTCCTTTCCCCTTTCTATTTCCTCTGTTATCACTCAATTTTATTTGATTTTATTATTCCCAGTTCTTCTAATCATTACCTTTATAATTTAAAATAATACTGAGTTAATCACCTTTACAATAATTTTGATTCTCTCCTACTGTGAAAGATAAGGAAACCAGAAAATTTCAGCAGAAATAGTTTTTACTTTTTCTTTTAGTTACTAATATGGTCCTATTTAAAAAAAATATTTTCCAAGTTTTATTAAGATATAATTGACATACAACTAATTATTCTTTCTAGTGTCATTATTTGTAATATTTGTATTCTCTTCTTTAACCACAGTCCCTACAATTGTTTAATATTAGACTTCATAATTCACTATTACTGTGTTATCTCTGTTCACTTTTTGATTAGTGGAGTTTATTCTCTAATTGTTTTTTTTTTTTAGTAAGGCCTCATGAGAGCTCTAAGTTTTTGTTTTTTGTTTTGTTTGTTGAGGTTGTTTATTTTCTGCATGCGGAGACTGGTAACTGCACTTGGATCTGCCAGGGTGTGGCCCAGGCTATAACATTTCTCCCCCTGGGTCATGATAAGGCTTTAGTCTGTAAATTCAATGCTTCTTTCATTCCACAGAAGTTTTCCTTTGTTTTGTCTTGTATTTTACTTTACTCAGTGTTAAGAACTCTTCTTAAGGAACACTAATTTGTTGTTGTTGTTGGATGTTACTTTACTGTATATTTTCTCTAATTCTTTTCAACTGTTTTTCTATTTGGAATATTTAAATTCCCACTTTTTTCTACTGTTAGTCATCTTCATTGCTGTCAGACTTTTGTTAATTACTTCTTGAAATTTCCGGTTCACTTCTCATTACTTCATATTTTCTGTCATTTATGTAACTCATATGTTCTAAATGTCATTTTAGAAAGAAGGTATCTTTAAAAATTCATTGGAAATTTGTTCATAATGCTCACTGCTTCATGGAATAATCTTCTATTATGTGTGTGCTATATAGCTTATGTCATTTTCCCTTTTCTTTCTTATTGAAATATATTCACATAGGTCATCATCTGTTTATTTTATAATAAAGTCATTATAATATACAATCCTATCATTATTAACATTTTAATATACTCATATCTCAAAGGATATTGTGAAGGTGGAGGGAGGGATGTCTGTGATATGTGAGACAAGGCAGCTGAGTTTTGGAACGTTGTCTTGAAAATACCTCTCAGCTGTTAGTATGCCACTCTCCTGGGCTGCTGGGATAACTGCTGACTCAGAGCAGAGGCATAGTTGTTAATTTTTATCATATGTCTTGTGACTTATCCTTTTCTTCTCATTATATACTGGGAATTGTTAGTGGTCTGGCTGCTTTTCCCCTCCTCTTGCCTTGATTTTTCTCCCATTACCCTGCACTCATGGCCCCTTTACTTCAGAAGGTGCTGTATCTGCATCTTTCTCTTTAAGTTCTGTTCCCCCATCGCTTTCTAAAGTGAGGGTTCACACACTCTGATATTGCTGTTCAAAGTAAGGACCACTGGTTTTATTCTTAGTGTGTCCATCTCTTTCTGAGACTGCTGAGTTTCCTGACTATCTCAGTTTCCTTAGTGGCACACATTTTCTTTGGTGATCACTCTCGTCCTGTTTCAAGTTTTGTGGCATGTAAATGTTCCTTCACATGTCATGGCTTGGAATTGTAGATGTATTTCCTACTCTTTCTAAGAATGGAGCTCACATTTATGTTTCTCCTCCTGATTTAAAGAAAGAGAGAGGAAGTAGCATCTCAAGTTTGGAATCTTAGACTGGAAGTCTGAATTTATTTACATAATTGAGGTGCATCTACAATTTTCCTTTTTCTGTTGTAAATGCCTGAAATTTGGATTGAAAATCAAAGGTGCTTCATGAATGTGTTGAGCTATATTGACTTTTCTGTAACTTAAGGAAGAAAGAGAATAAAAATTTGAGAAAGTCCTAAATTCATATATAGCCCAGCCCAACCTTATAATATCTGTGTAATTTAGATAATTTTTGAGATTATATGGTGATGACTACATCTACTACACAATATGGTTGTGGGGATTCAATAGAATATGTATGAAAGTGTTATTTTTGAAGTCAATTTAAATCTCATCTATGTTCTCTCCACCTTTTTGTCATGGAATATTGTATGGTTTTATCTCCACATATTATTTTTTCAGAACTTTTATTGAGATATAATTGACATACAATAAACTGCATATATTTAAAGTGTATAATTTGACTTTCTTTCTTATTAGTAATGTGTATATGGCAAACTCAATCTCCCAATTCATCCCAGTCCAACCCCTTCCATGTATTATTCTTTATACTTTTTAATATATTCTGTGTTTAAGTTAACTATTATTGTGGTGGTCAACAGAGAAATGATTAAATGATTAACCATTTTAAAGGATAATTTTAAAAAGTTTGTCTGGGATTCATCTTTATACATCATAGAATAAAGATTTAAAGTAGCTCTAAACTATGGTTAATACCTCTTTGTCATAAGAAAACTGAATGTCTCTCATTTCTCCTCATTAACAGCTTCTCTGCTTGGCTACAGTGGAAAAACCAAAAGGACCACAGTGGGTAATTCCCCAGGCCAAGGGATTTCAGTGTAGGAATCCCAGATCTCTGCAGCACCTCTTGGTCACTACCCCTGGGCTTGTAATTAGCTGCTGTTGTGACTGTCATGGAACTATTTGCATGTGCTGTATGATCCTGCATAGGACCTGGCCGATTTTGAGAGAACTCTCTCCGTCTGAATCTTTAATGATGCTGTACTCTTAGATCCCTTGACAAAACAGGTAGGTGGGAAGGACAAAAATGAAATCTGTAGTGAGTAAATTACTGAAGCAAGTTTTCTATGTTCCAGGAATCAAAACTTGAGTTTTCCTAGCTTGCTGTGGTGTTAGCCCTCTCTGAGACAGTTTTCTGCCGACACTAGAGAAGGAGGATGGAGCAGGAATCAGGCCCGTGAAGAAGAGTCATTTGTGTTAGCAGTTGAGGATGTGAGTAAGAGGACGTGTACACCAAGCCTTCAAAGAATGAGGATACATCTGTGGAAGAATATTAGGGAAGATTCAGAGTTTATTGTATAACTACTCAACTTCTTTTCTAGGTTTCCTAAATGTTTGGCCTCATTTAAAGTATTTATTTATTTATTTATTTATTTATTTATTTATTTATTTATTTATTTATTATCTCATGTGCTTTTCTTTCTGGCCTGTGATTTATGGTCAGTCTGGCCCCCTGGTTGGTCTATCCAATGCCCAGAAACCTTTTAACCCTTAGTGACTGTCTGCTTCACCTGCCATGTCCCTTCTCAGCCCTTGTCATCCTAATGGTTAGAGTTCTGTTTGGTAGACTTCAGGCCGCTGTGCATTGTGGTGTGTGTTACAGCGGAGTCACATGTAGGTTCTCTGAAAACTTTGTCATCCAGGCCCAAGTGAGGGCCTTTCATTCACTTATTCTTTGACATGAGAACTGTATCACATTTATTATATGATTCATTCCTTAATGAACCCATTTGATGTTTCTCATGTGTGCCTGTGATATACCTGCCCCAAACCACCCATTTCCAAAGTAGAAAACCTGTGCATTGGTATCTCATTTTTCTTATATTTTTTCTGCTTTACTCTATCAACCAACTTTCTTCAATGTCACATTTCTCTACTCCCTCCCTTCATTGTCTGTTTTCAACCTCCATTCTCTCTTTTTTTTTTTAGCTCTTTATTGGAATACAATTGCTTTACACTGTTGTGCCAGTTTTTGCTGTACAACATAGTGAGTCAGCTGTATTTATACATATATCCCCATATCCCCTCCCTCCCACGACTCCCTCCCACCCTCCCTATCTCACCCCTCTAAGTCATCACCCATCATTGACTTGATCTCCCTCTGATATGCAGCAGCTTCCCACTAGCTATCTATTTTACATTTGGTAGTGTATATATGTCAGTGTTACTCTCTCACTCTCCTCTTTTGGCTTCTCTGGCCCACGGCTGGTTGTCCTACTATCTCCATGATTGGCTCCTTTGCTTCCTTTCACACTGTCAGTATGACATGCTGCATGGTTGGATTCTTGGCTTTTTTTCCTTTTTCTTTTTTTTCCTCTATACTCTTTCCCTTAGAGCATTATTTACTCTTATACATTCATTTATTGCCCTTAAATGGATTAGAATACAACTGTATCTTGAATCTATGCTTCTTTCCATATATCCTGCCCTGCGTTTCAACCTGGACATGTCACTAACACCTGAAATTCCAGTTGCTTAATATAAAGGTGATAATCTATTTTCTCCATCCCTACAAAATTTATGTCCAACAATGCTTATTTTAAAAATGAATCTACCGGCGCCTGGAGGAGAGAGTCGCCTAGGTCATAGTGCGTTGCAGCTTGTCCTTGGTGAGGTCCCCGTTAAGGAAGGGTCTCGGATGCACGGAGAGCCTTTCAGGACAAGTTTGCCAGGCTTTTGAGGCACCTCCTTGGACAGGTCTGGCCCATCCTCTCATGTCAGCCTGGACCTGAGCCCCCCCCCACCTTCAACGAGGTCCTAGGTGTTCTTTCTAAGGATCCTTTCTGCCCTCCTGAGGAAAAGATAGATGCATAAAAGATGGTAGTTGAGTGTTTGAGAAATTGTTCTCAGGGCTCAGTGACCTTCACTGATGTGGCTGTGGACTTCACCCAGGAAGAGTGGACTTTACTGGACCCCTTTCAGAGAAAGCTATACAGAGATGTGATGCAGGAGAACTACAGCAACCTGACCACAGCAGGATATCAGGCGTTGAAACCCTCTCTGACCTCTTGGTTGGAAAAAGAAGAGTTGAGGACTGTGGAGAGAGGAGTCTTCCAAGAATGGGAAATGCAACTTAAAAGCAAAGAGTCACCAATTCAGCAGGATATTTTGGGGGGAAGAAACATCAAATAGGATAGAAATGGTAAGGAATGACAACAGACAGGAACTCTATGACTGTGAGCAATATGGGAAAGACTTCAGTGACTACTCATGCCTTAGGACACAGAAGAGAACTCAAAATGGAGGGCAGACTTTTGACGATAACTAGTATGGAAAAAGCTTCCTTACCCTACACAACAAATCCTTTACTAGAAAAAAATGTTCCATTTTTAATCAAGGTGGAAAAGTCTTCAGGCTGGAAAAGTCTTCAGGCTGACTTCAGATATTGTATACCAGAAATCTAGCATACAAGAGAAAGCCTTAGAATGCAGAGACAGTGAAAGAGCCTTTGTTAATGAGTCTTACCTTCAGGCACAAGTGAGAACTCAAAATAAAGAAAAACCCTGTGAACAGAAGGAATGTGGGTGAGCTATTCAGTCAACAAGCCTTCATGCACATGTACCAAATCACACTGCTAACAAATGTTACAGATATGAGGAATCTGGAAAAGTCCCTGCTGCATCCCTAAGCCTTAGTAGACATATGAAAACACACACTGGAGAGAAGCCTTTTGAATGTGACATATGTGGGAAAACCTTTAGATTGTCTTCATACCTTCTTCTTCATAGTCGAATTCACACTGGAATAAGACCCTACAAATGTAAGGAATGTGGGAAAGCCTTTGGATGGTCCTCACACTTTGGTGTTCACAGTCGAATTCACACCGGAATAAAACCTTACAAATGTAAGGAATGTGGAAAAGACTTCAAAGGTTCTGAGCTCTTTAATATTCATATGCGAACCCACACTGGAGAGCAATAGTATAAATGTAAGGAATGTGGGAAAACCTTCACTGGATCCTCAGGTCTTTGTCAACATAGGAAAACTCACACTGCAGAGAAGCCTTTTAAATGTGACACATGTGGGAAAACCTTTGCTCGATCCTCAGGCCTTACTCAACATAGGAAAACTCACACTGGTCAAAAGCCTTTTAAATGTGACACATGTGGGAAAAACTTCACTTATTCCTCAAACCTTAATCAACATATGAAAACTCACACTGGAGAAAAGCCTTTTAAGTGTGACACATGTGGGAAAAGCTTCACTCAATCCTCAGGCCTTACTCAACGTATTGAAACTCACACTGGAGAGAAGCCTTTTAAATGTGACATGTGTGGAAAAACCTTCACTCGTTCCTTAGGCCTTGCTTGACATAAGAAAACTCACACTGGAGAAAATGTTTCTAAGTGTGACACATGTGGGAAAACCTTTGCTCGATCCTCAGGCCTTAGTCAACATATGAAAACTCACACTGGAGAAAAACCTTTTAAGTGTTAAACATGTGGGAGACGTTTCACTCACTCCTCAGGCCGTAGTCAACATAGGAAAACTCACATGGGAGAGAAGCCTTTTAGGTGTGACACATGTGGGGAAACCTTCCTTCAATCCTCAGGCCTAACTCAACATATGAGAATTCACACTGGAGAGAAACCTTTTAAATGTGACACATGTGGAAAAACCTTCACTCGATCCTCAGGCCTTATTGAACATATGAATATTCACACTGGAGAGAAGCCTTTTAAGTGTCACACATGTTGAAAAACCTTCACTCAACTCTCAGGCCTTACTAAACATACGAAAACTCACAGTGGAAAGAAGTCTTTTAAGTGAGACATGTGGAAAAACCTTTGCTTCTTTGTGCCATTTTATTAGACATTTACAGTCTCATACTCGGTAGCAGACTATTAAATGTGACAAGTGTGGGAAAGCCTTTGCAAATTCCTCATATCTTACTAGACATTTTAGCACTCATACTGTAGAGAAGCCTTTTAAGTATGACAAATGTGAAAAAACTCACTTGATCCTCAAGCCTTACTGAATATTTGAAAACTCACAGAAGAAAGAAGCTTTTTGAGTGTAATATATGTGGCAAAACATATCCCACTTTGTTACATGTTATCATCCACGAGCAAATCCACACTGTAGAGAAACCCCATAAATGTAAGGAATATGGGAAAGCATTTCCTTGTTCCTCAAATCTTTCTAAGAATTTTAAAAAAATGTTATTTATATATTTTGACCACACTGTGCAGCTTGTGTAATGTTAGTTCTCTGATCAGAGATTGAACCTAGGCCCTCGGCAGTGAGAGCAGGAAGCCATAACCACTGGACCACCAGGGAATTCCTTTTCTAAGCATTTTATTTTTTTGTACATTGTTATTGGAGTAAAGTTGGTTTACAAAGTTATGTTAGTTTCTGCTGTACAACAAAGTGAGTCAGCTATATGTATACATATATCCCCATATCCCCTCCCTCTTGAGCCTCCTTCCCACGTCCACTATCCCGCCCCTCTATATTATCACAGAGCAGTGAGCTGATCTCCCTGTGCTATGCAGCAGCTTCCCACTAGCTATCTCTTTTACATTAGTAGTGTATATATATATGTCAGTGCAACTCTCTCACTACATTCCAGCCTCCCCTTCCCTTACTATATCTACAAGTCCATTCTCTATGTCTGTGTCTTTATTCCTGCCCTACCACTAGGTTCCTCAGTACCATTTTTGTAGATTTCATGTGTGCATTAGCATATGGTATTTCTTTTTCTCTTTGTGACTTATTTCACTCTGTATGACAGACTCTAGGTCCACCCACCTCACTAAAAATAACTCAATTTCATTCCTTTCCATGGCTGAGTGGTATTCCATTGTACATATGTGCCACATCTTTATCAATTCATTTGTCGATTGACATTTGGGTTGCTTCCATGTCCTGGTTATTGTAAATAGTGTTGTAATGAACATTGTGGTACATGTATCTTTTTCGAATTTTGGTTTTCTCAGGATATATGCCCAGTAGTGGGATTGCTGAGTCATATGGTAGTTCTATTTTTAGTTTTTTAGGAATCTCCATAGTGTTCTTCTTAGTGGTTGTATCAATTTACATTCCGACTGGCAGTGCAGAAGAGTTCTGTTTTCTCCACACCCTCTCCAGCATGTATTGTTTCTAAATTTTTTGATGATGGCCTTAGATAGATCCTAATTTTCTGAAATAAGACCCAAGGGTCCTACCGAAATTGTTGCAGTTGCCTGAGTCTGCAACCTTTTGGCCCTGTTGAGATAACTACTGCAGGTTGAGCTCATTCCGCTGTTTGGCTTCCTAGTGATAGTGTCATCAATAAGTGCTGAACATGATACATCAAGCACACTGAGTCCCAGCTTTTGTTAGTGAGTGATAAAGTGGCATATTCACATGGAAATTCTCCAAAAGCCAAGATAATGTGAGCCCTATATGCCACAACACGGATGAACCTGAAAAACATTTTAAGTGAAAATAATCGGTTAATAAAAGATTGTATGATTTCATTTACATGAAAGTCTAGAAAGTAGAAATCTATAGACAGAAAATAGATTTGTAGTTGCTTAGATGCTAAAAGAGGAAGGAAATGGGGGGTGGGGGGTTGACAGCCACAAGCTGCTTTTGAACTGAAGAAGAGATTCTAAACTTGTGATGGTTATACAGGCCTGTGAATATGTCAATACAAAAAACATTGAATTGTATGAATTAAAAGGGTGTATTGTACGGTACGTAAATTATCACTTAATAAAGCAGTTCCAAAACACACACACACACACACACACACAAAGAATCTACCATTGTCCTATTCTTGCACCAGTCTTGGTGTCATCTTTAACTTCATTCTCTTTCATGTTCACACCAACTTTAATCCATCACCAGATCTCTTGGGTTTTTACTTCTCAACATGTCTATCTTCTGAACCTGTACTCTTGCAGACAAAACTGAGTAGTGTTTGTGCATCTGCATGGCTTCCCAGTTCTGCTTTATTTCATCATTCTCTGAAGAGGAACCCCTACCTCCACTGCTTTTCTCCTCCAATTGACCTATCACAGTTATGGGTGGAGTATCTTCCTCAATAACTGCTTAGCTGACATTTTAGACCCTATGTCTGTGTATTGTAATATTTACCATCTCTTGAAGCTACACACAAGCGTCTCACTTGCAGTGCTGCCTTTTCTCATCACTGTACTTACGTTTTCCCACTCTTCTCATACACTAAAGAGGCTGTTCCACTTCTGTGACCTGCATCACAAATGATGTATATTTCTATATGTCTTAGATAAGGGGTGAATGTGTACAATATTGGTCTTTCATGAGATCTGGCACATAAAAGGAAATCTCTTTAAAATTAATAAAATGAATAAGTGAAAAATTACAGATGGGACTAGGACATAATTAAGATTTTGTTCTTGAACAACCATATGACTTTATAATGTGCCTCAACTACCTCTGTTTTCTCCATTTGCACAGTTAAAGTAGAGGTCAAAGTAAATAATGGAATATGCCATGTGAAAAAAGGAGTTTGGAGAAAATTTTATTTCCCTGAACATCTGGTATTGTATAGTTTGGCTACCTTGCCTGGGCAGATCAATACATATTTGCTCCTGGATAGGCAAAGCTCTCAGAAATCCCTCGAAGCACCTGCCCTTGCCTTTTCTTCCTTCTTGCCTCCCTCTTACCCTTAAAGACAAGGGACATATCCTGTGTTGTCTGAGCTGGTCAGAAAAAAACTTAATGTTTTTAATGTGGGGAAATGAAATGTATGGCTTTGGGTTATGGGGATGGCAGGAGTGAAAGCGCACTGCCTGATCAGGGCACAAAGCTTCTTCCTGCACCCCTCAGGCAGTCTTTGATTAATGTTTCCCCTGAGGAGTAAAATTATTTGGGAAATATACTTATGTGATTGGGTGCACATGTAGACATAAAAACTTTACCTAAACAAGGTCTAGTTTTAATACTTTAGAATGATGAAGGATTCAAATGTCACAAGTAATTTTCTGTACTTGAAAGCCACTTATGTAAATAGTCCTTACTATAGATAACAGGTACTATTTATTGTGCCACACTATGTGCTAGGTACTGAGGTGGGCGTGTTCACACACGTCATTTATTTCTCACAACACCTGCAAGGGAGGTATTATTATCTCCATGTTAATAATGAGAAAACTGAAGCTCAGAGATGTCAAGTAACTTTGTCATGCTCACACAGCAAGTGAGTGGCTGAGCCTTGATAAAAGAAATAAAAGAAGCCTGGTTGACATGAAAGCCCAAGCTATTAACCATTCTACTGTAAGGTATGAAAGAAAATCCATGAATTTTTGTATTTTTAGGGTTGGAGAAGATAGAGATGAAAATTTAGAAATTATTTCTGGAGTGTCGCATATGATCATTTTGTCAGCAAATAAAGCCATTTGCCTCTTTTATTCTGGTATGGATTTATTTTATTCATTTTTGTTGCCTTATTTATTGCACTTAGCTCGGTCAAACTGTGCAGTGTGGAGTAGAAGTGTTTACAGTGGACATCTTTCTCATGTTCTGACTCTTATGCAAAAAACATTCAGTCTTTCATCATTACATATGATGCTAGTTGTAGGTTTTTCATAGATGCCCTGAGGAAGTTTCTTTCTATTCAGTTTTCTGAATGTTTTAAAGATCAGGAATTTAGTATTTGGGTAATGCTGGCCTTTTTAGAATCTATATCCTACAATTCCTACTCCTGCAAGAATTTTGTAGAATTGATATCATTTTTTTCTTAAATGTTGCATAACATTTACCAGTGAACTCACCTGGGCCAGGAGTTTTCTATCTGAGAAGGTTCTTAACTATAAATTCAATTTCTTGGTGGTTTGTGTCTTTTGAGAAATTTGTACATTCATTTGTGTTGTCAGATTTCGGGGGATAAATTGTTCCTAATATTCCCATATGTTCTAATTAAAATATGCATAAGACCTGAAATATTTTTATCCCTCACTCTGGATAGTGTTAGTTTGTGTCCTTCCTCTTTTTTATGTCTTCTAATTTGTCTTTCCTCTTTTTGTGTTAGCATGGCCAGAGATTTTTCAACTTTCTTGGTTTTCCTACGTATTCATTTCATTGATTTTCTCTATTGTTTTGTTTTCTGTTTTATTAATTTCTACTTTTATTTTCCATATTTCTATTCTCCTTTATTTTTAATTTGCTTTATTTTTCTAGTTTATTTAGGTGGAAACTATAGTCATTCATTTGAGACCTTTCATTTTTTCTAATACAGGAATTTAATTGTATTAATTTCCCTCTAAGCACTGCTTTAACTGTTTCACATAAAATTTTATATATCTTGTTTCCTGTCATTCAGTTCAAAATACTTTCTAATTTTCTAAACACGAGTTATAATTTCCTAGGAAAATTTCCAGATATCATTCTGTTATTAGTTTTAATTTATTTTCCTTTCAGTCAATAATCTAGTTTGCGTGATTTGAATGCTTTTAAATTTATGGAGACTTGTCTTACGCAGGTTCCTATCTTTCCTCATACTGAATGATGAACAACTTGCAGAGCATGGTCTTTTGGGACATCTCAGAGTATAGCGAAGGGGGGGGGACATTCACTTACAGCTGGTGCTTCTCTGTGAGATTGGCGATAAACCCAGAACTGAGATTTTTTACTACAGGAAGGAGGATAGGAAGAAAAGGGGGCCTAATTCTTAGAAATTCAGAGTGCCTTTTGTGGAGCCAATTTCTATCCCACTCATACCAAGTACTAAAAGAGTGGAAGAACTCAGTCTTCTGGCCCAGCTAGTAATAAAGAAAAGGGGTGATTGTGCTCCATCAAATGGCACTGTTCTGTGATATTGGGAAAAATCACAAGACTGAGACTTTTCCTTCAGGAGACCAGGCAGGAAATAATGGGAATGTTGTCCCCAAGTGTAAAGCACACACTCCAAGGGACTGGTCTCTATCTGGCCTCATACTGAGTACTGCTGGCTTTATGTGCCCATCAAAACAAATGAATAAATAGCAAAGCAAACCTACAAGGAACATAAAGAATCATGAAACATGATACAGTCCAAGGAAGAAAACAAACCTCTAGCAACTCATTTAAAAGAAATGGATATCTGTGAATTACCTGACAAATAATTCAGAATAGTCATCCTAAATAAACTCAGTGAATTGCAAGAGAACATGATAGACAACTAAATGAAATCGGGAAAGCAATGCATAAACAAAATGAGAATATCAACACAGAGATAGATGTGATAGAAAAAAGAACCAAACAGAAACACTGGAGCTGAAGAATACAGTAACTAAACTGAAAAACTCCTTGAGGGGTTTAAGCACAGATTTGATCAAGCAGAAGAAAGAATCAGTCAATTTGAAAATAGGTCATTGCAACTTATTCGGACAGAGAAGCAAAAACTAAAAAGAATAAAAGGAGTGAAGAAAGCCTAATGGAATAGGAGACTTCACCAGAAGAAGCATCATGGGCTGCCCAGAAGGAGTAGCACAAAAAAGGGGCAGAAAGAGTATTTCAAGAAATAATGGCTGAAAACTTCCCAAATCTGCAGGAGAAAATGGACATCGAGAATCATGGGACTGAAAGGAATATAAATATGTTAAAAGCAAAAAGATTTACACTAAGGTTTACATTACAAGCAGATTGTTAAATCTCAAAGATAAAGAGAGAATTTTGAAAGCAGAAGTAGAAACATGACTTCTCTCATACAAGGAAGCCCCCATACGATTGTCAGTGGATATTTCAGCAGAAAACCCCAGGGCTGGATGGCTTCACCAGTCAATTATACTGAACATTTAAAGAAGGATTAATATAAAAAAGAAACAAGAAAAGAAAGAAGGGCATCACAAGCAGATGATTAAAAAATGTGGGAGAAATGAAGGTACTAGTAGCTAGAAACATAAACAAGAGAAGGATTAATATTAATCCTTCTCAGGCTCTTCCAAAAAATTGAAGAGGGGTAAACATTCCCAGAATTATGAGGGGAGCATTACCCGGGTAATAGAAGGATGGTTCAACACAAACAAGTTAATAAATGTCATAGAGCATATTGAGAGAATGAGGATAAAAATCATATGATAACCTTAACCTTACAAAAAAGCATTTGATATAATATCCTTTCATGATAAAAACTCTCAACAAGTTAAGCATAGAAGGAATGTATCTGAACGTAATACAGGCCATATATGACATACCCACAGCTAACATACTCAACAGTGAAGAGTTGAAAGCTTTTTCTCTGAGATCAGAAACAAGACAAGGATGCCCACGCTCAACTCTTCAGCATAGTATTAGATGTATTAGCCAGAGAAATTAGGCAAGAAAAAATAAATAAAGTGCATCCAAATCAGAAAGGAAGAAATAAAAGTATCTCTATTTGCAGGTGACATATTATATGAGAAAACCCTGAAGACTTCACCAAAAAGCTTTTACAAATAATAAACGAGTTCAGTAAAGTTATGGGACAGAAAATCAACATACAAAAATCAGCTGCATTTTTTATACAATGAACCATTCAAAAATAAATTAAGAAAACAATCCATTTACGATAGCATCAAAAATATAAAATATTTAGGGACAAATTTAACCAAGGAGATGAAAGATCTGTACACTGAAAGCTAGAAGACAATGATAAAAGAAATTGAAAAAGACACAAATAAATGGAAAGATATTCTATGTTAATGGATCAGAAAACTTAATATTGCTTACAATTTCCATACAACCCAAAGTGATCTACAGATTCACTACCACCCATATCAAAATCCCAATAGCATTTTCCACCAAAATAGAACAAACCCAAAAGTTCCTGAATAGACAAAAACTCTTGAGCATAAAGAACAAAACTGGAGGCATTATACTGCCTGATATCAAACTATATTACAAAGCTGTAATAATCAAAACAGTATGGTACTGACATAAAAAAAGAAAAATAGTCCAACTGAATAGAATAGAGAGCCCAGAAATAAATCCATACGTATATGCTCAACTAATCTTTGACAGGGACACCAAGAATATACAATGGGGAAAGGATGGCCTCTTCAATAAATGGTGCTAGGAAAATTGGATATCACATGCAGAAGAATGAAATTGGATTCTTGTCACACACCACATACAAAAATAAACTCAAAATGAATTAAAGGCTTAAACATAAACTCTAACACTCTTAGAAACTAGTAACTACTGACTTATAGTAGTTAATAGAAGAAAACATGAGAAAAAAATTCTTGACATTGGTTTGGGAAATATTTTTTTAAATATGATATCAAAACCACAAGCAGGAAAAGCAAAACATAGACAAATGAGATTGTATCACACTAAAAATTTCTGCACAGTGAAGAAAACAATCAAGAGATTGAAGAGATAACTCATGGAATGGGAAAATAATATTTGCAAATCCTAAGTCTGATAAAGGCTTAATATCCACCCAAATATATAAGGAACACCTACAACTGAACAGAAAGAAAATGAATAACCTATTTTAAAAAGGGCAAAGACTTGAATACACATTTCTCAAAAGAAAACTTAGAAATGGTCAATAGGTATATGAAAATGTGCTCCACATCACTATTCATTAGCAGAATGCAAATCAAAACTACAGTGAGATATCATTTCATCCTTATTAGAAGAGCTACCAGAAAGACAAAGGACAACAAATGTTTATGAAAATGTGAAGAAAAGGGAGCCCTTGTACACTATTGGCAGAATGAAACTTGGTCTGCCACCATGGAAAGCAGTATAAAGATTCCTCTAGAAATTGCAAGTAGAACTACCATATCAGAATCGCAGAGATTTCAGCTCTCCCTGTTCATTGCAGCATTATGCATAGTAATCAAGATATAGAAACAACTTCTGTGTTTGTTGATGGGTGAATGGATAACAGCAATGTGCTACACACACACACACACACACACACACACAAAGGAATGTTATTCAGCTCTAACAAAGAAGGAAATCATGTTATTTGTGCCAATGTTGATTAACCAGGAGGATATTATGCTAAGTGAAATAAGCCAGGCACAGAAAGACAAATACGGTAATATTTCACTTATATATGGGATCTAAAAATTTTGAATGCACGGAAGCTGAGAGCAAAGTGGTGGTTGCCAGCATCTGGTGGGTAGGGTAAATGGGCAGATATTGGTCAAAGGGTGCAAAGTTCAAGTTATGTAGGAAGAGTAAGTTCTGGAGATGTTATGTGCAGCAGGGTGACTATAGTTAATGACTAAGTTACATTCTGTATAGTACAAGTGAAATTTGCTAAGAGAGTAAGTAGAACTGAAGTGTTCTCACCACACCACAGTGGCAATTGAAGCATGACCAAAACTGGGTCTTGTTTTGTTCTTATTCTACAAGTAACCAAGGCAAAGAACTTTCTGGTGTAGCTTTCAAAATGAGATGGCCCAAAATTTAGCCATAAGTCACTAGAAATAATATTTATTTGGAGGAGTACTTAAATATATAAAAATATATATGTATATAATGTAAATATAAGTACATATATATACATATTTTTAATTTTTTTAATTTTCTTTTACTTGTTACCCTTAAGCAAATTATACATGACTGGGAAACTTTGAGACGTGTAGGCTGCCCCCAGGTGGTGATTTATGGGTGCTTGCTTATTTTAACACTAGAACTACTCTCTGGTTTCGTCTCAGCTTCCCCTTCTCCCCAAGCCCCCTCCCAAACCTCGAGTTCTCCAGTCCATTCTCTGCACCTGCGTCCTTGTTCTTGTCACTGAGTTCATCAGTACCATTTTTAGATTCCGTACATGTGAGTTAGCATCCAATATTAAGTGACACAGAAAATTGTGCCTATTTCTTAGTGGTAGATGCAATGGTACAAAAGTGGCAAGTTGTCCACTTTGTATAAGGTACCTCGACCTGCCCCAGACTACTATACATTTAGAAAATTTACTGAAGTATCAGCTCCTTGAATATTTTTGAGATTTCTTTTCCACCCTACGACTTACATGTATATCTTACCAAAGTATCTAGAGTAGTTACTCGTTCCTGCTTAGCAAGTCCAATTGGCATCTTAACAATATAATGAATTGCCATGATGTTCATTGAAATAGAGAAGCAATGAAGTTCTGTGTGGGTTAGATCATGACATAGGACTTGGAATGCTGGTGTACCTGGAACTAGGACAGGGAAGGGTTATTTTGGCTCTGCCTATTAAAAGCAAATAGCTTATGATGATCTTTGCTAACAGGTATAGAGAAAAAAAATGACCAGATTAATGGCTGCATACTCGGCATCAAGGCAATGAAATGCATCTGGAAAAGAAGCTGCAGTTAAGTCATCACTTGACTAACAGTCTTTCTCCAAGACACATTTGTCTTCTTCATAGGCAAATAGGTGACTTGAATCAGGATATGGTAGAAATAACCAACTCTGCATCTTTCAAGTCTGTGATGGTGTCATCTCTCAATTTGCTGCAGGAATTTGGTAATGTTTCTAGTTGACTCTGTTGGTGTATAGAGATAATTCTAGTGGCTTATGTTAGGCCACCGGTACAATAATAGCTCATATCCCCTGTGCTATCAGAGAGCACAGAGAGTCTTCCATTTGTTGAGCATGTCTCCCTTAGTGATGAATTCTAGAGCTCCTGAAGTAACCACAGAGTGGGGTGGGAACCACTGGGCCAACTGAGACAGATCCAGCAAAATTTTGTTCACCACTTGATCTCCATCAGGCCCTTCTCTGACTGGTGGACCGTAGTAGCATTTCAAGTCTTCAGGGACTAGTGTAAATCCAGATCGACAGTCTAGTAACTCTCTAAAAGTCTGGTTTTCCTTCCCCAATGTACAATCATTTTTGTAAATGATCATAAATGTAAAGAAAGCTATAAGAAATATTTACAGTATAGTTCCCCCCCCCCCATACCAAGATTCTTCTTCAAGGAGACCCAGGCTCCTTTTTATTCAATGGGTGTTGTTTTTGCAGCTGGCTCAAGTCTGGAAATTTTGTGAGATGCTGTGAATCCCTATTGTACTCATTGAAGTCACATTTATGTCCATCAGACCTAGAGATTGTTTGCTCATACAAATCAAGTAAGACTTGAATAGGCTGCTTACCTATTTCAGCTCTAGAGACACCACAGCTAATTATCCAATGCCAAAGGTGGTGTCAGGTCACACGATTTTACTTGCTGCTTTGGTTCTGTTGCCCTTTACAGCCCCCACACTCACTTTATGCCTGGCATTTGTAAGTGGTGCCACTTGGCCACAGCCACCACAGGATCTCATCATCCCCACTGAATTCAGGGACTGAAGTTCAAAGGCTGCACTACCCATCTGAGCCTAGAGCAGATAGCAATCATAGAGCTTTTCCAGAATGCTAGGACTCTTTTCACAAATTTATGTCTTACAACCTTGATAAAGGGAGTGTCCTCTGGATTTGTACAAGGAACAGGGTTGGAGATGAGTGAGCAGCATTGTAATCTCTGTCAGCCTTGGAATACCTTCTTCTATTGTAAAGTAAGAAGGTCCTGGCAGATAAGCCTCATCATATATATACTAGCTTTGGGTCAACTAAACAAAGCAAACTGTTGCAGTTTCTTTAATAAATGGTACCGGAAAAACTGGAGAACCACATGTAGAAATATGATATTGTACTCCTGTCTTATACCACTTACCAAAATTAACTCAAAGTGCATTGAAGACTTAAATTATACAATTTCCAGAAGAGAACATATAAAAGAAGATTCTTGACATTGGTCTTAGCAGCAGCTTCCCGGATATGACGCCAAAAGTACAAGCAACAAAAGCAAAATTAAATAAATGGGACTGCATCAAACTAAAAAGCTTCTTTACAGCAAAAGAAAGAAAAATAAGACTAAAAGGTAAGCTATGGAATGGGAGAAAGTACTTGTGATTTATATATCCTAAGAGATTAATGTCTGAAATATATAAGGAGTTCACAGAACTCGTAGCAAAAACAATCTGATTAAAAATGGGCAAGGATCTGAACAGACATTTTCCAAAGAAGATACACAGATGGCCAATAAATACATAAAAATGTGCTCAACATCACTAATCAGGAGAAAGCAAATCAACACCACAATGAGATATTACTACACATCTGTTAGAATAGCTATCATCAAAAAGAGAAGAAATAACAAGTGTTGGTGAGAATGTGGAGAAGAGGGAAAACGTGTGTATAGTTGGTGGGAATGTAAATTGGTCCAGCCACTGTGGGAAGCAGAGTGGAGGTTCCTCAAAAACTTAAAACTAGAACTATCATATGATCCAGCAATTCTACTCCGGTGTATTTACCCAAAAGAAATTAAAAATACTTTAAAATAATTTGAAAAGATATATGCACCCCTATGTTTATTGCAGCATTATTTTTGACACCCAGGATATTAAAGCAACCTAAGTATCCACTGAGAGATGAATGGATAAAGAAAACACGGCATACACATACACACGCAATGAAGTATTATCCAGCCATAACAAGGAAGTCTTGCCATTTGTGACAACTTGGATGGACTTTATAGTTGAAAAAAAATGTGTTCTCTAAGTTGAATTTGTGTTATCTTGGATTAGTTTTCTGATTAGATTAGATTTAAGAGTATTAGTGATCCTGCTATCAGCAATAAAGGGGATACTGATTGTCCTTAGCATACAGTGGCAAAACAGTTTACATCAGTTATCACCTGTAGATGCTTGCAGTCAGGTGTGCATAGAACACAAGGCTTTGGATGACCAAGTAATTGCCCTCACAGAATTGTTTAGTAAAAATCAGGTGTGTAATGAATTTATAGGTGCACTGAGTATCTTGGGGACAGAAAATGCTGAGTTTAAGGCTTTAAATTCCCATCTCAAGACCAAGTAAAGAACCAGAAAGCCTCCATGACTGCTCTAAAATAAACTTATTTTTTGTTACCGCATAGTCATGTCATCTAAGGGAAAAAAACTCTAATATGTGTGTTGCTGAATTACAAGGAAAATTGGATTCACAACCTCATCCTGCCTCTAATTAAAGTTATGGGGCTGACTGGGAAGCAGTAAAATCTTGGAAATCAAGATGGGGAATATTGATAGATCCCAATACAACTACAAAAAAGGAATCCCTAAGTTCTCCCAACCTTTCTCTACCAGCAGAAGTGTTTTTATTTACTCAATCTGCAGGGATTTGTTGCTGTTTATCTGAAGAAATTGTAATGACCTCTTCTAAGCTGGTTGCCATAAAGGGAACTACATACATACCTGCCCCAACCTCTTTTACTCCTAGTCCTCATATTCTAGAAAGCCCCAGTGAGCCACAGATGAAGTGGGATTCATGAAATGATGCAATATACACTAAACGAATTGCAAGATTTTACATATTTATATCAATAGAAACCTGGATCATGTGCCCAGGAATGAATCCTAAGGGTGTTGGAACAGGATGAAAGGAATATAACTTTGAATCAGACTACATTTAATGATATTATTGCCCTACATAATAATTATGTATTCAAAGTGTTAACTCTGGTGGTTGGGAGCCAGTGTAACAATTTGCTTTATTTGGTTGACTACAAACTTAGACTTGAAGCTAGCAAAATGAGACTGATCTGCCAAAACTTCCTCAGCTTACTGTAGATGAAGGTACCCAAAGGCTTAGGGAGATTACAATGCTGTAATTGTTGATGTGATTTTCCTTCCCTATTATTTTTATTCAATTATTATTTGCTTTCCTTGTTATGCAAGGGCTGTCTTTTGGCTTCATGACCAGAAGAAAAAGAATCTTAGGGAAGGAAATGGTAATTTATGGAAAGATATACACACTGTATATATTGACAGTTTGAGAGAGGGAGAGGGAGATTATGTTGATAATACTAATTCTTTGTAACCCAGTGGGCTTCTTTTTCCTTTTCCTATTCTTTTTCCTTTTCCTATTCTTTTTCCTTTTCCTTTTCCTTCTTTCTCCTTTCATTCTCCCTGTGAGAACCCTGGTTCCTATCAAAAGAAATAAATTTATTCATTTGCTTAATCCTACAATGCACACGAAATTGTTTCAGAATTACTATATTCATACTACAATATAAAAGAAAAATAATTGTTAAGGAGACAAATTTTCTTGCAGTTATTTCATTAATGAATGCTATGTAATCAAATTATTATCTTCAAAAGTTAACTGGAAACAAAAGAAAGGAGCAGTTTGAAAATAAGTTAATTAGATTAGTTCTCATTTTTCTCCTTCAGATTGGCTGTGCCATTTATTTGAAATATATTTGGGTTCATTTGTTTCTTTTTGCACTGTTTCATAGTCTTTTAACAATTTATCTTTGTCACATTAATTTTAATTTTTAAATATGTAAAAGACAAACAAGACAAATTCAAAGTCGTGGTTTCTTAGAGAAATGTCTCATTCTCTTACATGCCTTCCACCATGTGTCCACCCACCATTCATACATAACATCAGTTATCTGATTCTGGTACATGTTTGCTGCATTTCTTTTTTGAACAAATTAACATAGTTTCTTATTTTTCACTTTCTTACACAAACTGAGAACTATGCATACTCTTTGGCAGTTTGTATTTTCACTTCTGAAATCTTTCCCTTTTGGTTCATAGAGCTCTTCTCAATTTTTTCTAGTTGCATAGTACTCCATCGTGTATGTGTTTCACAGATCGTAAACCTACGTCTCCAATACTTGCACATTTGTGTATTTCCAATATTTTGCAATCACATTAATACTGTATGTGTATTCCTGTATCTTTGGTGTTGTGTCTCCAGGGTAAATCCAAACAGTGGGATTATTGTGTTAAACACATACATAGTTTTATTAGACTTTGCCAAATTCTCTGCCACAGGGGTGGAACTATTTTGCAGTTCCACATGCACCTTACTGTTTCTTGACGAGAGCCTTGGCATTTTTGCCAACCTGATGTGTGAGAAATGATATCTCACTGTGATATTACTTTGCTAGTATCTTATTCTGGGTGAAGTTGAATACTTTTTATGTGTTTAAGGGATACATTTTCAGAGTTTATATCTTTTGCTTTTCTTTTTCAATTGAGGTTAATTTACATAGTGTAAAATCCTTCATTTTAAAGTGAACTATTCAGTGGCATTTCATACATTCACAATGTTTTACAAGCATCCGCTCTCTAGTTTCAAAATATTTTCATCTTTCCCCCAAAAACACATACCGTTTAGCAGTTGCTCCCCATTCTCTCTTTCTCCCCAGGCCCTGGTAACTACCAATATGCTTTCTGTGTCTATGGATTTACCTATTCGGGATCTTTTATATAAATGGAATCATACAATATACAATCTTTTTCTTCCCATTTTATTGAGATAAAACTGACATACAGCACTGTATAATTTAAGGTGTACAGCATACTGATTTGACTTACATGCATCACAAAATGATTACCACAATACCTTTAGTGAACATTCTTCATCTCATGCAGGTGAAAAAGAAAAGAAAAGGAAAAAAAAAATATTTTTCTGTATACTTAGAACTCTGAAGATTTACTCTCAACAACTTTTGTATATAACATACAGCTGTGTGAACTATATTAATCATGCTGTATGTTACATCCCTAGTACTTATCTCATAAGTGCAAATCTGTACCTTTTGACTACCTTCATCCAATTACCCATCCCCCACCTTCGCCTCTGGCACCGACAAATCTAATCTTTTTTCCTATGAGTTTGTCTGTTTTTTGAAGTATAATTGACCTACAACATTATGCTAGCTTCTGGTGCACAACATAGTGCTTTGATATTTCTATACATGACAAAATGACCATGACAAGTCTAGTTATGATATGCCACCAAAGATGCTACATAGGTATTGGCTATATTCTTCATGTTGTACATTTCATTCCCATGACATTTAGTTTATGACAGTTGTATCTCTTAATTTCACTCACCTATTTCACTTATCCTTCTGTACCACCTCCCCTCTGGAAACTGCCTCTTTGTTCTCTGTATCTATGACTCTGCTTCTGTTTATATATTTTGGATAGTAACTCCTTACTGATTATGTTTGCAAATATTCTCTCCCATTCAGTAGGTTGTCTTTTCATTTTGCCAGTGGTTTCCTTTGCTATGCATGAGCTTTTAAGTTTAGTGAGCTTCCATTTGTTTGTTTTTATTTTTATTTCTTAGCTTTAGGAGGTAGATCCAAAAAACATTGCTATGATTTATGTCAAAGAGCATTCTGCCTATGTTCTCTTCTAAGAGTTTTATGGTTTCAGGCCTTACATTTAGGTCTTTAATCTATTTTGAGTTTATTTTTGTATATGGTGTGAGAAAATGCTCTAATCTCATTCTTTTACATGTAGCTGTCCAGTTTTCAGAGCACTACATATTGAAGAGACTGTCTTTTCTCCATTGTATATTCTTCCTCGTTTGTTATAGATTAATTAACCATAGGCACATGGGTTTATTTCTGAGCTCTCTATTCGGTATCATTGATCTGTGTCTGTGTGTCTGCTTTAGTGCCAGTACCATGTAGTTTAGATTACTGTACCTTTGTAGTGTATTCTGAACTCAGAGAGTGTGATACCTCTAGTTTTTTTGTTGTTGTTGTTTGCTTGTTTGATTTCCTCAAGATTGCTTTGGCAATTGAGGTCTTTTGTGGTTCCATATAAATTTAAGAATTATTTGGTCTAATTCTGTGAAAAAATATCTTTTCTAATTTGATAGGGATTGCATTAAATCTGTAGATTTCTTTTGGTAGGATGGACCTTTTAACAATCTTTATTCTTCCAGTCCAAGAGCATGGGATCTCTTCCCATTTCTTTGTATCATCTTCAATATTCTTCACCAGTGTTTTCTAGCTTTCAGACTATGGGTCTTTCTCCTCCTTGGTTCAATATATTCCAGGCATGTTATTTATTTATCTATTTTTTTCTTTAAGAAATTTTATCACGATACAATTAACATACAATACACTGCATATATTTAAAGTGTACAATTTAATTTTTTTTTCTTATTAGTAATGTATATATGGCAATCCCAATCTCTCAATTCATTCCCTCCCAACCCTCTGCACTTTCCCCACTTGGTGTCCATATGTTTGTTCTCTACATCTCTGTCTCTATTTCTTCCTTGCAAACTGGTTAATCCATACCATTTTTCTATATTACACATGTGTGTGTTAATATACGATATTTGTTTCTCTTTTTCTGACTCACTTCACTCTGTATGACAGTCTCTAGGTCGTCCATCCACGTCGCTACAAATGTCCCAATTTCGAATCTTTTTACAGCTAATATTCCATTGTATATATGTACCACATCTTCTTTATCCACTCATCTGTTGACGGACATTTAGGTTGCTTCCATTACCTGGTTATTGTAAAAAGTGCTGCAATGAACTTTGGAGAGCATGTGTCTTTTTGAATTATGGTGTTCTCTGGGTACATGCCCAGCAGTGGGATTGCTGGGTCATAAGGAAACTCTATTTTTAGTTTTGCAAGGAACCTCCATAGTGTTCTCCATAGTGGTTGTATCAATTTACATTCCCACCAACTGTGCAAGAGGGTTCCCTTTTCTCCACACCCTCTCCAGCATTTACTGTTTGTAGATTTTCTGATGATGCCCATTCTTACCAGTGTTTTGTGGTACCTCATTGTAGTTTTGACTTGCACTTCTCTAATAATTAGCGATGGTGAGCAGCCTTTCATGTGCCTCTTGGCCATCCATATGTCTGCTTTGGAGAAATGACTATTTAGGTCTTCTGCCCATTTTTTGATTGGATTGTTGTTTGTTTTTTTGTATTGAGGTGCTCCTATATTGGGTGCATATATATTTATAATTGTTATTTCCTCTTCTTGGATTAATCCCTTGATCTTTATGTAGTGTCCTTTCCTGTCTCTTATAATATTTGTTATTTTAAAGTCTATTTTTCCTGATATGAGTATCACTACTCCAGCTTTCTTTTGACTTCCATTTGCATGGAATATCTTTGTCCATCCCCTCACCTCCAGTTTGTATGTGTCCCTAAGTTTGTAGTGGGTCTCTTGTAGGCAGCATATATGTGAGTCTTGTTTTTGTATCCATTCAGCCAGTCTGTGTCTTTTGGTTGGAGCATTTAGTCATTTTTCTTCAAGGTAATTATTGAAATGTGTGTTCCTATTACCATTTTCTTAATTGTTTTGTTTGTGTTTTTGTAGGTCCTTTTCTTCTTTTATGTTTCCCACTTAGAGAAGTTCCTTTAGCATTTGTTGTAAGCCTGGTTTGGTGGTGCTGAATTCTCTTAGCTGATGCTTGTCTGTAAAGCTTTTGATTTATCCATTGAATCTGAATGAGATCCTTGCTGGATAGAGTATTCTTGGTTGTAGGTTCTTGCCTTTCATCACTTTACATATATAGTGCCACTCCCTTCTGGCTTGCACAGCTTCTGTTGAGATATCAGCTGTTAACCTTATGGGAGTCCCCTTGTGTGTTATTTGCTGTTTTTGCCTTGTTGTTTTTATTTTTTTGTTTGTTGTGTTTCATTTTCTTCCCTTATATCTTTTTAATTTTTCTCTGTCTTCAATTTTTGTCAATTTGACTAGTATGTGTCTTGACATGTTTCTCCTTGGGTTTATCCTGCCTGGGACTCTCTGCGCTTCCTGCACTTGGGTGGCTATTTCCTTTCCCATGTAAGGGAAATTTTCGACTATAATCTCTTCCAAGATTTTCTCAGGTCTTTTCTCTCTTTCTTCTCCTTGTGGGACCCCTAAAATGTGAACGTTGGTGCATTTATCATTGCCCCAGAGGTCTCTCAGGCTGTCTTCAGTTCTTTTCATTCTTTTTTCTTTATTCTTTTTCACATCAATGATTTTCACCATTCTGTCTTCCAGGACCCTTATTCGCCATTCTGCCTCAGTTAATCTGCTATTGGTTCCTTCTAGTGTAATTTTCATTTCCGTTATTGTGTTGCATATCTCTGTTTGTTTGTTTTTAATTCTTCTAGGTCTTTGGTAAACTTTTCTTGCATCTCTTTGATTTTTGCATCCAGTATTTTTTCCAAGTCCTGGATCATCTTCACCATCATTATTCTGAATTCTTCTTCTGAAAGGATGCCTATGTCGACTTCATTTATTTGTTTCTCTGGTGTTTTATCTTGTCCCTTCATCTGGTCCAAAGTCCTCTGCCTTTTCATTTTCTCTATCTTTCTGTGCCTATGGTTTTCAGTTCCACAGAATGAAATACTTCTGATACTGCTTGGTACTGGTCTCTGTCCTCTTGTGGAGGAAGCGCTCTAAGAGGCTCCTGCATGCTTCCTCATGGAAGGGAATGATGTTCGGTAGGGCTGGGTGGGCAGAGCTCAGTAAAACTTTAATCCACTTGTCTGCCAATGGGTGGGGCTGTGTTCCCACCGTGTTGCTTGTTTGGCCTGAGGCTACCCTGCACTGGGGCTTAGAGGCTCTTTGCTGGGGCTAATGGGGACAGACTCTGGGAGGGCTCATGCCAATGAGCACTTTCCAGAACCCCTGCTGCCAGTGTCCCTTTTCCCATGGTTAGCCACATCTGCCCCCCAACTCTGCAGGCAACCCTCCAACAGCAGCAGGTATGTGTGGTTCAGTCTTCTATGGGGTCACTGCTCCTTCCCCCTAGGTCCTGGTGTGCACACTACATTTTAAGTGCCATCCAAAAGCAGAGTCTTTGTTTCCCTCGGTCCCATGGAGGTCCTACAATCAAATCTCATTGGCTTTCAAAGTATGATCATCTGGGGATTCCTCCTCCTGTTGCCAGACCCCCAGGTTGGGAAGCCTGATGTGGGGCTCAGAACCCTCACTTTAGTGGGTGGTCTTCTGTGGTATAACTTTTCTCCAGTTTGTGAGTGGCCAACCCAGCAGTTATGGGCTTTGATTTTATCATGATTGGACCCCTCCTACTGTCTCATTGCAGCTTGCCTTTGTCTCTGGATGTGGGGTGTGTGTTTTGGTGAGTTCCAGTGTCTTTCTGTTGATGATTGTTCAGCAGTTAGTTGTAATTCCGGTACTCTTGCAAGAGGGATTGAGCACACTTCCTCCTACTCTGCCATCTTGAACCCAATTTATCTATTTCAAAAATTTTTAAATTATTTTAATTTATTTCTGGCTGCATTGGGTCTTCATTGCTGTATCTGGGCTGTCTCTAGTTGTGGCTAGTAGGGGCTACTTTTGTTGTAGCATGCAGGCTTCTCATTGCTGTGGCTTCTCTTGTTGTACAGCATGGAGTGTAGGTGCATGGGCTTCAGTAGTTGTGGCACACAGTCTCAGCAGTTGTGGTTCATGGGCTCTAGAGTGCAGACTCAGTAGTTGTTGCACACAGGCTTAATTGCTCCACAGCATGTTGGATCTTCCTGGACTAGGGCTCGAAACTGTGTCCCCTGCATTGGCAGGCAAATTCTTAACCACTGCTCCTCTTTCTGAGAGTTCATTATTAGTGTATAGGAAAGCAGGAGATTTCTGTATATTAATCTTGCATCCTGCAAATTTACTGAATTTACTTATTAGATCTAACAACTTTTCAGTGGAGACTTTGAGTTTTCTGTATATAGTATCATGTTATCTGCAAAGAGTGACAGTTTGACTTCTTCCCATCCAATTTGGATACCTCTTATTTCTTTTACTTTCTGATTGCTGTGGCTAGGACTTCCAATATTATATTGAATAAAAGTGGTAAGAATGGGTATACTTGCCTTGCTCCTGATCTTAGAGAAAATATTTTCAGTTCTTCATCATTGAGTATGATGTTGGCTGTAGCTTTGTCATATATGGCCTTTATTATGTTGAGGTGTGTTCCCTCTCTGGACACTTTGTTGAGAGATTTTTATTATAAATCGATATTGAATTTTGTCAAAAGATCTTTCTGATTCTATTGGGATAATCATGATTTTTATTCTTCAGTTTCTTAATGCAGTGCATCACACTAATTTGCAAATGATTCATTCTTGCATCCATGGGATAAAGCCATATGGTATATGAGTATTTTAATTTTTGTAGAATTTAGCTTGGTAATATTTTGCTGAGGATTTTTGCATCTATTCTCATAAGAGATATTGGCTTGTATTTTCTTCTTTATGTTGTCTTTTGTTTTAGTATCAGAATGATGCTGGCCTCACAGGATGAGTTCCGAAGCACTCCATATTCAATATTTAGGAATGGCTAGAGAAGGAGAGGCATGATTTCTTCTTTAAATGTTTCATAGAATTCACCTGTGAAGCCTTCTGGCCCTGGTCTTTTGTTAGTTGAGAGTTTTTTATTATTGAATCAATTTCATTACTGGTAATTGGTCTATTCATGTTGTGTATTTCTGTCTAATTCAGTATTGGAAAATTGTACATTTCTGGAAGTTTTCAGTTTCTTCTAGGCTGTCCATTTTATTGGTTATAGTTGTTCATAGTAACCTCTTATGACCCTTTGTATTTTGTGGTATCAGTTGTAAATTCTCCTCTTTTCTTTCTCTTTTTTTTTTCTTGATTAGTCTAGCTAAAGTTTTGTTTTGCTGAAAGACCTGCTTTCAGCTTCAGGTTCAGAGGATTCGTTGGCAAAATAACCAGTTCACACTTTAATAAGCAAGAAATAAGAAAATTTTTTATATTATTAGTAAGTTACAGTACGAGGACAAGCTACACACACACACACACACACACACACACACACACATCATCATCATCATCATCATCATCATCATCATCAATTTGGGAGCAGTTACATCACCATGTAGGTTACTAGTTCGAGAGAACATTTATCACCACATTGAGAGGACAAGCAACATATAAAGAGAGAGACGTGCATACATCACCAATTTGGGAGAACTTCATTCAGATCCAAGCAATACTGAGAAGTCCCTGGAACAGCAGTCTGGAGTCCCAAGTGGGAAGGTCTCGGGCAGTGTGTCCACCCCTTGGATGAGATTTCAGATTACTGCTCAAAAAGCCCAGGTTTTAACACGCACCACGCCCCAAGGTGACGATCATCAGTGTACCTGCAAATGGGCAGCTCTGGTTCTTATGTTAAATGCTTGTATTTCCAATTGTAAGTCTCAGAATGTTTGATTCCTGGGAACCAGCCAGGTTCCCAGGGCCCAGGGAGCTTCATGACTTACTCCTGTTGTTGGTTCTCAAGAGCTGCTGGATTTATTGTCTTCCTTATCTGTTGTTCTCAAGACTTACTGGACTTACTCCCTTTACTGGTTCTCCAGACCTACTTTCGTGGCTTCTGCTGATCAGCATTTGACATGTAACTCTTTTCAGGGTCTCTCTTCAGTCAAAGGCCTATTATTGCCTCTGAAGCCTGAACAAGACTACTTTGATTAACTTTCCCAGTAAGGTTTCCAGTTTTAGTTTTTCAAAAAAACTTACTCTTAGCCTCATTGATCTTCTCTATTTTTTTTTTTAGTCTTTTTTTCACTTATTTCCACTCTGATCTTTATCATTTCCTTCCTTCTACAAATGTTTTGTTTTGTTTTGTTTTGTTTGTTTTTGTTTGGTTTGGTTTTTAGGTTTTAGGTCTTTTAGGTTTAAGTTTGTTTGATGACTTGATGTATTTCTTGCCTCCTGAAGTAGGCTTGTATTTCTATAAATTTCCCTTGCAGAAAGGCTTTTGCTCTGTCCCATAGATTTTGGATTGTTGTTTTTCCATTTTTAATTTTCTAGATGTTTTCTGATTTCATCTTTGGTATCTTCAGTGACCCATTGGTCACTTAGTAGCATATTTTTTAGCGTTCCTGTGATTGTGTTTTTTGCAGTTTTTCTCTTGTTCATGATTTCTAGCCCATAGCACTGTGATCAGAAAGATGCTTGATATGATTTTAATTTTAAATTTACTGAAACGTGTTTTGTGGCCTCTCGTGATCTATTCTGGAGAGTGTTACACGTGCCACTGAAAAGAATATATATTCAATTGATTTTATATATATGTATATAAACACACACACACATATATATATATATATATATATATATATATATATATATTCCTATATACATATATAGGAATATTCTCTTCATATTTATTAAGTTCACCTGATCAAACTTGTCTTTTAAGGTTAGTGTTTCTTTATTGATTTTCTGTCTGGATAACCTGTCCATTGATGTAAAAGGGGCATTAAAGGCTCTCATTATTATTTTGTTAGTGTCAATTTCTACCTTCATGTTTTTTAATATTTGCTTTATGCAATTAGGTGCCCCTTTATTGGGTGCATATATATATTTATCATTGTTCTTTAGCTGGTCAGATTAATCCCCATTTTTATGTAATGTCCTTCTTAGTTTCTTGTTTTCAAGTATTTCGTCTGATTAAGTGTTGCTGTTCCATATTTCTTTTCATTTCCATTTGCATGGAATACTTTTTCCATCACCCCACTTTCAGTTTGTGTGTGCTTTGAGATTTGAAGTAAATCCTTTATAGGCAATATATATGTGTCTTGATTTTTTATCCATTCAGCCACTATCTTTTGGTTGGAGCATCTAGTGTATAAACATTTATTGTAATTATTGATAAGTATATACTTATTGACGATGTTAATTGTTCAGATTGTTTTTGCAGTTCTTTTATGTTCCTTTCTTTTGCTCTCTTCCCTTGTGCTTTGGTGACTACCTTTAATCTCATATTTGGATTCCCTTCTTTTTTTTTTTTATGTGTATATCTATTACAGATTTTTAGCTTGTTTATAAAAAGGTTATATATAGCTTTAATGTAAATATATATTAGAGTTCCTGACCTCTTAAGTTCAAATGCATTGTAACAACCTGGCAATTTTACTCCCTTTTCTGACATTTAATGTTTTTGATATCATATTTTACATCTTTTTGTTTGATGTGTTCTTTAACTTCTTGTTATGGATAAAAATGATTTTACCATTTTTTTTAACCTTCATACTGCCTTTATAAGTGGTCGATCTACTACCTTTTTGTACATTTGAGTTTACCAATGAGATTTTTTCTTTTGTAATTTGCATATTTTCAATCGTGTTCTTTTCCACTTAGAGAAGTCCCTTTAACCTTGTAAAGCTGGTTTAGTGGTGTTGAGCTCTTTTGGCTTTGGCCTGTCTGTAAAACTGTCTTTCCTTCAAATATGAATGATAGCCTTGCTGTGTAGAATATAGGTTGCAGGTTTTTTCCTTTCATCACTTTAAATATATTCTGCCACTCCCTCCCAAACTGCAAAGTTTCTGCTGAAAAGTAAGCTGACAATCTTATGGAAGTTCTCTTATATTGAATATATAAATAGTTGCTCTTTGTTTTTAATATTCTCCTTTTTACTTTAAGGTTTATCATTTTAATTATAATGTGTCTTGGTGTGGTTCTCCTTGGGTTGCTCTTGTTTGGGACTCTCTGGATTTGGATTTCTGTTTGCTTTCCCAGGTTAGAGAAGTTTTCAGCTAATATCAAATAAGTTCCCTGCCCCTTTCTCTCTCTCTCTTCTCCTTCTGGGACCTTTTTAATGCAAACGTTAGTATGCCTGATGTTGTCCCAGAGGTCTTTTAAAGTCTCCTCAGTTTAAAAAAAAAATTCCTGTTTAGATTGAGTTTTTTTTCACTTGTCTGTTATCCAGTTCCATGATCCATTCCTCTTTTATCTAATCTACTCTTGATGTCTTCTAGTGTATTTTCTATTTCAGTTATTCTATTCTTCAGCTCTTTTGGGTTCTTTATATATTCTAATTCTTTGTTTACCTTTTCACTGTGTTTATCCATTCTTCTTCCATTTTCTTTGAGCCTCTTATGATCATTACCTTGTAATCTTTATTGGGAGATTGCTTATCTCTACTTCACTTCGTTTTCCTCTGTGGCTTTATCTTATTCCTTCATTTGAAACATATTCTTTGTCATCTCATTTTGCCTAGTTCTGTGTTTATTTGTATATGTTAGGTAGCATCTTGGAGAAGTGACCATGTGTAGGAGATGTCCTGTGGTGCCCACAGCACACTACCGTGTGGTCACCAGAGCCATATGATCTCAGCTGTATGTGCTGAGTAGGCCCTACTGTTGTGGTGGGGCTGACTACTGTGGGTGCACTTGTAGGTAGGGCTGGCCCCTGGCCTGGTTGGTGACCAGACCCTGCCTTGTGAAGGGACTGTTGGCTGCTGATAGACAAGGTTGTGTCCCGGCACAATTTGTTGCCTGTCCTAGGGTGTCCTGGGGCTGGTGCTGGCATGCTATTGGACTGGCCCTGGTCCTGATGCTACCAGTCTAGATGGAGGACTCCAAAATGATGCTTCTTAGCACCAGTGTCCTTGTGATAAATCAAGTGCCCTTAAATGACTGTCACCAGCAACTGTGTTTCTAGGAGGAGTCCCACTGGTTTCCTCCCTCTCTGGAAGGTTTCTCTAAGATCAGCAACTGGGTCTAACTCAGGCTACTTTTCATTTATTGCTTCTGCTCAGAGCATGTGAGATTTTGCATGTGCCCTTTAAGAATGCAGTCCCAGTTTCCCACAGCCCTCTGGCTTTTGCATATATAAACCCTACTAGCTTTCAAAGCTGGATGTTCTGGAGTTTCATCTTTGTGGTGTAGGACCCTCCACTCCCAACTGGGGAGTTTGATATGTGGCCCAGATCAATCATTCCTCGGTAGAACCTCTGCAATTCTGATTATCCTTCCATTGTGGGTTACCTACCTGGGGTTGTAGGTCTTAATTCTACTGCATCTCTGCCCCTCCTACCTTTCTTGTTGTGTTTTAATCTTTATTGAGATGTGGGAAAAAATCTTTTCTGCTAGTCTTCAGATCATTCTCATCAATAGCTATTCTGGAAATTGTTGTAATGTTGGTATGCCTGTGGGAAGAGGTGAACTCAGGGCCTTCCCACTCTGCCATCTTGGCCATCTTCCGTCAGTATGTAGTCTTTCATATCTGGCTTCTTTCACTCAGCATATTTTTGAGGTTCATCCACATGTAGGACTTATCACTACTTTATTCCATTTTTATGGTTGATTAATATTTATTATATAGGTATATCACAATTTGTTTATCTGTTCATCTGCTAATGGATATTTGGATCATTTCTATCTTCTGGCTATTGCTAAGAGTGCTGTTATGGCTGTTATGAACATGTGTATGTTTGCGTATGTGTGTGTGTGTGTGTGTGTGTGTGTCTGTGTGTCTGTGTGTCTGTGTGAATTTTTGTTTGAGTATCTGTTTTCAATTCTTGCGGGCATATATCTTAGAGTGGAATTGCTGGGTCATATGCTAACTCTATTTTTAACATTTGAGAAACTGTAAAAATGTTTTCCAAAGTAGTTTCACCACTTTATCCTCATGTAGTGTATGAGGGTTCCAGTTTCTCCACATCCTTCATGTTTTCCAGCTCTTCATACCTCCCCCTTTTTTTTTTGGGTTATGGCCTCATGGTGGGTACAAAGTGATATCTTGTTGTTTTGATGTGCATTTTCCTAATGAATAATGATGTGAAGCTTCGTTTCATGTGTTTCTTGGCCATTGTATATCTTCTCTGGAGAAATGCCTATTCAAGTTCTTTGTCAATTTTCTAGTTATTTATTTGTCTTTTTGTTGATGCATTGTAATAATTCTTTATATATTTTGGATACCAGAGCCTTATCAGCAATATAATTTTAAGTATTTCTCCTCCTTTCTAGGTTATCTAGTTATTGGATAATGTTCTTTGTTACACAAAAGTTTATAATTTTGATGAAGTCAAATTTCTTTGCTTTTTTTTTTTTTTTTTTTTTTTTTGCTTTTGGTGTCATATCTAAGAAATCATAGCCTGAACGAGACTATGATTTATTCCTATATTTTATTCTAAGAGTTTTATGGTTTTATCTCTTAAGTTTAAGTCATTGATACAATTTGAATTAAATTTTTATATGGTATGAGGTAGGGGTTCAACTTCATCTTTTTTTTTTTTTTTTTTTTTGCAATTGAATATCCAGTTTTCCCAGCACATTTTGTTTCAGTTATTGTACATTTTAGCTCCTTTTTCTAATTTTTATATCTTTATTGATATTCTTGATTTATTCATCTATTGCTCTCTTGGTTTTCTTTGAGTTGATTTAAAACAGTTTGTTTAAAGTCAATCTAGTAAGCCTAATGTCTATGCTTTCTCAGGGATAGTTTCTGTTTATTTCTTCATGCATGTGACATTCTTTCTTTTTTATTTGTAGCCTTCTTAATTTTTTTAAACTAGACCTTTTGGATATTATAATTTAGTATCTCTGGAAATCACATTCTTTCCCCTCCTCAAGGTTTATTTTTGTTAATTTCGGTGGGATGCAGCTGGGGTTGTTTGGGTTTTTTTGTTGTTGTTTAGGGACTGCTAGACGATTTTCGTAACTTCTTTATTTGTTACATTTGTTCTCTCAAGTCTCTATACCTTTACCATGTGTTCAGCTAATGATATTTTCACCACTAAGAGCCAAGAAAAAATTAGAAAGACAAAGGAAAATAAGCAAAGGAAGAAAGATAAAACAAACAAACAAATGCTTCCAGTCTTTACTGGTTGATTGTATGCTGAGGCACTCTTTCCACATTTAGCTCTGCCTTACCCTTCACTTTCTGTTTGCATGAGAAAGCAGTCAGAGCTGAAAGCTTAGGGTCTTCTCAAGCATTTTCTGAGTGTGTGTTTTGCCTTGACATGTATTGATGTGTGGGTTTCTAAATTCCCCAATATCAATGTGCGGTTTTGTGTACCCTCATTTCCAAAAAAATCCCAGCTCCTAGTTTCTCCTCCCAGGTTTTCAGGGATGGATTCAGTTGTCCCAGATGGCTGTGGGTTTTTCATTTGCCTTACAATGTTTTTGAACAATGCTTGCCCCTCTTCCACCTTGAGTGATCTCTGAGTTAGGGGAAACAAAGTCCAAAGCCTTACATAGTTCTTTCAGGTGGCCCTCAGACAGGTTAGAGCCAAAGAAACACAAGGACTGGGATCTCACACAGGAAAGGGCCATCATCTTCACAACTGATGCTGAGCTAGAAATGGGGTATGATGAAAGGGCAAGTACAAATGCCACAAAGCTACCCTGTCACTTTTAAGTTACCTTTTTCTTGATTCAGTGTTTACTTGTTTGCTATAAGCTTCTGACTATTTTCCAGACCTCTGAAAAAGTTGATTCTGATAGTTTTTGCTTGACTTTTCAGTGTTTCTGCAGAGTAATAGGTCCATGGAGCTGCCTATTCTGCCATTTACTCTGATGTCACCGCTGTTTATGTCTCATCTTCCTCCTTCAATTTTAACAGTTCTTTGCGTATTTCATAATATGAGTTCATTATCTGATATATATTGTAAATATTTACTCCCAATTTGTATTTTGAATTTACATTTCTTTTTTAAAAATATTTTGGGTTATCGAGTTTGTTATTATTTTAATTTATCACTAAAAATATCTCATCTGTTTTTAGTGTCATAGTTAGAAAAATTTCCCTTACACTCAGGATTTTTAGGAATTCACTCCTATTTTGTACCTATATTTGTGTATCCTCATGTTTCACATTTGTATCTCAGATCTATTGGTAGTTACTTCTCATGTGTCATACCAGAAAGGAGGTCAAATTCACTAATATTACCTACAGAATTTTAAGCATAATATTCATGAGTAATATTGGCCTGTAACGTTTGTTCTGGTACTATTTTTATTTCATTAGGGTACAATTTTACACTGTTTCATGAAAAACAAATTGGAAGTAATGTTCATTTTTCAATTCTTTGGAACAATTTGTTTTTAGTGATACTATCTGATTTGAAAATGTTTTGTACAGTTATCTATGAAACCATTTAAACCTGGTGTGTGTGTGCATGTGTGTGTGTGTGTATTTTATAATTCCTTGATAAATATCTGCATTATTTCTGTGGAAGTTAGTGTTTTTTAAGTGTCATATTTCTACTGCAGTCAGTAGTAGTTAAATGAATTTTCCTAGAATATTATCCATTTCATATAGCTTTCGAGTTTGTTTACACAGATGTGAACATTGTTTTTAGCGCTTTTTTGTTGATTATTAATCATTATTTTCACTTGTTATTTATCTACTTTTGTGCTTTATTTCTTGTTATCCTTTATGAAATTATCTAATGGATTGTCTAATTTGCAGCTTTTTTTAAAAAAACAAGATTTTTGATTTACTGATTTGATGTACCTTTTTCTTTAATTTATTAATTTTTACTTTTACTTTGTTGTTTCCTTGTTTACTCTTTTTTTAAAATTTGAGATGGCAATTTAATTCCCTTCTTTAATTCTTTTGTTTTTAATCAATGTATGTGTATATGGCTCTGGAGTTTTCTCTGATCACCGCTTTAACTATATCTCATTTATCTTGGTATGTACTGCTTTATCATCAGTATTTAGGAAATTAATTTGTTTTTTCTCTGTATTTCCACTTTCATCCTAGTATTAAGTGCAAGTTTTTAAACTTCAAGATTATTCATCTTTTGTTTCTCAGTTTTATTTTCAACTTCTAGCCACTGCATTGTTGTAAAGACCCCAGCACTAGAATATTTTCAGTGTAAATTCTACCCAGAATTTAAAGAATTAATGCCAATCTTTCTAAAACTCTTCCCAAGAAATTGAAGAAGAGGGAATGAATACTCCCAAACTTATTTTATAAAGCCAGAATTACCCTGATACCAAAGCCAGATAAGGACACTACAAAAAAATAATACTACAGGCCAATATTATTGAAGAATATAGATGCAAAAAACTCTCAACAAAATATTAACTGACTGAAATCAACAGCACATGAAACTGAAAAGCTTATGCATAACAAAGGAAACAGTCAAAGATTGAAAGGTGTCTATAGAACAGGGGAAAATATTTTCATAGCATAAGTCTGATAAGGGGTTAAAATCCAAAATACAAACAAAATTCATTCAACTCAATAGCTAAAAACAAAACAAGACAAATTTTTAAAAAACTGATTAAAATTGGGCAAAGGACCTGAATAGACATTTCTCCAAAGCAGACCTACAAATGGCCAGCAAGTACATGATAGTGAAGAAAGGGTGAAGGATGTGAGGAAAAGGGGATCCTGTTACACTGCTGGTGGGTATGTAAGTTGGCATAGAGAGTATAGAAAATAGGATGGAAGTTTCCCCCAAATTAAAACTTTACCTACCATGTGACCCTGCAATTCTTCTGGATATTTATCCATAGGAATTAAAATCAGGATCTTTAAGAGGTAACTGCACTTTTATTTTCACTGCAGCATTATTCACAGTAGCCAAGACACATAAACAATCTGAATGTCTATCAATGAATGAATGGATCAAGAAAATGAAGTATGAACTTAAATGGAATGTTATTCAGCCCCCAAAAACAAAGAACATCTTGTCAGTTGTGATTATAGGCTTCGCAGTAAGTCAGTCTGAATCCAAAAGATTCACTGTAGCACAGAATCTAAGAAAAGCAGCACAATTTGTTTTATTTTGTTTTTTGGATGTTTTTTCTGTCTGTTTCTGTTTGTTTGTTTTTAGGAGGAGAGGAAAGATTTTCTGGAGCAGTTTTGAAAGACAAAAAGCATTGCTATTCTCTCCTCTCCACCACGCCTTCCCAGGTGCTCTTTTTGTTCTTTTTTCTGTTGGTTGTGGTGTGTCTCATTTAGTAACCAAAATCTGATGCACTACTAATATCAGCCTTCTCCTTTTTTTATCCAGACCTTTTGTCCAGGAGGATAGTACACAAGAATGACAAAATGTTTACATGAAAACATTTTTATATAAGTTAACCAGAAAAATTCATTATGTTTACAAATTCATTAGTATAAAACAGGATTTAAAAGATTTCAAAATGGGTTTACTTAACATCCCATGTTTCGTTGCTTCATAGCCATTCCAATCTTCCATTTTTTAATACTTCCTCTCTTTAGAGAGATGATATGTCTTCCACACCTTTGGCATCTTTTACTTGGATTCTCTTCATTTTCTCTTCTTTCTCTCTTCACCCATAACTTGCAGTGATGATGGATGTATCACTCATATCTCAATTGAAATTTGTTTTTTGTCTACTCACAGATGACTTAGATTTGTGATATTCTCTCTTCTAGAAAAGATAAGGCAAAGCATTTAATTGTGATGAAGTCCAACTTTATGATTATTTCTTTGTACCTTGTGCTTTTGGTATCACACTTAAGAAGGCCTTGCGTAATCCAAGGTCATAAAGATTTTTTCCTTTTTTTTTTTTTACCAGTGTCTCATAGTTTTAGTTCTTATATTTATGCCTATGATCCACGGGGAGTTAATTTTGTGTATTGTATAGGGGAAAGGGTCCAACTTTACTCTTTTGCAGCAACGACTTACCTTAAGAAGAGTTTTATATTAGTTTGTTAAGTGACTTATAGTAAGAGTTATGCTTAACCAGCATAGCATGTCTCAAAATCAATGTCTAAGATTTTAATTATGAGTAATGAAACTGGAGTTTGTATTAAATGATAATTTCCACTGATATCAACTATTAAGTTTGGACAAAATATAAAAAGCAACTATTTGAAGACACTGGAAAGTAACTCAAATCTGGCAGAAACTAGATAGGAGTCAGCCCCTGAGAAAAGGGTTTATATAGTTTTTGTCTTAGGGAAACCCCTTATTTATACAGCATATAGTAACTAAAAGTCAAGGAGAAAATTGAATTCTTAAAGGCGTGTAGAACCAGAGGATGGAGTTTGGGGACTGCAAGAGGGACCAAAAGATGAGAAGAGAAATTCAATAAATGAGGGACCCTCAGTAATGGTAGTCTCAAATTTTGTTTATAACCTCTCAACTCTTTGGCTCTCCCATAAACTGCACATAAATGTGCAGTTGAGATTACTAGTGAAAGGTAAAAGCTGATAGGCTGAGATGTTGAGCAGTTTGAGCAAGGCAGACAGAATTTGGAACATAAGCCCAGCCACACTGAGTGCATGCTAGAACAAGAATCAGTTCCCTCCAGAGGAAGATAATGGAATCTATACTCTGTACAATGCTGTTATAAATATATTCAAAGACTTAAAGAACAATAGAGTCAAAATGAATAAAAAGATGAGAAATAGCAGAGAAGTGAAAAACATAAGAAAGAACCTAATGGAAATTCTAGACTGGCTACATGGCCAATTGAATAATGGTAAAAGTAAGTTAAAATCAAGATAGAGCAATGGAAATTATCTTGTCTGAAAAAGTGAAGAAGATTAAAAGCTATGAAGTGAGCCTAAGTGGACTTTGGAACAATATCAAGCAGTCTAACATAAGTGTAAATAGAGTCTCTGAATAAAAGGAAGGAGAATGGAGAAAAAAAATTGCTCAGTTAATGCATTAAAATCTCCCAAATTTGGTACAAATCAAATGACTTGCATATCCAAACAACTCAGTGAAATCCAAGTGGGGATATACATATATAAAGAAAACAACATCTAAGCATCTAATAGTCAAACTACTGACGATCAAAGATAAAGAGAATTCTGAAAAGGAGCAAGAGAAAAATAACTCATTACTTGTGTCACACAAATCATAAGAATGATGATTGATATCTCATTAGAAAAATATTGGGGGGTTCGGCTGCCTAAAAGATCCTGAAGCCCCAGGCCTGTCTCCTCCTGTCTCAGGATGGATGACAAGAAGCGCCTGGCCTATGCCATCATCTGGTTCCTGCACGACCAGCTCCGGGCGGGGGGGGGGGGGGGGGGGGGCCTCTCAACCGACACCCAGGAGAGCTTGGAAGTCACCATCCGGTGCCTGGAGACCGTTTTTGGGGTGATGGTGGAGGACAGCGACCTCATGCTCCCCCAGGCTCCTCTGGAAATATTTGAAGCGGCTGTGCGGGCAAGGAGATGCTGACGGATCTGAGAAGTCCCCAGCGAACCCTGCCTTCGGAGGGGGACTCGGCGGAGGCAGAATGTCTCAAAACCGAAGGAAACGCACAGATGAAGATAGGAAACTTTGAGGCCGCCATGCACTCCTACTGGAAAGCCATGGAGCTGAACCCCACCAACTCCGTCTGCGTCTGTCACAGAGCCGGGGCCCACAGCAAACTGGGGAAATATGCGGGGGTGCTGCAGGACTGCCAGCGGGCCATCTGCATAGACAGGTCCTACAGCGAGGCTTTCGGCAGGATGCGCCTGGCGCTGTCCAGCCTGAACAAGCACACGGTGGCCCATGGCCTGCTACAGGAAGGCCCTGGAGCTGGACCCCAACAGGAGACCTACACTTCCAGCCTCAAGGTGGTGGAGCTGCGGCTGAGAGAGGCGCCCAGCCCGAGGGGAGGCGTTGGCAGCTTCGACATCGCGGGCCTGCTCAACAACCCCAGCTTTATGAGTGGGGCATCAAGCCTCATGAACAACCCCCAAGTTCAACAGCTCACGTCTGGCATGATTTCCAGCGGCCACAACCTCTTGGGGACTCCCGGCACCAGCCCCTCTCAGAATGATCTGGCCAGCCTCATCCAGGGGGGGCGGCAGTTCGCTCAGCAGATGCAGCAGCAGAGCCCAGAGTTGACAGAACAGCTCCGAAGTCAGATCCGGAGTCGGACCCCCAGTGCCAGCAAGGACGACCAGCAGGAATGACCGCCCCGCTCTCCAGTGCCATCAGGTCCTCCCTGGCCCACTGGAAGCCTTCTCGCACTTTTCCGTCTCCTCCCATTGGCCCGCCCACGAGAGAAAAAGAAATTGGACCTGCATGTTAAGAGGGATTTTATTAGTTTCATGTTTTTGCCTCCACCCTCCCTTCCCTTTTTGTGCTCTGTCACGGCCCTCAGACCCTTCTGGAAACAGAGCCCCAAGCTGTGAGCGCAGACCAGCACCACCTCCCCCCAGCCGCTGAAACCCCACTCACTACAGTGTTTCCTAGAGGACCGCGGGGTGGGCGGGGTACTCTGGTGAGAAGCTCTCCTGCGGATGCCGGGCCCCCAGCCCCGCCCGCAGCCCCGCCCTCGCCATCTGTTCAGGGGCCGCCCAGCCCCCGGAAGCCGCTTTCTGAGCCCGCCTTGGCCGCCCCGGCCGCCCCCCGCTTGGACCAGCTCCCCGCCAGCCGGCCCGGCCCTCGGACCCGGGTTCTCGCATGAGGAGCTGCGGCTGCAGGTTCCCGGGGCCGGTCTCTCCCGGCGCCCCGTCTCCCTGCGCCCGGCGGGGCGAAGCGGGCGGCCTGGGCGGCGGGGCCGTGTCCCGGCCTCTCTTCGGGGCGCGCATGTGGCTGGACGCGGGGCTGCTCTCCACGCCCCCTTCCCAGGGCTCGCGATCGCCCGCGAGGGGCGCCCGCACCGCCTCCGGCCCGGCCCAGCCCGGCTGCGGGTCCCGGCCGCCGCCCTCCCGCCCCCAGGGCGTCCCGCCGGCACGGCGCCTCTGTGGCCTCGGCGGGCCCTCCTCCCCAGGGGGCGGCTGCTGCAGGAGGGCCCCCCGCCTGGGCCTGAGATCGCCGGACAGCCCCCGTGGGCGTCCCGGCGGCCCGGGGCGGGGAGGGGCGGGGAGGAGAGGCCGGTGGGCGGTGGGGCAGCTGGAGGCGCCCTGGGCTGTGGGGCCGCTGCCAGGGGACCCCGCGCCGCGTGTGCAGCTGACTAGGAGGGGGTCGCCGCCAGTCCCCCGCGGTCTGGCACACGTCTGGGGACCCGTGTCCTAACTCCTGCGTGCTGGCCTTGGTGACAAGCGTAACGTGACGTGTGGGGAATACATAGACATCGTGACCTCAAAAAAAAAAAAAATAGGCCAAAAGGTAATAGAATGGCAACTTCAAAATGGTGGAAAAAAAAAAAAAAAGCTGTCACCATAATTTCATGTCTTCCAATAATATCTTTTATAAATAAAGGTGAAGTTGGTTGTTCTCAGATACGAGAAAATTTCACTGCCAGCAAAGATTTCTCTATAATAGATACTAAAGAAATTTAAAAAAAAAATGTTTTGGCTGTGCCATGTGGGATCTTAGTTCCCTGACCAGGGATGAAATCCAGGCACCCCACCCCGCCACCCCGCACTGGAAGCACATAGTCTTAACCACTGGACCACCAGGGAGGTCCCTAAAGGAAAGTTGTTAAGGTTAAAAGGCAAGGATATGAAATGGAAACTATGTCTTTAGAAGGGAATGAAGCACATCAGAAATGGTAAATATGTGACTGGTTAATTTCTTTAAAAGATATCTCAGTATTTAAAGCGAAAGTCATAACAGCCTATTGTGGGGTTTATAATGTATGTAGATGTAATAAATGTGACAGAACTACTATTATAATTGGGTATTTTAACAGGCATCTGTCAGTAATTGATATGTAAACAACATTCAGAAAAACACAGATGATTTGAACACTGACATTTATCACCTTGACCTAGTTGGCAATCATACTATACTCAACAGGAGCAGAACACTCCTGTGAGAGCACAGGTAATGTTCACTAAGGTCATAAAGTGCATCTAAAAACCCCTTCAAGATTTGCATCTTAACACAGTATGTTCCCTGATCACGACGTAATTAAATCAGAAACCAACAACCATAATATATGTAGAGAAAAGCCCAAGTATATTAAAATTAAGCATCATATTTCTGAATATTTTCCGGGAAGAACTTACAAGGGCGAGTGGAAAGTATTTTGAACTTAATTATAATAAAATTACAAAGTAAAATTTTGTTATGCAACTAAAGCATTACTTAGAAATTTAATTTAGTGTTGTGATTAGAAAAGAAACAAGAAACATTATAGATAAATCAATGAAATAGAAAATACACAAAATACATTAAATTCATGTATTAGTCTGGGTTCTTTAGAGAAACAGACCAATAGGGATGTGTGTGTGTGTGCTGTATTTATTTTAAGGAACTGGCTCATATAATCGTGGCAAATGCAAAATCCAGCAGACTGGAGACCCAAGGAAGGGCTGATGTTGCACTTTGAGTCCAAAGTAGTCTGGTGTCAGAATTCTGTGTTCCTCAGGAGGTGTCAGTATTTTTCTGTTAAGGCCTTCAACTGACTGGATAAGGCAACCCACGTTATATAGGGTAGCCTGCTTTGCTCAAAATCTGTTGATTTAAATGTTACTCTCATCTAAAAACTACTTTCACAGCAAGATCTAGACTGGTGTTTGAGCACGTATCTAGGTCCTGTGGCCTAGCCAAGCTGCAAATTAACCATCACAATTAACTGAGTCAAAAATTGAATTTTGAGGCTGTGGTTAGAAAAGATCTCCTTATTTCCATGCTGTAGACAATTCATACTTACACACACAAATACCATGAAAACAATTGTTTCAGTTTGAATTGCATTTTTAGAGATTGCTATTTTAAGTTAATTTAATTTTAAATTATGTAAAATCATTTACATGATTTCAAAGTCAAAACTACAAAATATTCAGAAATGTCTAGCTTTTATTCCTGTCTCTTACCCAGTTTCCTTCTTCCTCAAGAAAACATTTTAATATTTTATCATTTAAAATACATGTGTTTATAACATATATATTTATAATTATATATTACATATAAAGCCAATATGTGCATCTCTATTTTAACACAAAAATTAGCATACCAGAGACATTCTTCTTCACCTTACTGTTTTCACTTAACATGCCATATAGATTCCACCAGAACAGTATTCAGAGATATTTCCCACATTTTTATAGTTGCTTAATATTTCATCGCATATAATTGATGCAATCCTTACTGATTGTCATTTGGGTATTTTCTATTCTTTTTCTGTTAAAAGCAATACTTCAACAAGTAACCTGGTGCATTGGTTATTCTGTATTTTCTTCCATGTATTGTTAGGGTAGAATTAGGGTTGCTGGGTCAAAAGTTAGTAGCATGTCAATATTTGGAGATGTTATCTTGCCAAGATGTTACACTATTTTGTATCCTCATCAATGATGCATACGAGTGTCCCTTTTCTGTATAGTTTAACCAATAGGCTGTAATATTAAATATTGATGTCAGATATTTGATGTCATATAGGCCAAAAGTGATATTTCAGCTTGGTTTTACTCTGCATATATGTATTTTTTAAGCTCTTTATTGGAATATAATTGCTTTACACTGTTTTGCCAGTTTTTGAGTTACACCAACGTGAACCAGCTGTATCCATACATATATCCCCAAATCCCTTCCCTCCCACAGCTCCCTCCCTCCCTATTCCAGCCCTCCAAACCATCACCCACCACGGAGTTGATCTCCCTGTGTTATTACTCTGCATATATCTTAACGTGGAAGACAACTTTTTTCATGTATTTGAGGTTTATTTTTATCTCCTTATATATGAACTGTAAATTCATATATTTTGCCAATTTTTCTATGTGTTTTCTTAAGAAGTTCTTTCATTTATTAAAAAAAAAATTTTTTTTCTTTCGATCTTTATTGGAGTATAATACCTTTACACCGTTGTGCCAGCTTCTGCTGTACAACAAAGCGAGTCAGCTGTATTTATACATATATCCCCATATCCCCTCCTTCTTGAGCCACCCTCCCACCCTACCTATCGCACCCCTCTAGGTCTTCACCAATCAGAGCCTTGATCTCCCTGTGTTATGCAGTTGCTTCCCACTAGCTGTTTTACATTTGGTAGTGTATAAATGTCACTGCTACTCTCTCACTTTGTCCCAGCTTCTCCTATCCCTCTTCCCGTGTCCTCAAAGGAAGTTCTTTTAAAACTATAGCTCTGTTTTTTGTGATGTGAGTTGTAAATACTTTCCTCTAGAATCTCACGTATCTTTTTTACTTTTCTCACAGTTTTATCATGCATTTAAATATTAATTTTATGTAGTTAATATTAACAGTATGTATCATATTCATAGATTGTGAAGATATTAACTTATGTTTTCTTATAATAGTTGTATAGTTTAAAAATTATTTATTCTTTAATTTATGTAGAAATTGTCCTGGAACATGGCAGGAGGAATAGATGCAATATATCTTTCCCATATGGCTATCCAATTATTCCACCATCACATTAATAGGTCCTTTCTCCCCTGACTTGAGATATTATCTCATATACTAATTTTCTTATGTGTTTTTAACTTATTTACGGAGTTTCTGTTCTCTTTTTTTCCCCTAAAGTAAACATAATTTTGACTGTCTTCTCATTTGATCTTCTTTCTCTATTACTTCCAGTCACACCTTAAAAACCATATTCCTTTCCTACTTAGACTATTTAATCTTCAGTTTTAGCCTGGTTCAGTGATTCTTTCTGGGGAGAGGAGTTATTTATCAGAATCAGGTACCAAGCTTTCTGTCAACCTGTATTTCCCTCTACTTCTATCTTAAATCTTTGGCGTGTCTTCTCAGGATGGTGCAGTATACGTACATGAGAACATGCCTGCACATGAGTACACACGCTTCCCCTCACAACAGCAATGCCCCCAAAGGTCATCTGTTGATATGGGAATGTGTCGTAGCCCTCAAGGATGCTGGGAGGAAGTGAAGGTTGAGAACTTTTGGTTTGCTCACATATAGGATTTATATGACAGTGATAATAGTACTTAATAGTTATTGAGTCCTGAAAATATGCCATAACGTGTGATATTTATCTGATTTATACCTGTTGTCTTATTATCCCTCATAATAATCATATAATTATGTCTCTTTTGGAAACTGAAGCTTAGGAAAGTTAAACAGTGTGTTCAAAGTCATGACTAGTAAGGGGCAGGTAGAGTTGAACCCGTCTCTTTTTGACGTCAAAGCCTGTGCTTGTAAAAGCTAACCATAAAAACTAAGAATGGACTTGAGGACACGGGGTTGGCTGGGGCAGCGAAGGGGAAGCTAGGACGAAGTCAGAGAGTAGCATAGACATAGATACACTACCAACTGTAAAAAATAGACAGCTAGTGGGAAGTTGCTGTATAACAAAGGGAGATCAACTCCATGATGGGTGATGCTTTAGAGGGCCAGGACAGGGAAGGCAGGAGGGAGTCATGGGAGGGAGGGGATATGGGGATATATGTATAAATACAGCTGATTCACTTTGGTGTACCGCAAAAACTGGTACAAGAGTGTAAAGCACTTATATTCCAATAAAAAGCTTAACAGCAACAACAAAAAAGCTGACATGGATGGATCCAAATGGTAACTGTGTGCCAACGTGTTGTTGAGAGACTTGAATTTCTCTAAATAGTTTTTACTGTGTATGGGCTGTTGTTGTATCCCACACATGACACAGGCCTACAGGACAAATGCTATGTGGGTGGCCGCGTGCTTCCTGTGGTTCTTGGTGATACTCTTATGGATTATGGGTTGTTACAATGATAGTCGTGAAACTGTTATAATGGGAGGAGTTTCTTTTTTAAACCTCCTGAAAGTTGACATATGCATCCTTATCATTCAGCGTGTGTTGGAGGTGGGTGTGTGGCAATTGCTTTTGGATGTTTTTAGGGAACATGAGCCAAATAGAAACTTTTAAAAAATCCTAAGTCAACCTAGTTTCTATCCTTCCCTCTTCCACCCTCAGGACCATTCAGGAAGGCACAGGAGTGTACAAATATTAACACATTTATGCCTTTCATTGTTATGGGAATTCGTGAGATCATATTTTCAAAGTAAAATATTAACTTTGCATTTGTATTAAAAATATAACAACTGGGAGGTTGTTAAAGAATAAATTGAGGCTGTGTATGTGAATGTTCTTTGATAGCTGATAAAGAATATGAAACGGTGGGGAGGCCCAGTGGGTCGTGACACGCGCCGGGCGCCTAGGCTCCTCGCCCCGCCGCATCCTGGGCCTCCGCGCGCGGCTCCTCCTCCCGCCGGCGCGTCTGGTTCGGCGTGGACCCGGCGGCCGGTGCTGCCCCGCCGAGGTGGGCGCGGAGCCGCGAGTCCGGGCAGAGCCCAGGGCCCCGGAAGGGAGGGAGGGAGGGAGGAAGCAAAGAGGAAGGAGGGGTGCCTTGGCGTGAAGCCCGGGGGACGGGCGCCAGGACGTGAGGAAGCCTGAGATGCCGCGGCCGGACAGAGGGCGCTGACGAGCCGCTGGCCCGGCCGCATCATGCCCTTCCCGCCCGCGCCCGGCGCCCCGCAAGCCCGGCGCCCCCCGCAAGGCGGCGGCCCCCACCTCACCGCCGCGGCTGCGGAGAAGAAGAGGTGGCCCCCCCAGAGCCACCCCTCGGGCTGCTGTCCAGCTCCTGGCCCTCCGCCACCCTGAAGTGGCCGCTGGCCCGGCCTCCCCGGGTGCCCCGCCCGCACCCCGGCCGGCCGACTCCGCAGACGGCACCGCGGGGACCGCGTAGGGCTCGGGGCCGGGTCGACGCCGCCCTGCGCTTCTCCCTGAGCCTCATGCCCGTGGTCGTCCTGGTCATCCAGCTGCGCCACCTGGAGAAACAGCTGCAGGCGCGGCCCGGTCGGGCGGCCCCCGGCCGCCGCCCGCCCCTGCCCGGTGGCCTGCAGCGCCCTGACCGCGGCCCGCCGACCCGCGCCCGCTGCTGAAGCTGTCGTTTCTCAACGAGCGGCGCAAGTACGACGACGTGCAGTATGAGGAGGAGGCCGCGGCGGCCGACCAGGGCCCGGTGCGCCGGTGCACCGCGGGGCCCCTGGACGTGCAGCCGCACCTGAGCTCGCTGTGACCGCGCCCCGGAGACCCCGCCTCGCCGACGAGGATGCACCGCCCAGAGCCGAGGGGCCCACGCGGGACGCGGCCCGCCTGGTGCTCGCCCTGCCCCGCGCCCGGGCCTGCCCCCACGGCTCCGCCTTCTGCACCAACTGTTGACCTCTTCCGCGCTCGCGAGTGTCCTCGGGGCTCGTGGTAGGGGGTGAGCGGGGGTGGAGATGCCTGTCAGCCCCGCCCCTGAGGTTCGCGTAGGTCCCGAGCCCCTCTGCCTGGACCTGGGCCCTGTCTGCGGGTGTCGCCCTGCGGTTGCAGGGTGCTGGGTGCCCTAGTGCGAGCAGCGGGTGACAGTCAGGTGCTGGGGCGCCGGGAGGGTGGCCGTCTGGTGCAGAGCTGGACGCAGTGCTGCATGGACGACCTTGTTTCGCCTGCGTAGGAAAGACGTCCCGGGGACTTGGAAAGTCTGGGGACTCCAGGGAACTGAACTTCCCAGCGGGATGCTGGCGGGAAGTGACCACCAGGAAGGTCCGCCTGGCGAGTGGGCGCTGTGATGGGCGCTCTGTGGTCACAACACTGACTCATGGGGGCTTGCGAGCCCACGCACACACGTACACACACACTCACACGTGCTTCCCTTCACGCAATCTGAATGCTTTTCCCTAAGATCAGGAACAAGATGAGAATGTCCACTCTCACCGTTTCTACTCAGCATTGCTAGAGGTCCCAGCCAGGGCGATTAGGCAAGAAAAAGAAATAAAAGGCATTCAGATTGGAAAGAAAGAAGTGAAACTACTTCTATTTGACAGTGACAACATTTTGTATATAGAAAATCCTAAGAGATCCACCAAAAAACTACAAAACAATCCTATTTACAATATTTTAGAATAACTTTAAAAAGCAATTAATGCTCAGAAAGAAACTTAAGAGAAATGCCAAATAAACTCCGAAAGCTGGAAAACATCACTGTAAGAAATTAAATTAACAGAAAGACATCCCATAATCACAGATCAGAAGACTTAATATTAAGATGGCAATACTCCCAAAATGATCTACAGACTCAACACAATCCCTATCAAAATCCTAGTTGGCTCTCTGAAGAAACTAACAAGCTCCTTCTAAAATTCATATGGAAATTCAAGGGGCAGAGAATAGACAAAATGACCTGGAAAATGAGGAACAAAGTAAGAGTACTAGGTAGAGCAGGACCAGAGTTCTAATCCTACTCTCAAACCACTCAGAACATGTCCTCAGTCTGAAAACTCAAATATATAGTTAGGGCAAATAAAAACTCTGGGCTTGGGTTTACTCGTGGGATTTTTCATATAAAGTTACCATTTGCTTTATCACTTTGTAAAAAAGCTGAGTTACAGACTACACACCAGGATCAGTGTTTCTAAATCGTGTATAAAGATTCATAGTGGCTCCTGTGACCTGGAATCAAGGAAAAGTCTCCATTGCTGGTTAAAATCTAAAACACTGTACTTTATGATGCTTCAAATATAGAGTAGTATCTCCCTCTGAAACCACAGTTCCACCTTGCAAAGCAGTACAGTGGCAGTCTTCCTTATTCTGACACAGTCTAATGAGAACTTACGGAGCTCAGGCTGAAGAAGAGTGCTTTCAGTATTTAAAACTCTATAGCAATTACTTTTCCAAGGAGTGACTGTACTTTCATCAATATCCTCTTGGGTAAAAATTTCTGGATCTTCTCCCATCATGTTGGCTGAATGTCTCTTTCCTATGTTGAATCAGTCAACTCCTTGGAACCGGCCAGAAAAGCCACAGCCGGGAAAACAACTTCGCTCCGCCGGGTCTAGGGAGGGAGGAGTCAGCCGTGGGGCGGATGCGCCATCAGCGCCCACTGCCCTTCCTGGGAGGTGAGGATCCCAGCCCCGCAAAGGGCTACAGACCCCCAAGCCCCAAAGGTGACAGAGGAGGCGCCAGCTGCCACCGCCCAGCGCGACCAAGGCCGTCAGCCCCGCCCCCACCCGCAGGGGCGACCCCTGACCTCCCTCGCCCCCGCGGAGACCGAGGCGCTACCGCTGGAGCTGCCTTTCCCCTATCGCGGAGCAGGTGGAAGCCCCCGCATCTCCCCCGCTCTGGAGGTCTGAGGTCCCCGAGCCACCGCCTCCGTATACCAGGCAGCCGCAGCTCTCTGGGGCTTGGAGTCCTTTAGGGGGCCATTATGTGCTGCAGCGGTGGAGCCGGGACTACGACTCCCACAATGCCCCGCGCCTGCCCCGCCCCAAGCCCCGCCCCCTCACTGGTGGGTTCCCAACCGCCCCAGACTACATTTCCAGGCGGCCCTGGCGGCTCTCTTGCTCTCCCGCCCTCCCTCCCGAGACCACTGCCGAACTGGGCGTCAGCTCGCGGAGGGCTTCGGGTGTCCGCCTGGCGCCGCCCCGCCAAGCAGCGACTTTCGCACCTCTGCACTCGCGCTGGAGGCAGGAGCTGCATGGATCACTGGCTCGACTGCGGTGCGCGACACACCGAGCCCCCGTCACCCCCGGTCCGGGCGACCCCTCCCGGGTCAGCCCTCGTCCTGAGCCGCCCTGGGCCCCCAACGGTCGGCGCCCGCATCCCGGCTCCTGCACTCCCGCGGTGGCCGCCCCCCACCCTGAACACGGACTCCGCCTCCTCCGCCGCTTTCCACCCGGAGGTGAGTGAGAGCTGCGCCCCATAGCCCCCGACGGCCCCACACCGACCCTGCGCCTCCGGAGCCGGAGCCCCGCCAGCCGAGCACCGCCCTGTCCCCCCGCTGTGCCTCGTCGCCCCCTGGCGTCCAGCCACGCCGCCGCTCGGCCCGCGCCGGGTCCTCCCCGCCCGCTCTCCACTCCAGGTCCCTCCCGTGGGTGTCCGCGTCCTCCCGGCGCCCCTGCCCCCAGGTCGCCGCACCCACCCTCCCCTACGTCGCGTAGCCCGGGGTTCTGTCTGCGGCCCCGGCCCCTCCCCGCCGGCCTGGCTACCCCTTCCCGGGACCTGGTCCGCGCCGCCTCCGCCCCGCACCCCCGCTTCTCGGAGGAACCCCCCATCCCCTCCCGTAGGGGCTCGTGCCCCCTCGGACGGGGACTCTGCTCTGCACGCCCCCGGCTTCCCCCCTAATCCCCGCAGGCCGCGCCCTGATTCCCGCTCGGCTCCCGCGGCCTCCGGCTGGGGTGGGGAGGCTCCTCCTTCGGGGTCCCCACCCCTAAGGTGGCCCGAGCCCTGCTCCCACCCCTGGTGCTCCCGATCCCCCTCCGGGGCCCCCTCCCCCAGGTCGACTCGCCCCGCCGCCGCTCCCCCTCCTTCGGGGGATCGGCCCTAGGTTCTCCCCGCCACCTCCCACCCCCGGCGCCCCCGCCGCGGTCCCCTCCCCCTCTCCCTCCCGAGGCCCGCAGAGTCCGGGGTGCGGGTCCAGCCGGGGGCGGGGGGTGGGGGGGAGGGGGGCGAGCTCCTCCGCCGCGCTGCCGCCTCGGGGGCTCGCGGGGCCTGCCGGTCCCAGACACCGAATCCCGCCCGGCTCCTCGCCCGCCTTCCCCGCGGGACGGGCTCCGCATCTGCCGCGGCTGCGTGTCGGCGGCGGGCGGCGTCCGCCGGAGGGCGGGGAGGGGGCTGCACCTTCTGCGGCTTTTTCTAAGGGCGGTGGGGGCGGCGCGGGTCCCGGTTTCCAGGGCACCACCGCCTTCCAGTGTGCGCGCCGGCTGCCAACCCATTTCTGCACATTCCCCGTGGAAAGAAAAGTTCTCCCCGGGAGTTTGAGGGCTGGGGCCCTCCCTCTAATACTCTCTTAAAGCAAATGTCATTCTTTCTAAGTGTCCACAGTTTTCCTATTCCGGTATTTAGGTCAATTCCAATACTCTCTTCAGCCATGTGTTTTTAAGTTGCCTGCCCCCTTGAAATTAGAATGAAAAGCTTTTTAGGGTTATAAGTCAGCATGATACAAGAAGATTTTGGTTATCACTTCCCTACCCTATTAGCTGCTTTCCTTAGTTGGCGCTTTTCCAAAAAAAAAAGCAGAGTACTTCAAATCACCCTTTCACTTTTTCTGTACTTTATTTTCTTCTTTTATGCACATGTAATAAGCACAATGAAATAAGTTGTGTATGTAACTGACCTTGTCTACTGGCATAGCTGTTGTTTCCCAGGAGAATGGAGTCCTATCCTTTGGACCAAGAGAGAGTTCTTTACCCTCATAAATTTTTCTTGCCAGATTCCCAGTTTGATGCTTCTGGAATGCTTAAAATTTAATGTAGCCTGGCTGAGAGTTTAATAAATTTCAAAGTGCTGTCCCTCTGATGAGTCACAAAGATGGAAACATACAGTGTTAGAAAATACTGACTGGGTCAACCTCTTGCGATAATCTACGAAGATGTTCTGCATGCCAGGTCAAGAGAAATATATTAAAAAGAGGCAAGTATTTGGACACTTGGTCTGTATTCCGGTTCAAAAATGTCATTATCATTTAGCTAATGCTTTTGGAGGCAGCCATAGTGCTGTTCTTTTCACTCCAAAATGTCTTTCTCCAGTGTGCTTTCTAAATACCATCGGGGATGGCACCTCACAGAAAATAGATATGACGAGAATGAGGTACGTGCTGCAGTTGGAACAGAAAGTAAGGTGAGGGTGGTGTGAGATGTGGCTGAAGAATGGGGAGTTTAAGAAGGATTGCCAAGAAAGAAAGAGCAGTATGGAAAAGTGTATCAGGGAGTTCCCTGGTTGCCTAGTGGTTAGGATTCCAGGCTTTCACTTTCACTGCCAGAGCCTGGGTTCAATCCCTGGTCAGGCAACCGAGATCCCACAAGCCTCAAGGCACTGCCAAAAAAAAAAAAAAAAAGTCTATCAGATAATAAAATACAAAATAGTCACTGCAGGAAAAAGAAGATCAGTCGTGTTGGAGGGATATCTGTAGGAGATTTCTTGGAAGTATAAGAGAAGGTCAAATAAATGAGATGTATGTTAGAGAAAGTCATAGATCAATAAGGAAATAATAGGAGCAGAGAAAGGGAACTCTAGTTTAAGAATTATAGATATTCTTGCAACAAGAGCAGTGATTAAAATTATAACATGAGAATAATATGCAGCACTGCAAGTAAAGACCGTGAATCTTGCAGTCAAAAGGCCAACTATTTTTTTCAGTCAAAATCAGTGAAACTAAACACACAACTAGGTACACCCTGGCTACAATTTTTATTTCCAATACTGAAAACAAAACAAGATAAGCTTCCAGGCAGAAAAAATAAAGACATGTACAAAAGAATAAAAATCAGACTTCTGCGAGTCTAAGTGTGAAGCTTGTCTACAGTTTTGAGGAAAAAGGGTCCTGAAAAAAATTATATGTCTTCTTCATTGCCTTTCCTATTTGAGGTATGATGTTCAGTAATATGGGAGACATTTACCCGTGTTGAAAAAACAACCAATCGAATAATACTTAGCCAACCAAGAGTTAAAAACGCATCCATGAAGAAGTCATGAGATAAAAGGAATGGCATTTTTTATCCATTTCTCGGTATTTATCCTAAACATGAACAAAAATGAAAAGAGTCAGTCTCAAAAAACTACACAGTGTATGATCCCATTTACATGACGTTTTGCAAAAGGTGAAATTAAAGGGGCAGAAAACAGCTCCGTGGTTGCCAGGGACTGCTGGTGGAGAGAAGTGGGCTGCAGGGGAGCAATCTGAGGGCATTTACTGGGCGATGGAGCTGTGTCACATGTTGAGTGAGGTCATGCTTACACAACTGTATGGGTTTGTCAAAGCCCATGAAATCGTACACCCCCCCCAAAGTGAATTTTACTGTGTGTAAGTTTTAAAAGGAGGGAAAAAGAAGAGGCAGCGTAAGTACCCACAAAAGGTAATGTCTGCACAACAATGTGAATACACTCATGATCCTGAATAGTGTACTTAAAAATGGTTAGGGTGGTAAATTTTATGTGATGTGTATTTTACCATAATTTAAAACATTCAAAGTCAAAACTACAAGAAACATAATGTCTGTATCATGGGCTGTTATGTAGTCATTAAACAATTTTTTCCAAGGAATTATTAATAAAATGGGAAAATGCTTATTAGATTCAAATGAATACACAGTTGAATTGACTGTATGATTTCACATCTGTAAATAAAGCAGGGCAGAAACACTGAAGATGAAATGCCAGAATGTTAAGGGTAAAGGTCTGATGATGGGACTGTTTTTTTACTGGGGTATAGTTGTTTTACAATGTTGTGTTAGTTTCTGCTGTACAGCGAAGTGGAGTTCCTTGTGCTGTACAGCAGGTTCTCATTACTTTTCTAGTTTATACGTATTAGTGAATATATGTCAGCCTCAATCTCCTGAATCATCCCACCACCCCACTTCCCCCCTTGGTGTCCATACATTTGTTCCCTACATTTGTGTCTCTGTTTCTGCCTTGAAAACCACTTAATCTGTACCATTTTTCTAGATTCCATGTATATGCGTTAGTATGTGATATTTCTTTTTCTCTTTCTGACTTACTTCACTCTGTATGACAAGCTCTAGGTCCATCCATGTCTCTACGTAGGACCCAATTGTGTTCCTTTTTATGGCTGAGTAATATGCCATTGTATATGTGTACCACATCTTCTTTATCCATTCGTCTGTCGATGGACATATAGGTTGCCAAGAGGCACATGAAAAGATGCTCACCATGACTAATTATTGATGATGGGATTTTTAATGATTGCTTTTCCTCTTTTATACTTCTTGGCACATTATTAGTTTTCACGTACTCTTTTTGCAGTTAATAAAAATAGAATCGTCAGACAGTATGTGCAGTGAGTTGTATATTATTCAAAAGACTTGTTCAATCATTTCATATAGTCTCATATTTAAATCACACCAGCAAAAGATGATCTCTCTGGATCCACTTTCTACAAGGTCTGTTCTTCCAGGACTAACTATTCTAAAACAAATGGCATAGTCATGATTGACTTTTAATTCAAGATGACGAGTTACACCTGTGTTTAGCTTTGTTGCTCCAAATCTGCCATTGAAGTGGCGGGGGATGCATAAAGGGTAAACACATAGCTCCATAGGAAAATTGGGAAAGATGCCATTTACAGAGGAGTTAACTTTAAGGAGTTAATGTAAAATGTAGAGCAGCAAGCACAGCACAGAGGAAAGGACCTGCCAGATGGAATTGCAAACATCGGAAAGGAAAGTTTGCCTGGAAGATGAGTGGAGGCAGGGTCCCAGAGCAAGTGGTTGGAGGGAAGGAAGTGTGTGTGGTGGTCATCCCTGGAGGGTTCTCAAGCTTATACCCATCTACCTATATGACTTCACACCCTATGGGATTGGTATCCTAACAAACATTCCCTGAAACCAGTTTCCCAGCTGGTTCTTTAAGAAGATTAACAAAATTGATAAACCATTAGCCAGACTCATCAAGAAAAAAAGGGAGCAGATGCAAATCAACAGAATTAGAAATGAAAAAGGAGAAGTAACAACGGACACCACAGAAATACAAAAGATCATGAGAGACTACTACAAGCAACTATATGCCAGTAAATTGGATAACCTGGAAGAAATGGATACATTCTTAGAAAAATACAATCTTCCAAGACTGAACCAGGAAGAAATAGAAACTATGAACAGACCAATCACAAGTACGGAAATTGAGACAGTGATTAAAAATCTCCCAACACACAAAAGCCCAGGACCAGACGGATTCACGGGCAAATTCTATCAAACATTTAGAGAAGAGCTAACACCTATCCTTCTCAAACTCTTCCAAAATATTGCAGAAGGCGGAACACTCCCAAACTCATTCTATGAGGCCACCATCACCCTGATACCAAAACCAGGCAAAGATGTCACAAAAAAAGAAAACTACAGACCAATATCACTGATGAATATAGATGCAAAAATCCTCAACAAAATGCTAGCTAACAGAATCCAACAGCACATTAAAAAAATCATACACCACGATCAAGTGGGGTTTATCCCTGGGATGCAAGGATTCTTCAATATACGCAAATCAGTCAATGTGATACATCATATCAACAAATTGAAGGATCAAAACCATATGATCATCTCAATAGATGCAGAAGAAGCTTCAGACAAAGTTCAACATCCATTTATGATAAAAGCTCTGCAGAAAATGGGCATAGAAGGAAATTACCTCAACATAATAAAAGCCATATATGAGAAACCAAAAGCCAACATCGTTCTCAATGGTGAAAAACTGAAAGAATTCCCTCTAAGAACAGGAACAAGACAAGGGTGTCCACTCTCACCATTATTATTCAACATAGTTTTGGACGTTTTAGCCACAGCAGTCAGAGAAGAAAAAGAAAGAAAAGGAATCCAAATTGGAAAAGAAGTAAAACTGTCACTCTTTGCCAATGACATGATATTATATATAGAAAACCCTAAAGACTCTACCAGAAAACTGCTAGCACTAATTGATGAGTTTAGTAAAGTAGCAGGATACAAAATTAATGCACAGAAATCTCTTGCATTCCTATACACTAACAACAGAAGAGCAGAAAGAGAAATTAAGGAAACTCTTCCATTTACCATTGCAACAAAAAGAATGAAATACCTAGGAATAAAGCTGCCTAAGGAGGCAAAAGATCTGTATGCAGAAAACTTTAAGACACTGATGAAAGAAATCAAAGACGACACAAACAGATGGAGGGATATACCATGTTCTTGGATTGGAAGAATCAACATAGTGAAAATGACTGTACTACCCAAAGCAATTTACAGATTCATTGCAATCCCAATCAAATTACCAATGTCATTTTTCACTGAACTAGAGCAAGAAACCTTACGATTTGTATGGAAACGCAAAAGACCCCGAATAGCCAAAGCAATCTTGAGAAGGAAAAATGGAGTTGGAGGAATCAGGCTTCCTGACTTCAAACTATACTACAAGGCCATAGTGATCAAGACAGTATGGTACTGGCACAAAAATAGAAAGGAAGATCAATGGAATAGAATAGAGAACTCAGAAGTAAGCCCAAAGACATATGGGCACCTTCTCTTTGACAAAGGAGGCACGAATGTACAATGGAAAAAAGACAGCCTCTTCAATAAGTGGTGCTGGGAAAATTGGACAGCTACATGTAAAAGAATGAAATTAGTACACTTCCTAACACCATACACAAAAATAAACTCCAAATGGATTAAAGACCTACATGTAAGGCCAGACAGCATAAAACTCCTAGAGGAAAACATAGGCAGAACACTCCATGACATCCATCAAAGCAAGATCCTTTTTGACCCACCTCCTAGAATCAGGGAAATAAAATCAAGAATAAACAAATGGGACCTCATGAAACTTAGAAGCTTTTGCACAGCGAAAGAAACCATGAACAAGACTAGAAGGCAACCCTCAGAATGGGAAAAAATAGTTGCCTACGAAACAACGGACAAAGGATTGACACTCCAAAATATACAAGCAGCTCATGCAGCTTAATACCAAAAAAGCAAATAACCAATCCAGAAATGGGCAGGAGACCTAAATAGACATTTCTCCAAAGAAGACATACAGATGGCCAACAAACACATGAAAAGATGCTCAACATCACTAATCATCAGAGAAATGCAAGTCAAAGCCACAATGAGGTATCACCTCACACCAATCAGAATGGCCATCATCACAAAATCTGGAAACCACAAATGTTGGAGAGGGTGTGGAGAAAAGGGAACTCTCCTGCACTGTTGGTGGGACTGTAAGTTGGTACAGCCACTATGGAAAACAATTTGGAGGTTCCTTAAAAAACTACAAATAGAACTACCATATGATCCAGTAACCCCGCTACTGGGCATATACCCAAAGAAAACCATAATCCCCAAAGAAACATGTACCATAATGTTTATTGCAGCACTGTTTACAATAGCCAGGATATGGAAGCAACCTAAATGCCCATCAACAAATGAATGGATACAGAAGATGTGGCATATATATGCAATGGAATATTACTCAGCAATAAAAAAGGGATGAGATGGAGCTATATGTAATGAGGTGGATAGACCTAGAGTCTGTCATACAGAGTGAAGTAAGTCAGAAAGAGAAAGACAAATATTGTATGCTAACTCACATATACGGAATCTAAAAATGGTACTGATGAACTCAGTGACAAGACAAGAACAAGGACACAGATGCAGAGAATGGACTGGAGAACTCGAGGTTTGGGGGGGCGGGCGGTGAAGGGGAAGCTGAGACGAAGCGAGAGAGTAGCACAGACATACTACCAACTGTAAAATAGATAGTCAGTGGGAAGTTGTTGTATAACAAAGGGAGTCCAACTCGAGGATGGAAGATGCCTTAGAGGACTGGGACGGGGAGGGTGGGGGGGGGAGTCAAAGGAGGGAGGGAATACGGGGATATGTGTATAAAAACAGATGATTGAACTTGGTGTACCTCCCAAAAAATAATAAATTAAAAAAAAAATTCTGAAGTAGGAACTTTCTAGGTGGCGCAGTGGCTAAGAATCCAGCCGCCATTGCAGGGGACACGGGTTCCATCCCTGCTGCAGGATGATCCCACATGCCGCGGAGCAACTAAGCCCATGTGCCACAACTGTTGAGCCTGTGCTTTAGAGCCCATGAGCCGCAACTGTTGAGCCCATGTGCTGCAGCTAGTGGAGCCCACGTGCCGCAGCTAGTGAAGCCCACGTGCGTAGAGCTGACACACCGCAACAAATAGTAGCCCCTGCTCACCGCAACTAGACAAAGCCCATGTGCAGCAACAAAGACCCAACGCAGCCAATAAGTAAATACATAAATACATAAGTAAATTTTAAAAAAATTATGAAATAAATGTCAGTGCTCAGGGAGGTATTGGATTGCCCAAGATCTTGCAAGGCTCTAAACCCGCTTCAAAACAAGCCCATCCTAGCTTGTAAACCCACACCCTTCCTGGATGACCAGATAAAGGGTGCTTCTCATTCTCATGACATGCAAAGTGCTTAGGGACACAAATGTGTGAGGACAGAGCTTGGCCCAGGAACAGTGCTTCTATAATTTAATGGTAGAATTACTCCCCTTGTAGAAAGTTGCATGAACACAAGTTACTCATTGATTGAATCTCAACCATGCAAATGTGTTTCCAAAATCAGTCACTCTCAAGTTATTCCACATGTACTTGTAAATATTAACATAATGGCCTGTGTAACTGGGTTCACGGTTGTCCATCTGCTGAGACTAAAGGTGAGGAAGGTATAGCACAGTGTTCAGACTCTGCTGTCAGATGCCCTGGGTTTTATTTTATTTTTGTTTTATTTTTCCCATATGTTGCGTGAAACTGCCTTCTTGAAATCACCCCAGGAACTCTTTGTCAAATCCAGTAGTCTTTCCAGTTCTTACTGTTTTATTCCTTTCTGTAATTTGCCCAGTTCTAGCTGCTTTTGCTTTCTTTTTCCTCTCTTCCTGGTTATTTTCCTTCTCTTGCCTTCTTTACTCTGGACATTCCCTCCATGTACTTCTCAAACTTTTGCTATTTACTCCTTTTATCCTTAGCTTATTTTTGCTCAAGTCTCCAACATTGCAGGTAACTTTTGTACAGTTACTTATTCAGAACTGCAACAGACTCTTTTATTATACTCCAAATAGCTACCACAATTTTGAGTTGGGGGTTTGCCATAGCTTCAGCTTTCCTGTTCAAAACCAATGTAATGTTTGTTTCTCCTCTCCAATCAGAGAGACTCAGTTATATGACATTGTTACTCAAAAGGTTTCTCTTCATCTAGATGCCTCTTTCTTTCCATTCCCTGTGCCATCCCTTTCATCTCTTGCTGGAATTAATACAGTAACCACTTTACAGGTCTGCTTGTCTTCAGTCTCTTCTCACTCCACTCCCATAACATATGGCCACTTGATTAAACTTTCAAAAACATTGATTTTATTAAAGTATGCCTCCGTACACAAACATGCCCTCAGGGTAAACTGTGAACTCTTTAAGCGTGGCTTTCAAAATCCTTCTTTATCTAACTCTCCCCTCCCTCCTGATAGGCCCCCTCCTCCCACCATCTTTAGCTAATCACTGTTACATGCAAACATTCTGTGGCCATTTTATGCTTATTTTGCTTTCAGTATCTTTGTTTGGTTCTGCAGATGATTTCTTTGATAACTGCTCCATACACTACTGTATCACTGCCTGTCATCGAATAATTTTAAATTATACTTTCTCAAGATTAAGAAATAAATTGTGATGAAGCCATAAAATGGACTTCTATGAAGATAAATGGATTATTTAGTAATAGAGGAAAATGGTCATAGTTCATTGGTTTTTGTCATAAAATGTAAAAAATAATGTATATACACACACACAATTATTATACTACATAGAGTAATATATATAGCTGTAGTTTAGATACCTAAATATTTGTAGAGCTTTCCTTTTAATATTGGGATGATGAGTGACTAATTTCACTTTTTATGCTTTTCTGTAATTTCAGAGTTTCCAGCAAAAAATGCTAGTATACTCATATAATGATAAAAATGTGCTGGATTAATAAAAACATTAAAAGTGTACATGTTACATTTCTTTAGCTCTGTTGAAATATTTCTATCTTATGTTTTTTTTTTTTTTTTTTGGCACACGGGCTTAGTTGCTCCATGGCATGTGGGATCTTCCTGGAGTTAGGATCGAACCCGTGACCTCTGCATTGGCAGGCGGATTCTTAACCACTGCACCACCTAGGAAGCCCTGAAATATTTCTATCTTATATAAAATGTATTTTTGAAAGCATTTATAATTTCATCTTTATTACTCATTCTATTTATTTTAAATTCTCTTAATATACATGTTATTAATGAATCCTAGCCTTGTGGTCTCCATCCTGAGCTTTGGTCCTGGTGTTATAGTAAAAATGTGGCTTTGAGGTAGTTATTAGGTGGAATATGAGGGAAGGTCTTCTGCCCTCTGGTATAAACACTCTGGGCTATTATACTGACATTCTTGAGAAAGCACTCCTTACAATTTTTCTGCAGATGGTTTCCAGGTCTCTTAATACTAATCCTTGAATTGATCATCAAATGTCTAGTTACAAAAAGAAGGAATCAAAAGCTAATTTTTTCGTTCAGTGCTTACTTTGATACTCGTAATGAAAAAGCCTGTCGTTACATCTTCGTTAGATCTTTATAAATCTACATTTTGTTTAATATAAAGAGCAACTGGAAAAGTAGGCGTAAAGGGTTTGCACAGTTGAGTCATACAAGCACATTTTCATTATCCACATTGTCCCAGTATACATGATTTAGCTCAAAAGGAGTCAGCAAGGAGGAGAAAGACAAGATGCAGCCTCTGAATCAATGAACTAAAAGACAATTGTTGAATACATATTACTTATTCAGCTTAGGATATTTCCCCGCTACTGATTCTAAGAGGAACATTTTTCATGCTATTTAGTTTCTTTGAGAACACTGTTGAGTCCATTTACAGTCCTACGATAACATATAAAAGTGTCAGTCTCATCCCGAGTTATACTATTTTCCAAAGTACATTCTTGATAACTGCAAAATCTGTATTTCTATCCCCTCTTTCTCCTTCATGCTGAGAGCCATATTTTAAAGGACCCGGATGTACCAAAGCCACCTCAGATTTGATAAAATCCATTGATTGTCTTAGGGAGAAATGGGAGAGATCATGTTTGAGGATGAGGTTGAAGCTTTAAGTTTGGGGAAGCAGACAATTCTGACCTCATTTCATGGAGACAGAAAACAGAAAAAGGCATAAAATTTGGGGGGAAGGTAACAAGTTCAGTTTAGTTTTTTTGCCCTGGGTTTTAAAGCAATATACTAGTTGTGTAATGTTGGAAAGTCGTATACCCTCAGTAACACTCAGATACCTCATTTGTAAACTAGAGATAAAAGCTATCAAAAGGTTTGCTGTGAAGATTAAATGAAATAATGTGTATAACATGCTTGGCATAATGTCAGGTACGTGGTAAGCATTCAATAAATATCAACTATTATGAATAGTTCACTATTAACTTTATAAAAAGCATATAATCAGCATGAAAGGATCTCAGAGGATTCTGCTGCTCATCAGATAATTTATTCCCCTCTCCAGTTCCTGCCACAAGTTCTCCTACCTAGCCCATGGTTGAACTTTTCTTGTTGGATAACTCTGACTTTAAAAACTTTCTCACATTGAGCTAAACGATGCCTAAACCTGTAGCTTTTGCCATTTGAAAATACACAGAGCCCTTTCTTCATCACAGCACTTTGTGAATTTGAAAATATCTCTGATCATAGGCTTTTCCTTCAACTTCCTTGGAACTTTTCCTACCTCTCCCTGAAACTTTCATTTGATCTTTTTCCTTCCCTTCAGCACCACCATTTTGGAAAGATTGGTCTCTAGATGTGGTTTCAGCTTCCTCCAGTTTTATATTCCCTTCAGGGCTTCCTAGGTGGCGCAGCGGTTAAGAATCCGCCTACCCATGCAGAGGTCATGGGTTCGATCCCAGCTCCAGGAAGATCCCACATGCTGCGGAGCAAGTAAGCCCGTGTGCCAAAAAAAAAAAAGGCTTATATTCCCTTCAACACCTTGGATACGAAATCTGATCCGGTAATTTCCCAAACGAAAGCAGCACAGGGGGTCAGGCTGGGAGTCAAAACAAAATGAGAAAGAGAGAGAGATGATTAAAGGGGCTCTTTCGTTGAGCCCTTTGAGTGTTCTAATCATTGTACTAAGAGTTTCGCATGTGTTTTCTCATTTCACTCTTAATAGACCCAATGTGATGTATGTACGATTGCCTCTATCCTACTCTTGCGGAAGATGAGTCTCCTAGAGTTGGCGTTGTTCCACGTCTTGCAGCTTGGAAGGGGTGGTAGGACAGGGCAGGTTGTGTAAGTGAGCTGTTTGCCTCCAAGGTCTCTGCACTTCCACACCAGGCGTATACATACAAATAAAGTTGAATGTGTATGGGGAGGTAGGGATACACCAGCTCATCAGTTAATATTATTGGGCGCATATCATGTAAAAGACATACTTGTAAAATGAAAAGAAATACAAGACATAGCACTTTCTCTCATATAAGGAAGGTCACAGTCCAGCAAATAGCCAAACACAACTCACAAAAGTAATAATTCAAAAGAGACTGAAGGATATCAGTATAAGCATATCCTATGAATTCACTCTCATTAATTTGTTTCTTATGTTTTAAAAATTGTTTATAAAAGTTTTTTTGAAGATTATATATATACATATTACATATGTACGCATATATAATGACACAAAGGTAGAGATATGTAGGTCTGGGTATAGATAATAATAAACAGACAGAGATACAAAGATACAAATGCAGATAACAGAATACAGAGAAATGTGGATACATCATTGATGTTAAGATACAGGTATAGCCTGAGATTAAAAACAGAAAAAAAGAAATTAAAATAAAACTATGGACCAGAAGGGTATACATCAATTTCAAAATAGTGGTCATTTAGGGGAAGAAATGAGAGCCTAGGACTAGGGTAGGGATAGAAAGAGAGGGAAGGGGTTGGGAAAGAGGAGAGAGGAAATATATCTGTAATGGTCATTTATTTTATGTACATCAAATACCTGAATAAAAATATAAATACAAAACTAAGAGTGGGAGCCTCAAGGGGCAGCCTCAAGTCTTCCTTTTTGAATTATTTAGGCTTTGGATGAAAATCATGTAAATAACATGGTACTGTCAAGCTTTATATATTGTTGTATATTTTAAAGACTAGATTCTCCTAAAGAGAGCCTCTTCATGCTTTTAGGAAGGATCACACCATGAATATGGTTTCTGACATACAGAAGGACATCCCTGTATCTCTCCCCACCCCTGACTGCCATGCTTCTGTTTGCAGGCAGTGGGCTGCGACCGGCACCTGGGGAGCAATGCCAAGGAAGACAGCTGTGGTGTCTGTGCTGGTGATGGCGCCACCTGCAGGCTGGGGCGGGGACACTCACAGTCACAGGCTTCTCCTGAAAACAGTAGGTTTTAAACCCGATTCGTCACCCTAAAACAATGTGCTGTAAACTGGCCGATACTAGAATAACATTTTCCTACTGCTAAGCTTTTTAGTTGGAAAGAACGTTTGACCCGTGTTCTAACAGACAAATGTCTTCCCCAAAGTGTAGTATGTCAAAGTTTTACTCCCATTACCTCTTCTAAGACTACCTGCTTTTTGAACATTTGCCAGTACAGAGTGCGACTGTTTATTTTTATTTGCTTATTTTTTAAGGTAAACTATGAGTCTTGTCTTCCTTCCTTCCTTCCTTCCTTTCTTTCTTTCTTTCTTTCTTTTCCCCCTTTTTGATTGCTAACAAGGTAGAAAATATCGTCATGCATTTATTGTCCGTTGATACTTCTTCATCTTTCAATTAGCTGTTGAAGTCATTTACTCATTTTCCTGTTTGAATGATCTTTTCCTCACTTGTATGATGAATATATTCTATTTGTTTGTCTGCTGTACGTATTTGCAATGTTCTTCCCATTTGGTCATTTGACTTTCAATATTGTTTGCACTTGTGGAATCAGTAGTTTCTAAGTTTTACATATTCAGAATTTTCCATCTTTTAAGTTCAATAATATCTGCTCAAATTTTTTTTTAAAGTTGCAGGGGTCAGTCACCTTTTTCTGTAAAGGGCCAGATAGTAAATATTTTAGGGCTTTTCAGCCCACATGGTTTCTGCCTCAACTGCTCAACACTGTGCTGTTGCAGGGCAAAAGCAGCCACAGACAACCTGTGAACCAGTGGGCAGAGCTGTGTTCCAATACAACTTGATTTACAAAAACTAGCCTGCAGGCTGAATTTGACTCTCAGGTTGTAGTTTGCTGACCCTTGCCTTAAAGGGAAAAAAGTACACATGTGCGCCTTCTGCCAGTGCTTTTTTTTATGTGTTCCTGCTCTGAAATCTTTCATTCCTTTGAATTTACTTGGGTGGAGTTTATGAAATAGGGATTTTACTTATTCTCCCCAAATGGGGAGAACTTTACAGGAGCGGTGGAGGGTGGGGAGGATTTTCCAGGCAGAGGAAACACAAAGTTTATGGCATGACTCTAGAGGGAAGCCTGGACTTCCTTGAGGAACTACTAGGATTGCACATTGGATAGGATGGGAGGTAAGACAGAGTGGCATTCAGAAGGCCAAAGTAAAGGCCTTCATGTTGTGCTTCCCATTTCAGGTGAAGTGGAGTCACTAAAGCAGTTTAGGCAGTGGAGTGACATGGTTAGATTTGTATTTTAATGAAATAATTCTGGCGGCATGTGGAGGTGAGCCTGGAAGCAAGGAGTCCAAATAGGATGCTATTTTTAAATACTCCAGGGTGTTTGAAATAATGAGGCCTTCGTCTGGGGTAGTGTGGTGAGAGAGGTAGAGGAAGGAAGAGATAGGAGAGAGATTTAGGAGAGAGAGTCAGCAGAGTTTGATAATTCTTAGAATGAAGAGTGTAAGAGAGAAAAGGAAGCTAGAATGATGCAGATTATCCAGCTTGAGCAGCTGGGTGGATTTCTTTGTTGTTCATCTGAGTAAGGAGTGCATGGAGAGGAGAGGCATGTCAAAGATAAGGGTTCCCCTCCTTGGGTTTTTCTTCTTTCCAGAAATGTGGCCCCATGCGTATTCAGTGCCTTGGTCCCTTTCTGATACCTTCAAACGGATGTTGAATGATATTTTGTTTGGGGTTGAAGGGCTGATCTGCAAGGTGACAGTCCATTGTTGCTAGTGGCAAAATACCCGTATGTTGGTGGGTCTTCGGTTACAAATTAGCTGAGTTCATCCAAAGAGAGTATATAGAATATATCAGGAAGCCAGGGGGATTTAGCCAGGGACAAAGTGTAAGGGATTCAAGTGAAAAGATAATGGGTAGAGTAGGTAAACTCAGAATTTAGTGAAAGCAGTATGGACGCTGTAGGAAGAAGTAATACCAAAAAGGGAGGTGATAGTTGGCCATGTTAAATGCTGTTTTGAGGTCAACTTGAATTAAGGTCCCAAAATTTCTCTTTGGCAATGTGAGGCCAAATTTGTGACCTTAGCAAGTGCGGTTTCAGTGAATTTCTGGCTGAAACCAAAGGCTGATTGCAATGGGTTTAGGAGTGAACAGAAGCTGAGAGAATGTATCAAGGGAAGGATTTTCCGAGCACTAAAGGAGGGGAACACACCTACACCATGTCAAGAACTGGATAACTGCGGGCACCGGTGGAGCACATGGTGAGAAATTAACTGTTCCAATACAATTTTTTTTTTAACTCTGTTCATCGGGAGGTAGAGTCAGCTGCTTAAGAGAGTGAGGGCTCTCAAACAAATTGACAGATATAGAAAACACACTTGCGGTTACCAAAAGGGAGAGGGAGTGGGGGAGGGACAAATTAGGGGAGTGGTGTTAACAGAAACTACTACATGTGAACTAGATAAGCCACAAGGATATACCGTATAGCACAGGGAGTTATACCCCATATGTTGCAATAACCTGTAATGGGATATAATCTGCAAAAATGCTGAATCATGCTGCTCTACATCTGAAATGAACACAATACTGTAAATTGACTACACTTCAATGAAAAAAAAAAAAAGAGTGAGGCCTATCAGGGACTCGAGAGTGTTCCCATCGAGGAAAGGAGGATAAGAAGCTCATCAAAGAAAGTAAGGAGGGGCTTCCATGGCTGTCCAGGGGTTAGGACTCTGTGCTTTCACTGCTGGGGCCTGGGTTCGATCCCTGGTCGGGGAGCTTGGATCCCACAAGGCACACAGCATGGCCAAAAATAAACCCCCCAAAATCCTAAAGAGGTAGAGGAGTAGCTGCAAGGAGGCCTAGGTGAGACTGGAAACCATGAGTTCATGGAGCTTCCATGGGCTTCCTGAAGGACCTGGCTTTGAGTGGTGGGGTACCGGGGAGGGATACATTCTATGGCAAACCACAGAAAACCCAACTTATAGATACAGGAGTTTCCATGTCTCTTCTAACAAGAAGTCTGGAGTAGGCAGTCAAGCTTGGGGAAACTGTTTTACTAAGTTTTTGAGGCACCAGGCTCCTGTCTCTCCTTCATCAGCTTAGAGTATGGCTTTCATCTGGGGTTGCTAAGTCACTATGAAATATTCACACCACACAGCCGCACATCAGACGGTGAGGAAGACGGTAGCGCAAAAGGCATTCTTTTAATACTGTGCCCTTTAGTCGGGAAGGGATGTCCGCCCTGGAGAATTTTGCCTCGTTCACCGGAACTGTGGCATGTGACACACTGGCTTCTAAGGAGCTGGGAAACCAAGTATATTACATTCCATCCATTCTGTTATGGCTAATATTGATCTAATGCTTTATATTGCTCATTCCCAGCGTTCTCTTGAGGCATATCATTTAATTCCACCAGCCCCTTACACTGTAGTTCTGATACTGTGCAACCCATTTTACAGATGAGGAAACTACGGAACAGAGACGTTAAGGAATATGGCTAAGAAATGGGGGTCTGAGAGCATTTCTTCAAAAACCTCATTAGCATTCCTACATCCTCTTTCCCCTGTAAGTCCTTTTTAATTATAGCAAAGTCTTTATTCAGACACCACCCCAGAGAAAGTTTTTAAAAAGTGGTTCCCTAGCAGAGATGAGCTCTAACTAAAGGTCTCATGAAATTGTGCAGGAAGCCTAGGGTATCTAGTGGTGGCTTAACACAGAGCTATTGTCCTTGGGGAGGTCATCCTTCCCAGAGCTTTGAATATACAAAGTATGCTGGTTAAATGTGCATATACTTTCCTTTTGGGGGAATCATTTTGAGATGAACTGCAAATCAGCGAATGTCTTCTTTTTTCTCACTTTTTGGGTCAAATTATGATTTTAATTGCTTTATATAATTCATTATATGAACTTTAATTGTCTATCTGATTGTGGTCATGTAAAGTTTTTTCCTAAGGATTATCATTTCTATTAAAACTTTGATACACCTACTGATGTCTAGTTAGGAAAAATTAAAGAAAATAAAAGGCGTGGTAAGTTAAAAAAAAAAAGAAAAAGAAATTGGGCTCTGGGGCCATAACTGCTTGGGTTGAAATTCTGAGTCTGTTGTTTACTAGCTGTGTAAACAGAGCAAGTTTTTGAACTTTGCTGTGCATCTTGACTTTCTCATTTTGAGCTGGGAATAGCACTTGTACCACCTTTGTAGAGTTGTCAGGATTAAATGTCAGTCACGCCAAGCATTGCAAATAGTGCCTGGCACCTAGAGAGAGCGCAGCAAATGCTAGCAAAAGTTTTATTAGAAATATTGCTCATATGCGTACCAGAGCATATCACACCTCTAACATAACGTTAAATGTAAACAGATTTTGAAATCAACACTTGGTCCACCCAGACATTGTTTTTAAAAGAGCTACTGATGGGTGTGCAGGAAAACCTTGTTTGAAGGTGTCAAAACACAGTGAATTGTAGGAGAAACCAAAGATCGAGGAATCAGATCTAGAGGAAGACAGTGAAGAGCCAAGCAGTGCTGTGAAGGGTTCACTGGGACGGCTTTGGTATGAGAGGACTGATGGGAGGAATCGTCAGCAGCTCAGGCCTTGGGGAGGTGCCTACAGTTAGCGTTGGCTCTAAAAAAGTGTGGAAATCTCATCAGAAAAGATGTCATCTTGTCAGGGTCTGAGAGAGATTAGAAATTGAGAAAATCCTAATTGAACCAGAGTAGAAACGGAGTGAAAGTGGGTCAAGAAACCAGCCTTTTTTGGAGAAGTGTGCAGAGGAGGCCCTGGGATGGGAGGGGGTGAGATGGGGGTACCTGCTTGCACTTCATCGGTCCTCCCTCTTGGTAAGGTACTCCATATCCTCTCTCTTGAGCGCGCGTTAATTTTCAGCTTCGGGATTATACATCCTTTCAAGAATCTATTGCTAATGATGCATTTTCGCTGCAGGAAAACGCATGTGCCCAAATTTGCCATTCTGATTGTTTTGAAGGGGTCTCAGACCCCTGATGCCAGTTCAGGACAATCCAGGTGAAGGGCCCCTCATCTCGAATATTTTTGATGAAATTCTGCAAAGGAAGGGCAACTGGAGCTCACAGACAGATCCTTGAATGCAGTGAGGAGAGCTAGGCGGTGAGACCTGGGAGCATCCCGCCAGCCGCTGGCAAGTCCTCAGGCCCTACATGCCTGTGCTGGGGGTGAGGCTAAAGTTAGCACAGATGCCTGCCTGCGTGAAAACTCAGTGCTGCTCATCCTTGCTTTTCCTTACGGCCCCTTCATGTCTGTTTCTGCTCTGAATCTGGACAGCTGAAGCTGTTTTTGGCTGGGGTTTTCCACGGGCTATATGGAAGCCCTTCCCTATAATCGTGCTTTGTGGGAACAGAATGTGGGAAACGAAGCCTCTTCAATCCTGACGTGTGCCTCACTGGGCCTGCGGAGTCCACCAGGCTCCTCCGTCCTCACCTCGTGGAGCAATCATTCCCATCTTCCCCAGGACTCAGGCTGAAGGAGGCCATGGCCAGGAGATACTATTGGCACAGCCCTGCTCTGGAGAAAGTGCACAAGGTTGTTCCGGGCCCTCGTTTCCATCCTGCAGGGAGGCAGATTCAAGGTGTCAGAGCCTGGAGCCAAAAGCTTCGCAATGAGAAATATCAGAAATGAATCCACATACAGCACGCACATTTCCTGTTCAGAGGAAGAAGGAGAGAGACTGAACTCACAACTGGCATCAGTAGCTTTGGCTGTTGGAACAGGGAACTGGAGGCCACTCAGTTTCTAAAGAGAGAAGACTCTAAAAACAGCAACAGGGAAGCAAAGACCCTGATTTGGAGCATCTCGATTTTGGTACTTAGGGACTCACTTGTATTTCCAGACGTGCCCGTTATTTTGGTCTTGTCCACACAAGGGCTCGTACCTGTGAGACAAATAAATAAATAAGCTCAGCTTGTCTGGTCTGAGCTGTTTGTAGAGTTGACTTTTGAACAACATGGGTTTGAACTGCATGGTTTTAGATTTTCTTCATTAGTAATTACTACATGACTAAACCATCTGTGGTGGGTCGGACCCACCCACTCAGAACCTCAGATATGGAAGAACTGTGTATAAAGGGGGCCAACTGTAAGTTATACTCGAATTTTTTGGGGGCAGGGGGGCGCCGAGCCATGTGGCATGTGGGATCTTAGTTCCCCAACCAGGGATCGGACCTGTGCCCCCTGCATTGAGAGCACAGAGTCTTAACCACTGGACCACCAGGGAACTCCCTGTATTCGGATTTTTGCCTGGAGGTGGTTGTTGTTCCTAACCCCCTTGTTCAAGGGTCAACTGTACATTTTTCACTGGTGGAAATAAGCCTGTTGATAACAGTGATGCCTGAGGCTGAGCAGGAACCCCAGCATATCACACTTAACTTTGGGCATTGTGGAGATAACCACACCTTCTCACAAAGCATCCCTGGGTCCTCCTGACAAAGACAGCATCCTGGGCGAGGCGACTGTGGGGCTGCCTCCCAGGCGGGTTCTCACAGCACTTTCTCTTTGTACGCGCCTCACTGCTCCTTTCCAAAAATAATCTGTACATTTCACTTATTCCATGACAGAGAAGACTGTATTGGCTACAGCGGGCTTACTGACATGCTAAATAGATAGGGCTCCCTTCCTCCTGCCTTCTTACCTCATTTCTTTCTGCCTCCCTGTTTGTCTTTCTAGGGCAAGATTCTGATTGATAAACTCTTATGCCAGAACTGTGTGTGGCAAAAGAATATTGAAACCAAAGACCCTATTCATTTGATTTATTTCTTTTTTTTTCTTATTTTATTTGATTTATTTCTTTATTTTAAATTTCTTGGCTGTGCTGCATGGCTCGCGGAATCTTAGTTCCCTGACCAGGGACTGAAGCTGCATCCCCTGCAGTGGAAGCACAGAGTGGTAACCACTGGAGCACCAGGGAAGTCCCAGACCCTGTTCATTTTAATGGGATATTTCCCCCATTTAATTCACAAGAGGGAGCATGGCGTGGAAGAAGATCCCAAGACGGAAAATCTAGAGCCCTGGGCTTTCGCCCGTGCCTTCCTCTTTCACGTGTTTTTGTGTGTCTTCTTTGTCGTCTGCATGAAGAAAAACGAGGAGAATGACATGCAGGTTCTGTTGAGAAGGAATGTTATGGAGCCTGTTTTTCACAGAGTAACCAGATTGAGCAGGAACTCCCCAGCGTAATACCTCTTTGTGAATTGCCTTTATTTTTACACTTCTAATAAAATCCATATCCCTTCCCATGACTTTCAAAGTCTTGTGTATCTGGCTCTTATGTTATGTCATGTGTGCCATTTTTGCCCCTCATTCACTAGTCTCCAGTCATACTGTTTCTGGAAGAGTTTAGACTGCTGAGTGCCCTCTTCCTCCATGGCTTCTGCACCAACCAATCCCTGAGCCTGGAGCTCGCTTCTCCCAGCTCTGAGCTGGGTCGCCTCTTTCTCAACCTTGAGGTCAAGTGTCAGCTCCTCAGAGAGGTTCTCATTGACCAATCTACCTGATGTCAGCCCTTCTCTTTTCTCTTTTCTTCTTAGCCTTTATTGCAAGAAGTAATTATCTCATTTACAGTTGACTCTTAAATAACATGGGTTTGAACTGCACAGGTCCACTTCCACATGGATTGTTTTCAAGAGTAAATACTATGGCACTGCATGATCCTCAGTTAGGTGAATCCCCGGGTGCAGAAGCTCGGATACAGAGGAACCACGCATAAGAGAGCTGACTATGTGTATATTTTTTTCTTTTGGTTGTGCTCGGTTTTAGATGAGGCAGATGGGCTCTTTAGTTGTGGCTAGCTAGCATCTAGTTCCCAACCAGGGATCGAACCCAGGCCCCCTGCATTGGGAGCATGGAGTCTGGTTTTTTTTCTTTCTTTTTCTTTTTCTTCAAGAACTTTTGTTGAGATACAATTGACATACAATACACTACATATATTTAAAGCATACAGTGTGATTTTTTTTTCTTATTAGTAATGTATCAATGGCAATCCCAATCTCCCAATTCATCCCACCCCAAACCTCCCACTTTCCCCACTTGGTGTTCATATGTTTCTTCTCTCCATCTGGGTCTCTGTTTCCGCCTTGCAAACCAGTTGATTTGTACCATTTTTCTATATTCCGCATATATGTGTTAATTTACGATATTTATTTTTTCTCTTTCTGACTCACTTCACTCTGTATGACAGTCTCTAGGTCCATCCGTGACTCTACAATGACCCAGGTTCATTGCTTTTTACAGCTGAGTAGTATTTCATTGTATGTATGTACCACATCTTCTTTATCCATTCATCTGTTGATGAACATTTAGGTTGCTTCCATGTCCTGGCTTTGTAAACAGTGCTGCAGTGCACATTGGGATGCATGTGTCTTTTTGCATGTTGGTGTTCTCTGGGTATATGCCCAGGAGAGGGATTGCTGGGTCATATGGTAACTCTGTTTTTAGTTTTTCAAGGAACCTCCATCCTGTTCTCCATAGTGGCTGTATCAATTTACATTCCCAACCACAATGCAACAGCATTCCCTTTTCTCCACACCCTTGGCAACATTTATTGTTTGTAGATTTTCTGATGATGCCCATTCTCACCAGTGTGAGGTGATACCTCATTGTCGTTTTGATTTGCATTTCTCTAAGAATTAGTGATGTTGAGCAGCTTTTCATGTGCCTCTTGGCCATCTGTATATCTTCTTTGGAGAAATGCCTCTTTAGGTCTTCTGCCCATTTTTGGATTGGGTTGTTTGCTTTTTGGATATTGAGCTGGATGAACTGTTTCTATATTTTGGAGATTAGTCCTTTGTCTGTTGATTCATTTGCAAGTATTTTCTCCCATTCTGAGGACTGTTGTTTGGCCTTGCTTATAGTTTCCTTTGCTGTGCAAAAGCTTTGAAGTTTCATTAGGTCCCACATATTTCTTTTTGTTTGTATTTCCATTACACTAGGAGGTGAGTCAAAAAAGATCTTGCTGTGAATCATGTCAAAGAGTGTTCTTCCTATGTTTTCCTCTAGGAGTTTTATAGTGTCTGGCCTTACATTTAAGTCTTTAATCCATTTTGAGTTTATTTTTGTGTATGGTGTTAGGGAGTGGTCTAATTTCATTCTCTTACATGTAGCTGTCCAGTTTTCCCAGCACAACTTACTGAAGAGGCTGCCTTTTCTCCACTGTATATCCTTGCTCCTTTGTCATAAATTAGTTGACCATAGTTGATCTCTGGGCATTCTATCCTGTTCCATTGATCTATATTTCTGTTGTTTTGCCAGTACCATATTGTCTTGATTCCTGTAGCTTTGTAGTATCGTCTGAAGTCAGGAAGCTTGATTCCACCAGCTGCATTTTTTCCCCTCAAGATTGCTTTGGCTATTCGGGGGCTTTTGTGTCTCCATATAAATTTTAGGATTTTTTGTGCTAGTTCTGTGAAAAATGCATTGGTAACTTGATAGGGATTGCATTGAATCTGTAGATTGCTTTGGGTAGTATAGTCATTTTCACAATGTTGATTTTTCCAATCCAGGAACATGGTATCTCTCTCCATTTGGTTGTGTCGTCTTTGATTTCTTTCATGAGTGTCTTACGGTTTTCTGAGTCCAGGTCTCTAACCTCCTTAGTTAGGTTTACTCCTAGGCATTTTATTCTTTTTGTTGCAGTGGTGAATGGCATTGTTTCCTTAATTTTTCTTTCTGATCTTTCATTGTTAGTGTATAGAAATGCAAGAGATTTCTATGTGTTAATTTTGTATCATGCAACGTTACCAAATTCATTGATTACCTCAGGTAGTTTTCTGGCGGCATCTTTAGGATTTTCTATGTATAGTGTCATGTCATCTGTGAACAGTGACAGTGTTACTTCTTCTTTTCCAATTTGGATTCCTTTTATTTCTTTTTCTTCTCTGACTGCTGTGGCAAAGACTCCCAAAACTATGTTGAGTAGTAGTGGCGAGAGTGGACATCCTTGTCTTGTTGCTGATCTTAGGGAGAATGTTTTCTGTTTTTCACCTTTGAGAATGACGTTTGCTGTGGGTTTGTCATATATGGCCCTTATTATGTTGAGGTAGGTTCCCTCTATGCCCACCTTCTGGAGAGTTTTTAACATCAATGGGTGTTGAATTTTGTCAAAAGCGTTTTCTGCATCTATTGAGATGATCATGTGGTTTTTATCCTTTAATTTGTGAATATGGTGTATCACATTGATTTGTGTATATTGAAGAATCCTTGCATTGCAGGGATAAACCCCACTTGATCATGGTGGATGATCCTTTTTAGTATGGTTTTGGGTTCTGTTGACTAGTATTTTGTTGAGGATTTTTGCATCTAAATTCATCAGTGATATTGGTCTGTAGTTTTCTCTTTTTGTAGTATCTTTGTCTGGTTTTGGTATCAGGGTGATGGTGGCCTCATCGAATGAGTTTGGGAGTGTTCCTTCCTCTGCAATTTTTTGGAAGAGTTTGAGAAGGATGGGTGTTAACTCTTCTCTAAATGTTTGAGAAAATTCAACTATGAATCCATTTGGTCCTGGACTTTTGTTTCTTGGAAGGTTTTTAATCACAGTTTCAATTTCATTCCTTGTGAGTGGTCTGTTCATATTTGCTATGTCTTCCTGATTCAGTCTTGGAGGGTTATACCTTTCTAAGAATCTGTCCATTTCACCCAGGTTGTCCATTCTGTTGGTATATAGTTGCTTGTAGTAGTCTCTTATGGTGCTTTTTATTTCTGCAGTGTCTCTGTAACTTCTGTTTCATTGCTGATTTTATTGATTTGAGTCCTCTCTTTTTCTTGATGAGTCTTGCTAGAGGTTTATCAATTTTATTTATCTTCTCAAAGAAGCAGCTTTTCATTTTATTGATTTTTGCTATTGCTTTCTTTGTTCCTATTTCATTTATTTCTGCTCTGATCTTTATGATTTCTCTCCGTCTACTCACTTTGGGTTTTGTTTGCTCTTCTTTCTCTAGTTTCTTTAGGCGTAAGGTTAGATTGTTTATTTGGGAGTTTTCTTGCTTCTTGAGGTAGGATTGTATTGCTCTAAAGTTCCATCTTAGAACTGTTTTTGCTGCATCCCCTAGGTTTTGGATCATTGTGTTTTCATTGTCATTTGTCTCTAGGTATTTTTTGATTTCCTCTTTGATTTCTTCAGTAATCTCTTGGTAATTTAGTGGCATAGTGTTTAGCCTCCATGTGTTTGTGTTTTTTACAGTTTCTTTCCTGTAATTGATTTCTAATCTCCTAGTATTGTGGTCAGAAAAGACGCTTGATACTCTTTCAATTTCTTTCAATTTACCAAGGGTTGATTTGTGACCCAAAATGTGATCTATCCTGGAGACTGTTTCATGTGCACTTGAGAAGAAACTGTAACCTGCTGTTTTTGGATGTCATGTCCTATAGATATCTGTTAAGTCTAGCTGGTTTATTGTGTCATTTAATGCTTGTGTTTCCTTATTAATTTTCTGTGTGGATGATCTCTCCATTGGTGTAAATGCGGTGTTAAAGTCCCCCACTATTATTGTGTTTACTGTCGATTTCCTCTTTCATAGTTGTTAACATTTGCCTTATGTATTGATGTGCTCCTCTATTGGGTGCATATATATTTATAATTGTTATCTCTTCTTATTGGATTGATTCCTTGATCGTTATGTAATGTCCTCTCTTGTCTCTTGTAACATTTGTTATTTGAAAGTCTATATTATCTGATATGAGTATCACTACTCCAGCTTTCTTTTGATTTCCATTTGCATGGAATATGTTTTTCCATCCCCTCACTTTCAGTCTGAATGTGTCGCTAGGTCTGAAGTGGGTCTCTTGTAGACAGGATATATATGAGTCTTGTTATTGTATCCATTCAGCCAGTCTGTGTCTTTTGGTTGGTGCATTTAGTCCATTTATGTTCATTGATCTTCCTTTCTGTTTTTGTGCCAGTACCATACTGCCTTGATCACTTTGGCCTTGTAGTATAGTTTGAAGTCAGGAAGCCTGAAATTCCACCAACTCCGTTATTCCTTCTCAAGATTGCTTTGGCTATTCGGGGTCTTTTGTGTTTCCATACAAATCGTAAGATTTCTTGCTCTAGTTCTGTGAAAAATGCCGTTGGTAATTTGATCGGGATTGCATTGAATCTGTAAATTGCTTTGGGTAGTACAGTCATTTTCACTATGTTGATTCTTCCAATCCAAGAACATGGTATATCCCTCCATCTGTTTGTGTCGTCTTTGATTTCTTTCATCAGTGTCTCAAAGTTTTCTGCATACAGATCTTTTGCCTCCTTGGGCAGGTTTATTCCTAGGTATTTCATTCCTTTTGTTGCAATGGTAAATGGGAGAGTTTCCTTAATTTCTCTTTCTGCTCTTCCGTTGTTAGTGTATAGGAATGCAAGAGATTTCTGTGCATTAATTTTGTATCCTGCTACTTTACTAAATTCATCAATTAGTGCTAGCAGTTTTCTGCTGGAACCTTTAGGGTTTTCTATGTATAATATCATGTCATTGGCAAAGAGTGACAGTTTTACTTCTTTTCCAATTTGGATTCCTTTTCTTTCTTTTTCTTCTCTGATTGCTGTGGCTAAAATGTCCAAACCTATGTTGAATAATAATGGTGAGAGTGAACACCCTTGTCTTGTTCCTGTTCTTAGAGGGAATTCTTTCAGTTTTTCACCATGTAGAATGATGGCTTTTGGTTTCTCATATATGGCTTTTATTATGTTGAGGTAATTTCCTTCTATGCCCATTGTCTGGGGAGCTTTTATCATAAATGGATGTTGAATTTTGTCAGAAGCTTTTTCTGCATCTATTGAGATGATCATATGGTTTTGATCCTTCAATTTGTTGATATGATGTATCACGGTGATTGACTTGCATATATTGAAGAATCCTCGCATCCCAGGGATAAACCCCACTTGGTCATGGTGTATGATCTTTTTAATGTGCTGTTGGATTCTGTTAGCTAGTATTTTGTTGAGGATTTTTGCATCTATATTCATCAGTGATACTGGCCTGTAATTTTCTTTTTTTGTGACATCTTTGCCTGGTTTTGGTATCAGGGTGATGGTGGCCTCGTAGAATGAGTTTGGGGGTGTTCCTCCTTCTGCTCTATTTTGGAAGAGTTTGAGAAGGATAGGCGTTAGCTCTTCTCTAAATGTTTGATAGAATTTGCCTGTGAAGCCATCTGGCCCTGGGCTTTTGTGTGTTGGGAGATTTTTAATCACTGCCTCAATTTCCGTACTTGTGATTGGTCTGTTCATGGTTTCTGTTTCTTCCTGGTTCAGTCTTGGAAGATCGTATTTTTCTAAGAATGTATCCATTTCTTCCAGGTTATCCACTTTATTGGCATATAGTTGTTTGAAGTAGTCTCTCATGATCTTTTGTATTTCTGTGGTGTCTGTTGTTACTTCTCCTTTTTTATTTCTAATTCTGTTGATTTGCATCTTCTGCCTTTTTTCTTGATGAGTCTGGCCAAAGGTTTATCAATTTTGTTTATCTTCTCACAGAACCAGCTTTTAGTTTCAGTAATTTTTGCTATTGCTTCCTTCCTTTCGTTTTCATTTGTTTCTGCCCTGATCTTTATGATTTCTTTCCTTCTGCTCACCTTGGGGTTTCTTTGTTCTTCTTTTTCTAATTGTTTTAGGTATAAGGTTAGGTTGTTTATTTGATATTTTTCTTGTTTCTTGAGGGAGGACTGTATCGCTATAAACTTCCCTCTTAGCACAGCTTTTGCTGCATCCCATAGGTTTTGGGTTGTTGTCTTTTCATTGTCGTTTGTTTCTAGATACTTTTTGATTTCCTCTTTGATTTCTTTAATGACTTCTTGGTTGTTTAATAGTGTATTGTTTAGCCTCCATGTGTTTGTATTTTTTGCACTGTTTTTCCTGTAATTGATATCTAGTCTCATGGCATTGTGGTCTGAGAAGATGCTTGATGTGATTTCAATTTTATTGAATTTACCGAGGCTTGATTTGTGACCCAAGATGTGATCTATCCTGGAAAATGTTCCATGTGCACTTGAGAAGAAAGTGTATTCTGTCGTTTTTGGATGGAAGGTCCTTTAAATATCAATTAAGTCGAGATGGTCTAATGTGTCATTTAAAGCTTGTGTGTCTTTATTGATTTTCTGTTTGTATGATCTGTCCATTGGTGTAAGTGGGGTGTTCAAGTCTCCCACTATTATTGTGTTACTGTCGATGTCCCCTTTTATGGCCGTTAGCATTTGCCTTATGTATTGAGGTGCTCCTATGTTGGGGGCATAGATATTTACCATTGTGATATGTTCTTCTTGGATGGATCCCTTGATCATTATGTAGTGTCCTTCCTTGTCTCTTTTAGTAGTTTTTATTTTAAAGTCTAATTTGTCTGATATGAGTATTGCTACTCCAGCTTTCTTTTGACTTCCATTTGCATGGAATATCTTTTTCCATCCCTTTACTTTGAGTCTGTATGTATCCCTTGGTCTGAAATGGGTTTCTTGTAGGCAGCATATAGAAGGGTCTTGTTTTTGTATCCATCCAGCCAGTCTGTGTCTTTTGGTTGGAGCATTGAATCCATTTACATTTAAGGTGATTATTGACATGTGTGTTCCTGTTACCATTTTGTTAATTGTTTTAGGTTTGTATTTGTAGGTGTTTTCCTTTTCTTGTGTTTCCTACTTAGAGAAGTTCCTTTAGCACTTGTTGTAAGGCTGGTTTGGTGGTGCTGAATTCTCTTAACTTTTGCTTGTCTGGAAAGCTTTTGATTTCTCCATCGAATGTGAATGAGATTCATGCTGGGTAGAGTATTCTTGGCTGTAGGTTTTTTCTCTTTCAGGACTTTGAGTATATCCTGCCATTCCCTTCTGGCCTGCAGAGTTTCTGTAGAAAGGTCAGCTGTTACCCTTCTGAGTTTTCCCTTATATGTTATTTGTTGCTTTCCTCTTGCTGCTTTTAATATTTTTTCTTTGTGTTGAATTGTTGTTGGTTTGTTTAATGTGTGCCTTGGTGTATTTCTCCTTGGGTTTATTCTGTATGGGACTCTCTGTGCTTCTTGGACTTGGCTAATTACTTCCTTTCCCATGTTGGGGAAGTTTTCTACTCGAACCTCTTCAAATATTTTCTCAGACCCTTTCTTGTTTTCTTCTTCTTCTGGGATGCCTATGATTCGAATGTTGGTACACTTAATGTTATCACTGAGGTCTCTGTGACTGTCTTCTATTCTTTTAATTCTTTTTTCATTTTCCTGCTCTGTGGCAGTTATTTCCCCCTCTATCTTCCAACTCACTTATTCGTTCTTCTGCCTCAGTTATTCTGCTGGTTATGCCACCTAGAGTGTTTTTAATTTCAGTTCTTTTGTTATCCATTGCTGTCTGTTTTTCTGAGTTCTTATGAACTGTTTCTTGTACTTTCTCTATTTTGTTATCGAGACTTTGTATCATTTTTACTATCATGACTCTAAATTCTTTTTCAGGCATTTTTCCTATTTCCTCTTCATTTATTTGGTCTTGTGGGTTTTTTTCCTGCTCCTTTGCCTGCATGGTGTTTCTTTGTTTCCTCATGGTTGTCCAAACTTTTGGGGTTGCTTGTCCTGGCGATAGAGGTGTTTATAGAAGACTGTCCAAGCCTCAGACTAATGTCCAAGTATTGGATTAAACGAATATTAAGTCGGCTGTGTCGGGCTCCCCGCAGCCCTCTCTGGTGTCCGAGGCCGTCTGCTGGTGTTCAGCTGGTTCTCTGTGGGAATCACTGCGTCCTTCCGTGCATTCCCAATGCATCTGTGGAGAGGGATGCACTCCACGTCTCTCTACTTCGCCGCCATCTTTTCTCTCCTCCCTCTTTTTCTTGATGAGTCTTGCTAGAGGTTTATCAATTTTATTTATCTTCTCAAAGAAGCAGCTTTTCGTTTTATTGATTTTTGCTGTTGTTTTCTTTGTCTCTATTTCATTTATTTCTGCTCTGATCTTTATGATTTCTCTCCGTCTACTCACTTTGGGTTTTGTTTGCTCTTCTTTCTCTAGTTTCTTTAGGTGTAAGGTTAGATTCTTTATTTGGGATCTTTCTTGTTTCTTGAGGTAGGATTGTATTGCTCTAAACTTCCCTCTTAGAACCGCTTTTGCTGCATGCCCTAGGTTTTGGATCGTTGTGTTTTCATTGTCATTTGTCTCTAGGTATTTTTTGATTTCCTCTTTGATTTCTTCAGTGATCGGTTGGTTATTTAGTAGCATATTGTTTAGCATCCATGTGTTTGTGTTTTTACAGTTTTTTTTTCCTGTAATTGATTTCTAATCTCATAGCGTTGTGGTCAGAAAAGATGCTTGATACAATTTCAATTTTCTTGAATTTACTAAGGCTTGATTTATGACCCAAAATGTGATCTATCCTGGAGAATGTTCCATGTGCACTGAAGAAGAAACTGTAATCTGTTTTTGGATGTAATGTCCTATAGCTATCTATTAAATCCAGCTGAATTATTGTGTCATTTAAAGCTTGTGTTTCCTTATTAATTTTCCGTGTGGATGATCTGTCCATTGGTGTAAGTGGGGTGTTAAAGTCCCCCACTATGATTGTATTACTTTCGATTTCCTCTTGCATGGTTGTTAGCATTTGCCTTGTGTATTGATGTGCTCCTCTATTGGGTGCATATATATTTATAATTGTTATCTCTTCTTATTGGATTGATCCCTTGATCTTTATGTAGTGTCCTTTCTTGTCTCTTGTAACATTTGTTATTTTAAAGTCTTTCTTATCTGATATGAGTATCACTACTCCAGCTTTCTTTAGATTTCCATTTGCATGAAATATATTTTTCTATCCCCTCTCTTTCAGTCTGAATGTGTCGCTAGGTCTGAAGTGGGTCTCTTGTAGACAGCATATATATGGGTCTTGTTTTTGTATCCATTCAGCCAGTCTGTGTCTTTTGGTTAGTGCATTTAGTCCATTTACATTCAAGGTGATTATCGATATGTATGTTCCTATTACCGTTTTCTTAATTGTTTTGTTTTTGTTTTTGTAGGTCCTTTTCTTCTCTTATGTTTCCCGCTTAGAGAAGTTCCTTTAGCATCTGTTGTAAGGCTGGTTTGGCGGTGAATGCTCTTAGCTGTTGCTTGTCTGTAAAGCTTTTGATTTCTCCATCGAATCTGAATGAGATCCTTGCTGGGTAGAGTATTCTTGGTTGTAGGTTCCTCCCTGTCATCACTTTAAATATATTGTGCCACTCCCTTCTGGCTTGCAGAGTTTCTGCTGAGAAATCAGCTGTTACCCTTATGGGAGTTCCCTTGTATGTTATTGGTCGTTTTTCCCTTGTTGCTTTGAATAACATTTCTCTGTCTTTAATTTTTGTCAGTTTGACTACTAAATGTCTTCGCATGTTTCTCCTTGGGTTTATCCTGCCTGGGGCTCTCTGCGCTTCCTGGACTTGGGGAGCTATTTCCTTTCCCATGTTAGGGAAGTTTTCAACTATAGTCTCTTCCAGTATTTTCTCAGGTCCTTTCTCTCTCTCTTCTCCTTCTGGGACCCCTATAATGCGAATGTTGGCACATTTAACATTGTCTCAGAGGTCTCTTAGGCTGTCTTCAGTTCTTTTCATTCTTTCTTCTTTATTCTTTTCTGCATCAGTGATGATCACCATTCTGTCTTCCAGGTCACTTATTCTTCCTTCTGCCTCCGTTAATCTGCTATTGGTTCCTTCTAGTGTATTTTTCATTTCCGTTATTGTATTGCATATCTCTGTCTGTTTGTTCTTTAATTCTTCCAGGTCTTTGGTAAACTTTTCTTGCAACTTTTTGATCTTTGCATCCAGTCTTTTTTCAAAGTCCTGGATCATCTTCACCATCGTTATTCTGAATTCTTTTTCTGGAAGAGTGCCTATCTCCTCTTCATTTAGTTGTTTTTCTGGGGTTTTATCTTGTCCCTTCATCTGGTACAAAGTCTTTTGCCTTTTCATTTTCTGTCTTTCTGTTTCTGTGATTTTCAATTCCCACAAGATGAAATAGTGCTGATGCTGCTTGATTCTGCTGTCTGCCCTCTTGTGGAGGAAGCTGTCTAGGAGGCTCGTGGGTGCTTCCTGATGGGAGGGACTGATGGTGGGTTGGGATGGGTGGGCAGAGCTCAGTAAAACTTTAATCTGATTTGGTAGGTGGAGCTCAGTGACACTTTAATCTGCTTGTCTGCTAATGGGTGGGGCTGTGTTCCCACCTTATTTGATGTTTGGCCTGAGGCTAGGCAGCACTGGAGCTTACAGGCTCTTAGATGGGGCTAATGGCAGACTCTGGGAGGGCTCACGCCAATGAGCACTCCCCAGAACCCCTGCTGCCAGTGCCCCTGTCTCCTCTGTGAGCCACAGCTGCCCCCCACCTCTGCAGGCAACCCTCCAACACAACAGATAGGTCTGGTTCAGTCTCCTATGAGGTCAGTGCTCCTTCCCCCTGGGTCCTGGTGAGCACACTTTTTTGTGTGCCCTCCAAAAGTGGAGTCTCCGTTTTCCCCAGTCCTGTGGAGGTCCTGCAATCAAATCCCACTGGCTTTCAAAGTCTGATGCTCTGGGCATTCCTCCTCATTGCTGGACCCCCAGGTTAGGAAGCCTGATGTGGGGCTCAGAACCCCCAGGACTTCTGCAGCATAACTGTTCTCCAGCTTGTCAGTCACCCACCCAGCATTTATGAGATTTGATTTTAATGCGATTGTGCCCCTCCTACCGTCTCATTGCGGCTTCTCCTTTGTCTCTGGATGTGGGGTGCTTTTTTTTGGTGAGTTCCAGTGTCTTTCTGTCGATGGCTGTTCAGCAGTTAGTTGTCATTCCGATGCTCTTGCAAGAGGGAGTGAGCGCACCACCTCCTACTCCACCATCTTGATTCTACTCCTCAGTACGTGTTATTTCTGAAAACATAGGTTGGAATATGGCAAAATGGACTTAGCCTAGAGAGGTTTACATCCAACTTTCAACCAGAGAGCTCCATTTCCCTGTTCCAGTTAACAGAACCCAAGAAGATCTTCCTCCCCAAACCTCTTCCTCTTCCTGCACTCTCTATCTAGGAAAAAAATCACTGTGCTCTACCTGGTTCCCTAAGCCAGAACCCCAGCAGCCATTTTTGCCTCTCTTTTCCCTTCTCATTCCATATCTAGTCACCAAGCACTTCTATCCTACCTCCCAAATGACCTCAAATCCTTTCCCTCCTCTCCAGCCTCTGCCACTGCCTTCAGTTTGAACCCTCACTCCAGTCTCAGATGAATATGAAGTCTCTTAATGGGTCTTGTTGGGTCCATCAATTCTCCTTATTGTCCAGAGTGACCTCACCACAAACCACCTGATAGTGGCTCTGTAACTTCACAACATTCAATGCCTCTAGTGTTTCTGGGAAAAAATTCAAGCTCTTTACTCCAGCATCTACTTGGGGTTAGACAGATCTAGGTTTGAACTTCAGGTTCAAGTACTTTGCAGCACTGTGACCCCAGGCAATTGGACTTTCTAAGCCTTTGTTCTCACCTGCCCGAGCTCATTGAATGCAGGATTATTTCAGGCACACAGTGCCTGGCACATAGGAGGGACTAATCCATGTTGAATGAAGGGAAAGTATTTTAAAATCCACATCCAAAAATTGTTCCTCCTTAAAAAGAGAAAATCCTGATACCCTCTGCCACTCCCAACCACATCTGACTTCTTTTATGCTCTGATGATCACAATAAGGTGCCTTTAGGGATCCACACAATCAGGGATCAAATCCTGGCCACACCCCTGAGCAATCTTGTGACCTTGGGACCGTAACTTCCTTTCTGTGAAATCTGTACGATGAGGGTTTCTGAGAATTTTGTTCCCAAGGGTTGAACGAGCACCCCACTTGGAACGGGGTCGGGCGCACAGTGTTTGCCAAATGTTAACTATCGTTTTCATCTTCATCAAATCAAGTCCACTTTGTGACTCTCAAGTCAATATGAGAGAATCGTGATTTATGCGTTGCTGTTGGCGAAAGTAGGAAAAGCTGGAAACTCCTGCCATGGAAGAAGGAAACAGGCGAGAAAAAGCGAGCGGCTGAATCCCAGCGTTTCAGAGGTGGGAGGGAGGAGTTCGGCTGCTAATTTACCGATGAGGAAGTGGAGGGGTGACGTGTCCTAGAGTCTCATTCAAGACACAGCCACAGCTCTTTATTGAGAGTAGGACCAGGGCCCCAGGGGTTGCTGTGGTTAAACTGCATGCGGAAACTAACACTCTTTGGAAGGCAAGAGGGGAGGAGCATTTAGTTACAAACAACGGTCAACAATTCGGGTGTAACTAAGTTCGTGGAGCAATACATCAAATGAGGCAGCTGTCAGACCTGGAGAAACCGAGTTGCTAAGGGAACCGGCATGTTTACAAACGGGGCTTTTTGTAGAGCCCACTGACTCAGGACAGGTTCCATTAACAAACCCCTGTGGCGCTTCCCGCAGGATCAGAAAGCTCCCAGAGGCGCACGGTGAATGGACACCAGAGTCCCCAGTGCGCTGCTGGGGGGGGGGGAGGGGGGGAAGAGCAGCCGCGGGGCAGGGGCGGGGCATTGTGAGTCATGTGCCTGTGCTCCGCTGGGCGCTTGCCGCGAACTCTGGTTGTGATTGGCCCACCGTAACCAGGTGCCCGAAGGATGCATTCCGGTTGCCAAGGCCCGGCCAGGCGAGAGGCTTTCAGTCCGGAAGGGGTGGTGGAAGGAGGAGGAGCTCCGGCCGAGCTCTCTCCGCTCAGTGGCTGCGAGTCTCAGCGCTTGTCCAGTCCCCACCCCTTTTAAATAAGCCGGTCTGGTCGCTGCCCTCACAGACTAGTTGGCTCCGGGGAGGCGGCGGGGGTGCAGCCGGGGCCAGAGCCCTAGCCGGGGCAGGCAGGCAAGCGGCGGGCGAGGCCTCGTCTACATGTGCGGCGCTGCCGGTGCCCGCCTCGCCATTGTTGGGGTAGGGGGGCGGCTGCTGAGCGCTGCGGAGTCGGGGGAGGAGCCGAGGAGCCGAGGCGGCTGCGGTGAGGAGCGGAGGGGCCCATGGGGAACACGCTGAGCTGTTGCGTGTGCCCCAATGCCAGCCCCAAGTTGGGCTGGCGCAAGGGGTCAGCGGAGCCGGACGATGAGCCTGAGGTCTACGAGGCGGCGGCCGGGGACGCGGTGGCTGTAGCGCTGGCGCCAGCTGCTGTGGAACTCGCCGAGTTGGACTTGGGAGCCGGCGAAGGCCACCACCTGCAGCACAGCAGTGACCGGGAGATGCCCAAAGGTAAGAAGCGGAGGGCGCGCCTTGCTCCTCGCGGGGCCGGCGCTGTCGCCTCTCGGGCTTCCCTCTGGCGCCCGCCGCTCGCAGGGTCCCCCGGGAGGGAGCCGCCGCCTAAGGCTTCTTCGTACCCCGAGTTGGCTCTCCCAGGGCTGGGCACCGGGGACGAGGGCTGGCTCTGTCTGGCGTCTCCACCACATATTCTTTCCCCGTCGCGTCTGGCCAGTCTTCTTCCCTCTTCGCTACCCGAATGCCCAATTCTTTCCCGCATTCCCATTTCCCAGCTGGGCCTGAGACCCTCCCATCTGCAGCCCTTCTTGAACTCCATAGGAAAGAAAATGGTGGGAGGGGGGCTTAAAATAACTGGGAATGGTGTGAAATGTTACTTCCATGACTGCAGAGAATGGGGGTTTTTTTACCCAAAGGAGACCCCCAGGGGAGTTCTGATTACTTTAAAATTCCCACTTTGACACAAATATGTCTTCAGCCCCACAGCCTTAATTAACTGACTTCATGTACATGTTGCCTGTTCTAAGGGAGGGGTAGAGTGGTTCCTGAGACTGTTGGTCAAAAGTTTCAAAGGAGAGAAAACAAACCCGATTGTAATTTGTAATATAAAGATTTGGGAGTTAAGATGCCTTTTCCTGCAGGAAAGTGTTTCCATGGCAACCCCCCCTCCCCCCAGTAGAATCGTATTCAACTTGAACTATTTCAGGTAAAAGTTTTGAAGACTAAATGGCTGGGGGGGTGGGCGGATTGTCAGGGAGGAGAGGAGAGAGAGAAGAGAGGAAAAGTTTGATTTTTGCCTCCAGAATTTTGGAAAGGGGTGGCTGTAGGTTAAAAGAAAAAATTCTGGGTAACACAGTGGCAATGTTAAAGCCCCACTGGCCCATTTGTTTCATTTAAATGCCAGAGATTATTTCATAAAGGAAATGTGTCATAGCTCTTGTGTTTAAATTTTAGTTGTCTTTACGTAATTTCTTTAAAAGTTAGACTAATGAAGCCTGTGGATTCATCCATATGATGGACGTGGCTTTGTAAGTGGAAGGTACTCCCTTTTCCGAATAGTCAGATATTGTGAAATAATGAACAAATGATGTGAATTAATTGTAGCTTTAAACACAAATCATATAAGTCCTTGTGAAAACTGCTCTGCTTATTACTGTGAGGTAAGCCTCTAAGTGATTTTAAAAAAGTAGCATGGGATGAGAGGCCAAAATTTAATTCTTTTAAGATTTACAACATCTTTTCATGTGTATTTCACTTGGCGCTTCCATCTACAAATAAGGCCTGTGTATATTTTCCCTGTGTTGCCGATGAAGAAGCCAAGACCTAGAGATCTGAAATGACTGTGTAACACAGCTACTCAACAGAAGAGACAGACTTGGGAGGTGATAGATACACCAAATTCAGTTCTTGGGGTGCTTAAAAAACTGTTTAGAGTGCACCTTATACTTGATAATTTATCCACAAGGTAGGCCTATCTCAACTTTCTCCAGTTTTGATTCTTTCCTTTCAAGTTTATTGTATGCAACTCAGAAGCAACATTTACCTCTCCATCCTGTGTCTGTACATTCATTACAGTGGATATGACGAAAAGTAGAAGTCAGGAAATAGCCTAAATTTACCAGTCAGGTAAACACGTTGATATATTTTAAAGAGTTTGTTCTGGTGACCGCCAGTGGAAGCCGAGAATGCCCTGGACAGAGGGGCATTAGAAGAAGCTGGTAAGCAGGCAGGTAAGGAAGGTACTAAGCATTTAGCATACGACTAAGATATGGAAAGAGTGCTGGAAACTGAGAAATACCTACTTGGCTATAAAACATTTTGGCTTTTCTGCAATGAAGAGTTACTTGGTTACTTAAGACAGAATCATACATAAATGATGCCCTTGTCTTGTTTTTCAGAAACGTTTGAGAAGAACATGATTTGTTCAAGCCGTTTCAAAGCAATAACTCCTAAGAACCTAGGATAGATTTCAGATAGACTCAAAAGAATTTTTTTACTGCCTTGTCTTTTAACAGTGTATCTAATATAACTGATGGTAGTGTCAGTAATAGAAAATAAGATGCTACGGTCTTATTATCTAATTTATTCTTATTCATCAACTTTTCATAGAGCCTTTATGTTCTGACCTTAGGATCTTTGCTAGTTTTCTGGTGAAAGGTGCTGTCTCAAGTGACCCCCTCCTCCCATCCTCCAGAGGAGTGGGTAGGGAAGGAATTGGCAATATGATGTGGAAAAACCTCTGAGCAACAGATCTTTCCTCTTTCCAGTAGCTGTTTTAAACACTTTATTTTTTTTTACTTTTTTTGTTGACAATATTAATAAACATTTGATGTAAAAGATTTAGAAAATAAGGAAAAGTCATTCACTCATACTAGAATATCCAGAATTTTTATTAATATTTTGGTGTTGATTCTTCCTGAACCTTTTGTATGCATGTACACATAACATTGTGTTTATTTTACAGAAATGAGATTGTTCTTTATGTGCCACTTTGTAACTTTTTGTTATAAAGGAAAGTAATGATGTGAAGCTCCTAGAGGTGTGCTGGCATCTAGAGAGAGCTCCAGGATGCATTTGCATGCAATTGCAAGTAGCTCTACTGCCTGCCTTTTACCAGCTGTTTCCTGTGCCATCGAATGGTTGGGGCATCATTCATTTATCCACCCTTTATGGTTGGGCATCTTTTATCATCCCATTATAATGCTTTATTCTGGGGACACCGAGAAAAACTGATGCGTTGTATTATACTTCCCTATAGAATTCTGATGATACACATTGTCTTATGACTTCATTAAATTCATAGGGTCATTTTGTAGTTAAGGTATTTTAACCTTAAGTGTGCTTCTCCCAGATTAAAGTTACCATTGATTTTTCACTAAACATTAGATTTCCTCTTTTAGGTTTTTGTGGTTCTTGGTAACCTCTCTCATGTCTTTGATTCTGAGTAACTCAACTACTACTCTAAGAGATCTAAAATTAATGCTGGTCTTAGGTGACAGACCCATCAAAAGACATTTTGCATTAGAAGAAATCTTAGATGATGTGGGAAAATTGGGAAATGTCAGTGGTTTTGGGTACACTGAAACAGATGAGTACCGGCACCATTCCAGAGGCAGGGCAAACAGTGGTTAAACAAGACGAAACCTGTATTCTAACTCAGGCCCTTCCTTTCTAGCGGTGTGTAGGGGCTGACAACACAAGCATAATATCAGGTAGTGAGACCCTGAGAAGAAAGAAAATGAGGGTCATGGATGGGGGAGGAGGACCGTTTTACATGGGGTGGTTAAAGACAGCTGCTCTCCTTACGTGACCTGTGAGCAGTCCTAAGGGAGGGAGCCATGTGAGGATGCGGGAGAAGGGGCTTCTCTGCAGCTCCGCAGAAGGGAATACGCTTGGTGCACGCAAAGGACCGAAAAACACGAGTGACTGCAGCTAAGTGAAAGAATGTGGGAGGAATGTAGGGGATTGAGACCTTGTATGCCTAGTGGGCCTTGAGGAAAAAAGATGGATTTTAGTCTAATTGTAATGGGAAACCATTGAAGGATTATATGCAGGGGAATGATGTTAATTCCTAAAACAAGGGAGGGAGGTTGGGGAGGGTGGAGGGAGATCAGACCAGCGTCTGTGTGAAGATAGATGGTAATGCAGGCAAGAGTGGAAGGAAGCAAGGAGACCGGTTAGGCTGGTGCTACTGCCTGTGTTCAGGTGAGAGAGCCAAGAGTGGCTTGAACAAAAACTTGATACTAATAATGGCCTAAAATAGGCTGAGTTGAAGAAATTGAGTGAATCTAAAAGTCGGTTAACAACGGTGTGAATGGGACAAGTCACAGAAAAAGAAATACATATGACCTTTAAACATATCCTCACACATAAGAGAAATGCAAAATACAATTACTATAGTTTCTCTCCTGTTGGGAGAAAATGTAAAAACTTGGCACTGCCTTCTTTGGTGAGACTGAAGAAAGTTACATTCATGTATTGCTAGTGGAAGTGTGAAATGGTTCAACCTCATGAAGGGGAAGTTGACACAATCTCATTGAATCCAGAGATCCCACAAAAGGAATTTATAATGAAGCTATATCTCACAAATATGAAACCACATATTCACAAACTTTGGTTGCATTTCTTCAATAGCACAATATTGGAGATAATTCAAATGTCCAGTAAAGGACTGGTAAAATAAACTGGCACATGCACACCGTGAAGAATTAGGGGGTTCTCCTGCTGTGACTTGATCTCCAGGAGATGTTATAGGAAAAAAGCAAGGAAAGCATATACAGTAATTTCCATGACAGCAGCAGGAGAAATAATATGTATTTGCTTATTTAAGAACAAAAAAACCCGAGGAGTAATTCCTGCTGGTTGTGTGACTGTTCACCCCTTTTCCTTTAGTTGGTAGTCAAAGCACTGTTTGCTTAAGACGGTATTTGGGTGGGCATGATGAGTGGACATACACTTTCCTGTGGAATGCTAAATGTTCGCTTTTTGCTTTTGAGTTAATTTGTGAAAGCTTTGTTTTGTCATTTATTGTGCTTTATGTAGTATATGGATTGCTCTTGCATTTCATTTGAAACGTTCTTACCATGCTCTGAGTTAGGGAGTGTAGGAATTCTTCTCTGAGGTATACATTGAGTTGTCTAAGGTGATAAAAATGAGTCTTGAGAGATCAGGACTGTAAATTCCAAATGTACAGCCTAGAGGAACAGAATTTATTTGATGCCATTATGTGAGCTTCTTTGGAATACTGCCTTTTTTCTCACCCCCCTTTTTCTGTTTGTTTTAGTGTGTTAAAGTAATAAAACTTTAGAGTTGAAACAGTTACATTGCATAATGTGAAATGAAATGAAGGTACCTTACAACCCAGAAAGGTTCTTAAAAGTCCAAGCAACTGAGTAAAATGCTCTTTGGAAATATGCAAAGCCAGGTATACTTACCTATATGTCACCTCTCAGTCATGATCACTAACACACTGATTGAGGATTAAAATAAGGCGAGAGTGAGAACCAAGGTAGAGGCAGATACAGAAGCAGTTGGAAACCAGAGTTGGGAAGTTTGGAAGCCAGGATTGTTAGAAGCTGGAAAAGCAGGAGCAAGGCTTGGGCGAGCAGTAGACTGGCAGGTGCAGGAGCCTGCTGTGTGCCCTCTGGTGAGGCAGCCCAGCTCAGGGCTGGCTGGCAGGAACTCCCTGACTGGGGTGGACAGTGTGGACTCAAAGGGATGAAATCATCAGTTTACATGGTAATTGTAAGAGTTGTAATGTTTGTATTATGAGCCATAAAACTAATACACTGTGCAGTATAGGGATGCTAGGGCAGTTGAGTAAACACAGTAAATCTTTAAGGAACCTGGTGCCCAGCAGTTGGCCCAGAAACTGTTTAATTGGAATATATTGAAATCAATATGTTGAAAGTAGTCTTTTTCTGAAATATGGTGCTTCTGTCAGATGATTTCTTGGTCACGTCCCTCTCCCTCTAATATTTTGACAAAGGAAAAATTACTTATTGAGAGTTTGATAGCATAATTTAAACACTTTTAGCCTTCAGGAATGCATATCATTTGTTTTAAATTGCCTATATTTTCACATGTTTAATATCTGCAGTTGAGATGGATCTGAAAACGGATAGAATCTTAGATTGGAGGAGAAGCAGTATTCAGTGTCAATGGTGTTTTGCAGGTTTCCTCTGAGGAATGTTTACATTAAGACCCGAGTTTAATTTTTTTTAATACTTTTTCTACATCGACCTATCATGCTGTCAAATAAGTTACACTTCAAATTGATAATACAAGAGTGATGGGTCTTAAAATGCAATTTAAATCACAACCCCAATCATTAGCTCAGGCATATTTCTTCTGGATTAAACTATTCTTAGAGGTGTCTAAAGAAATAATTTTAGGAAGAATTCACATATAAAATGCACAGTAATTTCCTGAAATCTCTCTAAACTTGTGTGTGGGTGTGTGTGGTGGTGGTTGGGGGGCGGGGATGAGCAGGATGGTGGGTGGTAATGCTTTGCTTACTACGTTGGCAGTCTTACCCTGTGATAGTGAAGAGTAGTAGGTTTCATCATAGTCTCCTTAGGTTCTTGGGAAGACAGTTAATGAGAGTGCAGAAATAGTGTAAGTATGAGTTTACTGTCTAATGGCTTATGTTACACAGTAAAGATGCAACCGTGGGGTGGAGAGCACTTGTTAGAACAGGAAGACCTAAATTGTACACTAATTAGAGCTTTTTTTTTAATGTGTAAGAAAAGCAACTAGAAGTAATGGTTGTGAATTTATGGGTTAAGTTTTAAACAGCATCGTTTTGGCTCAGATTTTTGTTCATGATATTTGTTAAAGGAACGAGCAAGTGACTTTTAGCTTTCCCCACCTTTATTGTGATCATCTGTACTGCTGATGAACCAGGTCTCCTTCAATTGCAGGTTAAAGAAAATCGATCTCAGAACAGCTTACATTTTTAAAAAAAGTACTGACTTGTAAAACCAGAGTTCACAGAGTAAGTTAAGCACTGCTTGACCAGGAGTGAAAGTGATCTCCTTAGAGCCTGTCTCCATTCTGCTTTCCTCTCTTGATGTCTCCTGAAAAGGCTTTCCCCTCGTGATAGCAAGAGGAGTGTCTGGCAGCTCCAGACTCGCTGAGGATCCTGGAGCACAGCTCTGCCTTTGTCTGTTTTCTTGGGAAGTCCCAGGACAGCTGTGATCCGCCAGTCCTTGGTCATGTGCCCATGTTTGAACCCCCTAGGATAGATTAGGGGCGTGCCAGCTTTCTTCTGGTCACTTGGGCTAAGTTTGCTTTGTTCTGCATGTTGTCATTTCTTTTATCCCAGCCTTCTTGATTTCTGTATTTAGATCCATCGTAGCACATCTTGGGGGGGAGGGGGCAGGGGGTGGGGGTGTTGCTAAAACTTGCTTCTGTTTGATTCTGGCCCTTACTTTTCTTGGTCTACCATTGAAAATTGTTAAGTTTTACCATGCCATAGACACTGATAAAATAATTTGGCTACTTTGCAAACATTTCTGCTCATGTTTTAGATTCAAATGTAGTCTATTTACTTTCTTTTTGGTACAGGTAAGTAGTCATGAATCCTTTCAGAAGCCTTAGGTTAGAGGCAGCTGTGAAAGTCTCTGCCTGTCACTTTGTGGACAACTGAAATTTATTTTCCCATTGTCTCAGTTTTCAAATATGTAGGGGAAAAAACTTTAAAATAATTTAATGGGTCTTTTACATAAAAATGTTGAATGAATTATTTTCTCGAAAAGCAGCTTACTAAACTTCAAATTCAGTGAAGGAATTTTTCCTGAAGAACAAAGCAATTGGTTTAGCTGTAAATTTCTAATGCTGGCAGTAACATTAAAATGGATGGCTCAGATTCCTGCTAAACTGGGAAGTCCCAAATTTCTGTTCGTGCCAAGTTCTTTTTTGGGGGAAATGGGATTCTAGGTAAACAAATTTGTGAAATACTGGGGTTAGACAGAATTCACTACTAGACTGCTTAGTTTTTAATATATCAGTGTGTATTCTTTTGATTCTCTGAGAGTCGGGGATATAGTGTATTTCACTGTGACCACCAAATCCCTCTGTAAAAAATAAAAGTTATTACGTGGTTTGGGAAATATTGCCTTAACCATTACTCTTTCTCTGAATCTTGGTCCAGTTTCTTAAAAGATGGGTTAAGTGGTTTGAGATGGACTTTGCTGAGGAAATGTCGTAGGGCTTTTATATTTATTTGTTTGTTTGAAACCATAAGCTTACGATCCTGTGTGGTGGCTGGCACTTGTTTTGTATTTCTGCCTAAATAGAAGACTATCCCGCCTTGGTGCAAGGTGGACTGCAGGCAGACCCACCTTTTTACGTAGGTATGGCTGAAATTTTTTCCAAGTAGCCTTATGATCTGCTCCAGAAAGTACTCTTCTTGAAGCCCCAAATTAATCATGCGGCATGGAATGAAGAAGTGAGAGTTTAGCTTTGGAAATAGAGGGCAAAGTTAAAAATCACTATCACGGAAGTGTTCCTGTAGATTAGAACATTGAACTTTTATGTAGTCCTCTTCAGTCTGCCATGATGAATAGCCCCCACGTAAACCACAGCCACCTAAATGAGTTCATTTGTTGAATGGTGTTAGAATTAGCCATTTGATTGTCTGAAGACCATTTGCCAAAAGCAACTCGCTATTTTTTGGCATGCTTGATATGTTGAGCTGGTATCTGACAATAGTTGGCCACAGCATAGTTTGCTTCTTGAGACTGTTCCTGGAATGTGCTAGTAATATCATCTTAAAGGAGGGTGACTGAATTTTTAATTGATAAGTAGGAGGGGAGTCACATATATGATTCATCTAAAAGTAGCATCGATTATTTAGGTGCAAGTTAAGAAAAGTGTAAGTCATAGCCATGGTTTTATTCCACCTGTATGGAGAGTTTCTACAATTTTTCTGTTTCCCAATAGAATTTTTATATTGTTGGCTTTAACTAAAAGTGCCTTTTTGTCATTACTAAAAGCTCTTCTCAAGACTATTAAAAGTGATTGAAATCAGTGTGTAGCTATTTTAAAAATCATGTATTTTTCTACTCAACTGAATTATCACACCTTTTTCTCTTCCTACACAGATTTTGCTTTGGAAACAAACCCTTCTGACCAGCCAAGGGCAAGCACAATTTTCCAGAGCAAATCTCAAACGGATGGTAAGACACTGGTTTTTTGTCCCTGAGCAAAAGATTGAAAACGGTTTTTGTTTTGTATTATGGGAAGGATTTAGAAGAACTCTTACAATGGTTTAAATGTTTCATTTTTTTTCATGTATTCACTCATCTTATTTTAATATATGATGATTCAGTGTCCTTTAGTTGTCACTGTTTTAGTGAGGAGAACACTTAAACCATCTGTCGATACATTTTGCCACTTCTTTATCAACATCGCCAACTGGCCCCATGATTTAGATGTGGTCTGTTTCTCCATGATACTTTGTTCTTTCCCCCTTGCTCCAAAGAGCACACGTGTTAAAGATGAGTGATAGGGTTTAGGTCAGAGTTAGGTTTTCATTTGATCAAATCCAGAACATCAGTTGTTATACATGGGAATTGAGTCTTGTGATTCTGGCTCTGTTTTACAGAGTGCTCACCCAGATGAGCGTATCTCACATCCAGATTTATGCTACGCAGAACTTTGAAGCTATTCAAAACTTTCTCATCCTAATGTAGTGCTGTGCCAGGGTAATCAGAGCAACATGCCTTATGGGGTTTCACAGAAGATTATCCTCAGCATGTGAAACTCATGTAAATTTCCTGTGTCGTGCTTGTTTTAAGAGGAGAATCAGAACTGTAGAATTTTTGGCACTCCTGCTTGCCTTCCTTAATGTTATGTTAAATCCTAGTTTATTTGCCAAAAAGCCATCCATGACCAACTTTTTCAGTTGATGACCAGAGCAGAAATACAAGTGAACCTTCCATAACATTTGAAGTGATGCAGCACCGTAAAAAATGGCGTTTTCTTTGTTTCCCCATTAGATGGCTGGTTTTTAGGAAAGGGTATAACTCAGGAACAGCCAGGTGGAAGAGATGCAGAGGGCCAGGCACAGGGACAGGGCGCAGAGCTTTCATGCCGTCTCTGAGGGCACCACATGTTCACCAGCTTGGAAGCTCCTAGGGTTTTTAACTTGGCATTTTTCCAGTGTGTGTACTTTGTCTTGAGACAATCATTTCTGGTTAGGATTGCTCTATTTCTCAGTTTCTTCCAGAGCCATGAGCTGCTCACATGTAGAGAGACTGTGGAGACAGTAAAAGAAAAGTGGCCCCGTGCCCATCTCTCTCTTCAGTCTTAAAGAATTTGTGCCTGTAATGCCCATCCTGAGTTAAAGGGGGTGGTGTGGGAAAGAGTGTGGCCCAAGACCCTCTTTGACCTTTTATTCTCCTGGCCTTTGTTGGAGCAAAACAGTTTTGTGTGCTGTAGATAATGTTCAGTTAGGTTAGCACACTCATTTTAAAATTTAAATTTAAGATAGGTTACTTTCCAGTTGTGTAAAGACCCATGTATTTTTTCAGTAAGGTATTTGAGTAGGTTACCAATAAGTGATTCAGGATGCTTCCAGGGATACTAGTGCATTTAGAGATGAGTGCCTGGCCAGCTGGTTCTTCGAGTTGTCATCTGTTAGATGCTGGTAATTAAAGTAAGCTGTGTGTAAATGTAGAATTAGAATATACTACTGAATAGTAGTCCAGCTGTGCAGCAGAGTAAATTTTTGCATTAGCTACATTTCTCACCTGGCCTAATTTGCTTTGTTCTTTTCCTTTGTAAATGGAGAGTCTTTGGTTTGTCCCTAATACAGAATATCTGTTAGGTCAAAAAGTAAAACTTGAGTTTTTAGATTTTATTTATAGCACTCATCTTGCTGGGTGATTTAAATTATATATTCTGTTGGAAATTATTTTAGAAAATAAAATGGAATTTTATCTCATTATGTTATTGGTAATCCGTCAGATAGTGACAGCTTTTATTTTTCTGTGGCGTTTGTATCAGAATTCATCAGTTAATTTTTTTTATTCTTAGTGCGAGAAAAGGGGAAGAGCAACCATCTAAACCATGTAAGTAAACAGTTGCAAAGTGACGAAATTAATGGTTTGAATTAAAAATGTCTGCCACGAATCCTGAAAAATATGATGGATCCAATACTATTAGCGTGGACCTCTTTTTTGTAGATTTTCTAGCTCTCTTTTCCTAATTATCCAATGTATGCAGGAAAGTCTTTGACTTAGTAGTGCCTATTTTTTAAGGATTCTGACATTCAAGTTAAATTTCAGTAATATGGTTGTGGTATAAAGATCTGCCTTAAATTCTTTTGCCTTAATCTTTTGATCTTATTTTTTTAACCAAAGTAATAAACGTGTAATAGGTAAGTTAATTTTTAGCACTGTCCATTAACCTCTTGTCATAGCAGGTGAACGCTTAGCTTCCTCACTCCACCATGACCTTATTTCCCTCCCTCTGTTCCTTCAACATGTATCAGTTTTTATGAAATCAGAATCAATGTTTACATTATTAAGACTGTGAATATTATGTATTGCTGAACCATATAGTTCTATGACTGTGCCTCTTCCTTGTACACCATTCTTTTTCTTAAGTATTAATGACATTTGAGCACTTCTGCACTTCTCCAGGATACTCCAATCCCCCTCTTCCTAGCCAATGTGATCTCATACAGCTCCCTGGCCAGTCTCCCTGCTTTGACATCCTTCATTTCTTCCGTGGAATTAATTTCCTGACTATATTCACTTGCCTGTTTTCTAACAGCTGTTTTTTTCCCCAAATGTTGTAACATTTGTCACATGCCATCTGCTAAGCCACATCTGTTCCATTTTTTCCTTGGAGACGCTCTTCTCCAACCTTTTGTCTTCCTACTCCCACATAGACTAGTTTTCCCCGGCTCTGTGTCTCTTTTCCTGGGATATCTGTGAGAAGTCATCTGGGATCTTACATAACTGCTCTCTTGTGTTGGGTGCCTGATGTCCTAGATTCTATGTTTCCCTCTGTCTTGTTATACTCCCTTGTTTACTGGACACATTTTTCTGGGGAAAGGGCACATGAGCAGAAATTTTATAGAGATCTAGCCTCTCTGAAACTCCTGTTTGATAAAGTATAGAATTCTAGGTTGAAACTAATTTTTGCAGTTCTAAAGACATTTCCCTCTTCTTCTCATTGACAGTGTTGCTCTTAAGTCTGTCAACATATGATACATTGTACATTACCGGTTTTAGTCATTTTCCCCCATCCCTTCCTTCTCTGGAACCTTTTAGTACCTTCTCTCCCTGGGATTTTGAAATTTCATAATATGGTTTGGTATAGACCTTTTTTGTGTGTTTCTTTGATATTTTCTGGGTTTTTTTTTTTTTCCTGGATTCCTATTATTCAGATGTTGGAAGTCCTAGAGCAGTATTCCTGTACAGATCTCTAATTAATTTCTTTCCCCTTCTGTTTTGCATTTTGTCTTTTTGTCCCACTTACTGGAGATTTCCTTGACTATACTCTAATCCTATTGAATATATTGTTTTGTCTACCTTATTTTTATAGAGTTCTTACATCCTGTCATTCTTTTTTTTTTCACTGATGCAATTTCTCGTCTTTCTGTGGATGTTTAAGATATTTTTTTAAAGTTTTCACTTACTTCTGAATTTTATCACTCTCATCAATTCCTTCTCCCTGTTTTGATCTCTTCCTTGTTGGGGCCTTCCCTCAAACGTGTGGTGGGCCCTGACTGTCTGTTAAGACCTAATTGGAAGCATCACTGGAAGGATTTGGGGGACCACGCCTCTGAATTGTGAGCCTGCTTTGGTTTCTGGAAGGCAGATTGACTTTCTTGTTCCTGTCGCAGTCATTCTCTGTAGGTACCAAGGTTGTGCTTCCTCTCTCCTGCCATGTCAGTTACCACTGCTTTATGTAGCCTTTTCATCTTTCAAATGTTAAAAATCATCTGCTGTCTTTATCCTGTCTTATGTATAGCCTTTATAGCATTTTTTAAAAATGCCTTTAATTCTAATGAGATGATATCTCTGAAGGAAGGGGAAGAGGAAATAGATTTGTGGTCAGTCCACTCAAACTTAGATTTATACTTTGAATATAGGTTCTACGTTTACAGTTTTAATTCAATATAATGATATTAATTCAGACAATATGTTTGATTATACCTTAATTAAAATATTGTACTTTTCTGCTAAGGCCTTTATGAAGAATTTAATTCAAATCACTCACCATACCGTATTGTTCATTAATGTGCAACATAGATGGAATATTATGTGTGAAGTATTACAAATTTTTAAGTTAAAGTCATTGATTCTTAGTAAACATATCCAAAACTTGTGAAAAGGGGGAGGACAAAAGTGACCTTTAGCTTTATTTTTTTAATGGGTTGAAGTCAGAGGCATTAGGCACAGTGAGAAGAGTCTCTGGGTGGGGGCAGGATTTCAGCAGTTTTGGGGGTTGTCACTAGCCTTCTAGGTATGATTATTTTTTCGTCTTTGCCATTAAACCTGAAGTCTACTAAGCAACCCTTTCCCCTTGTAAAGATTGTAAAACTCCATGTATTCTGTCCTGAGTGAAGATAAATACTGTTCTTCAGCAACCAGTTGAAATAATACCTATGAACATTAAACTGTCAGTAGCTGTTGGATTTTTTTTTTTTTTTGGATTTGAATTTTATATCCTTATGTGTGTCCGTGTAGTTTATTGAGGTTTTGAGCCAGCAGTGGTAAGGCTCTAATCATAAAGGACAGTTATCTTAAATTTTCAAGCAAGATGAGAGGAAAGTAACCTGCTGGCAGGTAATATATCCAGGCTTTGCTCAGAGGCTTTAATTCTGCCATTCTTCAGTGAATACTCGATGCTAAAAAGTTGGAATAGCTTTGGGAGTAGGCCTGCGGAAGTGTTTCTTTGGTAGGATCGAGCCAGTAGACTGTAAGTTGCTGATACGTTAAAGGAGCCCCCATAGGGCCGTAAGACCACAACAGAAAAAAGAAAATTTTAATAGAGGAAAACAGGGTAACTATCACCCAAAGCTCTACCAACTAGTCTCTAGTAAGGAAATAGCATTTCCTTACTATTTTTATTCTCCTCATATACAGAGTTTTGGTCAGAATTGACTTTTACTATGTGAGTGTATGTCATATTCTACCCTAATAGCAATGACCTTAAGAGATAACCTGCTTCATTTAGAAGAAAAGTATTTGAATGAATGAATTTTCATTTTTCATGCTGTATCTGTTTTTTGAGGTTCTAAAATTACACATTAACCAAATAGCTTAAGGACCATATCAGAGTTTGAGTTTGAAACATTTCTCGTTTGAAGGATAAATTAGTCCTCCAAATAGTGATACTTTTCAAATAGGTTCCATCTAGAACTTTTTGTTAATAAGGAATAAGTGGCTTTGCCATAAAACATCTGAAACAAGCAAAATGGTGTTTTCTATACCATTTGTATATTTCTGATTATTGGCTGCTGGCAATGTTTATTTAAATGCTGTGTATTTTAAAAAGCATCAAGTAGATTTTCTCCCTTCCTCACCTTTCGTGTATTTGTGGAATACACTGATGGGAGAGCGAGACAGCATGATGAAAACTATTTTATATTAATAGGAGGCAGGAAGGCTTATCTGAATGAGTAAACAAACAGAAACCAAAAACAAAACCAAGCATTACAATTGTTTGTATTCTGTGATGTTAAAGAATGCTGCTATTACTTTCAACTGCTGATAGTGAGCAGGATTTGGTTAGTGGCCTTACTTTAAGAAAGAGCATTGTCCTAACATCATTGAGGCTATTTTAGTATTTGACTATTGCTGCATTCTTGGGCTCTTCACAAATAAATGGATACTTCTAAAGTGTTTGAAAGATAGTTTATTCTCTAGAGGGTCTCAGAAAGTTCCTTGTCACCTATTCAATACCACTGCAGATAAATTCTCACGAATTTGTATCTTTAGTAAGATTTACCTTCTAGTTGTAAGTGATCTTAAAAAATTTCTCAAGCACTTGTGGAATCCTAATTTGTCCCACATTCTGTGCTCAGCAGCTGGAGGTAGGAGAAGAATCTTCCCTAACCTGGAGCAGCTTGCTTACTTATGAGGGCGATACCATGCAAGCAGTTGAGCCCATGTAACAGTTGGTAAATTAGATGTGTTGAGTGTACAGAATGGGAGAAGTTTTGTGGTGTGGCTGCTGGCAGATACATGCTGGAGGTAGATGGGGTCAGGCTTGCTGGGACAAGGAGGGAAAAAAAGGCGTTGCAGGCAGAGAGCAGAATGCGTGAGGCAGGAAAGTGTCATGAGGAGTGTCAAATATGTAGAAAAGAATTGATGAAATTTTGAAATGAATGGAAAGTATTCTCTGAGGTTCTCAATTGAGTAATGTGGTGGCAGTCTTACTTAAACATGAAGTGAGAAGTTAAACTCTCAGAGTTGTTTTATCTGTTTTTTGGATGTGAGAGAATCTTCAAGCAGTACCTTTTTGTCCTCCAGATAAGGAAATTGAGGCCCAGAGAGACTTCCCGCCCTGAGCTTGTTAGAGATAGAGCACCCCTGGCATGCCCAGCCTCTGATTCACAAACGTTTGTTTCGTCACTGTCTCATTATTGGCATTCATTTACTGCCGTGAAATGCTCTTGCATTGATACTACATAAAGCATTACATTTTATTGTAGTAAAGGAGTAGAAATAGAAAATCTCAGCTGCATTTCTTTGCTTAAGGAAAAAACACTGAAATCTTATTCTAAACTTTTTACATTATTATAAAGGTAATTTATAATAGGTGCTTGCCAGGTTGGATTGTAGGTACTATACCAAGGGCAGCATTTTATAAACCATTTCTCCAATCTCATCTGTGGAAGTTAGAGTGTAGAGGTTTCCCATAGAGCTTCACAGGATATCACACTCACACAGTTCATGGAGTGTAAGAAAAATCTTAATGCTTTATCGTTTGACATTTTAAGCGAGGAAAAAACACCCTTTTATAGGTTTAACTTACTGTGACATTTTCTTCTACTTCCCTTCCCCTTCAGGTATCTCCAGGGCAGCTTACTAAAAAGTATAGCTCATGCTCAACAATATTTCTAGATGACAGCACAGTCAGCCAGCCTAATCTTACAACCACAATAAAATGGTGAGTACAACTAGGTTGCCAAGGGCTGAGTGACAGAGACCCCCTCATTGCTAAAAGCACCGGAGCCATACGCAATTTCATTCATTTGAATTGTCCTTTTCAGTGATCAGGTTAAGAAACTGGTGTCAACTATATATTGATTTCAGGGACCTAACTATGGATTTTCAGTTTCCATTTTAATCTTAGAGTGCATGATAGAAGGAAAAGCCAGAGAGCAAATACGAAATCCCAGGAAAAGTATAAATCTTTATTTGATGCATTTCTGTTGTTTTGGTTTTTTTTTTCAGACTCTTTATTGGAATATATTTGCTTTACACTCTTGTACCCGTCTTTGAGGTACACCAAAGTGAATCAGCTGCATCTACACATATATCCCCACATCCCCTCCCTCCCGCAACTCCCCCCCACCCTCCCCATCCCGGCCTTCCAAGGCATCTCCCATCAAGTTGATCTCCTTTTGTTATACAGCAACTTCCCACTAGCTATCTATTTTACAGCTGGTAGTGTAAATATATCTATGCTACTCTCTCACCTCGTCCCAGCTTCCCCTTCACCCCTTACCCCACCCCCGTGTCCTCAAGTCCATTCTCTACTTCTGTATGTCCACTCTTGCCTGTCACTGGGTTCATCAGTACCATTTCTTCAGATTCCATATATATGTGTTCGCATACAGTATTTGTTTTTCTCTTTCTGGCTTACTTCACTCTGTATGACAGACTCTAGGTCTATCCACCTCATGACATATAGTTCCATTTCATTCCTTTTTATGGCTGAGTAATATTCCATTGTATATATGTGCCACACTTCTTTATCCATTCATCTGTTGATGGGCATTTAGGTTGTTTCCATGTCCTGGCTATTGTAAATAGTGCTGCAATGAACATTATGGGACATGTTTCTTTATGGATCATGGTTTTCTCTGGGGTATATGCCCAGGAGTGGGATTACTGGGCCATATAGTAGTTCTATTTTTAGTTTTTTAAGGAACTTCCAAACTGTTTTCCAGAGTGGCTGTACCAGCTTACATTCCCACCAACAGTGCAGGAGAGTTCCGTTTTTTCCACACCCTCTCCAACATTTATTGTCTCTAGATTTTGTGATGATGGCCATTCTGACCGGTGTGAGGTGATACCTCATTGTGGCTTTCACCTGCATTTCTCGAATGATTAGTGATGTTGAGCATCTTTTCATGTGTTTGTTGGCCTTCTGTATGTCTTCTTTGGTGAAATGTCTATTTAGGTCTTCCGCCCATTTGTGGATTGGGTTATTTGCTTTTTTGGTATTCAGCTGCATGAGCTGCTTGTATATTTTGGAGATTAATCCTTTGTCCATTGCTTGGTTGGCAAGTATTTTCTCGCATTCTGAGGGTTGTCTTCTTGTCTTGTTTATGGTTTCTTTTGCTGTGCAAAAGCTTTTAAGTTTCATGAGGTCCCATTTGTTGATTCTTGATTTTATTTCCATGATTGATTCTAGGAGGGGGGTCAAAAAAGATCTTGCTTTGATGGATGTCATAGAGTGTTCTGCCTATGTTTTCCTCTAAGAGTTTTATGCTGTCTGGCCTTACATGTAGGTCTTTAATCCATTTGGAGTTTCTTTTTGTGTATGGTGTTAGGAAGTGTTCTAATGTCATTCTTTTACATGTCGCTGTCCAAATTTCCCAGCAGCACTTACTGAGGAGGCTGTCTTTTTTCCATTGTATTTTCTTACCTCCTTTGTCAAAGATAAGCTGCCCATATGTGCTTGGGTTTATCTCCGAGTTCTCTATTCTTTTCCATTGATCTTCCTTTCTATTTTTGTGCCAGTACCGTACTGTCTTGATCACTATGGCCTTATAGTAGGGTTTGAAGTCAGGAAACCTAATTCCACCAACTCCGTCTTTCCTTCTCAAGATTGCTTAGGCTCTTTGGGGTCTTTTGCGTTTCCATACAAAGCGCAAGATTTGTTGTTGTAGTTCTGTGAAAAATGCCATTGGTAATTTGATAGGCATTGCGTTGAATCTATAAATTGCTTTGGGTAAGATAGTCATTTTCACAGTGTTGATTCTTCCAATCTAGGAACATGGTATGTCCCTCCATCTGTTTGTGTCGTCTCTGATTTCTTTCATCAGTGTCTTCTAGTTTTCTGCATACAGGTCTTTTGCCTCCTTAAGCAGGTTTATTCCTAGGTATTTTATTCTTTTTGTTGCAGTGGTAAATGGAAGAGTTTCCTTAATTTCTCTTTCTGTTCTTTCATTGTTAGTGTATAGGAATGCAAGAGATTTCTGCACATTAATGTTGTATCCTGCTACTTTACTAAATTCATCGATTAGTGCTAGCAGTTTTGTGGTAGAGTCTTTAGGGTTTTCTGTGTATAGTATCATGTCATCTGTGAAGAGTGACAATTTTACTTCTTTTCCAATTTGGATTCCTTTTATTTCATTTTCTTCCCTGATTGCTGTGGCTAACACTTCCAAAACTATGTTGAATACTAATGGTGAGTGTGGACATCCCTGTCTTGTTCCTGTCCTTAGAGGGTATACTTTCACTTTATCGCCATTTAGGACGATGTTGGCTCTTGGTTTGTCATATATGGCTTTTATTATGTTGAGGTAATGTCCTTCTATGCCCATTTTCTGGAGAGTTTTTATCATAAATGGATGTTGGATTTTGTCAAAAGCTTTTTCTGCGTCTATTGAGATGATCATATGGTTTTGATCCTTCAATTTGTTAATATGGTGTATCACATTGATTGATTTGCATATGTTGAAGAATCCTTGCATTCCAGGGATAAACCCCACTTGATCATGATGTATGATCTTTTCAATGTGCCGTTGGAGTCTGTTAGCTAGTATTTTGTTGAGGATTTTTGCATCTATATTCATCTGTGATATTGGCCTGTAATGTTCTTTTTTTGTGACCTCTTTGCCTGGTTTTGGTATCAGGGTGATGGTGGCCTCGTAGAATGAGTTTGGGAGTGTTCCTCCTCCTGCTATAATTTGGAAGAGTTTGAGAAGGATGGGTGTTAGGTCTTCTCTAAATGTTTGATAGAACTCGCCTGTGAATCCATCTGGCCCTGGGCTTTTGTTTGTTGGGAGATTTTCAATCACAGTCTCAATTTCCGTACTTACGATTGGTCTGTTCATTGTTTCTATTTCTTCCTGGTTCAGTTTTGGAAGATTGTACTTTTCTAAGAATGTATCCATTTCTTCCAGGTTATCCAATTGATTGGCATATAGTTGCTTGTAGTAGTCTCTCATGATGTTTTGTATTTCTGAGGTGTCCGCTGTTACTTCTCCTTTTTCATTTCTAATTCTGTTGATTTGCATCTTCTCCCTGTTTTTCCTGATAAGTTTGGCTAATGGTTTATCAATTTTGTTTACCTTCGCAAAGAACCAGCTTTTAGTTTTATTGATCTTTGCTATTGCTTCCTTCATTTCTTTTTCATTTATTTCTGCTCTGATCTTTATGATTTCTTTCCTTCTGCTCACTTTGGGGTTTTTTTGTTCTTCTTTCTCTAGTTGTTTTAGGTGTAAGGTTAGGTTGTTTATTCGATCATTTTCTTGTTTCTTGAGGGAGGACTGTATTGCTATAAACTTCCCTCTCAGAACTGTTTTTGCTGCATCCCATAAGTTTTGGGTCGTTGTGTCTTCATTGTCATTTGTTTCTAGGTATTTTTTTATTTCCTCTTTGATTTCTTTAGTGATTTCTCGGTTGTTTAATAGCGTATTGTTTCATCTCCATGTGGTTGTATTTTTTGCAGTTTGTTTCCTGTAATTGATATCTAGTCTCATGGCATTGTGGTCAGAGAGTATGCTTGATACGATTTCAATTTTTTTGAATTTACCAAGGCTTGATTTGTGACCCAAGATGTGATCTATCCTAGAGAATGTTCCATGTGCACTTGAGAAGAAAGTGTATTCTGTTGTTTTTGGATGGAATGTCCTATAAATATCAATTATGTTGAGATGATCTAATGTGTCATTTAAAGCTTGTGTGTCCTTATTGATTTTCTGTTTGGATGATCTGTCCATTGATGTAAGTGGGGTGTTCAAGTCTCCTACTATTATTGTGTTACTGTCAATTTCCCCTATTATGGCTGTTAGCATTTGCCTTCTGTATTGAGTTGCTCCTATGTTGGTTGCATAGATATTTACCATTGTGATATGTTCTTCTTGGTTGGATCCCCTGATCATTATGTAGTGTCCTTCCTTGTCTCTTGTAATAGCCTTTACTCTAAAGTCTAATTTGTCTGATATGAGTATTGCTCCTCCAGCTTTCTTTTCGCTTCCATTTGCATGGAGTATCTTTTTCCATCCCCTTACTTTCAGTCTGTATGTGTCCCTTGGTCTGAAGTGGGTTTCTTGTAGGCAGCATATAGAAGGGTCTTGTTTTTGTATCCATTCAACCAGTCTGTGTCTTTTGGTTGGAGCATTGAATCCATTTACATTTAAGGTGATTATTGACATGTGTGTTCCAATGACCATTTTCTTAATTGTTTTGGGTTTGTTTTTGTAGGTCATTTCATTCTCTTTTGTTTCCTGTTTAGAAAAGTTCCTTTAGCACTTGTTGTAAGGCTGGTTTGGTGGTGCTGAATTCTCTTAACTTTTGCTTGTCTGGAAAGCTTTTGATTTCTCCCTCGAATCTGAATGAGATTCTTGCTGGGCAGAGTATTCTTGACTGTAGGTTTTTCTCTCTCAGGACTTTCAATATATTCTGCCACTCCCTCCTGGCCTGCAGAGTTTCTGTAGAAGGATCAGCTGTTATCCTTATGGGTTTCCCCTGATATGTTATTCGCTGCTTTTAATGTTTTTTCTTTGTGTTTAATTTTTGTTAGTTTGATTAATATGTGTCTTGGTGTATTTCTCCTTGGGTTTATTCTGTATGGGACTCTCTGCGCTTCTTGGACTTGATTAATTATTTCCTTTCCCATGCTGGGGAAGTTTTCCACTCTAACCTCTTCAAATATTTTCTCAGACCCTTTCTTTTTTTCTTCTTCTTCTGGGATGCCTATGATTCGAATGTTGGTGCGCTTAATGTTGTCACCAAGGTCTCTGAGACTGTCTTCCTTTCTTTTTATTCTTTTTTCTTTTTCGTGCTCTGTGGCAGTTATTTCCCCCATTCTATCTTCTAATCCCCTTATTCGTTCTTCTGCCTCAGTTATTCTGCTGTTTATACCATCTAGAGTATTTTTAATTTCAGTTGTTATCTAGTACTGTGTTTGTTTGCTCTTTAATTCTTCTGATTCCTTTTTAACTGTTTCTTGTATTTTCTCTATTTTGTGATTGAGATTTTGGATCATCTTTACTATCATAACTCTGAATTCTTTTGCAGGCAATTTTCCTATTTCCTCTTCATTTATTTGTTCTTGTGTATTTTTACCTTGTTCCTTCATCTGTGGCATATTTTTTTGTCGTCTCATTTCCCCCCCACTTTGGATGGGTGGAATTGTGTTCCTGCTGGGTCTTGGTGTTAAGTTGAGAACCTCTGGGAGGTTCCTGGGAAGTGGGTTTCCCTGTCAGTCCAATGTTTTGGACTCAGAGCTCCCACCTCAGGAGCGCAGGCCTGACACTGGGCTTGTGTATCAAGATCCCACAAGCTGTGTGAAGCAGGGAAAACGAAGAAAAAAAAAAGGTAGGAGAACAGGAGGACAATAGCAAGCTAAAAACTACAATAGTAGGAAACTAACAGATGTGTTAGAAAAAATTTTTAAAAAAATGATGGAGCAACAACTGGATCGTAAAACAACTGCAATATCCTAGGTGAGGGGGTGGCAAGAGAAAAGAAAGAAAAAAAAAAGCCAGAAAAGGCCTTGGCTGTGGGGACGGGGCTTAGACAAGGGCAGTGGTGGGGGCGGATGTTAGGCAATGGGCCGAGCCTACGCTTAGAGAAGGCCCTGGGGGTGGTGGGGAATGGGGCATAGGTCCAGTGAGGTAGAGGGGCCTGGAAATGCCTCTGGTCCTGGGAGCAGAGGACCAGGTCAAGGTACCCAGCAGGCTCCCTGGGCCCAAGTTGGTGGGAGAGATGCAAGCACCTCCCCTAGTCCCTCCCCTAGTCCTCCAGTCTTGGAGGGCCCCTCCCCCTTGGCTTCTCTTATTTCCCACCCCCTCTCTCCTATTCCCCTAGAACCCTTACAGCTGCAGGGGGCACTGAAAGGCGGGAGACCACACTCTGATGCCCAACAGGCTTCCCAGGGCCAACGGGGCTTGGGTAATGCCTGCCGCACTTCCCCAGGTTTCCCAGTCTGGTAGGGTCCCTGTCTGCCTCTCTTCCTCTCCCCCGCCCCCCACTCTCCTAGGTTCTAAGCAGCTGGAGGGGGCCTGGAGAATGAAGGACCAGGTCGGGGAGCGCAGTTGGCCTCCCTGGCCAAGAGAGCAGGCGAAATGCCCTCCAGCCTCCCCTGTCCCCCAGTCTCAAAGCTCCCACCCCCTCCTGTCTGCCTCTCCACCTCCTCGCCCCTCCTCCCTCCTTCCACACCCCCCAGGACCCAGGCAGCCTGGAGGGGGCCTTGGAGGGTGGAGGACCCCACTGAGGAGGCCAGCAGGCCCCCCGGCCTCCTGGGTGGGAGAAACCCAATCGCGGTTTCCCCGATCTCCCCAGCCCCCAGCAGTCCCTCCAGGCAGGAACGTCTCCCCTCCCGCAGCCACCCCCCAGGGGTGCTGGTCCGGTCAGGCTTTCCCTTCCCCGCCCCCCTGACTTCCCCCAGGTCCTACCCGGTTGCTGCGGGGTTCCTGAGGTCTGCTTGGGCCTCAGGTCCCCCGCTGGCCTCTGGTAGCTCTTCTATTTGTGGGGGGACACAATCTCCACGTCTTCCCATGCCACCATCTTGACTCCGCCCCCCCGCCCCCCCCCCCCCCATTTTTGTTGTTAAGACCTTGATGAACATAATGAGAAGGAGCGGGCCTTTGTATTGGATAGTTCTAGACAAAATGATTTCTTTATGAGTTGTAGTCCTAAAACAATGTATACTACTTTGGAAGCTACTCTTAGAAGAAGGAACAGCTTGTCCCCTACTGGCACCATAGTGAATCTGCATTTAAATTTCATTGGATTTTGTCAGATTTATCCCACTGTGCATTTTTTTTTCCTGCACTATTTCTGGGTGAAATTTCACTTCTCCTTCCTGAACCCGAAAGAGGGGGAAAATACATCAAAGCAGTCTTAAGGAACACACTCTCAAGCTTAATTTCTTTGTAGATGCAGTTTGTTTGACTGAAGTTTTAATTTGAGATACATTTAATTTTTGTTCATATATCTATAAATACATCTCCAACACACCGTATCAATCACGGCAGAAGAACAATAAAAGAGGTGAAATTTTGGAAACATGGCTGTGGTTAGGTTTATACTTAAGACGTGAACAGTGTCATGAGGATGAAAACTGTTCATTAGCTTCTGGGAGCACCTCATGGTCCACAATTGGAGATGCACTTTCAAAACCCCCTAATGATGAACCTTTCGAGTTTATTTAAGAGAGAGAAGGTAAAACCAAACAGGATGCAGAGCTTTCTGACTCCCTTGGTGTTGTTCCCGGAACATTAATGTCTCCTTAGGATATGAATGTTGACTTTGCAGAGCACAGTTTGGGAAATGCTTTTTGAAAATATTAATCTCCTTCATTTTATTTTCCGTCTTAAAAAGATAAGTAATTTGTTGCTAATGTGCCAGCCTTTTTTTAGCTATGTAAATTATCAATAACTTCTCGTTAAAAACAGCAAGTTCCCAATCATAGTAATGCAACTTTCCCGTCTTACTTGTGATAATAGTTGTGGTCAAATCATGTTTCAGCAAACGCGGAGCCCTGTCTGTCTCTAAAGCCCTGAGTTTTGGCACTGAATGTTTTTATTTAGCCAAGACACTAAATCTGTGGGTAAAAAAATCACTGCTTTGGCTAGAGTCACAGCTTCTTTTGAATTCAAAAGAGCCTGATGTTCTAGTCTATACTTCAAACGTAGTTTTAAGGATTAACCTTGCTCAGACAAGTAGGTTTCATGCTTTTTTTCCCCAATCTAATGTAATTTTTGGAAGTACAATAAATTTTAATTAGCTCTCATTAAGTTTTAGAAATGATCATTCCGCACATTCATTATTGGTGAAATAACGGTTTACTGAGCTAATTAGTAGGGCCAATTGGCTTTTAGGAATGATTTTGAAAAGTGTTTTATCATGAGATTAGTTTTCAATGGGGTAGTTGTTCTCAGTGGGGTAGGTGAGCCTTATTAGAATCACTTATGAAACTTTTTCAAGATATATGTCTCTAAACACATGAATTCCACCTCCCCCCGGCCCCCAAGACACAGTGTCTGTGTGTCTGTCCCTCTCTCTCACACGCACTTTTTGCCAAGCGGGGGAATGTTGCGAGGCATGATTCTATGGACAAAAGCATCCCGAGTGATTCTGATCTTAACCCTACCTCATTCATGCTAAACTGTGCTGCACATTGCAGTCACCTGGGGATCTTTAAAAACAATCCTGATACACAAGTCATACCCAATGCCAGTGAAATCAGAACATTTTGAAGCAGAAGCCAGGCAGTTTTTAAAGCTTCTCAGGTGATCCCAGTGTGCAGCCGAGCTTGGGAGCCACTGTCTGGTTTGAGGGTAGGAGAAAGAGAACTGCTTCTGATAATTGGTGGGACCTTGGGTAAGCCAGTTTTAAGCCATGGTTCCCTTATCTGTAAAATGAGTTGTTTTAATGAGTTGTCATCTAAGGTTCAGTGGTCCTTTCATCATATAACTTCTAATTCTGTGATTTTTAAAATCAATTGGAAGATGAAACTTTGAAGCACTAGAGAAGTTTCCATCTTTGATGCTGACAGTGTTACAGGCCTTTATACAAGTGCTAAGATTCTATAGACCTACTTATAAAATTCAGATTTGCCTTCCCTCACTTATTTTGAGTTTCATTTTAGACACTGAGAACAAAGAGAAACATATAACTTAACCAGAAAACCCTTTGTTGCCTCATACACAACATCTGTGAATAACTTAGAAATATAGGAACTTAAAGAGTATCTGAGGACTTGTATCTGTCTGTTCATTAATACTTTATTTTAAGTAATTTGGAAATACCTGTCAGTGGTCGTATACTGTGTTGTAGTATGCTGCATTATTAGCACTGCTTATTCCAGGGTAGCCAGACCTATCCTCAATTTTGTGGCTGTAAAATTTTGCTATTAAAATTTCTAATACTTAGGTAAAAGTGATTTTAAATCATTTTATTTGGTATAGAGCATTTTTATTATTTACTTTTAGGGAAATAATGGAAAATGGATGGGTAGGTGGATAGTGAACTCAATCAACTGAGATGCAGGGCCTAACAAAAAAGCCACACACGCACACACCACCTACTGTATGGCTTGAATCTAAGCATGTGTATAGATAAATATAGCTTGTACAGGACGAAAGTTTCTGTAGGTAGAAGGACAAATGACTGGGGAAATATGTAATAATTTATATATTATAATAACCAAAACACGTCTTCTCACAGCATATCTGGCAGTTTGGGTCTCCTAATTTTGCTAAAAGCCGAAGAACCTTAAACCAGAGGGAACGCACCCATGGAGTACTGTTCTGAATTAGAGGATGTCAGGGCCACTGGACATCTGGAAGGTCTTCCCTCCCCGCCAACCCCTTTCCAAAATGTCTTCAGGTCTAACATGATAAAAATCAATTATTACAATATATTTTTTTCCCTCCACAGTGTGACCTTAGCAATCTATTACCACATAAAGAACAGGTGAGCTCTTTTAAAACCTATCTTGTTATTCCAGCTAATTAATTTACAAGGTATCATGTTTAGTGTTAGGTGATAACTATAGACATTATTGGAGTAAGCTTTTATTAGAATGCTTTTATTATAATATTGAAATGAGTCTTTTATTTTTATCTCAAGACTTAATTCTTCAGTTACTGGGTCTCTCAGAGTATTTGTTCATGTGGGTTATATTGATATTTACTATATTAGAAATTGAAATTGAGAATTAAAACCTTAAATCCATTGTATGTGAAAACAGCGTTTTCCTTAGCACTATGGAAATTTTGAGCTAGATAATGCTTTGTTGGGGGGGTGGGGGGTCGTCCTGTGCATTGTAGGGTATTTAGCAGCACACCTGGCCTCTGCTCACTAGATGCCAGGAGCGCCTTCTTCTTTCCTCCACATGACGACAACCAGAACTCTGCAGCCATGGGCAGAAGTCCCCTGGGGGATGAAATCACTCCTGCTTGGGAACCCCAGTGTTTAACATAGGTCATTTTTTAAACTGTTTTCCACAACAAAAAAGTTGAGAGAAGAGTATCTCATTGTTCATCGAAGACAGCTGATTCTTATATCTGCTCTGTCTTCAGTCATCTGTTTTGAAGAAACAATATGAAGACGATCCAGCCTCATGCAGATATATAGTTGGAAAAAGGTGTATTTTTAAAGCCTTCAGATAATTTGGTATATTCTTTGATACTGTACTAAAAGTCCACATGTGCTAGTTTCTTAAATTATTTAAAATGGAATTCTAAATCATATCCATGAACTTGTAGTAAATACTGTGTTAATTAATACCCATTGAACTGTCATGCATACTGAAGTGGATCTTTTTACCTGTACCTGATTTTACATTACTATACGTCGGTCATTTGGAAAGTATTGGTTCACATTTCTTTAGACAGTGTCAAAAACTCACTTTTGTTAGTATCACCACCAGTCTTACCAGAAAAGTCTTTAAATATTGAGAAGTTGTCAAGCTCACAGTAGATCAAGCTCACAATAGGACTTACAAGTTTTCCAAAAATCCTGATATTTTTAGCTTGATGGCTTGAATTTTATCATTAGCAACAGATACGTTACAGTTATTTTCCTTGAAGTAACAGGCTCACTTTGTTCATTTTTGGAAGAATGACTGTCACTTGTACATTCAAATAAAGGTGGTGTTCTATGAAAAAAATGGTTCAAATCAAGATGGTGTTCTATGAGAAAAGTGACTTAGCACTAAGTCAGAAATTCTTGTCCTTAACCCAACCGTATTTCAGTATGTACAAGTGCTTAATGCATACTTTCCACTTACTCAGAATATTAAAAAGAAGGATCAAGGGTTAAGAACAGTATTAATTGTTATGATTTTATCAGGGATGTTCTTAAGTAAAGCAGATTTGTTTTAAACTGCAAGTAGCTGTGAATAATTGAATGACTTCTAATTGAGTTTGGTACCACTGCTCAGAAACCAGCAGTTTTACCCACTTTTGCTCTTATGCAGACACAGCAAATGTCAAACAATGTAAAGGCAGGTAATGTCTTAGTATTCTTATACAAACAGTTTTGACATCTTGGGCCTCCTGAAGAGGGGATAGGGGAGGATCCCAGAGCCCTGCAGACCACATTTGGAGAACTGCTGTGTAAATTATGAGCACCGTGTATTAGTGTGGTGAAATTTTAAATAAAAAGCCTGGTCTCTTTTAAAATAAAAAGACAATTACATTTTTAACTCAAACTGTTTAAGAGAGACAAGAAGAAATACACGGTAAGACTATAATGTAAAGAAATAAAGAGAAAGAAACAGGGGAAAAAACTGAATCTCTCATTCACATTCATTGAAGTGAGAAGACTTCATTGCCCACCACCACTGCTTTATAAAACGTTCTTGTATTGATATATTTCCGTGTGAGGTTAGAGGAATGGAAATATATTGGTTTGCTAGCATTGCCTGTTAGGGAGGGTTAGTGCTTGTGAAGGCAACTCTGGCTGGTTGTTGTAGAAAAGATTTCAGAGTTTGATGTGCTGAATAAAAATAGGTCAGGAAACCTCTCTAAGGGCAGAATCCAGGACAAGAATTTGTAAAAAACTGTTTGCTTTGTCAAAGGTTAAGCTTCCTCTGCTCCTCTCTCTACTCCTAGCAGATGTTACTAAGATAGTAACTCCTGAATTAACTTTCTACATGCATATTCTTATTTTATAGAGATGCAAATAGATCCCTGGATATTTTTGATGAGAGATCACATTCACTCACAGTAAGTGTCAGTTTTACTGAAGTATTTTTCTCTTATAGTTGTTTATTTCATGCTGATTTGCTTTGAAATTAGTTACTAGAAGAAAATTACTCCCTCCAGCTCAAGGTCTAAATCATCTTCCTCTGAAGTCTTCTTCCCCACCCCATGTTGTGTCTAGTCATTTTACCAAAGGCATGTTGTATAAGGGGTGTGATGGATAAGAACTGAGTTGTGCTTTGTATGATTAGTGAGCAGGTAAGTACACATACCCAAGTAACAGAAGGTGTATCTTTTTGAAGGATGATTTTCCATAACATCAAAGAATGTAAATATTTGTAAATAAACCTAACAAATGTGGTAAGACCTCTAAGAAGAAAATTAGAAAGCTGCTTAAATTTTAAACCAATTAAAATGACAAAGTTTTAAGATTCACGTCTTCAGGTGCTCTGTGGCCACATGTGGCTGGTGACTACTGTATAGGACAGAGCATTCTTAGAGCCTTATGGTGACAGGACCCTGGAAGTGTTTTTTTCAAAGTTGATGGCAGAAAAGTATGATGACACATGGTGATCAGCAAGACTTTTGAACCTAAAAAGAGTTGACATTTGGTTAGAATTCTGTGGGGAGAAAGGTGGAAATATGTACATTTTCTGAGGTTGCATCTGTGTTTTTCTTTAGTGGGTGGTGGTGAGTATTAAATCACTGTAGTGTTTTAGGATCCCATTGTTTATATTTAAAAGACTCCAAGACATGTCACCCAACCAAAATTACTTTAAGGGGCACGTGGGCCCAAATGTGAAGACTGCTGCCTTGAGGGTACTTTTAAGTAGTTTTCTTCAGTGGATGCTTATATTGCCTTCTTTCTTCTTTTAGCAAGAAAAGCTTCCAGAGGAATACTTTAAGCGTGATCCTGAACATAAATTCATTTACAGATTTGTTTGCGTTCTGTTTAGTGCTGCACAACTACCTGCTGAGTGTGCCATAGTAACTTTGGTAAGCTACGTTTTCTTTCATAAAGCACCTGTAGAAATTTCTGTCTTGTACACAAGGTGCGGTCCTGTTTTTAAAATGAAAGTAGGTTCCTGAAAGGATCGTCAGAACTTTACTAAGAGAAACCTATGAAAAGAAAGTAAAATATACACATTTGAGCTTAATAGTCATTATGATTTAAAATGTTGCCATTGCTCTTCTTATCAGAAAACAGTTGCTATTCAAGGCAGCAGGAGAGAGTTCTGGTTTCTCCTTGCACACCTCAGGGCACACATGCACATACAGTGTACACACGTACACACAGACAAGGTGTGCAGTGGTGGTAGGATGGGGGCGATGACTCATCTGGTCCACAGGCAGAAACGGACTCCATGTAGTTCTAAGCTGAGTCCCAGGCTGTATTACCCAGACAGTTCTGATGTATAACTGACTGAGAACTGCTGCCCTCAGTTCTCTGTTCTTGGATGATGGTGTTAACCATCCCCGCTATCCTCTTGTGCCTGCATGTGGAGTTGCCCAGGATTAGGGTGCCAGCAGTACTTGGAAAGGCTTTACTCTAGTTAGCCTGCTAAACTGCAGTTGCGTGAGGACCTTTGTGTCATCCATACTGAATTCCTACGGTAAGAGCTGATCATTTGAATAATAAATCATATTCAAGTGAGAGGTAGTTGGGATCGTTTTACTTACTCCTCCCTATAGCACACCTGTATGGGAAAGTCAGCTGCGTGGTCCGGAGGGAGGGAATAGTTAGGCCGCTGCCCGCTTCTGTCCAGGCAGAATCTAGCGGAGGAGGCTTGTCCTTTTGAAAAGAGACCCCTCTGTGGACACTGGATCAGACACAGGCCTTTCCTTGGAGCTCCAGGCCACTTGGAGTGCTTAGCACATGCTTGAGAGAGGCAGCAGTGGCGCTTGCATGTGGAGAACCAGGAAATGCAGGGAGGAGAGCATCTGGGGCTGGAAGAGGGGCATTTCTTTGTAGACATGTTGAGTGTGACGTACCTGTGAGACGGCAGAGTGGCGATGTCTAGTAATCATTCGAGTGTATGGGACAGGATCATGAATCTGAGCTAGAGGGAGGGCATTACGTATAGCTGTTCAAATGCAGAGAAAGAATGTAAAATAGAAAGTGGGTAGAAGATGTATAGGGACTGTTAGCACTTAAGGGCGAGTCCCCAGAGGGGTGGCTAGAGTGGTAGGAAACCCAGGAGGGAATCCTAAGAGGTGCCAGGAGAGGTTCAGGAAGGAGAGTGTGGTCCAAGTGCTGGTTGCTGCCAAGGAGCTGCTCATGCCATAAATCCCCCCTAATACCTACTCTGTCCCTATTCTAAGTGCTGGGGATGGAGGAGAGAACAGGTTGAATAAAATTCTTGCCTTTATGGAGCAAGTGTGGAAGACGTAAGTTTCTGTGTTTGTTTTTACTTTTTACATTTTATTTATTTTTTTGGCTGCGTTGGGTCTTTGTTGCTGTGCGTGGGCTTTCTCTCATTGTGGCGAGCCACGGGGCTCCTCTTTGTTGTGGTGCGCAGGCTTCTCATTGCAGTGGCTTCTCTTGTTGCAGGAGCAGGGGCTCTAGGTGCACAGGCTTCAGTGGTTGCAGCATGTGGGCTCAGTAGTTGTGGCTTGTGGGCTCTAGAGCTCAGGCTTAGTAGTTGTGGCTCACGGGCTTAGTTGCCCTGCAGCATGTGGGATCCTCCCAGACCAGGGATCAAACCCATGTCTCCTGCATTGGCAGGTGGATTCTTGACCACTACGTCACCAGGGAAGTCCTGCTCAGGTTTTTTGAGTTTGGTTGTTGTTGTTGTTTTAATTTTTATTGGAGTATAGTTGATTTACAATGTAGTGTTCGTTTCAGGTATACAGCAAAGTATAAGTATCTTTTGTAATGAGTATTTTTAAAAAGGAATATTTCAAGTAGTTGTAAAAATCAGGAAGAGAAAGCAAGGTAAAGGAATAAAGTGATTAGAGGGACTTACTGGAACGATCAGGAAGAGCCTCTTTAAAGAGGTAACATTTGAACCTGGGACCTGGCCGAACCGAGGAAGAGCAGGAGCGCCGGCATTACAGGCAGAGGGGACAAGTGCAAGGCTCTGAGACAGGAATATGTCCTGTGTGTTCAAGGAAGAGCAAGGTGGCCGTTGTGATCAGAGTGGGGAATGAGGGAAAGAGCATAGGTGATGAGGTCGCAGGACAATGCCATACCGCACAGGGCCTTGTAACTTAGAGGCCGTGCCAAGAAGTTATCTGTTTGATGGGAAAACTCTGGCAGATCTTGAGCAGGCACATGAAGTACACTTAATTTAAGAGGCTCTCCTGCCTGCTTTGGGGAGAAGAGACTGTAGTCTGTTGCGAGTCAGAGTGGAGGCAGAGAGGTCCGGAGGCAGTGGCAGTAACATGAGTCAGAAGTGACAGATGTTGGGTTGGCCAAAAAGTTGATTTGGGTTTTTCCATAACATCTTAGGGAAAAACCCAAATGAACTTCTTGGCCAACCCAGGAGAAGAGAAAAGTGGTCTGGTTACCAGGGAAGGTAGAGACAACAAGAATCTCCAACAGATTGGAGCAAGAGAACTCAAATGGAGGTTTTTGGTCCCAGCAACTAGGCGTGTGGCAGTGTCTTTCAGTTGTGAGGGAAGGCCTGGGCTGGGAAGCGTTGGGATGAAGAGTCCTGTGAAGACACCAGTGACCGTGGCAAGAGTAGTTTCAGTAGAGCCACGGCGGCAGGGGATAGACGACAGTGGGCTAAGGAGAGGAGGCGATGAGGAGCCAGTGTCAGGGCGTTTCCTGAGGACAGATGGTAGGGGTCGTGGGCCATAGGCTGGGAACAGGTAAGTGTTCACAGTGGAGGAAATCTCTGACAGAGAGGAAGAAAGTGTTCAAAAAGAGGTTAATCGTGGGAACAGTATTCTGCAGAAGTGAGATGGGATCCACTTCATTCATAGAAGAGTTGGCTTTAGTGAAAAGAAAGAAACTCACTCCCACTGAGACAGGAGGGCAAGTGGTATAAATGAGTGTGGGCACATACCAGGTTTGCCAGTACAGGTGAGAGGAGATTGAGAGATTGCCAATGTCCTTTTAAGTGCCTCTAATTAGTCCCGTAGAGAATTGAACCTTGTTAGGGAGATTCATTCTTAGGGCACTGGAGAGTGCTGAGTTCTCTGGGGAATGGGAGCAGAAATTCACTCAGAACATACACATAGAATCTCAATATCCATGTTTGAAAACACAGTTGAGTTTGGAGAGCACTGGCAAGTCTGAGCTGTCAATCTGATAACCTTCAGTTAGTTAAACATACGCTTTAAAATTGGATTTTTCCTTTTTGTCAGATGGCATATGCACTCTTCTGCAGAGGTAACCACAAATCACAGCTTACCTCTTTCATCTTTACTCAACTGTTAACTTTGTCCATTTCTTTGTAGAATAGACATTTGATACATGGAAAAGAAATCGTGACATTCACTCGCAAACTGCCTGGCAGGTTTAGAGGGGCCTCAGGGATACAAACACGGGCAGCTCTTTCCGCCTTAAAACCAACGAATTGAATAAGCTGCAGATTATGTAAGACAGAAGTGAATTATTAAATGATAATGGAGATGTGAAAAATAGGGGATATGAAAAAGACTATCCTCTGTATGCATGTGCGTTCCTTAGAAAGGTATTAAAGATGGGAATGCTCGACAGTTAGAAAGCCCCTCTGTACTGCCTGTCCTGCTGTGCCACACAGCAGCCACTGGGAGGCTCTCTTGACCACCAGTTTTTATCTTCAAGTTCATGCCATAAAAGGACTAGTTACTCTGAAGAGGAGATAAAGATGTGCTCAGTCTTACCAGAGTTTTACATACTCAAGCGTTATGTAAAATTGCCATGTAACCACCACCAGGTATGGTAGGTACATTGCACGTGCAGGCGCTCAGGCATTTACTGAGCAGTTGAAATCCATGCTGGGCTGTATGTGCTGCCCTTTACAGGTGGGAAGGTAATAACACAAGGCCTGTCTTTCGAATGCCCTTTGTCCTTTCATTCCTGTGACCAGAATTGGGTTGGAAATTCACATGGGCAGAGTAGAAATATCAGAGCAACAGAAATACCTGACTTACAACTGTGACTTGGCTTCTGGCCTTGGCTGGCCAAGCAAAGTCTGTAGAACCTCAGAATAAAAGGCACATCAGAAACAGATGAAATCTGTCATTCCTAACAGTTCTTATCACAGCACTTCAACTGAACTAAAATCAACGATCAGTGCTCTACTTTTTGCAGGTTTACTTAGAAAGGCTTTTAACTTACGCTGAGATCGATCTTTGCCCCACTAACTGGAGAAGAATTGTTTTGGGAGCCATTCTTCTTGCCTCCAAGGTTGGGGACCATCAGCCTCTATGGAATGTGGACTACTGCCTGATCCTCAAGGACATTATAGTTGAGGACATGTGAGTTTGTAAGGTTCTGGTGAACTTTCTGTTTTCCAATACCTCATTTGTTCCCATACAGTTTACATTTTAAGAAATATTACATTTTAAGAAAGGTTATATTGTGCAAAGAGCTGAAATAGGCATAAAACTACAGACTTCTTCCTTTCTGGCTGTAGTATAACAATTCGTATTTCCCATCATTAATTGGTAGGTCTTGATGTGTTATTGCTGTAATATTCTGCTTGATAAATTGACATGATTTTTCCAGTGGTTTTTGCCAGACATTTTACAAGCTCACTATAGAATAACACGGTATAGTGAATAACTTCACGGCTTTCTTAAAGTTGTCTACCAGGTTCAGACCATTTTTAAGGGGCACACGTCTGGCCTCTGAAGTAAGCGGCCACCGTTAAGGTCTCAGGGCTCTAGACTACTGCGAGGTTATAACTTCAGCCTGAGTCACACATTGTATATTTGCTTTTGCTGGTCTTTTTCCTCCTTTTTATCTGAGGTTTTGTTGTTATAGAAACCGTGATGTACAGATAGCCACATATAAAGGTTTCAGATCCTTGTGTTCCTATCTCCTCCCCTATTTAGGAGTATTCCCCATGTTTAGAAATAGGTCTGCTGAGTTAGGAAACTCTGATCTCTCAGACTGGGAAGCATCACCCGGGCCTCACCCAGGGCACTCAGCAACCCCAGCAGCACTTTGTGGGACCTTGAGTTAACTAGGCAGGTGCTCCTCACTGATGGCATGCTGACATGGGCATGAAACACCAGGCTTCCAATCTGGCTGCGGTGAAGGGCCCCAAGGGTGGGATGCAGGATGAGCCAGAGAGGTATTTCTAGCAGACTCTTGAAGTGCTCACTTGACAGTGAAAATGTCTTTGTGGGTGGCATTTAGGAAAGTGTGAAAGGACACGTCTGCATTATATTGAACAGAAGAGGCCGATCAAGATCATGGCAGGCAGTGGCCAGAGTTTGCTTTTGTTCCTTTGCACCTTACTCTAGATAATTCAGAATTGCCGAAGTGCATATTTAAAACTGAAGCGAGGAAACTTGTGACGAAGTGAAGGGACCAGTGCTTGTTGGGATGGTAGCTGTCAAAGTGGCTTTTGGTGAAAATGTCCACTCTGGTGATAATGGAAACTAAGTAGTCATGGGGATATTGTTGGTAGCCATTGTAGTAAACAGTGTGATGGCGGATAATGGCTTTGAAATGAATAGAGGTAATTTTGGAAGTTGCAAAAACTAAAGTGACTTTGACCATCAGTATCATCAGTCTTTAAACTGGTCCCTTGAAGGAAGGAAAATTTGTAATCGTAAACACCAACCCTGGCATGATGGCAGCGGGAATTTTCTGAGAGCCTGCCACTAAGCTGACCGGCGCTCAGGTTCCAGTTATAACATCAGAGAACATGCAGGGCAATGTGTGGGTGTTCATAGATGTGAGCCCAGCAGCCTTGGTGGCAGTGTCTAGCTGCAGGAAGAAACATTTGAAGCAGCGCTTTTCTGTGTAGAATGGAGAATCACCCGGAGTTATGTGTATAATAGGCTGCTTTTGTTGATGATCTTTGGAAATTGGAAAGCATTACCACAAAGTGTTGAATACACATTTGTTTCATCCCTCTGCTGTTGACTACTATTTGTAATGGTCTCACTTTGAGTCTAAATTGAAAAATTGGTGTCTAACAGCTTTTCTTTAAAACTTTCTAACATTTATGTCTTATTAAAATATATTTCCCTTCAAAAGACTACGTTAAAGTGAGCAGCTGCTGTTCAGAAAAATTTGCTGTGCCTCTAAATGGTCTGCTCTTCAGCCATCTAGCCATTTAAAAAACAACAAAAAACACAGAAGGTGCATATTCTGTAGGCATAATGCTTTTCTTCAGTGATTAAGGCTCTATTAATAGACATGTTAAGCCTATGAAGTACTGTATTTCCAGACAATTAAAATGTATTTGTGGAGAAAATATAGAAGGGATAGTGAAGTGCATTTATTCCTGTAGAAAATGAAGTCCTGATTAGCTGATTATCAAAACATTATCTGATTTACATTTCTATAGACTTATGGCCATAAGAACAGGAGATTAATTTTGGAAGTAAGTTCAGTTAGGTTTAAAGTTCAGCAAATGAGAAGCCTCATTTCTGCTCACATTCTGCTCTCCATACAGGAGAACATCAAGCATTTACTGACTTATCCAATAGATAAAATATTAACAGTTTAAAACCCAGAGACCAAATATATTGTAAAATAAGCCACTCTCATGTTTGTATTTACCATTCTTATATAATTAACTCTCTAATTTTAGTGATTGCTGTGAAAATGGTAAGATTTACTCTAGTTTTATGTTTATTTACTTAAACATTTGGCAAGCAAATGGCTATATATGGTTATGTAGCAAAGGCTTGCTGCCAGCACTCTACTTTCCCACTTCACTGAATTTGCTCTCCGCGTGCATGTGCGCGTTCTGTCCAGGCAGGGGGCTGCGGGGCTGAGCATCCGGGTCTGCCCTGTCAGAGGTCATATCATAAAGTGGGTTTAGTCCAGCCAAGACAGCTATCTTTAAGCTTACTGCCTTCTAAAGCTTAGAAAGTACATCCTGTCCTGTCATAGTGACAGCTTCTCACCCTAGGAAGGTTAAGGTGAACAGAAACTTGCATTAGGCCCTTTGACACAGCCCCATGCACTGGAGCAGGGGGAAGGGATTCCCTTTCTCATGGAATGTAGCTTATTTATTGATTTATTTGCGATGAATCCTTGTTGCTTCAAGAGTTTCCCCCCCTCAGAGATAATAGCGGTGGCTCTCGATGGATCCATTTATTGCCGTGGTGACGTGCCCATTCCTTTTGTTGGCGCGTATCTACTTCAGTAAGCCCCTTCCTGTTAGCGGCCCGGTGAAAATGTCTGCAAGTTCTTCAGAGCTAATAAACAGCATACCTCCTTCCTTTCATCTGATCACTGTAGCGGGGCCTTGTGAGTGAGCGTGGAGCATGAATCATACAGCTGCACTAATGGAACTCCGAAGAATAAGCCCCCTAGTCAGCAGCACGAGAGCATAAGAGGGCCGTAACCTCTTCCCCCTTGTCCCAAACTCAAAGTGCTGGGATGCAGAAGGGACCACAGATAGCTGTGCCTTGTTTGAACGTTAGTGTATTAATCCAGCTGGGTAGCCATTATTTGTTTCAAAACAGTATTTAGAGCCATCCTCATAGCTCAGAATGATATTTTTGAAAATAGCCCAGTTGACTAAAATTGTCCTGTGTTGGTTTTGTCTTCTCCTCCCCCAGGACTGAGCTGGAAAGGCACTTTCTGGAGCTGCTTCAGTTTAATATTAATGTTCCTGCCAGTGTTTATGTCAAATACTACTTTGACCTCCGCTCCTTAGCAGATGACAACAACCTGAGCTTTCTGTTCGCTCCTCTCAGCAAAGAGCAGGCGCAGAACCTAGAGGTGAGGAGCGCTCACTGGGGTTTTCTGTCAGCCACCAGAGCCAGCGTCTGTGGCCAAATTGTCTTGAGCAGTGATTCGGAAAATGGAAAGCTGTTAAATTAACAGTTTGAAGAGCTTATTAACCCTGGCATCATATTTCCTATGGTTTATACAGGGATCTCACATTATTAAAAAAAAAAAAAAGTAGATATTCTCTCTTCTTTAACCATAATTCAGAATATTTTCAATTAGATTTAATCTGTTCTTAGTGGTTTTCCATCTGAACCTCTACACTTACATATAACCATACGTGAATAATTTCTTACAGTTTTATCCCTCATCATAGGTATATACATAATCTACTTAGCACTCTTAACTGTCTTTTACTCAGCTTGCAGTTTGTGTGTGTGTGTGTGTATCACTGTTCAGTCCCATGAGTTTATTAGACAAAGCATCAGTGGCTAACCTGAGAGACCTATACTTGGAAGGTATAATGTGGGTTCAGATATGGATGTAGAAAGTACTTAAGTTTTTAATGGAAATGGTAATGTACATGGGACAAAGTAATTTATGGTTTATGATTTTTGGTGGGCATACAGCAAAATTCACAGCTGAAATGAACACATTTAAAATTGACACTCTCTGTGGTACCTCGGTGGTACTTTAGAGTAAGATGTTTTTCTACCGTAATTTACATGCAAGTGAAATAGCACCTTTCAGTGCTTCAATCATGAGACCTCTCCTGCCTTCAGCACACACCTACCTCATTAAAATTTTCTCAGAGTATGTAATTACTGATGAAGATTGAATAGAAGTTGAATAACTGAGTAAACACTGATTCAGCCCAAGTGTATGTTCATTATGTTTAAGGATCAAGTGTATAGATAACAGATGATACTGCTATTAGGAGCCTATCTTTGGGAACCCAATTTTTCAATAACTCTTCAGTTCCCCTTTACCCCAGCAATCTAATCATAGCCCTTAAAGGATATAACCTTAGGGAATTGGCCGTTAGTGTAGATATCAGCTCTCCGAAGTAGCAGTAACTATGAACTATCTAAAAGAATGTCGATGTGTGGCTTATCAATGATGCCTTTTTTTTTTAAAGGTTGGAACTTTTTTTTCCCCTAATCGTACCTGTGTTCTGTGTGACTTTCCTAGGCCATTTCCAGATTGTGTGACGACAAATACAAAGACTTGTGCAGAAGTGCTGTAAGAAGGTCCTTCAGTGCTGATCATTTCATCGGTATTCAGCACTCCAGTGCCATCCTCTCTTAAGGAAGAAGTGAGGGTTTGTAACATCAGAAACCCCTCGCAACGAGGACTGGAGAAATATCACCTCTCCTGTTCAGAAACCAGCAAAGTTAGTATTTTCACCTAAAAGAAAGACATTGAATTCAAGAGACTCATGGACAGCGAGGATTATATATGCTCATAGGAAAGAACGGAACCTTGTCAATGCAACACACTCTTCTGTCCTTTTTAATGTAAACAGAGTTACAAAAACCACTCCAAAGCTAAAAGCTCCCAACCCACACACAGTTGTTTGCTTACTCTGTAGGCCAATAGCTCTGAACGATGTGAGGTTTTTCAATTAGCAGTTTAAGTTTTTAGACTTTAAAGACACTAACTATAGAACATTTACGTTTTCCCTGCTTTTCTTGCCCCACTCCCCCATGTTGCTGCATATTCCTTTAGAATCAATGCAGTATTACCATTAAAACATGGGCCTCCTAACAACTCATAAAGCCACTTAGGAACAGACTGTTGTAGCATTGTTCAGTTTGAAGGCTTCTTCCTCCCTACTACATCATTGAAGCTGCTTGTCATTATTGGCAATCGATTTAAACCAAAAAGCTGCTGAATAACACTTGTCATTCAAATTCTTTGCAAGCACTACTTCTTAGCATTATTAGCGTGTTTGGGATCAAAAGCAGAGAAAGTATGTTATCATCTGCTTCTGTTGAGTCCGTGCTGCATTTCTTTTTGACTCTAATGGTGCTTCTCATTTTCTGATGATTTTCCTCTTTGTTAAATACTTGTGTGAAAGGCTATTTTCCTAATTCCAGCCAACATGGCGGTCCAGTAATTAGCAAGCAGGTAATAAAGTAGAAGGTGTCCCAAAAGTCTTAGTGCAATTTTAAGCTTTAATATAAGTGTGCTTGACACTGCAGGACACTGTTGCAGAAGTATAAATGCTACAGACTGGCAGAACATCATTTGAAAGTCTACTTGGATGTCTTCTGAACTTATTTAGTTTTGTAAATTTTAAACATTAAGCTTTTAATTTTAATTTTTTGTTTCAGCCCCTCTTGAAGATAGCAAACAATGGGCCGAAACAAAAAATTAAAATTAAGAGCTTAGTATCTCTCTTTTAGGAGATTGGTAATGATGTCACCTAAACTTGAAATATTAAAAAACAAAAAAGAAAGAAAGAAAGAAAGAAAGATTAGTGTTCTCAACTATGTGAAATCTTTTTCCGCCTATCTTCTCAAATACAGTCCTAGGAATTTTGCCTGTAAACAAAGCATTTCTGGGCCAGAAATACCTTCTCTTTTTACAGCAAGGCTTCACATTATATTGAGTGCTGCAGGTTCCATCGTTTTTAAAGGACAGAGACCTAAATGATAAATAATGGTATATAAAATATTACAATCTACCACCTCAAAAAATATTGCTTATGCAGTTTGGAGCTTGGAAACTCAAGTATTGATTGCAGTTTTATTTTGAAAAGAATGCTACAACTTATGTGGTTTTTCTTCCTCATGTTTATATTAAAAGAAAAGCTAATAAGCTCTATTTTAATTAAAATATATTGGCTACTGTGTTTGTAACACTTCTCACTATTCACATAACATTACGACTCTGCCTAACTCAGATGTCTTCAGTCAGCTCTGATAGTTGACTTTAAAGCACTTTCAGACTAACCATTCATAAGTTGTTTTGACCCTTGCCTTTAGTTCAGGTGTAGTCATTTATTTCTTTGGCTTATGCTGTTTTCAATCTGAAGATAATTTAGAACACCGAAAATCACTGGCTACAGTGCTCAGTGGCAGAGTGCACTAGATGGCATTTGCAATTGTTTTTGTGCCAAGAGGGAAAAGCAGGTAGAAGGAAAAGTAGGCAGAATACAGAGAAAAAGGAATTACAGGAATACTGTAGAATCAGAACATGAGTTATTTGAGGATTTCAAGCAATGGAACAAAAGAAAATGGAAGAACAGGAAGTACTAGAATTGTGGTTGCTGTAAAGAGGGTGACTTTTAAATAAGCCACATAATATTACTTTTAAATGCTATCTCCACTTACCTTTCCATTAGAAATATACCAACTCTCTTTAAGGTTCTTTAAGGCTCTAGCCCCTGCGCTTGAGCAGTATTCCATTAGTCCTGATAGTACTGCTGTGTTTTCATCCACCTGAATTCACTACCTACGGTCAGATCTTTACCTTTGTTCTTGATAAGTTTTTTTTTCTTTAAGCTCTTTATTGGAATATAATTGCTTTACACTCTTGTACCAGCTTTTGAGGTACACCAAAGTGAATAAGCTGTATTTATACATATATCCCCTCCCTCCTGCAACTCCCTCCTGCTCTCCCTGTCCTGGCCCTCTAAGGCATCACCCATCATCGAGTTGATCTCCCTTTGTTATACAGCAACTTCCCACTATTTACCTCTTTTCCAGTTGGTAGTGCATATATGTCTCTGCTACTCTCTCACTTCGTCCCAGCTTCCCTTTCGCCCCCCCACCCCCCCAACCCCGTGTCCTCCAGTCCATTCTCTGCGTCTGCATCCTTATCCTTGCCCTGTGGGTCAGTTGTTGATTGGGAGAAATGGTCTGATTTAGTACAGAAGGGAAAAAAAATCTATCACAAGTCACTGATAGTTCGCATCATGTAATACGCCAGTTACTAAGCAGAAATGCTGACATATCTTGAGTGGTGGAAGGTGAAAAAAAAATGGGTAGGAACATTGGACACAAGGGTAGCTTCAAGAATAAGTTGCTAGAATAAGGAGAATCACTAAGAAATTGCTCTTCTCTTTCAGCTTTAATTCTGAGGCAATACAGCCATTTTGATAAATGGGAAATTGAGTCAACTTAAGGTAGAAATTTAAACATCGCTGAAAGTAGGTTCTCTGAAAATTATGATGGGGCATGGAAACTAGTTACTAGTTGGGTGGCAACTACGGCAGTTTTTTCATGATTTTATACCTAGGAAGGGTTTGTTCCCTAAAGTAGTAAGACTATAATAAAAGAATATCTGACTACCTCAACTCAGATTTTGTTCTGTTTTGTTTTTTTCTGTTGGAATATTGACATCAGTGCAACTTTAACTCTGGTATACTGTGAACTGAACTTTGTTCTTTACAAGGAAAAGACAAAGGTTTGAAATGTATGTTTGAACCAAATGAAATTGCCATTTTTGTACGTTAAATTCACATGGTTCACCCTAAGACAGCTGCTTACTAGGGCCCGGTGTTTATGGCTAAGGAATGTTTTCCCTCCTGTATCAGATTCCATCATGGCACAGTTCTTTCACATTTACTCTTCGTGTACCCTGTATGCTCATTATTGAAATCCAACAGCTCTAATTCCTAGTTTTAGAACAGTTCAAGTTTCATTTCTCAGTTTCGTTTTCCCATTCTATAAAATGTACCATTCCTTGATTTGGGGGAAAACATGCTGAAGCCAGTATTTACTGGAAAACAATTCACTCTGTATTCAGGTTATGTGGTGTTTTTGGAAGTGTTTCCCTACAGCATGTAGGTTAGCTAAAATCTTTCATCACCCAGGCCTCCTCTCTAAGCACATGTAAAATGACTACACTGTTCCCTCACCCAGAAGCCACATTCCTGAGTAGAGAGCTACTTGGTAAAGCACTCGACAGCTGGCAGAGGCTCTCCCAGGTAAGGGCTGGTTTCTATGCAGAATCTGTAGATTATACCCAGCAACTCTCAAGTTAAAGAGTAGACCACCTAAAATCTTAGCTGTTTGCCACTTACCAACCTGGCCAGCCTGACTCTGTGCCAGCAAGAATACAAGGAGTGCTTCAGCGAAGCCTGGTCCTTTGTACGCAGGTGCAGTCTGTTTGGTTTCTGAGGCAATTTCCACTAGTCTATTTTAAATGGATTTGACAGATTACATGTGCTTAATGTGAAACAGATTTTCAGTATACCAGTTTATGGTTTAGGATCTCTAGGGTGCAGAAAGAACTAGGAAAAGTGAAACTACAGAAATTAAGAGGAATCCAGAGTTAAAGGAAAAGCGGTTCCTGTTCTTTAAAAAGAGGAACAAGTTAGGTGATTGTTGTAACTGCTGTGAAGGGAGCTAAGTAAGTTGAATGTGATTAGACAAATTCAGTGACAGCCTCAGAACCTAAGGTCCTCCAGAATGTGTAGATTATCTACTTCAAGACCTCCAATTATTCTGCTAGCTTTTTCTTAAAACATCTATTCCTTCATCTTACCATTCTCAATTCTACTAACCTTTACTTCTAGCTCCCCAGATGGTGGCCCTGTATCTCCTCACTGTGAGAACTGACGCGTCCAAAGGCAGAGCTTCCATGTTTTGTCCACCTCCCACTGCCCTCTCTCAACAAGGTCACATCACCTTCACCTTTTGCCTTTCTGCTAGTGTCCAGTGTGGCAATGCTTGATGTCAGTTACTACTATGACCCAGTTCCAAAACATTATCCCCAGGTTCCAGGAAATATAATAAGAATCGCCTTTAATCAATGACTTGGGCCCTCCTGTGTTCCCCCAAAGTATCAATAGTTCCCAATTTGCTGCACTCCCCTGACCTGCCCACAACCCTAGATGTGTCTCAGGCTAGGCAGCAGCCCCACCTTCCAAGCATTAGGAACAGACACCTTCGTTTTCTTTTTTCTTTTGGCCGTGCCATGCAGCATGTGGGATCCTTAGTTCCCTGAGCAGGGATCGAACCCGTGTCCCCTGTAGTGGAAGCATGGAAACCAATGGACCACCAGGGAAGTCCAATGCCTCACTTCTTAAGGTAACCCCTCTCATCTAATGGAGGAGATTCCATCCCAACTCTTAAAATCAAACTTCTACATCCAACCCCCCACCCCCAGTTTATTCCCTTCTGCTTCAAAACTGCATTCATCTTCCCAACATGAGGATGGGGCAATTTGACCTTCCTCAGTCCTTTACATGTCCTAGTGTTTCGCAAGATGTGGCCCCCAGACCACCTGCCTCTCATGGGCTGAAAGTGCCTGTAAGAAATGAAGCTTCTCTAAATGCAGTGTGGAATCCTGGAACAGATAAAGAACATTAGTGGAAAATCTGGTGAAATCCAAATGAAGTCCGGAGTTAACAGTAAGGTATTAATGTTGACTTCTTAGTTTAACAAATGTGCTATGATAACATGTTAATATTAGGATAAAATGGATCTATCTTTGCAACTTTTCTGTAAACCTAAAATAATTCTAAAAATGTACTGAAACAAGCAAACAAAAAGGCCCACTTCTTGGAATGAATTTCTGGAGCTGAAGGCTGGAAAGCTAGCTTTCGAATAGGAACCCCAAATGATTCTTATGCAGATACAAATTTGAAAACTAGTCTCTCAGTTCTCTTTCCATTCTATTCCTGAATGGCTGCTTCCTCCTTGTTTTACTTACCTTAGCCTGATTGAATCTTTTAGGTCCTCTCAACCCTAAAATATAAGTCCTATCATTATCCCCCTTTCACAGATGAGACAGTCTTAAGATGAAGTACACAAATGAAGTACTAAGAAGTTAAGTAATTTGTCGAGGATCACACAGCCCATAAATGATGGAGCTGGGATTTGAATCCCTAGTCAGTATAGCTCTCAATTCTATGCACAGAACCATTCTACTGCCTCTCATTCTGTTGGGCATGACAAATGAAAGAGCTCTGTAACTAAATCACTAAAAGAAGCATTATCTATTTCTCCAACCTCCTAAGTCCAACGGTGCCCCCCCTATTCCACTGGGAGGAAACGAGCAATGAGAAAGCATTGGGAAGATGTGCCAACTACAGAGACCTGTTCAGATAAGGCACTGTGGATCTTCCCCCAGGATGCAGCTCAACTGCTGTGTTTTCCATTCTCCCAAATGCTCTAATAGGTACGAATCTAATAATGCTCATAGTACTCACTTTGACACTAAAGTAATTATTTCTGGTTTACTAAGCATCTGTCCACCAGCTTGTCAGGGAAGTGCCAACTCTAAATCAACTTCCTGTTGATTAGGTCCTGTGTATTCTCAGGTTCTGTGTCAGTAGATTCAACCAACTGTGGATTGAAAATATTTAGGGAAAAACATGTTAGAAAGTTCCAAAAAGCAAACCTTGAATTTGCTACACACCACCAACCATTTGCATTATATTTACACCTACTTACTTAGGATTTGTGTTAGGTGTTATAAGTGATCTAGACATGATTTAAAGTATACGGGAGGATGCGGGGGAAGATGGGAGGATTGTGCATAGGTTATATGCACATAGTGCTCTTAGATACCATTTTATATAAGGGACTTGAGCATCCATGGATTTTGGTATTGGGTGGGGGGTGGGGAGAGGGAGACTCCTGGAACCAATTCCCCACAAATATAGAGGGAGAGCTATATATCCTCTTACCTAGGCTCCCTGATTTGTATTTAGACCTTCATACCATGTTGTGGATCTAACTGCTGAATGATAAAGTCTGGGGAGTTCCTGACTGCCAGCCAGACACCCAGAACAGCATAATTCTATCCAAGTTGCTTCAGTATAGAGTATAGATGGAGGGTTGATAAACTAGACCACCATCTCAGGCAACATCTGTTCTTATGTGTATTTCCCTTCATTTCTTCAAGTGAATCAATCACAGGATCAGCAGGAGGACCTATGAAGTATAGTCAAGTAAAATATGTTTTCATGAGTTCTGCTTCTGGCGATTGAAATCTGCTTGACTTTATTATCAATAAAAACATTGCTGCTTATATTTTAAGTAAACCTGAGGAGTCTGATCATGAAGTTAGAATCCACGTATCTCCTTTAGATACTCTTGAGAAAGCAGTGTGTCTCTCCATAAAAGCATGAGGAGAAAAATACTTGTACAGCATCTTTCTATTTGCTTTACCATTGCTCTAATGTACGTTAACATTTATCTACATTAATTGGGAACAAAGGAACAAATATAGACATTTCTTGGTGTTTCACAAATAGCTACTCTCCATATTTGATAAAAATCTCAAACCATTATTTTAGCTTCCCACAAATATAATACATACAAATTTTTTTCTGAAATAATAAGGTCACCAAATTAAGTATCTTGAAACTAATGTAACCAGACAACTGTTGTTCGATTGACTTCCAGGAACAAAACAAAAACAAAAAACTTCTTCTCAAGATGCTCTGGGTTTCCTTTTGTTAGTGTTAGGGATTCAGAATTATAATCGTCTGCCAGTAATAATTTATAGGTTTAAGTTGATTGTCTACAAATAAAACATCGCTGGCTCTGCTTTGTGAGTTCTGGATTTGACATGACACCGACAAGACCACGTGGGACAGGCACTATACGTATACAGAAATCAGCAAGAGTATTGAATGCCCTGGACTCAAACGACTCACTCGATATGTGCCTCATTTGGCTCAGCAATACATTCACCTGCACCAAACCTGTATCAAAAGTCACTAAATCTCTCATATATATCATATATTATTTATAGACACACCCACAACACATACACACTATACATACAATTTGTAGCAACATGAAGTAGTATTGTCTTCAAATGATGTACCACAGATATTATCCTGGCTGAAATAAATCCTGTAATGGTCATCAAGCTGCTAGAAGCTTTGGAAGGTTCTGAGTCAGGTTCCTTAGTTACTTTCATCCTGCCTACCCTTCACCCTGCTTTAGCGTCTTCGTAGCTTTTTCTTTTAGAAACAGCCTCCTCAGCCCAGGCGTATTTCTTTCCCAGGATCCCTTGATTGGCCTTTGGAGGCAAGAAAGGACCCACGGGGGGAGCGGGCAGTTCTCAGCCACTGTCCCTCACACCTGCCTAGATCTGTGACGGTCTCTGTCCTGTTGGCCACCTTCGGTGTTAGAAAGCAGTTAGTCAAAGCTTTGTCCCTCCTACCTGCTTGGTCTTTCTGTAGAGCACAAAAGTGAAAGAAGCCTCTTTAGCAGGGGTAGCAGTTCATTAAAATATACCACGACACTTCCTAGCTCTGGGGTTCCCATTCTGTGCTTGAGACGGCAGGTCACGGATGCTGGTATCACGGTTCCGTGTGGAATCCACGAGGTTTTCTCCTGGCAGCCAGTGTCAGGATTAGCGCAGCCCTAGCCCAGGAGGAAACGGCCTCATGAAGACCAACTTGGAAACAGTGTTGTCGGCACATTATTTCAGCTTGTACATGCGCACAATGACACACCACACACACACACAGGCCCATCCCTGGAAATGACCACGAGAAAACACGACAGACGCTTGCAAGGATAAACCAATAAGGCACCAAGAAAACTTATTTTCCGCCAATTTAGACACCTTCAAAATGTGAGGTTAATAATGTAAATTTAAAAGACTTCCTAAGTCTTGTCAACGGATTCACTGAGAGGTCACATGTTAGTTCCTTCTAAATCTTTCCCCCCTAATCTATGACAGGAGACACTGCTTGAAATTGAACTGTGAAAGGGACAGCCCAAAAGCTGTACATGTGAGACGAAACTGGGCCTTAAATCCTCACGAAAATCACAGAGCTGGCTGTGAAGAAGTTGCTCAACCACCCACAACTTTTCATTTTATAATTATTTTCATGAGTATGGATTGTTTGCCTAATAAAAATAAAAATGAGGAGAAAATAGCATATGGGATGGAAATAGAGGGTGACCGTAAAGTAGATGGGTTTCTCTGCCCTGGGTCGGGGGAAGAGTGGTTGATGTAAGACTTCAGGGAAGCAGGTGGGCTTAATCTTTGAGGGAAGGGAGAGGGAGAGCAGGGATGAGAACAGAGACTGAAAACAGAGGCAGCTCTGAGAGTTGGTCTGGAGCTACACCTCTAAATGCATTACTTCTTTTGCCTCTCCTTGGCTTAGTATCCTTTGTCTTAACTGTCTATTTTTCTTTTTTAAGTAAATTGGTTATTCTCTTTTGGTTTGGTATGTTGACAAAATGAAAAATTGTTTTAAAAGGAAGAATTAAATCACTTCGACCACATCATCCCACAACTTTGATACATTCTGCATCATTTTAACACTCAACAAAACAAACAAACAAACAAAGGAACAGGAACAACCCAAATTAGGCACAATGACCAAAGCAGAATAATCGATGTACTTTCTGGGAAGACATGTTAAATGAGGGAAGAGGTCAAGGTGATCACAAAAGGTCGTCATTTGAAAAACAGGAGAGGACTGGCCCTCAGGCAGGGGATCTATTTCAAGGTTCTAAGAAGCTTCTGAATAAATTAGAGGAATTAGATGTGCAAAAAATTCTGTAGCTCTGTGTACTAGGTTTTGTCGAATATACTGAAATTTTAATTTTGACTCAGAGGATGAGCAGTGCATTTTTACAAATGTGAACAGCTTTTGAAAGTCTATGAAAACTCTAACACCAGGCTTCTTTCCACCAGCAAAGTGCTTAAATCCACTAAGGAACCTATATACTTGTTTGCTTAATATCCATAAAGTAAAAACTGGCCTGGGCTTAAATCTTACTTTTCCAACTTTGGTATAAATGAAGCACAAATCCCTACACTCACTGTTTTTCTAGGGAGGCATTCCCAAATTTTAATTGCTTTTGCTGTTTTAGCTTTTTAAATTTAGTCCCCACTCAGTCCTGGTCATTGATATTTTGCTGGCCAGTATTGGCCTCAAAAGAGGCCATTTGTTTTGTGTGAAATTGATCCGGCTATGGGAAACTCAAATGTCTTTCCCCAATGCACCCCTTTCAGGTGCATTCTCAAGATGTGGACCATTTTCAGGTATAAGGAAATTGATATAAAGTGATGAGTTGATGTGTAAATGAGCTCTATTTAACTGAAAAGGAAGCACTTACCAATTCAATACTTCCTCCTCTTGAGAAATTTGGCCTAAATGTATTTCAGGTTCTCATGATCTGGCAAATAGCTAGTACTGAATTGATATCTGGTATGGAAGCTGCCTTAAGCTTGTTGGATTCTGAAGTATAAACCTTCTCCTGTACCTAGGTTTATTAGAGATCAAAAAAGACGTTATATCTGTTGCAAATTTGACAGCAAGGACCATAAGTTCAAATGATGACACTTTAAGTCTTTCTAAATTGCCTCTCTAGATTTTGGTACCTTGAAACTTAACCAAGTTAAATGGCAAGAATTCGTTGACTATCTGGGTCATTTCAAAGAGGATAGAGGATTGGAACATTGCATGCTGGGCACATCTAAGTTTCCCTACCTTTGCCTAGTTAGGAGAAGGTAACGAAAGCATGCGTTTCCAATCAGAAATGCTGGTATAACATCCAACTCACAACTGCTTGCTTCTTGGTTTTCATTAAAATGACGGTGTTAAACAGTTGAGGATTGGAATCAAAATATGTAATTAAAGCTAATAAAATCATTAAAAGTAAACCATTTCAAGATAGAGTAGGAAGGTGGGATAAATGTGTTGAGCAAAAAAATGAAATTTTATGCATGGTTGGGATGAAACTAAACTAAACTTAGGGAAATGGATACTGTTATTAAAAATAAGTTTTTTTCAAGGCTGGATTTGGTTCCCCACTACTAAGAGAACACATTTACTTAGAATGCTGCTTTCAATAACATGGTATGTCCACTGTCTTGTCTTTAAAGGATCTCTATTTGCTTTTAGGATCTCTTCTCCCTTTGGAAAAGAAATAAGTCTTCTCTTAGAGTGACTGATGATCTTATTGGACCAAGTGTTTTGAAACTTTTTGTTAACTTTGGGATTTTTTAGGGGTCCCTTAAGGCAACTCAAGGTGGAATATTTAAGTCGTATATCTGGTATGTTGAAATACAGAGAAAACATTATCAAAGGGAGGATAAGCTTCTAAAATTACACAGTATGGATAAAAGATACACCTATAGATCATCTGGAAAGTATACAAAGTTTCTGAAATGCAGGTATGTTTGGGTTGCAGGTATCAGCCATAATGATGGTTACATGAGAGCAACTTGATTAAGCTTCCTTCTCAACACCTTGTGATCCCATCTTTAACTTTGCCTGTTTAAGTCTCTAACAGAGAGTTAAGCTGAGGCGTGGCTAAATTGCTTAATCTTCAAGAATGTTCATACCAATGATTTTTTGACGAACTGAGTAAACGGGTGCATATGGTTATAAAGTTGATGGATTTGGTTTGGAATAATACTGATTTTGATCTGTGTTCTCCAGAAAAGGGAAGCCCTTCCCATCAACATCCTAACTACTTACAACAATTTGTTAAATTCTACTTCTGTGTGTCTGGTTTACTTGCCAAAATGTCTCCCCCAGAGTGCCACACTCACACTGCTTTTCAGGCTTCTTCTCCTGAATTCCTTATACAAGTTTATATAAGAGTTGGATCAAGGAATTGGAACATGGCATTGTTTCTAACTCGGAATGCATTGTAGGACTATGCTTTTCTCCAGCAGGACTTAGCTAGAGTGGTCGTCACCCCATTCCCTGCAAGACTTGGGAAAAGATGAACCAGGAATGGAGGTTGAAAGCAAGTCCCCTAAAACTGAGTTCCTCTGCTGAGTTTATGATTAACCACTCTATCCAAATCATACCCACATGTTCTCCTCAGAATTGAAGAGTATCAAAGAAAAGGGGGTAATTGTACCAGAGCCAGCTGAGTGCAGCCCTTTGCAGGCAGCCCTTGCTGTGAACTGTTACCCAGTGAACTGTTGTGGAGGTAACCTCCACACAAACGAACATGAATGTGAGTGGCATGGCAGAATTAAGAAAATTCACACAAGAGTGTAGGAAAGCATGGGGTCAGGGGACTCAAGACCAAGCCAGTCAAGAGCCCCAAGCTCTGATTCCCATGACATATTTATTGAGAAAGATCAAAAGCTTTCTAGCAGAGACCAAATTATAAACAAAATCATGAAAAACACAAGGCACGAGAATTCAGAAGAGCCAAAACAGAACACCTTGTGTATATTATCACTACTAGGGAGTGTAGCTAAGCTTCAACCTGGAGCTGGCACCATCGGGCTTTGTGACTGCCTTATCTCAGTGGGTTTTCCTTTGAGATTGGTTCTGTTTTCAGAACATGTTTACAGTCACTCAGCCGTCATGTGCCCTCCACAGGTGTTTCCAAGTTACTGTCCTCTGAGTTCTCCCTGGTTTCCCACATCTCCCCCTTTTTGTTTTTTGGCCACGTATCTGAGCTTCACAGCACACGGAGCTAGTCGTTGTTGCTTTCGACTTTGTCAGAGGAGACGTTGCCAGACTAGGCCAAAACAGAAAATCATTAAGATTACTATCCCAATTATCGCCAAAGCAGAGCCCCCAAATATGTGCCAATGGGGCATAAAGTTCAATTTATCCAATTTATTAGCAATATTGTCCAGATAATTTGATCCTGCTAGTAATTCCAATTTTTTGTCAAAAGTGTCAAGGGTTTCTTTATGCAATAATGTTAATTCATAAGTCATATTTCCTTGATTTAATAAACGTTGACGTACTTTGTTCCAATTAAATTTTGAAGAATTATAAGGATAGGGAGTAACACAAAATTGATTACTATTCCAATCATAATGAAGACGTAACTGTTTCCGAAGACTGGAAACTTCATCTCCTATCATAACTGTGGCTTGTTGTAAATCAGCCACTTCAGAAGCTAGTTTATTGTCAGTTTGATTCTGAGCAGACCAAAGCAGCTCAGAGTCAACATGCCATTGCTGCACAAACTCCGTAGTTTGAATAGTCTGATGTAGAGCTATACCTGCAGTTGCTGCCATAGCAGTTACTGCAATTAAACCTATTATGATAGTAATTAAAGTTCCGAGGAAATGTTTGGTTCTCTTTAGTATTTTTTTAATTATTTCCTGCAAGAAGTAGAGATTAGGAGATTCTTGCCAAGGCCTTTTCATTTGAACTGGCAGCCAAATTCCTGGGTGAGCTTTAAGTATATAAATTGATTCAGCACTATGGTTAAATAATATGCTAGAATTTAAGCAAGTATAAAAAGTACAGTTAAAATTAAAAAAAAAAGTACAGTTAACACAATTTAGCAATAATTCATAAGTATCAAAGTTAGTATGTCCTTTCATTAGTAGGTAAGGGAATTTTATACAAGCTTGTATGTAATGTGTTTCATTAATAGTAAAGGAGAGTGCAGTATCATTACTAACCAAATTTCTAGTATGATTTCCTTTTGAAGCACGTATTTTACGAAGGGAGGCCATTCATTTCCAAATTTGATTATGAACTGGGCCATGAGTAAAATATGGACTTGGAGGAGTCATCAGTGATCCATGTCAGTATATAATATCTCCAGACACCTCAGTTGAGATAACAGTACCATCCTTATATTTTTTCCGTCTTAAATTATACGGGGAACGCGGCATCAAGCTGAACCCTCAGGGCTCCGATAAATGACATTTCCTTGGGAAATATTAAGAAGCACTTGACCTTCATTTCCCCTACATCTCTCCCAACTGATCCAATTTGAAATAGATGATAGCATTTTTTGCTGACAAATGGGTATGTCTGGAGGCATGGTGTTGCTAATGATCCCAGTGTCTTTAAAGCTAAAACTTGCCAATAAAAATAACTGAATAGGATTAGTACTGTTAGTCTTAATGGTAGATAGCCAGCCTTGATATTCCACTTTAAGACAGTGATCCTCATGTCCAAAACAAATTGGAAGATTATCTGCTCCTACAGTATAATTAGAAATAGTATAGCCCTCCTCATTTGGCACCAGAGATCCCTGAGGATCATATGGCCCCGGAAGCCAATTTGAATCATTAATATAAACAAAAGGCTCTCCATCATACCAAGTAATTAGTTTGTTTAGTGGAGGATGTGGAACATAAGCCCAGTAAGAGAAATCAGCTCCACAATGTACTATTCCCACCGTAGTGTTAATGAGAGCAAGCATAGCTAGAAACGTGTTAGCCGGCGTCTTTGGCATGCACAATCCCTCCAGTATCTTGTCAGCTCCATGCGTGGTCTTCTTTATCGCTCCCCACATCATGGGAAGGGTTTTCTGAGTTGTGTTGGTGACAGTTATTGAAGGTCATATATTCAACTTTGCCATTCTTTCCTCTAGTGGTGGATCTATGTTGAATCTCACCCTCTTCTGGTTCATTTCTGGGTTTCAGTCATTTTGCAGGGAGCCACAATATTTCTCTGCTTTCTGTGGAGACACAAGCAAAACCTCTACCCCATGATTTAACCTAACCCCTTTTCCATATGTCTGTACTTATATCACGCCACCAAATTGGCTGCATGGGAGGAGATTCAGGTATTTCATTTTCCCAATGTTTTTCTATTGCTGATTTATTCTCTTCAGCCCCCAAATTTAAGTGATTAAGTGTAAGCAAAGCTTTATTCAAACAATCTTTAGGTGTTATAGGAAACCCATCTCCCCCTTTTTGTTTATCCAGCATTTGTTTTAATGTTAAGTGAGCTCTTTCAACAATTGCCTGGCCTGTTGGATTATATGGAATGCCAGTAGAATGTGATATATGCCATTCATTACAAAATTTTTTGAATAAATTAGAGGTATAAGCAGGACCATTATCTGTTTTTATTTGTGTGGAAGGTCCATAACCATAAAACAGGCTAGTAAATGAGAACAAACATGAGATGTTTTTTCACCAGGGAAAGCAGAGGCCATAATAAAATGAGAATAGGTATCAATAGTAACATGCACATATCCCAAACGACCAAAGGAAGGGATACGAGTAACATCCATTTGCCATAATTGGTTTGGGGCTTGCCCTCTGGGGTTAGCACCACTAGGCCAAGAGGGAACACTGATGATTTGACAGGACAGGCAATGTTTTCTAATCATTTGACTCTGGCGATGGGAAATTCCAAAGCGTTCTTTAAGACCTTTGGCATTAACATGAGTCAATCGATGAAATTCTGTTGCTTCTTTAAGTTGAACATTAGCAATAAGTAACTGATCAATATTATGATTACCTTTGGATAATGGTCCAGGCAAATCTGAATGAGCTCACGTATGAGAAATGAACAATGGGAAAGTTCATTGTTGAAGAGTCTCCTGTAATTGAGTTAATAATTGAAAGATAGAAGAAGAGGAATTAAATTCAGCAGTTTCAATGGTTTGTACTGTATAAACAACATATTGTGAATCAGAAACTATATTAAGAGAGTCAGCAAAATCTGTCGATAATGATATTACTGCCATTAATTCAGCCTTTTGTGCAGATGTTTGAAAAGTGTCCCATACTTTAGTGAAAGGTCCTGAATATCCTGCTTTGCCATTATTGCTTCCATCAGTAAAAAAAAGTAGGGGCTTCTATAATAGGATTTTTGGCAACAATATGAGGTAAAATCCAATTAGTGACTTTCAAAAACTGAAATAATTTGCTATGGGGAAAATGATTATCAAGAATATTTACATAATCCGAGAGCCCAATATGCCATTCAATATTAGTTTGCAAAGTTTTGTTAATTTGAGCGTTTGTTAAAGGAACTACAATAACACGCGGGTCTCGGCCTGCTAACTGCTGGAGACGAATTCTTCCTTTATGAATTAATTGTCCCATTTTGTCCAGATAAAGCTGTAGCTCTTTATTAACCTTGTTAAGGAGGAAGATCCACTCAGTAATGGCCTCTTCCTGAATTAATATACCTGTTGGAGAACGTAAAGAAGGAAAAATCAAAAGTTGAATAGGTTTATTTAAATCAACGCGTTCAAGCTGAGCTTGATGAATGCGCTGTTGTATCCATTCCAATTCCCTTTTCACAGTGGGAGTGAGTTTTCTGGGACTGTGTAATGCAGGATCACCTCTCAGAATATCAAAAAGATTAGAAAGAGCATAAGTCAGACTTCCCAATGTTGAATGTAGCCGATTAACATCTCCTAACAATTTCTGAAAATCATTTAAAATATTGAGAGAATCAACACGAGTTTGAACTTTTTGTGGAGTTATGATATTACGTACGATTTATAACAGCTCCCAAATAATGAAATGGAGATTCAGTCTGAATTTTGTCTTTGGCTATTTCCAAACCATATTTTAATAGTTCTTGCTGAGCTGCTGCAAAAAGAAGAGTCAATTCCTCCTTGGTGGGAGTTGCAAATAATAAATCACCCATATAATGAATTATATAAGCATTAGGAAACTGCCGCCTTAGCAGCTGCAGTGGCTGATTAAGAAAACGTTGGCAAAGAGCAGGACTGTTGAACATTCCTTGGGGCAATACTTTCCACTGATATCATTCTGCAGGTTTGTGGTTTTTAATTGAAGGAATAGGAAAGGCAAATTTAATACAGTCCTGTGGCTGTAAAGGGACAGTGAAAAAGCGATCCTTCAAATCAATAATAATCAGAGACCAGTCCTTAGGAATCATAGCAGGAGAAGGAAGCCCTGGTGGTAGTGATCCCATTGGCTGAGTGACAGCATTAATTTTTCTCAAATCCATTAACATTCTCCATTTTCCTGATTTTTTCTTTATTACAAAAACTGGAGAATTCCCAGGGCTGGTGGAAGGTTCAACATGACTGGCCTGAAGTTGTTCTTGAACTAATTGTTGAAGGGCGTCCAGTTTTTCTACAGTAAGCGGCCATTGCTCCTTGCTGAGACACTTCATCTAGCCACCAAGTTTTAAACTGGAGAAATTCTGCTGATGTTAAACAAGGACGGGCTAGTTGGTCCCAGTCCCACGGTATGAGTCTTTCTGCTTGAGATAAACCTCGCACTAGCCCCATAGTGTAAGGGGAGCGAGTCCCATAAGCCATACGTGCCTGTTTTAATTCTTTTAATGTCTTAGAAGGAATAGGGGCATGATCAAATCGATAAGCCCCTTGAGGGAATTCCTGATTAGAAGGTACTTTGAGAAACAGTCCCCGGAAAAGCACAGGGGTGTAAGTAAGCCTCTAAATCTCCCTCTAATTGGGCTTGACAATTCCTTTCTGTATTCCTGAACCCTTAAGTGGTGAGACAATAGACCTTTTAGGGGGGTCATTCAAATCCAAAAATAGACCATTGTTCCAGAAGGGGGCTGTAGCACCCTCTAAATTACCGTTTCCTTTCTTGGTCCTTTTCATCTTAATTTGTGTTCCATAATTTAAAGCTGGCATTGCCAATAAAGGACTCTCTTCTCTTTCATCCTTTTCATTTTCATAAATGATTTGTTCTTCACCTTCTATGACAGGGTCAGAGGTGAGAAGATTAACTTCTCTGGCCCTATCTTCTTCTTCCTCCTCTGAATCTGAGCCAGATGGAGATTGTAATGGTTGCAAGACTAAAGAAATAAGATTGCAGAGAGACCAAATGGAAAGAGGAATATGCTCTCCACTCCTATAAGCTCTCTTAAGTTCCTGTGCTACCTGTTTCCATTGTTTCATTTGTAAAGTACCATCCGCTGGAAACCAATAACAGTGCTGTCTAACTAGAGAAAATAGCTCTTTTTTTTTTTTGTCATCTTCTTCTTTCTTTTTTTTTTTTTTTTTATTATTTTTTTGGGGGGGTACACCAAGTTCAATCATCTGTTTTTATACACATATCCCCGTATTCCCTCCCTTCCTTGACTCACCCCCCCCCCCCCGCGAGTTCCCCCCTCCCTCCCCGCTCCAGTCCTCTAAGAAAATAGCTCTTCAAAGCTCCTCCTTTTCACTTTTATTCCGGAGCCTTGTAACAGAGTCCGTAATAACTGCACATAGTCATCATCAACATGAGTAGAAGATTGCTGACCCATAAGGTAACCCTGAAGAAAATCCCCAAAAAGAGAACTTACCTCTCTTTCTTCTGGCAAGTCCCTCTGCTTTTTAGGTTCCACCGGTCTTTTATCTTTAACCAGTCGCTCAGGCAACTCCTTTCACCTCAGATCCCTGTTCAGGCGCCCGTTGTGGAGGTAACGTCCACACGAACGAACCTGAATGTGAGTGGCCCGGTGGAATTAAGACAATTCACATGAGAGTATAGGAAAGCAGGCGGTCAGGGGACTCAAGACCAAGCCAGTCAAGAGCCCCAAGCTCTGATTCCCATGGCATATTTATTGAGAAAGATCAAAAGCATTCTAGCAGAGACCAAATTATAAAACAAAATCATGAAAAACACAAGGCACGAGAATTCAGAAGAGCCAAAACAGAACGCCTTGTGTATATTATCACTACTAGGGAGTATAGCTGAGCTTCAACCCGGAGCTGGCACCATCGGGCTTCGTGACTGCCTTATCTCAGTCGGTTTTCCTTTGAGACTGGTTCTGTTTTCAGAACATGTTTACAGTCACTCAGTTGTCCTGTGCCCTCCGCAGGTGTTTCCAAGTTACTGTCCTCTGCGTCCTCTCTGGTTTCCCACAAATCTGTGTCTTCTAAATTTTCCTGCTTAATCTAGCTGTTGTTGGGTGGAATATTCTATAAACATCAATTAGGTCAAGTTGCCTGAGAGTATTGAAATATTCTATGCCTTTACTGACATACTTACTCTGTCAATTGCTGAGAGATGTATGAGTCTCCATCTACCACTGTGGAATTGCCTGCTTCTCCTTGAAGTTCTATCAGTGTTTTTCTTTATTTGTTTTGAAGTTCTGTTATTGGGTGTATACATATTTAGAATTGTCATGTCTTTGGTAAGTTGACTCCTTCATCATTATTAAATGATCTTATCTAACCTGGTAATAGTCTATGCTCTAAAACCAACTTTGCCTTTGACTATATTAATACTGGAGAACCATTTTTAATTTTTTGTGATTTTTTTATATGATAGTACTTCTGTAGTTATTACAGTATAACTTTAATATGATTTATTATATTTTATTAAATTGTCATTATGATATGATTTCCTAATTCTCTTTCTCATCTTCCTTTCATCATTTTTAATGATGTTTTATCACATTTTAAAGACCCAATGGTCAGTATTAATCTATTGTAATGGCTACAGCGTGTCAAGCAGTGTATTATCATTCTGTTTTTTTCCAATGTATATATGATATTTAGTTTATCCATTTGTCTGTGGGTGGACATTTGGGTTGTTTCCACCTTTTGGCTATTATGAGTAATGCTGCTATAAGCATTCATGTGGAAGTTTTCGTGTGGACACACATTTCATTTCTCTTGGAAAAATATTTTAGGCTTTGTAGGCTATGCTGATCTCTGTCTCAACTACTGAACTCTGCCGCTATAGCAGGAAAGCAGTGATAGACAGTATAGAAATGAATGAACCTGGCTGTGTTCCAATAAACTATTTACAAAAATGAGTGGTGGGCCATATTTGGACCACACGCTGACATTTGCCAACATCTGCACCAGTTTCATGATGCTGTCTCTCGATGTGGATTATTTAAATTCAGTGTGCTACGTGATTCATGGACCTTCAATAGATCTGCATCCTTCAGTTTGGTGAATATTTATGTTCATATGTCTCTGATAGTTTCCTTGCCAGCATTGTGTGTGTTTGGTTTTTTTGGAAACTCCTCTCAGTCCGTTATTAAGCCTCGTGGATCGACCGTCTATCTCGTACAATCTTTTGTCATTATTGTTACCTTTTTGGTATAGTTTCTGAAAGATTTTCTCAATTTTACTTTTCAACAGAGTCTTCTTTTGATAATTTTCAATGACTATTCCTAGTTGTAGACAAAACTCCACTGCCAGCTTTTGCAGCACCAGGTGCCTCCACGTCTGAAACCTCTCTGAGCTTCTACAGGTCAAATGGTCTTGCTCCCGATCTATCCTGTTGCAGGCACTGTTGCAGGAAAAAAACTGATCCCACGAGAAACCAAGCACAACACTCGGAGAGTTGGAGAGCTCAGGTTTATTGAGCAGGCGGACCCAGACGAGCTAACGCTCCAAAATTCTGGGGCCTCATTTCAGGGGAGTCTTCTCCTTATATAGGTTAAAACATACAGCTATAATTGGTACAAACTGATTGGCTACAAATTACTATAGGTCACAGGCAGTTACAGAGCTCGGGAGTTGCCATGGGTTACACACATAGTAGGGGGTCCTAATAGGAACCTGTAGGAGCAGGACATTCCATTCCTATCAGGACTAAGGTCACAATTTGCATTCTCATATTGGTTGCAGGTTGAAGTTAATGGTCACTTAACAAGTCTATGTGCAAAGGGTCTCAAACAAAGGCTTGGGGTGGGTGCCTGAGAGCGAGACAGTCTTCCCTTATCTGATCACTCTTAGTCATTCATTTTACTGTTTACCTGAGAGTGGCGAGCAGGCCTTTGCAAGATAGAGGAGAGTAAGCAATTACAAGTATGGAAGTTTCAATTTCCTCATCAGCACGAGTCTGTTGAGTCAGGTACACTTCCTCCACTGGCTTCCATATTCCAAACACTTGGCAACTTTTGTCTGCTCTTGTCTCCTTTCCAGTTCTCTTGTTATTGTTATTTATTTACTGTTATTTTAGCGGACATTTGGGAGAGAATGGAAAAAAGTGGTGTTCAACCTGCCATGTTTAGCTGGAAGTTAGCACTGTTTATTCTTTCATTATTTCTGTTTTCCTGTCTTGATCCTTTTCCAAATCCCATTAAAGCTCATTCTGGTTATTTTGCACACTTTTCAGAGACTCATACATTTTTGTTTCTCAATGTAAGTAAAACTTTGATCCGTTATTACAAAACAGACACTAGATGTGAGGTCCTAAGACCTAGGTTCTAGTTCTTAATTTACCGACAGTCTCTGCAGCTAGAGAGTTGGACTTTTTTCAGGGAAGGGAATCCATGCTGACTGCCTGATAGTTGCCAAACATAATAATAGGTACTCTCTCCATCCTTGTTTTTATAATTTAGTTTTCAGTCTTTCAATAACGGTGTATATTCCATTCCTTGCTTAAATAAATAGAATCTAACCTATTTGCTCAGAGATACAGCACAGACATCGTTTATTGTTTTATAAATTTTGATGTTCATATTTGGAAACAGATTTATGGGAGAACTTGGAGTTAATATGATGTAAAGATCTGGCCTTAAAATATCCTATGTAGTATTACAATTTATTCTCTAAGGTGTGATTGATGAGGTGAAATGAATGAGGAAGTAGTTTTGAATGGTTAGTAGGTAATACCACATCATTCTTAATATGTTATTTTGCACCTGGTGCCTGTGTCTGGCTGGCAGGGTAGGCTTAGGGGGAGAATGTTGAGAATCGCATGGAAGGTTTTCTTGGGGTCATCTTGGGAGTGGAATGCATCACCTCTGCCTACATCCATATTTTGCGTTCCTGACCAGATGCAGATCTCCAGTAGGGTCCCAATGCCTATTCTCCCACCACAAGAACCTGGTCACATGGCTGCACCTCCTAGCTGGGGAGGCTGGGGAGATGGCTGTGAACTCAGGACATGTGCTGGTCTCTTCCATAATACACTTGAAAAGTTGCACATATATGTGCAAGTGTGTAGTTGATATCTGAATGTATGTGGACTTACAGATCCCTTTCCGGAACTTAGGGGCCCTTGCCAAGTCTAAGATGCAGAAAATGGGAATCAAAACAGGTGTATGTGAGTTTTATTTTAGGAGAGGGTTTTGTCTGCTTCATCATTTTGAAAATTGTAAGGAGAGGCAAGGTGGACTGAAGTTCGTGGGAAATGGGCTCAAGGTTAGAGAGGCGCTATGTACACCTAACTGTGCAAAACAATTTATCACTGCACAAGAACTCACCTTCCCAGGCTCTTCTAATGTAGCTGTGTTCGTGAGAGTGCACACTGGCATCTTGTCAGCTGAATGTAAGCCCAGGTGGGGTTCTGGTTGGGCTGCTGGCAGCATTGTCATTAATAAAATGGAGCCTTTTTTTAACCAAAGAACTGTTTTCAGTTCCCAGATCACCTGATCGGTCCTATTCTTTTGAGGCACTACAAATAAAAACTAGTTCTCCCTCCCATGGAGCTATTAATCAAATAGGGTCTGTTTGTTAAAAGGAAAAAAAAAAAAGACTTATAGCATGTCTGGTTCATAATATCATGAGGCAATTGTAATTGATCTATGAAATCATGCTACCGTGCTTTTATCTGGGCCAGGACTTACCTGTCCATCCTTCTGGTTTGCCATTCTTCCCTATGCCGCGGGATGGGAGCAGAAATATGAACCTGGGTGTTTCTTTTATGCCATTTGTGAGCCTCTCTCAACTCCTGTCCTTAAGAAAGAACAAGAGGATTCAGAGCTCGGCGGGTTAGGTGGGTGGCTGTGTTACTTCTGTTTCATTGTTATTGACCAGCTTTTGAGACTTGCCCTTTTCTTTCCCCCCTACCACCCATCTAACTCTATAACCTAGTGGTCCTTTTAGAAAATCTGGGAGAAAAAAAACAGCATTTGGATACCACCTCTCACCTCTAAATAGAAAAAAGTTGTACATTTTAGATTCTAAAATTACAAATAAGTTGATTGGCCAATTGAATGTTTTTCAACAAATGTCAACATTTTCCACCCCGTGTGCCTTTCAGCTCTTTGGTTTGTCCTTTTGCATAAGATGCAGTTTCAGGTCAGTGTTGTGCTGCTTTCTATGCTCCTGATGAAGCTGAGACAGTTTGACTGATGTGATCAGAAAGTTGTGACAGCTGTGAACTTAACTCCACAAGCAGGTTGGTGAGGTCATGCTCGCATCCTTCTCAGTGCTTTGGTAGGATGTGAAAAGAGGTTTGTGCTCAAGTTCCAGCCAAGACCAGTGCTGGACAGGGGACCTCCCAAATCCCAGGATCTGCAGCTCAGCAGAACTGCACAGTGGTGCTGATTTACAATAAGTTGGGGGGTAATCATCATCTCCTGCTATTATGAAAGAACATATTACCAAAAAAGAAAGGGGAGTCTTATTTGGAGCAAGGCACCCCAGTAGGACCTGGGTGGAAATGGCTCTGCAGAATTCCTGCAGCAATAGGAGTATTTGACTCACATTTAATTGGAATCTGCCTATGAAGAGCTTTAGGTGTCCCTCTACTTGGCAACATACCGTTTTCGGTTGGATTTTATTCTAGGTCTTCCCCAAGTAGAAAAAGGCTGTTCAGAGGGATGCTTACTGAGTGGGAATTCGGGAACCAGTCAGCCAACCATGAGCTCAAGCCATTCTTCCTTGCAGCTGTGCTCGATTATGTGTTTAGCTGCTACTGGTAATGAGTCAAAAGCGGCATCTGCCGAGAGCCGGGGTTGGCACTTCCAGGGCAGTCTGCTACCTCTCCATCAATTGCTCCAAAGAGGGTCCAAGGGTGTGGAACAGATAAAGCTGATTGCTGGGTGTGTGGTTCTTTGAGGCTTTTTTTGAAGGAACTTGGGAAATGATTGAATTTGACATTGAGTGACTTGCCAGTGAGTTTCAACCTCTTACACTTTTTGTGTCCTGGTTGCTTTTGTTTCAAATAGAAGTCTGCTGGAGGGGTGAACGCAGTTTGGGTTGAAGGTACTGTAGAGAGTTCTCTGAATTGTAAAGGCTCCTCCTTTAGAGTCATTCATTTCTTGGGTGATTTTTGAAGCTGAGACTTTGGAACAGATGACAGGAAGCCCTTCCACTAAATTTATTTCATTCATTTTATGTCTTTTCTGTATGTTGGGTGGGGATAAATATATTCCCTTTTGTATGGGCTATCCCAGAAAATGTTTTCATTTTGAATACAGTGATCTAAGGAATAAGGTTATTACAACAGCTTATTCTTTTTTTTTTTTTTTTTTTTTTTTTTGAAGCAAATGTGAGTAAAGGGCAAGCTCTTTGGAATTTATTTAGGAATCTGCTATCTGGAGAACTCCTCTTGTAGTGTGACATGATCTTTTCCCCACATTTCTTCAAGTAGTTTGATTTCTTATTTTCTGGATTTGATTGATCCCTTCTTTCAGAGCAATTAAACTAGATAGTTAAAACTTTTAAGGAAAAGGACTAAGCCTTGTACATCTTGGGTCCTCCCAAAGTGCCCCGCCCAGCACCATGCCTAGTAGACACTCCTTAGATTAAACTGCAGGCATCTCCTTTGACTGCTGTAATAAACTGCCACAAACTAGATGGCTTAAAATGAGAGAAGTGTATTCTCATGGTTACAGAGACCAGAAATCCAACATACAGGTGTCAGCAGGGCCATGCTCCCCTCAGAGACTGTGGGGAGAATCCGTTCCTTGCCTCTTCTCGCCACTGGGGGCTCCCAGCAACCCCTTGGTCGTCCTTAGCTGTGGCTGCAGCATTCCAGTCTCTGCTCTGTCCTCCTGTCACCTTCTCTCTGTATGTCCAAACCCCTTTCTGTCTCTCTCTCGTGATGGAGTCCAGGCTCAGCTGGATAATCCAGGATAATCTCCTCATCTCAAAATCCTTAATTTAATCCCATCTGCAGAGGCCCTTTCTCCAGTCATGGAGCATGACAGGGACTTATCTTGGGGAGCCATTATCAAGCCCACCACACCCGTGTACAGTTTCTGCATATTATTGTGGACAGTCATTGCATCTTCACTAGAAGCACTTAACTTCAAGGATATTTGCTTCTGTTTCATTTGGGGGGGGCTGTTTGCTTCAAGTCACTTCTGTTTTAATATCCTCTTGTTCTTTATTCTTTTGTTGTTAGAATATCAAATTATTCGCAGTGAAAATGGCCTTCACGGCAGTGAGACTGACTTTGGTCTTGGCGGTCTGTGTCATTGATAGCGAGCTTCACGTTCTGTTTGGGACTCTGGACAAGGCGTTATCACTGTCGCCACTGAAACTAATGACAAGCTAGGTGTGGTGTCCAGGCCAGGTTTATGGAGCCTGTATAGGTTAGAAGGCTTGTGTTTACAATAATGTAATTCCCCCATAATCTCAGTGTTGGGTATTTTACTCTCTCAATTTCATTCCTATTTTTCACAGTTTGCTTCCTCTAGAATTCCCAGCTCCATCATTCTTCAAATCTACTGGGGCCGACAAGCCCTAATTCCCACCACCTCCTGCCTGTACCTCACTCACCCTACTCCCCTCCCTGGCCAGCTGCAATGCCTTGGCCAGTCATTTTAACCACACCCTTGATTTCTTTCTTCTCTGTCTTCAGTGCACTCTCTTGGCTAAACCTTAACTCAGGTTAATCCCGCCCATGCAGGTGAATGTGACTGCGTTCAATTCAAGACCACTGTCCTCTGCTGGGCCCTTGGGTTGCTCAGCAGTCACACTGCACTTCCCAAGTCCATCCACTCTCTCACTCCCTCAGATGAATATTTTCTTTCTTTTCTCTGATCAGACCTCCCACAATTTCTTCCATGTTTCTACTCACAGATTCCTATTTGAGACAATAGAAGTGATGAGAAGAAAATTTCCACATCTTCCACCTGCATCTAGTTCATGGACTCTGACTTCTGTCCAGTTATGAGGGGTAAATCACCTGACTGTTCCCCTAGCAAAGGCCAGTCTTTCCACGTATGTTCCAGATCCCATCCCCACTTGCAAATCCCTAAGTCCTTCGAATCCTTCCTCCCTTTCTCCCTCCCTCCCTTCTTTCCATACTGGACTTTTCCTATCAGCCCATAAACATACTGTTATTTCTGCCATCATAAAAGCTTTCTCTTGATTCTGCTTGCCCCTTCATTCACCACTGCATTTTCCCTCTCTCTTGTACATTCAGACTCTTTAAAAGAGTTGCCTATATTTGCTCTAATTATCTCTTGAGACCATTGTCATCAAGCTTTCATATCATCCCTCCTCTCAAACGGTTTTTGTCGAGGCCATCAAAACCTTCATGATACCAAATGCAATGGACTGTTCTCAGTCCTCATTTTCCCTTGACTTATCACCTTAACACTTAACACAAATGATCCTTCCCTCTTCCTGTAACAACTTTCATCACTTGGCCTCTAGACCACCGCACTCTCCTTTCCTCCTGCCTCTGCTCCAGCCACGTTGGCCTTCCCGCTCTTCCTCAAACCTGCCATGCATGTCCCTACCTCAAGGCTATCTATTGAGCATTTAGTGCTTTATAAAAACAAAACAAAACAAAATAAAGCCACTATATTTATGCTCATTTATACTCCCCCAGTTTGGGGACAGTCATGTGTGTTGGGGGGTGGGGGGCAGTTTAAGCATAATTTGCTTGCTATTTGCTAAATAAAAATTCTTTCTGTGTGAAATGATTATACTTAAGACCCTGTGACTTATGTCGTTTTACAGACTTGTTATCTCTCCATTTTGCAACTTCCCTAAATCGTTGACCTCCTCATTGTCTTGTGCATTTTTTCAACCACTCTGGCTCATTTTAAAATTATGGTTCTTTTACTTCTATTGGGGTATTCTCAGAACTCATTGGCACCGTAGACATAGAAGAAGATTGAAGGTATCCCTAAAACATAAGTAGAAATTCACAGATGACAGAGGTCAGGGTCATGACCATGTCTTCCCTCCTCCAGGGCCTGTGAGGGAAAGAACACAGGCTGGGTGCTGGCTCAGCCACATAATTGGCAGTGCGACCTCGGGCAAACCCCGTAACCTCCAGGAGCCTTCCTTTCTCATCTGTAAAGGGAAAAGGCTTGAACCAGTTCATCTCTGAGGCCCTTTGTTGCCCTAACAATCTGTGACCTTGGGCAGGGGCACCACTCAGGCCATAAACACCTGCTAGATTATATTGAGGTCTCTCCTTTTTCTTACCTGCTCCTTGCCAGCTTTCATGTGAAAATTTTCCACCCAGCAGCAACAGCAGAGGCAAAGCACTTACAGCAGGTGCCACCCATGCCTGCCAAATCTCTCTGCAGCCTAGCCACTGCCTGCAGGGATGGGCTTTTGCGTGACATTGGCCAGCTTTAGTCCCCTTCCACAAATACACTTGCAAATACTGCCTTGAAGAGGGAGAAGCTGCCAGGGGTACTGGCAGTGAGTTTTATAGTGATTTTTTGATGCTTTCCATGTGACTGTGGGTCTGAGGGCGGTGTGTTTGGTTGGGTTGTATTGACAGATTTCCCATGGATGTGGTTTACACCTGCTGGCCATACAGGAGACAGAGTGTGGCGAAGAGCTCCTTGTTCTCTGGCCCTCTGCGAGTCTCTGTGCACGGTGCTGGTTGTCTCTGCAGCTTTGACCTCTGCCAGCCTGCCTGCCATTGCGCCTGACACGTGGCTGCCAGGGAGGAGAGCCTCGGAGTGCTCAGCTTAGACATGCCAAGGCCACTCTTGGAAAGTGTTTTCCCTGAAAGGATGCGGGCAGGGATGAGGGATGACCATGAAAGCATGCTGCGGCGGGCCAGGCTGTGGATTCGCCGCATCTTTAATCCTCGCGATAGCCCTTCCAGGGGAGGCTTTCCAGGAGTAGCAACATCAGCACTACCTGACTTGGATTGTATGATGAAACACTTTAAGAAAGGTTTATCTGGAGGCTATGGGGTTAAGATGACTTCGGGAAAGCTCCACACCCTGTGCGAGTTAGAATGGCCCACCTTTGGGGTGGGATGGCCCGTGGAGGGTACTCTAAACCTTCCTATGGTTAGAGCTGTATACCGAGTGGTGACAGAGACCCCTGGGCACCCAGACCAGTTTCCATTCATAGATTACTGGTTGCAAATCACTGATCAGCTGCCTCCTTGGGTTCGGTTCTGTGCAAATAGGCAGGGACAGTGTAGGATCTGTGTGGCCCAACCAGCTCTGAGGACAAGCAAAGAAAAGCTGGCAAAGTTTATTCACCAAGCAGACCCCTAAGAAGAGCCCCCTGTGCCTCCACCCTATCTAACAGCTGCTCCACCAGTTCCCATTCAGCCTCCTCACCCTTTACCAGACAGCCCTCCGCCATCTGTGTCTCCACTGCCTCCAAATCCAGAGTGCCCTCCAAGCCCACGGCAACTTTGCTCGGCCAACCAATCAGCTCAAAAGCCCACAGCCCTGCAGATGACCTTGTGAGAGGCCTGCGGCCCACCCCAGGTCAATGAGGATGGCTCTGTCTAGCCAGGACACCCAGTCCTTTATTATCAGCCCTTCAGCACCACCGACCTTCTCAACTGGAAACAGCACACCCAGTCCTATTCAGAAAAGCCACAGCAATGACTGACCTTCTTGAGTCCATTTTTTACACCCACCAACCTACCTGAGACGACTGCCACCATCTCCTCCTGACTCTCTTCAACACCGAGGAATGCTGCCACATCCTGTCAGAGGCATGGGAATGGCTCCTAGGGCAGGCACCAGCTGGTACAGTAGATCCTGCAGCCTGGGCCCTGAGGGCTGCACCGGACGATCAACCCAACTGGGACTTCAATGCCCCAGCTGGGAAGGGCTCTCTTCATAAATACGGACAAGCCCTGCTGAAAGGACTGAGTGCAGGAGCCAGAAAACCAACCAATATGTCCAAGACAACAGAAGTGCACCAAAAGCCAGATGAACCACCCATGGAGTTCTATGAGAGACTGTGTGAGGCATTCCTGGTGGATACCCTTTTTGACCCTGAAACACAGGAAAACCAAAGCATGGTCAATGTGGCGTTTGTGGCCTAGTCTCATGCTGACATCCAGTGTAAGCTTCAGAATCCTGAAGTCTTTGCTAGAATGAATGCCACTCAGCTGCCGGAAGTCGCAAACAAGGTGTTTGTCAACCACGACCAGGAAGACCAAAAGGTAGGCGAAAGGCGCATGAAGCAGAAGGTGTCCCTGCTGGCTGCCACACTGGGGAACCCAGGTTTGGTAAAGCAGACTGCTCCCCCTCGGAAAGGGGAAGCCAAGAGGAGACTGCCACTACATCGTGACCAGCGCGCCTATTGCAAAGAAACCAGCCACTGGAAGAATGAAGGTCCCCATCATAAAGAGACAGCTGAAGGGTCAAAGAAGTTCAGTCAAGCCAGCAGAGGAAGGTGCCCATCTGAGCTAGCCGTCCAAGACCTTATTGGCCTGGCTGAAGTAACATCAGGATAGGGAGGACACTGATCCTGGTCCCCCGGGAGCCTATGGTCACAAGGAAAGTAGGGGGCCAATCAATGACTTTTATGGTGGATACTGGAGCTGAACACTCTGTGGTGACCACACCTGTGGCTCCCCTCATAGGTCGAACAGCAACTATCACTGGGGCCACAGGGGACGGGACTGCCCATTCATTCTGCAAGGCCCGCTCATGTCAGCTGGCAGGCCACTAGTGACTCATGAATTCCTGGGCTTTCCAGAGCACCCCATTCCTTTGCTGGGCAGAGACTTGCTGACAAAGCTTGGGGCACAGATCATCTTTGTCCCTGGGAAGCCCGCAAGCCTCACCCTGGGGAGCAATCCAGCTCTAATAATGTCTGTGACCGTGCCCAGGGAAGATGAATGGCATATTTATTCTCCAGAAAGAGAACAAACGAATCCAACTATCCTGCTAGAAGAACTGCCTGCTGTCTGGGCAGAAAAGGGGCTCCCAGGTTTAGCCAAAACCCATGCACTCATTGTGGTGGACCTGAGGCCAGGCGCCACTCCTGTCAGGCAGAGGCAATATCCAGTACTGCGAGAGGCACGTCTGGGAATTCGGGACCACATCCAATGCCTGTGTCATGCCGGAATTCTGATCGAGTATCAGTCTCCCTGGAACACCTGGGGACCCTGACACTAGTTAAAAACACCAGTGCCCACTGCGTCCCCCAGCCTCCTGCCTTGATTGATCTGCACAGGTATAGGTTTGTGTTCTCATAAGCAGCTCACTAAATTCCACCTTGCAGTGGGGCTGAGCAGGCTTTGCTCTGGGTCATCTATCTCCATCTCCTCTGAGTTACCCACGCGAGAGACCCCCACCCAGCTCTGTGGTGGTCTCCCTGGGAGGAGCTGCCCTGTGCCCGGAGCCGGGAGGAAGACGAAGGTGGACACCTCCCCTTTTTCATCATCTTCCCAAGGTCATCAGGGCATCTGGGCGTGCAAAATCCTTTATGGAAGGTTCAGCTAGGAGCGGTGGTGCCTGCAGAGGGGGGCCATCTTCACCTTTCCCCTTTCCCTGGTGTTTCCCTCGGGTCCCTCAGTCTGAGACCAAGTCCCCAGGGTAGGGCAAAGGTGGGCCTCAAGTTTCCAGTTACCTCTGCTTTTTCTTTCATTTTGTTCAAATACATCCACATCTACGTTTCCCAAGCTCAAACTTTACTGACAGACAGGACAGTATAAAACCACAGAAAGAAGGGCGTGTTTCTGCACGCACCTCCAGGTTGGCCCTGACCTGCCCCCTTTGGTGTGTGGCTTCAGAACCTCCTTGTTTACTGCCTTCCGCCCAGGAGACAGAGCCCCCCGGGAGTGTGCGTGGGGAGGGGAGATGGAAAGAGGGAAGAAGGGCCGCACGTTTGGCACCCGGAGCCTGGGGCGGGCTTGAGTGTGCAGGGAGCTGTGGGTTCCGAGGTGGGAGTGGATGCCTAGGATGGGGTCACTGGCTTCAGAGTGAAGAGGGGGGCCTGACTCTGTGTGTGGCAGGGGAGCCGGAGCTGCCCCGAAAGCAGGGGAGGCAGAGGGGCTGCGCCAGGTGAGAGGTGGGTAGGGGCTGTGCCGACCTCCGGGGGACATGGCCGCACTCCCCAGGCCTCCAGTGGACCCCTCCGGCCTCACTGCCACAAGCTTCCTGACAGACCAGGAGGAATGCCTCCCTCCCCCCGCCAAAAGGCTCTGCTTTCATGTTGTTGACATCACAGTATTTTTGATCTAATGGGTTTCATGAGGCACTTCACCTGCTTGTTTTCACTTTTGCTAGTGGGGTGACTGGGGTCACAGCTGAGGATGTGGCTCAGGTCATTTTGCCATTGGACCATGGGCCATGCTGTACCAAGAAGGCAGGACCACCCTCCACCTCCCTGGGCTGCCACTTAGTCCAGAATCTGCTCTGGACTTTTCCAGCCTGAGCGATTTCCAGCCTGAGGGAAGACAGCTGAGAGGCCACATCCTTGCAGAGGGCAGCTGGGCAGGAGGGGACAGCGTTCTGCTGGCAAGGGACTGGGGTTTCAGGACACAGAGGAAGGATTTTGGACATTGGGGTGGGTGGGGGAAGGGCTAGCACAGGGCCTCGTGGGGACTGCGGCTGGGAGATGGGGTGCGGCTTTCTGTGGTGACTGGCTTGAACAGGGCAGGGGGCCCAGGGAGGCCCAGGGCACCTGCACCACAGCTGGGTCCCCACAGCAACACCAAAGCCTCAGGACACCAGGGGTTGTCTCATGCTGGACTCCTGGGGACAGTCTTCCTCCAGGTTCTGACTCCAGGTGGAGGACAGGCCTGGGGTTAGCCCAGGGGGACCTCTGTTCCTTTACCCTGGTGGTCAGAGTGGGCCCACGGCCGCAAGCTTAGAGATGCACTCTTTATTCCTAAGTAGTTTATAAACAGCTCCCCAGACTTTTCCAACCGGGTTCATTCTGATTTGGCTGATTAACAGCTGAGGCCTGGATTTCCCGACAGGGCTGTTTCCATGAACTGAGTGAGTACAACCTGCAGCTCTCCAAGGTGTGGGGAAACATGTAAAGCAAGCAGTAGAAGTTTTACTTTTTAAAAAAATTGCATTGGCAAAAGTGGCTTGAAATAAGAGTAACTGATATAAGTAATAGTAATTCAATGTATCTGGGTAAAGGTCTTTTGGAAACTGAGAAAGTAAATGATTTCAAGTGATTGGATAAAAATGCTTTTCAAAATTCAGGTGGTTTCCAAGTCTGTCCTTTCAACAAAAATTGAAGGAAAGCCCAATCAAGTTATTAGCTGATACAAGTTAAGTTAAAAGAAATTGATGATAGATCATTATGTGACTTGGGGCATGTAACTGAAATACATTCAAGGAATTGGGTATATTGCTATTATTTTTTTTTTCATTTCTGTCTGCTTTTTTGTGTAAACAAGTTTTCTCAGCATTTACATCTATAAACATAAAAAAAATCAGAATAGAATGTTTATTCTTAGAAACATAAACTGATTGAAAAAATAGTCTTAACCATAGCATTAAGAAGTGTGCTTCAACAAAATTTTATTTTTATATTTAATAAGTACTTATCAAATTTATAATCTTTTATATGGCTTTGAGCTTAAGTTTGTAAATCTAAAGCATTTTGCTCAGGAGATAGTAAATATATATGTGTATACATGTATACGTGTTCATATATATATATACATATATATATAATTTTGCTGCATAGCAAATGTAGATACTACGTTAGGACAGAATTATGTGGGAAGCGAGGAATGGACATGAGTTCATGAAGACCAGGTGTCTAATTGCTAGAGTATTCAGACATCACTGGATATATATATTAAGGGTGATGTCACACTTTTATTTTAAAAGTCAATCTTTACAATTATGTCAGAGGTTGCATTTATTTCAGTCAAGGCAAGCCAAACTCTGATGTCAGACTAAAAAATGTCAGGATCTGAACCTGCATGGAAGAGGCGGGGCCCGGGCGCGGACTGGGTGGGCCAGGTGTGGTAACATGCTTCCTGGAGGAGCATGTTGAGGGCGCTGGTGGGTGGGTTTGAATCTGGTCTGAGCATGGGAAACAGCGGGTCCTGGGGACGAGGTGAGCTCTGTGGTGCTGGCCCATGAACGGCTGCAGGCAGGGGACTGGGACCGGGAGCATGTGATACTTTGTGCCATCCCTATGCGACTGAATACAGAGGACCTCCAGCCTGGACCAGGGGCTGACCCCGGAGAGGACCTCCCTGAGCCCTGGGTCTGGGACTGACCTCTGAGATCAGTTCCCTGAGCCCTTGTGCCTGGGAAACCTGTCCTCAAATATCTCTCCTAGTTCTGAGATGAATGATTTGCTCCAGGTGATGGGGGTTTTCCAAGGTGACAACGTGACAGGGATCTCTTTTTAATTCTCATCTTAAGTCAGTGCTAGACCTCCTGTGTGAGGAGCACCCTGCCTTGGGATGTGGAGACGGTGGCTGCAAGGTTGGATGACCTCTCATCTAGAAGGTGGCTCTGGCTGGAGGGGAGCGGCCTTGTGCACACAGTGGTGGGTCACTTTGAGAGAGAGAGAGAGAGAGAGAGAGAGAGAGAGATTGAGTGTAAGTTGGAAGATCAGTAACCCTTAAAGAACTACAATTGCAGAGAGAAAGTGGGGAGTGTGGCAGTAAATCCGGTAGTCTAATGGAAGTGGATTCCTGTGGTTAAGACCAACATGCCAAGAATTACACTTGGAAATAGAGCAAACCAAAAGAGTTACCAGAATCACACAAAGCAAAGAAGGCCCCAGTTTAAGGTGTGTGGCTCTGTGTGGTTGCTTGCGCCTCTTTGGAACGTTGTCTATTTAAACTCTTGACTGGGTACCAGCTATGATCACTCATCAAGCTTGTTCCTGCCCACGTGGCCAGTCGCAAGCTGTGCTCATAGCTCAGCCATCTGAGTTGAGGGATGAGATGGCCACACTTCAGTGGTGCTTATGTAGAGAAGTTATTTTCCATTCTTGTTGGTTTAATTTAAGTGCTGAGATCTTGGGGTTCTGTATTTAAGATGACTCTGCCCCCACAATTATTGCCATTGGTACCAGTAATTTTCCATATCGCTCTACTTGTTACATGTATGTTACTTCATTGGGTTGATGTCTTTCAAACCAGGGACTGCTAGCACTAGGTGGTGCAAATGGAAAATAGAATTTGTTTGGGGAAACACAAGCAGGGAGAGAGGTTACACACAGTCCCTGAGCTCTCATCCTGCAGGGGTGGGGAGAAGTGTGCTGTGGTTGGGAGCACCTGATGCACACCCTTGAAAGCTCTCAGGTGACCCAGAACCACACTCCGCATAACCAGGGGACTGTGACAGCGATTTTCTTGTTGGAGGAATGGTGCTTTAGGAAGGGAGAGTCTTCAGGATTTAGCAGCTGGGCTCAGTCTGTTCTGAGCTGACTCAGACCTGGAGGAGCATCTTGCGAAGGTGCTAAAAAGGGAGAGAAGGTGAGCCTCCTAGAACTGTTGGGTTTCTCTTTCCTTAGTTGGTAACTTCATTAACATTTAATAAAAACACGATGTTATCTTGATACTGTTCTCAGGGAAGAAAATATGGAAGTTATTTTTATTTTTTCAATTAATTTTTATTGCAGTGTATTTGATTCGCAGTGTTGTGTTAGTTTCAGGCGTACAGCAAAGTGAATCAGTTTCACATATACATATATCCACTCTTTCACATTCTTTTCCCATATAGGTCATTACAGAGTATTGAGTAGAGTTCCCTGTGCTGCATGCACAGTAGGTCCTTATCAGTTATCTATTTTATATATTTTGGTGTGTATATCTCAATCCCAATCTCCCAATCTATCCCTCCCTCCCCTTTTCCCCCTGGGGAGGGAAGTTATTTTTCAGATATTATAACTTCTTATGTCAGAATATTGTTAGAAACTGTCTATCATAGGTGGTACAGGGATTTTCTTGCAGTTTTGGATACTAACGTACCAAATTACATCCTGTAGGAAAAGGTATATTTGTGAATGCAAGTTTTAGTATGATTGTGTTTTTCACTAGGGTTACAAAATAAATGCCACATGAAAACCAGTTTGATCTGCCATGGAAAAACGTGAGGCATTTGTACAAGCAGTGTCTAAGGAGCTGACTGGAGAGTTCCTGCAATTCATTCAACTTAATGTAAATTTTATGTTTAGCTTTATTGTGATTTTGACTGTTAATGTACTACATTTTCCTAAAATCATCGTATCCACAAACGAAATACGGTCACCTCAGTGAATCTGTAGGGACCATGGTTTATTTTAAAAAGTAAAACAGAAGTATACACAAATAGACCTGTTGATGGGCAACTACTCACAAATGGTATTTCCTGCTTTCTTTTAAAAGGGTTGTTGAAAGGATGTTAAGTGGTGTAACAGTGTGCTTCTAATTACTTAAATGTTTATTGATCTCTTGCTACGTGCGTGGCATAGTGAGGAAGACATCATTTGTGGTGGGTCCAGGTATGTAAATACATCAGAGTAAGGGCTGAGCTGGGGCAAGAATGGAGGGGAACCCAGATTTAGACATAGAATGTTCCCCATCCCAAAGGAAAGGCTATGGAAGCTGAGATCTAAAAGGTGAACAGAAGTTAGCCAGTCAAAGAGGGACATGGGGAAGGACCGCTCTAACCAAAGGATTCACTCTGAAGGCTGGAGAGGCACCTTGTGCTTGAACTAGAAGATGCTGGGTGTAGAAACGCCAGCTGAGGAAGAGGGCAAGAGGTGAGCCCTGGGCTGAGACATAGACCCTTCTAAGGAGTTGAGACTTAATCCTGAGAGGAACAGGGCCTTTAAGCAGAGAGTGACCTGTGTGCAAAAGAACAAAAGGGGGAGAGAAAGCTCGTGGGGCAAAAGAGATAGAGTCAGAAAGATGAGAAACTTCCTTTTGGAAGTATTCCTTTGGCTGCACATGAAGAATAGATTGAAGAGGGTGACACAAGATGCTGGAGAGTAAGGAAGAGGCTGTGTCCTACGTGACAGAGGTTGAATCAGGATGTGGATGTGGGTGGGTGTCAGCCCATGTGCACTGTTGGGTGGTGGCAGGAGGGACTGGGTGTGGGCCAGGGAGGGTCCCAGGTTTCTGAGTCGGAGTGCCACTCAGCAAGGTCATGAAGTGGGAAGAAGGCAGCTTGGGGGAGAAGATGGGCTCCTTTTGGACGTGCTGAGTAGCAGCCAGGGAATGTGTGTGAGGAGGTGTGCAGTAGGGGATGGAGAGGCAGGCCTGGTGCCCAGGAGGGAGCTCTGGGCCGGAGACAGAGACTCAGGGTCATCAGCTCCAGTTGGGAGCTTAAGTCATGGGTCATCTACGTCGAGTAATAAGAGAAAAGGCCTAGCACAGAACTCAGGAGAAACCCAACTTTAAGCCACCAACTCTAAAATGCTCATGACCTTGGGGAAGGTGACACATACCTCACTTGTTCTGATCATGCAGCGAAAATCAAATTAGCAACAGCTAAGAATTAGAGAGGAATCTCACCATGAATTTGTTGCTACAACATTTATGAGGTTATTTCTTTTATGAGAGAGAAATGAGCTTATAAAATGATTCAATATTATAAAATGGAATCCTGTAAACTTAAAAATAACCAGCACAGACTCACAGGCGGCACATCACCATGGAAGTGTCTACAAGGGCAAACTCTTTAGATGTCAGGTAAATGTCTGCTTTGTTAGCGATAGGAGTGTAGAAGCTTTGAAGTCTAAAAGAGAGCTGTTACAAACGATGTTCTGTCGTGTTAACTAAAGCCACAAACTAAATTGATGAAGTTGAGCTAAGTTAGTATTACTTTAAAAATCAAAAGGCAGAAGGGCGGCCCGGTGGCATGGAACCATGCAGCACATCCATTCCAGCCCCCTCTCCCTGCCCCCGACCCCAGAGAGCCTGGAACTGTTGCTTGGTGGCCAATGTCTGGGTAGAATGCAGAATTAGCCCTTGTGTTAGTAAGGCATTAGTTTCAGTTTATCCATGGCAAGTTTTATGAACACCTAACACCTCAGTCACTGTATCACTTTTAGTTAAACATAAAAATGGAAACGTAGAATTGCATATCACTTGGTTTAAGTTGAATGATACGAAATGTTATTTTTTAGGGCAGAATAGTTGAATAATGGCAATTTCACATCATCAACCTCATAAGAACTAAAGAAAAGACTTATTTTAAGCCAGTTTGAAAGATACAAGGTGGCCCTCTCCCAATACAGTCAGTTCTGCTTTAATGTGACATACACATTCCTAAAAATTGCTGCACACTGCAGGATGGGCAGTGAAAGCCAGAGAGGCTGTGGGAAAATGGGGTTGGGGCATAACACTGAAAACTTCACAAGTGACACTTTGGAAAATGAGAGGGACCTAACAAAAAACACAGCAGTTTTATACATATTAAGTCACTATGGGGTATATAGATGCCATCGTAAATATAACACATCGCCTTGAAAGGGACCCGAGGTTTGCAGGTGGAGGTGGGCAGCCTTCGGACCCCATGTGGAAGGAAGAGGAAGAGAACAGAGCAGGCTGGAGAGGGGAGTGCAGGGAGTGGCCAGGGCCTTGCTGGGGGCGGGAGGGCCCCCAGGTGTGCTTGGCCTCGCTCAAAGCACATGTGGGCTTCCCAGGGCGGGCAGGCGTCGTTTTGTCCCCACAGGTGTGCTCAGACTCCCCTCAGTGGGCAGTTTTCTGAATTCATCTGGGAAGGAAATCCCACATAAGCAAACTGGAAATTCGCCTTTGCTCAAATTGTTCCCTACGTTATCGATCGTGTTGGAAAAAGCTTGAGTTTCAAGACAAGAGTTACAGAGCAGAGCTGACTGTGCCACACTCAGCGGTTGAGAACGGAGGGCAGAGGGGCATGGAGGGCTCAGGACTGCAGGGAGTTCTGCCACATAGCTGATACCTCCTGAGTGCCTTCTGTGTGCCGGGCTCTGCTCTGTGGGCACACGAAAAGCAGAGTTTCTGCCCACACGGTTTATTTCTGGTGGTGGAGGGAGAGAAACAAGACAGGTGTATAGATAACCGAGCAGGTTGGAGGGTGGGAGGGGAAGGGTAGTTTGATCAGGGATCTGAATGGGGTGTGTGGAGTTTGGGAGAGAGAACTCTGGACAAAGGGGACAGATGGCCCTTGGACAGCTTGGGTGGGTGTCCCGCGAGAGGAAGCTGGTAGCATTAGGATGGAGAAGTGGCCTTGGAGGGCCCTGAGGGCTGCTTCCCCTGCCTAGTGAGGAGCCCTGCCCGGACCCGCCTGCCCCTCCTCTCCAGCGTTCTTAGTCTTCCCGTACTCTTTTCGCATCATTGGCGAGTCAGTTGCAGGTGGTGTGTTTCATGATCCCTCATTATTCCCGTGGGTTTTCCTAGAACAGAGACACTCTCCTGTAGAGTCACAGTAAAACCTTCAAAGCAGGAACTGGATGGTCACCCGCAGGGCATGTTTCCAGGTCTTTTTGCCCAGTCTGGTGTCACGCTCTCTGCTCTGCTGTCCTGACTTGCTGGTCTCTTTAATCCAGAGAGTTTCACAGCCCCTACCCCTTTTCATGACTGACAGTCTTGAGAAGTGCAGGTAGCAGTTTTGTGGCCTGTCCTTCCCTTGCCCTTGTTTGCTGATGTGGTTAAGTTTGTTTACATGTTTTGGAGGAGCTGCATGCCTAAATGGTGTGAGGACCTCCTCAAGGAGGCACGTGTTGTCAGTTTGTCCCGTTGTTGGTGCATTAGTTTTGATTAGTCACCAGGGGTGGGTGGGGGGAGAGGAAGGTGTCCACCAGATTTCTCCACTGTGAAGCTGTATTTCCATCTTCATAATGAACAGCGATCTGTGGGGAAATAATTTGAGACTAGGCAAAGTCCCTGCTCTTCATCCAAGTAGTTGATGATTCTTGCCTGAATCGATTATTACTACGATAGCTACAAAACTGTGATTTTCCAATCCCATTTTGCTTCTGTATTTCTTCATTGCTATTCGATAGCATGCCAATGCCATAAGTTACTTATTGGCTATTGTTTATTTATTATCAGTATGGCCTCATTGATTCTTATTTTATTCAAAGGTTTATAACCCCTTACTGTGGCTATTTTGGGGCTCAGATTGTACCCAGCTGGATTCAGGTTGGAGAGCAGACACTTAGCATTCAGTCGGGCTGGCTGCAGTAATGTTGCTGGTACTTTTATCATTACTTTAGCTCTGGAATATTTTTGCAATGTAATTATAGGCCTGGAGTTGGTGGACATCTGGATGGGTTGATTTCAGGGAGGGTTTTGGCTAAGTGGGTGAAGATTACTAGGGGGAGGAGGAATCTGCTACTTTCTGTCTGATAATCCCTGTAATTTTCTCTTTTAGGAATGGACTTTGAAAACTACAGCCAAACTTTTGAACTTGTAACCAAGTTAGCGCATAAACTTTTCTTTTTTTTTTTTAATTTATTTATTTATTGGCACACGGGCTTAGTTGCTCCGCGGCATGTGGGATCTTCCTGGAGCTGGGATCGAACCCGTGACCTCTGCATTGGCAGGCGGATTACTTAACCACTGCACCACCTAGGAAGCCCCATAAACTTTTCTTTTGATGCCAAGGATAGAACTAATTTGTTGTGTTTGAAATGTGCTATTTATTTTGAAGAAAGATACTTCTGACCCTTTCAACCTAAATGAATTGCTGGATGAATTATCAAGGAAACAGAAAGAAGAGCTGTGGCAAAGGCTCAAGGCTTTATTAACTGATGTGTTGCTGGAGAGCCTGGGGGATGGATGGCAGCCAGTGGAAGCCCCTGGTGGAGATGGTGTGGAGACAGAGCAGGGCTCACGAATAGTAGCACTGGGCTTTCAAAAACAAATGTTCCTTTTCTTTGTTAAAAGATAATTGTTTATTGTGTATAGTTGAATTTTAAGTTAAGGAAACATTTTAAAGTTAGAAGTCAGTCAAGAATATGAGAAGTCTGGACTTCCTAGGTGGCACAGTGGTTGGGAATCCACCTGCCAGACACGGGTTCCATCCTTGACCCAGGAAGATCCCACATGCCGTGGAGCAACTAAACCCATGTGCCACAACATTTGAGCCTGTGCTCTAGAGCCTGTGAGCCACAACTATTGAGCATCTGTGCTGCAACTACTGAAGCCCACACACCTAGAGCCCGTGCTCTGCAACAGGAGAGACCAGCACAATGAGGAGCCCACACACCACAACAAAGAGTAGCCCCCACTCACCACAACTAGAGAAAGCCTATGTGCAGCAACAAAGTCCCAACACAGCCAATAAAAAAAAAAGAATATGAGAAGTCTGTTTAATGCAGTTATACCCTTTTCTGATCCTACCATTATTAATTGAGTATTCAGTGTTGGTATTCTTTTCAGAAGGCTGACTTGTGTTCACTTTTTGGAATAAGTGTCAAGTGTGGCTTGATTTTTATGAATTTAGTAACTTTCACATTTAAAAATTAAGTTTTAAGTTGGTTTTAGTTTACTTGTTCTTTGATTTTTTTCATTTATAGGAAAAAAAACAGAAATAATTCATGCAGTTACATCTGTAATTCTTGCTTCTGTGTCTGTAATAAAGGAAAGTGGGAATTATGAAGCCTCACTGGAGTGTGCTGTTATAGTAGGTGATAAGTTGGCTTAGCTGTAATGTGATGTGTGTACAAGTGATGTGTCTGAGTGACACTCAGTAAAAGGAAGACCCCAGCAGTGGAGAAGCAGAACTTTGCAATCAAGCTCTTGTGCTTCGGCTAAAAAAAAAAAAAAATGAGCAAAGGAGCATTCTTTTAGGGGCTCTCCTGAATTATTATTTAATTTAAGCCATATGTAAATGTTTCACATGGTGAAAATGTGCATTACTGAGCAACTGACTGCTGTTTAGGGGTTTTTAGAAATGTCTTATTTGACCTTGAGGACCAAGGATAAGAGCTGATAAGAGGGAAGATTTCTCAGCTGCTAATTACTGCCAGACAGTTCAAGTTAGCCCAACATTTATGACATTGCATTTTTTTCTATAAATATGTTATAAACATGACCTGAGGAATAATTGTTAACTCTTACAGGAGTTTTACTATACTAATATTTATATCATGATACTTTTCAAATTGTAACTAAACCGTAAAACTATAGTTATTAATTTAGTAGGAACACTGATCTGAACTAATGAGAGGATCTGATTATATAACGTATGTATAAATTACAGATATGAAAGATTCAAAAGTAACTTTTAGTAATGTCCTTTAAGAAAAATCTCCCAAGTAGTCTCACCTCCGACTGTGAGAATCTGATTAGTTCCATGTGACAGAGTCTCAGTTCCATGCATCTGTTTAGTATGCTGTTTTATTCAGACTTCTTGCCTTGAAATAATGTGTCTTATTAAGAAGGGACCCTAATCAGTATGAAGGTAGCTCCCAAATGCTTGTGGGTGTTAGCACCAGTTTATCTTCAGCCTCCAAACGTGCTTTCTGAAATGGTGAGTGCTAACATTGTGGCCAGTCCCATTACTTCAGGAATTTCACATTGGAGTAGTGGCCCTCAGATGCCTGTGGATTGCAGTTACGACCACATTATCAGTATTTTAAATTAGTTCTTGAGCTGTTCTGTTAATAACAGCATTACAGTTTTTGTATTTGTTACAATAGTTGCTTTTACTATTTTTCACCAGTGAGCCAGAACTTGAGGCTGACCAATTGGTGGTCACCGGGCCTGGCCTGGCTCTGCTGCCCAGTGTGGCCGTGGGTGTCCCTGCCCTCCAGTTTGGAGCCTCAGTGTCTGCCTCTTGTAGATGAGGAGTTTGGACAACAGGCCCTCTTTGGGTCTTCCAGTTCTAAAATTCTCTGTTCTACTGGGTCTGCTTTCATAATAGTGGTAAAACAATTTTTTTTAAATTAATACCATTTGTATCCCATAAATAATGTACAAATCTCTGGCAAGTTAAACATAAACTAATATTTGCTTGGCAAACCTTTGAAGTCATAGTGCTCTACACGGTTGGATCTGGAGGAACACCGGTTCCCTTCACTCACTGCACAACAACTGATCGGTTGCAGGTATTTTGTACACACTGCCCGAGTCTGACTGAGAGCTGTGGGAGTCCATCCAGGATCTGTGTGTGATGGGGTGGGAGAGGGGCCTACCTGCTGAGAAGGACATGGGCAAGACTGCTTTCGTGGTGCTGCTGAGGTGGAGTCTCAAGACGAAAACAGTGTGTCCACTTTCCAAAATACCTGCTGTGCTTTACTTGAAAAGTACATGTGTTTATACAGGTTAGGAACTGTGTTTGCTTGTGAGAGGCCTGACCCGGTGGCTTCCAGTTAGGGGTTTTCACCAGAGGATGTTCAGAGGTGGGCAGTCGAGCATGGGCAGAGGCTCCACATGTGGTCATACACAGGCTTTGTCTTCCTTGGTGTGTGGCCTTTGAGAGGCTCTCCCCATGGTGGGAATTGCTCGGGGGAGAACAGAAGGGTGTGGGGGGGTCAGGGAGAGCCTGCAGACCCGAGGAGCGGCCACGGAGGGGCTGTGGACTGCAGCCCAGGCCTGAGGAGACTTCCGTGGGGCCAACAGAGAGCATGGTGGGGGTGGGTGTAACTTGGGCTGTTTCTCATCCTTCAGTCTTTGGTATACAATTCAGAAATCCAGGAAAAGGGCAGTGTTTTCCCCTGGTCAGACAACAGCAGATACTTATATTCATCTTAGAAAATGGGGCAAATGAATAAGAAGGAAAATAAGGAAGAGAAAAACGGTCCATAATCCCACAGCCATGGTGACCCTTGTGGTTCTAGGGATCCTCGGGGATTTCTCCCTGGCCTCCCCGCTCACATCTTTACTCGCTTGACACAGATTCCTGCAAGTGAAGTGTGTAGGTCAGTGGGTTTGAACTTGGAGTTCTTGGTACACATTGCCAACAGTGTTCTGTGACGCTCGCAGCTCATCACGGTCTTACACCCCCGGGAGAGGCCATCTCGCTGTGGTCCCCAGAGTAGTCAGTGTGATGGCAGGAAAGAAGCTTTCTGGCTGCGTCCTCAGCTGGGGCTCTGACTTCCCTGCTGCCATAGGATGGGTTGAAAATCCTTGTTTGTGTCAGAACGTCGCCTTGTGCCATCGTTGGTCTGTCTTTTTAAAATCCATTTTCCCTGCCATTTTTGGTCAGCTTTTAAATTAAGACTTCGTTGAACGTCTTCCTCGTGTCCCACACATGTGCCATGCACCATGGTAGCCACCAGCCACACGGACCATTTACATTTCAAGTAAGAAAGCTGAAGATTTGTTTCCTGGGTGGCACCAGGTCAGCTGCTCCACAGCCCAGCGTGGCCGATGGCCCTGCACCGGTCAGCACAGGCTCACGTCCTCGTCGCATGACACTGGTGGACAGCACTGGCTGTCAGCACCCCCACTTGCTTCTGCCTAGGTTTTAAGAAAATGTTCTCTAGAGCCCCATCTGCAAATTTTAAAATGTTTTGTCTTTTATTTCTTTCTTGATGATATAGAATAGTCTCATAGCTAATTTGAAATGTGACCTTGCCCTTTATAGAAGGACTCGGCCTTACTCTCTCCTTGTGGTCCCCAGGGCTCAGACCTCTGCCGGCTACGGCATGTCCATCAGGTTTTGTTCTGCTTTGATTATGATTTGGAGAGAAATAGAGAAATCAAAGACATGCTGCTTGAGTGCTTCATAAATATTAATTATATCAGAAAAGAAGAGGTAAATGGTTTTTCTTTTTTGGTGTGTTTGTGAACTGCTTTTTTGTGTGTGTGTGAACTGCTTTTTAATGGACATTTTCCCTAAGTTCGTGTGTTTGCTGTTTGCATCATGCTCAGTGTTGTCATAAAAGAGTCCCCTTAATGATCAAGAGCTATTATGTTTGTTGCAATTCCTTTTTACCGCATGGCAGTGTTAAGCAAATGTTCTACAAGTCATTGTGTATTTCATCATTAAATCAGATGGTAACAGGTGGCTGTGTGAATTCTCGGGGGACCATGATTGCATTTAAATTAAAGAAATTTAAATTTAATTGAGAAAGCACGTCCCCATGGATCAAATCTGACCTCTGCTCTAATTCCAGGTCAATTGGCATATAACTCAAAACCGTCATCACACAGAATTCTTGGTTCCTTTCTCTTACCCATACAGTAAATCCAAAGAGAGGCTTCTGGCCTAGTGCTTCACTGTCCACTGGTGATCACTCCCACACGTGGCTACTGAGCAAGCACATGAAATATGGCCAGTCCAGTTATGTCCTTAAGTGTAAAATACACATGGATTTAAAACTTAATATGGAAAAAGAATGTTAAATAGCCCACTAATAATTTTTATATATTTATTACATATTTAAATAATATTTTGGATGTTTTGTGTTATATAATATATTATTAAAGTTAATTTAATCTTTTTTACTTTTATTAATGTGGCTACTAGAGAATTAAAAGCTACAGAGTGGCTTTCCTGGTTCCTTTGGACATGCTGACTTCTTGTCTTAGGAGTTTTCTGTAGTCGTTTTAGATTGACTGTATTCCCATGCCAGGGATGCAAAACGCATTGTTTTTATGTAGAATATAGCCTTGTTTCTGATTGCTAGTGGCCTGGCAGACATGATTTGAGGCAAAAGGAGGCAGTTGTCACCCCTCCCTGAAGGAGGTGTGGGGAGGGACCTCCCAGAGGAGGAGGAGGAGCCCCTAAATGGAGAGTTTGCTCAAGGTCTCACCCTCACAGCCCACTGGGGGAGAGAAGGATTTGACTCCAGTTTGTCCACTCCCCATGCACCATCTCTGTCAGAGCGGTTAAAGGGCTGTACCCGTTTGCTGACCACATTAGCCAAGACTTTCAGCCCTTGGGGTCAGAAAGGCTGTGTTCAGACCTCTGTTTGTCCACTGAGTAGGTGGTGACCTTCATCACACTGCTTTCAACCTCAGTATTTCCTTCTGTAAAACCAGACCAACACTTGGCCTCTCCCAGGATTCCCGAGAGGGGCACATAAGGTCATTCTTAGAGGCTTTAGGGCCTGCAGGGCAGGAGGTGCTGTTGCTGCTCTCCCGTCATCAATGCTGGGGAGACACTGGATGCATGGCCTCTGCCCTGAGTGTCCCCTGGTTGTTGTGAAATTTGGGAGAGGAAGGAAGTTAAGAGTGGATTCAGACAAATGAACTTTCTTTATATTGACTCATACACAGCAGCTGATGAGTCGTGCTTGTGTAACACATATGTGTGCAAGTGTGTTTTAAAACTCCCTCTTTTTTTAAAACTGAGGTGCTCTTTTGAATTTAAGATATCTAAACTTACTTTCCTAATCAGTCATGAATTTGGTCAGGTCAGTTTCCAGTCATTCCAGGTAATGATAAAACTCTTCTATACTCTACTGGAAAGTTACTTCCAGTAACTACTTTAAACATTTTTTAATTTATTTTTCTGCACCGGGTCTTAGTTGCCGTGTACAGGATCTTTAGTTGTGCCATGAGGGATCTAGTTCCCCAATCAGGGATCGAACCCAGTCTCCCTGCATTGAGATCTTGGAGTCCTAACCACTGGACCATCAGAGAAGTCCCAGTAAATGCTTTTTCAAAAACTTGCCTATTGCAAGCATGGTTACCCTGCACTTTGTATCAGAGTATGTTGCATGTCTGTAGGATTCCGGACACTGCAGTGTGCTACAGAGCAGTGAAGAGGTGATGGTGCCCTTCACAGGAAACTCTTGGCAGACATAATTTATGCCCTCTGTAGAGAGTAGATACAATCTTGTTTTTTAGGTTCACATGTGCAATCTAGTAGTATGCATAAAAACTAATAGTACATGATATATGTGTGACATTTTATAACTACATATAATGTATGGGGACAATACGTATTTGAAAATTCTACGTTGGCAAATACTTAGCTTCTTAACTTCACAAGTCCTCAGTTTTCTCTCTTATAAAAGATGAAATGAAGTGATGTTCAGGTCCATTCCCACCCCCACAATGCTAGATTTCAAGCATTCTTTGATTTTAGGTTATGGAGACATCATGACAGAGCCGTTGAACTTGCCTGCTGGGTGGCGGGGTAGCTGTCTGGGTCACCCTGTGGTTGGACAAGAAGGTGGCTCTGAGGTGTCTTCTGCTCTGCCCTCCACGAGGAGCCTCCCACCCTCTCCTGCTGCCCAGCTCGGTCCTGCCAAGGCTCCTGCCACCATGACTGCGCAAGCCTGCCACCCAAAGGCTGTGCCTGAGTGCAGCTTCAGTGTGTAGATTCTAACTTAGACATAGGGATGCTTCCTTTGTTGGGTGTAGCAAACTTTAGTGCTACTACACTTTCAAAGAGTTGTTTGTTTTTTAGTTACTGGGAACTTTTTATTTGGTTGCAATTTTAACATTATATGCTATTTTTTAATTTATAGGAAAGAAGATTTCTTAGTTCTCTCTTCAGCTGGAATGTAAATTTCATTAAAGTGATCCATGGGACCATTAAAAACCAGTTACAGGGATTACAAATGTATGTATTAAAGGCAATTAATATATTGTGTTTAGTCTGGTTTTAAAAGTTTCCATTCGACCTGACTTTTAAATTATATTACTGTATTAGGAGCTTTAGAAATTCTCTCAAATTATTTTTTATTAAGTACTGTTGTAACACTGCACTTTTTTCCTTGCTATAGGAAACTGTTCTTTTTCAGTAGTGACACTGACATTAAGATTTTACTTTGTGGTAGTTCTTGAAATAGTCAAATTATTTGCCAGTTAAATCTCAGCTTCAATCCGAGTAAAGCCCTTGTCCCGAGCACTACTGATACCTTTAAACGTAATGTGCACTGTGCAATTTCCCCTGGACCGAGCTGTGTGGTTGGTGGGAAGAGTGTCTGGGTAGGGGGCTCGGAAGCAGTCTCTGGTGTACACTCCCCGCTGTCACGATCTGTGTGTGAGTTTCACCTCACACCTGTCCCAACCCTCTTATGAACGTCTCTTACAGATCGGCACAGCCCCGGTCCAAGGCTCCACATCTCCTCGCAGAGCCCGTGGAGGTGCACTCGCTTTCTGCTGTCTTTTCCCATGATCGTACGTACTCTCCCTGCGCTCACAATGCGAGTGTGAGTGTCGCCTTACACCTGTCCCAACCCGCCTGTGAATGTCCCCTCCAGACTATCACAGCTTCCAGTGAGCCTCCCTGCCTCCTGTCAGGGTGCACGCGAGTGCATCCGCTCCCTGCTGTGGCTCCCAAGGTTTCACGTCCTCTCCCTTCTGTCACCATTCTCATGGGAGTGTCACCTCACACCTGTAACTACCCACATGTGAATGTCCCTTCAAGAATCCCACAGACCCTTCTGAGCATGCCCGTCTCCTGTCACAGACCAAGGGTGGCGTCTGCTCCCTGCCGTCACAATCCGTGTGTGTCACCTCCCACCTGTCCCAACAAACGTGTGACGGTCCCTTCTGGACCGTCACAGCCCCTGCATGTGGGGTCCCAACCTCCTCTCAGGGAGCATGTTAGTGCATCTGCTCCCTGCCGTCCCATCCTAAGGTGACGCGTCTGCTCCCTACTGTCACAAGTGTGTGTCACCTCACACCTGTCCCCGTAAATGCGCGACTGTCCCTTCCGGATGGTGATAGCCCCCATTCGCAGGTCTCCACCTCCTGTCAAGGCCTGTGGAACTGTGTCTGGTCCCTGTTGTCACGTTCCTCTGTCGAGCATCCACTCCCTGTTCTCACAACCCGCTTCTGATTGTCACCTCACACCCGTCCAACCCAAGTGTGAAAGTCCCTTGTGGTCTGTCACAGCCCCGCTCTGAGGTTCCCTAACTCCTGTCATGGCCCACGGAACCTGTTCGATCCCTGCCCTCACCACCCGCCTGTGTCCCCCCACACCCGTGTCCATAGGAGGTCATCTGTCGCTGCTCTCACATCCCTTCAGGACTGTCACAGTACATGTCCAAGGGTCCCTGCCTCCTGACACGGCCCACAGTTGCACAATTCCCTCCCTGCTGTCACAGCCGTTGCGTGAGTGACTCATCACACCTGTCCCAACTCACACGTGAATGTCCCTTCTGGACTCTCACAGAGCTTGTCTGAGGGACCCCACCTCCCGTCAAGCTCAGGGGGCTTGAATCTGCTGCCTGTTTCCACATCCCACTTTTGAGCATCTGGTCCCTGCTTCCACAACCCTCATGTGAGTTTCAATTCACACATGTCCCAACCCATGTGTGAATGTCCCTTCTGGACTGTCACAGCCCACTTTTGAGTGTCCCCAGCTCCTGTCATGGCCCATGATTGTGCCCCCACTCCCTGCTGTGACAATCCACGTGTGAGTATCACCTCACACCTGTCCCAACGGACGTGTGAAAGTAACTCCTGACTTTCCCAGTGCCTGTTGGAGGATCCCCACCCGTTGTCATGGCTGGCAGGAGTGTGTCCATTCCTTGCTGTCATGTCTCACTGTTCATGCCTTCTCCCTGCTGTCACAACCCACGTGTGAGTGTCACCTCACACCTGTCCAAAACCACATGTGAAAGTGCATTACAGACTGTCACAGCTGCCATTCAAGAGTCCATAACTCCTGTCACAGCGCACAGAACGAGTTCTCTCCCTGCCAATGCAACCTGCGTGTGAATGTCACCTCACACCTGTCCCAACCAACGTGTGTATGTCCCCTCTGGGCTGTCACAGCCACCATCGGAGGGTTCCCACCTCCTGCCAAGAGCCCTGGGAGTTCACCCATAGCTGCTCTCATGTCCCACGTTTGCCTATCCAACCCCTGCTGTCACAACTAGCATGTGAGTGCCGCCACACACCTTTCCCACCCCACGTGTGAATGTCCCTTCAGGAGTGTCACAGTACCCATCTGAGGTTCCCTGCCTCCTGTCACAGCCCACAGCTGCACGTTTGCTCCCTGCTGTCACAAACTGCATGTGAGTACCTCCTCACACCTGTCCCAACCCACATCTGAATTTCCCTTCTGGGCTGTCACAGCCCTTGTCTGAGGCTCCCCAACTCCCATCAGGACCCCCAGGTGTGGGTCTGCTCCCTGCTGTCATGTCCCATGGTTGCACATCTGCTCCCTGAAGTCACACCCTGAGTGTGAGTGTCACCTCACACCAGTCCCAACCTATGTGTGAAAGTCCATTAAAGACTGTCACAACCCCAACGCAATGGTCCCAACCTCCCGTCAGGGCCCATTGCAGTGTCTGCACCCTGATGTCATGTCCCATGGTTCCTTGTCTACTCCCTGCTGTTGTGACCCGATTGTGAGTGTCATCTCACAGCTGTCCCAACCCACGTGGGACTGTCCCTTCTGGATCATCACAGCCCCCGTCTGAGGGGCCCCACGTCATGTCAGGATTGCACTAGTCTGTCTTCTCCCTGTTGTCACATTCCATGATTGAGCATCTGCTCTCTGGTGTCACAACGCAAGTGTGACTGTCCTCTCACTCGTGTCCCAACCCACCTGTGGATGTCCCTTCTTGACTGTCACAGCACCTTACCAAGCATCCACACCTCCTGTCATGCCTCATGGTTGTGTGTCCGTTCTCTGCTGTCACAGGCCTTGTGTGAGTGTAACCTCACACCTGTCGCAACTCACATGTGAATATACCTTCTGGACAGCCCCCAATAGAGGGTCCCCACTTCTTCTCAGGTCCTACGAGATTGTGTCTACTTCCTGCTGTCCCATCAGATGGTTGTGTGTCTGCTCTCTTTTTTCACAACCCAAGTGTAAATATCAACTAAAACCTGTCTCAAACCACATTGGAATGTCCCTTCAGGAACGTCCCATCCTCTGTTCAAGGGTCCCCCACCTTCTATCAGGCGCTGCGGGGGTGCAACTCCGCTCTGTCATTATGTACCACAGTTGTGAGTCTGGTCCGTACTATCTCAACACATGTGTGAGTGTTCACTCACTATTGTCCTAACCCATGTATGAATGTCCCTTCCAGACTGTCACAGGCCATTATCCAAGGGTCCCTAATTCCTGTCATGGCCGGCTAGAGAGTGTCCACCGCCTGCTGTCACACTCACGTGTTAGTGTTCCCTCAAACCTGCGACAACACATGTATGAATTTCCCTCCTGGAAAATCACAGACTTGCATGAGTATTCCTGCCTACTGCAACGAACCACCATTGTGCATCTGTTCACTGCTATTAAAACCTGTGTGTGAATCAAGTCATATCTAGCACAACATACCTGTGAATGGCCACTCAGGATAGTCACAATCCTAGTGCTACGGTCACCTCATGCTACTACGGCCAGTGGGAGTTTGTCCGCACCCTGTTATCACTTCCATGGCTGTGGGTCCATTCCATGCTGTCACAAAACCCAGGAAAGGCTCAACACACACCTGTCCACAGAAAAAGTGTGACTGTCTCTTGATGACTGTCACAGCCTCCGTTGAACTGTCCAAATTATCTTTCACGGAACAAAGTTATCAATAGGCTCTGTACTGTGAAACCTGCCACGTTAGTTTCATCTCACACCTATTCCAAAAAAGGAGTATACCTCAACTACAAGACTATCAACAACTACACCAAGAGCTACAACTTTTCTGACGGCCAAATGGGAAAAGAAGAGCTATATGCAAGGTTGGTTTGCTCACACAAGGCTGTTCCCCTCCATTCCTCAGAGAAGTACAAGATGCCAAACAAGGAGTCAGGTGTCTTCGGGCGATGGACCAGGGCCCTGTGACTCTGTATTCTCACATACCAATCACTGCAACGGTAGTCTGGAGGCAACGCTCCATTTCAGTTTCTCTTTTTCCTACCCATGCTCACAAAACAGAAACAAACAATGACAGCAATCCAGAAAAACGCAGCTTTTCTTTCCTTTCCTTTCTTTCCTTTCTCTCCCCCCCCACCCGCTCTCATCCAGTGATCCTCCCTTTCTCCTGGGGCACTGTCTGTTTCGAATCCTGCCAGCAGAAAGGCAGAGTGTAGCGCTGCGAATCCCTGCAGTTGGCTTTTTGTTGCTTGTGGTTTGTTGGTACTTTCACGTTGCGGGAAACTTTTCCTTTACGTCTTCCTTTCAAACACATACCAAACTATCGGTAGAGCCGTTTGCAATTACCGGTTAGCCCATCGGGCTGGGATGTGCTGAGGTGGGGTGAGGAGGGGTGCTTGTGGTACTGAGCATCTTTTCTCTATCCCGGGCTCCACAGAAGCCGAGGCTTTCCCATTAGGAACAGCACAGCCCCATCCACCCCCACCCCCACCGCATGAACAGACACGGACTCCTCCGAAGCCATTCTCCATCCAAACTTTCCAAGCCCTTTGCCTTCCAGGAGTGGACTCTTGGAGCCTAGTCTCTGGTCGAGTACAGGGAGGCTGCCCCACCTGGCCCTGGGTGGGTGGAAGGAGCGGTGAAGCTCCGCCCCTGCCGCTCTCAATCCCCGCCCACACCGGCGCCCAGGCTCCATAAAGCCTCGTGCAGCCAGGCTCTGCGCGCAGCCTCTCAGACGACTCAGCCATTGGCCTGAGCTTCTGCGTGTGCCCGGTGCTGACAGCGTCCTGCCCGCTGGAAGCCCATTCCCAAGACAGAAGGAGAGAACACTTGGCTACCTGAATCTCTGTCTGTCTGCTTTCTTCAGATCTGCCTTCCTTTCGAGGACGCACTCCCTCACCATACAGACACACAAACAGAAACCCACACAGACTCAAACACACCACACACACACACACACACACGACCACATTCCTGTGGCCAGAGGAGGGGGCAGGGTGTCCTAAAAGCCAACGCAGAGCTGCCTCCTCTGTGAGGCCTGGGCACTGGCGGGAGGACCCAGACCAGCTCCTGGACAAACCCTCCATGGCAGGAGAACCACCACCCCTCCCAGGGACCCCTTTCTCTTAGGTGGGTCTGGACCTCAGAGGGTGAGCCTTGTGCCTTGGGACCTTGCCCTTTCTTGTCACCCAGAGAGTGACATTTGTTGGCTGGAGATTGATAGGAACATTGAGACCTGACTATGACCTGTCCTCAACAACAAAGGATCGGACAGGGAGACATTTTCAACAAACAGCCACACCCCTCCATCACTTTACCTCTAAGAGGGCTTTGCTAAAAGCTTTCAAGGTTGGGGATTACCCGGCATAAGCCACCCATTTCCTTGAATGTCTCAACAGCAAATATTTCTCGGCTCCAAAGTCCAATGTTTTGCTGTTGCTTGGCCTCACTGTGCGTCGGGCACACATCCTGGCCTTTGGTTACCAATTATAGCGAGCCAGCCAGGAGGTCTGTGCCCATGGTGTGTTGATCTCGATCAGGGGCATCCCCATTTAAAGTTCCCAGCACATGCTAGAGTACATTTGGCTCCAGGATACTGGCAGGGATTCTCCCTGATATGCACTGGCTGGCCTACAGCACGAGGCTGCTTGTCTTGGAGACATGTCCAGAGCAACGGTATACAGTTCATGTCATTTGGGGGTAAGTCGTTCCAGCTTGCACAGGCTGGGAAATAGGTCCACTCCAACTGGGCTGCTCCCCTTAGCGGATGTGAGCCCCTCTGGGTCCATTCCCTCTTGAGAACTGGGCCACTCTGCGTGGGGGCCTCCATCTGGGACTGGGAGTGGAAGTGGAAGTTGACAAAATGCCTTCTCTGGCTTTCTGTCTCTGTGATTGTAGTGTTTATTTGTTCTTCATGTGTTTGTGTGCGTCAATGTGGTGTTAATCACTGCAGTTTGTGCTTTGGTTTGTGGGATCCTGTTTGTGATTCGTACATTGTATGTGTGTGAAACAGCACTTGCATTGAGTACTTGAGACGTCTTTGGTCAGTAACGGAGCTTGCATATGACCACACTAGGTATCGTTCCCTCCTGCATTGTGTTTCAGCTGTGGTGGAACATTGGTTGACATATTCCCTTTTCAGTGGGTAGGAATCTCCCCTTTGGTGCCTGGGAACTGCGATCCTGAGAGACCTTTTGGCATTGCATTTGTCTCTCTGCTATTGGATAACACCTGCTGTGATCAGCAGAGCTCTAGTCCATCTTGTAGTCCGCTAAGGTGCAAGCAAGTTTTTGTTTTTTTTTTTCTTTTGTTTGTTTTTTTTTTTTTTTTTACATTGCATGGCCAGCATATTCTACAGATTCTGGTGAAACATGGCATCAAATGAATCATTTTCATATCTCCAAAACCAGTCTATGTAAAATATTCAGTTAGAGAAAGTTTGCTCAGTGAGATACTTTTGGTTTTCATAATTCTGACCCTGAGAAAACGAACATATTTCCAGGAGACATGTTGAAGTTAATGAAGCAAATTGAACTTTTCCTAATTTCTTTGCTTTTTCCTTTTTGGCTCTTTCTGCTTCCCAGGTCAGAAGGCATGACAACTGTGGTCGTGATTCCCTATCTTTCAATTTGCATGTTGTTTGTCGTTTTGTTGTTAAAATGAGGGAACGTAGTTCGAAAACACTGAGGATGTTGTTCATCCTCACCCTTTGCTTTGGTCCTCAGGACTGAGAGTTTCTTCTTTGCATGTACTTTTGCATTTGTTTTGTGTGAAAGTGTTGTGGTTATGGGAAACTCAAATGTGTTTCCCCAGCGCACCCCTTTCAGGTGCATTCTCCAGATTTGGGCCATTTTTAGGGAGAAGGCAATTGACATCAACTGCCGAGTTGATGTGTAAATGAGCTCTATTTCACTGAAACGGAAGCACTTACCAATTCAATACTTCCTCCTCTTGAGAAAATTGGCCTCCATGGATTTCAGGTCCTGATGATCTGGCAAATAGCTAGTACTGAACTGATATCTGGTATGGAAGCTGCCTTAAGCTTCTTGGATTCTGAAGTATAAACCTTCTGCGGTCCCTAGGTTTCTTAGAGATCCAAAAAGACCTCATATCTGTTGCAAATTTGACAGCAAGGACCATAAGTTGAAATGATGACACTTGAAGTCTTTCTAAATGGCCTCTCTAGATTTGGGTAGCTTGAAACTTCACCAAGTTAAGTGGCAAGCATTCCTTGACTCTCCGGGTCATTTCAAAGAGGATAGAGGATTGGAACATTGGATGCTGGGCACATGCAAGACTCCCTACCTTTGCCTACTTAGCAGAAGGTCTCCAAAGCATCCGTGTGCAATCAGAAATGCTGGTATGACATCCAGCTGACAATTGCTTGCTTCTTGGTTTTCACTAAGTGAAGGTGTTAAGGACTTGAGGATTGTAATCGAAATATGTAATTAAAGCTAAGAAACTCATGCAAAGGAACACATTTCAGGATAGAGTAGGAAGGTGGGATAAATGTGTTGAGCCAAAAACCAACATTTGATGCATCATTGGGCTGAAACGAAACTCCACTTCGGGAAATGGATACTGTTATTAAAAATACGTTTTCTTCAAGGCTGGATTGGGTTCTGCTCTGCCAAGAGAACACGTTTACTTGGAATGCTGCTTTCAGTAACATGGTATGTGAACTGTGCTGCCTTTAAGGGATCTCTGTTTGCTTTTAAGATCTCTTCTCACTTTGGAGAAGAAAGAAGAATTCTCTTCAAAGGACTGATGAGCTTATTGGACCAGGTGTTTTGAAATATTTTGTTAACTTTGGATTAGTTGCGGGGCCCTTAAGGCAACTCAAGGAGGACTATTTCAGTCGTATATCTGGTATGGAAATTACAGAGAAAACATTGTGAAATGGGGGAGAAGCTTCTCCAATTGCACAGGATGGATACATGTCACACCTGTCGATATTCTAGAAAGGGTACAAAGTTTCTGAAATGCAGGTATGCCTTGGGATAATCGGTCAGCCATGCTGACGGTTACATGAGAGCCACTTGATTAAGCTTCCTTCTCAACACCTTGTCATCCGATCTTTAACCTTGCCTCTTTAAGTGTCTAACAGATAGTTAGGCTGAGGCTTTCCAAAAGTGCTTCAACTTCAAGAAGACTCATACCAATGCATTTTTGACAAACTGAGTAAACAGATGCATATGCTACTAACGTTTATGGATTGGCTTTGGAGTAATGCTGCTTTTGATCTGTGTTCTCCCGTTAAGGGAAGCTCTTCCCCTCAGCTTCCTAACAACTTACAACAATTTCTTCCCTTCTGCTTCTGCGTGTCTGGATTACCTGCCAGAACGTCTCCCCCAGAGTGCCACCCTCACGCTGCTTTTCAGGCTTATTCTCCTGGATTCCTTATACAAGTTTATATAAGACTTGGATCAAGACTTGGAACGCAGCATTGCTTCCAACTCAGAATGCACTGTAGGGCTATGCTTTCCTCCAGCAGGACGTAGCTAGAGTGGTCGTCACCCCGTTCCCTGAAAGACTTGGGAGAAGATGAACCAGGAATGGAGGTCGAAAGCAAGTCCCCTAAAACAGAGATCCACTGCTGAGTTTATGATTAACCACTCTAGCCAAATCATACCCACATATTCTCCTCAGGGTTGAAGAGGACCAAAGAAAAGGGGGAATTGTACCATAGCCAGCTGAATGCAGCCCTTCCCAGGCAGCCCTTGCTGTGCACTGTGACCCACTGCCCCGTTACCAGGCAATGGTTACCGGGAGACCACTAATGCCAGTGTGACCACCCTGCTCAGCCATTGGTGGGCATTGTAGTGGGCCCCTGCCCCAAGCAAGCCACTGTCTGTCAGCCATCTTTAGTGGGGGCCCTTTTTCTAGGCAGCAGTCAGTGGAGTGCTGCCCTTTCAGACCTGGAGCTTGAGGTAAGAGGCAAGTGCCAGCCTTCTCCCCAGCATTCTTCTGCTCGCATGGCCTTGGGCCAGCTGGTGTGATGGGGGGCCAAGAGAACAGGCTGAGGCTGTGTCCTGCAGGGCTCCAGAGCCAAGGCCATGAATGCCCACTGGCCCAGACCAGGCCTTGAGGCAGTGTTGAACCTCTACCACACACCGCCCCTGTGACCCTAAGGGTATGGCTCACAGTCTGGGGTACCTGACCGCCACTGTTTGGGTGGCCTGAGGAGCATTAAGACCTGTTGGGTCATGTGCACCCGGCTCCCTCAGGGATGACAGCTAGCAAGGGTCTGGGACCAGGCCCTGAGGGAGCCACCAAGGCAGAGCTGCCTCCTCTGTGAGGCCTGGGCACTGGCGGGAGGACCCAGACCAGCTCCTGGACAAACCCTCCATGGCAGGAGAACCACCACCCCTCCCAGGGACCCCTTTCTCTTAGGTGGGTCTGGACCTCAGAGGGTGAGCCTTGTGCCTTGGGACCTTGCCCTTTCTTGTCACCCAGAGAGTGACATTTGTTGGCTGGAGATTGATAGGAACATTGAGACCTGACTATGACCTGTCCTCAACAACAAAGGATCGGACAGGGAGACATTTTCAACAAACAGCCACACCCCTCCATCACTTTACCTCTAAGAGGGCTTTGCTAAAAGCTTTCAAGGTTGGGGATTACCCGGCATAAGCCACCCATTTCCTTGAATGTCTCAACAACAAATATTTCTCGGCTCCAAAGTCCAATGTTTTGCTGTTGCTTGGCCTCACTGTGCGTCGGGCACACATCCTGGCCTTTGGTTACCAATTATAGCGAGCCAGCCAGGAGGTCTGTGCCCATGGTGTGTTGATCTCGATCAGGGGCATCCCCATTTAAAGTTCCCAGCACATGCCAGAGTACATTTGGCTCCAGGATACTGGCAGGGATTCTCCCTGATATGCACTGGCTGCCCTACAGCACGAGGCTGCTTGTCTTGGAGACATGTCCAGAGCAACGGTATACAGTTCATGTCATTTGGGGGTAAGTCGTTCCAGCTTGCACAGGCTGGGAAATAGGTCCACTCCAACTGGGCTGCTCCCCTTAGCGGATGTGAGCCCCTCTGGGTCCATTCCCTCTTGAGAACTGGGCCACTCTGCGTGGGGGCCTCCATCTGGGACTGGGAGTGGAAGTGGAAGTTGACAAAATGCCTTCTCTGGCTTTCTGTCTCTGTGATTGTAGTGTTTATTTGTTCTTCATGTGTTTGTGTGCGTCAATGTGGTGTTAATCACTGCAGTTTGTGCTTTGGTTTGTGGGATCCTGTTTGTGATTCGTACATTGTATGTGTGTGAAACAGCACTTGCATTGAGTACTTGAGACGTCTTTGGTCAGTAACGGAGCTTGCATATGACCACACTAGGTATCGTTCCCTCCTGCATTGTGTTTCAGCTGTGGTGGAACATTGGTTGATATATTCCCTTTTCAGTGGGTAGGAATCTCCCCTTTGGTGCCTGGGAACTGCGATCCTGAGAGACCTTTTGGCATTGCATTTGTCTCTCTGCTATTGGATAACACCTGCTGTGATCAGCAGAGCTCTAGTCCATCTTGTAGTCCGCTAAGGTGCAAGCAAGTTTTTGTTTTTGTTTTTTTTTGTTTGTTTGTTTTTTTTTTTACATTGCATGGCCAGCATATTCTACAGATTCTGGTGAAACATGGCATCAAATGAATCATTTTCATATCTCCAAAACCAGTCTATGTAAAATATTCAGTTAGAGAAAGTTTGCTCAGTGAGATACTTTTGGTTTTCATAATTCTGACCCTGAGAAAACGAACATATTTCCAGGAGACATGTTGAAGTTAATGAAGCAAATTGAACTTTTCCTAATTTCTTTGCTTTTTCCTTTTTGGCTCTTTCTGCTTCCCAGGTCAGTAGGCATGACAACTGTGGTCGTGATTCCCTATCTTTCAATTTGCATGTTGTTTGTCGTTTTGTTGTTAAAATGAGGGAACGTAGTTCGAAAACACTGAGGATGTTGTTCATCCTCACCCTTTGCTTTGGTCCTCAGGACTGAGAGTTTCTTCTTTGCATGTACTTTTGCATTTGTTTTGTGTGAAAGTGTTGTGGTTATGGGAAACTCAAATGTGTTTCCCCAGTGCACCCCTTTCAGGTGCATTCTCCAGATTTGGGCCATTTTTAGGGAGAAGGCAATTGACATCAACTGCCGAGTTGATGTGTAAATGAGCTCTATTTCACTGAAAGGGAAGCACTTGCCAATTCAATACTTCCTCCTCTTGAGAAAATTGGCCTCCATGGATTTCAGGTCCTGATGATCTGGCAAATAGCTAGTACTGAACTGATATCTGGTATGGAAGCTGCCTTAAGCTTCTTGGATTCTGAAGTATAAACCTTCTGCGGTCCCTAGGTTTCTTAGAGATCCAAAAAGACCTCATATCTGTTGCAAATTTGACAGCAAGGACCATAAGTTGAAATGATGACACTTGAAGTCTTTCTAAATGGCCTCTCTAGATTTGGGTAGCTTGAAACTTCACCAAGTTAAGTGGCAAGCATTCCTTGACTCTCCGGGTCATTTCAAAGAGGATAGAGGATTGGAACATTGGATGCTGGGCACATGCAAGACTCCCTACCTTTGCCTACTTAGCAGAAGGTCTCCAAAGCATCCGTTTGCAATCAGAAATGCTGGTATGACATCCAGCTGACAATTGCTTGCTTCTTGGTTTTCACTAAGTGAAGGTGTTAAGGACTTGAGGATTGTAATCGAAATATGTAATTAAAGCTAATAAACTCATGCAAAGGAACACATTTCAGGATAGAGTAGGAAGGTGGGATAAATGTGTTGAGCCAAAAACCAACATTTGATGCATCATTGGGCTGAAACGAAACTCCACTTCGGGAAATGGATACTGTTATTAAAAATACGTTTTTTTCAAGGCTGGATTGGGTTCCGCTCTGCCAAGAGAACACGTTTACTTGGAATGCTGCTTTCAATAACATGGTATGTGAACTGTCCTGCCTTTAAGGGATCTCTGTTTGCTTTTAAGATCTCTTCTCACTTTGGAGAAGAAAGAAGAATTCTCTTCAAAGGACTGATGAGCTTATTGGACCAGGTGTTTTGAAATATTTTGTTAACTTTGGATTAGTTGCGGGGCCCTTAAGGCAACTCAAGGAGGACTATTTCAGTCATATATCTGGTATGGAAATTACAGAGAAAACATTGTGAAATGGGGGAGAAGCTTCTCCAATTACACAGGATGGATACATATCACACCTGTCGATATTCTAGAAAGGGTACAAAGTTTCTAAAATGCAGGTATGCCTTGGGATAATCGGTCAGCCATGCTGACGGTTACATGAGAGCCACTTGATTAAGCTTCCTTCTCAACCCCTTGTCATCCGATCTTTAACTTTGCCTCTTTAAGTGTCTAACAGATAGTTAGGCTGAGGCTTTCCAAAAGTGCTTCAACTTCAAGAAGACTCATACCAATGCATTTTTGACAAACTGAGTAAACAGATGCATATGCTACTAACGTTTATGGATTGGCTTTGGAGTAATGCTGATTTTGATCTGTGTTCTCCCGTTAAGGGAAGCTCTTCCCCTCAGCTTCCTAACAACTTACAACAATTTCTTCCCTTCTGCTTCTGCGTGTCTGGATTACCTGCCAGAACGTCTCCCCCAGAGTGCCACCCTCACGCTGCTTTTCAGGCTTATTCTCCTGGATTCCTTATACAAGTTTATATAAGACTTGGATCAAGACTTGGAACGCAGCATTGCTTCCAACTCAGAATGCACTGTAGGGCTATGCTTTCCTCCAGCAGGACGTAGCTAGAGTGGTCGTCACCCCGTTCCCTGAAAGACTTGGGAGAAGATGAACCAGGAATGGAGGTCGAAAGCAAGTCCCCTAAAACAGAGATCCACTGCTGAGTTTATGATTAACCACTCTAGCCAAATCATACCCACATATTCTCCTCAGGGTTGAAGAGGACCAAAGAAAAGGGGGAATTGTACCATAGCCAGCTGAATGCAGCCCTTCCCAGGCAGCCCTTGCTGTGCACTGTGACCCACTGCCCCGTTACCAGGCAATGGTTACCGGGAGACCACTAATGCCAGTGTGACCACCCTGCTCAGCCATTGGTGGGCATTGTAGTGGGCCCCTGCCCCAAGCAAGCCACTGTCTGTCAGCCATCTTTAGTGGGGGCCCTTTTTCTAGGCAGCAGTCAGTGGAGTGCTGCCCCTTCAGACCTGGAGCATGAGGTAAGAGGCAAGTGCCAGCCTTCTCCCCAGCATTCTTCTGCTCGCATGGCCTTGGGCCAGCTGGTGTGATGGGGGGCCAAGAGAACAGGCTGAGGGTGTGTCCTGCAGGGCTCCAGAGCCAAGGCCATGAATGCCCACTGGCCCAGACCAGGCCTTGAGGCAGTGTTGAACCTCTACCACACACCGCCCCTGTGACCCTAAGGGTATGGCTCACAGTCTGGGGTACCTGACCGCCACTGTTTGGGTGGCCTGAGGAGCATTAAGACCTGTTGGGTCATGTGCACCCGGCTCCCTCAGGGATGACAGCTAGCAAGGGTCTGGGACCAGGCCCTGAGGGAGCCACCAAGGCAGAGCTGCCTCCTCTGTGAGGCCTGGGCACTGGCGGGAGGACCCAGACCAGCTCCTGGACAAACCCTCCATGGCAGGAGAACCACCACCCCTCCCAGGGACCCCTTTCTCTTAGGTGGGTCTGGACCTCAGAGGGTGAGCCTTGTGCCTTGGGACCTTGCCCTTTCTTGTCACCCAGAGAGTGACATTTGTTGGCTGGAGATTGATAGGAACATTGAGACCTGACTATGACCTGTCCTCAACAACAAAGGATCGGACAGGGAGACATTTTCAACAAACAGCCACACCCCTCCATGACTTTACCTCTAAGAGGGCTTTGCTAAAAGCTTTCAAGGTTGGGGATTACCCGGCATAAGCCACCCATTTCCTTGAATGTCTCAACAGCAAATATTTCTCGGCTCCAAAGTCCAATGTTTTGCTGTTGCTTGGCCTCACTGTGCGTCGGGCACACATCCTGGCCTTTGGTTACCAATTATAGCGAGCCAGCCAGGAGGTCTGTGCCCATGGTGTGTTGATCTCGATCAGGGGCATCCCCATTTAAAGTTCCCAGCACATGCGAGAGTACATTTGGCTCCAGGATACTGGCAGGGATTCTCCCTGATATGCACTGGCTGGCCTACAGCACGAGGCTGCTTGTCTTGGAGACATGTCCAGAGCAACGGTATACAGTTCATGTCATTTGGGGGTAAGTCGTTCCAGCTTGCACAGGCTGGGAAATAGGTCCACTCCAACTGGGCTGCTCCCCTTAGCGGATGTGAGCCCCTCTGGGTCCATTCCCTCTTGAGAACTGGGCCACTCTGCGTGGGGGCCTCCATCTGGGACTGGGAGTGGAAATGGAAGTTGACAAAATGCCTTCTCTGGCTTTCTGTCTCTGTGATTGTAGTGTTTATTTGTTCTTCATGTGTTTGTGTGCGTCAATGTGGTGTTAATCACTGCAGTTTGTGCTTTGGTTTGTGGGATCCTGTTTGTGATTCGTACATTGTATGTGTGTGAAACAGCACTTGCATTGAGTACTTGAGACGTCTTTGGTCAGTAACGGAGCTTGCATATGACCACACTAGGTATCGTTCCCTCCTGCATTGTGTTTCAGCTGTGGTGGAACATTGGTTGACATATTCCCTTTTCAGTGGGTAGGAATCTCCCCTTTGGTGCCTGGGAACTGCGATCCTGAGAGACCTTTTGGCATTGCATTTGTCTCTCTGCTATTGGATAACACCTGCTGTGATCAGCAGAGCTCTAGTCCATCTTGTAGTCCGCTAAGTTGCAAGCAAGTTTTTGTTTTTTTTTTTTCTTTTGTTTGTTTTTTTTTTTTTTTTTACATTGCATGGCCAGCATATTCTACAGATTCTGGTGAAACATGGCATCAAATGAATCATTTTCATATCTCCAAAACCAGTCTATGTAAAATATTCAGTTAGAGAAAGTTTGCTCAGTGAGATACTTTTGGTTTTCATAATTCTGACCCTGAGAAAACGAACATATTTCCAGGAGACATGTTGAAGTTAATGAAGCAAATTGAACTTTTCCTAATTTCTTTGCTTTTTACTTTTTGGCTCTTTCTGCTTCCCAGGTCAGAAGGCATGACAACTGTGGTCGTGATTCCCTATCTTTCAATTTGCATGTTGTTTGTCGTTTTGTTGTTAAAATGAGGGAACGTAGTTCGAAAACACTGAGGATGTTGTTCATCCTCACCCTTTGCTTTGGTCCTCAGGACTGAGAGTTTCTTCTTTGCATGTACTTTTGCATTTGTTTTGTGTGAAAGTGTTGTGGTTATGGGAAACTCAAATGTGTTTCCCCAGCGCACCCCTTTCAGGTGCATTCTCCAGATTTGGGCCATTTTTAGGGAGAAGGCAATTGACATCAACTGCCGAGTTGATGTGTAAATGAGCTCTATTTCACTGAAAGGGAAGCACTTACCAATTCAATACTTCCTCCTCTTGAGAAAATTGGCCTCCATGGATTTCAGGTCCTGATGATCTGGCAAATAGCTAGTACTGAACTGATATCTGGTATGGAAGCTGCCTTAAGCTTCTTGGATTCTGAAGTATAAACCTTCTGCGGTCCCTAGGTTTCTTAGAGATCCAAAAAGACCTCATATCTGTTGCAAATTTGACAGCAAGGACCATAAGTTGAAATGATGACACTTGAAGTCTTTCTAAATGGCCTCTCTAGATTTGGGTAGCTTGAAACTTCACCAAGTTAAGTGGCAAGCATTCCTTGACTCTCCGGGTCATTTCAAAGAGGATAGAGGATTGGAACATTGGATGCTGGGCACATGCAAGACTCCCTACCTTTGCCTACTTAGCAGAAGGTCTCAAAAGCATCCGTTTGCAATCAGAAATGCTGGTATGACATCCAGCTGACAATTGCTTGCTTCTTGGTTTTCACTAAGTGAAGGTGTTAAGGACTTGAGGATTGTAATCGAAATATGTAATTAAAGCTAAGAAACTCATGAAAAGGAACACATTTCAGGATAGAGTAGGAAGGTGGGATAAATGTGTTGAGCCAAAAACCAACATTTGATGCATCATTGGGCTGAAACGAAACTCCACTTCGGGAAATGGATACTGTTATTAAAAATACGTTTTTTTCAAGGCTGGATTGGGTTCTGCTCTGCCAAGAGAACACGTTTACTTGGAATGCTGCTTTCAATAACATGGTATGTGAACTGTCCTGCCTTTAAGGGATCTCTGTTTGCTTTTAAGATCTCTTCTCACTTTGGAGAAGAAAGAAGAATTCTCTTCAAAGGACTGATGAGCTTATTGGACCAGGTGTTTTGAAATATTTTGTTAACTTTGGATTAGTTGCGGGGCCCTTAAGGCAACTCAAGGAGGACTATTTCAGTCGTATATCTGGTATGGAAATTACAGAGAAAACATTGTGAAATGGGGGAGAAGCTTCTCCAATTGCACAGGATGGATACATGTCACACCTGTCGATATTCTAGAAAGGGTACAAAGTTTCTGAAATGCAGGTATGCCTTGGGATAATCGGTCAGCCATGCTGACGGTTACATGAGAGCCACTTGATTAAACTTCCTTCTCAACCCCTTGTCATCCGATCTTTAACTTTGCCTCTTTAAGTGTCTAACAGATAGTTAGGCTGAGGCTTTCCAAAAGTGCTTCAACTTCAAGAAGACTCATACCAATGCATTTTTGACAAACTGAGTAAACAGATGCATATGCTACTAACGTTTATGGATTGGCTTTGGAGTAATGCTGATTTTGATCTGTGTTCTCCCGTTAAGGGAAGCTCTTCCCCTCAGCTTCCTAACAACTTACAACAATTTCTTCCCTTCTGCTTCTGCGTGTCTGGATTCCCTGCCAGAACGTCTCCCCCAGAGTGCCACCCTCACGCTGCTTTTCAGGCTTATTCTCCTGGATTCCTTATACAAGTTTATATAAGACTTGGATCAAGACTTGGAACGCAGCATTGCTTCCAACTCAGAATGCACTGTAGGGCTATGCTTTCCTCCAGCAGGACGTAGCTAGAGTGGTCGTCACCCCGTTCCCTGAAAGACTTGGGAGAAGATGAACCAGGAATGGAGGTCGAAAGCAAGTCCCCTAAAACAGAGATCCACTGCTGAGTTTATGATTAACCACTCTAGCCAAATCATACCCACATATTCTCCTCAGGGTTGAAGAGGACCAAAGAAAAGGGGGAATTGTACCATAGCCAGCTGAATGCAGCCCTTCCCAGGCAGCCCTTGCTGTGCACTGTGACCCACTGCCCCGTTACCAGGCAATGGTTACCGGGAGACCACTAATGCCAGTGTGACCACCCTGCTCAGCCATTGGTGGGCATTGTAGTGGGCCCCTGCCCCAAGCAAGCCACTGTCTGTCAGCCATCTTTAGTGGGGGCCCTTTTTCTAGGCAGCAGTCAGTGGAGTGCTGCCCCTTCAGACCTGGAGCATGAGGTAAGAGGCAAGTGCCAGCCTTCTCCCCAGCATTCTTCTGCTCGCATGGCCTTGGGCCAGCTGGTGTGATGGGGGGCCAAGAGAACAGGCTGAGGGTGTGTCCTGCAGGGCTCCAGAGCCAAGGCCATGAATGCCCACTGGCCCAGACCAGGCCTTGAGGCAGTGTTGAACCTCTACCACACACCGCCCCTGTGACCCTAAGGGTATGGCTCACAGTCTGGGGTACCTGACCGCCACTGTTTGGGTGGCCTGAGGAGCATTAAGACCTGTTGGGTCATGTGCACCCGGCTCCCTCAGGGATGACAGCTAGCAAGGGTCTGGGACCAGGCCCTGAGGGAGCCACCAAGGCAGAGCTGCCTCCTCTGTGAGGCCTGGGCACTGGCGGGAGGACCCAGACCAGCTCCTGGACAAACCCTCCATGGCAGGAGAACCACCACCCCTCCCAGGGACCCCTTTCTCTTAGGTGGGTCTGGACCTCAGAGGGTGAGCCTTGTGCCTTGGGACCTTGCCCTTTCTTGTCACCCAGAGAGTGACATTTGTTGGCTGGAGATTGATAGGAACATTGAGACCTGACTATGACCTGTCCTCAACAACAAAGGATCGGACAGGGAGACATTTTCAACAAACAGCCACACCCCTCCATCACTTTACCTCTAAGAGGGCTTTGCTAAAAGCTTTCAAGGTTGGGGATTACCCGGCATAAGCCACCCATTTCCTTGAATGTCTCAACAGCAAATATTTCTCGGCTCCAAAGTCCAATGTTTTGCTGTTGCTTGGCCTCACTGTGCGTCGGGCACACATCCTGGCCTTTGGTTACCAATTATAGCGAGCCAGCCAGGAGGTCTGTGCCCATGGTGTGTTGATCTCGATCAGGGGCATCCCCATTTAAAGTTCCCAGCACATGCTAGAGGACATTTGGCTCCAGGATACTGGCAGGGATTCTCCCTGATATGCACTTGCTGCCCTACAGCACGAGGCTGCTTGTCTTGGAGACATGTCCAGAGCAACGGTATACAGTTCATGTCATTTGGGGGTAAGTCGTTCTAGCTTGCACAGGCTGGGAAATAGGTCCACTCCAACTGGGCTGCTCCCCTTAGCGGATGTGAGCCCCTCTGGGTCCATTCCCTCTTGAGAACTGGGCCACTCTGCGTGGGGGCCTCCATCTGGGACTGGGAGTGGAAGTGGAAGTTGACAAAATGCCTTCTCTGGCTTTCTGTCTCTGTGATTGTAGTGTTTATTTGTTCTTCATGTGTTTGTGTGCGTCAATGTGGTGTTAATCACTGCAGTTTGTGCTTTGGTTTGTGGGATCCTGTTTGTGATTCGTACATTGTATGTGTGTGAAACAGCACTTGCATTGAGTACTTGAGACGTCTTTGGTCAGTAACAGAGCTTGCATATGACCACACTAGGTATCGTTCCCTCCTGCATTGTGTTTCAGCTGTGGTGGAACATTGGTTGACATATTCCCTTTTCAGTGGGTAGGAATCTCCCCTTTGGTGCCTGGGAACTGCGATCCTGAGAGACCTTTTGGCATTGCATTTGTCTCTCTGCTATTGGATAACACCTGCTGTGATCAGCAGAGCTCTAGTCCATCTTGCAGTCCGCTAAGGTGCAAGCAAGTTTTTGTTTTTGTTTTTTTTTTGTTTTTTTTTTTACATTGCATGGCCAGCATATTCTACAGATTCTGGTGAAACATGGCATCAAATGAATCATTTTCATATCTCCAAAACCAGTCTATGTAAAATATTCAGTTAGAGAAAGTTTGCTCAGTGAGATACTTTTGGTTTTCATAATTCTGACCCTGAGAAAACGAACATATTTCCAGGAGACATGTTGAAGTTAATGAAGCAAATTGAACTTTTCCTAATTTCTTTGCTTTTTCCTTTTTGGCTATTTCTGCTTCCCAGGTCAGTAGGCATGACAACTGTGGTCGTGATTCCCTATCTTTCAATTTGCATGTTGTTTGTCGTTTTGTTGTTAAAATGAGGGAACGTAGTTCGAAAACACTGAGGATGTTGTTCATCCTCACCCTTTGCTTTGGTCCTCAGGACTGAGAGTTTCTTCTTTGCATGTACTTTTGCATTTGTTTTGTGTGAAAGTGTTGTGGTTATGGGAAACTCAAATGTGTTTCCCCAGCGCACCCCTTTCAGGTGCATTCTCCAGATTTGGGCCATTTTTAGGGAGAAGGCAATTGACATCAACTGCCGAGTTGATGTGTAAATGAGCTCTATTTCACTGAAAGGGAAGCACTTACCAATTCAATACTTCCTCCTCTTGAGAAAATTGGCCTCCATGGATTTCAGGTCCTGATGATCTGGCAAATAGCTAGTACTGAACTGATATCTGGTATGGAAGCTGCCTTAAGCTTCTTGGATTCTGAAGTATAAACCTTCTGCGGTCCCTAGGTTTCTTAGAGATCCAAAAAGACCTCATATCTGTTGCAAATTTGACAGCAAGGACCATAAGTTGAAATGATGACACTTGAAGTCTTTCTAAATGGCCTCTCTAGATTTGGGTAGCTTGAAACTTCACCAAGTTAAGTGGCAAGCATTCCTTGACTCTCCGGGTCATTTCAAAGAGGATAGAGGATTGGAACATTGGATGCTGGGCACATGCAAGACTCCCTACCTTTGCCTACTTAGCAGAAGGTCTCCAAAGCATCCGTTTGCAATCAGAAATGCTGGTATGACATCCAGCTGACAATTGCTTGCTTCTTGGTTTTCACTAAGTGAAGGTGTTAAGGACTTGAGGATTGTAATCGAAATATGTAATTAAAGCTAAGAAACTCATGCAAAGGAACACATTTCAGGATAGAGTAGGAAGGTGGGATAAATGTGTTGAGCCAAAAACCAACATTTGATGCATCATTGGGCTGAAACGAAACTCCACTTCGGGAAATGGATACTGTTATTAAAAATACGTTTTCTTCAAGGCTGGATTGGGTTCCACTCTGCCAAGAGAACACGTTTACTTGGAATGCTGCTTTCAATAACATGGTATGTGAACTGTCCTGCCTTTAAGGGATCTCTGTTTGCTTTTAAGATCTCTTCTCACTTTGGAGAAGAAAGAAGAATTCTCTTCAAAGGACTGATGAGCTTATTGGACCAGGTGTTTTGAAATATTTTGTTAACTTTGGATTAGTTGCGGGGCCCTTAAGGCAACTCAAGGAGGACTATTTCAGTCGTATATCTGGTATGGAAATTACAGAGAAAACATTGTGAAATGGGGGAGAAGCTTCTCAAATTGCACAGGATGGATACATGTCACACCTGTCGATATTCTAGAAAGGGTACAAAGTTTCTGAAATGCAGGTATGCCTTGGGATAATCGGTCAGCCATGCTGACGGTTACATGAGAGCCACTTGATTAAGCTTCCTTCTCAACACCTTGTCATCCGATCTTTAACCTTGCCTCTTTAAGTGTCTAACAGATAGTTAGGCTGAGGCTTTCCAAAAGTGCTTCAACTTCAAGAAGACTCATACCAATGCATTTTTGACAAACTGAGTAAACAGATGCATATGCTACTAACGTTTATGGATTGGCTTTGGAGTAATGCTGATTTTGATCTGTGTTCTCCCGTTAAGGGAAGCTCTTCCCCTCAGCTTCCTAACAACTTACAACAATTTCTTCCCTTCTGCTTCTGCGTGTCTGGATTACCTGCCAGAACGTCTCCCCCAGAGTGCCACCCTCACGCTGCTTTTCAGGCTTATTCTCCTGGATTCCTTATACAAGTTTATATAAGACTTGGATCAAGACTTGGAACGCAGCATTGCTTCCAACTCAGAATGCACTGTAGGGCTATGCTTTCCTCCAGCAGGACGTAGCTAGAGTGGTCGTCACCCCGTTCCCTGAAACACTTGGGAGAAGATGAACCAGGAATGGAGGTCGAAAGCAAGTCCCCTAAAACAGAGATCCACTGCTGAGTTTATGATTAACCACTCTAGCCAAATCATACCCACATATTCTCCTCAGCGTTGAAGAGGACCAAAGAAAAGGGGGAATTGTACCATAGCCAGCTGAATGCAGCCCTTCCCAGGCAGCCCTTGCTGTGCACTGTGACCCACTGCCCCGTTACCAGGCAATGGTTACCGGGAGACCACTAATGCCAGTGTGACCACCCTGCTCAGCCATTGGTGGGCATTGTAGTGGGCCCCTGCCCCAAGCAAGCCACTGTCTGTCAGCCATCTTTAGTGGGGGCCCTTTTTCTAGGCAGCAGTCAGTGGAGTGCTGCCCCTTCAGACCTGGAGCATGAGGTAAGAGGCAAGTGCCAGCCTTCTCCCCAGCATTCTTCTGCTCGCATGGCCTTGGGCCAGCTGGTGTGATGGGGGGCCAAGAGAACAGGCTGAGGGTGTGTCCTGCAGGGCTCCAGAGCCAAGGCCATGAATGCCCACTGGCCCAGACCAGGCCTTGAGGCAGTGTTGAACCTCTACCACACACCGCCCCTGTGACCCTAAGGGTATGGCTCACAGTCTGGGGTACCTGACCGCCACTGTTTGGGTGGCCTGAGGAGCATTAAGACCTGTTGGGTCATGTGCACCCGGCTCCCTCAGGGATGACAGCTAGCAAGGGTCTGGGACCAGGCCCTGAGGGAGCCACCAAGGCAGAGCTGCCCCCTCTGTGAGGCCTGGGCACTGGCGGGAGGACCCAGACCAGCTCCTGGACAAACCCTCCATGGCAGGAGAACCACCACCCCTCCCAGGGACCCCTTTCTCTTAGGTGGGTCTGGACCTCAGAGGGTGAGCCTTGTGCCTTGGGACCTTGCCCTTTCTTGTCACCCAGAGAGTGACATTTGTTGGCTGGAGATTGATAGGAACATTGAGACCTGACTATGACCTGTCCTCAACAACAAAGGATCGGACAGGGAGACATTTTCAACAAACAGCCACACCCCTCCATCACTTTACCTCTAAGAGGGCTTTGCTAAAAGCTTTCAAGGTTGGGGATTACCCGGCATAAGCCACCCATTTCCTTGAATGTCTCAACAGCAAATATTTCTCGGCTCCAAAGTCCAATGTTTTGCTGTTGCTTGGCCTCACTGTGCGTCGGGCACACATCCTGGCCTTTGGTTACCAATTATAGCGAGCCAGCCAGGAGGTCTGTGCCCATGGTGTGTTGATCTCGATCAGGGGCATCCCCATTTAAAGTTCCCAGCACATGCTAGAGGACATTTGGCTCCAGGATACTGGCAGGGATTCTCCCTGATATGCACTTGCTGCCCTACAGCACGAGGCTGCTTGTCTTGGAGACATGTCCAGAGCAACGGTATACAGTTCATGTCATTTGGGGGTAAGTCGTTCTAGCTTGCACAGGCTGGGAAATAGGTCCACTCCAACTGGGCTGCTCCCCTTAGCGGATGTGAGCCCCTCTGGGTCCATTCCCTCTTGAGAACTGGGCCACTCTGCGTGGGGGCCTCCATCTGGGACTGGGAGTGGAAGTGGAAGTTGACAAAATGCCTTCTCTGGCTTTCTGTCTCTGTGATTGTAGTGTTTATTTGTTCTTCATGTGTTTGTGTGCGTCAATGTGGTGTTAATCACTGCAGTTTGTGCTTTGGTTTGTGGGATCCTGTTTGTGATTCGTACATTGTATGTGTGTGAAACAGCACTTGCATTGAGTACTTGAGACGTCTTTGGTCAGTAACGGAGCTTGCATATGACCACACTAGGTATCGTTCCCTCCTGCATTGTGTTTCAGCTGTGGTGGAACATTGGTTGACATATTCCCTTTTCAGTGGGTAGGAATCTCCCCTTTGGTGCCTGGGAACTGCGATCCTGAGAGACCTTTTGGCATTGCATTTGTCTCTCTGCTATTGGATAACACCTGCTGTGATCAGCAGAGCTCTAGTCCATCTTGTAGTCCGCTAAGGTGCAAGCAAGTTTTTTTTTTTTTTTACATTGCATGGCCAGCATATTCTACAGATTCTGGTGAAACATGGCATCAAATGAATCATTTTCATATCTCCAAAACCAGTCTATGTAAAATATTCAGTTAGAGAAAGTTTGCTCAGTGAGATACTTTTGGTTTTCATAATTCTGACCCTGAGAAAACGAACATATTTCCAGGAGACATGTTGAAGTTAATGAAGCAAATTGAACTTTTCCTAATTTCTTTGCTTTTTCCTTTTTGGCTCTTTCTGCTTCCCAGGTCAGTAGGCATGACAACTGTGGTCGTGATTCCCTATCTTTCAATTTGCATGTTGTTTGTCGTTTTGTTGTTAAAATGAGGGAACGTAGTTCGAAAACACTGAGGATGTTGTTCATCCTCACCCTTTGCTTTGGTCCTCAGGACTGAGAGTTTCTTCTTTGCATGTACTTTTGCATTTGTTTTGTGTGAAAGTGTTGTGGTTATGGGAAACTCAAATGTGTTTCCCCAGCGCACCCCTTTCAGGTGCATTCTCCAGATTTGGGCCATTTTTAGGGAGAAGGCAATTGACATCAACTGCCGAGTTGATGTGTAAATGAGCTCTATTTCACTGAAAGGGAAGCACTTACCAATTCAATACTTCCTCCTCTTGAGAAAATTGGCCTCCATGGATTTCAGGTCCTGATGATCTGGCAAATAGCTAGTACTGAACTGATATCTGGTATGGAAGCTGCCTTAAGCTTCTTGGATTCTGAAGTATAAACCTTCTGCGGTCCCTAGGTTTCTTAGAGATCCAAAAAGACCTCATATCTGTTGCAAATTTGACAGCAAGGACCATAAGTTGAAATGATGACACTTGAAGTCTTTCTAAATGGCCTCTCTAGATTTGGGTAGCTTGAAACTTCACCAAGTTAAGTGGCAAGCATTCCTTGACTCTCCGGGTCATTTCAAAGAGGATAGAGGATTGGAACATTGGATGCTGGGCACATGCAAGACTCCCTACCTTTGCCTACTTAGCAGAAGGTCTCCAAAGCATCCGTTTGCAATCAGAAATGCTGGTATGACATCCAGCTGACAATTGCTTGCTTCTTGGTTTTCACTAAGTGAAGGTGTTAAGGACTTGAGGATTGTAATCGAAATATGTAATTAAAGCTAAGAAACTCATGCAAAGGAACACATTTCAGGATAGAGTAGGAAGGTGGGATAAATGTGTTGAGCCAAAAACCAACATTTGATGCATCATTGGGCTGAAACGAAACTCCACTTCGGGAAATGGATACTGTTATTAAAAATACGTTTTCTTCAAGGCTGGATTGGGTTCCACTCTGCCAAGAGAACACGTTTACTTGGAATGCTGCTTTCAATAACATGGTATGTGAACTGTCCTGCCTTTAAGGGATCTCTGTTTGCTTTTAAGATCTCTTCTCACTTTGGAGAAGAAAGAAGAATTCTCTTCAAAGGACTGATGAGCTTATTGGACCAGGTGTTTTGAAATATTTTGTTAACTTTGGATTAGTTGCGGGGCCCTTAAGGCAACTCAAGGAGGACTATTTCAGTCGTATATCTGGTATGGAAATTACAGAGAAAACATTGTGAAATGGGGGAGAAGCTTCTCCAATTGCACAGGATGGATACATGTCACACCTGTCGATATTCTAGAAAGGGTACAAAGTTTCTGAAATGCAGGTATGCCTTGGGATAATCGGTCAGCCATGCTGACGGTTACATGAGAGCCACTTGATTAAGCTTCCTTCTCAACACCTTGTCATCCGATCTTTAACCTTGCCTCTTTAAGTGTCTAACAGATAGTTAGGCTGAGGCTTTCCAAAAGTGCTTCAACTTCAAGAAGACTCATACCAATGCATTTTTGACAAACTGAGTAAACAGATGCATATGCTACTAACGTTTATGGATTGGCTTTGGAGTAATGCTGATTTTGATCTGTGTTCTCCCGTTAAGGGAAGCTCTTCCCCTCAGCTTCCTAACAACTTACAACAATTTCTTCCCTTCTGCTTCTGCGTGTCTGGATTACCTGCCAGAACGTCTCCCCCAGAGTGCCACCCTCACGCTGCTTTTCAGGCTTATTCTCCTGGATTCCTTATACAAGTTTATATAAGACTTGGATCAAGACTTGGAACGCAGCATTGCTTCCAACTCAGAATGCACTGTAGGGCTATGCTTTCCTCCAGCAGGACGTAGCTAGAGTGGTCGTCACCCCGTTCCCTGAAAGACTTGGGAGAAGATGAACCAGGAATGGAGGTCGAAAGCAAGTCCCCTAAAACAGAGATCCACTGCTGAGTTTATGATTAACCACTCTAGCCAAATCATACCCACATATTCTCCTCAGCGTTGAAGAGGACCAAAGAAAAGGGGGAATTGTACCATAGCCAGCTGAATGCAGCCCTTCCCAGGCAGCCCTTGCTGTGCACTGTGACCCACTGCCCCGTTACCAGGCAATGGTTACCGGGAGACCACTAATGCCAGTGTGACCACCCTGCTCAGCCATTGGTGGGCATTGTAGTGGGCCCCTGCCCCAAGCAAGCCACTGTCTGTCAGCCATCTTTAGTGGGGGCCCTTTTTCTAGGCAGCAGTCAGTGGAGTGCTGCCCCTTCAGACCTGGAGCATGAGGTAAGAGGCAAGTGCCAGCCTTCTCCCCAGCATTCTTCTGCTCGCATGGCCTTGGGCCAGCTGGTGTGATGGGGGGCCAAGAGAACAGGCTGAGGGTGTGTCCTGCAGGGCTCCAGAGCCAAGGCCATGAATGCCCACTGGCCCAGACCAGGCCTTGAGGCAGTGTTGAACCTCTACCACACACCGCCCCTGTGACCCTAAGGGTATGGCTCACAGTCTGGGGTACCTGACCGCCACTGTTTGGGTGGCCTGAGGAGCATTAAGACCTGTTGGGTCATGTGCACCCGGCTCCCTCAGGGATGACAGCTAGCAAGGGTCTGGGACCAGGCCCTGAGGGAGCCACCAAGGCAGAGCTGCCTCCTCTGTGAGGCCTGGGCACTGGCGGGAGGACCCAGACCAGCTCCTGGACAAACCCTCCATGGCAGGAGAACCACCACCCCTCCCAGGGACCCCTTTCTCTTAGGTGGGTCTGGACCTCAGAGGGTGAGCCTTGTGCCTTGGGACCTTGCCCTTTCTTGTCACCCAGAGAGTGACATTTGTTGGCTGGAGATTGATAGGAACATTGAGACCTGACTATGACCTGTCCTCAACAACAAAGGATCGGACAGGGAGACATTTTCAACAAACAGCCACACCCCTCCATCACTTTACCTCTAAGAGGGCTTTGCTAAAAGCTTTCAAGGTTGGGGATTACCCGGCATAAGCCACCCATTTCCTTGAATGTCTCAACAGCAAATATTTCTCGGCTCCAAAGTCCAATGTTTTGCTGTTGCTTGGCCTCACTGTGCGTCGGGCACACATCCTGGCCTTTGGTTACCAATTATAGCGAGCCAGCCAGGAGGTCTGTGCCCATGGTGTGTTGATCTCGATCAGGGGCATCCCCATTTAAAGTTCCCAGCACATGCTAGAGGACATTTGGCTCCAGGATACTGGCAGGGATTCTCCCTGATATGCACTTGCTGCCCTACAGCACGAGGCTGCTTGTCTTGGAGACATGTCCAGAGCAACGGTATACAGTTCATGTCATTTGGGGGTAAGTCGTTCTAGCTTGCACAGGCTGGGAAATAGGTCCACTCCAACTGGGCTGCTCCCCTTAGCGGATGTGAGCCCCTCTGGGTCCATTCCCTCTTGAGAACTGGGCCACTCTGCGTGGGGGCCTCCATCTGGGACTGGGAGTGGAAGTGGAAGTTGACAAAATGCCTTCTCTGGCTTTCTGTCTCTGTGATTGTAGTGTTTATTTGTTCTTCATGTGTTTGTGTGCGTCAATGTGGTGTTAATCACTGCAGTTTGTGCTTTGGTTTGTGGGATCCTGTTTGTGATTCGTACATTGTATGTGTGTGAAACAGCACTTGCATTGAGTACTTGAGACGTCTTTGGTCAGTAACGGAGCTTGCATATGACCACACTAGGTATCGTTCCCTCCTGCATTGTGTTTCAGCTGTGGTGGAACATTGGTTGACATATTCCCTTTTCAGTGGGTAGGAATCTCCCCTTTGGTGCCTGGGAACTGCGATCCTGAGAGACCTTTTGGCATTGCATTTGTCTCTCTGCTATTGGATAACACCTGCTGTGATCAGCAGAGCTCTAGTCCATCTTGTAGTCCGCTAAGGTGCAAGCAAGTTTTTTTTTTTTTTTTTTTTTTTTTACATTGCATGGCCAGCATATTCTACAGATTCTGGTGAAACATGGCATCAAATGAATCATTTTCATATCTCCAAAACCAGTCTATGTAAAATATTCAGTTAGAGAAAGTTTGCTCAGTGAGATACTTTTGGTTTTCATAATTCTGACCCTGAGAAAACGAACATATTTCCAGGAGACATGTTGAAGTTAATGAAGCAAATTGAACTTTTCCTAATTTCTTTGCTTTTTCCTTTTTGGCTCTTTCTGCTTCCCAGGTCAGTAGGCATGACAACTGTGGTCGTGATTCCCTATCTTTCAATTTGCATGTTGTTTGTCGTTTTGTTGTTAAAATGAGGGAACGTAGTTCGAAAACACTGAGGATGTTGTTCATCCTCACCCTTTGCTTTGGTCCTCAGGACTGAGAGTTTCTTCTTTGCATGTACTTTTGCATTTGTTTTGTGTGAAAGTGTTGTGGTTATGGGAAACTCAAATGTGTTTCCCCAGCGCACCCCTTTCAGGTGCATTCTCCAGATTTGGGCCATTTTTAGGGAGAAGGCAATTGACATCAACTGCCGAGTTGATGTGTAAATGAGCTCTATTTCACTGAAAGGGAAGCACTTACCAATTCAATACTTCCTCCTCTTGAGAAAATTGGCCTCCATGGATTTCAGGTCCTGATGATCTGGCAAATAGCTAGTACTGAACTGATATCTGGTATGGAAGCTGCCTTAAGCTTCTTGGATTCTGAAGTATAAACCTTCTGCGGTCCCTAGGTTTCTTAGAGATCCAAAAAGACCTCATATCTGTTGCAAATTTGACAGCAAGGACCATAAGTTGAAATGGTGACACTTGAAGTCTTTCTAAATGGCCTCTCTAGATTTGGGTAGCTTGAAACTTCACCAAGTTAAGTGGCAAGCATTCCTTGACTCTCCGGGTCATTTCAAAGAGGATAGAGGATTGGAACATTGGATGCTGGGCACATGCAAGACTCCCTACCTTTGCCTACTTAGCAGAAGGTCTCCAAAGCATCCGTTTGCAATCAGAAATGCTGGTATGACATCCAGCTGACAGTTGCTTGCTTCTTGGTTTTCACTAAGTGAAGGTGTTAAGGACTTGAGGATTGTAATCGAAATATGTAATTAAAGCTAAGAAACTCATGCAAAGGAACACATTTCAGGATAGAGTAGGAAGGTGGGATAAATGTGTTGAGCCAAAAACCAACATTTGATGCATCATTGGGCTGAAACGAAACTCCACTTCGGGAAATGGATACTGTTATTAAAAATACGTTTTCTTCAAGGCTGGATTGGGTTCCACTCTGCCAAGAGAACACGTTTACTTGGAATGCTGCTTTCAATAACATGGTATGTGAACTGTCCTGCCTTTAAGGGATCTCTGTTTGCTTTTAAGATCTCTTCTCACTTTGGAGAAGAAAGAAGAATTCTCTTCAAAGGACTGATGAGCTTATTGGACCAGGTGTTTTGAAATATTTTGTTAACTTTGGATTAGTTGCGGGGCCCTTAAGGCAACTCAAGGAGGACTATTTCAGTCGTATATCTGGTATGGAAATTACAGAGAAAACATTGTGAAATGGGGGAGAAGCTTCTCCAATTGCACAGGATGGATACATGTCACACCTGTCGATATTCTAGAAAGGGTACAAAGTTTCTGAAATGCAGGTATGCCTTGGGATAATCGGTCAGCCATGCTGACGGTTACATGAGAGCCACTTGATTAAGCTTCCTTCTCAACACCTTGTCATCCGATCTTTAACCTTGCCTCTTTAAGTGTCTAACAGATAGTTAGGCTGAGGCTTTCCAAAAGTGCTTCAACTTCAAGAAGACTCATACCAATGCATTTTTGACAAACTGAGTAAACAGATGCATATGCTACTAACGTTTATGGATTGGCTTTGGAGTAATGCTGATTTTGATCTGTGTTCTCCCGTTAAGGGAAGCTCTTCCCCTCAGCTTCCTAACAACTTACAACAATTTCTTCCCTTCTGCTTCTGCGTGTCTGGATTACCTGCCAGAACGTCTCCCCCAGAGTGCCACCCTCACGCTGCTTTTCAGGCTTATTCTCCTGGATTCCTTATACAAGTTTATATAAGACTTGGATCAAGACTTGGAACGCAGCATTGCTTCCAACTCAGAATGCACTGTAGGGCTATGCTTTCCTCCAGCAGGACGTAGCTAGAGTGGTCGTCACCCCGTTCCCTGAAACACTTGGGAGAAGATGAACCAGGAATGGAGGTCGAAAGCAAGTCCCCTAAAACAGAGATCCACTGCTGAGTTTATGATTAACCACTCTAGCCAAATCATACCCACATATTCTCCTCAGCGTTGAAGAGGACCAAAGAAAAGGGGGAATTGTACCATAGCCAGCTGAATGCAGCCCTTCCCAGGCAGCCCTTGCTGTGCACTGTGACCCACTGCCCCGTTACCAGGCAATGGTTACCGGGAGACCACTAATGCCAGTGTGACCACCCTGCTCAGCCATTGGTGGGCATTGTAGTGGGCCCCTGCCCCAAGCAAGCCACTGTCTGTCAGCCATCTTTAGTGGGGGCCCTTTTTCTAGGCAGCAGTCAGTGGAGTGCTGCCCCTTCAGACCTGGAGCATGAGGTAAGAGGCAAGTGCCAGCCTTCTCCCCAGCATTCTTCTGCTCGCATGGCCTTGGGCCAGCTGGTGTGATGGGGGGCCAAGAGAACAGGCTGAGGGTGTGTCCTGCAGGGCTCCAGAGCCAAGGCCATGAATGCCCACTGGCCCAGACCAGGCCTTGAGGCAGTGTTGAACCTCTACCACACACCGCCCCTGTGACCCTAAGGGTATGGCTCACAGTCTGGGGTACCTGACCGCCACTGTTTGGGTGGCCTGAGGAGCATTGAGACCTGTTGGGTCATGTGCACCCGGCTCCCTCAGGGATGACAGCTAGCAAGGGTCTGGGACCAGGCCCTGAGGGAGCCACCAAGGCAGAGCTGCCTCCTCTGTGAGGCCTGGGCACTGGCGGGAGGACCCAGACCAGCTCCTGGACAAACCCTCCATGGCAGGAGAACCACCACCCCTCCCAGGGACCCCTTTCTCTTAGGTGGGTCTGGACCTCAGAGGGTGAGCCTTGTGCCTTGGGACCTTGCCCTTTCTTGTCACCCAGAGAGTGACATTTGTTGGCTGGAGATTGATAGGAACATTGAGACCTGACTATGACCTGTCCTCAACAACAAAGGATCGGACAGGGAGACATTTTCAACAAACAGCCACACCCCTCCATCACTTTACCTCTAAGAGGGCTTTGCTAAAAGCTTTCAAGGTTGGGGATTACCCGGCATAAGCCACCCATTTCCTTGAATGTCTCAACAGCAAATATTTCTCGGCTCCAAAGTCCAATGTTTTGCTGTTGCTTGGCCTCACTGTGCGTCGGGCACACATCCTGGCCTTTGGTTACCAATTATAGCGAGCCAGCCAGGAGGTCTGTGCCCATGGTGTGTTGATCTCGATCAGGGGCATCCCCATTTAAAGTTCCCAGCACATGCTAGAGGACATTTGGCTCCAGGATACTGGCAGGGATTCTCCCTGATATGCACTGGCTGGCCTACAGCACGAGGCTGCTTGTCTTGGAGACATGTCCAGAGCAACGGTATACAGTTCATGTCATTTGGGGGTAAGTCGTTCTAGCTTGCACAGGCTGGGAAATAGGTCCACTCCAACTGGGCTGCTCCCCTTAGCGGATGTGAGCCCCTCTGGGTCCATTCCCTCTTGAGAACTGGGCCACTCTGCGTGGGGGCCTCCATCTGGGACTGGGAGTGGAAGTGGAAGTTGACAAAATGCCTTCTCTGGCTTTCTGTCTCTGTGATTGTAGTGTTTATTTGTTCTTCATGTGTTTGTGTGCGTCAATGTGGTGTTAATCACTGCAGTTTGTGCTTTGGTTTGTGGGATCCTGTTTGTGATTCGTACATTGTATGTGTGTGAAACAGCACTTGCATTGAGTACTTGAGACGTCTTTGGTCAGTAACGGAGCTTGCATATGACCACACTAGGTATCGTTCCCTCCTGCATTGTGTTTCAGCTGTGGTGGAACATTGGTTGACATATTCCCTTTTCAGTGGGTAGGAATCTCCCCTTTGGTGCCTGGGAACTGCGATCCTGAGAGACCTTTTGGCATTGCATTTGTCTCTCTGCTATTGGATAACACCTGCTGTGATCAGCAGAGCTGTAGTCCATCTTGTAGTCCGCTAAGGGACAAGCAAGTATTTTTTTTTGTTGTTGTTTTGTTTTTTTTTTTTTTTACATTGCATGGCCAGCATATTCTACAGATTCTGGTGAAACATGGCATCAAATGAATCATTTTCATATCTCCAAAACCAGTCTATGTAAGATATTCAGTTAGAGAAAGTTTGCTCAGTGAGATACTTTTGGTTTTCATAATTCTGACCCTGAGAAAACGAACATATTTCCAGGAGACATGTTGAAGTTAATGAAGCAAATTGAACTTTTCCTAATTTCTTTGCTTTTTACTTTTTGGCTCTTTCTGCTTCCCAGGTCAGAAGGCATGACAACTGTGGTCGTGATTCCCTATCTTTCAATTTGCATGTTGTTTGTCGTTTTGTTGTTAAAATGAGGGAACGTAGTTCGAAAACACTGAGGATGTTGTTCATCCTCACCCTTTGCTTTGGTCCTCAGGACTGAGAGTTTCTTCTTTGCATGTACTTTTGCATTTGTTTTGTGTGAAAGTGTTGTGGTTATGGGAAACTCAAATGTGTTTCCCCAGCGCACCCCTTTCAGGTGCATTCTCCAGATTTGGGCCATTTTTAGGGAGAAGGCAATTGACATCAACTGCCGAGTTGATGTGTAAATGAGCTCTATTTCACTGAAAGGGAAGCACTTACCAATTCAATACTTCCTCCTCTTGAGAAAATTGGCCTCCATGGATTTCAGGTCCTGATGATCTGGCAAATAGCTAGTACTGAACTGATATCTGGTATGGAAGCTGCCTTAAGCTTCTTGGATTCTGAAGTATAAACCTTCTGCGGTCCCTAGGTTTCTTAGAGATCCAAAAAGACCTCATATCTGTTGCAAATTTGACAGCAAGGACCATAAGTTGAAATGATGACACTTGAAGTCTTTCTAAATGGCCTCTCTAGATTTGGGTAGCTTGAAACTTCACCAAGTTAAGTGGCAAGCATTCCTTGACTCTCCGGGTCATTTCAAAGAGGATAGAGGATTGGAACATTGGATGCTGGGCACATGCAAGACTCCCTACCTTTGCCTACTTAGCAGAAGGTCTCCAAAGCATCCGTTTGCAATCAGAAATGCTGGTATGACATCCAGCTGACAGTTGCTTGCTTCTTGGTTTTCACTAAGTGAAGGTGTTAAGGACTTGAGGATTGTAATCGAAATATGTAATTAAAGCTAAGAAACTCATGCAAAGGAACACATTTCAGGATAGAGTAGGAAGGTGGGATAAATGTGTTGAGCCAAAAACCAACATTTGATGCATCATTGGGCTGAAACGAAACTCCACTTCGGGAAATGGATACTGTTATTAAAAATACGTTTTCTTCAAGGCTGGATTGGGTTCCACTCTGCCAAGAGAACACGTTTACTTGGAATGCTGCTTTCAATAACATGGTATGTGAACTGTCCTGCCTTTAAGGGATCTCTGTTTGCTTTTAAGATCTCTTCTCACTTTGGAGAAGAAAGAAGAATTCTCTTCAAAGGACTGATGAGCTTATTGGACCAGGTGTTTTGAAATATTTTGTTAACTTTGGATTAGTTGCGGGGCCCTTAAGGCAACTCAAGGAGGACTATTTCAGTCGTATATCTGGTATGGAAATTACAGAGAAAACATTGTGAAATGGGGGAGAAGCTTCTCCAATTGCACAGGATGGATACATGTCACACCTGTCGATATTCTAGAAAGGGTACAAAGTTTCTGAAATGCAGGTATGCCTTGGGATAATCGGTCAGCCATGCTGACGGTTACATGAGAGCCACTTGATTAAGCTTCCTTCTCAACACCTTGTCATCCGATCTTTAACCTTGCCTCTTTAAGTGTCTAACAGATAGTTAGGCTGAGGCTTTCCAAAAGTGCTTCAACTTCAAGAAGACTCATACCAATGCATTTTTGACAAACTGAGTAAACAGATGCATATGCTACTAACGTTTATGGATTGGCTTTGGAGTAATGCTGATTTTGATCTGTGTTCTCCCGTTAAGGGAAGCTCTTCCCCTCAGCTTCCTAACAACTTACAACAATGTCTTCCCTTCTGCTTCTGCGTGTCTGGATTACCTGCCAGAACGTCTCCCCCAGAGTGCCACCCTCACGCTGCTTTTCAGGCTTATTCTCCTGGATTCCTTATACAAGTTTATATAAGACTTGGATCAAGACTTGGAACGCAGCATTGCTTCCAACTCAGAATGCACTGTAGGGCTATGCTTTCCTCCAGCAGGACGTAGCTAGAGTGGTCGTCACCCCATTCCCTGAAAGACTTGGGAGAAGATGAACCAGGAATGGAGGTCGAAAGCAAGTCCCCTAAAACAGAGATCCACTGCTGAGTTTATGATTAACCACTCTAGCCAAATCATACCCACATATTCTCCTCAGCGTTGAAGAGGACCAAAGAAAAGGGGGAATTGTACCATAGCCAGCTGAATGCAGCCCTTCCCAGGCAGCCCTTGCTGTGCACTGTGACCCACTGCCCCGTTACCAGGCAATGGTTACCGGGAGACCACTAATGCCAGTGTGACCACCCTGCTCAGCCATTGGTGGGCATTGTAGTGGGCCCCTGCCCCAAGCAAGCCACTGTCTGTCAGCCATCTTTAGTGGGGGCCCTTTTTCTAGGCAGCAGTCAGTGGAGTGCTGCCCCTTCAGACCTGGAGCATGAGGTAAGAGGCAAGTGCCAGCCTTCTCCCCAGCATTCTTCTGCTCGCATGGCCTTGGGCCAGCTGGTGTGATGGGGGGCCAAGAGAACAGGCTGAGGGTGTGTCCTGCAGGGCTCCAGAGCCAAGGCCATGAATGCCCACTGGCCCAGACCAGGCCTTGAGGCAGTGTTGAACCTCTACCACACACCGCCCCTGTGACCCTAAGGGTATGGCTCACAGTCTGGGGTACCTGACCGCCACTGTTTGGGTGGCCTGAGGAGCATTAAGACCTGTTGGGTCATGTGCACCCGGCTCCCTCAGGGATGACAGCTAGCAAGGGTCTGGGACCAGGCCCTGAGGGAGCCACCAAGGCAGAGCTGCCTCCTCTGTGAGGCTGGGCACTGGCGGGAGGACCCAGACCAGCTCCTGGACAAACCCTCCATGGCAGGAGAACCACCACCCCTCCCAGGGACCCCTTTCTCTTAGGTGGGTCTGGACCTCAGAGGGTGAGCCTTGTGCCTTGGGACCTTGCCCTTTCTTGTCACCCAGAGAGTGACATTTGTTGGCTGGAGATTGATAGGAACATTGAGACCTGACTATGACCTGTCCTCAACAACAAAGGATCGGACAGGGAGACATTTTCAACAAACAGCCACACCCCTCCATCACTTTACCTCTAAGAGGGCTTTGCTAAAAGCTTTCAAGGTTGGGGATTACCCGGCATAAGCCACCCATTTCCTTGAATGTCTCAACAGCAAATATTTCTCGGCTCCAAAGTCCAATGTTTTGCTGTTGCTTGGCCTCACTGTGCGTCGGGCACACATCCTGGCCTTTGGTTACCAATTATAGCGAGCCAGCCAGGAGGTCTGTGCCCATGGTGTGTTGATCTCGATCAGGGGCATCCCCATTTAAAGTTCCCAGCACATGCTAGAGGACATTTGGCTCCAGGATACTGGCAGGGATTCTCCCTGATATGCACTTGCTGCCCTACAGCACGAGGCTGCTTGTCTTGGAGACATGTCCAGAGCAACGGTATACAGTTCATGTCATTTGGGGGTAAGTCGTTCTAGCTTGCACAGGCTGGGAAATAGGTCCACTCCAACTGGGCTGCTCCCCTTAGCGGATGTGAGCCCCTCTGGGTCCATTCCCTCTTGAGAACTGGGCCACTCTGCGTGGGGGCCTCCATCTGGGACTGGGAGTGGAAGTGGAAGTTGACAAAATGCCTTCTCTGGCTTTCTGTCTCTGTGATTGTAGTGTTTATTTGTTCTTCATGTGTTTGTGTGCGTCAATGTGGTGTTAATCACTGCAGTTTGTGCTTTGGTTTGTGGGATCCTGTTTGTGATTCGTACATTGTATGTGTGTGAAACAGCACTTGCATTGAGTACTTGAGACGTCTTTGGTCAGTAACGGAGCTTGCATATGACCACACTAGGTATCGTTCCCTCCTGCATTGTGTTTCAGCTGTGGTGGAACATTGGTTGACATATTCCCTTTTCAGTGGGTAGGAATCTCCCCTTTGGTGCCTGGGAACTGCGATCCTGAGAGACCTTTTGGCATTGCATTTGTCTCTCTGCTATTGGATAACACCTGCTGTGATCAGCAGAGCTCTAGTCCATCTTGTAGTCCGCTAAGGTGCAAGCCAGTTTTTTTTTTTTTTTTTTTTTTTTACATTGCATGGCCAGCATATTCTACAGATTCTGGTGAAACATGGCATCAAATGAATCATTTTCATATCTCCAAAACCAGTCTATGTAAAATATTCAGTTAGAGAAAGTTTGCTCAGTGAGATACTTTTGGTTTTCATAATTCTGACCCTGAGAAAACGAACATATTTCCAGGAGACATGTTGAAGTTAATGAAGCAAATTGAACTTTTCCTAATTTCTTTGCTTTTTCCTTTTTGGCTCTTTCTGCTTCCCAGGTCAGTAGGCATGACAACTGTGGTCGTGATTCCCTATCTTTCAATTTGCATGTTGTTTGTCATTTTGTTGTTAAAATGAGGGAACGTAGTTCGAAAACACTGAGGATGTTGTTCATCCTCACCCTTTGCTTTGGTCCTCAGGACTGAGAGTTTCTTCTTTGCATGTACTTTTGCATTTGTTTTGTGTGAAAGTGTTGTGGTTATGGGAAACTCAAATGTGTTTCCCCAGCGCACCCCTTTCAGGTGCATTCTCCAGATTTGGGCCATTTTTAGGGAGAAGGCAATTGACATCAACTGCCGAGTTGATGTGTAAATGAGCTCTATTTCACTGAAAGGGAAGCACTTACCAATTCAATACTTCCTCCTCTTGAGAAAATTGGCCTCCATGGATTTCAGGTCCTGATGATCTGGCAAATAGCTAGTACTGAACTGATATCTGGTATGGAAGCTGCCTTAAGCTTCTTGGATTCTGAAGTATAAACCTTCTGCGGTCCCTAGGTTTCTTAGAGATCCAAAAAGACCTCATATCTGTTGCAAATTTGACAGCAAGGACCATAAGTTGAAATGGTGACACTTGAAGTCTTTCTAAATGGCCTCTCTAGATTTGGGTAGCTTGAAACTTCACCAAGTTAAGTGGCAAGCATTCCTTGACTCTCCGGGTCATTTCAAAGAGGATAGAGGATTGGAACATTGGATGCTGGGCACATGCAAGACTCCCTACCTTTGCCTACTTAGCAGAAGGTCTCCAAAGCATCCGTTTGCAATCAGAAATGCTGGTATGACATCCAGCTGACAATTGCTTGCTTCTTGGTTTTCACTAAGTGAAGGTGTTAAGGACTTGAGGATTGTAATCGAAATATGTAATTAAAGCTAAGAAACTCATGCAAAGGAACACATTTCAGGATAGAGTAGGAAGGTGGGATAAATGTGTTGAGCCAAAAACCAACATTTGATGCATCATTGGGCTGAAACGAAACTCCACTTCGGGAAATGGATACTGTTATTAAAAATACGTTTTCTTCAAGGCTGGATTGGGTTCCACTCTGCCAAGAGAACACGTTTACTTGGAATGCTGCTTTCAATAACATGGTATGTGAACTGTCCTGCCTTTAAGGGATCTCTGTTTGCTTTTAAGATCTCTTCTCACTTTGGAGAAGAAAGAAGAATTCTCTTCAAAGGACTGATGAGCTTATTGGACCAGGTGTTTTGAAATATTTTGTTAACTTTGGATTAGTTGCGGGGCCCTTAAGGCAACTCAAGGAGGACTATTTCAGTCGTATATCTGGTATGGAAATTACAGAGAAAACATTGTGAAATGGGGGAGAAGCTTCTCCAATTGCACAGGATGGATACATGTCACACCTGTCGATATTCTAGAAAGGGTACAAAGTTTCTGAAATGCAGGTATGCCTTGGGATAATCGGTCAGCCATGCTGACGGTTACATGAGAGCCACTTGATTAAGCTTCCTTCTCAACACCTTGTCATCCGATCTTTAACCTTGCCTCTTTAAGTGTCTAACAGATAGTTAGGCTGAGGCTTTCCAAAAGTGCTTCAACTTCAAGAAGACTCATACCAATGCATTTTTGACAAACTGAGTAAACAGATGCATATGCTACTAACGTTTATGGATTGGCTTTGGAGTAATGCTGATTTTGATCTGTGTTCTCCCGTTAAGGGAAGCTCTTCCCCTCAGCTTCCTAACAACTTACAACAATTTCTTCCCTTCTGCTTCTGCGTGTCTGGATTACCTGCCAGAACGTCTCCCCCAGAGTGCCACCCTCACGCTGCTTTTCAGGCTTATTCTCCTGGATTCCTTATACAAGTTTATATAAGACTTGGATCAAGACTTGGAACGCAGCATTGCTTCCAACTCAGAATGCACTGTAGGGCTATGCTTTCCTCCAGCAGGACGTAGCTAGAGTGGTCGTCACCCCGTTCCCTGAAAGACTTGGGAGAAGATGAACCAGGAATGGAGGTCGAAAGCAAGTCCCCTAAAACAGAGATCCACTGCTGAGTTTATGATTAACCACTCTAGCCAAATCATACCCACATATTCTCCTCAGCGTTGAAGAGGACCAAAGAAAAGGGGGAATTGTACCATAGCCAGCTGAATGCAGCCCTTCCCAGGCAGCCCTTGCTGTGCACTGTGACCCACTGCCCCGTTACCAGGCAATGGTTACCGGGAGACCACTAATGCCAGTGTGACCACCCTGCTCAGCCATTGGTGGGCATTGTAGTGGGCCCCTGCCCCAAGCAAGCCACTGTCTGTCAGCCATCTTTAGTGGGGGCCCTTTTTCTAGGCAGCAGTCAGTGGAGTGCTGCCCCTTCAGACCTGGAGCATGAGGTAAGAGGCAAGTGCCAGCCTTCTCCCCAGCATTCTTCTGCTCGCATGGCCTTGGGCCAGCTGGTGTGATGGGGGGCCAAGAGAACAGGCTGAGGGTGTGTCCTGCAGGGCTCCAGAGCCAAGGCCATGAATGCCCACTGGCCCAGACCAGGCCTTGAGGCAGTGTTGAACCTCTACCACACACCGCCCCTGTGACCCTAAGGGTATGGCTCACAGTCTGGGGTACCTGACCGCCACTGTTTGGGTGGCCTGAGGAGCATTAAGACCTGTTGGGTCATGTGCACCCGGCTCCCTCAGGGATGACAGCTAGCAAGGGTCTGGGACCAGGCCCTGAGGGAGCCACCAAGGCAGAGCTGCCTCCTCTGTGAGGCCTGGGCACTGGCGGGAGGACCCAGACCAGCTCCTGGACAAACCCTCCATGGCAGGAGAACCACCACCCCTCCCAGGGACCCCTTTCTCTTAGGTGGGTCTGGACCTCAGAGGGTGAGCCTTGTGCCTTGGGACCTTGCCCTTTCTTGTCACCCAGAGAGTGACATTTGTTGGCTGGAGATTGATAGGAACATTGAGACCTGACTATGACCTGTCCTCAACAACAAAGGATCGGACAGGGAGACATTTTCAACAAACAGCCACACCCCTCCATCACTTTACCTCTAAGAGGGCTTTGCTAAAAGCTTTCAAGGTTGGGGATTACCCGGCATAAGCCACCCATTTCCTTGAATGTCTCAACAGCAAATATTTCTCGGCTCCAAAGTCCAATGTTTTGCTGTTGCTTGGCCTCACTGTGCGTCGGGCACACATCCTGGCCTTTGGTTACCAATTATAGCGAGCCAGCCAGGAGGTCTGTGCCCATGGTGTGTTGATCTCGATCAGGGGCATCCCCATTTAAAGTTCCCAGCACATGCTAGAGGACATTTGGCTCCAGGATACTGGCAGGGATTCTCCCTGATATGCACTTGCTGCCCTACAGCACGAGGCTGCTTGTCTTGGAGACATGTCCAGAGCAACGGTATACAGTTCATGTCATTTGGGGGTAAGTCGTTCTAGCTTGCACAGGCTGGGAAATAGGTCCACTCCAACTGGGCTGCTCCCCTTAGCGGATGTGAGCCCCTCTGGGTCCATTCCCTCTTGAGAACTGGGCCACTCTGCGTGGGGGCCTCCATCTGGGACTGGGAGTGGAAGTGGAAGTTGACAAAATGCCTTCTCTGGCTTTCTGTCTCTGTGATTGTAGTGTTTATTTGTTCTTCATGTGTTTGTGTGCGTCAATGTGGTGTTAATCACTGCAGTTTGTGCTTTGGTTTGTGGGATCCTGTTTGTGATTCGTACATTGTATGTGTGTGAAACAGCACTTGCATTGAGTACTTGAGACGTCTTTGGTCAGTAACGGAGCTTGCATATGACCACACTAGGTATCGTTCCCTCCTGCATTGTGTTTCAGCTGTGGTGGAACATTGGTTGACATATTCCCTTTTCAGTGGGTAGGAATCTCCCCTTTGGTGCCTGGGAACTGCGATCCTGAGAGACCTTTTGGCATTGCATTTGTCTCTCTGCTATTGGATAACACCTGCTGTGATCCGCAGAGCTCTAGTCCATCTTGCAGTCCGCTAAGGTGCAAGCAAGTTTTTGTTTTTGTTTTTTTTTGTTTTTTTTTTGTTTTTTTTTTTTACATTGCATGGCCAGCATATTCTACAGATTCTGGTGAAACATGGCATCAAATGAATCATTTTCATATCTCCAAAACCAGTCTATGTAAAATATTCAGTTAGAGAAAGTTTGCTCAGTGAGATACTTTTGGTTTTCATAATTCTGACCCTGAGAAAACGAACATATTTCCAGGAGACATGTTGAAGTTAATGAAGCAAATTGAACTTTTCCTAATTTCTTTGCTTTTTCCTTTTTGGCTCTTTCTGCTTCCCAGGTCAGTAGGCATGACAACTGTGGTCGTGATTCCCTATCTTTCAATTTGCATGTTGTTTGTCGTTTTGTTTTTAAAATGAGGGAACGTAGTTCGGAAACACTGAGGATGTTGTTCATCCTCACCCTTTGCTTTGGTCCTCAGGACTGAGAGTTTCTTCTTTGCATGTACTTTTGCATTTGTTTTGTGTGAAAGTGTTGTGGTTATGGGAAACTCAAATGTGTTTCCCCAGCGCACCCCTTTCAGGTGCATTCTCCAGATTTGGGCCATTTTTAGGGAGAAGGCAATTGACATCAACTGCCGAGTTGATGTGTAAATGAGCTCTATTTCACTGAAAGGGAAGCACTTACCAATTCAATACTTCCTCCTCTTGAGAAAATTGGCCTCCATGGATTTCAGGTCCTGATGATCTGGCAAATAGCTAGTACTGAACTGATATCTGGTATGGAAGCTGCCTTAAGCTTCTTGGATTCTGAAGTATAAACCTTCTGCGGTCCCTAGGTTTCTTAGAGATCCAAAAAGACCTCATATCTGTTGCAAATTTGACAGCAAGGACCATAAGTTGAAATGATGACACTTGAAGTCTTTCTAAATGGCCTCTCTAGATTTGGGTAGCTTGAAACTTCACCAAGTTAAGTGGCAAGCATTCCTTGACTCTCCGGGTCATTTCAAAGAGGATAGAGGATTGGAACATTGGATGCTGGGCACATGCAAGACTCCCTACCTTTGCCTACTTAGCAGAAGGTCTCCAAAGCATCCGTTTGCAATCAGAAATGCTGGTATGACATCCAGCTGACAGTTGCTTGCTTCTTGGTTTTCACTAAGTGAAGGTGTTAAGGACTTGAGGATTGTAATCGAAATATGTAATTAAAGCTAAGAAACTCATGCAAAGGAACACATTTCAGGATAGAGTAGGAAGGTGGGATAAATGTGTTGAGCCAAAAACCAACATTTGATGCATCATTGGGCTGAAACGAAACTCCACTTCGGGAAATGGATACTGTTATTAAAAATACGTTTTCTTCAAGGCTGGATTGGGTTCCACTCTGCCAAGAGAACACGTTTACTTGGAATGCTGCTTTCAATAACATGGTATGTGAACTGTCCTGCCTTTAAGGGATCTCTGTTTGCTTTTAAGATCTCTTCTCACTTTGGAGAAGAAAGAAGAATTCTCTTCAAAGGACTGATGAGCTTATTGGACCAGGTGTTTTGAAATATTTTGTTAACTTTGGATTAGTTGCGGGGCCCTTAAGGCAACTCAAGGAGGACTATTTCAGTCGTATATCTGGTATGGAAATTACAGAGAAAACATTGTGAAATGGGGGAGAAGCTTCTCCAATTGCACAGGATGGATACATGTCACACCTGTCGATATTCTAGAAAGGGTACAAAGTTTCTGAAATGCAGGTATGCCTTGGGATAATCGGTCAGCCATGCTGACGGTTACATGAGAGCCACTTGATTAAGCTTCCTTCTCAACACCTTGTCATCCGATCTTTAACCTTGCCTCTTTAAGTGTCTAACAGATAGTTAGGCTGAGGCTTTCCAAAAGTGCTTCAACTTCAAGAAGACTCATACCAATGCATTTTTGACAAACTGAGTAAACAGATGCATATGCTACTAACGTTTATGGATTGGCTTTGGAGTAATGCTGATTTTGATCTGTGTTCTCCCGTTAAGGGAAGCTCTTCCCCTCAGCTTCCTAACAACTTACAACAATTTCTTCCCTTCTGCTTCTGCGTGTCTGGATTACCTGCCAGAACGTCTCCCCCAGAGTGCCACCCTCACGCTGCTTTTCAGGCTTATTCTCCTGGATTCCTTATACAAGTTTATATAAGACTTGGATCAAGACTTGGAACGCAGCATTGCTTCCAACTCAGAATGCACTGTAGGGCTATGCTTTCCTCCAGCAGGACGTAGCTAGAGTGGTCGTCACCCCGTTCCCTGAAAGACTTGGGAGAAGATGAACCAGGAATGGAGGTCGAAAGCAAGTCCCCTAAAACAGAGATCCACTGCTGAGTTTATGATTAACCACTCTAGCCAAATCATACCCACATATTCTCCTCAGCGTTGAAGAGGACCAAAGAAAAGGGGGAATTGTACCATAGCCAGCTGAATGCAGCCCTTCCCAGGCAGCCCTTGCTGTGCACTGTGACCCACTGCCCCGTTACCAGGCAATGGTTACCGGGAGACCACTAATGCCAGTGTGACCACCCTGCTCAGCCATTGGTGGGCATTGTAGTGGGCCCCTGCCCCAAGCAAGCCACTGTCTGTCAGCCATCTTTAGTGGGGGCCCTTTTTCTAGGCAGCAGTCAGTGGAGTGCTGCCCCTTCAGACCTGGAGCATGAGGTAAGAGGCAAGTGCCAGCCTTCTCCCCAGCATTCTTCTGCTCGCATGGCCTTGGGCCAGCTGGTGTGATGGGGGGCCAAGAGAACAGGCTGAGGGTGTGTCCTGCAGGGCTCCAGAGCCAAGGCCATGAATGCCCACTGGCCCAGACCAGGCCTTGAGGCAGTGTTGAACCTCTACCACACACCGCCCCTGTGACCCTAAGGGTATGGCTCACAGTCTGGGGTACCTGACCGCCACTGTTTGGGTGGCCTGAGGAGCATTAAGACCTGTTGGGTCATGTGCACCCGGCTCCCTCAGGGATGACAGCTAGCAAGGGTCTGGGACCAGGCCCTGAGGGAGCCACCAAGGCAGAGCTGCCTCCTCTGTGAGGCCTGGGCACTGGCGGGAGGACCCAGACCAGCTCCTGGACAAACCCTCCATGGCAGGAGAACCACCACCCCTCCCAGGGACCCCTTTCTCTTAGGTGGGTCTGGACCTCAGAGGGTGAGCCTTGTGCCTTGGGACCTTGCCCTTTCTTGTCACCCAGAGAGTGACATTTGTTGGCTGGAGATTGATAGGAACATTGAGACCTGACTATGACCTGTCCTCAACAACAAAGGATCGGACAGGGAGACATTTTCAACAAACAGCCACACCCCTCCATCACTTTACCTCTAAGAGGGCTTTGCTAAAAGCTTTCAAGGTTGGGGATTACCCGGCATAAGCCACCCATTTCCTTGAATGTCTCAACAGCAAATATTTCTCGGCTCCAAAGTCCAATGTTTTGCTGTTGCTTGGCCTCACTGTGCGTCGGGCACACATCCTGGCCTTTGGTTACCAATTATAGCGAGCCAGCCAGGAGGTCTGTGCCCATGGTGTGTTGATCTCGATCAGGGGCATCCCCATTTAAAGTTCCCAGCACATGCTAGAGGACATTTGGCTCCAGGATACTGGCAGGGATTCTCCCTGATATGCACTTGCTGCCCTACAGCACGAGGCTGCTTGTCTTGGAGACATGTCCAGAGCAACGGTATACAGTTCATGTCATTTGGGGGTAAGTCGTTCTAGCTTGCACAGGCTGGGAAATAGGTCCACTCCAACTGGGCTGCTCCCCTTAGCGGATGTGAGCCCCTCTGGGTCCATTCCCTCTTGAGAACTGGGCCACTCTGCGTGGGGGCCTCCATCTGGGACTGGGAGTGGAAGTGGAAGTTGACAAAATGCCTTCTCTGGCTTTCTGTCTCTGTGATTGTAGTGTTTATTTGTTCTTCATGTGTTTGTGTGCGTCAATGTGGTGTTAATCACTGCAGTTTGTGCTTTGGTTTGTGGGATCCTGTTTGTGATTCGTACATTGTATGTGTGTGAAACAGCACTTGCATTGAGTACTTGAGACGTCTTTGGTCAGTAACGGAGCTTGCATATGACCACACTAGGTATCGTTCCCTCCTGCATTGTGTTTCAGCTGTGGTGGAACATTGGTTGACATATTCCCTTTTCAGTGGGTAGGAATCTCCCCTTTGGTGCCTGGGAACTGCGATCCTGAGAGACCTTTTGGCATTGCATTTGTCTCTCTGCTATTGGATAACACCTGCTGTGATCCGCAGAGCTCTAGTCCATCTTGCAGTCCGCTAAGGTGCAAGCAAGTTTTTGTTTTTGTTTTTTTTTGTTTTTTTTTTTGTTTTTTTTTTTTACATTGCATGGCCAGCATATTCTACAGATTCTGGTGAAACATGGCATCAAATGAATCATTTTCATATCTCCAAAACCAGTCTATGTAAAATATTCAGTTAGAGAAAGTTTGCTCAGTGAGATACTTTTGGTTTTCATAATTCTGACCCTGAGAAAACGAACATATTTCCAGGAGACATGTTGAAGTTAATGAAGCAAATTGAACTTTTCCTAATTTCTTTGCTTTTTCCTTTTTGGCTCTTTCTGCTTCCCAGGTCAGTAGGCATGACAACTGTGGTCGTGATTCCCTATCTTTCAATTTGCATGTTGTTTGTCGTTTTGTTTTTAAAATGAGGGAACGTAGTTCGGAAACACTGAGGATGTTGTTCATCCTCACCCTTTGCTTTGGTCCTCAGGACTGAGAGTTTCTTCTTTGCATGTACTTTTGCATTTGTTTTGTGTGAAAGTGTTGTGGTTATGGGAAACTCAAATGTGTTTCCCCAGCGCACCCCTTTCAGGTGCATTCTCCAGATTTGGGCCATTTTTAGGGAGAAGGCAATTGACATCAACTGCCGAGTTGATGTGTAAATGAGCTCTATTTCACTGAAAGGGAAGCACTTACCAATTCAATACTTCCTCCTCTTGAGAAAATTGGCCTCCATGGATTTCAGGTCCTGATGATCTGGCAAATAGCTAGTACTGAACTGATATCTGGTATGGAAGCTGCCTTAAGCTTCTTGGATTCTGAAGTATAAACCTTCTGCGGTCCCTAGGTTTCTTAGAGATCCAAAAAGACCTCATATCTGTTGCAAATTTGACAGCAAGGACCATAAGTTGAAATGATGACACTTGAAGTCTTTCTAAATGGCCTCTCTAGATTTGGGTAGCTTGAAACTTCACCAAGTTAAGTGGCAAGCATTCCTTGACTCTCCGGGTCATTTCAAAGAGGATAGAGGATTGGAACATTGGATGCTGGGCACATGCAAGACTCCCTACCTTTGCCTACTTAGCAGAAGGTCTCCAAAGCATCCGTTTGCAATCAGAAATGCTGGTATGACATCCAGCTGACAGTTGCTTGCTTCTTGGTTTTCACTAAGTGAAGGTGTTAAGGACTTGAGGATTGTAATCGAAATATGTAATTAAAGCTAAGAAACTCATGCAAAGGAACACATTTCAGGATAGAGTAGGAAGGTGGGATAAATGTGTTGAGCCAAAAACCAACATTTGATGCATCATTGGGCTGAAACGAAACTCCACTTCGGGAAATGGATACTGTTATTAAAAATACGTTTTCTTCAAGGCTGGATTGGGTTCCACTCTGCCAAGAGAACACGTTTACTTGGAATGCTGCTTTCAATAACATGGTATGTGAACTGTCCTGCCTTTAAGGGATCTCTGTTTGCTTTTAAGATCTCTTCTCACTTTGGAGAAGAAAGAAGAATTCTCTTCAAAGGACTGATGAGCTTATTGGACCAGGTGTTTTGAAATATTTTGTTAACTTTGGATTAGTTGCGGGGCCCTTAAGGCAACTCAAGGAGGACTATTTCAGTCGTATATCTGGTATGGAAATTACAGAGAAAACATTGTGAAATGGGGGAGAAGCTTCTCCAATTGCACAGGATGGATACATGTCACACCTGTCGATATTCTAGAAAGGGTACAAAGTTTCTGAAATGCAGGTATGCCTTGGGATAATCGGTCAGCCATGCTGACGGTTACATGAGAGCCACTTGATTAAGCTTCCTTCTCAACACCTTGTCATCCGATCTTTAACCTTGCCTCTTTAAGTGTCTAACAGATAGTTAGGCTGAGGCTTTCCAAAAGTGCTTCAACTTCAAGAAGACTCATACCAATGCATTTTTGACAAACTGAGTAAACAGATGCATATGCTACTAACGTTTATGGATTGGCTTTGGAGTAATGCTGATTTTGATCTGTGTTCTCCCGTTAAGGGAAGCTCTTCCCCTCAGCTTCCTAACAACTTACAACAATTTCTTCCCTTCTGCTTCTGCGTGTCTGGATTACCTGCCAGAACGTCTCCCCCAGAGTGCCACCCTCACGCTGCTTTTCAGGCTTATTCTCCTGGATTCCTTATACAAGTTTATATAAGACTTGGATCAAGACTTGGAACGCAGCATTGCTTCCAACTCAGAATGCACTGTAGGGCTATGCTTTCCTCCAGCAGGACGTAGCTAGAGTGGTCGTCACCCCGTTCCCTGAAAGACTTGGGAGAAGATGAACCAGGAATGGAGGTCGAAAGCAAGTCCCCTAAAACAGAGATCCACTGCTGAGTTTATGATTAACCACTCTAGCCAAATCATACCCACATATTCTCCTCAGCGTTGAAGAGGACCAAAGAAAAGGGGGAATTGTACCATAGCCAGCTGAATGCAGCCCTTCCCAGGCAGCCCTTGCTGTGCACTGTGACCCACTGCCCCGTTACCAGGCAATGGTTACCGGGAGACCACTAATGCCAGTGTGACCACCCTGCTCAGCCATTGGTGGGCATTGTAGTGGGCCCCTGCCCCAAGCAAGCCACTGTCTGTCAGCCATCTTTAGTGGGGGCCCTTTTTCTAGGCAGCAGTCAGTGGAGTGCTGCCCCTTCAGACCTGGAGCATGAGGTAAGAGGCAAGTGCCAGCCTTCTCCCCAGCATTCTTCTGCTCGCATGGCCTTGGGCCAGCTGGTGTGATGGGGGGCCAAGAGAACAGGCTGAGGGTGTGTCCTGCAGGGCTCCAGAGCCAAGGCCATGAATGCCCACTGGCCCAGACCAGGCCTTGAGGCAGTGTTGAACCTCTACCACACACCGCCCCTGTGACCCTAAGGGTATGGCTCACAGTCTGGGGTACCTGACCGCCACTGTTTGGGTGGCCTGAGGAGCATTAAGACCTGTTGGGTCATGTGCACCCGGCTCCCTCAGGGATGACAGCTAGCAAGGGTCTGGGACCAGGCCCTGAGGGAGCCACCAAGGCAGAGCTGCCTCCTCTGTGAGGCCTGGGCACTGGCGGGAGGACCCAGACCAGCTCCTGGACAAACCCTCCATGGCAGGAGAACCACCACCCCTCCCAGGGACCCCTTTCTCTTAGGTGGGTCTGGACCTCAGAGGGTGAGCCTTGTGCCTTGGGACCTTGCCCTTTCTTGTCACCCAGAGAGTGACATTTGTTGGCTGGAGATTGATAGGAACATTGAGACCTGACTATGACCTGTCCTCAACAACAAAGGATCGGACAGGGAGACATTTTCAACAAACAGCCACACCCCTCCATCACTTTACCTCTAAGAGGGCTTTGCTAAAAGCTTTCAAGGTTGGGGATTACCCGGCATAAGCCACCCATTTCCTTGAATGTCTCAACAGCAAATATTTCTCGGCTCCAAAGTCCAATGTTTTGCTGTTGCTTGGCCTCACTGTGCGTCGGGCACACATCCTGGCCTTTGGTTACCAATTATAGCGAGCCAGCCAGGAGGTCTGTGCCCATGGTGTGTTGATCTCGATCAGGGGCATCCCCATTTAAAGTTCCCAGCACATGCTAGAGGACATTTGGCTCCAGGATACTGGCAGGGATTCTCCCTGATATGCACTTGCTGCCCTACAGCACGAGGCTGCTTGTCTTGGAGACATGTCCAGAGCAACGGTATACAGTTCATGTCATTTGGGGGTAAGTCGTTCTAGCTTGCACAGGCTGGGAAATAGGTCCACTCCAACTGGGCTGCTCCCCTTAGCGGATGTGAGCCCCTCTGGGTCCATTCCCTCTTGAGAACTGGGCCACTCTGCGTGGGGGCCTCCATCTGGGACTGGGAGTGGAAGTGGAAGTTGACAAAATGCCTTCTCTGGCTTTCTGTCTCTGTGATTGTAGTGTTTATTTGTTCTTCATGTGTTTGTGTGCGTCAATGTGGTGTTAATCACTGCAGTTTGTGCTTTGGTTTGTGGGATCCTGTTTGTGATTCGTACATTGTATGTGTGTGAAACAGCACTTGCATTGAGTACTTGAGACGTCTTTGGTCAGTAACGGAGCTTGCATATGACCACACTAGGTATCGTTCCCTCCTGCATTGTGTTTCAGCTGTGGTGGAACATTGGTTGACATATTCCCTTTTCAGTGGGTAGGAATCTCCCCTTTGGTGCCTGGGAACTGCGATCCTGAGAGACCTTTTGGCATTGCATTTGTCTCTCTGCTATTGGATAACACCTGCTGTGATCCGCAGAGCTCTAGTCCATCTTGCAGTCCGCTAAGGTGCAAGCAAGTTTTTGTTTTTGTTTTTTTTTGTTTTTTTTTTTGTTTTTTTTTTTTACATTGCATGGCCAGCATATTCTACAGATTCTGGTGAAACATGGCATCAAATGAATCATTTTCATATCTCCAAAACCAGTCTATGTAAAATATTCAGTTAGAGAAAGTTTGCTCAGTGAGATACTTTTGGTTTTCATAATTCTGACCCTGAGAAAACGAACATATTTCCAGGAGACATGTTGAAGTTAATGAAGCAAATTGAACTTTTCCTAATTTCTTTGCTTTTTCCTTTTTGGCTCTTTCTGCTTCCCAGGTCAGTAGGCATGACAACTGTGGTCGTGATTCCCTATCTTTCAATTTGCATGTTGTTTGTCGTTTTGTTTTTAAAATGAGGGAACGTAGTTCGGAAACACTGAGGATGTTGTTCATCCTCACCCTTTGCTTTGGTCCTCAGGACTGAGAGTTTCTTCTTTGCATGTACTTTTGCATTTGTTTTGTGTGAAAGTGTTGTGGTTATGGGAAACTCAAATGTGTTTCCCCAGCGCACCCCTTTCAGGTGCATTCTCCAGATTTGGGCCATTTTTAGGGAGAAGGCAATTGACATCAACTGCCGAGTTGATGTGTAAATGAGCTCTATTTCACTGAAAGGGAAGCACTTACCAATTCAATACTTCCTCCTCTTGAGAAAATTGGCCTCCATGGATTTCAGGTCCTGATGATCTGGCAAATAGCTAGTACTGAACTGATATCTGGTATGGAAGCTGCCTTAAGCTTCTTGGATTCTGAAGTATAAACCTTCTGCGGTCCCTAGGTTTCTTAGAGATCCAAAAAGACCTCATATCTGTTGCAAATTTGACAGCAAGGACCATAAGTTGAAATGATGACACTTGAAGTCTTTCTAAATGGCCTCTCTAGATTTGGGTAGCTTGAAACTTCACCAAGTTAAGTGGCAAGCATTCCTTGACTCTCCGGGTCATTTCAAAGAGGATAGAGGATTGGAACATTGGATGCTGGGCACATGCAAGACTCCCTACCTTTGCCTACTTAGCAGAAGGTCTCCAAAGCATCCGTTTGCAATCAGAAATGCTGGTATGACATCCAGCTGACAGTTGCTTGCTTCTTGGTTTTCACTAAGTGAAGGTGTTAAGGACTTGAGGATTGTAATCGAAATATGTAATTAAAGCTAAGAAACTCATGCAAAGGAACACATTTCAGGATAGAGTAGGAAGGTGGGATAAATGTGTTGAGCCAAAAACCAACATTTGATGCATCATTGGGCTGAAACGAAACTCCACTTCGGGAAATGGATACTGTTATTAAAAATACGTTTTCTTCAAGGCTGGATTGGGTTCCACTCTGCCAAGAGAACACGTTTACTTGGAATGCTGCTTTCAATAACATGGTATGTGAACTGTCCTGCCTTTAAGGGATCTCTGTTTGCTTTTAAGATCTCTTCTCACTTTGGAGAAGAAAGAAGAATTCTCTTCAAAGGACTGATGAGCTTATTGGACCAGGTGTTTTGAAATATTTTGTTAACTTTGGATTAGTTGCGGGGCCCTTAAGGCAACTCAAGGAGGACTATTTCAGTCGTATATCTGGTATGGAAATTACAGAGAAAACATTGTGAAATGGGGGAGAAGCTTCTCCAATTGCACAGGATGGATACATGTCACACCTGTCGATATTCTAGAAAGGGTACAAAGTTTCTGAAATGCAGGTATGCCTTGGGATAATCGGTCAGCCATGCTGACGGTTACATGAGAGCCACTTGATTAAGCTTCCTTCTCAACACCTTGTCATCCGATCTTTAACCTTGCCTCTTTAAGTGTCTAACAGATAGTTAGGCTGAGGCTTTCCAAAAGTGCTTCAACTTCAAGAAGACTCATACCAATGCATTTTTGACAAACTGAGTAAACAGATGCATATGCTACTAACGTTTATGGATTGGCTTTGGAGTAATGCTGATTTTGATCTGTGTTCTCCCGTTAAGGGAAGCTCTTCCCCTCAGCTTCCTAACAACTTACAACAATTTCTTCCCTTCTGCTTCTGCGTGTCTGGATTACCTGCCAGAACGTCTCCCCCAGAGTGCCACCCTCACGCTGCTTTTCAGGCTTATTCTCCTGGATTCCTTATACAAGTTTATATAAGACTTGGATCAAGACTTGGAACGCAGCATTGCTTCCAACTCAGAATGCACTGTAGGGCTATGCTTTCCTCCAGCAGGACGTAGCTAGAGTGGTCGTCACCCCGTTCCCTGAAAGACTTGGGAGAAGATGAACCAGGAATGGAGGTCGAAAGCAAGTCCCCTAAAACAGAGATCCACTGCTGAGTTTATGATTAACCACTCTAGCCAAATCATACCCACATATTCTCCTCAGCGTTGAAGAGGACCAAAGAAAAGGGGGAATTGTACCATAGCCAGCTGAATGCAGCCCTTCCCAGGCAGCCCTTGCTGTGCACTGTGACCCACTGCCCCGTTACCAGGCAATGGTTACCGGGAGACCACTAATGCCAGTGTGACCACCCTGCTCAGCCATTGGTGGGCATTGTAGTGGGCCCCTGCCCCAAGCAAGCCACTGTCTGTCAGCCATCTTTAGTGGGGGCCCTTTTTCTAGGCAGCAGTCAGTGGAGTGCTGCCCCTTCAGACCTGGAGCATGAGGTAAGAGGCAAGTGCCAGCCTTCTCCCCAGCATTCTTCTGCTCGCATGGCCTTGGGCCAGCTGGTGTGATGGGGGGCCAAGAGAACAGGCTGAGGGTGTGTCCTGCAGGGCTCCAGAGCCAAGGCCATGAATGCCCACTGGCCCAGACCAGGCCTTGAGGCAGTGTTGAACCTCTACCACACACCGCCCCTGTGACCCTAAGGGTATGGCTCACAGTCTGGGGTACCTGACCGCCACTGTTTGGGTGGCCTGAGGAGCATTAAGACCTGTTGGGTCATGTGCACCCGGCTCCCTCAGGGATGACAGCTAGCAAGGGTCTGGGACCAGGCCCTGAGGGAGCCACCAAGGCAGAGCTGCCTCCTCTGTGAGGCCTGGGCACTGGCGGGAGGACCCAGACCAGCTCCTGGACAAACCCTCCATGGCAGGAGAACCACCACCCCTCCCAGGGACCCCTTTCTCTTAGGTGGGTCTGGACCTCAGAGGGTGAGCCTTGTGCCTTGGGACCTTGCCCTTTCTTGTCACCCAGAGAGTGACATTTGTTGGCTGGAGATTGATAGGAACATTGAGACCTGACTATGACCTGTCCTCAACAACAAAGGATCGGACAGGGAGACATTTTCAACAAACAGCCACACCCCTCCATCACTTTACCTCTAAGAGGGCTTTGCTAAAAGCTTTCAAGGTTGGGGATTACCCGGCATAAGCCACCCATTTCCTTGAATGTCTCAACAGCAAATATTTCTCGGCTCCAAAGTCCAATGTTTTGCTGTTGCTTGGCCTCACTGTGCGTCGGGCACACATCCTGGCCTTTGGTTACCAATTATAGCGAGCCAGCCAGGAGGTCTGTGCCCATGGTGTGTTGATCTCGATCAGGGGCATCCCCATTTAAAGTTCCCAGCACATGCTAGAGGACATTTGGCTCCAGGATACTGGCAGGGATTCTCCCTGATATGCACTTGCTGCCCTACAGCACGAGGCTGCTTGTCTTGGAGACATGTCCAGAGCAACGGTATACAGTTCATGTCATTTGGGGGTAAGTCGTTCTAGCTTGCACAGGCTGGGAAATAGGTCCACTCCAACTGGGCTGCTCCCCTTAGCGGATGTGAGCCCCTCTGGGTCCATTCCCTCTTGAGAACTGGGCCACTCTGCGTGGGGGCCTCCATCTGGGACTGGGAGTGGAAGTGGAAGTTGACAAAATGCCTTCTCTGGCTTTCTGTCTCTGTGATTGTAGTGTTTATTTGTTCTTCATGTGTTTGTGTGCGTCAATGTGGTGTTAATCACTGCAGTTTGTGCTTTGGTTTGTGGGATCCTGTTTGTGATTCGTACATTGTATGTGTGTGAAACAGCACTTGCATTGAGTACTTGAGACGTCTTTGGTCAGTAACGGAGCTTGCATATGACCACACTAGGTATCGTTCCCTCCTGCATTGTGTTTCAGCTGTGGTGGAACATTGGTTGACATATTCCCTTTTCAGTGGGTAGGAATCTCCCCTTTGGTGCCTGGGAACTGCGATCCTGAGAGACCTTTTGGCATTGCATTTGTCTCTCTGCTATTGGATAACACCTGCTGTGATCCGCAGAGCTCTAGTCCATCTTGCAGTCCGCTAAGGTGCAAGCAAGTTTTTGTTTTTGTTTTTTTTTGTTTTTTTTTTTGTTTTTTTTTTTTACATTGCATGGCCAGCATATTCTACAGATTCTGGTGAAACATGGCATCAAATGAATCATTTTCATATCTCCAAAACCAGTCTATGTAAAATATTCAGTTAGAGAAAGTTTGCTCAGTGAGATACTTTTGGTTTTCATAATTCTGACCCTGAGAAAACGAACATATTTCCAGGAGACATGTTGAAGTTAATGAAGCAAATTGAACTTTTCCTAATTTCTTTGCTTTTTCCTTTTTGGCTCTTTCTGCTTCCCAGGTCAGTAGGCATGACAACTGTGGTCGTGATTCCCTATCTTTCAATTTGCATGTTGTTTGTCGTTTTGTTTTTAAAATGAGGGAACGTAGTTCGGAAACACTGAGGATGTTGTTCATCCTCACCCTTTGCTTTGGTCCTCAGGACTGAGAGTTTCTTCTTTGCATGTACTTTTGCATTTGTTTTGTGTGAAAGTGTTGTGGTTATGGGAAACTCAAATGTGTTTCCCCAGCGCACCCCTTTCAGGTGCATTCTCCAGATTTGGGCCATTTTTAGGGAGAAGGCAATTGACATCAACTGCCGAGTTGATGTGTAAATGAGCTCTATTTCACTGAAAGGGAAGCACTTACCAATTCAATACTTCCTCCTCTTGAGAAAATTGGCCTCCATGGATTTCAGGTCCTGATGATCTGGCAAATAGCTAGTACTGAACTGATATCTGGTATGGAAGCTGCCTTAAGCTTCTTGGATTCTGAAGTATAAACCTTCTGCGGTCCCTAGGTTTCTTAGAGATCCAAAAAGACCTCATATCTGTTGCAAATTTGACAGCAAGGACCATAAGTTGAAATGATGACACTTGAAGTCTTTCTAAATGGCCTCTCTAGATTTGGGTAGCTTGAAACTTCACCAAGTTAAGTGGCAAGCATTCCTTGACTCTCCGGGTCATTTCAAAGAGGATAGAGGATTGGAACATTGGATGCTGGGCACATGCAAGACTCCCTACCTTTGCCTACTTAGCAGAAGGTCTCCAAAGCATCCGTTTGCAATCAGAAATGCTGGTATGACATCCAGCTGACAGTTGCTTGCTTCTTGGTTTTCACTAAGTGAAGGTGTTAAGGACTTGAGGATTGTAATCGAAATATGTAATTAAAGCTAAGAAACTCATGCAAAGGAACACATTTCAGGATAGAGTAGGAAGGTGGGATAAATGTGTTGAGCCAAAAACCAACATTTGATGCATCATTGGGCTGAAACGAAACTCCACTTCGGGAAATGGATACTGTTATTAAAAATACGTTTTCTTCAAGGCTGGATTGGGTTCCACTCTGCCAAGAGAACACGTTTACTTGGAATGCTGCTTTCAATAACATGGTATGTGAACTGTCCTGCCTTTAAGGGATCTCTGTTTGCTTTTAAGATCTCTTCTCACTTTGGAGAAGAAAGAAGAATTCTCTTCAAAGGACTGATGAGCTTATTGGACCAGGTGTTTTGAAATATTTTGTTAACTTTGGATTAGTTGCGGGGCCCTTAAGGCAACTCAAGGAGGACTATTTCAGTCGTATATCTGGTATGGAAATTACAGAGAAAACATTGTGAAATGGGGGAGAAGCTTCTCCAATTGCACAGGATGGATACATGTCACACCTGTCGATATTCTAGAAAGGGTACAAAGTTTCTGAAATGCAGGTATGCCTTGGGATAATCGGTCAGCCATGCTTGGGTTACATGAGAGCCACTTGATTAAGCTTCCTTCTCAACACCTTGTCATCCGATCTTTAACCTTGCCTCTTTAAGTGTCTAACAGATAGTTAGGCTGAGGCTTTCCAAAAGTGCTTCAACTTCAAGAAGACTCATACCAATGCATTTTTGACAAACTGAGTAAACAGATGCATATGCTACTAACGTTTATGGATTGGCTTTGGAGTAATGCTGATTTTGATCTGTGTTCTCCCGTTAAGGGAAGCTCTTCCCCTCAGCTTCCTAACAACTTACAACAATTTCTTCCCTTCTGCTTCTGCGTGTCTGGATTACCTGCCAGAACGTCTCCCCCAGAGTGCCACCCTCACGCTGCTTTTCAGGCTTATTCTCCTGGATTCCTTATACAAGTTTATATAAGACTTGGATCAAGACTTGGAACGCAGCATTGCTTCCAACTCAGAATGCACTGTAGGGCTATGCTTTCCTCCAGCAGGACGTAGCTAGAGTGGTCGTCACCCCGTTCCCTGAAAGACTTGGGAGAAGATGAACCAGGAATGGAGGTCGAAAGCAAGTCCCCTAAAACAGAGATCCACTGCTGAGTTTATGATTAACCACTCTAGCCAAATCATACCCACATATTCTCCTCAGCGTTGAAGAGGACCAAAGAAAAGGGGGAATTGTACCATAGCCAGCTGAATGCAGCCCTTCCCAGGCAGCCCTTGCTGTGCACTGTGACCCACTGCCCCGTTACCAGGCAATGGTTACCGGGAGACCACTAATGCCAGTGTGACCACCCTGCTCAGCCATTGGTGGGCATTGTAGTGGGCCCCTGCCCCAAGCAAGCCACTGTCTGTCAGCCATCTTTAGTGGGGGCCCTTTTTCTAGGCAGCAGTCAGTGGAGTGCTGCCCCTTCAGACCTGGAGCATGAGGTAAGAGGCAAGTGCCAGCCTTCTCCCCAGCATTCTTCTGCTCGCATGGCCTTGGGCCAGCTGGTGTGATGGGGGGCCAAGAGAACAGGCTGAGGGTGTGTCCTGCAGGGCTCCAGAGCCAAGGCCATGAATGCCCACTGGCCCAGACCAGGCCTTGAGGCAGTGTTGAACCTCTACCACACACCGCCCCTGTGACCCTAAGGGTATGGCTCACAGTCTGGGGTACCTGACCGCCACTGTTTGGGTGGCCTGAGGAGCATTAAGACCTGTTGGGTCATGTGCACCCGGCTCCCTCAGGGATGACAGCTAGCAAGGGTCTGGGACCAGGCCCTGAGGGAGCCACCAAGGCAGAGCTGCCTCCTCTGTGAGGCCTGGGCACTGGCGGGAGGACCCAGACCAGCTCCTGGACAAACCCTCCATGGCAGGAGAACCACCACCCCTCCCAGGGACCCCTTTCTCTTAGGTGGGTCTGGACCTCAGAGGGTGAGCCTTGTGCCTTGGGACCTTGCCCTTTCTTGTCACCCAGAGAGTGACATTTGTTGGCTGGAGATTGATAGGAACATTGAGACCTGACTATGACCTGTCCTCAACAACAAAGGATCGGACAGGGAGACATTTTCAACAAACAGCCACACCCCTCCATCACTTTACCTCTAAGAGGGCTTTGCTAAAAGCTTTCAAGGTTGGGGATTACCCGGCATAAGCCACCCATTTCCTTGAATGTCTCAACAGCAAATATTTCTCGGCTCCAAAGTCCAATGTTTTGCTGTTGCTTGGCCTCACTGTGCGTCGGGCACACATCCTGGCCTTTGGTTACCAATTATAGCGAGCCAGCCAGGAGGTCTGTGCCCATGGTGTGTTGATCTCGATCAGGGGCATCCCCATTTAAAGTTCCCAGCACATGCTAGAGGACATTTGGCTCCAGGATGCTGGCAGGGATTCTCCCTGATATGCACTTGCTGCCCTACAGCACGAGGCTGCTTGTCTTGGAGACATGTCCAGAGCAACGGTATACAGTTCATGTCATTTGGGGGTAAGTCGTTCTAGCTTGCACAGGCTGGGAAATAGGTCCACTCCAACTGGGCTGCTCCCCTTAGCGGATGTGAGCCCCTCTGGGTCCATTCCCTCTTGAGAACTGGGCCACTCTGCGTGGGGGCCTCCATCTAGGACTGGGAGTGGAAGTGGAAGTTGACAAAATGCCTTCTCTGGCTTTCTGTCTCTGTGATTGCAGTGTTTATTTGTTCTTCATGTGTTTGTGTGCGTCAATGTGGTGTTAATCACTGCAGTTTGTGCTTTGGTTTGTGGGATCCTGTTTGTGATTCGTACATTGTATGTGTGTGAAACAGCACTTGCATTGAGTACTTGAGACGTCTTTGGTCAGTAACGGAGCTTGCATATGACCACACTAGGTATCGTTCCCTCCTGCATTGTGTTTCAGCTGTGGTGGAACATTGGTTGACATATTCCCTTTTCAGTGGGTAGGAATCTCCCCTTTGGTGCCTGGGAACTGCGATCCTGAGAGACCTTTTGGCATTGCATTTGTCTCTCTGCTATTGGATAACACCTGCTGTGATCCGCAGAGCTCTAGTCCATCTTGCAGTCCGCTAAGGTGCAAGCAAGTTTTTGTTTTTGTTTTTTTTTGTTTTTTTTTGTTTTTTTTTTTTACATTGCATGGCCAGCATATTCTACAGATTCTGGTGAAACATGGCATCAAATGAATCATTTTCATATCTCCAAAACCAGTCTATGTAAAATATTCAGTTAGAGAAAGTTTGCTCAGTGAGATACTTTTGGTTTTCATAATTCTGACCCTGAGAAAACGAACATATTTCCAGGAGACATGTTGAAGTTAATGAAGCAAATTGAACTTTTCCTAATTTCTTTGCTTTTTCCTTTTTGGCTCTTTCTGCTTCCCAGGTCAGTAGGCATGACAACTGTGGTCGTGATTCCCTATCTTTCAATTTGCATGTTGTTTGTCGTTTTGTTTTTAAAATGAGGGAACGTAGTTCGGAAACACTGAGGATGTTGTTCATCCTCACCCTTTGCTTTGGTCCTCAGGACTGAGAGTTTCTTCTTTGCATGTACTTTTGCATTTGTTTTGTGTGAAAGTGTTGTGGTTATGGGAAACTCAAATGTGTTTCCCCAGCGCACCCCTTTCAGGTGCATTCTCCAGATTTGGGCCATTTTTAGGGAGAAGGCAATTGACATCAACTGCCGAGTTGATGTGTAAATGAGCTCTATTTCACTGAAAGGGAAGCACTTACCAATTCAATACTTCCTCCTCTTGAGAAAATTGGCCTCCATGGATTTCAGGTCCTGATGATCTGGCAAATAGCTAGTACTGAACTGATATCTGGTATGGAAGCTGCCTTAAGCTTCTTGGATTCTGAAGTATAAACCTTCTGCGGTCCCTAGGTTTCTTAGAGATCCAAAAAGACCTCATATCTGTTGCAAATTTGACAGCAAGGACCATAAGTTGAAATGATGACACTTGAAGTCTTTCTAAATGGCCTCTCTAGATTTGGGTAGCTTGAAACTTCACCAAGTTAAGTGGCAAGCATTCCTTGACTCTCCGGGTCATTTCAAAGAGGATAGAGGATTGGAACATTGGATGCTGGGCACATGCAAGACTCCCTACCTTTGCCTACTTAGCAGAAGGTCTCCAAAGCATCCGTTTGCAATCAGAAATGCTGGTATGACATCCAGCTGACAGTTGCTTGCTTCTTGGTTTTCACTAAGTGAAGGTGTTAAGGACTTGAGGATTGTAATCGAAATATGTAATTAAAGCTAAGAAACTCATGCAAAGGAACACATTTCAGGATAGAGTAGGAAGGTGGGATAAATGTGTTGAGCCAAAAACCAACATTTGATGCATCATTGGGCTGAAACGAAACTCCACTTCGGGAAATGGATACTGTTATTAAAAATACGTTTTCTTCAAGGCTGGATTGGGTTCCACTCTGCCAAGAGAACACGTTTACTTGGAATGCTGCTTTCAATAACATGGTATGTGAACTGTCCTGCCTTTAAGGGATCTCTGTTTGCTTTTAAGATCTCTTCTCACTTTGGAGAAGAAAGAAGAATTCTCTTCAAAGGACTGATGAGCTTATTGGACCAGGTGTTTTGAAATATTTTGTTAACTTTGGATTAGTTGCGGGGCCCTTAAGGCAACTCAAGGAGGACTATTTCAGTCGTATATCTGGTATGGAAATTACAGAGAAAACATTGTGAAATGGGGGAGAAGCTTCTCCAATTGCACAGGATGGATACATGTCACACCTGTCGATATTCTAGAAAGGGTACAAAGTTTCTGAAATGCAGGTATGCCTTGGGATAATCGGTCAGCCATGCTGACGGTTACATGAGAGCCACTTGATTAAGCTTCCTTCTCAACACCTTGTCATCCGATCTTTAACCTTGCCTCTTTAAGTGTCTAACAGATAGTTAGGCTGAGGCTTTCCAAAAGTGCTTCAACTTCAAGAAGACTCATACCAATGCATTTTTGACAAACTGAGTAAACAGATGCATATGCTACTAACGTTTATGGATTGGCTTTGGAGTAATGCTGATTTTGATCTGTGTTCTCCCGTTAAGGGAAGCTCTTCCCCTCAGCTTCCTAACAACTTACAACAATTTCTTCCCTTCTGCTTCTGCGTGTCTGGATTACCTGCCAGAACGTCTCCCCCAGAGTGCCACCCTCACGCTGCTTTTCAGGCTTATTCTCCTGGATTCCTTATACAAGTTTATATAAGACTTGGATCAAGACTTGGAACGCAGCATTGCTTCCAACTCAGAATGCACTGTAGGGCTATGCTTTCCTCCAGCAGGACGTAGCTAGAGTGGTCGTCACCCCGTTCCCTGAAAGACTTGGGAGAAGATGAACCAGGAATGGAGGTCGAAAGCAAGTCCCCTAAAACAGAGATCCACTGCTGAGTTTATGATTAACCACTCTAGCCAAATCATACCCACATATTCTCCTCAGCGTTGAAGAGGACCAAAGAAAAGGGGGAATTGTACCATAGCCAGCTGAATGCAGCCCTTCCCAGGCAGCCCTTGCTGTGCACTGTGACCCACTGCCCCGTTACCAGGCAATGGTTACCGGGAGACCACTAATGCCAGTGTGACCACCCTGCTCAGCCATTGGTGGGCATTGTAGTGGGCCCCTGCCCCAAGCAAGCCACTGTCTGTCAGCCATCTTTAGTGGGGGCCCTTTTTCTAGGCAGCAGTCAGTGGAGTGCTGCCCCTTCAGACCTGGAGCATGAGGTAAGAGGCAAGTGCCAGCCTTCTCCCCAGCATTCTTCTGCTCGCATGGCCTTGGGCCAGCTGGTGTGATGGGGGGCCAAGAGAACAGGCTGAGGGTGTGTCCTGCAGGGCTCCAGAGCCAAGGCCATGAATGCCCACTGGCCCAGACCAGGCCTTGAGGCAGTGTTGAACCTCTACCACACACCGCCCCTGTGACCCTAAGGGTATGGCTCACAGTCTGGGGTACCTGACCGCCACTGTTTGGGTGGCCTGAGGAGCATTAAGACCTGTTGGGTCATGTGCACCCGGCTCCCTCAGGGATGACAGCTAGCAAGGGTCTGGGACCAGGCCCTGAGGGAGCCACCAAGGCAGAGCTGCCTCCTCTGTGAGGCCTGGGCACTGGCGGGAGGACCCAGACCAGCTCCTGGACAAACCCTCCATGGCAGGAGAACCACCACCCCTCCCAGGGACCCCTTTCTCTTAGGTGGGTCTGGACCTCAGAGGGTGAGCCTTGTGCCTTGGGACCTTGCCCTTTCTTGTCACCCAGAGAGTGACATTTGTTGGCTGGAGATTGATAGGAACATTGAGACCTGACTATGACCTGTCCTCAACAACAAAGGATCGGACAGGGAGACATTTTCAACAAACAGCCACACCCCTCCATCACTTTACCTCTAAGAGGGCTTTGCTAAAAGCTTTCAAGGTTGGGGATTACCCGGCATAAGCCACCCATTTCCTTGAATGTCTCAACAGCAAATATTTCTCGGCTCCAAAGTCCAATGTTTTGCTGTTGCTTGGCCTCACTGTGCGTCGGGCACACATCCTGGCCTTTGGTTACCAATTATAGCGAGCCAGCCAGGAGGTCTGTGCCCATGGTGTGTTGATCTCGATCAGGGGCATCCCCATTTAAAGTTCCCAGCACATGCTAGAGGACATTTGGCTCCAGGATACTGGCAGGGATTCTCCCTGATATGCACTTGCTGCCCTACAGCACGAGGCTGCTTGTCTTGGAGACATGTCCAGAGCAACGGTATACAGTTCATGTCATTTGGGGGTAAGTCGTTCTAGCTTGCACAGGCTGGGAAATAGGTCCACTCCAACTGGGCTGCTCCCCTTAGCGGATGTGAGCCCCTCTGGGTCCATTCCCTCTTGAGAACTGGGCCACTCTGCGTGGGGGCCTCCATCTGGGACTGGGAGTGGAAGTGGAAGTTGACAAAATGCCTTCTCTGGCTTTCTGTCTCTGTGATTGTAGTGTTTATTTGTTCTTCATGTGTTTGTGTGCGTCAATGTGGTGTTAATCACTGCAGTTTGTGCTTTGGTTTGTGGGATCCTGTTTGTGATTCGTACATTGTATGTGTGTGAAACAGCACTTGCATTGAGTACTTGAGACGTCTTTGGTCAGTAACGGAGCTTGCATATGACCACACTAGGTATCGTTCCCTCCTGCATTGTGTTTCAGCTGTGGTGGAACATTGGTTGACATATTCCCTTTTCAGTGGGTAGGAATCTCCCCTTTGGTGCCTGGGAACTGCGATCCTGAGAGACCTTTTGGCATTGCATTTGTCTCTCTGCTATTGGATAACACCTGCTGTGATCCGCAGAGCTCTAGTCCATCTTGCAGTCCGCTAAGGTGCAAGCAAGTTTTTGTTTTTGTTTTTTTTTGTTTTTTTTTTTGTTTTTTTTTTTTACATTGCATGGCCAGCATATTCTACAGATTCTGGTGAAACATGGCATCAAATGAATCATTTTCATATCTCCAAAACCAGTCTATGTAAAATATTCAGTTAGAGAAAGTTTGCTCAGTGAGATACTTTTGGTTTTCATAATTCTGACCCTGAGAAAACGAACATATTTCCAGGAGACATGTTGAAGTTAATGAAGCAAATTGAACTTTTCCTAATTTCTTTGCTTTTTCCTTTTTGGCTCTTTCTGCTTCCCAGGTCAGTAGGCATGACAACTGTGGTCGTGATTCCCTATCTTTCAATTTGCATGTTGTTTGTCGTTTTGTTTTTAAAATGAGGGAACGTAGTTCGGAAACACTGAGGATGTTGTTCATCCTCACCCTTTGCTTTGGTCCTCAGGACTGAGAGTTTCTTCTTTGCATGTACTTTTGCATTTGTTTTGTGTGAAAGTGTTGTGGTTATGGGAAACTCAAATGTGTTTCCCCAGCGCACCCCTTTCAGGTGCATTCTCCAGATTTGGGCCATTTTTAGGGAGAAGGCAATTGACATCAACTGCCGAGTTGATGTGTAAATGAGCTCTATTTCACTGAAAGGGAAGCACTTACCAATTCAATACTTCCTCCTCTTGAGAAAATTGGCCTCCATGGATTTCAGGTCCTGATGATCTGGCAAATAGCTAGTACTGAACTGATATCTGGTATGGAAGCTGCCTTAAGCTTCTTGGATTCTGAAGTATAAACCTTCTGCGGTCCCTAGGTTTCTTAGAGATCCAAAAAGACCTCATATCTGTTGCAAATTTGACAGCAAGGACCATAAGTTGAAATGATGACACTTGAAGTCTTTCTAAATGGCCTCTCTAGATTTGGGTAGCTTGAAACTTCACCAAGTTAAGTGGCAAGCATTCCTTGACTCTCCGGGTCATTTCAAAGAGGATAGAGGATTGGAACATTGGATGCTGGGCACATGCAAGACTCCCTACCTTTGCCTACTTAGCAGAAGGTCTCCAAAGCATCCGTTTGCAATCAGAAATGCTGGTATGACATCCAGCTGACAGTTGCTTGCTTCTTGGTTTTCACTAAGTGAAGGTGTTAAGGACTTGAGGATTGTAATCGAAATATGTAATTAAAGCTAAGAAACTCATGCAAAGGAACACATTTCAGGATAGAGTAGGAAGGTGGGATAAATGTGTTGAGCCAAAAACCAACATTTGATGCATCATTGGGCTGAAACGAAACTCCACTTCGGGAAATGGATACTGTTATTAAAAATACGTTTTCTTCAAGGCTGGATTGGGTTCCACTCTGCCAAGAGAACACGTTTACTTGGAATGCTGCTTTCAATAACATGGTATGTGAACTGTCCTGCCTTTAAGGGATCTCTGTTTGCTTTTAAGATCTCTTCTCACTTTGGAGAAGAAAGAAGAATTCTCTTCAAAGGACTGATGAGCTTATTGGACCAGGTGTTTTGAAATATTTTGTTAACTTTGGATTAGTTGCGGGGCCCTTAAGGCAACTCAAGGAGGACTATTTCAGTCGTATATCTGGTATGGAAATTACAGAGAAAACATTGTGAAATGGGGGAGAAGCTTCTCCAATTGCACAGGATGGATACATGTCACACCTGTCGATATTCTAGAAAGGGTACAAAGTTTCTGAAATGCAGGTATGCCTTGGGATAATCGGTCAGCCATGCTGACGGTTACATGAGAGCCACTTGATTAAGCTTCCTTCTCAACACCTTGTCATCCGATCTTTAACCTTGCCTCTTTAAGTGTCTAACAGATAGTTAGGCTGAGGCTTTCCAAAAGTGCTTCAACTTCAAGAAGACTCATACCAATGCATTTTTGACAAACTGAGTAAACAGATGCATATGCTACTAACGTTTATGGATTGGCTTTGGAGTAATGCTGATTTTGATCTGTGTTCTCCCGTTAAGGGAAGCTCTTCCCCTCAGCTTCCTAACAACTTACAACAATTTCTTCCCTTCTGCTTCTGCGTGTCTGGATTACCTGCCAGAACGTCTCCCCCAGAGTGCCACCCTCACGCTGCTTTTCAGGCTTATTCTCCTGGATTCCTTATACAAGTTTATATAAGACTTGGATCAAGACTTGGAACGCAGCATTGCTTCCAACTCAGAATGCACTGTAGGGCTATGCTTTCCTCCAGCAGGACGTAGCTAGAGTGGTCGTCACCCCGTTCCCTGAAAGACTTGGGAGAAGATGAACCAGGAATGGAGGTCGAAAGCAAGTCCCCTAAAACAGAGATCCACTGCTGAGTTTATGATTAACCACTCTAGCCAAATCATACCCACATATTCTCCTCAGCGTTGAAGAGGACCAAAGAAAAGGGGGAATTGTACCATAGCCAGCTGAATGCAGCCCTTCCCAGGCAGCCCTTGCTGTGCACTGTGACCCACTGCCCCGTTACCAGGCAATGGTTACCGGGAGACCACTAATGCCAGTGTGACCACCCTGCTCAGCCATTGGTGGGCATTGTAGTGGGCCCCTGCCCCAAGCAAGCCACTGTCTGTCAGCCATCTTTAGTGGGGGCCCTTTTTCTAGGCAGCAGTCAGTGGAGTGCTGCCCCTTCAGACCTGGAGCATGAGGTAAGAGGCAAGTGCCAGCCTTCTCCCCAGCATTCTTCTGCTCGCATGGCCTTGGGCCAGCTGGTGTGATGGGGGGCCAAGAGAACAGGCTGAGGGTGTGTCCTGCAGGGCTCCAGAGCCAAGGCCATGAATGCCCACTGGCCCAGACCAGGCCTTGAGGCAGTGTTGAACCTCTACCACACACCGCCCCTGTGACCCTAAGGGTATGGCTCACAGTCTGGGGTACCTGACCGCCACTGTTTGGGTGGCCTGAGGAGCATTAAGACCTGTTGGGTCATGTGCACCCGGCTCCCTCAGGGATGACAGCTAGCAAGGGTCTGGGACCAGGCCCTGAGGGAGCCACCAAGGCAGAGCTGCCTCCTCTGTGAGGCCTGGGCACTGGCGGGAGGACCCAGACCAGCTCCTGGACAAACCCTCCATGGCAGGAGAACCACCACCCCTCCCAGGGACCCCTTTCTCTTAGGTGGGTCTGGACCTCAGAGGGTGAGCCTTGTGCCTTGGGACCTTGCCCTTTCTTGTCACCCAGAGAGTGACATTTGTTGGCTGGAGATTGATAGGAACATTGAGACCTGACTATGACCTGTCCTCAACAACAAAGGATCGGACAGGGAGACATTTTCAACAAACAGCCACACCCCTCCATCACTTTACCTCTAAGAGGGCTTTGCTAAAAGCTTTCAAGGTTGGGGATTACCCGGCATAAGCCACCCATTTCCTTGAATGTCTCAACAGCAAATATTTCTCGGCTCCAAAGTCCAATGTTTTGCTGTTGCTTGGCCTCACTGTGCGTCGGGCACACATCCTGGCCTTTGGTTACCAATTATAGCGAGCCAGCCAGGAGGTCTGTGCCCATGGTGTGTTGATCTCGATCAGGGGCATCCCCATTTAAAGTTCCCAGCACATGCTAGAGGACATTTGGCTCCAGGATACTGGCAGGGATTCTCCCTGATATGCACTTGCTGCCCTACAGCACGAGGCTGCTTGTCTTGGAGACATGTCCAGAGCAACGGTATACAGTTCATGTCATTTGGGGGTAAGTCGTTCTAGCTTGCACAGGCTGGGAAATAGGTCCACTCCAACTGGGCTGCTCCCCTTAGCGGATGTGAGCCCCTCTGGGTCCATTCCCTCTTGAGAACTGGGCCACTCTGCGTGGGGGCCTCCATCTGGGACTGGGAGTGGAAGTGGAAGTTGACAAAATGCCTTCTCTGGCTTTCTGTCTCTGTGATTGTAGTGTTTATTTGTTCTTCATGTGTTTGTGTGCGTCAATGTGGTGTTAATCACTGCAGTTTGTGCTTTGGTTTGTGGGATCCTGTTTGTGATTCGTACATTGTATGTGTGTGAAACAGCACTTGCATTGAGTACTTGAGACGTCTTTGGTCAGTAACGGAGCTTGCATATGACCACACTAGGTATCGTTCCCTCCTGCATTGTGTTTCAGCTGTGGTGGAACATTGGTTGACATATTCCCTTTTCAGTGGGTAGGAATCTCCCCTTTGGTGCCTGGGAACTGCGATCCTGAGAGACCTTTTGGCATTGCATTTGTCTCTCTGCTATTGGATAACACCTGCTGTGATCCGCAGAGCTCTAGTCCATCTTGCAGTCCGCTAAGGTGCAAGCAAGTTTTTGTTTTTGTTTTTTTTTGTTTTTTTTTTTGTTTTTTTTTTTTACATTGCATGGCCAGCATATTCTACAGATTCTGGTGAAACATGGCATCAAATGAATCATTTTCATATCTCCAAAACCAGTCTATGTAAAATATTCAGTTAGAGAAAGTTTGCTCAGTGAGATACTTTTGGTTTTCATAATTCTGACCCTGAGAAAACGAACATATTTCCAGGAGACATGTTGAAGTTAATGAAGCAAATTGAACTTTTCCTAATTTCTTTGCTTTTTCCTTTTTGGCTCTTTCAGCTTCCCAGGTCAGTAGGCATGACAACTGTGGTCGTGATTCCCTATCTTTCAATTTGCATGTTGTTTGTCGTTTTGTTTTTAAAATGAGGGAACGTAGTTCGGAAACACTGAGGATGTTGTTCATCCTCACCCTTTGCTTTGGTCCTCAGGACTGAGAGTTTCTTCTTTGCATGTACTTTTGCATTTGTTTTGTGTGAAAGTGTTGTGGTTATGGGAAACTCAAATGTGTTTCCCCAGCGCACCCCTTTCAGGTGCATTCTCCAGATTTGGGCCATTTTTAGGGAGAAGGCAATTGACATCAACTGCCGAGTTGATGTGTAAATGAGCTCTATTTCACTGAAAGGGAAGCACTTACCAATTCAATACTTCCTCCTCTTGAGAAAATTGGCCTCCATGGATTTCAGGTCCTGATGATCTGGCAAATAGCTAGTACTGAACTGATATCTGGTATGGAAGCTGCCTTAAGCTTCTTGGATTCTGAAGTATAAACCTTCTGCGGTCCCTAGGTTTCTTAGAGATCCAAAAAGACCTCATATCTGTTGCAAATTTGACAGCAAGGACCATAAGTTGAAATGATGACACTTGAAGTCTTTCTAAATGGCCTCTCTAGATTTGGGTAGCTTGAAACTTCACCAAGTTAAGTGGCAAGCATTCCTTGACTCTCCGGGTCATTTCAAAGAGGATAGAGGATTGGAACATTGGATGCTGGGCACATGCAAGACTCCCTACCTTTGCCTACTTAGCAGAAGGTCTCCAAAGCATCCGTTTGCAATCAGAAATGCTGGTATGACATCCAGCTGACAGTTGCTTGCTTCTTGGTTTTCACTAAGTGAAGGTGTTAAGGACTTGAGGATTGTAATCGAAATATGTAATTAAAGCTAAGAAACTCATGCAAAGGAACACATTTCAGGATAGAGTAGGAAGGTGGGATAAATGTGTTGAGCCAAAAACCAACATTTGATGCATCATTGGGCTGAAACGAAACTCCACTTCGGGAAATGGATACTGTTATTAAAAATACGTTTTCTTCAAGGCTGGATTGGGTTCCACTCTGCCAAGAGAACACGTTTACTTGGAATGCTGCTTTCAATAACATGGTATGTGAACTGTCCTGCCTTTAAGGGATCTCTGTTTGCTTTTAAGATCTCTTCTCACTTTGGAGAAGAAAGAAGAATTCTCTTCAAAGGACTGATGAGCTTATTGGACCAGGTGTTTTGAAATATTTTGTTAACTTTGGATTAGTTGCGGGGCCCTTAAGGCAACTCAAGGAGGACTATTTCAGTCGTATATCTGGTATGGAAATTACAGAGAAAACATTGTGAAATGGGGGAGAAGCTTCTCCAATTGCACAGGATGGATACATGTCACACCTGTCGATATTCTAGAAAGGGTACAAAGTTTCTGAAATGCAGGTATGCCTTGGGATAATCGGTCAGCCATGCTGACGGTTACATGAGAGCCACTTGATTAAGCTTCCTTCTCAACACCTTGTCATCCGATCTTTAACCTTGCCTCTTTAAGTGTCTAACAGATAGTTAGGCTGAGGCTTTCCAAAAGTGCTTCAACTTCAAGAAGACTCATACCAATGCATTTTTGACAAACTGAGTAAACAGATGCATATGCTACTAACGTTTATGGATTGGCTTTGGAGTAATGCTGATTTTGATCTGTGTTCTCCCGTTAAGGGAAGCTCTTCCCCTCAGCTTCCTAACAACTTACAACAATTTCTTCCCTTCTGCTTCTGCGTGTCTGGATTACCTGCCAGAACGTCTCCCCCAGAGTGCCACCCTCACGCTGCTTTTCAGGCTTATTCTCCTGGATTCCTTATACAAGTTTATATAAGACTTGGATCAAGACTTGGAACGCAGCATTGCTTCCAACTCAGAATGCACTGTAGGGCTATGCTTTCCTCCAGCAGGACGTAGCTAGAGTGGTCGTCACCCCGTTCCCTGAAAGACTTGGGAGAAGATGAACCAGGAATGGAGGTCGAAAGCAAGTCCCCTAAAACAGAGATCCACTGCTGAGTTTATGATTAACCACTCTAGCCAAATCATACCCACATATTCTCCTCAGCGTTGAAGAGGACCAAAGAAAAGGGGGAATTGTACCATAGCCAGCTGAATGCAGCCCTTCCCAGGCAGCCCTTGCTGTGCACTGTGACCCACTGCCCCGTTACCAGGCAATGGTTACCGGGAGACCACTAATGCCAGTGTGACCACCCTGCTCAGCCATTGGTGGGCATTGTAGTGGGCCCCTGCCCCAAGCAAGCCACTGTCTGTCAGCCATCTTTAGTGGGGGCCCTTTTTCTAGGCAGCAGTCAGTGGAGTGCTGCCCCTTCAGACCTGGAGCATGAGGTAAGAGGCAAGTGCCAGCCTTCTCCCCAGCATTCTTCTGCTCGCATGGCCTTGGGCCAGCTGGTGTGATGGGGGGCCAAGAGAACAGGCTGAGGGTGTGTCCTGCAGGGCTCCAGAGCCAAGGCCATGAATGCCCACTGGCCCAGACCAGGCCTTGAGGCAGTGTTGAACCTCTACCACACACCGCCCCTGTGACCCTAAGGGTATGGCTCACAGTCTGGGGTACCTGACCGCCACTGTTTGGGTGGCCTGAGGAGCATTAAGACCTGTTGGGTCATGTGCACCCGGCTCCCTCAGGGATGACAGCTAGCAAGGGTCTGGGACCAGGCCCTGAGGGAGCCACCAAGGCAGAGCTGCCTCCTCTGTGAGGCCTGGGCACTGGCGGGAGGACCCAGACCAGCTCCTGGACAAACCCTCCATGGCAGGAGAACCACCACCCCTCCCAGGGACCCCTTTCTCTTAGGTGGGTCTGGACCTCAGAGGGTGAGCCTTGTGCCTTGGGACCTTGCCCTTTCTTGTCACCCAGAGAGTGACATTTGTTGGCTGGAGATTGATAGGAACATTGAGACCTGACTATGACCTGTCCTCAACAACAAAGGATCGGACAGGGAGACATTTTCAACAAACAGCCACACCCCTCCATCACTTTACCTCTAAGAGGGCTTTGCTAAAAGCTTTCAAGGTTGGGGATTACCCGGCATAAGCCACCCATTTCCTTGAATGTCTCAACAGCAAATATTTCTCGGCTCCAAAGTCCAATGTTTTGCTGTTGCTTGGCCTCACTGTGCGTCGGGCACACATCCTGGCCTTTGGTTACCAATTATAGCGAGCCAGCCAGGAGGTCTGTGCCCATGGTGTGTTGATGTCGATCAGGGGCATCCCCATTTAAAGTTCCCAGCACATGCTAGAGGACATTTGGCTCCAGGATACTGGCAGGGATTCTCCCTGATATGCACTTGCTGCCCTACAGCACGAGGCTGCTTGTCTTGGAGACATGTCCAGAGCAACGGTATACAGTTCATGTCATTTGGGGGTAAGTCGTTCTAGCTTGCACAGGCTGGGAAATAGGTCCACTCCAACTGGGCTGCTCCCCTTAGCGGATGTGAGCCCCTCTGGGTCCATTCCCTCTTGAGAACTGGGCCACTCTGCGTGGGGGCCTCCATCTGGGACTGGGAGTGGAAGTGGAAGTTGACAAAATGCCTTCTCTGGCTTTCTGTCTCTGTGATTGTAGTGTTTATTTGTTCTTCATGTGTTTGTGTGCGTCAATGTGGTGTTAATCACTGCAGTTTGTGCTTTGGTTTGTGGGATCCTGTTTGTGATTCGTACATTGTATGTGTGTGAAACAGCACTTGCATTGAGTACTTGAGACGTCTTTGGTCAGTAACGGAGCTTGCATATGACCACACTAGGTATCGTTCCCTCCTGCATTGTGTTTCAGCTGTGGTGGAACATTGGTTGACATATTCCCTTTTCAGTGGGTAGGAATCTCCCCTTTGGTGCCTGGGAACTGCGATCCTGAGAGACCTTTTGGCATTGCATTTGTCTCTCTGCTATTGGATAACACCTGCTGTGATCAGCAGAGCTCTAGTCCATCTTGTAGTCCGCTAAGGTGCAAGCAAGTTTTTTTTTTTTTTTTTTTTGTTTTTTTTTTTACATTGCATGGCCAGCATATTCTACAGATTCTGGTGAAACATGGCATCAAATGAATCATTTTCATATCTCCAAAACCAGTCTATGTAAAATATTCAGTTAGAGAAAGTTTGCTCAGTGAGATACTTTTGGTTTTCATAATTCTGACCCTGAGAAAACGAACATATTTCCAGGAGACATGTTGAAGTTAATGAAGCAAATTGAACTTTTCCTAATTTCTTTGCTTTTTCCTTTTTGGCTCTTTCTGCTTCCCAGGTCAGTAGGCATGACAACTGTGGTCGTGATTCCCTATCTTTCAATTTGCATGTTGTTTGTCGTTTTGTTGTTAAAATGAGGGAACGTAGTTCGAAAACACTGAGGATGTTGTTCATCCTCACCCTTTGCTTTGGTCCTCAGGACTGAGAGTTTCTTCTTTGCATGTACTTTTGCATTTGTTTTGTGCGAAAGTGTTGTGGTTATGGGAAACTCAAATGTGTTTCCCCAGCGCACCCCTTTCAGGTGCATTCTCCAGATTTGGGCCATTTTTAGGGAGAAGGCAATTGACATCAACTGCCGAGTTGATGTGTAAATGAGCTCTATTTCACTGAAAGGGAAGCACTTACCAATTCAATACTTCCTCCTCTTGAGAAAATTGGCCTCCATGGATTTCAGGTCCTGATGATCTGGCAAATAGCTAGTACTGAACTGATATCTGGTATGGAAGCTGCCTTAAGCTTCTTGGATTCTGAAGTATAAACCTTCTGCGGTCCCTAGGTTTCTTAGAGATCCAAAAAGACCTCATATCTGTTGCAAATTTGACAGCAAGGACCATAAGTTGAAATGATGACACTTGAAGTCTTTCTAAATGGCCTCTCTAGATTTGGGTAGCTTGAAACTTCACCAAGTTAAGTGGCAAGCATTCCTTGACTCTCCGGGTCATTTCAAAGAGGATAGAGGATTGGAACATTGGATGCTGGGCACATGCAAGACTCCCTACCTTTGCCTACTTAGCAGAAGGTCTCAAAAGCATCCGTTTGCAATCAGAAATGCTGGTATGACATCCAGCTGACAATTGCTTGCTTCTTGGTTTTCACTAAGTGAAGGTGTTAAGGACTTGAGGATTGTAATCGAAATATGTAATTAAAGCTAAGAAACTCATGCAAAGGAACACATTTCAGGATAGAGTAGGAAGGTGGGATAAATGTGTTGAGCCAAAAACCAACATTTGATGCATCATTGGGCTGAAACGAAACTCCACTTCGGGAAATGGATACTGTTATTAAAAATACGTTTTCTTCAAGGCTGGATTGGGTTCCACTCTGCCAAGAGAACACGTTTACTTGGAATGCTGCTTTCAATAACATGGTATGTGAACTGTCCTGCCTTTAAGGGATCTCTGTTTGCTTTTAAGATCTCTTCTCACTTTGGAGAAGAAAGAAGAATTCTCTTCAAAGGACTGATGAGCTTATTGGACCAGGTGTTTTGAAATATTTTGTTAACTTTGGATTAGTTGCGGGGCCCTTAAGGCAACTCAAGGAGGACTATTTCAGTCGTATATCTGGTATGGAAATTACAGAGAAAACATTGTGAAATGGGGGAGAAGCTTCTCAAATTGCACAGGATGGATACATGTCACACCTGTCGATATTCTAGAAAGGGTACAAAGTTTCTGAAATGCAGGTATGCCTTGGGATAATCGGTCAGCCATGCTGACGGTTACATGAGAGCCACTTGATTAAGCTTCCTTCTCAACACCTTGTCATCCGATCTTTAACCTTGCCTCTTTAAGTGTCTAACAGATAGTTAGGCTGAGGCTTTCCAAAAGTGCTTCAACTTCAAGAAGACTCATACCAATGCATTTTTGACAAACTGAGTAAACAGATGCATATGCTACTAACGTTTATGGATTGGCTTTGGAGTAATGCTGATTTTGATCTGTGTTCTCCCGTTAAGGGAAGCTCTTCCCCTCAGCTTCCTAACAACTTACAACAATTTCTTCCCTTCTGCTTCTGCGTGTCTGGATTACCTGCCAGAACGTCTCCCCCAGAGTGCCACCCTCACGCTGCTTTTCAGGCTTATTCTCCTGGATTCCTTATACAAGTTTATATAAGACTTGGATCAAGACTTGGAACGCAGCATTGCTTCCAACTCAGAATGCACTGTAGGGCTATGCTTTCCTCCAGCAGGACGTAGCTAGAGTGGTCGTCACCCCGTTCCCTGAAAGACTTGGGAGAAGATGAACCAGGAATGGAGGTCGAAAGCAAGTCCCCTAAAACAGAGATCCACTGCTGAGTTTATGATTAACCACTCTAGCCAAATCATACCCACATATTCTCCTCAGCGTTGAAGAGGACCAAAGAAAAGGGGGAATTGTACCATAGCCAGCTGAATGCAGCCCTTCCCAGGCAGCCCTTGCTGTGCACTGTGACCCACTGCCCCGTTACCAGGCAATGGTTACCGGGAGACCACTAATGCCAGTGTGACCACCCTGCTCAGCCATTGGTGGGCATTGTAGTGGGCCCCTGCCCCAAGCAAGCCACTGTCTGTCAGCCATCTTTAGTGGGGGCCCTTTTTCTAGGCAGCAGTCAGTGGAGTGCTGCCCCTTCAGACCTGGAGCATGAGGTAAGAGGCAAGTGCCAGCCTTCTCCCCAGCATTCTTCTGCTCGCATGGCCTTGGGCCAGCTGGTGTGATGGGGGGCCAAGAGAACAGGCTGAGGGTGTGTCCTGCAGGGCTCCAGAGCCAAGGCCATGAATGCCCACTGGCCCAGACCAGGCCTTGAGGCAGTGTTGAACCTCTACCACACACCGCCCCTGTGACCCTAAGGGTATGGCTCACAGTCTGGGGTACCTGACCGCCACTGTTTGGGTGGCCTGAGGAGCATTAAGACCTGTTGGGTCATGTGCACCCGGCTCCCTCAGGGATGACAGCTAGCAAGGGTCTGGGACCAGGCCCTGAGGGAGCCACCAAGGCAGAGCTGCCTCCTCTGTGAGGCCTGGGCACTGGCGGGAGGACCCAGACCAGCTCCTGGACAAACCCTCCATGGCAGGAGAACCACCACCCCTCCCAGGGACCCCTTTCTCTTAGGTGGGTCTGGACCTCAGAGGGTGAGCCTTGTGCCTTGGGACCTTGCCCTTTCTTGTCACCCAGAGAGTGACATTTGTTGGCTGGAGATTGATAGGAACATTGAGACCTGACTATGACCTGTCCTCAACAACAAAGGATCGGACAGGGAGACATTTTCAACAAACAGCCACACCCCTCCATCACTTTACCTCTAAGAGGGCTTTGCTAAAAGCTTTCAAGGTTGGGGATTACCCGGCATAAGCCACCCATTTCCTTGAATGTCTCAACAGCAAATATTTCTCGGCTCCAAAGTCCAATGTTTTGCTGTTGCTTGGCCTCACTGTGCGTCGGGCACACATCCTGGCCTTTGGTTACCAATTATAGCGAGCCAGCCAGGAGGTCTGTGCCCATGGTGTGTTGATCTCGATCAGGGGCATCCCCATTTAAAGTTCCCAGCACATGCTAGAGGACATTTGGCTCCAGGATACTGGCAGGGATTCTCCCTGATATGCACTTGCTGCCCTACAGCACGAGGCTGCTTGTCTTGGAGACATGTCCAGAGCAACGGTATACAGTTCATGTCATTTGGGGGTAAGTCGTTCTAGCTTGCACAGGCTGGGAAATAGGTCCACTCCAACTGGGCTGCTCCCCTTAGCGGATGTGAGCCCCTCTGGGTCCATTCCCTCTTGAGAACTGGGCCACTCTGCGTGGGGGCCTCCATCTGGGACTGGGAGTGGAAGTGGAAGTTGACAAAATGCCTTCTCTGGCTTTCTGTCTCTGTGATTGTAGTGTTTATTTGTTCTTCATGTGTTTGTGTGCGTCAATGTGGTGTTAATCACTGCAGTTTGTGCTTTGGTTTGTGGGATCCTGTTTGTGATTCGTACATTGTATGTGTGTGAAACAGCACTTGCATTGAGTACTTGAGACGTCTTTGGTCAGTAACGGAGCTTGCATATGACCACACTAGGTATCGTTCCCTCCTGCATTGTGTTTCAGCTGTGGTGGAACATTGGTTGACATATTCCCTTTTCAGTGGGTAGGAATCTCCCCTTTGGTGCCTGGGAACTGCGATCCTGAGAGACCTTTTGGCATTGCATTTGTCTCTCTGCTATTGGATAACACCTGCTGTGATCAGCAGAGCTCTAGTCCATCTTGTAGTCTGCAAAGGTGCAAGCAAGTTTTTTTTTTTTTTTTTTTTTTTGTTTTTTTTTTACATTGCATGGCCAGCATATTCTACAGATTCTGGTGAAACATGGCATCAAATGAATCATTTTCATATCTCCAAAACCAGTCTATGTAAAATATTCAGTTAGAGAAAGTTTGCTCAGTGAGATACTTTTGGTTTTCATAATTCTGACCCTGAGAAAACGAACATATTTCCAGGAGACATGTTGAAGTTAATGAAGCAAATTGAACTTTTCCTAATTTCTTTGCTTTTTCCTTTTTGGCTCTTTCTGCTTCCCAGGTCAGTAGGCATGACAACTGTGGTCGTGATTCCCTATCTTTCAATTTGCATGTTGTTTGTCGTTTTGTTGTTAAAATGAGGGAACGTAGTTCGAAAACACTGAGGATGTTGTTCATCCTCACCCTTTGCTTTGGTCCTCAGGACTGAGAGTTTCTTCTTTGCATGTACTTTTGCATTTGTTTTGTGTGAAAGTGTTGTGGTTATGGGAAACTCAAATGTGTTTCCCCAGCGCACCCCTTTCAGGTGCATTCTCCAGATTTGGGCCATTTTTAGGGAGAAGGCAATTGACATCAACTGCCGAGTTGATGTGTAAATGAGCTCTATTTCACTGAAAGGGAAGCACTTACCAATTCAATACTTCCTCCTCTTGAGAAAATTGGCCTCCATGGATTTCAGGTCCTGATGATCTGGCAAATAGCTAGTACTGAACTGATATCTGGTATGGAAGCTGCCTTAAGCTTCTTGGATTCTGAAGTATAAACCTTCTGCGGTCCCTAGGTTTCTTAGAGATCCAAAAAGACCTCATATCTGTTGCAAATTTGACAGCAAGGACCATAAGTTGAAATGATGACACTTGAAGTCTTTCTAAATGGCCTCTCTAGATTTGGGTAGCTTGAAACTTCACCAAGTTAAGTGGCAAGCATTCCTTGACTCTCCGGGTCATTTCAAAGAGGATAGAGGATTGGAACATTGGATGCTGGGCACATGCAAGACTCCCTACCTTTGCCTACTTAGCAGAAGGTCTCCAAAGCATCCGTTTGCAATCAGAAATGCTGGTATGACATCCAGCTGACAATTGCTTGCTTCTTGGTTTTCACTAAGTGAAGGTGTTAAGGACTTGAGGATTGTAATCGAAATATGTAATTAAAGCTAAGAAACTCATGCAAAGGAACACATTTCAGGATAGAGTAGGAAGGTGGGATAAATGTGTTGAGCCAAAAACCAACATTTGATGCATCATTGGGCTGAAACGAAACTCCACTTCGGGAAATGGATACTGTTATTAAAAATACGTTTTCTTCAAGGCTGGATTGGGTTCCACTCTGCCAAGAGAACACGTTTACTTGGAATGCTGCTTTCAATAACATGGTATGTGAACTGTCCTGCCTTTAAGGGATCTCTGTTTGCTTTTAAGATCTCTTCTCACTTTGGAGAAGAAAGAAGAATTCTCTTCAAAGGACTGATGAGCTTATTGGACCAGGTGTTTTGAAATATTTTGTTAACTTTGGATTAGTTGCGGGGCCCTTAAGGCAACTCAAGGAGGACTATTTCAGTCGTATATCTGGTATGGAAATTACAGAGAAAACATTGTGAAATGGGGGAGAAGCTTCTCCAATTGCACAGGATGGATACATGTCACACCTGTCGATATTCTAGAAAGGGTACAAAGTTTCTGAAATGCAGGTATGCCTTGGGATAATCGGTCAGCCATGCTGACGGTTACATGAGAGCCACTTGATTAAGCTTCCTTCTCAACACCTTGTCATCCGATCTTTAACCTTGCCTCTTTAAGTGTCTAACAGATAGTTAGGCTGAGGCTTTCCAAAAGTGCTTCAACTTCAAGAAGACTCATACCAATGCATTTTTGACAAACTGAGTAAACAGATGCATATGCTACTAACGTTTATGGATTGGCTTTGGAGTAATGCTGATTTTGATCTGTGTTCTCCCGTTAAGGGAAGCTCTTCCCCTCAGCTTCCTAACAACTTACAACAATTTCTTCCCTTCTGCTTCTGCGTGTCTGGATTACCTGCCAGAACGTCTCCCCCAGAGTGCCACCCTCACGCTGCTTTTCAGGCTTATTCTCCTGGATTCCTTATACAAGTTTATATAAGACTTGGATCAAGACTTGGAACGCAGCATTGCTTCCAACTCAGAATGCACTGTAGGGCTATGCTTTCCTCCAGCAGGACGTAGCTAGAGTGGTCGTCACCCCGTTCCCTGAAAGACTTGGGAGAAGATGAACCAGGAATGGAGGTCGAAAGCAAGTCCCCTAAAACAGAGATCCACTGCTGAGTTTATGATTAACCACTCTAGCCAAATCATACCCACATATTCTCCTCAGCGTTGAAGAGGACCAAAGAAAAGGGGGAATTGTACCATAGCCAGCTGAATGCAGCCCTTCCCAGGCAGCCCTTGCTGTGCACTGTGACCCACTGCCCCGTTACCAGGCAATGGTTACCGGGAGACCACTAATGCCAGTGTGACCACCCTGCTCAGCCATTGGTGGGCATTGTAGTGGGCCCCTGCCCCAAGCAAGCCACTGTCTGTCAGCCATCTTTAGTGGGGGCCCTTTTTCTAGGCAGCAGTCAGTGGAGTGCTGCCCCTTCAGACCTGGAGCATGAGGTAAGAGGCAAGTGCCAGCCTTCTCCCCAGCATTCTTCTGCTCGCATGGCCTTGGGCCAGCTGGTGTGATGGGGGGCCAAGAGAACAGGCTGAGGGTGTGTCCTGCAGGGCTCCAGAGCCAAGGCCATGAATGCCCACTGGCCCAGACCAGGCCTTGAGGCAGTGTTGAACCTCTACCACACACCGCCCCTGTGACCCTAAGGGTATGGCTCACAGTCTGGGGTACCTGACCGCCACTGTTTGGGTGGCCTGAGGAGCATTAAGACCTGTTGGGTCATGTGCACCCGGCTCCCTCAGGGATGACAGCTAGCAAGGGTCTGGGACCAGGCCCTGAGGGAGCCACCAAGGCAGAGCTGCCTCCTCTGTGAGGCCTGGGCACTGGCGGGAGGACCCAGACCAGCTCCTGGACAAACCCTCCATGGCAGGAGAACCACCACCCCTCCCAGGGACCCCTTTCTCTTAGGTGGGTCTGGACCTCAGAGGGTGAGCCTTGTGCCTTGGGACCTTGCCCTTTCTTGTCACCCAGAGAGTGACATTTGTTGGCTGGAGATTGATAGGAACATTGAGACCTGACTATGACCTGTCCTCAACAACAAAGGATCGGACAGGGAGACATTTTCAACAAACAGCCACACCCCTCCATCACTTTACCTCTAAGAGGGCTTTGCTAAAAGCTTTCAAGGTTGGGGATTACCCGGCATAAGCCACCCATTTCCTTGAATGTCTCAACAGCAAATATTTCTCGGCTCCAAAGTCCAATGTTTTGCTGTTGCTTGGCCTCACTGTGCGTCGGGCACACATCCTGGCCTTTGGTTACCAATTATAGCGAGCCAGCCAGGAGGTCTGTGCCCATGGTGTGTTGATGTCGATCAGGGGCATCCCCATTTAAAGTTCCCAGCACATGCTAGAGGACATTTGGCTCCAGGATACTGGCAGGGATTCTCCCTGATATGCACTTGCTGCCCTACAGCACGAGGCTGCTTGTCTTGGAGACATGTCCAGAGCAACGGTATACAGTTCATGTCATTTGGGGGTAAGTCGTTCTAGCTTGCACAGGCTGGGAAATAGGTCCACTCCAACTGGGCTGCTCCCCTTAGCGGATGTGAGCCCCTCTGGGTCCATTCCCTCTTGAGAACTGGGCCACTCTGCGTGGGGGCCTCCATCTGGGACTGGGAGTGGAAGTGGAAGTTGACAAAATGCCTTCTCTGGCTTTCTGTCTCTGTGATTGTAGTGTTTATTTGTTCTTCATGTGTTTGTGTGCGTCAATATGGTGTTAATCACTGCAGTTTGTGCTTTGGTTTGTGGGATCCTGTTTGTGATTCGTACATTGTATGTGTGTGAAACAGCACTTGCATTGAGTACTTGAGACGTCTTTGGTCAGTAACGGAGCTTGCATATGACCACACTAGGTATCGTTCCCTCCTGCATTGTGTTTCAGCTGTGGTGGAACATTGGTTGACATATTCCCTTTTCAGTGGGTAGGAATCTCCCCTTTGGTGCCTGGGAACTGCGATCCTGAGAGACCTTTTGGCATTGCATTTGTCTCTCTGCTATTGGATAACACCTGCTGTGATCAGCAGAGCTCTAGTCCATCTTGTAGTCCGCTAAGGTGCAAGCAAGTTTTTTTTTTTGTTTTGTTTTGTTTTTTTTTTTTTTACATTGCATGGCCAGCATATTCTACAGATTCTGGTGAAACATGGCATCAAATGAATCATTTTCATATCTCCAAAACCAGTCTATGTAAAATATTCAGTTAGAGAAAGTTTGCTCAGTGAGATACTTTTGGTTTTCATAATTCTGACCCTGAGAAAACGAACATATTTCCAGGAGACATGTTGAAGTTAATGAAGCAAATTGAACTTTTCCTAATTTCTTTGCTTTTTACTTTTTGGCTCTTTCTGCTTCCCAGGTCAGAAGGCATGACAACTGTGGTCGTGATTCCCTATCTTTCAATTTGCATGTTGTTTGTCGTTTTGTTGTTAAAATGAGGGAACGTAGTTCGAAAACACTGAGGATGTTGTTCATCCTCACCCTTTGCTTTGGTCCTCAGGACTGAGAGTTTCTTCTTTGCATGTACTTTTGCATTTGTTTTGTGTGAAAGTGTTGTGGTTATGGGAAACTCAAATGTGTTTCCCCAGCGCACCCCTTTCAGGTGCATTCTCCAGATTTGGGCCATTTTTAGGGAGAAGGCAATTGACATCAACTGCCGAGTTGATGTGTAAATGAGCTCTATTTCACTGAAAGGGAAGCACTTACCAATTCAATACTTCCTCCTCTTGAGAAAATTGGCCTCCATGGATTTCAGGTCCTGATGATCTGGCAAATAGCTAGTACTGAACTGATATCTGGTATGGAAGCTGCCTTAAGCTTCTTGGATTCTGAAGTATAAACCTTCTGCGGTCCCTAGGTTTCTTAGAGATCCAAAAAGACCTCATATCTGTTGCAAATTTGACAGCAAGGACCATAAGTTGAAATGATGACACTTGAAGTCTTTCTAAATGGCCTCTCTAGATTTGGGTAGCTTGAAACTTCACCAAGTTAAGTGGCAAGCATTCCTTGACTCTCCGGGTCATTTCAAAGAGGATAGAGGATTGGAACATTGGATGCTGGGCACATACAAGACTCCCTACCTTTGCCTACTTAGCAGAAGGTCTCCAAAGCATCCGTTTGCAATCAGAAATGCTGGTATGACATCCAGCTGACAATTGCTTGCTTCTTGGTTTTCACTAAGTGAAGGTGTTAAGGACTTGAGGATTGTAATCGAAATATGTAATTAAAGCTAAGAAACTCATGCAAAGGAACACATTTCAGGATAGAGTAGGAAGGTGGGATAAATGTGTTGAGCCAAAAACCAACATTTGATGCATCATTGGGCTGAAACGAAACTCCACTTCGGGAAATGGATACTGTTATTAAAAATACGTTTTCTTCAAGGCTGGATTGGGTTCCACTCTGCCAAGAGAACACGTTTACTTGGAATGCTGCTTTCAATAACATGGTATGTGAACTGTCCTGCCTTTAAGGGATCTCTGTTTGCTTTTAAGATCTCTTCTCACTTTGGAGAAGAAAGAAGAATTCTCTTCAAAGGACTGATGAGCTTATTGGACCAGGTGTTTTGAAATATTTTGTTAACTTTGGATTAGTTGCGGGGCCCTTAAGGCAACTCAAGGAGGACTATTTCAGTCGTATATCTGGTATGGAAATTACAGAGAAAACATTGTGAAATGGGGGAGAAGCTTCTCAAATTGCACAGGATGGATACATGGCACACCTGTCGATATTCTAGAAAGGGTACAAAGTTTCTGAAATGCAGGTATGCCTTGGGATAATCGGTCAGCCATGCTGACGGTTACATGAGAGCCACTTGATTAAGCTTCCTTCTCAACACCTTGTCATCCGATCTTTAACCTTGCCTCTTTAAGTGTCTAACAGATAGTTAGGCTGAGGCTTTCCAAAAGTGCTTCAACTTCAAGAAGACTCATACCAATGCATTTTTGACAAACTGAGTAAACAGATGCATATGCTACTAACGTTTATGGATTGGCTTTGGAGTAATGCTGATTTTGATCTGTGTTCTCCCGTTAAGGGAAGCTCTTCCCCTCAGCTTCCTAACAACTTACAACAATTTCTTCCCTTCTGCTTCTGCGTGTCTGGATTACCTGCCAGAACGTCTCCCCCAGAGTGCCACCCTCACGCTGCTTTTCAGGCTTATTCTCCTGGATTCCTTATACAAGTTTATATAAGACTTGGATCAAGACTTGGAACGCAGCATTGCTTCCAACTCAGAATGCACTGTAGGGCTATGCTTTCCTCCAGCAGGACGTAGCTAGAGTGGTCGTCACCCCGTTCCCTGAAAGACTTGGGAGAAGATGAACCAGGAATGGAGGTCGAAAGCAAGTCCCCTAAAACAGAGATCCACTGCTGAGTTTATGATTAACCACTCTAGCCAAATCATACCCACATATTCTCCTCAGCGTTGAAGAGGACCAAAGAAAAGGGGGAATTGTACCATAGCCAGCTGAATGCAGCCCTTCCCAGGCAGCCCTTGCTGTGCACTGTGACCCACTGCCCCGTTACCAGGCAATGGTTACCGGGAGACCACTAATGCCAGTGTGACCACCCTGCTCAGCCATTGGTGGGCATTGTAGTGGGCCCCTGCCCCAAGCAAGCCACTGTCTGTCAGCCATCTTTAGTGGGGGCCCTTTTTCTAGGCAGCAGTCAGTGGAGTGCTGCCCCTTCAGACCTGGAGCATGAGGTAAGAGGCAAGTGCCAGCCTTCTCCCCAGCATTCTTCTGCTCGCATGGCCTTGGGCCAGCTGGTGTGATGGGGGGCCAAGAGAACAGGCTGAGGGTGTGTCCTGCAGGGCTCCAGAGCCAAGGCCATGAATGCCCACTGGCCCAGACCAGGCCTTGAGGCAGTGTTGAACCTCTACCACACACCGCCCCTGTGACCCTAAGGGTATGGCTCACAGTCTGGGGTACCTGACCGCCACTGTTTGGGTGGCCTGAGGAGCATTAAGACCTGTTGGGTCATGTGCACCCGGCTCCCTCAGGGATGACAGCTAGCAAGGGTCTGGGACCAGGCCCTGAGGGAGCCACCAAGGCAGAGCTGCCTCCTCTGTGAGGCCTGGGCACTGGCGGGAGGACCCAGACCAGCTCCTGGACAAACCCTCCATGGCAGGAGAACCACCACCCCTCCCAGGGACCCCTTTCTCTTAGGTGGGTCTGGACCTCAGAGGGTGAGCCTTGTGCCTTGGGACCTTGCCCTTTCTTGTCACCCAGAGAGTGACATTTGTTGGCTGGAGATTGATAGGAACATTGAGACCTGACTATGACCTGTCCTCAACAACAAAGGATCGGACAGGGAGACATTTTCAACAAACAGCCACACCCCTCCATCACTTTACCTCTAAGAGGGCTTTGCTAAAAGCTTTCAAGGTTGGGGATTACCCGGCATAAGCCACCCATTTCCTTGAATGTCTCAACAGCAAATATTTCTCGGCTCCAAAGTCCAATGTTTTGCTGTTGCTTGGCCTCACTGTGCGTCGGGCACACATCCTGGCCTTTGGTTACCAATTATAGCGAGCCAGCCAGGAGGTCTGTGCCCATGGTGTGTTGATGTCGATCAGGGGCATCCCCATTTAAAGTTCCCAGCACATGCTAGAGGACATTTGGCTCCAGGATACTGGCAGGGATTCTCCCTGATATGCACTTGCTGCCCTACAGCACGAGGCTGCTTGTCTTGGAGACATGTCCAGAGCAACGGTATACAGTTCATGTCATTTGGGGGTAAGTCGTTCTAGCTTGCACAGGCTGGGAAATAGGTCCACTCCAACTGGGCTGCTCCCCTTAGCGGATGTGAGCCCCTCTGGGTCCATTCCCTCTTGAGAACTGGGCCACTCTGCGTGGGGGCCTCCATCTGGGACTGGGAGTGGAAGTGGAAGTTGACAAAATGCCTTCTCTGGCTTTCTGTCTCTGTGATTGTAGTGTTTATTTGTTCTTCATGTGTTTGTGTGCGTCAATGTGGTGTTAATCACTGCAGTTTGTGCTTTGGTTTGTGGGATCCTGTTTGTGATTCGTACATTGTATGTGTGTGAAACAGCACTTGCATTGAGTACTTGAGACGTCTTTGGTCAGTAACGGAGCTTGCATATGACCACACTAGGTATCGTTCCCTCCTGCATTGTGTTTCAGCTGTGGTGGAACATTGGTTGACATATTCCCTTTTCAGTGGGTAGGAATCTCCCCTTTGGTGCCTGGGAACTGCGATCCTGAGAGACCTTTTGGCATTGCATTTGTCTCTCTGCTATTGGATAACACCTGCTGTGATCAGCAGAGCTCTAGTCCATCTTGTAGTCCGCTAAGGTGCAAGCAAGTTTTTTTTTTTGTTTTGTTTTGTTTTTTTTTTTTTTACATTGCATGGCCAGCATATTCTACAGATTCTGGTGAAACATGGCATCAAATGAATCATTTTCATATCTCCAAAACCAGTCTATGTAAAATATTCAGTTAGAGAAAGTTTGCTCAGTGAGATACTTTTGGTTTTCATAATTCTGACCCTGAGAAAACGAACATATTTCCAGGAGACATGTTGAAGTTAATGAAGCAAATTGAACTTTTCCTAATTTCTTTGCTTTTTACTTTTTGGCTCTTTCTGCTTCCCAGGTCAGAAGGCATGACAACTGTGGTCGTGATTCCCTATCTTTCAATTTGCATGTTGTTTGTCGTTTTGTTGTTAAAATGAGGGAACGTAGTTCGAAAACACTGAGGATGTTGTTCATCCTCACCCTTTGCTTTGGTCCTCAGGACTGAGAGTTTCTTCTTTGCATGTACTTTTGCATTTGTTTTGTGTGAAAGTGTTGTGGTTATGGGAAACTCAAATGTGTTTCCCCAGCGCACCCCTTTCAGGTGCATTCTCCAGATTTGGGCCATTTTTAGGGAGAAGGCAATTGACATCAACTGCCGAGTTGATGTGTAAATGAGCTCTATTTCACTGAAAGGGAAGCACTTACCAATTCAATACTTCCTCCTCTTGAGAAAATTGGCCTCCATGGATTTCAGGTCCTGATGATCTGGCAAATAGCTAGTACTGAACTGATATCTGGTATGGAAGCTGCCTTAAGCTTCTTGGATTCTGAAGTATAAACCTTCTGCGGTCCCTAGGTTTCTTAGAGATCCAAAAAGACCTCATATCTGTTGCAAATTTGACAGCAAGGACCATAAGTTGAAATGATGACACTTGAAGTCTTTCTAAATGGCCTCTCTAGATTTGGGTAGCTTGAAACTTCACCAAGTTAAGTGGCAAGCATTCCTTGACTCTCCGGGTCATTTCAAAGAGGATAGAGGATTGGAACATTGGATGCTGGGCACATGCAAGACTCCCTACCTTTGCCTACTTAGCAGAAGGTCTCCAAAGCATCCGTTTGCAATCAGAAATGCTGGTATGACATCCAGCTGACAATTGCTTGCTTCTTGGTTTTCACTAAGTGAAGGTGTTAAGGACTTGAGGATTGTAATCGAAATATGTAATTAAAGCTAAGAAACTCATGCAAAGGAACACATTTCAGGATAGAGTAGGAAGGTGGGATAAATGTGTTGAGCCAAAAACCACCATTTGATGCATCATTGGGCTGAAACGAAACTCCACTTCGGGAAATGGATACTGTTATTAAAAATACGTTTTCTTCAAGGCTGGATTGGGTTCCACTCTGCCAAGAGAACACGTTTACTTGGAATGCTGCTTTCAATAACATGGTATGTGAACTGTCCTGCCTTTAAGGGATCTCTGTTTGCTTTTAAGATCTCTTCTCACTTTGGAGAAGAAAGAAGAATTCTCTTCAAAGGACTGATGAGCTTATTGGACCAGGTGTTTTGAAATATTTTGTTAACTTTGGATTAGTTGCGGGGCCCTTAAGGCAACTCAAGGAGGACTATTTCAGTCGTATATCTGGTATGGAAATTACAGAGAAAACATTGTGAAATGGGGGAGAAGCTTCTCAAATTGCACAGGATGGATACATGGCACACCTGTCGATATTCTAGAAAGGGTACAAAGTTTCTGAAATGCAGGTATGCCTTGGGATAATCGGTCAGCCATGCTGACGGTTACATGAGAGCCACTTGATTAAGCTTCCTTCTCAACACCTTGTCATCCGATCTTTAACCTTGCCTCTTTAAGTGTCTAACAGATAGTTAGGCTGAGGCTTTCCAAAAGTGCTTCAACTTCAAGAAGACTCATACCAATGCATTTTTGACAAACTGAGTAAACAGATGCATATGCTACTAACGTTTATGGATTGGCTTTGGAGTAATGCTGATTTTGATCTGTGTTCTCCCGTTAAGGGAAGCTCTTCCCCTCAGCTTCCTAACAACTTACAACAATTTCTTCCCTTCTGCTTCTGCGTGTCTGGATTACCTGCCAGAACGTCTCCCCCAGAGTGCCACCCTCACGCTGCTTTTCAGGCTTATTCTCCTGGATTCCTTATACAAGTTTATATAAGACTTGGATCAAGACTTGGAACGCAGCATTGCTTCCAACTCAGAATGCACTGTAGGGCTATGCTTTCCTCCAGCAGGACGTAGCTAGAGTGGTCGTCACCCCGTTCCCTGAAAGACTTGGGAGAAGATGAACCAGGAATGGAGGTCGAAAGCAAGTCCCCTAAAACAGAGATCCACTGCTGAGTTTATGATTAACCACTCTAGCCAAATCATACCCACATATTCTCCTCAGCGTTGAAGAGGACCAAAGAAAAGGGGGAATTGTACCATAGCCAGCTGAATGCAGCCCTTCCCAGGCAGCCCTTGCTGTGCACTGTGACCCACTGCCCCGTTACCAGGCAATGGTTACCGGGAGACCACTAATGCCAGTGTGACCACCCTGCTCAGCCATTGGTGGGCATTGTAGTGGGCCCCTGCCCCAAGCAAGCCACTGTCTGTCAGCCATCTTTAGTGGGGGCCCTTTTTCTAGGCAGCAGTCAGTGGAGTGCTGCCCCTTCAGACCTGGAGCATGAGGTAAGAGGCAAGTGCCAGCCTTCTCCCCAGCATTCTTCTGCTCGCATGGCCTTGGGCCAGCTGGTGTGATGGGGGGCCAAGAGAACAGGCTGAGGGTGTGTCCTGCAGGGCTCCAGAGCCAAGGCCATGAATGCCCACTGGCCCAGACCAGGCCTTGAGGCAGTGTTGAACCTCTACCACACACCGCCCCTGTGACCCTAAGGGTATGGCTCACAGTCTGGGGTACCTGACCGCCACTGTTTGGGTGGCCTGAGGAGCATTAAGACCTGTTGGGTCATGTGCACCCGGCTCCCTCAGGGATGACAGCTAGCAAGGGTCTGGGACCAGGCCCTGAGGGAGCCACCAAGGCAGAGCTGCCTCCTCTGTGAGGCCTGGGCACTGGCGGGAGGACCCAGACCAGCTCCTGGACAAACCCTCCATGGCAGGAGAACCACCACCCCTCCCAGGGACCCCTTTCTCTTAGGTGGGTCTGGACCTCAGAGGGTGAGCCTTGTGCCTTGGGACCTTGCCCTTTCTTGTCACCCAGAGAGTGACATTTGTTGGCTGGAGATTGATAGGAACATTGAGACCTGACTATGACCTGTCCTCAACAACAAAGGATCGGACAGGGAGACATTTTCAACAAACAGCCACACCCCTCCATCACTTTACCTCTAAGAGGGCTTTGCTAAAAGCTTTCAAGGTTGGGGATTACCCGGCATAAGCCACCCATTTCCTTGAATGTCTCAACAGCAAATATTTCTCGGCTCCAAAGTCCAATGTTTTGCTGTTGCTTGGCCTCACTGTGCGTCGGGCACACATCCTGGCCTTTGGTTACCAATTATAGCGAGCCAGCCAGGAGGTCTGTGCCCATGGTGTGTTGATGTCGATCAGGGGCATCCCCATTTAAAGTTCCCAGCACATGCTAGAGGACATTTGGCTCCAGGATACTGGCAGGGATTCTCCCTGATATGCACTTGCTGCCCTACAGCACGAGGCTGCTTGTCTTGGAGACATGTCCAGAGCAACGGTATACAGTTCATGTCATTTGGGGGTAAGTCGTTCTAGCTTGCACAGGCTGGGAAATAGGTCCACTCCAACTGGGCTGCTCCCCTTAGCGGATGTGAGCCCCTCTGGGTCCATTCCCTCTTGAGAACTGGGCCACTCTGCGTGGGGGCCTCCATCTGGGACTGGGAGTGGAAGTGGAAGTTGACAAAATGCCTTCTCTGGCTTTCTGTCTCTGTGATTGTAGTGTTTATTTGTTCTTCATGTGTTTGTGTGCGTCAATGTGGTGTTAATCACTGCAGTTTGTGCTTTGGTTTGTGGGATCCTGTTTGTGATTCGTACATTGTATGTGTGTGAAACAGCACTTGCATTGAGTACTTGAGACGTCTTTGGTCAGTAACGGAGCTTGCATATGACCACACTAGGTATCGTTCCCTCCTGCATTGTGTTTCAGCTGTGGTGGAACATTGGTTGACATATTCCCTTTTCAGTGGGTAGGAATCTCCCCTTTGGTGCCTGGGAACTGCGATCCTGAGAGACCTTTTGGCATTGCATTTGTCTCTCTGCTATTGGATAACACCTGCTGTGATCAGCAGAGCTCTAGTCCATCTTGTAGTCCGCTAAGGTGCAAGCAAGTTTTTTTTTTTGTTTTGTTTTGTTTTTTTTTTTTTTACATTGCATGGCCAGCATATTCTACAGATTCTGGTGAAACATGGCATCAAATGAATCATTTTCATATCTCCAAAACCAGTCTATGTAAAATATTCAGTTAGAGAAAGTTTGCTCAGTGAGATACTTTTGGTTTTCATAATTCTGACCCTGAGAAAACGAACATATTTCCAGGAGACATGTTGAAGTTAATGAAGCAAATTGAACTTTTCCTAATTTCTTTGCTTTTTCCTTTTTGGCTCTTTCTGCTTCCCAGGTCAGAAGGCATGACAACTGTGGTCGTGATTCCCTATCTTTCAATTTGCATGTTGTTTGTCGTTTTGTTGTTAAAATGAGGGAACGTAGTTCGAAAACACTGAGGATGTTGTTCATCCTCACCCTTTGCTTTGGTCCTCAGGACTGAGAGTTTCTTCTTTGCATGTACTTTTGCATTTGTTTTGTGTGAAAGTGTTGTGGTTATGGGAAACTCAAATGTGTTTCCCCAGCGCACCCCTTTCAGGTGCATTCTCCAGATTTGGGCCATTTTTAGGGAGAAGGCAATTGACATCAACTGCCGAGTTGATGTGTAAATGAGCTCTATTTCACTGAAAGGGAAGCACTTACCAATTCAATACTTCCTCCTCTTGAGAAAATTGGCCTCCATGGATTTCAGGTCCTGATGATCTGGCAAATAGCTAGTACTGAACTGATATCTGGTATGGAAGCTGCCTTAAGCTTCTTGGATTCTGAAGTATAAACCTTCTGCGGTCCCTAGGTTTCTTAGAGATCCAAAAAGACCTCATATCTGTTGCAAATTTGACAGCAAGGACCATAAGTTGAAATGATGACACTTGAAGTCTTTCTAAATGGCCTCTCTAGATTTGGGTAGCTTGAAACTTCACCAAGTTAAGTGGCAAGCATTCCTTGACTCTCCGGGTCATTTCAAAGAGGATAGAGGATTGGAACATTGGATGCTGGGCACATGCAAGACTCCCTACCTTTGCCTACTTAGCAGAAGGTCTCCAAAGCATCCGTTTGCAATCAGAAATGCTGGTATGACATCCAGCTGACAATTGCTTGCTTCTTGGTTTTCACTAAGTGAAGGTGTTAAGGACTTGAGGATTGTAATCGAAATATGTAATTAAAGCTAAGAAACTCATGCAAAGGAACACATTTCAGGATAGAGTAGGAAGGTGGGATAAATGTGTTGAGCCAAAAACCAACATTTGATGCATCATTGGGCTGAAACGAAACTCCACTTCGGGAAATGGATACTGTTATTAAAAATACGTTTTCTTCAAGGCTGGATTGGGTTCCACTCTGCCAAGAGAACACGTTTACTTGGAATGCTGCTTTCAATAACATGGTATGTGAACTGTCCTGCCTTTAAGGGATCTCTGTTTGCTTTTAAGATCTCTTCTCACTTTGGAGAAGAAAGAAGAATTCTCTTCAAAGGACTGATGAGCTTATTGGACCAGGTGTTTTGAAATATTTTGTTAACTTTGGATTAGTTGCGGGGCCCTTAAGGCAACTCAAGGAGGACTATTTCAGTCGTATATCTGGTATGGAAATTACAGAGAAAACATTGTGAAATGGGGGAGAAGCTTCTCAAATTGCACAGGATGGATACATGGCACACCTGTCGATATTCTAGAAAGGGTACAAAGTTTCTGAAATGCAGGTATGCCTTGGGATAATCGGTCAGCCATGCTGACGGTTACATGAGAGCCACTTGATTAAGCTTCCTTCTCAACACCTTGTCATCCGATCTTTAACCTTGCCTCTTTAAGTGTCTAACAGATAGTTAGGCTGAGGCTTTCCAAAAGTGCTTCAACTTCAAGAAGACTCATACCAATGCATTTTTGACAAACTGAGTAAACAGATGCATATGCTACTAACGTTTATGGATTGGCTTTGGAGTAATGCTGATTTTGATCTGTGTTCTCCCGTTAAGGGAAGCTCTTCCCCTCAGCTTCCTAACAACTTACAACAATTTCTTCCCTTCTGCTTCTGCGTGTCTGGATTACCTGCCAGAACGTCTCCCCCAGAGTGCCACCCTCACGCTGCTTTTCAGGCTTATTCTCCTGGATTCCTTATACAAGTTTATATAAGACTTGGATCAAGACTTGGAACGCAGCATTGCTTCCAACTCAGAATGCACTGTAGGGCTATGCTTTCCTCCAGCAGGACGTAGCTAGAGTGGTCGTCACCCCGTTCCCTGAAAGACTTGGGAGAAGATGAACCAGGAATGGAGGTCGAAAGCAAGTCCCCTAAAACAGAGATCCACTGCTGAGTTTATGATTAACCACTCTAGCCAAATCATACCCACATATTCTCCTCAGCGTTGAAGAGGACCAAAGAAAAGGGGGAATTGTACCATAGCCAGCTGAATGCAGCCCTTCCCAGGCAGCCCTTGCTGTGCACTGTGACCCACTGCCCCGTTACCAGGCAATGGTTACCGGGAGACCACTAATGCCAGTGTGACCACCCTGCTCAGCCATTGGTGGGCATTGTAGTGGGCCCCTGCCCCAAGCAAGCCACTGTCTGTCAGCCATCTTTAGTGGGGGCCCTTTTTCTAGGCAGCAGTCAGTGGAGTGCTGCCCCTTCAGACCTGGAGCATGAGGTAAGAGGCAAGTGCCAGCCTTCTCCCCAGCATTCTTCTGCTCGCATGGCCTTGGGCCAGCTGGTGTGATGGGGGGCCAAGAGAACAGGCTGAGGGTGTGTCCTGCAGGGCTCCAGAGCCAAGGCCATGAATGCCCACTGGCCCAGACCAGGCCTTGAGGCAGTGTTGAACCTCTACCACACACCGCCCCTGTGACCCTAAGGGTATGGCTCACAGTCTGGGGTACCTGACCGCCACTGTTTGGGTGGCCTGAGGAGCATTAAGACCTGTTGGGTCATGTGCACCCGGCTCCCTCAGGGATGACAGCTAGCAAGGGTCTGGGACCAGGCCCTGAGGGAGCCACCAAGGCAGAGCTGCCTCCTCTGTGAGGCCTGGGCACTGGCGGGAGGACCCAGACCAGCTCCTGGACAAACCCTCCATGGCAGGAGAACCACCACCCCTCCCAGGGACCCCTTTCTCTTAGGTGGGTCTGGACCTCAGAGGGTGAGCCTTGTGCCTTGGGACCTTGCCCTTTCTTGTCACCCAGAGAGTGACATTTGTTGGCTGGAGATTGATAGGAACATTGAGACCTGACTATGACCTGTCCTCAACAACAAAGGATCGGACAGGGAGACATTTTCAACAAACAGCCACACCCCTCCATCACTTTACCTCTAAGAGGGCTTTGCTAAAAGCTTTCAAGGTTGGGGATTACCCGGCATAAGCCACCCATTTCCTTGAATGTCTCAACAGCAAATATTTCTCGGCTCCAAAGTCCAATGTTTTGCTGTTGCTTGGCCTCACTGTGCGTCGGGCACACATCCTGGCCTTTGGTTACCAATTATAGCGAGCCAGCCAGGAGGTCTGTGCCCATGGTGTGTTGATCTCGATCAGGGGCATCCCCATTTAAAGTTCCCAGCACATGCTAGAGGACATTTGGCTCCAGGATACTGGCAGGGATTCTCCCTGATATGCACTTGCTGCCCTACAGCACGAGGCTGCTTGTCTTGGAGACATGTCCAGAGCAACGGTATACAGTTCATGTCATTTGGGGGTAAGTCGTTCTAGCTTGCACAGGCTGGGAAATAGGTCCACTCCAACTGGGCTGCTCCCCTTAGCGGATGTGAGCCCCTCTGGGTCCATTCCCTCTTGAGAACTGGGCCACTCTGCGTGGGGGCCTCCATCTGGGACTGGGAGTGGAAGTGGAAGTTGACAAAATGCCTTCTCTGGCTTTCTGTCTCTGTGATTGTAGTGTTTATTTGTTCTTCATGTGTTTGTGTGCGTCAATGTGGTGTTAATCACTGCAGTTTGTGCTTTGGTTTGTGGGATCCTGTTTGTGATTCATACATTGTATGTGTGTGAAACAGCACTTGCATTGAGTACTTGAGACGTCTTTGGTCAGTAACGGAGCTTGCATATGACCACACTAGGTATCGTTCCCTCCTGCATTGTGTTTCAGCTGTGGTGGAACATTGGTTGACATATTCCCTTTTCAGTGGGTAGGAATCTCCCCTTTGGTGCCTGGGAACTGCGATCCTGAGAGACCTTTTGGCATTGCATTTGTCTCTCTGCTATTGGATAACACCTGCTGTGATCAGCAGAGCTCTAGTCCATCTTGTAGTCCGCTAAGGTGCAAGCAAGTTTTTTTTTTTGTTTTGTTTTGTTTTTTTTTTTTTTACATTGCATGGCCAGCATATTCTACAGATTCTGGTGAAACATGGCATCAAATGAATCATTTTCATATCTCCAAAACCAGTCTATGTAAAATATTCAGTTAGAGAAAGTTTGCTCAGTGAGATACTTTTGGTTTTCATAATTCTGACCCTGAGAAAACGAACATATTTCCAGGAGACATGTTGAAGTTAATGAAGCAAATTGAACTTTTCCTAATTTCTTTGCTTTTTACTTTTTGGCTCTTTCTGCTTCCCAGGTCAGAAGGCATGACAACTGTGGTCGTGATTCCCTATCTTTCAATTTGCATGTTGTTTGTCGTTTTGTTGTTAAAATGAGGGAACGTAGTTCGAAAACACTGAGGATGTTGTTCATCCTCACCCTTTGCTTTGGTCCTCAGGACTGAGAGTTTCTTCTTTGCATGTACTTTTGCATTTGTTTTGTGTGAAAGTGTTGTGGTTATGGGAAACTCAAATGTGTTTCCCCAGCGCACCCCTTTCAGGTGCATTCTCCAGATTTGGGCCATTTTTAGGGAGAAGGCAATTGACATCAACTGCCGAGTTGATGTGTAAATGAGCTCTATTTCACTGAAAGGGAAGCACTTACCAATTCAATACTTCCTCCTCTTGAGAAAATTGGCCTCCATGGATTTCAGGTCCTGATGATCTGGCAAATAGCTAGTACTGAACTGATATCTGGTATGGAAGCTGCCTTAAGCTTCTTGGATTCTGAAGTATAAACCTTCTGCGGTCCCTAGGTTTCTTAGAGATCCAAAAAGACCTCATATCTGTTGCAAATTTGACAGCAAGGACCATAAGTTGAAATGATGACACTTGAAGTCTTTCTAAATGGCCTCTCTAGATTTGGGTAGCTTGAAACTTCACCAAGTTAAGTGGCAAGCATTCCTTGACTCTCCGGGTCATTTCAAAGAGGATAGAGGATTGGAACATTGGATGCTGGGCACATGCAAGACTCCCTACCTTTGCCTACTTAGCAGAAGGTCTCCAAAGCATCCGTTTGCAATCAGAAATGCTGGTATGACATCCAGCTGACAATTGCTTGCTTCTTGGTTTTCACTAAGTGAAGGTGTTAAGGACTTGAGGATTGTAATCGAAATATGTAATTAAAGCTAAGAAACTCATGCAAAGGAACACATTTCAGGATAGAGTAGGAAGGTGGGATAAATGTGTTGAGCCAAAAACCAACATTTGATGCATCATTGGGCTGAAACGAAACTCCACTTCGGGAAATGGATACTGTTATTAAAAATACGTTTTCTTCAAGGCTGGATTGGGTTCCACTCTGCCAAGAGAACACGTTTACTTGGAATGCTGCTTTCAATAACATGGTATGTGAACTGTCCTGCCTTTAAGGGATCTCTGTTTGCTTTTAAGATCTCTTCTCACTTTGGAGAAGAAAGAAGAATTCTCTTCAAAGGACTGATGAGCTTATTGGACCAGGTGTTTTGAAATATTTTGTTAACTTTGGATTAGTTGCGGGGCCCTTAAGGCAACTCAAGGAGGACTATTTCAGTCGTATATCTGGTATGGAAATTACAGAGAAAACATTGTGAAATGGGGGAGAAGCTTCTCAAATTGCACAGGATGGATACATGGCACACCTGTCGATATTCTAGAAAGGGTACAAAGTTTCTGAAATGCAGGTATGCCTTGGGATAATCGGTCAGCCATGCTGACGGTTACATGAGAGCCACTTGATTAAGCTTCCTTCTCAACACCTTGTCATCCGATCTTTAACCTTGCCTCTTTAAGTGTCTAACAGATAGTTAGGCTGAGGCTTTCCAAAAGTGCTTCAACTTCAAGAAGACTCATACCAATGCATTTTTGACAAACTGAGTAAACAGATGCATATGCTACTAACGTTTATGGATTGGCTTTGGAGTAATGCTGATTTTGATCTGTGTTCTCCCGTTAAGGGAAGCTCTTCCCCTCAGCTTCCTAACAACTTACAACAATTTCTTCCCTTCTGCTTCTGCGTGTCTGGATTACCTGCCAGAACGTCTCCCCCAGAGTGCCACCCTCACGCTGCTTTTCAGGCTTATTCTCCTGGATTCCTTATACAAGTTTATATAAGACTTGGATCAAGACTTGGAACGCAGCATTGCTTCCAACTCAGAATGCACTGTAGGGCTATGCTTTCCTCCAGCAGGACGTAGCTAGAGTGGTCGTCACCCCGTTCCCTGAAAGACTTGGGAGAAGATGAACCAGGAATGGAGGTCGAAAGCAAGTCCCCTAAAACAGAGATCCACTGCTGAGTTTATGATTAACCACTCTAGCCAAATCATACCCACATATTCTCCTCAGCGTTGAAGAGGACCAAAGAAAAGGGGGAATTGTACCATAGCCAGCTGAATGCAGCCCTTCCCAGGCAGCCCTTGCTGTGCACTGTGACCCACTGCCCCGTTACCAGGCAATGGTTACCGGGAGACCACTAATGCCAGTGTGACCACCCTGCTCAGCCATTGGTGGGCATTGTAGTGGGCCCCTGCCCCAAGCAAGCCACTGTCTGTCAGCCATCTTTAGTGGGGGCCCTTTTTCTAGGCAGCAGTCAGTGGAGTGCTGCCCCTTCAGACCTGGAGCATGAGGTAAGAGGCAAGTGCCAGCCTTCTCCCCAGCATTCTTCTGCTCGCATGGCCTTGGGCCAGCTGGTGTGATGGGGGGCCAAGAGAACAGGCTGAGGGTGTGTCCTGCAGGGCTCCAGAGCCAAGGCCATGAATGCCCACTGGCCCAGACCAGGCCTTGAGGCAGTGTTGAACCTCTACCACACACCGCCCCTGTGACCCTAAGGGTATGGCTCACAGTCTGGGGTACCTGACCGCCACTGTTTGGGTGGCCTGAGGAGCATTAAGACCTGTTGGGTCATGTGCACCCGGCTCCCTCAGGGATGACAGCTAGCAAGGGTCTGGGACCAGGCCCTGAGGGAGCCACCAAGGCAGAGCTGCCTCCTCTGTGAGGCCTGGGCACTGGCGGGAGGACCCAGACCAGCTCCTGGACAAACCCTCCATGGCAGGAGAACCACCACCCCTCCCAGGGACCCCTTTCTCTTAGGTGGGTCTGGACCTCAGAGGGTGAGCCTTGTGCCTTGGGACCTTGCCCTTTCTTGTCACCCAGAGAGTGACATTTGTTGGCTGGAGATTGATAGGAACATTGAGACCTGACTATGACCTGTCCTCAACAACAAAGGATCGGACAGGGAGACATTTTCAACAAACAGCCACACCCCTCCATCACTTTACCTCTAAGAGGGCTTTGCTAAAAGCTTTCAAGGTTGGGGATTACCCGGCATAAGCCACCCATTTCCTTGAATGTCTCAACAGCAAATATTTCTCGGCTCCAAAGTCCAATGTTTTGCTGTTGCTTGGCCTCACTGTGCGTCGGGCACACATCCTGGCCTTTGGTTACCAATTATAGCGAGCCAGCCAGGAGGTCTGTGCCCATGGTGTGTTGATCTCGATCAGGGGCATCCCCATTTAAAGTTCCCAGCACATGCTAGAGGACATTTGGCTCCAGGATACTGGCAGGGATTCTCCCTGATATGCACTGGCTGGCCTACAGCACGAGGCTGCTTGTCTTGGAGACATGTCCAGAGCAACGGTATACAGTTCATGTCATTTGGGGGTAAGTCGTTCCAGCTTGCACAGGCTGGGAAATAGGTCCACTCCAACTGGGCTGCTCCCCTTAGCGGATGTGAGCCCCTCTGGGTCCATTCCCTCTTGAGAACTGGGCCACTCTGCGTGGGGGCCTCCATCTGGGACTGGGAGTGGAAGTGGAAGTTGACAAAATGCCTTCTCTGGCTTTCTGTCTCTGTGATTGTAGTGTTTATTTGTTCTTCATGTGTTTGTGTGCGTCAATGTGGTGTTAATCACTGCAGTTTGTGCTTTGGTTTGTGGGATCCTGTTTGTGATTCGTACATTGTATGTGTGTGAAACAGCACTTGCATTGAGTACTTGAGACGTCTTTGGTCAGTAACGGAGCTTGCATATGACCACACTAGGTATCGTTCCCTCCTGCATTGTGTTTCAGCTGTGGTGGAACATTGGTTGACATATTCCCTTTTCAGTGGGTAGGAATCTCCCCTTTGGTGCCTGGGAACTGCGATCCTGAGAGACCTTTTGGCATTGCATTTGTCTCTCTGCTATTGGATAACACCTGCTGTGATCCGCAGAGCTCTAGTCCATCTTGTAGTCCGCTAAGGTGCAAGCAAGTTTTTTTTTTTTTGTTGTTTTGTTTTTTTTTTTTTTTTACATTGCATGGCCAGCATATTCTACAGATTCTGGTGATACATGGCATCAAATGAATCATTTTCATATCTCCAAAACCAGTCTATGTAAGATATTCAGTTAGAGAAAGTTTGCTCAGTGAGATACTTTTGGTTTTCATAATTCTGACCCTGAGAAAACGAACATATTTCCAGGAGACATGTTGAAGTTAATGAAGCAAATTGAACTTTTCCTAATTTCTTTGCTTTTTACTTTTTGGCTCTTTCTGCTTCCCAGGTCAGAAGGCATGACAACTGTGGTCGTGATTCCCTATCTTTCAATTTGCATGTTGTTTGTCGTTTTGTTGTTAAAATGAGGGAACGTAGTTCGAAAACACTGAGGATGTTGTTCATCCTCACCCTTTGCTTTGGTCCTCAGGACTGAGAGTTTCTTCTTTGCATGTACTTTTGCATTTGTTTTGTGTGAAAGTGTTGTGGTTATGGGAAACTCAAATGTGTTTCCCCAGCGCACCCCTTTCAGGTGCATTCTCCAGATTTGGGCCATTTTTAGGGAGAAGGCAATTGACATCAACTGCCGAGTTGATGTGTAAATGAGCTCTATTTCACTGAAAGGGAAGCACTTACCAATTCAATACTTCCTCCTCTTGAGAAAATTGGCCTCCATGGATTTCAGGTCCTGATGATCTGGCAAATAGCTAGTACTGAACTGATATCTGGTATGGAAGCTGCCTTAAGCTTCTTGGATTCTGAAGTATAAACCTTCTGCGGTCCCTAGGTTTCTTAGAGATCCAAAAAGACCTCATATCTGTTGCAAATTTGACAGCAAGGACCATAAGTTGAAATGATGACACTTGAAGTCTTTCTAAATGGCCTCTCTAGATTTGGGTAGCTTGAAACTTCACCAAGTTAAGTGGCAAGCATTCCTTGACTCTCCGGGTCATTTCAAAGAGGATAGAGGATTGGAACATTGGATGCTGGGCACATGCAAGACTCCCTACCTTTGCCTACTTAGCAGAAGGTCTCCAAAGCATCCGTTTGCAATCAGAAATGCTGGTATGACATCCAGCTGACAATTGCTTGCTTCTTGGTTTTCACTAAGTGAAGGTGTTAAGGACTTGAGGATTGTAATCGAAATATGTAATTAAAGCTAAGAAACTCATGCAAAGGAACACATTTCAGGATAGAGTAGGAAGGTGGGATAAATGTGTTGAGCCAAAAACCAACATTTGATGCATCATTGGGCTGAAACGAAACTCCACTTCGGGAAATGGATACTGTTATTAAAAATACGTTTTCTTCAAGGCTGGATTGGGTTCCACTCTGCCAAGAGAACACGTTTACTTGGAATGCTGCTTTCAATAACATGGTATGTGAACTGTCCTGCCTTTAAGGGATCTCTGTTTGCTTTTAAGATCTCTTCTCACTTTGGAGAAGAAAGAAGAATTCTCTTCAAAGGACTGATGAGCTTATTGGACCAGGTGTTTTGAAATATTTTGTTAACTTTGGATTAGTTGCGGGGCCCTTAAGGCAACTCAAGGAGGACTATTTCAGTCGTATATCTGGTATGGAAATTACAGAGAAAACATTGTGAAATGGGGGAGAAGCTTCTCAAATTGCACAGGATGGATACATGGCACACCTGTCGATATTCTAGAAAGGGTACAAAGTTTCTGAAATGCAGGTATGCCTTGGGATAATCGGTCAGCCATGCTGACGGTTACATGAGAGCCACTTGATTAAGCTTCCTTCTCAACACCTTGTCATCCGATCTTTAACCTTGCCTCTTTAAGTGTCTAACAGATAGTTAGGCTGAGGCTTTCCAAAAGTGCTTCAACTTCAAGAAGACTCATACCAATGCATTTTTGACAAACTGAGTAAACAGATGCATATGCTACTAACGTTTATGGATTGGCTTTGGAGTAATGCTGATTTTGATCTGTGTTCTCCCGTTAAGGGAAGCTCTTCCCCTCAGCTTCCTAACAACTTACAACAATTTCTTCCCTTCTGCTTCTGCGTGTCTGGATTACCTGCCAGAACGTCTCCCCCAGAGTGCCACCCTCACGCTGCTTTTCAGGCTTATTCTCCTGGATTCCTTATACAAGTTTATATAAGACTTGGATCAAGACTTGGAACGCAGCATTGCTTCCAACTCAGAATGCACTGTAGGGCTATGCTTTCCTCCAGCAGGACGTAGCTAGAGTGGTCGTCACCCCGTTCCCTGAAAGACTTGGGAGAAGATGAACCAGGAATGGAGGTCGAAAGCAAGTCCCCTAAAACAGAGATCCACTGCTGAGTTTATGATTAACCACTCTAGCCAAATCATACCCACATATTCTCCTCAGCGTTGAAGAGGACCAAAGAAAAGGGGGAATTGTACCATAGCCAGCTGAATGCAGCCCTTCCCAGGCAGCCCTTGCTGTGCACTGTGACCCACTGCCCCGTTACCAGGCAATGGTTACCGGGAGACCACTAATGCCAGTGTGACCACCCTGCTCAGCCATTGGTGGGCATTGTAGTGGGCCCCTGCCCCAAGCAAGCCACTGTCTGTCAGCCATCTTTAGTGGGGGCCCTTTTTCTAGGCAGCAGTCAGTGGAGTGCTGCCCCTTCAGACCTGGAGCATGAGGTAAGAGGCAAGTGCCAGCCTTCTCCCCAGCATTCTTCTGCTCGCATGGCCTTGGGCCAGCTGGTGTGATGGGGGGCCAAGAGAACAGGCTGAGGGTGTGTCCTGCAGGGCTCCAGAGCCAAGGCCATGAATGCCCACTGGCCCAGACCAGGCCTTGAGGCAGTGTTGAACCTCTACCACACACCGCCCCTGTGACCCTAAGGGTATGGCTCACAGTCTGGGGTACCTGACCGCCACTGTTTGGGTGGCCTGAGGAGCATTAAGACCTGTTGGGTCATGTGCACCCGGCTCCCTCAGGGATGACAGCTAGCAAGGGTCTGGGACCAGGCCCTGAGGGAGCCACCAAGGCAGAGCTGCCTCCTCTGTGAGGCCTGGGCACTGGCGGGAGGACCCAGACCAGCTCCTGGACAAACCCTCCATGGCAGGAGAACCACCACCCCTCCCAGGGACCCCTTTCTCTTAGGTGGGTCTGGACCTCAGAGGGTGAGCCTTGTGCCTTGGGACCTTGCCCTTTCTTGTCACCCAGAGAGTGACATTTGTTGGCTGGAGATTGATAGGAACATTGAGACCTGACTATGACCTGTCCTCAACAACAAAGGATCGGACAGGGAGACATTTTCAACAAACAGCCACACCCCTCCATCACTTTACCTCTAAGAGGGCTTTGCTAAAAGCTTTCAAGGTTGGGGATTACCCGGCATAAGCCACCCATTTCCTTGAATGTCTCAACAGCAAATATTTCTCGGCTCCAAAGTCCAATGTTTTGCTGTTGCTTGGCCTCACTGTGCGTCGGGCACACATCCTGGCCTTTGGTTACCAATTATAGCGAGCCAGCCAGGAGGTCTGTGCCCATGGTGTGTTGATCTCGATCAGGGGCATCCCCATTTAAAGTTCCCAGCACATGCTAGAGGACATTTGGCTCCAGGATACTGGCAGGGATTCTCCCTGATATGCACTGGCTGGCCTACAGCACGAGGCTGCTTGTCTTGGAGACATGTCCAGAGCAACGGTATACAGTTCATGTCATTTGGGGGTAAGTCGTTCCAGCTTGCACAGGCTGGGAAATAGGTCCACTCCAACTGGGCTGCTCCCCTTAGCGGATGTGAGCCCCTCTGGGTCCATTCCCTCTTGAGAACTGGGCCACTCTGCGTGGGGGCCTCCATCTGGGACTGGGAGTGGAAGTGGAAGTTGACAAAATGCCTTCTCTGGCTTTCTGTCTCTGTGATTGTAGTGTTTATTTGTTCTTCATGTGTTTGTGTGCGTCAATGTGGTGTTAATCACTGCAGTTTGTGCTTTGGTTTGTGGGATCCTGTTTGTGATTCGTACATTGTATGTGTGTGAAACAGCACTTGCATTGAGTACTTGAGACGTCTTTGGTCAGTAACGGAGCTTGCATATGACCACACTAGGTATCGTTCCCTCCTGCATTGTGTTTCAGCTGTGGTGGAACATTGGTTGACATATTCCCTTTTCAGTGGGTAGGAATCTCCCCTTTGGTGCCTGGGAACTGCGATCCTGAGAGACCTTTTGGCATTGCATTTGTCTCTCTGCTATTGGATAACACCTGCTGTGATCCGCAGAGCTCTAGTCCATCTTGCAGTCCGCTAAGGTGCAAGCAAGTTTTTGTTTTTGTTTTTTTTTTTTGTTTTTTTTTTTACATTGCATGGCCAGCATATTCTACAGATTCTGGTGAAACATGGCATCAAATGAATCATTTTCATATCTCCAAAACCAGTCTATGTAAAATATTCAGTTAGAGAAAGTTTGCTCAGTGAGATACTTTTGGTTTTCATAATTCTGACCCTGAGAAAACGAACATATTTCCAGGAGACATGTTGAAGTTAATGAAGCAAATTGAACTTTTCCTAATTTCTTTGCTTTTTCCTTTTTGGCTCTTTCTGCTTCCCAGGTCAGTAGGCATGACAACTGTGGTCGTGATTCCCTATCTTTCAATTTGCATGTTGTTTGTCGTTTTGTTGTTAAAATGAGGGAACGTAGTTCGAAAACACTGAGGATGTTGTTCATCCTCACCCTTTGCTTTGGTCCTCAGGACTGAGAGTTTCTTCTTTGCATGTACTTTTGCATTTGTTTTGTGTGAAAGTGTTGTGGTTATGGGAAACTCAAATGTGTTTCCCCAGCGCACCCCTTTCAGGTGCATTCTCCAGATTTGGGCCATTTTTAGGGAGAAGGCAATTGACATCAACTGCCGAGTTGATGTGTAAATGAGCTCTATTTCACTGAAAGGGAAGCACTTACCAATTCAATACTTCCTCCTCTTGAAAAATTGGCCTCCATGGATTTCAGGTCCTGATGATCTGGCAAATAGCTAGTACTGAACTGATATCTGGTATGGAAGCTGCCTTAAGCTTCTTGGATTCTGAAGTATAAACCTTCTGCGGTCCCTAGGTTTCTTAGAGATCCAAAAAGACCTCATATCTGTTGCAAATTTGACAGCAAGGACCATAAGTTGAAATGATGACACTTGAAGTCTTTCTAAATGGCCTCTCTAGATTTGGGTAGCTTGAAACTTCACCAAGTTAAGTGGCAAGCATTCCTTGACTCTCCGGGTCATTTCAAAGAGGATAGAGGATTGGAACATTGGATGCTGGGCACATGCAAGACTCCCTACCTTTGCCTACTTAGCAGAAGGTCTCAAAAGCATCCGTTTGCAATCAGAAATGCTGGTATGACATCCAGCTGACAATTGCTTGCTTCTTGGTTTTCACTAAGTGAAGGTGTTAAGGACTTGAGGATTGTAATCGAAATATGTAATTAAAGCTAAGAAACTCATGCAAAGGAACACATTTCAGGATAGAGTAGGAAGGTGGGATAAATGTGTTGAGCCAAAAACCAACATTTGATGCATCATTGGGCTGAAACGAAACTCCACTTCGGGAAATGGATACTGTTATTAAAAATACGTTTTTTTCAAGGCTGGATTGGGTTCCACTCTGCCAAGAGAACACGTTTACTTGGAATGCTGCTTTCAATAACATGGTATGTGAACTGTCCTGCCTTTAAGGGATCTCTGTTTGCTTTTAAGATCTCTTCTCACTTTGGAGAAGAAAGAAGAATTCTCTTCAAAGGACTGATGAGCTTATTGGACCAGGTGTTTTGAAATATTTTGTTAACTTTGGATTAGTTGCAGGGCCCTTAAGGCAACTCAAGGAGGACTATTTCAGTCGTATATCTGGTATGGAAATTACAGAGAAAACATTGTGAAATGGGGGAGAAGCTTCTCAAATTGCACAGGATGGATACATGTCACACCTGTCGATATTCTAGAAAGGGTACAAAGTTTCTGAAATGCAGGTATGCCTTGGGATAATCGGTCAGCCATGCTGACGGTTACATGAGAGCCACTTGATTAAGCTTCCTTCTCAACACCTTGTCATCCGATCTTTAACCTTGCCTCTTTAAGTGTCTAACAGATAGTTAGGCTGAGGCTTTCCAAAAGTGCTTCAACTTCAAGAAGATTCATACCAATGCATTTTTGACAAACTGAGTAAACAGATGCATATGCTACTAACGTTTATGGATTGGCTTTGGAGTAATGCTGATTTTGATCTGTGTTCTCCCGTTAAGGGAAGCTCTTCCCCTCAGCTTCCTAACAACTTACAACAATTTCTTCCCTTCTGCTTCTGCGTGTCTGGATTACCTGCCAGAACGTCTCCCCCAGAGTGCCACCCTCACGCTGCTTTTCAGGCTTATTCTCCTGGATTCCTTATACAAGTTTATATAAGACTTGGATCAAGACTTGGAACGCAGCATTGCTTCCAACTCAGAATGCACTGTAGGGCTATGCTTTCCTCCAGCAGGACGTAGCTAGAGTGGTCGTCACCCCGTTCCCTGAAAGACTTGGGAGAAGATGAACCAGGAATGGAGGTCGAAAGCAAGTCCCCTAAAACAGAGATCCACTGCTGAGTTTATGATTAACCACTCTAGCCAAATCATACCCACATATTCTCCTCAGCGTTGAAGAGGACCAAAGAAAAGGGGGAATTGTACCATAGCCAGCTGAATGCAGCCCTTCCCAGGCAGCCCTTGCTGTGCACTGTGACCCACTGCCCCGTTACCAGGCAATGGTTACCGGGAGACCACTAATGCCAGTGTGACCACCCTGCTCAGCCATTGGTGGGCATTGTAGTGGGCCCCTGCCCCAAGCAAGCCACTGTCTGTCAGCCATCTTTAGTGGGGGCCCTTTTTCTAGGCAGCAGTCAGTGGAGTGCTGCCCCTTCAGACCTGGAGCATGAGGTAAGAGGCAAGTGCCAGCCTTCTCCCCAGCATTCTTCTGCTCGCATGGCCTTGGGCCAGCTGGTGTGATGGGGGGCCAAGAGAACAGGCTGAGGGTGTGTCCTGCAGGGCTCCAGAGCCAAGGCCATGAATGCCCACTGGCCCAGACCAGGCCTTGAGGCAGTGTTGAACCTCTACCACACACCGCCCCTGTGACCCTAAGGGTATGGCTCACAGTCTGGGGTACCTGACCGCCACTGTTTGGGTGGCCTGAGGAGCATTAAGACCTGTTGGGTCATGTGCACCCGGCTCCCTCAGGGATGACAGCTAGCAAGGGTCTGGGACCAGGCCCTGAGGGAGCCACCAAGGCAGAGCTGCCTCCTCTGTGAGGCCTGGGCACTGGCGGGAGGACCCAGACCAGCTCCTGGACAAACCCTCCATGGCAGGAGAACCACCACCCCTCCCAGGGACCCCTTTCTCTTAGGTGGGTCTGGACCTCAGAGGGTGAGCCTTGTGCCTTGGGACCTTGCCCTTTCTTGTCACCCAGAGAGTGACATTTGTTGGCTGGAGATTGATAGGAACATTGAGACCTGACTATGACCTGTCCTCAACAACAAAGGATCGGACAGGGAGACATTTTCAACAAACAGCCACACCCCTCCATCACTTTACCTCTAAGAGGGCTTTGCTAAAAGCTTTCAAGGTTGGGGATTACCCGGCATAAGCCACCCATTTCCTTGAATGTCTCAACAGCAAATATTTCTCGGCTCCAAAGTCCAATGTTTTGCTGTTGCTTGGCCTCACTGTGCGTCGGGCACACATCCTGGCCTTTGGTTACCAATTATAGCGAGCCAGCCAGGAGGTCTGTGCCCATGGTGTGTTGATCTCGATCAGGGGCATCCCCATTTAAAGTTCCCAGCACATGCTAGAGGACATTTGGCTCCAGGATACTGGCAGGGATTCTCCCTGATATGCACTTGCTGCCCTACAGCACGAGGCTGCTTGTCTTGGAGACATGTCCAGAGCAACGGTATACAGTTCATGTCATTTGGGGGTAAGTCGTTCTAGCTTGCACAGGCTGGGAAATAGGTCCACTCCAACTGGGCTGCTCCCCTTAGCGGATGTGAGCCCCTCTGGGTCCATTCCCTCTTGAGAACTGGGCCACTCTGCGTGGGGGCCTCCATCTGGGACTGGGAGTGGAAGTGGAAGTTGACAAAATGCCTTCTCTGGCTTTCTGTCTCTGTGATTGTAGTGTTTATTTGTTCTTCATGTGTTTGTGTGCGTCAATGTGGTGTTAATCACTGCAGTTTGTGCTTTGGTTTGTGGGATCCTGTTTGTGATTCGTACATTGTATGTGTGTGAAACAGCACTTGCATTGAGTACTTGAGACGTCTTTGGTCAGTAACGGAGCTTGCATATGACCACACTAGGTATCGTTCCCTCCTGCATTGTGTTTCAGCTGTGGTGGAACATTGGTTGACATATTCCCTTTTCAGTGGGTAGGAATCTCCCCTTTGGTGCCTGGGAACTGCGATCCTGAGAGACCTTTTGGCATTGCATTTGTCTCTCTGCTATTGGATAACACCTGCTGTGATCAGCAGAGCTCTAGTCCATCTTGTAGTCCGCTAAGGTGCAAGCAAGTTTTTTTTTTGTTGTTGTTTTGTTTTTTTTTTTTTTACATTGCATGGCCAGCATATTCTACAGATTCTGGTGAAACATGGCATCAAATGAATCATTTTCATATCTCCAAAACCAGTCTATGTAAAATATTCAGTTAGAGAAAGTTTGCTCAGTGAGATACTTTTGGTTTTCATAATTCTGACCCTGAGAAAACGAACATATTTCCAGGAGACATGTTGAAGTTAATGAAGCAAATTGAACTTTTCCTAATTTCTTTGCTTTTTACTTTTTGGCTCTTTCTGCTTCCCAGGTCAGAAGGCATGACAACTGTGGTCGTGATTCCCTATCTTTCAATTTGCATGTTGTTTGTCGTTTTGTTGTTAAAATGAGGGAACGTAGTTCGAAAACACTGAGGATGTTGTTCATCCTCACCCTTTGCTTTGGTCCTCAGGACTGAGAGTTTCTTCTTTGCATGTACTTTTGCATTTGTTTTGTGTGAAAGTGTTGTGGTTATGGGAAACTCAAATGTGTTTCCCCAGCGCACCCCTTTCAGGTGCATTCTCCAGATTTGGGCCATTTTTAGGGAGAAGGCAATTGACATCAACTGCCGAGTTGATGTGTAAATGAGCTCTATTTCACTGAAAGGGAAGCACTTACCAATTCAATACTTCCTCCTCTTGAGAAAATTGGCCTCCATGGATTTCAGGTCCTGATGATCTGGCAAATAGCTAGTACTGAACTGATATCTGGTATGGAAGCTGCCTTAAGCTTCTTGCATTCTGAAGTATAAACCTTCTGCAGTCCCTAGGTTTCTTAGAGATCCAAAAAGACCTCATATCTGTTGCAAATTTGACAGCAAGGACCATAAGTTGAAATGATGACACTTGAAGTCTTTCTAAATGGCCTCTCTAGATTTGGGTAGCTTGAAACTTCACCAAGTTAAGTGGCAAGCATTCCTTGACTCTCCGGGTCATTTCAAAGAGGATAGAGGATTGGAACATTGGATGCTGGGCACATGCAAGACTCCCTACCTTTGCCTACTTAGCAGAAGGTCTCAAAAGCATCCGTTTGCAATCAGAAATGCTGGTATGACATCCAGCTGACAATTGCTTGCTTCTTGGTTTTCACTAAGTGAAGGTGTTAAGGACTTGAGGATTGTAATCGAAATATGTAATTAAAGCTAAGAAACTCATGCAAAGGAACACATTTCAGGATAGAGTAGGAAGGTGGGATAAATGTGTTGAGCCAAAAACCAACATTTGATGCATCATTGGGCTGAAACGAAACTCCACTTCGGGAAATGGATACTGTTATTAAAAATACGTTTTCTTCAAGGCTGGATTGGGTTCCACTCTGCCAAGAGAACACGTTTACTTGGAATGCTGCTTTCAATAACATGGTATGTGAACTGTCCTGCCTTTAAGGGATCTCTGTTTGCTTTTAAGATCTCTTCTCACTTTGGAGAAGAAAGAAGAATTCTCTTCAAAGGACTGATGAGCTTATTGGACCAGGTGTTTTGAAATATTTTGTTAACTTTGGATTAGTTGCGGGGCCCTTAAGGCAACTCAAGGAGGACTATTTCAGTCGTATATCTGGTATGGAAATTACAGAGAAAACATTGTGAAATGGGGGAGAAGCTTCTCAAATTGCACAGGATGGATACATGTCACACCTGTCGATATTCTAGAAAGGGTACAAAGTTTCTGAAATGCAGGTATGCCTTGGGATAATCGGTCAGCCATGCTGACGGTTACATGAGAGCCACTTGATTAAGCTTCCTTCTCAACACCTTGTCATCCGATCTTTAACCTTGCCTCTTTAAGTGTCTAACAGATAGTTAGGCTGAGGCTTTCCAAAAGTGCTTCAACTTCAAGAAGACTCATACCAATGCATTTTTGACAAACTGAGTAAACAGATGCATATGCTACTAACGTTTATGGATTGGCTTTGGAGTAATGCTGATTTTGATCTGTGTTCTCCCGTTAAGGGAAGCTCTTCCCCTCAGCTTCCTAACAACTTACAACAATTTCTTCCCTTCTGCTTCTGCGTGTCTGGATTACCTGCCAGAACGTCTCCCCCAGAGTGCCACCCTCACGCTGCTTTTCAGGCTTATTCTCCTGGATTCCTTATACAAGTTTATATAAGACTTGGATCAAGACTTGGAACGCAGCATTGCTTCCAACTCAGAATGCACTGTAGGGCTATGCTTTCCTCCAGCAGGACGTAGCTAGAGTGGTCGTCACCCCATTCCCTGAAAGACTTGGGAGAAGATGAACCAGGAATGGAGGTCGAAAGCAAGTCCCCTAAAACAGAGATCCACTGCTGAGTTTATGATTAACCACTCTAGCCAAATCATACCCACATATTCTCCTCAGCGTTGAAGAGGACCAAAGAAAAGGGGGAATTGTACCATAGCCAGCTGAATGCAGCCCTTCCCAGGCAGCCCTTGCTGTGCACTGTGACCCACTGCCCCGTTACCAGGCAATGGTTACCGGGAGACCACTAATGCCAGTGTGACCACCCTGCTCAGCCATTGGTGGGCATTGTAGTGGGCCCCTGCCCCAAGCAAGCCACTGTCTGTCAGCCATCTTTAGTGGGGGCCCTTTTTCTAGGCAGCAGTCAGTGGAGTGCTGCCCCTTCAGACCTGGAGCATGAGGTAAGAGGCAAGTGCCAGCCTTCTCCCCAGCATTCTTCTGCTCGCATGGCCTTGGGCCAGCTGGTGTGATGGGGGGCCAAGAGAACAGGCTGAGGGTGTGTCCTGCAGGGCTCCAGAGCCAAGGCCATGAATGCCCACTGGCCCAGACCAGGCCTTGAGGCAGTGTTGAACCTCTACCACACACCGCCCCTGTGACCCTAAGGGTATGGCTCACAGTCTGGGGTACCTGACCGCCACTGTTTGGGTGGCCTGAGGAGCATTAAGACCTGTTGGGTCATGTGCACCCGGCTCCCTCAGGGATGACAGCTAGCAAGGGTCTGGGACCAGGCCCTGAGGGAGCCACCAAGGCAGAGCTGCCTCCTCTGTGAGGCCTGGGCACTGGCGGGAGGACCCAGACCAGCTCCTGGACAAACCCTCCATGGCAGGAGAACCACCACCCCTCCCAGGGACCCCTTTCTCTTAGGTGGGTCTGGACCTCAGAGGGTGAGCCTTGTGCCTTGGGACCTTGCCCTTTCTTGTCACCCAGAGAGTGACATTTGTTGGCTGGAGATTGATAGGAACATTGAGACCTGACTATGACCTGTCCTCAACAACAAAGGATCGGACAGGGAGACATTTTCAACAAACAGCCACACCCCTCCATCACTTTACCTCTAAGAGGGCTTTGCTAAAAGCTTTCAAGGTTGGGGATTACCCGGCATAAGCCACCCATTTCCTTGAATGTCTCAACAGCAAATATTTCTCGGCTCCAAAGTCCAATGTTTTGCTGTTGCTTGGCCTCACTGTGCGTCGGGCACACATCCTGGCCTTTGGTTACCAATTATAGCGAGCCAGCCAGGAGGTCTGTGCCCATGGTGTGTTGATCTCGATCAGGGGCATCCCCATTTAAAGTTCCCAGCACATGCTAGAGGACATTTGGCTCCAGGATACTGGCAGGGATTCTCCCTGATATGCACTGGCTGGCCTACAGCACGAGGCTGCTTGTCTTGGAGACATGTCCAGAGCAACGGTATACAGTTCATGTCATTTGGGGGTAAGTCGTTCTAGCTTGCACAGGCTGGGAAATAGGTCCACTCCAACTGGGCTGCTCCCCTTAGCGGATGTGAGCCCCTCTGGGTCCATTCCCTCTTGAGAACTGGGCCACTCTGCGTGGGGGCCTCCATCTGGGACTGGGAGTGGAAGTGGAAGTTGACAAAATGCCTTCTCTGGCTTTCTGTCTCTGTGATTGTAGTGTTTATTTGTTCTTCATGTGTTTGTGTGCGTCAATGTGGTGTTAATCACTGCAGTTTGTGCTTTGGTTTGTGGGATCCTGTTTGTGATTCGTACATTGTATGTGTGTGAAACAGCACTTGCATTGAGTACTTGAGACGTCTTTGGTCAGTAACGGAGCTTGCATATGACCACACTAGGTATCGTTCCCTCCTGCATTGTGTTTCAGCTGTGGTGGAACATTGGTTGACATATTCCCTTTTCAGTGGGTAGGAATCTCCCCTTTGGTGCCTGGGAACTGCGATCCTGAGAGACCTTTTGGCATTGCATTTGTCTCTCTGCTATTGGATAACACCTGCTGTGATCCGCAGAGCTCTAGTCCATCTTGCAGTCCGCTAAGGTGCAAGCAAGTTTTTGTTTTTGTTTTTTTTTGTTTTTGTTTTTTGTTTTTTTTTTTACATTGCATGGCCAGCATTTTCTACAGATTCTGGTGAAACATGGCATCAAATGAATCATTTTCATATCTCCAAAACCAGTCTATGTAAAATATTCAGTTAGAGAAAGTTTGCTCAGTGAGATACTTTTGGTTTTCATAATTCTGACCCTGAGAAAACGAACATATTTCCAGGAGACATGTTGAAGTTAATGAAGCAAATTGAACTTTTCCTAATTTCTTTGCTTTTTCCTTTTTGGCTCTTTCTGCTTCCCAGGTCAGTAGGCATGACAACTGTGGTCGTGATTCCCTATCTTTCAATTTGCATGTTGTTTGTCGTTTTGTTGTTAAAATGAGGGAACGTAGTTCGAAAACACTGAGGATGTTGTTCATCCTCACCCTTTGCTTTGGTCCTCAGGACTGAGAGTTTCTTCTTTGCATGTACTTTTGCATTTGTTTTGTGTGAAAGTGTTGTGGTTATGGGAAACTCAAATGTGTTTCCCCAGCGCACCCCTTTCAGGTGCATTCTCCAGATTTGGGCCATTTTTAGGGAGAAGGCAATTGACATCAACTGCCGAGTTGATGTGTAAATGAGCTCTATTTCACTGAAAGGGAAGCACTTACCAATTCAATACTTCCTCCTCTTGAGAAAATTGGCCTCCATGGATTTCAGGTCCTGATGATCTGGCAAATAGCTAGTACTGAACTGATATCTGGTATGGAAGCTGCCTTAAGCTTCTTGGATTCTGAAGTATAAACCTTCTGCGGTCCCTAGGTTTCTTAGAGATCCAAAAAGACCTCATATCTGTTGCAAATTTGACAGCAAGGACCATAAGTTGAAATGATGACACTTGAAGTCTTTCTAAATGGCCTCTCTAGATTTGGGTAGCTTGAAACTTCACCAAGTTAAGTGGCAAGCATTCCTTGACTCTCCGGGTCATTTCAAAGAGGATAGAGGATTGGAACATTGGATGCTGGGCACATGCAAGACTCCCTACCTTTGCCTACTTAGCAGAAGGTCTCAAAAGCATCCGTTTGCAATCAGAAATGCTGGTATGACATCCAGCTGACAATTGCTTGCTTCTTGGTTTTCACTAAGTGAAGGTGTTAAGGACTTGAGGATTGTAATCGAAATATGTAATTAAAGCTAAGAAACTCATGCAAAGGAACACATTTCAGGATAGAGTAGGAAGGTGGGATAAATGTGTTGAGCCAAAAACCAACATTTGATGCATCATTGGGCTGAAACGAAACTCCACTTCGGGAAATGGATACTGTTATTAAAAATACGTTTTTTTCAAGGCTGGATTGGGTTCCACTCTGCCAAGAGAACACGTTTACTTGGAATGCTGCTTTCAATAACATGGTATGTGAACTGTCCTGCCTTTAAGGGATCTCTGTTTGCTTTTAAGATCTCTTCTCACTTTGGAGAAGAAAGAAGAATTCTCTTCAAAGGACTGATGAGCTTATTGGACCAGGTGTTTTGAAATATTTTGTTAACTTTGGATTAGTTGCAGGGCCCTTAAGGCAACTCAAGGAGGACTATTTCAGTCGTATATCTGGTATGGAAATTACAGAGAAAACATTGTGAAATGGGGGAGAAGCTTCTCAAATTGCACAGGATGGATACATGTCACACCTGTCGATATTCTAGAAAGGGTACAAAGTTTCTGAAATGCAGGTATGCCTTGGGATAATCGGTCAGCCATGCTGACGGTTACATGAGAGCCACTTGATTAAGCTTCCTTCTCAACACCTTGTCATCCGATCTTTAACCTTGCCTCTTTAAGTGTCTAACAGATAGTTAGGCTGAGGCTTTCCAAAAGTGCTTCAACTTCAAGAAGATTCATACCAATGCATTTTTGACAAACTGAGTAAACAGATGCATATGCTACTAACGTTTATGGATTGGCTTTGGAGTAATGCTGATTTTGATCTGTGTTCTCCCGTTAAGGGAAGCTCTTCCCCTCAGCTTCCTAACAACTTACAACAATTTCTTCCCTTCTGCTTCTGCGTGTCTGGATTACCTGCCAGAACGTCTCCCCCAGAGTGCCACCCTCACGCTGCTTTTCAGGCTTATTCTCCTGGATTCCTTATACAAGTTTATATAAGACTTGGATCAAGACTTGGAACGCAGCATTGCTTCCAACTCAGAATGCACTGTAGGGCTATGCTTTCCTCCAGCAGGACGTAGCTAGAGTGGTCGTCACCCCGTTCCCTGAAAGACTTGGGAGAAGATGAACCAGGAATGGAGGTCGAAAGCAAGTCCCCTAAAACAGAGATCCACTGCTGAGTTTATGATTAACCACTCTAGCCAAATCATACCCACATATTCTCCTCAGCGTTGAAGAGGACCAAAGAAAAGGGGGAATTGTACCATAGCCAGCTGAATGCAGCCCTTCCCAGGCAGCCCTTGCTGTGCACTGTGACCCACTGCCCCGTTACCAGGCAATGGTTACCGGGAGACCACTAATGCCAGTGTGACCACCCTGCTCAGCCATTGGTGGGCATTGTAGTGGGCCCCTGCCCCAAGCAAGCCACTGTCTGTCAGCCATCTTTAGTGGGGGCCCTTTTTCTAGGCAGCAGTCAGTGGAGTGCTGCCCCTTCAGACCTGGAGCATGAGGTAAGAGGCAAGTGCCAGCCTTCTCCCCAGCATTCTTCTGCTCGCATGGCCTTGGGCCAGCTGGTGTGATGGGGGGCCAAGAGAACAGGCTGAGGGTGTGTCCTGCAGGGCTCCAGAGCCAAGGCCATGAATGCCCACTGGCCCAGACCAGGCCTTGAGGCAGTGTTGAACCTCTACCACACACCGCCCCTGTGACCCTAAGGGTATGGCTCACAGTCTGGGGTACCTGACCGCCACTGTTTGGGTGGCCTGAGGAGCATTAAGACCTGTTGGGTCATGTGCACCCGGCTCCCTCAGGGATGACAGCTAGCAAGGGTCTGGGACCAGGCCCTGAGGGAGCCACCAAGGCAGAGCTGCCTCCTCTGTGAGGCCTGGGCACTGGCGGGAGGACCCAGACCAGCTCCTGGACAAACCCTCCATGGCAGGAGAACCACCACCCCTCCCAGGGACCCCTTTCTCTTAGGTGGGTCTGGACCTCAGAGGGTGAGCCTTGTGCCTTGGGACCTTGCCCTTTCTTGTCACCCAGAGAGTGACATTTGTTGGCTGGAGATTGATAGGAACATTGAGACCTGACTATGACCTGTCCTCAACAACAAAGGATCGGACAGGGAGACATTTTCAACAAACAGCCACACCCCTCCATCACTTTACCTCTAAGAGGGCTTTGCTAAAAGCTTTCAAGGTTGGGGATTACCCGGCATAAGCCACCCATTTCCTTGAATGTCTCAACAGCAAATATTTCTCGGCTCCAAAGTCCAATGTTTTGCTGTTGCTTGGCCTCACTGTGCGTCGGGCACACATCCTGGCCTTTGGTTACCAATTATAGCGAGCCAGCCAGGAGGTCTGTGCCCATGGTGTGTTGATCTCGATCAGGGGCATCCCCATTTAAAGTTCCCAGCACATGCTAGAGGACATTTGGCTCCAGGATACTGGCAGGGATTCTCCCTGATATGCACTTGCTGCCCTACAGCACGAGGCTGCTTGTCTTGGAGACATGTCCAGAGCAACGGTATACAGTTCATGTCATTTGGGGGTAAGTCGTTCTAGCTTGCACAGGCTGGGAAATAGGTCCACTCCAACTGGGCTGCTCCCCTTAGCGGATGTGAGCCCCTCTGGGTCCATTCCCTCTTGAGAACTGGGCCACTCTGCGTGGGGGCCTCCATCTGGGACTGGGAGTGGAAGTGGAAGTTGACAAAATGCCTTCTCTGGCTTTCTGTCTCTGTGATTGTAGTGTTTATTTGTTCTTCATGTGTTTGTGTGCGTCAATGTGGTGTTAATCACTGCAGTTTGTGCTTTGGTTTGTGGGATCCTGTTTGTGATTCGTACATTGTATGTGTGTGAAACAGCACTTGCATTGAGTACTTGAGACGTCTTTGGTCAGTAACGGAGCTTGCATATGACCACACTAGGTATCGTTCCCTCCTGCATTGTGTTTCAGCTGTGGTGGAACATTGGTTGACATATTCCCTTTTCAGTGGGTAGGAATCTCCCCTTTGGTGCCTGGGAACTGCGATCCTGAGAGACCTTTTGGCATTGCATTTGTCTCTCTGCTATTGGATAACACCTGCTGTGATCAGCAGAGCTCTAGTCCATCTTGTAGTCCGCTAAGGTGCAAGCAAGTTTTTTTTTTGTTGTTGTTTTGTTTTGTTTTTTTTTTACATTGCATGGCCAGCATATTCTACAGATTCTGGTGAAACATGGCATCAAATGAATCATTTTCATATCTCCAAAACCAGTCTATGTAAAATATTCAGTTAGAGAAAGTTTGCTCAGTGAGATACTTTTGGTTTTCATAATTCTGACCCTGAGAAAACGAACATATTTCCAGGAGACATGTTGAAGTTAATGAAGCAAATTGAACTTTTCCTAATTTCTTTGCTTTTTACTTTTTGGCTCTTTCTGCTTCCCAGGTCAGAAGGCATGACAACTGTGGTCGTGATTCCCTATCTTTCAATTTGCATGTTGTTTGTCGTTTTGTTGTTAAAATGAGGGAACGTAGTTCGAAAACACTGAGGATGTTGTTCATCCTCACCCTTTGCTTTGGTCCTCAGGACTGAGAGTTTCTTCTTTGCATGTACTTTTGCATTTGTTTTGTGTGAAAGTGTTGTGGTTATGGGAAACTCAAATGTGTTTCCCCAGCGCACCCCTTTCAGGTGCATTCTCCAGATTTGGGCCATTTTTAGGGAGAAGGCAATTGACATCAACTGCCGAGTTGATGTGTAAATGAGCTCTATTTCACTGAAAGGGAAGCACTTACCAATTCAATACTTCCTCCTCTTGAGAAAATTGGCCTCCATGGATTTCAGGTCCTGATGATCTGGCAAATAGCTAGTACTGAACTGATATCTGGTATGGAAGCTGCCTTAAGCTTCTTGGATTCTGAAGTATAAACCTTCTGCGGTCCCTAGGTTTCTTAGAGATCCAAAAAGACCTCATATCTGTTGCAAATTTGACAGCAAGGACCATAAGTTGAAATGATGACACTTGAAGTCTTTCTAAATGGCCTCTCTAGATTTGGGTAGCTTGAAACTTCACCAAGTTAAGTGGCAAGCATTCCTTGACTCTCCGGGTCATTTCAAAGAGGATAGAGGATTGGAACATTGGATGCTGGGCACATGCAAGACTCCCTACCTTTGCCTACTTAGCAGAAGGTCTCCAAAGCATCCGTTTGCAATCAGAAATGCTGGTATGACATCCAGCTGACAATTGCTTGCTTCTTGGTTTTCACTAAGTGAAGGTGTTAAGGACTTGAGGATTGTAATCGAAATATGTAATTAAAGCTAAGAAACTCATGCAAAGGAACACATTTCAGGATAGAGTAGGAAGGTGGGATAAATGTGTTGAGCCAAAAACCAACATTTGATGCATCATTGGGCTGAAACGAAACTCCACTTCGGGAAATGGATACTGTTATTAAAAATACGTTTTCTTCAAGGCTGGATTGGGTTCCACTCTGCCAAGAGAACACGTTTACTTGGAATGCTGCTTTCAATAACATGGTATGTGAACTGTCCTGCCTTTAAGGGATCTCTGTTTGCTTTTAAGATCTCTTCTCACTTTGGAGAAGAAAGAAGAATTCTCTTCAAAGGACTGATGAGCTTATTGGACCAGGTGTTTTGAAATATTTTGTTAACTTTGGATTAGTTGCAGGGCCCTTAAGGCAACTCAAGGAGGACTATTTCAGTCGTATATCTGGTATGGAAATTACAGAGAAAACATTGTGAAATGGGGGAGAAGCTTCTCAAATTGCACAGGATGGATACATGTCACACCTGTCGATATTCTAGAAAGGGTACAAAGTTTCTGAAATGCAGGTATGCCTTGGGATAATCGGTCAGCCATGCTGACGGTTACATGAGAGCCACTTGATTAAGCTTCCTTCTCAACACCTTGTCATCCGATCTTTAACCTTGCCTCTTTAAGTGTCTAACAGATAGTTAGGCTGAGGCTTTCCAAAAGTGCTTCAACTTCAAGAAGACTCATACCAATGCATTTTTGACAAACTGAGTAAACAGATGCATATGCTACTAACGTTTATGGATTGGCTTTGGAGTAATGCTGATTTTGATCTGTGTTCTCCCGTTAAGGGAAGCTCTTCCCCTCAGCTTCCTAACAACTTACAACAATTTCTTCCCTTCTGCTTCTGCGTGTCTGGATTACCTGCCAGAACGTCTCCCCCAGAGTGCCACCCTCACGCTGCTTTTCAGGCTTATTCTCCTGGATTCCTTATACAAGTTTATATAAGACTTGGATCAAGACTTGGAACGCAGCATTGCTTCCAACTCAGAATGCACTGTAGGGCTATGCTTTCCTCCAGCAGGACGTAGCTAGAGTGGTCGTCACCCCGTTCCCTGAAAGACTTGGGAGAAGATGAACCAGGAATGGAGGTCGAAAGCAAGTCCCCTAAAACAGAGATCCACTGCTGAGTTTATGATTAACCACTCTAGCCAAATCATACCCACATATTCTCCTCAGCGTTGAAGAGGACCAAAGAAAAGGGGGAATTGTACCATAGCCAGCTGAATGCAGCCCTTCCCAGGCAGCCCTTGCTGTGCACTGTGACCCACTGCCCCGTTACCAGGCAATGGTTACCGGGAGACCACTAATGCCAGTGTGACCACCCTGCTCAGCCATTGGTGGGCATTGTAGTGGGCCCCTGCCCCAAGCAAGCCACTGTCTGTCAGCCATCTTTAGTGGGGGCCCTTTTTCTAGGCAGCAGTCAGTGGAGTGCTGCCCCTTCAGACCTGGAGCATGAGGTAAGAGGCAAGTGCCAGCCTTCTCCCCAGCATTCTTCTGCTCGCATGGCCTTGGGCCAGCTGGTGTGATGGGGGGCCAAGAGAACAGGCTGAGGGTGTGTCCTGCAGGGCTCCAGAGCCAAGGCCATGAATGCCCACTGGCCCAGACCAGGCCTTGAGGCAGTGTTGAACCTCTACCACACACCGCCCCTGTGACCCTAAGGGTATGGCTCACAGTCTGGGGTACCTGACCGCCACTGTTTGGGTGGCCTGAGGAGCATTAAGACCTGTTGGGTCATGTGCACCCGGCTCCCTCAGGGATGACAGCTAGCAAGGGTCTGGGACCAGGCCCTGAGGGAGCCACCAAGGCAGAGCTGCCTCCTCTGTGAGGCCTGGGCACTGGCGGGAGGACCCAGACCAGCTCCTGGACAAACCCTCCATGGCAGGAGAACCACCACCCCTCCCAGGGACCCCTTTCTCTTAGGTGGGTCTGGACCTCAGAGGGTGAGCCTTGTGCCTTGGGACCTTGCCCTTTCTTGTCACCCAGAGAGTGACATTTGTTGGCTGGAGATTGATAGGAACATTGAGACCTGACTATGACCTGTCCTCAACAACAAAGGATCGGACAGGGAGACATTTTCAACAAACAGCCACACCCCTCCATCACTTTACCTCTAAGAGGGCTTTGCTAAAAGCTTTCAAGGTTGGGGATTACCCGGCATAAGCCACCCATTTCCTTGAATGTCTCAACAGCAAATATTTCTCGGCTCCAAAGTCCAATGTTTTGCTGTTGCTTGGCCTCACTGTGCGTCGGGCACACATCCTGGCCTTTGGTTACCAATTATAGCGAGCCAGCCAGGAGGTCTGTGCCCATGGTGTGTTGATCTCGATCAGGGGCATCCCCATTTAAAGTTCCCAGCACATGCTAGAGGACATTTGGCTCCAGGATACTGGCAGGGATTCTCCCTGATATGCACTGGCTGGCCTACAGCACGAGGCTGCTTGTCTTGGAGACATGTCCAGAGCAACGGTATACAGTTCATGTCATTTGGGGGTAAGTCGTTCCAGCTTGCACAGGCTGGGAAATAGGTCCACTCCAACTGGGCTGCTCCCCTTAGCGGATGTGAGCCCCTCTGGGTCCATTCCCTCTTGAGAACTGGGCCACTCTGCGTGGGGGCCTCCATCTGGGACTGGGAGTGGAAGTGGAAGTTGACAAAATGCCTTCTCTGGCTTTCTGTCTCTGTGATTGTAGTGTTTATTTGTTCTTCATGTGTTTGTGTGCGTCAATGTGGTGTTAATCACTGCAGTTTGTGCTTTGGTTTGTGGGATCCTGTTTGTGATTCGTACATTGTATGTGTGTGAAACAGCACTTGCATTGAGTACTTGAGACGTCTTTGGTCAGTAACGGAGCTTGCATATGACCACACTAGGTATCGTTCCCTCCTGCATTGTGTTTCAGCTGTGGTGGAACATTGGTTGACATATTCCCTTTTCAGTGGGTAGGAATCTCCCCTTTGGTGCCTGGGAACTGCGATCCTGAGAGACCTTTTGGCATTGCATTTGTCTCTCTGCTATTGGATAACACCTGCTGTGATCCGCAGAGCTCTAGTCCATCTTGCAGTCCGCTAAGGTGCAAGCAAGTTTTTGTTTTTGTTTTTTTTTGTTTTTTTTTTTTGTTTTTTTTTTTACATTGCATGGCCAGCATATTCTACAGATTCTGGTGAAACATGGCATCAAATGAATCATTTTCATATCTCCAAAACCAGTCTATGTAAAATATTCAGTTAGAGAAAGTTTGCTCAGTGAGATACTTTTGGTTTTCATAATTCTGACCCTGAGAAAACGAACATATTTCCAGGAGACATGTTGAAGTTAATGAAGCAAATTGAACTTTTCCTAATTTCTTTGCTTTTTACTTTTTGGCTCTTTCTGCTTCCCAGGTCAGAAGGCATGACAACTGTGGTCGTGATTCCCTATCTTTCAATTTGCATGTTGTTTGTCGTTTTGTTGTTAAAATGAGGGAACGTAGTTCGAAAACACTGAGGATGTTGTTCATCCTCACCCTTTGCTTTGGTCCTCAGGACTGAGAGTTTCTTCTTTGCATGTACTTTTGCATTTGTTTTGTGTGAAAGTGTTGTGGTTATGGGAAACTCAAATGTGTTTCCCCAGCGCACCCCTTTCAGGTGCATTCTCCAGATTTGGGCCATTTTTAGGGAGAAGGCAATTGACATCAACTGCCGAGTTGATGTGTAAATGAGCTCTATTTCACTGAAAGGGAAGCACTTACCAATTCAATACTTCCTCCTCTTGAGAAAATTGGCCTCCATGGATTTCAGGTCCTGATGATCTGGCAAATAGCTAGTACTGAACTGATATCTGGTATGGAAGCTGCCTTAAGCTTCTTGGATTCTGAAGTATAAACCTTCTGCGGTCCCTAGGTTTCTTAGAGATCCAAAAAGACCTCATATCTGTTGCAAATTTGACAGCAAGGACCATAAGTTGAAATGATGACACTTGAAGTCTTTCTAAATGGCCTCTCTAGATTTGGGTAGCTTGAAACTTCACCAAGTTAAGTGGCAAGCATTCCTTGACTCTCCGGGTCATTTCAAAGAGGATAGAGGATTGGAACATTGGATGCTGGGCACATGCAAGACTCCCTACCTTTGCCTACTTAGCAGAAGGTCTCCAAAGCATCCGTTTGCAATCAGAAATGCTGGTATGACATCCAGCTGACAATTGCTTGCTTCTTGGTTTTCACTAAGTGAAGGTGTTAAGGACTTGAGGATTGTAATCGAAATATGTAATTAAAGCTAAGAAACTCATGCAAAGGAACACATTTCAGGATAGAGTAGGAAGGTGGGATAAATGTGTTGAGCCAAAAACCAACATTTGATGCATCATTGGGCTGAAACGAAACTCCACTTCGGGAAATGGATACTGTTATTAAAAATACGTTTTCTTCAAGGCTGGATTGGGTTCCACTCTGCCAAGAGAACACGTTTACTTGGAATGCTGCTTTCAATAACATGGTATGTGAACTGTCCTGCCTTTAAGGGATCTCTGTTTGCTTTTAAGATCTCTTCTCACTTTGGAGAAGAAAGAAGAATTCTCTTCAAAGGACTGATGAGCTTATTGGACCAGGTGTTTTGAAATATTTTGTTAACTTTGGATTAGTTGCAGGGCCCTTAAGGCAACTCAAGGAGGACTATTTCAGTCGTATATCTGGTATGGAAATTACAGAGAAAACATTGTGAAATGGGGGAGAAGCTTCTCAAATTGCACAGGATGGATACATGTCACACCTGTCGATATTCTAGAAAGGGTACAAAGTTTCTGAAATGCAGGTATGCCTTGGGATAATCGGTCAGCCATGCTGACGGTTACATGAGAGCCACTTGATTAAGCTTCCTTCTCAACACCTTGTCATCCGATCTTTAACCTTGCCTCTTTAAGTGTCTAACAGATAGTTAGGCTGAGGCTTTCCAAAAGTGCTTCAACTTCAAGAAGACTCATACCAATGCATTTTTGACAAACTGAGTAAACAGATGCATATGCTACTAACGTTTATGGATTGGCTTTGGAGTAATGCTGATTTTGATCTGTGTTCTCCCGTTAAGGGAAGCTCTTCCCCTCAGCTTCCTAACAACTTACAACAATTTCTTCCCTTCTGCTTCTGCGTGTCTGGATTACCTGCCAGAACGTCTCCCCCAGAGTGCCACCCTCACGCTGCTTTTCAGGCTTATTCTCCTGGATTCCTTATACAAGTTTATATAAGACTTGGATCAAGACTTGGAACGCAGCATTGCTTCCAACTCAGAATGCACTGTAGGGCTATGCTTTCCTCCAGCAGGACGTAGCTAGAGTGGTCGTCACCCCGTTCCCTGAAAGACTTGGGAGAAGATGAACCAGGAATGGAGGTCGAAAGCAAGTCCCCTAAAACAGAGATCCACTGCTGAGTTTATGATTAACCACTCTAGCCAAATCATACCCACATATTCTCCTCAGCGTTGAAGAGGACCAAAGAAAAGGGGGAATTGTACCATAGCCAGCTGAATGCAGCCCTTCCCAGGCAGCCCTTGCTGTGCACTGTGACCCACTGCCCCGTTACCAGGCAATGGTTACCGGGAGACCACTAATGCCAGTGTGACCACCCTGCTCAGCCATTGGTGGGCATTGTAGTGGGCCCCTGCCCCAAGCAAGCCACTGTCTGTCAGCCATCTTTAGTGGGGGCCCTTTTTCTAGGCAGCAGTCAGTGGAGTGCTGCCCCTTCAGACCTGGAGCATGAGGTAAGAGGCAAGTGCCAGCCTTCTCCCCAGCATTCTTCTGCTCGCATGGCCTTGGGCCAGCTGGTGTGATGGGGGGCCAAGAGAACAGGCTGAGGGTGTGTCCTGCAGGGCTCCAGAGCCAAGGCCATGAATGCCCACTGGCCCAGACCAGGCCTTGAGGCAGTGTTGAACCTCTACCACACACCGCCCCTGTGACCCTAAGGGTATGGCTCACAGTCTGGGGTACCTGACCGCCACTGTTTGGGTGGCCTGAGGAGCATTAAGACCTGTTGGGTCATGTGCACCCGGCTCCCTCAGGGATGACAGCTAGCAAGGGTCTGGGACCAGGCCCTGAGGGAGCCACCAAGGCAGAGCTGCCTCCTCTGTGAGGCCTGGGCACTGGCGGGAGGACCCAGACCAGCTCCTGGACAAACCCTCCATGGCAGGAGAACCACCACCCCTCCCAGGGACCCCTTTCTCTTAGGTGGGTCTGGACCTCAGAGGGTGAGCCTTGTGCCTTGGGACCTTGCCCTTTCTTGTCACCCAGAGAGTGACATTTGTTGGCTGGAGATTGATAGGAACATTGAGACCTGACTATGACCTGTCCTCAACAACAAAGGATCGGACAGGGAGACATTTTCAACAAACAGCCACACCCCTCCATCACTTTACCTCTAAGAGGGCTTTGCTAAAAGCTTTCAAGGTTGGGGATTACCCGGCATAAGCCACCCATTTCCTTGAATGTCTCAACAGCAAATATTTCTCGGCTCCAAAGTCCAATGTTTTGCTGTTGCTTGGCCTCACTGTGCGTCGGGCACACATCCTGGCCTTTGGTTACCAATTATAGCGAGCCAGCCAGGAGGTCTGTGCCCATGGTGTGTTGATCTCGATCAGGGGCATCCCCATTTAAAGTTCCCAGCACATGCTAGAGGACATTTGGCTCCAGGATACTGGCAGGGATTCTCCCTGATATGCACTGGCTGGCCTACAGCACGAGGCTGCTTGTCTTGGAGACATGTCCAGAGCAACGGTATACAGTTCATGTCATTTGGGGGTAAGTCGTTCCAGCTTGCACAGGCTGGGAAATAGGTCCACTCCAACTGGGCTGCTCCCCTTAGCGGATGTGAGCCCCTCTGGGTCCATTCCCTCTTGAGAACTGGGCCACTCTGCGTGGGGGCCTCCATCTGGGACTGGGAGTGGAAGTGGAAGTTGACAAAATGCCTTCTCTGGCTTTCTGTCTCTGTGATTGTAGTGTTTATTTGTTCTTCATGTGTTTGTGTGCGTCAATGTGGTGTTAATCACTGCAGTTTGTGCTTTGGTTTGTGGGATCCTGTTTGTGATTCGTACATTGTATGTGTGTGAAACAGCACTTGCATTGAGTACTTGAGACGTCTTTGGTCAGTAACGGAGCTTGCATATGACCACACTAGGTATCGTTCCCTCCTGCATTGTGTTTCAGCTGTGGTGGAACATTGGTTGACATATTCCCTTTTCAGTGGGTAGGAATCTCCCCTTTGGTGCCTGGGAACTGCGATCCTGAGAGACCTTTTGGCATTGCATTTGTCTCTCTGCTATTGGATAACACCTGCTGTGATCCGCAGAGCTCTAGTCCATCTTGCAGTCCGCTAAGGTGCAAGCAAGTTTTTGTTTTTGTTTTTTTTTGTTTTTTTTTTTTGTTTTTTTTTTTTACATTGCATGGCCAGCATATTCTACAGATTCTGGTGAAACATGGCATCAAATGAATCATTTTCATATCTCCAAAACCAGTCTATGTAAAATATTCAGTTAGAGAAAGTTTGCTCAGTGAGATACTTTTGGTTTTCATAATTCTGACCCTGAGAAAACGAACATATTTCCAGGAGACATGTTGAAGTTAATGAAGCAAATTGAACTTTTCCTAATTTCTTTGCTTTTTCCTTTTTGGCTCTTTCTGCTTCCCAGGTCAGTAGGCATGACAACTGTGGTCGTGATTCCCTATCTTTCAATTTGCATGTTGTTTGTCGTTTTGTTGTTAAAATGAGGGAACGTAGTTCGAAAACACTGAGGATGTTGTTCATCCTCACCCTTTGCTTTGGTCCTCAGGACTGAGAGTTTCTTCTTTGCATGTACTTTTGCATTTGTTTTGTGTGAAAGTGTTGTGGTTATGGGAAACTCAAATGTGTTTCCCCAGCGCACCCCTTTCAGGTGCATTCTCCAGATTTGGGCCATTTTTAGGGAGAAGGCAATTGACATCAACTGCCGAGTTGATGTGTAAATGAGCTCTATTTCACTGAAAGGGAAGCACTTACCAATTCAATACTTCCTCCTCTTGAAAAATTGGCCTCCATGGATTTCAGGTCCTGATGATCTGGCAAATAGCTAGTACTGAACTGATATCTGGTATGGAAGCTGCCTTAAGCTTCTTGGATTCTGAAGTATAAACCTTCTGCGGTCCCTAGGTTTCTTAGAGATCCAAAAAGACCTCATATCTGTTGCAAATTTGACAGCAAGGACCATAAGTTGAAATGATGACACTTGAAGTCTTTCTAAATGGCCTCTCTAGATTTGGGTAGCTTGAAACTTCACCAAGTTAAGTGGCAAGCATTCCTTGACTCTCCGGGTCATTTCAAAGAGGATAGAGGATTGGAACATTGGATGCTGGGCACATGCAAGACTCCCTACCTTTGCCTACTTAGCAGAAGGTCTCCAAAGCATCCGTTTGCAATCAGAAATGCTGGTATGACATCCAGCTGACAATTGCTTGCTTCTTGGTTTTCACTAAGTGAAGGTGTTAAGGACTTGAGGATTGTAATCGAAATATGTAATTAAAGCTAAGAAACTCATGCAAAGGAACACATTTCAGGATAGAGTAGGAAGGTGGGATAAATGTGTTGAGCCAAAAACCAACATTTGATGCATCATTGGGCTGAAACGAAACTCCACTTCGGGAAATGGATACTGTTATTAAAAATACGTTTTCTTCAAGGCTGGATTGGGTTCCACTCTGCCAAGAGAACACGTTTACTTGGAATGCTGCTTTCAATAACATGGTATGTGAACTGTCCTGCCTTTAAGGGATCTCTGTTTGCTTTTAAGATCTCTTCTCACTTTGGAGAAGAAAGAAGAATTCTCTTCAAAGGACTGATGAGCTTATTGGACCAGGTGTTTTGAAATATTTTGTTAACTTTGGATTAGTTGCAGGGCCCTTAAGGCAACTCAAGGAGGACTATTTCAGTCGTATATCTGGTATGGAAATTACAGAGAAAACATTGTGAAATGGGGGAGAAGCTTCTCAAATTGCACAGGATGGATACATGTCACACCTGTCGATATTCTAGAAAGGGTACAAAGTTTCTGAAATGCAGGTATGCCTTGGGATAATCGGTCAGCCATGCTGACGGTTACATGAGAGCCACTTGATTAAGCTTCCTTCTCAACACCTTGTCATCCGATCTTTAACCTTGCCTCTTTAAGTGTCTAACAGATAGTTAGGCTGAGGCTTTCCAAAAGTGCTTCAACTTCAAGAAGATTCATACCAATGCATTTTTGACAAACTGAGTAAACAGATGCATATGCTACTAACGTTTATGGATTGGCTTTGGAGTAATGCTGATTTTGATCTGTGTTCTCCCGTTAAGGGAAGCTCTTCCCCTCAGCTTCCTAACAACTTACAACAATTTCTTCCCTTCTGCTTCTGCGTGTCTGGATTACCTGCCAGAACGTCTCCCCCAGAGTGCCACCCTCACGCTGCTTTTCAGGCTTATTCTCCTGGATTCCTTATACAAGTTTATATAAGACTTGGATCAAGACTTGGAACGCAGCATTGCTTCCAACTCAGAATGCACTGTAGGGCTATGCTTTCCTCCAGCAGGACGTAGCTAGAGTGGTCGTCACCCCGTTCCCTGAAAGACTTGGGAGAAGATGAACCAGGAATGGAGGTCGAAAGCAAGTCCCCTAAAACAGAGATCCACTGCTGAGTTTATGATTAACCACTCTAGCCAAATCATACCCACATATTCTCCTCAGCGTTGAAGAGGACCAAAGAAAAGGGGGAATTGTACCATAGCCAGCTGAATGCAGCCCTTCCCAGGCAGCCCTTGCTGTGCACTGTGACCCACTGCCCCGTTACCAGGCAATGGTTACCGGGAGACCACTAATGCCAGTGTGACCACCCTGCTCAGCCATTGGTGGGCATTGTAGTGGGCCCCTGCCCCAAGCAAGCCACTGTCTGTCAGCCATCTTTAGTGGGGGCCCTTTTTCTAGGCAGCAGTCAGTGGAGTGCTGCCCCTTCAGACCTGGAGCATGAGGTAAGAGGCAAGTGCCAGCCTTCTCCCCAGCATTCTTCTGCTCGCATGGCCTTGGGCCAGCTGGTGTGATGGGGGGCCAAGAGAACAGGCTGAGGGTGTGTCCTGCAGGGCTCCAGAGCCAAGGCCATGAATGCCCACTGGCCCAGACCAGGCCTTGAGGCAGTGTTGAACCTCTACCACACACCGCCCCTGTGACCCTAAGGGTATGGCTCACAGTCTGGGGTACCTGACTGCCACTGTTTGGGTGGCCTGAGGAGCATTAAGACCTGTTGGGTCATGTGCACCCGGCTCCCTCAGGGATGACAGCTAGCAAGGGTCTGGGACCAGGCCCTGAGGGAGCCACCAAGGCAGAGCTGCCTCCTCTGTGAGGCCTGGGCACTGGCGGGAGGACCCAGACCAGCTCCTGGACAAACCCTCCATGGCAGGAGAACCACCACCCCTCCCAGGGACCCCTTTCTCTTAGGTGGGTCTGGACCTCAGAGGGTGAGCCTTGTGCCTTGGGACCTTGCCCTTTCTTGTCACCCAGAGAGTGACATTTGTTGGCTGGAGATTGATAGGAACATTGAGACCTGACTATGACCTGTCCTCAACAACAAAGGATCGGACAGGGAGACATTTTCAACAAACAGCCACACCCCTCCATCACTTTACCTCTAAGAGGGCTTTGCTAAAAGCTTTCAAGGTTGGGGATTACCCGGCATAAGCCACCCATTTCCTTGAATGTGTCAACAACAAATATTTCTCGGCTCCAAAGTCCAATGTTTTGCTGTTGCTTGGCCTCACTGTGCGTCGGGCACACATCATGGCCTTTGGTTACCAATTATAGCGAGCCAGCCAGGAGGTCTGTGCCCATGGTGTGTTGATCTCGATCAGGGGCATCCCCATTTAAAGTTCCCAGCACATGCTAGAGGACATTTGGCTCCAGGATACTGGCAGGGATTCTCCCTGATATGCACTTGCTGCCCTACAGCACGAGGCTGCTTGTCTTGGAGACATGTCCAGAGCAACGGTATACAGTTCATGTCATTTGGGGGTAAGTCGTTCCAGCTTGCACAGGCTGGGAAATAGGTTCACTCCAACTGGGCTGCTCCCCTTAGTGGATGTGAGCCCCTCTGGGTCCATTCCCTCTTGAGAACTGGGCCACTCTGCGTGGGGGCCTCCATCTGGGACTGGGAGTGGAAGTGGAAGTTGACAAAATGCCTTCTCTGGCTTTCTGTCTCTGTGATTGTAGTGTTTATTTGTTCTTCATGTGTTTGTGTGCGTCAATGTGGTGTTAATCACTGCAGTTTGTGCTTTGGTTTGTGGGATCCTGTTTGTGATTCGTACATTGTATGTGTGTGAAACAGCACTTGCATTGAGTACTTGAGACGTCTTTGGTCAGTAACGGAGCTTGCATATGACCACACTAGGTATCGTTCCCTCCTGCATTGTGTTTCAGCTGTGGTGGAACATTGGTTGACATATTCCCTTTTCAGTGGGTAGGAATCTCCCCTTTGGTGCCTGGGAACTGCGATCCTGAGAGACCTTTTGGCATTGCATTTGTCTCTCTGCTATTGGATAACACCTGCTGTGATCAGCAGAGCTCTAGTCCATCTTGTAGTCCGCTAAGGTGCAAGCAAGTTTTTGTTTTTTTTTTTTTTTTTTTACATTGCATGGCCAGCATATTCTACAGATTCTGGTGAAACATGGCATCAAATGAATCATTTTCATATCTCCAAAACCAGTCTATGTAAAATATTCAGTTAGAGAAAGTTTGCTCAGTGAGATACTTTTGGTTTTCATAATTCTGACCCTGAGAAAACGAACATATTTCCAGGAGACATGTTGAAGTTAATGAAGCAAATTGAACTTTTCCTAATTTCTTTGCTTTTTCCTTTTTGGCTCTTTCTGCTTCCCAGGTCAGTAGGCATGACAACTGTGGTCGTGATTCCCTATCTTTCAATTTGCATGTTGTTTGTCGTTTTGTTGTTAAAATGAGGGAACGTAGTTCGAAAACACTGAGGATGTTGTTCATCCTCACCCTTTGCTTTGGTCCTCAGGACTGAGAGTTTCTTCTTTGCATGTACTTTTGCATTTGTTTTGTGCGAAAGTGTTGTGGTTATGGGAAACTCAAATGTGTTTCCCCAGCGCACCCCTTTCAGGTGCATTCTCCAGATTTGGGCCATTTTTAGGGATAAGGCAATTGACATCAACTGACGAGTTGATGTGTAAATGAGCTCTATTTCACTGAAAGGGAAGCACTTACCAATTCAATACTTCCTCCTCTTGAGAAAATTGGCCTCCATGGATTTCAGGTCCTGATGATCTGGCAAATAGCTAGTACTGAACTGATATCTGGTATGGAAGCTGCCTTAAGCTTCTTGCATTCTGAAGTATAAACCTTCTGCAGTCCCTAGGTTTCTTAGAGATCCAAAAAGACCTCATATCTGTTGCAAATTTGACAGCAAGGACCATAAGTTGAAATGATGACACTTGAAGTCTTTCTAAATGGCCTCTCTAGATTTGGGTAGCTTGAAACTTCACCAAGTTAAGTGGCAAGCATTCCTTGACTCTCTGGGTCATTTCCAAGAGGATAGAGGATTGGAACATTGGATGCTGGGCACATGCAAGACTCCCTACCTTTGCCTACTTAGCAGAAGGTCTCAAAAGCATCCGTTTGCAATCAGAAATGCTGGTATGACATCCAGCTGACAATTGTTTGCTTCTTGGTTTTCACTAAGTGAAGGTGTTAAGGACTTGAGGATTGTAATCGAAATATGTAATTAAAGCTAATAAACTCATGCAAAGTAACACATTTCAGGATAGAGTAGGAAGGTGGGATAAATGTGTTGAGCCAAAAACCAACATTTGATGCATCATTGGGCTGAAACGAAACTCCACTTCGGGAAATGGATACTGTTATTAAAAATACGTTTTTTTCAAGGCTGGATTGGGTTCCCCTCTGCCAAGAGAACACGTTTACTTGGAATGCTGCTTTCAATAACATGGTATGTGAACTGTCCTGCCTTTAAGGGATCTCTGTTTGCTTTTAAGATCTCTTCTCACTTTGGAGAAGAAAGAAGAATTCTCTTCAAAGGACTGATGAGCTTATTGGACCAGGTGTTTTGAAATATTTTGTTAACTTTGGATTAGTTGCGGGGCCCTTAAGGCAACTCAAGGAGGACTATTTCAGTCGTATATCTGGTATGGAAATTACAGAGAAAACATTGTGAAATGGGGGAGAAGCTTCTCCAATTGCACAGGATGGATACATGTCACACCTGTCGATATTCTAGAAAGGGTACAAAGTTTCTGAAATGCAGGTATGCCTTGGGATAATCGGTCAGCCATGCTGACGGTTACATGAGAGCCACTTGATTAAGCTTCCTTCTCAACCCCTTGTCATCCGATCTTTAACCTTGCCTCTTTAAGTGTCTAACAGATAGTTAGGCTGAGGCTTTCCAAAAGTGCTTCAACTTCAAGAAGACTCATACCAATGCATTTTTGACAAACTGAGTAAACAGATGCATATGCTACTAACGTTTATGGATTGGCTTTGGAGTAATGCTGATTTTGATCTGTGTTCTCCCGTTAAGGGAAGCTCTTCCCCTCAGCTTCCTAACAACTTACAACAATTTCTTCCCTTCTGCTTCTGCGTGTCTGGATTACCTGCCAGAACGTCTCCCCCAGAGTGCCACCCTCACGCTGCTTTTCAGGCTTATTCTCCTGGATTCCTTATACAAGTTTATATAAGACTTGGATCAAGACTTGGAACGCAGCATTGCTTCCAACTCAGAATGCACTGTAGGGCTATGCTTTCCTCCAGCAGGACGTAGCTAGAGTGGTCGTCACCCCGTTCCCTGAAAGACTTGGGAGAAGATGAACCAGGAATGGAGGTCAAAAGCAAGTCCCCTAAAACAGAGATCCACTGCTGAGTTTATGATTAACCACTCTAGCCAAATCATACCCACATATTCTCCTCAGCGTTGAAGAGGACCAAAGAAAAGGGGGAATTGTACCATAGCCAGCTGAATGCAGCCCTTCCCAGGCAGCCCTTGCTGTGCACTGTGACCCACTGCCCCGTTACCAGGCAATGGTTACCGGGAGACCACTAATGCCAGTGTGACCACCCTGCTCAGCCATTGGTGGGCATTGTAGTGGGCCCCTGCCCCAAGCAAGCCACTGTCTGTCAGCCATCTTTAGTGGGGGCCCTTTTTCTAGGCAGCAGTCAGTGGAGTGCTGCCCTTTCAGACCTGGAGCATGAGGTAAGAGGCAAGTGCCAGCCTTCTCCCCAGCATTCTTCTGCTCTCATGGCCTTGGGCCAGCTGGTGTGATGGGGGGCCAAGAGAACAAGCTGAGGGTGTGTCCTGCAGGGCTCCAGAGCCAAGGCCATGAATGCCCACTGGCCCAGACCAGGCCTTGAGGCAGTGTTGAACCTCTACCACACACCGCCCCTGTGACCCTAAGGGTATGGCTCACAGTCTGGGGTACCTGACCGCCACTGTTTGGGTGGCCTGAGGAGCATTAAGACCTGTTGGGTCATGTGCACCCGGCTCCCTCAGGGATGACAGCTAGCAAGGGTCTGGGACCAGGCCCTGAGGGAGCCACCAAGGCAGAGCTGCCTCCTCTGTGAGGCCTGGGCACTGGCGGGAGGACCCAGACCAGCTCCTGGACAAACCCTCCATGGCAGGAGAACCACCACCCCTCCCAGGGACCCCTTTCTCTTAGGTGGGTCTGGACCTCAGAGGGTGAGCCTTGTGCCTTGGGACCTTGCCCTTTCTTGTCACCCAGAGAGTGACATTTGTTGGCTGGAGATTGATAGGAACATTGAGACCTGACTATGACCTGTCCTCAACAACAAAGGATCGGACAGGGAGACATTTTCAACAAACAGCCACACCCCTCCATCACCTTACCTCTAAGAGGGCTTTGCTAAAAGCTTTCAAGGTTGGGGATTACCCGGCATAAGCCACCCATTTCCTTGAATGTCTCAACAACAAATATTTCTCGGCTCCAAAGTCCAATGTTTTGCTGTTGCTTGGCCTCACTGTGCGTCGGGCACACATCCTGGCCTTTGGTTACCAATTATAGCGAGCCAGCCAGGAGGTCTGTGCCCATGGTGTGTTGACTCGATCAGGGGCATCCCCATTTAAAGTTCCCAGCACATGCCAGAGTACATTTGGCTCCAGGATACTGGCAGGGATTCTCCCTGATATGCACTGGCTGGCCTACAGCACGAGGCTGCTTGTCTTGGAGACATGTCCAGAGCAACGGTATACAGTTCATGTCATTTGGGGGTAAGTCGTTCCAGCTTGCACAGGCTGGGAAATAGGTCCACTCCAACTGGGCTGCTCCCCTTAGCGGATGTGAGCCCCTCTGGGTCCATTCCCTCTTGAGAACTGGGCCACTCTGCGTGGGGGCCTCCATCTGGGACTGGGAGTGGAAGTGGAAGTTGACAAAATGCCTTCTCTGGCTTTCTGTCTCTGTGATTGTAGTGTTTATTTGTTCTTCATGTGTTTGTGTGCGTCAATGTGGTGTTAATCACTGCAGTTTGTGCTTTGGTTTGTGGGATCCTGTTTGTGATTCGTACATTGTATGTGTGTGAAACAGCACTTGCATTGAGTACTTGAGACGTCTTTGGTCAGTAACGGAGCTTGCATATGACCACACTAGGTATCGTTCCCTCCTGCATTGTGTTTCAGCTGTGGTGGAACATTGGTTGACATATTCCCTTTTCAGTGGGTAGGAATCTCCCCTTTGGTGCCTGGGAACTGCGATCCCGAGAGACCTTTTGGCATTGCATTTGTCTCTCTGCTATTGGATAACACCTGCTGTGATCCGCAGAGCTCTAGTCCATCTTGCAGTCCGCTAAGGTGCAAGCAAGTTTTTGTTTTTGTTTTTTTTTGTTTTTTTTTTTACATTGCATGGCCAGCATATTCTACAGATTCTGGTGAAACATGGCATCAGATGAATCATTTTCATATCTCCAAAACCAGTCTATGTAAAATATTCAGTTAGAGAAAGTTTGCTCAGTGAGATACTTTTGGTTTTCATAATTCTGACCCTGAGAAAACGAACATATTTCCAGGAGACATGTTGAAGTTAATGAAGCAAATTGAACTTTTCCTCATTTCTTTGCTTTTTCCTTTTTGGCTCTTTCTGCTTCCCAGGTCAGTAGGCATGACAACTGTGGTCGTGATTCCCTATCTTTCAATTTGCATGTTGTTTGTCGTTTTGTTGTTAAAATGAGGGAACGTAGTTCGAAAACACTGAGGATGTTGTTCATCCTCACCCTTTGCTTTGGTCCTCAGGACTGAGAGTTTCTTCTTTGCATGTACTTTTGCATTTGTTTTGTGTGAAAGTGTTGTGGTTATGGGAAACTCAAATGTGTTTCCCCAGCGCACCCCTTTCAGGTGCATTCTCCAGATTTGGGCCATTTTTAGGGAGAAGGCAATTGACATCAACTGCCGAGTTGATGTGTAAATGAGCTCTATTTCACTGAAAGGGAAGCACTTACCAATTCAATACTTCCTCCTCTTGAGAAAATTGGCCTCCATGGATTTCAGGTCCTGATGATCTGGCAAATAGCTAGTACTGAACTGATATCTGGTATGGAAGCTGCCTTAAGCTTCTTGGATTCTGAAGTATAAACCTTCTGCAGTCCCTAGGTTTCTTAGAGATCCAAAAAGACCTCATATCTGTTGCAAATCTGACAGCAAGGACCATAAGTTGAAATGATGACACTTGAAGTCTTTCTAAATGGCCTCTCTAGATTTGGGTAGCTTGAAACTTCACCAAGTTAAGTGGCAAGCATTCCTTGACTCTCCGGGTCATTTCAAAGAGGATAGAGGATTGGAACATTGGATGCTGGGCACATGCAAGACTCCCTACCTTTGCCTACTTAGCAGAAGGTCTCAAAAGCATCCGTTTGCAATCAGAAATGCTGGTATGACATCCAGCTGACAGTTGCTTGCTTCTTGGTTTTCACTAAGTGAAGGTGTTAAGGACTTGAGGATTGTAATCGAAATATGTAATTAAAGCTAATAAACTCATGCAAAGCAACACATTTCAGGATAGAGTAGGAAGGTGGGATAAATGTGTTGGGCCAAAAACCAACATTTGATGCATCATTGGGCTGAAACGAAACTCCACTTCGGGAAATGGATACTGTTATTAAAAGTACGCTTTTCTCAAGGCTGGATTGGGTTCCGCTCTGCCAAGAGAACACGTTTACTTGGAATGCTGCTTTCAATAACATGGTATGTGAACTGTCCTGCCTTTAAGGGATCTCTGTTTGCTTTTAAGATCTCTTCTCACTTTGGAGAAGAAAGAAGAATTCTCTTCAAAGGACTGATGAGCTTATTGGACCAGGTGTTTTGAAATATTTTGTTAACTTTGGATTAGTTGCGGGGCCCTTAAGGCAACTCAAGGAGGACTATTTCAGTCATATATCTGGTATGGAAATTACAGAGAAAACATTGTGAAATGGGGGAGAAGCTTCTCAAATTGCACAGGATGGATACATGTCACACCTGTCGATATTCTAGAAAGGGTACAAAGTTTCTGAAATGCAGGTATGCCTTGGGATAATCGGTCAGCCATGCTGACGGTTACATGAGAGCCACTTGATTAAGCTTCCTTCTCAACACCTTGTCATCCGATCTTTAACCTTGCCTCTTTAAGTGTCTAACAGATAGTTAGGCTGAGGCTTTCCAAAAGTGCTTCAACTTCAAGAAGACTCATACCAATGCATTTTTGACAAACTGAGTAAACAGATGCATATGCTACTAACGTTTATGGATTGGCTTTGGAGTAATGCTGATTTTGATCTGTGTTCTCCCGTTAAGGGAAGCTCTTCCCCTCAGCTTCCTAACAACTTACAACAATTTCTTCCCTTCTGCTTCTGCGTGTCTGGATTACCTGCCAGAACGTCTCCCCCAGAGTGCCACCCTCACGCTGCTTTTCAGGCTTATTCTCCTGGATTCCTTATACAAGTTTATATAAGACTTGGATCAAGACTTGGAACGCAGCATTGCTTCCAACTCAGAATGCACTGTAGGGCTATGCTTTCCTCCAGCAGGACGTAGCTAGAGTGGTCGTCACCCCGTTCCCTGAAAGACTTGGGAGAAGATGAACCAGGAATGGAGGTCAAAAGCAAGTCCCCTAAAACAGAGATCCACTGCTGAGTTTATGATTAACCACTCTAGCCAAATCATACCCACATATTCTCCTCAGGGTTGAAGAGGACCAAAGAAAAGGGGGAATTGTACCATAGCCAGCTGAATGCAGCCCTTCCCAGGCAGCCCTTGCTGTGCACTGTGACCCACTGCCCCGTTACCAGGCAATGGTTACCGGGAGACCACTAATGCCAGTGTGACCACCCTGCTCAGCCATTGGTGGGCATTGTAGTGGGCCCCTGCCCCAAGCAAGCCACTGTCTGTCAGCCATCTTTAGTGGGGGCCCTTTTTCTAGGCAGCAGTCAGTGGAGTGCTGCCCCTTCAGACCTGGAGCATGAGGTAAGAGGCAAGTGCCAGCCTTCTCCCCAGCATTCTTCTGCTCTCATGGCCTTGGGCCAGCTGGTGTGATGGGGGGCCAAGAGAACAAGCTGAGGGTGTGTCCTGCAGGGCTCCAGAGCCAAGGCCATGAATGCCCACTGGCCCAGACCAGGCCTTGAGGCAGTGTTGAACCTCTACCACACACCGCCCCTGTGACCCTAAGGGTATGGCTCACAGTCTGGGGTACCTGACCGCCACTGTTTGGGTGGCCTGAGGAGCATTAAGACCTGTTGGGTCATGTGCACCCGGCTCCCTCAGGGATGACAGCTAGCAAGGGTCTGGGACCAGGCCCTGAGGGAGCCACCAAGGCAGAGCTGCCTCCTCTGTGAGGCCTGGGCACTGGCGGGAGGACCCAGACCAGCTCCTGGACAAACCCTCCATGGCAGGAGAACCACCACCCCTCCCAGGGACCCCTTTCTCTTAGGTGGGTCTGGACCTCAGAGGGTGAGCCTTGTGCCTTGGGACCTTGCCCTTTCTTGTCACCCAGAGAGTGACATTTGTTGGCTGGAGATTGATAGGAACATTGAGACCTGACTATGACCTGTCCTCAACAACAAAGGATCGGACAGGGAGACATTTTCAACAAACAGCCACACCCCTCCATCACCTTACCTCTAAGAGGGCTTTGCTAAAAGCTTTCAAGGTTGGGGATTACCCGGCATAAGCCACCCATTTCCTTGAATGTCTCAACAACAAATATTTCTCGGCTCCAAAGTCCAATGTTTTGCTGTTGCTTGGCCTCACTGTGCGTCGGGCACACATCCTGGCCTTTGGTTACCAATTATAGCGAGCCAGCCAGGAGGTCTGTGCCCATGGTGTGTTGACTCGATCAGGGGCATCCCCATTTAAAGTTCCCAGCACATGCCAGAGTACATTTGGCTCCAGGATACTGGCAGGGATTCTCCCTGATATGCACTGGCTGGCCTACAGCACGAGGCTGCTTGTCTTGGAGACATGTCCAGAGCAACGGTATACAGTTCATGTCATTTGGGGGTAAGTCGTTCCAGCTTGCACAGGCTGGGAAATAGGTCCACTCCAACTGGGCTGCTCCCCTTAGCGGATGTGAGCCCCTCTGGGTCCATTCCCTCTTGAGAACTGGGCCACTCTGCGTGGGGGCCTCCATCTGGGAGTGGGAGTGGAAGTGGAAGTTGACAAAATGCCTTCTCTGGCTTTCTGTCTCTGTGATTGTAGTGTTTATTTGTTCTTCATGTGTTTGTGTGCATCAATGTGGTGTTAATCACTGCAGTTTGTGCTTTGGTTTGTGGGATCCTGTTTGTGATTCGTACATTGTATGTGTGTGAAACAGCACTTGCATTGAGTACTTGAGACGTCTTTGGTCAGTAACGGAGCTTGCATATGACCACACTAGGTATCGTTCCCTCCTGCATTGTGTTTCAGCTGTGGTGGAACATTGGTTGACATATTCCCTTTTCAGTGGGTAGGAATCTCCCCTTTGGTGCCTGGGAACTGCGATCCCGAGAGACCTTTTGGCATTGCATTTGTCTCTCTGCTATTGGATAACACCTGCTGTGATCCGCAGAGCTCTAGTCCATCTTGCAGTCCGCTAAGGTGCAAGCAAGTTTTTGTTTTTGTTTTTTTTTGTTTTTTTTTTTTGTTTTTTTTTTTACATTGCATGGCCAGCATATTCTACAGATTCTGGTGAAACATGGCATCAAATGAATCATTTTCATATCTCCAAAACCAGTCTATGTAAAATATTCAGTTAGAGAAAGTTTGCTCAGTGAGATACTTTTGGTTTTCATAATTCTGACCCTGAGAAAACGAACATATTTCCAGGAGACATGTTGAAGTTAATGAAGCAAATTGAACTTTTCCTAATTTCTTTGCTTTTTCCTTTTTGGCTCTTTCTGCTTCCCAGGTCAGTAGGCATGACAACTGTGGTCGTGATTCCCTATCTTTCAATTTGCATGTTGTTTGTCGTTTTGTTTTTAAAATGAGGGAACGTAGTTCGGAAACACTGAGGATGTTGTTCATCCTCACCCTTTGCTTTGGTCCTCAGGACTGAGAGTTTCTTCTTTGCATGTACTTTTGCATTTGTTTTGTGTGAAAGTGTTGTGGTTATGGGAAACTCAAATGTGTTTCCCCAGCGCACCCCTTTCAGGTGCATTCTCCAGATTTGGGCCATTTATAGGGATAAGGCAATTGACATCAACTGACGAGTTGATGTGTAAATGAGCTCTATTTCACTGAAAGGGAAGCACTTACCAATTCAATACTTCCTCCTCTTGAGAAAATTGGCCTCCATGGATTTCAGGTCCTGATGATCTGGCAAATAGCTAGTACTGAACTGATATCTGGTATGGAAGCTGCCTTAAGCTTCTTGGATTCTGAAGTATAAACCTTCTGCAGTCCCTAGGTTTCTTAGAGATCCAAAAAGACCTCATATCTGTTGCAAATCTGACAGCAAGGACCATAAGTTGAAATGATGACACTTGAAGTCTTTCTAAATGGCCTCTCTAGATTTGGGTAGCTTGAAACTTCACCAAGTTAAGTGGCAAGCATTCCTTGACTCTCCGGGTCATTTCAAAGAGGATAGAGGATTGGAACATTGGATGCTGGGCACATGCAAGACTCCCTACCTTTGCCTACTTAGCAGAAGGTCTCAAAAGCATCCGTTTGCAATCAGAAATGCTGGTATGACATCCAGCTGACAGTTGCTTGCTTCTTGGTTTTCACTAAGTGAAGGTGTTAAGGACTTGAGGATTGTAATCGAAATATGTAATTAAAGCTAATAAACTCATGCAAAGTAACACATTTCAGGATAGAGTAGGAAGGTGGGATAAATGTGTTGGGCCAAAAACCAACATTTGATGCATCATTGGGCTGAAACGAAACTCCACTTCGGGAAATGGATACTGTTATTAAAAGTACGCTTTTCTCAAGGCTGGATTGGGTTCCGCTCTGCCAAGAGAACACGTTTACTTGGAATGCTGCTTTCAATAACATGGTATGTGAACTGTCCTGCCTTTAAGGGATCTCTGTTTGCTTTTAAGATCTCTTCTCACTTTGGAGAAGAAAGAAGAATTCTCTTCAAAGGACTGATGAGCTTATTGAACCAGGTGTTTTGAAATATTTTGTTAACTTTGGATTAGTTGCGGGGCCCTTAAGGCAACTCAAGGAGGACTATTTCAGTCATATATCTGGTATGGAAATTACAGAGAAAACATTGTGAAATGGGGGAGAAGCTTCTCAAATTGCACAGGATGGATACATGTCACACCTGTCGATATTCTAGAAAGGGTACAAACTTTCTGAAATGCAGGTATGCCTTGGGATAATCGGTCAGCCATGCTGACGGTTACATGAGAGCCACTTGATTAAGCTTCCTTCTCAACACCTTGTCATCCGATCTTTAACCTTGCCTCTTTAAGTGTCTAACAGATAGTTAGGCTGAGGCTTTCCAAAAGTGCTTCAACTTCAAGAAGACTCATACCAATGCATTTTTGACAAACTGAGTAAACAGATGCATATGCTACTAACGTTTATGGATTGGCTTTGGAGTAATGCTGATTTTGATCTGTGTTCTCCCGTTAAGGGAAGCTCTTCCCCTCAGCTTCCTAACAACTTACAACAATTTCTTCCCTTCTGCTTCTGCGTGTCTGGATTACCTGCCAGAACGTCTCCCCCAGAGTGCCACCCTCACGCTGCTTTTCAGGCTTATTCTCCTGGATTCCTTATACAAGTTTATATAAGACTTGGATCAAGACTTGGAACGCAGCATTGCTTCCAACTCAGAATGCACTGTAGGGCTATGCTTTCCTCCAGCAGGACGTAGCTAGAGTGGTCGTCACCCCGTTCCCTGAAAGACTTGGGAGAAGATGAACCAGGAATGGAGGTCGAAAGCAAGTCCCCTAAAACAGAGATCCACTGCTGAGTTTATGATTAACCACTCTAGCCAAATCATACCCACATATTCTCCTCAGCGTTGAAGAGGACCAAAGAAAAGGGGGAATTGTACCATAGCCAGCTGAATGCAGCCCTTCCCAGGCAGCCCTTGCTGTGCACTGTGACCCACTGCCCCGTTACCAGGCAATGGTTACCGGGAGACCACTAATGCCAGTGTGACCACCCTGCTCAGCCATTGGTGGGCATTGTAGTGGGCCCCTGCCCCAAGCAAGCCACTGTCTGTCAGCCATCTTTAGTGGGGGCCCTTTTTCTAGGCAGCAGTCAGTGGAGTGCTGCCCCTTCAGACCTGGAGCATGAGGTAAGAGGCAAGTGCCAGCCTTCTCCCCAGCATTCTTCTGCTCTCATGGCCTTGGGCCAGCTGGTGTGATGGGGGGCCAAGAGAACAAGCTGAGGGTGTGTCCTGCAGGGCTCCAGAGCCAAGGCCATGAATGCCCACTGGCCCAGACCAGGCCTTGAGGCAGTGTTGAACCTCTACCACACACCGCCCCTGTGACCCTAAGGGTATGGCTCACAGTCTGGGGTACCTGACCACCACTGTTTGGGTGGCCTGAGGAGCATTAAGACCTGTTGGGTCATGTGCACCCGGCTCCCTCAGGGATGACAGCTAGCAAGGGTCTGGGACCAGGCCCTGAGGGAGCCACCAAGGCAGAGCTGCCTCCTCTGTGAGGCCTGGGCACTGGCGGGAGGACCCAGACCAGCTCCTGGACAAACCCTCCATGGCAGGAGAACCACCACCCCTCCCAGGGACCCCTTTCTCTTAGGTGGGTCTGGACCTCAGAGGGTGAGCCTTGTGACTTGGGACCTTGCCCTTTCTTGTCACCCAGAGAGTGACATTTGTTGGCTGGAGATTGATAGGAACATTGAGACCTGACTATGACCTGTCCTCAACAACAAAGGATCGGACAGGGAGACATTTTCAACAAACAGCCACACCCCTCCATCACCTTACCTCTAAGAGGGCTTTGCTAAAAGCTTTCAAGGTTGGGGATTACCCGGCATAAGCCACCCATTTCCTTGAATGTCTCAACAACAAATATTTCTCGGCTCCAAAGTCCAATGTTTTGCTGTTGCTTGGCCTCACTGTGCGTCGGGCACACATCCTGGCCTTTGGTTACCAATTATAGCGAGCCAGCCAGGAGGTCTGTGCCCATGGTGTGTTGACTCGATCAGGGGCATCCCCATTTAAAGTTCCCAGCACATGCCAGAGTACATTTGGCTCCAGGATACTGGCAGGGATTCTCCCTGATATGCACTGGCTGGCCTACAGCACGAGGCTGCTTGTCTTGGAGACATGTCCAGAGCAACGGTATACAGTTCATGTCATTTGGGGGTAAGTCGTTCCAGCTTGCACAGGCTGGGAAATAGGTCCACTCCAACTGGGCTGCTCCCCTTAGCGGATGTGAGCCCCTCTGGGTCCATTCCCTCTTGAGAACTGTGCCACTCTGCGTGGGGGCCTCCATCTGGGACTGGGAGTGGAAGTGGAAGTTGACAAAATGCCTTCTCTGGCTTTCTGTCTCTGTGATTGTAGTGTTTATTTGTTCTTCATGTGTTTGTGTGCGTCAATGTGGTGTTAATCACTGCAGTTTGTGCTTTGGTTTGTGGGATCCTGTTTGTGATTCGTACATTGTATGTGTGTGAAACAGCACTTGCATTGAGTACTTGAGACGTCTTTGGTCAGTAACGGAGCTTGCATATGACCACACTAGGTATCGTTCCCTCCTGCATTGTGTTTCAGCTGTGGTGGAACATTGGTTGACATATTCCCTTTTCAGTGGGTAGGAATCTCCCCTTTGGTGCCTGGGAACTGCGATCCCGAGAGACCTTTTGGCATTGCATTTGTCTCTCTGCTATTGGATAACACCTGCTGTGATCCGCAGAGCTCTAGTCCATCTTGCAGTCCGCTAAGGTGCAAGCAAGTTTTTGTTTTTGTTTTTTTTTGTTTTTTTTTGTTTTTTTTTTTACATTGCATGGCCAGCATATTCTACAGATTCTGGTGAAACATGGCATCAGATGAATCATTTTCATATCTCCAAAACCAGTCTATGTAAAATATTCAGTTAGAGAAAGTTTGCTCAGTGAGATACTTTTGGTTTTCATAATTCTGACCCTGAGAAAACGAACATATTTCCAGGAGACATGTTGAAGTTAATGAAGCAAATTGAACTTTTCCTCATTTCTTTGCTTTTTCCTTTTTGGCTCTTTCTGCTTCCCAGGTCAGTAGGCATGACAACTGTGGTCGTGATTCCCTATCTTTCAATTTGCATGTTGTTTGTCGTTTTGTTGTTAAAATGAGGGAACGTAGTTCGAAAACACTGAGGATGTTGTTCATCCTCACCCTTTGCTTTGGTCCTCAGGACTGAGAGTTTCTTCTTTGCATGTACTTTTGCATTTGTTTTGTGTGAAAGTGTTGTGGTTATGGGAAACTCAAATGTGTTTCCCCAGCGCACCCCTTTCAGGTGCATTCTCCAGATTTGGGCCATTTTTAGGGAGAAGGCAATTGACATCAACTGCCGAGTTGATGTGTAAATGAGCTCTATTTCACTGAAAGGGAAGCACTTACCAATTCAATACTTCCTCCTCTTGAGAAAATTGGCCTCCATGGATTTCAGGTCCTGATGATCTGGCAAATAGCTAGTACTGAACTGATATCTGGTATGGAAGCTGCCTTAAGCTTCTTGGATTCTGAAGTATAAACCTTCTGCAGTCCCTAGGTTTCTTAGAGATCCAAAAAGACCTCATATCTGTTGCAAATTTGACAGCAAGGACCATAAGTTGAAATGATGACACTTGAAGTCTTTCTAAATGGCCTCTCTAGATTTGGGTAGCTTGAAACTTCACCAAGTTAAGTGGCAAGCATTCCTTGACTCTCTGGGTCATTTCCAAGAGGATAGAGGATTGGAACATTGGATGCTGGGCACATGCAAGACTCCCTACCTTTGCCTACTTAGCAGAAGGTCTCAAAAGCATCCGTTTGCAATCAGAAATGCTGGTATGACATCCAGCTGACAGTTGCTTGCTTCTTGGTTCTCACTAAGTGAAGGTGTTAAGGACTTGAGGATTGTAATCGAAATATGTAATTAAAGCTAATAAACTCATGCAAAGTAACACATTTCAGGATAGAGTAGGAAGGTGGGATAAATGTGTTGAGCCAAAAACCAACATTTGATGCATCATTGGGCTGAAACGAAACTCCACTTCGGGAAATGGATACTGTTATTAAAAATACGTTTTTTTCAAGGCTGGATTGGGTTCCGCTCTGCCAAGAGAACACGTTTACTTGGAATGCTGCTTTCAATAACATGGTATGTGAACTGTCCTGCCTTTAAGGGATCTCTGTTTGCTTTTAAGATCTCTTCTCACTTTGGAGAAGAAAGAAGAATTCTCTTCAAAGGACTGATGAGCTTATTGGACCAGGTGTTTTGAAATATTTTGTTAACTTTGGATTAGTTGCGGGGCCCTTAAGGCAACTCAAGGAGGACTATTTCAGTCGTATATCTGGTATGGAAATTACAGAGAAAACATTGTGAAATGGGGGAGAAGCTTCTCCAATTGCACAGGATGGATACATGTCACACCTGTCGATATTCTAGAAAGGGTACAAAGTTTCTGAAATGCAGGTATGCCTTGGGATAATCGGTCAGCCATGCTGACGGTTACATGAGAGCCACTTGATTAAGCTTCCTTCTCAACACCTTGTCATCCGATCTTTAACCTTGCCTCTTTAAGTGTCTAACAGATAGTTAGGCTGAGGCTTTCCAAAAGTGCTTCAACTTCAAGAAGACTCATACCAATGCATTTTTGACAAACTGAGTAAACAGATGCATATGCTACTAACGTTTATGGATTGGCTTTGGAGTAATGCTGATTTTGATCTGTGTTCTCCCGTTAAGGGAAGCTCTTCCCCTCAGCTTCCTAACAACTTACAACAATTTCTTCCCTTCTGCTTCTGCGTGTCTGGATTACCTGCCAGAACGTCTCCCCCAGAGTGCCACCCTCACGCTGCTTTTCAGGCTTATTCTCCTGGATTCCTTATACAAGTTTATATAAGACTTGGATCAAGACTTGGAACGCAGCATTGCTTCCAACTCAGAATGCACTGTAGGGCTATGCTTTCCTCCAGCAGGACGTAGCTAGAGTGGTCGTCACCCCGTTCCCTGAAAGACTTGGGAGAAGATGAACCAGGAATGGAGGTCGAAAGCAAGTCCCCTAAAACAGAGATCCACTGCTGAGTTTATGATTAACCACTCTAGCCAAATCATACCCACATATTCTCCTCAGGGTTGAAGAGGACCAAAGAAAAGGGGGAATTGTACCATAGCCAGCTGAATGCAGCCCTTCCCAGGCAGCCCTTGCTGTGCACTGTGACCCACTGCCCCGTTACCAGGCAATGGTTACCGGGAGACCACTAATGCCAGTGTGACCACCCTGCTCAGCCATTGGTGGGCATTGTAGTGGGCCCCTGCCCCAAGCAAGCCACTGTCTGTCAGCCATCTTTAGTGGGGGCCCTTTTTCTAGGCAGCAGTCAGTGGAGTGCTGCCCCTTCAGACCTGGAGCATGAGGTAAGAGGCAAGTGCCAGCCTTCTCCCCAGCATTCTTCTGCTCTCATGGCCTTGGGCCAGCTGGTGTGATGGGGGGCCAAGAGAACAGGCTGAGGGTGTGTCCTGCAGGGCTCCAGAGCCAAGGCCATGAATGCCCACTGGCCCAGACCAGGCCTTGAGGCAGTGTTGAACCTCTACCACACACCGCCCCTGTGACCCTAAGGGTATGGCTCACAGTCTGGGGTACCTGACCACCACTGTTTGGGTGGCCTGAGGAGCATTAAGACCTGTTGGGTCATGTGCACCCGGCTCCCTCAGGGATGACAGCTAGCAAGGGTCTGGGACCAGGCCCTGAGGGAGCCACCAAGGCAGAGCTGCCTCCTCTGTGAGGCCTGGGCACTGGCGGGAGGACCCAGACCAGCTCCTGGACAAACCCTCCATGGCAGGAGAACCACCACCCCTCCCAGGGACCCCTTTCTCTTAGGTGGGTCTGGACCTCAGAGGGTGAGCCTTGTGCCTTGGGACCTTGCCCTTTCTTGTCACCCAGAGAGTGACATTTGTTGGCTGGAGATTGATAGGAACATTGAGACCTGACTATGACCTGTCCTCAACAACAAAGGATCGGACAGGGAGACATTTTCAACAAACAGCCACACCCCTCCATCACCTTACCTCTAAGAGGGCTTTGCTAAAAGCTTTCAAGGTTGGGGATTACCCGGCATAAGCCACCCATTTCCTTGAATGTCTCAACAACAAATATTTCTCGGCTCCAAAGTCCAATGTTTTGCTGTTGCTTGGCCTCACTGTGCGTCGGGCACACATCCTGGCCTTTGGTTACCAATTATAGCGAGCCAGCCAGGAGGTCTGTGCCCATGGTGTGTTGATCTCGATCAGGGGCATCCCCATTTAAAGTTCCCAGCACATGCCAGAGTACATTTGGCTCCAGGATACTGGCAGGGATTCTCCCTGATATGCACTGGCTGGCCTACAGCACGAGGCTGCTTGTCTTGGAGACATGTCCAGAGCAACGGTATACAGTTCATGTCATTTGGGGGTAAGTCGTTCCAGCTTGCACAGGCTGGGAAATAGGTCCACTCCAACTGGGCTGCTCCCCTTAGCGGATGTGAGCCCCTCTGGGTCCATTCCCTCTTGAGAACTGGGCCACTCTGCGTGGGGGCCTCCATCTGGGACTGGGAGTGGAAGTGGAAGTTGACAAAATGCCTTCTCTGGCTTTCTGTCTCTGTGATTGTAGTGTTTATTTGTTCTTCATGTGTTTGTGTGCGTCAATGTGGTGTTAATCACTGCAGTTTGTGCTTTGGTTTGTGGGATCCTGTTTGTGATTCGTACATTGTATGTGTGTGAAACAGCACTTGCATTGAGTACTTGAGACGTCTTTGGTCAGTAACGGAGCTTGCATATGACCACACTAGGTATCGTTCCCTCCTGCATTGTGTTTCAGCTGTGGTGGAACATTGGTTGACATATTCCCTTTTCAGTGGGTAGGAATCTCCCCTTTGGTGCCTGGGAACTGCGATCCTGAGAGACCTTTTGGCATTGCATTTGTCTCTCTGCTATTGGATAACACTTGCTGTGATCAGCAGAGCTCTAGTCCATCATGTAGTCCGCTAAGGTGCAAGCAAGTTTTTGTTTTTGTTTTTTTTTGTTTTTGTTTTTGTTTTTTTTTTTACATTGCATGGCCAGCATATTCTACAGATTCTGGTGAAACATGGCATCAGATGAATCATTTTCATATCTCCAAAACCAGTCTATGTAAAATATTCAGTTAGAGAAAGTTTGCTCAGTGAGATACTTTTGGTTTTCATAATTCTGACCCTGAGAAAACGAACATATTTCCAGGAGACATGTTGAAGTTAATGAAGCAAATTGAACTTTTCCTAATTTCTTTGCTTTTTCCTTTTTGGCTCTTTCTGCTTCCCAGGTCAGTAGGCATGACAACTGTGGTCGTGATTCCCTATCTTTCAATTTGCATGTTGTTTGTCGTTTTGTTGTTAAAATGAGGGAACGTAGTTCGAAAACACTGAGGATGTTGTTCATCCTCACCCTTTGCTTTGGTCCTCAGGACTAAGAGTTTCTTCTTTGCATGTACTTTTGCATTTGTTTTGTGTGAAAGTGTTGTGGTTATGGGAAACTCAAATGTGTTTCCCCAGCGCACCCCTTTCAGGTGCATTCTCCAGATTTGGGCCATTTTTAGGGATAAGGCAATTGACATCAACTGACGAGTTGATGTGTAAATGAGCTCTATTTCACTGAAAGGGAAGCACTTACCAATTCAATACTTCCTCCTCTTGAGAAAATTGGCCTCCATGGATTTCAGGTCCTGATGATCTGGCAAATAGCTAGTACTGAACTGATATCTGGTATGGAAGCTGCCTTAAGCTTCTTGGATTCTGAAGTATAAACCTTCTGCAGTCCCTAGGTTTCTTAGAGATCCAAAAAGACCTCATATCTGTTGCAAATTTGACAGCAAGGGCCATAAGTTGAAATGATGACACTTGAAGTCTTTCTAAATGGCCTCTCTAGATTTGGGTAGCTTGAAACTTCACCAAGTTAAGTGGCAAGCATTCCTTGACTCTCCGGGTCATTTCAAAGAGGATAGAGGATTGGAACATTGGATGCTGGGCACATGCAAGACTCCCTACCTTTGCCTACTTAGCAGAAGGTCTCAAAAGCATCCGTTTGCAATCAGAAATGCTGGTATGACATCCAGCTGACAATTGCTTGCTTCTTGGTTTTCACTAAGTGAAGGTGTTAAGGACTTGAGGATTGTAATCGAAATATGTAATTAAAGCTAAGAAACTCATGCAAAGGAACACATTTCAGGATAGAGTAGGAAGGTGGGATAAATGTGTTGAGCCAAAAACCAACATTTGATGCATCATTGGGCTGAAACGAAACTCCACTTCGGGAAATGGATACTGTTATTAAAAGTACGTTTTTTTCAAGGCTGGATTGGGTTCCGCTCTGCCAAGAGAACACGTTTACTTGGAATGCTGCTTTCAATAACATGGTATGTGAACTGTCCTGCCTTTAAGGGATCTCTGTTTGCTTTTAAGATCTCTTCTCACTTTGGAGAAGAAAGAAGAATTCTCTTCAAAGGACTGATGAGCTTATTGGACCAGGTGTTTTGAAATATTTTGTTAACTTTGGATTAGTTGCGGGGCCCTTAAGGCAACTCAAGGAGGACTATTTCAGTCGTATATCTGGTATGGAAATTACAGAGAAAACATTGTGAAATGGGGGAGAAGCTTCTCCAATTGCACAGGATGGATACATGTCACACCTGTCGATATTCTAGAAAGGGTACAAAGTTTCTGAAATGCAGGTATGCCTTGGGATAATCGGTCAGCCATGCTGACGGTTACATGAGAGCCACTTGATTAAGCTTCCTTCTCAACACCTTGTCATCCGATCTTTAACCTTGCCTCTTTAAGTGTCTAACAGATAGTTAGGCTGAGGCTTTCCAAAAGTGCTTCAACTTCAAGAAGACTCATACCAATGCATTTTTGACAAACTGAGTAAACAGATGCATATGCTACTAACGTTTATGGATTGGCTTTGGAGTAATGCTGATTTTGATCTGTGTTCTCCCGTTAAGGGAAGCTCTTCCCCTCAGCTTCCTAACAACTTACAACAATTTCTTCCCTTCTGCTTCTGCGTGTCTGGATTACCTGCCAGAACGTCTCCCCCAGAGTGCCACCCTCACGCTGCTTTTCAGGCTTATTCTCCTGGATTCCTTATACAAGTTTATATAAGACTTGGATCAAGACTTGGAACGCAGCATTGCTTCCAACTCAGAATGCACTGTAGGGCTATGCTTTCCTCCAGCAGGACGTAGCTAGAGTGGTCGTCACCCCGTTCCCTGAATGACTTGGGAGAAGATGAACCAGGAATGGAGGTTGAAAGCAAGTCCCCTAAAACAGAGATCCACTGCTGAGTTTATGATTAACCACTCTAGCCAAATCATACCCACATATTCTCCTCAGGGTTGAAGAGGACCAAAGAAAAGGGGGAATTGTACCATAGCCAGCTGAATGCAGCCCTTCCCAGGCAGCCCTTGCTGTGCACTGTGACCCACTGCCCCGTTACCAGGCAATGGTTACCGGGAGACCACTAATGCCAGTGTGACCACCCTGCTCAGCCATTGGTGGGCATTGTAGTGGGCCCCTGCCCCAAGCAAGCCACTGTCTGTCAGCCATCTTTAGTGGGGGCCCTTTTTCTAGGCAGCAGTCAGTGGAGTGCTGCCCCTTCAGACCTGGAGCATGAGGTAAGAGGCAAGTGCCAGCCTTCTCCCCAGCATTCTTCTGCTCGCATGGCCTTGGGCCAGCTGGTGTAATGGGGGGCCAAGAGAACAGGCTGAGGGTGTGTCCTGCAGGGCTCCAGAGCCAAGGCCATGAATGCCCACTGGCCCAGACCAGGCCTTGAGGCAGTGTTGAACCTCTACCACACACCGCCCCTGTGACCCTAAGGGTATGGCTCACAGTCTGGGGTACCTGACCACCACTGTTTGGGTGGCCTGAGGAGCATTAAGACCTGTTGGGTCATGTGCACCCGGCTCCCTCAGGGATGACAGCTAGCAAGGGTCTGGGACCAGGCCCTGAGGGAGCCACCAAGGCAGAGCTGCCTCCTCTGTGAGGCCTGGGCACTGGCGGGAGGACCCAGACCAGCTCCTGGACAAACCCTCCATGGCAGGAGAACCACCACCCCTCCCAGGGACCCCTTTCTCTTAGGTGGGTCTGGACCTCAGAGGGTGAGCCTTGTGCCTTGGGACCTTGCCCTTTCTTGTCACCCAGAGAGTGACATTTGTTGGCTGGAGATTGATAGGAACATTGAGACCTGACTATGACCTGTCCTCAACAACAAAGGATCGGACAGGGAGACATTTTCAACAAACAGCCACACCCCTCCATCACCTTACCTCTAAGAGGGCTTTGCTAAAAGCTTTCAAGGTTGGGGATTACCCGGCATAAGCCACCCATTTCCTTGAATGTCTCAACAACAAATATTTCTCGGCTCCAAAGTCCAATGTTTTGCTGTTGCTTGGCCTCACTGTGCGTCGGGCACACATCCTGGCCTTTGGTTACCAATTATAGCGAGCCAGCCAGGAGGTCTGTGCCCATGGTGTGTTGACTCGATCAGGGGCATCCCCATTTAAAGTTCCCAGCACATGCCAGAGTACATTTGGCTCCAGGATACTGGCAGGGATTCTCCCTGATATGCACTGGCTGGCTTACAGCACGAGGCTGCTTGTCTTGGAGACATGTCCAGAGCAACGGTATACAGTTCATGTCATTTGGGGGTAAGTCGTTCCAGCTTGCACAGGCTGGGAAATAGGTCCACTCCAACTGGGCTGCTCCCCTTAGCGGATGTGAGCCCCTCTGGGTCCATTCCCTCTTGAGAACTGGGCCACTCTGCGTGGGGGCCTCCATCTGGGACTGGGAGTGGAAGTGGAAGTTGACAAAATGCCTTCTCTGGCTTTCTGTCTCTGTGATTGTAGTGTTTATTTGTTCTTCATGTGTTTGTGTGCGTCAATGTGGTGTTAATCACTGCAGTTTGTGCTTTGGTTTGTGGGATCCTGTTTGTGATTCGTACATTGTATGTGTGTGAAACAGCACTTGCATTGAGTACTTGAGACGTCTTTGGTCAGTAACGGAGCTTGCATATGACCACACTAGGTATCGTTCCCTCCTGCATTGTGTTTCAGCTGTGGTGGAACATTGGTTGACATATTCCCTTTTCAGTGGGTAGGAATCTCCCCTTTGGTGCCTGGGAACTGCGATCCCGAGAGACCTTTTGGCATTGCATTTGTCTCTCTGCTATTGGATAACACCTGCTGTGATCCGCAGAGCTCTAGTCCATCTTGCAGTCCGCTAAGGTGCAAGCAAGTTTTTGTTTTTGTTTTTTTTTGTTTTTGTTTTTGTTTTTTTTTTTACATTGCATGGCCAGCATATTCTACAGATTCTGGTGAAACATGGCATCAGATGAATCATTTTCATATCTCCAAAACCAGTCTATGTAAAATATTCAGTTAGAGAAAGTTTGCTCAGTGAGATACTTTTGGTTTTCATAATTCTGACCCTGAGAAAACGAACATATTTCCAGGAGACATGTTGAAGTTAATGAAGCAAATTGAACTTTTCCTCATTTCTTTGCTTTTTCCTTTTTGGCTCTTTCTGCTTCCCAGGTCAGTAGGCATGACAACTGTGGTCGTGATTCCCTATCTTTCAATTTGCATGTTGTTTGTCGTTTTGTTGTTAAAATGAGGGAACGTAGTTCGAAAACACTGAGGATGTTGTTCATCCTCACCCTTTGCTTTGGTCCTCAGGACTGAGAGTTTCTTCTTTGCATGTACTTTTGCATTTGTTTTGTGTGAAAGTGTTGTGGTTATGGGAAACTCAAATGTGTTTCCCCAGCGCACCCCTTTCAGGTGCATTCTCCAGATTTGGGCCATTTTTAGGGAGAAGGCAATTGACATCAACTGCCGAGTTGATGTGTAAATGAGCTCTATTTCACTGAAAGGGAAGCACTTACCAATTCAATACTTCCTCCTCTTGAGAAAATTGGCCTCCATGGATTTCAGGTCCTGATGATCTGGCAAATAGCTAGTACTGAACTGATATCTGGTATGGAAGCTGCCTTAAGCTTCTTGGATTCTGAAGTATAAACCTTCTGCAGTCCCTAGGTTTCTTAGAGATCCAAAAAGACCTCATATCTGTTGCAAATCTGACAGCAAGGACCATAAGTTGAAATGATGACACTTGAAGTCTTTCTAAATGGCCTCTCTAGATTTGGGTAGCTTGAAACTTCACCAAGTTAAGTGGCAAGCATTCCTTGACTCTCCGGGTCATTTCAAAGAGGATAGAGGATTGGAACATTGGATGCTGGGCACATGCAAGACTCCCTACCTTTGCCTACTTAGCAGAAGGTCTCAAAAGCATCCGTTTGCAATCAGAAATGCTGGTATGACATCCAGCTGACAGTTGCTTGCTTCTTGGTTTTCACTAAGTGAAGGTGTTAAGGACTTGAGGATTGTAATCGAAATATGTAATTAAAGCTAATAAACTCATGCAAAGTAACACATTTCAGGATAGAGTAGGAAGGTGGGATAAATGTGTTGGGCCAAAAACCAACATTTGATGCATCATTGGGCTGAAACGAAACTCCACTTCGGGAAATGGATACTGTTATTAAAAGTACGCTTTTCTCAAGGCTGGATTGGGTTCCGCTCTGCCAAGAGAACACGTTTACTTGGAATGCTGCTTTCAATAACATGGTATGTGAACTGTCCTGCCTTTAAGGGATCTCTGTTTGCTTTTAAGATCTCTTCTCACTTTGGAGAAGAAAGAAGAATTCTCTTCAAAGGACTGATGAGCTTATTGAACCAGGTGTTTTGAAATATTTTGTTAACTTTGGATTAGTTGCGGGGCCCTTAAGGCAACTCAAGGAGGACTATTTCAGTCATATATCTGGTATGGAAATTACAGAGAAAACATTGTGAAATGGGGGAGAAGCTTCTCCAATTGCACAGGATGGATACATGTCACACCTGTCGATATTCTAGAAAGGGTACAAAGTTTCTGAAATGCAGGTATGCCTTGGGATAATCGGTCAGCCATGCTGACGGTTACATGAGAGCCACTTGATTAAGCTTCCTTCTCAACACCTTGTCATCCGATCTTTAACCTTGCCTCTTTAAGTGTCTAACAGATAGTTAGGCTGAGGCTTTCCAAAAGTGCTTCAACTTCAAGAAGACTCATACCAATGCATTTTTGACAAACTGAGTAAACAGATGCATATGCTACTAACGTTTATGGATTGGCTTTGGAGTAATGCTGATTTTGATCTGTGTTCTCCCATTAAGGGAAGCTCTTCCCCTCAGCTTCCTAACAACTTACAACAATTTCTTCCCTTCTGCTTCTGCGTGTCTGGATTACCTGCCAGAACGTCTCCCCCAGAGTGCCACCCTCACGCTGCTTTTCAGGCTTATTCTCCTGGATTCCTTATACAAGTTTATATAAGACTTGGATCAAGACTTGGAACGCAGCATTGCTTCCAACTCAGAATGCACTGTAGGGCTATGCTTTCCTCCAGCAGGACGTAGCTAGAGTGGTCGTCACCCCGTTCCCTGAAAGACTTGGGAGAAGATGAACCAGGAATGGAGGTCGAAAGCAAGTCCCCTAAAACAGAGATCCACTGCTGAGTTTATGATTAACCACTCTAGCCAAATCATACCCACATATTCTCCTCAGCGTTGAAGAGGACCAAAGAAAAGGGGGAATTGTACCATAGCCAGCTGAATGCAGCCCTTCCCAGGCAGCCCTTGCTGTGCACTGTGACCCACTGCCCCGTTACCAGGCAATGGTTACCGGGAGACCACTAATGCCAGTGTGACCACCCTGCTCAGCCATTGGTGGGCATTGTAGTGGGCCCCTGCCCCAAGCAAGCCACTGTCTGTCAGCCATCTTTAGTGGGGGCCCTTTTTCTAGGCAGCAGTCAGTGGAGTGCTGCCCCTTCAGACCTGGAGCATGAGGTAAGAGGCAAGTGCCAGCCTTCTCCCCAGCATTCTTCTGCTCTCATGGCCTTGGGCCAGCTGGTGTGATGGGGGGCCAAGAGAACAAGCTGAGGGTGTGTCCTGCAGGGCTCCAGAGCCAAGGCCATGAATGCCCACTGGCCCAGACCAGGCCTTGAGGCAGTGTTGAACCTCTACCACACACCGCCCCTGTGACCCTAAGGGTATGGCTCACAGTCTGGGGTACCTGACCACCACTGTTTGGGTGGCCTGAGGAGCATTAAGACCTGTTGGGTCATGTGCACCCGGCTCCCTCAGGGATGACAGCTAGCAAGGGTCTGGGACCAGGCCCTGAGGGAGCCACCAAGGCAGAGCTGCCTCCTCTGTGAGGCCTGGGCACAGGCGGGAGGACCCAGACCAGCTCCTGGACAAACCCTCCATGGCAGGAGAACCACCACCCCTCCCAGGGACCCCTTTCTCTTAGGTGGGTCTGGACCTCAGAGGGTGAGCCTTGTGCCTTGGGACCTTGCCCTTTCTTGTCACCCAGAGAGTGACATTTGTTGGCTGGAGATTGATAGGAACATTGAGACCTGACTATGACCTGTCCTCAACAACAAAGGATCGGACAGGGAGACATTTTCAACAAACAGCCACACCCCTCCATCACCTTACCTCTAAGAGGGCTTTGCTAAAAGCTTTCAAGGTTGGGGATTACCCGGCATAAGCCACCCATTTCCTTGAATGTCTCAACAACAAATATTTCTCGGCTCCAAAGTCCAATGTTTTGCTGTTGCTTGGCCTCACTGTGCGTCGGGCACACATCCTGGCCTTTGGTTACCAATTATAGCGAGCCAGCCAGGAGGTCTGTGCCCATGGTGTGTTGACTCGATCAGGGGCATCCCCATTTAAAGTTCCCAGCACATGCCAGAGTACATTTGGCTCCAGGATACTGGCAGGGATTCTCCCTGATATGCACTGGCTGGCCTACAGCACGAGGCTGCTTGTCTTGGAGACATGTCCAGAGCAACGGTATACAGTTCATGTCATTTGGGGGTAAGTCGTTCCAGCTTGCACAGGCTGGGAAATAGGTCCACTCCAACTGGGCTGCTCCCCTTAGCGGATGTGAGCCCCTCTGGGTCCATTCCCTCTTGAGAACTGGGCCACTCTGCGTGGGGGCCTCCATCTGGGACTGGGAGTGGAAGTGGAAGTTGACAAAATGCCTTCTCTGGCTTTCTGTCTCTGTGATTGTAGTGTTTATTTGTTCTTCATGTGTTTGTGTGCGTCAATGTGGTGTTAATCACTGCAGTTTGTGCTTTGGTTTGTGGGATCCTGTTTGTGATTCGTACATTGTATGTGTGTGAAACAGCACTTGCATTGAGTACTTGAGACGTCTTTGGTCAGTAACGGAGCTTGCATATGACCACACTAGGTATCGTTCCCTCCTGCATTGTGTTTCAGCTGTGGTGGAACATTGGTTGACATATTCCCTTTTCAGTGGGTAGGAATCTCCCCTTTGGTGCCTGGGAACTGCGATCCTGAGAGACCTTTTGGCATTGCATTTGTCTCTCTGCTATTGGATAACACCTGCTGTGATCCGCAGAGCTCTAGTCCATCTTGCAGTCCGCTAAGGTGCAAGCAAGTTTTTGTTTTTGTTTTTTTTTGTTTTTTTTTGTTTTTTTTTTTTACATTGCATGGCCAGCATATTCTACAGATTCTGGTGAAACATGGCATCAGATGAATCATTTTCATATCTCCAAAACCAGTCTATGTAAAATATTCAGTTAGAGAAAGTTTGCTCAGTGAGATACTTTTGGTTTTCATAATTCTGACCCTGAGAAAACGAACATATTTCCAGGAGACATGTTGAAGTTAATGAAGCAAATTGAACTTTTCCTAATTTCTTTGCTTTTTCCTTTTTGGCTCTTTCTGCTTCCCAGGTCAGTAGGCATGACAACTGTGGTCGTGATTCCCTATCTTTCAATTTGCATGTTGTTTGTCGTTTTGTTGTTAAAATGAGGGAACGTAGTTCGAAAACACTGAGGATGTTGTTCATCCTCACCCTTTGCTTTGGTCCTCAGGACTGAGAGTTTCTTCTTTGCATGTACTTTTGCATTTGTTTTGTGTGAAAGTGTTGTGGTTATGGGAAACTCAAATGTGTTTCCCCAGCGCACCCCTTTCAGGTGCATTCTCCAGATTTGGGCCATTTTTAGGGATAAGGCAATTGACATCAACTGCCGAGTTGATGTGTAAATGAGCTCTATTTCACTGAAAGGGAAGCACTTACCAATTCAATACTTCCTCCTCTTGAGAAAATTGGCCTCCATGGATTTCAGGTCCTGATGATCTGGCAAATAGCTAGTACTGAACTGATATCTGGTATGGAAGCTGCCTTAAGCTTCTTGCATTCTGAAGTATAAACCTTCTGCAGTCCCTAGGTTTCTTAGAGATCCAAAAAGACCTCATATCTGTTGCAAATTTGACAGCAAGGACCATAAGTTGAAATGATGACACTTGAAGTCTTTCTAAATGGCCTCTCTAGATTTGGGTAGCTTGAAACTTCACCAAGTTAAGTGGCAAGCATTCCTTGACTCTCTGGGTCATTTCCAAGAGGATAGAGGATTGGAACATTGGATGCTGGGCACATGCAAGACTCCCTACCTTTGCCTACTTAGCAGAAGGTCTCAAAAGCATCCGTTTGCAATCAGAAATGCTGGTATGACATCCAGCTGACAATTGTTTGCTTCTTGGTTTTCACTAAGTGAAGGTGTTAAGGACTTGAGGATTGTAATCGAAATATGTAATTAAAGCTAATAAACTCATGCAAAGTAACACATTTCAGGATAGAGTAGGAAGGTGGGATAAATGTGTTGAGCCAAAAACCAACATTTGATGCATCATTGGGCTGAAACGAAACTCCACTTCGGGAAATGGATACTGTTATTAAAAATACGTTTTTTTCAAGGCTGGATTGGGTTCCGCTCTGCCAAGAGAACACGTTTACTTGGAATGCTGCTTTCAATAACATGGTATGTGAACTGTCCTGCCTTTAAGGGATCTCTGTTTGCTTTTAAGATCTCTTCTCACTTTGGAGAAGAAAGAAGAATTCTCTTCAAAGGACTGATGAGCTTATTGGACCAGGTGTTTTGAAATATTTTGTTAACTTTGGATTAGTTGCGGGGCCCTTAAGGCAACTCAAGGAGGACTATTTCAGTCGTATATCTGGTATGGAAATTACAGAGAAAACATTGTGAAATGGGGGAGAAGCTTCTCAAATTGCACAGGATGGATACATGTCACACCTGTCGATATTCTAGAAAGGGTACAAAGTTTCTGAAATGCAGGTATGCCTTGGGATAATCGGTCAGCCATGCTGACGGTTACATGAGAGCCACTTGATTAAGCTTCCTTCTCAACACCTTGTCATCCGATCTTTAACCTTGCCTCTTTAAGTGTCTAACAGATAGTTAGGCTGAGGCTTTCCAAAAGTGCTTCAACTTCAAGAAGACTCATACCAATGCATTTTTGACAAACTGAGTAAACAGATGCATATGCTACTAACGTTTATGGATTGGCTTTGGAGTAATGCTGATTTTGATCTGTGTTCTCCCGTTAAGGGAAGCTCTTCCCCTCAGCTTCCTAACAACTTACAACAATTTCTTCCCTTCTGCTTCTGCGTGTCTGGATTACCTGCCAGAACGTCTCCCCCAGAGTGCCACCCTCACGCTGCTTTTCAGGCTTATTCTCCTGGATTCCTTATACAAGTTTATATAAGACTTGGATCAAGACTTGGAACGCAGCATTGCTTCCAACTCAGAATGCACTGTAGGGCTATGCTTTCCTCCAGCAGGACGTAGCTAGAGTGGTCGTCACCCCGTTCCCTGAAAGACTTGGGAGAAGATGAACCAGGAATGGAGGTCGAAAGCAAGTCCCCTAAAACAGAGATCCACTGCTGAGTTTATGATTAACCACTCTAGCCAAATCATACCCACATATTCTCCTCAGGGTTGAAGAGGACCAAAGAAAAGGGGGAATTGTACCATAGCCAGCTGAATGCAGCCCTTCCCAGGCAGCCCTTGCTGTGCACTGTGACCCACTGCCCCGTTACCAGGCAATGGTTACCGGGAGACCACTAATGCCAGTGTGACCACCCTGCTCAGCCATTGGTGGGCATTGTAGTGGGCCCCTGCCCCAAGCAAGCCACTGTCTGTCAGCCATCTTTAGTGGGGGCCCTTTTTCTAGGCAGCAGTCAGTGGAGTGCTGCCCCTTCAGACCTGGAGCATGAGGTAAGAGGCAAGTGCCAGCCTTCTCCCCAGCATTCTTCTGCTCTCATGGCCTTGGGCCAGCTGGTGTGATGGGGGGCCAAGAGAACAGGCTGAGGGTGTGTCCTGCAGGGCTCCAGAGCCAAGGCCATGAATGCCCACTGGCCCAGACCAGGCCTTGAGGCAGTGTTGAACCTCTACCACACACCGCCCCTGTGACCCTAAGGGTATGGCTCACAGTCTGGGGTACCTGACCACCACTGTTTGGGTGGCCTGAGGAGCATTAAGACCTGTTGGGTCATGTGCACCCGGCTCCCTCAGGGATGACAGCTAGCAAGGGTCTGGGACCAGGCCCTGAGGGAGCCACCAAGGCAGAGCTGCCTCCTCTGTGAGGCCTGGGCACTGGCGGGAGGACCCAGACCAGCTCCTGGACAAACCCTCCATGGCAGGAGAACCACCACCCCTCCCAGGGACCCCTTTCTCTTAGGTGGGTCTGGACCTCAGAGGGTGAGCCTTGTGCCTTGGGACCTTGCCCTTTCTTGTCACCCAGAGAGTGACATTTGTTGGCTGGAGATTGATAGGAACATTGAGACCTGACTATGACCTGTCCTCAACAACAAAGGATCGGACAGGGAGACATTTTCAACAAACAGCCACACCCCTCCATCACCTTACCTCTAAGAGGGCTTTGCTAAAAGCTTTCAAGGTTGGGGATTACCCGGCATAAGCCACCCATTTCCTTGAATGTCTCAACAACAAATATTTCTCGGCTCCAAAGTCCAATGTTTTGCTGTTGCTTGGCCTCACTGTGCGTCGGGCACACATCCTGGCCTTTGGTTACCAATTATAGTGAGCCAGCCAGGAGGTCTGTGCCCATGGTGTGTTGATCTCGATCAGGGGCATCCCCATTTAAAGTTCCCAGCACATGCCAGAGTACATTTGGCTCCAGGATACTGGCAGGGATTCTCCCTGATATGCACTGGCTGGCCTACAGCACGAGGCTGCTTGTCTTGGAGACATGTCCAGAGCAACGGTATACAGTTCATGTCATTTGGGGGTAAGTCGTTCCAGCTTGCACAGGCTGGGAAATAGGTCCACTCCAACTGGGCTGCTCCCCTTAGCGGATGTGAGCCCCTCTGGGTCCATTCCCTCTTGAGAACTGGGCCACTCTGCGTGGGGGCCTCCATCTGGGACTGGGAGTGGAAGTGGAAGTTGACAAAATGCCTTCTCTGGCTTTCTGTCTCTGTGATTGTAGTGTTTATTTGTTCTTCATGTGTTTGTGTGCGTCAATGTGGTGTTAATCACTGCAGTTTGTGCTTTGGTTTGTGGGATCCTGTTTGTGATTCGTACATTGTATGTGTGTGAAACAGCACTTGCATTGAGTACTTGAGACGTCTTTGGTCAGTAACGGAGCTTGCATATGACCACACTAGGTATCGTTCCCTCCTGCATTGTGTTTCAGCTGTGGTGGAACATTGGTTGACATATTCCCTTTTCAGTGGGTAGGAATCTCCCCTTTGGTGCCTGGGAACTGCGATCCTGAGAGACCTTTTGGCATTGCATTTGTCTCTCTGCTATTGGATAACACCTGCTGTGATCAGCAGAGCTCTAGTCCATCTTGTAGTCCGCTAAGGTGCAAGCAAGTTTTTGTTTTTTGTTTTTTTTTGTTTTTGTTTTTGTTTTGTTTTTTTTACATTGCATGGCCAGCATATTCTACAGATTCTGGTGAAACATGGCATCAGATGAATCATTTTCATATCTCCAAAACCAGTCTATGTAAAATATTCAGTTAGAGAAAGTTTGCTCAGTGAGATACTTTTGGTTTTCATAATTCTGACCCTGAGAAAACGAACATATTTCCAGGAGACATGTTGAAGTTAATGAAGCAAATTGAACTTTTCCTAATTTCTTTGCTTTTTCCTTTTTGGCTCTTTCTGCTTCCCAGGTCAGTAGGCATGACAACTGTGGTCGTGATTCCCTATCTTTCAATTTGCATGTTGTTTGTCGTTTTGTTGTTAAAATGAGGGAACGTAGTTCGAAAACACTGAGGATGTTGTTCATCCTCACCCTTTGCTTTGGTCCTCAGGACTGAGAGTTTCTTCTTTGCATGTACTTTTGCATTTGTTTTGTGTGAAAGTGTTGTGGTTATGGGAAACTCAAATGTGTTTCCCCAGCACACCCCTTTCAGGTGCATTCTCCAGATTTGGGCCATTTTTAGGGAGAAGGCAATTGACATCAACTGCCGAGTTGATGTGTAAATGAGCTCTATTTCACTGAAAGGGAAGCACTTACCAATTCAATACTTCCTCCTCTTGAGAAAATTGGCCTCCATGGATTTCAGGTCCTGATGATCTGGCAAATAGCTAGTACTGAACTGATATCTGGTATGGAAGCTGCCTTAAGCTTCTTGGATTCTGAAGTATAAACCTTCTGCAGTCCCTAGGTTTCTTAGAGATCCAAAAAGACCTCATATCTGTTGCAAATTTGACAGCAAGGACCATAAGTTGAAATGATGACACTTGAAGTCTTTCTAAATGGCCTCTCTAGATTTGGGTAGCTTGAAACTTCACCAAGTTAAGTGGCAAGCATTCCTTGACTCTCCGGGTCATTTCAAAGAGGATAGAGGATTGGAACATTGGATGCTGGGCACATGCAAGACTCCCTACCTTTGCCTACTTAGCAGAAGGTCTCAAAAGCATCCGTTTGCAATCAGAAATGCTGGTATGACATCCAGCTGACAGTTGCTTGCTTCTTGGTTTTCACTAAGTGAAGGTGTTAAGGACTTGAGGATTGTAATCGAAATATGTAATTAAAGCTAATAAACTCATGCAAAGGAACACATTTCAGGATAGAGTAGGAAGGTGGGATAAATGTGTTGAGCCAAAAACCAACATTTGATGCATCATTGGGCTGAAACGAAACTCCACTTCGGGAAATGGATACTGTTATTAAAAGTACGCTTTTCTCAAGGCTGGATTGGGTTCCGCTCTGCCAAGAGAACACGTTTACTTGGAATGCTGCTTTCAATAACATGGTATGTGAACTGTCCTGCCTTTAAGGGATCTCTGTTTGCTTTTAAGATCTCTTCTCACTTTGGAGAAGAAAGAAGAATTCTCTTCAAAGGACTGATGAGCTTATTGGACCAGGTGTTTTGAAATATTTTGTTAACTTTGGATTAGTTGCGGGGCCCTTAAGGCAACTGAAGGAGGACTATTTCAGTCATATATCTGGTATGGAAATTACAGAGAAAACATTGTGAAATGGGGGAGAAGCTTCTCAGATTGCACAGGATGGATACATGTCACACCTGTCGATATTCTAGAAAGGGTACAAAGTTTCTGAAATGCAGGTATGCCTTGGGATAATTGGTCAGCCCTGCTGACGGTTACATGAGAGCCACTTGATTAAGCTTCCTTCTCAACACCTTGTCATCCGATCTTTAACCTTGCCTCTTTAAGTGTCTAACAGATAGTTAGGCTGAGGCTTTCCAAAAGTGCTTCAACTTCAAGAAGACTCATACCAATGCATTTTTGACAAACTGAGTAAACGGATGCATATGCTACTAACGTTTATGGATTGGCTTTGGAGTAATGCTGCTTTTGATCTGTGTTCTCCCGTTAAGGGAAGCTCTTCCCCTCAGCTTCCTAACAACTTACAACAATTTCTTCCCTTCTGCTTCTGCGTGTCTGGATTACCTGCCAGAACGTCTCCCCCAGAGTGCCACCCTCACGCTGCTTTTCAGGCTTATTCTCCTGGATTCCTTATACAAGTTTATATAAGACTTGGATCAAGACTTGGAACACAGCATTGCTTCCAACTCAGAATGCACTGTAGGGCTATGCTTTCCTCCAGCAGGACGTAGCTAGAGTGGTCGTCACCCCGTTCCCTGAAAGACTTGGGAGAAGATGAACCAGGAATGGAGGTCGAAAGCAAGTCCCCTAAAACAGAGATCCACTGCTGAGTTTATGATTAACCACTCTAGCCAAATCATACCCACATATTCTCCTCAGCGTTGAAGAGGACCAAAGAAAAGGGGGAATTGTACCATAGCCAGCTGAATGCAGCCCTTCCCAGGCAGCCCTTGCTGTGCACTGTGACCCACTGCCCCGTTACCAGGCAATGGTTACCGGGAGACCACTAATGCCAGTGTGACCACCCTGCTCAGCCATTGGTGGGCATTGTAGTGGGCCCCTGCCCCAAGCAAGCCACTGTCTGTCAGCCATCTTTAGTGGGGGCCCTTTTTCTAGGCAGCAGTCAGTGGGGTGCTGCCCCCTCAGACCTGGAGCATGAGGTAAGAGGCAAGTGCCAGCCTTCTCCCCAGCATTCTTCTGCTCGCATGGCCTTGGGCCAGCTGGTGTGATGGGGGGCCAAGAGAACAGGCTGAGGGTGTGTCCTGCAGGGCTCCAGAGCCAAGGCCATGAATGCCCACTGGCCCAGACCAGGCCTTGAGGCAGTGTTGAACCTCTACCACACACCGCCCCTGTGACCCTAAGGGTATGGCTCACAGTCTGGGGTACCTGACCGCCACTGTTTGGGTGGCCTGAGGAGCATTAAGACCTGTTGGGTCATGTGCACCCGGCTCCCTCAGGGATGACAGCTAGCAAGGGTCTGGGACCAGGCCCTGAGGGAGCCACCAAGGCAGAGCTGCCTCCTCTGTGAGGCCTGGGCACTGACAGGAGGACCCAGACCAGCTCCTGGACAAACCCTCCATGGCAGGAGAACCACCACCCCTCCCAGGGACCCCTTTCTCTTAGGTGGGTCTGGACCTCAGAGGGTGAGCCTTGTGCCTTGGGACCTTGCCCTTTCTTGTCACCCAGAGAGTGACATTTGTTGGCTGGAGATTGATAGGAACATTGAGACCTGACTATGACCTGTCCTCAACAACAAAAGATCGGACAGGGAGACATTTTCAACAAACAGCCACACCCCTCCATCACCTTACCTCTAAGAGGGCTTTGCTAAAAGCTTTCAAGGTTGGGGATTACCCGGCATAAGCCACCCATTTCCTTGAATGTCTCAACAACAAATATTTCTCGGCTCCAAAGTCCAATGTTTTGCTGTTGCTTGGCCTCACTGTGCGTCGGGCACACATCCTGGCCTTTGGTTACCAATTATAGCGAGCCAGCCAGGAGGTCTGTGCCCATGGTGTGTTGATCTCGATCAGGGGCATCCCCATTTAAAGTTCCCAGCACATGCCAGAGTACATTTGGCTCCAGGATACTGGCAGGGATTCTCCCTGATATGCACTGGCTGCCCTACAGCACGAGGCTGCTTGTCTTGGAGACATGTCCAGAGCAACGGTATACAGTTCATGTCATTTGGGGGTAAGTCGTTCTAGCTTGCACAGGCTGGGAAATAGGTTCACTCCAACTGGCTGCTCCCCTTAGCGGATGTGAGCCCCTCTGGGTCCATTCCCTCTTGAGAACTGGGCCACTCTGCGTGGGGACCTCCATCTGGGACTGGGAGTGGAAGTGGAAGTTGACAAAATGCCTTCTCTGGCTTTCTGTCTCTGTGATTGTAGTGTTTATTTGTTCTTCATGTGTTTGTGTGCGTCAATGTGGTGTTAATCACTGCAGTTTGTGCTTTGGTTTGTGGGATCCTGTTTGTGATTCGTACATTGTATGTGTGTGAAACAGCACTTGCATTGAGTACTTGAGACCTCTTTGGTCAGTAACGGAGCTTGCATATGACCACACTAGGTATCGTTCCCTCCTGCATTGTGTTTCAGCTGTGGTGGAACATTGGTTGACATATTCCCTTTTCAGTGGGTAGGAATCTCCCCTTTGGTGCCTGGGAACTGCGATCCTGAGAGACCTTTTGGCATTGCATTTGGCTCTCTGCTATTGGATAACACTTGCTGTGATCAGCAGAGCTCTAGTCCATCATGTAGTCCGCTAAGGTGCAAGCAAGTTTTTGTTTTTGTTTTTTTTTGTTTTTGTTTTTGTTTTTTTTTTTACATTGCATGGCCAGCATATTCTACAGATTCTGGTGAAACATGGCATCAGATGAATCATTTTCATATCTCCAAAACCAGTCTATGTAAAATATTCAGTTAGAGAAAGTTTGCTCAGTGAGATACTTTTGGTTTTCATAATTCTGACCCTGAGAAAACGAACATATTTCCAGGAGACATGTTGAAGTTAATGAAGCAAATTGAACTTTTCCTAATTTCTTTGCTTTTTCCTTTTTGGCTCTTTCTGCTTCCCAGGTCAGTAGGCATGACAACTGTGGTCGTGATTCCCTATCTTTCAATTTGCATGTTGTTTGTCGTTTTGTTGTTAAAATGAGGGAACGTAGTTCGAAAACACTGAGGATGTTGTTCATCCTCACCCTTTGCTTTGGTCCTCAGGACTGAGAGTTTCTTCTTTGCATGTACTTTTGCATTTGTTTTGTGTGAAAGTGTTGTGGTTATGGGAAACTCAAATGTGTTTCCCCAGCGCACCCCTTTCAGGTGCATTCTCCAGATTTGGGCCATTTTTAGGGATAAGGCAATTGACATCAACTGACGAGTTGATGTGTAAATGAGCTCTATTTCACTGAAAGGGAAGCACTTACCAATTCAATACTTCCTCCTCTTGAGAAAATTGGCCTCCATGGATTTCAGGTCCTGATGATCTGGCAAATAGCTAGTACTGAACTGATATCTGGTATGGAAGCTGCCTTAAGCTTCTTGGATTCTGAAGTATAAACCTTCTGCAGTCCCTAGGTTGCTTAGAGATCCAAAAAGACCTCATATCTGTTGCAAATTTGACAGCAAGGGCCATAAGTTGAAATGATGACACTTGAAGTCTTTCTAAATGGCCTCTCTAGATTTGGGTAGCTTGAAACTTCACCAAGTTAAGTGGCAAGCATTCCTTGACTCTCCGGGTCATTTCCAAGAGGATAGAGGATTGGAACATTGGATGCTGGGCACATGCAAGACTCCCTACCTTTGCCTACTTAGCAGAAGGTCTCAAAAGCATCCGTTTGCAATCAGAAATGCTGGTATGACATCCAGCTGACAATTGCTTGCTTCTTGGTTTTCACTAAGTGAAGGTGTTAAGGACTTGAGGATTGTAATCGAAATATGTAATTAAAGCTAATAAACTCATGCAAAGGAACACATTTCAGGATAGAGTAGGAAGGTGGGATAAATGTGTTGAGCCAAAAACCAACATTTGATGCATCATTGGGCTGAAACGAAACTCCACTTCGGGAAATGGATACTGTTATTAAAAGTACGTTTTTTTCAAGGCTGGATTGGGTTCCGCTCTGCCAAGAGAACACGTTTACTTGGAATGCTGCTTTCAATAACATGGTATGTGAACTGTCCTGCCTTTAAGGGATCTCTGTTTGCTTTTAAGATCTCTTCTCACTTTGGAGAAGAAAGAAGAATTCTCTTCAAAGGACTGATGAGCTTATTGGACCAGGTGTTTTGAAATATTTTGTTAACTTTGGATTAGTTGCGGGGCCCTTAAGGCAACTCAAGGAGGACTATTTCAGTCGTATATCTGGTATGGAAATTACAGAGAAAACATTGTGAAATGGGGGAGAAGCTTCTCAAATTGCACAGGATGGATACATGTCACACCTGTCGATATTCTAGAAAGGGTACAAAGTTTCTGAAATGCAGGTATGCCTTGGGATAATCGGTCAGCCATGCTGACGGTTACATGAGAGCCACTTGATTAAGCTTCCTTCTCAACCCCTTGTCATGCGATCTCTAACCTTGCCTCTTTAAGTGTCTAACAGATAGTTAGGCTGAGGCTTTCCAAAAGTGCTTCAACTTCAAGAAGACTCATACCAATGCATTTTTGACAAACTGAGTAAACAGATGCATATGCTACTAACGTTTATGGATTGGCTTTGGAGTAATGCTGATTTTGATCTGTGTTCTCCCGTTAAGGGAAGCTCTTCCCCTCAGCTTCCTAACAACTTACAACAATTTCTTCCCTTCTGCTTCTGCGTGTCTGGATTACCTGCCAGAACGTCTCCCCCAGAGTGCCACCCTCACGCTGCTTTTCAGGCTTATTCTCCTGGATTCCTTATACAAGTTTATATAAGACTTGGATCAAGACTTGGAACGCAGCATTGCTTCCAACTCAGAATGCACTGTAGGGCTATGCTTTCCTCCAGCAGGACGTAGCTAGAGTGGTCGTCACCCCGTTCCCTGAAAGACTTGGGAGAAGATGAACCAGGAATGGAGGTTGAAAGCAAGTCCCCTAAAACAGAGATCCACTGCTGAGTTTATGATTAACCACTCTAGCCAAATCATACCCACATATTCTCCTCAGGGTTGAAGAGGACCAAAGAAAAGGGGGAATTGTACCATAGCCAGCTGAATGCAGCCCTTCCCAGGCAGCCCTTGCTGTGCACTGTGACCCACTGCCCCGTTACCAGGCAATGGTTACCGGGAGACCACTAATGCCAGTGTGACCACCCTGCTCAGCCATTGGTGGGCATTGTAGTGGGCCCCTGCCCCAAGCAAGCCACTGTCTGTCAGCCATCTTTAGTGGGGGCCCTTTTTCTAGGCAGCAGTCAGTGGAGTGCTGCCCCTTCAGACCTGGAGCATGAGGTAAGAGGCAAGTGCCAGCCTTCTCCCCAGCATTCTTCTGCTCTCATGGCCTTGGGCCAGCTGGTGTGATGGGGGGCCAAGAGAACAGGCTGAGGGTGTGTCCTGCAGGGCTCCAGAGCCAAGGCCATGAATGCCCACTGGCCCAGACCAGGCCTTGAGGCAGTGTTGAACCTCTACCACACACCACCCCTGTGACCCTAAGGGTATGGCTCACAGTCTGGGGTACCTGACCACCACTGTTTGGGTGGCCTGAGGAGCATTAAGACCTGTTGGGTCATGTGCACCCGGCTCCCTCAGGGATGACAGCTAGCAAGGGTCTGGGACCAGGCCCTGAGGGAGCCACCAAGGCAGAGCTGCCTCCTCTGTGAGGCCTGGGCACTGGCGGGAGGACCCAGACCAGCTCCTGGACAAACCCTCCATGGCAGGAGAACCACCACCCCTCCCAGGGACCCCTTTCTCTTAGGTGGGTCTGGACCTCAGAGGGTGAGCCTTGTGCCTTGGGACCTTGCCCTTTCTTGTCACCCAGAGAGTGACATTTGTTGGCTGGAGATTGATAGGAACATTGAGACCTGACTATGACCTGTCCTCAACAACAAAGGATCGGACAGGGAGACATTTTCAACAAACAGCCACACCCCTCCATCACCTTACCTCTAAGAGGGCTTTGCTAAAAGCTTTCAAGGTTGGGGATTACCCGGCATAAGCCACCCATTTCCTTGAATGTCTCAACAACAAATATTTCTCGGCTCCAAAGTCCAATGTTTTGCTGTTGCTTGGCCTCACTGTGCGTCGGGCACACATCCTGGCCTTTGGTTACCAATTATAGCGAGCCAGCCAGGAGGTCTGTGCCCATGGTGTGTTGATCTCGATCAGGGGCATCCCCATTTAAAGTTCCCAGCACATGCCAGAGTACATTTGGCTCCAGGATACTGGCAGGGATTCTCCCTGATATGCACTGGCTGGCCTACAGCACGAGGCTGCTTGTCTTGGAGACATGTCCAGAGCAACGGTATACAGTTCATGTCATTTGGGGGTAAGTCGTTCCAGCTTGCACAGGCTGGGAAATAGGTCCACTCCAACTGGGCTGCTCCCCTTAGCGGATGTGAGCCCCTCTGAGTCCATTCCCTCTTGAGAACTGGGCCACTCTGCGTGGGGGCCTCCATCTGGGAGTGGGAGTGGAAGTGGAAGTTGACAAAATGCCTTCTCTGGCTTTCTGTCTCTGTGATTGTAGTGTTTATTTGTTCTTCATGTGTTTGTGTGCGTCAATGTGGTGTTAATCACTGCAGTTTGTGCTTTGGTTTGTGGGATCCTGTTTGTGATTCGTACATTGTATGTGTGTGAAACAGCACTTGCATTGAGTACTTGAGACCTCTTTGGTCAGTAACGGAGCTTGCATATGACCACACTAGGTATCGTTCCCTCCTGCATTGTGTTTCAGCTGTGGTAGAACATTGGTTGACATATTCCCTTTTCAGTGGGTAGGAATCTCCCCTTTGGTGCCTGGGAACTGCGATCCTGAGAGACCTTTTGGCATTGCATTTGTCTCTCTGCTATTGGATAACACTTGCTGTGATCAGCAGAGCTCTAGTCCATCATGTAGTCGGCTAAGGTGCAAGCAAGTTTTTGTTGTTGTTTTTTTTTGTTTTTGTTTTTGTTTTTTTTTTTACATTGCATGGCCAGCATATTCTACAGATTCTGGTGAAACATGGCATCAGATGAATCATTTTCATATCTCCAAAACCAGTCTATGTAAAATATTCAGTTAGAGAAAGTTTGCTCAGTGAGATACTTTTGGTTTTCATAATTCTGACCCTGAGAAAACGAACATATTTCCAGGAGACATGTTGAAGTTAATGAAGCAAATTGAACTTTTCCTAATTTCTTTGCTTTTTCCTTTTTGGCTCTTTCTGCTTCCCAGGTCAGTAGGCATGACAACTGTGGTCGTGATTCCCTATCTTTCAATTTGCATGTTGTTTGTCGTTTTGTTGTTAAAATGAGGGAACGTAGTTCGAAAACACTGAGGATGTTGTTCATCCTCACCCTTTGCTTTGGTCCTCAGGACTGAGAGTTTCTTCTTTGCATGTACTTTTGCATTTGTTTTGTGTGAAAGTGTTGTGGTTATGGGAAACTCAAATGTGTTTCCCCAGCACACCCCTTTCAGGTGCATTCTCCAGATTTGGGCCATGTTTAGGGATAAGGCAATTGACATCAACTGCCGAGTTGATGTGTAAATGAGCTCTATTTCACTGAAAGGGAAGCACTTACCAATTCAATACTTCCTCCTCTTGAGAAAATTGGCCTCCATGGATTTCAGGTCCTGATGATCTGGCAAATAGCTAGTACTGAACTGATATCTGGTATGGAAGCTGCCTTAAGCTTCTTGCATTCTGAAGTATAAACCTTCTGCAGTCCCTAGGTTTCTTAGAGATCCAAAAAGACCTCATATCTGTTGCAAATTTGACAGCAAGGACCATAAGTTGAAATGATGACACTTGAAGTCTTTCTAAATGGCCTCTCTAGATTTGGGTAGCTTGAAACTTCACCAAGTTAAGTGGCAAGCATTCCTTGACTCTCCGGGTCATTTCAAAGAGGATAGAGGATTGGAACATTGGATGCTGGGCACATGCAAGACTCCCTACCTTTGCCTACTTAGCAGAAGGTCTCAAAAGCATCCGTTTGCAATCAGAAATGCTGGTATGACATCCAGCTGACAATTGCTTGCTTCTTGGTTTTCACTAAGTGAAGGTGTTAAGGACTTGAGGATTGTAATCGAAATATGTAATTAAAGCTAAGAAACTCATGCAAAGGAACACATTTCAGGATAGAGTAGGAAGGTGGGATAAATGTGTTGAGCCAAAAACCAACATTTGATGCATCATTGGGCTGAAACGAAACTCCACTTCGGGAAATGGATACTGTTATTAAAAATACGTTTTTTTCAAGGCTGGATTGGGTTCCACTCTGCCAAGAGAACACGTTTACTTGGAATGCTGCTTTCAATAACATGGTATGTGAACTGTCCTGCCTTTAAGGGATCTCTGTTTGCTTTTAAGATCTCTTCTCACTTTGGAGAAGAAAGAAGAATTCTCTTCAAAGGACTGATGAGCTTATTGGACCAGGTGTTTTGAAATATTTTGTTAACTTTGGATTAGTTGCGGGGCCCTTAAGGCAACTCAAGGAGGACTATTTCAGTCGTATATCTGGTATGGAAATTACAGAGAAAACATTGTGAAATGGGGGAGAAGCTTCTCCAATTGCACAGGATGGATACATGTCACACCTGTCGATATTCTAGAAAGGGTACAAAGTTTCTGAAATGCAGGTATGCCTTGGGATAATCGGTCAGCCATGCTGACGGTTACATGAGAGCCACTTGATTAAGCTTCCTTCTCAACACCTTGTCATCCGATCTTTAACCTTGCCTCTTTAAGTGTCTAACAGATAGTTAGGCTGAGGCTTTCCAAAAGTGCTTCAACTTCAAGAAGACTCATACCAATGCATTTTTGACAAACTGAGTAAACAGATGCATATGCTACTAACGTTTATGGATTGGCTTTGGAGTAATGCTGCTTTTGATCTGTGTTCTCCCGTTAAGGGAAGCTCTTCCCCTCAGCTTCCTAACAACTTACAACAATTTCTTCCCTTCTGCTTCTGCGTGTCTGGATTACCTGCCAGAACGTCTCCCCCAGAGTGCCACCCTCACGCTGCTTTTCAGGCTTATTCTCCTGGATTCCTTATACAAGTTTATATAAGACTTGGATCAAGACTTGGAACGCAGCATTGCTTCCAACTCAGAATGCACTGTAGGGCTATGCTTTCCTCCAGCAGGACGTAGCTAGAGTGGTCGTCACCCCGTTCCCTGAAAGACTTGGGAGAAGATGAACCAGGAATGGAGGTCGAAAGCAAGTCCCCTAAAACAGAGATCCACTGCTGAGTTTATGATTAACCACTCTAGCCAAATCATACCCACATATTCTCCTCAGGGTTGAAGAGGACCAAAGAAAAGGGGGAATTGTACCATAGCCAGCTGAATGCAGCCCTTCCCAGGCAGCCCTTGCTGTGCACTGTGACCCACTGCCCCGTTACCAGGCAATGGTTACCGGGAGACCACTAATGCCAGTGTGACCACCCTGCTCAGCCATTGGTGGGCATTGTAGTGGGCCCCTGCCCCAAGCAAGCCACTGTCTGTCAGCCATCTTTAGTGGGGGCCCTTTTTCTAGGCAGCAGTCAGTGGAGTGCTGCCCCCTCAGACCTGGAGCATGAGGTAAGAGGCAAGTGCCAGCCTTCTCCCCAGCATTCTTCTGCTCGCATGGCCTTGGGCCAGCTGGTGTGATGGGGGGCCAAGAGAACAGGCTGAGGGTGTGTCCTGCAGGGCTCCAGAGCCAAGGCCATGAATGCCCACTGGCCCAGACCAGGCCTTGAGGCAGTGTTGAACCTCTACCACACACCGCCCCTGTGACCCTAAGGGTATGGCTCACAGTCTGGGGTACCTGACCGCCACTGTTTGGGTGGCCTGAGGAGCATTAAGACCTGTTGGGTCATGTGCACCCGGCTCCCTCAGGGATGACAGCTAGCAAGGGTCTGGGACCAGGCCCTGAGGGAGCCACCAAGGCAGAGCTGCCTCCTCTGTGAGGCCTGGGCACTGGCGGGAGGACCCAGACCAGCTCCTGGACAAACACTCCATGGCAGGAGAACCACCACCGCTCCCAGGGACTCCTTTCTCTTAGGTGGGTCTGGACCTCAGAGGGTGAGCCTTGTGCCTTGGGACCTTGCCCTTTCTTGTCAGCCAGAGAGTGACATTTGTTGGCTGGAGATTGATAGGAACATTGAGACCTGACTATGACCTGTCCTCAACAACAAAGGATCGGACAGGGAGACATTTTCAACAAACAGCCACACCCCTCCATCACCTTACCTCTAAGAGGGCTTTGCTAAAAGCTTTCAAGGTTGGGGATTACCCGGCATAAGCCACCCATTTCCTTGAATGTCTCAACAACAAATATTTCTCGGCTCCAAAGTCCAATGTTTTGCTGTTGCTTGGCCTCACTGTGCGTCGGGCACACATCCTGGCCTTTGGTTACCAATTATAGCGAGCCAGCCAGGAGGTCTGTGCCCATGGTGTGTTGATCTCGATCAGGGGCATCCCCATTTAAAGTTCCCAGCACATGCCAGAGTACATTTGGCTCCAGGATACTGGCAGGGATTCTCCCTGATATGCACTGGCTGGCTTACAGCACGAGGCTGCTTGTCTTGGAGACATGTCCAGAGCAACGGTATACAGTTCATGTCATTTGGGGGTAAGTCGTTCCAGCTTGCACAGGCTGGGAAATAGGTCCACTCCAACTGGGCTGCTCCCCTTAGCGGATGTGAGCCCCTCTGGGTCCATTCCCTCTTGAGAACTGGGCCACTCTGCGTTGAGGCCTCCATCTGGGACTGGGAGTGGAAGTGGAAGTTGACAAAATGCCTTCTCTGGCTTTCTGTCTCTGTGATTGTAGTGTTTATTTGTTCTTCATGTGTTTGTGTGCGTCAATGTGGTGTTAATCACTGCAGTTTGTGCTTTGGTTTGTGGGATCCTGTTTGTGATTCATACATTGTATGTGTGTGAAACAGCACTTGCATTGAGTACTTGAGACGTCTTTGGTCAGTACTGGAGCTTGCATATGACCACACTAGGTATCGTTCCCTCCTGCATTGTGTTTCAGCTGTGGTGGAACATTGGTTGACATATTCCCTTTTCAGTGGGTAGGAATCTCCCCTTTGGTGCCTGGGAACTGCGATCCTGAGAGACCTTTTGGCATTGCATTTGTCTCTCTGCTATTGGATAACACCTGCTGTGATCAGCAGAGCTCTAGTCCATCTTGTAGTCCGCTAAGGTGCAAGCAAGTTTTTGTTTTTTGTTTTTTTTTTGTTTTTTTTTTTTTTTACATTGCATGGCCAGCATATTCTACAGATTCTGGTGAAACATGGCATCAAATGAATCATTTTCATATCTCCAAAACCAGTCTATGTAAAATATTCAGTTAGAGAAAGTTTGCTCAGTGAGATACTTTTGGTTTTCATAATTCTGACCCTGAGAAAACGAACATATTTCCAGGAGACATGTTGAAGTTAATGAAGCAAATTGAACTTTTCCTAATTTCTTTGCTTTTTCCTTTTTGGCTCTTTCTGCTTCCCAGGTCAGTAGGCATGACAACTGTGGTCGTGATTCCCTATCTTTCAATTTGCATGTTGTTTGTCGTTTTGTTGTTAAAATGAGGGAACGTAGTTCGAAAACACTGAGGATGTTGTTCATCCTCACCCTTTGCTTTGGTCCTCAGGACTGAGAGTTTCTTCTTTGCATGTACTTTTGCATTTGTTTTGTGTGAAAGTGTTGTGGTTATGGGAAACTCAAATGTGTTTCCCCAGCACACCCCTTTCAGGTGCATTCTCCAGATTTGGGCCATTTTTAGGGAGAAGGCAATTGACATCAACTGCCGAGTTGATGTGTAAATGAGCTCTATTTCACTGAAAGGGAAGCACTTACCAATTCAATACTTCCTCCTCTTGAGAAAATTGGCCTCCATGGATTTCAGGTCCTGATGATCTGGCAAATAGCTAGTACTGAACTGATATCTGGTATGGAAGCTGCCTTAAGCTTCTTGGATTCTGATGTATAAACCTTCTGCAGTCCCTAGGTTTCTTAGAGATCCAAAAAGACCTCATATCTGTTGCAAATTTGACAGCAAGGACCATAAGTTGAAATGATGACACTTGAAGTCTTTCTAAATGGCCTCTCTAGATTTGGGTAGCTTGAAACTTCACCAAGTTAAGTGGCAAGCATTCCTTGACTCTCCGGGTCATTTCAAAGAGGATAGAGGATTGGAACATTGGATGCTGGGCACATGCAAGACTCCCTACCTTTGCCTACTTAGCACAAGGTCTCAAAAGCATCCGTTTGCAATCAGAAATGCTGGTATGACATCCAGCTGACAATTGCTTGCTTCTTGGTTTTCACTAAGTGAAGGTGTTAAGGACTTGAGGATTGTAATCGAAATATGTAATTAAAGCTAAGAAACTCATGCAAAGGAACACATTTCAGGATAGAGTAGGAAGGTGGGATAAATGTGTTGAGCCAAAAACCAACATTTGATGCATCATTGGGCTGAAACGAAACTCCACTTCGGGAAATGGATACTGTTATTAAAAATACGTTTTTTTCAAGGCTGGATTGGGTTCCGCTCTGCCAAGAGAACACGTTTACTTGGAATGCTGCTTTCAATAACATGGTATGTGAACTGTCCTGCCTTTAAGGGATCTCTGTTTGCTTTTAAGATCTCTTCTCACTTTGGAGAAGAAAGAAGAATTCTCTTCAAAGGACTGATGAGCTTATTGGACCAGGTGTTTTGAAATATTTTGTTAACTTTGGATTAGTTGCGGGGCCCTTAAGGCAACTCAAGGAGGACTATTTCAGTCGTATATCTGGTATGGAAATTACAGAGAAAACATTGTGAAATGGGGGAGAAGCTTCTCAAATTGCACAGGATGGATACATGTCACACCTGTCGATATTCTAGAAAGGGTACAAAGTTTCTGAAATGCAGGTATGCCTTGGGATAATCGGTCAGCCATGCTGACGGTTACATGAGAGCCACTTGATTAAGCTTCCTTCTCAACCCCTTGTCATCCGATCTTTAACCTTGCCTCTTTAAGTGTCTAACAGATAGTTAGGCTGAGGCTTTCCAAAAGTGCTTCAACTTCAAGAAGACTCATACCAATGCAGTTTTGACAAACTGAGTAAACAGATGCATATGCTACTAACTTTTATGGATTGGCTTTGGAGTAATGCTGATTTTGATCTGTGTTCTCCCGTTAAGGGAAGCTCTTCCCCTCAGCTTCCTAACAACTTACAACAATTTCTTCCCTTCTGCTTCTGCGTGTCTGGATTACCTGCCAGAACGTCTCCCCCAGAGTGCCACCCTCACGCTGCTTTTCAGGCTTATTCTCCTGGATTCCTTACACAAGTTTATATAAGACTTGGATCAAGACTTGGAACGCAGCATTGCTTCCAACTCAGAATGCACTGTAGGGCTATGCTTTCCTCCAGCAGGACGTAGCTAGAGTGGTCGTCACCCCGTTCCCTGAAAGACTTGGGAGAAGATGAACCAGGAATGGAGGTCGAAAGCAAGTCCCCTAAAACAGAGATCCACTGCTGAGTTTATGATTAACCACTCTAGCCAAATCATACCCACATATTCTCCTCAGGGTTGAAGAGGACCAAAGAAAAGGGGGAATTGTACCATAGCCAGCTGAATGCAGCCCTTCCCAGGCAGCCCTTGCTGTGCACTGTGACCCACTGCCCCGTTACCAGGCAATGGTTACCGGGAGACCACTAATGCCAGTGTGACCACCCTGCTCAGCCATTGGTGGGCATTGTAGTGGGCCCCTGCCCCAAGCAAGCCACTGTCTGTCAGCCATCTTTAGTGGGGGCCCTTTTTCTAGGCAGCAGTCAGTGGAGTGCTGCCCCTTCAGACCTGGAGCATGAGGTAAGAGGCAAGTGCCAGCCTTCTCCCCAGCATTCTTCTGCTCGCATGGCCTTGGGCCAGCTGGTGTGATGGGGGGCCAAGAGAACAGGCTGAGGGTGTGTCCTGCAGGGCTCCAGAGCCAAGGCCATGAATGCCCACTGGCCCAGACCAGGCCTTGAGGCAGTGTTGAACCTCTACCACACACCGCCCCTGTGACCCTAAGGGTATGGCTCACAGTCTGGGGTACCTGACCGCCACTGTTTGGGTGGCCTGAGGAGCATTAAGACCTGTTGGGTCATGTGCACCCGGCTCCCTCAGGGATGACAGCTAGCAAGGGTCTGGGACCAGGCCCTGAGGGAGCCACCAAGGCAGAGCTGCCTCCTCTGTGAGGCCTGGGCACTGGCGGGAGGACCCAGACCAGCTCCTGGACAAACCCTCCATGGCAGGAGAACCACCACCCCTCCCAGGGACCCCTTTCTCTTAGGTGGGTCTGGACCTCAGAGGGTGAGCCTTGTGCCTTGGGACCTTGCCCTTTCTTGTCAGCCAGAGAGTGACATTTGTTGGCTGGAGATTGATAGGAACATTGAGACCTGACTATGACCTGTCCTCAACAACAAAGGATCGGACAGGGAGACATTTTCAACAAACAGCCACACCCCTCCATCACCTTACCTCTAAGAGGGCTTTGCTAAAAGCTTTCAAGGTTGGGGATTACCCGGCATAAGCCACCCATTTCCTTGAATGTCTCAACAACAAATATTTCTCGGCTCCAAAGTCCAATGTTTTGCTGTTGCTTGGCCTCACTGTGCGTCGGGCACACATCCTGGCCTTTGGTTACCAATTATAGCGAGCCAGCCAGGAGGTCTGTGCCCATGGTGTGTTGATCTCGATCAGGGGCATCCCCATTTAAAGTTCCCAGCACATGCCAGAGTACATTTGGCTCCAGGATACTGGCAGGGATTCTCCCTGATATGCACTGGCTGGCCTACAGCACGAGGCTGCTTGTCTTGGAGACATGTCCAGAGCAACGGTATACAGTTCATGTCATTTGGGGGTAAGTCGTTCCAGCTTGCACAGGCTGGGAAATAGGTTCACTCCAACTGGGCTGCTCCCCTTAGCGGATATGAGCCCCTCTGGGTCCATTCCCTCTTGAGAACTGGGCCACTCTGCGTGGGGGCCTCCATCTGGGAGTGGGAGTGGAAGTGGAAGTTGACAAAATGCCTTCTCTGGCTTTCTGTCTCTGTGATTGTAGTGTTTATTTGTTCTTCATGTGTTTGTGTGCGTCAATGTGGTGTTAATCACTGCAGTTTGTGCTTTGGTTTGTGGGATCCTGTTTGTGATTCGTACATTGTATGTGTGTGAAACAGCACTTGCATTGAGTACTTGAGACGTCTTTGGTCAGTAACGGAGCTTGCATATGACCACACTAGGTATCGTTCCCTCCTGCATTGTGTTTCAGCTGTGGTGGAACATTGGTTGACATATTCCCTTTTCAGTGGGTAGGAATCTCCCCTTTGGTGCCTGGGAACTGCGATCCTGAGAGACCTTTTGGCATTGCATTTGTCTCTCTGCTATTGGATAACACCTGCTGTGATCAGCAGAGCTGTAGTCCATCTTGTAGTCCGCTAAGGTGCAAGCAAGTTTTTTTTTTGTTTTTTTTGTTTTTTTTTTTTTTTTACATTGCATGGCCAGCATATTCTACAGATTCTGGTGAAACATGGCATCAGATGAATCATTTTCATATCTCCAAAACCAGTCTATGTAAAATATTCAGTTAGAGAAAGTTTGCTCAGTGAGATACTTTTGGTTTTCATAATTCTGACCCTGAGAAAACGAACATATTTCCAGGAGACATGTTGAAGTTAATGAAGCAAATTGAACTTTTCCTAATTTCTTTGCTTTTTCCTTTTTGGCTCTTTCTGCTTCCCAGGTCAGTAGGCATGACAACTGTGGTCGTGATTCCCTATCTTTCAATTTGCATGTTGTTTGTCGTTTTGTTGTTAAAATGAGGGAACGTAGTTCGAAAACACTGAGGATGTTGTTCATCCTCACCCTTTGCTTTGGTCCTCAGGACTGAGAGTTTCTTCTTTGCATGTACTTTTGCATTTGTTTTGTGTGAAAGTGTTGTGGTTATGGGAAACTCAAATGTGTTTCCCCAGCGCACCCCTTTCAGGTGCATTCTCCAGATTTGGGCCATTTTTAGGGATAAGGCAATTGACATCAACTGACGAGTTGATGTGTAAATGAGCTCTATTTCACTGAAAGGGAAGCACTTACCAATTCAATACTTCCTCCTCTTGAGAAAATTGGCCTCCATGGATTTCAGGTCCTGATGATCTGGCAAATAGCTAGTACTGAACTGATATCTGGTATGGAAGCTGCCTTAAGCTTCTTGGATTCTGAAGTATAAACCTTCTGCAGTCCCTAGGTTTCTTAGAGATCCAAAAAGACCTCATATCTGTTGCAAATTTGACAGCAAGGACCATAAGTTGAAATGATGACACTTGAAGTCTTTCTAAATGGCCTCTCTAGATTTGGGTAGCTTGAAACTTCACCAAGTTAAGTGGCAAGCATTCCTTGACTCTCCGGGTCATTTCAAAGAGGATAGAGGATTGGAACATTGGATGCTGGGCACATGCAAGACTCCCTACCTTTGCCTACTTAGCAGAAGGTCTCAAAAGCATCCGTTTGCAATCAGAAATGCTGGTATGACATCCAGCTGACAATTGCTTGCTTCTTGGTTTTCACTAAGTGAAGGTGTTAAGGACTTGAGGATTGTAATCGAAATATGTAATTAAAGCTAAGAAACTCATGCAAAGGAACACATTTCAGGATAGAGTAGGAAGGTGGGATAAATGTGTTGAGCCAAAAACCAACATTTGATGCATCATTGGGCTGAAACGAAACTCCACTTCGGGAAATGGATACTGTTATTAAAAGTACGTTTTTTTCAAGGCTGGATTGGGTTCCGCTCTGCCAAGAGAACACGTTTACTTGGAATGCTGCTTTCAATAACATGGTATGTGAACTGTCCTGCCTTTAAGGGATCTCTGTTTGCTTTTAAGATCTCTTCTCACTTTGGAGAAGAAAGAAGAATTCTCTTCAAAGGACTGATGAGCTTATTGGACCAGGTGTTTTGAAATATTTTGTTAACTTTGGATTAGTTGCGGGGCCCTTAAGGCAACTCAAGGAGGACTATTTCAGTCGTATATCTGGTATGGAAATTACAGAGAAAACATTGTGAAATGGGGGAGAAGCTTCTCAAATTGCACAGGATGGATACATGTCACACCTGTCGATATTCTAGAAAGGGTACAAAGTTTCTGAAATGCAGGTATGCCTTGGGATAATCGGTCAGCCATGCTGACGGTTACATGAGAGCCACTTGATTAAGCTTCCTTCTCAACACCTTGTCATCCGATCTTTAACCTTGCCTCTTTAAGTGTCTAACAGATAGTTAGGCTGAGGCTTTCCAAAAGTGCTTCAACTTCAAGAAGACTCATACCAATGCATTTTTGACAAACTGAGTAAACAGATGCATATGCTACTAACGTTTATGGATTGGCTTTGGAGTAATGCTGATTTTGATCTGTGTTCTCCCGTTAAGGGAAGCTCTTCCCCTCAGCTTCCTAACAACTTACAACAATTTCTTCCCTTCTGCTTCTGCGTGTCTGGATTACCTGCCAGAACATCTCCCCCAGAGTGCCACCCTCACGCTGCTTTTCAGGCTTATTCTCCTGGATTCCTTATACAAGTTTATATAAGACTTGGATCAAGACTTGGAACGCAGCATTGCTTCCAACTCAGAATGCACTGTAGGGCTATGCTTTCCTCCAGCAGGACGTAGCTAGAGTGGTCGTCACCCCATTCCCTGAAAGACTTGGGAGAAGATGAACCAGGAATGGAGGTCGAAAGCAAGTCCCCTAAAACAGAGATCCACTGCTGAGTTTATGATTAACCACTCTAGCCAAATCATACCCACATATTCTCCTCAGGGTTGAAGAGGACCAAAGAAAAGGGGGAATTGTACCATAGCCAGCTGAATGCAGCCCTTCCCAGGCAGCCCTTGCTGTGCACTGTGACCCACTGCCCCGTTACCAGGCAATGGTTACCGGGAGACCACTAATGCCAGTGTGACCACCCTGCTCAGCCATTGGTGGGCATTGTAGTGGGCCCCTGCCCCAAGCAAGCCACTGTCTGTCAGCCATCTTTAGTGGGGGCCCTTTTTCTAGGCAGCAGTCAATGGAGTGCTGCCCCCTCAGACCTGGAGCATGAGGTAAGAGGCAAGTGCCAGCCTTCTCCCCAGCATTCTTCTGCTCGCATGGCCTTGGGCCAGCTGGTGTGATGGGGGGCCAAGAGAACAGGCTGAGGGTGTGTCCTGCAGGGCTCCAGAGCCAAGGCCATGAATGCCCACTGGCCCAGACCAGGCCTTGAGGCAGTGTTGAACCTCTACCACACACCGCCCCTGTGACCCTAAGGGTATGGCTCACAGTCTGGGGTACCTGACCGCCACTGTTTGGGTGGCCTGAGGAGCATTAAGACCTGTTGGGTCATGTGCACCCGGCTCCCTCAGGGATGACAGCTAGCAAGGGTCTGGGACCAGGCCCTGAGGGAGCCACCAAGGCAGAGCTGCCTCCTCTGTGAGGCCTGGGCACTGGCGGGAGGACCCAGACCAGCTCCTGGACAAACCCTCCATGGCAGGAGAACCACCACCCCTCCCAGGGACCCCTTTCTCTTAGGTGGGTCTGGACCTCAGAGGGTGAGCCTTGTGCCTTGGGACCTTGCCCTTTCTTGTCACCCAGAGAGTGACATTTGTTGGCTGGAGATTGATAGGAACATTGAGACCTGACTATGACCTGTCCTCAACAACAAAAGATCGGACAGGGAGACATTTTCAACAAACAGCCACACCCCTCCATCACCTTACCTCTAAGAGGGCTTTGCTAAAAGCTTTCAAGGTTGGGGATTACCCGGCATAAGCCACCCATTTCCTTGAATGTCTCAACAACAAATATTTCTCGGCTCCAAAGTCCAATGTTTTGCTGTTGCTTGGCCTCACTGTGCGTCGGGCACACATCCTGGCCTTTGGTTACCAATTATAGCGAGCCAGCCAGGAGGTCTGTGCCCATGGTGTGTTGATCTCGATCAGGGGCATCCCCATTTAAAGTTCCCAGCACATGCCAGAGTACATTTGGCTCCAGGATACTGGCAGGGATTCTCCCTGATATGCACTGGCTGGCCTACAGCACGAGGCTGCTTGTCTTGGAGACATGTCCAGAGCAACGGTATACAGTTCATGTCATTTGGGGGTAAGTCGTTCCAGCTTGCACAGGCTGGGAAATAGGTTCACTCCAACTGGGCTGCTCCCCTTAGCGGATATGAGCCCCTCTGGGTCCATTCCCTCTTGAGAACTGGGCCACTCTGCGTGGGGGCCTCCATCTGGGAGTGGGAGTGGAAGTGGAAGTTGACAAAATGCCTTCTCTGGCTTTCTGTCTCTGTGATTGTAGTGTTTATTTGTTCTTCATGTGTTTGTGTGCGTCAATGTGGTGTTAATCACTGCAGTTTGTGCTTTGGTTTGTGGGATCCTGTTTGTGATTCGTACATTGTATGTGTGTGAAACAGCACTTGCATTGAGTACTTGAGACGTCTTTGGTCAGTAACGGAGCTTGCATATGACCACACTAGGTATCGTTCCCTCCTGCATTGTGTTTCAGCTGTGGTGGAACATTGGTTGACATATTCCCTTTTCAGTGGGTAGGAATCTCCCCTTTGGTGCCTGGGAACTGCGATCCTGAGAGACCTTTTGGCATTGCATTTGTCTCTCTGCTATTGGATAACACCTGCTGTGATCAGCAGAGCTCTAGTCCATCTTGTAGTCCGCTAAGGTGCAAGCAAGTTTTTTTTTTGTTTTTTTTTTTTTTTTTTTTTTTTTACATTGCATGGCCAGCATATTCTACAGATTCTGGTGAAACATGGCATCAGATGAATCATTTTCATATCTCCAAAACCAGTCTATGTAAAATATTCAGTTAGAGAAAGTTTGCTCAGTGAGATACTTTTGGTTTTCATAATTCTGACCCTGAGAAAACGAACATATTTCCAGGAGACATGTTGAAGTTAATGAAGCAAATTGAACTTTTCCTAATTTCTTTGCTTTTTCCTTTTTGGCTCTTTCTGCTTCCCAGGTCAGTAGGCATGACAACTGTGGTCGTGATTCCCTATCTTTCAATTTGCATGTTGTTTGTCGTTTTGTTGTTAAAATGAGGGAACGTAGTTCGAAAACACTGAGGATGTTGTTCATCCTCACCCTTTGCTTTGGTCCTCAGGACTGAGAGTTTCTTCTTTGCATGTACTTTTGCATTTGTTTTGTGTGAAAGTGTTGTGGTTATGGGAAACTCAAATGTGTTTCCCCAGCGCACCCCTTTCAGGTGCATTCTCCAGATTTGGGCCATTTTTAGGGAGAAGGCAATTGACATCAACTGCCGAGTTGATGTGTAAATGAGCTCTATTTCACTGAAAGGGAAGCACTTACCAATTCAATACTTCCTCCTCTTGAGAAAATTGGCCTCCATGGATTTCAGGTCCTGATGATCTGGCAAATAGCTAGTACTGAACTGATATCTGGTATGGAAGCTGCCTTAAGCTTCTTGGATTCTGAAGTATAAACCTTCTGCAGTCCCTAGGTTTCTTAGAGATCCAAAAAGACCTCATATCTGTTGCAAATTTGACAGCAAGGACCATAAGTTGAAATGATGACACTTGAAGTCTTTCTAAATGGCCTCTCTAGATTTGGGTAGCTTGAAACTTCACCAAGTTAAGTGGCAAGCATTCCTTGACTCTCCGGGTCATTTCAAAGAGGATAGAGGATTGGAACATTGGATGCTGGGCACATGCAAGACTCCCTACCTTTGCCTACTTAGCAGAAGGTCTCAAAAGCATCCGTTTGCAATCAGAAATGCTGGTATGACATCCAGCTGACAATTGCTTGCTTCTTGGTTTTCACTAAGTGAAGGTGTTAAGGACTTGAGGATTGTAATCGAAATATGTAATTAAAGCTAATAAACTCATGCAAAGGAACACATTTCAGGATAGAGTAGGAAGGTGGGATAAATGTGTTGAGCCAAAAACCAACATTTGATGCATCATTGGGCTGAAACGAAACTCCACTTCGGGAAATGGATACTGTTATTAAAAATACGTTTTTTTCAAGGCTGGATTGGGTTCCGCTCTGCCAAGAGAACACGTTTACTTGGAATGCTGCTTTCAATAACATGGTATGTGAACTGTCCTGCCTTTAAGGGATCTCTGTTTGCTTTTAAGATCTCTTCTCACTTTGGAGAAGAAAGAAGAATTCTCTTCAAAGGACTGATGAGCTTATTGGACCAGGTGTTTTGAAATATTTTGTTAACTTTGGATTAGTTGCGGGGCCCTTAAGGCAACTCAAGGAGGACTATTTCAGTCGTATATCTGGTATGGAAATTACAGAGAAAACATTGTGAAATGGGGGAGAAGCTTCTCAAATTGCACAGGATGGATACATGTCACACCTGTCGATATTCTAGAAAGGGTACAAAGTTTCTGAAATGCAGGTATGCCTTGGGATAATCGGTCAGCCATGCTGACGGTTACATGAGAGCCACTTGATTAAGCTTCCTTCTCAACCCCTTGTCATCCGATCTTTAACCTTGCCTCTTTAAGTGTCTAACAGATAGTTAGGCTGAGGCTTTCCAAAAGTGCTTCAACTTCAAGAAGACTCATACCAATGCATTTTTGACAAACTGAGTAAACAGATGCATATGCTACTAACGTTTATGGATTGGCTTTGGAGTAATGCTGATTTTGATCTGTGTTCTCCCGTTAAGGGAAGCTCTTCCCCTCAGCTTCCTAACAACTTACAACAATTTCTTCCCTTCTGCTTCTGCGTGTCTGGATTACCTGCCAGAACGTCTCCCCCAGAGTGCCACCCTCACGCTGCTTTTCAGGCTTATTCTCCTGGATTCCTTACACAAGTTTATATAAGACTTGGATCAAGACTTGGAACGCAGCATTGCTTCCAACTCAGAATGCACTGTAGGGCTATGCTTTCCTCCAGCAGGACGTAGCTAGAGTGGTCGTCACCCCATTCCCTGAAAGACTTGGGAGAAGATGAACCAGGAATGGAGGTCGAAAGCAAGTCCCCTAAAACAGAGATCCACTGCTGAGTTTATGATTAACCACTCTAGCCAAATCATACCCACATATTCTCCTCAGGGTTGAAGAGGACCAAAGAAAAGGGGGAATTGTACCATAGCCAGCTGAATGCAGCCCTTCCCAGGCAGCCCTTGCTGTGCACTGTGACCCACTGCCCCGTTACCAGGCAATGGTTACCGGGAGACCACTAATGCCAGTGTGACCACCCTGCTCAGCCATTGGTGGGCATTGTAGTGGGCCCCTGCCCCAAGCAAGCCACTGTCTGTCAGCCATCTTTAGTGGGGGCCCTTTTTCTAGGCAGCAGTCAGTGGAGTGCTGCCCCCTCAGACCTGGAGCATGAGGTAAGAGGCAAGTGCCAGCCTTCTCCCCAGCATTCTTCTGCTCGCATGGCCTTGGGCCAGCTGGTGTGATGGGGGGCCAAGAGAACAGGCTGAGGGTGTGTCCTGCAGGGCTCCAGAGCCAAGGCCATGAATGCCCACTGGCCCAGACCAGGCCTTGAGGCAGTGTTGAACCTCTACCACACACCGCCCCTGTGACCCTAAGGGTATGGCTCACAGTCTGGGGTACCTGACCGCCACTGTTTGGGTGGCCTGAGGAGCATTAAGACCTGTTGGGTCATGTGCACCCGGCTCCCTCAGGGATGACAGCTAGCAAGGGTCTGGGACCAGGCCCTGAGGGAGCCACCAAGGCAGAGCTGCCTCCTCTGTGAGGCCTGGGCACTGGCGGGAGGACCCAGACCAGCTCCTGGACAAACACTCCATGGCAGGAGAACCACCACCCCTCCCAGGGACCCCTTTCTCTTAGGTGGGTCTGGACCTCAGAGGGTGAGCCTTGTGCCTTGGGACCTTGCCCTTTCTTGTCACCCAGAGAGTGACATTTGTTGGCTGGAGATTGATAGGAACATTGAGACCTGACTATGACCTGTCCTCAACAACAAAGGATCGGACAGGGAGACATTTTCAACAAACAGCCACACCCCTCCATCACCTTACCTCTAAGAGGGCTTTGCTAAAAGCTTTCAAGGTTGGGGATTACCCGGCATAAGCCACCCATTTCCTTGAATGTCTCAACAACAAATATTTCTCGGCTCCAAAGTCCAATGTTTTGCTGTTGTTTGGCCTCACTGTGCGTCGGGCACACATCCTGGCCTTTGGTTACCAATTATAGCGAGCCAGCCAGGAGGTCTGTGCCCATGGTGTGTTGACTCGATCAGGGGCATCCCCATTTAAAGTTCCCAGCACATGCCAGAGTACATTTGGCTCCAGGATACTGGCAGGGATTCTCCCTGATATGCACTGGCTGGCCTACAGCACGAGGCTGCTTGTCTTGGAGACATGTCCAGAGCAACGGTATACAGTTCATGTCATTTGGGGGTAAGTCGTTCCAGCTTGCACAGGCTGGGAAATAGGTCCACTCCAACTGGGCTGCTCCCCTTAGCGGATGTGAGCCCCTCTGGGTCCATTCCCTCTTGAGAACTGGGCCACTCTGCGTGGGGGCCTCCATCTGGGACTGGGAGTGGAAGTGGAAGTTGACAAAATGCCTTCTCTGGCTTTCTGTCTCTGTGATTGTAGTGTTTATTTGTTCTTCATGTGTTTGTGTGCGTCAATGTGGTGTTAATCACTGCAGTTTGTGCTTTGGTTTGTGGGATCCTGTTTGTGATTCGTACATTGTATGTGTGTGAAACAGCACTTGCATTGAGTACTTGAGATGTCTTTGGTCAGTAACGGAGCTTGCATATGACCACACTAGGTATCGTTCCCTCCTGCATTTTGTTTCATCTGTGGTGGAACATTGGTTGACATATTCCCTTTTCAGTGGGTAGGAATCTCCCCTTTGGTGCCTGGGAACTGCGATCCTGAGAGACCTTTTGGCATTGCATTTGTCTCTCTGCTATTGGATAACACTTGCTGTGATCAGCAGAGCTCTAGTCCATCTTGTAGTCCGCTAATGTGCAAGCAAGTTTTTGTTTTTTGTTTTTTTTTGTTTTTGTTTTTGTTTTGTTTTTTTTACATTGCATGGCCAGCATATTCTACAGATTCTGGTGAAACATGGCATCAGATGAATCATTTTCATATCTCCAAAACCAGTCTATGTAAAATATTCAGTTAGAGAAAGTTTGCTCAGTGAGATACTTTTGGTTTTCATAATTCTGACCCTGAGAAAACGAACATATTTCCAGGAGACATGTTGAAGTTAATGAAGCAAATTGAACTTTTCCTAATTTCTTTGCTTTTTCCTTTTTGGCTCTTTCTGCTTCCCAGGTCAGTAGGCATGACAACTGTGGTCGTGATTCCCTATCTTTCAATTTGCATGTTGTTTGTCGTTTTGTTGTTAAAATGAGGGAACGTAGTTCGAAAACACTGAGGATGTTGTTCATCCTCACCCTTTGCTTTGGTCCTCAGGACTGAGAGTTTCTTCTTTGCATGTACTTTTGCATTTGTTTTGTGTGAAAGTGTTGTGGTTATGGGAAACTCAAATGTGTTTCCCCAGTGCACCCCTTTCAGGTGCATTCTCCAGATTTGGACCATGTTTAGGGCGAAGGCAATTGACATCAACTGCCGAGTTGATGTGTAAATGAGCTCTATTTCACTGAAAGGGAAGCACTTACCAATTCAATACTTCCTCCTCTTGAGAAAATTGGCCTCCATGGATTTCAGGTCCTGATGATCTGGCAAATAGCTAGTACTGAACTGATATCTGGTATGGAAGCTGCCTTAAGCTTCTTGGATTCTGAAGTATAAACCTTCTGCGGTCCCTAGGTTTCTTAGAGATCCAAAAAGACCTCATATCTGTTGCAAATTTGACAGCAAGGACCATAAGTTGAAATGATGACACTTGAAGTCTTTCTAAATGGCCTCTCTAGATTTGGGTAGCTTGAAACTTCACCAAGTTAAGTGGCAAGCATTCCTTGACTCTCCGGGTCATTTCAAAGAGGATAGAGGATTGGAACATTGGATGCTGGGCACATGCAAGACTCCCTACCTTTGCCTACTTAGCAGAAGGTCTCAAAAGCATCCGTTTGCAATCAGAAATGCTGGTATGACATCCAGCTGACAATTGCTTGCTTCTTGGTTTTCACTAAGTGAAGGTGTTAAGGACTTGAGGATTGTAATCGAAATATGTAATTAAAGCTAATAAACTCATGCAAAGGAACACATTTCAGGATAGAGTAGGAAGGTGGGATAAATGTGTTGAGCCAAAAACCAACATTTGATGCATCATTGGGCTGAAACGAAACTCCACTTCGGGAAATGGATACTGTTATTAAAAATACGTTTTTTTCAAGGCTGGATTGGGTTCCGCTCTGCCAAGAGAACACGTTTACTTGGAATGCTGCTTTCAATAACATGGTATGTGAACTGTCCTGCCTTTAAGGGATCTCTGTTTGCTTTTAAGATCTCTTCTCACTTTGGAGAAGAAAGAAGAATTCTCTTCAAAGGACTGATGAGCTTATTGGACCAGGTGTTTTGAAATATTTTGTTAACTTTGGATTAGTTGCGGGGCCCTTAAGGCAACTCAAGGAGGACTATTTCAGTCGTATATCTGGTATGGAAATTACAGAGAAAACATTGTGAAATGGGGGAGAAGCTTCTCAAATTGCACAGGATGGATACATGTCACACCTGTTGATATTCTAGAAAGGGTACAAAGTTTCTGAAATGCAGGTATGCCTTGGGATAATCGGTCAGCCCTGCTGACGGTTACATGAGAGCCACTTGATTAAGCTTTCTTCTCAACCCCTTGTCATCCGATCTTTAACCTTGCCTCTTTAAGTGTCTAACAGATAGTTAGGCTGAGGCTTTCCAAAAGTGCTTCAACTTCAAGAAGACTCATACCAATGCATTTTTGACAAACTGAGTAAACAGATGCATATGATACTAACGTTTATGGATTGGCTTTGGAGTAATGCTGCTTTTGATCTGTGTTCTCCCGTTAAGGGAAGCTCTTCCCCTCAGCTTCCTAACAACTTACAACAATTTCTTCCCTTCTGCTTCTGCGTGTCTGGATTTCCTGCCAGAACGTCTCCCCCAGAGTGCCACCCTCACGCTGCTTTTCAGGCTTATTCTCCTGGATTCCTTATACAAGTTTATATAAGACTTGGATCAAGACTTGGAACGCAGCATTGCTTCCAACTCAGAATGCACTGTAGGGCTATGCTTTCCTCCAGCAGGACATAGCTAGAGTGGTCGTCACCCCGTTCCCTGAAAGACTTGGGAGAAGATGAACCAGGAATGGAGGTCGAAAGCAAGTCCCCTAAAACAGAGATCCACTGCTGAGTTTATGATTAACCACTCTAGCCAAATCATACCCACATATTCTCCTCAGGGTTGAAGAGGACCAAAGAAAAGGGGGAATTGTACCATAGCCAGCTGAATGCAGCCCTTCCCAGGCAGCCCTTGCTGTGCACTGTGACCCACTGCCCCGTTACCAGGCAATGGTTACCGGGAGACCACTAATGCCAGTGTGACCACCCTGCTCAGCCATTGGTGGGCATTGTAGTGGGCCCCTGCCCCAAGCAAGCCACTGTCTGTCAGCCATCTTTAGTGGGGGCCCTTTTTCTAGGCAGCAGTCAGTGGAGTGCTGCCCCTTCAGACCTGGAGCATGAGGTAAGAGGCAAGTGCCAGCCTTCTCCCCAGCATTCTTCTGCTCGCATGGCCTTGGGCCAGCTGGTGTGATGGGGGGCCAAGAGAACAGGCTGAGGGTGTGTCCTGCAGGGCTCCAGAGCCAAGGCCATGAATGCCCACTGGCCCAGACCAGGCCTTGAGGCAGTGTTGAACCTCTACCACACACCGCCCCTGTGACCCTAAGGGTATGGCTCACAGTCTGGGGTACCTGACCGCCACTGTTTGGGTGGCCTGAGGAGCATTAAGACCTGTTGGGTCATGTGCACCCGGCTCCCTCAGGGATGACAGCTAGCAAGGGTCTGGGACCAGGCCCTGAGGGAGCCACCAAGGCAGAGCTGCCTCCTCTGTGAGGCCTGGGCACTGGCGGGAGGACCCAGACCAGCTCCTGGACAAACCCTCCATGGCAGGAGAACCACCACCCCTCCCAGGGACTCCTTTCTCTTAGGTGGGTCTGGACCTCAGAGGGTGAGCCTTGTGCCTTGGGACCTTGCCCTTTCTTGTCACCCAGAGAGTGACATTTGTTGGCTGGAGATTGATAGGAACATTGAGACCTGACTATGACCTGTCCTCAACAACAAAGGATCGGACAGGGAGACATTTTCAACAAACAGCCACACCCCTCCATCACCTTACCTCTAAGAGGGCTTTGCTAAAAGCTTTCAAGGTTGGGGATTACCCGGCATAAGCCACCCATTTCCTTGAATGTCTCAACAACAAATATTTCTCGGCTCCAAAGTCCAATGTTTTGCTGTTGCTTGGCCTCACTGTGCGTCGGGCACACATCCTGGCCTTTGGTTACCAATTATAGCGAGCCAGCCAGGAGGTCTGTGCCCATGGTGTGTTGATCTCGATCAGGGGCATCCCCATTTAAAGTTCCCAGCACATGCCAGAGTACATTTGGCTCCAGGATACTGGCAGGGATTCTCCCTGATATGCACTGGCTGCCCTACAGCACGAGGCTGCTTGTCTTGGAGACATGTCCAGAGCAACGGTATACAGTTCATGTCATTTGGGGGTAAGTCGTTCCAGCTTGCACAGGCTGGGAAATAGGTCCACTCCAACTGGGCTGCTCCCCTTAGCGGATGTGAGCCCCTCTGGGTCCATTCCCTCTTGAGAACTGGGCCACTCTGCGTGGGGGCCTCCATCTGGGACTGGGAGTGGAAGTGGAAGTTGACAAAATGCCTTCTCTGGCTTTCTGTCTCTGTGATTGTAGTGTTTATTTGTTCTTCATGTGTTTGTGTGCGTCAATGTGGTGTTAATCACTGCAGTTTGTGCTTTGGTTTGTGGGATCCTGTTTGTGATTCGTACATTGTATGTGTGTGAAACAGCACTTGCATTGAGTACTTGAGACGTCTTTGGTCAGTAACGGAGCTTGCATATGACCACACTAGGTATCGTTCCCTCCTGCATTGTGTTTCAGCTGTGGTGGAACATTGGTTGACATATTCCCTTTTCAGTGGGTAGGAATCTCCCCTTTGGTGCCTGGGAACTGCGATCCTGAGAGACCTTTTGGCATTGCATTTGTCTCTCTGCTATTGGATAACACCTGCTGTGATCAGCAGAGCTCTAGTCCATCTTGTAGTCCGCTAAGGTGCAAGCAAGTTTTTGTTTTTTTTTGTTTTTTTTTTTTTTTACATTGCATGGCCAGCATATTCTACAGATTCTGGTGAAACATGGCATCAAATGAATCATTTTCATATCTCCAAAACCAGTCTATGTAAAATATTCAGTTAGAGAAAGTTTGCTCAGTGAGATACTTTTGGTTTTCATAATTCTGACCCTGAGAAAACGAACATATTTCCAGGAGACATGTTGAAGTTAATGAAGCAAATTGAACTTTTCCTAATTTCTTTGCTTTTTCCTTTTTGGCTCTTTCTGCTTCCCAGGTCAGTAGGCATGACAACTGTGGTCGTGATTCCCTATCTTTCAATTTGCATGTTGTTTGTCATTTTGTTGTTAAAATGAGGGAACGTAGTTCGAAAACACTGAGGATGTTGTTCATCCTCACCCTTTGCTTTGGTCCTCAGGACTGAGAGTTTCTTCTTTGCATGTACTTTTGCATTTGTTTTGTGTGAAAGTGTTGTGGTTATGGGAAACTCAAATGTGTTTCCCCAGTGCACCCCTTTCAGGTGCATTCTCCAGATTTGGGCCATGTTTAGGGATAAGGCAATTGACATCAACTGCCGAGTTGATGTGTAAATGAGCTCTATTTCACTGAAAGGGAAGCACTTACCAATTCAATACTTCCTCCTCTTGAGAAAATTGGCCTCCATGGATTTCAGGTCCTGATGATCTGGCAAATAGCTAGTACTGAACTGATATCTGGTATGGAAGCTGCCTTAAGCTTCTTGGATTCTGAAGTATAAACCTTCTGCGGTCCCTAGGTTTCTTAGAGATCCAAAAAGACCTCATATCTGTTGCAAATTTGACAGCAAGGACCATAAGTTGAAATGATGACACTTGAAGTCTTTCTAAATGGCCTCTCTAGATTTGGGTAGCTTGAAACTTCACCAAGTTAAGTGGCAAGCATTCCTTGACTCTCCGGGTCATTTCAAAGAGGATAGAGGATTGGAACATTGGATGCTGGGCACATGCAAGACTCCCTACCTTTTCCTACTTAGCAGAAGGTCTCAAAAGCATCCGTTTGCAATCAGAAATGCTGGTATGACATCCAGCTGACAATTGCTTGCTTCTTGGTTTTCACTAAGTGAAGGTGTTAAGGACTTGAGGATTGTAATCGAAATATATAATTAAAGCTAATAAACTCATGCAAAGGAACACATTTCAGGATAGAGTAGGAAGGTGGGATAAATGTGTTGAGCCAAAAACCAACATTTGATGCATCATTGGGCTGAAACGAAACTCCACTTCGGGAAATGGATACTGTTATTAAAAGTACGTTTTTCTCAAGGCTGGATTGGGTTCCGCTCTGCCAAGAGAACACGTTTACTTGGAATGCTGCTTTCAATAACATGGTATGTGAACTGTCCTGCCTTTAAGGGATCTCTGTTTGCTTTTAAGATCTCTTCTCACTTTGGAGAAGAAAGAAGAATTCTCTTCAAAGGACTGATGAGCTTATTGGACCAGGTGTTTTGAAATATTTTGTTAACTTTGGATTAGTTGTGGGGCCCTTAAGGCAACTCAAGGAGGACTATTTCAGTCGTATATCTGGTATGGAAATTACAGAGAAAACATTGTGAAATGGGGGAGAAGCTTCTCAAATTGCACAGGATGGATACATGTCACACCTGTTGATATTCTAGAAAGGGTACAAAGTTTCTGAAATGCAGGTATGCCTTGGGATAATCGGTCAGCCCTGCTGACGGTTACATGAGAGCCACTTGATTAAGCTTCCTTCTCAACCCCTTGTCATCCGATCTTTAACCTTGCCTCTTTAAGTGTCTAACAGATAGTTAGGCTGAGGCTTTCCAAAAGTGCTTCAACTTCAAGAAGACTCATACCAATGCATTTTTGACAAACTGAGTAAACAGATGCATATGATACTAACGTTTATGGATTGGCTTTGGAGTAATGCTGCTTTTGATCTGTGTTCTCCCGTTAAGGGAAGCTCTTCCCCTCAGCTTCCTAACAACTTACAACAATTTCTTCCCTTCTGCTTCTGCGTGTCTGGATTTCCTGCCAGAACGTCTCCCCCAGAGTGCCACCCTCACGCTGCTTTTCAGGCTTATTCTCCTGGATTCCTTATACAAGTTTATATAAGACTTGGATCAAGACTTGGAACGCAGCATTGCTTCCAACTCAGAATGCACTGTAGGGCTATGCTTTCCTCCAGCAGGACGTAGCTAGAGTGGTCGTCACCCCGTTCCCTGAAAGACTTGGGAGAAGATGAACCAGGAATGGAGGTCGAAAGCAAGTCCCCTAAAACAGAGATCCACTGCTGAGTTTATGATTAACCACTCTAGCCAAATCATACCCACATATTCTCCTCAGGGTTGAAGAGGACCAAAGAAAAGGGGGAATTGTACCATAGCCAGCTGAATGCAGCCCTTCCCAGGCAGCCCTTGCTGTGCACTGTGACCCACTGCCCCGTTACCAGGCAATGGTTACCGGGAGACCACTAATGCCAGTGTGACCACCCTGCTCAGCCATTGGTGGGCATTGTAGTGGGCCCCTGCCCCAAGCAAGCCACTGTCTGTCAGCCATCTTTAGTGGGGGCCCTTTTTCTAGGCAGCAGTCAGTGGAGTGCTGCCCCTTCAGACCTGGAGCATGAGGTAAGAGGCAAGTGCCAGCCTTCTCCCCAGCATTCTTCTGCTCGCATGGCCTTGGGCCAGCTGGTGTGATGGGGGGCCAAGAGAACAGGCTGAGGGTGTGTCCTGCAGGGCTCCAGAGCCAAGGCCATGAATGCCCACTGGCCCAGACCAGGCCTTGAGGCAGTGTTGAACCTCTACCACACACCGCCCCTGTGACCCTAAGGGTATGGCTCACAGTCTGGGGTACCTGACCGCCACTGTTTGGGTGGCCTGAGGAGAATTAAGACCTGTTGGGTCATGTGCACCCGGCTCCCTCAGGGATGACAGCTAGCAAGGGTCTGGGACCAGGCCCTGAGGGAGCCACCAAGGCAGAGCTGCCTCCTCTGTGAGGCCTGGGCACTGGCGGGAGGACCCAGACCAGCTCCTGGACAAACCCTCCATGGCAGGAGAACCACCACTGCTCCCAGGGACTCCTTTCTCTTAGGTGGGTCTGGACCTCAGAGGGTGAGCCTTGTGCCTTGGGACCTTGCCCTTTCTTGTCACCCAGAGAGTGACATTTGTTGGCTGGAGATTGATAGGAACATTGAGACCTGACTATGACCTGTCCTCAACAACAAAGGATCGGACAGGGAGACATTTTCAACAAACAGCCACACCCCTCCATCACCTTACCTCTAAGAGGGCTTTGCTAAAAGCTTTCAAGGTTGGGGATTACCCGGCATAAGCCACCCATTTCCTTGAATGTCTCAACAACAAATATTTCTCGGCTCCAAAGTCCAATGTTTTGCTGTTGCTTGGCCTCACTGTGCGTCGGGCACACATCCTGGCCTTTGGTTACCAATTATAGCGAGCCAGCCAGGAGGTCTGTGCCCATGGTGTGTTGATCTCGATCAGGGGCATCCCCATTTAAAGTTCCCAGCACATGCCAGAGTACATTTGGCTCCAGGATACTGGCAGGGATTCTCCCTGATATGCACTGGCTGGCCTACAGCACGAGGCTGCTTGTCTTGGAGACATGTCCAGAGCAACGGTATACAGTTCATGTCATTTGGGGGTAAGTCGTTCCAGCTTGCACAGGCTGGGAAATAGGTCCACTCCAACTGGGCTGCTCCCCTTAGCGGATGTGAGCCCCTCTGGGTCCATTCCCTCTTGAGAACTGGGCCACTCTGCGTGGGGGCCTCCATCTGGGACTGGGAGTGGAAGTGGAAGTTGACAAAATGCCTTCTCTGGCTTTCTGTCTCTGTGATTGTAGTGTTTATTTGTTCTTCATGTGTTTGTGTGCGTCAATGTGGTGTTAATCACTGCAGTTTGTGCTTTGGTTTGTGGGATCCTGTTTGTGATTCGTACATTGTATGTGTGTGAAACAGCACTTGCATTGAGTACTTGAGACGTCTTTGGTCAGTAACGGAGCTTGCATATGACCACACTAGGTATCGTTCCCTCCTGCATTGTGTTTCAGCTGTGGTGGAACATTGGTTGACATATTCCCTTTTCAGTGGGTAGGAATCTCCCCTTTGGTGCCTGGGAACTGCGATCCTGAGAGACCTTTTGGCATTGCATTTGTCTCTCTGCTATTGGATAACACCTGCTGTGATCAGCAGAGCTCTAGTCCATCTTGTAGTCCGCTAAGGTGCAAGCAAGTTTTTGTTTTTTTTTTTTTTTTTTTTTTTTTTTTACATTGCATGGCCAGCATATTCTACAGATTCTGGTGAAACATGGCATCAAATGAATCATTTTCATATCTCCAAAACCAGTCTATGTAAAATATTCAGTTAGAGAAAGTTTGCTCAGTGAGATACTTTTGGTTTTCATAATTCTGACCCTGAGAAAACGAACATATTTCCAGGAGACATGTTGAAGTTAATGAAGCAAATTGAACTTTTCCTAATTTCTTTGCTTTTTCCTTTTTGGCTCTTTCTGCTTCCCAGGTCAGTAGGCATGACAACTGTGGTCGTGATTCCCTATCTTTCAATTTGCATGTTGTTTGTCATTTTGTTGTTAAAATGAGGGAACATAGTTCGAAAACACTGAGGATGTTGTTCATCCTCACCCTTTGCTTTGGTCCTCAGGACTGAGAGTTTCTTCTTTGCATGTACTTTTGCATTTGTTTTGTGTGAAAGTGTTGTGGTTATGGGAAACTCAAATGTGTTTCCCCAGTGCACCCCTTTCAGGTGCATTCTCCAGATTTGGGCCATGTTTAGGGATAAGGCAATTGACATCAACTGCCGAGTTGATGTGTAAATGAGCTCTATTTCACTGAAAGGGAAGCACTTACCAATTCAATACTTCCTCCTCTTGAGAAAATTGGCCTCCATGGATTTCAGGTCCTGATGATCTGGCAAATAGCTAGTACTGAACTGATATCTGGTATGGAAGCTGCCTTAAGCTTCTTGGATTCTGAAGTATAAACCTTCTGCGGTCCCTAGGTTTCTTAGAGATCCAAAAAGACCTCATATCTGTTGCAAATTTGACAGCAAGGACCATAAGTTGAAATGATGACACTTGAAGTCTTTCTAAATGGCCTCTCTAGATTTGGGTAGCTTGAAACTTCACCAAGTTAAGTGGCAAGCATTCCTTGACTCTCCGGGTCATTTCAAAGAGGATAGAGGATTGGAACATTGGATGCTGGGCACATGCAAGACTCCCTACCTTTGCCTACTTAGCAGAAGGTCTCAAAAGCATCCGTGTGCAATCAGAAATGCTGGTATGACATCCAGCTGACAATTGCTTGCTTCTTGGTTTTCACTAAGTGAAGGTGTTAAGGACTTGAGGATTGTAATCGAAATATATAATTAAAGCTAATAAACTCATGCAAAGGAACACATTTCAGGATAGAGTAGGAAGGTGGGATAAATGTGTTGAGCCAAAAACCAACATTTGATGCATCATTGGGCTGAAACGAAACTCCACTTCGGGAAATGGATACTGTTATTAAAAGTACGTTTTTTTCAAGGCTGGATTGGGTTCCGCTCTGCCAAGAGAACACGTTTACTTGGAATGCTGCTTTCAATAACATGGTATGTGAACTGTCCTGCCTTTAAGGGATCTCTGTTTGCTTTTAAGATCTCTTCTCACTTTGGAGAAGAAAGAAGAATTCTCTTCAAAGGACTGATGAGCTTATTGGACCAGGTGTTTTGAAATATTTTGTTAACTTTGGATTAGTTGCGGGGCCCTTAAGGCAACTCAAGGAGGACTATTTCAGTCGTATATCTGGTATGGAAATTACAGAGAAAACATTGTGAAATGGGGGAGAAGCTTCTCAAATTGCACAGGATGGATACATGTCACACCTGTCGATATTCTAGAAAGGGTACAAAGTTTCTGAAATGCAGGTATGCCTTGGGATAATCGGTCAGCCATGCTGACGGTTACATGAGAGCCACTTGATTAAGCTTCCTTCTCAACACCTTGTCATCCGATCTTTAACCTTGCCTCTTTAAGTGTCTAACAGATAGTTAGGCTGAGGCTTTCCAAAAGTGCTTCAACTTCAAGAAGACTCATACCAATGCATTTTTGACAAACTGAGTAAACAGATGCATATGCTACTAACGTTTATGGATTGGCTTTGGAGTAATGCTGCTTTTGATCTGTGTTCTCCCGTTAAGGGAAGCTCTTCCCCTCAGCTTCCTAACAACTTACAACAATTTCTTCCCTTCTGCTTCTGCGTGTCTGGATTACCTGCCAGAACGTCTCCCCCAGAGTGCCACCCTCACGCTGCTTTTCAGGCTTATTCTCCTGGATTCCTTACACAGGTTTATATAAGACTTGGATCAAGACTTGGAACGCAGCATTGCTTCCAACTCAGAATGCACTGTAGGGCTATGCTTTCCTCCAGCAGGACGTAGCTAGAGTGGTCGTCACCCCGTTCCCTGAAAGACTTGGGAGAAGATGAACCAGGAATGGAGGTCGAAAGCAAGTCCCCTAAAACAGAGATCCACTGCTGAGTTTATGATTAACCACTCTAGCCAAATCATACCCACATATTCTCCTCAGGGTTGAAGAGGACCAAAGAAAAGGGGGAATTGTACCATAGCCAGCTGAATGCAGCCCTTCCCAGGCAGCCCTTGCTGTGCACTGTGACCCACTGCCCCGTTACCAGGCAATGGTTACCGGGAGACCACTAATGCCAGTGTGACCACCCTGCTCAGCCATTGGTGGGCATTGTAGTGGGCCCCTGCCCCAAGCAAGCCACTGTCTGTCAGCCATCTTTAGTGGGGGCCCTTTTTCTAGGCAGCAGTCAGTGGAGTGCTGCCCCTTCAGACCTGGAGCATGAGGTAAGAGGCAAGTGCCAGCCTTCTCCCCAGCATTCTTCTGCTCGCATGGCCTTGGGCCAGCTGGTGTGATGGGGGGCCAAGAGAACAGGCTGAGGGTGTGTCCTGCAGGGCTCCAGAGCCAAGGCCATGAATGCCCACTGGCCCAGACCAGGCCTTGAGGCAGTGTTGAACCTCTACCACACACCGCCCCTGTGACCCTAAGGGTATGGCTCACAGTCTGGGGTACCTGACCGCCACTGTTTGGGTGGCCTGAGGAGCATTAAGACCTGTTGGGTCATGTGCACCCGGCTCCCTCAGGGATGACAGCTAGCAAGGGTCTGGGACCAGGCCCTGAGGGAGCCACCAAGGCAGAGCTGCCTCCTCTGTGAGGCCTGGGCACTGGCGGGAGGACCCAGACCAGCTCCTGGACAAACCCTCCATGGCAGGAGAACCACCACCGCTCCCAGGGACTCCTTTCTCTTAGGTGGGTCTGGACCTCAGAGGGTGAGCCTTGTGCCTTGGGACCTTGCCCTTTCTTGTCACCCAGAGAGTGACATTTGTTGGCTGGAGATTGATAGGAACATTGAGACCTGACTATGACCTGTCCTCAACAACAAAGGATCGGACAGGGAGACATTTTCAACAAACAGCCACACCCCTCCATCACCTTACCTCTAAGAGGGCTTTGCTAAAAGCTTTCAAGGTTGGGGATTACCCGGCATAAGCCACCCATTTCCTTGAATGTCTCAACAACAAATATTTCTCGGCTCCAAAGTCCAATGTTTTGCTGTTGCTTGGCCTCACTGTGCGTCGGGCACACATCCTGGCCTTTGGTTACCAATTATAGCGAGCCAGCCAGGAGGTCTGTGCCCATGGTGTGTTGATCTCGATCAGGGGCATCCCCATTTAAAGTTCCCAGCACATGCCAGAGTACATTTGGCTCCAGGATACTGGCAGGGATTCTCCCTGATATGCACTGGCTGCCCTACAGCACGAGGCTGCTTGTCTTGGAGACATGTCCAGAGCAACGGTATACAGTTCATGTCATTTGGGGGTAAGTCGTTCCAGCTTGCACAGGCTGGGAAATAGGTCCACTCCAACTGGGCTGCTCCCCTTAGCGGATGTGAGCCCCTCTGGGTCCATTCCCTCTTGAGAACTGGGCCACTCTGCGTGGGGGCCTCCATCTGGGACTGGGAGTGGAAGTGGAAGTTGACAAAATGCCTTCTCTGGCTTTCTGTCTCTGTGATTGTAGTGTTTATTTGTTCTTCATGTGTTTGTGTGCGTCAATGTGGTGTTAATCACTGCAGTTTGTGCTTTGGTTTGTGGGATCCTGTTTGTGATTCGTACATTGTATGTGTGTGAAACAGCACTTGCATTGAGTACTTGAGACGTCTTTGGTCAGTAACGGAGCTTGCATATGACCACACTAGGTATCGTTCCCTCCTGCATTGTGTTTCAGCTGTGGTGGAACATTGGTTGACATATTCCCTTTTCAGTGGGTAGGAATCTCCCCTTTGGTGCCTGGGAACTGCGATCCTGAGAGACCTTTTGGCATTGCATTTGTCTCTCTGCTATTGGATAACACCTGCTGTGATCAGCAGAGCTCTAGTCCATCTTGTAGTCCGCTAAGGTGCAAGCAAGTTTTTGTTTTTTTTTTTTTTTTTTTTTTTTTTTACATTGCATGGCCAGCATATTCTACAGATTCTGGTGAAACATGGCATCAAATGAATCATTTTCATATCTCCAAAACCAGTCTATGTAAAATATTCAGTTAGAGAAAGTTTGCTCAGTGAGATACTTTTGGTTTTCATAATTCTGACCCTGAGAAAACGAACATATTTCCAGGAGACATGTTGAAGTTAATGAAGCAAATTGAACTTTTCCTAATTTCTTTGCTTTTTCCTTTTTGGCTCTTTCTGCTTCCCAGGTCAGTAGGCATGACAACTGTGGTCGTGATTCCCTATCTTTCAATTTGCATGTTGTTTGTCATTTTGTTGTTAAAATGAGGGAACATAGTTCGAAAACACTGAGGATGTTGTTCATCCTCACCCTTTGCTTTGGTCCTCAGGACTGAGAGTTTCTTCTTTGCATGTACTTTTGCATTTGTTTTGTGTGAAAGTGTTGTGGTTATGGGAAACTCAAATGTGTTTCCCCAGTGCACCCCTTTCAGGTGCATTCTCCAGATTTGGGCCATGTTTAGGGATAAGGCAATTGACATCAACTGCCGAGTTGATGTGTAAATGAGCTCTATTTCACTGAAAGGGAAGCACTTACCAATTCAATACTTCCTCCTCTTGAGAAAATTGGCCTCCATGGATTTCAGGTCCTGATGATCTGGCAAATAGCTAGTACTGAACTGATATCTGGTATGGAAGCTGCCTTAAGCTTCTTGGATTCTGAAGTATAAACCTTCTGCGGTCCCTAGGTTTCTTAGAGATCCAAAAAGACCTCATATCTGTTGCAAATTTGACAGCAAGGACCATAAGTTGAAATGATGACACTTGAAGTCTTTCTAAATGGCCTCTCTAGATTTGGGTAGCTTGAAACTTCACCAAGTTAAGTGGCAAGCATTCCTTGACTCTCCGGGTCATTTCAAAGAGGATAGAGGATTGGAACATTGGATGCTGGGCACATGCAAGACTCCCTACCTTTTCCTACTTAGCAGAAGGTCTCAAAAGCATCCGTTTGCAATCAGAAATGCTGGTATGACATCCAGCTGACAATTGCTTGCTTCTTGGTTTTCACTAAGTGAAGGTGTTAAGGACTTGAGGATTGTAATCGAAATATATAATTAAAGCTAATAAACTCATGCAAAGGAACACATTTCAGGATAGAGTAGGAAGGTGGGATAAATGTGTTGAGCCAAAAACCAACATTTGATGCATCATTGGGCTGAAACGAAACTCCACTTCGGGAAATGGATACTGTTATTAAAAGTACGTTTTTCTCAAGGCTGGATTGGGTTCCGCTCTGCCAAGAGAACACGTTTACTTGGAATGCTGCTTTCAATAACATGGTATGTGAACTGTCCTGCCTTTAAGGGATCTCTGTTTGCTTTTAAGATCTCTTCTCACTTTGGAGAAGAAAGAAGAATTCTCTTCAAAGGACTGATGAGCTTATTGGACCAGGTGTTTTGAAATATTTTGTTAACTTTGGATTAGTTGTGGGGCCCTTAAGGCAACTCAAGGAGGACTATTTCAGTCGTATATCTGGTATGGAAATTACAGAGAAAACATTGTGAAATGGGGGAGAAGCTTCTCAAATTGCACAGGATGGATACATGTCACACCTGTTGATATTCTAGAAAGGGTACAAAGTTTCTGAAATGCAGGTATGCCTTGGGATAATCGGTCAGCCCTGCTGACGGTTACATGAGAGCCACTTGATTAAGCTTCCTTCTCAACCCCTTGTCATCCGATCTTTAACCTTGCCTCTTTAAGTGTCTAACAGATAGTTAGGCTGAGGCTTTCCAAAAGTGCTTCAACTTCAAGAAGACTCATACCAATGCATTTTTGACAAACTGAGTAAACAGATGCATATGCTACTAACGTTTATGGATTGGCTTTGGAGTAATGCTGCTTTTGATCTGTGTTCTCCCGTTAAGGGAAGCTCTTCCCCTCAGCTTCCTAACAACTTACAACAATTTCTTCCCTTCTGCTTCTGCGTGTCTGGATTTCCTGCCAGAACGTCTCCCCCAGAGTGCCACCCTCACGCTGCTTTTCAGGCTTATTCTCCTGGATTCCTTATACAAGTTTATATAAGACTTGGATCAAGACTTGGAACGCAGCATTGCTTCCAACTCAGAATGCACTGTAGGGCTATGCTTTCCTCCAGCAGGACGTAGCTAGAGTGGTCGTCACCCCGTTCCCTGAAAGACTTGGGAGAAGATGAACCAGGAATGGAGGTCGAAAGCAAGTCCCCTAAAACAGAGATCCACTGCTGAGTTTATGATTAACCACTCTAGCCAAATCATACCCACATATTCTCCTCAGGGTTGAAGAGGACCAAAGAAAAGGGGGAATTGTACCATAGCCAGCTGAATGCAGCCCTTCCCAGGCAGCCCTTGCTGTGCACTGTGACCCACTGCCCCGTTACCAGGCAATGGTTACCGGGAGACCACTAATGCCAGTGTGACCACCCTGCTCAGCCATTGGTGGGCATTGTAGTGGGCCCCTGCCCCAAGCAAGCCACTGTCTGTCAGCCATCTTTAGTGGGGGCCCTTTTTCTAGGCAGCAGTCAGTGGAGTGCTGCCCCTTCAGACCTGGAGCATGAGGTAAGAGGCAAGTGCCAGCCTTCTCCCCAGCATTCTTCTGCTCGCATGGCCTTGGGCCAGCTGGTGTGATGGGGGGCCAAGAGAACAGGCTGAGGGTGTGTCCTGCAGGGCTCCAGAGCCAAGGCCATGAATGCCCACTGGCCCAGACCAGGCCTTGAGGCAGTGTTGAACCTCTACCACACACCGCCCCTGTGACCCTAAGGGTATGGCTCACAGTCTGGGGTACCTGACCGCCACTGTTTGGGTGGCCTGAGGAGAATTAAGACCTGTTGGGTCATGTGCACCCGGCTCCCTCAGGGATGACAGCTAGCAAGGGTCTGGGACCAGGCCCTGAGGGAGCCACCAAGGCAGAGCTGCCTCCTCTGTGAGGCCTGGGCACTGGCGGGAGGACCCAGACCAGCTCCTGGACAAACCCTCCATGGCAGGAGAACCACCACCGCTCCCAGGGACTCCTTTCTCTTAGGTGGGTCTGGACCTCAGAGGGTGAGCCTTGTGCCTTGGGACCTTGCCCTTTCTTGTCACCCAGAGAGTGACATTTGTTGGCTGGAGATTGATAGGAACATTGAGACCTGACTATGACCTGTCCTCAACAACAAAGGATCGGACAGGGAGACATTTTCAACAAACAGCCACACCCCTCCATCACCTTACCTCTAAGAGGGCTTTGCTAAAAGCTTTCAAGGTTGGGGATTACCCGGCATAAGCCACCCATTTCCTTGAATGTCTCAACAACAAATATTTCTCGGCTCCAAAGTCCAATGTTTTGCTGTTGCTTGGCCTCACTGTGCGTCGGGCACACATCCTGGCCTTTGGTTACCAATTATAGCGAGCCAGCCAGGAGGTCTGTGCCCATGGTGTGTTGATCTCGATCAGGGGCATCCCCATTTAAAGTTCCCAGCACATGCCAGAGTACATTTGGCTCCAGGATACTGGCAGGGATTCTCCCTGATATGCACTGGCTGGCCTACAGCACGAGGCTGCTTGTCTTGGAGACATGTCCAGAGCAACGGTATACAGTTCATGTCATTTGGGGGTAAGTCGTTCCAGCTTGCACAGGCTGGGAAATAGGTCCACTCCAACTGGGCTGCTCCCCTTAGCGGATGTGAGCCCCTCTGGGTCCATTCCCTCTTGAGAACTGGGCCACTCTGCGTGGGGGCCTCCATCTGGGACTGGGAGTGGAAGTGGAAGTTGACAAAATGCCTTCTCTGGCTTTCTGTCTCTGTGATTGTAGTGTTTATTTGTTCTTCATGTGTTTGTGTGCGTCAATGTGGTGTTAATCACTGCAGTTTGTGCTTTGGTTTGTGGGATCCTGTTTGTGATTCGTACATTGTATGTGTGTGAAACAGCACTTGCATTGAGTACTTGAGACGTCTTTGGTCAGTAACGGAGCTTGCATATGACCACACTAGGTATCGTTCCCTCCTGCATTGTGTTTCAGCTGTGGTGGAACATTGGTTGACATATTCCCTTTTCAGTGGGTAGGAATCTCCCCTTTGGTGCCTGGGAACTGCGATCCTGAGAGACCTTTTGGCATTGCATTTGTCTCTCTGCTATTGGATAACACCTGCTGTGATCAGCAGAGCTCTAGTCCATCTTGTAGTCCGCTAAGGTGCAAGCAAGTTTTTGTTTTTTTTTTTTTTTTTTTTTTTTTACATTGCATGGCCAGCATATTCTACAGATTCTGGTGAAACATGGCATCAAATGAATCATTTTCATATCTCCAAAACCAGTCTATGTAAAATATTCAGTTAGAGAAAGTTTGCTCAGTGAGATACTTTTGGTTTTCATAATTCTGACCCTGAGAAAACGAACATATTTCCAGGAGACATGTTGAAGTTAATGAAGCAAATTGAACTTTTCCTAATTTCTTTGCTTTTTCCTTTTTGGCTCTTTCTGCTTCCCAGGTCAGTAGGCATGACAACTGTGGTCGTGATTCCCTATCTTTCAATTTGCATGTTGTTTGTCATTTTGTTGTTAAAATGAGGGAACATAGTTCGAAAACACTGAGGATGTTGTTCATCCTCACCCTTTGCTTTGGTCCTCAGGACTGAGAGTTTCTTCTTTGCATGTACTTTTGCATTTGTTTTGTGTGAAAGTGTTGTGGTTATGGGAAACTCAAATGTGTTTCCCCAGTGCACCCCTTTCAGGTGCATTCTCCAGATTTGGGCCATGTTTAGGGATAAGGCAATTGACATCAACTGCCGAGTTGATGTGTAAATGAGCTCTATTTCACTGAAAGGGAAGCACTTACCAATTCAATACTTCCTCCTCTTGAGAAAATTGGCCTCCATGGATTTCAGGTCCTGATGATCTGGCAAATAGCTAGTACTGAACTGATATCTGGTATGGAAGCTGCCTTAAGCTTCTTGGATTCTGAAGTATAAACCTTCTGCGGTCCCTAGGTTTCTTAGAGATCCAAAAAGACCTCATATCTGTTGCAAATTTGACAGCAAGGACCATAAGTTGAAATGATGACACTTGAAGTCTTTCTAAATGGCCTCTCTAGATTTGGGTAGCTTGAAACTTCACCAAGTTAAGTGGCAAGCATTCCTTGACTCTCCGGGTCATTTCAAAGAGGATAGAGGATTGGAACATTGGATGCTGGGCACATGCAAGACTCCCTACCTTTGCCTACTTAGCAGAAGGTCTCAAAAGCATCCGTGTGCAATCAGAAATGCTGGTATGACATCCAGCTGACAATTGCTTGCTTCTTGGTTTTCACTAAGTGAAGGTGTTAAGGACTTGAGGATTGTAATCGAAATATATAATTAAAGCTAATAAACTCATGCAAAGGAACACATTTCAGGATAGAGTAGGAAGGTGGGATAAATGTGTTGAGCCAAAAACCAACATTTGATGCATCATTGGGCTGAAACGAAACTCCACTTCGGGAAATGGATACTGTTATTAAAAGTACGTTTTTTTCAAGGCTGGATTGGGTTCCGCTCTGCCAAGAGAACACGTTTACTTGGAATGCTGCTTTCAATAACATGGTATGTGAACTGTCCTGCCTTTAAGGGATCTCTGTTTGCTTTTAAGATCTCTTCTCACTTTGGAGAAGAAAGAAGAATTCTCTTCAAAGGACTGATGAGCTTATTGGACCAGGTGTTTTGAAATATTTTGTTAACTTTGGATTAGTTGCGGGGCCCTTAAGGCAACTCAAGGAGGACTATTTCAGTCGTATATCTGGTATGGAAATTACAGAGAAAACATTGTGAAATGGGGGAGAAGCTTCTCAAATTGCACAGGATGGATACATGTCACACCTGTCGATATTCTAGAAAGGGTACAAAGTTTCTGAAATGCAGGTATGCCTTGGGATAATCGGTCAGCCATGCTGACGGTTACATGAGAGCCACTTGATTAAGCTTCCTTCTCAACACCTTGTCATCCGATCTTTAACCTTGCCTCTTTAAGTGTCTAACAGATAGTTAGGCTGAGGCTTTCCAAAAGTGCTTCAACTTCAAGAAGACTCATACCAATGCATTTTTGACAAACTGAGTAAACAGATGCATATGCTACTAACGTTTATGGATTGGCTTTGGAGTAATGCTGCTTTTGATCTGTGTTCTCCCGTTAAGGGAAGCTCTTCCCCTCAGCTTCCTAACAACTTACAACAATTTCTTCCCTTCTGCTTCTGCGTGTCTGGATTACCTGCCAGAACGTCTCCCCCAGAGTGCCACCCTCACGCTGCTTTTCAGGCTTATTCTCCTGGATTCCTTACACAGGTTTATATAAGACTTGGATCAAGACTTGGAACGCAGCATTGCTTCCAACTCAGAATGCACTGTAGGGCTATGCTTTCCTCCAGCAGGACGTAGCTAGAGTGGTCGTCACCCCGTTCCCTGAAAGACTTGGGAGAAGATGAACCAGGAATGGAGGTCGAAAGCAAGTCCCCTAAAACAGAGATCCACTGCTGAGTTTATGATTAACCACTCTAGCCAAATCATACCCACATATTCTCCTCAGGGTTGAAGAGGACCAAAGAAAAGGGGGAATTGTACCATAGCCAGCTGAATGCAGCCCTTCCCAGGCAGCCCTTGCTGTGCACTGTGACCCACTGCCCCGTTACCAGGCAATGGTTACCGGGAGACCACTAATGCCAGTGTGACCACCCTGCTCAGCCATTGGTGGGCATTGTAGTGGGCCCCTGCCCCAAGCAAGCCACTGTCTGTCAGCCATCTTTAGTGGGGGCCCTTTTTCTAGGCAGCAGTCAGTGGAGTGCTGCCCCTTCAGACCTGGAGCATGAGGTAAGAGGCAAGTGCCAGCCTTCTCCCCAGCATTCTTCTGCTCGCATGGCCTTGGGCCAGCTGGTGTGATGGGGGGCCAAGAGAACAGGCTGAGGGTGTGTCCTGCAGGGCTCCAGAGCCAAGGCCATGAATGCCCACTGGCCCAGACCAGGCCTTGAGGCAGTGTTGAACCTCTACCACACACCGCCCCTGTGACCCTAAGGGTATGGCTCACAGTCTGGGGTACCTGACCGCCACTGTTTGGGTGGCCTGAGGAGAATTAAGACCTGTTGGGTCATGTGCACCCGGCTCCCTCAGGGATGACAGCTAGCAAGGGTCTGGGACCAGGCCCTGAGGGAGCCACCAAGGCAGAGCTGCCTCCTCTGTGAGGCCTGGGCACTGGCGGGAGGACCCAGACCAGCTCCTGGACAAACCCTCCATGGCAGGAGAACCACCACCGCTCCCAGGGACTCCTTTCTCTTAGGTGGGTCTGGACCTCAGAGGGTGAGCCTTGTGCCTTGGGACCTTGCCCTTTCTTGTCACCCAGAGAGTGACATTTGTTGGCTGGAGATTGATAGGAACATTGAGACCTGACTATGACCTGTCCTCAACAACAAAGGATCGGACAGGGAGACATTTTCAACAAACAGCCACACCCCTCCATCACCTTACCTCTAAGAGGGCTTTGCTAAAAGCTTTCAAGGTTGGGGATTACCCGGCATAAGCCACCCATTTCCTTGAATGTCTCAACAACAAATATTTCTCGGCTCCAAAGTCCAATGTTTTGCTGTTGCTTGGCCTCACTGTGCGTCGGGCACACATCCTGGCCTTTGGTTACCAATTATAGCGAGCCAGCCAGGAGGTCTGTGCCCATGGTGTGTTGATCTCGATCAGGGGCATCCCCATTTAAAGTTCCCAGCACATGCCAGAGTACATTTGGCTCCAGGATACTGGCAGGGATTCTCCCTGATATGCACTGGCTGCCCTACAGCACGAGGCTGCTTGTCTTGGAGACATGTCCAGAGCAACGGTATACAGTTCATGTCATTTGGGGGTAAGTCGTTCCAGCTTGCACAGGCTGGGAAATAGGTCCACTCCAACTGGGCTGCTCCCCTTAGCGGATGTGAGCCCCTCTGGGTCCATTCCCTCTTGAGAACTGGGCCACTCTGCGTGGGGGCCTCCATCTGGGACTGGGAGTGGAAGTGGAAGTTGACAAAATGCCTTCTCTGGCTTTCTGTCTCTGTGATTGTAGTGTTTATTTGTTCTTCATGTGTTTGTGTGCGTCAATGTGGTGTTAATCACTGCAGTTTGTGCTTTGGTTTGTGGGATCCTGTTTGTGATTCGTACATTGTATGTGTGTGAAACAGCACTTGCATTGAGTACTTGAGACGTCTTTGGTCAGTAACGGAGCTTGCATATGACCACACTAGGTATCGTTCCCTCCTGCATTGTGTTTCAGCTGTGGTGGAACATTGGTTGACATATTCCCTTTTCAGTGGGTAGGAATCTCCCCTTTGGTGCCTGGGAACTGCGATCCTGAGAGACCTTTTGGCATTGCATTTGTCTCTCTGCTATTGGATAACACCTGCTGTGATCAGCAGAGCTCTAGTCCATCTTGTAGTCCGCTAAGGTGCAAGCAAGTTTTTGTTTTTTTTTTTTTTTTTTTTTTTTTTTTACATTGCATGCCCAGCATATTCTACAGATTCTGGTGAAACATGGCATCAAATGAATCATTTTCATATCTCCAAAACCAGTCTATGTAAAATATTCAGTTAGAGAAAGTTTGCTCAGTGAGATACTTTTGGTTTTCATAATTCTGACCCTGAGAAAACGAACATATTTCCAGGAGACATGTTGAAGTTAATGAAGCAAATTGAACTTTTCCTAATTTCTTTGCTTTTTCCTTTTTGGCTCTTTCTGCTTCCCAGGTCAGTAGGCATGACAACTGTGGTCGTGATTCCCTATCTTTCAATTTGCATGTTGTTTGTCATTTTGTTGTTAAAATGAGGGAACGTAGTTCGAAAACACTGAGGATGTTGTTCATCCTCACCCTTTGCTTTGGTCCTCAGGACTGAGAGTTTCTTCTTTGCATGTACTTTTGCATTTGTTTTGTGTGAAAGTGTTGTGGTTATGGGAAACTCAAATGTGTTTCCCCAGTGCACCCCTTTCAGGTGCATTCTCCAGATTTGGGCCATGTTTAGGGATAAGGCAATTGACATCAACTGCCGAGTTGATGTGTAAATGAGCTCTATTTCACTGAAAGGGAAGCACTTACCAATTCAATACTTCCTCCTCTTGAGAAAATTGGCCTCCATGGATTTCAGGTCCTGATGATCTGGCAAATAGCTAGTACTGAACTGATATCTGGTATGGAAGCTGCCTTAAGCTTCTTGGATTCTGAAGTATAAACCTTCTGCGGTCCCTAGGTTTCTTAGAGATCCAAAAAGACCTCATATCTGTTGCAAATTTGACAGCAAGGACCATAAGTTGAAATGATGACACTTGAAGTCTTTCTAAATGGCCTCTCTAGATTTGGGTAGCTTGAAACTTCACCAAGTTAAGTGGCAAGCATTCCTTGACTCTCCGGGTCATTTCAAAGAGGATAGAGGATTGGAACATTGGATGCTGGGCACATGCAAGACTCCCTACCTTTGCCTACTTAGCAGAAGGTCTCAAAAGCATCCGTTTGCAATCAGAAATGCTGGTATGACATCCAGCTGACAATTGCTTGCTTCTTGGTTTTCACTAAGTGAAGGTGTTAAGGACTTGAGGATTGTAATCGAAATATATAATTAAAGCTAATAAACTCATGCAAAGGAACACATTTCAGGATAGAGTAGGAAGGTGGGATAAATGTGTTGAGCCAAAAACCAACATTTGATGCATCATTGGGCTGAAACGAAACTCCACTTCGGGAAATGGATACTGTTATTAAAAGTACGTTTTTTTCAAGGCTGGATTGGGTTCCGCTCTGCCAAGAGAACACGTTTACTTGGAATGCTGCTTTCAATAACATGGTATGTGAACTGTCCTGCCTTTAAGGGATCTCTGTTTGCTTTTAAGATCTCTTCTCACTTTGGAGAAGAAAGAAGAATTCTCTTCAAAGGACTGATGAGCTTATTGGACCAGGTGTTTTGAAATATTTTGTTAACTTTGGATTAGTTGCGGGGCCCTTAAGGCAACTCAAGGAGGACTATTTCAGTCGTATATCTGGTATGGAAATTACAGAGAAAACATTGTGAAATGGGGGAGAAGCTTCTCAAATTGCACAGGATGGATACATGTCACACCTGTCGATATTCTAGAAAGGGTACAAAGTTTCTGAAATGCAGGTATGCCTTGGGATAATCGGTCAGCCATGCTGACGGTTACATGAGAGCCACTTGATTAAGCTTCCTTCTCAACACCTTGTCATCCGATCTTTAACCTTGCCTCTTTAAGTGTCTAACAGATAGTTAGGCTGAGGCTTTCCAAAAGTGCTTCAACTTCAAGAAGACTCATACCAATGCATTTTTGACAAACTGAGTAAACAGATGCATATGATACTAACGTTTATGGATTGGCTTTGGAGTAATGCTGCTTTTGATCTGTGTTCTCCCGTTAAGGGAAGCTCTTCCCCTCAGCTTCCTAACAACTTACAACAATTTCTTCCCTTCTGCTTCTGCGTGTCTGGATTACCTGCCAGAACGTCTCCCCCAGAGTGCCACCCTCACGCTGCTTTTCAGGCTTATTCTCCTGGATTCCTTACACAGGTTTATATAAGACTTGGATCAAGACTTGGAACGCAGCATTGCTTCCAACTCAGAATGCACTGTAGGGCTATGCTTTCCTCCAGCAGGACGTAGCTAGAGTGGTCGTCACCCCGTTCCCTGAAAGACTTGGGAGAAGATGAACCAGGAATGGAGGTCGAAAGCAAGTCCCCTAAAACAGAGATCCACTGCTGAGTTTATGATTAACCACTCTAGCCAAATCATACCCACATATTCTCCTCAGGGTTGAAGAGGACCAAAGAAAAGGGGGAATTGTACCATAGCCAGCTGAATGCAGCCCTTCCCAGGCAGCCCTTGCTGTGCACTGTGACCCACTGCCCCGTTACCAGGCAATGGTTACCGGGAGACCACTAATGCCAGTGTGACCACCCTGCTCAGCCATTGGTGGGCATTGTAGTGGGCCCCTGCCCCAAGCAAGCCACTGTCTGTCAGCCATCTTTAGTGGGGGCCCTTTTTCTAGGCAGCAGTCAGTGGAGTGCTGCCCCTTCAGACCTGGAGCATGAGGTAAGAGGCAAGTGCCAGCCTTCTCCCCAGCATTCTTCTGCTCGCATGGCCTTGGGCCAGCTGGTGTGATGGGGGGCCAAGAGAACAGGCTGAGGGTGTGTCCTGCAGGGCTCCAGAGCCAAGGCCATGAATGCCCACTGGCCCAGACCAGGCCTTGAGGCAGTGTTGAACCTCTACCACACACCGCCCCTGTGACCCTAAGGGTATGGCTCACAGTCTGGGGTACCTGACCACCACTGTTTGGGTGGCCTGAGGAGCATTAAGACCTGTTGGGTCATGTGCACCCGGCTCCCTCAGGGATGACAGCTAGCAAGGGTCTGGGACCAGGCCCTGAGGGAGCCACCAAGGCAGAGCTGCCTCCTCTGTGAGGCCTGGGCACTGGCGGGAGGACCCAGACCAGCTCCTGGACAAACCCTCCATGGCAGGAGAACCACCACCCCTCCCAGGGACCCCTTTCTCTTAGGTGGGTCTGGACCTCAGAGGGTGAGCCTTGTGCCTTGGGACCTTGCCCTTTCTTGTCACCCAGAGAGTGACATTTGTTGGCTGGAGATTGATAGGAACATTGAGACCTGACTATGACCTGTCCTCAACAACAAAGGATCGGACAGGGAGACATTTTCAACAAACAGCCACACCCCTCCATCACCTTACCTCTAAGAGGGCTTTGCTAAAAGCTTTCAAGGTTGGGGATTACCCGGCATAAGCCACCCATTTCCTTGAATGTCTCAACAACAAATATTTCTCGGCTCCAAAGTCCAATGTTTTGCTGTTGCTTGGCCTCACTGTGCGTCGGGCACACATCCTGGCCTTTGGTTACCAATTATAGCGAGCCAGCCAGGAGGTCTGTGCCCATGGTGTGTTGATCTCGATCAGGGGCATCCCCATTTAAAGTTCCCAGCACATGCTAGAGGACATTTGGCTCCAGGATACTGGCAGGGATTCTCCCTGATATGCACTTGCTGCCCTACAGCACGAGGCTGCTTGTCTTGGAGACATGTCCAGAGCAACGGTATACAGTTCATGTCATTTGGGGGTAAGTCGTTCTAGCTTGCACAGGCTGGGAAATAGGTCCACTCCAACTGGGCTGCTCCCCTTAGCGGATGTGAGCCCCTCTGGGTCCATTCCCTCTTGAGAACTGGGCCACTCTGCGTGGGGGCCTCCATCTGGGACTGGGAGTGGAAGTGGAAGTTGACAAAATGCCTTCTCTGGCTTTCTGTCTCTGTGATTGTAGTGTTTATTTGTTCTTCATGTGTTTGTGTGCGTCAATGTGGTGTTAATCACTGCAGTTTGTGCTTTGGTTTGTGGGATCCTGTTTGTGATTCGTACATTGTATGTGTGTGAAACAGCACTTGCATTGAGTACTTGAGACGTCTTTGGTCAGTAACGGAGCTTGCATATGACCACACTAGGTATCGTTCCCTCCTGCATTGTGTTTCAGCTGTGGTGGAACATTGGTTGACATATTCCCTTTTCAGTGGGTAGGAATCTCCCCTTTGGTGCCTGGGAACTGCGATCCTGAGAGACCTTTTGGCATTGCATTTGTCTCTCTGCTATTGGATAACACCTGCTGTGATCAGCAGAGCTCTAGTCCATCTTGTAGTCCGCTAAGGTGCAAGCAAGTTTTTGTTTTTTTTTTTTTTTTTTTACATTGCATGGCCAGCATATTCTACAGATTCTGGTGAAACATGGCATCAAATGAATCATTTTCATATCTCCAAAACCAGTCTATGTAAAATATTCAGTTAGAGAAAGTTTGCTCAGTGAGATACTTTTGGTTTTCATAATTCTGACCCTGAGAAAACGAACATATTTCCAGGAGACATGTGGAAGTTAATGAAGCAAATTGAACTTTTCCTAATTTCTTTGCTTTTTACTTTTTGGCTCTTTCTGCTTCCCAGATCGGTAGGCATGACAACTGTGGTCGTGATTCCCTATCTTTCAATTTGCATGTTGTTTGTCGTTTTGTTGTTAAAATGAGGGAACGTAGTTCGAAAACACTGAAGATGTTGTTCATACTCACCCTTTGCTTTGGTCCTCAGGACTGAGAGTTTCTTCTTTGCATGTACTTTTGCGTTTGTTTTGTGTGAAAGTGTTGCGGCTCTGGGAAACTCCAATGTGTTTCCCCAACGCACCCCTTTCAGGTGCATTCTCCAGATTTGGGCCATTTTTAGGGATAAGGCAATTGACATCAACTGCCGAGTTGATGTGTAAATGAGCTCTATTTCACTGAAAGGGAAGCACTTACCAATTCAATACTTCCTCCTCTGGAGAGAATTGGCCTCCATGGATTTCAGGTCCTGATGATCTGGCAAATAGCTAGTACTGAACTGATATCTGGTATGGAAGCTGCCTTAAGCTTCTTGGATTCTGAAGTATAAACCTTCTGCGGTCCCTAGGTTTCTTAGAGATCCAAAAAGACCCCATATCTGTTGCAAATTTGACAGCAAGGACCATAAGTTGAAATGATGACACTTGAAGTCTTTCTAAATGGCCTCTCTAGATTTGGGTAGCTTGAAACTTCACCACGTTAAGTGGCAAGCATTCCTTGACTCTCCGGGTCATTTCCAAGAGGATAGAGGATTGGAACATTGGATGCTGGGCACCTCTAAGATTCCCTACCTTTGCCTACTTAGCAGAAGGTCTCAAAAGCATCCGTTTGCAATCCGAAATGCTGGTATGACATCCAGCTGACAGTTGCTTGCTTCTTGGTTTTCACTAAGTGAAGGTGTTAAGGACTTGAGGATTGTAATCGAAATATGTAATTAAAGCTAATAAACTCATGAAAAGGAACACATTTCAGGATAGAGTAGGAAGGTGGGATAAATGTGTTGAGCAAAAAACCAACATTTGATGCATCATTGGGCTGAAATGAAACTGCACTTTGGGAAATGGATACTGTTATTAAAAATACGTTTTTTTCAAGGCTGGATTGGGTTCCCCTCTGCCGAGAGAACACGTTTACTTGGAATGCTGCTTTCAATAACATGGTATGTGAACTGTCCTGCCTTTAAGGGATCTCTATTTGCTTTTAAGATCTCTTCTCACTTTGGAGAAGAAAGAAGAATTCTCTTCAAAGGACTGATGAGCTTATTGGACCAGGTGTTTTGAAATATTTTGTTAACTTTGGATTTGTTGCGGGGCCCTTAAGGCAACTCAAGGAGGACTATTTCAGTCGTGTATCTGGTATGGAAATTACAGAGAAAACATTGTGAAATGGGGGAGAAGCTTCTCCAATTACACAGGATGGATACATGGCACACCTGTCGATATTCTAGAAAGGGTACAAAGTTTCTGAAATGCAGGTATGCCTTGGGATAATCGGTCAGCCCTGCTGACGGTTACATGAGAGCCACTTGATTAAGCTTCCTTCTCAACCCCTTGTCATCCGATCTTTAACCTTGCCTCTTTAAGTGTCTAACAGATAGTTAGGCTGAGGCTTTCCCAAAGTGCTTCAACTTCAAGAAGACTCTTACCAATGCAGTTTTGACAAACTGAGTAAACAGATGCATATGATACTAACATTTATGGATTTGCTTTGCAATAATGCTGATTTTGATCTGTGTTCTCACGTTAAGGGAAGCTCTTCCCCTCAACTTCCTAACAACTTACAACAATTTCTTCCCTTCTGCTTCTGCGTGTCTGGATTACCTGCCAAAACATCTCCCCCAGAGTGCCACCCTCACGCTGCTTTTCAGGCTTATTCTCCTGGATTCCTTATACAAGTTTATATAAGACTTGGATCAAGACTTGGATCAAGACTTGCAACGTGGCCTTGCTTCCAACTCAGAATGCACTGTAGGGCTATGCTTTCCTCCAGCAGGACGTAGCTAGAGTGGTCGTCACCCCGTTCCCTGAAAGACTTGGGAAAAGATGAACCAGGAATGGAGGTTGAAAGCAAGTCCCCTAAAACAGAGATCCACTGCTGAGTTTATGATTAACCACTCTATCCAAATCATACCCACATATTCTCCTCAGGATTGAAGAGGACCAAAGGAAAGGGGGAATTGTACCATAGCCAGCTGAATGCAGCCCTTCCCAGGCAGCCCTTGCTGTGCACTGTGACCCACTGCCCCGTTTCCAGGCAATGGTTACCAGAAGACCACTAATGCCAGTGTGACCACCCTGCTCAGCCATTGGTGGGCATTGTAGTGGGCCCCTGCCCCAAGCAAGCCACTGTCTGTCAGCCATCTTTAGTGGGGGCCCTTTTTCTGGGCAGCAGTCAGTGGAGTGCTGCCCCTTCAGACCTGGAGCGTGAGGTAAGAGGCAAGTGCCAGCCTTCTCCCCAGCATTCTTCTGCTCACACAGCCTTGGGCCAGCTGGTGTGATGGGGGGCCAAGAGAACAGGCTGAGGGTGTGTCCTGCAGGGCTCCAGAGCCAAGGCCATGAATGCCCCCTGGCCCAGACCAGGTCTTGAGGCAGTGTTGAACCTCTACCACACACCGCCACTGTGACCCTAAGGGTATGGCTCACAGTCTGGGGTACCTGACCGCCACTGTTTGGGTGGCCTGAGGAGCATTAAGACCTGTTGGGTCATGTGCACCCAGCTCCCTCAGGGATGACAGCTAGCAAGGGTCTGGGACCAGGCCCTGAGGGAGCCACCAAGGCAGAGCTGCCTCCTCTGTGAGGCCTGGGCACTGGTGGGAGGACGCAGACCAGCTCCTGGACAAACCCTCCATGGCAGGAGAACCACCACCCCTCCCAAGGACCCCTTTCCCTTAGGTGGGTCTGGACCTCAGAGGGTGAGTCTTGTGCCTTGGGACCTTGCCCTTTCTTGTCACCCAGAGAGTGATATTTGTTGGCTGGAGATTGATAGGAACATTGAGACCTGACTATGACCTGTCCTTAAGAACAAAGGATCGGACAGGGAGAAGTTTTCAACGAACAGCCACACCCCTCCATCACATTACCTCTAAGAGGGCTTTGCTAAAAGCTTTCAAGGTTGGGGATTACCCGGCATAAGCCACCCATTTCCTTGAATGTCTCAACAACAAATATTTCTCTGCTCCAAAGTCCAATATTTTGCGGTTGCTTGGCCTCACTGTGTGTCGGGCACACATCCTGGCCTTTGGTTACCAATTATAGCGAGCCAGCCAGGAGGTCTGTGCCCATGGTGTGTTGATCTCGATCAGGGGCATCCCCATTTAAAGTTCCCAGCACATGCCAGAGTACATTTGGCTCCAGGATACTGGCAGGGACTCTCCCTGATATGCACTGGCTGGCCTACAGCACGAGGCTGCTTGTCTTGGAGACATGTCCAGAGCAACGGTATACAATTCATGTCATTTGGGGGTAAGTCGTTCCAGCTTGCACAGGCTGGGAAATAGGTCCACTCCAACTGGGCTGCTCCCCTTAGCAGATGTGAGCCCCTCTGAGTCCATTCCCTCTTGAGAACTGGGGGCCTCCCAGTGGGAGTGGAAGTGGAAATTGACAAAATGCCTTCTCTGGCTTTCTGTCTTTGTGATTGGAGTGTTTATTTGTTCTTCATGTGTTTGTGTGTGTCAATGTGGTGTTAATCACGGCAGTCTGTGCTTTGGTTTGTGGGATCCTGTTTGTGATTCGTACATTGTATGTGTGTGAAACAGCACTTGCACTGAGTACTTGAGACGTCTTTGGTCAGTACCGGAGCTTGCATATGATCACACTAGGTATCGTTCCCTCCTGCGCTGTGTTTCAGCTGTGGTGGAACATTGGTTGACATATTCCCTTTCCAATGGGTAGGAATCTCCCCTTCGGTGCCTGGGAGCTGCGATCCTGAGAGACCTTTTGGCATTGCATTTGTCTCTCTGCTCTTGGATAACACCTGCTGTGATCAGCAGAGCTCTAGTCCAACTTGCAGTCCGCTAAGGTACAAGCAAGTTTTTTTTTTTTTTTTTTTTTTTTTTTTTTTACATTGCATGGCCAGCATAATCTACAGATTCTGGTGAAACATTGCATCAAATGAATCATTTTCATATCTCAAAACCAATCTATGTAAAATATTCAGTTAGAGAAAGTTTGCTCAGTGAAATACTTTTGGTTTTCATCATTGTGACCCTGAGAAAACGAACATATTTCCAGGAGACATGTGGAAGTTAATGAAGCAAATTGAACTTTTCCTAATTTCTTTGCTTTTTACTTTTTGGCTCTTTCTGCTTCCCAGATCGGTAGGCATGACAACTGTGGTCGTGATTCCCTATCTTTCAATTTGCATGTTGTTTGTCGTTTTGTTGTTAAAATGAGGGAACGTAGTTCGAAAACACTGAGGATGTTGTTCATCCTCACCCTTTGCTTTGGTCCTCAGGACTGAGAGTTTCTTCTTTGCATGTACTTTTGCATTTGTTTTGTATGAAAGTGTTGCGGCTCTGGGAAACTCCAATGTGTTTCCCCAACGCACCCCTTTCAGGTGCATTCTCCAGATTTGGGCCATGTTTAGGGATAAGGCAATTGACATCAACTGCCGAGTTGATGTGTAAATGAGCTCTATTTCACTGAAAGGGAAGCACTTACCAATTCAATACTTCCTCCTCTGGAGAGAATTGGCCTCCATGGATTTCAGGTCCTGATGATCTGGCAAATAGCTAGTACTGAACTGATATCTGGTATGGAAGCTGCCTTAAGCTTGTTGGATTCTGAAGTATAAACCTTCTGCGGTCCCTAGGTTTCTTAGAGATCCAAAAAGACCTCATATCTGTTGCAAATTTGACAGCAAGGACCATTGGTTGAAATGATGACACTTGAAGTCTTTCTAAATGTCCTCTCTAGATTTGGGTAGCTTGAAACTTCACCACGTTAAGTGGCAAGCATTCCTTGACTCTCCGGGTCATTTCCAAGAGGATAGAGGATTGGAACATTGGATGCTGGGCACATCTAAGATTCCCTACCTTTGCCTACTTAGCAGAAGGTCTCAAAAGCATCCGTTTGCAATCCGAAATGCTGGTATGACATCCAGCTGACAGTTGCTTGCTTCTTGGTTTTCACTAAGTGAAGGTGTTAAGGACTTGAGGATTGTAATCGAAATATGTAATTAAAGCTAATAAACTCATGAAAAGGAACACATTTCAGGATAGAGTAGGAAGGTGGGATAAATGTGTTGAGCCAAAAACCACCATTTGATGCATCATTGTGCTGAAACGAAACTCCACTTCGGGAAATGGATACTGTTATTAAAAATACGTTTTTTTCAAGGCTGGATTGGGTTCCCCTCTGCCGAGAGAACACGTTTACTTGGAATGCTGCTTTCAATAACATGGTATGTGAACTGTCCTGCCTTTAAGGGATCTCTATTTGCTTTTAATATCTCTTCTCACTTTGGAGAAGAAAGAAGAATTCTCTTCAAAGGACTGATGAGCTTATTGGACCAGGTGTTTTGAAATATTTTGTTAACTTTGGATTAGTTGCGGGGCCCTTAAGGCAACTGAAGGAGGACTATTTCAGTCGTATATCTGGTATGGAAATTACAGAGAAAACATTGTGAAATGGGGGAGAAGCTTCTCCAATTACACAGGATGGATACATGGCACACCTGTCGATATTCTAGAAAGGGTACAAAGTTTCTGAAATGCAGGTATGCCTTGGGATAATCGGTCAGCCATGCTGACGGTTACATGAGAGCCACTTGATTAAGCTTCCTTCTCAACCCCTTGTCATCCGATCTTTAACCTTGCCTCTTTAAGTGTCTAACAGATAGTTAGGCTGAGGCTTTCCCAAAGTGCTTCAACTTCAAGAAGACTCTTACCAATGCAGTTTTGACAAACTGAGTAAACAGATGCATATGCTACTAACGTTTATGGATTTGCTTTGCAATAATGCTGATTTTGATCTGTGTTCTCCCATTAAGGGAAGCTCTTCCCCTCAACTTCCTAACACCTTACAACAATTTCTTCCCTTCTGCTTCTGCGTGTCTGGATTACCTGCCAAAACGTCTCCCCCAGAGTGCCACCCTCACGCTGCTTTTCAGGCTTATTCTCCTGGATTCCTTATACAAGTTTATATAAGACTTGGATCAAGACTTGGATCAAGACTTGCAACGTGGCATTGCTTCCAACTCAGAATGCACTGTAGGGCTATGCTTTCCTCCAGCAGGACGTAGCTAGAGTGGTCGTCACCCCATTCCCTGAAAGACTTGGGAAAAGATGAACCAGGAATGGAGGTTGAAAGCAAGTCCCCTAAAACAGAGATCCACTGCTGAGTTTATGATTAACCACTCTATCCAAATCATACCCACATATTCTCCTCAGGGTTGAAGAGGACCAAAGGAAAGGGGGAATTGTACCATAGCCAGCTGAATGCAGCCCTTCCCAGGCAGCTCTTGCTGTGCACTGTGACCCACTGCCCCGTTACCAGGCAATGGTTACCAGGAGACCACTAATGCCACTCTGACCACCCTGCTCAGCCATTGGTGGGCATTGTAGTGGGCCCCTGCCCCAAGCAAGCCACTGTCTGTCAGCCATCTTTAGTGGGGGCCCTTTTTCTGGGCAGCAGTCAGTGGAGTGCTGACCCTTCAGACCTGGAGCGTGCGGTAAGAGGCAAGTGCCAGCCTTCTCCCCAGCATTCTTCTGCTCACACGTCCTTGGGCCAGCTGGTGTGATGGGGGGCCCAGAGAACAGGCTGGGGGTTTGTCCTGCAGGGCTCCAGAGCCAAGGCCACGAATGCCCCCTGGCCCAGACCAGGCCTTGAGGCAGTGTTGAACCTCTACCACACACCGCCACTGTGACCCTAAGGGTATGGCTCACAGTCTGGGGTACCTGACTGCCACTGTTTGGGTGGCCTGAGGAGCATTAAGACCTCTTGGGTCATGTGCCCCCAGCTCCCTCAGTGATGACAGCTAGCAAGGGTCTGGGACCAGGCCCTGAGGGAGCCACCAAGGCAGAGCTGCCTCCTCTGTGAGGCCTGGGCACTGGCGGGAGGACCCAGACCAGCTCCTGGACAAACCCTCCTTGGCAGGAGTACCACCACCCCTCCCAAGGACCCCTTTCTCTTAGGTGGGTCTGGACCTCAGATGGTGAGCCTTGTGCCTTGGGACCTTGCCCTTTCTTGTCACCCAGAGAGCGACATTTGTTGGCTGGAGATTGATAGGAACATTGAGACCTGACTATGACCTGTCCTCAAGAACAAAGGAACGGACAGGGAGAAATTTTCAACGAACAGCCACACCCCTCCATCACCTTACCTCTAAGATGGCTTTGCTTAATGCTTTCGAGGTTGGGGCTTTTCCCGCTTAAATCACCCGTTCCCTGCACATCTCTTAAGCACAGTTTTCTCTGCTCCAGTTTGCAATGTTTTGTTGTTGCTTAGCCTCACTGTGCATATGGCACACATCCTTGCCTTTGGTTACCAATTATAACGGGCCAGCCCGGCAGTCTCTGCCCGTGTTAGATTGATCCGAACCGGGGCATCCCCATTTCAAGGTCCCTACTGCTGCCTGAGTCCATGCTTCTCGATGGTACTGCTAGGGTTTCTCCATTTGTGTTTTGTTTGTTACTGGTAGCATAATCATGTGAAGGATCATGTACATTTTAGCATGTGTCAGAACTGCATTCCTTTTCAAGGCAGAATCCTTATCCATTGTGTACATACTACCATGTTTTTATGAAATCTTCCATTCATGGACACGTGGATTCCTTCCATTTGAGCAGTATGAGTAGTGCTGGTATGAATAAGATTGTACATATGTGTGCTTCAGTCCCTATTTTCTAAACTTTTGGGCATACACCTTGAAGTGGAATCACCATCTCCTATCTTCATTCCATGTTAATGTTTTTGAGGACCTGCTATAGTGTTTTGCACAGTGGCTGCACCACTTCATTTTATATTTTAGATAGCAGAGTGCTTTGCAGTTTGTAAATATATCCTCTTTTGCATATCCATTCATCCACTGATGGGCATTTGAATGGCTTCTACCTTTTGGGCTATGGTGAATCCTGTTGCTATCAGGAGTTGTGTACCAGTTCTTCAAGCGCCTGTTTTTTGTTCATTGAGGTGTATATCTAGGAATGGAGTTTTTGAAGTCAACAGTAATTATATTTCCCTCTTTTTGAGAAAAGGGCAAACTATCTGACATATATTCTGCACCATTTTCCATTTCCACATGCAAAGTCTAAAAGTTCCAATTTCTCTACATTTTTACTCATATTTCTATTGGTTTTCCATTATAATCTTTTAGTGAATGTGACTACATATTTCATTGTGTTTTTTTATTTTTAATTTCAATTATTTAATTAGACTGCATTTTTGGGTCTTGGTTTCTATGTGTGGGCTTTTTTCTCTAGTTTTGTTCAGCATGGGAGCTATTCTTTGTTGTGGCACATGGGCTTCTCATTGAATTGAATTCTCCTGTTGTGGAGCATAGGCTATAGGTGCCTGGGCTCAGCAGTTGTGGATCATGGGCTGTAGAGTACAGGCTGTCATTGTGGCACACGGGCTTCACCCTTCACCCTGTGGTTAATGATGGCCCTGAATCTGTGGCTAAGTAAGACCCCATCACAGTGGTTCCCTGAGCTGTGGTCACTGTGTCTGGCAAAGGCCCTGATGCTGTGGCTGACTAAGGCCCTGCCACTGTCCCTAACTATGACCTTGTTGCTGGTCTTGAGGCCCTTAAGCTGTCCCTCACTGAGGCCCTGATGTTGGTCATCCCTTAGGCCCTGATGCTGTCCCTCACTTAGGCACTGACCCTGGTTGTAAGGCTCTGAAGCTGTCCCTCACTAAGACCCTGAGTCTCCCCTCACTAGAGTTCTGACACTGCCTCTACCCATGCCCTGGTCCTGACTCTAGTCCTGATGCTAGGCCTAATGAAGTCTGGTCATATCTAATGCCCTGATGCCTCTCCTCACTAAGGCCCTGATGCTGCTCCTGTATAAGGCCCTATGATGGTCCTAACCTTGGCCTGTCATTGGCCCTAACAATGGCTGCTCCGAACTAAGGCCCTGATGCTGCTCCACCCTGAGGCCCTGATGCTACTTTGATGCTTCTTGTCACTAAGGCCTAAGGCTGGTCCTAACTAAGGCCCTGACACTCATCCTCACTGAGGCCCTGATGTTGTAACTCAGTTAGTTAGGCTCTGATTCTGTCACTCACTCAAATCCTGGTGATGTCACTTACTTAGGTCCTTACACTGTCCCTCACTTCGGCCCTGATTCTGTAACACAGGCCCTGAGGCTGTCACTCCACTTAGGCCCTTACACTGGTCCTCTCTAAGGCTCTGATGCTTTCTTTAGCTTAAGCCGTGATACTGGACCACACTAAGGCCCTGACACTGCTCTTACCTAAGGCACTATGGTATCCCTTCACTAAGGCCCTGATAGTGTCCCTCTTTTAGCCTGACTGTGTCCCTCAGAAAGGCACTGTGTCATTCCTCCTTAAGGGATAGGCCATAGGGCATATGGCTGGGGTTGGGGCCGGGTTTGGGGTTGGGGCAAGGTTTAGACTTTGGGCTTAGGGCTATAGAGCTAAGGCTTAGGGTTTAGGCTTAGGTTTTAGGGTTTAGGGTTAGGATCAGGGTCAGTGTCTAAGGTCAGGGCCAAGGTCAGGGGCAGGTTTTATGGTCCGGGGTAGGGGTTCAGGTTAGTGCTTAGGGGTTATGGTTAAGATGAGGGTTTAGAGTCAGGGTCAGAGTCTGAGTTAGTGGCAGTGTCATGCTCTGAATTAGGGACAGTGTCAGGGACTGAGTTAAGCAGAGCATTGGGGCCTGATATAGGGACGTCTTCAGGGCCTGAGGTAGGAATCATGTCAAGGCCTGGGTTCGGACCAGTGACAGGGTTTGTGTTAGGGAGAGCATCAGGGCCTGAGTTAGGGTCAGTGTCAGGGCATGAGTTAGGGAGAGTGCTAGAGCCTGAGTTAGGACCAGTTGCAAGGCCTGAGCTGTATTCAGCATTAGGGTCTGAGTTCAGGACAGTGTCAGGGGCTGATTTATGGACAGTTTCAGAGCCCGAGACTGGACAGCATAGGGGCCTGAGTTAGAACCAGCTTCAGGGCTGAGTTGGGTTCAGTCTCAGGGCCTGAGTTAGGGATAGTGTCTGGGGCTGAGGTAGGGACAGAGTCAGGGCCTGAGTCAGGTTCAGTGTCAGGGACTGTGTTAGGCACCGAGTTAGGATCACCATCAGGGCCTGAGATAGGAACAGTGTCAGGGGCTGAGACAGGGACAGTGTAAGGGCCTGAATTAGAACCAACTTCAGTGCTGAGATATGGTCAGCATCAGGGCCAGAGTTAGGGACAGTGTCAGAGCCTGAGAACAGGACAACTTCAGGATCTGTGTTAGGATCAGTGTCTGGCCTGAATTAGGTTCAGCATCTGGGTCTGTGTTAGGGAGTGTGTTAGGACCTGAGTTAGGGAGATGATTAGGGCCTAAATTAGGTTCAGCATCAGGGCCTGAGTTAGGCACAGCAAGAGGGCCTGTGTTCAGTCCAGACAGAGGGCTTGTGTTAGGATCAGTGTCAGGGCCTGTATCAGGGCCTGAATAGGGATAATGGGTTAAGGTGTTGGGTTGCTGTGTCAGGATAGGATGTCTGGTTAAGGTGAGGGTGTTGTGTTAGGATGTGGAATTAGGGTGTTGGCTTAGGGTTTCCAGATAGGGTGTCAGGTTAGGGTTAGGGTTACAGTGTTGGGTAAGGGTTAGATCTAGCATTAAGATGTTGGGTTACAGAGACAGGTTAGGGTTAGAGATTTAGGGTTAGGGTTATGGTGTCGGGTTAGGGTTTTAGGTTGTCAGTTTAGGATTAGGGAGTCAGTATAGGGTGTTGGAGTAGGGTGTCATTTTAGGGTGTCTGGGTAGGGTTTGGTTCAGGGTTTGGGTTTTATAAGTAGGGATAAGATTATGGTGTCAGGTTAGGGTTAGGGAGTTAGAGTTAGGGTGTGAGGTTAGGGTCAGGGTGCTGCAATAGCGTGTCACGGTAGGGTATTAGGGTAGGTGTTATGGTGTAGGCTTAGGGCTAGGGTGTCAGGTGAAGATTATGGTGTTGGGTTAAGATTCAAAACTTCAGGTAGGGCTTTCCAAGGTGAAACATAAGCACAGTGTTTTTCTCAGTGCAGCTCCGTGTTCCTCCTTTGGACTGTTAGACCTGGCAGTCAGAGATTCCCTAAAAAGGTGTTTCTGAAGAAGTTTGAAAGTCAGGAAAGACTAGCTATCCAATCAAGGAGGCCAGCCTATAAAATTGCTCAGCATACACACTTGATCCATGGCCCTCGGCACTAGAGGGAGACATTCTACACACAGGGGAGACATGCCGGACTCAATGATAGGTCACAGAAAGTGGTTCAACACCTAGTACACTTTTGCTATAGATGGCACTCTCCAATGGAAGCACTACTTGGACCAAGGTTTCATGGAACCTGCTGCAGGCCTTTCTGGAAGGAGAGACTGCAGCTCATCTGGAGGCCATGGGTCAATTTTCATTCACCCTCCAGTTCAAAAATGTTGTAGGAGGAGGTCCTAGCAAGGAATGGCAAGCACCCTGTATCTCTCAGGTAGTGATCTATGAAGGACCACTGTTTGACAAGAGCTTCTGCTGGGAGATCTTAGCAACTTCCAGCCACAGTGTCCCTTGGCCACAGCTTGTGTGTGTGCAGAGTTCAGGGCTCTTCCCTTCTTCCTGGCTAGAGTGCTTATTTTTCTGCATTATAAACAGCTTTGGCAACACAGCTCTGGGCCCTTCTTTCTGAACCAGCCAGGCCTGCCCTATCTGGGAAGTTCTGAGCTGCACAAAGAAATCCCTGTGCTTCACATTCACCCTGGGTTCCTCTGCCAGAGATGCATCTACCTCCAGCAGAAGCCAACTTGTAAAAACTGCCTGGAAAAGCAGGCCACAATTTCCCTCTGCACAGCTAGGCTTCCACAAACCCAGAGAAAACTCGGCCTATCTAGGGCCTTAACTCAGTTATGCCCTGCAAGGCCTGCCATCTCCCTGCCGAGTATATTTTCTTGCTGTAAAGGCTGAGGCTTGGGACTGTGTATCCTGTCCTAGTTGAGACACTGCAGGGACAGGTGCTGTGGCTTCCCTTGGCATTCGGCGTGAGAAAGGAAGGACAATGTCCCCTTTGCACAGCGTGATCCTTGCCACCTCCAAGAGGCTCTCCAAACACTGTTGTTCCCTGCCTTCTCTTCACTGCTGACAAGCTCCTGGCACAAAAAGAGATGTTTCCCCAAGAAATATGGGGCTTGGCATTCTTCCTGGGAACTCAACCCACAAGCCCCTTCACTAAGTGGGAAAAGAAACCTGAGCACAAGCCTCCAGGTAAGGTTCCATTTCTGCCTCTAGCAAGGCATGCCTCAAGTGCCTGGTCATTACCCTCCATGGATTGCTTTCATGATTCTGTGCCCCCTCGGTGGTTGTGTCAGCTCTTGTGTGCACCATATTCCATGCAGGACCACTGTGTGACAAATGAGTTTTTTGGGAATGCTGAGCCACAGAGCTCCAGCCACAGGCCTCTGGATCATCTTGTTTGTGTGCTGAGGGAAAGCCTCTGCCCTGATCTCCTTGGCTTTCCAACAGCCTCAGGAACACAGACTGAGGCCCTACTTTCCACTTCAAGCATGCCTCCTGCTAAAAGTGAGAACACCTGAGTGGCTCTGCATAAGCACTGTGCTGAGCCCTCAGTCTGGGATCACATATGCAAGGGCTGCCTAACTCTAACTGAAGCTGCATGTGATCAGCTACCTGTAAAAGTGCAACAGATGTTTACTTTTTACTGCTAGGCCTCGGCAAGACAGAGGATCCCTCAGCCCTCCCAAGACCTTAACTTTCTATGACCTCTCAGCATGCAATCTCTGTGCTGAGGAAAGTGTCTTCATGCACAGACTGTGGGTGCAGCCTCTGTGTCTTGTCACAGCTCAGAATCTGCAGCGACAGATGCTGTGTGTTAACCCGAACATTGGTGCCTGCCAGAGAAGGCAGTCAAATTCCAATTGGAGGGCACAAGCATTCCAGCCTCACAGGTGCCCTCTGAACACCTTTGCTTCCTAACTAGTCTTCCCAGCTGGAAAACCCCTGAGAGGAGCAGAGGGTTTTCCCACATGAAACAGGGGGCTTGCAATTCCTTGGAAGGTACTCATCCCTCAAGCCTCTTTCCTTGGGGGGGACATGAAAACTGACCTCCAGCCTCCAGGGAATATGCCCTTTTCCCTTCCAGCAAAACAGGCAGCACTTGCCTGATAACTGATGGAATGATGGACTTTCTCTCTTCTGTGACTTCAGGAGGCAATGTGAGCTCCTGTGTGCACCTTTCTTCACAGAGGACAGCTGTCTGCCATAAACTTCATATGAGTCATTTGAGAAACAAGGCTACAGCCATGTGGTCCTCTGGATCAGCTTCTTTCTGTGTTGAGAGAACAACTGGGTTTACAGGCATGGAATGAGAAGCCTGGATAGAACTCACTTCCTGAGGTAGTTTCAAAGCAGGTGGGTTTTGGCTATACTTCTAGCAAAATAGAGAGTCTGGCTTATGCCATAGGTCTTGTAACACAGTCGATCCAATATGCCTATTGATTGCAGGGTTCACTGAAACTTCAGGAGAGAATTATGGCACACTGTGTTCTCCCATGGAAAATGTTGTGGACCCAGCATCCATTTCTTCCTGCAAGACTTTTGAGCATGAATCTGTACATGATCACATTTGTCAGGGAATGTGCTGCTCTTCTTTGTGGGTGGGAAAGCTGAAAATTCCTTGGAGGCCATTGGTAAAATTTCCCTTGTCTTTAAATCAAGAATGTTGTAGGGTGAGATCCTTGCAAGGGATGGTAAGCACCTTGTTTCCTTGGAACAGACTCCCCTTTCCACAAAGTGCCTTGCCAGCAGTGAAGAAAAGTCAAGCAGCAGGGGTGTTTGGCATGCAGCTTATACTCCTCTGGAATCCCACTTGTAAATGGGGTCATGACTCTTTTGTCATCAGGCCCCAATGTGAACGTGGTCACACAGTCTCTGTACCTCAGCTTCTGAGCAGTGAAAGAGATACACATGCCACCCACTGAGACCTTCTGTATTGAACTTTTCTCTGCAGAGGCTCTGCATGCTGTGTATGGCCTAAGCAGTGCATGCCCTAGGGAGGCCTAGGTGACACTGGCACTTCCCATAGAGTAGCAGTGGTCAGAGAAATCCTGTCAGTGTATTTCACTCTGGAGGCCCATTGAAGGTTCTGCCTGAGCCAGAGAGACGTCATGTAGGAATCCCAGGGGGAGTGCTCAGCACACTGTTTTTCTCATTGCAGCTTCATTTTTCTCACTTGGGCCACCCAGCCTGGCAGTTAGGGACTCCCTAGAACTGTGTTGCTGAGGCAGTATGAACGTTGGGGAATTCTAGCTCTGCAAGCATTGGATGTGTGCCTTTAACATTGCTTTGCATACAAAGGTGATTGCTTGGGCCGTGAACTCTAGAGAGAGTTTCCACACACAGGGGAGGCTTTCTGCACACAGTTTTCCAAAGTCTAATCGGTGCCAAACTGAGCCCCTGTTTGCTATGGGTGGCACTCACCCGTCCCTGAACTGCTACATGGACCAAGATTTCATAGAACCTGATGCAGGCCTTTCTGGATGGAGACACTGCAGCTCATTTGGAGGCTCTCAGTCAATTTCCATTCACCTTTGAGTTCAAGGTTGTTGTGGGACGAGGTCCTAGCAAGGAATGGCAAGCACCCTGTTTCTTTTGATTAGACTCACATGTTCTCAGTGTCACTTGCTGGCAGCCAAGGAAAGACAGGCAGCTAGCGTGATTTGCATGCAGCTTGGAGACCACAACTCCTGCTTCCCAAGGGCAAAATGATGACTTTTCTCATCAGGCCCTAATTTCAAAGTGGACAGCCAACATCTGTTTCTGCAGCTTCCAATCTGTGAAAACACACACATGCTCACACTGGGCCCTTCAATGAATGAATTTTACTCCCCAGAAGGTCTGAATGCCACACATGGCCTATGCAAGAGAAGGCTCTAGTAGACCGAGGGGACCCAGAGACTTGCCATGATCTAGCAGTGCTCAGGGAAAAGCTGTCCTTTTCCTTCAGGCTGGATGCAATTTCAAGTTTCTGCTTGGCATGGAGAGAGGTCAGGCTGGAGATTCACGTGGGAAGGATATCTCAGAGTGTTTTCCCTATAGCTCCATGTCTCTCAGTAGGACTGACAAGCAGGGAAAGAAAAGCCTTGCTAGAACTGGGTACTGAGTAAGTTTCAAAGGAGATGGAACTCTGGGTGTGCAGGCTAGAGAGTCCTGCTTACGCCTTCACTCTGACTATACAGCCGACCTTAAGTGTGTTTAAGGTAGGAGATACATGGGCCCCTGACTAGGCATTCAAACTGGCCTTTTCACACCTCTGGGGTGAGAAGAATTTGAGCTACAGCCCAGACATTCATTACCAGTTCCCTGTTTACACTTCCTAAGGCAAGAGACAACTGGGCTCCAGATTACATATTTATGGCCAGACTCCTGTCTATATTTTGAGGTTTGCACCTTGATATAAGAAACAGCAAAAGAAATGGGGTAAATATCTGGACATTTGGACCCTTTTTTTGGCAGGGACAGAGAGGGGCTAGCCCTGTTAAGAGATCTAGAGGCCATATACTCTCCATCTTTGGGACAAGGGAGACACTACCTGTGGGTAAAAGCCTACATGGGGTCAAAAAGGCACGGGATGCCAGACAATAATAAGTCTTGCTAAAGTCCATCTTAATTGAGGGGTGCCTGTGCACCCAGTGGAGGTTCAAAGGCAAATGAACCCTGGGGGCAAAACAATATGATTGGCCAAGAAAGAGACACAGACCTGGAAGACCACCCCTTTATAAAGAATTTAAACTCCCCAAAAACGTGATTCTGGGAACTCTCCCTGAGCTTGCCTTTACATCATTCTGCATGTACTTTGCTTTTCCAATAAACATTTTTCCTTTTCTCTTTACTTTCTGCCTCCTTGCCTGAATTCATTCTTGATAAGGCAGGCAAGAACTAGGGACCCACGCCCTAACCACTGGCCCCCGTGGTACCAGACTGGGAACTAGAATTAAGATCTCTCTTCCAGCTACTTCTTACTGCTGCCTTCTACAAGCTGCAGCTTACTGCTGCTGCATCGGAAATCAGCTTGGTGCTGAAACCCAGGAAGTGAAGCTAAACTGCAGGCCTTGCCCAAACTGTTGGCTGCAAATCCTATGGCATCTTTTCGTCAACCCTCCATTTCTAGCCAAGCCAGCTAGAAATCCTCAAAATTCTCTCATGCTTTCTCTCTCTTTCTCTCTCCCCGTTTCTCACACTTGCAAAAAACACTTTGCTTTGTCCTCTCCCTCATTTTCTTGCTTTGTCCTCTCCCTCATTTGCTTTGTCCTCTCCCTCATTTTCCCTTTGCTTTGCTTTGTCCTCTCCCTCATTTGCTTTGTCCTCTCCCTCATTTTGCTTTTGCTTTGTCCTCTCCCTCATTTGCTTTGTCCTCTCCCTCATTTGCTTTGTCCTCTCCCTCATTTGCTTTGTCCTCTCCCTCATTTTCCCTCTCTGCCTGACTTTCCTTCTCAAGACCGGAAAGGCATAAACTCTGTCAGTTCACAGCATTATGGCTCCCCCCAAGGACAATCGAGGGTGGCAGGGGAAATCCCCCAGGCAGTGCAGATTCAAATAATGCTTGGGTGACAACTGATGCTGTCCTTTGGGACATGGTGCAAATATGATTTCTAACCTCACAGGAGCCCAACGAGTCATTCTTGCATTCACTCTCCCTCTCTCAAGTGCACTCCCTCTCTCCCTCACTCCCTCTCTCACTCTCCCTCTCTTGCAATGGCTGTTTTGCTCGCTGGCTCTCTTGCGCTCTCTGTCCCATATTAAACCCTCCAGTATGCCTTTTTCGTCCACTTTGCTTGCACAGCAAGGCTCTTTTTCACTTCATATCTCCAAGCTCTTTTAGTAGAGAGCTTCCTAAATATCATTCATAAACTACGTTCCTGCCCCTGCCAAACCCAGTGCTGCCTGTTTCAGACAAAATCATCAGATGACTCCCAATTCTATCTTAGCTGTGACACCAACTGGGCCAAGGATTTTGGATACTTCTGCTGTCTAGTCTGTCACATTACTCAATACCAAGAAATTTACTATGATGTTTTCTCCACCTCCTGGCCCTTGAGCCCTGAACTCCATGCCATCTCCCATAGCACCCAACTCCAATGTCTCTAAGGGTTCATCTTTACATCTATCACAACACCTTCATGCCAGGCCTTGGCAGCCTACACAATGCTATGGAAAGCCTATCAGGCTGGCCATTACCCATGGGCCTGGATTACAAATTGTATAGACGCTCAGTCTCCAGGAATTCAACCCAGCATGGGAAAACTTATCATAGGGCATAGACTCTATAGATCCTTCCCTCCTAAGTAAAGTCCTAAGAAGAATCCTGGTGACTGGTCTACACTGCCTCAAAAGCCCTTCTCTGGCTGTGCTGGGTTGGGTGTCTTGCTCAAGGCTTCCATAGGGACCACAGATGTTTGGTCAGGATTTAGTGGGGAACAAGCTAGAAAGCCCCACGGTTTGAAGGGTAGTAGGGGGATGCCCCAAACCCCTTTGAGGGATTCGAGCCTCCTAGGAAGTGTTTTTGGGACCCTGGATTCCCTTCTGGGAGTCTCTTGTTCTCAGTTGCAGGTTACTCAACATGGGAGAATCACATTCCTAGCCAGAAGAAAGAACTCTGGAGTGTATCCTTAAGAACTGGAAATATTGTAAGACAGAAAGGCTAAGATAAAAAAAACTTAAGCTTTGCTGTAGCAGTGCCTGACCTTTATATATGTTGGGAAAAGGAGAAAAATGGCCTGAAAACGGGTCTCTAAATTAAGATACTATTTCACAGTTGGATCTTTACTGTCACAAAATAAGAAGATAGACTGAGGTTCCCTATGTTCAAGGTTTCATATTACCTTACCAAAATCCCTCCCTGTGTAGCCCTCATGATTTAAATCCCAGGGAATCAGAAAAAATCTCCTGAAATTTTAGGTGATCCTCTTCTCAGCATTTTCATCTCTCAGGAGGGAAACCCAGCTCTTTTTACTCCCAGCAGTATCCCCACTTCTGTGTAGACACTCACTTCTCCTGATCCCTCTGACCAAGTCCAAACTCCACTTCCCTATGTCCCTCTATACTTTCCAACACCCCAGATTAGAGAAACTAGTCCTGCAGGAGAGACCTGCAGTGGGTCTTCTTATCTCCCAGGAGCAGAATAATTATGCCCTCTTAGGGAAGTGGCAAACAGTAAAGGGACAATCAAAGTACAACTGCCCTTCTCTTTAATGGACTTGGCCCAATGCAAACAAATTGGGCCAATTACCTGAAGAGCCTAGTAAGTTTGTGGAAGGGTTTCAGGCCCTAACTCTGTTTTATGACATAACTTGGAAGGATATTCAAGTGACTTTATCCACCTGCTGTACAACTGAGGAAAAACAGAGAATCTGGGTGACAGCCCAGGGGCACACTGACCAGCTTGCCAAAGACCAGCCTGAGCATTATGCTATGGGTGGAGATGCAGTCCCAAATCAGGAACCTCCTTGGAATTCTAATTCCCAGGTGGGAACAGAAGCCAGGAGACATATGATCCAATGTGTGTTAGAGGGGATCAAAAAGTGTATCCAAAAGCCAGTCAATTATGAAAACGTTAAAGAGGTAACCCAAGAAGAAAAAGAAAAGCCAGCCCTCTTTCATGGGGGGGCTTGTGGAGGCATTTAGTCTACTAACCTAGATCCCTCCATTTCCGAAGGTTGATCCCTGCTGGGACAACACTTTGTCAGCCATTCTGCCCCTGACATTACGCGAAACCTCCAATATTTACAATTTGGTCCACAAACCCCCATGTCCCAACTCCTTGAGGTAGCTTTTGGGGTATTTAACAATCGAGATCAGGCTGAGGGAGAATAAAAAGACCGAATGTGAGAAAAGACAGGCCAGGGCTCACATAAACCTGATAGCCATTGCTGTCAGCCATGCCTTGTGATCTCAGGACAACCCAAAGGGGACGGAGAGGTTTGCGTATTGGTCTGCAGGTGAAACAAATAAGGTGGAATGCTACAACTGCAGATCAACCAGCCACTGGGCCTGAGAATCCAAGAAAGAGGCCCCCAGGCCATGCCCAGCTGGGAAACAATCAGGCCATTGGAAGAGGGACTTCCCTCAGTCCTGAAGGGGAAGGGGGGGCTACAGCTCCTGACATGGCCATACTGGATGACTGAGGCTGCCAAGGGATTCTGGCAGCTCCCCCCAATGAGGTGTCCAACTCCATCAAGGAGCCCCAGGTAGTCCTTGATGCAGCAGGTAAGAAAATCGATTTTTAAATTGATCTGGGGTCCACTTCCTCTGTCTTAATTTCTCACAGTGGACCTCTTTCCTCCAAAAGCTCTAATGTAACTGGTGTTGACAGAAAGCCTCAAACTCGTTACTTTACTGGACCTCTCACTTGCCAATTTGAACAGCATTTGATTTCCCATAGCTTCTTAGTTATGCCTGAGTGTCCCACCCCACTACTGGGGAGAGACCTTCAGTGTTCCCTTGGGGCCATACTCTGGTTAGGGTGCCCCAAGAAGCTCATTATCTTGACTCTAACTGAGGCAAACAAGCCCAAAGAGCAAAATCTCATTCTCAGCCACATTCTACAAGCAGTGAACTCTAATGTGTGGGACTAAAGAGTCCCTGGAAAAGCCTTAAATGCCCAACCTGTAAAAATTAGCCTTAAGCCAGAGGCTGCTTCCCCTAACAAGAGACAGCACTTCATCAAACTAGAAACAAAAAGAGGGTTACAACCCCTCATAGAAAAATTCTTCAAGCGTGGTCCCTTGGCACACTGCCAGTTTCCAGGAAGACTCCTATTCTGCCAGTGGTTAAACCAAATGGGATATATAGGATGGTCCAAGACCTTAGGGTAGTAAATGATGCTGTGATGCCCATCCATCTCCTTGTGGCCAATCCGTATACCATCCCAGCCCAGGTCCCTGAAAATGTCAAATGGTTTACTGTATTTGACTTTAAGGATGCCTTCTTTGGCATCCCAGTTCATCCGTCATCATGGTATCTGTTTGCCTTCAAGTGGACAAACCCTGACTCAGGCAAAATGCAACAATATCCATGGACAATATTGCCTCAGTGGTTTTGGGACAGCCCACACTTGTTTGTCCAGGCCCTAGGAAAGGAACTAAGGAAACTTCGCTTAAAAGAAGGTGCTATCTTACAGTATGTAGATGATCTTTTCATTTGTAGCCCCACAAAGAAAGCCTCAAATCAAAATATGATTGAGGTTCTTAATTTCCTCAGAACCCAAGGTTACAGAGTGTCTCCAAAACAGACACACATTTTGAAACAACAAGTTAAGTATCTGAGATATATTATAAATCCTGGGAGCAGACAGCTATCTCCAGACAGCACACTAGCTCTATTGGGTCTAAGTGTACCAAAGACTAAGAAACATTTCTGTACCTTTTTAGGCACGGCAGGGTTTTGCAGAATTTGGATCCCAGGATTTGGGCTGATGGACAAGTCCCTGTATGAAGTCACTAAAGGCCCAGATACAGAGCCTTTCCTCTGGACTGGGGAACAGGAAAAGGCTTTTAATGATCTCAAGCAGGCACTAACCAGAGCTCCTGCACTGGGTCTCCCCAATTTAAAGAACCCATTCATCTTGTATGGAACCAAGAAACAGGGAACAGCTCTGGGGGTCTTAGTACCAAAGCTAGGGCAAGTTCCCTAGCCCATAGGCTATTTCTCCAAGCTACTAGATTCCATGACTCAAGGTTGGCCTGGCTGCTTCTGGGCAGTAGCTGCCACTGTTTTATTGGCAGAAGAAGCTAACAAGCTTCCCTTTGGACAGTCGCTAGAAGTCCAGACCCCCCACCAAGTACAAGGGATTCTGGAGATCAGAAGGCACCACTGGCTAATGGGAGGCTGACTAACCATCAGGCTTTCCTTCTTGATCCTCCAGAAGTGACTCTCAAAACTTGTCACACCTTAAGCCCAGCTCCACTGATCCCTGCTGAAGACCCAGAACTGATACATTCTTGCCTTGAAACCTTGGACCAGGTCTATTCCTGTAGGCCTGATCTAACAGATTAAGCCATAGAAAATCCTGAGCAAGAATGGTTTCCTGATGGCAGTAGTTTCATTAAAGATGAAGTCAGGAGGGTGGGGTACACCATTGTAAGTGCTCACAGAATCATAGAAGCAAAAACTTTGCCATACAATACCTGGAATTATGTTTCTCAGGCAGTTTGACAGTGGGGGAAGTTTTTCTCTCCAAGAAAGGCAGGCCTGCCTAGAACATTGCCTTGCACACAAAAGTGATTCCTCTGGTCCCTGACCCTGGGCAGAGACTTTCCTCCCACTGGAGGGATTTATGCACACATTTTTACCTGATTTGAAATTGGTGCAAACCCAAGCATCCATGTGCTATGTATGGCACTCTCCTATAGAAGCCCTACAAGTACCATGATTTCATGGAATCTGCTGCAGGCCTTTCTGGTTGGAGAGACTGCAGCTCGCCAGGGACCAAATGGTCAAGTTTCATTCAACTTCAAGTTCAACAGTGTTGTGGGATGAGGTTCTTGCTAACATTGGTGAACACCCTGAGTCTTTTGATGCGACTCTCATGTTCTCAGGGTCACTTGGCAGCAGAGAAGACAAGACAGGCTTCAAGGGTGATTTGCATGCAGATTGGAGGCCACAAGTCTCCTGCTTTCCAAACAGGTAATGACTGCTTTTCCCATCAGGCCCCAATTTCAGAGATGACACCCAGCCTTTGTATGTGCAGTTTCCGAGCCATGAAAAGACCCACCTGCCACACAATTGGCCCTTCCATGAGTGAATTTTGCTCCCCAGGGTGTCTGAAATGCCATATATGGCCTAAGTGAAGGAAGGCCCTAGTAGGCGTAGGGGCCCCAGGGATTTTCCATGTCCTAGCAGTGCTCAGGGAATAGCTGTCCTATTTCTTCAGGCTGGATGCAATATCGAGTTTCTACTTGAGGTAGAGAGAGTTGAAGTAGGAGATCCATTGGGAAGGCACAGAGTTCTTTTCGTGGAGCTGTGTCTCCCTCTGCTGGCTGATAAGCATGAAGGCTAAGCCTCGCTAAAACTGGTTGCTGAGGAAATTTCAAAGCAGGAGGAACTCTTGCTATACAAGCTAGAGAGTCCTGCCTAGGCCTTCACTCTGGCAACAAACAAAGTCGATCCTAATTACCTGTGGGTTGATGGATGCTCTCAAGCTGCAGGACATACTTTTTTGGCACACAGTGTTCTCCGATGGAGAACCGTGAAGAACCAATTGCCCATTACTCCCTCAAGGGATTTTAGCATGACAACAGTGCATTGCCAAATGGTCGTGGAAAGTGCTACAGGACTTCCTGGATAAAAATCTGCAAGGTATTGGAGGCTACTCATCAAGTATCATGTGTCATTTAGAATAAGAGTGTTGTAGGATGAGATCCTAGCAAGGGAGAGCAAGCAACTTATTTGGTTGGAATAGACTGACTTTTCCACAAAGAGGCTTTCCAGCAGTGAAAAAAGGTCAAGCAGTGAGGGTTTTTGGCATGCAGCTAACAGGCCACATGACTCCTCCTTGAAAATGGGGTAATGACTGTTTTGTCATCAGGCCCCAATGTGAACATTGATACACAGCCCTTGTACCTGCAGCTTCCAAGCAGTGAATGAGACACACATGCAACACACTGAGCCCTTCTATAATGAACTTTGTGTCATAGAAAGATTACTTGCTGTTTATGGCCAAAGCAGGAGACAGCCCTAAGTAAGTGTAGGTCACAAAGGGACTTGCAAGGCCTTGCAGTGGTCAGGGAAGGCCTGTCAGTTTAATTCTGACTCAAAGCACATTCAAAGTTCTACTGGAGTCACAGAGACTTCAGGTAGTACTTCCCAGGGTGAATGCTAAGCACAGTGATTTTTCAGAGCACATCCAGATTCTTCACTCAGGCTGAGCAGCCTGTCTGTCATAGACTCCCTAGAATTCTGTTTCTCAGGCAACTTAACAGTAGGGGAAGTATAGCTCTCCAAGGGAGGTAGGCCTGCCTAGAACATCACTTTGCATACAAAGGTGATTCCCTTGGCCCCTGGCAATAGGGAGACACTTTCTTCCCACAGGAGAGACTTTCGCACACACTGTTCCTCAGGGAAAGTAATGCAAAACTGAGGACCCATTTTCTATGAATGTAATTCTCCCATTGAAGCCCTACATGCACCATGATTTCATGGAATCTGCTGCAGGCCTTTCTGGAGGGAGAGACTGCACCTCCCCTGGAAACTGTTGGTCAAGTTTCATTCACCTATGACTTCAACAGTGTTGTGGGATGAGGTCCTTGCTCAGGTTGGTGAACACCCTGAGTCTTTTGATGAGACTCTCATGTTCTCGGGATGCTTGGCAGCAGAGAAGATAAGACTAGCAGTAATGGTGATTTGAATGCTGATTAGAGGATTCAAATCTACTGCTTCCCAAATGAGTAATGACTGCTTTTCCCATTAGGCCCCAGTTTCAAAGTGGACACCCAGGCTCTGTATATGCAGTTTCCGAGCTACAAAAAGATACACATTCCACACACTGGGCTGTTCCATGAATGAATTATGCTCCCCATATGATCTGAATGCCATAGGTGGCCAAAGTGATAGAAGGCCCTAGTAGCCCGGGGGGACCCTGGGATTTGCCATGGCCTTGGAGTGCTCAGAGAATAGCTATTCTATTTCTTCAGGCTGGATGCAATTTTGAGCTACTGTGTGAGGTAGAGATAGTTGAGGTAAGATATCCATGGGGGAAGGCAAAGCACAGAGTTTTTTCCTCGTAGCTCCAGCTCCCTCTGCTGGCTGACAAGCATGGAAGGAAAACTCTCATTAGAACTGGGTCCCTGAGGAAGTTTGAAAGTAGAAGAAACTCTGGCTATACAAGCTAGAGGGTCCTGCCTATGCCTTCACTCTGGCAACAATGTCTATCCCAAGTGCCCGTGGGTGTGAGGATGCTCTCAAGCTGCAAGACAGACTTTTGGCACACAGAGTTCTCTGATGAAAAACCATGAAGACCCGTTCACCCATTACTTTCTGCATGGCTTTTAGCATGACAGCAGTATACTGCCAAAGGTCATGGAAAGTGCTGCAGGCCTTTCTAGATTGAAAAGCTGCAGATTTCTTGGAGGCTAGGGGTCAATTTTTGTGTGTCCTACAGATCGAGTGTTGCAGAATGAGCTCCTAACAAGTTAGAGAAAGCAGCTTTTAGGTTGGAATAGACTAAGTTTTCAAGAAAGATGCTTTCCAGCAGTGAAGAAAGGTCAAGAAGCAAGAGTGTTTCACATGCAGCTTTGAGCCACATCAATCACAGTTCAAAATGGGGTAATGACTGTTTTGTCACAAGGCCTCATTGTGAACATTGAAACACAGCCAGTGAACCTGCAACTTCAAAGCAGTTAAAAAGACACACATGCAACACACTGGAACCTTGTACCATGACCTTTGATCCCTAAAGGATCTGCATGTTTTGCATGGCCTAAGTGGGTGCAGGCCCTAAGCAAGCTTAGGTGACACTGGGACTTGCCAGAGCCTCACAGTGGTCAGGCAAGTCCTGTCAATTCAGTTCTGGCTAAATTCACATTCAAGGTTCTACTTGAGGCAGATGCATTTCAGTTACGGCTTCCCAGGGTGAATGATAAGCACAGTGTTTTTCAGAGCACATCCAGGTTCCTCATTTGTACTGAGCTGCCTGTCAGTCATAGACTGTCTAGAATTATGTTTCTCCTCACAGGCATCACACACATCATGAGTGTGTCATGTCCCTTGTGTGTCATCTAATCTTGGTCACATCCCATCCAGCATATTGTTACCTCATGTGTGTCACTTGCATTGTGAGTGTGTCACTTCCCTCGTGTGTCACTTAACCTGGTCACTCCAGAGCTGGCATGATTTCGCCTCACATGTGTCACAAGCATCACAAGAGTGTCATGTCCCCTCTGTGTCACCTCACCTCAGTCACACCCCACCCAGAGTGTTGTCAGCTCACACATGTCACATGCATCACCAGTGTGTAACTTCCCCTGTGTGTCACCTTGCCTTGGTCACACCCCACCTGGAGTATTGTCACCTCACATATGTCACATGTGTCGTGAGTGTGTCCCTTCCCCCTTGTGTCACCTTGCCTCATTCAGACCCCACTGGGCATGTTGTCACATGACACCTGTCATATGCATCATGAGGGTGTCACATCCCTTGTGTGTCACCTTGTCTTTGTCACATCCCAACTCCCATGTTGCCACCTCACACATGTTCCAGGCATTGAAAGTGTGTCATGACCCTTGTGTGTCACCTTGCCTTGGTCACACCATACCTGGCCTGTCATCATATCACACTTCTTCTATGCATCATGAGTGTGTCTCCTCCCCTGTGTGTCACCTCACCTCGTTCACACCCCACCCTGCAGGTTGTCACCTCATGCATGTCACACACATCACAAGTGTGTCACATCCCCCATGTGTGACCTCACCTCAGTCACACCACACCCAGCATTGTGTCACCTAACGTGTCACATGCATTGTGAGTTTATGTCCTATGTGTGTCACCTCACTTCTGTCACACCCCATGTGGCATTTTGTCACCTGAATTGTGTCATATGCATTGTGAGTTTGTCACATCACCCATGTCTCACCACACCTCAGTCACACCACACCCATCATGTTGTCACCTCATGTATGTCACTTACATGATGAGTGTTTTATGTCCCCCATGTGTCACCTCACTTCAGTCATACCACCCCCAGCACTGTGTCACCTAATGCATGTCAAACACATTGTGAGCTGGTCATGTCCCACATGTGTCACCTTGCTTCAGTCACACCCCATGCAGCATTTGTCACCTCATGCATGTCACATGCATTCTGAGTGTGTCACATCACCCATGTGTCACCTCACCTTGGTCACACCACACCTGGCATGTTGTCACTTCATGTGTGCAACCCACATCATAAGTGTGTCATGTCCCCCATGTGTCACTTAGCCTTGGTCACACCAAACCTGCCAATTTGTCACCTTGCATGTGCCACATGCATTGTAAGTGTGTCACATCCCTAAATGACACCTCTGCCTCAGTCACACCCCACCAGGGGGATTGTCACCTCACATGTCAGCTGTATCACGTGTGTCATGTCCCCTCCATTTTACCATGCCTTGGTCACATAACACCCAGTGGGTTGTCACCCTGCACATCACCCATATTGTGAGTGTGTCACTTCCTCTCATGTCACCTCACCTTGGTCTCGACTCACCCAGTGGGTTGTCAACTGATGTGTGTCACCCACATTGTGACTGTGTCATGTCCCCTGTGTGTCACCTCACCTCAGTCACACTGTAGCTTCTGGTTTGTCACCTTGCTTGTGTCACATGCATCATGCCATGTCCCCCATGTGTTGCCTTGGCTTGGTCACACCCCATCTAGTGGGGTGTCACCTCATGTGTGTCACCCACATCACGAGTATCTGACAGCCCCCACATGTCCCCTTGCCTTGGTCAAACCCCACATGGCAGGTTGTCACCTCACATGTCAATCACATTGCGAATGTGTCAAATAAACTGCATGTCACCTTGCTTGGTCACACCCCACCTGGTGGGTTATCACCTCGTGTTTGTCACCTGCATCACGAGTGTCTCATGGCCCTTGCATGTCACCTCAACTTAGTCACACCCCACCTGGTGGGTTGTCACCTCAAGTGTGTCACCTGAATTGCGAGTGTGTCATGTCCCCCATGTTTCACCTCACCTCAGTCACACCCTACCCAGTGGGTTGTCACCTCATGTATTACATGCAACTGGAGTGCATCACGTCCCCCATGTATCACCTCACATCAGTCACATCCCACAAGGTAGGATGTCACCTCACCCATGTCACCTGCATCATGAATGTGTCACATCCCCCATGTGTCACCTCACCTCAGTCACAACCTACCCAGTGGTTTGTCACATCATGTGTCACCCTCATCATGAAAGTGTCACATCCCCACATGTCACCTCACCTCTGTCACAATCCAGCTGATAGGTTGACACATCATGCATGTAAGCTGCATCATGAGTGTGTCACATCCCCTGTGTGTCACCTCACATTGTTCAGACCCCACTTGGCAGGATGTTACCTCACAAGTGTCACTTGCATCATGAATGTGTCACTTCCCCCTTGTGTACCTCACCTCAGTCACACACCACCCAGCAGATTGTCATCTCACACATGTCACCCACATCACAAGTGTGTCATGTCCCCCATCTGGAACCTCTCCTTGGTCACACCCCACTGAGTACATTGACACCTTGTGTGTCATCCACACCGCAAATGTGTCATGTCCCCCACATGTCACCTCCCTTAGGACACACACCACCCAGTGGGTTGTCACCTCATATGTGTCACTCACATCATGAGCATATCACATGCCCTGCATGTCACCTCACCTTGGTCATACCCCACCAGTGGGTTGTCAGCTCACGTGGGTCACCCACATCATGGGTGTGTCATGTCCTCTGTGTGTCACCTCCCCTCAGTCACATGAAACCCAGTGGGTTGTCACCTTGCATGTGTCACCCACATCATGAGTTTGTCACGTCTCCTACATGTCACCTCACCTCAGTCACACCAAACCCTGTGAGTTGTCAACTTGCACATCACCCACTTCAGGCCTGTGTCATGTCTCCCTTGTGCCCCCTTGCCTCAGTCACACTGAACCAGCTGGTTTGTCACATCTCATGTGTCACTCCCATCATGAGTGTGTCACATCCACTGTGTGTATCCTTGCCTCAGTTATGCCACACCCAGTGAGTTATCACCTCATGTGTCACATGCAACTGGAGTGTGTCACATCCCCTGCATGTAACCTCAAGTCTGTCACACCCTGCTGGCAGGATGTCATCTTGCCTGTGTCACCAGCATATTGATTGTTTCACATCCCCCTCATGTCTCCTGGCCTTGGTCTGTCATCACCTGGTGGGTTGTCACCATGCATGTGTCACCTGCATGGTGAGTGTGTCACATCCCCAGTGAGTCACCTTGCATCAGTCACCTGCATCACAAGTGTCTCACTGCCCCTGCATGTCACCTTGCATCAGTCACACCTCATCCACTGGGTTGTCATCCCACATGTGTCACATGCCTCACGAGTCTGTTAAGGCCCACACATGTCACATCACCTCAGTCAAATCTCACGCATTGGGTTGTCAACTGGAGTGCATCATCTGCATCATGAGTGTATTACATTCCTCACGTATCACTTCACCTCAGTCACACCCCACCAAGTGTGTTGGCATCTCATGCGTGTAACCGACATCACGAGTGGTCATATCACCCACATGTCACCTCACCTCTGTCACACACCACCAGGTGGGTTTTCATCTCACATATGTCACCCACATCATGAGTGTACCACGGCCCCTGCATGTAAAGTCACTTTGGTAACACCACACTCAGTGGGTTGTCACCTTGTGTGTGTCACCCACATCACGAGTGTGTCACATCACACATGTGTCACCTTGCCTCAGTCACACTCCAACTGGTGGGCTCTCACATCTTGTGCCACACATAACCTGACTGTGTCACATTCCCATGCATGTCACCTCATGCCAGTAACACCCCAATGACAGGAAGTCACCTCACCCACATCACCCACATTGTGAGTGTATCACATCACTTGCATGTCACCTCACATTCTTCACACACCATCCGGTGGATTCTCACCCACCACATGATGTGTTGTCACCTGACTCCTTCAACCACCATAACATGTTTGTCACATCACCCACATGTCACCTCACCTCGGTCACACACCACATGACATGTTTTCACCTCAATAATGTCACCTGCATTGTGCATATGTCATGTCAAATGCATGTCACCTCTCCTCGGTCACACACCACACCACAGGTTGTCACTTGAGTCATGTGACTTGAATTGTGAGTGTGACACGTCACCCAAGTGTCCCTTCATCTCAGTCACATACAACATTGCATGTTCACATCACTCATTTCAATCACATTGTGTGTGTGTCAACACCTGCGTGTCACCTCTCATTGGTCTCATGCAACAGCAATGGTTGTCACCTCCCTCATGTCACCTGTATCGGAAGTATGTCACATCACATGCATGTCTCCTAAGCTCAGTCACACACCTCACAAGAAGTTGTCACATCAGTTATGTCACCTGCATCACAAGTTGTCACATCACCATCATGTCACATCACATCATTCACACACCACGTGACATGACAGGTTTTTCACATCACTCATTTCACCTGCATAGCAGGTGTGCCACGTCACATGCTTGTCACCTCACCTCAGTCACACCACATGATGGATTGTTACTTTACTCATGTCACCTGCATCATCAGTCTGTCACATCACCCACATGTCATCCTACATCAGTCACACACCAACAATGCATGGTCACACCACTCATGTCACCAAAATCATGAGTGTCACACATCACTCACATTCTCCTCATCTCGGTCACACACCACACAATGGATTGTCAACTCACTCATGTCACCTGCTTCATCAGTGTGTCACATCAGCCACATGTCCCCTCACCTCAGTCACACACCACACTATGGCATGTCACCTCACTCATGTCACCTGTATTGTGTGTGTGTCATGTCACCAGAGTGTCACCTCATTACAGTCACACACCACATGATGGGCTGTCCCCTCACTTATATCACCTGCATTGCGAGTTTGACATGTCACTCGCCTATCACCTCACCTCAGTCAAACATCACATAATGTGTTCAGCTCACTCACGTCACCTGCACTGCAACTGTGTCATGTCACCTGATTTCACCACACCTCAGTCACAAACCACATGAAGATTTGTCACCTCACTCATGTCACCTGCATAGTGAGTGTGTCACATCACCCACATGTCACTTCAAATTAGTTACACACCACATGATGGGTTGTCAACTCACATGTGTCACCTGCATCATGCATGTGTCACATCACCTGCATGTCACCTAACCTCAGTCACACACAACATGATGGGTTGTCACCTCACTTATGTCACCTGCAACATGAGTGTGACACATCACATTTGTGCCACCATTTCTTGTTCACACACCACATGGTGGGTTGTCACCTAATTCCTGTCAACCAAATCACGTATTGTCATATCACCAGCGTGTCACCTCACCTTTCTCACTCACCACACAATGAGTTGTCACCTCATTGCACCAACATTACTGGTGTTACATGTCACCCACTTATCAACTCACCTCTGTGACACACCACAAGAAGGTTGTCAACTCACTCATGTCACCTTCATCACGACTGTGACACATCAGTCATGTGTCACCTCATCCTGGTCACACATCACATGACAGGTTGTCACCTCACTCATGTCATCTCCTCATGTGTGTGTCACATCACCCACATATCACCTCACCTTGGTCACAACACAAAACAGGTTGTCACCACTCTCATGACACCTGCATCATGGGTGTGTCACGTCACCAGTGTGTCACCTCACCTCAGCCACACATCACATGATGTGTTTTCACCTTAATTTTACCTGCCTCACAACTGTTATAAATCACTTGTGTGTGACCTCCCTTCAGTTACACACCACAGGACAGATTGTCACCTCACTCATGTCACCAAAAACTTGCTTTTTATTGAGGCACCATGAAGGAATCTCTGTTGTTTGCAATTTAAAGTGTAAAACTATAGCACTCTTTTTCAGTAACTAAAAGGAAGCCATAGGATGTTACTGAGGGTCTATAGTTCCATCTAAACATACAGGGAGAGCCTTTGTTGCTATAATGTCTATGAGAAAAAGATGTTAATTTCATGAGAGAACCTAAATAGAAGAGACTACTTCTCCCTTTGGTTTTCAAAAAGGAAGCAAGAATTTGGAGACTGAGAGACAAGGTTTGAATAGCATGAGTATCAGTTTTGGATAACTGCAGAAGACTGACTTGCCTCTCATAAATATTCCTGTGCTCATCTGCCTGGAAAATTGATTATTTGTTCTGGAATATTTTTTGATAACATTCTAGCAATACCTTTAAAACATCATAGTCTTTATTAATATCATCTGTTCCTAGTATCCTAGGACACTCATGGAAAAGAAAACGTAATGCCATCTACATGTAACAATGCACTCTGGTCATTTGACAACTACAGTATTGCCCTTGTGAGAGAAGGGCAGTCCAGTTTCCTCAGCTCATTCTTTTGCTTTCTAGTCACTAAACTCTAGACAGGAAGTTTGCTTTCTTCTGAACAGTTTTAAGTCCACGAGGTGCTTGTGTGTGTTTGCTCACCATGAAGACTTGTAAGCAGAGTTGCATCTCCATCCTTTCCATAGTGAGCTGTTCTAGGTTCCTCTTTGAGGACAAAAGTCCTCAGCTGCATATGGGAGTTCTTTCTCTTGCTATTTGGGACTCTATTCCCTGTATTGTCTTATGGCACCAAGGAATCGGGATCAATTTTCATAAAGTCAGGGGGCTCCATCCTTTCTTTCTCCATCTATACATCACCAACCTGGCTTCACAGTTTTAATCCTGCCTGTAAGCTGATGATTCCCAAACTCGAATCTCCACTCCAGACCTCTCTTCAAATCCAAGCCAACATATCCATCTTCCTATGAGACATCTCTATTCAGATGTCCAAGAGGTAAACTGAAGTTTACTATGCCCAATGGAATTCACTGTCTTGCTCGGGCTCATATTCCCCCAAAATAACACATCAACAACAAAACACTTCCTATTTTGAATTTGGTATCTCCAGTAAAGTTTTCACCTAGCCAGTTTTCTCTCCCTCACTCCCTTCTTCCTATTTCCTTTTCAAATCCTGTCAGGTTTACTTCTGAAATTTTATTTTTTTCCTTCTTGAGGCAAACATGCAATGAATAGCAACCTGTTGAAATCATCAAAAATTAGAATAAGGAAATAGATGGAAGAAAGATGGTGGAGGAGTAGGACGTGGAGATCACCTTCCTCCCCACAAATACATCAAAAATATCTCTACTTGGGGAGTGGCTCCTGGAGAACACCTTCCAAATGCCAGCAAGAGACCTCAGACCACTGAAAAGGCAAGAGAATTTCCATGTAATTGAGTAGTGCAAAGGAAAGAAGGAAAAAGAGAGACAAAGAATCCTGAGGAGACTGGTCCCTCTTGGAGGGAGTTGTGAGGGGAGGAAGGCTCCCACACATGGGGGAGCCCCCTCACTGGTGGGAAAGGACAGGGGGAGCCTCTGAGCCCCCAGAAGAGAGAGCACTGGCAGGTGTGCTGAGGGCACAGCAGAGAGATCCTTGCATGGAGGAGTCAGGCAGCACTCCTGAGCCAGAGAAGCTAATCTGCTCACCCACAGCGGTGGTGGGGGCTGGGCACTGAGGTTTGGGCTTCAGAGAACCAACATCAGGAAGAGAGTTGTGGCTGGCTGCATGAGAACATCCTGGGGGACAGGTGTGCCAACACACTAGGAGGGAATTTGGGGAAAATACTGAGCCAGACAGAGAGGCAGGGGACTTTTCTTTCAGAGTGCTTGGGAGGAACTTCCCTCTCTGCAAACTCATAGGCTGTAAAACTGCGCAACATGTGGCTGATGAATCAAAAAGCCCACCTGCCGGGCCCTGCGTCCCTGCCCTGCCACACATCACCATGCCCAGCCTACTGCCCACACACCCAACCACTCCTCAGCTCCCCTCCACCTGTCATGTGCCACTGGGTCCTGCTGCCTGCCCACCTGCTGTTGCCAAGGGTCCTGTTGTAAGGCAAGTCATTGTCCACACCCTCACAGCAGCAGGTGAAGCCCACCAACACCAAGGGTCCCATGATCAGGACCAACTTCCCTGGGAGAATGCACAACACACCTCAGGCTCATGCTGACCTCTGCTGCTACAAGGAATCCCACAGATTTCAGTTAGACTGACATATCCCTACCTACCCCTGACCTGAAGTTGCAAGTGAGCCCCAATCATCTCTTTCACCCCCTCTTGACTGGGTGGGGAACCAACTCCTGAGAGCAACCCACACACAAAGTAAGGACCAAAACAAAAAATGATCCCCAAGGACTGCAGGACCAAAGAAGAGTAAGAGAAATAGCCATAGGAGGGGCAGATATAATGCCCATAGTAGGCTTGGTAGAGCCTGCATCTGTGGATCACCTGAACAGATGAGTGTTTCTACAATAGTGACTGTAGACATAGGGGACAATGGGGGACTGTGGGGACAAATATGCACAGGACTAATACCAGATCACAGTCTGAGCTCTCCACAGTCCTCTCCACAGCAGGTTCAGAGCCCTACCTAGAAGTATTGGAGGACTTCATGGTATGTTTATTTTGTTTCTGGTTTTAGATATTTGTTAGTTAAATTTTTACTATATATATTCACATGTGGATTTGCTTATAATTGGTATGGGTACTCTCGTCTTTCTTTTCTTTGCTCTCTCTTTTTCTCTTCTCTTTGGTTTCTTTTCCTCTTCTCTTTTTGCAAGTGCAAGTGTGCAGGTTTCCTTGTGTTATTTTGACTCATTAGAGTTGCTTTTATCACCAGTTTTGGGAATCTGTTTGTCCTTTCACCTTCTTCCCTTTTTTCTTCCTTTTTTCTTTGCTCTCCTTCTATCTCCTTTTTTCTCCATGCTGTGCAGCTTCCAGGCTCTGATGCCCCAGCTGGGGGTCAAACCTGGGCCTCTGAGACAGCAGAGCAGAGTCCAGGAGATTAAACCACCAGAGAACTCCTGACCCCATGGAATATTAATCAGCAAGTGCTCCCCCAGAGTTTTCATTCTCAACAACAAGCTCCAAATCCAACCAAAGGCCAGCAAGCTCCAGTGCTTGACAAGCCAAACAGGACAGAGATAAGAGGAATTACTACTAGGCAACATAAGGAAAGGAGACAGCAAACACTACAAATTACACAAAATGAGAAAACAAGGAAACACCTTACAGGAAAAGGACCAAGATAAAAACTTAGAAGACCAAATAAATAAAGAAGAAATTGGCAAATTGCCTGAAAAAGACTTCAGAGCAATGATAGTAAAGATGATCCAAAATTTTGAAAACAAAATAGAGAAAATACAAGAAACATTTAATAAGAACCTAGAAGAACTAAAGAGCAAACAAACAGTAATGAATAACACAATAACTGAAATTTAAAATACTCTAGACGGTATAAACAGCAGAACAATTGAGGCAGAAGAATTAGTGAGTTGGAAAGTAGAATAAGGAAATAACTGCCACAGAGCAGGAAAAAGAAAAAAAAAATAAAAAGCATGGAAGACAGTCTGAGAGTCCTCAGGAATAGCATTAAGTGGACCAACATTCGAATCAGGCATCCCAGAAGAAGAAGAAAAAAAGAAAGGGTCTGAGAAAATATTTTTGGAGATTATGGTGAAAAACTTCCCCACATGGAAAAGGAAAGAGTAAACCAAGTCCAAGAAGCACAGAGAGTCCCATATAGAATAAAAGAAAGGAGAAACACCGAGGCACATCTTAATCAAACTAACAAAAATTAAACACACAAAAAAATATTAAAAGCAGCAAGAGAAAAGCAACAAATAACATATAAAGGAAAACCCATAAGGTTAAGAGCTTATGTCTCTGCAGAAACTCTGCAGGCCAGAAGGGAGCGGCAGGAGATAATTAAAGTCTTGAAAGAGAAAGCCTACAACCAAGAATACTCTAACCAGCAAGAATCTCATTCAGATTTGATAGAGAAATCCAAAGCTTTACAGAAAAGCAAAAGTTAAGAGAATTCAGCACAACCAAACCAGCCTTGAAACAATTGCTAAAGGAACTTCTCTAGGCAGTAAACACAAGACAAGGGAAAGACCTACAAAAACACAGCCAAAACAATTAAGAAAATGGAAATAGGAACATACACACTGATAATTAACTTAAATGTAAATGGATTAAATGCTCCAACCAAAAGACACAGACTGGCTGGATGGACACAAAAACAAGACCCTTCTATATGCTGTCTACAAGAAACCCACCTCAGACCTAGGGACACATACAGACTGAAAGTAAGCAGATGGAAAAAGATATTCCATGCAAATGGAAGTCAAAAGAAAGCTGGAGTAGCAATACTCATATCAGACAAATTAGACCTTAAAGTAAGAACTATTACAAGAGACAAGGAAGGACACTACATAATGATCAAGCGATCCATCCAAGAAGAATATATAATAATTGTAAATATCTATGCACCCAACATAGAAGCACCTTAATACATAATGCAAGTGCTAACAGCCATAAAAGGGGACATTGACAGGAACACAATAAGAGTAGGAGATTTTAACACCCCCACTTACACCAATGGACAGATCATACAAACAGAAAATAAATAAGGAAACAAAAGCTTTAAATGAAACATTAGATCATCTTGACTTAATTGATATTTATAGGACAGTCTATCCCCAAACTACAGAATACAGTTTCTTCTCCAGTGCACACAGAACATTCTCCAGGATAGATCACATCTTGGGGCATAAATCTAATCTCAGTAAATTCAGAAAATTGAAATCATATCAAGCATCTTCTCCGACCACAACACTATGAGACTAGATATCAATCACAGGAAAAAAACTGTAAAAAATGCAAACACATAGAGGCTAAACAACAGGCTATTAAACAACCAAGAAGTCAATGCAGAAATCAAAGAGGAAATCAAAAAATACCTAGAAACAAATGACAATGAAATCATGGTGACCCAAAACCTATGGGACGCAGCAAAAGCAGTTCTAAGAGAGACGTTTATAGCAATACAATCCTACCTGAAGAGACAAGAAAAATCTCGAATACACAACCTAAACTTACACCTAAAACAATTACAGAAAGAAGAACAAAATCACCCAGAAGTGAGCAGAAGGAAGGAAATCATAAAGATGAGATCAGAAATAAATTTAAAAGAAATGAAAGAAGCAATAGCAAAGGTCAATAAAATTAAAAGCTGGTTCTTTGAGAAGATATACAAAATTGATAAACCATTAGCCAGACTCATCAGGAAGAAAAGGGAGAAGACACAAATCAACAGAATTAGAAATCAAAAAGAAGTAACAACTGACACCTCAGAAGTACAAAATACAAAAGATCATGAGAGACTACTACAAGCAACTAGACACCAATAAATCGGATACCCTGGAAGAAATGAATAAATTCTTAGAAAAGTACGATCTTCCAAGACTGAACCAGAAAGAAATAGAAAATATGAACAGACCAATCACAAGTAATGAAATTGAGACTGTGATTAAAAATGTCATAGCAAACAAAAGCCCCAGGCCAGATGGATTCACAGGCGAATTCTATCAAACATTTAGAGAAGAGCTAACACCTATCTTTCTCAAACTTTTCCAAAATATAGCAGAAGGAGGAACACTTCCAAACTCATTCTACAATGCCACCATCACCCTGATACCAAAACCAGGCAAAGATGTCACAAAAAAAGAAAATTACAGGCCAATATCACTGATGAATATAGCATAAAATCCATGATAATCTCAATAAATGCAGAAAAAGATTTTGACAAAGTTCAACATCCATTTATGATATAAAAAAAAAGCTCTCGAGAAAGTGGGCATAGAAAGAAGTTACCTCAACATAATAAAAGCCATATATGACAAACCAATAGCCAACATCATTCTAAATGGTGAAAAACTGAAAGCATTCCTTCTAAGGAGAGGAACAACACAAGGGTACCCACTCTCACCACTATTATTCAACATAGTTTTGGAAGTTTTAGCCACAGCAATCAGAGAAGAAAAAGAAATAAAAGGAATTCAATGGGAAAAGAAGAAGTAAAATTGTCACTCTTTGCAGGTGACATGATATTATACACAGAAAACCCTAAAGATGCTGCCAGGAAACTGCTAGCACTAATCAATGAACTTAGCAAAGTAGCAGGATACAAAATTAATGCACATAAATCTCTTGCATTCCTATACACTAACAAAGAAAGAGCATAAAGAGAAATTAAGGAAACACACCCATTTACCATTGTAACCAAAAGAATAAAATACCTAGGAAGAAACCTGCCTAAGGAGGCAAAAGACACTCTAAGACAGAAAACTATAAGATACTGATGAAAGAAACTGAAGATGATACAAACAGATGAGGGATATACCACATTCTTAGATTGGAAGAATCAACATTGTGAAAATGACTATCTTACCCAAAGCAATTTACAGTTTCAACACAATCCCTATCAAGTTACCAAAGGCATTTTTCACAGAACTAGAACAAGAAATTTTATGATTTGTATGGAAATGCAAAAGACCCCAATAGCCAAAGCAACCTTGAGAAGGCAAGATGGAGTTGGTGGAATCAGGCTCCCTGACTTCACACTATGCGAAGAGGTTACAGTGATCAAGACAGTATGGTACTGGCACAAAAACATAATGGTAGATCAATGGAACAGAATAGAGAGCCTGGAGATAAATCCATTCACATATGGGCACCTTATCTTTGACAAAGGAGGCAAGAATATACAATGGAAAAAAGACAGCCTCCTTAATAAGTGGTGTCCGGAAAATTGAACAGCTACATGTAAAAGAATGAAATTAGAACGCATCCTAACACCATACACAGAAATAAACTCAAAATGGATTAAAGACCTAAATGTAAGGCCAGACACTATAAAATTCTTAGAGGAAAACATAGGCAGAACACTCTAGGACATAAACAAAAACAAGATCCTGTTTGACCCAACTCCTAGAATAATAGAAATAAAATCAAAAATAAACAAATGGGACCTAACAAAACTTAAAAGCTTGTGCACAGCAAAAGAAACTATAAACTAGACAAGAAGAGAGCCCTCAGAATGGGAGAAAATATTTGCCAATGAAGCAACGGACAAAGGATTAATCTCCAAAATATACAAGCTGCTCATGCAGCTTAATACCAAAAAAGCAAATAAGCCAATCTACAAATGGGCAGAAGACCTAAATAGACATTTCTCCAAAGAAGACATGCAGATGGCTAACAAACACATGAAAAGATGCTCAACATCACTAATCATTCGAGAAATGCAAGTCAAAGCCACAATGAGGTATCACCTCACACTGGTCAGAATGTCCATCATCCAAAAGTCTGCAAATGATAAATGCTGGAGAGGGTGTAGAGAAAAGGGAATCCTCCTGCACTGCTGGTGGGAATGTAAATTGGTACAGCCACTATGAAGAACAGTATGGAGGTTCCTTAAGAAACTAAGAATGGAAGTACCATATGACCCAGCAATCCCACTACTGGGCATATATTCAGAGAAAACTATGAATCAAAAAGATATATGTACTGCAATATTCATTGCAGCTCTATTTACAATACCCAGGACATGGAAGCCATCTAAATGCCCATCAACAGATGAATTGATAAAGAGGATTTGGCACATGTATACAATGGAATATTACTCAGCCATAAAAGGGATGAAATCAAGCTATTCGTAGTGAGGTGGATGGACCTAGAGTCTGTCATACAGAGTGAAGTAAGTCAGAAAGAGAAAAACAACTATCATATGATAATGCATATAAAGGGAATCTAGAAAAACGTTACTGATGAACCTATTGGCAAGGCAGGAGTATGGGACACAGACATAGAGAATGGACTTGAGGACACAGAGGGGTAGGGGGAAGCCGGGAAAAGAGAGAGAATAACATTGACATATATACTACCAAATGTAAAATAGATGGCTAGTGGGAAGCTGCTGCATAGCACAGTGAGATCAGCTCAATGCTTTGTCAAGACCTAAAGGGGTGGGATAGGGAGTGAGGCTCAATGTGGGGGGATAAGGGGATACATGTATACATATAGCTGATTCACATTGTTCTACAGCAAATACTAACACAATATTGTAAAGCATTTATATTTCAATAAAGACAAATAATTTTAAAAAATACATCCTTAGAATCTGTTATGGCTGTTTTTTCCTATGACATATTGATGTGGACTAGAATATACTTACAAATGTTATATCATCATTACACTCCAGGAACAAATATAGCATTAGTCATATTGAATTATTCTTTTAATTGCCCCTAGATTGAATTATTGTTTTTTCATTCAGCATTTTTGACTCTATACTCATAAGTAAGAGTATTTGTATCTGTGTGTATATACATGTATGTCTATGTGTGTGTATGTATGTGTATGTCTACACACAAATGGTATCACATATATAACATTATACATGTATTTGTATTTTATCTTTGCCAGGTTTATAATAAATTATGTTAGCCCTATAAAAGGAATTGGGAAGTTTTCCAATTTTTTTCTCTGCTCTAGAGCAATCTGAAAGAATTCATCCATAAAACTGAGCTTTTATAAAGATAATTCTTTAAAAATAATTCTCTTTTATAGAGATAATTCTTCCACAATTTTTTCAACTTATTGCATGGCTGATGGTCTATTCACAGAATATTCTTCTTGAGTCAATCTTTGAACTTTTAGCTTCCTAAAATTTTTTTCTATTTCATCAAGAGATTCATGGCAAGAAAAACATAGCTGTTCTTACTGAGCTCCCTAGTCCTGGCTTTGCCCTGAAAATCATTTAACCCTATTTTCCCTGAAGCAGCCAAGGCAGACTAAATATTTCAGAAGACAGTAAGAAAAGAACAAGGAAAAATGTCACAGAGGATTCTGGAAGCCATGGGTCTCATACCACATCCTCCAAGATCATAGCTGCTGATCTCTGTCATCTGCCTTCTAGTCCTGAAGGGCTGGCAGTCTCTCAGACACCTTGCCTGAGTTTTTCAGCTTCTAGCTCTAGGTGGACTCCAACTAGAAGATTCAATCTTAATAAGGGCATTCACTCCTGGACATCTTAATATTCTTGTGGCCAAGGCCACATTGCCCAGAGGCACTCTGAGTCTCTCCTTGGCCCTCCTTTCCTTCCTCTCTGGTTTTCAGGGTGAAGACACCCACACGCCAGTAAGTGAGAACAGCCCCTCACACCCAGGGGAGGGAGTACCATGTGGGAGGCCTTAAACACCTTGCTTAATGAAGAGGCAGATTGACCTGTGAAGGGCATATGCTATTCTCTCTGTGAGAAGAGAAGGTGGGATGATGGAAAGGAAGCTCAGGGCAGAATGAGTCTGCCCCTGAGTCTGGGCTGAAGATGCATGCAGGTTGGGGCATAAAGATGAAAAAGCAAACTGAGGTCAGGTTGTTAAGGCCTTAAATTGTAGGTGAAAGAGTGTTGCTTTCTTCACTAGGAGACAAAGAGATGGATGAATAAAAGTTGCCCTGGTGTTTCCTTTCCTGGTGGAGGTGCCTCTAAGGGCAGGGTCTGGGTGAGTGTCCTGTCCCGGGACTTGAATCTCTTCCAGCAGAATTTCTAGAACTCTGGTGGAGGACCAGGGCAGTGCTGGAGGCCAGGAGCTTCCATGGTGTTCCTGCAGTCCCTCTGCTTTAACAGTCTTCTCTCTATGCCTGTCTGTAAGATTTGGCCCCTGAAGCAAGTTTACACAGGAAAGTGTCTCTATGGGAGCTGAGACTTTGGAGATGGTCCAGGTGAGACATCTCCTGTCACAGAGGGGAAAGTGATGTTCAGAGAACTAAACCTTTCCTTCTACAGTTAGATCCTGCAGATGGGAAGGAAGGAAGGAAGGTGAGAACCAGGTCTTCTGACCCTGGTACCTGGCTTCTGCACTGCTGTGCCAAGAGCATAAGCACCAGGAGCAGAGGGAGGGCTGGCCATGGAAGGACCCTGTGGGATGCAGATGCTGCTGCAGCAGGCTGAGTTCACGGTGCTCTGCTCAGTCTGGACTGTGCAGTGTTCTCGCACTCCTGAAGGTGGGGCACCAGACAGCAGACCCATGCATGCTGCAGACCCCCTGCATGCTGCTGGCCCCATGCCTCCTCAGTGAATGCAGGCAGAGCTGCTTGGCCCCAGCCTCCCAGGGCAGCTGGGGAGGAGCATACCCATCAGCACCGACAGGGCTGCCTCAGGCGTAGTGACTTCTCCAGGAAAGCTGACTGTGCCCAGGGCTCACTCGTTCCACCCAAGGATTCAATGAGGCTCACCTCAATGCCATTGTGGTAACAGAGCGGCCAACTGCAAGGGCCGGGGGTGGGGGAGGGGGAGGCACCTGGGGTGGTGGGGTTTGCTCGGCCCAGAATTCTGCTTTTCCCTGGAGACCACAGCCAACTCAAGCTGGATGTGGAAATGAGCCATGGCTCCCTGAGAACAGATGTGTCCTGCCTGCATCAGGCTGGAATGCCTAGCTGGCCTACGACAGGCAGTGGGACCTGGATGCTGCCATCAGTGGAAATTCGTTCCACTATCATGGGCATCTGCTAATTTATGACCAAGTCTTCAGGCTTGTCTGACCCCTTTTAGGCCACTGACAGAGGAGGAATTATCAAACCCAGGCAGGGGATCAGCTCCAAATATCGTGGCCAACACACCCTGTTGGCCATCGCTGAAGTAGGTGTGAGTCTCTGTTTGGCAGGGGGGGTTGGGGGATGACTTGGTTGTATCACACAGTGATGGAAGAGATTGGGGAAGTTTCCCTGGGTATCAGCCTGCTAGGGTATCTCACGATTGACTTTCTGCTCAGTGGATTGACAGGGACTGGACAAAGGCTAAAGCAGGTCAGAGCTTAGGATTTCTCTTCCTGCATCTTAACATGTGTCTTTGGTAACAATGAAGAAGTTCAGGGTGAACATAGACCCAAGTGCTAATTTTACATATTTTGCTTCAGTGACACACTCTCTCCATCATAGGGTGGGCTGCAATTACAGGCGGGCTCAGACATGTGAGGACAACCTGTCTCAGGCTTCCGGAGGCTGCATCCCATTTGTTGGAGGCAGAATGGGGTCAGGGTTTAGCTGGCCAGTGAGAGGGCACTTCGCTGGCAGGCTGGCCCAGCTGGAGCCTTCATTTTCAATAAAGGGGTTTTAATGTGGCCAAAGTGTTTGTGTCATTGGGCTGAGAACTGAATCAAAGGGCTTAAAGATCCAAAATATCACTTGACAGTGATTAGTTCTATTATTTTTTCATGTCCGTTCTCCTGCTTCCTAATCTAGCAACTGTTTCACATTTAATTGATTACAAATAGTTTTATTTATCTAAGTACAGCTGGAGGACTAATTGAATCACTGCATCTTAAAATGTCAGAGCTGGGAGACCTCTCAGAAGTTGTCTGGTCCCATTTCCCCCATTCAATGTATCAGGAATAGGGGCTTAGAAAGGTGAGTTGACTTGCCCAGGATCATGAAGTGAGGCTACAGATGGAACTGGGGTCTCCCACCTCTGCCTACCCTGGAGTGTGCGAGAACTCTGTGGGCAGCTGGTGTAGACCTGAGCTTGTCCCTTTGGCAAGCCATGATGGCTGATTTGGGAGTTTGGCCTCACTGGCAGCAACAGAGGCAGTGGATTCTCTGGGTAAAGATACCTCAAACAGTGGCTTCCAGCCCTGATTCCATCCCATATGCATGGAGCACTAGCTTGTCACATGCTGGTATGCATGCTTCATCCCCGCTCATCTTCCCCATGACCCAGCGTCACAAGGGTGAGCCCCATTTTATAGATGTGGGAACAAACATCCTGGAAGTCAATTCTTAGGCACTCCCGAACTTCCCAGTTTCCTTGCAATGATCATCTTTTCATCAATTTCTTCCTCTCCCCTCCATCCTTCTCCTACCAGGATCTTTCTAGGAGCCTCCTCTCTTGTTCTGTGCTTCCCCCACTGCTCCAGTTTCAGCTTACTGCTCCAGTTTCAGCTTAGCCTGCTGTCTGATTGACCATGCAGAGCCCGGCCAGATGGCTGTTGGGTACTGGCTGCTTGGGAGGTGAGAAGTCCACTTCCCAGGCCTGACTGGCTCCTGCCTGGTGGGCACCAGCTTTGGAGTGGAGATCCCAGGAGCTTTGACCTGTAATCTGAGTCGTCTAAACCTGGGTTGAAGAGAAGGATGTCAACATGTCGAGTTTGTAATTTCACTCCTCACAGCAGCCAGCTCTCCGGCCAACCACAAGGCCAGGGCCAGGAGGGAGCTGGGATGGTTTCTGTGGAGGGCCAGAGAAAGGAACCTGTTCTGTTGTGTGGTGGCCAGGTCCTGGGTCTGCTGCCTGAGGGTTGGGGATGAAGGCAGGAGGAGGGCTACCAGGAGCAGAAGGCCTGTGCATCTGGAATTGGCAGGGGAAGCACCTGGGGCTCTAAGCCAGCAGCCTGTGTCCCACCTGATATTTGCAAGATCCTGCCTCTTGGAACATAGGTGAGACTCCTTCTCTCTGGTTGGATCAATTTGTTCCCCTTCAGTCTCTTCACAGGTGCCATGCATCTTCTGCCTCAGGGCCTTCGCTCTGGCTGTTCCCTTTGCCTGGAACACTGTTCCCTCTCTGTCCACTTGGCTAACCCTCTTCACTTTATTCAAGTACTTGCACAAACAAACAAAGCAAAACGGGACCACCCTGTTCAATTCTGCAAACCAAACCCTCTTACCTGCCCCTTTTGTCTTTTCTCCATAGTACTTATTACCTTATAATGTCTGTTTTAATGTACATATTGATTAGGCTTATTTTTTAATGTCTATCTTTCTCCACTAGAATGTAAGCTCCCTGAGCACGAGGACCTTTGTTCTGGTCACTAGAGGAGAGTGTCTGGTACATCGTAGGTGCTGAAAAAGAAAAACAGAACGTGTCTTAAGCAGTTTGGGATGTTAACCCCACCTCGTGGGGCATTGGAGAATCCTCTGGATATTCTCTGGAAACTGGCTTTGCAATAGATGAGGATCCACTGGTTTTCAGGTTCTTGCTTAAAGACTGAGGACCTACCAAGGAAATGAGGTTGAAGAGCCTCTGCAGGCAGCACCAGAGGCAAGACCTTGACAGAATAAGTAGGTGACATAAGCCTCTGCAACTCGCCGGCTGAGTCAGCCTCTCAAATGCTGATGTCTGCCATATTGGGCACCTGAAACTATTGGGAACTGAGCCACAGGTGGCTTGTTAATGACAGTAGCTAATCAGCTGAAGTGGACAATGCCTTTCTTGGGTAGAAGGTAAGGGACAGAGCTACAGCTACAGGCTGGCAGGTGGTATGGCTTTAGGGAATCCCAGCCTTGCTGTAGCCTGTGGCCCACCGGAGTGCCCCTGCAAATGAATGACACATAGTTAGGGTCTGAAAGAAGACATCGTGCCCCTCCCCTGGGTCCGGCCTCATGCACAGCCTGCTCTGGGCTGAAAGTGCACAATGGGAGAGCCATGGAGTCTGGGGACATCAGAGGGCATGGCCGCACATGGCTCATGACCCAGCTTTTCCTGCTGCATCCAGCACATTTCCCCTCCTCCTCCAGGACCCCAGCACTCTTTCTCAGATCCCTGTTATAAAGGCCTGGGTGCTACACAGGCCTAGAATGTTTGTAATCTGACCAACTTGCAATTGCGGGCTGTGGCTCAGGATTGCTAATGGCTCATATATATTATCCCAGTTATTTTGGAAGGGGATGTGCATGTGATGAAGAGGGGGTGCCCAGGTGATCAAGAGGGAATGTGGTGTGCACGTGATCAAGAGGGGGTGCAAAGAAAAAGAAATAAAAGGAATACAAATTGGAAAAGAAGAAGTAAAATTGTCACTCTTTGCAGGTGACATGATATTATATATAGAAAACCCTAAAGACTCTACCAGAAAACTGCTAGCACTAATTGATGAGTTCAGTAAAGTAGCAGGATACAAAATTAATGCACAGAAATCTCTTGCATTCCTATACACTAACAATGGAAGAGCAGAAAGAGAAAGTAAGGAAACTCTCCTATTCACCATTGCAACAAAAAGAATAAAATACCTAGGAATAAACCTGCCTAAGGAGGCAAAAGATCTGTATGCAGAAAACTTTAAGACATGATGAAAGAAATCAAAGACAACACAAACAGATAGAGGGACATACCATGTTCCTGGATTGGAAGAATCAACATCGTGAAAATGACTGTACTACCCAAAGCAATTTACAGATTCAATGCAATCCCGATCAAATTACCAATGGCATTTTTCACAGAACTAGAGCAAGAAACCTTACGATTTGTATGGAAACGCAAAAGACCCCGAATAGCCAAAGCAATCTTAAGAAGGAAAAATGGAGTTGGTGGAATCAGGCTTCCTGACTTCAAACTATACTACAAGGCCATAGTGATCAAGACAGTATGGTACTGGCACAAAAATAGAAAGGAAGATCAATGGAATGGAATAGAGATCTCAAAAGTAAGCACAAACACATATGGGCACCTTATCTTTGACAAAGGAGGCACGAATATACAATGGAAAAAAGACAGCCTCTTCAATAAGTGGTGCTGGGAAAATTGGACAGCAACATGTAAAAGAATGAAATTAGAACACTTCCTAACACCATACACAAAAAGAAACTCCAAATGGATTAAAGGCCTACATGTAAGGCCAGACAGCATAAAACTCCTAGAGGAAAACATAGGCAGAACACTCTATGACATCCATCAAAGCAACATCCTTTTTGACCCACCTCCTAGAATCATGGAAATAAAATCAAGAATAAACAAATGGGCCCTCATGAAACTTAGAAGCTTTTGCACAGTGAAAGAAACCATGAACAAGACTAGAAGGCAACCCTCAGAATGGGAAAAGATAATTGCCTATGAAACAACGGACAAAGGATTAACCTCCAAAATATACAAGCAGCTCATGAAGCTTAATACCAAAAAAGCAAATAACCCAATCCACAAATGGGCGGAAGACCTAAATAGACATTTCTCCAAGGAAGACATACAGATGGCCAACAAACACATGAAAAGATGCTCAACATCACTAATCATCAGAGAAATGCAAGTCAAAGCCACAATGAGGTATCACCTCACACCAATCAGAATGGCCATCATCACAAAATCTGGAAACCACAAATGTTGGAGAGGGTGTGGAGAAAAGGGAACTCTCTTGCACTGTTGGTGGCAATGTAAGTTGGTACAGCCACTATGGAAAACAATTTGGAGGTTCCTTAAAAAACTACAAATGGAACTACCATATGATCCAGTAATCCCACTCCTGGGCATATACCCAAAGAAAACCATAATCCCAAAAGAAACTTGTACTATAATGTTTATTGCAGCACTCTTTACAATAGCCAGGACATGGAAGCAACCTAAATGCCCATCAACAAATGAATGGATACAGAAGATGTGGCATATATATACAATGGAATATTACTCAGCTATAAAAAGGGATGAGATGGAGCTATATGTAATGAGGTGGATAGAACTACAGTCTGTCATACAGAGTGAAGTAAGTCAGAAAGAGAAAGACAAATATTGTATGCTAACTCACATATACGGAATCTAAAAATGGTACTGATGAACTCAGTGACAAGAACAAGCACGTAGATACAGAGAATGGACTGGAGAACTCGAGGTTTGGGAGGGGGCAGGGGGTGAAGGGGAAGCTGAGACGAAGCGAGAGAGTAGCACAGACATATATATACTACCAACTGTAAAATAGATAGTCAGTGGGAAGTTGTTGTATAACAAAGGAAGTCCAAATCGAGGATGGAAGATGCCTTAGAGGACTGGGGCAGGGAGGGTGGGGGGGACTCAAGGTGGGGCGGGAGTCAAGGAAGGGAGGGAATACGGGGATATGTGTATAAAAACAGATGATTGAACTTGGTGTACCCCCAAAAAATATAAAAAAATAAAAAATAAATAAAAAAAGAGGGGGTACACATGTGATCAAGGGGGGGTGTGCATGTGATTGGCATGCCTGTGTGTGACAATGCAGGGTCTTGAATAGAGTCTGAGTGTGAGATGTGAAATCCTTTTCAGTAGGATTTATCCAGACAGGTTTCTTTGTTTTTCTTGTTGGTTCATATCTTCACACTTCCTTGGCACAAGTCTATTTTGATGTGATATCAGCAGGGTCTGCAGATCAAGGATGTCATCCCATTTTTCTTCCTGTGCAGATTAAATCTAGTTGGAAAGTTGTATTTGTAACAGAAGGATCCATTTTTTGGCCTTTTTTCTTTGGAGTCTAAAGTATAGTGTGTCCATGCAGGGACACCAGGCACAGAGAAACTCAGCAGCTGAGATCTTTCCTATTATCTCCAAAACCCTGCCTGAGGGGCTCAGGATTGTGGAAATGTCTAGAACCAGGTGTGTTTCTGTAACCAAGTGACTCACCCAAAGGCGTCTTCCTCCTGAAACTCCACAAACAGTTCTTGACTACAAAACCAAATCAAGCCCAGTTGGTTGAGCTTAGAGGGAATCTGGGGCTGGCGCTGGAACCAAGGGACCCGGTGACACCAGTGTTCACACAGGGCTCTCAGTGCCCTAGGGGGCCACAACTCTCAGGCAAAGATCCCTTTAGATTCCCTGTTACTGGCTTCTGAATTTGTCACCAAAAATTTGTTTGGCCCGAGGCACAGCAACTCAGTAGCCAAGGCCAGATGTTGATGTAATCTTTACAATCAGGAGGATTTTCAGTGATTAAAGAGCCATTTCCTGCTTACATGTTGACACTAGCAGCTTCCAAGTCATATTAGAAGAGGAGCTAACAGGCAGAGTCCTGGGAGAGTGGCTGGTCCTGGCCAGGGCAGCATCCTGGGTGGTCTGCACTGAGCATTCAGCTGTCTTGTGAGACCATCCTAGCACTTTCCTCTGTAGTGTGTGTACACTTGGGGGAATTGTTCACTGTCATGGTCAACACTGGTGGCAGGACATCCTCGAGTTTGAGTAGAGACAGTTGTCATATGTAAGCTGTGGTGAACTTCCAGTTACTTCCAGAGTTTGGAAAAACTGAAGGATCCAGGAAGGAGGGAGCAGGTTTTCCTCCCCTTGTGGGAATGCCCCACAATTAGAGGATGGACTTTACACTTCAGGGGGCCTTCTTCTTAGAGAAGGATGAAACGGGCCCATAGGAGGTCAGGCCTTAGCTCCAAAACAAAGAACTTGGGGAGAAAATGGGTGTGTATTGGGATACTTTCAGATGTAAGTGATAAAAACCTACCCCAACATATCTTAAGCAAAGTGGGGAGTTTCTTATTGGTTGAAGGTGCTGTGGTCGAGGCCTGGCTCTAACAGCATTGCCAGGGCTCTTCTCACTCACGTCCTGGGCTCTGCTTCCCACTGCTGCTGGCTTTGTGCTGCAGACGGCTCCCCCATTGGTGTGCACGGGATGGGTGTTTACAGCCTGACACTCATGTGCTCCCCATTTGGCATGAAACCTGGATCAAATCCACTTTTATGTCCCAGCTTATTTAGAGAAGACATAAGACTGCTGCTGTGTGGTCATCTGTCAGTGGGCTGATAGAGCTCCATGACTGCGTGGAGCCTAATGCCCCCCCATGGGAGCTAAGACAACATTGAACTTCTTCCTTCACCCTCTCCAGGTGCTCATCTCTGTTCCATTTAGAAGTCCCCAGGGCCAAGGGCTAATAATTTGGGGTTAGAATGAGAAGGAGAAAACTTATAGAAATAAATGCAAATTTTTGCACTTCAGATCATTTGTACACATAGCTGAGAAATTGCTCTGATCCATTACTTCTGGATGCGTCCGGTTTTCCCTTTTTGTGAACAGTAGTGTGTATAGCAGTTATCTGGGGCTTCCCCCACCATTGTATGTTGGGTGTGTAAGGGGCGGATAATGTGTCACTCTGGTTCCAGGTCTTTAGTGGAGACACCATAGAAGAGGCCTCACTGGCATTTGGATGTGGTTTAGATGAAAAGGTCCCAGAAGTCGAGCTGATGCCATAATGGAGTCAGATCTCAGGACCCTGGGGGAGAGCACAGGGCATTTCACATGTTAAGGGATGTGAATTGTTACAGCTGTGGAAGCGTGTATTTTCAAAAGATGCCCATGATGATCTCTCCCATCCACATGTTCTTTTTGCAATGTGACCTCACAGCCCACCATTAAGAGCCAGAATCTTTGTCCTCCTCCCCTGATCCTGGGTGGGGTTTGCAACTGCTTCACTTAGCAGAATGCAGGGAAATGAAACTCTGGGCTTCCAGGCCTAGGTAATAAAAGTTGATAAATGTTCAGCCTGGTTCTTCCCCTTTGAGGCCTCTTGCTGCAGGGAAGACCAGGCCATGTGAAGAGACTACACATAGGTGTTTTTAGCCCCGGCATCAATCACCAGACACCTGAGTGAGGAGGACTTTAATCTCCACCTCCAGCCCTCCTCTCACTATCGCTGTGCTAAAGAACTGCCTAACTGAGCCTGCCAACCTCCCAAACTGTAGGAGATTATAATAATGAGGATAATAATCATAGTAGCAGTAGTAGTAGTAATAAATGTTGTTTGATGTCACAAGGTTTGGAGTGTCTTTTGACACAGCAATAAATAATGTGAATGCTTAATATGATGTTAAGAGGAGTCTTAATCATCCACAGCCTTGAGATGAGCGTGGGCCATGGAACTTAAACGTAAGAACAACAATTTGTGTTGGAAGGAGGCTGCCCCATGTTTGGAGTTAATTAGGGAAATCAGTGTGGGCATTGAACAGGTGGTTGAACTTCTGGGGTGGAAGAACAGAGGCAGTGGGACAGCTTGGCTTACAGTATTATTAACAATGTTGCCAGAAGGAGCCAGTATTCCTCAGAAGGAGGGTGGCGATGAAGGAAGAGAATTGCCAGTTCTCAGTTTCCAACATCTTCTGGTGCTTGGGTCATTGTCTGGCTGGTGGGGAGGATGGCTGTCTGAACCCTAATGGGGACTCTGTCCGTTTTCATGACTGGAGTCATTTTTGCTGAAAATTTGTCAAGTTTCCACAACCCCTCAAAGCCTTCCCAAATCACAGTGTTCTCACTGGTCTCACTGCAGTTAGCAACCACCCTGCACAGCTTAGCCCTTCATTTCCCTCCCTGCCCTCAGCACAGAGGCCTTACTGCGCTGCTCACTAGCTCCCTTCCCTTTTCCCTACTGCCTTCCTTACTCTCAGCCTTCCAGAAGAGTGGATGGCTCCGTGAATATGCTGCACCTTTTCCTGGGCCCTTATCAAAGCTCTTAATTCTTTCAAAAATGTTGTTTCTTCTGCTCTCTTTCCTCTTCCTCCCTCCCCATCGGCCACCACCTCTCACTGGGAAACACAAACATACTCCTCTCCCACATCTACTCCCTTCACACAGCCAATGCCCAGCCACATCCCAGGTGTCCACTAAGAAGCTGCTTCCTCCAGGAAGCCTTCCATGACGCTTCCAGGTCTGGGCTAGGGCACTCCCTTGCTTGTGCCTCCCCTTCTCACACATTGTTTCCCTCTTAGAATAGTCTGGTTGCTTTCTCCATCTAGAAGGTGAGCCCTCTGAAGGCAGGGACTGTGTTCAGTTCATCACAGCACCTATTTTTGTCCATCTGTGAGCATCCCCAGCCTAGGATCTCCTTTAGGCAGGGGCCAGGCTTTGTCTTCACACCGGTGAGGATGAGTACAGGTTAGGGCTCCGTAAATCTTGTTGATTGACATCACCATAAGTTTTACAGAGAGCATTCAGTCTAATCAGAGCTTCTCAGTCTAGCATAATAGATAAGAGTGGGTTCTGGCATCAGCAAAAGACCTGGTTCAAGCCATGGCATCTCAGTGTGGCAGTCACAGAGGATGGCTGCTCGGACTTCTGGCCAAGAAAGAGCGTGTCACAGAGCTGTGGGGAGGGTGCTTAGCTGATGGCCTTCAGTTGCAGCACTTTTGGATACCTTCTCAGTGCTAGAACCCAGGCTGCTCTTAGTTCTGGTGTTGGGCCCGGAAAAAAGGCTGACCTCAGACCACCAAGCTGGTGGACTGCAATTTGCAAACACATAACAAATCATGGATTTGTCTCAAAATGTACAAAGAACTTTCATTAAAATCAGGGAAAGTTCTGAAGGGACACCTAGCCACAGAAAGTATGCAGATAGCATACCAAACTACGCCCAGGATGGAGGGGCAGAAAAACAATGGTCCACCTCAACTCCAAGTCATATGGGACCCTGCACTAGTCCTGTCCTTTCTGGAGGCCTCAGAGAGATGGCGAGGGAAGAAGGGGAAGAGGGCCAGTTGTGCCTGCACCTAACTCTAATCCTGACCACCCTCAATATTTTCACTCAATACAGTGGAGAAAGTCCTAGCCATAATAACTACATGAAAAGAAAAAGAAAAAAAATGAGAGGCATCTGATGGCCAAAGAAAAGGTAAAATGGTCACTATTTGTAGATGACCTGATACTATATATAGAAAATGCTGATGGCAATACCCAAAAGCAAATGATAGAACTCAGTAGAAAAAGCAGGTAAATTGAAGATACAAAATTAATCTACAGAAATTGATTGCACTTAGAGAGACAGGTTTAAACAGGCTTAGACAGGTTTAGACTGGCTGAGATGGTTTATAAGGTTTTAGAATAGCTGAGACTGGTATTACACTGGCCAAGATCAGTTTAGACCACACAAAACAGGTTTAGAATGCAAACGACTAGTTTACAACTGTTGAGACCAGTTTAGATTGGCAGAGAGAGGTTTGGCCAGGTTTGCACTGGCTAACATCAGCTGAAACAGGTTTAGAATGGGTGGAACTAGTATAGACTGGCTGATACCAGCTGAGACTGCTTTAGACCAGTTCAAACCAGATTAGACCAGCGGAAACCGGTTTAGACTTGATTAGACCAGTTCAAACCGGTTTAAACTAGTTCATACCAGTTCAAACCAGATACGACAAGCTGAAACCAGTTTAGATTGGTTGAACACACCTCCAACTGTATTAGACTGGTTCAGACTGGCTCGAAGCAGCTCAAACCAGATCAGACCAGCTGAAACTGGCTTAGACTGGATGAAACCGGTTTAGACCAGATCAAACCAGATTAGACAGGCCGAAACCGGATTAGACCAGTTCAAATCGGTTTAGACCAATTCAAACCAGTTCAAACCGGTTTGGACTGGATTAGAGGCCCATTCAAGCTGGTTCAGACTGCTTCAAACCAGTTCAAACCGGTTTAGACTAGATTAGACCAGTTCAAACCGGTTTAGACCAATTCAAACCGGTTCAGACCTCTTCAAACCAGTCCAAACCGGTTTAGACCAGCTGAAACCTGTTTAGATCAGTTTAAACCAGATAAGACGAGCTGAAAGCAGTATAGATTGGTTCAAACCACCTCCAGCTGTGTCAGACCATTTCAATATAATATATATATCACAATTCATATTTAATATTCCATATTATGTACTTCACATTCCATATTTCATATTTAGTACTCATATTTCATATTTCTTACCTCATATTTCATATTTCATATTTCATGTGCATATTTCAAATTTAATATTCCATATTTAATATGTCATATTCCATATTTTGTATTTCATAATTCATATTCCATATTTAAAATTCATAGCTCGTTTTTAATGTTTCATACTTCATATTTAATATTTCATGCTTTATATTTAATATTTCATTTTAAATATACATCTCATACTTCATAATCCATATTTTATATTTATACTTCATTTTCCATATTTAAAATTTTATACTTCATATTTAATATATCATAATTCATATTTAGTGTTTCATATTTCATGTTCATATTTTATGCTTCATGCCATATTTAATATTTCAAACTTAATATTTCATGTTTAATACTTCATGTTAAATATTTCATATTTCATATGTGTATTTAATATTCCAAATGTAATATTTCATTCTTCATACTTAATATGTCATACTTCATAATTAATATTTCATATTTAATATTCCATATTTCATACTTCATAAACAGTATTTAATATTTTATTCTTCCTATTTAATTTTTCATACTTCATATTTTGTGGAGGTAACCTCCACATGAACGAACCTGAATGTGAGTGGCACCGCAGAAATAAGAAAATTCACACAAGTGTATAGGAAAGCATGGGGTCAGGGAACTCAAGACCAAGTCAGTCAAGAGCCCCGAGCTCTGATTCCCATGGCATATTTATTGAGAAAGATCAAAAGCATCCTAGCAGAGGCCAAATTATAAAACAAAATCATGAAAAACACAAGGCATGAGACTTCAGAAGAGCCAAAACAGAACGCCTTGTGTATATTATCACTACTAGGGAGTATAGCTAAGCTTCAACCTGGAGCTGGCACCATCGGGCTTCATGACTACCTTATCTCAGTCAGTTTTCCTTTGAGATTGGTTCTGTTTTCAGAACATGTTTACAGTTACTCAGCCATCATGTGCCCTCCACAGGTGTTTCCAAGTTACTGTCCTCTGCATCCTCCCTGGTTTCCCACAATATTTAATATTTCATATATCATATGTGTGTTTCATACTTCATATTCCATATTTAATATTTCTTACTTCATATTTAATGCTTCATAATTCATTTTTATATTTCATATTTCACATTTCAGACTTCATATTTCATATTTCTTACTTCATACTTCATATTTCATTTATTTCATATTTCATGATTTATACTTCATATTGCAAATTTAATATTTCATTTCATATTACATATTTCATATTTTTTAAATAATCCTTATTTTGTCCTTCATATTTCATGTTTCATATGTGTATATTATCACATGCCATCTTATTCCTGACATCCTTGACCTGGCTATAAAATACTGGTTCTTCCTTTGAATTTTTCTTGTTATTTTACCCCTCACACAGTAAACAAATCATTTTCTCTACTGTCTGTATGGCACATGTTGTATATTGCCTTATACTGTACTTATTATGTACAGTTTATGTCTTTCCAATGCATTTATTGACTTTGTAACTTACAAAAGTTACAGAAGAAACACCCCAGACAATTTATGGCCTGGAAATGTTAATAAAAAATTTATGAAATAATTGACAACTCATTGACGTTTGAGGAGACTAAAATATAGGCAGAAATGATGCTGTGATAACAAATATTCTTTCAAAAATGTGACTCTTTTTGGGCCCTTCCCAATGAGCCACAAAGGAGGAAAAGCAAGCACACAAACTATGGCAGCAATGAATAATCTCGTTTCTGTATATAGTTCACTTCTAGCATTTAATCGCTTACTTTTTTGGTATTTATTTTATTGTTGTCATGTAAAATAATTTAGTGCGTATAACAGGTTCTTTGTGTAAATGCTGGTATTTGGTGTCAACTGTGTATTAAGTCAGGAAATTACATTTTTAATTTTGATTTTTTACTCATCTTTCTTAGGTTATCTCCTGCAGGATCTATAAGTTCTGGATCAGCAATCCAGAGAACTGGGTTCTAGTCCCCAGTTCTGCACACTGAGCACACCACACACCACCTGGATGAGGCAAAGCCAACCCCCCAATGCATGCTGCATGGCTGACTGTGGGCACCCCTCCCAGGGCCCATGCCTCCTACATGGGAAAGGGCCAGGGTGCAGGCTCAGCAGCACACTGGGGGTGTGGGTGGTGGTGGAGGAGGAGGAAGGGCACGGGCTGTGGCCAGGCCCCTGGGACCCTGGGCAGCAGAAGTGACCACCAGCTGCCCCCACGCAGTGGCCGCTTTCATTGCTTTTTATGATTGAGTAATATTCCAATGTATATTATACCACATCATTTTTATCCATTCACCTGTTGATGGACACTTAGGCTGCTTCCATATCTTGGCTATTGTAAATAATGCTGCACTAAACATGCCAGTGCAGATATCTTTTTGAATTAGTATCTTCATTTTTTTGATAGCTATTCAGAAGTGGAACTTCTGTATCATATGGTAGATCTACTTATAATTCTTGAGGAACTTCCACACTATTTTCCATAATGGCTGTACCAATTTACATTCCCACCAACAGTGAATGATGGTTCCTTTTTCTCCACATCCTTGTGAACACTTGTTATGTGTCATCTTTCTGGTAATCATCATTCTGACAGGTGTGAGGTGGTGTCTTGTGGTTTATTTTGTATTTCTCTGATGATCAGTAATGCTGAGCATCTTTCCTTGTGTCTGTTGGCCATCTGTATATTCAGATGTAAAATATATCTGTATATTTTCTTTAGAAAAATATCTATTCAGGTCCTCTGTCCATTTTTAATTGGATTTTTTGATGTTGAATTGTATGTGTTCCTTGTATATTTTTGATATAGACTCTTTATTAGATACATCACTTGCAACTATCTTCTCAAATTCAGTAGGAAGCCTTTTTGTTTTGTTGATAGTTTCCTTCACTGTGCAAAAACTTTTCAGTTTGATGTTGTTCCAATTGTTTATTTTGCTTTTGTTTTCCTTGCTTAAGGAGACAGATCCCTCACTGCACCCCCAAAATATTGCTAAGACCAATGTCAAAGAGTATACTGCCTGTTTTCTTCTGGGAGTTTTTATGGTTTCAGATCTTGAATTTAAGTCTTTAATCCATTTGAGGTTATTTGTGTATATACTGTTAGAAAGTGGTCCAGTTTTTGTCTTTTGCATGTAGCTGTCTAGTTTTCCCAGCACCATGTATTGAAGAGATTGTCTTTTCCCCACTACACATTCTTGGCTCCTTTGTCATAAATTAGTTGACCATACAAATGTGTTCTCTTTTTTTTTCTGGACTCTCTATTCTGTTTCAACGATCCATGTGTATGTTTTTGTGCCACTACAGTACGTTTTTAATTTCTGTAGCTTTGTAGTATTGTTTGAAATCAGCATGTGTGATACTTTCAGCTTCATTCTTCTTTCTCAAGATTCTTTTGGCTATTTGGGTTCTTCTGTGTTTCCATATAAATTTTAGAATTATTTGTTCTAGTTCTGTGAAAAATGCCATTGATGTTTTGACAGGGATTGTATTGAATCTGTACATTGCTTTGGATAATATGCCCATTTTAACAATATTAATATGTCCAATCTATGAGCATAGAATATATTTTCATTTATTTGTGTCTTCTTCAATTTCTTTTATCAGTGTCATGTAGGTTTCAATAAAAAGGTTTTTCACTTCCTTGGTTAAATTTATTCCTAGGTATTTTATTCTTTTTGGTGCAATTATAAATGGGATTGTTTTCTTAACTTCTCTTTTGAATAGTTTGCTATTCCTGTATAGAAATGCAACAGATTTCTGCATATTGATTTTGTATCCTACAAATTTACTGAATTCATTTATTAGTTCTAATATTTTTTTGTGGAACTGATAGGATTTTCTGTATGTAGTATCATGTCACCTGCAAATAGTGGCAGTTTCACTCCTTCCCTTCCAATTTGGATGCCTTTTTTTTTTTTATCATTTTTTAAATCTTGCCTGATTGCAATGGCTAGGATTTCCAATACTATGCTGAATGAGTGTGGCATTAGTGGGCATCCTCATTTTCTTCCTGATCTCAGAGGAAGAATTTTCCATTTTTCACCACCGAGTATTATGTTAGTGGTGGGTTTGCAGTATATGGCCTTTATTATGTTGAGGTATATTCCCTCTATACCAACTTTGTTGAGAGTTTTAATCATAAGTGAACGTGAGATGCTATGATCCCTTGAGTTTTGCTTATGTCTTTATCATCACCATCACCATCACCGTCATCATCATCATTATTATTTAGCAAGTGTGAAGAATTGTACTACCAGCTATTTTCCATATGTAATGCAAAGACTGCAACATAAATACAGGCATACCTCATTTTATTATGCTTCAGTTTATTGTGTGTCACAGATACTGTGTGTGTCGCAAATTGAAGGCTTGTAGAAACACTGCATCGGGGAAGCCTACTGGTGCCATTTTCCCAACAGCATTTGCTCGGTTAGTGTCTCTGTGTCACATGTTGGTAATTCTCACAATATTTCAAACTTTTTTGTAATTATATTTATTATAGTGACCTATAGTCAGTAATTTTTTTCTATTTTTATTTATTTTAATGTATTTTTATTGGAATATAGTTGCTTTATAATATTATGTTGGTGTATACTGTAGAGCAAAGTGAATCAGCTACAGTTACACATATATCCCCTCTTTTTTGCATTTTGTTCTCATTTAGGTCACCACAGAGCAATGAGAAGAGTTCTCTGAGCTATACAGTAGGTTCTCATTGGTTATCTACTTTATACATAGTATCAATAGTGTATATACATCAATCCCAATTTCCCAATTCATCCCTCCCCACATCTGCCTTGGTGTCCATACATTTGTTCTCTACGTCTATGTCTCTATTCCTCCTTTGTGAATAAGATCATCGATACCAATACTTTCAAATTCCACATATATTCATCAATACAGATATTTGTTTTCATCTTTATGACTCTCTTCACTCTGTATGACAGTCTTTAGGTCCATCCATGTCTCTACAAATGACCCAATTGTGTTCCTTTTTGTGGCTGAGTAATATTCCATTGTGTATATGTACCACATCTTCTTTATCCATTCCTCTGTTGAAGGACATTTAGGTTGCTTCCACGTCCTGGCTATTGTAAATAGTGCTGCAGTGAACATCGGGGTACACGTGTCTTTTTTAATTATGTTTTTCTCAGGGTATCTGCCCAGTAGTGTGATCTCTGGGTCATATGGTAATTCTATTTTTAGTTTTTTAAGGAATCTCCATACTGTTTTTCATAGTGGCTGTACCAATTTACATTCCCACCTACAGTGCATGAGAGTTCCCTTTTCTCCACACCCTCTCCAGAATTTATTGTTTGTAGCTTTTTTGATGATGGCCATTCTGACTGGTGTGAGGTGATACCTCATTGTAGTTTTGATTTGCATTTCTCTAATACTTAGTGATGTTGAGCATCTTTGAAGGCTTAGATGCTGGCTAGCATTTTTTAGCAAAATGTATTTTAAAATTAAGATTTGTAATTTTTTTTAGACAAACTGCTATTACACACTTAATAGACTACAATACATCGTACACAAAGCTTTCATATACACTGGGAAACAAAAATTCATGTGACTTGCTTTTCTGCAATATTCCCTTTATTGCAGTGGTCTGCAACTGAACCCACAGTATCTCTGAGGGATGCCTGTAATTACTACCACTATTATCCCTAATAATAAAAATGTCTTTCTCATTTTCTTAGTTCTCATCATTTCAGCACCAGCCCTGTTGGCTGGATCATGGATGCAGGGAATCACTCACTTGTGTCTGAGTTTGTGTTTCTGGGACTCACTCATTCACAGGAGATCCAGCTTCTCCTCCCACTGTTCTCCTCTGTGCTTTATGTGGCAAGCATGGCAGGAAACATCCTTGTTGTGTTTTCTGTGACAACCAACCCTCACTTACACTCCCCCGTGTACTTCCTACTGGACAGTCTCACCTTTATTGACCTGGGAACCTGCTCTGTCACTTCTCCCAAGATGACATATGACCTTTGCAGAAAGCGTAAAGCCATCTCCTTTGGAGGCTGCATCACTCATTTCTTCTTCATCCACATCCTTGGGGGTGTGGAGGTGGTGCTGCTCATGGCCAAGGCCTTTGGCAGATGTGCTGCCATATGTGAGCCTCTCCACCATCAGACCATCAGGAGCCCCCACATGTGCATTCTGTTTCTGGCTGCTGCCTGGGCCCTGGGTGTCAGTCACTCACTCTTCCAGCTAGCATTTGTTGCTAATTTACCATTCTGTGGTCCTAGCATATTGGACAGCTTTCATGGTGACCTTCCTCAGCTCCTCAGACTGGCCTGTATAGATGCTTACAGGTTGCAGTTCATGGTCACTGTCAGTCTGTGGGTTTATCTGTGTTAGTTCCTTCTTCATACTCCTCATCTCCTACATCTTCAACCTGTGTACTGTTTGGAAACACTCCTCAGGTGGTTTACACCCAAGGCCCTCTCCCCCGTCAGCTCACATCACTGTGGTGCTTTTGTTCTTTGGTCCAACCATGTTTGTCTCTATATGGCCGCATCCCAATTCCCAAATGAACACATTTCTTGCTCTCTCTGATGCTGTTCTCACTCCTTTTTTAAATCCAGTCACCTACACATTCAGGAATAAAGAGATGAAGGCAGCAATGAAGAGAGCATTCAGACCATTAGCAACTTTTAGAAAGATTTCATAAATAATGTTAAAAAGACTCTATTCTAATCATCATGTCATCTGTATCTGGAATTTTAGAATTAGATTTTTTTAGTTCATTAGCGATTAATTTTAGTGTCACCACACTCTTTAAGAATGCCCCTCTTCCCTAAAAAGAATGAAGATTTAGACAAAAAAACTTAATTCAAAACTTTTGTTGTTTTATTTGGGGTTGTATATATATGTAGTAATTATAGTCATTTCTTTCTAGCTAATTTCTTTGCTTCTTTTTTCTCTCAAGATTATAAATTTGTTATTGTTTCAATTTATCTATATATGTACTCACAATCTGTGTCTTGAGATAACCAAGATGCTGATTACTCACTTGCCATGGATAATCTCCACACTTACCAATAACGGGTCTTCTTCACAATTTTTGGGGGAATTGGAAAATACTCACATCTCATCCAAGTTCTTCAGGTTTATTAATTGACATATATACACTACTATATATATAATGGATAACTAATGAGAACCTAATGTATAACACAGGGAACTCTACTCAATGCTCTGTGGTGACCTAAATGAGAAGGGAATCTCTTTACAATGTTGTGTTAGTTTCTGCTGCACAGCAAATTGAATCAGTTATATATATATTCACTTTGTTGTGCAGCAGAAACTAACACAACATTGTAAAGCAATTATACAGCAATAAGCATTAATTAAAAAACAAAACAAAACAAACAAACAAAACCAATTGTCTCTTTATAATCTTGAGGACATAGATATCTTCTTCAGCAGGAAAATTTTCTGTTCAAATTCTTCCTCAGGTAGTTAAAAACAACCTCATTCCATACTAGAGGAATTCTAATACTGCTTCATTGTGTTCTGACTTCCTGCCTCTTTTCTCACTCCTTCTTCTCTTAGAAAACTACCCCATGATCACTCAATATTTTTCTGTTGGTGATGTAGACACTGCTGGGAAGAATTTTGAAAGCTTAAACTAATGACACCTGCTGGTTTCCTATTGTTCACATATATATGCAAAATTATGAACAAATAATTAATTCCTTTGTTTATCTCTCCCCTAAAATTATCTTTTGGCTTTCTCTTTATATATGGCATTGTATCTACTCTATATCTGGGATCATTTCTAAGAATGCATTGAAGCACCCCAAAATGGATGGCCTAGAGGAGTTATAATTAGAGAGAGAATTTCGAGTCAAATATATCCAAAACAAACTTATAAAACTTTCTGTAGTGCATTATAAAATCTAATGTGAATTTCCAGTGCTTGCCAAATGTCATAAGACCAGTATAGCCTATTTTTTGCATTATCTACATCTAAACACTCTTGAAAATAAATACAAAAAATTATCCGAGGAAAGAGAAACAAAACTAATGCAAAGGTGGACTATTACAGAGAGGGATCAAAACTTTAATAAGCAACCCAGAAGCAGGTGAGTTTTGGGGGGATCAATTCTTTCTTTTTTTCTCATGGTTTTTCCCTGAAACAGACCCCTCATGCAAAGCTATGGTTGCATGATACAGGGTGAAAGAATGCTAAAAGAAAACCAAGCCTTCTGGCCATAGAACTGGAAAAGTGGTCCCTGCAAGCTGGAGAGTTAGGAGAAATATGTTTCCCTTCTCTCTTTGCCCTATTCCAGGGCAGCCATACATGTAGAGTCCTGGCAGCGAACCAGGAAGGGAAAACTCTTACGGCAACACCATTCTTTTTTTTTTTTTTTTTACTAGTTCTTTAATTGGTGAAACAAATTAAAACAGAAAATGGGCACAACCATGTCTCATTCTAACAGATGTAAGAAGTAAATATGATTTTATATGATAAAATGTCACCCAGTATAACAAATTTCCAATAATCCTGACAATTATCTTTCAAAAACTTTTATGAAATTCTAAGAAAAATTACAAATTGGAGGTAACTCTAAACATGCATAACTATCTTACTACCTAGTTCTGTGTGCAAAAGACACTGAAGACTTTATATTTGCGCAAGATGTTAATGTTGAACATGAGAGTTCTTTCCTCCCCCCATCTAATCTGCCAGAGCCCCCATGACAGCTACCTGCCAAGACAGCTCAAACATGGAAACGTAGTGCACAAAGAAGAATTATACAGAAGATGATATTTGTGGTAACATCCATATAACTTCTGATTTATGTGCAAGAAGCATAAAAGCATAATAGCATTAAAAAGCAAGAAAACGGAATTTGGAATTAGTCCAATCCAAACTGAGGTATCCCCAAACCTCCATGATGCTGCTTAGTGGTCTCGATCCCACTTGACTATCTTCGGCTCGCTGAGAGTAATGTGTTTCACGCGGCAGCTATATTCATCCACTCCGTTGGGGGTGAACTCAGTATGGACCAGAAGGTAGAAGGACCAGTCCTTGCTGAAAGACAGGTCTGACTGCTCCACTTTCATCTTCTCCCCATTCTTGAGCAAATCAATCTCAATCTGGGGTGGATGGAACCCAGACACATAGCAGTTGAGGTAATTTGGCTTCCCATTTTCCGCTGGGTGTCGCGAGTAAACCTGAACCTTCGGAGGGCGCTGGATGGCGTCCAGGCCACACAGCGAGAGCAGCCCGAGCAGGACCACTGCCACGAAGCGAGCCATCGCTACAGGAGCAGCGCGGGCGGCGGACTGAACACCATTCTTTTGAACAAAGAAACAGAGAGATGGCCCCTCTGGCTTGAAGAGTGTGAAATAAACTCACGTTATCTTGTCTCCCTTTATCCTTGCCACATCACTCCAGGGCGGCCGTGGAGCTTCCGTTCAGCAGAGTGCAGGCAGCTAAATTTCCAGACGAGCCTCCTATTTCCAGCCAGATGATGGCAGGAAGTGGCCCCCAGGTACAAGAAGTTGTGAGGACTCGTAAAGATGAGAGACCTGGAAAAAGGCATTCCCTAATTCAGTGTGACCAGGGAAGGTTCCTGAGCTTTGCCTGCATGGAAAAGACCCAAAGCAGCATACCAAGACCTTTGGAAAGAGTGACAAAAAATCCTCCAGAGGATGTTAGCTATCCAGAATTCTTCAAAATCGTATTCAGAATATCTGAGATATAGATCTAAAATTGATTGACACACAAGAATCAGAAAAAATATGATTAATTCCCAATGGAAAATATAATCAACAGATGCCAACCCTAAGATTACTGAGATGCTGGAACTGGCAGAAAAATCCTTTAAAGAAACTAATAATACTGTGATTTATGAGGTAGGGTAAAAATGCCTTAAATGACTAGAGATGTAGAAGTTCTCAGCAGAGAGATAAAAACTATAAAAGAGAATGACATGAAAAAAAGATATGAAATCTTAGAACTTCAAAATACAATATTTAATGTGCAAATTTATAAACTGGGATCAATAACAGATGACGATGACAAAAGAAACAGTGTTGCAGAGAAACCGATGGAAATGATCCACTGTCGAAGAACATAGGTTAAACATATCCACTCTGATGAGCAGATATTAAACAGGTTTAAAAGGAAATAAACAGAATCTCAGAGACCTGGGGGCAATATGAAAAGGTCTAACATTCCTTTCATAGATTCCTAGAGGAAGAAAAGACAGAAATTATTATAGAAACAAATGTTTGAAATAATAATGGTTAAAAACTTCCTCAGTACATTGAAACACAAATTTAAAGACTTAAAAAGCTTAGCAAAACAAAGCAGGATGTATTAAAAAGTGAAACAAAACAAAGAAACAACAAAAAAACCTATGCTCACAATTATTGTAATAAAACTTCACAAAAATTCAAAAATATTCTTGAAAGCAGCCTGAGAAAAAAGACACAATACATAGAAGGGTAATGACACAAATGCTAACAGATTATTCAGAGAAAAAGCATAAAGCTCAGAAGAGAGTAGAATTTTAGGAGGCACAGGAATAGTAAATCTCTAGGTAAATATGAAAAGATTATTTTTCTCCTCTTAAGTACTCTAAAATATCTTTAAATGTTAACAGTAAGATTATAACATTAAATCATAGGATTTTCAGATGCAGAATATTCAGATTCTGGAATTTGTATATGTACTACCTATGACAACCATAACATAAAATGGAGAGGGTGTAGAGAACTATATGGTCTTTTATATTTTTCTTGAACTGGTAAAATATTAAATCTCAGTGGACTATGAAAAATTATGTGTGTGTATTATAATCTCTAGAGACACACTAAACAGCAACAGCAACAGCAACAACAACAAAGAGATAGAACCAAAATATCAATACAGAAATTTAAAGCAAATCATAAAAAGTATTCAAATAATCCAAAAAGGAGACAGGAAAGGATAAAGAAAAGAACGAAAGCTGCAGAAACAAACAGAAAATAAATGATAAAATGGTAAATCTAAATGACCATTTTATTAATTTCATTAATTATAGAGATCTACATACTGATTAAAGACAAGTATTATCAGATTATGGAAAAAACCCTAAATATATGCTGTCTGCAAGAAACGCTCTTTAAATATGACATATATGTTAAGTGTAAAAGGATGAAAAATATACCATATAAATGCTAATCAAAAGAAAATGGGAATAGTTATATTAATAAATAACAAAGACTTTAGGATAAAACAAGTTACTAGGGATAAAGATGGACATTACATAATTATAACATGGCCAACTCACCAAGAAGACATAAAAATCATGAGTATGCATGTTGCTAATTACAGAGCTACAAAATACATGAGATAAAATCTGATAGAATTGAAAAGAGAAATAGGCAAACCCACACTTATACTTTGAGACGCAGACAACTGTTTGTAATTGATAGAAAAGGTATACAGAAATATCAGTTAGAACACAGAACACATATAATGCCATCAACCAGTTAGAACAAGCTACCCAACAACAGCAGAATGGATACTCTTTTCCCAAGTGCATATGGAATATTCTTGAAGATGGATCATATTCTGGACAATAAGGCAAACTTATCAAAGTTCAAAGAATTGCAATCATACCAAAGAATACTCTGACAATAACATAAACTAAAAATAAATAGAATGGTATGTGGAAAATCGCCAAGTATTTGGAAATGAAACAGCACACTTCAAATAATATATACATCAAAAAGGAAGTCGTAAGGGAGATTAGAAAATATTTGAGTTAAATGAAGATGAAAATACAATATCAAAGTTGGTGGAATTCAGCTAGAGCAGTGTTTTGAAAAGTTTATACTACTAAATGCCAATATTAAAAAATAAGAAGTTATTAAACCAATACTCTAATATTTCACTTTATTTTATGATAAGGAGAGAAATTGAAATACAGTTAAGGAGAATAAAAGAAACAATAATGGTAATGGAAAAAACTTCTTGAAAATAGAAAAATCTGTAAAGCAATAACTTGAAACTGAAAGGAAATGTTTAAAAAAAATATCAGTAAAGTTGACAGAGACTAGCTGAGAAGACTAAAACATCATTATGATAACAGGAAGATGTGACCCCACTATTACACTCTAGACGCATCAGAAGAATAATGAGATAGTGCAAGAAACTCATAATTTTAACTTTAATGCAATATTTTAATTCCTGAAAGACATGAAACACACAAGTTGACTCCAGAGAAAAATAGACAACTTGAATAGTCTTATATTATTTAAGAAAACTGAGTTCCTAGTTTAAAAACCATCCAACAAAGAAATCTCTAGGTCCAGATGATTTCACGGATAAATTCTGTTGAACCTTTAGGAGAGAGAGAATATCAATCTTAACATGATCTTTTCCAGAAAATCTTAATAGGAGGGAACACTTTCCAATTCAATTTCTGAGATCAACTTTAGCTGGAGGAATCAGGCTCCATGACTTCAGACTATACTACAAAGCTATGGTCAACAGAAACAATTTGGTTCTGGCACAAAAACAGAAATATAGATCAATGGAACAGGACAGAAAGCCCAGAAATAAATGCACGCACCTATGGTCTATTAATTTATGGAAAAGGAAGCAAGGCTATATAAAAGAGAAAAGATGATCTCTTCAATAAATGGTGCTGGGAAAACTGGACAGCTACATATAGAAATGAAATTAGAACATTCTTTAACACCATACACAAAAATAAACTCAAAATGGATTAAGGTCCTAAATGTAAGACTGGATGCTATAACACTGTTAGAGAAAAATATAGGCAGAACACTCTCTGAGATAAATCACAGTACTATCTTTTTTGATCTGTCTCCTATAGTAAGAGAAATAAAAACAAAAATGAACAAATGGGACCTAATCAAGCTCAGTGGCTTTTGCACAGCAAAGGAAATCATAAACAAAAAGAAAACACAACCAACAGAATGGAAGAAAATATTTACAAATGATGCAACTGACAAGGGATTAATCTCCAAAATTTACAAACAGCTCAGGCAGCTCTATATCAAAAAATAAAAATAAAAAAAGGTGCAAGACCTAAATAGACATTTCTCCAAAGAAGATCTACAGATGCTCAAGAGGCACATGAAAAGATGCTCAACATTGAAAATTATTACAGAAATGCAAATCAAAAGCACAATGAGGTATCACCTCACACCACTCAGAATGACCAACACCAAAAAGTCTACAAACAATAAATGCTGGAGAGCGTGGAGAAAAGGGAACCCTCCTTCACTGTTGGTGGGAATGTAAATTGGTGTAAACACTATGGAGAATAGCATGAAGGTTCCTTAAGAAACTGAAGCTAGAGCTACCATATGATCCAGGAATCCCACACCTGGGCATTGTCCAGAGAAAAAATTGGTTTGAAAGGATACATGCACCCCAGTGTTAATTGCAGTGCTCTTTACAGTAGACAAGACCTGGAAACAACCTAAATGTCCATTGATAGATGAACGAATAAAGAAAATGTGGAAAGAAAAAAAAGAAAAAGATGTGGTGTGTGTGTGTGTATATATATATATATATATATATATATATATACATATACATATATATATATACAATGGACTATTACTCAGCCACTAAAAAGAATGAAATAATGCCATTTGCAGTAATATGGATGGGCCTGGGGATTATCATATTAAGTGAAGTAAATCGGACAAAGACAAATATCATATGATATTACTTATATGCTGAATATTAAAAAATGATACAAATGAACTTATTTACAAAGCAGGAAAAAACTCACAGACAGAAAATGAACTTATGGTTACCAGGGTGGGGGAAGAGATAGATTGGGAATTTGGGATTGACATGTACACACCGCTGTATTTAAAACAGGCAACCAATAGGGACCTACTGTATAGCACAGGGAACTCAACAATATAAATGGAAAAATAATTTCTACAAGAATAGGTACATGTGTATGTATATCACTTTGCTGTAAGCACAACATTGTTAATCAACTCTACTCCAGTATGACATAAAAATTAAAAATAATACAAAAAAAAAAGAAGTGACTAGTGCACAAATACCAAAACATTGCTCCGATATCAGAGACACTACAAGGGGAAAAAATAACTACAGACCAATATTCACCATAAACATACACACCAAAATGCTCAATAAAATATTTGAAAATCAAGATGTGACATATAAAAACATGACAAATACATCATAACTAAGTGGGGTTTATTCAAGGAATGAAAGGCAAGATCAACACTTAAATATCACTTGATAGAGTAAAGATGTAAAACCACATCATTGTCATAATAGATGCAGAAAAATCATGAAAAAATTAAACATGGATTCATGATAAAAACTCTAGTAAAGAAAGAATAGAAGGAAATTTCCCTAATCTGATTAAGGGCATCAGGAAAATTCTACGGCTAACAACATCCTCATTGGTGAGAGACTGAATGCTCCCATTCTAAGACTAGGAACAAGGCAAAGATGTGCATCCTTCCCAGTCCTGTTTATCATCACACTAGAAGTCCCTGCCAGTGTAATAAGGCAAGAGAAGAAGAGACATACAGTATGGAAACAAAGAAAGAAAACTGTCTCCAGGCACCAAAGATATGATTTTATTTATTTATTTATTTACTTATTTATTTATTTATTTATTGGCGGCTTTTGGTCTTCATTGCTGTGTGCGGGCTTTTCTCTAGTTGTGAAGAGTGGGGGCTACTCTTCATTGTGGTGCATAGTCTTCTCATTGCGGTGGCTTATCTTGTTGCGTAGCACAGGCTCTAGGCACATGGGTTTCAATAGTTGTGGAACATGGGCTCAGTAGTTGTGGTTTACAGGCTTAGTTGCTCCACAGTGTGTGGGATCTTCCTGGGCCAGGGATTGAACCCATGTCTCATGCATTGGCAGGTGGGTTCTTAACCACTATGCAACCAGGGAAGTCCCATGATTTTCTAGATAGTAAATTCTAATGAATCTGTAAGAAAAGCTACAAAACCAATAAGTGTGTTCAGTAAGGCCACAAGCTTCATGCCAATATACAAAAGTCAGTTGTATTTCTATATACTGGAGACAAACAGTTGGAAACCAAAACATTTATTTTAAAGATGTCATTTATGATAGCACTTATAAACATGAACCACCTAAGTATATATGTAACAGAACGTGTATGCTGATAATTACAAAACACTGATGTAATAAATCAAAAAGGATTTAGATAAATCAAAATTGGAACACCCAATATGTGAATTCTTGTCAAAATGATCCATAGACTCAACAAAGTCCCAGTCAAAATACTGTGAGATATTTAAAGACATCAACAAACCAATTTTAAAATTTGTATGGAAATGCAAAAGAACTGCAATAGCCAAAATAAATTTTTAAAAAGAAAAAGTTGAATTTCAAGATGTACACAGATATCAATGTAACAGAAAAAAAATCAATAAATAGAGCCACATATAAACAATGGGCTATTACTCAGCCATAAAAAGGAATGAAATTGAACTATATGTAATGAGGTGGGTAGACCTAGAGACTGTCATACAGAGAGAAGTAAGCCAGAAAGAGAAAAACAAATACTGTATGCTAACTCATATATATGGAATCTAAAAAAATGGTACTGATGAACCCAGAGACAGGGCAAGAATAAAGTTGCAGATGTAGAGAATGGACTTGAAGACATGGGGCTGGGGTGCGGGGGGCGAAGTGGAAGTTGGGACAAGTGAGACAGTAGCATAGACATAGATACACTACCAAATGTAAAATAGGTAGCTAGTGGGAAGTTGCTATATAGCAAAGGGAGATCAACTCGATGATGGGTGATGCTTTAGAGGGCCAGGACAGGGAGGGTGGGAGGGAGTTGTGGGAGCGAGGCAATACGGGAATATATGTATAAATACAGCTGATTCACTTTGGTGTACCTCAAAAACTGGTACAAGAGTGTAAAGCAATTATATTCCAATAAAGAGCTTAAAAAAAAAAGAAATAGATCCACACAAAGATGTTTGAACACAATTCGATGGACAACAGATAGTCTTTTCAATAAATTGTGCTGAAATAAATATTTATAAGCAAAATTAAAGCTCAATCCCTATCTGATATCTTACACAAAAATGAACTCAAAATGGTTATAGACCTCAATGTAAAATCTAAGCAATAAAACTTCTAGAAGAAAATATTAGAGAAACTTTGGTGACCTGAAGTTAATAATGATTTCTAAGATATGACACCAAAAACATAAAACATAACAAATTGATAAATTGTACTTTATCAAAATTAAAAATATCTACTATTTTAATGAAATAATAAGCCACAAAGTGGGAGAAAAATATTTGCACATCCTATATCTGAGAACTGATTTGTATTTTGAATATAGAGAAAAGACTCAATAATAAAAAGGCAGACTCAATTTAAATTAGCAAAAGATTTGAAAAGATTCTTACCAAAGTAAATATGTGGATAACAAACACATAAAAAAAATCAACACTATTAATTATAGAAATATGTATAATACATATAAAAGAACATCTGCCAATTTCAAAGTTTCTTGAGGTTGTGAAGCATCTGAAGCTGCCATACATTGCTGGTGGTAACTAATAATGGCACAGCCAGTGTGGAAAACAATTTGGCTGTTTCTTTTAAGGTAAACACATCTCATGTTATGACTCAGAAATCCCATGCCTAGCATCAGAAGCCTTAGGATTAACTTCTGATTCACTCCATTAATCAGCCAAGTCACGGAGGTCAGTTTAGATTCACAAGGAGGGACGGAGGGAGATCCATCAATATGCTGGAGTAGCAGGACATGGAACTTACCATCCCCACAAACGCATCAAAAAATACATCTACATGTGGAACAATTCTCACTGAAAGCTAACTGAAAACTGGTGGAAAGATGCCTGTACAACAAAGCTGTGAGAAAGATCCACACAGAATTAGGAAGGGAAGGAAGTGATGAGGTTGGGACCTGTGACACTAGGAGGAGAATCAGAGGAAAAGGTAGATTACGTGGGCAGAGATCCTCCCTGGAGAGTGAACGCTTGAGCTCACATATTAGGCACTCCAGTCCTAGGGTCCAACACAGGGAGGAGGAACCCTCTTGGCTGGCTGGAGAACCAGTGGGTATAATGCGAGGGCTGCAGGAAGCCTGGGCTCCGCTAGTGAGCAGGGCCCATGCACTGCTGGCTCCTGAAGCAGGGCAGAGAGGGCACATTGAACAGTGCTTGAGTGGCTGCCCAGTGTCCCATGAGCACCCCAGTGCATCCCCCAGCGTGAACTGAGCCAGTGGGACCAGCCCTGGCCCCGCTTCCTTCACAGAGCAGCTCCATACTGGAGGCAGCATGACCACAATGGAAAAAAGAGCTCAGCTGTGAGGCACCCAGGCGACTCCAATCTGAAGTGGCCTCTGAACAGGGAAGGGACAGCCATCACAGGTGCTTACACAGGCCGTGCCTCAGAAGCAGTCCTGCACTTTGGTGGTGGCTGCACCGCCACAGCCTGCACCTCGACACACACCGAGAGCCCACACAGGCCTGCCTGCCCCGTCTGCAGTATGACTCTACAGCAGAGCAGGGTCAGCAGGGGGCGAGGAGAAAATAAGCTGTGAGAGACAAGGAGACGCAGACTGCAGCTGTGGTCTCAGCCGGGTGAGGGTGGCCGTCCCCGGAGTTTGCACGGGCAGTGCATCAGACGCAGCCCAGACTTCTGTCTGTAGCCCGTCCACTGCAGCCCAGGCACAGTCACCAGCTGAGAGCTGCGTGGGCCTCTCTTGCTCTGCCACTATTCCCCCCGGGGCAAGGGTTCTGGTGCTGGGAGAGGAGAGCAAACACTTAGAGCAAAGAGAGCTGGCATCTCAGCACCGGGGGCGGCGGGAGGAGCGGCAGTGGCCAGGCAGACCAGCTTCGCTGAGGCTCCAGACGTCGTGGCCCCAGGCTCCCAGCACATGCCCGCCCCGCTGCCGCGATGCCCGAGAGGAGGTTCAGCTCAGCCGAGGGGGCGGCGCAGGAGGAGCCCAAGAGGGGATCGGATCCGCGAGGTTGTCAACTAAACAGGCTCCTGCAAAAGTAGAAAGGAAGCCAGAAAAGATGGCAGGAAAGCATAAATCTTCAGACAAAAAAGTGCGAACAAAAGGGAAAAGGGGATCAAAGGGAAAACAGGACGATGTGGCTAACCAAGAGACTAAAGAAGACTCACGTGCAGAAAACCGAGAAACTAAAAACGAGGAGAGCCCAGGCTCTGACGAAACAGGAGAGAAAGAAGCCACGTCTGATGAATATCACACACCTGGTCCTATCAGTGGTCCCTGTCTCCCTTCTTGTACTCCAGAGGAATATTTTTATCAAATATTTTGTAAATGCAAGCTTTTTTAGTAGCTCTAGAAACATTTTTAAAAAGGAGGGAAACCCACCTCATCCCATTTTTTAAGTGTAAATGCTCTTTTTAAGAGATGAAATCATTTCCTGGTTGTTTATTTTTTTGGTGCAACCATAAAATAGTGGGATATTGAATATGGGCGGTTTTGATTGTCTTGGGTGTCAGTTTAACATTCCATACATGGGATGTACCTTTTATATCCTATAACACAAAGCATACTAAAGGGCACTTTGGAGTCTGTTTTGCATTTAATGTCTCTTTAAATTGCTCCTCTCCCACGTTGTTTTTTGGTAGAATTGTTTCCCAAAGCAAATCACGCACTCCTTGATCTTGGCTCTCCTGATCAGACTTTCGTGCACTCTGTAACATCTTTGGTCTGGGTAGTCCAGTTCCTGTAGTAACTTTGTTAATGTACTGTGAACGATTGACAATTTGAGTATGTAGTGTATATGATATTAAATTGTGTATTAGTGGGACTTCACACGTAAGAGCATATCAAAATTTGAAGTTATTGGTACTTGATATCCTGTTAAGGAAAATTTGCCTCCAAATTTTAAGCTGGAAAGTCACTGGAATAACTGTTCAGAAAAGAATCACAACTACATGATTTTTTAGAATTTTGGTACGTGTGTTAAGAATTGTGTACAAATTGAAATGTCTGTGTACTGATCCTCAAAAAAACCAATAAAATCTCAATTATGAGAGAAAAAAAAGAAAGAAAACAGAGCCATAGTGGACCCCACCCTCAGGTCTTCTGCTGCAACAGCTTGGGATATGACCCAACACCAGCTAGGGCACTGATGGGCACTGAACAGGTTGGAAATCCCACCTCGATCTGCCTCCTACCCTAGCTCCTACATCTCCAGCCCCACCTCCTACCTAAGTGATAGCTGCCAGCATACCCTGAGAAAAGACATGACTTATGTTCACTTTAAATCCAGCTCTCCCCCCATAGCTACTGGGCATATGCATACTGTATAGAGTCACTGCCACACAAGGACACCCCTTCAAGACTGCATGTATGTAACAGTTGCACCTAAATTCATAGAGACAGAAAAAGTTAAGCAAAATGATAAGACAGAGGCACTGAGCTCAATTGAAAGAACAAGAGAAAACCCAAGAGAAAACCCATGAAAAGTAATGAAACAAACAATTTGCCAGATAAAGATTTTGAAGCATTAGTAATAGGAATCCTAACTAAATCAGGGAAAGAAATAGATGAACACAGTGAGAACTTTAACAGGAAGTAGAAAATAAAAAAAGAGCCAGTCAGAACTGAAGAATGAAATATCTGAAGTGAAAAATGCACTAGAAAGAATTAATAACAGATGAAGTTATACAGAAGAATGCATAAATGATCTGGAGGATATAATAATGGAAATCACCAATCAGAACAGCAAGAAGAAAGACAAATATAAAAAATGGGATAACATCAAGCATAGCAACCTTCCCATCATAAGGGTCCCAGAAAGAGAAGAGACAGAGAAGGTGGTTGAAAGTGCATTTGAGGGAATGATAGCTGAAAACTTCCCAAACCTGATGAAGGAAATAGATATCCAGTTACAGGAAACACAAAGTATCCCAAATAAGATCAACTCAAACAGACCTACATCAAGACATATCAAAATTAAAATGGCAAAAGTTAAAAATAGAATTGTAAAGGCAGCAAAAGAAAAACAGTCTTATACAGGGGATTTCTCAAAAGGATATCAGCTGATTTTTCTGCCAAAACCTTGCAGGCCAGAGGAAGTGACATAATATTTTCAAAGTCCTGAAAGAGAAAAGTGTGCAACCTAACATACTCTACCTCTCAAGATTATCATTTTCATAGAAGGAGAGATAAAGAGCTTCTCAGACAAGCAAAACCGGAAAGTGTTCATCAGTAATAAACTGAACCTAAAGAAATATTAAAGGGTCTTCTCTAAGTGGAAAAGAAGTAAGAATCTATAGGAAAGGGCAAAGTACCACTTGGAAAGGTAAGTTGATAGTAAGGGCTGAGGATTAATTAAATAAGCTAGTGTAAAGTGTAAAAGACAAAAAAACTGTAAAACTAACTATAGTTACTAAAAACAGTTATGGGATAAACATAATGATGTAAAATATGACACCAAAAGCACAAACCATAGGGAAGGAGGGTCAAAAAGTAGATCTTTAACAGTGGTTTAACTTAAATGACTACCAGTTTAAAACAATTAGGTATAGTTATAGGTCAACATATATGCACCACAGAGTAACCACAAATCAAAAACTTAAAATAGGTACACACAAAATAAAATGAAAGCAGCACAAACATACTACTAAAGAAAATCTTCAAAGCACAAGGGAAGAAATAAAAAGATGAAATGAATAGAAAAGAACTATAAAAACTGGAAAATGTAATAAAATAGTAGTAAGTACATACTTCTCAACAATTGATTTCAATGTCAATGGACTAAATGCTCCAATCAAAAGACATAGGGTGGCTAAATGGATTAATAAAAATCCATCTATATGCTGCCTAAAAGAGACTCACTTCAAAGCAAAAGACACACCAACTGAAAGTGAAGGGATGGAAAGTATATTTCATGTAAATGGAAATGACCAAAAAGCTGGCGTAGCAATGATCATATCAGAAACAAACAGACTTTAAAGCTAAGGCTATAACAAAAGACAAAAAAGTACATTATAGAATGATAAAGGGATCAATACAAGAATAGGATATTGCACTTATTAACATATATGCACCCAGTACAGAAGTGCAAATGCCCAATATTGCGCGCTCTCTCTCGCTCTCTCTCTCTCTCTCTCTCTCTCTCTCTCTCTCTATATATATATATATATATATATATATATATATATATATATATATATATATATATATATATACACATACACAGGGAATATTCTCCAGGATAGACCACATATTAAGAGAAAAAAATTCTTAATAAATTTAAGAGGATAGACATTATATCAAGCTTTTTTTTCTGACCACAATAGTATGAAACTAGAAATCAACTACAGAAAGAAAAGTAGGAAAAGTGCAAACGTGGTGACTCAAGAACATGCTTCTGAAAAACCAATGGGTCAATGGTAAAATCAAAGAGAAAATCAGAAAATACTTTGAGACAAATGAAAATGGAAATACAACACACCAAAATCTATAGGCTATGGCAAAAGCAGTTCTATGAGGGAAGTTTACAGGGATACAAGCCTTCCTCCCCAAAGAAGAGAATCTTCAAATAAAAAAGCTAAGCTTTCAGATAAAAAACTTAGAAAATGAAGAAAAAACAAAGCCCAAAATTAGTAGAAGGAAAGAAACAACAAAGATCGGAAGGAAAAGAAATAAAATAGAGAGCAACAACAACAACAACAGCAACAACCAAAAACAATAGAAAAGATCAATGAAACGAGAAGCTAGTTTTTTGAGAAGATAAACAAAATTCATAAATCTTTAGCCAGGCTCACCAAAAAGGAGAGAGAGGACCCAAATAAACAAATTAAGAAATGAAAGAGGACAAATAGTCCATATAACGGTGATGCAAAACATCATAAAAGAATACTACAAACAGACTGGACAAACTAGAAGAAATGGACAAATCCTAGAAACATACAACCTGCCAAGACTAATTCAGCATGAAACAGATTGATTAAAGTGAAATAGAATTTGTCATAAAAATACTCCCAGGAAACTAAAGTTCAGGCCCAGATGGTTTCACAGGGGAATTCTATCAAACATATGAAAAGAACTAATACCTATGCTTCTCAAACTAGTCCCCAAAACTGAAGAGGCTGGAACACTCCCAAACATATTCTGTTAGGCCACCATTCCTCACGTACCAATACCAGACAAAGAGACTTTAAAAAGAAAATTATAGACCAATATCTTGGATAAATATTGATGAATAAACCCACAACAAATATTATCAAATCAAATCCAACAATACTTAAGAAGATTCATACAGGATGATCAACTTGGATTTATTCCAGGGCCACAAGGATGGTTCAACATTAGCAAATCAATCAATGTCATACACCACATTAAGCAAAGAAGAATAAAAATCACATGATCATCTCAACAGATGCAGAGAAAGCATTTGACAGAATTCAACATTCATTCATGATAAAAATTCTCATCAGTGTTGGTATAGAGGGAACATATAGAAATCTTTTGAATTCCTATACATTAACCAACTCTCAGAAAGAGAAAGCAAGAAAACAATCCCATTTAAAATTGCACCAAAAAGAATAAAATACATTGGAATAATTTTAACGAAGAAGGTGAAAAACCCATATTCTGAAAACTATAAAACACTGATGAAGGAAGCTGAAGATGTTGCAAAGAAATGGAAAGATGTCTCATCTTTGGACAGGAAGAATTACTATTGTTAAAATTTTCAAGCTACTCAAAGCAATCTACAGATTTAATGTAATCTCTATTAAAATATCCATAACATTTTCCACAGAACTAGAACTAATAATCCTAAAATTTATATATAACCACAAAAGACCCCAATGCCAACGCGATGTTGAGAAAAATGAACAAAGCTGAAGGTATTGTGCTGCCTATACTATACTGCAAAGCTACAGTAATCAAAACAGCATGATACTGGCACAAAAACAGACTCATAGTTCAATGGAACAGAATAGAGAGCTCAGAAATAAACACACACGTATGATCAATTAATCTATGACCATGAAGCAAGAATGTACAATGGAGAAAGGACAGTCTTTTCAATATGTGGTGCTCAAAACACTGGACAGCTACATGTAAAGAAATGAGACTAGACAATTTTCCCATACCGTGTACAAAAATCAATCGTAAACTCAAAATGGATTGAAGACCTAAATATAAGAACTGAAACCATGAAACTCCTGGAAAAGAATATAGGCATAATTCTCTTTGACATAAATTATAATGTTGTGGGGGGGGGTTTTGGATCTGTTTTCTAAATCAAAAGAAATAAAAACAAAAATAAACAAATGGGACCTAATTAAACTTAATTTCTTAGCACAACAAAAGAAACCATTAGCATAACAAAAAGACAGGCTACTCAATGGGAGTAAATATTTGCAGATGATATTACCAGTAAAGGCTTAAATTAATATCCAAAATACATAAACAGCTTATACAACTCAATATCACAAAAACAAACAACCAATTAAAAAATGGGCAGAGGATGTGATCAGACATTTTCCTAAATAAGACATACAGATGGCCAGCAGGCCCATGAAAAGATGCTGACATCACTAATCATCAAAGAAATGCAAATCAAAACCACAATGAGATAACACCTCACACCTCTTGGAATGGCTATCATCAAAAAGATCACAAATAATGAGTGTTGGCTAGGGTGTGTAGAAAAGGAAACCCTTGTACACTGTTAGTGGGAAGGCAAAGTGATGCAGCTACTGTTAAAAACAATATGAAGTTTCCTCAGAAAAGTAAAAATAAAACTACTCTATAATCCCGCAATTCCACTGCTGGGTATATATTGAAAAAAAAATGATAACATTAATTCAAAAAGATACATGCACCCAGTGTTCATAGCAGCATTATTTACAACAGCCAAGATGTGGAAGTAATCCACGTATCCATCAGCAGATGAATGGATAAAGAAGCAATACACACACACACACACACACACACACACACACACACACAGAATGGAATATTACTCAGCTATAAAAAAAGAATGCAATTCTGCCATTTGCAACAATGTGGATGGATCTAGAGAGTATTCTGCTTAGTGAAGTAAGTCAGACAAATTCTATATGTTATCACATATAAATGGAATCTAAAAAATAAAACAAATAAATGTATGTAATAGAACAGAAACAGACTCCCAGATACAGAAAATAAACGAATAGTTAACAGTGGGGAGATGTAAAGGGAGATGTACAAGACAGGGGTATGGTATTAAGAGATACAAACTACTATGCATACAATAGATAAGCAACAAGGATATATTGTACAGTACAGGGAAATGTTGCCATTATTTTGTAGTAACTTTAAATGGAGTATAATCTATAAAAATATTGAATCATTATGCTGTACACCTGAAACTAATATAATATTGTACATCAAATGCAATTTGATGAAAATTATCATTACCTAAGAAAATAAGGTTTTAAACCTTAAGAATTTGAAAGTTTTTTATGTGTATACTTCCAATTTAGAAATGCCCACATGCTCTATTATGAAAAATGCAAAAGGGGGAAAGGAATAGGTCTTGCTTCTTAATGGTAGAGTGGAATGTATATACAGTATTAGTGAGAAGGAATTGAAGGTGCTTTTCTTGTACAAAAGTTACGAGAATCTCCTTCCTGGCTCTAATAACTTAAGCCCCTGCAATGTACAATAAATATTCACCTCTTCCCAAGAACCCCCAAATCACTTCTCATGGCATCAGCTCAAAGTTGAAAACCTTGCCTTTTAACTCAAGTTTAGATGATGTTCCCCAGGTATGGTTCCTTAGGTATAGCTGTTTGAGTAGGGTCCTTCTTGATTTGCAGATAAATTATTAACCACCTGTCACCACACACTACATAAAATGGAAAGAGATGCATAACTACCATAGACACTTTTATTTGGAAACACTGGAACTATATTCAGAAATAGTAGAGGCATAGCAGTTACTGCTATGTTTTACCAGCTTTATTGTTTGGCTAAGTGAGAACAAAATAAAAGTGGGCACGGGAATTGACCATAGAATTTAATCTGAGGAAGGAAGACAGGAAGGACATTGGGGGGTGAAGGACATTAAAGGTGTGGTAGGATCATTGCACTGGTAGGATCATTCGCCCTGTGGAAGCGAATAATTCTTCGACTTAAAGTATTAGATGGAGTGAGTGTATCTCCATCTAAATGCATCATCAGGTACTGCTGATTGTCTCCCCTAAACAAATAGCAAATATAACTGCTTCCCAAACTCCTATGCCTCGTCTAAGCAACCACATTTCTTGCCCTGACAAGTGTGTTACTTTCCAACTGTCTTACCTGCATCCAGTCTCCTTCAAATCCATTCTCTACTCTGTAACCTGAGTGATATTCCTAACTGTCAAATTACCCTCCTCCGAGGAGGATGTTTAACCTTCCTTGACTTCTCTCTCTCTCCTAGGAACAGTATTCTGCTACTTATTCTGTATAACGCTCCCCTCATTTTCTCCCAAAGTAATTCCATAAACTTTTCCCCCTTCAAGGAATCCTCTGTCTTCCATTTTTAGTTAACTTCTCTTTATCATTTAATAGATAATTAAGTGACAGCTCCAGTGTCACTTCCTCAGGAAACCTTCCTTGACTTTCTTGCTCACATCAAATCCTCTATTACAGTAATTTTCACTCCATTAAAGAGCAATTTGCATGCTGGCAATTTTACATGTGTATGCTGTTTCATATCTGCCTCCATCTGTAGTATACAAAACCCGAACATGGTGGAACCGTGAATCTCTTGCACTCGGCACACTCCTGGCATACGGGTGCTCAATAAATATCAGTAGGATAAGTGAGTGAATTAATTCTATGCATCCTTTTGAATACTTTTATTGTATTAAGATTTCTTCTATATGATGCTTTATTTCCTTCGTGTGTGTGTTTTCTTTTAATAATTTTGAAGGTTTATAGTTTGTTTTAGTTACTCATTGCATATAGTGTAGTTAATGCTATAGTTGTATCACCGCAAAGATAGTACCCATTGACTCCTCACTATGAAACAGAAATAAATGTCTACTTCCCTTTAGTCCTTTCCCCTTTCTATTTCCTCTGTTATCACTCAATTTTATTTGATTTTATTATTCCCAGTTCTTCTAATCATTACCTTTATAATTTAAAATAATACTGAGTTAATCACCTTTACAATAATTTTGATTCTCTCCTACTGTGAAAGATAAGGAAACCAGAAAATTTCAGCAGAAATAGTTTTTACTTTTTCTTTTAGTTACTAATATGGTCCTATTTAAAAAAAATATTTTCCAAGTTTTATTAAGATATAATTGACATACAACTAATTATTCTTTCTAGTGTCATTATTTGTAATATTTGTATTCTCTTCTTTAACCACAGTCCCTACAATTGTTTAATATTAGACTTCATAATTCACTATTACTGTGTTATCTCTGTTCACTTTTTGATTAGTGGAGTTTATTCTCTAATTGTTTTTTTTTTTAGTAAGGCCTCATGAGAGCTCTAAGTTTTTGTTTTTTGTTTTGTTTGTTGAGGTTGTTTATTTTCTGCATGCGGAGACTGGTAACTGCACTTGGATCTGCCAGGGTGTGGCCCAGGCTATAACATTTCTCCCCCTGGGTCATGATAAGGCTTTAGTCTGTAAATTCAATGCTTCTTTCATTCCACAGAAGTTTTCCTTTGTTTTGTCTTGTATTTTACTTTACTCAGTGTTAAGAACTCTTCTTAAGGAACACTAATTTGTTGTTGTTGTTGGATGTTACTTTACTGTATATTTTCTCTAATTCTTTTCAACTGTTTTTCTATTTGGAATATTTAAATTCCCACTTTTTTCTACTGTTAGTCATCTTCATTGCTGTCAGACTTTTGTTAATTACTTCTTGAAATTTCCGGTTCACTTCTCATTACTTCATATTTTCTGTCATTTATGTAACTCATATGTTCTAAATGTCATTTTAGAAAGAAGGTATCTTTAAAAATTCATTGGAAATTTGTTCATAATGCTCACTGCTTCATGGAATAATCTTCTATTATGTGTGTGCTATATAGCTTATGTCATTTTCCCTTTTCTTTCTTATTGAAATATATTCACATAGGTCATCATCTGTTTATTTTATAATAAAGTCATTATAATATACAATCCTATCATTATTAACATTTTAATATACTCATATCTCAAAGGATATTGTGAAGGTGGAGGGAGGGATGTCTGTGATATGTGAGACAAGGCAGCTGAGTTTTGGAACGTTGTCTTGAAAATACCTCTCAGCTGTTAGTATGCCACTCTCCTGGGCTGCTGGGATAACTGCTGACTCAGAGCAGAGGCATAGTTGTTAATTTTTATCATATGTCTTGTGACTTATCCTTTTCTTCTCATTATATACTGGGACTTGTTAGTGGTCTGGCTGCTTTTCCCCTCCTCTTGCCTTGATTTTTCTCCCATTACCCTGCACTCATGGCCCCTTTACTTCAGAAGGTGCTGTATCTGCATCTTTCTCTTTAAGTTCTGTTCCCCCATCGCTTTCTAAAGTGAGGGTTCACACACTCTGATATTGCTGTTCAAAGTAAGGACCACTGGTTTTATTCTTAGTGTGTCCATCTCTTTCTGAGACTGCTGAGTTTCCTGACTATCTCAGTTTCCTTAGTGGCACACATTTTCTTTGGTGATCACTCTCGTCCTGTTTCAAGTTTTGTGGCATGTAAATGTTCCTTCACATGTCATGGCTTGGAATTGTAGATGTATTTCCTACTCTTTCTAAGAATGGAGCTCACATTTATGTTTCTCCTCCTGATTTAAAGAAAGAGAGAGGAAGTAGCATCTCAAGTTTGGAATCTTAGACTGGAAGTCTGAATTTATTTACATAATTGAGGTGCATCTACAATTTTCCTTTTTCTGTTGTAAATGCCTGAAATTTGGATTGAAAATCAAAGGTGCTTCATGAATGTGTTGAGCTATATTGACTTTTCTGTAACTTAAGGAAGAAAGAGAATAAAAATTTGAGAAAGTCCTAAATTCATATATAGCCCAGCCCAACCTTATAATATCTGTGTAATTTAGATAATTTTTGAGATTATATGGTGATGACTACATCTACTACACAATATGGTTGTGGGGATTCAATAGAATATGTATGAAAGTGTTATTTTTGAAGTCAATTTAAATCTCATCTATGTTCTCTCCACCTTTTTGTCATGGAATATTGTATGGTTTTATCTCCACATATTATTTTTTCAGAACTTTTATTGAGATATAATTGACATACAATAAACTGCATATATTTAAAGTGTATAATTTGACTTTCTTTCTTATTAGTAATGTGTATATGGCAAACTCAATCTCCCAATTCATCCCAGTCCAACCCCTTCCATGTATTATTCTTTATACTTTTTAATATATTCTGTGTTTAAGTTAACTATTATTGTGGTGGTCAACAGAGAAATGATTAAATGATTAACCATTTTAAAGGATAATTTTAAAAAGTTTGTCTGGGATTCATCTTTATACATCATAGAATAAAGATTTAAAGTAGCTCTAAACTATGGTTAATACCTCTTTGTCATAAGAAAACTGAATGTCTCTCATTTCTCCTCATTAACAGCTTCTCTGCTTGGCTACAGTGGAAAAACCAAAAGGACCACAGTGGGTAATTCCCCAGGCCAAGGGATTTCAGTGTAGGAATCCCAGATCTCTGCAGCACCTCTTGGTCACTACCCCTGGGCTTGTAATTAGCTGCTGTTGTGACTGTCATGGAACTATTTGCATGTGCTGTATGATCCTGCATAGGACCTGGCCGATTTTGAGAGAACTCTCTCCGTCTGAATCTTTAATGATGCTGTACTCTTAGATCCCTTGACAAAACAGGTAGGTGGGAAGGACAAAAATGAAATCTGTAGTGAGTAAATTACTGAAGCAAGTTTTCTATGTTCCAGGAATCAAAACTTGAGTTTTCCTAGCTTGCTGTGGTGTTAGCCCTCTCTGAGACAGTTTTCTGCCGACACTAGAGAAGGAGGATGGAGCAGGAATCAGGCCCGTGAAGAAGAGTCATTTGTGTTAGCAGTTGAGGATGTGAGTAAGAGGACGTGTACACCAAGCCTTCAAAGAATGAGGATACATCTGTGGAAGAATAGTAGGGAAGATTCAGAGTTTATTGTATAACTACTCAACTTCTTTTCTAGGTTTCCTAAATGTTTGGCCTCATTTAAAGTATTTATTTATTTATTTATTTATTTATTTATTTATTTATTTATTATCTCATGTGCTTTTCTTTCTGGCCTGTGATTTATGGTCAGTCTGGCCCCCTGGTTGGTCTATCCAATGCCCAGAAACCTTTTAACCCTTAGTGACTGTCTGCTTCACCTGCCATGTCCCTTCTCAGCCCTTGTCATCCTAATGGTTAGAGTTCTGTTTGGTAGACTTCAGGCCGCTGTGCATTGTGGTGTGTGTTACAGCGGAGTCACATGTAGGTTCTCTGAAAACTTTGTCATCCAGGCCCAAGTGAGGGCCTTTCATTCACTTATTCTTTGACATGAGAACTGTATCACATTTATTATATGATTCATTCCTTAATGAACCCATTTGATGTTTCTCATGTGTGCCTGTGATATACCTGCCCCAAACCACCCATTTCCAAAGTAGAAAACCTGTGCATTGGTATCTCATTTTTCTTATATTTTTTCTGCTTTACTCTATCAACCAACTTTCTTCAATGTCACATTTCTCTACTCCCTCCCTTCATTGTCTGTTTTCAACCTCCATTCTCTCTTTTTTTTTTTAGCTCTTTATTGGAATACAATTGCTTTACACTGTTGTGCCAGTTTTTGCTGTACAACATAGTGAGTCAGCTGTATTTATACATATATCCCCATATCCCCTCCCTCCCACGACTCCCTCCCACCCTCCCTATCTCACCCCTCTAAGTCATCACCCATCATTGACTTGATCTCCCTCTGATATGCAGCAGCTTCCCACTAGCTATCTATTTTACATTTGGTAGTGTATATATGTCAGTGTTACTCTCTCACTCTCCTCTTTTGGCTTCTCTGGCCCACGGCTGGTTGTCCTACTATCTCCATGATTGGCTCCTTTGCTTCCTTTCACACTGTCAGTATGACATGCTGCATGGTTGGATTCTTGGCTTTTTTTCCTTTTTCTTTTTTTTCCTCTATACTCTTTCCCTTAGAGCATTATTTACTCTTATACATTCATTTATTGCCCTTAAATGGATTAGAATACAACTGTATCTTGAATCTATGCTTCTTTCCATATATCCTGCCCTGCGTTTCAACCTGGACATGTCACTAACACCTGAAATTCCAGTTGCTTAATATAAAGGTGATAATCTATTTTCTCCATCCCTACAAAATTTATGTCCAACAATGATTATTTTAAAAATGAATCTACCGGCGCCTGGAGGAGAGAGTCGCCTAGGTCATAGTGCGTTGCAGCTTGTCCTTGGTGAGGTCCCCGTTAAGGAAGGGTCTCGGATGCACGGAGAGCCTTTCAGGACAAGTTTGCCAGGCTTTTGAGGCACCTCCTTGGACAGGTCTGGCCCATCCTCTCATGTCAGCCTGGACCTGAGCCCCCCCCCACCTTCAACGAGGTCCTAGGTGTTCTTTCTAAGGATCCTTTCTGCCCTCCTGAGGAAAAGATAGATGCATAAAAGATGGTAGTTGAGTGTTTGAGAAATTGTTCTCAGGGCTCAGTGACCTTCACTGATGTGGCTGTGGACTTCACCCAGGAAGAGTGGACTTTACTGGACCCCTTTCAGAGAAAGCTATACAGAGATGTGATGCAGGAGAACTACAGCAACCTGACCACAGCAGGATATCAGGCGTTGAAACCCTCTCTGACCTCTTGGTTGGAAAAAGAAGAGTTGAGGACTGTGGAGAGAGGAGTCTTCCAAGAATGGGAAATGCAACTTAAAAGCAAAGAGTCACCAATTCAGCAGGATATTTTGGGGGGAAGAAACATCAAATAGGATAGAAATGGTAAGGAATGACAACAGACAGGAACTCTATGACTGTGAGCAATATGGGAAAGACTTCAGTGACTACTCATGCCTTAGGACACAGAAGAGAACTCAAAATGGAGGGCAGACTTTTGACGATAACTAGTATGGAAAAAGCTTCCTTACCCTACACAACAAATCCTTTACTAGAAAAAAATGTTCCATTTTTAATCAAGGTGGAAAAGTCTTCAGGCTGGAAAAGTCTTCAGGCTGACTTCAGATATTGTATACCAGAAATCTAGCATACAAGAGAAAGCCTTAGAATGCAGAGACAGTGAAAGAGCCTTTGTTAATGAGTCTTACCTTCAGGCACAAGTGAGAACTCAAAATAAAGAAAAACCCTGTGAACAGAAGGAATGTGGGTGAGCTATTCAGTCAACAAGCCTTCATGCACATGTACCAAATCACACTGCTAACAAATGTTACAGATATGAGGAATCTGGAAAAGTCCCTGCTGCATCCCTAAGCCTTAGTAGACATATGAAAACACACACTGGAGAGAAGCCTTTTGAATGTGACATATGTGGGAAAACCTTTAGATTGTCTTCATACCTTCTTCTTCATAGTCGAATTCACACTGGAATAAGACCCTACAAATGTAAGGAATGTGGGAAAGCCTTTGGATGGTCCTCACACTTTGGTGTTCACAGTCGAATTCACACCGGAATAAAACCTTACAAATGTAAGGAATGTGGAAAAGACTTCAAAGGTTCTGAGCTCTTTAATATTCATATGCGAACCCACACTGGAGAGCAATAGTATAAATGTAAGGAATGTGGGAAAACCTTCACTGGATCCTCAGGTCTTTGTCAACATAGGAAAACTCACACTGCAGAGAAGCCTTTTAAATGTGACACATGTGGGAAAACCTTTGCTCGATCCTCAGGCCTTACTCAACATAGGAAAACTCACACTGGTCAAAAGCCTTTTAAATGTGACACATGTGGGAAAAACTTCACTTATTCCTCAAACCTTAATCAACATATGAAAACTCACACTGGAGAAAAGCCTTTTAAGTGTGACACATGTGGGAAAAGCTTCACTCAATCCTCAGGCCTTACTCAACGTATTGAAACTCACACTGGAGAGAAGCCTTTTAAATGTGACATGTGTGGAAAAACCTTCACTCGTTCCTTAGGCCTTGCTTGACATAAGAAAACTCACACTGGAGAAAATGTTTCTAAGTGTGACACATGTGGGAAAACCTTTGCTCGATCCTCAGGCCTTAGTCAACATATGAAAACTCACACTGGAGAAAAACCTTTTAAGTGTTAAACATGTGGGAGACGTTTCACTCACTCCTCAGGCCGTAGTCAACATAGGAAAACTCACATGGGAGAGAAGCCTTTTAGGTGTGACACATGTGGGGAAACCTTCCTTCAATCCTCAGGCCTAACTCAACATATGAGAATTCACACTGGAGAGAAACCTTTTAAATGTGACACATGTGGAAAAACCTTCACTCGATCCTCAGGCCTTATTGAACATATGAATATTCACACTGGAGAGAAGCCTTTTAAGTGTCACACATGTTGAAAAACCTTCACTCAACTCTCAGGCCTTACTAAACATACGAAAACTCACAGTGGAAAGAAGTCTTTTAAGTGAGACATGTGGAAAAACCTTTGCTTCTTTGTGCCATTTTATTAGACATTTACAGTCTCATACTCGGTAGCAGACTATTAAATGTGACAAGTGTGGGAAAGCCTTTGCAAATTCCTCATATCTTACTAGACATTTTAGCACTCATACTGTAGAGAAGCCTTTTAAGTATGACAAATGTGAAAAAACTCACTTGATCCTCAAGCCTTACTGAATATTTGAAAACTCACAGAAGAAAGAAGCTTTTTGAGTGTAATATATGTGGCAAAACATATCCCACTTTGTTACATGTTATCATCCACGAGCAAATCCACACTGTAGAGAAACCCCATAAATGTAAGGAATATGGGAAAGCATTTCCTTGTTCCTCAAATCTTTCTAAGAATTTTAAAAAAATGTTATTTATATATTTTGACCACACTGTGCAGCTTGTGTAATGTTAGTTCTCTGATCAGAGATTGAACCTAGGCCCTCGGCAGTGAGAGCAGGAAGCCATAACCACTGGACCACCAGGGAATTCCTTTTCTAAGCATTTTATTTTTTTGTACATTGTTATTGGAGTAAAGTTGGTTTACAAAGTTATGTTAGTTTCTGCTGTACAACAAAGTGAATCAGCTATATGTATACATATATCCCCATATCCCCTCCCTCTTGAGCCTCCTTCCCACGTCCACTATCCCGCCCCTCTATATTATCACAGAGCAGTGAGCTGATCTCCCTGTGCTATGCAGCAGCTTCCCACTAGCTATCTCTTTTACATTAGTAGTGTATATATATATGTCAGTGCAACTCTCTCACTACATTCCAGCCTCCCCTTCCCTTACTATATCTACAAGTCCATTCTCTATGTCTGTGTCTTTATTCCTGCCCTACCACTAGGTTCCTCAGTACCATTTTTGTAGATTTCATGTGTGCATTAGCATATGGTATTTCTTTTTCTCTTTGTGACTTATTTCACTCTGTATGACAGACTCTAGGTCCACCCACCTCACTAAAAATAACTCAATTTCATTCCTTTCCATGGCTGAGTGGTATTCCATTGTACATATGTGCCACATCTTTATCAATTCATTTGTCGATTGACATTTGGGTTGCTTCCATGTCCTGGTTATTGTAAATAGTGTTGTAATGAACATTGTGGTACATGTATCTTTTTCGAATTTTGGTTTTCTCAGGATATATGCCCAGTAGTGGGATTGCTGAGTCATATGGTAGTTCTATTTTTAGTTTTTTAGGAATCTCCATAGTGTTCTTCTTAGTGGTTGTATCAATTTACATTCCGACTGGCAGTGCAGAAGAGTTCTGTTTTCTCCACACCCTCTCCAGCATGTATTGTTTCTAAATTTTTTGATGATGGCCTTAGATAGATCCTAATTTTCTGAAATAAGACCCAAGGGTCCTACCGAAATTGTTGCAGTTGCCTGAGTCTGCAACCTTTTGGCCCTGTTGAGATAACTACTGCAGGTTGAGCTCATTCCGCTGTTTGGCTTCCTAGTGATAGTGTCATCAATAAGTGCTGAACATGATACATCAAGCACACTGAGTCCCAGCTTTTGTTAGTGAGTGATAAAGTGGCATATTCACATGGAAATTCTCCAAAAGCCAAGATAATGTGAGCCCTATATGCCACAACACGGATGAACCTGAAAAACATTTTAAGTGAAAATAATCGGTTAATAAAAGATTGTATGATTTCATTTACATGAAAGTCTAGAAAGTAGAAATCTATAGACAGAAAATAGATTTGTAGTTGCTTAGATGCTAAAAGAGGAAGGAAATGGGGGGTGGGGGGTTGACAGCCACAAGCTGCTTTTGAACTGAAGAAGAGATTCTAAACTTGTGATGGTTATACAGGCCTGTGAATATGTCAATACAAAAAACATTGAATTGTATGAATTAAAAGGGTGTATTGTACGGTACGTAAATTATCACTTAATAAAGCAGTTCCAAAACACACACACACACACACACACACAAAGAATCTACCATTGTCCTATTCTTGCACCAGTCTTGGTGTCATCTTTAACTTCATTCTCTTTCATGTTCACACCAACTTTAATCCATCACCAGATCTCTTGGGTTTTTACTTCTCAACATGTCTATCTTCTGAACCTGTACTCTTGCAGACAAAACTGAGTAGTGTTTGTGCATCTGCATGGCTTCCCAGTTCTGCTTTATTTCATCATTCTCTGAAGAGGAACCCCTACCTCCACTGCTTTTCTCCTCCAATTGACCTATCACAGTTATGGGTGGAGTATCTTCCTCAATAACTGCTTAGCTGACATTTTAGACCCTATGTCTGTGTATTGTAATATTTACCATCTCTTGAAGCTACACACAAGCGTCTCACTTGCAGTGCTGCCTTTTCTCATCACTGTACTTACGTTTTCCCACTCTTCTCATACACTAAAGAGGCTGTTCCACTTCTGTGACCTGCATCACAAATGATGTATATTTCTATATGTCTTAGATAAGGGGTGAATGTGTACAATATTGGTCTTTCATGAGATCTGGCACATAAAAGGAAATCTCTTTAAAATTAATAAAATGAATAAGTGAAAAATTACAGATGGGACTAGGACATAATTAAGATTTTGTTCTTGAACAACCATATGACTTTATAATGTGCCTCAACTACCTCTGTTTTCTCCATTTGCACAGTTAAAGTAGAGGTCAAAGTAAATAATGGAATATGCCATGTGAAAAAAGGAGTTTGGAGAAAATTTTATTTCCCTGAACATCTGGTATTGTATAGTTTGGCTACCTTGCCTGGGCAGATCAATACATATTTGCTCCTGGATAGGCAAAGCTCTCAGAAATCCCTCGAAGCACCTGCCCTTGCCTTTTCTTCCTTCTTGCCTCCCTCTTACCCTTAAAGACAAGGGACATATCCTGTGTTGTCTGAGCTGGTCAGAAAAAAACTTAATGTTTTTAATGTGGGGAAATGAAATGTATGGCTTTGGGTTATGGGGATGGCAGGAGTGAAAGCGCACTGCCTGATCAGGGCACAAAGCTTCTTCCTGCACCCCTCAGGCAGTCTTTGATTAATGTTTCCCCTGAGGAGTAAAATTATTTGGGAAATATACTTATGTGATTGGGTGCACATGTAGACATAAAAACTTTACCTAAACAAGGTCTAGTTTTAATACTTTAGAATGATGAAGGATTCAAATGTCACAAGTAATTTTCTGTACTTGAAAGCCACTTATGTAAATAGTCCTTACTATAGATAACAGGTACTATTTATTGTGCCACACTATGTGCTAGGTACTGAGGTGGGCGTGTTCACACACGTCATTTATTTCTCACAACACCTGCAAGGGAGGTATTATTATCTCCATGTTAATAATGAGAAAACTGAAGCTCAGAGATGTCAAGTAACTTTGTCATGCTCACACAGCAAGTGAGTGGCTGAGCCTTGATAAAAGAAATAAAAGAAGCCTGGTTGACATGAAAGCCCAAGCTATTAACCATTCTACTGTAAGGTATGAAAGAAAATCCATGAATTTTTGTATTTTTAGGGTTGGAGAAGATAGAGATGAAAATTTAGAAATTATTTCTGGAGTGTCGCATATGATCATTTTGTCAGCAAATAAAGCCATTTGCCTCTTTTATTCTGGTATGGATTTATTTTATTCATTTTTGTTGCCTTATTTATTGCACTTAGCTCGGTCAAACTGTGCAGTGTGGAGTAGAAGTGTTTACAGTGGACATCTTTCTCATGTTCTGACTCTTATGCAAAAAACATTCAGTCTTTCATCATTACATATGATGCTAGTTGTAGGTTTTTCATAGATGCCCTGAGGAAGTTTCTTTCTATTCAGTTTTCTGAATGTTTTAAAGATCAGGAATTTAGTATTTGGGTAATGCTGGCCTTTTTAGAATCTATATCCTACAATTCCTACTCCTGCAAGAATTTTGTAGAATTGATATCATTTTTTTCTTAAATGTTGCATAACATTTACCAGTGAACTCACCTGGGCCAGGAGTTTTCTATCTGAGAAGGTTCTTAACTATAAATTCAATTTCTTGGTGGTTTGTGTCTTTTGAGAAATTTGTACATTCATTTGTGTTGTCAGATTTCGGGGGATAAATTGTTCCTAATATTCCCATATGTTCTAATTAAAATATGCATAAGACCTGAAATATTTTTATCCCTCACTCTGGATAGTGTTAGTTTGTGTCCTTCCTCTTTTTTATGTCTTCTAATTTGTCTTTCCTCTTTTTGTGTTAGCATGGCCAGAGATTTTTCAACTTTCTTGGTTTTCCTACGTATTCATTTCATTGATTTTCTCTATTGTTTTGTTTTCTGTTTTATTAATTTCTACTTTTATTTTCCATATTTCTATTCTCCTTTATTTTTAATTTGCTTTATTTTTCTAGTTTATTTAGGTGGAAACTATAGTCATTCATTTGAGACCTTTCATTTTTTCTAATACAGGAATTTAATTGTATTAATTTCCCTCTAAGCACTGCTTTAACTGTTTCACATAAAATTTTATATATCTTGTTTCCTGTCATTCAGTTCAAAATACTTTCTAATTTTCTAAACACGAGTTATAATTTCCTAGGAAAATTTCCAGATATCATTCTGTTATTAGTTTTAATTTATTTTCCTTTCAGTCAATAACCTAGTTTGCGTGATTTGAATGCTTTTAAATTTATGGAGACTTGTCTTACGCAGGTTCCTATCTTTCCTCATACTGAATGATGAACAACTTGCAGAGCATGGTCTTTTGGGACATCTCAGAGTATAGCGAAGGGGGGGGGACATTCACTTACAGCTGGTGCTTCTCTGTGAGATTGGCGATAAACCCAGAACTGAGATTTTTTACTACAGGAAGGAGGATAGGAAGAAAAGGGGGCCTAATTCTTAGAAATTCAGAGTGCCTTTTGTGGAGCCAATTTCTATCCCACTCATACCAAGTACTAAAAGAGTGGAAGAACTCAGTCTTCTGGCCCAGCTAGTAATAAAGAAAAGGGGTGATTGTGCTCCATCAAATGGCACTGTTCTGTGATATTGGGAAAAATCACAAGACTGAGACTTTTCCTTCAGGAGACCAGGCAGGAAATAATGGGAATGTTGTCCCCAAGTGTAAAGCACACACTCCAAGGGACTGGTCTCTATCTGGCCTCATACTGAGTACTGCTGGCTTTATGTGCCCATCAAAACAAATGAATAAATAGCAAAGCAAACCTACAAGGAACATAAAGAATCATGAAACATGATACAGTCCAAGGAAGAAAACAAACCTCTAGCAACTCATTTAAAAGAAATGGATATCTGTGAATTACCTGACAAATAATTCAGAATAGTCATCCTAAATAAACTCAGTGAATTGCAAGAGAACATGATAGACAACTAAATGAAATCGGGAAAGCAATGCATAAACAAAATGAGAATATCAACACAGAGATAGATGTGATAGAAAAAAGAACCAAACAGAAACACTGGAGCTGAAGAATACAGTAACTAAACTGAAAAACTCCTTGAGGGGTTTAAGCACAGATTTGATCAAGCAGAAGAAAGAATCAGTCAATTTGAAAATAGGTCATTGCAACTTATTCGGACAGAGAAGCAAAAACTAAAAAGAATAAAAGGAGTGAAGAAAGCCTAATGGAATAGGAGACTTCACCAGAAGAAGCATCATGGGCTGCCCAGAAGGAGTAGCACAAAAAAGGGGCAGAAAGAGTATTTCAAGAAATAATGGCTGAAAACTTCCCAAATCTGCAGGAGAAAATGGACATCAAGAATCATGGGACTGAAAGGAATATAAATATGTTAAAAGCAAAAAGATTTACACTAAGGTTTACATTACAAGCAGATTGTTAAATCTCAAAGATAAAGAGAGAATTTTGAAAGCAGAAGTAGAAACATGACTTCTCTCATACAAGGAAGCCCCCATACGATTGTCAGTGGATATTTCAGCAGAAAACCCCAGGGCTGGATGGCTTCACCAGTCAATTATACTGAACATTTAAAGAAGGATTAATATAAAAAAGAAACAAGAAAAGAAAGAAGGGCATCACAAGCAGATGATTAAAAAATGTGGGAGAAATGAAGGTACTAGTAGCTAGAAACATAAACAAGAGAAGGATTAATATTAATCCTTCTCAGGCTCTTCCAAAAAATTGAAGAGGGGTAAACATTCCCAGAATTATGAGGGGAGCATTACCCGGGTAATAGAAGGATGGTTCAACACAAACAAGTTAATAAATGTCATAGAGCATATTGAGAGAATGAGGATAAAAATCATATGATAACCTTAACCTTACAAAAAAGCATTTGATATAATATCCTTTCATGATAAAAACTCTCAACAAGTTAAGCATAGAAGGAATGTATCTGAACGTAATACAGGCCATATATGACATACCCACAGCTAACATACTCAACAGTGAAGAGTTGAAAGCTTTTTCTCTGAGATCAGAAACAAGACAAGGATGCCCACGCTCAACTCTTCAGCATAGTATTAGATGTATTAGCCAGAGAAATTAGGCAAGAAAAAATAAATAAAGTGCATCCAAATCAGAAAGGAAGAAATAAAAGTATCTCTATTTGCAGGTGACATATTATATGAGAAAACCCTGAAGACTTCACCAAAAAGCTTTTACAAATAATAAACGAGTTCAGTAAAGTTATGGGACAGAAAATCAACATACAAAAATCAGCTGCATTTTTTATACAATGAACCATTCAAAAATAAATTAAGAAAACAATCCATTTACGATAGCATCAAAAATATAAAATATTTAGGGACAAATTTAACCAAGGAGATGAAAGATCTGTACACTGAAAGCTAGAAGACAATGATAAAAGAAATTGAAAAAGACACAAATAAATGGAAAGATATTCTATGTTAATGGATCAGAAAACTTAATATTGCTTACAATTTCCATACAACCCAAAGTGATCTACAGATTCACTACCACCCATATCAAAATCCCAATAGCATTTTCCACCAAAATAGAACAAACCCAAAAGTTCCTGAATAGACAAAAACTCTTGAGCATAAAGAACAAAACTGGAGGCATTATACTGCCTGATATCAAACTATATTACAAAGCTGTAATAATCAAAACAGTATGGTACTGACATAAAAAAAGAAAAATAGTCCAACTGAATAGAATAGAGAGCCCAGAAATAAATCCATACGTATATGCTCAACTAATCTTTGACAGGGACACCAAGAATATACAATGGGGAAAGGATGGCCTCTTCAATAAATGGTGCTAGGAAAATTGGATATCACATGCAGAAGAATGAAATTGGATTCTTGTCACACACCACATACAAAAATAAACTCAAAATGAATTAAAGGCTTAAACATAAACTCTAACACTCTTAGAAACTAGTAACTACTGACTTATAGTAGTTAATAGAAGAAAACATGAGAAAAAAATTCTTGACATTGGTTTGGGAAATATTTTTTTAAATATGATATCAAAACCACAAGCAGGAAAAGCAAAACATAGACAAATGAGATTGTATCACACTAAAAATTTCTGCACAGTGAAGAAAACAATCAAGAGATTGAAGAGATAACTCATGGAATGGGAAAATAATATTTGCAAATCCTAAGTCTGATAAAGGCTTAATATCCACCCAAATATATAAGGAACACCTACAACTGAACAGAAAGAAAATGAATAACCTATTTTAAAAAGGGCAAAGACTTGAATACACATTTCTCAAAAGAAAACTTAGAAATGGTCAATAGGTATATGAAAATGTGCTCCACATCACTATTCATTAGCAGAATGCAAATCAAAACTACAGTGAGATATCATTTCATCCTTATTAGAAGAGCTACCAGAAAGACAAAGGACAACAAATGTTTATGAAAATGTGAAGAAAAGGGAGCCCTTGTACACTATTGGCAGAATGAAACTTGGTCTGCCACCATGGAAAGCAGTATAAAGATTCCTCTAGAAATTGCAAGTAGAACTACCATATCAGAATCGCAGAGATTTCAGCTCTCCCTGTTCATTGCAGCATTATGCATAGTAATCAAGATATAGAAACAACTTCTGTGTTTGTTGATGGGTGAATGGATAACAGCAATGTGCTACACACACACACACACACACACACACACAAAGGAATGTTATTCAGCTCTAACAAAGAAGGAAATCATGTTATTTGTGCCAATGTTGATTAACCAGGAGGATATTATGCTAAGTGAAATAAGCCAGGCACAGAAAGACAAATACGGTAATATTTCACTTATATATGGGATCTAAAAATTTTGAATGCACGGAAGCTGAGAGCAAAGTGGTGGTTGCCAGCATCTGGTGGGTAGGGTAAATGGGCAGATATTGGTCAAAGGGTGCAAAGTTCAAGTTATGTAGGAAGAGTAAGTTCTGGAGATGTTATGTGCAGCAGGGTGACTATAGTTAATGACTAAGTTACATTCTGTATAGTACAAGTGAAATTTGCTAAGAGAGTAAGTAGAACTGAAGTGTTCTCACCACACCACAGTGGCAATTGAAGCATGACCAAAACTGGGTCTTGTTTTGTTCTTATTCTACAAGTAACCAAGGCAAAGAACTTTCTGGTGTAGCTTTCAAAATGAGATGGCCCAAAATTTAGCCATAAGTCACTAGAAATAATATTTATTTGGAGGAGTACTTAAATATATAAAAATATATATGTATATAATGTAAATATAAGTACATATATATACATATTTTTAATTTTTTTAATTTTCTTTTACTTGTTACCCTTAAGCAAATTATACATGACTGGGAAACTTTGAGACGTGTAGGCTGCCCCCAGGTGGTGATTTATGGGTGCTTGCTTATTTTAACACTAGAACTACTCTCTGGTTTCGTCTCAGCTTCCCCTTCTCCCCAAGCCCCCTCCCAAACCTCGAGTTCTCCAGTCCATTCTCTGCACCTGCGTCCTTGTTCTTGTCACTGAGTTCATCAGTACCATTTTTAGATTCCGTACATGTGAGTTAGCATCCAATATTAAGTGACACAGAAAATTGTGCCTATTTCTTAGTGGTAGATGCAATGGTACAAAAGTGGCAAGTTGTCCACTTTGTATAAGGTACCTCGACCTGCCCCAGACTACTATACATTTAGAAAATTTACTGAAGTATCAGCTCCTTGAATATTTTTGAGATTTCTTTTCCACCCTACGACTTACATGTATATCTTACCAAAGTATCTAGAGTAGTTACTCGTTCCTGCTTAGCAAGTCCAATTGGCATCTTAACAATATAATGAATTGCCATGATGTTCATTGAAATAGAGAAGCAATGAAGTTCTGTGTGGGTTAGATCATGACATAGGACTTGGAATGCTGGTGTACCTGGAACTAGGACAGGGAAGGGTTATTTTGGCTCTGCCTATTAAAAGCAAATAGCTTATGATGATCTTTGCTAACAGGTATAGAGAAAAAAAATGACCAGATTAATGGCTGCATACTCGGCATCAAGGCAATGAAATGCATCTGGAAAAGAAGCTGCAGTTAAGTCATCACTTGACTAACAGTCTTTCTCCAAGACACATTTGTCTTCTTCATAGGCAAATAGGTGACTTGAATCAGGATATGGTAGAAATAACCAACTCTGCATCTTTCAAGTCTGTGATGGTGTCATCTCTCAATTTGCTGCAGGAATTTGGTAATGTTTCTAGTTGACTCTGTTGGTGTATAGAGATAATTCTAGTGGCTTATGTTAGGCCACCGGTACAATAATAGCTCATATCCCCTGTGCTATCAGAGAGCACAGAGAGTCTTCCATTTGTTGAGCATGTCTCCCTTAGTGATGAATTCTAGAGCTCCTGAAGTAACCACAGAGTGGGGTGGGAACCACTGGGCCAACTGAGACAGATCCAGCAAAATTTTGTTCACCACTTGATCTCCATCAGGCCCTTCTCTGACTGGTGGACCGTAGTAGCATTTCAAGTCTTCAGGGACTAGTGTAAATCCAGATCGACAGTCTAGTAACTCTCTAAAAGTCTGGTTTTCCTTCCCCAATGTACAATCATTTTTGTAAATGATCATAAATGTAAAGAAAGCTATAAGAAATATTTACAGTATAGTTCCCCCCCCCCCATACCAAGATTCTTCTTCAAGGAGACCCAGGCTCCTTTTTATTCAATGGGTGTTGTTTTTGCAGCTGGCTCAAGTCTGGAAATTTTGTGAGATGCTGTGAATCCCTATTGTACTCATTGAAGTCACATTTATGTCCATCAGACCTAGAGATTGTTTGCTCATACAAATCAAGTAAGACTTGAATAGGCTGCTTACCTATTTCAGCTCTAGAGACACCACAGCTAATTATCCAATGCCAAAGGTGGTGTCAGGTCACACGATTTTACTTGCTGCTTTGGTTCTGTTGCCCTTTACAGCCCCCACACTCACTTTATGCCTGGCATTTGTAAGTGGTGCCACTTGGCCACAGCCACCACAGGATCTCATCATCCCCACTGAATTCAGGGACTGAAGTTCAAAGGCTGCACTACCCATCTGAGCCTAGAGCAGATAGCAATCATAGAGCTTTTCCAGAATGCTAGGACTCTTTTCACAAATTTATGTCTTACAACCTTGATAAAGGGAGTGTCCTCTGGATTTGTACAAGGAACAGGGTTGGAGATGAGTGAGCAGCATTGTAATCTCTGTCAGCCTTGGAATACCTTCTTCTATTGTAAAGTAAGAAGGTCCTGGCAGATAAGCCTCATCATATATATACTAGCTTTGGGTCAACTAAACAAAGCAAACTGTTGCAGTTTCTTTAATAAATGGTACCGGAAAAACTGGAGAACCACATGTAGAAATATGATATTGTACTCCTGTCTTATACCACTTACCAAAATTAACTCAAAGTGCATTGAAGACTTAAATTATACAATTTCCAGAAGAGAACATATAAAAGAAGATTCTTGACATTGGTCTTAGCAGCAGCTTCCCGGATATGACGCCAAAAGTACAAGCAACAAAAGCAAAATTAAATAAATGGGACTGCATCAAACTAAAAAGCTTCTTTACAGCAAAAGAAAGAAAAATAAGACTAAAAGGTAAGCTATGGAATGGGAGAAAGTACTTGTGATTTATATATCCTAAGAGATTAATGTCTGAAATATATAAGGAGTTCACAGAACTCGTAGCAAAAACAATCTGATTAAAAATGGGCAAGGATCTGAACAGACATTTTCCAAAGAAGATACACAGATGGCCAATAAATACATAAAAATGTGCTCAACATCACTAATCAGGAGAAAGCAAATCAACACCACAATGAGATATTACTACACATCTGTTAGAATAGCTATCATCAAAAAGAGAAGAAATAACAAGTGTTGGTGAGAATGTGGAGAAGAGGGAAAACGTGTGTATAGTTGGTGGGAATGTAAATTGGTCCAGCCACTGTGGGAAGCAGAGTGGAGGTTCCTCAAAAACTTAAAACTAGAACTATCATATGATCCAGCAATTCTACTCCGGTGTATTTACCCAAAAGAAATTAAAAATACTTTAAAATAATTTGAAAAGATATATGCACCCCTATGTTTATTGCAGCATTATTTTTGACACCCAGGATATTAAAGCAACCTAAGTATCCACTGAGAGATGAATGGATAAAGAAAACACGGCATACACATACACACGCAATGAAGTATTATCCAGCCATAACAAGGAAGTCTTGCCATTTGTGACAACTTGGATGGACTTTATAGTTGAAAAAAAATGTGTTCTCTAAGTTGAATTTGTGTTATCTTGGATTAGTTTTCTGATTAGATTAGATTTAAGAGTATTAGTGATCCTGCTATCAGCAATAAAGGGGATACTGATTGTCCTTAGCATACAGTGGCAAAACAGTTTACATCAGTTATCACCTGTAGATGCTTGCAGTCAGGTGTGCATAGAACACAAGGCTTTGGATGACCAAGTAATTGCCCTCACAGAATTGTTTAGTAAAAATCAGGTGTGTAATGAATTTATAGGTGCACTGAGTATCTTGGGGACAGAAAATGCTGAGTTTAAGGCTTTAAATTCCCATCTCAAGACCAAGTAAAGAACCAGAAAGCCTCCATGACTGCTCTAAAATAAACTTATTTTTTGTTACCGCATAGTCATGTCATCTAAGGGAAAAAAACTCTAATATGTGTGTTGCTGAATTACAAGGAAAATTGGATTCACAACCTCATCCTGCCTCTAATTAAAGTTATGGGGCTGACTGGGAAGCAGTAAAATCTTGGAAATCAAGATGGGGAATATTGATAGATCCCAATACAACTACAAAAAAGGAATCCCTAAGTTCTCCCAACCTTTCTCTACCAGCAGAAGTGTTTTTATTTACTCAATCTGCAGGGATTTGTTGCTGTTTATCTGAAGAAATTGTAATGACCTCTTCTAAGCTGGTTGCCATAAAGGGAACTACATACATACCTGCCCCAACCTCTTTTACTCCTAGTCCTCATATTCTAGAAAGCCCCAGTGAGCCACAGATGAAGTGGGATTCATGAAATGATGCAATATACACTAAACGAATTGCAAGATTTTACATATTTATATCAATAGAAACCTGGATCATGTGCCCAGGAATGAATCCTAAGGGTGTTGGAACAGGATGAAAGGAATATAACTTTGAATCAGACTACATTTAATGATATTATTGCCCTACATAATAATTATGTATTCAAAGTGTTAACTCTGGTGGTTGGGAGCCAGTGTAACAATTTGCTTTATTTGGTTGACTACAAACTTAGACTTGAAGCTAGCAAAATGAGACTGATCTGCCAAAACTTCCTCAGCTTACTGTAGATGAAGGTACCCAAAGGCTTAGGGAGATTACAATGCTGTAATTGTTGATGTGATTTTCCTTCCCTATTATTTTTATTCAATTATTATTTGCTTTCCTTGTTATGCAAGGGCTGTCTTTTGGCTTCATGACCAGAAGAAAAAGAATCTTAGGGAAGGAAATGGTAATTTATGGAAAGATATACACACTGTATATATTGACAGTTTGAGAGAGGGAGAGGGAGATTATGTTGATAATACTAATTCTTTGTAACCCAGTGGGCTTCTTTTTCCTTTTCCTATTCTTTTTCCTTTTCCTATTCTTTTTCCTTTTCCTTTTCCTTCTTTCTCCTTTCATTCTCCCTGTGAGAACCCTGGTTCCTATCAAAAGAAATAAATTTATTCATTTGCTTAATCCTACAATGCACACGAAATTGTTTCAGAATTACTATATTCATACTACAATATAAAAGAAAAATAATTGTTAAGGAGACAAATTTTCTTGCAGTTATTTCATTAATGAATGCTATGTAATCAAATTATTATCTTCAAAAGTTAACTGGAAACAAAAGAAAGGAGCAGTTTGAAAATAAGTTAATTAGATTAGTTCTCATTTTTCTCCTTCAGATTGGCTGTGCCATTTATTTGAAATATATTTGGGTTCATTTGTTTCTTTTTGCACTGTTTCATAGTCTTTTAACAATTTATCTTTGTCACATTAATTTTAATTTTTAAATATGTAAAAGACAAACAAGACAAATTCAAAGTCGTGGTTTCTTAGAGAAATGTCTCATTCTCTTACATGCCTTCCACCATGTGTCCACCCACCATTCATACATAACATCAGTTATCTGATTCTGGTACATGTTTGCTGCATTTCTTTTTTGAACAAATTAACATAGTTTCTTATTTTTCACTTTCTTACACAAACTGAGAACTATGCATACTCTTTGGCAGTTTGTATTTTCACTTCTGAAATCTTTCCCTTTTGGTTCATAGAGCTCTTCTCAATTTTTTCTAGTTGCATAGTACTCCATCGTGTATGTGTTTCACAGATCGTAAACCTACGTCTCCAATACTTGCACATTTGTGTATTTCCAATATTTTGCAATCACATTAATACTGTATGTGTATTCCTGTATCTTTGGTGTTGTGTCTCCAGGGTAAATCCAAACAGTGGGATTATTGTGTTAAACACATACATAGTTTTATTAGACTTTGCCAAATTCTCTGCCACAGGGGTGGAACTATTTTGCAGTTCCACATGCACCTTACTGTTTCTTGACGAGAGCCTTGGCATTTTTGCCAACCTGATGTGTGAGAAATGATATCTCACTGTGATATTACTTTGCTAGTATCTTATTCTGGGTGAAGTTGAATACTTTTTATGTGTTTAAGGGATACATTTTCAGAGTTTATATCTTTTGCTTTTCTTTTTCAATTGAGGTTAATTTACATAGTGTAAAATCCTTCATTTTAAAGTGAACTATTCAGTGGCATTTCATACATTCACAATGTTTTACAAGCATCCGCTCTCTAGTTTCAAAATATTTTCATCTTTCCCCCAAAAACACATACCGTTTAGCAGTTGCTCCCCATTCTCTCTTTCTCCCCAGGCCCTGGTAACTACCAATATGCTTTCTGTGTCTATGGATTTACCTATTCGGGATCTTTTATATAAATGGAATCATACAATATACAATCTTTTTCTTCCCATTTTATTGAGATAAAACTGACATACAGCACTGTATAATTTAAGGTGTACAGCATACTGATTTGACTTACATGCATCACAAAATGATTACCACAATACCTTTAGTGAACATTCTTCATCTCATGCAGGTGAAAAAGAAAAGAAAAGGAAAAAAAAAATATTTTTCTGTATACTTAGAACTCTGAAGATTTACTCTCAACAACTTTTGTATATAACATACAGCTGTGTGAACTATATTAATCATGCTGTATGTTACATCCCTAGTACTTATCTCATAAGTGCAAATCTGTACCTTTTGACTACCTTCATCCAATTACCCATCCCCCACCTTCGCCTCTGGCACCGACAAATCTAATCTTTTTTCCTATGAGTTTGTCTGTTTTTTGAAGTATAATTGACCTACAACATTATGCTAGCTTCTGGTGCACAACATAGTGCTTTGATATTTCTATACATGACAAAATGACCATGACAAGTCTAGTTATGATATGCCACCAAAGATGCTACATAGGTATTGGCTATATTCTTCATGTTGTACATTTCATTCCCATGACATTTAGTTTATGACAGTTGTATCTCTTAATTTCACTCACCTATTTCACTTATCCTTCTGTACCACCTCCCCTCTGGAAACTGCCTCTTTGTTCTCTGTATCTATGACTCTGCTTCTGTTTATATATTTTGGATAGTAACTCCTTACTGATTATGTTTGCAAATATTCTCTCCCATTCAGTAGGTTGTCTTTTCATTTTGCCAGTGGTTTCCTTTGCTATGCATGAGCTTTTAAGTTTAGTGAGCTTCCATTTGTTTGTTTTTATTTTTATTTCTTAGCTTTAGGAGGTAGATCCAAAAAACATTGCTATGATTTATGTCAAAGAGCATTCTGCCTATGTTCTCTTCTAAGAGTTTTATGGTTTCAGGCCTTACATTTAGGTCTTTAATCTATTTTGAGTTTATTTTTGTATATGGTGTGAGAAAATGCTCTAATCTCATTCTTTTACATGTAGCTGTCCAGTTTTCAGAGCACTACATATTGAAGAGACTGTCTTTTCTCCATTGTATATTCTTCCTCGTTTGTTATAGATTAATTAACCATAGGCACATGGGTTTATTTCTGAGCTCTCTATTCGGTATCATTGATCTGTGTCTGTGTGTCTGCTTTAGTGCCAGTACCATGTAGTTTAGATTACTGTACCTTTGTAGTGTATTCTGAACTCAGAGAGTGTGATACCTCTAGTTTTTTTGTTGTTGTTGTTTGCTTGTTTGATTTCCTCAAGATTGCTTTGGCAATTGAGGTCTTTTGTGGTTCCATATAAATTTAAGAATTATTTGGTCTAATTCTGTGAAAAAATATCTTTTCTAATTTGATAGGGATTGCATTAAATCTGTAGATTTCTTTTGGTAGGATGGACCTTTTAACAATCTTTATTCTTCCAGTCCAAGAGCATGGGATCTCTTCCCATTTCTTTGTATCATCTTCAATATTCTTCACCAGTGTTTTCTAGCTTTCAGACTATGGGTCTTTCTCCTCCTTGGTTCAATATATTCCAGGCATGTTATTTATTTATCTATTTTTTTCTTTAAGAAATTTTATCACGATACAATTAACATACAATACACTGCATATATTTAAAGTGTACAATTTAATTTTTTTTTCTTATTAGTAATGTATATATGGCAATCCCAATCTCTCAATTCATTCCCTCCCAACCCTCTGCACTTTCCCCACTTGGTGTCCATATGTTTGTTCTCTACATCTCTGTCTCTATTTCTTCCTTGCAAACTGGTTAATCCATACCATTTTTCTATATTACACATGTGTGTGTTAATATACGATATTTGTTTCTCTTTTTCTGACTCACTTCACTCTGTATGACAGTCTCTAGGTCGTCCATCCACGTCGCTACAAATGTCCCAATTTCGAATCTTTTTACAGCTAATATTCCATTGTATATATGTACCACATCTTCTTTATCCACTCATCTGTTGACGGACATTTAGGTTGCTTCCATTACCTGGTTATTGTAAAAAGTGCTGCAATGAACTTTGGAGAGCATGTGTCTTTTTGAATTATGGTGTTCTCTGGGTACATGCCCAGCAGTGGGATTGCTGGGTCATAAGGAAACTCTATTTTTAGTTTTGCAAGGAACCTCCATAGTGTTCTCCATAGTGGTTGTATCAATTTACATTCCCACCAACTGTGCAAGAGGGTTCCCTTTTCTCCACACCCTCTCCAGCATTTACTGTTTGTAGATTTTCTGATGATGCCCATTCTTACCAGTGTTTTGTGGTACCTCATTGTAGTTTTGACTTGCACTTCTCTAATAATTAGCGATGGTGAGCAGCCTTTCATGTGCCTCTTGGCCATCCATATGTCTGCTTTGGAGAAATGACTATTTAGGTCTTCTGCCCATTTTTTGATTGGATTGTTGTTTGTTTTTTTGTATTGAGGTGCTCCTATATTGGGTGCATATATATTTATAATTGTTATTTCCTCTTCTTGGATTAATCCCTTGATCTTTATGTAGTGTCCTTTCCTGTCTCTTATAATATTTGTTATTTTAAAGTCTATTTTTCCTGATATGAGTATCACTACTCCAGCTTTCTTTTGACTTCCATTTGCATGGAATATCTTTGTCCATCCCCTCACCTCCAGTTTGTATGTGTCCCTAAGTTTGTAGTGGGTCTCTTGTAGGCAGCATATATGTGAGTCTTGTTTTTGTATCCATTCAGCCAGTCTGTGTCTTTTGGTTGGAGCATTTAGTCATTTTTCTTCAAGGTAATTATTGAAATGTGTGTTCCTATTACCATTTTCTTAATTGTTTTGTTTGTGTTTTTGTAGGTCCTTTTCTTCTTTTATGTTTCCCACTTAGAGAAGTTCCTTTAGCATTTGTTGTAAGCCTGGTTTGGTGGTGCTGAATTCTCTTAGCTGATGCTTGTCTGTAAAGCTTTTGATTTATCCATTGAATCTGAATGAGATCCTTGCTGGATAGAGTATTCTTGGTTGTAGGTTCTTGCCTTTCATCACTTTACATATATAGTGCCACTCCCTTCTGGCTTGCACAGCTTCTGTTGAGATATCAGCTGTTAACCTTATGGGAGTCCCCTTGTGTGTTATTTGCTGTTTTTGCCTTGTTGTTTTTATTTTTTTGTTTGTTGTGTTTCATTTTCTTCCCTTATATCTTTTTAATTTTTCTCTGTCTTCAATTTTTGTCAATTTGACTAGTATGTGTCTTGACATGTTTCTCCTTGGGTTTATCCTGCCTGGGACTCTCTGCGCTTCCTGCACTTGGGTGGCTATTTCCTTTCCCATGTAAGGGAAATTTTCGACTATAATCTCTTCCAAGATTTTCTCAGGTCTTTTCTCTCTTTCTTCTCCTTGTGGGACCCCTAAAATGTGAACGTTGGTGCATTTATCATTGCCCCAGAGGTCTCTCAGGCTGTCTTCAGTTCTTTTCATTCTTTTTTCTTTATTCTTTTTCACATCAATGATTTTCACCATTCTGTCTTCCAGGACCCTTATTCGCCATTCTGCCTCAGTTAATCTGCTATTGGTTCCTTCTAGTGTAATTTTCATTTCCGTTATTGTGTTGCATATCTCTGTTTGTTTGTTTTTAATTCTTCTAGGTCTTTGGTAAACTTTTCTTGCATCTCTTTGATTTTTGCATCCAGTATTTTTTCCAAGTCCTGGATCATCTTCACCATCATTATTCTGAATTCTTCTTCTGAAAGGATGCCTATGTCGACTTCATTTATTTGTTTCTCTGGTGTTTTATCTTGTCCCTTCATCTGGTCCAAAGTCCTCTGCCTTTTCATTTTCTCTATCTTTCTGTGCCTATGGTTTTCAGTTCCACAGAATGAAATACTTCTGATACTGCTTGGTACTGGTCTCTGTCCTCTTGTGGAGGAAGCGCTCTAAGAGGCTCCTGCATGCTTCCTCATGGAAGGGAATGATGTTCGGTAGGGCTGGGTGGGCAGAGCTCAGTAAAACTTTAATCCACTTGTCTGCCAATGGGTGGGGCTGTGTTCCCACCGTGTTGCTTGTTTGGCCTGAGGCTACCCTGCACTGGGGCTTAGAGGCTCTTTGCTGGGGCTAATGGGGACAGACTCTGGGAGGGCTCATGCCAATGAGCACTTTCCAGAACCCCTGCTGCCAGTGTCCCTTTTCCCATGGTTAGCCACATCTGCCCCCCAACTCTGCAGGCAACCCTCCAACAGCAGCAGGTATGTGTGGTTCAGTCTTCTATGGGGTCACTGCTCCTTCCCCCTAGGTCCTGGTGTGCACACTACATTTTAAGTGCCATCCAAAAGCAGAGTCTTTGTTTCCCTCGGTCCCATGGAGGTCCTACAATCAAATCTCATTGGCTTTCAAAGTATGATCATCTGGGGATTCCTCCTCCTGTTGCCAGACCCCCAGGTTGGGAAGCCTGATGTGGGGCTCAGAACCCTCACTTTAGTGGGTGGTCTTCTGTGGTATAACTTTTCTCCAGTTTGTGAGTGGCCAACCCAGCAGTTATGGGCTTTGATTTTATCATGATTGGACCCCTCCTACTGTCTCATTGCAGCTTGCCTTTGTCTCTGGATGTGGGGTGTGTGTTTTGGTGAGTTCCAGTGTCTTTCTGTTGATGATTGTTCAGCAGTTAGTTGTAATTCCGGTACTCTTGCAAGAGGGATTGAGCACACTTCCTCCTACTCTGCCATCTTGAACCCAATTTATCTATTTCAAAAATTTTTAAATTATTTTAATTTATTTCTGGCTGCATTGGGTCTTCATTGCTGTATCTGGGCTGTCTCTAGTTGTGGCTAGTAGGGGCTACTTTTGTTGTAGCATGCAGGCTTCTCATTGCTGTGGCTTCTCTTGTTGTACAGCATGGAGTGTAGGTGCATGGGCTTCAGTAGTTGTGGCACACAGTCTCAGCAGTTGTGGTTCATGGGCTCTAGAGTGCAGACTCAGTAGTTGTTGCACACAGGCTTAATTGCTCCACAGCATGTTGGATCTTCCTGGACTAGGGCTCGAAACTGTGTCCCCTGCATTGGCAGGCAAATTCTTAACCACTGCTCCTCTTTCTGAGAGTTCATTATTAGTGTATAGGAAAGCAGGAGATTTCTGTATATTAATCTTGCATCCTGCAAATTTACTGAATTTACTTATTAGATCTAACAACTTTTCAGTGGAGACTTTGAGTTTTCTGTATATAGTATCATGTTATCTGCAAAGAGTGACAGTTTGACTTCTTCCCATCCAATTTGGATACCTCTTATTTCTTTTACTTTCTGATTGCTGTGGCTAGGACTTCCAATATTATATTGAATAAAAGTGGTAAGAATGGGTATACTTGCCTTGCTCCTGATCTTAGAGAAAATATTTTCAGTTCTTCATCATTGAGTATGATGTTGGCTGTAGCTTTGTCATATATGGCCTTTATTATGTTGAGGTGTGTTCCCTCTCTGGACACTTTGTTGAGAGATTTTTATTATAAATCGATATTGAATTTTGTCAAAAGATCTTTCTGATTCTATTGGGATAATCATGATTTTTATTCTTCAGTTTCTTAATGCAGTGCATCACACTAATTTGCAAATGATTCATTCTTGCATCCATGGGATAAAGCCATATGGTATATGAGTATTTTAATTTTTGTAGAATTTAGCTTGGTAATATTTTGCTGAGGATTTTTGCATCTATTCTCATAAGAGATATTGGCTTGTATTTTCTTCTTTATGTTGTCTTTTGTTTTAGTATCAGAATGATGCTGGCCTCACAGGATGAGTTCCGAAGCACTCCATATTCAATATTTAGGAATGGCTAGAGAAGGAGAGGCATGATTTCTTCTTTAAATGTTTCATAGAATTCACCTGTGAAGCCTTCTGGCCCTGGTCTTTTGTTAGTTGAGAGTTTTTTATTATTGAATCAATTTCATTACTGGTAATTGGTCTATTCATGTTGTGTATTTCTGTCTAATTCAGTATTGGAAAATTGTACATTTCTGGAAGTTTTCAGTTTCTTCTAGGCTGTCCATTTTATTGGTTATAGTTGTTCATAGTAACCTCTTATGACCCTTTGTATTTTGTGGTATCAGTTGTAAATTCTCCTCTTTTCTTTCTCTTTTTTTTTTCTTGATTAGTCTAGCTAAAGTTTTGTTTTGCTGAAAGACCTGCTTTCAGCTTCAGGTTCAGAGGATTCGCTGGCAAAATAACCAGTTCACACTTTAATAAGCAAGAAATAAGAAAATTTTTTATATTATTAGTAAGTTACAGTACGAGGACAAGCTACACACACACACACACACACACACACACACACACACACATCATCATCATCATCATCATCATCATCAATTTGGGAGCAGTTACATCACCATGTAGGTTACTAGTTCGAGAGAACATTTATCACCACATTGAGAGGACAAGCAACATATAAAGAGAGAGACGTGCATACATCACCAATTTGGGAGAACTTCATTCAGATCCAAGCAATACTGAGAAGTCCCTGGAACAGCAGTCTGGAGTCCCAAGTGGGAAGGTCTCGGGCAGTGTGTCCACCCCTTGGATGAGATTTCAGATTACTGCTCAAAAAGCCCAGGTTTTAACACGCACCACGCCCCAAGGTGACGATCATCAGTGTACCTGCAAATGGGCAGCTCTGGTTCTTATGTTAAATGCTTGTATTTCCAATTGTAAGTCTCAGAATGTTTGATTCCTGGGAACCAGCCAGGTTCCCAGGGCCCAGGGAGCTTCATGACTTACTCCTGTTGTTGGTTCTCAAGAGCTGCTGGATTTATTGTCTTCCTTATCTGTTGTTCTCAAGACTTACTGGACTTACTCCCTTTACTGGTTCTCCAGACCTACTTTCGTGGCTTCTGCTGATCAGCATTTGACATGTAACTCTTTTCAGGGTCTCTCTTCAGTCAAAGGCCTATTATTGCCTCTGAAGCCTGAACAAGACTACTTTGATTAACTTTCCCAGTAAGGTTTCCAGTTTTAGTTTTTCAAAAAAACTTACTCTTAGCCTCATTGATCTTCTCTATTTTTTTTTTTAGTCTCTTTTTCACTTATTTCCACTCTGATCTTTATCATTTCCTTCCTTCTACAAATGTTTTGTTTTGTTTTGTTTTGTTTGTTTTTGTTTGGTTTGGTTTTTAGGTTTTAGGTCTTTTAGGTTTAAGTTTGTTTGATGACTTGATGTATTTCTTGCCTCCTGAAGTAGGCTTGTATTTCTATAAATTTCCCTTGCAGAAAGGCTTTTGCTCTGTCCCATAGATTTTGGATTGTTGTTTTTCCATTTTTAATTTTCTAGATGTTTTCTGATTTCATCTTTGGTATCTTCAGTGACCCATTGGTCACTTAGTAGCATATTTTTTAGCGTTCCTGTGATTGTGTTTTTTGCAGTTTTTCTCTTGTTCATGATTTCTAGCCCATAGCACTGTGATCAGAAAGATGCTTGATATGATTTTAATTTTAAATTTACTGAAACGTGTTTTGTGGCCTCTCGTGATCTATTCTGGAGAGTGTTACACGTGCCACTGAAAAGAATATATATTCAATTGATTTTATATATATGTATATAAACACACACACACATATATATATATATATATATATATATATATATATATATATATTCCTATATACATATATAGGAATATTCTCTTCATATTTATTAAGTTCACCTGATCAAACTTGTCTTTTAAGGTTAGTGTTTCTTTATTGATTTTCTGTCTGGATAACCTGTCCATTGATGTAAAAGGGGCATTAAAGGCTCTCATTATTATTTTGTTAGTGTCAATTTCTACCTTCATGTTTTTTAATATTTGCTTTATGCAATTAGGTGCCCCTTTATTGGGTGCATATATATATTTATCATTGTTCTTTAGCTGGTCAGATTAATCCCCATTTTTATGTAATGTCCTTCTTAGTTTCTTGTTTTCAAGTATTTCGTCTGATTAAGTGTTGCTGTTCCATATTTCTTTTCATTTCCATTTGCATGGAATACTTTTTCCATCACCCCACTTTCAGTTTGTGTGTGCTTTGAGATTTGAAGTAAATCCTTTATAGGCAATATATATGTGTCTTGATTTTTTATCCATTCAGCCACTATCTTTTGGTTGGAGCATCTAGTGTATAAACATTTATTGTAATTATTGATAAGTATATACTTATTGACATGATGTTAATTGTTCAGATTGTTTTTGCAGTTCTTTTATGTTCCTTTCTTTTGCTCTCTTCCCTTGTGCTTTGGTGACTACCTTTAATCTCATATTTGGATTCCCTTCTTTTTTTTTTTTATGTGTATATCTATTACAGATTTTTAGCTTGTTTATAAAAAGGTTATATATAGCTTTAATGTAAATATATATTAGAGTTCCTGACCTCTTAAGTTCAAATGCATTGTAACAACCTGGCAATTTTACTCCCTTTTCTGACATTTAATGTTTTTGATATCATATTTTACATCTTTTTGTTTGATGTGTTCTTTAACTTCTTGTTATGGATAAAAATGATTTTACCATTTTTTTTAACCTTCATACTGCCTTTATAAGTGGTCGATCTACTACCTTTTTGTACATTTGAGTTTACCAATGAGATTTTTTCTTTTGTAATTTGCATATTTTCAATCGTGTTCTTTTCCACTTAGAGAAGTCCCTTTAACCTTGTAAAGCTGGTTTAGTGGTGTTGAGCTCTTTTGGCTTTGGCCTGTCTGTAAAACTGTCTTTCCTTCAAATATGAATGATAGCCTTGCTGTGTAGAATATAGGTTGCAGGTTTTTTCCTTTCATCACTTTAAATATATTCTGCCACTCCCTCCCAAACTGCAAAGTTTCTGCTGAAAAGTAAGCTGACAATCTTATGGAAGTTCTCTTATATTGAATATATAAATAGTTGCTCTTTGTTTTTAATATTCTCCTTTTTACTTTAAGGTTTATCATTTTAATTATAATGTGTCTTGGTGTGGTTCTCCTTGGGTTGCTCTTGTTTGGGACTCTCTGGATTTGGATTTCTGTTTGCTTTCCCAGGTTAGAGAAGTTTTCAGCTAATATCAAATAAGTTCCCTGCCCCTTTCTCTCTCTCTCTTCTCCTTCTGGGACCTTTTTAATGCAAACGTTAGTATGCCTGATGTTGTCCCAGAGGTCTTTTAAAGTCTCCTCAGTTTAAAAAAAAAATTCCTGTTTAGATTGAGTTTTTTTTCACTTGTCTGTTATCCAGTTCCATGATCCATTCCTCTTTTATCTAATCTACTCTTGATGTCTTCTAGTGTATTTTCTATTTCAGTTATTCTATTCTTCAGCTCTTTTGGGTTCTTTATATATTCTAATTCTTTGTTTACCTTTTCACTGTGTTTATCCATTCTTCTTCCATTTTCTTTGAGCCTCTTATGATCATTACCTTGTAATCTTTATTGGGAGATTGCTTATCTCTACTTCACTTCGTTTTCCTCTGTGGCTTTATCTTATTCCTTCATTTGAAACATATTCTTTGTCATCTCATTTTGCCTAGTTCTGTGTTTATTTGTATATGTTAGGTAGCATCTTGGAGAAGTGACCATGTGTAGGAGATGTCCTGTGGTGCCCACAGCACACTACCGTGTGGTCACCAGAGCCATATGATCTCAGCTGTATGTGCTGAGTAGGCCCTACTGTTGTGGTGGGGCTGACTACTGTGGGTGCACTTGTAGGTAGGGCTGGCCCCTGGCCTGGTTGGTGACCAGACCCTGCCTTGTGAAGGGACTGTTGGCTGCTGATAGACAAGGTTGTGTCCCGGCACAATTTGTTGCCTGTCCTAGGGTGTCCTGGGGCTGGTGCTGGCATGCTATTGGACTGGCCCTGGTCCTGATGCTACCAGTCTAGATGGAGGACTCCAAAATGATGCTTCTTAGCACCAGTGTCCTTGTGATAAATCAAGTGCCCTTAAATGACTGTCACCAGCAACTGTGTTTCTAGGAGGAGTCCCACTGGTTTCCTCCCTCTCTGGAAGGTTTCTCTAAGATCAGCAACTGGGTCTAACTCAGGCTACTTTTCATTTATTGCTTCTGCTCAGAGCATGTGAGATTTTGCATGTGCCCTTTAAGAATGCAGTCCCAGTTTCCCACAGCCCTCTGGCTTTTGCATATATAAACCCTACTAGCTTTCAAAGCTGGATGTTCTGGAGTTTCATCTTTGTGGTGTAGGACCCTCCACTCCCAACTGGGGAGTTTGATATGTGGCCCAGATCAATCATTCCTCGGTAGAACCTCTGCAATTCTGATTATCCTTCCATTGTGGGTTACCTACCTGGGGTTGTAGGTCTTAATTCTACTGCATCTCTGCCCCTCCTACCTTTCTTGTTGTGTTTTAATCTTTATTGAGATGTGGGAAAAAATCTTTTCTGCTAGTCTTCAGATCATTCTCATCAATAGCTATTCTGGAAATTGTTGTAATGTTGGTATGCCTGTGGGAAGAGGTGAACTCAGGGCCTTCCCACTCTGCCATCTTGGCCATCTTCCGTCAGTATGTAGTCTTTCATATCTGGCTTCTTTCACTCAGCATATTTTTGAGGTTCATCCACATGTAGGACTTATCACTACTTTATTCCATTTTTATGGTTGATTAATATTTATTATATAGGTATATCACAATTTGTTTATCTGTTCATCTGCTAATGGATATTTGGATCATTTCTATCTTCTGGCTATTGCTAAGAGTGCTGTTATGGCTGTTATGAACATGTGTATGTTTGCGTATGTGTGTGTGTGTGTGTGTGTGTGTGTCTGTGTGTCTGTGTGTCTGTGTGAATTTTTGTTTGAGTATCTGTTTTCAATTCTTGCGGGCATATATCTTAGAGTGGAATTGCTGGGTCATATGCTAACTCTATTTTTAACATTTGAGAAACTGTAAAAATGTTTTCCAAAGTAGTTTCACCACTTTATCCTCATGTAGTGTATGAGGGTTCCAGTTTCTCCACATCCTTCATGTTTTCCAGCTCTTCATACCTCCCCCTTTTTTTTTTGGGTTATGGCCTCATGGTGGGTACAAAGTGATATCTTGTTGTTTTGATGTGCATTTTCCTAATGAATAATGATGTGAAGCTTCGTTTCATGTGTTTCTTGGCCATTGTATATCTTCTCTGGAGAAATGCCTATTCAAGTTCTTTGTCAATTTTCTAGTTATTTATTTGTCTTTTTGTTGATGCATTGTAATAATTCTTTATATATTTTGGATACCAGAGCCTTATCAGCAATATAATTTTAAGTATTTCTCCTCCTTTCTAGGTTATCTAGTTATTGGATAATGTTCTTTGTTACACAAAAGTTTATAATTTTGATGAAGTCAAATTTCTTTGCTTTTTTTTTTTTTTTTTTTTTTTTTGCTTTTGGTGTCATATCTAAGAAATCATAGCCTGAACGAGACTATGATTTATTCCTATATTTTATTCTAAGAGTTTTATGGTTTTATCTCTTAAGTTTAAGTCATTGATACAATTTGAATTAAATTTTTATATGGTATGAGGTAGGGGTTCAACTTCATCTTTTTTTTTTTTTTTTTTTGCAATTGAATATCCAGTTTTCCCAGCACATTTTGTTTCAGTTATTGTACATTTTAGCTCCTTTTTCTAATTTTTATATCTTTATTGATATTCTTGATTTATTCATCTATTGCTCTCTTGGTTTTCTTTGAGTTGATTTAAAACAGTTTGTTTAAAGTCAATCTAGTAAGCCTAATGTCTATGCTTTCTCAGGGATAGTTTCTGTTTATTTCTTCATGCATGTGACATTCTTTCTTTTTTATTTGTAGCCTTCTTAATTTTTTTAAACTAGACCTTTTGGATATTATAATTTAGTATCTCTGGAAATCACATTCTTTCCCCTCCTCAAGGTTTATTTTTGTTAATTTTGGTGGGATGCAGCTGGGGTTGTTTGGGTTTTTTTGTTGTTGTTTAGGGACTGCTAGACGATTTTCGTAACTTCTTTATTTGTTACATTTGTTCTCTCAAGTCTCTATACCTTTACCATGTGTTCAGCTAATGATATTTTCACCACTAAGAGCCAAGAAAAAATTAGAAAGACAAAGGAAAATAAGCAAAGGAAGAAAGATAAAACAAACAAACAAATGCTTCCAGTCTTTACTGGTTGATTGTATGCTGAGGCACTCTTTCCACATTTAGCTCTGCCTTACCCTTCACTTTCTGTTTGCATGAGAAAGCAGTCAGAGCTGAAAGCTTAGGGTCTTCTCAAGCATTTTCTGAGTGTGTGTTTTGCCTTGACATGTATTGATGTGTGGGTTTCTAAATTCCCCAATATCAATGTGCGGTTTTGTGTACCCTCATTTCCAAAAAAATCCCAGCTCCTAGTTTCTCCTCCCAGGTTTTCAGGGATGGATTCAGTTGTCCCAGATGGCTGTGGGTTTTTCATTTGCCTTACAATGTTTTTGAACAATGCTTGCCCCTCTTCCACCTTGAGTGATCTCTGAGTTAGGGGAAACAAAGTCCAAAGCCTTACATAGTTCTTTCAGGTGGCCCTCAGACAGGTTAGAGCCAAAGAAACACAAGGACTGGGATCTCACACAGGAAAGGGCCATCATCTTCACAACTGATGCTGAGCTAGAAATGGGGTATGATGAAAGGGCAAGTACAAATGCCACAAAGCTACCCTGTCACTTTTAAGTTACCTTTTTCTTGATTCAGTGTTTACTTGTTTGCTATAAGCTTCTGACTATTTTCCAGACCTCTGAAAAAGTTGATTCTGATAGTTTTTGCTTGACTTTTCAGTGTTTCTGCAGAGTAATAGGTCCATGGAGCTGCCTATTCTGCCATTTACTCTGATGTCACCACTGTTTATGTCTCATCTTCCTCCTTCAATTTTAACAGTTCTTTGCGTATTTCATAATATGAGTTCATTATCTGATATATATTGTAAATATTTACTCCCAATTTGTATTTTGAATTTACATTTCTTTTTTAAAAATATTTTGGGTTATCGAGTTTGTTATTATTTTAATTTATCACTAAAAATATCTCATCTGTTTTTAGTGTCATAGTTAGAAAAATTTCCCTTACACTCAGGATTTTTAGGAATTCACTCCTATTTTGTACCTATATTTGTGTATCCTCATGTTTCACATTTGTATCTCAGATCTATTGGTAGTTACTTCTCATGTGTCATACCAGAAAGGAGGTCAAATTCACTAATATTACCTACAGAATTTTAAGCATAATATTCATGAGTAATATTGGCCTGTAACGTTTGTTCTGGTACTATTTTTATTTCATTAGGGTACAATTTTACACTGTTTCATGAAAAACAAATTGGAAGTAATGTTCATTTTTCAATTCTTTGGAACAATTTGTTTTTAGTGATACTATCTGATTTGAAAATGTTTTGTACAGTTATCTATGAAACCATTTAAACCTGGTGTGTGTGTGCATGTGTGTGTGTGTGTATTTTATAATTCCTTGATAAATATCTGCATTATTTCTGTGGAAGTTAGTGTTTTTTAAGTGTCATATTTCTACTGCAGTCAGTAGTAGTTAAATGAATTTTCCTAGAATATTATCCATTTCATATAGCTTTCGAGTTTGTTTACACAGATGTGAACATTGTTTTTAGCGCTTTTTTGTTGATTATTAATCATTATTTTCACTTGTTATTTATCTACTTTTGTGCTTTATTTCTTGTTATCCTTTATGAAATTATCTAATGGATTGTCTAATTTGCAGCTTTTTTTAAAAAAACAAGATTTTTGATTTACTGATTTGATGTACCTTTTTCTTTAATTTATTAATTTTTACTTTTACTTTGTTGTTTCCTTGTTTACTCTTTTTTTAAAATTTGAGATGGCAATTTAATTCCCTTCTTTAATTCTTTTGTTTTTAATCAATGTATGTGTATATGGCTCTGGAGTTTTCTCTGATCACCGCTTTAACTATATCTCATTTATCTTGGTATGTACTGCTTTATCATCAGTATTTAGGAAATTAATTTGTTTTTTCTCTGTATTTCCACTTTCATCCTAGTATTAAGTGCAAGTTTTTAAACTTCAAGATTATTCATCTTTTGTTTCTCAGTTTTATTTTCAACTTCTAGCCACTGCATTGTTGTAAAGACCCCAGCACTAGAATATTTTCAGTGTAAATTCTACCCAGAATTTAAAGAATTAATGCCAATCTTTCTAAAACTCTTCCCAAGAAATTGAAGAAGAGGGAATGAATACTCCCAAACTTATTTTATAAAGCCAGAATTACCCTGATACCAAAGCCAGATAAGGACACTACAAAAAAATAATACTACAGGCCAATATTATTGAAGAATATAGATGCAAAAAACTCTCAACAAAATATTAACTGACTGAAATCAACAGCACATGAAACTGAAAAGCTTATGCATAACAAAGGAAACAGTCAAAGATTGAAAGGTGTCTATAGAACAGGGGAAAATATTTTCATAGCATAAGTCTGATAAGGGGTTAAAATCCAAAATACAAACAAAATTCATTCAACTCAATAGCTAAAAACAAAACAAGACAAATTTTTAAAAAACTGATTAAAATTGGGCAAAGGACCTGAATAGACATTTCTCCAAAGCAGACCTACAAATGGCCAGCAAGTACATGATAGTGAAGAAAGGGTGAAGGATGTGAGGAAAAGGGGATCCTGTTACACTGCTGGTGGGTATGTAAGTTGGCATAGAGAGTATAGAAAATAGGATGGAAGTTTCCCCCAAATTAAAACTTTACCTACCATGTGACCCTGCAATTCTTCTGGATATTTATCCATAGGAATTAAAATCAGGATCTTTAAGAGGTAACTGCACTTTTATTTTCACTGCAGCATTATTCACAGTAGCCAAGACACATAAACAATCTGAATGTCTATCAATGAATGAATGGATCAAGAAAATGAAGTATGAACTTAAATGGAATGTTATTCAGCCCCCAAAAACAAAGAACATCTTGTCAGTTGTGATTATAGGCTTCGCAGTAAGTCAGTCTGAATCCAAAAGATTCACTGTAGCACAGAATCTAAGAAAAGCAGCACAATTTGTTTTATTTTGTTTTTTGGATGTTTTTTCTGTCTGTTTCTGTTTGTTTGTTTTTAGGAGGAGAGGAAAGATTTTCTGGAGCAGTTTTGAAAGACAAAAAGCATTGCTATTCTCTCCTCTCCACCACGCCTTCCCAGGTGCTCTTTTTGTTCTTTTTTCTGTTGGTTGTGGTGTGTCTCATTTAGTAACCAAAATCTGATGCACTACTAATATCAGCCTTCTCCTTTTTTTATCCAGACCTTTTGTCCAGGAGGATAGTACACAAGAATGACAAAATGTTTACATGAAAACATTTTTATATAAGTTAACCAGAAAAATTCATTATGTTTACAAATTCATTAGTATAAAACAGGATTTAAAAGATTTCAAAATGGGTTTACTTAACATCCCATGTTTCGTTGCTTCATAGCCATTCCAATCTTCCATTTTTTAATACTTCCTCTCTTTAGAGAGATGATATGTCTTCCACACCTTTGGCATCTTTTACTTGGATTCTCTTCATTTTCTCTTCTTTCTCTCTTCACCCATAACTTGCAGTGATGATGGATGTATCACTCATATCTCAATTGAAATTTGTTTTTTGTCTACTCACAGATGACTTAGATTTGTGATATTCTCTCTTCTAGAAAAGATAAGGCAAAGCATTTAATTGTGATGAAGTCCAACTTTATGATTATTTCTTTGTAGCTTGTGCTTTTGGTATCACACTTAAGAAGGCCTTGCGTAATCCAAGGTCATAAAGATTTTTTCCTTTTTTTTTTTTTACCAGTGTCTCATAGTTTTAGTTCTTATATTTATGCCTATGATCCACGGGGAGTTAATTTTGTGTATTGTATAGGGGAAAGGGTCCAACTTTACTCTTTTGCAGCAACGACTTACCTTAAGAAGAGTTTTATATTAGTTTGTTAAGTGACTTATAGTAAGAGTTATGCTTAACCAGCATAGCATGTCTCAAAATCAATGTCTAAGATTTTAATTATGAGTAATGAAACTGGAGTTTGTATTAAATGATAATTTCCACTGATATCAACTATTAAGTTTGGACAAAATATAAAAAGCAACTATTTGAAGACACTGGAAAGTAACTCAAATCTGGCAGAAACTAGATAGGAGTCAGCCCCTGAGAAAAGGGTTTATATAGTTTTTGTCTTAGGGAAACCCCTTATTTATACAGCATATAGTAACTAAAAGTCAAGGAGAAAATTGAATTCTTAAAGGCGTGTAGAACCAGAGGATGGAGTTTGGGGACTGCAAGAGGGACCAAAAGATGAGAAGAGAAATTCAATAAATGAGGGACCCTCAGTAATGGTAGTCTCAAATTTTGTTTATAACCTCTCAACTCTTTGGCTCTCCCATAAACTGCACATAAATGTGCAGTTGAGATTACTAGTGAAAGGTAAAAGCTGATAGGCTGAGATGTTGAGCAGTTTGAGCAAGGCAGACAGAATTTGGAACATAAGCCCAGCCACACTGAGTGCATGCTAGAACAAGAATCAGTTCCCTCCAGAGGAAGATAATGGAATCTATACTCTGTACAATGCTGTTATAAATATATTCAAAGACTTAAAGAACAATAGAGTCAAAATGAATAAAAAGATGAGAAATAGCAGAGAAGTGAAAAACATAAGAAAGAACCTAATGGAAATTCTAGACTGGCTACATGGCCAATTGAATAATGGTAAAAGTAAGTTAAAATCAAGATAGAGCAATGGAAATTATCTTGTCTGAAAAAGTGAAGAAGATTAAAAGCTATGAAGTGAGCCTAAGTGGACTTTGGAACAATATCAAGCAGTCTAACATAAGTGTAAATAGAGTCTCTGAATAAAAGGAAGGAGAATGGAGAAAAAAAATTGCTCAGTTAATGCATTAAAATCTCCCAAATTTGGTACAAATCAAATGACTTGCATATCCAAACAACTCAGTGAAATCCAAGCGGGGATATACATATATAAAGAAAACAACATCTAAGCATCTAATAGTCAAACTACTGACGACCAAAGATAAAGAGAATTCTGAAAAGGAGCAAGAGGAAAATAACTCATTACTTGTGTCACACAAATCATAAGAATGATGATTGATATCTCATTAGAAAAATATTGGGGGGTTCGGCTGCCTAAAAGATCCTGAAGCCCCAGGCCTGTCTCCTCCTGTCTCAGGATGGATGACAAGAAGCTCCTGGCCTATGCCATCATCTGGTTCCTGCACGACCAGCTCCGGGGGGGGGGGGGGGGGGGGCTCTCAACCGACACCCAGGAGAGCTTGGAAGTCACCATCCAGTGCCTGGAGACCGTTTTTGGGGTGATGGTGGAGGACAGCGACCTCATGCTCCCCCAGGCTCTCCTGGAAATATTTGAAGCGGCTGTGCAGGCAAGGAGATGCTGACGGATCTGAGAAGTCCCCAGCGAACCCTGCCTTCGGAGGGGGACTCGGCGGAGGCAGAATGTCTCAAAACCGAAGGAAACGCACAGATGAAGATAGGAAACTTTGAGGCCGCCATGCACTCCTACTGGAAAGCCATGGAGCTGAACCCCACCAACTCCGTCTGCGTCTGTCACAGAGCCGGGGCCCACAGCAAACTGGGGAAATATGCGGGGGTGCTGCAGGACTGCCAGCGGGCCATCTGCATAGACAGGTCCTACAGCGAGGCTTCCGGCAGGATGCGCCTGGCGCTGTCCAGCCTGAACAAGCACACGGTGGCCCATGGCCTGCTACAGGAAGGCCCTGGAGCTGGACCCCAACAGGAGACCTACACTTCCAGCCTCAAGGTGGTGGAGCTGCGGCTGAGAGAGGCGCCCAGCCCGAGGGGAGGCGTTGGCAGCTTCCACATCGCGGGCCTGCTCAACAACCCCAGCTTTATGAGTGGGGCATCAAGCCTCATGAACAACCCCCAAGTTCAACAGCTCACGTCTGGCATGATTTCCAGCGGCCACAACCTCTTGGGGACTCCCGGCACCAGCCCCTCTCAGAATGATCTGGCCAGCCTCATCCAGGCGGGCCGGCAGTTCGCTCAGCAGATGCAGCAGCAGAGCCCAGAGTTGACAGAACAGCTCCGAAGTCAGATCCGGAGTCGGACCCCCAGTGCCAGCAAGGACGACCAGCAGGAATGACCGCCCCGCTCTCCAGTGCCATCGGGTCCTCCCTGGCCCACTGGAAGCCTTCTCGCACTTTTCCGTCTCCTCCCATTGGCCCGCCCACGAGAGAAAAAGAAATTGGACCTGCATGTTAAGAGGGATTTTATTAGTTTCATGTTTTTGCCTCCACCCTCCCTTCCCTTTTTGTGCTCTGTCACGGCCCTCAGACCCTTCTGGAAACAGAGCCCCAAGCTGTGAGCGCAGACCAGCACCACCTCCCCCCAGCCGCTGAAACTCCACTCACTACAGTGTTTCCTAGAGGACCGCGGGGTGGGCGGGGTACTCTGGTGAGAAGCGCCCCTGCGGATGCCGGGCCCCCAGTCCCGCCCGCAGCCCCGCCCCCGCCATCTGTTCAGGGGCCGCCCAGCCCCCGGAAGCTGCTTTCTGAGCCCGCCTTGGCCGCCCCGGCCGCCCCCCGCTTGGACCAGCTCCCCGCCAGCCGGCCCGGCCCTCGGACCCGGGTTCTCGCATGAGGAGCTGCGGCTGCAGGTTCCCGGGGCCGGTCTCTCCCGGCGCCCCGTCTCCCTGCGCCCGGCGGGGCGAAGCGGGCGGCCTGGGCGGCGGGGCCGTGTCCCGGCCTCTCTTCGGGGCGCGCATGTGGCTGGACGCGGGGCTGCTCTCCACGCCCCCTTCCCAGGGCTCGCGATCGCCTCGGCGGGCCCTCCTCCCCAGGGGGCGGCTGCTGCAGGAGGGCCCCCCGCCTGGGCCTGAGATCGCCGGACAGCCCCCGTGGGCGTCCCGGCGGCCCGGGGCGGGGAGGGGCGGGGAGGAGAGGCCGGTGGGCGGCGGGGCAGCTGGAGGCGCCCTGGGCTGTGGGGCCGCTGCCAGGGGACCCCGCGCCGCGTGTGCAGCTGACTAGGAGGGGGTCGCCGCCAGTCCCCCGCGGTCTGGCACACGTCTGGGGACCCGTGTCCTAACTCCTGCGTGCTGGCCTTGGTGACAAGCGTAACGTGACGTGTGGGGAATACATAGACATCGTGACCTCAAAAAAAAAAAAAAAATAGGCCAAAAGGTAATAGAATGGCAACTTCAAAATGGTGGAAAAAAAAAAAAAGCTGTCACCATAATTTCATGTCTTCCAATAATATCTTTTATAAATAAAGGTGAAGTTGGTTGTTCTCAGATACGAGAAAATTTCACTGCCAGCAAAGATTTCTCTATAATAGATACTAAAGAAATTTAAAACAAAATTTTTTGGCCGTGCCATGTGGGATCTTAGTTCCCTGACCAGGGATGAAATCCAGGCACCCCACCCCGCCACCCCGCACTGGAAGCACATAGTCTTAACCACTGGACCACCAGGGAGGTCCCTAAAGGAAAGTTGTTAAGGTTAAAAGGCAAGGATATGAAATGGAAACTATGTCTTTAGAAGGGAATGAAGCACATCAGAAATGGTAAATATGTGACTGGTTAATTTCTTTAAAAGATATCTCAGTATTTAAAGCGAAAGTCATAACAGCCTATTGTGGGGTTTATAATGTATGTAGATGTAATAAATGTGACAGAACTATTATAATTGGGTATTTTAACAGGCATCTGTCAGTAATTGATATGTAAACAACATTCAGAAAAACACAGATGATTTGAACACTGACATTTATCACCTTGACCTAGTTGGCAATCATACTATACTCAACAGGAGCAGAACAATCCTGTGAGAGCACAGGTAATGTTCACTAAGGTCATAAAGTGCATCTAAAAACCCCTTCAAGATTTGCACCTTAACACAGTATGTTCCCTGATCACAACATAATTAAATCAGAAACCAACAACCATAATATATGTAGAGAAAAGCCCAAGTATATTAAAATTAAGCATCATATTTCTGAATATTTTTCGGGAAGAACTTACAAGGGCGAGTGGAAAGTATTTTGAACTTAATTATAATAAAATTACAAAGTAAAATTTTGTTATGCAACTAAAGCATTACTTAGAAATTTAATTTAGTGTTGTGATTAGAAAAGAAACAAGAAACATTATAGATAAATCAATGAAATAGAAAATACACAAAATACATTAAATTCATGTATTAGTCTGGGTTCTTTAGAGAAACAGACCAATAGGGATGTGTGTGTGTGTGCTGTATTTATTTTAAGGAACTGGCTCATATAATCGTGGCAAATGCAAAATCCAGCAGACTGGAGACCCAAGGAAGGGTTGATGTTGCACTTTGAGTCCAAAGTAGTCTGGTGTCAGAATTCTGTGTTCCTCAGGAGGTGTCAGTATTTTTCTGTTAAGGCCTTCAACTGACTGGATAAGGCAACCCACGTTATATAGGGTAGCCTGCTTTGCTCAAAATCTGTTGATTTAAATGTTACTCTCATCTAAAAACTACTTTCACAGCAAGATCTAGACTGGTGTTTGAGCACGTATCTAGGTCCTGTGGCCTAGCCAAGCTGCAAATTAACCATCACAATTAACTGAGTCAAAAATTGAATTTTGAGGCTGTGGTTAGAAAAGATCTCCTTATTTCCATGCTGTAGACAATTCATACTTACACACACAAATACCATGAAAACAATTGTTTCAGTTTGAATTGCATTTTTAGAGATTGCTATTTTAAGTTAATTTAATTTTAAATTATGTAAAATCATTTACATGATTTCAAAGTCAAAACTACAAAATATTCAGAAATGTCTAGCTTTTATTCCTGTCTCTTACCCAGCTTCCTTCTTCCTCAAGAAAACATTTTAATATTTTATCATTTAAAATACATGTGTTTATAACATATATATTTATAATTATATATACATATAAAGCCAATATGTGCATCTCTATTTTAACACAAAAATTAGCATACCAGAGACATTCTTCTTCACCTTACTGTTTTCACTTAACATGCCATATAGATTCCACCAGAACAGTATTCAGAGATATTTCCCACATTTTTATAGTTGCTTAATATTTCATCGCATATAATTGATGCAATCCTTACTGATTGTCATTTGGGTATTTTCTATTCTTTTTCTGTTAAAAGCAATACTTCAACAAGTAACCTGGTGCATTGGTTATTCTGTATTTTCTTCCATGTATTGTTAGGGTAGAATTAGGGTTGCTGGGTCAAAAGTTAGTAGCATGGCAATATTTGGAGATGTTATCTTGCCAAGATGTTACACTATTTTGTATCCTCATCAATGATGCATACGAGTGTCCCTTTTCTGTATAGTTTAACCAATAGGCTGTAATATTAAATATTGATGTCAGATATTTGATGTCATATAGGCCAAAAGTGATATTTCAGCTTGGTTTTACTCTGTATATATGTATTTTTTAAGCTCTTTATTGGAATATAATTGCTTTACACTGTTTTGCCAGTTTTTGAGTTACACCAACGTGAACCAGCTGTATCCATACATATATCCCCAAATCCCTTCCCTCCCACAACTCCCTCCCTCCCTATTCCAGCCCTCCAAACCATCACCCACCACGGAGTTGATCTCCCTGTGTTATTACTCTGTATATATCTTAACGTGGAAGACAACTTTTTTCATGTATTTGAGGTTTATTTTTATCTCCTTATATATGAACTGTAAATTCATATATTTTGCCAATTTTTCTATGTGTTTTCTTAAGAAGTTCTTTCATTTATTTAAAAAAATTTTTTTTCTTTCGATCTTTATTGGAGTATAATACCTTTACACTGTTGTGCCAGCTTCTGCTGTACAACAAAGCGAGTCAGCTGTATTTATACATATATCCCCATATCCCCTCCTTCTTGAGCCACCCTCCCACCCTCCCTATCGCACCCCTCTAGGTCTTCACCAATCAGAGCCTTGATCTCCCTGTGTTATGCAGTTGCTTCCCACTAGCTGTTTTACATTTGGTAGTGTATAAATGTCACTGCTACTCTCTCACTTTGTCCCAGCTTCTCCTATCCCTCTTCCCGTGTCCTCAAAGGAAGTTCTTTTAAAACTATAGCTCTGTTTTTTGTGATGTGAGTTGTAAATACTTTCCTCTAGAATCTCACGTATCTTTTTTACTTTTCTCACAGTTTTATCATGCATTTAAATATTAATTTTATGTAGTTAATATTAACAGTATGTATCATATTCATAGATTGTGAAGATATTAACTTATGTTTTCTTATAATAGTTGTATAGTTTAAAAATTATTTATTCTTTAATTTATGTAGAAATTGTCCTGGAACATGGCAGGAGGAATAGATGCAATATATCTTTCCCATATGGCTATCCAGTTATTCCACCATCACATTAATAGGTCCTTTCTCCCCTGACTTGAGATATTATCTCATATACTAATTTTCTTATGTGTTTTTAACTTATTTACGGAGTTTCTGTTCTCTTTTTTTCCCCTAAAGTAAACATAATTTTGACTGTCTTCTCATTTGATCTTCTTTCTCTATTACTTCCAGTCACACCTTAAAAACCATATTCCTTTCTCACTTAGAATATTTAATCTTCAGTTTTAGCCTGGTTCAGTGATTCTTTCTGGGGAGAGGAGTTATTTATCAGAATCACGTACCAAGCTTTCTGTCAACCTGTATTTCCCTCTACTTCTATCTTAAATCTTTGGCGTGTCTTCTCAGGATGGTGCAGTATACATACATGAAAACATGCCTGCACATGAGTACACACGCTTCCCCTCACAACAGCAATGCCCCCAAAGGTCATCTGTTGATATGGGAATGTGTCGTAGCCCTCAAGGATGCTGGGAGGAAGTGAAGGTTGAGAACTTTTGGTTTGCTCACATATAGGATTTATATGACAGTGATAATAGTACTTAATAGTTATTGAGTCCTGAAAATATGCCATAACGTGTGATATTTATCTGATTTATACCTGTTGTCTTATTATCCCTCATAATAATCATATAATTATGTCTCTTTTGGAAACTGAAGCTTAGGAAAGTTAAACAGTGTGTTCAAAGTCATGACTAGTAAGGGGCAGGTAGAGTTGAACCCATCTCTTTTTGACGTCAAAGCCTGTGCTTGTAAAAGCTAACCATAAAAACTAAGAATGGACTTGAGGACACGGGGTTGGGTGGGGCAGCGAAGGGGAAGCTAAGACGAAGTCAGAGAGTAGCATAGACATAGATACACTACCAACTGTAAAAATAGATAGCTAGTGGGAAGTTGCTGTATAACAAAGGGAGATCAACTCCATGATGGGTGATGCTTTAGAGGGCCAGGACAGGGAGGGCAGGAGGGAGTCATGGGAAGGAGGGGATATGGGGATATATGTATAAATACAGCTGATTCACTTTGGTGTACCGCAAAAACTGGTACAAGAGTGTAAAGCACTTATATTCCAATAAAAAGCTTAACAGCAACAACAAAAAAGCTGACATGGATGGATCCAAATGGTAACTGTGTGCCAACGTGTTGTTGAGAGACTTGAATTTCTCTAAATAGTTTTTACTGTGTATGGGCTGTTGTTGTATCCCACACATGACACAGGCCTACAGGACAAATGCTACGTGGGTGGCCGCGTGCTTCCTGCGGTTCTTGGTGATACTCTTATGGATTATGGGTTGTTACAATGATAGTCGTGAAACTGTTATAATGGGAGGAGTTTCTTTTTTAAACCTCCTGAAAGTTGACATATGCATCCTTATCATTCAGCATGTGTTGGAGGTGGGTGTGTGGCAATTGCTTTTGGATGTTTTTAGGGAACATGAGCCAAATAGAAACTTTTAAAAAATCCTAAGTCAACCTAGTTTCCATCCTTCCCTCTTCCACCCTCAGGACCATTCAGGAAGGCACAGGAGTGTACAAATATTAACACATTTATGCTTTTCATTGTTATGGGAATTCGTGAGATCATATTTTCAAAGTAAAATATTAACTTTGCATTTGTATTAAAAATATAACAACTGGGAGGTTGTTAAAGAATAAATTGAGGCTGTGTATGTGAATGTTCTTTGATAGCTGATAAAGAATATGAAACGGTGGGGAGGCCCAGTGGGTCGTGACACGCGCCGGGCGCCTAGGCTCCTCGCCCCGCCGCATCCTGGGCCTCCGCGCGCGGCTCCTCCTCCCGCCGGCGTGTCTGGTTCGGCGTGGACCCGGCGGCCGGTGCTGCCCCGCCGAGGTGGGCGCGAAGCCGCGAGTCCGGGCAGAGCCCAGGGCCCCGGAAGGAAGGAAGGGAGGGAGGGAGGGAGGGAGGGAGGAAGCAAAGAGGAAGGAGGGGTGCCTTGGCGTGAAGCCCGGGGTACGGGCGCCAGGACGTGAGGAAGCCTGAGATGCCGCGGCCGGACCGAGGGCGCTGACGAGCCGCTGGCCCGGCCGCATCATGCCCTTCCCGCCCGCGCCCGGCGCCCCGCAAGCCCGGCGCCCCCCGCAAGGCGGCGGCCCCCACCTCACCGCCGCGGCTGCGGAGAAGAAGAGGCGGCCCCCCCAGAGCCACCCCTCGGGCTGCTGTCCAGCTCCTGGCCCTCCGCCCCCCTGAAGTGGCCGCTGGCCCGGCCTCCCCGGGTGCCCCGCCCGCACCCCGGCCGGCCGACTCCGCAGACGGCATCGCGGGGACCGCGTAGGGCTCGGGGCCGGGTCGACGCCGCCCTGCGCTTCTCCCTGAGCCTCATGCCCGTGGCCGTCCTGGTCATCCAGCTGCGCCACCTGGAGAAGCAGCTGCAGGCGCGGCCCGGTCGGGCGGCCCCCGGCCGCCGCCCGCCCCTGCCCGGTGGCCTGCAGCGCCCTGACCGCGGCCCGCCGACCCGCGCCCGCTGCTGAAGCTGTCGTTTCTCAATGAGCGGCGCAAGTACGACGACGTGCAGTATGAGGAGGAGGCCGCGGCGGCCGACCAGGGCCCGGTGCGCCGGTGCACCGAGTGCCTCCGCGGCGTGGAGTCGGCGGCGGCCGCGCGCGACCGGGCGGGGCCCCGGGACGTGCAGCCGCACCTGAGCTCGCTGTGACCGCGCCCCGGAGACCCCGCCTCGCCGACGAGGATGCACCGCCCAGAGCCGAGGGGCCCACGCGGGACGCGGCCCGCCTGGTGCTCGCCCTGCCCCGCGCCCGGGCCTGCCCCCACGGCTGCGCCTTCTGCACCAACTGTTGACCTCTTCCGCGCTCGCGAGTGTCCGCGGGGCTCGTGGTGGGGGGTGAGCGGGGGTGGAGATGCCTGTCAGCCCCGCCCCTGAGGTTCGCGTAGGTCCCGAGCCCCTCTGCCTGGACCTGGGCCCTGTCTGCGGGTGTCGCCCTGCGGTTGCAGGGTGCTGGGTGCCCTAGTGCGAGCAGCGGGTGACAGTCAGGTGCTGGGGCGCCGGGAGGGTGGCCGTCTGGTGCAGAGCTGGACGCAGTGCTGCATGGACGACCTTGTTTCGCCTGAGTAGGAAAGACGTCCCGGGGACTTGGAAAGTCTGGGGACTCCAGTGAACTGAACTTCCCAGCGGGATGCTGGCGGGAAGTGACCACCAGGAAGGTCCGCCTGGCGAGTGGGCGCTGTGATGGGCGCTCTGTGGTCACAACACTGACTCATGGGGGCTTGCGAGCCCACGCACACACGTACACACACACTCACACGTGCTTCCCTTCACGCAATCTGAATGCTTTTCCCTAAGATCAGGAACAAGATGAGAATGTCCACTCTCACCGTTTCTACTCAGCATTGCTAGAGGTCCCAGCCAGGGCGATTAGGCAAGAAAAAGAAATAAAAGGCATTCAGATTGGAAAGAAAGAAGTGAAACTACTTCTATTTGACAGTGACAACATTTTGTATATAGAAAATCCTAAGAGATCCACCAAAAAACTACAAAACAATTCTATTTACAATATTTTAGAATAACTTTAAAAAGCAATTAATGCTCAGAAAGAAACTTAAGAGAAATGCCAAATAAACTCCGAAAGCTGGAAAACATCACTGTAAGAAATTAAATTAACAGAAAGACATCCCATAATCACAGATCAGAAGACTTAATATTAAGATGGCAATACTCCCCAAATGATCTACAGACTCAACACAATCCCTATCAAAATCCTAGTTGGCTCTCTGAAGAAACTAACAAGCTCCTTCTAAAATTCATATGGAAATTCAAGGGGCAGAGAATAGACAAAATGACCTGGAAAATGAGGAACAAAGTAAGAGTACTAGGTAGAGCAGGACCAGAGTTCTAATCCTACTCTCAAACCACTCAGAACATGTCCTCAGTCTGAAAACTCAAATATATAGTTAGGGCAAATAAAAACTCTGGGCTTGGGTTTACTCATGGGATTTTTCATATAAAGTTACCATTTGCTTTATCACTTTGTAAAAAAGCTGAGTTACAGACTACACACCAGGATCAGTGTTTCTAAATCGTGTATAAAGATTCATAGAGGCTCCTGTGACCTGGAATCAAGGAAAAGTCTCCATTGCTGGTTAAAATCTAAAACACTGTACTTTATGATGCTTCAAATATAGAGTAGTATCTCCCTCTGAAACCACAGTTCCACCTTGCAAAGTAGTACAGTGGCAGTCTTCCTTATTCTAACACAGTCTAATGAGAACTTACGGAGCTCAGGCTGAAGAAGAGTGCTTTCAGTATTTAAAACTCTATAGCAATTACTTTTCCAAGGAGTGACTGTACTTTCATCAATATCCTCTTGGGTAAAAATTTCTGGATCTTCTCCCATCATGTTGGCTGAATGTCTCTTTCCTATGTTGAATCAGTCAACTCCTTGGAACCGGCCTGAAAAGCCACAGCCGGGAAAACAACTTCGCTCCGCCGGGTCTAGGGAGGGAGGAGTCAGCCGTGGGGCGGATGCGCCATCAGCGCCCACTGTCCTTCCTGGGAGGTGAGGATCCCAGCCCCGCAAAGGGCTACAGACCCCCAAGCCCCAAAGGTGACAGAGGAGGCGCCAGCTGCCACCGCCCAGCGCGACCAAGGCCGTCAGCCCCGCCCCCACCCGCAGGGGCGACCCCTGACCTCCCCCGCCCCCGCGGAGACCGAGGCGCTACCGCTGGAGCTGCCTTTCCCCTATAGCGGAGCAGGGGGAAGCCCCCGCATCTCCCCCGCTCTGGAGGTCTGAGGTCCCCGAGCCACCGCCTCCGTATACCAGGCAGCCGCAGCTCTCTGGGGCTTGGAGTCCTTTAGGGGGCCATTATGTGCTTCAGCGGTGGAGCCGGGACTACGACTCCCACAATGCCCCGCGCCTGCCCCGCCCCAAGCCCCGCCCCCTCACTGGTGGGTTCCCAACCGCCCCAGACTACATTTCCAGGCGGCCCTGGCGGCTCTCTTGCTCTCCCGCCTTCCCTCCCGAGACCACTGCCGAACTGGGCGTCAGCTCGCGGAGGGGTTCGGGTGTCTGCCTGGCGCCGCCCCGCCAGCAGCGACTTTCGCACCTCTGCACTCGCGCTGGAGGCAGGAGCTGCATGGATCACTGGCTCGACTGTGGAGTCGCGGTGCGCGACACACCGAGCCCCCGTCACCCCCGGTCCGGGCGACCCCTTCCGGGTCAGCCCTCGTCCTGAGCCGCCCTGGGCCCCCAACGGTCGGCGCCCGCACCCCGGCTCCTGCACTCCCGCGGTGGCCGCCCCCCACCCTGAACACGGACTCCGCCTCCTCCGCCGCTTTCCACCCGGAGGTGAGTGAGAGCTGCGCCCCATAGCCCCCGACGGCCCCACACCGACCCTGCGCCTCCGGAGCCGGAGCCCCGCCAGCCGAGCACCGCCCTGTCCCCCCGCAGTTCCTCGTCGCCCCCTGGCGTCCAGCCACGCCGCCGCTCGGCCCGCGCCGGGTCCTCCCCGCCCGCTTTCCACTCCAGGTCCCTCCCGTGGGTGTCCGCGTCCTCCCGGCGCCCCTGCCCCCAGGTCGCCGCACCCACCCTCCCCTACGTCGCGTAGCCCGGGGTTCTGTCTGCGGCCCCGGCCCCTCCCCGCCGGCCTGGCTACCCCTTCCCGGGACCTGGTCCGCGCCGTCTCCGCCCCGCACCCCCGCTTCTCGGAGGAACCCCCCATCCCCTCCCGTAGGGGCTCGTGCCCCCTCGGACGGGGACTCTGCTCTGCACGCCCCCGGCTTCCCCCCTAATCCCCGCAGGCCGCGCCCTGATTCCCGCTCGGCTCCCGCGGCCTCCGGCTGGGGTGGGGAGGCTCCTCCTTCGGAGTCCCCACCCCTAAGGTGGCCCGAGCCCTGCTCCCACCCCTGGTGCTCCCGATCCCCCTCCGGGGCCCCTTCCCCCAGGTCGACTCGCCCCGCCGCCGCTCCCCCTCCTTCGGGGGATCGGCCCTAGGTTCTCCCCGCCACCTCCCACCCCCGGCGCCCCCGCCGCGGTCCCCTCCCCCTCTCCCTCCCGAGGCCCGCAGAGTCCGGGGTGCGGGTCCAGCCGGGGGCGGGGGGTGGGGGGGAGGGGGGCGAGCTCCTCCGCCGCGCTGCCGCCTCGGGGGCTCGCGGGGCCTGCCGGTCCCAGACACCGAATCCCGCCCGGCTCCTCGCCCGCCTTCCCCGCGGGACAGGCTCCGCATCTGCCGCCGCTGCGTGTCGGCGGCGGGCGGCGTCCGCCGGAGGGCGGGGAGGGGGCTGCACCTTCTGCGGCTTTTTCTAAGGGCGGTGGGGGCGGCGCGGGTCCCGGTTTCCAGGGCACCACCGCCTTCCAGTGTGCGCGCCGGCTGCCAACCCATTTCTGCACATTCCCCGTGGAAAGAAAAGTTCTCCCCGGGAGTTTGAGGGCTGGGGCCCTCCCTCTAATACTCTCTTAAAGCAAATGTCATTCTTTCTAAGTGTCCACAGTTTTCCTATTCCGGTATTTAGGTCAATTCCAATACTCTCTTCAGCCATGTGTTTTTAAGTTGACTGCCCCCTTGAAATTAGAATGAAAAGCTTTTTAGGGTTATAAGTCAGCATGATACAAGAAGATTTTGGTTATCATTTCCCTACCCTATTAGCTGCTTTCCTTAGTTGGCGCTTTTCCAAAAAAAAGCAGAGTACTTCAAATCACCCTTTCACTTTTTCTGTACTTTATTTTCTTCTTTTATGCACATGTAATAAGCACAATGAAATAAGTTGTGTATGTAACTGACCTTGTCTACTGGCATAGCTGTTGTTTCCCAGGAGAATGGAGTCCTATCCTTTGGACCAAGAGAGAGTTCTTTACCCTCATAAATTTTTCTTGCCAGATTCCCAGTTTGATGCTTCTGGAATGCTTAAAATTTAATGTAGCCTGGCTGAGAGTTTAATAAATTTCAAAGTGCTGTCCCTCTGATGAGTCACAAAGATGGAAACATACAGTGTTAGAAAATACTGACTGGGTCAACCTCTTGCGATAATCTACGAAGATGTTCTGCATGCCAGGTCAAGAGAAATATATTAAAAAGAGGCAAGTATTTGGACACTTGGTCTGTATTCCGGTTCAAAAGTGTTATTATCATTTAGCTAATGCTTTTGGAGGCAGCCATAGTGCTGTTCTTTTCACTCCAAAATGTCTTTCTCCAGTGTGCTTTGTAAATACCATCGGGGACTGCACCTCACAGAAAATAGATATGAAGAGAATGAGGTACGTGCCGCAGTTGGAACAGAAAGTAAGGTGAGGGTGGTGTGAGATGTGGCTGAAGAATGGGGAGTTTAAGAAGGATTGCCAAGAAAGAAAGAGCAGTATGGAAAAGTGTATCAGGGATTTCCCTGGTTGCCTAGTGGTTAGGATTCCAGGCTTTCACTTTCACTGCCAGAGCTTGGGTTCAATCCCTGGTCAGGCAACCGAGATCCCACAAGCCTCATGGCACCGCCAAAAAAAAAAAAAAAAAGTCTATCAGATAATAAAATACAAAATAGTCACTGCAGGAAAAAGAAGATCAGTCGTGTTGGAGGGATATCTGTAGGAGATTTCTTGGAAGTATAAGAGAAGGTCAAATAAATGAGATGTATGTTAGAGAAAGTCATAGATCAATAAGGAAATAATAGGAGCAGAGAAAGGGAACTCTAGTTTAAGAATTATAGATATTCTCGCAACAAGAGCAGTGATTAAAATTATAACATGAGAATAATATGCAGCACTGCAAGTAAAGACCGTGAATCTTGCAGTCAAAAGGCCAACTATTTTTTCAGTCAAAATCAGTGAAACTAAACACATAACTAGGTCCACCCTGGCTACAATTTTTATTTCAAATACTGAAAACAAAACAAGATAAGCTTCCAGGCAGAAAAAATAAAGACATGTACAAAAGAATAAAAATCAGACTTCTGCGAGTCTAAGTGTGAAGCTTGTCTACAGTTTTGAGGAAAAAGGGTCCTGAAAAAAATTATATATCTTCTTCATTGCCTTTCCTATTTGAGGTATGATGTTCAGTAATATGGGAGACATTTACCCGTGTTGAAAAAGCAACCAATCGAATAATACTTAGCCAACCAAGAGTTAAAAATGCACCCATGAAGAAGTCATGAGATAAAAGGAATGGCATTTTTTATCCATTTCTCGGTATTTATCCTAAACGTGAACAAAAATGAAAGGAGTCAGTCTCAAAAAACTACACAGTGTATGATCCCATTTACATGACGTTTTGCAAAAGGTGAAATTAAAGGGGCAGAAAACAGCTCCGTGGTTGCCAGGGACTGCTGGTGGAGAGAAGTGGGCTGCAGGGGAGCAATCTGAGGGCATTTACTGGGCAATGGAGCTGTGTCACATGTTGAGTGTGGTCATGCTTACACAACTGTATGGGTTTGTCAAAGCCCATGAAATCGTACACCCCCCCCAAAGTGAATTTTACTGTGTGTAAGTTTTAAAAGGAGGGAAAAAGAAGAGGCAGCGTAAGTACCCACAAAAGGTAATGTCTGCACAACAATGTGAATACACTCATGATCCTGAATAGTGTACTTAAAAATGGTTAGGGTGGTAAATTTTATGTGATGTGTATTTTACCATAATTTAAAACATTCAAAGTCAAAACTACAAGAAACATAATGTCTGTATCATGGGCTGTTATGTAGTCATTAAACAATTTTTTCCAAGGAATTATTAATAAAATGGGAAAATGCTTATTAGATTCAAATGAATACACAGTTGAATTGACTGTATGATTTCACATCTGTAAATAAAGCAGGGCAGAAACACTGAAGATGAAATGCCAGAATGTTAAGGGTAAAGGTCTGATGATGGGACTGTTTTTTTACTGGGGTATAGTTGTTTTACAATGTTGTGTTAGTTTCTGCTGTACAGCGAAGTGGAGTTCCTTGTGCTGTACAGCAGGTTCTCATTACTTTTCTAGTTTATACGTATTAGTGAATATATGTCAGCCTCAATCTCCTGAATCATCCCACCACCCCACTTCCCCCCTTGGTGTCCATACGTTTGTTCCCTACATTTGTGTCTCTGTTTCTGCCTTGAAAACCACTTAATCTGTACCATTTTTCTAGATTCCATGTATATGCGTTAGTATGTGATATTTCTTTTTCTCTTTCTGACTTACTTCACTCTGTATGACAAGCTCTAGGTCCATCCATGTCTCTACGTAGGACCCAATTGTGTTCCTTTTTATGGCTGAGTAATATGCCATTGTATATGTGTACCACATCTTCTTTATCCATTCGTCTGTCGATGGACATATAGGTTGCCAAGAGGCACATGAAAAGATGCTCACCATGACTAATTATTGATGATGGGATTTTTAATGATTGCTTTTCCTCTTTTATACTTCTTGGCACATTATTAGTTTTCACGTACTCTTTTTGCAGTTAATAAAAATAGAATCGTCAGACAGTATGTGCAGTGAGTTGTATATTATTCAAAAGACTTGTTCAATCATTTCATATAGTCTCATATTTAAATCACACCAGCAAAAGATGATCTCTCTGGGTCCACTTTCTAAAAGTTCTGTTCTTCCAGGACTAACTATTCTAAAACAAATGGCATAGTCATGATTGACTTTTAATTCAAGATGACGAGTTACACCTGTGTTTAGCTTTGTTGCTCCAAATCTGCCATTGAAGTGGCAGGGGATGCATAAAGGGTAAACACATAGCTCCATAGGAAAATTGGGAAAGATGCCATTTACAGAGGAGTTAACTTTAAGGAGTTAATGTAAAATGTAGAGCAGCAAGCACAGCACAGAGGAAAGGACCTGCCAGATGGAATTGCAAACATCGGAAAGGAAAGTTTGCCTGGAAGATGAGTGGAGGCAGGGTCCCAGAGCAAGTGGTTGGAGGGAAGGAAGTGTGTGTGGTGGTCATCCCTGGAGGGTTCTCAAGCTTATACCCATCTACCTATATGACTTCACACCCTATGGGATTGGTATCCTAACAAACATTCCCTGAAACCAGTTTCCCAGCTGGTTCTTTAAGAAGATTAACAAAATTGATAAACCATTAGCCAGACTCATCAAGAAAAAAAGGGAGCAGATGCAAATCAACAGAATTAGAAATGAAAAAGGAGAAGTAACAACGGACACCACAGAAATACAAAAGATCATGAGAGACTACTACAAGCAACTATATGCCAATAAATTGGATAACCTGGAAGAAATGGATACATTCTTAGAAAAATACAATCTTCCAAGACTGAACCAGGAAGAAATAGAAACTATGAACAGACCAATCACAAGTACGGAAATTGAGGCAGTGATTAAAAATCTCCCAACACACAAAAGCCCAGGACCAGACGGATTCACGGGCAAATTCTATCAAACATTTAGAGAAGAGCTAACACCTATCCTTCTCAAACTCTTCCAAAATATTGCAGAAGGCGGAACACTCCCAAACTCATTCTATGAGGCCACCATCACCCTGATACCAAAACCAGGCAAAGATGTCACAAAAAAAGAAAACTACAGACCAATATCACTGATGAATATAGATGCAAAAATCCTCAACAAAATACTAGCTAACAGAATCCAACAGCACATTAAAAAAATCATATACCATGATCAAGTGGGGTTTATCCCTGGGATGCAAGGATTCTTCAATATACGCAAATCAGTCAATGTGATACATCATATCAACAAATTGAAGGATCAAAACCATATGATCATCTCAATAGATGCAGAAGAAGCTTCAGACAAAGTTCAACATCCATTTATGATAAAAGCTCCCCAGACAATGGGCATAGAAGGAAATTACCTCAACATAATAAAAGCCATATATGAGAAACCAAAAGCCAACATCGTTCTCAATGGTGAAAAACTGAAAGAATTCCCTCTAAGAACAGGAACAAGACAAGGGTGTCCACTCTCACCATTATTATTCAACATAGTTTTGGACGTTTTAGCCACAGCAGTCAGAGAAGAAAAAGAAATAAAAGGAATCCAAATTGGAAAAGAAGTAAAATTGTCACTCTTTGCCAATGACATGATATTATATATAGAAAACCCTAAAGACTCTACCAGAAAACTGCTAGCACTAATTGATGAGTTTAGTAAAGTAGCAGGATACAAAATTAATGCACAGAAATCTCTTGCATTCCTATACACTAACAACAGAAGAGCAGAAAGAGAAATTAAGGAAACTCTTCCATTTACCATTGCAACAAAAAGAATGAAATACCTAGGAATAAAGCTGCCTAAGGAGGCAAAAGATCTGTATGCAGAAAACTTTAAGACACTGATGAAAGAAATCAAAGACGACACAAACAGATGGAGGGATATACCATGTTCTTGGATTGGAAGAATCAACATAGTGAAAATGACTGTACTACCCAAAGCAATTTACAGATTCATTGCAATCCCAATGAAATTACCAATGTCATTTTTCACTGAACTAGAGCAAGAAACCTTACGATTTGTATGGAAACGCAAAAGACCCCGAATAGCCAAAGCAATCTTGAGAAGGAAAAATGGAGTTGGAGGAATCAGGCTTCCTGACTTCAAACTATACTACAAGGCCATAGTGATCAAGACAGTATGGTACTGGCACAAAAATAGAAAGGAAGATCAATGGAATAGAATAGAGAACTCAGAAGTAAGCCCAAAGACATATGGGCACCTTCTCTTTGACAAAGGAGGCACGAATGTACAATGGAAAAAAGACAGCCTCTTCAATAAGTGGTGCTGGGAAAATTGGACAGCTACATGTAAAAGAATGAAATTAGTACACTTCCTAACACCATACACAAAAATAAACTCCAAATGGATTAAAGACCTACATGTAAGGCCAGACAGCATAAAACTCCTAGAGGAAAACATAGGCAGAACACTCCATGACATCCATCAAAGCAAGATCCTTTTTGACCCACCTCCTAGAATCATGGAAATAAAATCAAGAATAAACAAATGGGCCCTCATGAAACTTAGAAGCTTTTGCACAGTGAAAGAAACCATGAACAAGACTAGAAGGCAACCCTCAGAATGGGAAAAAATAGTTGCCTACGAAACAACGGACAAAGGATTGACACTCCAAAATATACAAGCAGCTCATGCAGCTTAATACCAAAAAAGCAAATAACCAATCCAGAAATGGGCGGGAGACCTAAATAGACATTTCTCCAAAGAAGACATACAGATGGGCAACAAACACATGAAAAGATGCTCAACATCACTAATCATCAGAGAAATGCAAGTCAAAGCCACAATGAGGTATCACCTCACACCAATCAGAATGGCCATCATCACAAAATCTGGAAACAACAAATGTTGGAGAGGGTGTGGAGAAAAGGGAACTCTCCTGCACTGTTGGTGGGACTGTAAGTTGGTACAGCCACTATGGAAAACAATTTGGAGGTTCCTTAAAAAACTACAAATAGAACTACCATATGATCCAGTAACCCCACTACTGGGCATATACCCAAAGAAAACCATAATCCCCAAAGAAATATGTACCATAATGTTTATTGCAGCACTGTTTACAATAGCCAGGATATGGAAGCAACCTAAATGCCCATCAACAAATGAATGGATACAGAAGATGTGGCATATATATGCAATGGAATATTACTCAGCAATAAAAAAGGGATGAGATGGAGCTATATGTAATGAGGTGGATAGACCTAGAGTCTGTCATACAGAGTGAAGTAAGTCAGAAAGAGAAAGACAAATATTGTATGCTAACTCACATATACGGAATCTAAAAATGGTACTGATGAACTCAGTGACAAGACAAGAACAAGGACACAGATGCAGAGAATGGACTGGAGAACTCGAGGTTTGGGGGGGCAGGGGGTGAAGGGGAAGCTGAGACGAAGCGAGAGAGTAGCACAGACATACTACCAACTGTAAAATAGATAGTCAGTGGGAAGTTGTTGTATAACAAAGGGAGTCCAACTCGAGGATGGAAGATGCCTTAGAGGACTGGGACGGGGAGGGTGGGGGGGGGGAGTCAAAGGAGGGAGGGAATACGGGAATATGTGTATAAAAACAGATGATTGAACTTGGTGTACCTCCCAAAAAATAATAAATTAAAAAAAAAATTCTGAAGTAGGAACTTTCTAGGTGGCGCAGTGGCTAAGAATCCAGCCGCCATTGCAGGGGACACGGGTTCCATCCCTGCTGCAGGATGATCCCACATGCCGCGGAGCAACTAAGCCCATGTGCCACAACTGTTGAGCCTGTGCTTTAGAGCCCATGAGCCGCAACTGTTGAGCCCATGTGCTGCAGCTAGTGGAGCCCACGTGCCGCAGCTAGTGAAGCCCACGTGCGTAGAGCTGACACACCGCAACAAATAGTAGCCCCTGCTCACCGCAACTAGACAAAGCCCATGTGCAGCAACAAAGACCCAACGCAGCCAATAAGTAAATACATAAATACATAAGTAAATTTTAAAAAAATTATGAAATAAATGTCAGTGCTCAGGGAGGTATTGGATTGCCCAAGATCTTGCAAGGCTCTAAACCCGCTTCAAAACAAGCCCATCCTAGCTTGTAAACCCACACCCTTCCTGGATGACCAGATAAAGGGTGCTTCTCATTCTCATGACATGCAAAGTGCTTAGGGACACAAATGTGTGAGGACAGAGCTTGGCCCAGGAACAGTGCTTCTATAATTTAATGGTAGAATTACTCCCCTTGTAGAAAGTTGCATGAACACAAGTTACTCATTGATTGAATCTCAACCATGCAAATGTGTGTCCAAAATCAGTCACTCTCAAGTTATTCCACATGTACTTGTAAATATTAACATAATGGCCTGTGTAACTGGGTTCACGGTTGTCCATCTGCTGAGACTAAAGGTGAGGAAGGTATAGCACAGTGTTCAGACTCTGCTGTCAGATGCCCTGGGTTTTATTTTATTTTTGTTTTATTTTTCCCATATGTTGCGTGAAACTGCCTTCTTGAAATAACCCCAGGAACTCTTTGTCAAATCCAGTAGTCTTTCCAGTTCTTACTGTTTTATTCCTTTCTGTAATTTGCCCAGTTCTAGCTGCTTTTGCTTTCTTTTTCCTCTCTTCCTGGTTATTTTCCTCCTCTTGCCTTCTTTACTCTGGACATTCCCTCCATGTACTTCTCAAACTTTTGCTATTTACTCCTTTTATCCTTAGCTTATTTTTGCTCAAGTCTCCAACATTGCAGGTAACTTTTGTACAGTTACTTATTCAGAACTGCAACAGACTCTTTTATTATACTCCAAATAGCTACCACAATTTTGAGTTGGGGGTTTGCCATAGCTTCAGCTTTCCTGTTCAAAACCAATGTAATGTTTGTTTCTCCTCTCCAATCAGAGAGACTCAGTTATATGACATTGTTACTCAAAAGGTTTCTCTTCATCTAGATGCCTCTTTCTTTCCATTCCCTGTGCCATCCCTTTCATCTCTTGCTGGAATTAATACAGTAACCACTTTACAGGTCTGCTTGTCTTCAGTCTCTCCTCACTCCACTCCCATAACATATGGCCACTTGATTAAACTTTCAAAAACATTGGTTTTATTAAAGTATGCCTCCGTACACAAACATGCCCTCAGGGTAAACTGTGAACTCTTTAAGCGTGGCTTTCAAAATCCTTCTTTATCTAACTCTCCCCTCCCTCCTGATAGGCCCCCTCCTCCCACCATCTTTAGCTAATCACTGTTACATGCAAACATTCTGTGGCCATTTTATGCTTATTTTGCTTTCAGTATCTTTGTTTGGTTCTGCAGATGATTTCTTTGATAACTGCTCCATACACTACTGTATCACTGCCTGTCATCGAATAATTTTAAATTATACTTTCTCAAGATTAAGAAATAAATTGTGATGAAGCCATAAAATGGACTTCTATGAAGATAAATGGATTATTTAGTAATAGAGGAAAATGGTCATAGTTCATTGGTTTTTGTCATAAAATGTAAAAAATAATGTATACACACACACACAATTATTATACTACATAGAGTAATATATATAGCTGTAGTTTAGATACCTAAATATTTGTAGAGCTTTCCTTTTAATATTGGGATGATGAGTGACTAATTTCACTTTTTATGCTTTTCTGTAATTTCAGAGTTTCCAGCAAAAAATGCTAGTATACTCATATAATGATAAAAATGTGCTGGATTAATAAAAACATTAAAAGTGTACATGTTACATTTCTTTAGCTCTATTGAAATATTTCTATCTTATGTTTTTTTTTTTTTTTTTTGGCACATGGGCTTAGTTGCTCCATGGCATGTGGGATCTTCCTGGAGCTAGGATCGAACCCGTGACCTCTGCATTGGCAGGCGGATTCTTAACCACTGCACCACCTAGGAAGCCCTGAAATATTTCTATCTTATATAAAATGTATTTTTGAAAGCATTTATAATTTCATCTTTATTACTCATTCTATTTATTTTAAATTCTCTTAATATACATGTTATTAATGAATCCTAGCCTTGTGGTCTCCATCCTGAGCTTTGGTCCTGGTGTTATAGTAAAAATGTGGCTTTGAGGTAGTTATTAGGTGGAATATGAGGGAAGGTCTTCTGCCCTCTGGTATAAACACTCCAGGCTATTATACTGACATTCTTGAGAAAGCACTCCTTACAATTTTTCTGCAGATGGTTTCCAGGTCTCTTAATACTAATCCTTGAATTGATCATCAAATGTCTAGTTACAAAAAGAAGGAATCAAAAGCTAATTTTTTCGTTCAGTGCTTACTTTGATACTCGTAATGAAAAAGCCTGTCGTTACACCTTCATTAGATCTTTATAAATCTACATTTTGTTTAATATAAAGAGCAACTGGAAAAGTAGGCGTAAAGGGTTTGCACAGTTGAGTCATACAAGCACATTTTCATTATCCACATTGTCCCAGTATACATGATTTAGCTCAAAAGGAGTCAGCAAGGAGGAGAAAGACAAGATGCAGCCTCTGAATCAATGAACTAAAAGACAAATGTTGAATACATATTACTTATTCAGCTTAGGATATTTCCCCGCTACTGATTCTAAGAGGAACACTTTTCGTGCTATTTAGTTTCTTTGAGAACACTGTTGAGTCCCTTTACAGTCCTACGATAACATATAAAAGTGTCAGTCTCATCCCGAGTTATACTATTTTCCAAAGTACATTCTTGATAACTGCAAAATCTGTATTTCTATCCCCTCTTTCTCCTTCATGCTGAGAGCCATATTTTAAAGTACCCGGATGTACCAAAGCCACCTCAGATTTGATAAAATCCATTGATTGTCTTAGGGAGAAATGGGAGAGATCATGTTTGAGGATGAGGTTGAAGCTTTAAGTTTGGGGAAGCAGACAATTCTGACCTCATTTCATGGAGACAGAAAACAGAAAAAGGCATAAAATTTGGGGGGAAGGTAACAAGTTCAGTTTAGTTTTTTTGCCCTGGGTTTTAAAGCAATATACTAGTTGTGTAATGTTGGAAAGTCGTATACCCTCAGTAACACTCAGATACCTCATTTGTAAACTAGAGATAAAAGCTATCAAAAGGTTTGCTGTGAAGATTAAATGAAATAATGTGTATAACATGCTTGGCATAATGTCAGGTACGTGGTAAGCATTCAATAAATATCAACTATTATGAATAGTTCACTATTAACTTTATAAAAAGCATATAATCAGCATGAAAGGATCTCAGAGAATTCAGCTGCTCATCAGATAATTTATTCCCCTCTCCAGTTCCTGCCACAAGTTCTCCTACCTAGCCCATGGTTGAACTTTTCTTGTTGGATAACTCTGACTTTAAAAACTTTCTCACATTGAGCTAAACGATGCCTAAACCTGTAGCTTTCGCCATTTGAAAATACACAGAGCCCTTTCTTCATCACAGCACTTTGTGAATTTGAAAATATCTCTGATCATAGGCTTTTCCTTCAACTTCCTTGGAACTTTTCCTACCTCTCCCTGAAACTTTCATTTGATCTTTTTCCTTCCCTTCAGCACGACCATTTTGGAAAGATTGGTCTCTAGATGTGGTTTCAGCTTCCTCCAGTTTTATATTCCCTTCAACACCTTGGATACGAAATCTGATCCGGTAATTTCCCAAACGAAAGCAGCACAGGGGGTCAGGCTGGGAGTCAAAACAAAATGAGAAAGAGAGAGAGATGATTAAAGGGGCTCTTTCGTTGAGCCCTTTGAGTGTTCTAATCATTGTACTAAGAGTTTTGCATGTGTTTTCTCATTTCACTCTTAATAGACCCAATGTGATGTATGTACGATTGCCTCTATCGTACTCTTGCGGAAGATGAGTCTCCTAGAGTTGGCGTTGTTCCACGTCTTGCAGCTTGGAAGGGGTGGTAGGACAGGGCAGGTTGTGTAAGTGAGCTGTTTGCCTCCAAGGTCTCTGCACTTCCACACCAGGCGTATACATACAAATAAAGTTGAATGTGTATGGGGAGGTAGGGATACACCAGCTCATCAGTTAATATTATTGGGCGCATATCATGTAAAAGACATACTTGTAAAATGAAAAGAAATACAAGACATAGCACTTTCTCTCATATAAGGAAGGTCACAGTCCAGCAAATAGCCAAACACAACTCACAAAAGTAATAATTCAAAAGAGACTGAAGGATATCAGTATAAGCATATCCTATGAATTCACTCTCATTAATTTGTTTCTTATGTTTTAAAAATTGTTTATAAAAGTTTTTTTTGAAGATTATATATATACATATTACATATGTATGCATATATAATGACACAAAGGTAGAGATATGTAGGTCTGGGTATAGATAATAATAAACAGACAGAGATACAAAGATACAAATGCAGATAACAGAATACAGAGAAATGTGGATACATCATTGATGTTAAGATACAGGTATAGCCTGAGATTAAAAACAGAAAAAAAGAAATTAAAATAAAACTATGGACCAGAAGGGTATACATCAATTTCAAAATAGTGGTCATTTAGGGGAAGAAATGAGAGCCTAGGACTAGGGTAGGGATAGAAAGAGAGGGAAGGGGTTGGGAAAGAGGAGAGAGGAAATATATCTGTAATGGTCATTTATTTTATGTACATCAAATACCTGAATAAAAATATAAATACAAAACTAAGAGTGGGAGCCTCAAGGGGCAGCCTCAAGTCTTCCTTTTTGAATTATTTAGGCTTTGGATGAAAATCATGTAAATAACATGGTACTGTCAAGCTTTATATATTGTTGTATATTTTAAAGACTAGATTCTCCTAAAGAGAGCCTCTTCATGCTTTTAGGAAGGATCACACCATGAATATGGTTTCTGACATACAGAAGGACATCCCTGTATCTCTCCCCACCCCTGACTGCCATGCTTCTGTTTGCAGGCAGTGGGCTGCGACCGGCGCCTGGGGAGCAATGCCAAGGAAGACAGCTGTGGTGTCTGTGCTGGTGATGGCGCCACCTGCAGGCTGGGGCGGGGACACTCACAGTCACAGGCTTCTCCTGAAAACAGTAGGTTTTAAACCCGATTCGTCACCCTAAAACAACGTGCTGTAGACTGGCCGATACTAGAATAACATTTTCCTACTGCTAAGCTTTTTAGTTGGAAAGAACGTTTGACCCGTGTTCTAACAGACAAATGTCTTCCCCAAAGTGTAGTATGTCAAAGTTTTACTCCCATTACCTCTTCTAAGACTACCTGCTTTTTGAACATTTGCCAGTACAGAGTGCGACTTTTTTTTTTTATTTGCTTATTTTTTAAGGTAAACTATGAGTCTGTCTTCCTTCCTTCCTTCCTTCCTTTCTTTCTTTCTTTCTTTCTTTTCCCCCTTTTTGATTGCTAACAAGGTAGAAAATATCGTCATGCATTTATTGTCCGTTGATACTTCTTCATCTTTCAATTAGCTGTTGAAGTCATTTACTCATTTTCCTGTTTGAATGATCTTTTCCTCACTTGTATGATGAATATATTCTATTTGTTTGTCTGCTGTACGTATTTGCAATGTTCTTCCCATTTGGTCATTTGACTTTCAATATTGTTTGCACTTGTGGAATCAGTAGTTTCTAAGTTTTACATATTCAGAATTTTCCATCTTTTAAGTTCAATAATATCTGCTTAAATTTTTTTTTAAAGTTGCAGGGGTCAGTCACCTTTTTCTGTAAAGGGCCAGATAGTAAATATTTTAGGGCTTTTCAGCCCACATGGTTTCTGCCTCAACTGCTCAACACTGTGCTGTTGCAGGGCAAAAGCAGCCACAGACAACCTGTGAACCAGTGGGCAGAGCTGTGTTCCAATACAACTTGATTTACAAAAACTAGCCTGCAGGCTGAATTTGACTCTCAGGTTGTAGTTTGCTGACCCTTGCCTTAAAGGGAAAAAAGTACACATGTGCGCCTTCTGCCAGTGCTTTTTTTTATGTGTTCCTGCTCTGAAATCTTTCATTCCTTTGAATTTATTTGGGTGGAGTTTATGAAATAGGGATTTTACTTATTCTCCCCAAATGGGGAGAACTTTACAGGAGCGGTGGAGGGTGGGGAGGATTTTCCAGGCAGAGGAAACACAAAGTTTATGGCATGACTCTAGAGGGAAGCCTGGACTTCCTTGAGGAACTACTAGGATTGCACATTGGATAGGATGGGAGGTAAGACAGAGTGGCATTCAGAAGGCCAAAGTAAAGGCCTTCATGTTGTGCTTCCCATTTCAGGTGAAGTGGAGTCACTAAAGCAGTTTAGGCAGTGGAGTGACATGGTTAGATTTGTATTTTAATGAAATAATTCTGGCGGCATGTGGAGGTGAGCCTGGAAGCAAGGAGTCCAAATAGGATGCTATTTTTAAATACTCCAGGGTGTTTGAAATAATGAGGCCTTCGTCTGGGGTAGTGTGGTGAGAGAGGTAGAGGAAGGAAGAGATAGGAGAGAGATTTAGGAGAGAGAGTCAGCAGAGTTTGATAATTCTTAGAATGAAGAGTGTAAGAGAGAAAAGGAAGCTAGAATGATGCAGATTATCCAGCTTGAGCAGCTGGGTGGATTTCTTTGTTGTTCATCTGAGTAAGGAGTGCATGGAGAGGAGAGGCATGTCAAAGATAAGGGTTCCCCTCCTTGGGTTTTTCTTCTTTCCAGAAATGTGGCCCCATGCGTATTCAGTGCCTTGGTCCCTTTCTGATACCTTCAAACGGATGTTGAATGATATTTTGTTTGGGGTTGAAGGGCTGATCTGCAAGGTGACAGTCCATTGTTGCTAGTGGCAAAATCCCCGTATGTTGGTGGGTCTTCGGTTACAAATTAGCTGAGTTCATCCAAAGAGAGTATATAGAATATATCAGGAAGCCAGGGGGATTTAGCCAGGGACAAAGTGTAAGGGATTCAAGTGAAAAGATAATGGGTAGAGTAGGTAAACTCAGAATTTAGTGAAAGCAGTATGGACGCTGTAGGAAGAAGTAATACCAAAAAGGGAGGTGATAGTTGGCCATGTTAAATGCTGTTTTGAGGTCAACTTGAATTAAGGTCCCAAAATTTCTCTTTGGCAATGTGAGGCCAAATTTGTGACCTTAGCAAGTGCGGTTTCAGTGAATTTCTGGCTGAAACCAAAGGCTGATTGCAATGGGTTTAGGAGTGAACAGAAGCTGAGAGAATGTATCAAGGGAAGGATTTTCCGAGCACTAAAGGAGGGGAACACACCTACACCATGTCAAGAACTGGATAACTGCGGGCACCGGTGGAGCACATGGTGAGAAATTAACTGTTCCAATACAATTTTTTTTTTAACTCTGTTCATCAGGAGGTAGAGTCAGCTGCTTAAGAGAGTGAGGGCTCTCAAACAAATTGACAGATATAGAAAACACACTTGCGGTTACCAAAAGGGAGAGGGAGTGGGGGAGGGACAAATTAGGGGAGTGGGGTTAACAGAAACTACTACATGTGAACTAGATAAGCCACAAGGATATACTGTATAGCACAGGGAGTTATACCCCATATGTTGCAATAACCTGTAATGGGATATAATCTGCAAAAATGCTGAATCATGCTCCTCTACATCTGAAATGAACACAATACTGTAAATTGACTACACTTCAATGAAAAAAAAAAAAGAGTGAGGCCTATCAGGGACTCGAGAGTGTTCCCATCGAGGAAAGGAGGATAAGAAGCTCATCAAAGAAAGTAAGGAGGGGCTTCCCTGGCTGTCCAGGGGTTAGGACTCTGCGCTTTCACTGCTGGGGCCTGGGTTCGATCCCTGGTCGGGGAGCTTGGATCCCACAAGGCACACAGCATGGCCAAAAATAAACCCCCCAAAATCCTAAAGAGGTAGAGGAGTAGCTGCAAGGAGGCCTAGGTGAGACTGGAAACCATGAGTTCATGGAGCTTCCATGGGCTTCCTGAAGGACCTGGCTTTGAGTGGTGGGGTACCGGGGAGGGATACATTCTATGGCAAACCACAGAAAACCCAACTTATAGATACAGGAGTTTCCATGTCTCTTCTAACAAGAAGTCTGGAGTAGGCAGTCAAGCTTGGGGAAACTGTTTTACTAAGTTTTTGAGGCACCAGGCTCCTGTCTCTCCTTCATCAGCTTAGAGTATGGCTTTCATCTGGGGTTGCTAAGTCACTATGAAACATTCACACCACACAGCCGCACATCAGACGGTGAGGAAGACGGTAGCGCAAAAGGCATTCTTTTAATACTGTGCCCTTTAGTCGGGAAGGGATGTCCGCCCTGGAGAATTTTGCCTCGTTCACCGGAACTGTGGCATGTGACACACTGGCTTCTAAGGAGCTGGGAAACCAAGTATATTACATTCCATCCATTCTGTTATGGCTAATATTGATCTAATGCTTCATATTGCTCATTCCCAGTGTTCTCTTGAGGCATATCATTTAATTCCACCAGCCCCTTACACTGTAGTTCTGATACTGCGCAACCCATTTTACAGATGAGGAAACTACGGAACAGAGACGTTAAGGAATATGGCTAAGAAATGGGGGTCTGAGAGCATTTCTTCAAAAACCTCATTAGCATTCCTACATCCTCTTTCCCCTGTAAGTCCTTTTTAATTATAGCAAAGTCTTTATTCAGACACCACCCCAGAGAAAGTTTTTAAAAAGTGGTTCCCTAGCAGAGATGAGCTCTAACTAAAGGTCTCATGAAATTGTGCAGGAAGCCTAGGGTATCTAGTGGTGGCTTAACACAGAGCTATTGTCCTTGGGGAGGTCATCCTTCCCAGAGCTTTGAATATACAAAGTATGCTGGTTAAATGTGCATATACTTTCCTTTTGGGGGAATCATTTTGAGATGAACTGCAAATCAGCGAATGTCTTCTTTTTTCTCACTTTTTGGGTCAAATTATGATTTTAATTGCTTTATATAATTCATTATATGAACTTAAATTGTCTATCTGATTGTGGTCATGTAAAGTTTTTTCCTAAGGATTATCATTTCTATTAAAACTTTGATACACCTACTGATGTCTAGTTAGGAAAAATTAAAGAAAATAAAAGGCGTGGTAAGTTAAAAAAAAAAAGAAAAAGAAATTGGGCTCTGGGGCCATAACTGCTTGGGTTGAAATTCTGAGTCTGTTGTTTACTAGCTGTGTAAACAGAGCAAGTTTTTGAACTTTGCTGTGCATCTTGACTTTCTCATTTTGAGCTGGGAATAGCACTTGTACCACCTTTGTAGAGTTGTCAGGATTAAATGTCAGTCACACCAAGCATTGCAAATAGTGCCTGGCACCTAGAGAGAGCGCAGCAAATGCTAGCAAAAGTTTTATTAGAAATATTGCTCATATGCGTACCAGAGCATATCACACCTCTAACATAACGTTAAATGTAAACAGATTTTGAAATCAACACTTGGTCCACCCAGACATTGTTTTTAAAAGAGCTACTGATGGGTGTGCAGGAAAACCTTGTTTGAAGGTGTCAAAACACAGTGAATTGTAGGAGAAACCAAAGATCGAGGAATCAGATCTAGAGGAAGACAGTGAAGAGCCAAGCAGTGCTGTGAAGGGTTCACTGGGACGGCTTTGGTATGAGAGGACTGATGGGAGGAATCGTCAGCAGCTCAGGCCTTGGGGAGGTGCCTACAGTTAGCGTTGGCTCTAAAAAAGTGTGGAAATCTCATCAGAAAGATGTCATCTTGTCAGGGTCTGAGAGAGATTAGAAATTGAGAAAATCCTAATTGAACCAGAGTAGAAACGGAGTGAAAGTGGGTCAAGAAACCAGCCTTTTTTGGAGAAGTGTGCAGAGGAGGCCCTGGGATGGGAGGGGGTGAGATGGGGGTACCTGCTTGCACTTCATCGGTCCTCCCTCTTGGTAAGGTACTCTATATCGTCTCTCTTGCGCGCGCGTTAATTTTCAGCTTCGGGATTATACATCCTTTCAAGAATCTATTGCTAATGATGCATTTTCTCTCCAGGAAAACGCATGTGCCCAAATTTGCCATTCTGATTGTTTTGAATGGGTCTCAGACCCCTGATGCCAGTTCAGGACAATCCAGGTGAAGGGCCCCTCATCTCGAATATTTTTGATGAAATTCTGCAAAGGAAGGGCAACTGGAGCTCACAGACAGATCCTTGAATGCAGTGAGGAGAGCTAGGCGGTGAGACCTGGGAGCATCCCGCCAGCCGCTGGCAAGTCCTCAGGCCCTACATGCCTGTGCTGGGAGTGAGGCTAAAGTTAGCACAGATGCCTGCCTGTGTGAAAACTCAGTGCTGCTCATCCTTGCTTTTCCTTACGGCCCCTTCATGTCTGTTTCTGCTCTGAATCTGGACAGCTGAAGCTGTTTTTGGCTGGGGTTTTCCATGGGCTATACGGAAGCCCTTCCCTATAATCGTGCTTTGTGTGAACAGAATGTGGGAAACGAAGCCTCTTCAATCCTGACGTGTGCCTCACTGGGCCTGCGGAGTCCACCAGGCTCCTCCGTCCTCACCTCGTGGAGCAATCATTCCCATCTTCCCCAGGACTCAGGCTGAAGGAGGCCATGGCCAGGAGATACTATTGGCACAGCCCTGCTCTGGAGAAAGTGCACAAGGTTGTTCCGGGCCCTCGTTTCCATCCTGCAGGGAGGCAGATTCAAGGTGTCAGAGCCTGGAGCCAAAAGCTTCGCAATGAGAAATATCAGAAATGAATCCACATACAGCACATACATTTCCTGTTCAGAGGAAGAAGGAGAGAGACTGAACTCACAACTGGCATCAGTAGCTTTGGCTGTTGGAACAGGGAACTGGAGGCCACTCAGTTTCTAAAGAGAGAAGACTCTAAAAACAGCAACAGAGAAGCAAAGACCCTGATTTGGAGCATCTCGATTTTGGTACTTAGGGACTCACTTGTATTTCCAGATGTGCCCGTTATTTTGGTCTTGTCCACACAAGGGCTCGTACCTGTGAGACAAATAAATAAATAAGCTCAGCTTGTCTGGTCTGAGCTGTTTGTAGAGTTGACTTTTGAACAACATGGGTTTGAACTGCATGGTTTTAGATTTTCTTCATTAGTAATTACTACATGACTAAACCATCTGTGGTGGGTCGGTCCCACCCACTCAGAACCTCAGATATGGAAGAACTGTGTATAAAGGGGGCCAACTGTAAGTTATACTCGAATTTTTTGGGGGCAGGGGGGCGCTGAGCCATGTGGCATGTGGGATCTTAGTTCCCCAACCAGGGATCGGACCTGTGCCCCCTGCATTGAGAGCACAGAGTCTTAACCACTGGACCACCAGGGAAGTCCCTGTATTCGGATTTTTGCCTGGAGGTGGTTGTTGTTCCTGACCCCCTTGTTCAAGGGTCAACTGTACATTTTTCACGGGTGGAAATAAGCCTGTTGATAACAGTGATGCCTGAGGCTGAGCAGGAACCCCAGCACATCACACTTAACTTTGGGCGTTGTGAAGATAACCACACCTTCTCACAAAGCATCCCTGGGTCCTCCTGACAAAGACAGCATCCTGGGCGAGGCGACTGTGGGGCTGCCTCCCAGGCGGGTTCTCACAACACTTTCTCTTTGTACGCGCCTCACTGCTCCTTTCCAAAAATAATCTGTACATTTCACTTATTCCATGACAGAGAAGACTGTATTGGCTACAGCGGGCTTACTGACATGCTAAATAGATAGGGCTCCCTTCCTCCTGCCTTCTTACCTCATTTCTTTCTGCCTCCCTGTTTGTCTTTCTAGGGCAAGATGCTGATTGATAAACTCTTATGCCAGAACTGTGTGTGGCAAAAGAATATTGAAACCAAAGACCCTATTCATTTGATTTATTTCTTTTTTTTTTTCTTATTTTATTTGATTTATTTCTTTATTTTAAATTTCTTGGCTGTGCTGCATGGCTCGCGGAATCTTAGTTCCCTGACCGGGGACTGAAGCTGCATCCCCTGCAGTGGAAGCGCAGAGTGGTAACCACTGGAGCACCAGGGAAGTCCCAGACCCTGTTCATTTTAATGGGATATTTCCCCCATTTAATTCACAAGAGGGAGCATGGCATGGAAGAAGATCCCAAGACGGAAAATCTAGAGCCCTGGGCTTTCGCCCGTGCCTTCCTCTTTCACGTGTTTTTGTGTGTCTTCTTTGTCGTCTGCATGAAGAAAAACGAGAATGACATGCAGGTTCTGTTGAGGAGGAATGTTATGGAGGCTGTTTTTCACAGAGTAACCAGATTGAGCAGGAACTCCCCAGCGTAATACCTCTTTGTGAATTGCCTTTATTTTTACACTTCTAATAAAATCCATATCCCTTCCCATGACTTTCAAAGTCTTGTGTATCTGGCTCTTATGTTATGTCATGTGTGTCATTTTTGCCCCTCATTCACTAGTCTCCAGTCATACTGTTTCTGGAAGAGTTTAGACTGCTGAGTGCCCTCTTCCTCCATGGCTTCTGCACCAACCAATCCCTGAGCCTGGAGCTCGCTTCTCCCAGCTCTGAGCTGGGTCGCCTCTTTCTCAACCTTGAGGTCAAGTGTCAGCTCCTCAGAGAGGTTCTCATTGACCAATCTACCTGAGGTCAGCCCTTCTCTTTTCTCTTTTCTTCTTAGCCTTTATTGCAAGAAGTAATTATCTCATTTACAGTTGACTCTTAAATAACATGGGTTTGAACTGCACAGGTCCACTTCCACATGGATTGTTTTCAAGAGTAAATACTATGGCACTACATGATCCTCAGTTGGGTGAATCCCCGGGTGCAGAAGCTCGGATACAGAGGAACCACGCATAAGAGAGCTGACTATGTGTATATTTTTTTCTTTTGGTTGTGCTTGGTTTTAGATGAGGCAGATGGGCTCTTTAGTTGTGGCTAGCTAGCATCTAGTTCCCAACCAGGGATCGAACCCAGGCCCCCTGCATTGGGAGCATGGAGTCTGGTTTTTTTTCTTTCTTTTTCTTTTTCTTCAAGAACTTTTGTTGAGATACAATTGACATACAATACACTACATATATTTAAAGCATACAGTGTGATTTTTTTTTCTTATTAGTAATGTATCAATGGCAATCCCAATCTCCCAATTCATCCCACCCCAAACCTCCCACTTTCCCCACTTGGTGTTCATATGTTTCTTCTCTCCATCTGGGTCTCTGTTTCCGCCTTGCAAACCAGTTGATTTGTACCATTTTTCTATATTCCGCATATATGTGTTAATTTACGATATTTATTTTTTCTCTTTCTGACTCACTTCACTCTGTATGACAGTCTCTAGGTCCATCCGTGACTCTACAATGACCCAGGTTCATTGCTTTTTACAGCTGAGTAGTATTTCATTGTATGTATGTACCACATCTTCTTTATCCATTCATCTGTTGATGAACATTTAGGTTGCTTCCATGTCCTGGCTTTGTAAACAGTGCTGCAGTGCACATTGGGATGCATGTGTCTTTTTGCATGTTGGTGTTCTCTGGGTATATGCCCATGAGAGGGATTGCTGGGTCATATGGTAACTCTGTTTTTAGTTTTTCAAGGAACCTCCATCCTGTTCTCCATAGTGGCTGTATCAATTTACATTCCCAACCACAGTGCAACAGCATTCCCTTTTCTCCACACCCTTGGCAACATTTATTGTTTGTAGATTTTCTGATGATGCCCATTCTCACCAGTGTGAGGTGATACCTCATTGTCGTTTTGATTTGCATTTCTCTAAGAATTAGTGATGTTGAGCAGCTTTTCATGTGCCTCTTGGCCATCTGTATATCTTCTTTGGAGAAATGCCTCTTTAGGTCTTCTGCCCATTTTTGGATTGGGTTGTTTGCTTTATGGATATTGAGCTGGATGAACTGTTTCTATATTTTGGAGATTAGTCCTTTGTCTGTTGATTCATTTGCAAGTATTTTCTCCCATTCTGAGGATTGTTGTTTGGCCTTGCTTATAGTTTCCTTTGCTGTGCAAAAGCTTTGAAGTTTCATTAGGTCCCACATATTTCTTTTTGTTTGTATTTCCATTACACTAGGAGGTGAGTCAAAAAAGATCTTGCTGTGAATCATGTCAAAGAGTGTTCTTCCTATGTTTTCCTCTAGGAGTTTTATAGTGTCTGGCCTTACATTTAAGTCTTTAATCCATTTTGAGTTTATTTTTGTGTATGGTGTTAGGGAGTGGTCTAATTTCATTCTCTTACATGTAGCTGTCCAGTTTTCCCAGCACAACTTACTGAAGAGGCTGCCTTTTCTCCACTGTATATCCTTGCTCCTTTGTCATAAATTAGTTGACCATAGTTGATCTCTGGGCATTCTATCCTGTTCCATTGATCTATATTTCTGTTGTTTTGCCAGTACCATATTGTCTTGATTCCTGTAGCTTTGTAGTATCGTCTGAAGTCAGGAAGCTTGATTCCACCAGCTGCATTTTTTTCCCTCAAGATTGCTTTGGCTATTCGGGGGCTTTTGTGTCTCCATATAAATTTTAGGATTTTTTGTGCTAGTTCTGTGAAAAATGCACTGGTAACTTGATAAGGGATTGCATTGAACCTGTAGATTGCTTTGGGTAGTATAGTCATTTTCACAATGTTGATTTTTCCAATCCAGGAACATGGTATCTCTCTCCATTTGGTTGTGTCGTCTTTGATTTCTTTCATGAGTGTCTTATAGTTTTCTGAGTCCAGGTCTCTAACCTCCTTAGTTAGGTTTACTCCTAGGCATTTTATTCTTTTTGTTGCAGTGGTGAATGGCATTGTTTCCTTAATTTTTCTTTCTGATCTTTCATTGTTAGTGTATAGAAATGCAAGAGATTTCTATGTGTTAATTTTGTATCATGCAACGTTACCAAATTCATTGATTACCTCAGGTAGTTTTCTGGCGGCATCTTTAGGATTTTCTATGTATAGTGTCATGTCATCTGTGAACAGTGACAGTGTTACTTCTTCTTTTCCAATTTGGATTCCTTTTATTTCTTTTTCTTCTCTGACTGCTGTGGCAAAGACTCCCAAAACTATGTTGAGTAGTAGTGGCGAGAGTGGACATCCTTGTCTTGTTGCTGATCTTAGGGAGAATGTTTTCTGTTTTTCACCTTTGAGAATGATGTTTGCTGTGGGTTTGTCATATATGGCCCTTATTATGTTGAGGTAGGTTCCCTCTATGCCCACCTTCTGGAGAGTTTTTAACATCAATGGGTGTTGAATTTTGTCAAAAGCGTTTTCTGCATCTATTGAGATGATCATGTGGTTTTTATCCTTTAATTTGTGAATATGGTGTATCACATTGATTTGTGTATATTGAAGAATCCTTGCATTGCAGGGATAAACCCCACTTGATCATGGTGGATGATCCTTTTTAGTATGGTTTTGGGTTCTGTTGACTAGTATTTTGTTGAGGATTTTTGCATCTAAATTCATCAGTGATATTGGTCTGTAGTTTTCTCTTTTTGTAGTATCTTTGTCTGGTTTTGGTATCAGGGTGATGGTGGCCTCATCGAATGAGTTTGGGAGTGTTCCTTCCTCTGCAATTTTTTGCAAGAGTTTGAGAAGGATGGGTGTTAACTCTTCTCTAAATGTTTGAGAAAATTCAACTATGAATCCATTTGGTCCTGGACTTTTGTTTCTTGGAAGGTTTTTAATCACAGTTTCAATTTCATTCCTTGTGAGTGGTCTGTTCATATTTGCTATGTCTTCCTGATTCAGTCTTGGAGGGTTATACCTTTCTAAGAATCTGTCCATTTCACCCAGGTTGTCCATTCTGTTGGTATATAGTTGCTTGTAGTAGTCTCTTATGGTGCTTTTTATTTCTGCAGTGTCTCTGTAACTTCTGTTTCATTGCTGATTTTATTGATTTGAGTCCTCTCTTTTTCTTGATGAGTCTTGCTAGAGGTTTATCAATTTTATTTATCTTCTCAAAGAAGCAGCTTTTCATTTTATTGATTTTTGCTATTGCTTTCTTTGTTCCTATTTCATTTATTTCTGCTCTGATCTTTATGATTTCTCTCCGTCTACTCACTTTGGGTTTTGTTTGCTCTTCTTTCTCTAGTTTCTTTAGGCGTAAGGTTAGATTGTTTATTTGGGAGTTTTCTTGCTTCTTGAGGTAGGATTGTATTGCTCTAAAGTTCCATCTTAGAACTGTTTTTGCTGCATCCCCTAGGTTTTGGATCATTGTGTTTTCATTGTCATTTGTCTCTAGGTATTTTTTGATTTCCTCTTTGATTTCTTCAGTAATCTCTTGGTAATTTAGTGGCATAGTGTTTAGCCTCCATGTGTTTGTGTTTTTTACAGTTTCTTTCCTGTAATTGATTTCTAATCTCCTAGTATTGTGGTCAGAAAAGACGCTTGATACTCTTTCAATTTCTTTCAATTTACCAAGGGTTGATTTGTGACCCAAAATGTGATCTATCCTGGAGACTGTTTCATGTGCACTTGAGAAGAAACTGTAACCTGCTGTTTTTGGATGTCATGTCCTATAGATATCTGTTAAGTCTAGCTGGTTTATTGTGTCATTTAATGCTTGTGTTTCCTTATTAATTTTCTGTGTGGATGATCTCTCCATTGGTGTAAATGCGGTGTTAAAGTCCCCCACTATTATTGTGTTTACTGTCGATTTCCTCTTTCATAGTTGTTAACATTTGCCTTATGTATTGATGTGCTCCTCTATTGGGTGCATATATATTTATAATTGTTATCTCTTCTTATTGGATTGATTCCTTGATCGTTATGTAATGTCCTCTCTTGTCTCTTGTAACATTTGTTATTTGAAAGTCTATATTATCTGATATGAGTATCACTACTCCAGCTTTCTTTAGATTTCCATTTGCATGGAATATGTTTTTCCATCCCCTCACTTTCAGTCTGAATGTGTCGCTAGGTCTGAAGTGGGTCTCTTGTAGACAGGATATATATGAGTCTTGTTATTGTATCCATTCAGCCAGTCTGTGTCTTTTGGTTGGTGCATTTAGTCCATTTATGTTCATTGATCTTCCTTTCTGTTTTTGTGCCAGTACCATACTGCCTTGATCACTTTGGCCTTGTAGTATAGTTTGAAGTCAGGAAGCCTGAAATTCCACCAACTCCGTTATTCCTTCTCAAGATTGCTTTGGCTATTCGGGGTCTTTTGTGTTTCCATACAAATCGTAAGATTTCTTGCTCTAGTTCTGTGAAAAATGCCGTTGGTAATTTGATAGGGATTGCAATGAATCTGTAAATTGCTTTGGGTAGTACAGTCATTTTCACTATGTTGATTCTTCCAATCCAAGAACATGGTATATCCCTCCATCTGTTTGTGTCGTCTTTGATTTCTTTCATCAGTGTCTCAAAGTTTTCTGCATACAGATCTTTTGCCTCCTTGGGCAGGTTTATTCCTAGGTATTTCATTCCTTTTGCTGCAATGGTAAATGGGAGAGTTTTCCTTAATTTCTCTTTCTGCTCTTCCATTGTTAGTGTATAGGAATGCAAGAGATTTCTGTGCATTAATTTTGTATCCTGCTACTTTACTAAATTCATCAATTAGCGCTAGCAGTTTTCTGCTGGAACCTTTAGGGTTTTCTATGTATAATATCATGTCATCGGCAAAGAGTGACAATTTTACTTCTTTTCCAATTTGGATTCCTTTTCTTTCTTTTTCTTCTCTGATTGCTGTGGCTAAAATGTCCAAAACTATGTTGAATAATAATGGTGAGAGTGAACACCCTTGTCTTGTTCCTGTTCTTAGAGGGAATTCTTTCAGTTTTTCACCATGTAGAATGATGTTGGCTTTTGGTTTCTCATATATGGCTTTTATTATGTTGAGGTAATTTCCTTCTATGCCCATTGTCTGGGGAGCTTTTATCATAAATGGATGTTGAATTTTGTCAGAAGCTTTTTCTGCATCTATTGAGATGATCATATGGTTTTGATCCTTCAATTTGTTGATATGATGTATCACGGTGATTGACTTGCATATATTGAAGAATCCTCGCATCCCAGGGATAAACCCCACTTGGTCATGGTGTATGATTTTTTTAATGTGCTGTTGGATTCTGTTAGCTAGTATTTTGTTGAGGATTTTTGCATCTATATTCATCAGTGATACTGGCCTGTAATTTTCTTTTTTTGTGACATCTTTGCCTGGTTTTGGTATCAGGGTGATGGTGGCCTCGTAGAATGAGTTTGGGGGTGTTCCTCCTTCTGCTCTATTTTGGAAGAGTTTGAGAAGGATAGGCGTTAGCTCTTCTCTAAATGTTTGATAGAATTTGCCTGTGAAGCCATCTGGCCCTGGGCTTTTGTGTGTTGGGAGATTTTTAATCACTGCCTCAATTTCCGTACTTGTGATTGGTCTGTTCATAGTTTCTATTTCTTCCTGGCTCAGTCTTGGAAGATCGTATTTTTCTAAGAATGTATCCATTTCTTCCAGGTTATCCACTTTATTGGCATATAGTTGTTTGAAGTAGTCTCTCATGATCTTTTGTATTTCTGTGGTGTCCGTTGTTACTTCTCCTTTTTCATTTCTAATTCTGTTGATTTGCATCTTCTGCCTTTTTTTCTTGATGAGTCTGGCCAAAGGTTTATCAATTTTGTTTATCTTCTCACAGAACCAGCTTTTAGTTTCAGTAATTTTTGCTATTGCTTCCTTCCTTTCGTTTTCATTTATTTCTGCCCTGATCTTTATGATTTCTTTCCTTCTGCTCACCTTGGGGTTTCTTTGTTCTTCTTTTTCTAATTGTTTTAGGTATAAGGTTAGGTTGTTTATTTGATATTTTTCTTGTTTCTTGAGGGAGGACTGTATCGCTATAAACTTCCCTCTTAGCACAGCTTTTGCTGCATCCCATAGGTTTTGGGTTGTTGTCTTTTCATTGTCGTTTGTTTCTAGATATTTTTTGATTTCCTCTTTGATTTCTTTAATGACTTCTTGGTTGTTTAATAGTGTATTGTTTAGCCTCCATGTGTTTGTATTTTTTGCACTGTTTTTCCTGTAATTGATATCTAGTCTCATGGCATTGTGGTCTGAGAAGATGCTTGATGTGATTTCAGTTTTATTGAATTTACCGAGGCTTGATTTGTGACCCAAGATGTGATCTATCCTGGAAAATGTTCCATGTGCACTTGAGAAGAAAGTGTATTCTGTTGTTTTTGGATGGAATGTCCTTTAAATATCAATTAAGTCGAGATGGTCTAATGTGTCATTTAAAGCTTGTGTGTGTTTATTGATTTTCTGTTTGTATGATCTGTCCATTGGTGTAAGTGGGGTGTTCAAGTCTCCCACTATTATTGTGTTACTGTCGATGTCCCCTTTTATGGCCGTTAGCATTTGCCTTATGTATTGAGGTGCTCCTATGTTGGGGGCATAGATATTTACCATTGTGATATGTTCTTCTTGGATGGATCCCTTGATCATTATGTAGTGTCCTTCCTTGTCTCTTTTAGTAGTTTTTATTTTAAAGTCTAATTTGTCTGATATGAGTATTGCTACTCCAGCTTTCTTTTGACTTCCATTTGCATGGAATATCTTTTTCCATCCCTTTACTTTGAGTCTGTATGTATCCCTTGGTCTGAAATGGGTTTCTTGGAGGCAGCATATAGAAGGGTCTTGTTTTTGTATCCATCCAGCCAGTCTTTGTCTTTTGGTTGGAGCATTGAATCCATTTACATTTAAGGTGATTATTGACATGTGTGTTCCTGTTACCATTTTGTTAATTGTTTTAGGTTTGTATTTGTAGGTGTTTTCCTTTTCTTGTGTTTCCTACTTAGAGAAGTTCCTTTAGCACTTGTTGTAAGGCTGGTTTGGTGGTGCTGAATTCTCTTAACTTTTGCTTGTCTGGAAAGCTTTTGATTTCTCCATCGAATGTGAATGAGATTCTTGCTGGGTAGAGTATTCTTGGCTGTAGGTTTTTTCTCTTTCAGGACTTTGAGTATATCCTGCCATTCCCTTCTGGCCTGCAGAGTTTCTGTAGAAAGGTCAGCTGTTACCCTTCTGAGTTTTCCCTTATATGTTATTTGTTGCTTTCCTGTTGCTGCTTTTAATATTTTTTCTTTGTGTTGAATTGTTGTTGGTTTGTTTAATGTGTGCCTTGGTGTATTTCTCCTTGGGTTTATTCTGTATGGGACTCTCTGTGCTTCTTGGACTTGGCTAATTACTTCCTTTCCCATGTTGGGGAAGTTTTCCACTCGAACCTCTTCAAATATTTTCTCAGACCCTTTCTTGTTTTCTTCTTCTTCTGGGATGCCTATGATTCGAATGTTGGTACACTTAATGTTATCACTGAGGTCTCTGTGACTGTCTTCTATTCTTTTAATTCTTTTTTCATTTTCCTGCTCTGTGGCAGTTATTTCCCCCTCTATCTTCCAACTCACTTATTCGTTCTTCTGCCTCAGTTATTCTGCTGGTTATGCCACCTAGAGTGTTTTTAATTTCAGTTATTTTGTTATCCATTGCTGTCTGTTTTTCTGAGTTCTTATGAACTGTTTCTTGTACTTTCTCTATTTTGTTATCGAGACTGTGTATCATTTTTACTATCATGACTCTAAATTCTTTTTCAGGCATTTTTCCTATTTCCTCTTCATTTATTTGGTCTTGTGGGTTTTTTTCCTGCTCCTTTGCCTGCATGGTGTTTCTTTGTTTCCTCATGGTTGTCCAAACTTTTGGGGTTGCTTGTCCTGGCGATAGAGGTGTTTATAGAAGACTGTCCAAGCCTCAGACTAATGTCCAAGTATTGGATTAAACGAATATTAAGTCGGCTGTGTCGGGCTCCCCGCAGCCCTCTGTGGTGTCCGAGGCCGTCTGCTGGTGTTCAGCTGGTTCTCTGTGGGAATCACTGCGTCCTTCCGTGCATTCCCAATGCATCTGTGGAGAGGGATGCACTCCATGTCTCTCTACTTCGCCGCCATCTTTTCTCTCCTCCCTCTTTTTCTTGATGAGTCTTGCTAGAGGTTTATCAATTTTATTTATCTTCTCAAAGAAGCAGCTTTTCGTTTTATTGATTTTTGCTGTTGTTTTCTTTGTCTCTATTTCATTTATTTCTGCTCTGATCTTTATGATTTCTCTCCATCTACTAACTTTGGGTTTTGTTTGCTCTTCTTTCTCTAGTTTCTTTAGGTGTAAGGTTAGATTCTTTATTTGGGATCTTTCTTGTTTCTTGAGGTAGGATTGTATTGCTCTAAACTTCCCTCTTAGAACCGCTTTTGCTGCGTGCCCTAGGTTTTGGATCGTTGTGTTTTCATTGTCATTTGTCTCTAGGTATTTTTTGATTTCCTCTTTGATTTCTTCAGTGATCGGTTGGTTATTTAGTAGCATATTGTTTAGCATCCATGTGTTTGTGTTTCTACAATTTTTTTTCCTGTAATTGATTTCTAATCTCATAGCGTTGTGGTCAGAAAAGATGCTTGATACAATTTCAATTTTCTTGAATTTACTAAGGCTTGATTTATGACCCAAAATGTGATCTATCCTGGAGAATGTTCCATGTGCACTTGAGAAGAAACCGTAATCTGTTTTTGGATGTAATGTCCTATAGCTATCTATTAAATCCAGCTGAATTATTGTGTCATTTAAAGCTTGTGTTTCCTTATTAATTTTCCGTGTGGATGATCTGTCCATTGGTGTAAGTGGGGTGTTAAAGTCCCCCACTATGATTGTATTACTGTCGATTTCCTCTTGCATGGTTGTTAGCATTTGCCTTGTGTATTGATGTGCTCCTCTATTGGGTGCATATATATTTATAATTGTTATCTCTTCTTCTTGGATTGATCCCTTGATCTTTATGTAGTGTCCTTTCTTGTCTCTTGTAACATTTGTTATTTTAAAGTCTTTCTTATCTGATATGAGTATCACTACTCCAGCTTTCTTTAGATTTCCATTTGCATGAAATATATTTTTCCATCCCCTCTCTTTCAGTCTGAATGTGTCGCTAGGTCTGAAGTGGGTCTCTTGTAGACAGCATATATATGGGTCTTGTTTTTGTATCCATTCAGCCAGTCTGTGTCTTTTGGTTAGTGCATTTAGTCCATTTACATTCAAGGTGATTATCGATATGTATGTTCCTATTACCGTTTTCTTAATTGTTTTGTTTTTGTTTTTGTAGGTCCTTTTCTTCTCTTATGTTTCCCGCTTAGAGAAGTTCCTTTAGCATCTGTTGTAAGGCTGGTTTGGCGGTGAATGCTCTTAGCTGTTGCTTGTCTGTAAAGCTTTTGATTTCTCCATCGAATCTGAATGAGATCCTTGCTGGGTAGGGTATTCTTGGTTGTAGGTTCCTCCCTGTCATCACTTTAAATATATTGTGCCACTCCCTTCTGGCTTGCAGAGTTTCTGCTGAGAAATCAGCTGTTACCCTTATGGGAGTTCCCTTGTATGTTATTGGTCGTTTTTCCCTTGTTGCTTTGAATAACATTTCTCTGTCTTTAATTTTTGTCAGTTTGACTACTAAATGTCTTCGCGTGTTTCTCCTTGGGTTTATCCTGCCTGGGGCTCTCTGCGCTTCCTGGACTTGGGGAGCTATTTCCTTTCCCATGTTAGGGAAGTTTTCAACTATAGTCTCTTCCAGTATTTTCTCAGGTCCTTTCTCTCTCTCTTCTCCTTCTGGGACCCCTATAATGCGAATGTTGGCACATTTAACATTGTCTCAGAGGTCTCTTAGGCTGTCTTCAGTTCTTTTCATTCTTTCTTCTTTATTCTTTTCTGCATCAGTGATGATCACCATTCTGTCTTCCAGGTCACTTATTCTTCCTTCTGCCTCCGTTAATCTGCTATTGGTTCCTTCTAGTGTATTTTTCATTTCCGTTATTGTATTGCATATCTCTGTCTGTTTGTTCTTTAATTCTTCCAGGTCTTTGGTAAACTTTTCTTGCAACTTTTTGATCTTTGCATCCAGTCTTTTTTCAAAGTCCTGGATCATCTTCACCATCATTATTCTGAATTCTTTTTCTGGAAGAGTGCCTATCTCCTCTTCATTTAGTTGTTTTTCTGGGGTTTTATCTTGTCCCTTCATCTGGTACAAAGTCTTTTGCCTTTTCATTTTCTGTCTTTCTGTTTCTGTGATTTTCAATTCCCACAAGATGAAATAGTGCTGATGCTGCTTGATTCTGCTGTCTGCCCTCTTGTGGAGGAAGCTGTCTAGGAGGCTCGTGGGTGCTTCCTGATGGGAGGGACTGATGGTGGGTTGGGATGGGTGGGCAGAGCTCAGTAAAACTTTAATCTGATTTGGTAGGTGGAGCTCAGTGACACTTTAATCTGCTTGTCTGCTAATGGGTGGGGCTGTGTTCCCACCTTATTTGATGTTTGGCCTGAGGCTAGGCAGCACTGGAGCTTACAGGCTCTTAGATGGGGCTAATGGCAGACTCTGGGAGGGCTCACGCCAATGAGCACTCCCCAGAACCCCTGCTGCCAGTGCCCCTGTCTCCTCTGTGAGCCACAGCTGCCCCCCACCTCTGCAGGCAACCCTCCAACACAACAGATAGGTCTGGTTCAGTCTCCTATGAGGTCAGTGCTCCTTCCCCCTGGGTCCTGGTGAGCACACTTTTTTGTGTGCCCTCCAAAAGTGGAGTCTCCGTTTTCCCCAGTCCTGTGGAGGTCCTGCAATCAAATCCCACTGGCTTTCAAAGTCTGATGCTCTGGGCATTCCTCCTCATTGCTGGACCCCCAGGTTAGGAAGCCTGATGTGGGGCTCAGAACCCCCAGGACTTCTGCAGCATAACTGTTCTCCAGCTTGTCAGTCACCCACCCAGCATTTATGAGATTTGATTTTAATGCGATTGTGCCCCTCCTACCGTCTCATTGCGGCTTCTCCTTTGTCTCTGGATGTGGGGTGCTTTTTTTTGGTGAGTTCCAGTGTCTTTCTGTCGATGGCTGTTCAGCAGTTAGTTGTCATTCCGATGCTCTTGCAAGAGGGAGTGAGCGCACCACCTCCTACTCCACCATCTTGATTCTACTCCTCAGTACGTGTTATTTCTGAAAACATAGGTTGGAATATGGCAAAATGGACTTAGCCTAGAGAGGTTTACATCCAACTTTCAACCAGAGAGCTCCATTTCCCTGTTCCAGTTAACAGAACCCAAGAAGATCTTCCTCCCCAAACCTCTTCCTCTTCCTGCACTCTCTATCTAGGAAAAAAATCACTGTGCTCTACCTGGTTCCCTAAGCCAGAACCCCAGCAGCCATTTTTGCCTCTCTTTTCCCTTCTCATTCCATATCTAGTCACCAAGCACTTCTATCCTACCTCCCAAATGACCTCAAATCCTTTCCCTCCTCTCCAGCCTCTGCCACTGCCTTCAGTTTGAACCCTCACTCCAGTCTCAGATGAATATGAAGTCTCTTAATGGGTCTTGTTGGGTCCATTAATTCTCCTTATTGTCCAGAGTGACCTCACCACAAACCACCTGATAGTGGCTCTGTAACTTCACAACATTCAATGCCTCTCGTGTTTCTGGGAAAAAATTCAAGCTCTTTACTCCAGCATCTACTTGGGGTTAGACAGATCTAGGTTTGAACTTCAGGTTCAAGTACTTTGCAGCACTGTGACCCCAGGCAATTGGACTTTCTAAGCCTTTGTTCTCACCTGCCCGAGCTCATTGAATGCAGGATTATTTCAGGCACACAGTGCCTGGCACATAGGAGGGACTAATCCATGTTGAATGAAGGGAAAGTATTTTAAAATCCACATCCAAAAATTGTTCCTCCTTAAAAAGAGAAAATCCTGATACCCTCTGCCACTCCCAACCACATCTGACTTCTTTTATGCTCTGATGATCACAATAAGGTGCCTTTAGGGATCCATACAATCAGGGATCAAATCCTGGCCACACCCCTGAGCAATCTTGTGACCTTGGGACCGTAACTTCCTTTCTGTGAAATCTGTACGATGAGGGTTTCTGAGACTTTTGTTCCCGAGGGTTGAACGAGCACCCCACTTGGAACGGGGTCGGGCGCACAGTGTTTGCCAAATGTTAACTATCGTTTTCATCTTCATCACATCAAGTCCACTTTGTGACTCTCAAGTCAATATGAGAGAATCGTGATTTATGCGTTGCTGTTGGCGAAAGTAGGAAAAGCTGGAAACTCCTGCCATGGAAGAAGGAAACAGGCGAGAAAAAGCGAGCGGCTGAATCCCAGCGTTTCAGAGGTGGGAGGGAGGAGTTCGGCTGCTAATTTACCGATGAGGAAGTGGAGGGGTGACGTGTCCTGGAGTCTCATTCAAGACACAGCCACAGCTCTTTATTGAGAGTAGGACCAGGGCCCCAGGGGTTGCTGTGGTTAAACTGCATGCGGAAACTAACACTCTTTGGAAGGCAAGAGGGGAGGAGCATTTAGTTACAAACAACGGTCAACAATTCGGGTGTAACTAAGTTCGTGGAGCAATACATCAAATGAGGCAGCTGTCAGACCTGGAGAAACCGAGTTGCTAAGGGAACCGGCATGTTTACAAACGGGGCTTTTTGTAGAGCCCACTGACTCAGGACAGGTTCCATTAACAAACCCCTGTGGCGCTTCCCGCAGGATCAGAAAGCTCCCAGAGGCGCACGGTGAATGGACACCAGAGTCCCCAGTGCGCTGCTGGGGGGGGGTGGGGGGAAGAGCAGCCGCGGGGCAGGGGCGGGGCATTGTGAGTCATGTGCCTGTGCTCCGCTGGGCGCTTGCCGCGAACTCTGGTTGTGATTGGCCCACCGTAACCAGGTGCCCGAAGGATGCATTCCGGTTGCCAAGGCCCGGCCAGGCGAGCGGCTTTCAGTCCGGAAGGGGTGGTGGAAGGAGGAGGAGCTCCGGCCGAGCTCTCTCCGCTCAGTGGCTGCGAGTCTCAGCGCTTGTCCAGTCCCCACCCCTTTTAAATAAGCCGGTCTGGTCGCTGCCCTCACAGACTAGTTGGCTCCGGGGAGGTGGCGGGGGTGCAGCCGGGGCCAGAGCCCTAGCCGGGGCAGGCAGGCGAGCGGCGGGCGAGGCCGCGTCTACATGTGCGGCGCTGCCGGTGCCCGCCTCGCCATTGTTGGGGTAGGGGGGCGGCTGCTGAGCGCTGCGGAGTCGGGGGAGGAGCCGAGGAGCCGAGGCGGCGGCGGTGAGGAGCGGAGGGGCCCATGGGGAACACGCTGAGCTGTTGCGTGTGCCCCAATGCCAGCCCCAAGTTGGGCTGGCGCAAGGGGTCAGCGGAGCCGGACGATGAGCCTGAGGTCTACGAGGCGGCGGCCGGGGACGCGGTGGCTGTAGCGCTGGCGCCAGCTGCTGTGGAACTCGCCGAGTTGGACTTGGGAGCCGGCGAAGGCCACCACCTGCAGCACAGCAGTGACCGGGAGATGCCCAAAGGTAAGAAGCGGAGGGCGCGCCTTGCTCCTCGCGGGGCCGGCGCTGTCGCCTCTCGGGCTTCCCTCTGGCGCCCGCCGCTCGCAGGGTCCCCCGGGAGGGAGCCGCCGCCTAAGGCTTCTTCGTACCCCGAGTTGGCTCTCCCAGGGCTGGGCACCGGGGACGAGGGCTGGCTCTGTCTGGCGTCTCCACCACATATTCTTTCCCCGTCGCGTCTGGCCAGTCTCCTTCCCTCTTCGCTACCCGAATGCCCAATTCTTTCCCGCATTCCCATTTCCCAGCTGGGCCTGAGACCCTCCCATCTGCAGCCCTTCTTGAACTCCATAGGAAAGAAAATGGTGGGAGGGGGGCTTAAAATAACTGGGAACGGTGTGAAATGTTACTTCCATGACTGCAGAGAATAGGGGTTTTTTTACCCAAAGGAGACCCCCAGGGGAGTTCTGATTACTTTAAAATTCCCACTTTGACACAAATATGTCTTCAGCCCCACAGCCTTAATTAACTGACTTCATGTACATGTTGCCTGTTCTAAGGGAGGGGTAGAGTGGTTCCTGAGACTGTTGGTCAAAAGTTTCAAAGGAGAGAAAACAAACCCGATTGTAATTTGTAATATAAAGATTTGGAAGTTAAGATGCCTTTTCCTGCAGGAAAGTGTTTCCATGGCAACCCCCCCTCCCCCCAGTAGAATCGTATTCAACTTGAACTATTTCAGGTAAAAGTTTTGAAGACTAAATGGCTGGGGGGGTGGGCGGATTGTCAGGGAGGAGAGGAGAGCGAGAAGAGAGGAAAAGTTTGATTTTTGCCTCCAGAATTTTGGAAAGGGGTGGCTGTAGGTTAAAAGAAAAAATTCTGGGTAACACAGTGGCAATGTTAAAGCCCCACTGGCCCATTTGTTTCATTTAAATGCCAGAGATTATTTCATAAAGGAAATGTGTCAAAGCTCTTGTGTTTAAATTTTAGTTGTCTTTACGTAATTTCTTTAAAAGTTAGACTAATGAAGCCTGTGGATTCATCCATATGATGGACGTGGCTTTGTAAGTGGAAGGTACTCCCTTTTCCGAATAGTCAGATATTGTGAAATAATGAACAAATGATGTGAATTAATTGTAGCTTTAAACACAAATCATATAAGTCCTTGTGAAAACTGCTCTGCTTATTACTGTGAGGTAAGCCTCTAAGTGATTTTAAAAAACTAGCATGGGATGAGAGGCCAAAATTTAATTCTTTTAAGATTTACAACATCTTTTCATGTGTATTTCACTTGGCGCTTCCATCTACAAATAAGGCCTGTGTATATTTTCCCTGTGTTGCCGATGAAGAAGCCAAGACCTAGAGATCTGAAATGACTGTGTAACACAGCTACTCAACAGAAGAGACAGACTTGGGAGGTGATAGATACACCAAATTCAGTTCTTGGGGTGCTTAAAAAACTGTTTAGAGTGCACCTTATACTTGATAATTTATCCACAAGGTCGGCCTATCTCAACTTTCTCCAGTTTTGATTCTTTCCTTTCAAGTTTATTGTATGCAACTCAGAAGCAACATTTACCTCTCCATCCTGTGTCTGTACATTCATTACAGTGGATATGACGAAAAGTAGAAGTCAGGAAATAGCCTAAATTTACCAGTCAGGTAAACACGTTGATATATTTTAAAGAGTTTGTTCTGGTGACCGCCAGTGGAAGCCAAGAATGCCCTGGACAGAGGGGCATTAGAAGAAGCTGGTAAGCAGGCAGGTAAGGAAGGTACTAAGCATTTAGCATACGACTAAGATATGGAAAGAGTGCTGGAAACTGAGAAATACCTACTTGGCTATAAAACATTTTGGCTTTTCTGCAATGAAGAGTTACTTGGTTACTTAAGACAGAATCATACATAAATGATGCCCTTGTCTTGTTTTTCAGAAACGTTTGAGAAGAACATGATTTGTTCAAGCCGTTTCAAAGCAATAACTCCTAAGAACCTAGGACAGATTTCAGATAGACTCAAAAGAATTTTTTTACTGCCTTGTCTTTTAACAGTGTATCTAATATAACTGATGGTAGTGTCAGTAATAGAAAATAAGATGCTACGGTCTTATTATCTAATTTATTCTTATTCATCAACTTTTCATAGAGCCTTTATGTTCTGACCTTAGGATCTTTGCTAGTTTTCTGGTGAAAGGTGCTGTCTCAAGTGACCCCCTCCTCCCATCCTCCAGAGGAGTGGGTAGGGAAGGAATTGGCAATATGATGTGGAAAAACCTCTGAGCAACAGATCTTTCCTCTTTCCAGTAGCTGTTTTAAACACTTTATTGTTTTTACTTTTTTTGTTGACAATATTAATAAACATTTGATGTAAAAGATTTAGAAAATAAGGAAAAGTCATTCACTCATACTAGAATATCCAGAATTTTTATTAATATTTTGGTGTTGATTCTTCCTGAACCTTTTGTATGCATGTACACATAACATTGTGTTTATTTTACAGAAATGAGATTGTTCTTTATGTGCCACTTTGTAACTTTTTGTTATAAAGGAAAGTAATGATGTGAAGCTCCTAGAGGTGTGCTGGCATCTAGAGAGAGCTCCAGGATGCATTTGCATGCAATTGCAAGTAGCTCTACTGCCTGCCTTTTACCAGCTGTTTCCTGTGCCATCGAATGGTTGGGGCATCATTCATTTATCCACCCTTTATGGTTGGGCATCTTTTATCATCCCATTATAATGCTTTATTCTGGGGACACCGAGAAAAACTGATGCGTTGTATTATACTTCCCTATAGAATTCTGATGATACACATTGTCTTATGACTTCATTAAATTCATAGGGTCATTTTGTAGTTAAGGTATTTTAACCTTAAGTGTGCTTCTCTCAGATTAAAGTTACCATTGATTTTTCACTAAACATTAGATTTCCTCTTTTAGGTTTTTGTGGTTCTTGGTAACCTCTCTCATGTCTTTGATTCTGAGTAACTCAACTACTACTCTAAGAGATCTAAAATTAATGCTGGTCTTAGGTGACAGACCCATCAAAAGACATTTTGCATTAGAAGAAATCTTAGATGATGTGGGAAAATTGGGAAACGTCAGTGGTTTTGGGTACACTGAAACAGATGAGTACCGGCACCATTCCAGAGGCAGGGCAAACAGTGGTTAAACAAGACGAAACCTGTATTCTAACTCAGGCCCTTCCTTTCTAGCGGTGTGTAGGGGCTGACAACACAAGCATAATATCAGGTAGTGAGACCCTGAGAAGAAAGAAAATGAGGGTCATGGATGGGGGAGGAGGACCGTTTTACATGGGGTGGTTAAAGACAGCTGCTCTCCTTACGTGACCTGTGAGCAGTCCTAAGGGAGGGAGCCATGTGAGGATGCGGGAGAAGGGGCTTCTCTGCAGCTCCGCAGAAGGGAATACGCTTGGTGCACGCAAAGGACCGAAAAACACGAGTGACTGCAGCTAAGTGAAAGAATGTGGGAGGAATGTAGGGGATTGAGACCTTGTATGCCTAGTGGGCCTTGAGGAAAAAAGATGGATTTTAGTCTAATTGTAATGGGAAACCATTGAAGGATTATATGCAGGGGAATGATGTTAATTCCTAAAACAAGGGAGGGAGGTTGGGGAGGGTGGAGGGAGATCAGACCAGCGTCTGTGTGAAGATAGATGGTAATGCAGGCAAGAGTGGAAGGAAGCAAGGAGACCGGTTAGGCTGGTGCTACTGCCTGTGTTCAGGTGAGAGAGCCAACAGTGGCTTGAACAAAAACTTGATACTAATAATGGCCTAAAATAGGCTGAGTTGAAGAAATTGAGTGAATCTAAAAGTCGGTTAACAACAGTGTGAATGGGACAAGTCACAGAAAAAGAAATACATATAACCTTTAAACATATCCTCACACATAAGAGAAATGCAAAATACAATTACTGTAGTTTCTCTCCTGTTGGGAGAAAATGTAAAAACTTGGCACTGCCTTCTTTGGTGAGACTGAAGAAAGTTACATTCATGTATTGCTAGTGGAAGTGTGAAATGGTTCAACCTCATGAAGGGGAAGTTGACACAATCTCATTGAATCCAGAGATCCCACAAAAGGAATTTATAATGAAGCTATATCTCACAAATATGAAACCACATATTCACAAACTTTGGTTGCATTTCTTCAGTAGCACAATATTGGAGATAATTCAAATGTCCAGTAAAGGACTGGTAAAATAAACTGGCACATGCACACCGTGAAGAATTAGGGGGTTCTCCTGCTGTGACTTGATCTCCAGGAGATGTTATAGGAAAAAAGCAAGGAAAGCATATACAGTAATTTCCATGACAGCAGCAGGAGAAATAATATGTATTTGCTTATTTAAGAACAAAAAAACCCGAGGAGTAATTCCTGCTGGTTGTGTGACTGTTCACCCCTTTTCCTTTAGTTGGTAGTCAAAGCACTGTTTGCTTAAGACGGTATTTGGGTGGGCATGATGAGTGGACATACACTTTCCTGTGGAATGCTAAATGTTCGCTTTTTGCTTTTGAGTTAATTTGTGAAAGCTTTGTTTTGTCATTTATTGTGCTTTATGTAGTATATGGATTGCTCTTGCATTTCATTTGAAACGTTCTTACCATGCTCTGAGTTAGGGAGTGTAGGAATTCTTCTCTGAGGTATACATTGAGTTGTCTAAGGTGATAAAAATGAGTCTTGAGAGATCAGGACTGTAAATTCCAAATGTACAGCCTAGAGGAACAGAATTTATTTGATGCCATTATGTGAGCTTCTTTGGAATACTGCCTTTTTTCTCACCCCCCTTTTTCTGTTTGTTTTAGTGTGTTAAAGTAATAAAACTTTAGAGTTGAAACAGTTACATTGCATAATGTGAAATGAAATGAAGGTAACTTACAACCCAGAAAGGTTCTTAAAAGTCCAAGCAACTGAGTAAAATGCTCTTTGGAAATATGCAAAGCCAGGTATACTTACCTATATGTCACCTCTCAGTCATGATCACTAACACACTGATTGAGGATTAAAATAAGGCGAGAGTGAGAACCAAGGTAGAGGCAGATACAGAAGCAGTTGGAAACCAGAGTTGGGAAGTTTGGAAGCCAGGATTGTCAGAAGCTGGAAAAGCAGGAGCAAGGCTTGGGCGAGCAGTAGACTGGCAGGTGCAGGAGCCTGTTGTGTGCCCTCTGGTGAGGCAGCCCAGCTCAGGGCTGGCTGGCAGGAACTCCCTGACTGGGGTGGACAGTGTGGACTCAAAGGGATGAAATCATCAGTTTACATGGTAATTGTAAGAGTTGTAATGTTTGTATTATGAGCCATAAAACTAATACACTGTGCAGTATAGGGATGCTAGGGCAGTTGAGTAAACACAGTAAATCTTTAAGGAACCTGGTGCCCAGCAGTTGGCCCAGAAACTGTTTAATTGGAATATATTGAAATCAATATGTTGAAAGTAGTCTTTTTCTGAAATATGGTGCTTCTGTCAGATGATTTCTTGGTCACGTCCCTCTCCCTCTAATATTTTGATGAAGGAAAAATTATTTATTGACAGTTTGATAGCATAATTTAAACACTTTTAGCCTTCAGGAATGCATATCATTTGTTTTAAATTGCCTATATTTTCACACGTTTAATATCTGCAGTTGAGATGGATCTGAAAACGGATAGAATCTTAGACTGGAGGAGAAGCAGTATTCAGTGTCAATGGTGTTTTGCAGGTTTCCTCTGAGGAATGTTTACATTAAGACCCGAGTTTAATTTTTTTTAATACTTTTTCTACATCGACCTATCATGCTGTCAAATAAGTTACACTTCAAATTGATAATACAAGAGTGATGGGTCTTAAAATGCAATTTAAATCACAACCCCAATCATTAGCTCAGGAATATTTCTTCTGGATTAAACTATTCTTAGAGGTGTCTAAAGAAATAATTTTAGGAAGAATTCACATATAAAATGCACAGTAATTTCCTGAAATCTCTCTAAACTTGTGTGTGGGTGTGTGTGGTGGTGGTTGGGGGGCGGGGATGAGCAGGATGGTGGGTGGTAATGCTTTGCTTACTACGTTGGCAGTCTTACCCTGTGATAGTGAAGAGTAGTAGGTTTCATCATAGTCTCCTTAGGTTCTTGGGAAGACAGTTAATGAGAGTGCAGAAATAGTGTAAGTATGAGTTTACTGTCTAATGGCTTATGTTACACAGTAAAGATGCAACCGTGGGGTGGAGAGCACTTGTTAGAACAGGAAGACCTAAATTGTACACTAATTAGAGCTTTTTTTTTAATGTGTAAGAAAAGCAACTAGAAGTAATGGTTGTGAATTTATGGGTTAAGTTTTAAACAGCATCGTTTTGGCTCAGATTTTTGTTCATGATATTTGTTAAAGGAACGAGCAAGTGACTTTTAGCTTTCCCCACCTTTATTGTGATCATCTGTACTGCTGATGAACCAGGTCTCCTTCAATTGCAGGTTAAAGAAAATCGATCTCAGAACAGCTTACATTTTTAAAAAAGTACTGACTTGTAAAACCAGAGTTCACAGAGTAAGTTAAGCACTGCTTGACCAGGAGTGAAAGTGATCTCCTTAGAGCCTGTCTCCATTCTGCTTTCCTCTCTTGATGTCTCCTGAAAAGGCTTTCCCCTCGTGATAGCAAGAGGAGTGTCTGGCAGCTCCAGACTCGCTGAGGATCCTGGAGCACAGCTCTGCCTTTGTCTGTTTTCTTGGGAAGTCCCAGGACAGCTGTGATCCACCAGTCCTTGGTCATGTGCCCATGTTTGAACCCCCTAGGATAGATTAGGGGCGTGCCAGCTTTCTTCTGGTCACTTGGGCTAAGTTTGCTTTGTTCTGCATGTTGTCATTTCTTTTATCCCAGCCTTCTTGATTTCTGTATTTAGATCCATCGTAGCACATCTTGGGGGGGAGGGGGCAGGGGGTGGGGGTGTTGCTAAAACTTGCTTCTGTTTGATTCTGGCCCTTACTTTTTCCTGGTCTACCATTGAAAATTGTTAAGTTTTACCATGCCATAGACACTGATAAAATAATTTGGCTACTTTGCAAACATTTCTGCTCATGTTTTAGATTCAAATGTAGTCTATTTACTTTCTTTTTGGTACAGGTAAGTAGTCATGAATCCTTTCAGAAGCCTTAGGTTAGAGGCAGCTGTGAAAGTCTCTGCCTGTCACTTTGTGGACAACTGAAATTTATTTTCCCATTGTCTCAGTTTTCAAATATGTAGGGGAAAAAACTTTAAAATAATTTAATGGGTCTTTTACATAAAAATGTTGAATGAATTATTTTCTCGAAAAGCAGCTTACTAAACTTCAAATTCAGTGAAGGAATTTTCCTGAAGAACAAAGCAATTGGTTTAGCTGTAAATTTCTAATGCTGGCAGTAACATTAAAATGGATGGCTCAGATTCCTGCTAAACTGGGAAGTCCCAAATTTCTGTTCGTGCCAAGTTCTTTTTTGGGGGAAATGGGATTCTAGGTAAACAAATTTGTGAAATACTGGGGTTAGACAGAATTCACTACTAGACTGCTTAGTTTTTAATATATCAGCGTGTATTCTTTTGATTCTCTGAGAGTCGGGGATATAGTGTATTTCACTTTGACCACCAAATCCCTCTGTAAAAAATAAAAGTTATTATGTGGTTTGGGAAATATTGTCTTAACCATTACTCTTTCTCTGAATCTTGGTCCAGTTTCTTAAAAGATGGGTTAAGTGGTTTGAGATGGACTTTGCTGAGGAAATGTCGTAGGGCTTTTATATTTATTTGTTTGTTTGAAACCATAAGCTTACGATCCTGTGTGGTGGCTGGCACTTGTTTTGTATTTCTGCCTAAATAGAAGACTATCCCGCCTTGGTGCAAGGTGGACTGCAGGCAGACCCACCTTTTTACATAGGTATGGCTGAAATTTTTTCCAAGTAGCCTTATGATCTGCTCCAGAAAGTACTCTTCTTGAAGCCCCAAACTAATCATGCGGCATGGAATGAAGAAGTGAGAGTTTAGCTTTGGAAATAGAGGGCAAAGTTAAAAATCACTATCATGGAAGTGTTCCTGTAGATTAGAACATTGAACTTTTATGTAGTCCTCTTCAATCTGCCATGATGAATAGCCCCCACGTAAACCACAGCCACCTAAATGAGTTCATTTGTTGAATGGTGTTAGAATTAGCCATTTGATTGTCTGAAGACCATTTGCCAAAAGCAACTCGCTATTTTTTGGCATATTTGATATGTTGAGCTGGTATCTGACAATAGTTGGCCACAGCATAGTTTGCTTCTTGAGACTGTTCCTGGAATGTGCTAGTAATATCATCTTAAAGGAGGGTGACTGAATTTTTAATTGATAAGTAGGAGGGGAGTCACATATATGATTCATCTAAAAGTAGCATCGATTATTTAGGTGCAAGTTAAGAAAAGTGTAAGTCATAGCCATGGTTTTATTCCACCTGTATGGAGAGTTTCTACAATTTTTCTGTTTCCCAACAGAATTTTTATATCGTTGGCTTTAACTAAAAGTGCCTTTTTGTCATTACTAAAAGCTCTTCTCAAGACTATTAAAAGTGATTGAAATCAGTGTGTAGCTATTTTAAAAATCATGTATTTTTCTACTCAACTGAATTATCACACCTTTTTCTCTTCCTACACAGATTTTGCTTTGGAAACAAACCCTTCTGACCAGCCAAGGGCAAGCACAATTTTCCGGAGCAAATCTCAAACGGATGGTAAGACACTGGTTTTTTTCCCCTGAGCAAAAGATTGAAAACGGTTTTTGTTTTGTATTATGGGAAGGATTTAGAAGAACTCTTGCAATGGTTTAAATGTTTCATTTTTTTTCATGTATTCACTCATCTTATTTTAATATATGATGATTCAGTGTCCTTTAGTTGTCACTGTTTTAGTGAGGAGAACACTTAAACCATCTGTCGATACATTTTGCCACTTCTTTATCAACATAGCCAACTGGCCCCATGATCTAGATGTGGTCTGTTTCTCCATGATACTTTGTTCTTTCCCCCTTGCTCCAAAGAGCACACGTGTTAAAGATGAGTGATAGGGTTTAGGTCAGAGTTAGGTTTTCATTTGATCAAATCCAAAACATCAGTTGTTATACATGGGAATTGAGTCTTGTGATTCTGGCTCTGTTTTACAGAGTGCTCACCCAGATGAGCGTATCTCACATCCAGATTTATGCTACGCAGAACTTTGAAGCTATTCAAAACTTTCTCATCCTAATGTAGTGCTGTGCCAGGGTAATCAGAGCAACATGCCTTATGGGGTTTCACAGAAGATTATCCTCAGCATGTGAAACTCATGTAAATTTCCTGTGTCATGCTTGTTTTAAGAGGAGAATCAGAACTGTAGAATTTTTGGCATTCCTGCTTGCCTTCCTTAATGTTATGTTAAATCCTAGTTTATTTGCCAAAAAGCCATCCATGACCAACTTTTTCAGTTGATGACCAGAGCAGAAATACAAGTGAACCTTCCATAACATTTGAAGTGATGCAGCACTGTAAAAAATGGCGTTTTCTTTGTTTCCCCATTAGATGGCTGGTTTTTAGGAAAGGGTATAACTCAGGAACAGCCAGGTGGAAGAGATGCAGAGGGCCAGGCACAGGGACAGGGCGCAGAGCTTTCATGCCATCTCCGAGGGCACCACATGTTCACCAGCTTGGAAGCTCCTAGGGTTTTTAACTTGGCATTTTTCCAGTGTGTGTACTTTGTCTTGAGACAATCATTTCTGGTTAGGATTGCTCTATTTCTCAGTTTCTTCCAGAGCCATGAGCTGCTCACATGTAGAGAGACTGTGGAGACAGTAAAAGAAAAGTGGCCCCGTGCCCATCTCTCTCTTCAGTCTTAAAGAATTTGTGCCTGTAATGCCCATCCTGAGTTAAAGGGGGTGGTGTGGGAAAGAGTGTGGCCCAAGACCCTCTTTGACCTTTTATTCTCCTGGCCTTTGTTGGAGCAAAACAGTTTTGTGTGCTGTAGATAATGTTCAGTTAGGTTAGCACACTCATTTTAAAATTTAAATTTAAGATAGGTTACTTTCCAGTTGTGTAAAGACCCATGTATTTTTTCAGTAAGGTATTTGAGTAGGTTACCAATAAGTGATTCAGGATGCTTCCAGGGATACTAGTGCATTTAGAGATGAGTGCCTGGCCAACTGGTTCTTCGAGTTGTCATCTGTTAGATGCTGGTAATTAAAGTAAGCTGTGTGTAAATGTAGAATTAGAATATACTACTGAATAGTAGTCCAGCTATGCAGCAGAGTAAATTTTTGCATTAGCTACATTTCTCACCTGGCCTAATTTGCTTTGTTCTTTTCCTTTGTAAATGGAGAGTCTTTGGTTTGTCCCTAATACAGAATATCTGTTAGGTCAAAAAGTAAAACTAAGTTTTTAGATTTTATTTATAGCACTCATCTTGCTGGGTGATTTAAATTATATATTCTGTTGGAAATTATTTTAGAAAATAAAATGGAATTTTATCTCATTATGTTATTGGTAATCTGTCAGATAGTGACAGCTTTTATTTTTCTGTGGCATTTGTATCAGAATTCATCAGTTAATTTTTTTTATTCTTAGTGCGAGAAAAGGGGAAGAGCAACCATCTAAACCATGTAAGTAAACAGTTGCAAAGTGAAGAAATTAATGGTTTGAATTAAAAATGTCTGCCATGAATCCTGAAAAATATGATGGATCCAATACTATTAGCGTGGACCTCTTTTTTGTAGATTTTCTAGCTCTCTTTTCCTAATTATCCAATGTATGCAGGAAAGTCTTTGACTTAGTAGTGCCCATTTTTTAAGGATTCTGACATTCAAGTTAAATTTCAGTAATATGGTTGTGGTATAAAGATCTGCCTTAAATTCTTTTGCCTTAATCTTTTGATCTTATTTTTTTAACCAAAGTAATAAACGTATAATAGGTAAGTTAATTTTTAGCACTTGTCCATTAACCTCTTGTCATAGCAGGTGAAAGCTTAGCTTCCTCACTCCACCATGACCTTATTTCCCTCCCTCTGTTCCTTCAACATGTATCAGTTTTTATGAAATCAGAATCAATGTTTACATTATTAAGACTGTGAATATTATGTATTGCTGAACCATATAGTTCTATGACTGTGCCTCCTCCTTGTACACCATTCTTTTTCTTAAGTATTAATGACATTTGAGCACTTCTGCACTTCTCCAGGATACTCCAATCCCCCTCTTCCTAGCCAATGTGATCTCATACAGCTCCCTGGCCAGTCTCCCTGCTTTGACATCCTTCATTTCTTCTGTGGAATTAATTTCCTGACTATATTCACTTGCCTGTTTTCTAACAGCTGTTTTTTTCCCCAAATGTTGTAACATTTGTCACATGCCTATCAAAAGTATTTTCCATCTGCTAAGCCACATCTGTTCCATTTTTTCCTTGGAGACGCTCTTCTCCAACCTTTTGTCTTCCTACTCCCATATAGACTAGTTTTCCCCGGCTCTGTGTCTCTTTTCCTGGGATATCTGTGAGAAGTCATCTGGGATCTTACATAACTGCTCTCTTGTGTTGGGTGCCTGATGTCCTAGATTCTATGTTTCCCTCTGTCTTGTTATACTCCCTTGTTTACTGGACACATTTTTCTGGGGAAAGGGCACATGAGCAGAAATTTTATAGAGATCTAGCCTCTCTGAAACTCCTGTTTGATAAAGTATAGAATTCTAGGTTGAAACTAATTTTTGCAGTTCTAAAGACATTTCCCTCTTCTTCTCATTGACAGTGTTGCTCTTAAGTCTGTCAACATATGATACGTTGTACATTACCGGTTTTAGTCATTTTCCCCCATCCCTTCCTTCTCTGGAACCTTTTAGTACCTTCTCTCCCTGGGATTTTGAAATTTCATAATATGGTTTGGTATAGACCTTTTTTGTGTGTTTCTTTGATATTTTCTGGTTTTTTTTTTTTTTTCCTGGATTCCTATTATTCAGATGTTGGAAGTCCTAGAGCAGTATTCCTGTACAGATCTCTAATTAATTTCTTTCCCCTTCTGTTTTGCATTTTGTCTTTTTGTCCCACTTACTGGAGATTTCCTTGACTATACTCTAATCCTATCGAATATATTGTTTTGTCTACCTTATTTTTATAGAGTTCTTACATCCTGTCATTCTTTTTTTTTTCACTGATGCAATTTCTCGTCTTTCTGTGGATGTTTAAGATATTTTTTTAAAGTTTTCACTTACTTCTGAATTTTATCACTCTCATCAATTCCTTCTCCCTGTTTTGATCTCTTCCTTGTTGGGGCCTTCCCTCAAACGTGTGGTGGGCCCTGACTGTCTGTTAAGACCTAACTGGAAGCATCACTGGAAGGATTTGGGGGACCACGCCTCTGAATTGTGAGCCTGCTTTGGTTTCTGGAAGGCAGATTGACTTTCTTGTTCCTGTCGCAGTCATTCTCTGTAGGTACCAAGGTTGTGCTTCCTCTCTCCTGCCATGTCAGTTACCACTGCTTTATGTAGCCTTTTCATCTTTCAAATGTTAAAAATCATCTGCTGTCTTTATCCTGTCTTATGGATAGCCTTTATAGCATTTTTTAAAAATGCCTTTAATTCTAATGAGATGATATCTCTGAAGGAAGGGGAAGAGGAAATAGATTTGTGGTCAGTCCACTCAAACTTAGATTTATACTTTGAATATAGGTTCTATGTTTACAGTTTTAATTCAATATAATGATATTAATTCAGACAATATGTTTGATTATACCTTAATTAAAATATTGTACTTTTCTGCTAAGGCCTTTATTAAGAATTTAATTCAAATCACTCACCATACCGTATTGTTCATTAATGTGCAACATAGATGGAATATTATGCGTGAAGTATTACAAATTTTTAAGTTAAAGTCATTGATTCTTAATAAACATATCCAAAACTTGTGAAAAGGGGGAGGACAAAAGTGACCTTTAGCTTTATTTTTTTAATGGGTTGAAGTCAGAGGCATTAGGCACAGTGAGAAGAGTCTCTGGGTGGGGGCAGGATTTCAGCAGTTTTGGGGGTTGTCACTAGCCTTCTAGGTATGATTATTTTTTCATCTTTGCCATTAAACCTGAAGTCTACTAAGCAACCCTTTCCCCTTGTAAAGATTGTAAAACTCCATGTATTCTGTCCTGAGTGAAGATAAATACTGTTCTTCAGCAACCAGTTGAAATAATACCTATGAACATTAAACTGTCAGTAGCTGTTGGATTTTTTTTTTTTTTTGGATTTGAATTTTATATCCTTATGTGTGTCCGTGTAGTTTATTGAGGTTTTGAGCCAGCAGTGGTAAGGCTCTAATCATGAAGGACAGTTATCTTAAATTTTCAAGCAAGATGAGAGGAAAGTAACCTGCTGGCAGGTAATATATCCAGGCTTTGCTCAGGCTTTAATTCTGCCATCCTTCAGTGAATACTCGATGCTAAAAAGTTGGAATAGCTTTGGGAGTAGGCCTGCGGAAGTGTTTCTTTGGTAGGATCGAGCCAGTAGACTGTAAGTTGCTGATACGTTAAAGGAGCCCCCATAGGGCCGTAAGACCACAACAGAAAAAAGAAAATTTTAATAGAGGAAAACAGGGTAACTATCACCCAAAGCTCTACCAACTAGTCTCTAGTAAGGAAATAGCATTTCCTTACTATTTTTATTCTCCTCATATACAGAGTTTTGGTCAGAATTGACTTTTACTATGTGAGTGTATGTCATATTCTACCCTAATAGCAATGACCTTAAAAGATAACCTGCTTCATTTAGAAGAAAAGTATTTGAATGAATGAATTTTCATTTTTCATGCTGTATCTGTTTTTTGAGGTTCTAAAATTACACATTAACCAAATAGCTTAAGGACCATATCAGAGTTTGAGTTTGAAACATTTCTCGTTTGAAGGATAAATTAGTCCTCCAAATAGTGATACTTTTCAAATAGGTTCCATCTAGAACTTTTTGTTAATAAGGAATAAGTGGCTTTGCCATAAAACATCGGAAACAAGCAAAATGGTGTTTTCTATACCATTTGTATATTTCTGATTATTGGCTGCTGGCAATGTTTATTTAAATGCTGTGTATTTTAAAAAGCATCAAGTAGATTTTCTCCCTTCCTCACCTTTCGTGTATTTGTGGAAGACACTGATGGGAGAGCGAGACAGCATGATGAAAACTATTTTATATTAATAGGAGGCAGGAAGGCTTATCTGCATGAGTAAACAAACAGAAACCAAAAACAAAACCAAGCATTACAATTGTTTGTATTCTGTGATGTTAAAGAATGCTGCTATTACTTTCAACTGCTGATAGTGAGCGGGATTTGGTTAGTGGCCTTACTTTAAGAAAGAGCATTGTCCTAACATCATTGAGGCTATTTTAGTATTTGACTATTGCTGCATTCTTGGGCTCTTCACAAATAAATGGATACTTCTAAAGTGTTTGAAAGATAGTTTATTCTCTAGAGGGTCTCAGAAAGTTCCTTGTCACCTATTCAATACCACTGCAGATAAATTCTCACGAATTTGTATCTTTAGTAAGATTTACCTTCTAGTTGTAAGTGATCTTAAAAAATTTCTCAAGCACTTGTGGAATCCTAATTTGTCCCACATTCTGTGCTCAGCAGCTGGAGGTAGGAGAAGAATCTTCCCTAACCTGGAGCAGCTTGCTTACTTATGAGGGCGATACCATGCAAGCAGTTGAGCCCATGTAACAGTTGGTAAATTAGATGTGTTGAGTGTACAGAATGGGAGAAGTTTTGTGGTGTGGCTGCTGGCAGATACATGCTGGAGGTAGATGGGGTCAGGCTTGCTGGGACAAGGAGGGAAAAAAAAGGCGTTGCAGGCAGAGAGCAGAATGCGTGAGGCAGGAAAGTGTCATGAGGAGTGTCAAATATGTAGAAAAGAATTGATGAAATTTTGAAATGAATGGAAAGTATTCTCTGAGGTTCTCAATTGAGTAATGTGGTGGCAGTCTTACTTAAACATGAAGTGAGAAGTTAAACTCTCAGAGTTGTTTTATCTGTTTTTTGGATGTGAGAGAATCTTCAAGCAGTACCTTTTTGTCCTCCAGATAAGGAAATTGAGGCCCAGAGAGACTTCCCGCCCCGAGCTTGTTAGAGATAGAGCACCCCTGGCATGCCCAGCCTCTGATTCACAAACGTTTGTTTCGTCACTGTCTTATTATTGGCATTCATTTACTGCCGTGAAATGCTCTTGCATTGATACTACATAAAGCATTACATTTTATTGTAGTAAAGGAGTAGAAATAGAAAACCTCAGCTGCATTTCTTTGCTTAAGGAAAAAACACTGAAATCTTATTCTAAACTTTTTACATTATTATAAAGGTAATTTATAATAGGTGCTTGCCAGGTTGGATTGTAGGTACTATACCAAGGGCAGCATTTTATAAACCATTTCTCCAATCTCATCTGTGGAAGTTAGAGTGTAGAGGTTTCCCATAGAGCTTCACAGGATATCACACTCACACAGTTCATGGAGTGTAAGAAAAATCTTAATGCTTTATCGTTTGACATTTTAAGCGAGGAAAAAACACCCTTTTATAGGTTTAACTTACTGTGACATTTTCTTCTACTTCCCTTCCCCTTCAGGTATCTCCAGGGCAGCTTACTAAAAAGTATAGCTCATGCTCAACAATATTTCTAGATGACAGCACAGTCAGCCAGCCTAATCTTACAACCACAATAAAATGGTGAGTACAACTAGGTTGCCAAGGGCTGAGTGACAGAGACCCCCTCATTGCTAAAAGCACCGGAGCCATACGCAATTTCATTCATTTGAATTGTCCTTTTCAGTGATCAGGTTAAGAAACTGGTGTCAACTATATATTGATTTCAGGGACCTAACTATGGATTTTCAGTTTCCATTTTAATCTTAGAGTGCATGATAGAAGGGAAAGCCAGAGAGCAAATACGAAATCCCAGGAAAAGTATAAATCTTTATTTGATGCATTTCTGTTGTTTTGTTTTTTTTTTTCAGACTCTTTATTGGAATATATTTGCTTTACACTCTTATACCAGTCTTTGAGGTACACCAAAGTGAATCAGCTGCATCTACACATATATCCCCACATCCCCTCCCTCCCACAACTCCCCCCCACCCTCCCCATCCCGGCCTTCCAAGGCATCTCCCATCAAGTTGATCTCCTTTTGTTATACAGCAACTTCCCACTAGCTATCTATTTTACAGCTGGTAGTGTAAATATATCTATGCTACTCTCTCACCTCGTCCCAGCTTCCCCTTCACCCCTTACCCCACCCCCGTGTCCTCAAGTCCATTCTCTACTTCTCTATGTCCACTCTTGCCTGTCACTGGGTTCATCAGTACCATTTCTTCAGATTCCATATATATGTGTTCGCATACAGTATTTGTTTTTCTCTTTCTGGCTTACTTCACTCTGTATGACAGACTCTAGGTCTATCCACCTCATGACATATAGTTCCATTTCATTCCTTTTTATGGCTGAGTAATATTCCATTGTATATATGTGCCACACTTCTTTATCCATTCATCTGTTGATGGGCATTTAGGTTGTTTCCATGTCCTGGCTATTGTAAATAGTGCTGCAATGAACATTATGGGACATGTTTCTTTATGGATCATGGTTTTCTCTGGGGTATATGCCCAGGAGTGGGATTACTGGGCCATATAGTAGTTCTATTTTTAGTTTTTTAAGGAACTTCCAAACTGTTTTCCAGAGTGGCTGTACCAGCTTACATTCCCACCAACAGTGCAGGAGAGTTCCGTTTTTTCCACACCCTCTCCAACATTTATTGTCTCTAGATTTTGTGATGATGGCCATTCTGACCGGTGTGAGGTGATACCTCATTGTGGCTTTCACCTGCATTTCTCGAATGATTAGTGATGTTGAGCATCTTTTCATGTGTTTGTTGGCCTTCTGTATGTCTTCTTTGGTGAAATGTCTATTTAGGTCTTCCGCCCATTTGTGGATTGGGATATTTGCTTTTTTGGTATTCAGCTGCATGAGCTGCTTGTATATTTTGGAGATTAATCCTTTGTCCATTGCTTGGTTGGCAAGTATTTTCTCGCATTCTGAGGGTTGTCTTCTTGTCTTGTTTATGGTTTCTTTTGCTGTGCAAAAGCTTTTAAGTTTCATGAGGTCCCATTTGTTGATTCTTGATTTTATTTCCATGATTGATTCTAGGAGGGGGGTCAAAAAAGATCTTGCTTTGATGGATGTCATAGAGTGTTCTGCCTATGTTTTCCTCTAAGAGTTTTATGCTGTCTGGCCTTACATGTAGGTCTTTAATCCATTTCGAGTTTCTTTTTGTGTATGGTGTTAGGAAGTGTTCTAATGTCATTCTTTTACATGTAGCTGTCCAAATTTCCCAGCACCACTTACTGAGGAGGCTGTCTTTTTTCCATTGTATTTTCTTACCTCCTTTGTCAAGATAAGCTGCCCATATGTGCTTGGGTTTATCTCTGAGTTCTCTATTCTTTTCCATTGATCTTCCTTTCTATTTTTGTGCCAGTACCGTACTGTCTTGATCACTATGGCCTTATAGTAGGGTTTGAAGTCAGGAAGCCTAATTCCACCAACTCCGTCTTTCCTTCTCAAGATTGCTTAGGCTCTTTGGGGTCTTTTGTGTTTCCATACAAAGCGCAAGATTTGTTGTTGTAGTTCTGTGAAAAATGCCATTGGTAATTTGATAGGCATTGTGTTGAATCTATAAATTGCTTTGGGTAAGATAGTCATTTTCACAATGTTGATTCTTCCAATCCAGGAACATGGTATGTCCCTCCATCTGTTTGTGTCGTCTCTGATTTCTTTCATCAGTGTCTTCTGGTTTTCTGCATACAGGTCTTTTGCCTCCTTAAGCAGGTTTATTCCTAGGTATTTTATTCTTTTTGTTGCAGTGGTAAATGGAAGAGTTTCCTTAATTTCTCTTTCTGTTCTTTCATTGTTAGTGTATAGGAATGCAAGAGATTTCTGCACATTAATGTTGTATCCTGCTACTTTACTAAATTCATCGATTAGTGCTAGCAGTTTTGTGGTAGAGTCTTTAGGGTTTTCTGTGTATAGTATCATGTCATCTGTGAAGAGTGACAATTTTACTTCTTCGTTTCCAATTTGGATTCCTTTTATTTCATTTTCTTCCCTGATTGCTGTGGCTAACACTTCCAAAACTATGTTGAATACTAATGGTGAGGGTGGACATCCCTGTCTTGTTCCTGTCCTTAGAGGGTATACTTTCACATTATCGCCATTTAGGACGATGTTGGCTCTTGGTTTGTCATATATGGCTTTTATTATGTTGAGGTAATGTCCTTCTATGCCCATTTTCTGGAGAGTTTTTATCATAAATGGATGTTGGATTTTGTCAAAAGCTTTTTCTGCGTCTATTGAGATGATCATATGGTTTTTATCTTTCAATTTGTTAATATGGTGTATCACATTGATTGATTTGCATATGTTGAAGAATCCTTGCATTCCAGGGATAAACCCCACTTGATCATGGTGTATGATCTTTTCAATGTGCTGTTGGATTCTGTTAGCTAGTATTTTGTTGAGGATTTTTGCATCTATATTCATCTGTGATATTGGCCTGTAATGTTCTTTTTTTGTGACCTCTTTGCCTGGTTTTGGTATCAGGGTGATGGTGGCCTCGTAGAATGAGTTTGGGAGTGTTCCTCCTCCTGCTATAATTTGGAAGAGTTTGAGAAGGATGGGTGTTAGGTCTTCTCTAAATGTTTGATCGAATTCGCCTGTGAATCCATCTGGCCCTGGGCTTTTGTTTGTTGGGAGATTTTCAATCACAGTCTCAATTTCCGTACTTATGATTGGTCTGTTCATTGTTTCTATTTCTTCCTGGTTCAGTTTTGGAAGATTGTACTTTTCTAAGAATGTATCCATTTCTTCCAGGTTATCCAATTGATTGGCATATAGTTGCTTGTAGTAGTCTCTCATGATCTTTTGTATTTATGAGGTGTCCGTTGTTACTTCTCCTTTTTCATTTCTAATTCTGTTGATTTGCATCTTCTCCCTGTTTTTCCTGATAAGTTTGGCTAATGGTTTATCAATTTTGTTTACCTTCGCAAAGAACCAGCTTTTAGTTTTATTGATCTTTGCTATTGCTTCCTTCATTTCTTTTTCATTTATTTCTGCTCTGATCTTTATGATTTCTTTCCTTCTGCTCACTTTCGGGTTTTTTTGTTCTTCTTTCTCTAGTTGTTTTAGGTGTAAGGTTAGGTTGTTTATTCGATCATTTTCTTGTTTCTTGAGGGAGGACTGTATTGCTATAAACTTCCCTCTCAGAACTGTTTTTGCTGCATCCCATAAGTTTTGGGTCGTTGTGTCTTCATTGTCATTTGTTTCTAGGTATTTTTTTATTTCCTCTTTGATTTCTTTAGTGATTTCTCGGTTGTTTAATAGCGTATTGTTTCGTCTCCATGTGGTTGTATTTTTTGCAGTTTGTTTCCTGTAATTGATATCTAGTCTCATGGCATTGTGGTCAGAGAGTATGCTTGATACGATTTCAATTTTTTTGAATTTACCAAGGCTTGATTTGTGACCCAAGATGTGATCTATCCTAGAGAATGTTCCATGTGCACTTGAGAAGAAAGTGTATTCTGTTGTTTTTGGATGGAATGTCCTATAAATATCAATTATGTTGAGATGGTCTAATGTGTCATTTAAAGCTTGTGTGTCCTTATTGATTTTCTGTTTGGGTGATCTGTCCATTGATGTAAGTGGGGTGTTCAAGTCTCCTACTATTATTGTGTTACTGTCAATTTCTCCTATTATGGCTGTTAGCATTTGCCTTCTGTATTGAGTTGCTCCTATATTGGTTGCATAGATATTTACCATTGTGATATGTTCTTCTTGGTTGGATCCCCTGATCATTATGTAGTGTCCTTCCTTGTCTCTTGTAATAGCCTTTACTCTAAAGTCTAATTTGTCTGATATGAGTATTGCTCCTCCAGCTTTCTTTTCGCTTCCATTTGCATGGAGTATCTTTTTCCATCCCCTTACTTTCAGTCTGTATGTGTCCCTTGGTCTGAAGTGGGTTTCTTGTAGGCAGCATGTAGAAGGGTCTTGTTTTTGTATCCATTCAACCAGTCTGTGTCTTTTGGTTGGAGCATTGAATCCATTTACATTTAAGGTGATTATTGACATGTGTGTTCCAATGACCATTTTCTTAATTGTTTTGGGTTTGTTTTTGTAGGTCATTTCATTCTCTTTTGTTTCCTGTTTAGAAAAGTTCCTTTAGCACTTGTTGTAAGGCTGGTTTGGTGGTGCTGAATTCTCTTAACTTTTGCTTGTCTGGAAAGCTTTTGATTTCTCCCTCGAATCTGAATGAGATTCTTGCTGGGCAGAGTATTCTTGACTGTAGGTTTTTCTCTCTCAGGACTTTCAATATATTCTGCCACTCCCTCCTGGCCTGCAGAGTTTCTGTAGAAGGATCAGCTGTTATCCTTATGGGTTTCCCCTTATATGTTATTCGCTGCTTTTAATGTTTTTTCTTTGTGTTTAATTTTTGTTAGTTTGATTAATATGTGCCTTGGTGTATTTCTCCTTGGGTTTATTCTGTATGGGACTCTCTGCGCTTCTTGGACTTGATTAATTATTTCCTTTCCCATGCTGGGGAAGTTTTCCACTCTAACCTCTTCAAATATTTTCTCAGACCCTTTCTTTTTTTCTTCTTCTTCTGGGATGCCTATGATTCGAATGTTGGTGCGCTTAATGTTGTCTCAAGGTCTCTGAGACTGTCTTCCTTTCTTTTTATTCTTTTTTCTTTTTCATGCTCTGTGGCAATTATTTCCCCCATTCTATCTTCTAATCCCCTTATTCGTTCTTCTGCCTCAGTTATTCTGCTGTTTATACCATCTAGAGTATTTTTAATTTCAGTTGTTATCTAGTACTGTTTGTTTGCTCTTTAGTTCTTCTGATTCCTTTTTAACTGTTTCCTGTATTTTCTCTATTTTGTGATCGAGATTTTGGATCATCTTTACTATCATAACTCTGAATTCTTTTGCAGGCAATTTTCCTATTTCCTCTTCATTTATTTGTTCTTGTGTATTTTTACCTTGTTCCTTCATCTGTGGCATATTTTTTTGTCATCTCATTTTCCCCCCACTTTGGATGGGTGGAATTGTGTTCCTGCTGGGTCTTGGTGTTAAGTTGAGAACCTCTGGGAGGTTCCTGGGAAGTGGGTTTCCCTGTCAGTCCAATGTTTTGGACTCAGAGCTCCCACCTCAGGAGCGCAGGCCTGACACTGGGCTTGTGTATCAAGATCTCACAAGCTGTGTGAAGCAGGGAAAACGAAGAAAAAAAAAACAGGTAGGAGAACAGGAGGACAATAGCAAGCTAAAAACTACAATAGTAGGAAACTAACAGATGTGTTAGAAAAAATTTTTTAAAAAATGATGGAGCAACAACTGGATTGTAAAACAACTGCAATATCCTAGGTGAGGGGGTGGCAAGAGAAAAGAAAGAAAAAAAAAAGCCAGAAAAGGCCTTGGCTGTGGGGACGGGGCTTAGACAAGGGCAGTGGTGGGGGCGGATGTTAGGCAATGGGCCGAGCCTACGCTTAGAGAAGGCCCTGGGGGTGGTGGGGAATGGGGCATAGGTCCAGTGAGGTAGAGGGGCCTGGAAATGCCTCTGGTCCTGGGAGCAGAGGACCAGGTCAAGATACCTAGCAGGCTCCCTGGGCCCAAGTTGGTGGGAGAGATGCAAGCACCTCCCCATGTCCCTCCCCTAGTCCTCCAGTCTTGGAGGGCCCCTCCCCCTTGGCTTCTCTTATTTCCCACTCCCTCTCTCCTATTCCCCTAGAACCCTTACAGCTGCAGGGGGCACTGAAAAGCGGGAGACCAGACTCTGATGCCCAACAGGCTTCCCAGGGCCAACTGGGCTTGGGTAATGCCTGCCACACTTCCCCAGGTTTCCCAGTCTGGTAGGGTCCCTGTCTGCCTCTCTTCCTCTCCCCCGCCCCCCACTCTCCTAGGTTCTAAGCAGCTGGAGGGGGCCTGGAGAATGAAGGACCAGGTCGGGGAGCGCAGTTGGCCTCCCTGGCCAAGAGAGCAGGTGAAATGCCCTCCAGCCTCCCCTGTCCCCCAGTCTCAAAGCTCCCACCCCCTCCTGTCTGCCTCTCCACCTCCTCGCCCCTCCTCCCTCCTTCCACACCCCCCAGGACCCAGGCAGCCTGGAGGGGGCCTTGGAGGGTGGAGGACCCCACTGAGGAGGCCAGCAGGCCCCCCAGCCTCCTGGGTGGGAGAAACCCAATCGCGGTTTCCCCGATCTCCCCAGCCCCCAGCAGTCCCTCCAGGCAGGAACGTCTCCCCTCCCGCAGCCACCCCCCAGGGATGCTGGTCCGGTCAGGCTTCCCCTTCCCCGCCCCCCTGACTTCCCCCAGGTCCTACCCGGTTGCTGCGGGGTTCCTGAGGTCTGCTTGGGCCTCAGGTCCCCCGCTGGTCTCCGGTAGCTCTTCTATTTGTGGGGGGACACAATCTCCGCGTCTTCCCATGCCACCATCTTGACTCCGCCCCCCCGCCCCCCCCCCCCCATTTTTGTTGTTAAGACCTTGATGAACATAATGAGAAGGAGCGGGCCTTTGTATTGGATAGTTCTAGACAAAATGATTTCTTTATGAGTTGTAGTCCTAAAACAATGTATACTACTTTGGAAGCTACTCTTAGAAGAAGGAACAGCTTGTCCCCTACTGGCACCATAGTGAATCTGCATTTAAATTTCATTGGATTTTGTCAGATTTATCCCACTGTGCATTTTTTTTTCCTGCACTATTTCTGGGTGAAATTTCACTTCTCCTTCCTGAACCCGAAAGAGGGGGAAAATACATCAAAGCAGTCTTAAGGAACACACTCTCAAGCTTAATTTCTTTGTAGATGCAGTTTGTTTGACTGAAGTTTTAACTTGAGATACATTTAATTTTTGTTCGTATATCTATAAATACATCTCCAACACACCGTATCAATCACAGCAGAAGAACAATAAAAGAGATGAAATTTTGGAAACATGGCTGTGGTTAGGTTTATACTTAAGACGTGAACAGTGTCATGAGGATGAAAACTGTTCCTTAGCTTCTGGGAGCACCTCATGGTCCACAATTGGAGATGCACTTTCAAAACCCCCTAATGATGAACCTTTCGAGTTTATTTAAGAGAGAGAAGGTAAAACCAAACAGGATGCAGAGCTTTCTGACTCCCTTGGTGTTGTTCCCAGAACATTAATGTCTCCTTAGGATATGAATGTTGACTTTGCAGAGCACAGTTTGGGAAATGCTTTTTGAAAATATTAATCTCCTTCATTTTATTTTCCGTCTTAAAAAGATAAGTAATTTGTTGCTAATGTGCCAGCCTTTTTTTAGCTATGTAAATTATCAATAACTTCTCGTTAAAAACAGCAAGTTCCCAATCATAGTAATGCAACTTTCCCGTCTTACTTATGATAATAGTTGTGGTCAAATCATGTTTCAGCAAACGCGGAGCCCTGTCTGTCTCTAAAGCCCTGAGTTTTGGCACTGAATGTTTTTATTTAGCCAAGACACTAAATCTGTGGGTAAAAAAATCACTGCTTTGGCTAGAGTCACAGCTTCTTTTGAATTCAAAAGAGCCTGATGTTCTAGTCTATACTTCAAACGTAGTTTTAAGGATTAACCTTGCTCAGACAAGTAGGTTTCATGCTTTTTTTCCCCAATCTAATGTAATTTTTGGAAGTACAATAAATTTTAATTAGCTCTCATTAAGTTTTAGAAATGATCATTCAGCACATTCATTATTGGTGAAATAAAGGTTTACTGAGCTAATTAGTAGGGCCAATTGGCTTTTAGGAATGATTTTGAAAAATGTTTTATCATGAGATTAGTTTTCAATGGGGTAGTTGTTCTCAGTGGGGTAGGTGAGCCTTATTAGAATCACTTATGAAACTTTTTCAAGATATATGTCTCTAAACACATGAATTCCACCTCCCCCCGGCCCCCAAGACACAGTGTCTGTGTGTCTGTCCCTCTCTCTCACACGCACTTTTTGCCAAGCGGGGGAATGTTGCGAGGCATGATTCTATGGACAAAAGCATCCCGAGTGATTCTGATCTTAACCCTACCTCATTCATGCTAAACTGTGCTGCACATTGCAGTCACCTGGGGATCTTTAAAAACAATCCTGATACACAAGTCATACCCAATGCCAGTGAAATCAGAACATTTTGAAGCAGAAGCCAGGCAGTTTTTAAAGCTTCTCAGGTGATCCCAGTGTGCAGCCGAGCTTGGGAGCCACTGTCTGGTTTGAGGGTAGGAGAAAGAGAACTGCTTCTGATAATTGGTGGGAGCTTGGGTAAGCCAGTTTTAAGCCATGGTTCCCTTATCTGTAAAATGAGTTGTTTTAGTTAAATGTCATCTAAGGTTCAGTGGTCCTTTCATCATATAACTTCTAATTCTGTGATTTTTAAAATCAATTGGAAGATGAAACTTTGAAGCACTAGAGAAGTTTCCATCTTTGATGCTGACAGTGTTACAGGCCTTTATACAAGTGCTAAGATTCTATAGACCTACTTACAAAATTCAGATTTGCCTTCCCTCACTTATTTTGAGTTTCATTTTAGACACTGAGAACAAAGGGAAACATATAACTTAACCAGAAAACCCTTTGTTGCCTCATACACAACATCTGTGAATAACTTAGAAATATAGGAACTTAAAGAGTATCTGAGGACTTGTATCTGTCTGTTCATTAATACTTTAAGTAATTTGGAAATACCTGTCAGTGGTCGTATACTGTGTTGTAGTATGCTGCATTATTAGCACTGCTTATTCCAGGGTAGCCAGACCTATCCTCAATTTTGTGGCTGTAAAATTTTGCTATTAAAATTTCTAATACTTAGGTAAAAGTGATTTTAAATCATTTTATTTGGTATAGAGCATTTTTATTATTTACTTTTAGGGAAATAATGGAAAATGGATGGGTAGGTGGATAGTGAACTCAATCAACTGAGATGCAGGGCCTAACAAAAAAGCCACACACGCACACACCACCTACTGTATGGCTTGAATCTAAGCATGTGTATAGATAAATATAGCTTGTACAGGACGAAAGTTTCTGTAGGTAGAAGGACAAATGACTGGGGAAATATGTAATAATTTATATATTATAATAACCAAAACACGTCTTCTCACAGCATATCTGGCAGTTTGGGTCTCCTAATTTTGCTAAAAGCCGAAGAACCTAAAACCAGAGGGAACGCACCCATGGAGTACTGTTCTGAATTAGAGGATGTCAGGGCCACTGGACATCTGGAAGGTCTTCCCTCCCCGCCAACCCCTTTCCAAAATGTCTTCAGGTCTAACATGATAAAAATCAATTATTACAATATATTTTTTTCCCTCCACAGTGTGACCTTAGCAATCTATTACCACATAAAGAACAGGTGAGCTCTTTTAAAACCTATCTTGTTATTCCAGCTAATTAATTTACAAGGTATCATGTTTAGTGTTAGGTGATAACTATAGACATTATTGGAGTAAGCTTTTATTAGAATGCTTTTATTATAATATTGAAATGAGTCTTTTATTTTTATCTCAAGACTTAATTCTTAAGTTACTGGGTCTCTCAGAGTATTTGTTCATGTGGGTTATATTGATATTTACTATATTAGAAATTGAAATTGAGAATTAAAACCTTAAATCCATTGTATGTGAAAACAGCGTTTTCCTTAGCACTATGGAAATTTTGAGCTAGATAATGCTTTGTTGGGGGGGTGGGGGGTCGTCCTGTGCATTGTAGGGTATTTAGCAGCACACCTGGCCTCTGCTCACTAGATGCCAGGAGCGCCTTCTTCTTTCCTCCACATGACGACAACCAGAACTCTGCAGCCATGGGCAGAAGTCCCCTGGGGGATGAAATCACTCCTGCTTGGGAACCCCAGTGTTTAACATAGGTCATTTTTTAAACTGTTTTCCACAACAAAAAAGTTGAGAGAAGAGTATCTCATTGTTCATCGAAGACAGCTGATTCTTATATCTGCTCTGTCTTCAGTCATCTGTTTTGAAGAAACAATATGAAGACGATCCAGCCTCATGCAGATATATAGTTGGAAAAAGGTGTATTTTTAAAGCCTTCAGATAATTTGGTATATTCTTTGATACTGTACTAAAAGTCCACATGTGCTAGTTTCTTAAATTATTTAAAATGGAATTCTAAATCATATCCATGAACTTGTAGTAAATACTGTGTTAATTAATACCCATTGAACTGTCATGCATACTGAAGTGGATCTTTTTACCTGTACCTGATTTTACATTACTATACGTCGGTCATTTGGAAAGTATTGGTTCACATTTCTTTAGACAGTGTCAAAAACTCACTTTTGTTAGTATCACCACCAGTCTTACCAGAAAAGTCTTTAAATATTGAGAAGTTGTTAAGCTCACAGTAGATCAAGCTCACAATAGGACTTACAAGTTTTCCAAAAATCCTGATATTTTTAGCTTGATGGCTTGAATTTTATCATTAGCAACAGATACGTTACAGTTATTTTCCTTGAAGTAACAGGCTCACTTTGTTCATTTTTGGAAGAATGACTGTCACTTGTACATTCAAATAAAGGTGGTGTTCTATGAAAAAAATGGTTCAAATCAAGATGGTGTTCTATGAGAAAAGTGACTTAGCACTAAGTCAGAAATTCTCATCCTTAACCCAACCGTATTTCAGTATGTACAAGTGCTTAATGCATACTTTCCACTTACTCAGAATATTAAAAAGAAGGATCAAGGGTTAAGAACAGTATTAATTGTTATGATTTTATCAGGGATGTTCTTAAGTAAAGCAGATTTGTTTTTAACTGCAAGTAGCTGTGAATAATTGAATGACTTCTAATTGAGTTTGGTACCACTGCTCAGAAGCCAGCAGTTTTACCCACTTTTGCTCTTATGCAGTCACAGCAAATGTCAAACAATGTAAAGGCAGGTAATGTCTTAGTATTCTTATACAAACAGTTTTGACATCTTGGGCCTCCTGAAGAGGGGATAGGGGAGGATCCCAGAGCCCTGCAGACCACATTTGGAGAACTGCTGTGTAAATTATGAGCACCATGTATTAGTGTGGTGAAATTTTAAATAAAAAGCCTGGTCTCTTTTAAAATAAAAAGACAATTACATTTTTAACTCAAACTGTTTAAGAGAGACAAGAAGAAATACACGGTAAGAATATAATATAAAGAAATAAAGAGAAAGAAACAGGGGAAAAAACTGAATCTCTCATTCACATTCATTGAAGTGAAAAGACTTCATTGCCCACCACCACTGCTTTATAAAACGTTCTTGTATTGATATATTTCCGTGTGAGGTTAGAGGAATGGAAATATATTGGTTTGCTAGCATTGCCTGTTAGGGAGGGTTAGTGCTTGTGAAGGCAACTCTGGCTGGTTGTTGTAGAAAAGATTTCAGAGTTTGATGTGCTGAATAAAAATAGGTCAGGAAACCTTTCTAAGGGCAGAATCCAGGACAAGAATTTGTAAAAAACTGTTTGCTTTGTCAAAGGTTAAGCTTCCTCTGCTCCTCTCTCTACTCCTAGCAGATGTTACTAAGATAGTAACTCCTGAATTAACTTTCTACATGCATATTCTTATTTTATAGAGATGCAAATAGATCCCTGGATATTTTTGATGAGAGATCACATTCACTCACAGTAAGTGTCAGTTTTACTGAAGTATTTTTCTCTTATAGTTGTTTATTTCATGCTGATTTGCTTTGAAATTAGTTACTAGAAGAAAATTACTCCCTCCAGCTCAAGGTCTAAATCATCTTCCTCTGAAGTCTTCTTCCCCACCCCATGTTGTGTCTAGTCATTTTACCAAAGGCATGTTGTATAAGGGGTGTGATGGATAAGAACTGAGTTGTGCTTTGTATGATTAGTGAGCAGGTAAGTACACATACCCAAGTAACAGAAGGTGTATCTTTTTGAAGGATGATTTTGCATAACATCAAAGAATGTAAATATTTGTAAATAAACCTAACAAATGTGGTAAGACCTCTAAGAAGAAAATTAGAAAAACCTAACAAATGTGGTAAGACCTCTAAGAAGAAAATTAGAAAACTGCTTAAATTTTAAACCAATTAAAATGACAAAGTTTTAAGATTCACGTCTTCAGGTGCTCTGTGGCCACATGTGGCTGGTGACTACTGTATAGGACAGAGCATTCTTAGAGCCTTATGGTGACAGGACCCTGGAAGTGTTTTTTTCAAAGTTGATGGCAGAAAAGTATGATGACACATGGTGATCAGCAAGACTTTTGAACCTAAAAAGAGTTGACATTTGGTTAGAATTCTGTGGGGAGAAAGGTGGAAATATGTACATTTTCTGAGGTTGCATCTGTGTTTTTCTTTAGTGGGTGGTGGTGAGTATTAAATCACTGTAGTGTTTTAGGATCCCATTGTTTATATTTAAAAGACTCCAAGACATGTCACCCAACCAAAATTACTTTAAGGGGCACGTGGGCCCAAATGTGAAGACTGCTGCCTTGAGGGTACTTTTAAGTAGTTTTCTTCAGTGGATGCTTATATTGCCTTCTTTCTTCTTTTAGCAAGAAAAGCTTCCAGAGGAATACTTTAAGCGTGATCCTGAACATAAATTCATTTACAGATTTGTTTGCGTTCTGTTTAGTGCTGCACAACTACCTGCTGAGTGTGCCATAGTAACTTTGGTAAGCTACGTTTTCTTTCATAAAGCACCTGTAGAAATTTCTGTCTTGTACACAAGGTGTGGTCCTGTTTTTAAAATGAAAGTAGGTTCCTGAAAGGATCGTCAGAACTTTACTAAGAGAAACCTATGAAAAGAAAGTAAAATATACACATTTGAGCTTAATAGTCATTATGATTTAAAATGTTGCCATTGCTCTTCTTATCAGAAAACAGTTGCTATTCAAGGCAGCAGGAGAGAGTTCTGGTTTCTCCTTGCACACCTCAGGCCACACATGCACATACAGTGTACACACGTACACACAGACAAGGTGTGCAGTGGTGGTAGGATGGGGGCGATGACTCATCTGGTCCACAGGCAGAAACGGACTCCATGTAGTTCTAAGCTGAGTCCCAGGCTGTATTACCCAGACAGTTCTGATGTATAACTGACTGAGAACTGCTGCCCTCAGTTCTCTGTTCTTGGATGATGGTGTTAACCATCCCCGCTGTCCTCTTGTGCCTGCATGTGGAGTTGCCCAGGATTAGGGTGCCAGCAGTACTTGGAAAGGCTTTACTCTAGTTAGCCTGCTAAACTGCAGTTGCGTGAGGACCTTTGTGTCATCCATACTGTATTCCTACGGTAAGAGCTGATCATTTGAATAATAAATCATATTCAAGTGAGAGGTAGTTGGGATCGTTTTACTTACTCCTCCCTATAGCACACCTGTACGGGAAAGTCAGCTGGTCCGGAGGGAAGGAATAGTTAGGCCGCTGCCTGCTTCTGTCCAGGCAGAATCTAGCAGAGGAGGCTTGTCCTTTTGAAAAGAGACCCCTCCGTGGACACTGGATCAGACACAGGCCTTTCCTTGGAGCTCCAGGCCACTTGGAGTGATTAGCACATGCTTGAGAGAGGCAGCAGTGGCGCTTGTGTGTGGAGAGCCAGGAAATGCAGGGAAGAGAGCATCTGGGGCTGGAAGAGGGGCATTTCTTTGTAGACATGTTGAGTGTGACGTACCTGTGAGACGGCAGAGTGGCGATGTCTAGTAATCAGTCGAGTGTATGGGACAGGATCATGAATCTGAGCTAGAGGGAGGGCATTACGTATAGCTGTTCAAATGCAGAGAAAGAATGTAAAATAGAAAGTGGGTAGAAGATGTGTAGGGACTGTTAGCACTTAAGGGCGAGTCCCCAGAGGAGTGGCTAGAGTGGTAGGAAACCCAGGAGGGAATCCTAAGAGGTGCCAGGAGAGGTTCAGGAAGGAGAGTGTGGTCCAAGTGCTGGTTGCTGCCAAGGAGCTGCTCATGCCATAAATCCCCCCTAATACCTACTCTGTCCCTATTCTAAGTGCTGGGGATGGAGGAGAGAACAGGTTGAATAAAATTCTTGCCTTTATGGAGCAAGTGTGGAAGACATAAGTTTCTGTGTTTGTTTTTACTTTTTACATTTTATTTATTTTTTTGGCTGCGTTGGGTCTTTGTTGCTGTGCGTGGGCTTTCTCTCATTGCGGCGAGCCGCGGGGCTCCTCTTTGTTGTGGTGCGCAGGCTTCTCATTGCAGTGGCTTCTCTTGTTGCAGGAGCAGGGGCTCTAGGTGCACGGGCTTCAGTGGTTGCAGCATGTGGGCTCAGTAGTTGTGGCTTGTGGGCTCTAGAGCTCAGGCTTAGTAGTTGTGGCTCACGGGCTTAGTTGCCCTGCAGCATGTGGGATCCTCCCAGACCAGGGATCAAACCCATGTCTCCTGCATTGGCAGGTGGATTCTTGACCACTACGTCACCAGGGAAGTCCTGCTCAGGTTTTTTGAGTTTGGTTGTTGTTGTTGTTTTAATTTTTATTGGAGTATAGTTGATTTACAATGTAGTGTTCGTTTCAGGTATACAGCAAAGTATAAGTATCTTTTGTAATGAGTATTTTTAAAAAGGAATATTTCAAGTAGTTGTAAAAATCAGGAAGAGAAAGCAAGGTAAAGGAATAAAGTGATTAGAGGGGCTTACTGGAACGATCAGGAAGAGCCTCTTTAAAGAGGTAACATTTGAACCTGGGGCCTGGCCGAACCGAGGAAGAGCAGGAGCGCCGGCGTTACAGGCAGAGGGGACAAGTGCAAGGCTCTGAGACAGGAATATGTCCTGTGTGTTCAAGGAAGAGCAAGGTGGCCGTTGTGATCAGAGTGGGGAATGAGGGAAAGAGCATAGGTGATGAGGTCGCAGGACAATGCCATACCGCACAGGGCCTTGTAACTTAGAGGCCGTGCCAAGAAGTTATCTGTTTGATGGGAAAACTCTGGCAGATCTTGAGCAGGCACATGAAGTACACTTAATTTAAGAGGCTCTCCTGCCTGCTTTGGGGAGAAGAGACTGTAGTCTGTTGCGAGTCAGAGTGGAGGCAGAGAAGTCCGGAGGCAGTGGCAGTAACACGAGTCAGAAGTGACAGATGTTGGGTTGGCCAAAAAGTTGATTTGGGTTTTTCCATAACATCTTAGGGAAAAACCCAAAGAACTTCTTGGCCAACCCAGGAGAAGAGAAAAGTGGTCTGGTTACCAGGGAAGGTAGAGACAACAAGAATCTCCAACAGATTGGAGCAAGAGAACTCAAATGGAGGTTTTTGGTCCCAGCAACTAGGCGTGTGGCAGTGTCTTTCAGTTGTGAGGGAAGGCCTGGGCTGGGGAGCGTTGGGATGAAGAGTCCTGTGAAGACACCAGTGACCGTGGCAAGAGTAGTTTCAGTAGAGCCACGGCGGCAGGGGATGGACGACAGTGGGCTAAGGAGAGGAGGCGATGAGGAGCCAGTGTCAGGGCGTTTCCTGAGGACAGATGGTAGGGGTCGTGGGCCATAGGCTGGGAACAGGTAAGTGTTCACAGTGGAGGAAATCTCTGACAGAGAGGGAGAAAGTGTTCAAAAAGAGGTTAATCGTGGTAACAGTATTCTGCAGAAGTGAGATGGGATCCACTTCATTCATAGAAGAGTTGGCTTTAGTGAAAAGAAAGAAACTCACTCCCACTGAGACAGGAGGGCAAGTGGTATAAATGAGTGTGGGCACATACCAGGTTTGCCAGTACAGGTGAGAGGAGATTGAGAGATTGCCAATATCCTTTTAAGTGCCTCTAATTAGTCCCGTAGAGAATTGAACCTTGTTAGGGAGATTCATTCTTAGGGCACTGGAGAGTGCTGAGTTCTCTGGGGAATGGGAGCAGAAATTCACTCAGAACATACACATAGAATCTCAATATCCATGTTTGAAAACACAGTTGAGTTTGGAGAGCACTGGCAAGTCTGAGCTGTCAATCTGATAACCTTCAGTTAGTTAAACATACGCTTTAAAATTGGATTTTTCCTTTTTGTCAGATGGCATATGCACTCTTCTGCAGAGGTAACCACAAATCACAGCTTACCTCTTTCATCTTTACTCAACTGTTAACTTTGTCCATTTCTTTGTAGAATAGACATTTGATACATGGAAAAGAAATCGTGACATTCACTCGCAAACTGCCTGGCAGGTTTAGACGGGCCTCAGGGATACAAACACGGGCAGCTCTTTCCGCCTTAAAACCAACGAATTGAATAAGCTGCAGATTATGTAAGACAGAAGTGAATTATTAAATGATAATGGAGATGTGAAAAATAGGGGATATGAAAAAGACTATCCTCTGTATGCATGTGCGTTCCTTAGAAAGGTATTGAATATGGGACTGCTCGACAGTTAGAAAGCCCCTCTGTACTGCCTGTCCTGCTGTGCCACACAGCAGCCACTGGGAGGCTCTCTTGACCACCAGTTTTTATCTTCAAGTTCATGCCATAAAAGGACTAGTTACTCTGAAGAGGCGATAAAGATGTGCTCAGTCTTACCAGAGTTTTACATACTCAAGCGTTATGTAAAATTGCCATGTAACCACCACCAGGTATGGTAGGTACATTGCACGTGCAGGCACTCAGGCATTTACTGAGCAGTTGAAATCCATGCTGGGCTGTATGTGCTGCCCTTTACAGGTGGGAAGGTAATAACACAAGGCCTGTCTTTCGAATGCCCTTTGTCCTTTCATTCCTGTGACCAGAATTGGGTTGGAAATTCACATGGGCAGAGTAGAAATATCAGAGCAACAGAAATACCTGACTTACAACTGTGACTTGGCTTCTGGCCTTGGCTGGCCAAGCAAAGTCTGTAGAACCTCAGAATAAAAGGCACGTCAGAAACAGATGAAATCTGTCATTCCTAACAGTTCTTATCACAGCACTTCAACTGAACTAAAATCAACGATCAGTGCTCTACTTTTTGCAGGTTTACTTAGAAAGGCTTTTAACTTACGCTGAGATCGATCTTTGCCCCACTAACTGGAGAAGAATTGTTTTGGGAGCCATTCTTCTTGCCTCCAAGGTTGGGGACCATCAGCCTCTATGGAATGTGGACTACTGCCTGATCCTCAAGGACATTATAGTTGAGGACATGTGAGTTTGTAAGGTTCTGGTGAACTTTCTGTTTTCCAATACCTCATTTGTTCCCATACAGTTTACATTTTAAGAAATATTACATTTTAAGAAAGGTTATATTGTGCAAAGAGCTGAAATAGGCATAAAACTACAGACTTCTTCCTTTCTGGCTGTAGTATAACAATTCGTATTTCCCATCATTAATTGGTAGGTCTTGATGTGTTATTGCTGTAATATTCTGCTTGATAAATTGACATGATTTTTCCGGTGGTTTTTGCCAGACATTTTACAAGCTCACTACAGAATAACACGGTATAGTAAATAACTTCACGGCTTTCTTAAAGTTGTCTACCAGGTTCAGACCATTTTTAAGGGGCACACGTCTGGCCTCTGAAGTAAACGGCCACCGGTAAGGTCTCAGGGCCCTAGACTACTGCGAGGTTATAACTTCAGCCTGAGTCACACATTGTATATTTGCTTTTGCTGGTCTTTTTCCTCCTTTTTATCTGAGGTTTTGTTGTTATAGAAACCGTGATGTACAGATAGCCACATATAAAGGTTTCAGATCCCTGTGTTCCTATCTCCTCCCCTATTTAGGAGTATTCCCCATGTTTAGAAATAGGTCTGCTGAGTTAGGAAACTCTGATCTCTCAGACTGGGAAGCATCACCCGGGCCTCACCCAGGGCACTCAGCAACCCCAGCAGCACTTTGTGGGACCTTGAGTTAACTAGGCAGGTGCTCCTCACTGATGGCATGCTGACATGGGCATGAAACACCAGGCTTCCAATCTGGCTGCAGTGAAGGGCCCCAAGGGTGGATGCAGGATGAGCCAGAGAGGTATTTCTAGCAGACTCTTGAAGTGCTCACTTGACAGTGAAAATGTCTTTGTGGGTGGCATTTAGGAAAGTGTGAAAGGACACGTCTGCATTATATTGAACAGAAGAGGCCGATCAAGATCATGGCAGGCAGTGGCCAGAGTTTGCTTTTGTTCCTTTGCACCTTACTCTAGATAATTCAGAATTGCTGAAGTGCATATTTAAAACTGAAGCGAGGAAACTTGTGACGAAGTGAAGGGACCAGTGCTTGTTGGGATGGTAGCTGTCAAAGTGGCTTTTGGTGAAAATGTCCACTCTGGTGATAATGGAAACTAAGTAGTCATGGGGATATTGTTGGTAGCCATCGTAGTAAACAGTGTGATGGCGGATAATGGCTTTGAAATGAATAGAGGTAATTTTGGAAGTTGCAAAAACTAAAGTGACTTTGACCATCAGTATCATCAGTCTTTAAACTGGTCCCTTGAAGGAAGGAAAATTTGTGATCGTAAACACCAACCCTGGCATGATGGCAGCGGAAATTTTCTGAGAGCCTGCCACTAAGCTGACCGGCGCTCAGGTTCCAGTTATAACATCAGAGAACATGCAGGGCAATGTGTGGGTGTTCATAGATGTGAGCCCAGCAGCCTTGGTGGCAGTGTCTAGCTGCAGGAAGAAACATTTGAAGCAGCGCTTTTCTGTGTAGAATGGAGAATCACCCAGAGTTATGTGTATAATAGGCTGCTTTTGTTGATGATCTTTGGAAATTGGAAAGCATTACCACAAAGTGTTGAATACACATTTGTTTCATCCCTCTGCTGTTGACTACTATTTGTAATGGTCTCACTTTGAGTCTAAATTGAAAAATTGGTGTCTAACAGCTTTTCTTTAAAACTTTCTAACATTTATGTCTTATTAAAATATATTTCCCTTCAAAAGACTACGTTAAAGTGAGCAGCTGCTGTTCAGAAAAATTTGCTGTGCCTCTAAATGGTCTGCTCTTCAGCCATCTAGCCATTTAAAAAACAACAAAAAACACAGAAGGTGCATATTCTGTAGGCATAATGCTTTTCTTCAGTGATTAAGGCTCTATTAATAGACATGTTAAGCCTATGAAGTACTGTATTTCCAGACAATTAAAATGTATTCGTGGAGAAAATATAGAAGGGATAGTGAAGTGCATTTATTCCTGTAGAAAATGAAGTCCTGATTAGCTGATTATCAAAACATTATCTGATTTACATTTCTATAGACTTATGGCCATGAGAACAGGAGATTAATTTTGGAAGTAAGTTCAGTTAGGTTTAAAGTTCAGCAAATGAGAAGCCTCATTTCTGCTCACATTCTGCTCTCCATACAGGAGAACATCAAGCATTTACTGACTTATCCAATAGATAAAATATTAACAGTTTAAAACCCAGAGACCAAATATATTGTAAAATAAGCCACACTCATGTTTGTATTTACCATTCTTATATAATTAACTCTCTAATTTTAGTGATTGCTGTGAAAATGGTAAGATTTACTCTAGTTTTATGTTTATTTACTTAAACATTTGGCAAGCAAATGGCTATATATGGTTATGTAGCAAAGGCTTGCTGCCAGCACTCTACTTTCCCACTTCACTGAATTTGCTCTCCGCGTGCATGTGCGCGTTCTGTCCAGGCAGGGGGCTGCGGGGCTGAGCATCCAGGTCTGCTCTGTCAGAGGTCATATCATAAAGTGGGTTTAGTCCAGCCAAGACAGCTATCTTTAAGCTTACTGCCTTCTAAAGCTTAGAAAGTACATCCTGTCCTGTCATAGTGACAGCTTCTCACCCTAGGAAGGTTAAGGTGAACAGAAACTTGCATTAGGCCCTTTGACACAGCCCCATGCACTGGAGCAGGGGGAAGGGATTCCCTTTCTCATGGAATGTAGCTTATTTATTGATTTATTTGCGATGAATCCTTGTTGCTTCAAGAGTTTCCCCCCCTCAGAGATAATAGCAGTGGCTCTCGATGGATCCATTTGTTGCCGTGGTGACGTGCCCATTCCTTTTGTTGGCGCGTATCTACTTCAGTAAGCCCCTTCCTGTTAGCGGCCCGGTGAAAATGTCTGCAAGTTCTTCAGAGCTAATAAACAGCATACCTCCTTCCTTTCATCTGATCACTGTAGCGGGGCCTTGTGAGTGAGCGTGGAGCATGAATCGTACAGCTGCACTAATGGAACTCCGAAGAATAAGCCCCCGAGTCAGCAGCACGAGAGCATAAGAGGGCCGTAACCTCTTCCCCCTTGTCCCAAACTCAAAGTGCTGGGATGCAGAAAGGACCACAGATAGCTGTGCCTTGTTTGAACGTTAGTGTATTAATCCAGCTGGGTAGCCATTATTTGTTTCAAAACAGTATTTAGAGCCATCCTCATAGCTCAGAATGATATTTTTGAAAATAGCCCAGTTGACTAAAATTGTCCTGTGTTGGTTTTGTCTTCTCCTCCCCCAGGACTGAGCTGGAAAGGCACTTTCTGGAGCTGCTTCAGTTTAATATTAATGTTCCTGCCAGTGTTTATGTCAAATACTACTTTGACCTCCGCTCCTTAGCAGATGACAACAACCTGAGCTTTCTGTTCGCTCCTCTCAGCAAAGAGCGGGCGCAGAACCTAGAGGTGAGGAGCGCTCACTGGGGTTTTCTGTCAGCCACCAGAGCCAGCGTCTGTGGCCAAATTGTCTTGAGCAGTGATTTGGAAAATGGAAAGCTGTTAAATTAACAGTTTGAAGAGCTTATTAACCCTGGCATCATATTTCCTATGGTTTATACAGGGATCTCACATTATTAAAAAAAAAAAAGTAGATATTCTCTCTTCTTTAACCATACTTCAGAATATTTTCAATTAGATTTAATCTGTTCTTAGTGGTTTTCCATCTGAACCTCTACACTTACATATAACCATACGTGAATAATTTCTTACAGTTTTATCCCTCATCATAGGTATATACATAATCTACTTAGCACTCTTAACTGTCTTTTACTCAGCTTGCAGTTTGTGTGTGTGTGTGTGTGTGTATCACAGTTCAGTCCCATGAGTTTATTAGACAAAGCATCAGTGGCTAACCCGAGAGACCTATACTTGGAAGGTATAATGTGGGTTCAGATATGGATGTAGAAAGTACTTAAGTTTTTAATGGAAATGGTAATGTACATGGGACAAAGTAATTTATGGTTTATGATTTTTGGTGGGCATACAGCAAAATTCACAGCTGAAATGAACACATTTAAAATTGACACTCTCTGTGGTACCTCGGTGGTACTTTAGAGTAAGATGTTTTTCTACCGTAATTTACATGCAAGTGAAATAGCACCTTTCAGTGCTTCAATCATGAGACCTCTCCTGCCTTCAGCACACACCTACCTCATTAAAATTTCTCAGAGTATGTAATTACTGATGAAGATTGAATAGAAGTTGAATAACTGAGTAAACACTGATTCAGCCCAAGTGTATGTTCATTATGTTTAAGGATCAAGTGTGTAGATAACAGATGATACTGCTATTAGGAGCCTATCTTTGGGAACCCAATTTTTCAATAACTCTTCAGTTCCCCTTTACCCCAGCAATCTAATCATAGCCCTTAAAGGATATAACCTTAGGGAATTGGCCGTTAAGTGTAGATATCAGCTCTCCGAAGTAGCAGTAACTATGAACTATCTAAAAGAATGTCGATGTGTGGCTTATCAATGATGCCTTTTTTTTTTAAAGGTTGGAACTTTTTTTTCCCCTAATCGTACCTGTGTTCTGTGTGACTTTCCTAGGCCATTTCCAGATTGTGTGACGACAAATACAAAGACTTGTGCAGAAGTGCTGTAAGAAGGTCCTTCAGTGCTGATCATTTCATCGGTATTCAGCACTCCAGTGCCATCCTCTCTTAAGGAAGAAGTGAGGGTTTGTAACATCAGAAACCCCTCGCAACGAGGACTGGAGAAATATCACCTCTCCTGTTCAGAAACCAGCAAAGTTAGTATTTTCACCTAAAAGAAAGACATTGAATTCAAGAGACTCACGGACAGCGAGGATTATATATGCTCATAGGAAAGAACGGGACCTTGTCAATGCAACACACTCTTCTGTCCTTTTTAATGTAAACAGAGTTACAAAAACCACTCCAAAGCTAAAAGCTCCCAACCCACACACAGTTGTTTGCTTACTCTGTAGGCCAATAGCTCTGAACAATGTGAGGTTTTTTAATTAGCAGTTTAAATTTTTAGACTTTAAAGACACTAACTATATAACATTTACCTTTTCCCTGCTTTTCTTGCCCCACTCCCCCATGTTGCTGCATATTCCTTTAGAATCAATGCAGTATTACCATTAAAACATGGGCCTCCTAACAACTCATAAAGCCACTTAGGAACAGACTGTTGTAGCATTGTTCAGTTTGAAGGCTTCTTCCTCCCTACTACATCATTGAAGCTGCTTGTCATTATTGGCAATCGATTTAAACCAAAAAGCTGCTGAATAACACTTGTCATTCAAATTCTTTGCAAGCACTACTTCTTAGCATTATTAGCGTGTTTGGGATCAAAAGCAGAGAAAGTATGTTATCATCTGCTTCTGTTGAGTCCGTGCTGCATTTCTTTTTGACTCTAATGGTGCTTCTCATTTTCTGATGATTTTCCTCTTTGTTAAATACTTGTGTGAAAGGCTATTTTCCTAATTCCAGCCAACATGGCGGTCCAGTAATTAGCAAGCAGGTAATAAAGTAGAAGGTGTCCCAAAAGTCTTAGTGCAATTTTAAGCTTTAATATAAGTGTGCTTGACACTGCAGGACACTGTTGCAGAAGTATAAATGCTACAGACTGGCAGAACATCATTTGAAAGTCTACTTGGATGTCTTCTGAACTCATTTAGTTTTGTAAATTTTAAACATTAAGCTTTTAATTTTAATTTTTTGTTTCAGCCCCTCTTGAAGATAGCAAACAATGGGCCGAAACAAAAAATTAAAATTAAGAGCTTAGTATCTCTCTTTTAGGAGATTGGTAATGATGTCACCTAAACTTGAAATATTAAAAAACAAAAAAGAAAGAAAGAAAGAAAGATTAGTGTTCTCAACTATGTGAAATCTTTTTCCGCCTATCTTCTCAAATACAGTCCTAGGAATTTTGCCTGTAAACAAAGCATTTCTGGGCCAGAAATACCTTCTCTCTTTATAGCAAGGCTTCACATTATATTGAGTGCTGCAGGTTCCATCGTTTTTAAAGGACAGAGACCTAAATGATAAATAATGGTATATAAAATATTACAATCTACCACCTCAAAAAATATTGCTTATGCAGTTTGGAGCTTGGAAACTCAAGTATTGATTGCAGTTTTATTTTGAAAAGAATGCTACAACTTATGTGGTTTTTCTTCCTCATGTTTATATTAAAAGAAAAGCTAATAAGCTCTATTTTAATTAAAATATATTGGCTACTGTGTTTGTAACACTTCTCACTATTCACATAACATTACGACTCTGCCTAACTCAGATGTTTTCAGTCAGCTCTGATAGTTGGCTTTAAAGCACTTTCAGACTAACCATTCATAAGTTGTTTTGACCCTTGCCTTTAGTTCAGGTGTAGTCATTTATTTCTTTGGCTTATGCTGTTTTCAATCTGAAGATAATTTAGAACACCGAAAATCACTGGCTACAGTGCTCAGGGGCAGAGTGCACTAGATGGCATTTGCAATTGTTTTTGTGCCAAGAGGGAAAAGCAGGTAGAAGGAAAAGTAGGCAGAATACAGAGAAAAAGGAATTACAGGAATACTGTAGAATCAGAACATGAGTTATTTGAGGATTTCAAGCAATGGAACAAAAGAAAATGGAAGAACAGGAAGTACTAGAATTGTGGTTGCTGTAAAGAGGGTGACTTTTAAATAAGCCACATAATATTACTTTTAAATGCTATCTCCACTTACCTTTCCATTAGAAATATACCAACTCTCTTTAAGGTTCTTTAAGGCTCTAGCCCCTGCGCTTGAGCAATATTCCATTAGTCCTGATAGTACTGCTGTGTTTTCATCCACCTGAATTCACTACCTACGGTCAGATCTTTAACTTTGTTCTTGATAAGTTTTTTTTTTCTTTAAGCTCTTTATTGGAATATAATTGCTTTACACTCTTGTACCAGCTTTTGAGGTACACCAAAGTGAATAAGCTGTATTTATACATATATCCCCTCCCTCCTGCAACTCCCTCCTGCTCTCCCTGTCCTGGCCCTCTAAGGCATCACCCATCATCGAGTTGATCTCCCTTTGTTATACAGCAACTTCCCACTATTTACCTCTTTTCCAGTTGGTAGTGCATATATGTCTCTGCTACTCTCTCACTTCGTCCCAGCTTCCCTTTCGCCCCCCACCCCCCCAACCCCGTGTCCTCCAGTCCATTCTCTGCGTCTGCATCCTTATCCTTGCCCTGTGGGTCAGTTGTTGATTGGGAGAAATGGTCTGATTTAGTACAGAAGGGAAAAAAAATCTATCACAAGTCACTGATAGTTCGCATCATGTAATACGCCAGTTACTAAGCAGAAATGCTGACATATCTTGAGTGGTGGAAGGTGAAAAAAAAATGGGTAGGAACATTGGACACAAGTGTAGCTTCAAGAATAAGTTGCTAGAATAAGGAGAATCACTAAGAAATTGCTCTTCTCTTTCAGCTTTAATTCTGAGGCAATACAGCCATTTTGATAAATGGGAAATTGAGTCAACTTAAGGTAGAAATTTAAACATCGCTGAAAGTAGGTTCTCTGAAAATTATGATGGGGCATGGAAACTAGTTACTAGTTGGGTGGCAACTATGGCAGTTTTTTCATGATTTTATACCTAGGAAGGGTTTGTTCCCTAAAGTAGTAAGACTATAATAAAAGAATATCTGACTACCTCAACTCAGATTTTGTTCTGTTTTGTTTTTTTCTGTTGGAATATTGACATCAGTGCAACTTTAACTCTGGTACACTGTGAACTGAACTTTATTCTTTACAAGGAAAAGACAAAGGTTTGAAATGTATGTTTGAACCAAATGAAATTGCCGTTTTTGTACGTTAAATTCACATGGTTCACCCTAAGACAGCTGCTTACTAGGGCCCGGTGTTTATGGCTAAGGAATGTTTTCCCTCCTGTATCAGATTCCATCATGGCACAGTTCTTTCACATTTACTCCTCGTGTACCCTGTATGCTCATCATTGAAATCCAACAGCTCTAATTCCTAGTTTTAGAACAGTTCAAGTTTCATTTCTCAGTTTCGTTTTCCCATTCTATAAAATGTACCATTCCTTGATTTGGGGGAAAACATGCTGAAGCCAGTATTTACTGGAAAACAATTCACTCTGTATTCAGGTTATGTGGTGTTTTTGGAAGTGTTTCCCTACAGCATGTAGGTTAGCTAAAATCTTTCATCACCCAGGCCTCCTCTCTAAGCACATGTAAAATGACTACACTGTTCCCTCACCCAGAAGCCACATTCCTGAGTAGAGAGCTACTTGGTAAAGCACTCGACAGCTGGCAGAGGCTCTCCCAGGTAAGGGCTGGTTTCTATGCAGAATCTGTAGATTATACCCAGCAACTCTCAAGTTAAAGAGTAGACCACCTAAAATCTTAGCTGTTTGCCACTTACCAACCTGGCCAGCCTGACTCTGTGCCAGCAAGAATACAAGGAGTGCTTCAGCAAAGCCTGGTCCTTTGTACGCAGGTGCAGTCTGTTTGGTTTCTGAGGCAATTTCCACTAGTCTATTTTAAATGGATTTGACAGATTACATGTGCTTAATGTGAAACAGATTTTCAGTATACCAGTTTATGGTTTAGGATCTCTAGGGTGCAGAAAGAACTAGGAAAAGTGAAACTATAGAAATTAAGAGGAATCCAGAGTTAAAGGAAAAGCGGTTCCTGTTCTTTAAAAAGAGGAACAAGTTAGGTGATTGTTGTAACTGCTGTGAAGGGAGCTAAGTAAGTTGAATGTGATTAGACAAATTCAGTGACAGCCTCAGAACCTAAGGTCCTCCAGAATGTGTAGATTATCTACTTCAAGACCTCCAATTATTCTGCTAGCTTTTTCTTAAAACATCTATTCCTTCATCTTACCATTCTCAATTCTCCTAACCTTTACTTCTAGCTCCCCAGATGGTGGCCCTGTATCTCCTCACTGTGAGAACTGACGCGTCCAAAGGCAGAGCTTCCATGTTTTGTCCACCTCCCACTGCCCTCTCTCAACAAGGTCACATCAGCTTCACCTTTTGCCTTTCTGCTAGTGTCCAGTGTGGCAATGCTTGATGTCAGTTACTACTATGACCCAGTTCCAAAACATTATCCCCAGGTTCCAGGAAATATAATAATAAGAATCGCCTTTAATCAATGACTTGGGCCCTCCTGTGTTCCCCCAAAGTATCAATAGTTCCCAATTTGCTGCACTCCCCTGACCTGCCCACAACCCTAGATGTGTCTCAGGCTAGGCAGCAGCCCCACCTTCCAAGCATTAGGAACAGACACCTTCGTTTTCTTTTTTCTTTTGGCCGTGCCATGCAGCATGTGGCATCCTTAGTTCCCTGAGCAGGGATCGAACCCGTGTCCCCTGCAGTGGAAGCATGGAAACCAATGGACCACTAGGGAAGTCCAATGCCTCACTTCTTAAGGTAACCCCTCTCATCTAATGGAGGAGATTCCATCCCGACTCTTAAAATCAAACTTCTACATCCAACCCCCCACCCCCAGTTTATTCCCTTCTGCTTCAAAACTGCATTCATCTTCCCAACATGAGGATGGGGCAATTTGACCTTCCTCAGTCCTTTACATGTCCTAGTGTTTCGCAAGATGTGGCCCCCAGACCACCTGCCTCTCATGGGCTGAAAGTGCCTGTAAGAAATGAAGCTTCTCTAAATGCAGTGTGGAATCCTGGAACAGATAAAGAACATTAGTGGAAAATCTGGTGAAATCCAAATGAAGTCCGGAGTTAACAGTAAGGTATTAATGTTGACTTCTTAGTTTAACAAACGTGCTATGATAACATGTTAATATTAGGATAAAATGGATCTATCTTTGCAACTTTTCTGTAAACCTAAAATAATTCTAAAAATGTACTGAAACAAGCAAACAAAAAGGCCCACTTCTTGGAATGAATTTCTGGAGCCGAAGGCTGGAAAGCTAGCTTTCGAATAGGAACCCCAAATGATTCTTATGCAGATACAAATTTGAAAACTAGTCTCTCAGTTCTCTTTCCATTCTATTCCTGAATGGCTGCTTCCTCCTTGTTTTACTTACCTTAGCCTGATTGAATCTTTTAGGTCCTCTCAACCCTAAAATATAAGTCCTATCATTATCCCCCTTTCACAGATGAGAAAGTCTTAAGATGAAGTACACAAATGAAGTACTAAGAAGTTAAGTAATTTGTCGAGGATCACACAGCCCATAAATGATGGAGCTGGGATTTGAATCCCTAGTCAGTATAGCTCTCAATTCTATGCACAGAACCATTCTACTGCCTCTCATTCTGTTAGGCATGACAAATGAAAGAGCTCTGTAACTAAATCACTAAAAGAAGCATTATCTATTTCTCCAACCTCCTAAGTCCAACGGTGCCCCCCCTATTCCACTGGGAGGAAACGAGCAATGAGAAAGCATTGGGAAGATGTGCCAACTACAGAGACCTGTTCAGATAAGGCACCGTGGATCTTCCCCCAGGTTGCAGCTCAACTGCTGTGTTTTCCATTCTCCCAAATGCTCTAATAGGTACGAATCTAATAATGCTCATAGTACTCACTTTGACACTAAAGTAATTATTTCTGGTTTACTAAGCATCTGTCCACCAGCTTGTCAGGGAAGTGCCAACTCTAAATCAACTTCCTGTTGATTAGGTCCTGTGTATTCTCAGGTTCTGTGTCAGTAGATTCAACCAACTGTGGATTGAAAATATTTAGGGAAAAACATGTTAGAAAGTTCCAAAAAGCAAACCTTGAATTTGCTACACACCACCAACCATTTGCATTATATTTACACCTACTTACTTAGGATTTGTGTTAGGTGTTATAAGTGATCTAGACATGATTTAAAGTATACGGGAGGATGCGGGGGAAGATGGGAGGATTGTGCATAGGTTATATGCACATAGTGCTCTTAGATACCATTTTATATAAGGGACTTGAGCATCCATGGATTTTGGTATTGGGTGGGGGGTGGGGAGAGGGAGACTCCTGGAACCAATTCCCCACAAATATAGAGGGAGAGCTATATATCCTCTTACCTAGGCTCCCTGATTTGTATTTAGACCTTCATACCATGTTGTGGATCTAACTGCTGAATGATAAAGTCTGGGGAGTTCCTGACTGCCAGCCAGACACCCAGAACAGCACTAATTCTATCCAAGTTGCTTCAGTATAGAGTATAGACAGAGGGTTGATAAACTAGACCACCATCTCAGGCAACATCTGTTCTTATGTGTATTTCCCTTCATTTCTTCAAGTGAATCAATCACAGGATCAGCAGGAGGACCTATGAAGTATAGTCAAGTAAAATATGTTTTCATGAGTTCTGCTTCTGGCGATTGAAATCTGCTTGACTTTATTATCAATAAAAACATTGCTGCTTATATTTTAAGTAAACCTGAGGAGTCTGATCATGAAGTTAGAATCCACGTATCTCCTTTAGATACTCTTGAGAAAGCAGTGTGTCTCTCCATAAAAGCATGAGGAGAAAAATACTTGTACAGCATCTTTCTATTTGCTTTACCATTGCTTTAATGTACGTTAACATTTATCTACATTAATTGGGAACAAAGGAACAAATATAGACATTTCTTGGTTTTTCACAAATAGCTACTCTCCATATTTGATAAAAATCTCAAACCATTATTTTAGCTTCCCACAAATATAATACATACAAATTTTTTTCTGAAATAATAAGGTCACCAAATTAAGTATCTTGAAACTAATGTAACCAGACAACTGTTGTTCGATTGACTTCCAGGAACAAAACAAAAACAAAAAACTTCTTCTCAAGATGCTCTGGGTTTCCTTTTGTTAGTGTTAGGGATTCAGAATTATAATCGTCTGCCAGTAACAATTTATAGGTTTAAGTTGATTGTCTACAAATAAAACATCGCTGGCTCTGCTTTGGGAGTTCTGGATTTGACATGACACCGACAAGACCACGTGGGACAGGCACTATACGTATACAGAAATCAGCAAGAGTATTGAATGCCCTGGACTCAAACGACTCACTCGATATGTGCCTCATTTGGCTCAGCAATACATTCACCTGCACCAAACCCGTATCAAAAGTCACTAAATCTCTCATATATATCATATATTATTTATAGACACACCCACAACACATACACACTATACATACAATTTGTAGCAACATGAAGTAATATTGTCTTCAAATGATGTACCACAGATATTATCCTGGCTGAAATAAATCCTGTAATGGTCATCAAGCTGCTAGAAGCTTTGGAAGGTTCTGAGTCAGGTTCCTTAGTTACTTTCATCCTGCCTACCCTTCACCCTGCTTTAGCGTCTTCGTAGATTTTTCTTTTAGAAACAGCCTCCTCAGCCCAGGCGTATTTCTTTCCCAGGATCCCTTGATTGGCCTTTGGAAGCAAGAAAGGACACACGGGGGGAGCGGGCCGTTCTCAGCCACTGTCCCTCACACCTGCCTAGATCTGTGACGGTCTCTGTCCTGTTGGCCACCTTCGGTGTTAGAAAGCAGTTAGTCAAAGCTTTGTCCCTCCTACCCGCTTGGTCTTTCTGTAGAGCACAAAAGTGAAAGAAGCCTCTTTAGCAGGGGTAGCAGTTCATTAAAATATACCACGACACTTCCTAGCTCTGGGGTTCCCATTCTGTGCTTGAGACGGCAGGTCACGGATGCTGGTATCACGGTTCCGTGTGGAATCCACGAGGTTTTCTCCTGGCAGCCAGTGTCAGGATTAGCGCAGCCCTAGCCCAGGAGGAAACGGCCTCATGAAGACCAACTTGGAAACAGTGTTGTCGGCATATTATTTCAGCTTGTACATGCGCACAATGACACACCACACACACACACAGGCCCATCCCTGGAAATGACCACGAGAAAACACGACAGACGCTTGCAAGGATAAACCAATAAGGCACCAAGAAAACTTATTTTCCGCCAATTTAGACGCCTTCAAAATGTGAGGTTAATAATGTAAATTTAAAAGACTTCCTAAGTCTTGTCAACTGACTCACTGAGAGGTCACATGTTAGTTCCTTCTAAATCTTTCCCCCCTAATCTATGACAGGAGACACTGCTTGAAATTGAACTGTGAAAGGGACAGCCCAAAAGCTGTACATGTGAGACGAAACTGGGCCTTAAATCCTCACGAAAATCACAGAGCTGGCTGTGAAGAAGTTGCTCAACCACCCACAACTTTTCATTTTATAATTATTTTCATGAGTATGGATTGTTTGCCTAATAAAAATAAAAATGAGGAGAAAATAGCATATGGGATGGAAATAGAGGGTGACCGTAAAGTAGATGGGTTTCTCTGCCCTGGGTCGGGGGAGGAGTGGTTGATGTAAGACTTCAGGGAAGCAGGTGGGCTTAATCTTTGAGGGAAGGGAGAGGGAGAGCAGGGATGAGAACAGAGACTGAAAACAGAGGCAGCTCTGAGAGTTGGTCTGGAGCTACACCTCTAAATGCATTACTTCTTTTGCCTCTCCTTGGCTTAGTATCCTTTGTCTTAACTGTCTATTTTTCTTTTTTAAGTAAATTGGTTATTCTCTTTTGGTTTGGTATGTTGACAAAATGAAAAATTGTTTTAAAAGGAAGAATTAAATCACTTCGACCACATCATCCCACAACTTTGATACATTCTGCATCATTTTAACACTCAACAAAACAAACAAACAAACAAAGGAACAGGAACAACCCCAATTAGGCACAATGACCAAAGCAGAATAATCAATGTACTTTCTGGGAAGACATGTTAAATGAGGGAAGAGGTCAAGGTGATCACAAAAGGTCGTCATTTGAAAAACAGGAGAGGACTGGCCCTCAGGCAGGGGATCTATTTCAAGGTTCTAAGAAGCTTCTGAATAAGTTAGAGGAATTAGATGTGCAAAAAATTCTGTAGCTCTGTGTACTAGGTTTTGTCGAATATACTGAAATTTTAATTTTGACTCAGAGGATGAGCAGTGCATTTTTACAAATGTGAACAGCTTTTGAAAGTCTATGAAAACTCTAACACCAGGCTTCTTTCCACCAGCAAAGTGCTTAAATCCACTAAGGAACCTATATACTTGTTTGCTTAATATCCATAAAGTAAAAACTGGCCTGGGCTTAAATCTTACTTTTCCAACTTTGGTATAAATGAAGCACAAATCCCTACACTCACTGTTTTTCTAGGGAGGCATTCCCAAATTTTAATTGCTTTTGCTGTTTTAGCTTTTTAAATTTAGTCCCCACTCAGTCCTGGTCATTGATATTTTGCTGGCCAGTATTGGCCTCAAAAGAGGCCATTTGTTTTGTGTGAAATTGATCCGGCTATGGGAAACTCAAATGTCTTTCCCCAATGCACCCCTTTCAGGTGCATTCTCAAGATTTGGACCATTTTCAGGTATAAGGAAATTGATATAAAGTGATGAATTGATGTGTAAATGAGCTCTATTTAACTGAAAAGGAAGCACTTACCAATTCAATACTTCTTCCTCTTGAGAAATTTGGCCTAAATGTATTTCAGGTTCTCATGATCTGGCAAATAGCTAGTACTGAATTGGTATCTGGTATGGAAGCTGCCTTAAGCTTGTTGGATTCTGAAGTATAAACCTTCTCCTGTACCTAGGTTTATTAGAGATCAAAAAAGACGTTATATCTGTTGCAAATTTGACAGCAAGGACAATAAGTTCAAATGATGACACTTGAAGTCTTTCTAAATTGCCTCTCTAGATTTGGGTAGCTTGAAACTTAACCAAGTTAAATGGCAAGAATTCGTTGACTATCTGGGTCATTTCAAAGAGGATAGAGGATTGGAACATTGCATGCTGGGCACATCTAAGTTTCCCTACCTTTGCCTAGTTAGGAGAAGGTAACGAAAGCATGCATTTCCAATCAGAAATGCTGGTATAACATCCAACTCACAACTGCTTGCTTCTTGGTTTTCATTAAAATGACGGTGTTAAACAGTTGAGGATTGGAATCAAAATATGTAATTAAAGCTAATAAAATCATTAAAAGTAAACCATTTCAAGATAGAGCAGGAAGGTGGGATAAATGTGTTGAGCAAAAAAATGAAATTTTATGCATGGTTGGGATGAAACTAAACTAAACTTAGGGAAATGGATACTGTTATTAAAAATAAGTTTTTTTCAAGGCTGGATTTGGTTCCCCACTACTAAGAGAACACATTTACTTAGAATGCTGCTTTCAATAACATGGTATGTCCACTGTCTTGTCTTTAAAGGATCTCTATTTGCTTTTAGGATCTCTTCTCCCTTTGGAAAAGAAATAAGTCTTCTCTTAGAGTGACTGATGATCTTATTGGACCAAGTGTTTTGAAACTTTTTGTTAACTTTGGGATTTTTTAGGGGTCCCTTAAGGCAACTCAAGGTGGAATATTTAAGTCGTATATCTGGTATGTTGAAATACAGAGAAAACATTATCAAAGGGAGGATAAGCTTCTAAAATTACACAGTATGGATAAAAGATACACCTATAGATCATCTGGAAAGTATACAAAGTTTCTGAAATGCAGGTATGTTTGGGTTGCAGGTATCAGCCATAATGATGGTTACATGAGAGCAACTTGATTAAGCTTCCTTCTCAACACCTTGTGATCCCATCTTTAACTTTGCCTGTTTAAGTCTCTAACAGAGAGTTAAGCTGAGGCATGGCTAAATTGCTTAATCTTCAAGAATGTTCATACCAATGATTTTTTGACAAACTGAGTAAACGGGTGCATATGGTTATAAAGTTGATGGATTTGGTTTGGAATAATACTGATTTTGATCTGTGTTCTCCAGAAAAGGGAAGCCCTTCCCATCAACATCCTAACTACTTACAACAATTTGTTAAATTCTACTTCTGTGTGTCTGGTTTACTTGCCAAAATGTCTCCCCCAGAGTGCCACACTCACACTGCTTTTCAGGCTTCTTCTCCTGAATTCCTTATACAAGTTTATATAAGAGTTGGATCAAGGAATTGGAACATGGCATTGTTTCTAACTCGGAATGCATTGTAGGACTATGCTTTTCTCCAGCAGGACTTAGCTAGAGTGGTCGTCACCCCATTCCCTGCAAGACTTGGGAAAAGATGAACCAGGAATGGAGGTTGAAAGCAAGTCCCCTAAAACTGAGTTCCTCTGCTGAGTTTATGATTAACCACTCTATCCAAATCATACCCACATGTTCTCCTCAGAATTGAAGAGTATCAAAGAAAAGGGGGTAATTGTACCAGAGCCAGCTGAGTGCAGCCCTTTGCAGGCAGCCCTTGCTGTGAACTGTTACCCAGTGAACTGTTGTGGAGGTAACCTCCACACAAACGAACATGAATGTGAGTGGCATGGCAGAATTAAGAAAATTCACACAAGAGTGTAGGAAAGCATGGGGTCAGGGGACTCAAGACCAAGCCAGTCAAGAGCCCCAAGCTCTGATTCCCATGACATATTTATTGAGAAAGATCAAAAGCTTTCTAGCAGAGACCAAATTATAAACAAAATCATGAAAAACACAAGGCACGAGAATTCAGAAGAGCCAAAACAGAACACCTTGTGTATATTATCACTACTAGGGAGTGTAGCTAAGCTTCAACCTGGAGCTGGCACCATCGGGCTTTGTGACTGCCTTATCTCAGTGGGTTTTCCTTTGAGATTGGTTCTGTTTTCAGAACATGTTTACAGTCACTCAGCTGTCATGTGCCCTCCACAGGTGTTTCCAAGTTACTGTCCTCTGAGTTCTCCCTGGTTTCCCACATCTCCCCCTTTTTGTTTTTTGGCCACGTATCTGAGCTTCACAGCACACGGAGCTAGTCGTTGTTGCTTTCGACTTTGTCAGAGGAGACGTTGCCAGACTAGGCCAAAACAGAAAATCATTAAGATTACTATCCCAATTATCGCCAAAGCAGAGCCCCCAAATATGTGCCAATGGGGCATAAAGTTCAATTTATCCAATTTATTAGCAATATTGTCCAGATAATTTGATCCTGCTAGTAATTCCAATTTTTTGTCAAAAGTGTCAAGGGTTTCTTTATGCAATAATGTTAATTCATAAGTCATATTTCCTTGATTTAATAAACGTTGACGTACTTTGTTCCAATTAAATTTTGAAGAATTATAAGGATAGGGAGTAACACAAAATTGATTAATATTCCAATCACAATGAAGACGTAACTGTTTCCAAAGACTGGAAACTTCATCTCCTGTCATAACTGTGGCTTGTTGTAAATCAGCCACTTCAGAAGCTAGTTTATTGTCAGTTTGATTCTGAGCAGACCAAAGCAGCTCAGAGTCAACATGCCATTGCTGCACAAACTCCGTAGTTTGAATAGTCTGATGTAGAGCTATACCTGCAGTTGCTGCCATAGCAGTTACTGCAATTAAACCTATTATGATAGTAATTAAAGTTCCGAGGAAATGTTTGGTTCTCTTTAGTATTTTTTTAATTATCTCCTGCAAGAAGTAGAGATTAGGAGATTCTTGCCAAGGCCTTTTCATTTGAACTGGCAGCCAAATTCCTGGGCGAGCTTTAAGTATATAAATTGATTCAGCACTATGGTTAAATAATATGCTAGAATTTAAGCAAGTATAAAAAGTACAGTTAAAATTAAAAAAAAAAAGTACAGTTAACACAATTTAGCAATAATTCATAAGTATCAAAGTTAGTATGTCCTTTCATTAGTAGGTAAGGGAATTTTATACAAGCTTGTATGTAATGTGTTTCATTAACAGTGAAGGAGAGTGCAGTATCATTACTAACCAAATTTCTAGTATGATTTCCTTTTGAAGCACGTATTTTACGAAGGGAGGCCATTCATTTCCAAATTTGATTATGAACTGGACCATGAGTAAAATATGGACTTGGAGGAGTCATCAATGATCCATGTCAGTATATAATATCTCCAGACACCTCAGTTGAGATAACAGTACCATGCTTATATTTTTTCCGTCTTAAATTATACGGGGAACGCGGCATCAAGCTGAACCCTCAGGGCTCCGATAAATGACATTTCCTTGGGAAATATTAAGAAGCACTTGACCTTCATTTCCCCTACATCTCTCCCAACTGATCCAATTTGAACTAGATGATAGCATTTTTTGCTGACAAATGGGTATGTCTGGAGGCATGGTGTTGCTAATGATCCCAGTGTCTTTAAAGCTAAAACTTGCCAATAAAAATAACTGAATAGGATTAGTACTGTTAGTCTTAATGGTAGATAGCCAGCCTTGATATTCCACTTTAAGACAGTGATCCTCATGTCCAAAACAAACTGGAAGATTATCTGCTCCTACAGTATAATTAGAAATAGTATAGCCCTCCTCATTTGGCACCAGAGATCCCCGAGGATCATATGGCCCCGGAAGCCAATTTGAATCATTAATATAAACAAAAGGCTCTCCATCATACCAAGTAATTAGTTTGTTTAGTGGAGGATGTGGAACATAAGCCCAGTAAGAGAAATCAGCTCCACAATGTACTATTCCCACCGTAGTGTTAATGAGAGCAAGCATAGCTAGAAACGTGTTAGCCGGCGTCTTTGGCATGCACAATCCCTCCAGTATCTTGTCAGCTCCATGCGTGGTCTTCTTTATCGCTCCCCACATCATGGGAAGGGTTTTCTGAGTTGTGTTGGTGACAGTTATTGAAGGTCATATATTCAACTTTGCCATTCTTTCCTCTAGTGGTGGATCTATGTTGAATCTCACCCTCTTCTGGTTCATTTCTGGGTTTCAGTCATTTTGCAGGGAGCCACAATATTTCTCTGCTTTCTGTGGAGACACAAGCAAAACCTCTACCCCATGATTTAACCTAACCCCTTTTCCATATGTCTGTACTTATATCACGCCACCAAATTGGCTGCATGGGAGGAGATTCAGGTATTTCATTTTCCCAATGTTTTTCTATTGCTGATTTATTCTCTTCAGCCCCCAAATTTAAGTGATTAAGTGTAAGCAAAGCTTTATTCAAACAATCTTTAGGTGTTATAGGAAACCCATCTCCCCCTTTTTGTTTATCCAGCATTTGTTTTAATGTTAAGTGAGCTCTTTCAACAATTGCCTGGCCTGTTGGATTATATGGAATGCCAGTAGAATGTGATATATGCCATTCATTACAAAATTTTTTGAATAAATTAGAGGTATAAGCAGGACCATTATCTGTTTTTATTTGTGTGGAAGGTCCATAACCATAAAACAGGCTAGTAAATGAGAACAAACATGAGATGTTTTTTCACCAGGGAAAGCAGAGGCCATAATAAAATGAGAATAGGTATCAATAGTAACATGCACATATCCCAAACGACCAAAGGAAGGGATACGAGTAACATCCATTTGCCATAATTGGTTTGGGGCTTGCCCTCTGGGGTTAGCACCACTAGGCCAAGAGGGAACACTGATGATTTGACAGGACAGGATATGTTTTCTAATCATTTGACTCTGGCGATGGGAAATTCCAAAGCGTTCTTTAAGACCTTTGGCGTTAACATGAGTCAATCGATGAAATTCTGTTGCTTCTTTAAGTTGAACATTAGCAATAAGTAACTGATCAATATTATGATTACCTTTGGATAATGGTCCAGGCAAATCTGAATGAGCTCACGTATGAGAAATGAACAATGGGAAAGTTCATTGTTGAAGAGTCTCCTGTAATTGAGTTAATAATTGAAAGATAGAAGAAGAGGAATTAAATTCAGCAGTTTCAATGGTTTGTACTGTATAAACAACATATTGTGAATCAGAAACTATATTAAGAGAGTCAGCAAAATCTGTCGATAATGATATTACTGCCATTAATTCAGCCTTTTGTGCAGATGTTTGAAAAGTGTCCCATACTTTAGTGAAAGGTCCTGAATATCCTGCTTTGCCATTATTGCTTCCATCAGTAAAAAAAAGTAGGGGCTTCTATAATAGGATTTTTGGCAACAATATGAGGTAAAATCCAATTAGTGACTTTCAAAAACTGAAATAATTTGCTATGGGGAAAATGATTATCAAGAATATTTACATAATCCGAGAGCCCAATATGCCATTCAATATTAGTTTGCAAAGTTTTGTTAATTTGAGCGTTTGTTAAAGGAACTACAATAACACGCGGGTCTCGGCCTGCTAACTGCTGGAGACGCATTCTTCCTTTATGAATTAATTGTCCCATTTTGTCCAGATAAAGCTGTAGCTCTTTATTAACCTTGTTAAGGAGGAAGATCCACTCAGTAATGGCCTCTTCCTGAATTAATATACCTGTTGGAGAACGTAAAGAAGGAAAAATCAAAAGTTGAATAGGTTTATTTAAATCAACGCGTTCAAGCTGAGCTTGATGAATGCGCTGTTGTATCCATTCCAATTCCCTTTTCACAGTGGGAGTGAGTTTTCTGGGACTGTGTAATGCAGGATCACCTCTCAGAATATCAAAAAGATTAGAAAGAGCATAAGTCAGACTTCCCAATGTTGAATGTAGCCGATTAACATCTCCTAACAATTTCTGAAAATCATTTAAAATATTGAGAGAATCAACACGAGTTTGAACTTTTTGTGGAGTTATGATATTACGTACGATTTATAACAGCTCCCAAATAATGAAATGGAGATTCAGTCTGAATTTTGTCTTTGGCTATTTCCAAACCATATTTTAATAGTTCTTGCTGAGCTGCTGCAAAAAGAAGAGTCAATTCCTCCTTGGTGGGAGTTGCAAATAATAAATCACCCATATAATGAATTATATAAGCATTAGGAAACTGCCGCCTTAGCAGCTGCAGTGGCTGATTAAGAAAACGTTGGCAAAGAGCAGGACTGTTGAACATTCCTTGGGGCAATACTTTCCACTGATATCATTCTGCAGGTTTGTGGTTTTTAATTGAAGGAATAGGAAAGGCAAATTTAATACAGTCCTGTGGCTGTAAAGGGACAGTGAAAAAGCGATCCTTCAAATCAATAATAATCAGAGACCAGTCCTTAGGAATCAGCAGGAGAAGGAAGCCCTGGTGGTAGTGATCCCATTGGCTGAGTGACAGCATTAATTTTTCTCAAATCCATTAACATTCTCCATTTTCCTGATTTTTTCTTTATTACAAAAACTGGAGAATTCCCAGGGCTGGTGGAAGGTTCAACATGACTGGCCTGAAGTTGTTCTTGAACTAATTGTTGAAGGGCGTCCAGTTTTTCTACAGTAAGCGGCCATTGCTCCTTGCTGAGACACTTCATCTAGCCACCAAGTTTTAAACTGGAGAAATTCTGCTGATGTTAAACAAGGACGGGCTAGTTGGTCCCAGTCCCATGGTATGAGTCTTTCTGCTTGAGATAAACCTCGCACTAGCCCCATAGTGTAAGGGGAGCGAGTCCCATAAGCCATACGTGCCTGTTTTAATTCTTTTAATGTCTTAGAAGGAATAGGGGCATGATCAAATCGATAAGCCCCTTGAGGGAATTCCTGATTAGAAGGTACTTTGAGAAACAGTCCCCGGAAAAGCACAGGGGTGTAAGTAAGCCTCTAAATCTCCCTCTAATTGGGCTTGACAATTCCTTTCTGTAATCCTGAACCCTTAAGTGGTGAGACAATAGACCTTTTAGGGGGGTCATTCAAATCCAAAAATAGACCATTGTTCCAGAAGGGGGCTGTAGCACCCTCTAAATTACCGTTTCCTTTCTTGGTCCTTTTCATCTTAATTTGTGTTCCATAATTTAAAGCTGGCATTGCCAATAAAGGACTCTCTTCTCTTTCATCCTTTTCATTTTCATAAATGATTTGTTCTTCACCTTCTATGACAGGGTCAGAGGTGAGAAGATTAACTTCTCTGGCCCTATCTTCTTCTTCCTCCTCTGAATCTGAGCCAGATGGAGATTGTAATGACTAAAGAATGATTGCAAGACTAAAGAAATAAGATTGCAGAGAGACCAAGTGGAAAGAGGAATATGCTCTCCACTCCTATAAGCTCTCTTAAGTTCCTGTGCTACCTGTTTCCATTGTTTCATTTGTAAAGTACCATCCGCTGGAAACCAATAACAGTGCTGTCTAACTAGAGAAAATAGCTCTTTTTTTTTTTTTTTGTCATCTTCTTCTTTCTTTTTTTTTTTTTTATTATTTTTTGGGGGGGTACACCAAGTTCAATCATCTGTTTTTATACACATATCCCCGTATTCCCTCCCTTCCTTGACTCACCACCCCCTCGATTCCCCCCTCCCTCCCCGCTCCAGTCCTCTAAGAAAATAGCTCTTCAAAGCTCCTCCTTTTCACTTTTATTCCGGAGCCTTGTAACAGAGTCCGTAATAACTGCACATAGTCATCATCAACATGAGTAGAAGATTGCTGACCCATAAGGTAACCCTGAAGAAAATCCCCAAAAAGAGAACTTACCTCTCTTTCTTCTGGCAAGTCCCTCTGCTTTTTGGGTTCCACCGGTCTTTTATCTTTAACCAGTCGCTCAGGCAACTCCTTTCACCTCAGATCCCTGTTCAGGCGCCCGTTGTGGAGGTAACGTCCACACGAACGAACCTGAATGTGAGTGGCCCGGTGGAATTAAGACAATACACATGAGAGTATAGGAAAGCAGACGGTCAGGGGACTCAAGACCAAGCCAGTCAAGAGCCCCAAGCTCTGATTCCCATGGCATATTTATTGAGAAAGATCAAAAGCATTCTAGCAGAGACCAAATTATAAAACAAAATCATGAAAAACACAAGGCACGAGAATTCAGAAGAGCCAAAACAGAACGCCTTGTGTATATTATCACTACTAGGGAGTATAGCTGAGCTTCAACCCGGAGCTGGCACCATCGGGCTTCGTGACTGCCTTATCTCAGTCGGTTTTCCTTTGAGACTGGTTCTGTTTTCAGAACATGTTTACAGTCATTCAGTTGTCCTGTGCCCTCCACAGGTGTTTCCAAGTTACTGTCCTCTGCGTCCTCTCTGGTTTCCCACAAATCTGTGTCTTCTAAATTTTCCTGCTTAATCTAGCTGTTGTTGGGTGGAATATTCTATAAACATCAATTAGGTCAAGTTGCCTGAGAGTATTGAAATATTCTATGCCTTTACTGACATACTTACTCTGTCAATTGCTGAGAGATGTATGAGTCTCCATCTACCACTGTGGAGTTGCCTGCTTCTCCTTGAAGTTCTATCAGTGTTTTTCTTTATTTGTTTTGAAGTTCTGTTATTGGGTGTATACATATTTAGAATTGTCATGTCTTTGGTAAGTTGACTCCTTCATCATTATTAAATGATCTTATCTAACCTGGTAATAGTCTATGCTCTAAAACCAACTTTGCCTTTGACTATATTAATACTGGAAAACCATTTTTAATTTTTTGTGATTTTTTATATGATAGTACTTCTGTAGTTATTACAGTATAACTTTAATATGATTTATTATATTTTATTAAATTGTCATTATGATATGATTTCCTAATTCTCTTTCTCATCTTCCTTTCATCATTTTTAATGATGTTTTATCACATTTTAAAGACCCAATGGTCAGTATTAATCTATTGTAATGGCTACAGCGTGTCAAGCAGTGTATTATCGTTCTGTTTTTTTCCAATGTATATATGACATTTAGTTTATCCATTTGTCTGTGGGTGGACATTTGGGTTGTTTCCACCTTTTGGCTATTATGAGTAATGCTGCTATAAGCATTCATGTGGAAGTTTTCGTGTGGACACACATTTCATTTCTCTTGGAAAAATATTTTAGGCTTTGTAGGCTATGCTTATCTCTGTCTCAACTACTGAACTCTGCCGCTATAGCAGGAAAGCAGTGATAGACAGTATAGAAATGAATGAACCTGGCTGTGTTCCAATAAACTATTTACAAAAATGAGTGGTGGGCCATATTTGGACCACACGCTGACATTTGCCAACATCTGCACCAGTTTCATGATGCTGTCTCTCGATGTGGATTATTTAAATTCAGTGTGCTACGTGATTCATGGACCTTCAATAGATCTGCATCCTTCAGTTTGGTGAATATTTATGTTCATATGTCTCTGATAGTTTCCTTGCCAGCATTGTGTGTGTTTGGTTTTTTTGGAAACTCCTCTCAGTCCGTTATTAAGCCTCGTGGATCGACCGTCTATCTCGTACAATCTTTTGTCTTTATTGTTACCTTTTTGGTATAGTTTCTGAAAGATTTTCTCAATTTTACTTTTCAACAGAGTCTTCTTTTGATAATTTTCAATGACTATTCCTAGTTGTAGACAAAACTCCACTGCCAGCTTTTGCAGCACCAGGTGCCTCCACGTCTGAAACCTCTCTGAGTTTCTACAGGTCAAATGGTCTTGCTCCCGATCTATCCTGTTGCAGGCACTGTTGCAGGAAAAAAACTGATCCCACGAGAAACCAAGCACAACACTCGGAGAGTTGGAGAGCTCAGGTTTATTGAGCAGGCGGACCCAGACGAGCTAACGCTCCAAAATTCTGGGGCCTCGTTTCAGGGGAGTCTTCTCCTTATATAGGTTAAAACATACAGCTATAATTGGTACAAACTGATTGGCTACAAATTACTATAGGTCACGGGCAGTTACAGAGCTCGGGAGTTGCCATGGGTTACACACATAGTAGGGGGTCCTAATAGGAACCTGTAGGAGCGGGACATTCCATTCCTATCAGGACTAAGGTCACAATTTGCATTCTCATATTGGTTGCAGGTTGAAGTTAATGGTCACGTAACAAGTCTATGTGCAAAGGGTCTCAAACAAAGGCTTGGGGTGGGTGCCTGAGAGCGAGACAGTCTTCCCTTATCTGATCACTCTTAGTAATTCATTTTACTGTTTACCTGAGAGTGGCGAGCAGGCCTTTGCAAGATAGAGGAGAGTAAGCAATTACAAGTATGGAAGTTTCAATTTCCTCATCAGCACGAGTCTGTTGAGTCAGGTACACTTCCTCCACTGGCTTCCATATTCCAAACACTTGGCAACTTTTGTCTGCTCTTGTCTCCTTTCCAGTTCTCTTGTTATTGTTATTTATTTACTGTTATTTTAGCGGACATTTGGGAGAGAATGGAAAAAAGTGGTGTTCAACCTGCCATGTTTAGCTGGAAGTTAGCACTGTTTATTCTTTCATTATTTCTGTTTTCCTGTCTTGATCCTTTTCCAAATCCCATTAAAGCTCATTCTGGTTATTTTGCACACTTTTCAGAGACTCATACATTTTTGTTTCTCAATGTAAGTAAAACTTTGATCCGTTATTACAAAACAGACACTAGATGTGAGGTCCTAAGACCTAGGTTCTAGTTCTTAATTTACCGACAGTCTCTGCAGCTAGAGAGTTGGACTTTTTTCAGGGAAGGGAATCCATGCTGACTGCCTGATAGTTGCCAAACATAATAATAGGTACTCTCTCCATCCTTGTTTTTATAATTTAGTTTTCAGTCTTTCAATAACGGTGTATATTCCATTCCTTGCTTAAATAAATAGAATCTAACCTATTTGCTCAGAGATACAGCACAGACATCGTTTATTGTTTTATAAATTTTGATGTTCATATTTGGAAACAGATTTATGGGAGAACTTGGAGTTAATATGATGTAAAGATCTGGCCTTAAAATATCCTATGTAGTATTACAATTTATTCTCTAAGGTGTGATTGATGAGGTGAAATGAATGAGGAAGTAGTTTTGAATGGTTAGTAGGTAATACCACATCATTCTTAATATGTTATTTTGCACCTGGTGCCTGTGTCTGGCTGGCAGGGTAGGCTTAGGGGGAGAATGTTGAGAATCGCATGGAAGGTTTTCTTGGGGTCATCTTGGGAGTGGAATGCATCACCTCTGCCTACATCCATATTTTGCGTTCCTGACCAGATGCAGATCTCCAGTAGGGTCCCAATGCCTATTCTCCCACCACAAGAACCTGGTCACATGGCTGCACCTCCTAGCTGGGGAGGCTGGGGAGATGGCTGTGAACTCAGGACATGTGCTGGTCTCTTCCATAATACACTTGAAAAGTTGCACATATATGTGCAAGTGTGTAGTTGATATCTGAATGTATGTGGACTTACAGATCCCTTTCCGGAACTTAGGGGCCCTTGCCAAGTCTAAGATGCAGAAAATGGGAATCAAAACAGGTGTATGTGAGTTTTATTTTAGGAGAGGGTTTTGTCTGCTTCATCATTTTGAAAATTGTAAGGAGAGGCAAGGTGGACTGAAGTTCGGGGGAAATGGGCTCAAGGTTAGAGAGGCGCTATGTACACCTAACTGTGCAAAACAATTTATCACTGCACAAGAACTCACCTTCCCAGGCTCTTCTAATGTAGCTGTGTTCGTGAGAGTGCACACTGGCATCTTGTCAGCTGAATGTAAGCCCAGGTGGGGTTCTGGTTGGGCTGCTGGCAGCATTGTCATTAATAAAATGGAGCCTTTTTTTAACCAAAGAACTGTTTTCAGTTCCCAGATCACCTGATCGGTCCTATTCTTTTGAGGCACTACAAATAAAAACTAGTTCTCCCTCCCATGGAGCTATTAATCAAATAGGGTCTGTTTGTTAAAAGGAAAAAAAAAAAGACTTATAGCATGTCTGGTTCATAATATCATGAGGCAATTGTAATTGATCTATGAAATCATGCTACCGTGCTTTTATCTGGGCCAGGACTTACCTGTCCATCCTTCTGGTTTGCCATTCTTCCCTATGCCGCGGGATGGGAGCAGAAATATGAACCTGGGTGTTTCTTTTATGCCATTTGTGAGCCTCTCTCAACTCCTGTCCTTAAGAAAGAACAAGAGGATTCAGAGCTCGGCGGGTTAGGTGGGTGGCTGTGTTACTTCTGTTTCATTGTTATTGACCAGCTTTTGAGACTTGCCCTTTTCTTTCCCCCCTACCACCCGTCTAACTCTATAACCTAGTGGTCCTTTTAGAAAATCTGGGAGAAAAAAAACAGCATTTGGATACCACCTCTCACCTCTAAATAGAAAAAAGTTGTACATTTTAGATTCTAAAATTACAAACAAGTTGATTGGCCAATTGAATGTTTTTCAACAAATGTCAACATTTTCCACCCCGTGTGCCTTTCAGCTCTTTGGTTTGTCCTTTTGCATAAGATGCAGTTTCAGGTCAGTGTTGTGCTGCTTTCTATGCTCCTGATGAAGCTGAGACAGTTTGACTGATGTGATCAGAAAGTTGTGACAGCTGTGAACTTAACTCCACAAGCAGGTTGGTGAGGTCATGCTCGCATCCTTCTCAGTGCTTTGGTAGGATGTGAAAAGAGGTTTGTGCTCAAGTTCCAGCCAGGACCAGTGCTGGACAGGGGACCTCCCAAATCCCAGGATCTGCAGCTCAGCAGAACTGCACAGTGGTGCTGATTTACAATAAGTTGGGGGGTAATCATCATCTCCTGCTATTATGAAAGAACATATTACCGAAAAAGAAAGGGGAGTCTTATTTGGAGCAAGGCACCCCAGTAGGACCTGGGTGGAAATGGCTCTGCAGAATTCCTGCAGCAATAGGAGTATTTGACTCACATTTAATTGGAATCTGCCTATGAAGAGCTTTAGGTGTCCCTCTACTTGGCAACATACCGTTTTCGGTTGGATTTTATTCTAGGTCTTCCCCAAGTAGAAAAAGGCTGTTCAGAGGGATGCTTACTGAGTGGGAATTAGGGAACCAGTCAGCCAACCATGAGCTCAAGCCATTCTTCCTTGCAGCTGTGCTCGATTATGTGTTTAGCTGCTACTGGTAATGAGTCAAAAGCGGCATCTGCCGAGAGCCGGGGTTGGCACTTCCAGGGCAGTCTGCTACCTCTCCATCAATTGCTCCAAAGAGGGTCCAAGGGTGTGGAACAGATAAAGCTGATTGCTGGGTGTGTGGTTCTTTGAGGCTTTTTTTGAAGGAACTTGGGAATTGATTGAATTTGACATTGAGTGACTTGCCAGTGAGTTTCAACCTCTTACACTTTTTGTGTCCTGGTTGCTTTTGTTTCAAATAGAAGTCTGCTGGAGGGGTGAACGCAGTTTGGGTTGAAGGTACTGTAGAGAGTTCTCTGAATTGTAAAGGCTCCTCCTTTATTTATTTATTTATTTTTTTTTAATTTTTATTTTTTTTTGGGGGGTACACCAGGTTCAATCAACTGTTTTTATACACATATCCCCATATTCCCTCCCTTCCTTGACGCCCCCCCCTCGAGTCCACCCCACCCTCCCTGCCCCAGTCCTCTAAGGCATCTTCCATCCTCGAGTTGGACTCCCTTTGTTATACAACAACTTCCCACTGACTATTTTACAGTTGGTAGTATATATATGTCTGTGCTACTCTCTCGCTTCGTCTCAGCTTCCCCTTCACCCCCTGCCCGCTCCCAAACCTCGAGTTCTCCAGTCCATTCTCTGTATCTGCTTCCTTGTTCTTGTCACTGAGTTTATCAGTACCATTTTTAGATTCCGTATATGTGAGTTAGCATACAATATTTGTCCTTCTCTTTCTGACTTACTTCACTCTGTATGACAGATTGTAGTTCTATCCACCTCATTACATATAGCTCCATCTCATCCCTTTTTATAGCTGAGTAATATTCCATTGTATATATATGCCACATCTTCTGTATCCATTCATTTGTTGATGGGCATTTAGGTTGCTTCCATGTCCTGGCTATTGTAAAGAGTGCTGCAATAAATATTATGGTACAAGTTTCTTTTGGGATTATGGTTTTCTTTGGGTATATGCCCAGGAGTGGGATGACTGGATCATATGGTAGTTCTATTTGTAGTTTTTGAAGGAACCTCCAAATTGTTTTCCATAGTGGCTGTACCAACTTACATTCCCACCAACAGTGCAGGAGAGTTCCCTTTTCTCCACACCCTCTCCAACATTTGTGGTTTCCAGACTTTGTGATGATGGCCATTCTGATTGGTGTGAGGTGATACCTCATTGTGGCTTTGACTTGCATTTCTCTGGTGATGAGTGATGTTGAGCATCTTTTCATGTGTTTGTTGGCCATCTGTATGTCTTCTTTGGAGAAATGTCTATTTAGGTCTTCTGCCCATTTGTGGATTGGGTTATTTGCTTTTTTGGTATGAAGCTGCATGAGCTGCTTGTATATTTTGGAGTGTAATCCTTTGTCCGTTGTTTCATAGGCAATTATTTTTTCCCATTCTGAGGGTTGCCTTTTAGTCTTGTTTATGGTTTCTTTTGCTGTGCAAAAGCTTTTAAGTTTCATGAGGTCCCATTCGTTTATTCTTGATTTTATTTCCATGATTCTAGGAGGTGGGTCAAAAAGGATGTTGCTTTGATGTATGTCAAAGAGTGTTCTGCCTATGTTTTCCTCGAGGAGTTTTATAGTGTCTGGCCTTCCATGTAGGTCTTTAATCCATTTGGAGTTTATTTTTGTGGATGGTGTTAGGAAGTGTTCTAATTTCATTCTTTTACATGTTGCTGTCCAATTTTCCCAGCACCACTTATTGAAGAGGCTGTCTTTTTTCCATTGTATACTCGTGCCTCCTTTGTCAAAGATAAGGTGCCCATATGTGTTTGGGCTTACTTCTGAGTTCTCTATTCTATTCCATTGATCATCCTTTCTATTTTTGTGCCAGTACCATACTGTCTTGATCACTATGGCCTTGTAGTATAGTTTGAAGTCAGGAAGCCTGATTCCACCAACTCCATTTTTCCTTCTCAAGATTGCTTTGGCTATTCGGGGTCTTTTGCGTTTCCATACAAATCGTAAGATTTCTTGCTCTAGTTCTGTGAAAAATGCCATGGGTAATTTGATCGGGATTGCATTGAATCTGTAAATTGCTTTGGGTAGTACCGTCATTTTCACGATGTTGATTCTTCCAATCCAGGAACATGGTATGTCCCTCCATCTGTTTGTGTCGTCTTTGATTTCTTTCATCAGTGTCTTAAAGTTTTCTGCATACAGATCTTTTGCCTCCTTAGGCAGGTTTATTCCTAGGTATTTTATTCTTTTTGTTGCAGTGGTGAATGGGAGAGTTTCCTTAATTTCTCTTTCTGCTCTTCCGTTGTTCGTGTATAGGAATGCAAGAGATTTCTGTGCATTCATTTTGTATCCTGCTACTTTACTAAACTCATCAATGAGTGCTAGCAGTTTTCTGGTAGAGTCTTTAGGGTTTTCTATATATAATCTCATGTCATTGGCAAAGAGTGACAATTTTACTTCTTCTTTTCCAATTTGGATTCCTTTAATTTCTTTTTCTTCTCTGATTGCTGTGGCTAACACTTCCAAAACTATGTTGAATAACAGTGGTGAGAGTGGACACCCTTGTCTTGTTCCTGTTCTTAGAGGGAATTCTTCCAGTTTTTCTCCATTGAGAACAATGTTGGCTTTTGCTTTGTCATATATGGCTTTGATTATGTTGAGGTAATTTCCTTCTATGCCCATTTTCTGGAGAGCTTTTATCATAAATGGATGTTGAACTTTGTCAAAAGCTTTTTCTGCATCTATTGAAATGATCATATGGTTTTTATCCTTCAATTTGTTGATATGATGTATCACGTTGATTGATTTGCGTATATTGAAGAATCCTTGCATCCCAGGGATAAACCCCACTTGATTGTGGTGTATGATTTTTTTAATGTGCTGTTGCAGTCTGTTAGCTAGTATTTTGTTGAGGATTTTTGCATCTATATTCATCAGTGATATTGGTCTGTAGTTTTCTTTTTTTGTGACATCTTTGCCTGGTTTTGGTATCAGGGTGATGGTAGCCTCGTAGAATGAGTTTGGGAGTGCTCCGCCTTCTGCAATATTTTGGAAGAGTTTGAGAAGGATAGGTGTTAACTCTTCTCGAAATGTTTGATAGAATTCGCCTGTGAATCCATCTGGTCCTGGGCTTTTGTGTGTTGGGAGATTTTTAATCACTGTCTCAATTTCTGTACTTGTGATTGGTCTGTTCATGGTTTCTATTTCTTCCTGGTTCAGTCTTGGAAGATTGTATTTTTCTAAGAATGTATCCATTTCTTCCAGGTTATCCAATTGATTGGCATAGAGTTGCTTGTAGTAGTCTCTCATGACGTTTTGTATTTCTGAGGTGTCCGTTGTGACTTCTCCTTTTTCATTTCTAATTCTGTTGATTTGCATCTTCTCCCTTTTTTTCTTGATGAGTCTGGCTAATGGTTTATCAATTTTGTTAATCTTCTCAAAGAACCAGCGTTTAGTTTTATTTATTTTTCTTGTGGTTTCTTTCCTTTCTTTTTCCTTTATTTCTGCTCTGATCTTTATGATTTCTTTCCTTCTGCTCCCTTTGGGGTTTCTTTGTTCTTCTTTCTCTAGTTGTTTTAGGTGTAAGGTTAGGTTGTTTGTTCGATCATTTTGTTTCTTAAGGTAGGACTGTATTGCTATAAACTTCCCTCTTAGAACTGCTTTTGCTGCGTCCCATAGGTTTTGGGTTGTTGTGTTTTCGTTGTCATTTGTTTCTAGATATTTTTTGATTTCCTCTTTGATTTCTGTAGTGATTCCTTGGTTGTTTAAGAGTGAATTGTTTAGCCTCCATGTGTTTGTATTTTTTGCAGTTTTTTTCCTGTAATTGATATCTAGTCTCATGGCGTTGTGGTCTGAGAAGATGCTTGATATGATTTCAATTTTCTTGAATTTGCTGAGGTTTGATTTGTGACCCAAGATGTGATCTATCCTGGAAAATGTTCCATGTGCACTTGAGAAGAAAGTGTAGTCTGTCGTTTTTGGATGGAATGTCCTATAAATATCAATTAAGTTGAGATGGTCTAATGTGTCATTTAAAGCTTGTGTGTCTTTATTTATTTTCTGTTTGGATGATCTGTCCATTGATGTAAGTGGGGTGTTCAAGTCTCCCACTATAATTGTGTTACTGTCGATGTCCCCTTTTATAGCTGTTAGCATTTGCCTTATGTATTGAGGTGCTCCTATATTGGGGGCATAGATATTTACCATTGTGATATGTTCTTCTTGGATGGATCCCTTGATCATTATGTAGTGCCCTTCCTTGTCTCTTTTAATAGTCTTTACTTTCAAGTCTAATTTGTCTGATATGAGTATTGCTACTCCAGCTTTCTTTTGACTTCCATTTGCATGGAATATCTTTTTCCATCCCTTCACTTTCAGTCTATATGTATCCCTTGGTCTGAAGTGGGTTTCTTGTAGGCAGCATATAGAAGGGTCTTGTTTTTGTATCCATTCAGCCAGTCTGTGTCTTTTGGTTGGAGCATTGAATCCATTTACATTTAAAGTGATTATTGACATGTGTGTTCTAATTACCATTTTCTTAATTGTTTTGGGTTTGTATTTGTAGGTGTTTTCCTTTTCTTGTGTTTCCTACTTAGAGAAGTTCCTTTAGCACTTGTTGTAAGGCTGGTTTGGTGTTGCTGAATTCTCTTAACTTTTGCTTGTCTGGAAAGCTTTTGATTTCTCCCTCAAATCTGAAGGAGATTCTTGCTGGGTAGAGTATTCTTGGCTGTAGGTTTCTCTCTTTCAGGACTTTCAGTATATCCTGCCATTCCCTTCTGGCCTGCAGAGTTTCTGTAGAAAGGTCAGCTGTTATCCTGATGGGTTTTCCCTTATATGTTGTTTGTTGTTTTTCTCTTGCTGCTTTTAATATTTTTTCTTTGTGTTTAATTGTCGTTAGTTTGATTAATATGTGTCTTGGTGTATTTCTCCTTGGGTTTATTCTGTATGGGACTCTCTGTGCTTCTTGGACTTGGTGAATTATTTCCTTTCCCATGTTGGGGAAGTTTTCCACTAGAACCTCTTCAAATATTTTCTCAGACCCTTTCTTGTTTTCTTCTTCTTCTGGGATGCCTATAATTCGAATGTTGGTACGTTTAAGGTTATCACTGAGGTCTCTGAGGCTGTCTTCTAGTCTTTTTATTTTTTTTTCTTTTTCCTGCTCTGTGGCGTTTATTTCTCCCATTCTATCTTCCAACTCACTTATTCGTTCTTCTGCCTCAGTCATTCTGCTGGTTATAGCATCTAGAGTATTTTTAATTTCGGTTATTTTGTTATCCATTGCTGTTTGTTTTTCTGAGTTCTTATGAACTGTTTCTTGTACTTTCTCTATTTTGTAATCAAGATTTTGTATCATTTTTACTATCATTACTCTGAATTCTTTTTCAGGCATTTTTCCTATTTCCTCCTCATTTATTTGGTCTTGTGGGTTTTTTTCCTGCTCCTTTGCCTGCATGGGGTTTCTTTGTTTCCTCATGGTTGTCCAAGTTTTTGGGGTTGCTTGTCCTGGTGATAGAGGTGTTTATAGAAGACTGTCCAAGCCTCAGACTAATGTCCAAGTATTGGATTAAACGAATATTCAGTCTAGGAAACACATACATGTATAAGACACACAATTATTGAATCCGTTAGGACATAAGGCTCTAGAAAGACCTGACAGAACCCCAGTGTGCTATCAGATATTCAAAGAGAAACCCAGCGGAAATTGACAACTGAAACAGAACAAATCAGAGACAAAAGCAAAAGCAAACAAACAACAAATAACACCCTACACATACAAACATCAATCCAGGGAGATTTTGTAAGCTAGGATCAAATATAGAAATGAGCTGGAGTACCACCAGAGAGAATGGAGATTCTCAGAATGTAATTAGACAACTGTACTAAGAACTAAGATAAAGACAAAAGCCTAATATTAATACCAAGGCAGTGCATCATCTGGAGAATAGAGCAAGGAGTCTGAGCAGACCGATAGTGTTGCTTATAAGTATGTTAAGATAAAATACACTTAAAATGGCTGGAAGAAAGGGGAACAGAAGAGCGTAATGTGGTTGGAAATATGCAAAGAAAAAGAAAGGAATAGAAGTGTATAAAAGAAAGGGATGAAAGGAAAGTATGAGAGATATTTTGTCCGTACTACCAAAAACTTAGCTAGATATAGAAGTATATAAAAAGGCAAAAAAAAAAAAAAAGAATAAAAAATATCCTTAAAAAATTATGTTGTAAAACTTGTAGATCCCTTAGGGCTAAGATCGTATTTAATAAATCAAAAAAAAAAAAAAAAAAGAGAGAGAGAAAGAAAAAAAAAAAATCCAGAACTGATCCCAGAATGGACCAGTTCAATAGGTATTGATACTACTATTTCTGTTTCCTTAGCGTCTCAGCTGTAAGTGTCCTTCTCCTTGCCTTGGATTTTTTTCTTTTTTGCGTTATTCTGTGACCAGCAGAGGTTCCTTTATTGTTCGTCTGTAAGCCTCGGTGTGTGGGGAGGGAGAGGGTACAATAGTGGCTCCTTCTCCTGGGAGTGAGTGAGCAGTGGCGCACTGTTGTTTCAGTCAGGCTTGGAGGTGCCTGTTGCAGAGGGCGCTGGTGGCTCAGGCGTACACAGAAAGTCTTAGAGTTGGGCCTCTCTCGGGGTTTTTTCTTTTTGATGCTGGTTTTTTTTTTTCTCTCAGCAGCCTCCCTGCTGCTGGCTGTTGCAAGGAGTTTTAATCTAGCCCCACCCGAGTGCCTGAGGGTGCTTGTTATCCCTGAGCGCCTTAGGTGGCCCGCAGGGCGTCTCTCCACTGCCTGTTGCAGAGGCACCGAAAGAGAGGGAGAGGCTACGAGCGCGGCTCCTCCCCCCTGCCCGGGAGCCTGCAGCCTCCAGCCGCCATCATGGCCGGGCAGCTCTCAGGGACCGGCACTCCTCTCCGCGGACCTCCTCCCTCCTGTCCTCTCGGTCCGTCACCCTACCGGCAACAATGTTTCTCCCCCTGAACCAGCTCTCCGGTTCCCACGCTCCCGCTCCTGGACCCTCCGTTCAGCCGCGGATCAATGTCTCGGTCCGGGAACGCTGAGCTGCGCTACGGACCTTCCGTATGTTTCTCACTCCCTCCCGTCTGCCACAGCTCCGCCGCTTCACCCTCTTTGAGCCCTCGTAGATGCCTCCCTACCAGCTATGTCGGGCTCCCCGCAGCCCTTTCTGGTGTCCGAGGCCGTCTGCTGGTGTTCAGCTGGCTCTCTGTGGGAATGACTGTGTCCTTCCGTGCATTCCCAATGCATCTGTGGAGAGGGATGCACTCCACGTCTCTCTACTTCGCCGCCATCTTTTTCCTCTCAAGGCTCCTCCTTTAGAGTCATTCATTTCTTGGGTGATTTTTGAAGCTGAGACTTTGGAACAGATGACAGGAAGCCCTTCCACTAAATTTATTTCATTCATTTTATGTCTTTTCTGTATGTTGGGTGGGGATAAATATATTCCCTTTTGTATGGGCTATCCCAGAAAATGTTTTCATTTTGAATACAGTGATCTAAGGAATAAGGTTATTACAACAGCTTATTCTTTTTTTTTTTTTTTTTTTTTTGAAGCAAATGTGAGTAAAGGGCAAGCTCTTTGGAATTTATTCAGGAATCTGCTATCTGGAGAACTCCTCTTGTAGTGTGACATGATCTTTTCCCCACATTTCTTCAAGTAGTTTGATTTCTTATTTTCTGGATTTGATTGATCCCTTCTTTCAGAGCAATTAAACTAGATAGTTAAAACTTTTAAGGAAAAGGACTAAGCCTTGTACATCTTGGGTCCTCCCAAAGTGCCCCGCCCAGCACCATGCCTAGTAGACACTCCTTAGATTAAACTGCAGGCATCTCCTTTGACTGCTGTAATAAACTGCCACAAACTAGGTGGCTTAAAATGAGAGAAGTGTATTCTCATGGTTACAGAGACCAGAAATCCAACATACAGGTGTCAGCAGGGCCATGCTCCCCTCAGAGACTGTGGGGAGAATCCGTTCCTTGCCTCTTCTCGCCACTGGGGGCTCCCAGCAACCCCTTGGTCGTCCTTAGCTGTGGCTGCAGCATTCCAGTCTCTGCTCTGTCCTCCTGTCACCTTCTCTCTGTATGTCCAAACCCCTTTCTGTCTCTCTCTCGTGATGGAGTCCAGGCTCAGCTGGATAATCCAGGATAATCTCCTCATCTCAAAATCCTTAATTTAATCCCATCTGCAGAGGCCCTTTCTCCAGTCATGGAGCATGACAGGGACTTATCTTGGGGAGCCATTATCAAGCCCACCACACCCGTGTACAGTTTCTGCATATTATTGTGGACAGTCATTGCATCTTCACTAGAAGCACTTAACTTCAAGGATATTTGCTTCTGTTTCATTTGGGGGGGGCTGTTTGCTTCAAGTCACTTCTGTTTTAATATCCTCTTGTTCTTTATTCTTTTGTTGTTAGAATATCAAATTATTCGCAGTGAAAATGGCCTTCACGGCAGTGAGACTGACTTTGGTCTTGGCGGTCTGTGTCATTGATAGCGAGCTTCACGTTCTGTTTGGGACTCTGGACAAGGCGTTATCACTGTCGCCACTGAAACTAATGACAAGCTAGGTGTGGTGTCCAGGCCAGGTTTATGGAGCCTGTATAGGTTAGAGGGCTTGTGTTTACAATAATGTAATTCCCCCATAATCTCAGTGTTGGGTATTTTACTCTCTCAATTTCATTCCTATTTTTCACAGTTTGCTTCCTCTAGAATTCCCAGCTCCATCATTCTTCAAATCTACTGGGGCCGACAAGCCCTAATTCCCACCACCTCCTCCCTGTACCTCACTCACCCTACTCCCCTCCCTGGCCAGCTGCAATGCCTTGGCCAGTCATTTTAACCACACCCTTGATTTCTTTCTTCTCTGTCTTCAGTGCACTCTCTTGGCTAAACCTTAACTCAGGTTAATCCCGCCCATGCAGGTGAATGTGACTGCGTTCAATTCAAGACCACTGTCCTCTGCTGGGCCCTTGGGTTGCTCAGCAGTCACACTGCACTTCCCAAGTCCATCCACTCTCTCACTCCCTCAGATGAATATTTTCTTTCTTTTCTCTGATCAGACCTCCCACAATTTCTTCCATGTTTCTACTCACAGATTCCTATTTGAGACAATAGAAGTGATGAGAAGAAAATTTCCACATCTTCCACCTGCATCTAGTTCATGGACTCTGACTTCTGTCCAGTTATGAGGGGTAAATCACCTGACTGTTCCCCTAGCAAAGGCCAGTCTTTCCACGTATGTTCCAGATCCCATCCCCACTTGCAAATCCCTAAGTCCTTCGAATCCTTCCTCCCTTTCTCCCTCCCTCCCTTCTTTCCATACTGGACTTTTCCTATCAGCCCATAAACATACTGTTATTTCTGCCATCATAAAAGCTTTCTCTTGATTCTGCTTGCCCCTTCATTCACCACTGCATTTTCCCTCTCTCTTGTACATTCAGACTCTTTAAAAGAGTTGCCTATATTTGCTCTAATTATCTCTTGAGACCATTGTCATCAAGCTTTCATATCATCCCTCCTCTCAAACGGTTTTTGTCGAGGCCATCAAAACCTTCATGATACCAAATGCAATGGACTGTTCTCAGTCCTCATTTTCCCTTGACTTATCACCTTAACACTTAACACAAATGATCCTTCCCTCTTCCTGTAACAACTTTCATCACTTGGCCTCTAGACCACCGCACTCTCCTTTCCTCCTGCCTCTGCTCCAGCCACGTTGGCCTTCCCGCTCTTCCTCAAACCTGCCATGCATGTCCCTACCTCAAGGCTATCTATTGAGCATTTAGTGCTTTATAAAAACAAAACAAAACAAAATAAAGCCACTATATTTATGCTCATTTATACTCCCCCAGTTTGGGGACAGTCATGTGTGTTGGGGGTGGGGGGCAGTTTAAGCATAATTTGCTTGCTATTTGCTAAATAAAAATTCTTTCTGTGTGAAATGATTATACTTAAGACCCTGTGACTTATGTCGTTTTACAGACTTGTTATCTCTCCATTTTGCAACTTCCCTAAATCGTTGACCTCCTCATTGTCTTATGCATTTTTTCAACCACTCTGGCTCATTTTAAAATTATGGTTCTTTAACTTCTATTGGGGTATCCTCAGAACTCATTGGCACCGTAGACATAGAAGAAGATTGAAGGTATCCCTAAAACATAAGTAGAAATTCACAGATGACAGAGGTCAGGGTCATGACCATGTCTTCCCTCCTCCAGGGCCTGTGAGGGAAAGAACACAGGCTGGGTGCTGGCTCAGCCATATAATTGGCAGTGCGACCTCGGGCAAACCCCGTAACCTCCGTGAGCCTTCCTTTCTCATCTGTAAAGGGAAAAGGCTTGAACCAGTTCATCTCTGAGGCCCTTTGTAGCCCTAACAATCTGTGACCTTGGGCAGGGGCACCACTCAGGCCATAAACACCTGCTAGATTATATTGAGGTCTCTCCTTTTTCTTACCTGCTCCTTGCCAGCTTTCATGTGAAAATTTTCCACCCAGCAGCAACAGCAGAGGCAAAGCACTTACAGCAGGTGCCACCCATGCCTGCCAAATCTCTCTGCAGCCTAGCCACTGCCTGCATGGATGGGCTTTTGCGTGACATTGGCCAGCTTTAGTCCCCTTCCACAAATACACTTGCAAATACTGCCTTGAAGAGGGAGAAGCTGCCAGGGGTACTGGCAGTGAGTTTTATAGTGATTTTTTGATGCTTTCCATGTGACTGTGGGTCTGAGGGCAGTGTGTTTGGTTGGGTTGTATTGACAGATTTCCCATGGATGTGGTTTACACCTGCTGGCCATACAGGAGACAGAGTGTGGCGAAGAGCTCCTTGTTCTCTGGCCCTCTGCGAGTCTCTGTGCACGGTGCTGGTTGTCTCTGCAGCTTTGACCTCTGCCAGCCTGCCTGCCATTGCGCCTGACACGTGGCTGCCAGGGAGGAGAGCCTCGGAGTGCTCAGCTTAGACATGCCAAGGCCACTCTTGGAAAGCGTTTTCCCTGAAAGGATGCGGGCAGGGATGAGGGATGACCATGAAAGCATGCTGCGGCGGGCCAGGCTGTGGATTCGCCACATCTTTAATCCTCGCGATAGCCCTTCCAGGGGAGGCTTTCCAGGAGTAGCAACATCAGCACTACCTGACTTGGATTGTATGATGAAACACTTTAAGAAAGGTTTATCTGGAGGCTATGGGGTTAAGATGACCTCGGGAAAGCTCCACACCCTGTGCGAGTTAGAATGGCCCACCTTTGGGGTGGGATGGCCCGTGGAGGGTACTCTAAACCTTCCTATGGTTAGAGCTGTATACCGAGTGGTGACAGAGACCCCTGGGCACCCAGACCAGTTTCCATTCATAGATTACTGGTTGCAAATCACTGATCAGCTGCCTCCTTGGGTTCAGTTCTGTGCAAATAAGCAGGGACAGTGTAGGATCTTTGTGGCCCAACCAGCTCTGAGGACAAGCAAAGAAAAGCTGGCAAAGTTTATTCACCAAGCAGACCCCTAAGAAGAGCCCCCTGTGCCTCCACCCTATCTAACAGCTGCTCCACCAGTTCCCATTCAGCCTCCTCACCCTTTACCAGACAGCCCTCCGCCATCTGTGTCTCCACTGCCTCCAAATCCAGAGTGCCCTCCAAGCCCACGGCAACTTTGCTCGGCCAACCAATCAGCTCAAAAGCCCACAGCCCTGCAGATGACCTTGTGAGAGGCCTGCGGCCCACCCCAGGTCAATGAGGATGGCTCTGTCTAGCCAGGACACCCAGTCCTTTATTATCAGCCCTTCAGCACCACCGACCTTCTCAACTGGAAACAGCACACCCAGTCCTATTCAGAAAAGCCACAGCAATGACTGACCTTCTTGAGTCCATTTTTTACACCCACCAACCTACCTGAGACGACTGCCACCATCTCCTCCTGACTCTCTTCAACACCGAGGAATGCTGCCACATCCTGTCAGAGGCATGGGAATGGCTCCAAGGGCAGGCACCAGCTGGTACAGTAGATCCTGCAGCCTGGGCCCTGAGGGCTGCACCGGACGATCAACCCAACTGGGACTTCAATGCCCCAGCTGGGAAGGGCTCTCTTCATAAATACGGACAAGCCCTGCAAGGACTGAGTGCAGGAGCCAGAAAACCAACCAACATGTCCAAGACAACAGAAGTGCACCAAAAGCCAGATGAACCACCCATGGAGTTCTGTGAGAGACTGTGTGAGGCATTCCTGGTGGATACCCTTTTTGACCCTGAAACACAGGAAAACCAAAGCATGGTCAATGTGGCGTTTGTGGCCTAGTCTCATGCTGACATCCAGTGTAAGCTTCAGAATCCTGAAGTCTTTGCTAGAATGAATGCCACTCAGCTGCCGGAAGTCGCAAACAAGGTGTTTGTCAACCACGACCAGGAAGACCAAAAGGTAGGCGAAAGGCGCATGAAGCAGAAGGTGTCCCTGCTGGCTGCCACACTGGGGAACCCAGGTTTGGTAAAGCAGACTGCTCCCCCTCGGAAAGGGGAAGCCAAGAGGAGACTGCCACTACATCATGACCAGCGCGCCTATTGCAAAGAAACCAGCCACTGGAAGAATGAAGGTCCCCATCATAAAGGGACAGCTGAAGGGTCAAAGAAGTTCAGTCAAGCCAGCAGAGGAAGGTGCCCATCTGAGCTAGCCGTCCAAGACCTTATTGGCCTGGCTGAAGTAACATCAAGATAGGGAGGACACTGATCCTGGTCCCCCGGGAGCCTATGGTCACAAGGAAAGTAGGGGGCCAATCAATGACTTTTATGGTGGATACTGGAGCTGAACACTCTGTGGTGACCACACCTGTGGCTCCCCTCATAGGTCGAACAGCAGCTATCACTGGGGCCACAGGGCACAGGACTGCCCATTCATTCTGCAAGGCCCGCTCATGTCAGCTGGCAGGCCACTAGTGACTCATGAATTCCTGGGCTTTCCAGAGCACCCCATTCCTTTGCTGGGCAGAAACTTGCTGACAAAGCTTGGGGCACAGATCATCTTTGTCCCTGGGAAGCCCGCAAGCCTCACCCTGGGGAGCAATCCAGCTCTAATAATGTCTGTGACCGTGCCCAGGGAAGATGAATGGCGTATTTATTCTCCAGAAAGAGAACAAATGAATCCAACTATCCTGCTAGAAGAACTGCCTGCTGTCTGGGCAGAAAAGGGGCTCCCAGGTTTAGCCAAAACCCATGCACTCATTGTGGTGGACCTGAGGCCAGGCGCCACTCCTGTCAGGCAGAGGCAATATCCAGTACTGCGAGAGGCACGTCTGGGAATTCGGGACCACATCCAATGCCTGTGTCATGCCGGAATTCTGATCGAGTATCAGTCTCCCTGGAACACCTGGGGACCCTGACACTAGTTAAAAACACCAGTGCCCACTGCGTCCCCCAGCCTCCTGCCTTGATTGATCTGCACAGGTATAGGTTTGTGTTCTCATAAGCAGCTCACTAAATTCCACCTTGCAGTGGGGCTGAGCAGGCTTTGCTCTGGGTCATCTATCTCCATCTCCTCTGAGTTACCCACGCGAGAGACCCCCACCCAGCTCTGTGGTGGTCTCCCCTGGGAGGAGCTGCCCTGTGCCCGGAGCCGGGAGGAAGACGAAGGTGGACACCTCCCCTTTTTCATCATCTTCCCAAGGTCATCAGGGCATCTGGGCGTGCAAAATCCTTTATGGAAGGTTCAGCTAGGAGCGGTGGTGCCTGCAGAGGGGGGCCATCTTCACCTTTCCCCTTTCCCTGGTGTTTCCCTCGGGTCCCTCAGTCTGAGACCAAGTCCCCAGGGTAGGGCAAAGGTGGGCCTCAAGTTTCCAGTTACCTCTGCTTTTTCTTTCATTTTGTTCAAATACATTCACATCTACGTTTCCCAAGCTCAAACTTTACTGACAGACAGGACAGTATAAAACCACAAAAAGAAGGGCGTGTTTCTGCACGCACCTCCAGGTTGGCCCTGACCTGCCCCCTTTGGTGTGTGGCTTCAGAACCTCCTTGTTTACTGCCTTCCGCCCAGGAGACAGAGCCCCCCGGGAGTGTGCGTGGGGAGGGGAGATGGAAAGAGGGAAGAAGGGCCGCACGTTTGGCACCCGGAGCCTGGGGCGGGCTTGAGTGTGCAGGGAGCTGTGGGTTCCGAGGTGGGAGTGGATGCCTAGGATGGGGTCACCGGCTTCAGAGTGAAGAGGGGGGCCTGACTCTGTGTGTGGCAGGGGAGCTGGAGCTGCCCCGAAAGCAGGGGAGGCAGAGGGGCTGCGCCAGGTGAGAGGTGGGTAGGGGCTGCGCCGACCTCCGGGGGACATGGCCGCACTCCCCAGGCCTCCAGTGGACCCCTCCGGCCTCACTGCCACAAGCTTCCTGACAGACCAGGAGGAATGCCCCCCTCCCCCGCCAAAAGGCTCTGCTTTCATGTTGTTGACATCACAGTATTTTTGATCTAATGGGTTTCATGAGGCACTTCACCTGCTTGTTTTCACTTTTGCTAGTGGGGTGACTGGGGTCACAGCTGAGGATGTGGCTCAGGTCATTTTGCCATTGGACCATGGGCCATGCTGTACCAAGAAGGCAGGACCACCCTCCACCTCCCTGGGCTGCCACTTAGTCCAGAATCCGCTCTGGACTTTTCCAGCCTGAGCGATTTCCAGCCTGAGGGAAGACAGCTGAGAGGCCACATCCTTGCAGAGGGCAGCTGGGCAGGAGGGGACAGCGTTCTGCTGGCAAGGGACTGGGGTTTCAGGACACAGAGGAAGGATTTTGGACATTGGGGTGGGTGGGGGAAGGGCTAGCACAGGGCCTCGTGGGGACTGCGGCTGGGAGATGGGGTGAGGCTTTCTGTGGTGACTGGCTTGAACAGGGCAGGGGGCCCAGGGAGGCCCAGGGCACCTGCACCACAGCTGGGTCCCCACAGCAACACCCAAAGCCTCAGGACACCAGGGGTTGTCTCATGCTGGACTCCTGGGGACAGTCTTCCTCCAGGTTCTGACTCCAGGTGGAGGACAGGCCTGGGGTTAGCCCAGGGGGACCTCTGTTCCTTTACCCTGGTGGTCAGAGTGGGCCCACGGCCGCAAGCTTAGAGATGCACTCTTTATTCCTAAGTAGTTTATAAACAGCTCCCCAGACTTTTCCAACCGGATTCATTCTGATTTGGCTGATTAACAGCTGAGGCCTGGATTTCCCGACAGGGCTGTTTCCATGAACTGAGTGAGTACAACCTGCAGCTCTCCAAGGTGTGGGGAAACATGTAAAGCAAGCAGTAGAAGTTTTATTTTTAAAAAAAATTGCATTGGCAAAAGTGGCTTGAAATAAGAGTAACTGATATAAGTAATAGTAATTCAATGTATCTGGGTAAAGGTCTTTTGGAAACTGAGAAAGTAAATGATTTCAAGTGATTGGATAAAAATGCTTTTCAAAATTCAGGTGGTTTCCAAGTCTGTCCTTTCAACAAAAATTGAAGGAAAGCCCAATCAAGTTATTAGCTGATACAAGTTAAATTAAAAGAAATTGATGATAGATCATTATGTGACTTGGGGCATGTAACTGAAATACATTCAAGGAATTGGGTATATTGCTATTATTTTTTTTTTCATTTCTGTCTGCTTTTTTGTGTAAACAAGTTTTCTCAGCATTTACATCTATAAACATAAAAAAAATCAGAATAGAATGTTTATTCTTAGAAACATAAACTGATTGAAAAAATAGTCTTAACCATAGCATTAAGAAGTGTGCTTCAACAAAATTTTAGTTTTATATTTAATAAGTACTTATCAAATTTATAATCTTTTATATGGCTTTGAGCTTAAGTTTGTAAATCTAAAGCATTTTGCTCAGGAGATAGTAAATATATATGTGTATACATGTATACGTGTTCATATATATATACATATATATATAATTTTGCTGCATAGCAAATGTAGATACTACGTTAGGACAGAATTATGTGGGAAGCGAGGAATGGACATGAGTTCATGAAGACCAGGTGTCTAATTGCTAGAGTATTCAGACATCACTGGATATATATATTAAGGGTGATGTCACACTTTTATTTTAAAAGTCAATCTTTACAATTATGTCAGAGGTTGCATTTATTTCAGTCAAGGCAAGCCAAACTCTGATGTCAGACTAAAAAATGTCAGGATCTGAACCTGCATGGAAGAGGCGGGGCCCGGGTGCGGACTGGGTGGGCCAGGTGTGGTAACATGCTTCCTGGAGGAGCATGTTGAGGGCGCTGGTGGGTGGGTTTGAATCTGGTCTGAGCATGGGAAACAGCGGGTCCTGGGGACGAGGTGAGCTCTGTGGTGCTGGCCCATGAACGGCTGCAGGCAGGGGACTGGGACCGGGAGCATGTGATACTTTGTGCCATCCCTATGCGACTGAATACAGAGGACCTCCAGCCTGGACCAGGGGCTGACCCCGGAGAGGACCTCCCTGAGCCCTGGGTCTGGGACTGACCTCTGAGATCAGTTCCCTGAGCCCTTGTGCCTGGGAAACCTGTCCTCAAGTATCTCTCCTAGTTCTGAGATGAATGATTTGCTCCAGGTGATGGGGGTTTTCCAAGGTGACAACGTGACAGGGATCTCTTTTTAATTCTCATCTTAAGTCAGTGCTAGACCTCCTGTGTGAGGAGCACCCTGCCTTGGGATGTGGAGACGGTGGCTGCAAGGTTGGATGACCTCTCATCTAGAAGGTGGCTCTGGCTGGAGGGGAGCGGCCTTGTGCACACAGTGGTGGGTCACTTTGAGAGAGAGAGAGAGAGATTGAGTGTAAGTTGGAAGATCAGTAACCCTTAAAGAACTACAATTGCAGAGAGAAAGTGGGGAGTGTGGCAGTAAATCCGGTAGTCTAATGGAAGTGGATTCCTGTGGTTAAGACCAACGTGCCAAGAATTACACTTGGAAATAGAGCAAACCAAAAGAGTTACCAGAATCACACAAAGCAAAGAAGCCCCCAGTTTAAGGTGTGTGGTTCTGTGTGGTTGCTTGCGCCTCTTTGGAACGTTGTCTATTTAAACTCTTGACTGGGTACCAGCTATGATCACTCATCAAGCTTGTTCCTGCCCACGTGGCCAGTCGCAAGCTGTGCTCATAGCTCAGCCATCTGAGTTGAGGGATGAGATGGCCACACTTCAGTGGTGCTTATGTGGAGAAGTTATTTTCCATTCTTGTTGGTTTAATTTAAGTGCTGAGATCTTGGGGTTCTGTATTTAAGATGACTCTGCCCCCACAATTATTGCCATTGGTACCAGTAATTTTCCATATCGCTCTACTTGTTACATGTATGTTCCATCATTTTGCTATTACTTCATTGGGTTGATGTCTTTCAAACCAGGGACTGCTAGCACTAGGTGGTGCAAATGGAAAATAGAATTTATTTGAGGAAACACAAGCAGGGAGAGAGGTTACACACAGTCCCTGAGCTCTCATCCTGCAGGGGTGGGGAGAAGTGTGCTGTGGTTGGGAGCACCTGATGCACACCCTTGAAAGCTCTCAGGTGACCCAGAACCACACTCCGCATAACCAGGGGACTGTGACAGTGATTTTCTTGTTGGAGGAATGGTGCTTTAGGAAGGGAGAGTCTTCAGGATTTAGCAGCTGGGCTCAGTCTGTTCTGAGCTGACTCAGACCTGGAGGAGCATCTTGCGAAGGTGCTAAAAAGGGAGAGAAGGTGAGCCTCCTAGAACTGTTGGGTTTCTCTTTCCTTAGTTGGTAACTTCATTAACATTTAATAAAAACACGATGTTATCTTGATACTGTTCTCAGGGAAGAAAATATGGAAGTTATTTTTATTTTTTCAATTAATTTTTATTGCAGTGTATTTGATTCGCAGTGTTGTGTTAGTTTCAGGCGTACAGCAAAGTGAATCAGTTTCACATATACATATATCCACTCTTTCACATTCTTTTCCCATATAGGTCATTACAGAGTATTGAATAGAGTTCCCTGTGCTGCATGCACAGTAGGTCCTTATCAGTTATCTATTTTATATATTTTGGTGTGTATATCTCAATCCCAATCTCCCAATCTATCCCTCCCTCCCCTTTTCCCCCTGGGGAGGGAAGTTATTTTTCAGATATTATAACTTCTTATGTCAGAATATTGTTAGAAACTGTCTATCATAGGTGGTACAGGGATTTTCTTGCAGTTTTGGATACTAACGTACCAAATTACATCCTGTAGGAAAAGGTATATTTGTGAATGCAAGTTTTAGTATGATTGTGTTTTTCACTAGGGTTACAAAATAAATGCCACATGAAAACCAGTTTGATCTGCCATGGAAAAACATGAGGCATTTGTACAAGCAGTGTCTAAGGAGCTGATTGGAGAGTTCCTGCAATTCATTCAACTTAATGTAAATTTTATGTTTAGCTTTATTGTGATTTTGACTGTTAATGTACTACATTTTCCTAAAATCATCGTATCCACAAACGAAATACAGTCACCTCAGTGAATCTGTAGGGACCATGGTTTATTTTAAAAAGTAAAACAGAAGTATACACAAATAGACCTGTTGATGGGCAACTACTCACAAATGGTATTTCCTGCTTTCTTTTAAGAGGGTTGTTGAAAGGATGTTAAGTGGTGTAACAGTGTGCTTCTAATTACTTAAATGTTTATTGATCTCTTACTACGTGCGTGGCATAGTGAGGAAGACATCATTTGTGGTGGGTCCAGGTATGTAAATACATCAGAGTAAGGGCTGAGCTGGGGCAAGAATGGAGGGGAACCCAGATTTAGACATAGAATGTTCCCCATCCCAAAGGAAAGGCTATGGAAGCTGAGATCTAAAAGGTGAACAGAAGTTAGCCAGTCAAAGAGGGACATGGGGAAGGACTGCTCTAACCAAAGGATTCACTCTGAAGGCTGGAGAGGCACCTTGTGCTTGAACTAGAAGATGCTGGGTGTAGAAACGCCAGCTGAGGAAGAGGGCAAGAGGTGAGCCCTGGGCTGAGGCATAGACCCTTCTAAGGAGTTGAGACTTAATCCTGAGAGGAACAGGGCCTTTAAGCAGAGAGTGACCTGTGTGCAAAAGAACAAAAGGGGGAGAGAAATCTCATGGGGCAAAAGAGATAGAGTCAGAAAGATGAGAAACTTCCTTTTGGAAATATTCCTTTGGCTGCACATGAAGAATAGATTGAAGAGGGTGACACAAGATGCTGGAGAGTAAGGAAGAGGCTGTGTCCTACGTGACAGAGGTTGAATCAGGATGTGGATGTGGGTGGGTGGCAGCCCATGTGCACTGTTGGGTGGTGGCAGGAGGGACTGGGTGTGGGCCAGGGAGGGTCCCAGGTTTCTGAGTCGGAGTGCCACTCAGCAAGGTCATGAAGTGGGAAGAAGGCAGCTTGGGGGAGAAGATGGGCTCCTTTTGGACGTGCTGAGTAGCAGCCAGGGAATGTGTGTGAGGAGGTGTGCAGTAGGGGATGGAGAGGCAGGCCTGGTGCCCAGGAGGGAGCTCTGGGCCGGAGACAGAGACTCAGGGTCATCAGCTCCAGTTGGGAGCTTAAGTCATGGGTCATCTACGTCGAGTAATAAGAGAAAAGGCCTAGCACAGAACTCAGGAGAAACCCAACTTTAAGCCACCAACTCTAAAATGCTCATGACCTTGGGGAAGGTGACACATACCTCACTTGTTCTGACCATGCAGCGAAAATCAAATTAGCAACAGCTAAGAATTAGAGAGGAATCTCACCATGAATTTGTTGCTACAACATTTATGAGGTTATTTCTTTTATGAGAGAGAAATGAGCTTATAAAATGATTCAATATTATAAAATGGAATCCTGTAAACTTAAAAATAACCAGCACAGACTCACAGGCGGCACATCACCATGGAAGTGTCTACAAGGGCAAACTCTTTAGATGTCAGGTAAATGTCTGCTTTGTTAGCGATAGGAGTGTAGAAGCTTTGAAGTCTAAAAGAGAGCTGTTACAAACGATGTTCTGTCGTGTTAACTAAAGCCACAAACTAAATTGATGAAGTTGAGCTAAGTTAGTATTACTTTAAAAATCAAAAGGCAGAAGGGCGGCCCGGTGGCATGGAACCATGCAGCACATCCATTCCAGCCCCCTCTCCCTGCCCCCGACCCCAGAGAGCCTGGAACTGTTGCTTGGTGGCCAATGTCTGGGTAGAATGCAGAATTAGCCCTTGTGTTAGTAAGGCATTAGTTTCAGTTTATCCATGGCAAGTTTTATGAACACCTAACACCTCAGTCACTGTATCACTTTTAGTTAAACATAAAAATGGAAACGTAGAATTGCATATCACTTGGTTTAAGTTGAATGATACAAAATGTTATTTTTTAGGGCAGAATAGTTGAATAATGGCAATTTCACATCATCAACCTCATAAGAACTAAAGAAAAGACTTATTTTAAGCCAGTTTGAAAGATACAAGGTGGCCCTCTCCCAATACAGTCAGTTCTGCTTTAATGTGACATACACATTCCTAAAAATTGCTGCACACTGCAGGATGGGCAGTGAAAGCCAGAGAGGCTGTGGGAAAATGGGGTTGGGGCATAACACTGAAAACTTCACAAGTGACACTTTGGAAAATGAGAGGGACCTAACAAAAAACACAGCAGTTTTATACATATTAAGTCACTATGGGGTATATAGATGCCATCGTAAATATGACACATCGCCTTGAAAGAGACCCGAGGTTTGCAGGTGGAGGTGGGCAGCCTTCGGACCCCATGTGGAAGGAAGAGGAAGAGAACAGAGCAGGCTGGAGAGGGGAGTGCAGGGAGTGGCCAGGGCCTTGCTGGGGGCGGGAGGGCCCCCAGGTGTGCTTGGCCTCGCTCAAAGCACATGTGGGCTTCCCAGGGCGGGCAGGCGTCGTTTTGTCCCCACAGGTGTGCTCAGACTCCCCTCAGTGGGCAGTTTTCTGAATTCACCTGGGAAGGAAATCCCACATAAGCAAACTGGAAATTCGCCTTTGCTCAAATTGTTCCCTACGTTATCGATCGTGTTGGAAAAAGCTTGAGTTTCAAGACAAGAGTTACAGAGCAGAGCTGACTGTGCCACACTCAGCGGTTGAGAACGGAGGGCAGAGGGGCATGGAGGGCTCAGGACTGCAGGGAGTTCTGCCACATAGCTGATACCTCCTGAGTGCCTTCTGTGTGCCGGGCTCTGCTCTGTGGGCACACGAAAAGCAGAGTTTCTGCCCACACGGTTTATTTCTGGTGGTGGAGGGAGAGAAACAAGACAGGTGTATAGATAACCGAGCAGGTTGGAGGGTGGGAGGGGAAGGGTAGTTTGATCAGGGATCTGAATGGGGTGTATGGAGTTTGGGAGAGAGAACTCTGGACAAAGGGGACAGATGGCCCTTGGACAGCTTGGGTGGGTGTCCCACGAGAGGAAGCTGGTAGCATTAGGATGGAGAAGTGGCCTTGGAGGGCCCTGAGGGCTGCTTCCCCTGCCTAGTGAGGAGCCCTGCCCGGACCCGCCTGCCCCTCCTCTCCAGCGTTCTTAGTCTTCCCGTACTCTTTTCGCATCATTGGCGAGTCAGTTGCAGGTGGTGTGTTTCATGATCCCTCATTATTCCCGTGGGTTTTCCTAGAACAGAGACACTCTCCTGTAGAGTCACAGTAAAACCTTCAAAGCAGGAACTGGATGGTCACCCGCAGGGCATGTTTCCAGGTCTTTTTGCCCAGTCTGGTGTCACGCTCTCTGCTCTGCTGTCCTGACTTGCTGGTCTCTTTAATCCAGAGAGTTTCACAGCCCCTACCCCTTTTCATGACTGACAGTCTTGAGAAGTGCAGGTAGCAGTTTTGTGGCCTGTCCTTCCCTTGCCCTTGTTTGCTGATGTGGTTAAGTTTGTTTACATGTTTTGGAGGAGCTGCATGCCTAAATGGTGTGAGGACCTCCTCAAGGAGGCACGTGTTGTCAGTTTGTCCCGTTGTTGGTGCATTAGTTTTGATTAGTCACCAGGGGTGGGTGGGGGGAGAGGAAGGTGTCCACCAGATTTCTCCACTGTGAAGCTGTATTTCCATCTTCATAATGAACAGCGATCTGTGGGGAAATAATTTGAGACTAGGCAAAGTCCCTGCTCTTCATCCAAGTAGTTGATGATTCTTGCCTGAATCGATTATTACTACGATAGCTACAAAACTGTGATTTTCCAATCCCATTTTACTTCTGTATTTCTTCATTGCTATTCGATAGCATGCCAATGCCATAAGTTACTTATTGGCTATTGTTTATTTATTATCAGTATGGCCTCATTGATTCTTATTTTATTCAAAGGTTTATAACCCCTTACTGTGGCTATTTTGGGGCTCAGATTGTACCCAGCTGGATTCAGGTTGGAGAGCAGACACTTAGCATTCAGTCGGGCTGGCTGCAGTAATGTTGCTGGTACTTTTATCATTACTTTAGCTCTGGAATATTTTTGCAATGTAATTATAGGCCTGGAGTTGGTGGACATCTGAATGGGTTGATTTCAGGGAGGGTTTTGGCTAAGTGGGTGAAGATTACTAGGGGGAGGAGGAATCTGCTACTTTCTGTCTGATAATCCCTGTAATTTTCTCTTTTAGGAATGGACTTTGAAAACTACAGCCAAACTTTTGAACTTGTAACCAAGTTAGCGCATAAACTTTTCTTTTTTTTTTTTAATTTATTTATTTATTGGCACACGGGCTTAGTTGCTCCGCGGCATGTGGGATCTTCCTGGAGCTGGGATCGAACCCGTGACCTCTGCATTGGCAGGCGGATTACTTAACCACTGCATCACCTAGGAAGCCCCATAAACTTTTCTTTTGATGCCAAGGATAGAACTAATTTGTTGTGTTTGAAATGTGCTATTTATTTTGAAGAAAGATACTTCTGACCCTTTCAACCTAAATGAATTGCTGGATGAATTATCAAGGAAACAGAAAGAAGAGCTGTGGCAAAGGCTCAAGGCTTTATTAACTGATGTGTTGCTGGAGAGCCTGGGGGATGGATGGCAGCCAGTGGAAGCCCCTGGTGGAGATGGTGTGGAGACAGAGCAGGGCTCACGAATAGTAGCACTGGGCTTTCAAAAACAAATTTTCCTTTTCTTTGTTAAAAGATAATTGTTTATTGTGTATAGTTGAATTTTAAGTTAAGGAAACATTTTAAAGTTAGAAGTCAGTCAAGAATATGAGAAGTCTGGACTTCCTAGGTGGCACAGTGGTTGGGAATCCACCTGCCAGACACGGGTTCCATCCTTGACCCAGGAAGATCCCACATGCCGTGGAGCAACTAAACCCATGTGCCACAACATTTGAGCCTGTGCTCTAGAGCCTGTGAGCCACAACTATTGAGCATCTGTGCTGCAACTACTGAAGCCCACACACCTAGAGCCCGTGCTCTGCAACAGGAGAGACCAGCACAATGAGGAGCCCACACACCACAACAAAGAGTAGCCCCCACTCACCACAACTAGAGAAAGCCTATGTGCAGCAACAAAGTCCCAACACAGCCAATAAAAAAAAAAGAATATGAGAAGTCTGTTTAATGCAGTTATACCCTTTTCTGATCCTACCATTATTAATTGAGTATTCAGTGTTGGTATTCTTTTCAGAAGGCTGACTTGTGTTCACTTTTTGGAATAAGTGTCAAGTGTGGCTTGATTTTTATGAATTTAGTAACTTTCACATTTAAAAATTAAGTTTTAAGTTGGTTTTAGTTTACTTGTTCTTTGATTTTTTTCATTTATAGGAAAAAAAACAAATAATTCATGCAGTTACATCTGTAATTCTTGCTTCTGTGTCTGTAATAAAGGAAAGTGGGAATTATGAAGCCTCACTGGAGTGTGCTGTTATAGTAGGTGGTAAGTTGGCTTAGCTGTAATGTGATGTGTGTACAAGTGATGTGTCTGAGTGACACTCAGTAAAAGGAAGACCCCAGCAGTGGAGAAGCAGAACTTTGCAATCAAGCTCTTGTGCTTCGGGTAAAAAAAAAAAAAAAAAAAAAAAAATGAGCAAAGGAGCATTCTTTTAGGGGCTCTCCTGAATTATTATTTAATTTAAGCCATATGTAAATGTTTCACATGGTGAAAATGTGCATTACTGAGCAACTGACTGCTGTTTAGGGGTTTTTAGAAATGTCTTATTTGACCTTGAGGACCAAGGATAAGAGCTGATAAGAGGGAAGATTTCTCAGCTGCTAATTACTGCCAGACAGTTCAAGTTAGCCCAACATTTATGACATTGCATTTTTTTCTATAAATATGTTATAGAGGGGAGAAAAAGATGGCGGCGAAGTAGAGAGACGTGGAGTGCATCCCTCTCCACAGATGCATTGGGAATGCACGGAAGGACACAGTCATTCCCACAGAGAACCAGCTGAACACCAGCAGACGGCCTCGGACACCAGAAAGGGCTGCGGAGAACCTGACATAGCCGGTAGGGAGGCATCTACGAGGGCTCAAAGAGGGTGAAGCGGCGGAGCTGTGGCAGACGGGAGGGAGTGAGAAACATACGGAGGGTCCGCAGCGCAGCTCAGCGTTCCCGGACCGAGACATCGATCCGCGGCTGAACGGAGGGTCCAGGAGCGGGAGCGTGGGAACCGGAGAGCTGGTTCAGGGGGAGAAACATTGTTGCCGGTAGGGTGACGGACCGAGAGGACAGGAGGGAGGAGGTCCGCGGAGAGGAGTGCCGATCCCTGAGAGCTGCCCGGCCATGATGGCGGCTGGAGGCTGCAGGCTCCCGGGCGGGGAGGAGGAGCCGCGCGCATAGCCTCTCTCTCTCTTTCTGCGCCTCTGCAACAGGCAGCGGAGAGACGCCCTGCGGGGCCACATAAGGTGCTCAGGGATAACAAGCACCCTCAGGCGCTCGGGCGGGGCTAGATTAAAACTCCTTGCAACGCCAGCAGCAGGGAGGCTGCCGAGAGAAAAAAAAAAAAAAACCAGCATCAAAAAGAAAAAACCCCGAGAGAGGCCCAACTCTAAGACTTTCTGTGTACGCCTGAGCCACCAGCGCCCTCTGCAACAGGCACCTCCAAGCCTGACTGAAGCAACAGTGCGCCACTGCTCACTCCCTCCCAGGAGAAGGAGCCACTATTGCACCCTCTCCCTCCCCACACACCGAGGCTTACAGACGAACAATAAAGGAACCTCTGCTGGTCACAGAATAACGCAAAAAAAAAACCCAAGGCAAGGAAAAGGACACTTACAGCTGAGACGCTAAGGAAACAGAAATAGTAGTATCAATACCTATTGAACTGGTCCATTCGGGGATCAGTTCTGGATTTTTTTTTTTTTCTTTCTCTCTTTTTTTTTTTTTTTTTTTTTTTTGATTTATTAAATACGATCTTAGCCCTAAGGGATCTACAAGTTTTACAACATAATTTTATAAGGATATTTTTTACTCTTTTTTTTTTTTTTTTTTTTTTTTTGCCTTTTAAAATACTTCTATATCTAGCTAAGTTTTTGGTAGTACGGACAAAATATCTTTCATACTTTCCTTTCATCCCTTTCTTTTATACACTTCTATTCCTTTCTTTTTCTTTGCATATTTCCAACCACATTACGCTCTTCTGTTCCCCTTTCTTCCAGCCATTTTAAGTGTATTTTATCTTAACATACTTATAAGCAACACTATCGGTCTGCTCAGACTCCTTGCTCTATTCTCCAGATGATGCACTGCCTTGGTATTAATATTAGGCTTTTGTCTTTATCTTAGTTCTTAGTACAGTTGTCTAATTACATTCTGAGAATCTCCATTCTCTCTGGTGGTACTCCAGCTCATTTCTATATTTGATCCTAGCTTACAAAATCTCCCTGGATTGATGTTTGTATGTGTAGGGTGTTATTTGTTGTTTGTTTGCTTTTGCTTTTGTCTCTGATTTGTTCTGTTTCAGTTGTCAATTTCTGCTGGGTTTCTCTCTGAATATCTGATAGCACACTGGGGTTCTGTCAGGTCTTTCTAGAGCCTTATGTCCTAACGGATTCAATAATTGTGTGTCTTATACATGTATGTGTTTCCTAGACTGAATATTCGTCTAATCCAATACTTGGACATTAGTCTGAGGCTTGGACAGTCTTCTATAAACACCTCTATCACCAGGACAAGCAACCCCAAAAGCTTGGACAACCATGAGGAAACAAAGAAACACCATGCAGGCAAAGGAGCAGGAAAAAAACCCACAAGACCAAATAAATGAGGAGGAAATAGGAAAAATGCCTGAAAAAGAATTTAGAGTAATGATAGTAAAAATGATACAAAATCTCGATAACAAATTAGAGAAAGTACAAGAAACAGTTCATAAGAACTCAGAAAAACAAACAGCAATGGATAACAAAATAACTGAAATTAAAAATACTCTAGATGCTCTAACCAGCAGAATGACTGAGGCAGAAGAACGAATAAGTGAGTTGGAAGATAGAATGGGAGAAATAAACGCCACAGAGCAGGAAAAAGAAAAAAAAATAAAAAGACTAGAAGACAGCCTCAGAGACCTCAGTGATAACCTTAAACGTACCAACATTCGAATTATAGGCATCCCAGAAGAAGAAGAAAACAAGAAAGGGTCTGAGAAAATATTTGAAGAGGTTCTAGTGGAAAACTTCCCCAACATGGGAAAGGAAATAATTCACCAAGTCCAAGAAGCACAGAGAGTCCCATACAGAATAAACCCAAGGAGAAATACACCAAGACACATATTAATCAAACTAACGACAATTAAACACAAAGAAAAAATATTAAAAGCAGCAAGAGAAAAACAACAAACAACATATAAGGGAAAACCCATCAGGATAACAGCTGACCTTTCTACAGAAACTCTGCAGGCCAGAAGGGAATGGCAGGATATACTGAAAGTCCTGAAAGAGAGAAACCTACAGCCAAGAATACTCTACCCAGCAAGAATCTCCTTCAGATTTGAGGGAGAAATCAAAAGCTTTCCAGACAAGCAAAAGTTAAGAGAATTCAGCAACACCAAACCAGCCTTACAACAAGTGCTAAAGGAACTTCTCTAAGTAGGAAACACAAGAAAAGGAAAACACCTACAAATACAAACCCAAAACAATTAAGAAAATGGTAATTGGAACACACATGTCAATAATCACTTTAAATGTAAATGGATTCAATGCTCCAACCAAAAGACACAGACTGGCTGAATGGATACAAAAACAAGACCCTTCTATATGCTGCCTACAAGAAACCCACTTCAGACCAAGGGATACATATAGACTGAAAGTGAAGGGATGGAAAAAGATATTCCATGCAAATGGAAGTCAAAAGAAAGCTGGAGTAGCAATACTCATATCAGACAAATTAGACTTGAAAGTAAAGACTATTAAAAGAGACAAGGAAGGGCACTACATAATGATCAAGGGATCCATCCAAGAAGAACATATCACAATGGTAAATATCTATGCCCCCAATATAGGAGCACCTCAATACATAAGGCAAATGCTAACAGCTATAAAAGGGGACATCGACAGGAACACAATTATAGTGGGAGACTTGAACACCCCACTTACATCAATGGACAGATCATCCAAACAGAAAATAAATAAAGACACACAAGCTTTAAATGACACATTAGACCATCTCGACTTAATTGATATTTATAGGACATTCCATCCAAAAACGACAGACTACACTTTCTTCTCAAGTGCACATGGAACATTTTCCAGGATAGATCACATCTTGGGTCACAAATCAAACCTCAGCAAATTCAAGAAAATTGAAATCATATCAAGCATCTTCTCAGACCACAACGCCATGAGACTAGATATCAATTACAGGAAAAAAACTGCAAAAAATACAAACACATGGAGGCTAAACAATTCACTATTAAACAACCAAGGAATCACTACAGAAATCAAAGAGGAAATCAAAAAGTATCTAGAAACAAATGACAACGAAAACACAACAACCCAAAACCTATGGGACGCAGCAAAAGCAGTTCTAAGAGGGAAGTTTATAGCAATACAGTCCTACCTTAAGAAACAAGAAAATGATCGAATAAACAACCTAACCTTACACCTCAAACAACTAGAGAAAGAAGAACAAAGAAACCCCAAAGTGAGCAGAAGGAAAGAAATCGTAAAGATCAGAGCAGAAATAAATGAAAAAGAAAGGAAAGAAACCATAAGAAAAATAAATAAAACTAAAAGCTGGTTCTTTGAGAAGATTAACAAAATTGATAAACCATTAGCCAGACTCATCAAGAAAAAAAGGGAGAAGATGCAAATCAACAGAATTAGTAATGAAAAAGGAGAAGTCACAACGGACACCTCAGAAATACAAAACATCATGAGAGACTACTACAAGCAACTATATGCCAATCAATTGGATAACCTGGAAGAAATGGATACATTCTTAGAAAAATACAATCTTCCAAGACTGAACCAGGAAGAAATAGAAACCATGAACAGACCAATCACAAGTACAGAAATTGAGGCAGTGATTAAAAATCTCCCAACACACAAAAGCCCAGGACCAGATGGATTCACAGGCGAATTCTATCAAACATTTCGAGAAGAGTTAACACCTATCCTTCTCAAACTCTTCCAAAATATTGCAGAAGGCGGAGCACTCCCAAACTCATTCTATGAGGCTACCATCACCCTGATACCAAAACCAGGCAAAGATGTCACAAAAAAAGAAAACTACAGACCAATATCACTGATGAATATAGATGCAAAAATCCTCAACAAAATACTAGCTAACAGACTGCAACAGCACATTAAAAAAATCATACACCACAATCAAGTGGGGTTTATCCCTGGGATGCAAGGATTCTTCAATATACGCAAATCAATCAACGTGATACATCATATCAACAAATTGAAGGATAAAAACCATATGATCATTTCAATAGATGCAGAAAAAGCTTTTGACAAAGTTCAACATCCATTTATGATAAAAGCTCTCCAGAAAATGGGCATAGAAGGAAATTACCTGAACATCATAAAAGCCATATATGACAAACCAAAAGCCAACATTGTTCTCAATGGAGAAAAACTGGAAGAATTCCCTCTAAGAACAGGAACAAGACAAGGGTGTCCACTCTCACCACTGTTATTCAACATAGTTTTGGAAGTGTTAGCCACAGCAATCAGAGAAGAAAAAGAAATTAAAGGAATCCAAATTGGAAAAGAAGAAGTAAAATTATCACTCTTTGCAGATGACATGATACTATATATAGAAAACCCTAAAGACTCTACCAGAAAACTGCTAGCACTCATTGATGAGTTTAGTAAAGTAGCAGGATACAAAATTAATGCACAGAAATCTCTTGCATTCCTATACACGAACAACGGAAGAGCAGAAAGAGAAATTAAGGAAACTCTCCCATTCACCATTGCAACCAAAAGAATAAAATACCTAGGAATAAACCTGCCTAAGGAGGCAAAAGATCTGTATGCAGAAAACTTTAAGACATTGATGAAAGAAATCAAAGATGACATAAACAGATGGAGGGATATACCATGTTCCTGGATTGGAAGAATCAACATCGTGAAAATGACTGTACTACCCAAAGCAATTTACAGATTTAATGCAATCCCGATCAGATTACCAATGGCATTTTTCACAGAACTAGAGCAAGAAATCTTACGATTTGTATGGAAACGCAAAAGACCCCGAATAGCCAAAGCAATCTTGAGAAGGAAAAATGGAGTTGGTGGAATCAGGCTTCCTGACTTCAAACTATACTACAAGGCCATAGTGATCAAGACAGTATGGTACTGGCACAAAAATAGAAAGGAAGATCAATGGAACAGAATAGAGAACTCAGAAGTAAGCCCAAACACATATGGGCACCTTATCTTTGACAAAGGAGGCACGAGTATACAATGGAAAAAAGACAGCCTCTTCAATAAGTGGTGCTGGGAAAATTGGACAGCAACATGTAAAAGAATGAAGTTAGAACACTTCCTAACACCATACACAAAAATAAACTCCAAATGGATTAAAGACCTACATATAAGGCCAGACACTATCAAACTCCTAGAGGAAAACATAGGCAGAACACTCTTTGACATACATCAAAGCAACATCCTTTTTGACCCACCTCCTAGAATCATGGAAATAAAATCAAGAATAAACGAATGGGACCTCATGAAACTTAAAAGCTTTTGCACAGCAAAAGAAACCATAAACAAGACTAAAAGGCAACCCTCAGAATGGGAAAAAATAATTGCCTATGAAACAACGGACAAAGGATTAACCTCCAAAATATACAAGCAGCTCATGCAGCTTCATACCAAAAAAGCAAATAACCCAATCCACAAATGGGCAGAAGACCTAAATAGACATTTCTCCAAAGAAGACATACAGATGGCCAACACACACATGAAAAGATGCTCAACATCACTCATCATCAGAGAAATGCAAGTCAAAGCCACAATGAGGTATCACCTCACACCAATCAGAATGGCCATCATCACAAAGTCTGGAAACAACAAATGTTGGAGAGGGTGTGGAGAAAAGGGAACTCTCCTGCACTGTTGGTGGGACTGTAAGTTGGTACAGCCACTATGGAAAACAATTTGGAGGTTCCTTCAAAAACTACAAATAGAACTACCATATGATCCAGTAATCCCACTCCTGGGCATATACCCAAAGAAAACCATAATCCCAAAAGAAACTTGTACCATCATGTTTATTGCAGCACTATTTACAATAGCCAGGACATGGAAGCAACCTAAATGCCCATCAACAAATGAATGGCTACAGAAGATGTGGCATATATATACAATGGAATATTACTCAGCTATAAAAAGGGATGAGATGGAGCTATATGTAATGAGGTGGATAGAACTACAATCTGTCATACAGAGTGAAGTAAGTCAGAAAGAGAAAGACAAATATTGTATGCTAACTCACATATACGGAATCTAAAAATGGTACTGATGAACTCAGTGACAAGAACAGGGAAGCAGATACAGGGAATGGACTGGAGAACTCGAGGTATGGGAGGGGGCGGGGGGTGAAGGGGAAACTGAGAAGAAGCGGGAGAGTAGTACAGACGTATATATACTACCAACTGTAAAATAGTCAGTGGGAAGTTGTTGTATAACAAAGGGAGTCCAACTCGAGGATGGAAGATGCCTTAGAGGACTGGGGCGGGGAGGGTGGGGGGGAATTGAGGGGGGGGCGTCGGGGAGGGGAGGGAATATGGGGATGTGTGTATAAAAACAGTTGATTGAACCTGGTGTACCCCCCAAAAAAAAAAAAATTAAAATTAAAAAAAAAAAAAAAAAAAAGATAATTTAAAAAAAAAAAAAAAAAAAAAAAAAAATATGTTATAAACATGACCTGAGGAATAATTGTTAACTCTTACAGGAGTTTTACTATACTAATATTTATATCATGATACTTTTCAAATTGTAACTAAACCGTAAAACTATAGTTATTAATTTAGTAGGAACACTGATCTGAACTAATGAGAGGATCTGATTATATAACGTATGTATAAATTACAGATATGAAAGATTCAAAAGTAACTTTTAGTAATGTCCTTTAAGAAAAATCTCCCAAGTAGTCTCACCTCCGACTGTGAGAATCTGATTAGTTCCATGTGACAGAGTCTCAGTTCCATGCATCTGTTTAGTATGCTGTTTTATTCAGACTTCTTGCCTTGAAATAATGTGTCTTATTAAGAAGGGACCCTAATCAGTATGAAGGTAGCTCCCAAATGCTTGTGGGTGTTAGCACCAGTTTATCTTCAGCCTCCAAACGTGCTTTCTGAAATGGTGAGTGCTAACATTGTGGCCAGTCCCATTACTTCAGGAATTTCACATTGGAGTAGTGGCCCTCAGATGCCTGTGGATTGCAGTTACGACCACATTATCAGTATTTTAAATTAGTTCTTGAGCTGTTCTGTTAATAACAGCATTACAGTTTTTGTATTTGTTACAATAGTTGCTTTTACTATTTTTCACCAGTGAGCCAGAACTTGAGGCTGACCAATTGGTGGTCACCGGGCCTGGCCTGGCTCTGCTGCCCAGTGTGGCCGTGGGTGTCCCTGCCCTCCAGTTTGGAGCCTCAGTGTCTGCCTCTTGTAGATGAGGAGTTTGGACAACAGGCCCTCTTTGGGTCTTCCAGTTCTAAAATTCTCTGTTCTACTGGGTCTGCTTTCATAATAGTGGTAAAACAATTTTTTTTAAATTAATACCATTTGTATCCCATAAATAATGTACAAATCTCTGGCAAGTTAAACATAAACTAATATTTGCTTGGCAAACCTTTGAAGTCATAGTGCTCTACACGGTTGGATCTGGAGGAACACCGGTTCCCTTCACTCACTGCACAACAACTGATCGGTTGCAGGTATTTTGTACACACTGCCCGAGTCTGACCGAGAGCTGTGGGAGTCCATCCAGGATCTGTGTGTGATGGGGTGGGAGAGGGGCCTACCTGCTGAGAAGGACATGGGCAAGACTGCTTTCGTGGTGCTGCTGAGGTGGAGTCTCAAGACGAAAACAGTGTGTCCACTTTCCAAAATACCTGCTGTGCTTTACTTGAAAAGTACATGTGTTTATACAGGTTAGGAACTGTGTTTGCTTGTGAGAGGCCTGACCCGGTGGCTTCCAGTTAGGGGTTTTCACCAGAGGATGTTCAGAGGTGGGCAGTCGAGCATGGGCAGAGGCTCCACATGTGGTCATACACAGGCTTTGTCTTCCTTGGTGTGTGGCCTTTGAGAGGCTCTCCCCATGGTGGGAATTGCTCGGGGGAGAACAGAAGGGTGTGGGGGGGTCAGGGAGAGCCTGCAGACCCGAGGAGCGGCCACGGAGGGGCTGTGGACTGCAGCCCAGGCCTGAGGAGACTTCCGTGGGGCCAACAGAGAGCATGGTGGGGGTGGGTGTAACTTGGGCTGTTTCTCATCCTTCAGTCTTTGGTATACAATTCAGAAATCCAGGAAAAGGGCAGTGTTTTCCCCTGGTCAGACAACAGCAGATACTTATATTCATCTTAGAAAATGGGGCAAATGAATAAGAAGGAAAATAAGGAAGAGAAAAACGGTCCATAATCCCACAGCCATGGTGACCCTTGTGGTTCTAGGGATCCTCGGGGATTTCTCCCTGGCCTCCCCGCTCACATCTTTACTCGCTTGACACAGATTCCTGCAAGTGAAGTGTGTAGGTCAGTGGGTTTGAACTTGGAGCTCTTGGTACACATTGCCAACAGTGTTCTGTGACGCTCGCAGCTCATCACGGTCTTACACCCCCGGGAGAGGCCATCTCGCTGTGGTCCCCAGAGTAGTCAGTGTGATGGCAGGAAAGAAGCTTTCTGGCTGCGTCCTCAGCTGGGGCTCTGACTTCCCTGCTGCCATAGGATGGGTTGAAAATCCTTGTTTGTGTCAGAACGTCGCCTTGTGCCATCGTTGGTCTGTCTTTTTAAAATCCATTTTCCTTGCCATTTTTGTTCAGCTTTTAAATTAAGACTTCATTGAACGTCTTCCTCGTGTCCCACACATGTGCCATGCACCATGGTAGCCACCAGCCACACGGACCATTTACATTTCAAGTAAGAAAGCTGAAGATTTGTTTCCTGGGTGGCACCAGGTCAGCTGCTCCACAGCCCAGCGTGGCCGATGGCCCTGCACCGGTCAGCACAGGCTCACGTCCTCGTCGCATGACACTGGTGGACAGCACTGGCTGTCAGCACCCCCACTTGCTTCTGCCTAGGTTTTAAGAAAATGTTCTCTAGAGCCCCATCTGCAAATTTTAAAATGTTTTGTCTTTTATTTCTTTCTTGATGATATAGAATAGTCTCATAGCTAATTTGAAATGTGACCTTGCCCTTTATAGAAGGACTCGGCCTTTCTCTCTCCTTGTGGTCCCCAGGGCTCAGACCTCTGCCGGCTACGGCATGTCCATCAGGTTTTGTACTGCTTTGATTATGATTTGGAGGGAAATAGAGAAATCAAAGACATGCTGCTTGAGTGCTTCATAAATATTAATTATATCAGAAAAGAAGAGGTAAATGGTTTTTCTTTTTTGGTGTGTTTGTGAACTGCTTTTTTGTGTGTGTGTGAACTGCTTTTTAATGGACATTTTCCCTAAGTTCGTGTGTTTGCTGTTTGCATCATGCTCAGGGTTGTCATAAAAGAGTCCCCTTAATGATCAAGAGCTATTATGTTTGTTGCAATTCCTTTTTACCGCATGGCAGTGTTCAGCAAATGTTCTACAAGTCATTGTGTATTTCATCATTAAATCAGATGGTAACAGGTGGCTGTGTGAATTCTCGGGGGACCATGATTGCATTTAAATTAAAGAAATTTAAATTTAATTGAGAAAGCACGTCCCCATGGATCAAATCTGACCTCTGCTCTAATTCCAGGTCAATTGGCATATAACTCAAAACCGTCATCACACAGAATTCTTGGTTCCTTTCTCTTACCCATACAGTAAATCCAAAGAGAGGCTTCTGGCCTAGTGCTTCACTGTCCACTGGTGATCACTCCCACACGTGGCTACTGAGCAAGCACATGAAATATGGCCAGTCCAGTTATGGCCTTAAGTGTAAAATACACATGGATTTAAAACTTAATATGGAAAAAGAATGTTAAATAGCCCACTAATAATTTTTATATATTTATTACATATTTAAATAATATTTTGGATGTTTTGTGTTATATAATATATTATTAAAGTTAATTTAATCTTTTTTACTTTTATTAATGTGGCTACTAGAGAATTAAAAGCTACAGAGTGGCTTTCCTGGTTCCTTTGGACATGCTGACTTCTTGTCTTAGGAGTTTTCTGTAGTCGTTTTAGATTGACTGTATTCCCATGCCGGGGATGCAAAACGCATTGTTTTTATGTAGAATATAGCCTTGTTTCTGATTGCTAGTGGCCTGGCAGACATGATTTGAGGCAAAAGGAGGCAGTTGTCACCCCTCCCTGAAGGAGGTGTGGGGAGGGACCTCCCAGAGGAGGAGGAGGAGCCCCTAAATGGAGCGTTTGCTCAAGGTCTCACCCTCACAGCCCATTGGGGGAGAGAAGGATTTGACTCCAGTTTGTCCACTCCCCATGCACCATCTCTGTCAGAGAGGTTAAAGGGCTGTACCCGTTTGCTGACCACATTAGCCAAGACTTTCAGCCCTTGGGGTCAGAAAGGCTGTGTTCAGACCTCTGTTTGTCCACTGAGTAGGTGGTGACCTTCATCACACTGCTTTCAACCTCAGTATTTCCTTCTGTAAAACCAGACCAACACTTGGCCTCTCCCAGGATTCCCGAGAGGGGCACATAAGGTCATTCTTAGAGGCTTTAGCGCCTGCAGGGCAGGAGGTGCTGTTGCTGCTCTCCCGTCATCAATGCTGGGGAGACACTGGACGCATGGCCTCTGCCCTGAGTGTCCCCTGGTTGTTGTGAAATTTGGGAGAGGAAGGAAGTTAAGAGTGGATTCAGACAAATGAACTTTCTTTATATTGACTCATACACAGCAGCTGATGAGTCGTGCTTGTGTAACACATATGTGTGCGAGTGTGTTTTAAAACTCCCTCTTTTTTTAAAACTGAGGTGCTCTTTTGAATTTAAGATATCTAAACTTACTTTCCTAATCAGTCATGAATTTGGTCAGGTCAGTTTCCAGTCATTCCGGGTAATGATAAAACTCTTCTATACTCTACTGGAAAGTTACTTCCAGTAACTACTTTAAAAATTTTTTAATTTATTTTTCTGCACCGGGTCTTAGTTGCCGTGTACAGGATCTTTAGTTGTGCCATGAGGGATCTAGTTCCCCAATCAGGGATCGAACTTAGTCTCCCTGCATTGAGATCTTGGAGTCCTAACCACTGGACCATCAGAGAAGTCCCAGTAAATGCTTTTTCAAAAACTTGCCTATTGCAAGCATGGTTACCCTGCACTTTGTATCAGAGTATGTTGCATGTCTGTAGGATTCCGGACACTGCAGTGTGCTACAGAGCAGTGAAGAGGTGATGGTGCCCTTCACAGGAAACTCTTGGCAGACATAATTTATGCCCTGTGTAGAGAGTAGATACAATCTTGTTTTTTAGGTTCACATGTGCAATCTAGTAGTATGCATAAAAACTAATAGTACATGATATATGTGTGACATTTTATAACTACATATAATGTATGGGGACAATACGTATTTGAAAATTCTACGTTGGCAAATACTTAGCTTCTTAACTTCACAAGTCCTCAGTTTTCTCTCTTATAAAAGATGAAATGAAGTGATGTTCAGGTCCATTCCCACCCCCACAATGCTAGATTTCAAGCATTCTTTGATTTTAGGTTATGGAGACATCATGACAGAGCCGTTGAACTTGCCTGCTGGGTGGCGGGGTAGCTGTCTGGGTCACCCTGTGGTTGGACAAGAAGGTGGCTCTGAGGTGTCTTCTGCTCTGCCCTCCACGAGGAGCCTCCCACCCTCTCCTGCTGCCCAGCTCAGTCCTGCCAAGGCTCCTGCCACCATGACTGCACAAGCCTGCCACCCAAAGGCTGTGCCTGAGTGCAGCTTCAGTGTGTAGATTCTAACTTAGACATAGGGATGCTTCCTTTGTTGGGTGTAGCAAACTTTAGTGCTACTACACTTTCAAAGAGTTGTTTGTTTTTTAGTTACTGGGAACTTTTTATTTGGTTGCAATTTTAACATTATATCCTATTTTTTAATTTATAGGAAAGAAGATTTCTTAGTTCTCTCTTCAGCTGGAATGTAAATTTCATTAAAATGATCCATGGGACCATTAAAAACCAGTTGCAGGGATTACAAATGTATGTATTAAAGGCAATTAATATATTGTGTTTAGTCTGGTTTTAAAAGTTTCCATTCGACCTGACTTTTAAATTATATTACTGTATTAGGAGCTTTAGAAATTCTCTCTTAAATTATTTTTTATTAAGTACTATTGTAACACTGCACTTTTTTCCTTGCTATAGGAAACTGTTCTTTTTCAGTAGTGACACTGACATTAAGATTTTACTTTGTGGTAGTTCTTGAAATAGTCAAATTATTTGCCAGTTAAATCTCAGCTTCAATCAGAGTAAAGCCCTTGTCACGAGCACTACTGATACCTTTAAACGTAATGTGCACTGTGCAATTTCCCCTGGACCGAGCTGTGTGGTTGGTGGGAAGAGCGTCTGGGTAGGGGGCTCGGAAGCAGTCTCTGGTGTACACTCCCCGCTGTCACGATCTGTGTGTGAGTTTCACCTCACACCTGTCCCAACCCTCTTATGAACGTCTCTTACAGATCGGTGCAGCCCCCGTCCAAGGCTCCACATCTCCTCGCAGAGCCCGTGGAGGTGCACTCGCTTTGTGCTGTCTTTTCCCATGATCGTACGTACTCTCCCTGCGCTCACAATGCGAGTGTGAGTGTCGCCTTACACCTGTCCCAACCCGCCTGTGAATGTCCCCTCCAGACTATCACAGCTTCCAGTGAGCCTCCCTGCCTCCTGTCAGGGTGCACGCGAGGGCATCCGCTCCCTGCTGTGGCTCCCAAGGTTTCACGTCCTCTCCCTTCTGTCACCATTCTCATGGGAGTGTCACCTCACACCTGTAACTACCCACATGTGAATGTCCCTTCAAGAATCCCACAGACCCTTCTGAGCATGCCCGTCTCCTGTCACAGACCAAGGGTGGCGTCTGCTCCCTGCCGTCACAATCCGTGTGTGTCACCTCCCACCTGTCCCAACAAACGTGTGACGGTCCCTTCTGGACCGTCACAGCCCCTGCATGTGGGGTCCCAACCTCCTCTCAGGGAGCATGTTAGTGCATCTGCTCCCTGCCGTCCCATCCTAAGGTGACGCGTCTGCTCCCTACTGTCACAAGTGTGTGTCACCTCACACCTGTCCCCGTAAATGCGCGACTGTCCCTTCCGGATGGTGATAGCCCCCATTCGCAGGTCTCCACCTCCTGTCAAGGCCTGTGGAACTGTGTCTGGTCCCTGGTGTCACGTTCCTCTGTCGAGCATCCACTCCCTGTTCTCACAACCCGCTTCTGATTGTCACCTCACACCCATCCAACCCAAGTGTGAAAGTCCCTTGTGGTCTGTCACAGCCCTGCTCTGAGGTTCCCTAACTCCTGTCATGGCCCACGGAACCTGTTCGGTCCCTGCCCTCACCACCCGCCTGTGTCCCCCCACACCCGTGTCCGTAGGAGGTCATCTGTTGCTGCTCTCACATCCCTTCAGGACTGTCACAGTACATGTCGAAGGGTCCCTGCCTCCTGACACGGCCCACAGTTGCACAATTCCCTCCCTGCTGTCACAGCCGTTGCGTGAGTGACTCATCACACCTGTCCCAACTCACACGTGAATGTCCCTTCTGGACTCTCACAGAGCTTGTCTGAGGGACCCCACCTCCCGTCAAGCTCAGGGGGCTTGAATCTGCTGCCTGTTTCCACATCCCACTTTTGAGCATCTGGTCCCTGCTTCCACAACCCTCATGTGAGTTTCAGCTCACACATGTCCCAACCCATGTGTGAATGTCCCTTCTGGACTGTCACAGCCCACTTTTGAGTGTCCCCAGCTCCTGTCATGGCCCATGATTGTGCCCCCACTCCCTGCTGTGACAATCCATGTGTGAGTATCACCTCACACCTGTCCCAACGGACGTGTGAAAGTAACTCCTGACTTTCCCAGTGCCTGTTGGAGGATCCCCACCCATTGTCATGGCTGGCAGGAGTGTGTCCATTCCTTGCTGTCATGTCTCACTGTTCATGCCTTCTCCCTGCTGTCACAACCCACGTGTGAGTGTCACCTCACACCTGTCCAAAACCACATGTGAAAGTGCATTACAGACTGTCACAGCTGCCATTCAAGAGTCCATAACTCCTGTCACAGCGCACAGAACGAGTTCTCTCCCTGCCAATGCAACCTGCGTGTGAATGTCACCTCACACCTGTCCCAACCAACGTGTGTATGTCCCCTCTGGGCTGTCACAGCCACCATCGGAGGGTTCCCGCCTCCTGCCAAGAGCCATGGGAGTTCACCCATAGCTGCTCTCATGTCCCACGTTTGCATATCCAACCCCTGCTGTCACAACTAGCATGTGAGTGCCGCCACACACCTTTCCCACCCCATGTGTGAATGTCCCTTCAGGAGTGTCACAGTACCCATCTGAGGTTCCCTGCCTCCTGTCACAGCCCACAGCTGCACGTTCGCTCCCTGCTGTCACAAACTGCATGTGAGTACCTCCTCACACCTGTCCCAACCCACATCTGAATTTCCCTTCTGGGTGTCACAGCCCTTGTCTGAGGCTCCCCAACTCCCATCAGGACCCCCAGGTGTGGGTCTGCTCCCTGCTGTCATGTCCCATGGTTGCACATCTGCTCCCTGAAGTCACACCCTGCGTGTGAGTGTCACCTCACACCAGTCCCAACCTACGTGTGAAAGTCCATTAAAGACTGTCACAACCCCAACGCAATGGTTCCAACCTCCCGTCAGGGCCCATTGCAGTGTCTGCACCCTGATGTCATGTCCCATGGTTCCTTGTCTACTCCCTGCTGTTGTGACCTGATTGTGAGTGTCATCTCACAGCTGTCCCAACCCACGTGGGACTGTCCCTTCTGGATCATCACAGCCCCCGTCTGAGGGGCCCCACGTCATGTCAGGATTGCACTAGTCTGTCTTCTCCCTGTTGTCACATTCCATGATTGAGCATCTGCTCTCTGGTGTCACAACGCAAGTGTGACTGTCCTCTCACTCCTGTCCCAACCCACCTGTGGATGTCCCTTCTCGACTGTCACAGCACCTTACCAAGTATCCACACCTCCTGTCATGCCTCATGGTTGTGTGTCCGTTCTCTGCTGTCACAGGCCTTGTGTGAGTGTGACCTCACACCTGTCGCAACTCACATGTGAATATACCTTATGGACAGCCCCCAATAGAGGGTCCCCACTTCTTCTCAGGTCCTACGAGATTGTGTCTACTTCCTGCTGTCCCATCAGATGGTTGTGTGTCTGCTCTCTTTTTTCACAACCCAAGTGTAAATATCAACTAAAACCTGTCTCAAACCACATTGGAATGTCCCTTCAGGAATGTCCCATCCTCTGTTCAAGGGTCCCCCACCTTCTATCAGGCGCTGCGGGGGTGCAACTCCGCTCTGTCATTATGTACCACAGTTGTGAGTCTGGTCCGTACTATCTCAACACATGTGTGAGTGTTCACTCACTATTGTCCTAACCCATGTATGAATGTCCCTTCCGGACTGTCACAGGCCATTATCCAAGGGTCCCTAATTCCTGTCATGGCCGGCTAGAGAGTGTCCACCGCCTGCTGTCACACTCACGTGTTAGTGTTCCCTCAAACATGCGACAACACATGTATGAATTTCCCTCCTGGAAAATCACAGACTTGCATGAGTATTCCTGCCTACTGCAACGAACCACCATTGTGCATCTGTTCACTGCTATTAAAACCTTGCGTGAATCAAGTCATATCTAGCACAACATACCTGTGAATGGCCACTCAGGATAGTCACAATCCTAGTGCTAGGGTGACCACATACAACTACGGCCAGTGGGAGTTTGTCCGCACCCTGTTATCACTTCCATGGCTGTGGGTCCATTCCATGCTGTCACAAAACCCAGGAAAGGCTCAACACACACCTGTCCACAGAAAAACTGTGACTGTCTCTTGATGACTGTCACAGCCTCCGTTGAACTGTCCAAATTATCTTTCACGGAACAAAGTTATCAATAGGCTCAGTACTGTGAAACCTGCCACGTTAGTTTCATCTCACACCTATTCCAAAAAAGGAGTATACCTCAACTACAAGACTATCAACAACTACGCCAAGAGCTACAACTTTTCTGACGGCCAAATGGGAAAAGAAGAGCTATATGCAAGGTTGGTTTGCTCACACAAGGCTGTTCCCCTCCATTCCTCAGAGAAGTACAAGATGCCAAACAAGGAGTCAGGTGTCTTCGGGCGATGGACCAGGGCCCTGTGACTCTGTATTCTCACATACCAATCACTGCAACGGTAGTCTGGAGGCAACGCTCCATTTCAGTTTCTCTTTTTCCTACCCATGCTCACAAAACAGAAACAAACAATGACAGCAATCCAGAAAAACGCAGCTTTTCTTTCCTTTCCTTTCTTTCCTTTCTCTTCCCCCCCACCCGCTCTCATCCAGTGATCCTCCCTTTCTCCTGGGGCACTGTCTGTTGCAAATCCTGCCAGCAGAAAGGCAGAGTGTAGCGCTGCGAATCCCTGCAGTTGGTTTTTTGTTGTTTGTGGTTTGTTGGTACTTTCATGTTGCGGGAAACTCTTCCTTTACGTCTTCCTTTCAAATACATACCAAACTATCGGTAGAGCCGTTTGCAATTACCGGTTAGCCCATCGGGCTGGGATGTGCTGAGGTGGGGTGAGGAGGGGTGCTTGTGGTACTGAGCATCTTTTCTCTATCCCGGGCGCCACAGAAGCCGAGGCTTTCCCATTAGGAACAGCACAGCCCCATCCACCCCCACCCCCACCGCATGAACAGACACGGACTCCTCCGAAGCCATTCTCCATCCAAACTTTCCAAGCCCTTTGCCTTCCAGGAGTGGACTCTTGGAGCCTAGTCTCTAGTCGAGAGAGTCCTTTTGCTCCGAGTACAGGGAGGCTGCCCCACCTGGCCCTGGGTGGGTGGAAGGAGCGGTGAAGCTCCGCCCCTGCCGCTCTCAATCCCCGCCCACACCGGCGCCCAGGCTCCATAAAGCCTCGCGCAGCCAGGCTCTGCGCGCAGCCTCTCAGACGACTCAGCCATTGGCCTGAGCTTCTGCGTGTGCCCGGTGCTGACAGCGTCCTGCCCGCTGGAAGCCCATTCCCAAGACAGAAGGAGAGAACACTTGGCTACCTGAATCTCTGTCTGTCTGCTTTCTTCAGATCTGCCTTCCTTTGGAGGACGCACTCCCTCACCATACAGACACACAAACAGAAACCCACACAGACTCAAACACACCACACACACACACACACACACACACACGCACGACCACATTCCTGTGGCCAGAGGAGGGGGCAGGGTGTCCTAAAAGCAGCAGATTTCTCCACCAGGTCTGCATCCGAGGAGACGGGGGCCATGGCCTTTTCTAGGCCTGAACGCTCCCCCAGCCTTGACGGCCCAAACAATGGGCCCGACTCCCCCAGCCTCTCTGCCTCCGGATGGGGGTCTTCACCCGGGACTTTGCAGGTGGACCACCCTTCCTCTCCCCAGGCGACCCCCCTGCGTTCCCCTCCACTGCCCGACTTTGACTTCCCGTTTCCCGCTGCAGAGCACACGGGACAGTCACGGGACTCGACCCCAACTTCTTCCCGTGTGGTTTCCACACTGTCACCTGGCTGCACAACAGTGTACCATATGTTTCTACTGGCATCGCCTAGTGCCTCACCCCAAGCCCTCGGAGACGCCCGCCTGGCGCCCAGCTACTCACCGCCCACCACCCCTCCGAGACCCTGGCGGGAGACAGAATCCAGCCCTGACGGCACCCCGCACCTCTGGCACACCTCCCCCGTCTCGTCCACCTCGTCAGCCATGGGTTCACCTGCGGCCCTGTGGGACTCTCCCGTGGCCCCCAGCTGCTCTCCAACCGGCCCCAGGTTTCTACGGGCCTCGGCCCAGGCCCGCCAGCGAGCGTCTGCTGACGCACGGACCTCCAGAGGTTCTGGCCCAGGGTCTGGCCTGGGCTCACCCGTGGCCCTCAGCCACTCTCACTAAAGTAATACTTATGCCACCATTTCTTTGACTTCTCTGACCCTTGACAAAATTCATCGTTTCCTCCTAATCTTGTGTGTCTAGCATTTTCACACTGTATTACTGGTAGCTTTCTCTCCTCTGGTAGACTGTGAATTCCTTTAGAATCAATACGATTTCATATTTACCTTTGAATTTCTCAATTCTCGGCACCAAACTGTTACATATGCACACGAAATAATTCATTGAGGAACTTTTACCTCCATGAACTTCAGTTTGTTTTAACTGTAAAGTGATGGTGTTAATTCCTCCACTTTGAAGTCTAATCATACTGTATAATAAATAAAACCCAAATCAATATAATTTATAAAACATTTTTAGTGGATTTTGAAAAAATAGAAAATTATTCAGAGCCAGCTAGTGGAAACCCTCTCCTGGGATTGGTGACTCACAGGTGGAGAGGAATGACAGCACTGGCTTCATTGTTGCCAGCAGACTCTGCACGATGTCCTCAACCTGTGTCCACAGTGAGGATTCAGATAGTTCTTGTCTAGCTGGTGAAACTGCAGACGGGAAATAAATTACATGAGAAGTAGTACAGCAGAGATTGCCCGTGAGAAACTGAGTGTCACCCCATGAGACAGTCTTGGAAACAAGGCCGGTGATCAAAGGAGTAGTGATTCCAGACACACTTGACACAATCCAGCTTCTAAGTATTTAAGATCAAAGTGCGGCTAAAGCTACAAGAGCACTAATGCCAGGGGACAAGCCAGTCAGCTCTGGGCCCTTCAGTAAAGCCAGGCAAGGATAGGAGAAAAGTGTCTTTATTTCAACAAAAAAGGAAAGTCCTGGGAGCTTTAATTTTTTTGAGGTACAGCATAAGCAAAACATCATGGCCCTGGTGACAGTATGGAAGTGAGCATGAAGGTTCAAACAGGAATCTGGGAGAAGCTTGGAAGTGGTTTAGAGGCAGCAGTGGCCAATGTTGTTATCGGACAGCAAAGTTCCGACATAGATGGTGATGCTGTAGGAGGTAGAGAAGTAGAAGCAGCAGAAACAGTCATCCTGTGTGGACAGAGTACCACCAGCGCCAGAGGGTAACGAGGCAACAGAAGGACTGGGGGTGGGGCAGGCTGGAACAGCATGATAAGAGCGACATGAACAAGGAGAAGGATTGCGGGGCCGGGTGGGGGGAGGGGAGGCGGGGCAGTGGCTCAAGGCCAGGGCAGAACTAAGCCTTTGGGCAGCAGCTCCCTCAAAGATTGCTAGAGACTGCATCAGTATGGTAGTTGGACAAGCAGAAAGGAAAGTGGACCAAGGCCTGGAAGGACAGCAAAATCAGAGAAAGTCATGCATAGACAGTGAAAGCAGCAAAAACACCCCACCAGAGAATCCCAGAGGATGCTGGAGAGGCTAAGAAACCATGGACCATGAGACAGCTGAGGTCCAATGCTAGGCATGGCCAGGGGATTTGAAAGTAAAAATACCGATAAAAGTATACTTTTTTATTTGTTGTTGCAAGAAATAAGACCTAGACAAATTGTCAGTTTATATTCATAAACTCAAAAGATCTTAAGTATAATTTGTCTAACTTTTATGTATTTCCTCTTTAATTCATCAAAATTTAAAATACTTATTATTTTATTTTATTATTGCTTCAGTTGGCACTAAAACTCCCCAAATGAGCATATATCCCAGTTATATGTCATTACTTTTCATGAACATCTAATGAGACAAGTTTAGAGTGAAAAAGTAAAATGATTGGTGGTCCTGAAAGTAAAAATGTATTTTCTTAACCATTCATCTGCAAAGTTTCTGCGCATTACTCTTGACAGTGCATCTTGAGATTCCTGGATGTGCTATTCCAGGGTTGCTCACTCAGGGCCCTTGTTATCTCAGTCTTTGTGCATTCCAATTTACACCAGAAAACAAATTTACAAAAATATATTTTTAAACTAAAACCATTTTGACATTTTCATAAATGAAATAGCACACACTATTTTTTCAAATCTGTAGAAAATGGTGACATTGCTAGAATCTCAAAGTGCAGACCAGGTACAATATATTATAAATGATGATGCCAGAGTGATCAACCATCCGATGTACCTGTGTGGGACTTTACCAGTTTTATTAAAAGAAAAACTTCTAAATAATTTTACATTATTTGATATGTGTTCATCTGGGAGGATCCTAAGTTTTAAATGGTTTTCAACAGTACAGAAGGAAAATATACCATAATTACTAAGCTAACTTTTTAACCTGTAGAAGCCCCTGTTGCACTCCTACCACCCCAAGTAATCCAGTGTGTGCACAGCTGGTGGGAAAGGCTCCTGTGGTTGTGCACACGTCTCTCATCTGGATGAAGAAGGCAATTTCATCTATAATAGCCTCCAGGGACTTGCCTATGCAAAGTTAACCTTCAAGTTCTAAGTGTAACTCCTTGATACCATCTTGTCTACTGCTCTTTCCCCTTTGCCCATAGAACCCCCCGTGACTCATGTTTCCATAGCACTTTTTCACAGTTTACACCCTCTATAGCCCTTCTGATGCCTCATTGCATGTCTCTCACTTCTGTTGGAATAATTCTCCTTGAGAGACAATCTTATTCATGTTTGCTTCCCATTAATTCTGGCATAAGGCAGGAGAGTACAAATAGACTCAGAGATTTAAGGACATTTAAGCATTATAGTACAACAGTTATCCCAAACAGTGATATGTTTCCAGAAGTCCAGTTTACCTCCCATAAAAACTAAGCTTGTGCCTGGTTTAGTATGACGGGAGCTAAAGCTTGGTTAGGTTATGTGGACTTCCTCACAATAGGCTGGAGACTGGATAGTGGGCAGGGGTCTCTTGTAGGCAGCTACAGACTGTTATCCCAGACAGTAGGAACAGTGTGCAGTGTGAATGACACCTGACCGGACTAAAGAGAAGAGGGCAAAGAAGCTAGGCAGGGGTCTGAGACAAGCTAGGTTTGTTTCCATAGGGTCTGACTGCCCATTTAAAGCCTGTCTTTCTCCCCAGCACTCCTCAAGGAAATCACCTTCCTCCTAGAGTGCAGCATGGCCCATCTATGACGGGGAGTCGCCATGTCTTGCCTGATTATGGTAGCAATGTTGAATCAGATGGTGGGTTCAGTTAGCCAGAGCATAGAAGGGGACAACCCCAAGTTTTAGGAAACTTTGACATCATTTATTTACTCATCTATTCATTCATTCAGTTCATTCAACTAACTATGGCCTAAATCCAGATCTGAATATTTCCCAACTGGAGAGCAGATTAACTAATGCTACAAGTACCTAGCCCTTACCTCACTCAATGTCCACTCTCTTTTTCAAATGTCTGAGTTCCTTCCACATGGAAGGACATTTATTACTGTAAAGCTGTGCATAGTCTTCTATGCTGAAAGTACACAAAATTCTTGCCTCAGTGGGGGACAACCAGTGACTGTGAGTAAGCTTTCAAATGACAGTGTTCAGTATTAGAAAAGATAATTTGTTACAAGTATAAGTCACAAGCTCCTTTATCACCTTACATTTTATAAAGCTGATAATTTGGTCTCCTCTTTTCTGTTTGTTTGTTTGTTTTTCAACTGATTTCTGAAACTGAATGGGGAACATGGATGCTATATGTTAACCCTATTAACCACCTAACAATCGTCATTTATTATCCTTTCACCTGTGTTCTTCTGAACTTTTAGACTTCTCTTTCCCTCTCTTCATCAACACCTACCAGATCAGAAATTATATTTGGTTTTAACATTTTCTTTAGCAATCTGAAAGTTACAAGTAAATATTTATCTGTGGAACAGTTAGAAACTAGTCTCTTCTCACAACATTACATTATCTACAAACCAAAGACGTTTTGTCACGTTCCCAAAGTTATTAAATCTGAAAGACATGTATCAACATGTACCTAGAGACACTTTAAACCTCAGAAAAGCATGTAAGTTTTATTCATTTACACTGTTATTTGAAAGCATTTGCATAGACTATGCTGAACTCTGTCTTTGTTTTGGATAGCAAAGCTTTCTTAATAGACAGTTTAAGTAATATAAGAATAGTTAGAAAGAAACAATTTATGTCTATGAGGAACATGAAGTGTGTTTAAGTATCCTTAATTAATTGAGACATACCCATCTACATTACATTAGGCCATGCTTATCTTTTATTAAAGTAGATTATATTTCCTAATGATAATTTAATCATCTATATTATCAGATGAACTTGATATTATACTATTAATTTTGACTGACCTCCTTTTCGATTAGTCTGAATTAGGGAAGTTTAGTCTTCAGATTTAGAAAAATCTGATGTTCCACAGAGATCATAGTATAAACATCAGTTGAATTCTACTTAAGTGCCTGATATGAGCCAAGAAATATGTTTGGCATTTTCTCATATTTAAGCTGAAGGCCCAAATCTAGATTTTGGGGGGGGGGGGGGGGGGGCAGGGGAGGTTTGAAGACATAACTCTAGTTTTTAAGTCCTACTGGTGTTTTTGAAAAAATTCACTCGGCCAGTGTAAAAAGAGCCACATATTCTGAGTTTCTGAAAATAATGTCTCTCTCTTAGAAGTAGTAGAAATAGCCTCAGAAAATAAAAAGGATCTGGAATTTATTTAATAAAACTTTAGAAAAAATTGCTAATAAAAATGCTGAAAAGCAAATGAAATAAAAAGAAATCTCTCCTTGTAATCATACAGCACAAGTTGGCAAACTGCAGCCTGTGGGCCAGATATGACCTGCCACCTGGTTTTTTGTGACCTGTGTGAGCTAACAATGGTTTTTTACATTTTTTGATTAAAAAAAAGATATAATATTTCATGACACAATAAAATTTTATGAAATTCAAATGTCGTTTATAAAGTTTTGTTGGAACAACCCATGCTACTTGTTGTATTGTCTATGACTCACTTTGCTCTACAATGGTAGCAATTGTTGCAACAGGGCCTGTATGGGCTGTGAAACTAAAGCATAGTTGACCCTTCAACGACACTGGTTTTAACCGCATTGCCAATTTTTTTCAATAAATATATACTACAGGACCCCATGTTCCATGGTTGAGTCAATCTGTAAATGTGGAACCCTGGATACAGAGGGCCAACTATAAAGTCGTGTGTGGATTTTCCACTGTGCAGGGCATCACCTCCCCTAAATCCCTGTTGTTCAAGGGTCCACTGTATTTTCTATGTAGCTTTTTACAAAGGTTTGCTGACCCCTAGAACATAATGGGAAAGAAATTTTCACCATTATATAATCCTACCACTAGTACAATGACAGCTAAGTAATTTAAAACTATTATTCTAATGTGACATATTCCTTTATTTAATAGTTTCTGATCTGCCAAAGTTAGTAAGCACACTCTATGACACTGAAGCAGGAAAATAGAGATACACACAATATGCTTTTTAAAGTTAGAGAAAATGCCATGATGATTCTTTATTCTAAGCATTAAAAATAAGAATGTAGTATGTGTACTGCAACACCTCAAGGAAAAGGAAAAAATATAATTCTAGCTTTAAGAAGACCACTGGAAAAATTCTTTGTGTATTCTGGAATCAAATATAGAAAACTTGGATGCACTAAAATTCTTCTCATCCTCTCCTGTTAAAATGATAAATAACACAAAGAAACAACAAATGTATCTTCCTGTATTTTGTGTTCCTTTTTATTCTATGCTCATGCCCTTCTCCGTGTGATAGTCATAATTTTGTTCCTCTTCACACTCACAGCTTCCTCTAGAAAGGGATATGGGATGCTGTTTCTCTTACCATACAGAAGTGACATTCTTATTTTCCTTGTTCTTTTTTAGCTTGTTTAATTACCATGCACCACTTCCATATTCGCTGCTGAATTTTTCTCATATGTAGACTTCCTCCTTCTCAGACTTTTTATCAGTTCTCTTCTACGCCACCCCACTCCTATTCCACAGCCATGCATTTTCATTTTCTTGTGGATTTCCTTCTCTGTGACTCAGTCAAATTTTCCTTCATTTCTTTAGCTTGGAACTTCACTAGCACCTGCTCATCTAATCTCCAGTTTCCGCCCTCAGATCCAGGATTCTATCCAAATGCAAATTCTTCTCCCACATCCAAACACACCTGCCAACTGCTCAGCACCACTTTACAAAATCACATGCCTCTTTACCATCCCTGCTCCAATTAAGCTACCGTCACTTCTGTGAGCATATGGTCTTACACTCTGCTCTATTCCTTATATCTGGGGAGACGTGTTCTGCCAAGGATACATGATTAGACCTGGAAGGGCTCACATACAAGAACTTCTACTCCATTTTTTAGTGTGAAATTACAATGCATTAGAGGGCATATTTAAAGAGATTCTTTTGCTTCTTATTAGATTTCAACCTGATCTAAAGCAGACAAACCTTGGCAAAGAACTTGAGGCTGGATTTGTATGGAAATGCAAAAGACCCTGAATAGCCAAAGCAATCTTGAGAAGGAAAAATGGAGTTGGTGGAATCAGGCTTCCTGACTTCAAACTATACTACAAGGCCATAGTGATCAAGACAGTATGGTACTGGCACAAAAATAGAAAGGAAGATCAATGGAATAGAATAGAGAACTCAGAAGTAAGCCCAAACACACATGGGCACCTTATCTTTGACAAAGGAGGCACGAGTATACAATGGAAAAAAGACAGCCTCTTCAATAAGTGGTGCTGGGAAAATTGGACAGCAACATGTAAAAGAATGAAATTAGAACACTTCCTAACACCATACACAAAAATAAACTCCAAATGGATTAAAGACCTACATGTAAGGCCAGACACTATAAAACTCCTAGAGGAAAACATAGGCAGAACACTCTATGACATAGATCAAAGCAACATCCTTTTTGACCCACCTCCTAGAATCATGGAAATAAAATCAAGAATAAACAAATGGGACCTCATGAAACTTAAAAGCATTTGCACAGCAAAAGAAACCATAAACAAGACTAAAAGGCAACCCTCAGAATGGGAAAAAAGTAATTGCCTATGAAACAACGGACAAAGGATTAACCTCCAAAATATACAAGCAGCTCATGAAGCTTAATACCAAAAAAGCAAATAACCCAATCCACAAATGGGCAGAAGACCTAAATAGACATTTCTCCAAAGAAGACATACAGATGGCCAACACACACATGAAAAGATGCTCGACATCACTAATCATCAGAGAAATGCAAGTCAAAGCCACAATGAGGTATCACCTCACACCGATCAGAATGGCCATCATCACAAAGTCTGGAAACCACAAATGTTGGAGAGGGTGTGGAGAGAAAGGAACTCTCCTGCACTGTTGGTGGGACTGTAAGTTGGTACAGCCACTATGGAAAACAATTTGGAGGTTCCTTAAAAAACTACAAATAAAACTACCATATGATCCAGTAATCCCACTCCTGGGCATATACCCAAAGAAAACCATAATCCCAAAAGAAACTTGTACCATCATGTTTATTGCAGCACTATTTACAATAGCCAGGACATGGAAGCAACTGAAATGCCCATCAACAAATGAATGGATACAGAAGATGTGGCATATATATACAATGGAATATTACTCAGCTATAAAAAGGGATGAGATGGAGCTATATGTAATGAGGTGGATAGAACTACAATCTGTCATACAGAGTGAAGTGAGTCAGAAAGAGAAGGACAAATATTGTATGCTAACTCACATATACAGAATCTAAAAATGGTACTGATGAACTCAGTGACAAGAACAAGGATGCAGATACAGAGAATGGACTGGAGAACTCGAGGTATGGGAGGGGGTGGGGGGTGAAGGGGAAACTGAGAAGAAGCGAGAGAGTAGCACAGACATATATATACTACCAACTGTAAAATAGTCAGTGGGAAGTTGTTGTATAACAAAGGGAGCCCAACTCGAGGATGGAAGATGCCTTAGAGGACTGGGGCGGGGAGGGTGGGGGGGACTCGAGGGGGGGGAGTCAAGGAAGGGAGGGAATACGGGGATATGTGTATAAAAACAGATGATTGAACCTGGTGTACCCCCCAAAAAATAAAAAAAATAAAAAATAAATAAAAAAAAATAATAATAAATACTGGAAAAAAAAAAAAAGAACTTGAGGCTGATAGACAAAGGAAAAAAAGAAGAAAGAGAATAGGAGAAAAATATACACATATCATACCCACAAACACAAAAACATATATATGGACTTATTAATATAATATTCATATTCCATTTAATCACATGATATGTTTGGCACAGCCATCCTTTTTTAATTAACTAAATCTCATCATTTCTAGTTATACTCACCTATCTGGGCCTTACAGAAATTCAACTAAAATGTGGGTGGTCTGTACTTCAAATTGAATATTATTATCCCATATACACGTGATAATCATTTTATACTTTTCAAGTTTCTTTCATAAAAGTGGTCTCATTTAATCATTTATAGTTGCTAGTTACAAGCAGTTCAGGACTTTCAGTATTCGTGGCTGAACAACTTTCAGTTGTTGACAGAATACACGTTAAAGTAAGAGACAAATTTGACTTGCAAAATCTTAGGTATTTCACTGCCCTTGGGAAGCTTGTCAGCATTAGAGGAGAAGGCAGTGTGATAGCTGAGCCCAACTCGAAGTTATCAACCACCTCAAAAGCCTACAGTGGTTAAATGTCACATATAAAAATTAACTCAAAATTGATTAAAGACCTAAATGTAATGCCTGAAACTATAAAACTATTAGGAGAAAACATAAAGGAAAAGCTTCATGACACTGGATTTGGCAGTGATTTCTTGGATATAATATGATGTCAAAAGCACAGGAAACAAAAGTAAAATAAATACACTGGACTACATCAAAATTTAAAACATCTGTACATCAGATGACTTACTAAACAGAGTAGAATGGTAACCCATAGAATGGGAGAAAATATTTACAAATACTTTACCTAATTAAGGTTAATATCCAGAATATATAAAGAATTCCTACAACTTCACAATAACAAAACAAATAACCCAAATTTTAACTTAACAAAGGATTTAAATATGCATTTCTCCAGAGATGATATACAAATGGCCAAAAAGCGTATAAAAAGAAAAGGTGCTTAACATCACTAATCATTAGGAAAATAAAAACCAAAACCACAATGATATATCATCACATACCTATTAGGATAGCTATTACCAAAACAAAAACAAAACAAACAAACATAAAAACCAAACAGACAAGATGGCAGAGTAGGAGCACATGTGCTCACTCCCTCTTTCAAGGGCACTGGAATTACAACTAACTGCTGAACAATCGTCAACAGAAAGACACTGGAACTCACCAAAAAAGACACCCCACATCCAGAGACAAAGGAGAAGTCACAATAAGATGTAGGAGGGGCACAATCATGTCAAAATCAAATCCCATAAATGCTGGGTGGGTGACTCACAAACTGGAGAACAGTTATACCACAGAAGTCCACCCACTAAAGTGAGGGTTCTGAGCCCCATGTCAGGCTTCCCAACCTGGGGGTCTGGCAATGGGAGGAGGGATCCCCAGAAAATCAGACTTTGAAAGACAGCTGGATTAGATTGCAGGACCACCACAGGACTGGGGAAAACAGAGATTCCACTTTTGGAGGGTACACAAAAAATAGTGTGCTCACCAGGACCCAGGGGGAAGGAGCAGTGACCCCATAGGAGACTGAACCAGACCTACCTGCTGGTGTTGGAGGGTTGCCTGCAGAGGTGGGGGGCAGCTGTGGCTCACTGAGGGGACAGGGACACTGGTGGCAGGGGTTCTGGGAAGTGCTCATTGGCATGAACCCTCCCAGAGTCCTCCATTAGCCCCACCAAAGAGCCTGTAAGCTCCAGTGCTGGGTAGCCTCAGGCCAAAAAACCAACAAGGTGGGAACACAGCCCCACCCATTGGCAGACAAGCAGATTAAAGTTTTACTGAGCTCTGCCCACCCAGCTCTACCCACCATCAGTGCCTCCCATCAGGAAGCATGCACGAGCCTCCTAGATAGCTTCCTCTACAAGAGGGCAGACAGCAGTATCAAGAAGCATCAGCAGTATTTTCTTCTGTGGAACTGAAAACCACAGCCACAGAAAGATAGAGAAAATGAAAAGGCAGAGGACTTTGTACCAGATGAAGGGACAAGATAAAACCCCAGAAAAACAACTAAATGAAGAGGAGATAGGCACCCTTACAGGAAAAATATTCAGAATAATGATGGTGAAGATGATCCAAGACTTTGAAAAAAGATTGGATGCAAAGATCGAAAAGTTGCAAGAAAACTTTACCAAAGACCTAGAAGAATTAAAGAACAAACAAAGATATGCAACACTATAACTGAAATGAAAAACACATTAGAAGGAACCAAAGCAGATTAACTGAGGCAGAAGTGTGAATAAGTGACCTGGAAGACAGAATGGTGATAATCACTGATGTGGAAAAGAATAAAGAAAAAAGAATGAAAAGAACTGAAGACAGCCTAAGAGACCTCTGGGACAATGTTAAATGCACCAACATTTGCATTATAGGGGTCCCAGAAGGAGAAGAGAGAGAGAAAGGACCACAAGAAAATATTGGAAGAGATTATAGTTGAAAACTTCCTAACATGGGAAAGGAAAAAGCCACCAAGTCCAGGAAGCACTGAGTCCCAGGCAGGATAAACCCAAAGAGAAACACACCAAGACACATAGTAGTCAAATTGACAAAAATTAAAGACAGAGAAAAGTTATTAAAAGCAATAAGGGAAAAATGACAAATAACATACAAGGGAACTCCCATAAGGGTAACAGCTAATTTCTCAGCAGAAACTCTGCAAGCCAGAAGGGAGTGGCATGATATATTTCAAGTGATGAAAGGGAAGAACCTACAACCAAGAATACTCTACCCAGCAAGGATCTCATTCAGATTCGATGGAGAAATCAAAAGCTTTACAGACAAGCAACAGCTAAGAGAATTCAGCACCATGAAACCAGCCCTACAACAAATGCTAAAGGAACTTCTCTAAGTGGGAAACACAAGAGAAGAAAAGAACCTACAAAAACATAAACAAAACAATTAAGAAAATGGTAATAGGAACATACATCTCAATAATTACCTTGAATGTAAATGGACTAAATGCACCAACCAAAAGACACAGACTGGTTGAATGGATACAAAAACAAAAAACAAAAAAACAGAGAATAACAAGTTGACAAGATGCAGAGAAATTAGAAGACTTGTGCATTGTTGGTGGAAGTATAAAATGGTAAAGCTGTTATGTAGAATAGCAAGGAGGTGCCTCAAAAAATTAAAAATAAAATTACCTTATAATCTAGCAGTTTCTCTTCAGAATATACAATCAAAATTGCAGGCAATGTCTCAAAGATATATTTGTGTTGTGTTCATAGCAACACTATACTTGGTATCCATCAACGGATAAAGAGATAAACAAAACATGGTATTACATTGAATGAAATATCATTCAGCCATGAAAAGGATTGAAAGTCTGACACATGCTACTACATGGATGAACTTTGAGAACATTACACTAAGTGAAAAAAAGCTGACCACAAAAAAATAATTACTGTACAATTTCCCTTAAATGAGGAATCTAGAGAAGTTGAATTTATAAAAATATATAAAAACAGAAAGTAGGATGGCAGTTGCCAGAGGTTGGGGGCAGAGAAGGGAATGGGGAGTTGTTTAATATGTTTAGACTTTCAGTTTTGCAAGATGAAAAAGTTCTGGAGATTTGTTGTACAATAATGTGCAATACTTAACACTACTGAACAGTACACTTAAATTTTTTTAAGATGATAAATTTTATGTTGTGTGTATTTTACCACAGTATTAAAGTTTATAGATGCTAATAGTCTCTCATTTTGTAATATATTTCACATTTCCCTTCCATATAACCCCTTCTTTATGATAATAACCCTTGAGAAATGGGATATTTCCTGCTATGTCAATAAACAAAGGATGTCACAGTCATCAGTAATTGCAGCCTTCCAACGTGAGCCCTGAGAGAAGTCAGAAAGGAGAGAATACCTGCCATCTAGCAGCCGTCAGGCTGTAGCCATTCCCTATGGTGAGCACTGAGGAAACTCGGGATGTGAAAACACGGGGTACTGGCCCCAGATAGCTGAGGTGCATATCAAAAGAATGATTTCAGTAAGCCCAGACTCTTGCATCTTCCCATACATAGAAAAGCACTAAATTCCTTGAGATATCTGGGTTTTTTTTAATTAACAGTAATTTTTTGATGTTCAGACTACTTGTCCTTTTTTTTTTTTTTTTTTTTTATAAAGCTTCTATATAACCTGGCTCCCCATCTCACCTCCTGGGAGCAGTTTCTCAGACCTATCCAAAACACTGTTTCCTGGGCTGCAGTCCTCATTTTGCCCCAAATAAAACTTAACTTGCAACTCTCAGGTTGCGCTTTTTTTTTTTTTTTTTTTTGAGTCAGTGGTTATGGCCACCACGAACAAGGGACCCAGAGTGGACTTATCTCCTTCACCTGAATTCTATGAGGAGTTGTATTCTTGACACCTGCAGAGCCCCCTTGCAACTTGGGGAGTCCAGTTGAATTTGGGTAAGTCTCTCCTGGTTCTCGGATGGCTTGTGTTTGTTGATGATCCTGAGTTTTATTTGGTGGTTTATAGCAGGTACCTGCCCCACCAGTTAAAAGATACTTGGGAAGGGGTCTGATTGAAAGATACCAGGGTTTGCTCAGTTGTAGGAGACTGAGTGGTCTTGGCTGAGTGGTTAGATAAGAGGCTGATCTGATGTTTTTTCTCAATTTAGCTGCCTTAATAGAATTTGTCGGGATAAAAGTGAAGATATTACATGAGAGCATTGCTCTAAAGAAAAGAGACAAGACTCCTCCCAGCCAGTTACAGCTTTTTCAGGTGACTGAGAAATTTATGGGAGTGGTGGAGGCAGAGTGCTCATACCATAGAGTGGTCCCATAGGGAAACCCCACTCATTAATTAAAACAATTGCTCATCCAGGGCTCACAGATAAGAACTGGCCATTCAGGGATCTGAGCACCTGTGGTGTTCTTAAACTACCAAAGGGAGAAACTGAGACACATAAGAGGGCTGAAATGACTAGGGTGATGCCTAGAGGAGTTAAGCTCCCAAGCAGCACACTGGCTCACCACACAACTTCATTAATAAATTTTATCCCTGACAAATTCAACTTAAACTGGGAAAATAAAATCTCTCAAACACAGAAACCCAGGGCATCAGAAAGCCAGCCTCTGACTAACACCCCAGCCAGATTTATGTACAATACATATAGAACACATACTTGAAAGTACCTACTTAATTGGGGAAATTATACTAAAGGAGATCTCAACCTAAGTTGGCCAAATTGGGTTCTTCTGATATTCCAAAATTGATCATTTTGCATTCACAGTTAGAAAAAGATGATCATAAGATGAAGCAGACTAAATGGAATGCTTACTTTGATATTTAGAAGCTTCCAAAAGAGGAAATGATAGAGTCACCTTTTTGCAGGAAATAAACAAGGAATTGCTTAAAACTATATCTGAACTGACTCTGTCTCTCCCTCTGCTCCTCCCCTGTATCCTTTTCTATCTGAATTGCTTGACCCAGATGTTATCTCTGTTTCTCTTCCAACTCTTTTGCCTCCTGCTGTTCCCTCTTCCCCAGCAAAGGAGGATAAAGAAATCAGAAGTGATTATAGCTCCCTTCAAGGAGAAACCTTTTACAGGGAAAAGTGTACTGTCCTTGGTGCTTATGTACACACCCTGGACCTGAGCAGAACTTAGAGCCTTAGTTAAGGAATTTCCCTATCTAGTCAGAATCCATTGGGATTTGCTAAGGAATTTTAGTTAACCATAGCAATTAATATTTACTTAATTTGAAATTAAATGAAATCTTGCCCTAATAATAAGGAGGCTCCTTTATTACATACACAGTTAAGTCAAATTAAGGTTAAAAAGCTGGCTTGATAAAAAAAAAAATATCTTTTCAGAATTCTGACTTTAAACAAAGGCCTTCTAGGGGAAAACTTACATTTCTCTTCCTGTGTCTTTGAGATGTAAATGTTTTATCTGATCTTCCTAGGACGTTCTGTCTATGGTTGTGCATGTCTGTGCTTATTTTGAAAACTTAACTTCTGCCATACTATTTTTGAGAGTAAACTCTCCAGATTTTACTTAGGTTACATCCTCCCCCACCCTCTCATGGGGAAGCCTCTTGCATCTTAATACTTTGAATCAGTATAAATATGTACACTTTTTTAATGGCCAAATAATGGGGGGAAATAACAAGTTCAATCTAGAGCACTCTCAAAATAAACAGCTGTTTTATTTGTGCCTATGAAAACAAAAATCAGTTTAAAGGTGGAAAAAAGAAATATACTTAATGATTAACCTAAGAAATTCTTCAGTTTAAAACAAGTAAGGAAAACTGGTTTGGGAAGCTTCATTTGTGGTCTTTGCTTTCTCTCAATGAGTCTTACAGATGCTAATAAAAGCATTAGAATCATTATTGTTAACAGGAAAAAATCTGTAAGGAAAGTCTAGATACTATTTCCAACAAGGTAGAAATTTTAAAGGAATGTCAACTTAAAAAATGCACCACATAAGAGTTGTGAGTTAAGTTTTATTTGGGGCAAAATGAGGGCTCCAGCCTGGGAGACAGCATTTCAGATAGCTCTGAGAAACTGCTCCAATGAGTTAGGGCAGAAAGTCAGTATAGCGATTTTCGTGAAGGGGGAATACATGAAATCAAGCACCTATTTTCTGTAGGAGGTTACTGCTAGTCATGAGGAGCAGACATCACCATGAAGGATTTTAGTGTTTTGCTAGATGTGAGGAGACAGAAGAATTGGGCCCATAAAATTGGCTCCTGAAAATATTTAACTATCTGAAGACCTGTTCTTCCATTTTTTTCAGAGCACAGGGTGCCTTATTTCAGCCCTGAACTCCACTCAGGGAGATGTTGAAAATCAGCAGCTGCAGCAGCACATGATTTCATCCTTGTAGAGATAGTTGGCAAGTACCAATGGTGAGTGCCAATTGTAGTTGGCAGGGCCCCCTCATGGTCATAAATTTAACCATACATTGGGAGGCATTTCATGACTATTTTTTCCCACAGTGCTAGGACAGCTCATTCCGAGGTCTGGAGAAGGTTTCACTATAGACCACTCAATGTCCTTTCTCTGGACCACCCGTATTCCTAGTCTATAATGGACCAGGAAAAAAGTCCCTCTTGTTGCATCTTCCCATATCTACAGTTACACTATTACAATCATTCATTGCACACAGAACTGTATATTTGATCAACTGTTTGAAGTCACCTAGTCATTATTATTTTTGTCAGTGCTCAGAATTCAAGAGGCTAACAGCCTGGTTACTGTCATTTAAAGCCTGTTGAGTGAATTTTGTTTAGGCTTCAATATGGCCAATTACATTCTCCAATCCTATTGAAGGTGCAAAAATAGCTGCTAAAATGGTCATACCAATGGAATTCAGATCTCTTGATCCATCAGGCTTGTACCAATGGTAAATTGGATGGGATCATCTCTAATTTGTTATGTAAATGACCTTGAGTCCAAGGAAATCACAGAGTGAGATGTGCTTCCTATCCATTCCTGGTAGAGGCCAAGGCCATAAATTAGTACCACAAATCCACTGAGTTCCATTAGGTGCAACCCAGTGAATCTCTGGTCACCTGACCCAGTCTGTTCCATACCAATCACTGTCTCTAAAGGTAATAATATGTAGGCATTGTTCATAAGGCACCCAGCCTAATTTCCTAATGTTACTAGGCTGGTCATCCTTAGTATGATTTAATTGTTCCCAACATAGAGGAACGTTTAAAGTTAAATGACCATAGTCTGATGTTAAGCACATAAAGCCATCACATAATTGTGGAGGGTTTCCTTCTAATAGATGGAAGGGTACAGTTTCTGATTGAGACCGCTCATTGTTCTGATTGAACTTGGGTGATGCTAAAAGAAAATTTGTATCTATGGCCAGGATCAGAGCAGGTATTATTAACTGGCTAGGTGAGAGGATCCCATCTAGTAATATCGAGGGTAGCCTGGACAGGACTGGACTTTCTTTCTTCTAAAATAAATTTTCTAAGGGCTATTCAATCAAAGGTTTGGAGGGGAGAAATCCACCAAGGTAATCCAGAAGTACTAGACACATGTAAATGGGCCACAAACCCAACAATTGGATTGATTTTTAAAACTAGCATAGGATCATGCCCATGATAGGAAAACAGTTGCTTCATATGCAAAGGTCCAGGAAGTCAAGAAAACATTATAAATGATCATACAAATCAGCTCTGACATCCTGGGTAAGCTGTCTACTTCTGATGTCATCTTCTTCTCCTCCTGGTGTGAGTATAGTTTTTCCTCTGTTTGAGCATCATTTTAAGGTGAGTTTGAGGTCAGCAGTCCCCTCTGTAGACCAGTCTGGTGCAGGGGCCCTTTTGAAGTGGCAAATATGAATCTGAGAGTCAATTCCCTTTAATTCTGCTACACATGAGCTAGTTAAGAACACCTGGTAAGGGTCTTTCCATCTGGGTTTTAATGAGTCCTTTAAATGATGTCTTTTCCAATATACCCAATATCCCAATTGGAGATCATGGGATATCTTATCTTCATTCGAAGATAGATTACTATGATAAGCTTCAGAAACAAGCTTAGAATGCTCTTTTAGGAGCAAGATCAATTAAGCTTTTACAATAATGTAACATGTCCCCTTTTAATCATATATGTTCATACAAACCTTCATCTAGTCTCATTGGTCTCCTAGTGATAATTTCAAGGTGAGACAAATGATGCTTCCAAAAGGGAGTAGATCTTAGGTTGAGGAGAGCCAATGGAAGGGCCTTTGGCCAAGGTAAGGAATAAGCATCTACAACTTTAGCCAATTGGTTTTTAACTGTTCCATTTGTTCTTTCTACTAGCCCAGAGGACTGGGGGTGGTAATCACAATGGAAATGCCAGATTTTGCAAATTTGGCCAGATTTTGCAAATTTCCTTGACAATTTGCCCAGTAAAATGGGTTCCCCATCACTATGTATTTCTGCAGGGACTCCCCAAATGGGAATCACCCTTTCTAATATTAATTTACCTACCAACTGTGCAGTAGCCCTTCTGCATGGAAATGCCTCAACCCAATGTAAAAACATACAAATCATAACAAGTATGTACTGGTAACATTGTGAGGGGGGCATTTGGGTAAAATCAATTCTGCCAAATTTCAAAAGAGGCAGCAGATAATGGAAAGCTTCATTGAGAGCTATATAATGGATTTCCTGGTTTGTATTTTGGACATGCAGTGCATCTAGAACAAACTTTCCCAGCTATAGTGAAGGAAGGCTTCCAAAAATATTGTTTACCCCACAATACCAACTTATCTGAGTTCCAGTCGGTTAACTCATGAATATATTGTAAAATGGGGTATTGAGCTCCAAATGAAAGGATAGGCTTTCCATTTGGGTCTATCCAGGGCCCTTTATTGGAGTCAAATCTTCTTCCTTTTTGTTTCCAAGTATCCCTTTCTCCTTTTAGTGCCATTTCCTAAAAATTTAACAGTGTGTCAGTAAGGTTACTTGGAGGCTGAAAAGAGAAAACAGCTGCTCATTGACTATTATCATTTTGCAGAGCTGCTGCCTTGGCAGCGTGATCAGCCTGATTGGTGTCAGCCTTTGAATGGCCTGATACTTTTTTTTTAGGGTAAATTACATATTTATTTATTTAAATTTAATCAGCTAGCAGTTGTAATAATCTTATAAGTATTTAATTTGTTTATCTCTCTTAATTTTATCTGTTTTTTTACATATAATTGCTTTACACTCTTGTACCAGCTTATGAGGTACTTTAATGATAGCTAATGCACCTGGTAGCAGAATTGCATTGCATAATTCTGCAGCTTGTCTCCCATTTATAATAGGCTGTCCTGAGGATGTTAAAAATCCTCTTTGTTTCCAAAGCATGCCAAAATCATGTGCTACCCCCAAAACATGGCAGCTGTCAGTGTAAATGTTAGCAGATTTCCCTTATGCCAATTGGTAGGCTCTTGTTAGTGCTACTGATTCAGCCTGTTGGGCAGAAGAGATATTAGGTAAGGGACAATTCTCAAGGATTGATACTGGAGAAATGACAGTATAACCAGCCTTGGTACTTTCCATGAGGTCCTCAAAGATATGAACCATCAGTGAATAATATAAAACCAGGATTATCCATAGGGTTTTCTCAGAGATCAATCCTGTGAGATAAAAGATTGTCAGTTAAAACAATACAATCATGTTTTTCCTCACTGACACCTGATTCCTCTGGTAGCAAGGTGGCTAGGTTAAGCTTGTTACATTCGTGAAGAGTTATATTCTGTGAGAGCAAGACCACGTCATGGGAAGTTAATCAACTTGCAGAATAATGTTGTGTATGATGAGAGTTTAGTAAGGCTCCCACAGAGTGAGGAACAAAGATAGTAAGAGGGTGACTCATGACTATCTCTTCTGTGGTCTGACATAGCACAGCTGTCACTGTGACAGCCCAGAAGCAGGCAGGAGGCCCCTGGCTACTACTAGCTGTTGCCTATAATATCCTATTGGCCAGTAATAACCACCATGTTGCTGGGTTAGTACTTCTAGTGCAGTCCCCGTGTTTTCATGAATAAAGAGTATATAATTTGGATGCCCCAGGGCTGGGGCCTTGGCCAGAAATTTTTTTAACCTCTCCATGGCTTCAGAATGTTCTACAGTCCAGCAAAGAGGTTCAGGTTGTTCTTGTTTGAATAGATTATATAGTGGCTGAGCAATTAAGGAAACATTTCGAATCCAATTCTCTACAGTAGCCTGAAAGTTCTAAAAATCCCCTTAATTGTCTTTTTGTCTTCAGGGTGGGAAAGTCTAGAATGCCTTTCACTCTACCCAGATCAATTAAAAGTCCTTCTTTAGATGTCCTATGTCCTAAATATTTAACACTAGTCTTGCAAAATTGCAATTTTTCTTTGGACACTTTGTGTCCCTTTAAGTCTAGCTTCTGAGATAAATACAGGGTGTCTTCCTGGCTGTTTATCAAGGAATTTGAACATGGCAGCAAATCATCTACATATTGTATCAAAACTGACTTATGAGGAAAATCCAGATCATTTAAATTGACTTTTAATATCTGGGAGAAGTAAGTGAGGCTTTCAGTATAGCCCTGCAGTATTGCCTTCCATGTATGTTGCTGTTCATTCCAAGTAAAGGCAAAAAGATATTGATCATCAGGATGTACACAGATATTTAAAAATGCACTACAGAGATCTATCATACAAAAGAAATCACTGTTTTGGAGAATATGGGACAGTAAGTTATGGAGGTTGGCTCTACAGAATGTCAAGGGATAATAATAGCTCTGATAAATCTCAAGTCCTGTGCAAATCTCCAACCCTTGCCATTATGTTTTTTTAACTGGCAAAATGAGAGTGTTACAAGGACTAGTGCAAGGCACAATAAGCCCTTTCTCAATTTAAGCTGATGTTAAAGTTTTTATTCCTTTTATGGCCTCCTGCCTTAATGGATATTTATGAATATTGGGCAGGGGCTTATCCTTATCTATAGTAATTTTGATTGGGGATGCAGAATGTATTCTTCCAATGTCAGTAGAATCAAGTGCCCATAGTTCTTTAGGTACAAAGCCTAGCAGTTTGTCTTGTTCAGTGCCGTCCTCATCATGAATCACAAGCATTTTATGATGAAGGAAGTCTGATGGATCCTTTAGATCTAGAAATATTTCTCCCTTAGGAGTAAAGGAAATGTGGGCTTCATAAGCTTCTAATAGGTCTCTTCCTATCAGGTGAACAGGAGTACTTTCTACTAGAAGAAAGGAGTGTCTTACTTTAAGTCCCCCCAAAGATTTAAGAGCCTTAATAGGCACATTAGAAACCCCTACCATCTGTACAGAGGTACCACTCCGAGGAAGAGATGCTTAATATTTGTGGGGTTCAAAACTTAAAGGTGGCCCTGTATTTATTAGGGCTTTAATTGTTTCTTCTTGTATAATCATTTCTACTCCTCCCAGGGAGTTAGGAGAAGGCAAAAGACTACCCACATTTCCTTGGAGCAATCCTATTCTTGTTTAACTCAAAATTCTGGTCTAAAATCCAATTCTCCTTCTAGGCTTCTCCTTCTTAACTTACAGTTCATTTTCTGATGCGCTGATTTTTTGCAGTAAAAGCCAACTTTTTGTTTCTCTCTCAGTTGAAAATTAAATGGAGGTCAGTTAACTGCTGACTGGCGTACGTAATTAGTGTAGTTGAATGTTCATGATTTTCATAGATATCCCCTTTTCTTTCTTTTTAATGGTTTTGAAAAGTTGGGCAGCCAGTGTAACAATGGCATTTGTATGTAACGCAGACCAACCTACGAGGATGAGCCAAAAATTATCCACACTCTGGCTGTAGAATTTATTTTAATTAACTTTTAGAAAAGACAAAAACATTATTTTTCCACATAATCTCCTTGCTTTTCAATACACTTTGTCGATCTGTTGATGAGCTTTCATAGTTCCTCATTAAAAAACATTTTAGGTTGACCTGCAAGCCATGAATGCACCGGTGTCTTCACTTCTTCATCAGAGGTGAATCTTCATCCTCATAGGGCTGCTTTCAGGGGACCAAACAGGTGAATGTCTGATGGAGCAAGATCAGGCCTATAGGAAGGATGCTTTAACATCTCAAAATGAAGTTTTTTCAGAGTGTCAACAGTGTGGCCAGAAGTGCATTGTTATGTAAGTTCACAACGTCCTTGGATAGCAGTCCTCTGCGTTTAATCCAAAGTTCAGGCTTCAGCTCTTCAATAAGTATCTCACTGTAATGAGCACTGTTGATTGTTGGATCTTTGAGCCATGGCTGATTTGCCATATAATCCACTGTCACTCATCTATTCCACAGAATCATTTCACGTGTACACTCAATGTTGTCATCAGCTGTGCACATGGATGGGCATTGGCTCCTTCTTGATGGCTAACACTTGTGCAACCTTCCTTGAGCCTCTCTATCCATTCATACACACTTCTTCATGACAAAACACCTTCTCCATACTGTGCACAAAGTCTTTGATAAATAACAGGACCAGGTACACCCTCAGACCACAAAAAATGAATCACTGCATACTGTTCTTCTTTCCTGAAAATCACAAGTGGGGCATCCATTTTTGCTCTCACTGCAGTTACAAATGAACTGATGTAATACATTCACTCCTGTACAGCAGTGACTTGGGAGACAGTAGCCTTGAATAGAAATCACTGATAAGACAGTGCAGCCAACAGAAGTTTTAGTATAACCAGAGTGTGGTTAATTTTTGACTCACCTCATAGATTGTATCTTTTGACCAGAGTAGCCAATCCTCATCTAAGCCTTCTAAAAAGGCAGAGATAAGCAAAGGATCATTTTGGTGGTTAGAGAATGATTCAGGTGTCAAGCCAGAATGTTGCTTAAGGTTTTTTCAAATCTTTCATAATAGTCTGGAATGGATTCACCTGGTCTTTGCTTGCACTGTTGAATCTTTGTCCAGTTTTTGTGAAAAGCTCTGGGATAAATTCAAGTAAATTCTGAGCTAATTCCTTGCATTAAGTGCAAGTGTCTGGACTATGTGATTCAAAATCCATTAAGGGGCATTTCCATCCTGCCTTCTCCATCCATTCTCCTGCTTTGCCTTCAGAAACTAATAGCTGTATTAATTGATATAGGTCTGAAAACTCAGGCTTGTATGTCTGGATGGTTCATTCAAATTCCTTAGCAAATCTCAATGGTTCCTGACTTGAATCAGGAAATTCCTTAGCTAAGGCTCTAACTTCTGCTCGGGTCCAGGTTGTGTGTGTAAGCACTGAGGAAGGTTCACGTCTCCTTGCAATAGGTTTCTCCTTAAAAGGAGCTATAACCACTTCCGATTTTTTACCCTCCTTTGCTGCAGAAAGGGGAACAGCAGGAGAAGGAAGAGTTGGAAGAGAAAAAGAGATAGCATCTGGGCCAGACAATTCAGATAGAAGAGGATACGTGGGAGGGGCAGTGGGAGAGAGAGAATCAGTGCTAGTGGCCTTTTTAAGTTCTGATATAGTTTCAAGCAATTTTTTTTCATTTCTTGCAAAAAAAATTACTCTATCATTTCCTCTTCAGAAGCTTCTAGGTAGCAATCAAGGTAAGCATTCTATTAAGTCTGTTTGATCTTACAGCTGGTTTTTTCTAACTGTGTGCACAAGAATATCAATTTTGGAATATCAAAAAAAAAACCCAATTTGACCATTTTAGGTTGAGATCTCCTTTAGTATAGTTTCCCCAATTAACTTGGTTCTTGCAAGTATGAGCTCTGTATGTATTGTACATGAATCTGTCTGGGGCGTTAGTCAGAGGTTGGTTTTCTGATGCTCCTCATTTCTGCATTTGACAGATTCTATTTCCCTTTTTAAGCTGAATTTGTCAGGGATAAAATTTACTAATGAAGTTGTGTGGTGGGCCAATGTGCTGCTTGTGAGCTTAACTCCTCTAGGCATCACCCTAGAGTCACTTCAGCCCTCTTACATGTGTCAGTTTCTCCCTTCAGTAGTCTAAGACCACCACAGGTGTTCAGATCCCTGAAGGGCCAATTCTTATCATGACTCCTGGACAATCAAGTGTTTTAATTAATAAGTGGGGTTTCCCTATGGGACCACTCTATGGTATGAGGACTCTGCCTACACCACTCCCATGAATTTCTCAGTCATGTGAAAAAAGCCTGAACTGCCCTGGAGGAGTCTTGTCCCTTTTCTTTGGAGCGGTGCTCTCATGTAATATCTTCACTTTTATCCAACAAAATCTATTAAGGCAGCCGAGTTGAGGAAAAGCATCAGCTTACCTAAACACTCAGTGCAGACCATTCAGTCTCCTACAACTGAGCAAACCCTGGTATCTTTCAACCACGCACCCCCACCCTCACCCCAGTATCTTTCAACTGGGTGGGGACAGGTACCTACTATACACTACCAAATAAAACTCAGGACCATCAACCAACACAAGAGATCTGAGAACCAGGAGAAAATTACCCAAATTTGTTTGGATTCCTCAAGAAGGTGGATGGGTGCAAAGGTTATCTGCTGGTACTAAGGCTCCTCATAGGGTTCAGGCAAAGGAGAGAAGTACACTCTGGGTCCCATCTGGGTCACTATAAAACTATCAGCTTAAAAAATGCACAATGTGAGAGTTGTGAGCTAAGTTTTATTTGGGGCAAAATGAGGACTGCAGCCTAGGAGACAGCATTACAGATAGCTCTAAGAAACTGCTCCAAAGAGGCAGGGGGAAGGTCAGTATATAGGCGATTTTGGTGAAGGGGGAATACATGCAGTCAAGCACATATTTTTTATAGAAGTTTACTGCTAGTCACAAGGAGCAGACATCACCAAGAAGGACTTAAGTGTTTTTCTAAATATGAGAAGATACAAGAATTGGGCTCATAAAGTTGGCTCCTGAAAATATCTATTTCAAGACCTGTTCTGCCAATTTTTTTCCAGAGCACAGAGGGCCTCCTTTCAGCCCTCCACCTGAATTCCATTCAGGGAGGTGTGGAAAGTCAGCAGCTGCAGCAGCACATGAGTTCATCCTTTTCAGGTAGAAGATAAGTGCCACTGGCAAGTGCCAATTGTAGTTAGCAGGAATGATCTTAAATGAGTTAAGAAATCTTTAGATGCTTATGAAAAATGCGATAAACAAAACGGACATTTGTGTGATTAAAACACAAGGTTTGCATATTACTACACTACCTAAGGTTAAATGAGCCAAAAGGGACCCTACTTGTCCCCAACATTAAACATCAAACTGTCCTATTTATCTGACTTTTAAAATATATTTCAGGGGCTAAAAAAGTTTTTTACACTGAGATTCCTTACCAGCAATTATCTGGAACAACAGTCCCAAACCAAATAGAGTCTGAGTTCCTTGGCTTAACCCCACTCTGGGGATCCCAGAGCCTTTAAAAAAAAAAATAGATAAAATGGACAGGGAACAAAAAGAAGAAAAACTTCTAGAAGGCTTCCTGAAGCTTGTTGATTGGATCCTAATGAAAAGTAAAGTTAAAGGTAGTAAGTTGATGGGATTGAGATGAAAGTATAAAAATTGGTATATTTAAATGGTTTATATAAGATGGTTACATCTCTTTTGTTTAATTATATTGTGGGATAGGCATGTTTCACTGAGAAATACTTCCCCTGTGTGATATTATAAGACAAGGCATATAAATCTGCCCCTCAGAAAATATTAATTGAACATACTAAAAGACACGGATATGGAAAACAATTTGGAGGTTCCTTAAAAAACTACAAATAGAACTACCATATGATCCAGTAATCCCACTACTGGGCATATACCCAAAGAAAACCATAATCCCAAAAGAAACTTGTACCATAATGTTTATTGCAGCACTATTTACAATAGCCAGGACATGGAAGCAACCAAAATGCCCATCAACAAATGAATGGATACAGAAGATGTGGCATATATATACAATGGAATATTACTCAGCTATAAAAAGGGATGAGATGGAGCTATATGTAATGAGGTGGATAGAACTACAGTCTGTCATACAGAGTGAAGTAAGTCAGAAAGAGAAGGACAAATATTGTATGCTAACTCACATATACGGAATCTAAAAATGGTACTGATGAACTCAGTGACAAGAATAAGGATGCAGATACAGAGAATGGACTGGAGAACTCGAGGTATGGGAGGGGGCGGGGGGTGAAGGGGAAACTGAGAAGAAGCGAGAGAGTAGCAAAGACATATATATACTACCAACTGTAAAATAGTCAGTGGGAAGTTGTTGTATAACAAAGGGAGTCCAACTTGAGGATGGAAGATGCCTTAGAGGACTGGGGCGGGGGGGGGGGGACTCGAGGTGGGGGGAGTCAAGGAAGAGAGGGAATACAGGGATATGTGTATAAAAACAGATGATTGAACCTGGTGTACCCCCCAAAAATAATAAAAAAAATTAAATTAAAAAAAATTAAAAATTAAAAGACACAGATAGGGTTACCTGAGCCACACAAATAAGTAAAACTGGGAACTAACATTCAAGAAGTAATGAAAATAAAACTAGTGATTTTGCTCTGGGTTTAACTTGTGAACTCAGAAAGAAGGCCTTTGGTAAATGCCTTATACAAACCTTTGAAGGCATGATAGATTAAACTCTAAAGTTTTAGAACATAGAATTTGTAAAATTTCAGTTTAGTTAGAAATCTCATCACTGATAAAATCTTTTAGTTTAGGTGACAGACCTGTTCTTTGGGAAACTAAAAGCAACTGTCTTTCTCTTGTAAATCTCTACAAACCAGAAATGTAAATACAGATCCTGCCACAAGGATCTGACTCTAAGTCTAATTAGCTCAACTTGGCAAGACCTGAAACCAAGGAAAAAAATGACAAAGTGGCAGTTTTAAAATTCAAACCAAAAAAAAAAATTCAAACCACTGGGAATTATTCTTCAGCCAACATTTACAAATAGTAAAGCTTTAGTCATCTAAGCAAGCTTTAATGTATTCCAACTGTTCTTTGTAAACTAGTAAGTTTATACTGTAATACCTGATTCATAACTAAGTTTTTTAAGGTAAAGCCATGAGATCTCTAGTTTTGCCTGTTTATGTCTGTGTACACATTATACATATGAGATATCTCTACCTCTGGAAAGTATTATCAAAATTGAATTTATAAAGAGCTCTATTTAATTTTTTTTAAAAAGTGCTTACAAATAAAGAAACCATCTAAAATGACTTTCAGGTTCATGTAAACTGGGAAATATTCAATATTAAGTTGATATTTGGTATTAAAGTTTGTTGAACTAATTAATTAGGCATGTCATTAGAGTAATCAACATTAAGTGTAATACTTTATTGTACCTAGGTTTAATAGATATCAAATAAGACCTTATTTTATCTGTTGCAAGAAAAATAACTTAATATGATGAGACTTTAAATGTAAATAAGATAAGAGCTTTCAGTAAACCCTTTAAAAATATATTTTAGAAATATCTACTTAAAATGATCTCTTCAGATATTTGATAACTTAAAGTCCCAGGGTTGTGTTAATTTAAGTGATGGACATTTATTGAATAGCTAGATAATTTCCAAAAAGTAATGATACTGACACATCAATTACTAAATAGAATAAAACAATTTAGGACTATTAATGAAAATGTTTGGTGCCACCCTGAGATGCCCTCTATAAGAAAACAAATATTTTTAGAAATTATTATCACTGGTATTTATGTTCACCAATCTACAGAATGCCAATGTAAAAGACAGTTCATAATTGCTTACTTCTTAACTTTCACTAGAAATTAAGGTTTTTAAGAGTTGATGATTCTAATTTAAACATGTAATTAAAGCTAATAGAAATAATATGGAAACATTTCAGTGTACAATATGAAAGCAGAATGTATATTTTCAGTAAAGAAGTTATGAGGAATGGAATTACATTTTATTGATGGAAAAGAAAGAAAGTATGTCTTAGGGCTGGTTGGTTTAATTGAATAAGGGACAGCCTGATATGAATACAGAAAGTGAGGAAAGGTCATGGAAAGGAACCCTGAGAAAAAAGTTTTATACATGGTCAGGATTAACTAAATTTAGATTGAAGTTAACTAAGTAAAAAGATTTTGATGTTAAGGAAACTGGTACAAGACTGGAACTTGAACAAAGTTTCTTGGATTGCTCCTTTCTGATAACAGATTGTGTGAGTTTCTATGTCCTTAAGTCATCTTTTTGTGACTTTGGTTAAATGAATAATTATTTTCTTACAGTGACCTGTTGTGTTTTAAAACATTTTTGATATTTTTGACAAACTTCCCAAATATTAAAATCCAACTAAATCTCTTTTAGCCTCCAGCTCACCCTGGGATGCCCTAAAGGATCATCTCTGAGACATCTTAGAGAGGAATGTTAAACTAAGTTTATTTGGTATGTTTCCTTCAGAAACGTTGTCAAGTGATTGGACAGGAACCTTAGGTTATAGTGTATAGATAAATGTCATTAGTATAGGTATTCCCAAATTTATATGGAATTCCTAATATCTGATATGCCCTGATATAATGTTATCAGTCATAATTCTAGTTATCTAAAATGTTATATGTCACAGAAATATCCAAGTTTCCTAGTAATTACATTGTACTCAAATCTTTAACCATGTTATTTTAAGTTTTGTCCTGATGTTTTTACAAAAGGAAGATTTTCAGGAAGACTCAAAAAAAAAAGAACTTTTTTAACAAACATAAGTTTCCGATGGCCCTTAGATAATACCACTGAACTGTGTAACAAATCACAGAAAGCCTAATTAATTCATCCAGATCAATAGGAATCAATTACATGGGACTGAATGAACTGATGAAAATAATTTATAACTTTATGATTTGGGGAAATATACTAACTTTAATCTTTATTTTTATGAAGACCATTTTCTCTTATGCTATGACCTACAAGTTGATAAAGTATACCTTTGTAAACAAAGGTAAAACATTTATTTTTTTTTTCTCTGCCTGATCCTGCCAGAATTTGGCTTCTCCAGCTGACTCTCCTATGGACTTGATTTATTGCAACTGGATGACAACTAGTTATGCTCATCATTGTTTTAATTTGTTCTTTGTTTCCAAATTATTTGATTTGTGTCTCCCTGCTACACTATGACTTTGTCTATATTACTAACTGCATTATTTATACCCTGTCTATTTTATAAGATCGTTGTCTCTTACAGTACTCAATGTGTAACCAGGCCTCCAAAAAATTTGATGATGGCTAAACATCTTGAGAAAATAGATCACATTTATGACTCATAAAATAATTGTGACAGTGTGATTCTAGGTATGGGAAGAAGCAAAAAGGAAAAATATTTCCTGGATCATAATAGACTAGTAAGACAGAAGATTCAGAGAATCTTTAATTATCAACAGGGCCTAATCCAGAAATTAACAACTGAAGTGGCATATCAACAAGAATTTTTGCCTGATCTAAGATGAGCCTCCCAGAGTCATGGGACAAAATTTGGTCATGAAATTTCTCCCAAACATTGGTCAAATTTCTGACCAAAAGGAGGGACTGATAAATGGAATATATATAAATGGACTATTTGCTACCATATCAGTAAAAAAAAAAAAAAAAAAAAAGGATGTCACAGTCATCAAAGACTGAGCCCTGAGGAAAATCAGGGCTGAAAAGAATACCTACCATCTAGCAGCCAATAGACTATGGCCACTTCCTACAGTGAGCCCTGAGGAAACTCAGAAAGTGAAAACACAGGATACTGACCCCAGATAGCTGAGGTGCATGTGAAAGGAATGATTTCAGTGAGCCCAGACTCTTGCATATTTCCATACTTAGAAAAGTGCTAAATTCCTTGAGATATATGGTTTTCTTTAATTAACAATAATCTTTTGATGTTCAGACTACCTGTGATTTGTTACAAAACTTCTATATAACCTGTTTCATCCCCTTAACTCCTCAGAGCAGTTTCTCAGAGCTCTCTGAAACACTGTCTCCCAGGCTGCAGTCCTCATTTTGCCCCAAATAAAACTTAACTCACAACTCTCATGTTGTGCATTTTCTTGAGTCAACATGGTGACTGAAAATATATACTTAATCACAAATATACTTAAACTCACAAATATCAAGTGTAATTGAAATCAGAGCTTTGGATTTCTCTGAATGTGGAATTTAGCAGACAGCAAGAAAGGCAGAAAATAAAATTTGATCTGTACAATTTTGAAGGATGAAGTTTGGACATTTTTACATATTTAGAATTAGAAGCTTATCTCAAAGAAATACATACAGGTATATATTTTGAATATATTTGCATTTAAAAGGATTAAATTGATTTTGAAAAGGCACTTTGGGTGTGGCTTCTTAGGATATTACTAGCAGTTACTTTTTAACCAAACACAAATCTAGTTATTTAATCTGGATTTCTAGACTTGAAAATACAATTACATTTTTCCAAGGGTATAATAGAGTGACTATAAGCAAGGCAATAAAGAAGAATAAATTAAAGAATAAAAAAGCCCTGACACAAGTTATCTGTATACCAGATGTTGTATACAACTCCACATGTATTATTTTATTTGTTGTTTGTTACAAATTTGTATGTGAGGTTGGAATTACTTGTTCTATGCTTGAGCTATCTGAGGCTTTGTAAAGGTGTCTAATAGGACTTTCTGAAATGTTCTACACCTGCACTCTCCTGTAAGGTAGCCGTCAGCCAAATGTGGCTATTGAGCTCTTAATATGAGGCTAGAGGTGACTGAGAAACTGAATTATTCATTTCACTTAATTTTAATTAAATTTAAATAGCCACGTGTGGTTGGGGTGCCATAATGGTCAGTGCAACTTTGGTTCTAGTTATCTCCTATCTCACAGTGTGTAGGTGAAAGAGCTAGCATTTGAACCTAAGCAGATGTGAAAGTTCAGTGATGTTCCTGATGGTCTAATATGGTAATAAGTAGTGATTAATGCAATGCTTTTCTAGAGAGTTTGAACACACATCCCACCTAGTAGAGTCCCAATTCACACTAGTCTTAACACCTCATTGCGTTCAAGATTTGTCCTGAAGTTCCCATTTTTATGCAGTATAATTTAAAAAGCTAATTTTAAAAAGCCAGGCTGAGTTTGTTAGACCTCTGCTTTGCATCTACCTCTGCCATGTGTAGTGGTTACATATGTAATGAATGAGTTCTCACTTTCACACATAGTTATTCTGAAAGTCAGACAATAGTAACCCTTTTCTCATTTTCTTTCCAGGCACAGGATATGCCTTACCTCTAAGAACAGCACAGAAGTACACTCAGATCTGCTCTGCTCAGCTAACTTCCTAGGCATTCTTGTGACGATCCAAAAAGTATTTGTTGCCGCTGACCCTATTGGTGGCTTAGTGCACCAGCCAGTTGTGCCAAGGACAAAGTCAGAGGTATGAAGATGAAATTTGCTTCCATGCTGCCTGTTAAAGTAGTCATCGGAATATGTAAGTTTTAGGAGTTAAGTGGAATATACACAAGAAAGAGGTCCATATTGTCATGCATAGAACATAAAGAGTATGCTAAATGATCTTGCTATATTGGTTTTGACATTTTCCGAATGATATGAATCTGCATATATATTTATTTGATTGTTTGGTATAAATTTTGTTTCTTCAATGAGGAAAAGAAAAAAATATGTATGGTAAAGAAAAGTCAAGCCTTAAATTTCCTTAAGATAATGTAATGTACAAAATATTTGTCAGCTTTTATCATATCCCTTTGTGTCCACAGAAACATAACTGACTGCATGAAAACCAGAAGATGTGCATTTCCAGAATAAGTACCAATATTTATTTTAAAAGACACTAGCTTTTTTAAAGAACTTTGCCTAGAAATTAGATTTAAACTTGTAGCCTCAGAAGCTATGTTTACAAATCAATCTGTGAAGTGAATCTTTTCATTTAGAAAAAATAACTGTTTTTCTACATTAACATCACTTGTTTTTAATTCCCAGATGTTTTCTGTATGGAGGAAAAGTGAAGTGAGGGCTGTCAATATGTGTCTTATTAGCAGAGGAACTTGTACACAGTTAAGTGATGCCAGCTTTGTATCAATGTCATAAGATGCTTCAAAGAGAAATTTGATTAAGTTAATTCTGGTATAATTTAGGTTTTTTCCATCCACATGACAAAATCAAAGTGAAAGTTTATTTTTAAAAAGATTATGATTGAACTTGGTGTACCCCAAAAATAATAATAAAAAAAAAAGATTACACATCTGACATTGTTGTTGAGTTATTCTGTAAATTCAATTAAAAATTTTAACACTGAAGACAAAATTGTGTGCTTGTGTACGTGCATGTTTTGTGCTAATTTATATTTTGGTGACACAAAGAGTCTTAGAAAAAACAATACTCCTACTAAGATATACAATCTATGAAACAGATATATACTTGTAATTGGTTGTGGTGCACATATATTTCATAGCTGTGTTCAAGCCAGCTTTGATATTTTACCAATCAAAAGAGAAGTTATACTTTTCAATATTTACATAAACACACCCAGACTTAGAATTACTGAACTAATACAAACTTATTATCTAAAACTGATGTTGAATGAATAAAAATAAAATAAAACAAGAGCATGGAACCATCCACTTTCTCTGTTGGCTTCCCACCATCAATTACATTTTAGAAGTAAAAAACCTTTAAGAATAACTTATATTTTTCAAAATCAGCTGAAATCTTTACCTTTTGAATATTTTTATACATTTCAATTTTTGAATCAAAACTTACCAAGAGTAAGACATTGAAATATATCTTTATGAGATATAGAAAAGTATAAATAGATTAAACAATGAGAACTAAAAGAACACAATTCAATTTTAAACTTCTATCATAAGTTTTAATATCATGACTTGTGGAAAGAATCTGTGAATGAATATCATATTGTTAATTGAATAAATTTACATTCCATACCAGAATGAAGTGAAATTGAGAAATCCTGTGATTTTCCAGCATCTAAATCTGGCAAAACATTCAAACCAACATAAATAGTGTTCACTTATTTAATATTTTTATTTTATAAAATTATTTATTAAAAACCTACTCTGAGTGGAGGCAAAATTCAAAGACCTGTGAAATATGTAAACTCAAACATTTATGCACTTCAATTCAGGGAGAGAGAGAGAGTACCCTCCATTTAGCACCATGTCAGAGCTTGACTTTTGACTTTTAACCTTTCTATACAATAGACTATGGTATGTTTCCACCCTTGACTTCTTGTCCTAGTTCCTGAAAATGTTACAACAAATACTCTACCATCAGTTCAGATGGCAAGATGCAACAGATTCCTGGAGAAGAGCATTGTTTTGGCCTCCAGTGGCTGTGCTTCCACTGAATTCCACTTCTATATTGTGCCATTCTCCTACATGGAATGATAGAAGAAAGAGCCCAGTGAAGGAAGGTGTTGTAATTATTGGGAAACATTAAGGAGGCTACTATTCACTGTTATACACTGTCCATTGGATGATAATTCATGGGAGGAGTTCCTCTAGCCAGCTACCAATGAGAGATATGTATCATCTGAATTTATGCTGATAAATATCTTTGCCTCTAAAAATCATGACACTAATTTTCACATTGGCTGCCAGGAGGCTTAGAGACAATGTGTGGCCCACTTCTCCCAAATGTACCAGAGACCATTATGCAATATGGATTGAGCTCATGCCTGACTTTCCCTTTCCTTCATAGTCTAATTTTTTTTGTCCTGTTTCCTTCTCTGCTCATTTTAAATTTTACTTCATATGTATTTATATCAATACAAGCCAAATTAAAGCCTTTCTGGAACAAAGCCATGAGTGTAAATAGGTAAATAAATACAATATGATATGACTTCAATTTCTTAGTGGCCAAAAGAAACTTATATATATTCACCAAATATTGAAAGTGTCTGTCTTGTATGGTGAAATCATGGGTAATTTTTATTTTCTATATTTTTCTACATTTTCTACAACAAGAAAGATGTTACCTTTATAATTTTAAAAATAAACTTTAAAACAGTTTAATAAGCAATTTAGACAATCCTGTAGCATACTATCTAAATGAAATTAGTAGGAATGACATCTGAATCATGATAGAATAAGAGGACACTCATTTTTGTCCCCCTACCAACAACAATAATTTGGCATTCTATGACAGACAAAAATGTCTTCATGGGAGCTAAGGGATCTAACACCATATGCCAAGGGAGCTAGAGATAGTCTCACCTACCCTTGCATTGGGTAATATGCATAAAGACCTTGGTCCTGGCTGTAGAATCTTCAGGGGCCAAGGAATGAGCCCCAGCACCACTTGGCTGTAGTCCAGAGGCCCCTAGAAAGCAATGACTTAGATAATCACCTATGCCCTTTATGGAAGTCCAGGTTTCCAAAAGAAAACTTTCACCACATCATTGGAGGGAAAAAAGAGAGAGAGAGAGAGATTGGATGTATTAGTGAGAGTAAAAGAACAGCTTGACTTTACCTGCATCACCCCTCCTTTAAGGCAGCATAGCTTAGGGTCAAGAAAGATCTCCTCAACCTATAAGGACGTTATTCATCATAGGACTGCAAATCCTAGCTAGAGTAACCAAGCAAGACAAAGAAATAAAAGGCATCCAAATTGGAAAATAAGAAGTAAAATTATTATTTGCATATGATATGATATTGTATATATAAAATCCCAGAGACTAAGCCAAAAGAACTGTTGGAACTAATCAACAAATTCAGTAAAGTTGCAGGATACAAAATCAACTCATAAAAATTAGTTGTGTTTCTACACACTAACAACAAAACATCTGAAAAGAAATGAAGAAAGCTACCCCATTCACAATAGCATCACAAATAAAATACTAGAGAATAAAATTAATGAAGTGAAAGATCTGCACAATGAAAATTAAAAGATCTTCATGAAAGAAATTGAAGACACAAACAAATAAAAAAAATCCCATGTTCATGAGCCAGCAAAATTGATATTGTTAAAATGTTCACGCTGTCAACTTAAAAAAATGCACAGCATAAGAAGTTGCTAGTTGTTTTATTTGGGGCAAAATGAGGACTGCAGCCTGGGGGACAGCATTTCAGATAGCACTGAGAAACTGCTCCAAAAAGGCAGGGGGGAATGTCAGTATATAATGTGATTTTGGTAAAGTACATGCAATCGAACACTTTTTTTTTTTTTTTTTTGCAGGTTTCTGATAGTGACAAGGAGCAGCCATAACCATGAAGGATTTTAGTGCTCTTCTAAGATATGAGGAGATACAAGAATTTGGCTCATAAAAGCATCTCTTGAAAATATCTATCTGAAGACCTCTTCTGCCAGTTTTTCCCAGAGCATAGAACACCTCATTTCTGCTCTCCACCCTGAACTCCTTTCAGGGGATGTTGAAAATCAGCAGCAGAAGCAGCACATGATTTCATCCTTGTAGAGGTAGTTGGCAAGTGCCAATGGCAAGTGCCAATTTGTTGTTGACAGGACCCCCTCATGGTCATAAATTCGACCATGTTTTGGGAGGCATTTCATGCCATTTCATCCCATAGTGCCAGGAAGGCTCATTCCTAGGTCTGGTGAAGATTTCACTGATACGCCCCTCAATGTGCTATTATTGGACTAGGTCTTTTAACAGTAACTAAGTACTCTGGACCACCTGTCTTACTAATCTGTTATGGTCCAGGAAAATTCTCTCTTATTGTATCTTCCCATATCTAAAGTTACACTATTACAACCATTGATCTCATATAAAACTGCGTATATTTGTCAGAGGCTCAATCACACATTTGGTGATGCAAGAAACAACAATCTTGTAAAACAGGCAAAATAAGAATAACATAGCTAGCAGTATTATTAAAGTTATAAAAACAAATTAAGCCAAGAACTTCCATTAGGTGCAGCCCAGTATATCCTCAGGTCACCTGACTTGGTCTGTTCTGTACCAATCCTTATCTTTCAGGAAAATGATATATTGGCACTGTCCATAAGGCTCCCAACCCAATTTCCTAGTTACTAGGCTGGTTATCTTTAGTATAATTTAATTGTTCCCAAGATAAAGGGGTGTCTTAAAACTGAAATGATCATAGCCTGGTGTTAACCATGTAAATCCATCCCATAATTGCAGGAGGATTTATTCTTTGGCTTAAATTTTGCTTGTTGCTCTGATTGAGCTTGAGTAACTTAAAAGGAAATTTCATTTTTTATGGCCAGGGTCAGAGCAGGTATTATTAATTGTCTAGATGAGGGGATACCATCTAGTAATATCAAGGGTAGCCAGAACAGGACTTAGCTTTCTTTCTTCTAAAATATATTCCCTAAGGGCCACCCAATTAGAGCATGGGAGTGGAGAAATCCACCAATGTAAACCAGAAGTACTAGACACAGGTAATTGGCCACAAACCCAACAATTGGATTGATTTTTAAAACTAGCATAGGATCATGTCTATGATAGAAAAACATTTGATTTATATGCAAAGGTCCAAGAAGTCAAGAAAACATTATAAGTGATCATATGAATCAGGTCCAACATCTTGGGTAAGCTCTCTACTTCTGAGGTTGTCTTCTTCTTGTCCTGGTGTGGGTGTAGTTTCCTCTGTTTGAATGTCATTTTAAGGTGAGTTTGAGGTCAGCAGTCCTCTCTATAGACCAGTCCAGTGCAGGGGCCCTTTTGAAGTCGGAAATGTGAATCCAAGGGCCAGTTTCCTTCAGTTTTGTTGCACATGAGTGAATTAAGAGTACCTGGTGAGGGCCTTTTCACTGGGTTGTAGTGTCCTTTAAATGATGACTTTTCCAATATACATCATTCCCTGGTGGCAGGTCATGGAGCATCTGATCTTCATCAAAGATAGAAAACTAAGATAAGCTTCAGGAGTAAACTTAGAGTGTCCTTTTAATGTCAATTAAACTTTGTATTAATACAACATAACAGCAAGGAACTGCCTGGGACATGATTCTTGATAAATAAAGATCTCCATTAACAAGACTGGGATTTATCATTCATTGAAACATCTTTTCTTTCTAAAATTACCCTCATTTCTACCAAATATACCCAAATTTAAGACTAATTTGTTTGCAAAATAAGTCTGATCTCAAAAACTTGACCTGATAATTTATATAACTATAATTGATGGTATAGACTTCTTGCTTTGCTAAAACTTTTATAAGGAGTCTCATACTGAACAATTAAAAGGCCTCTCAGAGCTAGGAAAGTCATGCCAAGGGCTTGTCACAGATTCTGCCTAATAGATCTAGGAGAATTCCTCCCTTTTTAATGTCCCCAAAATACCTTGCACTTTCTGTACCTGTTAGTGAGTGGCCTTCCTAACTTATCTGAGAAACTACTGGGAACCTAAGAGTTTTCAATCTCTGGAGGGAGCACATAGAGAAAAAAGATAAATGTTTCAATTCTGCTTACAAAGGAATAATTTACCAAATTACTGTAAGTCATAATTAGTTTGAGGGAAAGGTTTTCCTTACACCTGGAAAACACAGATTTAAACCAGTAATTTTTCAGATAGAAACCACGAAAGTTATAACCATATTCACCAGTTCACTCATTCTTATGTAACTAACTCTTTTCATTAACAGTTTATGAAGCCATCAGCTTTCTCATTAGGATTCTTCAGTTTCTTACCCAGTTCAGCTTAATGGTCTGAAAGTCAGAAACTTGCATTTATCCAAAAGTCCTTTTTATAAATCTTCTTAAAGAGGAAGCATTTTTGCAAAGACATCAGAATGAAACCATAACTGTCTATAATGACAGAAGACTTAAGAAGGCATGTTTAAAATCTGATTACAATGCAATTGATAAAGAAACTTGGTTACTGCTCTGACATACAACACTTTAAGATAATAACTAGAATTATGACTGATAATATGTTATCACGACATATCAGAATGTCAGGAACTCTTGGATAGCTATATACTTTCTAGGATATCTATATTAGTAATATTTACCATACAATATAACCTAAGAAGATTTATTACACATTTGACAATACTTCTCATGTAATTTAACATACCAAATGAACATAATTAGTGTCATATCTCTCTTTGGGATGTTTCAAGGGCCCTTTGAAGCATCCCAAAGATAGCTAGAGGTCATAAGGATTTCATGAGAATTTGATTTAGGAAGCTTTGTCAAAAAATATTAAAAAAGGATTTAGAACACTCAGTCAGATAGGATCACAGGTCATTGAAGCAATAATTATTCACTTAGCCAAAGTAACAATAAAAGGTTTCAAAGGCAAATACAGAATAGATCACTTAAAAGGTAAAGAAACTTGAAATCTGTTATCAAAGGCAGTTCAACATTTTAAGAAATCTTGTCCTCTTAAGAGAGAGAAAAACTAAATTCGTTTTGTACCACTTACTTTTAAAATTCATTTACTCAATTAAATTTATTTTAACCTTGGTCAATCCTGACTATGCACAAAACTCTTTTCTCAGGGTCTACTTTCCACCAACTTTCCTCACTTTCTGTAACCATCACTTTATTTTCCCACTCAGAAACAGCCACTTGTAAGTCAGACCTACTTCCTTTTCCCTTAATAAAATGTAATTCCATTTCACATCTCTTGTTTCCTGAAAACACACATCCTACTTTCCTACTGTATACTGAAATGTTTCCTTTATTATTTCTATTATCTTTAATTACATGTTTAAATCAGAATCTTCAGATCTTAAAATCTTAATTTCTTGTGAAAACTAAGAAGTAAACAATTATGAACTGTCCTTACATTAGCATTCTGTATATTGGTGAATATAAATACAAGTGATATTTTCTAAAAAATTTGCTCTCTTTAGAGAATGTGGCACCAAACATATTTGTTAATAGTCCTAAGTACCTCCTAAAACATATTTAAGTCTAGAATTTCAAGTTACCAGGATCTGGAGAGGCTATTTTAGATAAACATTGCTAAAGAATAATTATTCTTAACAGAGTTTATCTAAAAGCTCTTATTTTATTTACAGTTTCTTTCTTTAAAAGTTTCTTCACATCAAGTTACTTTCCTTGCTGACAAATTTATAACAAATATAACAAGATTTTATTTAGCTTATATTCAACCTAGGCACAATAAAATATACTTAATGATGATTCTAAAGACATTTCTATATTAATTAGATCAACAAACTTAAACATTAATACCAGATATTAATTTAATAGTGAATATTTCCCCATTCACATGAACCTGAAATTAATTCAGGCCTGTTACCTTCTGTATTTTACTTTGTTTTATTATTTTTTGCAAGTTAATATAAGAGCTTAATTTCCTTTAATCCAATTAAGTAGAGCTAATTTATGAATTAATTTTTGATAACACCATCCAAAGGTAAAAACAAAGATAATCACACATGAACATACAGCCAGACACAATGAGCAGTCTCATAGCTTCATTTTCTAAACTCAGTCATGAATCAGATATCACAATATAAAACTCACTAGTTGTAAATTACAGTTGGAATAAGTTAAATTTTAAAAAGATTTTTTTCCATTTCCTCCCCCTACCTTTTTTTCCCTCAATCTCAGGAATTTAGAGATGATCTAGATAAGATATGTGATCCTGAGAACTCTGATCTCAAGGCCCATGGAGAGAAAATCAGGTTCTCCTAGTAGAACTTATTCCCTCAGGGTCAGAATTCTGAAGAGATATGTTTTTGTTTTTGTTTTTTTCCTTCAAGCTAGCTTTCTCTACTGGTTGAGAATTAAATGGGAGTTGGTTAACCTTTGACTGGAATTGTGTACTTAATTGGTGCAATTGAAAGTTCAGAATTTTCATACATACCCCTTTTACTTTATTTTAAATTGTTTTAAAATTTGGTCTGATATAGTTTCAAGTAATTAATTGTTGGTTTCCTGCAAAGAAGTTACTCTATCATTTCCTCTTTTAGAAACTTCTAGATACCAAAGTGAGCATTCCATTCAGTCTGTTTGATCTTATGGCCAGCTTTTTTCTAACTGTGCACACAAAAATATTAATTTTGGAATATCAAAAGAACCCCAATTTGGTCATTTTAGGTTGAGATCTCCTTTAGTATAATTTCCTCAGTGAAGTAGGTACTTGCAAGTATGAGTTTTTGTATGTACATAAACCTGGCAGGAATGTGAGTCAGAGGCTGGCTTTCTGATGCCCCTTGTTTCTGTGTTTGAAAGGCTCTATTTCCCATTTTAAAGCTGAATTTGTCAGGGATAAAATTTACTAGCGAAATTGTGTGGTGGGTCAGTGTGCTATTTATGAGCTTAACTCTTCTAGGCATCACCCTAGAGTCATTTCAGCCCTCTTATTTGTCTCAGTTTCTCCCTTCAGTGGCCTAAGACCACCATGGGTGCTCAGATCACTGAATGGTCAGTTCTTATCCACAACCAGTGGACAGTCAAGTGTTTTAGTTAATGATTGGCATTTCCCTATGGGACCACTGCATGGTATGAGGACTCTTCCTCCACCACTCCCATAAATATCTCAGTCATCTGAGAAAGCTGTAACCAGCCAGGAGGTGTCTTGTCTCTTTTCTTTGGAGCAGTGCTCTCATGTAATATCTTTACTTTTATCCTGACAAATTCTATTAAGGCAGCCTAATTGAGGAAAAGCATCACATCAACCCCTTGCCTAACCAGTCGGTGCAGACCACTCAGTCTCCTACAACTGAGCAAACCCTGGTATTTTTCAACCAGGCACCCCTCTCCCAATATCTCTGAACTGGGAGGAGGCAGACACTTGCTATACACTGCCAAATAAAACTCAGGATCATCAACCAATACAGGAGATCCAAGACCCAGGAGAGACTTACCCAAATTCTTCTGGACTATCCAAGGAGGTGGATGGGCACAAGGGGCCTCTGTTGGTACCAAGGCTCTGGCTCCTTATAGAGTACAGGCAATGGAGAGAAGTTCACTCTGGGGCCCTTCTTCATGGTCACCATAAAACTAACTGCTTAAAAAAAATGCACAATGTGAGAGTTGCAAGTTAATTTTTATTTGGGGCAAAATGAGGACTGCAGTCTGGGAGACAACATTTCAGATAGCTCTGAGAAACTGTTCCAAAGAGGTAGGGGGGAAGGTCAGTGCAGTGATTTTGGTGAAGGGGGAGGACATGCAATCAAGCACCTATTTTTGGTAGGAGGTTACTGCTAGTCACGAGGAACAATGTCACCTTGAAGGATTTTAGTGTTTTTCTAAATATGAGGAGATACGAGAATTGGGATCATAAAATTGGCTCCTAAAAAATATCTAACTATCTGAAGACCTGTTCTGCCAGTTTTTCCCAGAGCATAGAGTGCCTCATTTTTGCTCTCCACACTGAACTCCTTTCAGGGAATCTTAAAAATCAGCAGCTGCAGCAGCACATGATTTCATCCTTGTAGAGATAGTTGGCAAGTGCCAATTTGTTTTTAACAACACCAATACAGTACAAAATTACAATCAATATGCTGTGAATTAGCTCTCCAGGACTACATATTTATCTACTTGTGCCCTTAAACAATATATTCCCAATTCCCTCTCCACACCACCCCTTAGCTGCTGCTAACCACTATTCTACTCTCTGTATGTGATATCAAACAATATCTTTCTCTTTCTGACTTATTTCACTTAGCATAAAGCCCTCAAGGCCCATCTACATTGCTACAAATGGTAAAATTTTGTGTTATAATATATATATTAATGTTGCAATAAACATGGAAGTGCATATATCCCTTCAAACTTCTGTTTTATTTCTTTCCCTCATATATCCTTCATGTGTATGTGGGAGTGCTGAATTATATGGTCCTTCTATTTTTAATTTTTTGAGGAAGCTCCATACTGTTTTCCATAGTAGCTGTACCAATTTACATTACCACCAACAGTGCACAATGGTTCTCTTATCTCTACATCCTCACCAACACTTGTTATCTCTTGTCTTCTTGATGACAGCCACTCTAATAGTCATGAAGTGATATCTCATGTGGTTTGACTTGTATTTCAATAATTAACAATGCTGATCACTTTTCATATATTTGTTGACCATTTGAATATCTTTTTGGAAAAAATGTCTATTAAGGTTGAAAATGGACTATTTCCTGCCATATCAGTATACAAATGATGTCACAGTCATCAGCAATTGCAGCCCTCCAATGTGAGCCGGTGAGCCCTGAAGAAATTCAGGAAGAAGAGAATACCGCCCATCTAGCAGCCATCAGACTGCAGCCACTCCCTATGGTGAGCCCTGAAGAAACTCAGGATGTGAAAATACAGGATACTGGCTCCAGATAGCTGAGGTGCATATCAAAGGAATGATTTTAGTGAGCCAGACTCTTGCATCTTCCCATACACAGAAATGTGCTAAATTCTTTGACTTGGGATATCTGGTTTTCTTTACTTAAATAGTAATCTTTTGATGTTTTGACTACCTGCCCTTTGTTGCAAAACTCCTATACATCCCAGCTTCCCCCTTGCCTCCTCAGAGCAGTTATCTCAGGGTTATTTGAGATGCTGCCTCCCAGGCTTGAAGTCCTAAAAATTCCCATCAGGTAAAACATAAATCTCAACTTTTAGGTTGTGCATACTTTTTAAGTCAACAAGGTCTTTGCCTATTTTTTTTATTGGACTGTTTCTTTTTTGGTATTGAGTTGTATGAGTTCTTCATATATTTTGGATATTAACCTCTTATATCTAGTTTGGAAACATTTTCTCTAATTATGTAGGTTGCTTTTCCATTTTGCTGATCATTCTTTTGTTGCACTGAAGCTTTTTAGTTTTATGTAGTCCTACTTTGTGATTTTCACTTTTATTGCTTGTGTCTTTGGTGTCATATCCAAAGAACTATTTCCAGTCCAATGTTAAAGAATTTCTTCCCTACATTTTATTCTAAAAGATTTACAGTATCAGATCTTAAGTCCTTAATCCATTTTGAGTGAATTTTGTGTGTGGTTTAAGGTAGAGGACTAGTTTCATTCTTTTCATGTGAGGACCCAATTTTGGTCAAAAAATACAAACTTGTAGTTATAAGATAAATAGAGCTGAAGTATCTAATCATCAGTATGGAGATTATAGTTCATAATTCTGTGTTATAGTCTTTGAACTTAGTAAGAGAGTAGATCTTAAATGTTCTTACCTCACAAAATAAATAGTAATTGTGAGGTGATAAATGTGTTAACTAATGTTATAATAGTATCCATTTTGCAATAAAGCTGGAAAATGCAAACATATGTACACACACACATACATACATACATATATACATACACAAGATTAGCAAAAGCATTCTGCATTTTGCAAAGACAAGTCATTAAAAATTAAAGCTAAAAAAATCACATTTAGGAATATTGGTTGCAACCATATTTTACAAGAAAAATATTGGCACACTGAACTCTTCATTGGTGTGCAAAAATTTTAAAAGTGATTTCTTTAAATTATATAACAAAAGAAAACAGGCCTGTGAAAAGCCATGGTTTGGATTCTGATCTGGAGGACCTCCACTGGAAATGCTGTACTCTATCCCAGGTTGTTATAGAATTACTGTGGTAAAACAGGATCTTAAAAATATTCTGTAAGTATTGTATGCATAGTGTGAGATATAACTCTGTGTCATCTGTGTAGTAGATAGAACACTCATTCTCTTTTCTGTCCTTGTTTTTCTCTACCTGGACAGATTTTTACACAGACATCTTGAAAACAGAAATCCAAGACCATTTTTTTTTATCCCAGATCAGTAAACAAATCTGCTACTGCCTACTATCTTCTAAACTGCAACTAGATTCTCCCAGGGGAGACCTGGGAGAGCTCAATAATTTCTAATGCCAAGCAATCATAAATCCCCCTCTTTGAAGTTAAGTTACTTTCCTTCTAAATGGTTGAATTTATGTAGAGAAAGCTTTAGAAGTAAAATAAATATTGTTTGTGTGTGCATGTATTTTAAACATATACAGAAATCTCATTCTGTTCTTACTTTTTCACTCAATACAATAGTTTTTAAACTTGAATCCATATGATTTTGCAAACATTTACTCTGGTACTACTAACCCTAGTATGCAAACATCAATTTTATCTACTTATTCTTCTCGGTTGCTTTCAACTCTGCCACAGAAAACATTACTGCAAACTAATGTCTTCATAATTCTTTGTGGATGTAGTGAGAATTTATTTGTAATGTATCTCAGAAGCAGAATTGTTGTAATCTATGATATGTTATATACAATGACTCAGAAATTCTGCTTCTGAAGTACATTATAAACACAGTCTCATCCAGGTCCATTAGCATGTATGTGTGCATATACACAAATATGTAAATATATTTAATCAGTAATTCTAGCTCACTCTCCAGAATGGCTGCCCCAGTCTAGCCTCCCACGTATAGTAGCATCCAACATTTATCTGAAGATAAATGGATAAGGACCCCTATAGCCTTATCCAATTTTTAAACATTTTGCTAGTCTTGCAGAAGTAAATACCTAATTGTTGTTTTAATTAGCAATTTTCTGATTACTTAAGAGTTATAGCATCTCTTCATGGGCTTGTAGCCATTTAGAGTTCCTCTTCTATAAACTGTCTGCTCATATTCTTGCATTTCTCTACTAAGACTCCTGTCTAATTCTTGGTAATGTGCAAGAATATCTTACATATTACAGAAAACACTCCCTTACCAAATTTGGATGCTGAAGATATTATCTCCTACTCCATCCCCTTTCTTTATGATATACTTAAACAGGTATCCAGGTACCTTTAATTTTGAAGGAACCAAACTCATCAAATGTTTCACTCTAAGCATTATATGGTGAGAACACTATGGGATAAAATTTGGAGATAGATTACATTTAAGAGAATGCTACTCATTGGTCTTTTCTCCACTGAGAATCTGAAGGGGCATGCCTAGTCAAGGTCAGTCTCCGTTCCTTAAGGCCCAATGAAAAAAGGGATGGAAAGTGGGGTAGGAGTAGACAAGAACTATCAAAATCAATCTAAGATAATACTCTCTAGAAAATGTTTCATGTATTTGAGGAGAGGAATTCTCACTGTCAACAAAGAGGTAATTGAGATTGGTTGAAATCCATAACCCTATAGTTCTTATTCTCTTTTTTCTCTATTGTTTTCTTTTTTCCCTCATGTCTCCTTGTTCAGATACTTCCCTCTTTTTTTTAAATTTCCTCCTTCACGTGTTCTATCCTGCACATAAATGTAATAATCTATCTACATGTGTGTGGACTTGTGCTTTAGTTTAGTAAAAGCATTTATTCCTTACTTTACATTCAGTTGACTTTTCCCTCCATCCTCTCTTTTCCTCCAATCAAACTGTCAATGTGTGGTGATTAATTGTTATGTATGAGTACTGTATTAAGTGTACAAGTGCACATAAAGATGCAGAAAGGCAAAATTTTTATTAAAAGTAATAAAAGCAACAAACTATAGAGCATCATTTTGGAGGTCCTGGATAATGCAAAAACCTGGAAAAAGAAAAAAAATTACAGAGATATAAACATCACAATCCTTCTCTAAGGAAATATATATTTATATACATGCAGTATATGATATGTGGCAGTAAGAGGAGGGAAATATAACAAAAAGTTTAAGTAGCAAGATAAGGTATACAGAAAGCAGGTATACCCTCTTCTCTATGCTTGCAATCTATGACCAACTTCAGCTGTGCACATAGAAAAAAATAGTAAAAAAAAAAAAAATCACAGATCTTGTAAATGGAAGGAGGGGAAAACAGTTACAGGGGACAAAGAAGGTTAGAGTAGATGCAGACATTTTTAAAAGCCAGAGTTTTTAAAAATCAAGCTTTCTCCTTGTGAACAGAGGATTTCTTACAGAAAACTAAACTAACATGGAGCAATTACCCAATTAATGCCTCTACACAGAATACTTTAACTTATTGCCCTCTTAGGTCCAAAGAGCCCATGTGGTTCCATCTTTGCACAGAAGCTACACTGGAAAGTACATTTCCACAGCATGAAAGAATATGACTGATTTGTTTTAAAGAATTGTTTTATTTATTTATTTTTTATTTTTTTACTTATTGACTGCGTTGGGTCTTCATTGCTGCTTGTGGGTTTTCTGTAGTTGTGGAGAGTGGGGGCTACTCTCCATTGCAGTGTGCAGGCTTCTTATTGAGGTGGCTTCTCGTGTTGCAGAGCACGGGCCCTAGGCTCATGGGCTTCAGTAGCTGTGGCACATGGGCTCAGTAGTTGTGGCTCATGGCTCTAGAGTACAGGCTCAGTAGTTGTGGTGCACAGGCTTAGTTGCTCCACGGCACATGGGATCTTCCTCCCCAGGGGTCAAACCCGTGTCCCCTGCATTGGCAGGTGGATTCAAAAGAATACAATTGATTTTTAATGTATTTTCTTAAAGAAAGAAATGCGGGAATTTTACATAGAAAACTTCTTACAGAAAACTTTCCAAATATCAATTTTAGACATTGTTCCCTCTCCCAAATATTCCACGCTCAGGGCAGCTAATAAAAATTTCCTCTACTCTGTCATCTACTGAGGTCCTTCCTCAGCCCTCTGCTCTCCTCATTCAGCTGCTTTCCCCTTCATCTCCTCCACGCATGGCTGCAACATCTTCTGCTTCCCAGACAGAAGTGAGCCCTGGAATTTCCATTCCTATCTACTGAATGTACCAAAGTTCCTAAAGTGGTTGAGGACTCCTTGTCACAAAGAAGCTTTTGGAAAAAATATTTTCTCACCTTGAAATCATCTATGGGGCAAAATATTAGAAAACTATCTCTCAGTCAGTGAGGGCACACTTACAGATATTGAAAATAATTTCAAGAAATTTTTTAAATATTTATTTTATTTATTTGTTATTTGTTTATTTTATTTATTTATTTTTGGCTGTGTCAGGTCTTAGCTGCAGCACACAGGATCTTCACTGAGGTATGTGGGATCTTTTGTTATGGCATGCGAGCTCTTCATTGCAGTGCACAGGCTTCTCTCTAGTTGTGGTGTGCAGGTTTTCTCTTCTCTAGTTGTGGTGTGCAGGCTCCAATGCACATGGGCTCTGTGGTTTGTGGCACTCAGGATCTCTAGTTGAGGCACATAAGCTTAGTTGCCCTGCAACATGTGGGATCTCAGTTTCCTGACCAGAGATCAAACCTGCATCCCCTGCATTGGAAGGCAGATTCTTTACCACTGGACCACCAGGGAAGTCCCCAATTTTAAGAACTTTAACTTGTCATTTAACACTATATTTCTTGGTCTTTTATGATAGGTGCTTAGACAAATATATATGCTGGCTATTTCACAAAACAGTACACACCTTTTACATTAATTTCCAGTGTCAGTTGCATCTTAGCAAATAGCACAAGAGCTGCCATGCAAACACTCATTAACAAGAATGTAGATGTTCTCAACTATACAAATCTGGCAGAATAGGCTTTTGAATCACTTAATTCAAAATGCTTAACCATCAAGGCTCTAAAAGGTAGGCAGAAAAAAATATGGAAAAACACAATCATCTCTGAAGGTTGTGTGTACATATGTCCATTCTAACACATCAGTGTTCTATGTCAACCTCCTGACTGAAATGTAATGATGAGAGTTGATTATTCGTGTTGAAACCCATTTTAAAATATACCCATACATCTCCTATTATCCCACATAATTTTCCAAATGATAAATGCTAGTTTCTTTAAAGTAGCTTTTAAATTTTGTGAAAGACATTAATTTTGAGACGCTTTGTAGTACAGCTATTGTGCTAGGTGCCTTAATTTTGTATTTTTAGGACACAGGAAAAGGCCATGAAATAAAGTAAAAATTCAAAGGACAATATAATATGGCATATGTAGTTTTGGGAGCTGATTTCTATGATTTTTAATTTCAATTCAAGTTGGAAAACAATTAGATGACTCTATTTGACTTCTAATATAAAACTGAAGAGCACCAGATATTTGGAAAACCCAGAAGAACTATTACAGAATTTATAAATCCATTTTCTTTATGACCAAGAGCTTCACTTACCAAATATCCAGATGTATCTCAACTATTGATCAATGTAAAGGAAGATCTTCACTTTACAAACCAATGAATACAATCTAGAATATAGAAATATCCATTTTTACTAGGTTTAAATAAGGGCATAAAATCATTCTTTTCCTTTAAAGTGATATATGCTGTTCATATGCCCCATGGGTTCTTGCAATTTTTATTATTCTTAGTATGCCTTAAATCAGTCATCCCCAGACACTATGGTATTTGTAGTGGGTTGCTATGTCAATGTTTTATAATTAATGTTTAAGAATGTGAATGCTTAAAAAATAAATTTTTGACTAAAGAATGAAAGAAGAGACAAAATTTTTGATAAAGTAAAAGAAAGTCCTTTAAAAATAAATTTTGAAAGTAATTTGGTGAGGTGTCCTTCAACTTGATCCTCTAGCCAATGAGCTTTTGCTCTTCACCATTTTAGTCTCATAGTTACTGTGTTCCATTAACACTCTTAGCTACTAGTCAAGATCCAAGAGTTTTTCTTTTTTCAGTGTGAAGCAAAACTAAAGGTATATCCTTCAGTTTAAAGGAAAAAGTAATCCTGGGTGAAGATCAATTCCATATTCTATTTACTAAAATTTGAGCATCAATAATGGGTCACATCAGCCAGAACTCATCTGGAAGGGAAAAGCGGTTTGACTATGATGCCAAGACTTACAATATGATAACACTTTTCTCCTTGGATGACATCTGCCTTCTCCTCCCATTTACTAGGCAGTACTTTTGTAAGCCAGGATGTGGGATGTGTTTGAGACAATGTATGTGTAAACAGATTCCTTTCCAGCCTATGGGAGAAACACTTCTCAATTTGAAAATTAAAAAGATGGCATTTTCCATAACCTAGTCCTCCCATACCAGCAAGATCCAATCTACTCCAGGTTTTAATAACAGTTTCCATATACAAGAAGTTTGTCCCTGGACTGATTTAGAATCATTTATTACAGCAGCTCTGTTAATTCCCAAGTTATCCATAGGTTACCAGTCAAAGGAAAGATAATAATTTGAGTTAAAATGCTGGCCATGTCCACGTTGAGGCTAAGATTATTACTACTACCAGAAATACTTGTGAATGTATCTCCCAGCTGTCTGGCTCAGTAGAATGAGTTTGTTGGCCTACTCTTTAGGTTTTGTTATATTCAATCATAAATGTTTGTTGAACAAATTTTTTGGCTCAAGGATTTAAAAAATAGCAAGATAGATTCTAATCTCTAAGTTCAGACTAGGTGAGGAAAAAGAAAGGTTTAATCCCCACACACAATTTAACATGATAAATACTAAGGTAGAAGTCACAACAAAATGTCCTTCCTCTGAACTTTCAAACATGAAAAGGCCCTAACTTTCACTGAATATTCACTCTTGGTAAGACTCTTCTGATTTTCTTCTCCAAATGAACACTGTATCAAACTACCTATCTCATTAGTAGACAATTATTTTTAAAAACAAGGAAATTTTATGAATCAGCAAACATTTGACAGAGATGTTTAAGGAGCACACATCCCACCAATAGGAAGCATCCAAGTTTATATCTTCCTCACACTTTTGCTCATGGAAATCTCATTCACTCTCATGCTCTTATCTGTTACCTCTAAACTGATGGCTCTTCAAGCTGTCATTTATGTTTGCTCTCTCTCCAAAGATGCAGACCCACTTATCCAGCTGATAACTGCAGCCTCTGAGCCCCTCCTAGGTGAGCTACAGGGTCCAGAAAGCCCACTTGTCCAAAACAGAACCCATAACTAGCCTTGCCAGATATTTAAACTTGATAAAAGGTTAAGTGGCTAAAATAACTTGATTCTTGTGCAGAAATAGAAACAGATCAATGTAATACAGGAGCAATATGTGTAAGAATTTACAACAGAATAAAAATTTACATTTCAAATCAATGGGGAAAAGACAGATTACTTAATAAATGGTATTGGGTAACTGGATAGCCATTTGGTGAATGAGGTAAGGTGGATCCCTAACAAGAGCCAAAATAAATTCCAGATAGATTAAAATATTACCTGTAAAAATAAAATCATAAAGGAATCTAAATGTATATAAATGAATATGTTGATAATTATGAAATAAAGGAAAGTTTTAAACATAACAAAGATCATATGTTTATAATAAACAATCAAAAGCTTTTTAAACTTCTGTATGGCAAAAAAAGCATAAAGAAATTCAAAATATAAATAACAAACTGAAAGTATATTTTGAAATATCTGACAGCATTTGACATGATAAAGAGTAATTTCCTTAATACATATAACTCACAAGTCAATAAAAATGTCCAAATTACATAAACAGGTAGTTCAAAGGGAAAAAGAATACAAATATCCACTAAACATATGAAAATTTCAATGTCATTCATAATTATAAACAAATGAGAAAAATACAACAATGTTTACTCATTATAAAAGAGACTGCAGTGTTCTACTCAGTGTTAGCAGGAATATGGGAAATAGGCACCCTCCTACACTTTTTGTCAAAGAGTAATATTGTTAAACTATTTGGTATGCAATCTGGCAATATCTATGAAAATAACACACTTTTTCTCAGTGCATGCATTTATAAGAATTCATCATATAGAAGTACATATGTCTTTGAAAACATGTGTAGGTTTAAAGATAACAGCATAATATGTAATTTTAAAAAAAAAGAAACTATTTGGGACTTCCCTGCAGTCCAGTGGTTAAGACTCTGCACTTCCACTGCAGGGGGCATGGGGTCTATCCCTGGTGGGGGAACTAAGATCCTGCGTGCCACCCAGCATGGCCAAAAAAATAAAAAATAATATTAAAAAAATGAAATAGAAGCTATTTAAATATTTGGCAGAAGGTAATTGTTTTTAAATTATAATATATTTATAAAATGAAATAATTTGTGGTTGATGATATTGGATAAATATATATACATATGTGTGTGTGACAATGTGGGAAAAAAATTACGTTCATGCTTATATATGCATGAAATTTTTAAAATTATAATTGTTTCCTCTAACAGAAAGTATAAATAGCAAAAATATAGCCCTTCTCATCATATTCCCAATATCTTTCCTGTTTATGTATTATATTTATAACTAAAACCCATCTTCCACATGACTCCTCCGGCCACAAAGTCCTGCTCTCCCTCCTGTGCTGCTCACCATACACAACTGCCTAAGCCAGGAAATGTCTGATCATCCAAGATTCACCTCTGACCTTTTACCCCTCTCAATTACTCAGTCCCATGTCCTCCTAGGTTGCTCAAAAAATGTATTCCCCTCTTCATTCCCAAATAATAACTGAGATCCTTCTTGGCCCTTCTGGCCGTCTCCCTCTCCTGCCTGGTGGACAGAGTACAATCATGAGGAAAATGGTAACTAGATTCACAAAGCATGAATTCAAGGATACCCAATTCTTGATGTGTAACTCGCTAGTGACTCCAGATGAGCCAGAATGGTTTGGCATCTCCAAACAAGAAGAGATTTAAAAGGAGAACTTGGTGAGGCATATAACAAGTGAGAGAAAGAGAAAAGTGAAGGGGAGGAAAAGAGCCAGAATATTTTAGACCTTTCCCCTTTTCTCCAGCCCCCTTTGAAAGAATGGAAGTGCTGAACATAAGTCTATCAGAGCTGGTGGCATATTTTATCAAAGAGACTGAGGTCCCTCTCTTTTGGAAAAGGCAGACTGGAGTAACTGAAAGAATATAGGGTAAGAGAAGATGTAGAAAGAAGGATGGGAAGGTACTCATCTTGTTTCATATGGCACCTGGGAGTGAGAAGATACCAGTAACTCTACGGGTTTTATTTGAGAGTACACAGATGTAAATGCAGAGGCCAGAGTTCAAGGACTAACCAGGCTACCATGAAAACCAAAGAAGGTTGGGGCAGTAGTGCCAGTGGGAAAGTGCCACTGAAGGGAGACATGGCCATTTCTGGGGTTAGGGGCAATGGCAAGGCTGAACAATACTTTACAAAAACCACATGTGTACTATATAAGTTAAACTTCCTCATTAGCAGAGGCTACTAGCATCAAACAGAATCAGACCGACACACCAACATGCCAGTGAGCATGTGAATAGAATCTCTCCACTCCAACCCATCACTGCCCTCTCTAGCAGGCAGCAGGTTAGACTAGGAATTTCCCATGCAAGAGATCAAGAAGGAGGGAATTGGAACTGTGAACTGTGGCTGAGAAATTAACACTTGGTTTTGATAAAATAGTCATCTGAGAAAGAGAAGTTTTAATAAAGGGATTTGCTTAATTTCATTCATTGAACTGGATTATGTTTTCAACAGCAATGGAAAATACATTAACAAGAACAATGAAATATATATTTTCCAAATAAATTGGGAGAGTTGGTAGCTGAGAAAGCATGTGTATATTCAAAAATAAAATAACCTTCATGTGTGTACACATCTGAATTGTGATTCTGCATTTAAACTTCATAAATGGGGGTCTCTCACCTAGAATTCTTCAACTTCTTTTTGACTGATATTTCTCTCTCTCTTTTTCCTGTACAATGGTACCAGAGGAATCTTTCTGAGATGTAAAATGAATATTAACAAACTTCTCTTTTATAACTCTTAAGTTGCACTACACTTCCCAAAGAATAAAGCCTATGCTCTGTGGCATGCATTCTTCCATGATCTCCAACCTGCATGACCAGGAAAAGGCTCAGAATAAAGCTGAGAAGACACTTCAGGTTGATTCTCAGCACAAGGACAGTCTGAAACAATTTTAAAAATAACATAAGAGCATCAAACTGTGGGAAAGAGAGAAATTCTGATTTCCACAGCTACCACTTATTTCAAATGTTCAGTGTTCAACAACAACAAAATCACAAGACATACAAAGAAACAGAAAAGTATGGCCCATTCAAAGGAAAAACAATCAATAGTGCCCCTGAAAAAGACTCAGTTGCAGATGTACTGAACAAAGACTTTAAAACAACTGTTTTAAAGATGTTCAAAATATGTAAGGAAGATGTAGACACCTCAGCCCATTGGCAGGCAGTTGTGAAAGTGTTCATGGAGCAGCTTACAACAGTTTGTGGGAACCAAGGTGGGCAAAAAGAACTCTGTCCTCCAAATATTAGGGATTGATGTTCTGACCACTGGCTGCTGCTTTTGATCACAGAGGTGCAGAAAAAGAGGTGACAGCCACTGTATTGTAGCTCATCCATTGTTGTAAGCACCTTCCCCTCTGGCTGAAGTAAATTTCAGGAGACTTAAAGGGCCAATGTCTTACTCTCATCCACATTAGTTTTCTCTTTTTTCCCCTTTGAGGAGCCAGAGTTTAAAGACTAGATATTCAAAACTGACTGCATTTGTGGGAGAAATCAGAATGTCATTGCATACACCTATGGGGAAGGCATAAACTCAGAAAGAAAATGAGAAGAATTTAATATTACACCTCAGGCTAGTTTTTGCAGAGAGACAGTTTAAAACAATAATAAAAACACAAAAACAAAACCAGCAAACCCTGGGGAAGAAGAATCTGATTTATAGAGTTACCACATAGTTAGATTAAAATGTCCATTTTTCAACAACAGCAACAATAATAACAACAACAAAAGCATACAAAGAAACAGAAAATTATGTCCAGTCAAAGGGAATAAAACTAATGAATCAATAAAAACTGCCCCTTAAAAACAACTGATGGCAAATTTAGTAGACAGAAACTTTAAAACAACTGTTTTAAAGATGTTCAAAGAACAAAAGGAAATGTGAAGAAAGTCAAGAAAATAATGTACGCACAAAGCAGAAATAACAATAAAGAGATAGAAAATCTAAAAAGAGGCCAAAAAGATTATGGAGCTGAAAAGTAAAATAACTGAAATTAAAAATTCACTAGAAGGATTCAAAGGCAGATTTGAACAGGCAGAAGAAAGAAACAAGTGAATTTAAAGCTAGTACAATAGAATTATGAAGTCTGAGGAAGAGAAGGAATAAAAATTAAAGAAAACTAAAATTGGTAATGTCAAACTCATTGTTTATAACTCTTAAGCTGCGTTCCCTTTCCCAAAGAATAAAGCTCATGCTCTATGGCATGCCATGAAAGCATCCATGATCTCCAATGTGCATGCCAAGGAAAGGCTCAGAATAGACCTGAGAAGACACTTCAGGTTGATCTTGGGCACAGAGGCAGTCTAAAATTACAAAAAATGGAGCCTAAGATGCTTGTGGGATACCATTAAATGGACCAACATACACATTGTGGGAGTCCCAGAAGGAGGAGAGAGAGAGACATAGGCACAGAGAGAATATGTGAAGAAATAATGACTGAAAACTTTCCAAGTTTGATGAAAGACATGATTATGAATAGCCAACAAGCTCAAGGAACCCCAAATGGGATAAACTAAATAAAACCCAACCTGAGAAAAATTGTAGTCAAACTGTTGAAAACCAAAGACAGAGAGTTTTTTGTTTTTTGTTTTTTTAAGCTTTTTATTGGAAAATAATTGCTTTAGACTCATGTACCAGCTTTTGAGGTACACCAAAGTGAATCAGCTGTATTTATACATATATCCCCATATCCCCTCCCTGCTGCAACTCCCTCCCATTCTCCCTGTCCTGGCCCTCTAAGGCATCATGCATCATCTAGTTGATCTCCCTTTGTTATACAGCAACTTCCCACTAGCTATCTATTTTACAGTTGGTAGTGTACATATATCTATGCTACTCTCTCACTTCGTCCCAGCTTCCCCTTTGCCCCCCGAAGACAGGGAGTTTTAAAAGCAGCAAAAGAGAAGTAACTCATCACCAATTTCTTAACACTTCAGCAGGAGGAGGAGGGTCTTGAACCAATAGAGGTGCAACACAGTGGCTGCCAAATCTTTCCACCTTTGTGATCAAAAGGAACAATTAGAGAACAGAACACAGAGTCCCAATATTTGAATATCAGAGTATCATGAGCCAATATATTCAAAATGCTTAAAGAAAAAAACTCGTCAGCCAAGAATAGTATATTTAGCAAATCTGTCCTATAAAATTGAGGGTAAAAATAATACATCCTGAGATAAATGAAAGTTGAGGGAGTTTGTTACTACTGGAACTGCAGAAAATGTTAAAGGAAGTCCTGCAGGTCAAGAAGAAAGAACACTAGATAGTAATTTGAGGTCATATGAAGAAATAAAGATGTCAGCAAAGGTAAATATGAGGGCAACTATAAAAGCTGGTATTATTGTAAAAAAAAAGTGTAATTACAGTTTTTTCTACATGATTTAAGAGACTAATACATCAAAATAAATTAGGAAGACATGTCAACATCATGTTGGCATAACACGTCTCATTTCTATCCTTGTTTTAAAACAACTAATTAGAACTTGGTGTACCCCCCCAAAAATAATAAAAAAATAAAATTAAAAACCACACAAAAAAAAAGAAAATCTACCAATGTAATCTAGCTTATTAATATTAAACAAAGAGTAAGATAAAACTAAAAAAAAAAAAAACAACTAATTGGACATCCATCCATGAACAAAAGTGCCTCAGTGGGAGCTGTGGGACCCAGCATCCTATGTCAAGGGAACTGGGAAGACTTTTGCTCACCCATGCATTCAAAAATAGACAGACCTGGAAAAGACTGCAGATCAAAGGGAGCCAGTGAGCCTACCCCACCCCCACTTACCATAGTCAGAGAAAAAACCTAGAGAGTGCTGACCTGGGACAATACCTTCAGGTGTGAGAGAATCTGTAAAAGTCCAGCCTGCCTAAGGTGAGATTCCATCATGCTATCAGAACAAAAAGGATATGAGTTTGGACACAGTGGATAGGGAGAACCTACAGCTGAGTGTCGTGGCCCCTGCCCCCAGGGCAACACTGCACAGGGCTAAGCTGTTTGTGGCAGCAACCTCTCCCACACAGGAGGTGGGAAGCAGGGAGTGCGTGCCTGGCTTCCCCAGTGGTGTGGGTCATGGTTGAAGAAGCCTGTTTCTCTCCAACAGTATCAACAGTGCTGAGGCAGGGTCTCCATGACTGGAAGGAGGAAAGAAAAAGTGAATGAAGAAGATAAAAACACCAAGCAGCATTAAAGGAACATGGTTTATGCTGATGCCCCAGGACTTCAACAAGAAGACTGTCCATAGGCAACTGGGAATATCCCCTCAGGGATCACCCCACCATGACCACAGCGCCCTCTGATGCCCCACATGTTAAGCCTGATGAGGAAATTGAAACTTCCATACTTGTAATTGTTTACTCTCCTCTATCTTGCAAAGGCCTGCTCACCACTCTCAGTTAAACAGTAAAATGAATTACTAAGAGTGATCAGATAAGGGAAGACTATCTCCTCTCAGGCACCCACCCCAAACTTTTGTTTGAGACCCTTTGCACATAGACTTGTTAAGTGACCATTAACTTCAACCTGCAACCAATGTGAGAATGCAAATTTTGACCTTAGTCCTGATAGGAATGGAATGTCCGGCTCCTACAAGTTCCTGTTGGGACCCCCTACCATGTGTGTAACCCATGGCAACTCCCAAGCTGTGTAACTGCCCGCGACCTATAGTAATTTGTAGCCAATCAGTTTGTACCAATTATAGCTGTATGTTTTAACCTATATAAGGAGAAGACTCCCCTGAAACGGGGCCCCCAGAATTTTGGAGCATTAGCTTGTCTGGGTCCGCCGGCTCAATAAACCTGAGTTCACCAACTCTCCAAGTGTTGTGCTTGGTTTCTTGTGGGATCGGTTTTTCTGCAACAAGCCCACACTTCCTCTCACTCTGCTGCCCTTAGATGCTGGGCATGGCCCTAGCTCTGTGGTGAGAACAGATTTGTAATCAGAGTGCTCTCAGAAAAAAAGGCCAGGATCTATGCACAAGGGAGAAACCAGAAACTGGAGCTACAGTGACACCTTCTGGAAAACAAAAGAGAGGTTCCCAGCAACTGCCTAGTGAGTGTAAGAAAGAGAAAGCATAAAATCTTAATAATTCTGCCACAAGAGGGACCAAAAAAGAGTGCATCAACTCTAACCATAGGAAAATTAGGAAACCTCTAATAAAGCAGCACCAATGAAGAGTACCCCATCTGAAAACAGTGAAGATTTAAGGAGGTCTCTGCTACTTCACATGGAAAAGCAGTAACACAAAAACACAAGGAACTTGAAAAATCAAGGAAACATGCCATCGCCAAAAGCTGTCAACAAGTCTCCAATCAAGATCGAAGAGATAGAATACTGCAATCCTGCAAACAAAGAATTCAAAATAGCTGTTTAAAAAATTGAACAAGCTACAGAAAATCTTACACAGTTCAATGATAATTGGAAAAAGATACATGAACAAACTGAACTCTTTACCAAGAGAGAAATTTTAAAATAGTAGAAATTCTGGAGCTGAAGAATTCAGTGAATAAGATGAAGGATACAATAGAGACCATCTGCAGAAGAGTAGAGCAAGCAGATGATAGAATAAATGACATAGAGAACAGGAATTTTGAAATAACCCAGTGAAAGGACAACAAAGAAAAAGAGTGAAGAAAGCCTACATGATCAATGGGAGTCCTTCATAAGAACAAATATTAGCATAATTTGTGGTCCAGAAAGAGAATAGAAGGAGAAGGGAGCATAAAGTTTATTGAAGAAATCATAGCAGAGAATGTCCCAGACCTGGGGAGAGAATTTGACATTTAAGTTCATAAATTTAATCAATTATCCTATTATCTCAAAGCAAAAAGCCTTCTCTGAGACAAAGTAAATCAAACTATCAAAAGTCAAAGATAAAGATTTTAAAAGCAGCCAGGGGAAAAAGATTATAAACTACAAAGAAACCCCCATGAGGCTATCAGTGGATTTCTCAGCAGAAATCTTAATGGCCAGGAGAGAGTGGAATGACAAAATGTTGAAAGGAAAATATTGCCAGCCATAATTATTCTACCCAACAAAGTTATCCTTCAGATATGGAGAAGCAATAGAGACTTTCCTAGACATACAAAAACTGAGGGAGGTCATCATCACTAGGTCTGCCTTGCAAGAAATGCTGAAAGAGGTTCAGCAAACTGAAAAAAAAAATGATGCTAATCAGTGATATGAACACATGAATGTATACACCAACCTGTAAAAGTAAATATGCAGTAGACTTAAAAACTCTAATTCAGGAAAATAATTAAAAGAATAGTGTGTTAAACACTTAACTATAGTATAAATGTCAAGAAAAATAGCATTAAGAATAATTATAGCTACTATAATACATTAATGAATACAAATATAAACAAGGATATCAAAAATATAAATGGAGTAAAAAGGGAAAGCTTTTGCGGATGATCAAAGTTAAGTTGCTATCAGCTTAAAATGGACTGTTCTATATACATGATGTTTTGTGCAAGCCTTGTGGTAACCACAAAGCAAAAACCTAGATTAGGTGCACAAAAGATGCATCAAAGAGGGGAAAGAGAGCAGACCATCAGGGAAAATCACCAATTTAAAATGGTAGGCAGAAACATAGGGAAAAAGAAACAATGGAAATACCCCTCTCCAAAAATTAGGAAGATGGCATAAGCCCTTACATCTCAATAACAACTCTATATGTAAATTATTGAATTCCTCAATCAAAAAGTAGAGAGTGGCTGAATGGATAAAAAAAAAAAAGACCCACTATATGCTGTATTCAAGAGACTCACTTCACATTGAAGGATGCACATAGAATCAAAACGAAGGGATGGAAAAAGACATTTCATGCAGGTGGAAATCAAGAGGAAAAAAGGGTAGCTTTACTTAGACAAAATAGACTTTAAGACATAAATGGTAAAAAGAGGCCAAAAAAGATCATAATATAAGGATAAAGGAGTCAATTCATCAAAAAAGATATAACACTTGTAAATAATATATACACCCAACATAGGAAGACCTAAGTATACTAAAAAATACTAACAGATCAAAGAGGGAAAAATTCACAACAATACAGTTATAGCAGGGTACTTCAATAACCCACTTTCAGCATTGGGTAGACCATCTAGACAGAAAATTAATAAGGAAACATTGGACTTGAACCATACAAGGGTGAGTCAAAAATATAGAATTCACTTTAATTAACTTTTAGAAAAGACAAATACATCATTTTTCAACATAATCTCCTTGCTTTTCAATACATTTTGTCCATCTGTCAACAAGCTGTCATATTCCCTCATTAAAAACTGTTTTAGGCTGAGCTGTGAGCCACGAATGTACCACTGTCTTCACTTCTTTATCAGAAGTGAATCTTCATTCTCAAAGGGCTGTTTGAAGGGACCAAAGAGGTGAACGTCCGATGGAGCAAGGTCAGGACTATGGGAGGTTGCTTTAACACCTCAAAACAAAGTAATCCACAACAGACTTAGATTTCAAAAAGTTTGTGCAAGATGGATACTGAAACAACTCATGGAAGATCATAAACAGAAGCATTTGGATATCTGCAAACAAAATTTGGACCGATACTCTAAAGAAGGTGAAATTTTCTTAAAGAGAATCATTACTGGTCATGAGATGTGGATTCATCACTACAAGCCTGAGAGTAAACAGCAGAGTATGGAATGGAAACAGCCTCAATCATGGACCAAGAAAAAGTTCAAAAGCCAACCATCTGTAGGAAAATTGATGATTACAGTTTTCTGGGGTTCTCAAGGGCCAGTATTGGAACATTATCTGCCGAGACCAGCTCGGAGACACGGGGCGAATGACGGGTGCTGCAAGCTTAAAGAAACACAAACACAGATTTAAGAGAAAGATGCGACTCAGGGACTCAAGACCTCTAGGATCAAGAGCCCCGCTGATTCATCCCACGTTGCTTTTATTGAGTTCTTGGCATTCAGGAAATAAGATAGCATAAGGTTCTCACACTCCCAGTTCCATCCCACAATCAATGTTTTCTTTGAAGTAACCAAATTTCTTTTTGTACATCTTTTTGCACAAAGGGCCTCACATGATTGGGGGCAGTAGTCTTTTGCAAGAACAGCAGAAGGACAATCAGTGCATGTGCAAGCAGCATTCTAACTTGCATCAGGACCCAGCATTCCTAGGTCCGCACCCTTAGCCCCTCCGCTGCTCAAGCAGGACATCCTGCACGCAGTTGCTTGGCCCACATACTTTAATTACTTTTAGCCATATTTTCTGTAACATTTTCAAGGCTTCAGAAAGACTTTTGAATGTTTTCCCACATTTCCCCCTTTTTGTTTTTGTAGGAGAAGATAAGCCATTTGAGCTATTTCTTTTTTCATCAATCCTTGGAGCGTTTTTCTTGTGCAGTTGAGGACTAAGCATAAGATAATTAAAAAGCAACAAAATAATATCAAAATACCTAGGAGACTGCTACTCATGCTTTTGATCCAGTCCAATGGATGCAATGCTTTTAATCCATTAGCTATACTTTGTAAAGTAGCAGTTTGGTGTAGAGATTGCAAAGATGCATGTTGCGTGCCAGTTATTTTAGCTTGTAATTGTTGTGTGTCCAATAAATGGAAGTATTAAAGGATAAATTATAATAAGTTTTATGAGTATAATGGCCATCCCAGATTCCAAATGTTTTTAAACTTAAGGGAAGTTTCCATATTTCTGTTTGAGCTTTGCCATTCTCCAATTGAGGCCAAGCAGGTACCAATCTGGCCCTGTGCCATAAGATGGGATAGGGCGAGTGCATGGCAATATTGGTATAATTATGTCTAGATACATGCCATTGCAATCTTTTATAAGGATTTCAGGAGTTTTGGTGTGAACAATTAGAGACTGCATACCCCTTAGGGGACCAGGCCCATACTGTTCCATAGGAAACATTAAGTAGTACCACACCCTCCATCCCACGTCAAACATCCCAATGAATCCCATCTTGTCTGTCAGCCCATATCTGTTTTATTTCACACAAAGGTCTATCAGGGATGGTACAAATTAGTAAACTTAGTTTCTTGATATCCACAGCTCAAACCTGAAAACAAATGTAATTGCGCTTTGGTATGGTTTCTATTTTGAGAATTGACAGACAGCCATGCCTGCATCGTCATATTCAGACATCCTTTGTCAGCGCCTATACATATAGGCCAGGTTTCAAAACCCATAGAGCTATTAAATTGGGTTCTTTCTTTGCCTTTGTGTTTGGGCAGTCTTTTATCCTCTGGTCCAGGAATCCAAGAGGAATCATTAACATTAACAGGTATAGATCTTTCTCCCCAATTAAAAGGTCTTAGTAATGGTGGATTAGGCACATAAGCCCAATAGGTATAATTCTTTTCATCTGCTGAGACAAGGGGCATACTCATTGGCATAGTAATCAGAACAAACATCATCATGGTCAATTTGCCTGGAGTCACTGGTTGTTTCTGTTCCTCCAGGTGTTTCTCTGCTTCTTGGCATAAATGCTTCACTTGCCCCCATCTTAGGATTTTTGCTTTTTGGGTTTGTGGTAAAGGGCCTGTGATTTTGGTTGACCTTAAAGTCAGACCCTCAAAGCTCATCACTGGAGGTTCCACATCCCATTCAAGATGGCATCTCTTTGGGGCACTCATGATATGGTTTGACTCTCCAAGATGGAATGCACACAGGTTCCGGGCCTTGTCCTGGTGACACTCAAGCAAACCCTCTTCCCCATGTAACTAACTTTTCTGGTGACCAGATAATGGGTCTTGCCACCATATCAGCGGCTGTGTATCATTAAAATGAGTTACATTCCTGGATGAGGCTCAAAAATGCCTATCAGCTGCTGTATCTGTAGCCTGTGCAGATACATTCAAAAAATTATTAGTGAATAAGGCTTTATTTAAAGTTGTTTGTTGCCCTTGGGTAATTCCCCCTTTTTGTTTTTGGAGCATGTTTTTAAGTAGTTGATTTCAACTATTGCCTGCCCTTGGGGGTTGTAAGGAAGTCCTGTAGAATGTGATATGGACCACATATCAAGAAATTGTTGAAATGCTTTACTAAGATAAGCAGGGCCATTATCTGTTTTAATAGCCTGTGGTAACCCCATGACTGTGAAGCATGCATATAAATGCTTCTGCACATGCCTTGCAGTTTCACCAGACTGGGCAGTAGCCCATATGAATTGAGAAAATGGCTACATGCACATAGGAGAGCTTACCAAAAGATGAGATGTGAGTAACATCCATTTGCCATAAAGAATTAGGGTGCAAGCCCCATGAGTTTATGCCGGGTTCAGATTGTTGAGGATTGTTAATAATTTGGCATGATGGACATGTTCTTAATATATCTTTGGCTTGATTCCAGGTAATATCAAACTTCATTTTTAAACCTTTAGCATTTACATGAGTTAATTGATGGAAATGTTTAGCTTCTTCCAATACGGGTGCAACAAGTCAATCAGCAGCTCTGTTACCTGTTGCCAGAGGTCCAGGCAAAGTAGTATGGGTCCAAATATGGGTAATATAAAAAGGAGCATCTCTAGAATGGACAACTAGTGGGAGTAATAGAAAAAGATCATAAAGAGGCTGTGGAATAGATTGCTTGATAGTAGCTGTTTCTATCATGTTAGTGGCTTGAACCACATAGGCAGAATCAGATAAAATATTAATCGCCTGCAATATATCTTGCAAAACACAGATAACTGCTTATAGTTCTGCTTGCTGAGATGAAAAGTGAGGGACAGGGATTTGTTGGGTTTTAAATCCTGTATATCCTACTTGGCCCTTACTAGAGCCATCAGTAAAAGTTATAGAAGCATCAGGTATAGGATCAGATTTTACTATTTGAGATAGAATCCATTGAGTTTTTTTAAGAAACTGCAAAATGGGGTTTTTTGGATAGTGGTTATCAATTTTTCCAATATAATCAGCAAAGGCAATTTGCCAACTTACATAATTTTGAAAACAGGTCTGAATTTCTTTAGCAGTTAAATTAACAATTATATGAGAAGGGTCAGTTCCAATCAAATGCTTACTTTGAGCTCTTCCCTTCAGAACCAATTGAGTTATTAATTCCAAATAAGGTGACAAGGATTTCACCTGTAGTATTTGTTAAAAACAACCATTCCATGATTCCTTCATTTTGCATTAATATCCCTGTAGGTAAATGAGGAGAAGGTAACATAACTAACTGCAATGACTGATTAACAGTTACTCTCTGTAATTGAGAAGAATGAATTTTATTTTCTATGAGTTTTAGTTCCTTTAAAGCAGCTGATGTTAAAGTCCTTGGGCTATGTAATTTTGAATCCCCTTTCAGCAGTGCAAATAGGTTAGACAATGCATATGTGGGGATCCCTGTGCACGGGCAAAGCCAATTAATATCTCCTAGGAGTTTTTGCAAATCATTGAGAGTTTGAATTTGATCTGTCCTCAATTTCACTTTTTGTGGTCTAATAGTCATTCTATCAACTATTGTGCCCAAATATTGATATGGACTATGCATCTGTACTTTTTCTGGTGCTATTTTAAGTCCTGCTTTATCAAGGCAAAGCTGCATATTAGTGTATGCAGAAGTAAGTAAATCTTGATTAGGAGCAGCACACAAGATATCATCTATGTAATGGATAAGATAACAATTACAGAATTCTAGTCTTAGTGGCTCAAGGGCCTTAGCAACAAAATTCTGACAAATAGTAGGGCTATTCAACATGCCTTGAGGTAACACCTTGCATTGAAACCTTTTTCTAGGTTCTTTATTATTTAATGCAGGCACAGAAAAAGCAAATTTTTCTTTGTCATTGGGGTGTAATGGAATGGTGAAAAAGCAGTCTTTTAGCCTGCAAAATGCCTTTCTGTAAGGGTGATAAAACTGAGTGTCCTTTAGACATTGGAAAGGCATGAGCTCCCCCAGGTGGCATTAAAGAGGGTGGAGGAGGTGGCAGTATAGGAAGTTCGCCCTCCTCCACAAATGAGGGAGCAGAAGGTCTTAATCCCTCAGCTGTTTGCATTCTCTTTTGTTTTCCAGTTCCCTCTGGCACCACATATGCCAGTCGGTCCTCTGACAGACCGGTTTCTTCATCAAGGCTATTGCCGGAGCTTTCAGGAGTTTGTAGAGGCTCTAGTACTGATTCGATTAGAGACCATGTTGACCAAATGGAAACAGGTATAGGAGTCCCTCTAGAGTGCAATTTTTTAAGTTCGCTCCCAATCTTTTCCCAAGTACACAAATCCAGTGTACCCAAAGAAGGAAACCATGTACAATGTTTCTCAATTGTTTGCAGAAGTTCTAATAATCAACCTTCACTTGTTTTTGCTCCACCTGCCCTGAGGAGCTGCCAAAACAGGCATACATATGGTTGATATTGATCTGAACTTTCTGTATTTCCCATATTTTACCCCCAAAACAAAATACCCGAGAGATTTACTTACTGGCAGGATTTTTCAGAGGCTGCTTTTACTCCTCTCTCAGGGTTTCATGGCACTTTCCAATTTTTTATTTTTTAATTTCACTTTTTGTGAGCCTTCGTCATTCAAGCCCCTTGAGCCCCACATTGGGCGCCACTTGTGGAGACCAGCTTGGCAACTTGGGGCAAATGACAGGTGCCACAAGCTTAAAGAAACACAGACACAGATTTAAGAGAAAGATGGGACTGGGGGACTCACCCACAATTATCAAGAAAAATGTTCAATGATCAACAATGCTCATTATAGTGAGATGCTTATTGAAGAGATGAAGCCTAAACTTTGGATTAAGTGCAGAGGACTGCTATCCAAAGGTGTTGTGGTCTTGCATGACAATGCATGTCCACACACTTCTGCCCACACTGTTGACACTCTGCAAAAACTTCGTTTTGAGGTGTTAAAGCATTCTCCCTATAGTCTCAGTCTTGCTCCATTGGACTTTCACCTGTTTGGTCCCCTGAAAGCAGCCCTGTGAGGACGAAGATTCACTTCTGATGAAGAAGTGAAGACAGTGGTGCATCTGTGGCTCGCAGCTCAGCCTAAAACAGTTTTTAATGGGGGAATATGAAAGCTTGTTGACAGATGGACAAAATGTATTGAAAAGCAAGGGAGATTATGTTGAAAATGATATATTTGTCTTTTCTAAAAGTTAATTAAAATGCATTCTACAGCCAGAGTGGAGATAATTTTTGACTCATCCTCATAAGATCAAATAGACCTGAAAGACATTTACAGAACATTCCATCATATAGCAGTACAATATACATCCTTCTCAAGTACACACTGAACAATTTCCAGGATAGACTGTATGATATGACACAAAATGAGTTTTACCAAATATAAGAAGATTAAAATCTCAGCAAGTATCTATTCTGACCACAATGGTATGAAACTAGAAATAAATAACAAGAAGAATGCTGAAAAATCTAGAAATGTGTGGAAATTAAAAAACACATCAGTGAACAACCAAAGGGTCCAAGAAGAAATCAAAAGGGAAATTTTTTGAAGATCTCAAAACAAATGAAAGCAGAAATACAACATGGCAAAATCTGTAGGATGCTGCAAAAGCACTTTTGAGAGGAAAGTTTATATTGGTAAAATGCATATATTTTTTAAAAAAAAAAATCTCAAAAAACCAATCTAACTTTACACCTCAAGAAACTAGAAAAGAGGAACAAACTAATTCCAAAGTTAGTTCAAAGAGGGAAATAAAACTCAGAGAAGAAATAAAACTCAGAGAAGAAATAAATGAAATAGAGACTAGAATTATAATAAAAAGATTAAGGAAACTGAGAACTTGGAGGGGGTATTTTATTTTAATTTTTGACAGTTTCAGTGTGAATTTTATAAAATATCTACTACATTCCCTGTGTTGTACAATATATCCCTGTAGTTTATTTTGTACATAATAGTTTGTACCTCTTAATCTCCCATGCCTATATTGCCCCTCCCCCTCCCTTTTTCTCACTGGTAACCACTAGTTTGTTTTCTTCTCACTGGTAACCACTAGTTTGTTCTCTATATCTGTAAGCCTGCTTCTTTTTTGGTGTATTCACTAGTTTGTTGTATTTTTTTAGATTCCACATAGAAGTGACATTATACAGAATTTGTCTTGCTCTGTCTGACTTATTTCACTTAACATAATGTCCTTCAAGTTCATTTATGTCACTGCAGATGGCAAGGTTTCATTCTTTTTTATGGCTGAGTAGTATCCCTTTGAATATATAGTGTATATATATATATATATATATACACACATATGTATATATACACACATACATCTTTATCCATTCACCTGTTAATGGACACTGGTTGCTTCCATATCTTGACTACTGTAAATAATACTGCTATAAATATTGGGGTGCATGTATCTTTTTGAATTAGTGGGGGTTTTTTCAGATATATACCCAGGAGTGGAACTGCTAGGTCATACAGTAGTTCTATTTTTTGTTTCTTGAAAAACCTCCAAAAAGGAGGGTTTTTTTCACAGTGGCTGCACCAATTTACATTCCCACCAACAGTGTAAGAAGGTTCTGTTTTCTCCACATCACCACCAACATTTGTTATTTGTGTTCTTTTTGATGACAGACATTCTGACAGGTGTAAGCAGGGTGATATCTCACTGTAGTTTTGATTTGTATTTCCCTGATGACTTGCCATGTTGAGCATCTTTTCAGATGCCTTTTGTCCATATGCATTTCTTCTTGGAAAAAATATCTATTCAGTTCTTCCCATTTTTTAATCAGGTTGTTTGTTTTTTTAATGTAAAAATGTTTTTTAATAGATAAACAAAAAAGGGTTTGAAAGATGCTTAGCTTAACTAAGCAAAAAAGAAAGAAGACAAATAAATAAAATCAGAAATAAAAAGGAAACATTAAACTGAAATACTATTGATTATAAGAAACTACCATGAATGATTATATGGACAACCTAAAAGAAATGGGTAAATTCCTAGAAACATACAACATACTAAAACAGTGAATTATGAAGAAATAGAATATCTGAACAGATCAATTACTAGTAGGGAGATTGAATCAGTAATGAAGAGCCTCTCAGCAAAGAATAGTCCAACCACATGGGCTTCACTGGTGACCTCTACTAAATTTTCAAAGAAGAATTAACTCCTTCACAAACTCTTTCAAAAAATCAAAGTGGAAACACTTCTAAACTCATTTTATGAGGTTACTACTACCCTGATACCAAAGGCAGATGAAGACATTGTAAGAAAAGAAAATTACAGCCCAATATTCCTGATGAACATAAGTGCAAAACTTCTCAACAAAATATTAACAAACTGAATTCAGCAGCACATTAAAAGAATCAAGAATCATAAACCATGGTCAAGTAGAATTTATCTTCGAATGCAAGGATGGTTCAACATATACATTGTCAATAAATGTGATACACCAAATTAATAAAATAAAGTTTAAAAAAAACCATGATAACTCAATAGATACAGGAAAAGCATTTAACAAAAAATTAAGCATCCTTTCATGATAAAAAATCAAATATGTTTGGTATAGGTGAAATTAACTTCAACATAAAAAGCCCATATATGACAAGCCTACAACTAACATCATTCTTGGTATAAAAGGAGAACGCTTTCCCTCTAAGTTTAGGAACAAGACATGGATGCCAACTCTAACACTCCTATTCAACATACACAGAAAGTCCTACTCAGAGCATTTAGGCAAAAGCTAACTAAATAAATAATAAATAAAAAATAAAAATAAACAAAAGGCAGCCAAATTGGAAAATAAGGCATAAAATTGTTTTTGTTTGGAGACAAAATGATATTATACATGGAAATACCTAGGATTCCACCTCCAAATACTGTTAGAACTGATAAATGGATCAATAAAGTTGTAGGATACAGAATCAATACACAAAAATCAGTTGCATTTCTATACGTTAACTATGTACTATTGAAAAGAATAAATCCCTTTAACAATAGCATCAAAAAAAATACTTAGGATTAAATTTAAACAAGGAGGTGAAAGATCTGTACACTGAAAACTGTAAAACATTGATGAAGAAATTTAAGAAGGTAAAAATAATGAATAGACATTCCATATTCATAAACTGGAAAAATTAATACTGTCAAAACTTGCATATTATAAAATGATCTACAGATTCAATGCAATCCCTATAAAATTCCAAAGACATTTTCCACAGAAATTGAAAAAACAATTATAAAATTTGCATAAGACCACAAAAGACCCTGAATAGACAACACAAAGATGGAGACATCACACTTCCTGATTCAATCTATATTACAAAGCTCTAGTAATCAAAACAATATGGTATTGCCATAAAAATAGGCATATAGAACAATGGAACAGAATTGAGAGCCAAGAAATAATTCCTTGCAGATACAATCTGCGAGTATGTAATGAAAGGAACCAAAAATACTTAATGGGGAAAAGATAGACTATTAAGTGGTGTTGAGGAAAGTGAATATCTACAAACAGAAGAATGAAATCAGATCCCTACTTACATCACTCACAAAAATTAGCTTGAAATTGATTAAAGAATTGAATATATGACTGTAAAATGCCTAGAAGAAAATGTAGGGAAGAAGTCCCTTGGCATAGATCTTTGCAATGTTTTTTGAATATAACACCTAAATCACAAGCAACAAAATCAAAAATAAAGTGGGACAATATCAAACTAAAAAGCTTTCTGTTCCGCAAAAGAAATAATGCAGCAAACAGAAAAATAACCAACAAAATGGTAGAAAATATTTGAAAATCATATTTATGATAGTTAATATCTTAAATATATAATAAACTCACACAACTCAATAGCAAAAAAAATCCTATTAAAAAATGGGCAATGGAACTAAAATGACATTTTCTAGAGAAGACATGCAAATGGTCAACAGGTACATAAAAAGTTACTCAATATTACTAACCTTCAATGAAATGCAAATCAAAACCACACCTCATAACTGTTAGAATGGCTATCATCAACAAGACAAGAGATGAAAAGTGCTGTTAAGATGTGGAGTAAAGGGAACATTTGTACCCTACTGGTGGTAAACAATATAGAAATTTCTCAAAAAAATAAAAGTAGATCTACCTTATGATCAAGCAATTCCACTTCTGGATATAAACACAAAGGAAATGAAATAGGATATGGAAGAGATACATGAACTCCTATGTTTACTGCAGCATTATTCACAAGAGCCAAGATATGATAACAACAAAAGTGCCCATTAAAGGATAAATGGATAAAGAATATGACATGGTGAAAATGTTAGCTCACACTATGAAGGTAGTCATCTTATAAATACAAGTTTATCAAATCAACATGTTGTACACCTTAAATTTACACAATGTTATATGTCAATTATATCTCAACTAAACTAGCAATATTTTCTCCAAAAATTCACAAAATAAAATAAGTGCAAAATAAATGGGAATAATAAGAAATTCAAATGATGTTTCTTCTAAGTTGGTAGCATGTAAACTTCTGAAATTATAAAGCTTAAACCTAACCTATACCTTTTGGGATACTTTGTACACTTCACTGTAGAAACATGGCACATTTGGGGGCATAAGAACTCACAGTACCAAGCTAAAGTAGCTGAAGCAGATTAATTCAGTTGTTTATACTTTGGGTTATTGCATTTGATGGATGCATTAGTTTACTATGGCTGCTGTAACAAATTACCACAAATTTTGTGCCTTAAAATAACACCCATTTTATTCTTTACAGTCCTGGGGATCAAGAGTCTGAAATCAGGTTTCATTAAGCTGAAATCAAGTTGTCAGCAGGGGCACACTCCCTCCAGAGACTCAAGAAAAGAATCCATTCTTTGTCTCTTCCAGCTTCTGGTGGCTGCTGGAATTCCTTGGCTTGTGGCCACATCACTCCAGTTTCTACCTCTGTGTTCACATTGCCTCCTTCTCTTCTGTCTGTGTATTGTCAAATCTCCCTCTGCCTACTTTTATAACTATACATGTGATTGCATTTAGGACTCACCCAGATAATCCACAATAATCTCCCCACTTCAAGATTCTTAAATCAATCACACCTACAAAGACTTTTTTCCATGTATAGTAACATTCACAGATTTCAAGGATTAGGATCAAGATATCTTTGGAAGTCATTTTTCAGCCTACCACAATGGGTTTAATCATTGTTAACAAAGCAATGTGTTTTGTTGAACTCCTCAAGGAAATTGTTTACTTATTCTCATTTTACAGCTGAGAATACTAAGATCTGGAGAATTCAATATCTAAATTTCAGATATAGCCTGAGGTTTATATTAGATGACATATAGTAAATGTCAAGCTTATTACCAGACTTGATGTTGAATCCCTATCCATGTCTGTTGTCAAATATAAAACGGGTGTTAAGGAATGACCTCTAGGAAGAGCACCAAGAGGGAAACCAAAGAAGTGTGAGAAGTGGTCCCAGCCCTGGTGTCTGACCATCTAGATGAGAGACTGGACTTGCATGAGGACAGTTAGGACAAGATGGCAAAAGCCCAAATCAGAAAGCATAGCTTCTAATCAAAATTGTGCTGTAGATTATAAATTCTGCTTCTATTTTTGTCTGCTACAAAGGATTCAGAGTGAAGGGCTCCGGAGAAAGAAGAGAGTCCTGTGAGCTGCCGTTTTCAGATTAGGACTTAGGGAAGATGGTGTATTGTACAGAGCTTGAAGAAAAGGCTATTTCTATTTCTGACAACATCACAAACTGCATATAGTAAAAATCTTCTGACATAAACCACCATAAGTGTAAAAAAAGAAATTAAAGCAAATCTGCAATATGAGGGTAGAGGTGAGGGAGGAGAGTAATCTGAAAAATCAAGTATAAACTAAACTTTCTGGGGAAATTGGCCAGTTTAGGGATAAAGCTTTTGTTTTTAAAGATTCCACAGGAAGTTTAAACAGTCATCCCTCAAATAAACTCAGAATCCTCAAAGGGCTCTCAGTAAAAGTGATGAACCAGTAAAACATCACCCCAGAAGCAAAGAGAGACCGCAGTAAAATACGTTTTTGTCCTTAGCTCAGGGTACAAAAAAGTCTTTGTACACTACCTCAGGGTCTGGGATACCTTAATATGAGAAATCAGTACCAAGCAATTCACATAAGTGGAAATTTGAATAAACATATAAACACGGAAACTACAAAGTAAAAGCTCAATGAAAAAACCCTTTCATACTTTTTATATTGGAAAAAAATTCAAGTCTAACATTACCAAGTTTTAGAGATGATATGAAGTAGTAAGAAAGCTTAACTCTTTCTGGTATATGTGTACAAATTAATATTACCTCACTGGGAAAAGTTTTTCATTAAAAGTCAAATATGTGGAAACAAAATATATTCATGAATTTGACTTGAGGTTTTAATTTCTGGATCTAGAAGCAGGCTTCAAACTCTGGCACTGGCTGATATTGAAGTTGTTGGTATAGTTGTTTGCTTTAACTAGCCATCCATTATCTGGCTGTCTCCCCTTCACTCTAACAGTCTGTGCCCAAATGTGTCTGGCCTAACTATTTTCCAGTAAGTAGCTTGGAGCATTTTCATTTATAAACCAGCCCACCTTTTTTGCTCTGGTTTCTTTAACCCCAAAATCTACATACTCCCTTAATTAGCAAAATGTATAATATTTTCTGATTAGAAGGCTTGGGAGGAGGGAAGTCAATCAATAATTAATCTTTACAACTTTTCCCTTGGGTTGCTTCCGTGTCTTGGCTATAGGATTAAGAAGTGGTGTATATACAATGGACTATTACTCAGCCATAAAAAAGAATGAGATACTGCCATTTGCAGGAACATGGATGAATCTATAGAATGTTATGCTTGGTGAAATAAGTCAGACATAGAAAGACAAGTACGATATCACTTGTCCGTGGAATCTAAAAAATGATACAAATGAGTGTATATGCAAAACAGAAACAGACCTACAGATATAGAAAACAAACTTATGGTTACCAAAGGGGAGAGGTCGAGGGAGGTCAGAGACAAATTAGGGGTGTGGGATTGTCAGATACAAACTACTATGTATATAATAGATAAACAGGATATACTGTATAGCACAGGGAAATAAAACCATTATCTTATAATAACCTATAATGAAGTATAATTTGCAAAAACACTGAATCACAATTCTGTATACCTGAAACTAACACAATATTGTAAATCAACTGTACTTTGATTAAGAAATCCTTTTCCCCAAGATTATATTTTCTCCTGGAATACAGATATATCATTCATACATTATATGCATAAACATTTTTACAGACATATTTAAAAGAAAAGGGCTTGAAATAAAGATATTTTAAGCTAGTGAACAGAGAAAAATAACCACAAATTAGAAAATCTTCTGAAAATACTGCCTCAGAAACACTGGTCCAGAATCCTCCTTACTTTGAGGTGAAACCCAAGGACCTTCAGAGAGCAGTTTTTTATTCCAGTTTTGTTAGGTATTGCCTCCACCGGTCTCAGTTTCTATGAAATATCCTTGAACCAAACCAAGTACTCAGAGGAAATAAGTGATTGCACAGCAGTTCCCAGTCTCACTGATGCCTGGGCAACTTTACAACTTTGTGTAAAGGCCTGATAAACTAGCTCTGCCACTGGTTGGCTGTGGGACCTTGAACAAATGCCTTACTTCTGTTTCTCTCAGCTGTGAGTTGGAATTAACAATGTTTACATTGTCACCTCAGGATTTCAGCAGGATCAAGGAGAAAGCACATGTAAAATATGAGGCATAGCACCCATGATGTAGAAGAAGCTAAATACAAGGAAGTTTTTACTTCAACATGTGACCAAATTGCACACTGAAGCTAAATTATTCCTTGCAAGATATAGACCATACTTTATATAATGATTATACTGGGTTCCCTGTTTTAAATTCTGAGAATGGGTTTGGAAATTAAAATGGAAAATCTGAATTGGAGTCAGATAAAATGATTTAAAACTTGCACAGTATAATGTAAGAGGAAAATCTAGGAGAAGAAAAAAAGCAACACTTTTTACACCTTGTTTTTTTATTAAAGTATAGTTTATTTACAATATAACTTTTAAGTGTACAATATACTGATTCACAATTTTCAGATTATACTCCATTTATAATTATTATAAAACATTGAGTATATTCTCTGTGCTGTGCAATATATTCTTGTGGTTTATTTATTTTATTATACCAAAGCAAAATTTTAAAACCAAATTCAAGTGCTTGCATATACTATGTAAACACCTTCTGTGGGATTAAAAGGATTTGTAAGAATTTTTTCCTAAGAAGAAAAAAGTTATTTATCAATGTACTGCAATTCCTTTCTTGAATATTTTTATTAAGGTAACATTGGTTTATAACATTAAATAAGTTTCATGTGTACAACACTGTATTTCTACTTCTGTATACACTACAGCATGCTCACCACCAAAACTTTTAGTTTCCACCCATTACCACACAGTCGATTCCCTTTGCCCATGTCACATTCCCCATTGCCCCATCCCCTCTGCTTGGTTTGGTTTGTTCATTTATTTTTCTTTGTTTATTTTGTTCCACACATGAGTGAAATGATATGGTATTTGTCTTTCTCTGTCTGACTTATTTCGCTTAACCTAAAACCCTCAAGCTACAACCATGTTGTTGCAATGGCAAGATTTCATCTTTTTTATAGCTAGTGTATTTATGGTTGGTCTACTGATTTTCTATTTCTTCAAGATTCAGTCTTGAAGTGTTGTATGGTTCTAAGAGCTTGTCCAGTTTTTTCTGAGTTGTTCAAGTTGTTGGTGTATAGCTGTTCATCCTTTGCATTTCTGTGGCATCCATTCTTACTTCTCATTTTTTTCTGATTTTATGTATCAGAGCCTTCTCTCTTTTTTTTTCTTAGTAAGTCTAGCTACAGGTTTGTCAATTTTGTTGATCTTTCCAAAGAACCAGCTCTTAGTTTCTTTCATCTTTTCTACTGTCTTTTTAATATCTATTTCATTTATTTCCTTTATTATTTTCTTCCTCTGCTGACTTTAGACTTCATTTGTTTTCTTTTTATAGTTCTTTTAGGTTTAAAGTTAGATTGCTTATTTACAATTTTTCTTGTTTCTTGAGGAAGGCCTGTATTGCTATAAAATTCCCTCTTTAGTACTACTTTTGCTGTGTCCTATAGTTTGGGGTATGTTGTATTTTCATTTTTATTTATCTTCAAGTATTTTTCAATTTCTCCTTTGATTTCTTCATTGACCCAACATTGTTCAGTAGCATGTTGTTCAGTCTCAACATATTTATGATTTTTTTAACTTTCTTCTTGCTGTTGATTTCTAGTTTCAGACCATTGTGATCAATTTGACATGATTTCAATCTTCTTAAATTTATTTTGTATCCCAACATATGGTATATCCTGAAGAACCGTCCATGAGTACTTCAGAAGAATGTGCATGCTGCTGTGTTTGGATGGAATGTTGTGTACAAATCGATCATGTTCATCTGGTCTAATGTTTCACTTACTGCCATTGTTCCTTGTTGAATTTCTGTCTTGATGATCTATCTGTTGATGTAAATGGAGTGCTAAATTCTCCTACTAATATTGTGTTACTGTCAATTTCTCCCTTTAGGTCTGTTAACAATTGCTTTACAACCTTTGCTGCTCCCACGTTTGTTGCGTATATATTAATAACTGCTATAGCTTCTTGAAGAATCAGTCTCTTTATTATTATATAATGTCCATCTTTGTCTCTTGTTTTCTTTTTTGGCTTGAAGTCTATTTTGTTTGCTATGAGTCTGGCTATTCCTGCTTGCTTTGGGCTGCCATTTACTTGGTATCATCATCTATCCCTTCACTTTGAGCATATGTTTTTCTTTAGAACTGGGGTGTCTCCTGGAGCCAGCATGCACTTGGCTCTGGTTTTTTAATCCAAGTCACTCTGGAATTTAAGGTGATTATCAATAAATGAGGACTTAGTAATGCCTTTTTACCTTTGCTTTCTGATTTCTTTATATCTCCAATGTTTCTTTTTCTTGTGTTTCTGTCTGCCACTTTGGTTTGGTGGTTTTCTATGATGTTTTTCTTGGTTTCCTCTTTTTTATGTTTTGTGTCTCTGCTCTATATTTAGGTTTTCTGGTTACCATTGGTTTGTATTAAAATCTCATGAAATAAATGGTCCTTTTACTATTGATAACAGCTTACCATCATTTGCTTATATGGGTTCCATCATTTTTCCTCTTCTTCTTTTATGCTTTGGTGTCTCAAATTATCCCTTTTTATGTTTGAGTTTGAAGCTACCAAGTTGAAGTAGCTCTTTTTTAAGAGCTCTTTTAATTAATTGATTTAAAAATTAATTAAGAGCAATTAAGAGGATTAATTTAATGCTCTTTTTTCTCTAAACCTTTACGCTATATTTGTTTAATAATTAATTCTCATATAAAGTTGCAATTTTCTGATTCTATTTATTACCTAACTTAAAGTTTTGTGTTCCTTTTCATTTCAAATAGATCTCCTTTCAACATTTCTTGTAAAGCAGGTCTTAGTGTCAATAAACTACTTCAGCTTTGGTTTGTCTAAGACCTTCATTTCTTAATCATATTGGAATGATAACTTTTCTGCATATAGTATTCTTGGCTGACAGTTTTTATCTTTCAATATTTTGAGAATGGCTTTTGACTCTCTCCTGGCCTGTAGAATTTCTACTGAGAAATCTGCTGATAGCCTGATGTGAGTTCCTTTCTAGTTTACTGTAATTTTTTCCTGACTTTCTTTAAAAATCTTTCTTTGTCATTGACTTTTGATAGTTTTAACACGATGTGTCTTGAAGAAGATCTTTATGCATTCAAATAATTAGGTGTTCTCTTAGCTTCATGGACTTGTATATCCAGTTCTTTCCCCTGGTTTGGGATGTTCTCAGCTATTATTTCTTCAAGTAAATTCTCTGCTCTCTCTCCCTCTCTTCTCATTCTGGGACATCCACTACCTTATGTTGCCCTTCCTAATGGAGTTAAATAATTCTTGTAGAATTTCTTTACTTAAAAAAAAAATCTTAGTTTTCTCTCCTGAATAATTTCTACCTGAATAATTTCTATATTTCTACCTTCCAGCTCACTAATTCTCTCTTTCATATAGTCTGTTCTCTTCTCTTTTCAATGCTTTCTAATGTTTTCTTTGCCTCATTTGTTGAGTTCTTCAGCTTCAGAATTTCTATTTGGTTCTTTTATGGAGTTTCTATCTCTTTGGTTAAGGATTCCTTCTGTTCATTAATTTTATTCCTGAGCTCATTGAACTGCCTTCTGGGCTTTCTTGTATCTCATTGAGTTTCTTTATGGCAGTTATTTAGAATTCTCTATCAGTTAGATTGCAATATTCCATGACTAAGTATGGTTTCTGGTGAATTGTCATTTTCTTTTTGTGGTAGAGTGTTACTGTGGTCCTTCATGGTGCTTGCATGAGTTAGTTGTTCCTCTGCTGGAGCATTTGAAGTAGTGAACAGATTTCTTCTTTAAATAAAGCTTTTTAAAAACTTTTTGATTCTAACAATTCAAAATGTTGGAAGTTGGAAGCTTTTCTCTTTTCCAATAGGTGGCAGTATAGCACAAGTTATCGGGTTCTCTTACCTGAGCTGCATTTTGTTCTATTTGACTTGACATTTTCCACTCTCCATCCCTCCAGTCAGAGGTTTACCCCAGTGCCCTGGTTATCACTGCTTGTGCCTCCAGGGTCATTGGTGTCTTGCTGCTACTGGTGTCACTGGCATTAACATCTAGGTAACCACGATGGTGGGGTTTTCTGAGTCACACAGAGGCTCTGCCACCATGGGGAGAGGATTAGGGTGAGAGGGAACCTGGGGTCATGGCCACCACTTCTGCCATGTCTGGTTTTAGTGTTGTCCACCACTGTGGTTGGTGGGGTGGGAAATGAGGGACTAGAATTATGAACACCCCCACAGCTGGAGGGATGGGGTCATAGGTTGCATTGCCACTTCTGCCCAGTTATCTGTGGCCATAGGCACCACTGCACCTGGGATGCCACAGTCATGTGTGCTGCCTCCCCCACTGCTACTGGGTTCTCTGGGTCTGGGGGCTCAGCTGCCATAGCAAAGGGAATGAGATTGCAGATACCACCTCCACTGTTCTCCCAGTTCCACTTCCCCTACATGATCCAGTTCACCTAACTGTATATGTACAGATATGTGGAATTCTACAGCATCCTGGTGTGTTGGGCAGAGGCACCTTTGCTGAGCTGTGAATATTTTACTGGTTGTAGATTGAAGGAGAGAGACAAAAGGAACATCTCACTTTACCAGGGTGCTGACATCACTCTATTACCATTCTTTACTAACATATATTCCTCATGTTCTGGAGTGGTAAGTTGGCCTTGCATTGAACAATGAATTCGCTGAGCCCAATGTGTTCTACAACATAGGTTGTGACAGAGATCAAACTTTTTTCTAATTATTTTGGGTCTCTAAGAAAACTTTTTACTCTCTCTTGGCTGAAAAAAAGATGAGTCAACAAGATGGTGGAATAGGAAGCGCTGGATACTCCTTATCCCATGGATACAATTAAACAACAATGTAAGGACAAATTCCCCTTGTGAGAATTCCAGAAATTAGGTGAGAGGCTCCTATGTCCTCCAAAATCATGAAACCAACCACATTGAAGCTGGTGGGAAACTATGAGACACTCTAACCAAGATCCCTACCTCCAGCACAATGCCATGTGATCAGAGGGAAAGCCCAGCTCCCAGCTTCTTTCTGGGGAGGAAAATAGTCATACCACATGTCTAATGTTTTACCTTTCCCAGGGGCTACCCAAGGAACTAGCTTTGTCTTACCCATCTTGGAGCAATAACAGGATCCAGCATATTCCAGATGCCCGGGAGCCAGTGAGAACAAAGACAGCATCTTGAAATAGCACTCAAGCAGTCACCACGGCCCCTCCCTCAAGCCCAGCAAGTGATTGGGCAAAACCCTAATCCCAGATTCTCCCTGGAGAGCGAAAGACTTAAACAATGCTTCTAATGTTCAGATTTTTCTGTGGACAGCTGAAGGGACTGGCTTCTGTCTCAGGCTGCTGATGGGCCTGAAATACTCTACATGTTCAAGTACAGTAAGAAGAAATAGGTCAGTTTGGACTAGTAGAAAGTTTTGAGATGCCCCCATATTCTTTGTCTAGGTTTAAAGAGGAGACATTTCTTCTGTAAGAGGACAGCCCATGAAAACTAGGAGAGGTAGCTTTTTTTACAATGCACAGATACCTCCACTCACCCCACACTACAGCATGGTGTGAGATCTGGGCCAACCAGACCCTGGGAAAAGACTCAGTTTAGGTACACAGAGAGAGACTGGGGGGCCTAGGGTGTGATCTAGTGGAATGGTGGTAGCCATTGTCAGCGCACACTTGAGGTGGCACTGCAGGAGCATGCAGAATCTTACCACTGACTCTCACAAACAGAACTTGGCTGAGGACTTGACCTACCTGTGTAGAGGCAGCCTTGGGGGCCTAGGGTGTAAGCTGGGTGGCTGCAGCCATTGTCAGTGCATGCAGGAGCACACAGTGGCTCATCTCCAAGCAAGAACACAGCATCTCTGCTGACTCTATGCCACAAATTAGTGATGGATCTGAGGCAGACAGGCCCTGGGTGATGACTGTCACAAATGCAGCCCAGATCTCTGATGGCAGTGCAGCCACCTCAATTCCTACAGCCATAATACCGCAGTCCCCAGTCCCAGCCTATGCCACATCACAGCCTTGCACTGAACAACAGAGGAGAGGAAAGGATGCAACTTGGCTGCTTCTGAGGGGAGCCAAGAACAGGTACACAGATGGCAAGTAGATCCTGTGTGGCCACATGGGTTTTGCTTGCTTCAGAACTCCTTTGGGGCAGGGCATGCACACAAAGGCAACAGAGCCTGATTGAGCTTGACACACAGCATCTACTCCAAAAACTGGGAGCAGACCTCTCCCTGAAAGGGCAGGAAAAGCCACAGAGCAGAGAGGAAGTCCTGCCTCACCCTTTCAACAAGTTTTAGACCCTCCAACACCTATCACATCTCCAATCAAGGGGTAGCATCCAGCACACCCTAAGAAAAGACATTGCTGGTGTCCATATCAAAACCAACCCTTGCACCAAAAACATTGGAAACACATGATCTACACAGGGATACTCTCAAATAAAAACACCCCTTCAGGATCACAGTAGATAACTTTCACCTAAATTTGTAGACACAGAGAAAGTTAAGTAAAATGAAATAGCAGACAAAATACTCCCATTTAGAAGATCAAGAAATGTCCCCTGAAAGAACAAATAATGAAACAGCTCATCCATCTACCAGAACCTGAGTTCAAAAAGGTGGTAAAAAAAATGCTAACTGATTTAAGAAAAATTACCAACAGGAACACATCACTGTAACAAGAAACTAGAAACTATAAAGATGAACCAATTAAAAATAGATAATTCAATTGCCAAGATAAAAAGGAATCTAGGAGCAGAAAATATCCTACTAAATGACTTAGAAGAAAAAACTAAGTAATCTGGAAGATAGAAGAAAGGAAATCACCTAATCAGAACGGCAGACAAAAAGACAAATAATAAAAGCAACATATGAGATCTATGGGATATTATAAAATGTGAGAATCTACACATAATAGGGGTTCCAGAAGGAAAAGAGAAGTAGATTAAAAATGTATTTGAAGAAATTATGGCTAAAAACTTCCCAAACCTAAAGAAGGAAACAAATATCCAGGTACAGGAAGCACAGAGTGTCCCAAACAAGATGAACCCAAACAGATCTTCACCAAGGCATATCATAATTAAAATAGCAACAAGTGAAAGATAAAGAGAGGATTCTAAAGGCAGCAAGAGAAAAAAAATTGGTAAACTTTAGCCAGGCTCACCAAGAATAAAAGAGAGAGGCCCCAAATAAACAAACAGGAAATGAAAGAGTAGAAATAACAATCGATACAATAGAGACATAAAAAAATCCTATGAGAGTATTATGAACAGTTATATGCCAAGAAATTGGACAACCTAGAAGAAATGGACAAATTTCTAGAAATGCACATACTATCAAGACTAAGATAAGAAGAAACAGATAATATGAACAGACTGACCACTAGAAGTGAAACAGAATCTGAAAGAAAAAAAAAAACTTTATGCAAACAAAAGCCCAAGTCTGGACAGTGTCACTGCAGAATTCTACACACATACAAAGAAAAACTTATACCTATCCTTCCCAAACTGTTCCAAAAAACTGAAGAGAAGGGAACACCTCCAAATTTATTCCAAGTGGCCATCATCACCCTGATATCAAAACCAGACAAAGACACTACAAAAAAAAAAAAGAATATTACAGGCCAATATCTTTGATGAATATGGATACAAAAAGTTGTCAACAAAATATTAGCAAACCAAATCCAACAATGCATAAAAAGTTTCATACACCATGATCAAGGTGGATTCATTCAAGGGTCACAAGGATGGTTCAACATACACAAATCAATCAATGTGATATGCCACATTAACAAAAGGAAAGAAAAAACAACTACATGATCATCTCAATAAATGCAGAAAAAGCACTTGACAATATTTAACATCCATTCATGATATAAACACTCATTGACATGAGTATAAAGGGAACATATCTCAACATAATAAATGCCATTATGACAAGCCCATAGCCAACTCAACTGTGGAAATCTGAAAGCCTTCCCACTAAATTCATGACAAGGATACTGACTCTTACCATTTCTATTCAAAATAGAATACAAGTCCTAGCTACAGCAATTAGACAAGTAAAAGAAATAAAATGTTTTCAAAATGAAAGGAAAGAGGTAAAACTGTCACTATTTGCAGATGTGATACCCTATATAAAGAACTCTAAAGTCTCCACACAAAAATTATTAGAACTAATAAATGAATTCAGCAAGGTAGCAGGATACAAGACTAATACACAGAAATCTGTTGCATTTCTTTACACTAATAATGAAATGTCAGAAACAGAAAGTAAAAAAAAAAAACTTGTTTAGAATCATGCCAAAATAAATAAACAAACAAAATACTTAGGAATAAATTTAACAAAGGAGGTGAAAGACCAATACACTAAAAACTAAAAACAAACAAGCAAATAACAAAACAAAACAAACAAACAAAAAACTGAGAAAGGAAATTGAAGATGATTCAAAGAAATGGAAAAACATCCCATCCTCTTAGATTGGAAGAATTAATTTGCTAAAATGATCATACTACTCAAACCAATCTACAGGTTTAATGCAATTCCTAACAAAATACCCATGAGGTTTTTCACAGAACTAAAACCAATAATCCTAGAATTTGTATGCAACCATAACAAAAAAAAAAAAACAGAATTGCCAAAGAAATCCTGAGAAAAAAAAGAACAAACCTGGAGGTATAACCCTTCCAGACTTCAGACTATACTACAAAGCTACAGTAATCAAAACAGTGCTGTACTGTATCATCGCAGAAACTGACATATAGATCAATGAAACAGAACAGATAGCCCAGAAATAAATTCACACACACACACACACACACCTACTAATCTTCAATTAGTCTGGGAGGCAAGAATGTACAATGTAGAAAAGACAGTTTCCTCAGCAAGTGGTGATGGGAAAGCTGGAGCATCACATATAAATCCATGAAGTTAGACACTCTTTCACACTATACACAAATGGCTTAAAGACTTAAATTTAAGACTTGACACCATAAAACTCCTAGAAAAGAACATAGGGAAAACCTTCTCTGACATAAATTGTAGTGATATTTTCTTAGATCAGTCTCCCAAGGCAAAAGAAATAAAATCAAAAATAAACAAATGGCACTAAATTAAACTTAAAACCTTTTGAATAGCAAAGAAACCATAACAAAATGAAAAGACAACCTATGGAATGGGAGAAATTATTTGCAAACAATGAGACTAACAAGAGTTTGATTTTTAAAATATACAAACTCATAGAACTCAATATCAAAAAGCAAAAAATAAAAAAAATTTAAAAAAAAAAAATGAAAAAAGTAGACAGAAGACCTAAATAGACAGTTTTCCAAAGAAGACATATAGATACCCAACAGGCACAAGAGAAAAATCCTCAACATCACTAATCATTAGAGAAATGCAAATCAAAACCACAATGAGGTATCTCCTCACACTGCTCAGAATGCCATCATCAAAAAGTCTACAAATAATGAATGCTGGAGAGGGTGTGGAGAAAAGGAAACCCTCATGGACTGTTGGTGGAGAGAATGTAAATTGGTGCAGCCACTATGGAAAACAGTTTGGAAGTTCCTATAAACCCTAAAAATAAAGTTACCATATGATCCAGCAATCCTTCTTGTGGGTTTATATCCAGGGGGAAACAAACCCTCTAATTTAAAAAGATACATGCTCCCTAATGTTCACAGCAGCACTATTTATAGTAGCCAGGTGCCCATCAGCAGACGCTTGACTTAAGAAGATTATATTATATTATATATATTATATTATATATATAAAATGGATTATTACTCAGCCATGAAAAGACTGAAATACTGACATTTGCAGCAACATGGATGGACCTAGAAAATTATGTTAAGTAAAGTAAGTCAGACAGAGAAAGACCAATCTTATATGATTTCTCTTATATATGGAATCTAAAAAATAATACAAATGAATCTATATACAAAACAGAAACAGACTCATGTACATAGAAAACAAATTTATGGTTGGCAAAGGGGAGAAAGAGATGGGATGGACAAATTAGGAGTTTGGGATTAACAGATACAAAGTACTGTACGTAAAATACCTAAGCAACAGGGATTTACTGTGTTGCACAGAGAATTACTTTTAATATCTTGTAATAACCGACTACAGAATATAATCAGCAAAAAATAAATGAATCACCATGCTATATACCTGAAACTAATGCAATTTGTAAATCAACTATACTTCAACTTAAAAAAGAACGTGTGTTATTTTGCTTTTCTATGGAATGTTCTGTATGTGTCTGTTAAGTTGATTAGTTGAACATGCTGTTTAAGGCTAATGTTTTTTGATGTTCACTCTAGGTGATCTATCCATTCATGAAAGTGGTGTATTGAAGTCCCCTACTATGCTTGCTTTGCTGTTTATTTCTATTAACATTTTCCATATATATTTAAGGACTCTTTGGGGATAGCATAAATATTTAGAAATGTCATATCCTTTTGTAGGATTGATCCATATACCATTATGTAATCATCTTCATTGGCTTCTATCATAGTCTTTGTCAAAGTCAATTTTGTATAAGTAAAAATACCTCAACTTTCTTTTGACTTCTATTTACATGGAATATCATTTTCTATCTCTTCACTTTCAGACTCTGAAGACAGTCTCTTGTAGGAGAACATAAATGGTCTTATTTTTTCTTATCTCTTCAGCTACTCTATGTCATTCGATCAGAGAATTAAGTCCACTTACATTTAAAGTAATTATGATAGTATGTATATGTTGCCATTTTGATAATTGTTTTCTGCTGTTTTGTAATTCCTTTGCTCCTTTTCTATCCCTGTACTCTCTATTTGTGATTTGATCATTTTCTATAGTGGTATGCTTATATTCCTTTCTTTTTTGTGTATTTTCCATAGATCTTTGCTTTGTGATTACCTTTAAACTCACAGAAAACAACTTATTTTTCTAACAGTCTATTTTACTTCACTAACCACTTAAGTTCTAACGCATTCTAAATCTACATATTTTTACCATCCATCATCTTTTGTTTTTGATATAACCATTTACACATTTTTATCTTGTCTATCCATTAACAAATTGTAATTATAGTTGTGTTTACTACCTTTTTTTTACTATCTTTTAACCTCATAGCTTTAAAACTGATTAACTCACTAACTTTATATTAGACTATTTTGAATTTCATTGTATATTTATCTTACCAGTGATCTTTTTTATACTTTTAATGTTTTCTTGTTACTAATTAGCACCATTTCTTTTCAGGTTAAAGAAGTTCCTTTAACATTTATCATAAGACTGATCCAGTGGTGACGAACTCCTTTAGCTTTTACTTGTCCGGAAACTTCATCTCCAATAAGTTTGCCAGCCTGAGAATTCTTGTTTAGTTTGTTTTTTCTTTGTTTGTTTTTCATTTTTTGTTTTTTTCAGCACTTTTAATATATAATACCACTCCCTTCTGCCTGCAAAGTTTCTTCTGAAATATTTGCTGCTAGCCTTATGGGGTTTCCCTTGTAAGCAACACATTGCTTTTCCCTTGCGGCTTTTAAGATTCACTCCTTGTCTTTAACTTTTAACACCTTAACTGTAATGTGTATTGGTGTGGGTATCTTTGCATTCAAATTATATGGAACTTTCTGGGCTTCCTAAATCTGGATGTCCTGGAAAAGCTTAGGGAAGTTCTCACTCACTATCTCCTCAAATTTTCTGCCCTTTTCTCTTTCTCTTCTCTTTAAGGGACACCTATAATGCAAATATTGACCCACTTGTTTTCCCATAAGTCCTTTAACTTCTCTTCACTCTTTTTTATCCTTTCTTCCTTTTGCTGTTCTGATTGCATGAGTTCCACTGTTCTCTCTTAAGTTCACTGACACTTTCTTCTGTTTCATGTTGTCTTCTGTGGAACATGTTTATGGGAATTTTCAGTTCAGGTATTATATTCTTCACCTCTGTGATTTCTGTTTGGTACTTTCTTATATCTTCTATTTCTTTGTTAATATTCTTGCTCTGTTCATGCATTATTCTTTCGACCTTGGTAAGCATCTTTGTGACCATTATTTTGAACTTTTTTCAGGTAAATCATTTATCTGTTTCAGTAAGGTTTTTTCCTGAGGTTTGGGTTTTGTTCTTTTTTATTTGGAACATATTCTTCTTTTCTTTTTTCTTTTTCCTTTTTTTTTTCCTTTTTCTTGATTATCTGTGTTGATTTCTTTGCATTAAATAAAACAGCCACCTCTCCCAGTCTCGAAGGAGTGGTCTCCTGTAGGAGATAAAACTTATCATTCAACCCTGTTCTTATTCTTTGTTGTCTGTCAAATCTCTGAGTATCCAAGCAGACTACTTTGTTCTTAGTGGCTTCCAGTAGTTGAGGGTGTGCCAAGACACGTCAGTCAGCTCCTAGATTCAGGCTGATTGTAATCCAAACCTTTAGGCAGCAGCTTTTAAAGTAGGCAAATATTCCTATTTCAGGGGAAAACTGAGAGAAAGGCATTTCTGTTTGTTCCCTCTGCACTGATCCCTGGGGTGATAACCAGTTAAAAATTGTTTGTGTGATCCCATTCCATTTAACTCATGAACACAAGCCCCACTGGCCACCATGGTGAGGCAATTAAGAAACATCCCCTGAGTCGGCAGCTACAAAAATTGGGTCTCCAAACTGTGCACAGGCTCCTTTCTGGGAGTTACTGGTAACCTAGAGTGAGGCAGAGGGAGAGCACAATGATGGCACCCACCAACCTCCATGGTCTTCAGAGAGTATTTCAGTACGCCTCTAGATGCATGTTAAGTTAGAAGCCTGACCCTCAGGCTGAAACTTTAGATAAGAAAATGGTTCTCTTTCACCGAAAGAGGTGTGTATCAGTCAGTTGTCTCTGCACCATGCCCTGGGTGTTAGTCATTTAAGAACTATTTTTCCATTCATTACAAGTCTTATGGGACTTGCAAATATAAGGCCCACTGGCCACCAGAGCAAGGGAATCCAGGGATGTCTCCTGGGCAGTAGCCACAAAACTGGGCGCCAGACATGTACAAGCTCCTTTCCAGGAGATACTGGAGATATGGCGCAAGGCAGAGGGAAAGCACAAAGAAGGTTCTCACCAGCCTCCTTGCTTTGGAAGGTATTTCAGTAGGGCTCCTAGAGGTGTATTACATTAATGCCTGCCCTTCAGGCTAAAGCTTTACAATACGTCAATAGGTTTCTTTTGCAGAAATCCTGAATATTACAGTAAACTGCCTCTGCATAGGGCCCTAGGGTGTAACTACTGAAAGGCCAACTTAACTACACTGAGCCCTTTAAGAACTGCTTCTCAGCTCACTATAGCCTGTCCTTGGGTCTCATGGACATAGGCCCTGTTGGTTTTCAAAGCCAGATGTTTTGGGGACTCATCTTTCAGGTGCAGGTCTTAAAGTCTTAAACATTAGGTTGCCAGATGTGGGGTTCAAACCATTTATTCTTCAAGGAGAAGCCCAGAGTTTTGAGTTCCCTCCCAATTATGGGGCTTTGCATTAGGAGTGGAGCTTATGGAAAGATTATGTCTCCGCTTCTATTTTTTTGAATGTTAGTGTTTTTCTCACTCACCAGATGTGGAGTCAGTCAGCTAGTTGTTTTTTCTTTTCTTTTTTTTAATTTATTTCAAAAGAGATTGTTGTGTATGTTGTTGTATATTCAGTGTGTCTTGGAGGAGGTGAGTTCAGGAGCATCCAACGTTGCCATGTTGAACCAGAACTCCATAATTTTTTAATAATGTTCTTTCACAGGAAGGTGGTAGATAGGAACTAGTAAGAAGTTCTTATAAATTTTCAAACAAGGCATAAAATGCCCTAATAAATAGACTTACATGACTTTAGTTATTTTATGTTATGGTATAATTATACAGAGTCACAGAAATAAAGAAAAAACACTCCCTCAAACAAAGATATTTTATTCCAAAGACATTATTAAGAAATTGGCTATAAAAATAAAAGAATTGAAAATCATAAAAAGTAATTGGTTATAAATATACATACAAAGGTGCTTTTGCCCTATGTGTAATAATGAAAAGTTGGAAAGAATTTAAACATCCTATGGTAAAGAATGAATAAATAAATTATGTTTTATTGGTATAATGTAAATAATTTTAGTGATTAAGAATGATTATACCTAGAAATAAACCTAACCAAGGAGGTAAAAGACATGCACAGAGAACTATAAAACACTGATAAAGAAAATCAAAGGTGAGTCAAGGAAATGGAAAGCTATCCCATGCTCTCAGACTGGAAGAATTAATATAGTTGAAATGGCCATATTACCCAAAGCAATCAATAGATTTAATGCAATCCCTATCAAATTACCCATGACATTGTTCACAGAACTAGAATAAATAATTCTAAAGCTTATATGGAAGCACAAAAGATCCAGAATTGATGAAGCAATCCTGAGGAAAAAGAACAAAGCTGGAGGCATAACTCTCCCAGACTTCAGGCAATACCACAAAGCTACAGTAATCGAAACAGCATGGTATTGGCGCAAAACCAGACATACAGATCAATGACACTGACTAGAGAGCCCAGAAATAAACTCACACACCTACAGTCAATTAATCATCAACAAAGGAGGCAAGAATATGCAATAGAGAAAGGACAATTTCTTCAGCAAGTGGTGTTGGGAAAGCAAGACATGTAAATCAATGAAGTTAGAACACTCCCTCACACCATATGTAAAAGTAAACTCAAAATGGCTTAGACTTAAAGATAAAACATGGCACTAGTAACCTCCCAGGAAAGAATATAAGAAAAACATTCTCTGACATGAATCATAGCAATATTTTCTTAGATCAGTCTCCCAAGGCAAAAGAAATAAGATCAAAAATAAATAAATAGCACCTAATCAAACATATAAGATTTTTGCACAGCAAAGGAAACCATAAACAAAACAAAAAGGTAACATACAGACTGGGAGAAAATATTTGGAAATGATGAGGCCAACAAAGGCTTAATTTCCAAAATATACAACCAGCTCATACAACTCAATATTAAAAAAAAAAAAAAAACCCAATCAAAAAATAGAAGACCTTAATAGACATTTTTTCCAAAAAAGACACACAGGTGGCTAATAAGCACATGAAAAGATGCTCAATATCACTAATTATTAGAGAAATGAAAATCAAAACCACAATGTACTATCACCTCACACCTGAAAAATGGCTATGATAATTGTTGAAATTGGGTAATAATTTTTTCTCAACTTTTGTATATGCCTGGAATTTTCCATAATAAAAAAGGGGAGGTTGTAAAAGAATTGTATAGAAATCTTTATGCAGAAAAATATTCACCATATACTGTCATGATGAATGTAACTTACAAACATAATATACAGCTTACTCTCTTTTGCTATAAAAAATAATACTGTGCATGTATAATAGGATATGATTATATTCTGACTACTGGAAAAGGCAGCCGAGATTTTCAGATAAGATTCAAATCTCCCAGCCTTCTCAGTTTAGGGATCATCCCTCTCTTCTACCCTGACATGCTCAGAAATCTTAGCCAGCAGAACTGCTCCTTTGCCCCAGTAGTATTTGTAACAGGAGAGCTGAACAGGAGAATGTGTTCCGTTCCTGGGAACCCTGTTTATGAAGCAAGGCTCTCCCCCTCTCCTAGATCACCTATGGGAAAGTGTGGCCTTCCTTCCTGAGGAAATCCCCAAGAAAATCACTCCTAACAAATGAGGGTGCAAACACTGTTTTTTCACATGCTAAGTACTGGACAAGTGAAGCATCTTAGCTAAAAGTGTCTGAATCCCTGTGCAAGCAGAGTGCTTGATGTCATTGGGGTTTAAAGAAATCGGAAGATTAGAGGTAGCATAGCAGAAAGAGGGCATGCCAGCAAGCACCTTCATGTCCACCTTTCGGTGCAGCAAAAATGTGTGTTTCCCATCAAGAGGATGTTGCGGAAGGAGTTAGGCCTGAGCCTTGTTGCCAGGTATGTACTCAAGAAGGCCATCAGCTAAAGGAATCCAGCAACAAGGAAGTCTGTGTTGGGAGGGAGGTTGTACCTAAGGTTGTACCGGACCTCCTATACCAAGGATTGAGCAGGGTAGACTCTGGGAAGCCAACAAATGTGTCCCAAAAAAAGTTCCTTTCACCCAGAGGGCACCAACAGATGTTCACTGTTAGATGAACAGTAAACAAGTGAACAGCAGCAAGTGACGTTGGAAGAGATTTAGGGAAGAACAGGTATGGAGTTCCGTATCAAGAATTTCACTTTAGATATAAATTTAAGATTCCATTTGCACCTGAAGCCTTGACATTAGTGGAAAGATTTCAATTGAAGATGTACACGTGGGCATGGCAGGCACTATATTAGACACCTGTAGGGCAACTCTTTAAAACCTTGGCTTCTTTTCTCATTATAGCCATGTGGCAGAAATCAGTTCTTTGTTGGTTCTGGTCAGCTTTGGGTGGGTGCAATTTGAATGCACTTCAGCTCTCCTTCACTTCTTAGCGAGTAATGACCAGGAAGCAAATTTCAAGCAGTAAGGATGGATGATAACAGAAAAAAATGGGGTGGAAGAATGAAGGCTCCATAGACGTGGCCAGCTTGGAAACTACTAGTTTCCCCTGTTTTGCCATCCATGTGCCTAACTCTTGCAACCTGGGTTAACCTCCCCAGTTAATACTTGCTCCAGGCTCTGATTTCTGGAGAAACCTAGGTAGTATTTGAGTGGCTTGTAGTGTCGTGGTAATAATGAATGCAATCCCCCAGGGGAAAATGTGTACATTGAGAAGAGAAAGTGCCCCAAGACTAAGGCACCACAAGCTTTCTTTAAAAGAAAGTCCATCTGCTAAAGGAATCCAGCAACAAGAAAGTGTGTGTTGAAACTTTTGAAAGAGAGAAAGCAATTCTGGGTAAGGAAACAGAGAAGAAATAGCCAGCAAGTTAGGAGGGAAATCAGGAGATGATAGGCTTACGGAAGACAAACAAAAAAGGTGTGTTTCAAGAAGGAAATGATAGAAAATGCTAAAAGCTGCAGAGGTATAAAGAACTATAAATAAAATAAGAGCTAATTTTTATCAATGAGCCAGCTTTTGGTTTTGTTATTTTCTCTATTGTTTTTCTGTTTTCCATTTCATTGATTCCTGCCCTGATTTTTATTACGCTTTTTCTTCTGCTTTCTGTAGGTTTGTATTGCTCTTCTTTTTCTGGTTCCCTAAGTTTAAAACTTAAATTATTAATTTTAGATCTTTATTTTTTCTACATATAATGTTATAAATTTCTAAACACTATGCATTCCACAAATTTTGATAGATTGTGTTTTCCATCTCATTTCCACTTTTCTTAAGATTTCTTGTTAACTCACATGTTATTAAAAGTGTTATTTATGATACAAATAAACTTATTTACAAGACAGAAACAGACTCACAGACTTAGAGAATGAACTTACAGTTATGCGGTGGGAGGGAAGTGTGGGGGGAGGGGTAGATTGGGAGATGGGGATTGATATACACACACTGCTATATTTAAAATAGATAACCAACAAGGACCTACTGTACAGCACAGGAAACACTGCTTAATATTCTGTAATAACCTAAATGAGAAAAGAACTTGAAAAAGAATAGATACATGTAGAATACCTACATGTATTCAGTATAACTGAATCACTTGGCTGTACACCTGAAACTAACACAACATTGTTAATCAACTATATTCCAATATGAAATAAATTTAAAAAAAAATAAAAGTATGTCATTTAATCTCCAAAAATTCGGGGATTTTCCTGCTATCTTTCTGTTTTTAATTTCTAGTTTAATGCATTATGATCTGAGAACATATATTGATTCCCCTTTCTTCTTGATGAAGGAAGAGCATTTTACAGCCCAGAATGTGGTCTTAATGGATGCTCTATGTGTGCTTCAGAACAAGGCACACTGTACTCTTACAGGATACAGTCCATTAGTGGCAATTGGACCCAGTTGATTGTGGGGCTCAGCTCAACTGATGTTCTGTCCACTGGATCTGTCAATTACTGATGAAAAGGAGTTGATGTCTCCAACTATAAGTAGATTCTCTATTTCCTCCTGCAGTTCTATTAGTTTTTGCTTCATATATTTTGATGATTTGTTTTTAGGTACATACACAACTTTTCTTAAAGAATTGACCCCAGGATCATTATGTTCTTTGTATTTCTGATCATTTTCCTTGTTCTGAGTAGGCTTTGTCTAATACTAATATTGCCACTTCAGCTTTCTCTTGATTTATGTTAGCATGGTATTTCTTCATCTATTTACTTTTTTCTTTTTCTTTTTCTCTTTTTTGTCTTAGCTATTCTAGGGCCTATTAATTTACACATAAATTTTAGAATAACCTTGTCTGTATCTACAAAAAATAAAACAAGAACAACAACATAAAAACACTTCCTGAAATAGTGATAGGAATTGCATTATACCTATATATGAATTTGGGAAGAATTGACACTATGTTGAATCTTCTAATCCACAAACACAGTATGTCTCTGCATTTATTTAGGTTTTGATTCTTTTTTTATTAGTATCCTATAATTTTCAGCGTATAGATCCTCTCCATGTTTTATTATCTGTATAACTATTTCCTTTTCTTTCAAAATGATTGTAAGTGGTTTTGTGTTTTTAATTTTGGTTTCTGCATGTTCCTGGTTAGTATCTAGCTGTATCCTGTGACCTATTTAACTCACTTATCTGTAGTAGGAATTTTGTTTGTTTGTAGGTGCCTTCCAATTTTCTACTTAGATAATCACATCATCTGCAAATAGGGGCAATTTTATTTCTTCCTTCCCAAACTGTATGCTTTTATTTACTTATTTCATTATTGTAGTGGTTAGAATTCTAGCATGACGCTGACTATGGGTGACAAGACAGGACATTCTCATCTAATTCCTGATATTAGAGGGAAAGCATTCAGTCTTTCACCTTTTAAGAATGATACTAGTTTTAATTCTTCATAGATGCTCTTTATCGTGTTGGTTTATTTTTAAAGCCTGGCTAACTAGAGCCTCCAGAAAAAAATGCCAGAATTTGCAAGAATCCCAATAATTTCTGGAATTATTTTTTATTTATTTAAACTCCTAAACGGAGCATTTTCTAATACAGTTCTTGCCAACACTGATCCATATGCAGCCTTGACTGAATTTGAGTTACACATATAATCTGCCTGTTGATATTTCCATGATCTGAAGTATTTTCAACATTTACATGACTACTATCTCCATAGTCTCTAGTTCTCAAAAAATAAAAGGCAGGAAATCTTGCTATGCCTTGAATGTGGCATGTATTCTTATGCACCTATGCTTTCTGCTTTTTCAAAGCATCTTTTACTTCTCTCATTTGTGTTCCTCCACATACTTCCCACCACTAGAGCAAGGCCATTTAAACTGCTGCTGTTGGTCTCAAACCTGTCTCTAACCAGACAGGGTTTTCCTTGAAAGGAGGTCCCCAGTGATTCACACCTTCAGAACCTAGCACACAGCAGACTGAAGTTCTGTAGGCTCTCCAAAAATACGCACTTAATAAGGACTGTTCTCTTTGGTCCAAAGCGGATGTTTGACAGACTCTTTATCTCTTCGGTGCTTGTAAATGTTCCAAAAAGTTTGAGGTGTATTTTAATGCACTTAATCTGGATTGAACTTGAATTTTATACATCTCAGTGGGAAACCACGGAATTCTATTGGTGTGCATGAGCTTCAGCATGCGAGCTGGCTAAAACTGCAGATCTAATTTTAGCTCACCAGGTTTAAGTGACTCCCAGATACCTACATTTGTAACAAGAACCTAGGTGATAATAATGCAGGTGGTTCTGGCCCACACTTTGAGTAACATAAGCTAAGAATTCAGGAGATTCTGCTTTATATAAAATAAATCATTTTAATCACAGTGCTTTGCCAACAATAAACACATTAAAGCCACAACTTTTCTTTTTTTTTTTTTTTTAACCAGACATAACTGATGCATACACCCCATGAACCAGCACTGGATGTGAGGTATCTGAAAATAATGGGTTTTGCCCTCATATATTTCTACTATGGAGATAGCATCAATGCCATCGTCTAGAGCCATGAAAAGTATCTCTGCCAGGTATTACTAATGCTTAGGCAAAAGAGCTTTTTACCTTTGGGAGAGAGGAGACAGACAGTGCTAGTTTGTGTAGTTGATATGTGTTGCTGCTTTCCATCCCTTTACTTTTAATCTATATGTATCTTCATATTTAATGTGGTTTCCTTTCTTGTAGATAACATACAGTTGTCTTTTTTTTTATCCATTCTACCAGTCTCTCTCTTTTAATTAGTGTTTTCATATCATTCATAGTTAAGTGATTATTGATATAGTCAGATGAATATCTGTCATATTTTACCTGTTTCCTATTTGTTGTACTTTTTCTTTTTTTATCTTCCCCTTCTCTGCCTTCTCCAGGTTTAATAGAACATTTTACCTAATTCCATTGTCTCTCCTCTCTTATCATAGCAATTACATATTTTTTTTAAATTTTTTACTACTTGCCCAAGGGTTTGCAGCATACATTTACAACTAAACTGTATCAACTTTCAAATAAGGCTATAATGCTTTGTAGGTAAAGCACATACTTTACCTACAGAGTATTCCAAATCCTCCCTCAGAACCCTCATCACCTTTCTGCCATTGATTTCACTTATCCATGATCCACAATCACACAATATATGGTTGCTGTTATATTTTGAACAAGCTGCTGTTAGATACATTAAGAATAAGAAAATTAAAAGGCTTTGTAAACCTTCCTTTATTTCTTTCTCTAATGCTCTCCTTTTCTTTATGTAACTCCAAGTTTCTGACCTATATAATTTTTCTTCTTTTTGAATAACTTCTTTTAACGTTTCTTGCAAGGCAGGTCTGCTGGTGACAAATACTCTTGGTTTTTGTCTTTGGGGGAACCTCTTTATTTCTCCCTTGCTTTTCAAGGATAAATTTGCTGGATACAGAATTCTAGATTGGTGGGTTTATTCTTTCAAACCATTAAATATTTTTCTTTACTTTTTGCATGGTTTGTTGAAAAAGAGTTCACTATAATTCTTGTTCCTCTGTGCCTGAGGGTTTTTTGTTGTTTGTTTGGTTGGTTGGTTGGTTGGTTTCTTGTTTGTTTGTTTTTCCCTCTAGCTTCTTTCAAGATTTTCTCTTTGTCTCTGTTTTTACTGCAGGTGTTCATTTTTGTATATTTACTTTGTGTTATTCTCAGAGATTCCTGGACCTGTGTTTTAGTGTCTGTCATTAATTTTGAAAAATACATATTCAGCCATTATTACTTCAAATATTTCTTCTGCTTCTTTCTCTCTTTCTTCTCCTTCTCATGTTCCCATTACATATATGTTACACCTTTAATAATTGCCCTGCCATTCATGAATATTCTCTACTATTTTTTGTTTTTCTCTTTGCATTTTGGGAAATTTCTATTGACATATCTTCAACACACTGAATCTTGCACTGGCAATGTTCAGTGAGCCCATAACAGGCATTCTTTATTTCTATTATACATTCTTATCTCTAGCATTTCCTTTTGATTCTTTCTTAGAGTTTTAATTTCTATGCTTACAATGCCCATCTATTTTTGCACATTGTCTGCTTTTCTATTAGAGACCTTAGCGTATTAATCATAGTTATTTTAAATTCCTAGTCTGATAACTCCAAAATCTCTGCCACATCTAAATCTTACTCTGATGCTTGCTTTATTTCTTCATACTGTGTTTTTTTCATATGTTCGCATGCCTTGCAATTTTATGTTAGAAGTTAGACATGATATATTGGGTAATAAGAACTGAGTTATGTAGGCCTTTAGTATGAGGGTATGTTTATTTCACTAGGAATTATGCTGTGTTTACTGCTTTCTGTAGCTATAGATGATCAAAGCTTCAATTTCCTTTACTGTCCTAGTTTTGGTCTCCCATCTTGTCTTAGGAAGGTCTAGAAATCCCTCATTAGGGACTTCCTAGGTGGCGCAATGGGTAAGAATCTGCCTGCCAATTCAAGGGACATGGGTTCGAGCCCTGCCCCAGGAAGATACCACATACAGTGGAGCAACTAAGCCAGTGCGCCACAACTATTGAGCCTGTGCTCTAGAGCCCGCGAGCCACAACTATTGAGCCCATGTGCCGCAGCTACTGAAGCCCATGCGCCTAGAGCCCGTGCTCTGCAACAAGAAAGGCCACCGCAATGAGAAGCCCATGCACCACAATGAAGAGTAGCCCCTGCTTGCCGCAACTAGAGAAAGCTCGTATGCAGCAACGAAGACCCAACACAGCCAATAAAATAAATAAATAAATAAATTTATAAAAAAAAAAAGAAAGCAATCCCTCATTAAATAGGGGCTGAAACTTGTAGCTTTTCAGCTGTAATTCTCTGTTATATACAGTAGAATCATTGATGTGGTTATAGGGATGGTGAGGGATAAGTATATTTGTAGTCCTAACATCAGTCTCAAGCTTTAAGTAAGCCTGGGCTTTCCCCCAAAATGTCACCTTCAAAAGTGTGTCTCAACTCCCCCCCCCCACTGCCACATTAAGTGAGGCAGAAATGCTGGAGAAGATTGGAGTTTGGTATTTTCTTTTTTTTTTTTTTTTTTTTTGTATTTTCTTTTATTTACTTTCCCTAAAGTAATTTCCCTTGAGGGAAGAGAGAGGACAGAATGCTGTGAGCTTACTGAAAAATGATTACATTTTCCTCCTTCTATCAGAAGCCCATGGAGATTATTCTCTGATCTCCCCCATGAGAACCTGGATGTGGTTCCTGGTGATAAAACTCACAAAAGTGTGGAGGACTCCATGAGCCTGAGCCCCTGTAGACTCAGAGTTTATCTACACTGAGCCTCCAGGAATTAATAATACTGGCTTCAGCTGGGGCTTCTAATCTTGAACTTGGGTTCACAGCAATCTCTGAATCTATGTGTGCACCCCTCTGTCTCTCCACTTTTTAGGGCAGTGTTGTTGAAGTTCAGGTTTTGGGTGAAGTAGAAAAAAATAGCCTTATTGCTTTGCCAAGTGAAGGGGGCCACTGTAGGCTAATGACCTCAAGACTGTGTGTCCCGCCCTGGAGGGGGTAGTGAGGAGTCTTATAGTGTTCAAGGAGCAGGCCGTGATCAGCTTGCGAGATAAGTGGAATTCAGCATCATCAGCCTTCTGGTTCCAAAACTCTGGGGTCTGTGTGCTTGTAGGCAGCATACAGTTTACTCTTTCCACCAGGTGGGGGTTTCAGTATCTACAAAACAGCTCAAAAGGCATGTCTCAGAATATCATCTATAGTCCTTGAGGAAGAATGAAAAGTCCTTGACTTTGTTTAATGGCTAAAGTATCATTATTTTTTCTTGCTTGACTGTTTTCCTTTCTGCATCTTCTCACTTCTCTGATTAAATGTATTCTTTGACTAAAGTTTTTCCACAGACAAAAGGCAGACTGAGGACATGGGTAAGGGTCTATTCTGGGAAGGCCTCACAGAGTCCTGCTTGGTTACAGCAGCAAAAATGCTATAATGCCTCATGACCTTGATACACTAATGGATCTGTTTGATTTTCAGGACTTGTTGATTTCTCAATAAGAATGACAGAATTGACAACTTTTACCGTTGGAGCAGAAACCAGGAGTCTTGGCAAGCAAATTTTAAAACAGGTTTATTCAACAACAAAAAATCTTAAATTAGAGGTCATTGTCTTCCATAGATTTCATTATCAAGAGGGGGAGTTTAGTTCAAACTTCCTGTCTTTGCAAAAATGTTGGTCTTTATTTTTTCTTTAGCAATGAAATACAAAATTCTTTACACGCGTTAACATTTGAAAGAAAACAATTTGGCACAGTTTAGAATATTTACAATATACAAATTAATTCTACCATATTAAGTATATATATTTTTTAAAAAGCAGAATGCTTAAACTTTTCCATCTTGCACATAATGGAATAGAGAGGGAGTTTACATTCACATTGTCACTATTACTACCTCCAACCCACCTACTTTATGGTGAGGAGAGTGCTCAGTGGCAGTTCAAGTTTTTCCCACTTCTGCTCTCCTTCCACATGGAAAGTCTAAGAAGTAGTCAGAATTTGGCTTGACAGTTCAGATGGCCACTCTACGGGAGGCCAGAGGCAGTTCTCAAGCCCATTGACATCCCAGGCCTACATCCTCAGGTGTTCCTGACTTCAGACACCAGGATCCATGACTCTGGTATTACTCTCCCTTAGCCACAAGCTTCCCAATCTCAGGCTTCTGTAACAATTCTTGCTGGAGATCCTCAATGGCCTCTGTTTACTTTGGCTAGAATGATGGAAGCAATCTCAGAATTACAAACTTGCCATCTGGATCTTAATTCCAGGTGTCACATTTCCCAGGATCAGGGGACAATAGCTCCTACTCCATTGAATAATCACCCCCAACACTTTCTGTCAAAATGACCCAGCCCCAGACCTGCATTCCGAGATTATCTTTCCTCATCAATATTTTTCTAGCAAGATCACCTCTGCTATCCATCTGTCATCTCTGCTGTGCCCTGGCTACTATGGCAGAAGAGAGCTTCCTCAATACCTTGTCATTTAATTCACAACCAGTACATGTGAAGGGTCGAGAGGAATATGAAGTGCTACTCACACTCACTAGGAATCAGAGACGTGCAAACGAGAATTACACTGAGCTATCACCTTAGACACGTGAGACTGGCAGACATTTGAAGGTTGCTAACCCAAAGTATCAACCAAGATATGAGGAAAGCAGGAAACTTTCTACCCAAGAGGACAGCAGTGTTCAGTGAAATTAAGTACACTGATGCCCTCTCTTGCAGCACATTCCATTCCTGATGTCTATGCAAGCAAGGTCCTCATGTCCCTCTACAGGGCACATGTAGGAAAGTGCTCATTACAGTGGTATTTGTAGTAACCAGGAGTTGGTGGCAACCTGTGTCCTTCACCAGTGGTACTGGCTAAATGGTCTTAGGTTGGTTTCTTCTAAAACCAGACCCTGAGATGAGGATTTGCATTCAGGTAGCTTACTTGGGAGGTGATTTAAGGAAGCACCACCGTAGGAGTAGGAAAATGAGGCAGTGGCTCTCTGAGAGTCAGTGAAGGATACATGATTGGCAGGTTACCTCGGTAGGCAGTGGATGCTTCCTCTTACTGGAGAACACAGGGAGGCAGTGCTGGCCATACCTCAGAGTAACCCCACCTGAGCAGATGGAACACAGGGGCATTTATGCCCCCATTCCCATTTTGCAGGCTGGGTGGTGTTCCAGGGCCATTAGCTGCAGGTCCATTTGGCCTGCCCACCACAGGCCAAGAGAAAGCCTTCAGGTAGAGAGTCCCAAGTTTATGCAGCATAATACCAGAGGCATGGACTAGAACTGTTAGTGCCAGAGAGAGAGCACAAGGTGACACTTGTGTCATGAAGATGGTTTTAGAAATAAAGTGTAAAGGGAAATGCAGTAGAAACAGCAAGAGTGATAGGTCGATATCATTAACAGAAGTTAAAAACATATGCAGGAAAAAAAAAGCACATTATATATGTCACACTCATAACTTAAATGTGGACAAATTTAGGACACATTACACGGTGCCTTTGAGTGGAGTAGTGAAGGGGACTGAAGATGGGGAAGAAAAACGGAAACTGAGGGGCCTCACGGAAATTCATGGGGAAAAGCTGTCATAACCTGGGGGAGTGATTTAAAACACCCATCTCCCTCTGCTCCTCCAGGTTAATGAATCTGCTTTTCCTGGATCCCCTCAGAACCCTAACCTCCCACATTACACACAGGATATCTGGATTCAGGCTCCCTAAGAGCAGGAACTGTATAGAACACAAGGTCAGTCCCCTCCCAGCCTGGGGCCAGGGCTCACAGAGTACACTTGAACAGAGGTGCACAAGGACATCCCAAGTCCCCAAGACTACATTTCCCAGAGCTCCCTGGTGAGTCTAACTAGACTCAGGGGGTGGAGCAGTTTGCAAACCAATGAGGGCTCTTCCTGGGCTGGTCCAGGAAGTGGCAGGATAACAGTCAGCCTGGTTCCTGGCTGTGGGCCCCGTGGAGCTCGGTAAGTGACCCATTTATGCTTTGAAATTGGGGCTTAATTTCAAATCCTAAGCCAGTTCAGAAAGTTTGGCTGACACCTATGCTGTAATTATTGTATAGGATAGTGGAGGAGGTAAGACCTCAAATCAAACTGTCGGGGTTGATGCCGAAAGCTCAGCTTCTCTGTCCAGTGGTGCCCAGTCAGATCTTGGAGACAGAGTTTTGGGTGAAGTAGAAAAGGAGAGCTTTACTGCTCTGCCAAGAAAAGGGGGACACAGCGGCTCCTGCCTGGAAAAACTATGTGTCCCAACCTAGGAGTATTTGATAAGGAGTTTTATAACAATACTTCCTAAGGATGGGATCACTGACAAGATTAGGATGTGTGCAAAGTCTCGGGTGGTTGATCTTCTAATCCCAGTGAGCTTCTCTGGTCCTTTTAATCTGGCCTCAGGTGGTTTCCTGGCTGCTCCTCTCTTGCTTAGCAGCTGTTCGAATCTGCCCTTTGGAACTCGGGGACGGTCATGGAGGCTGGAGTCTTGCCTACAAGAATTGGAGGACAAAAAAAGAGGCCTCCATGCCCAGGAGCCCCACAGGGCCCTGCTCAGTTTCAGTGTGAGAGTCTGAGCCTCATGACATCCCAGCTCTGAGGACTCAGGCAGATCATATAAGGGTCTGTAAAAGTCAGTGTATCCCTCAGAAAATTGGAGCTGATAAGAGAGCTTACTTTGAAAGGTTGCTGTGAGGATTGAAGAAGTGTGTAAAAGATAGCTAATGTGTACAACAAGTGATTCGGGGGACAGGATTTCCCTCTTGGATCATTGAAACAATGATGTCCACCTTCTCTGTCCCCAACTGGGTGTGCCCCAAAAGACCCAGTTACACCTGCAGGCAGCAAGTTCACGATCACTCCTGCTCCTCCTGCATTAGCTAATCAGAAATTCTCTAATGATCCCAAAACATTCAGGGAGTCTGTGTTGCATTGTTTGCACAGTCTAAGAGATTCTTGGGGAAGTTTTATCTTGATGGAAGGAGGACCCTAAGGGGAGGGTCTCCAGGAGCCACAGATGACAAGAACCAGCTCTTTCACTGTCAGGCAGGCCGAGGACACCACCCCCTGACAGATGTGCAGAATTCCACAGGCGAGAGCAGCCTGGAGAGGCTGGCTGCCCCGGAGCAAGGGGCCCCATGGGCTCTCCGCTCTGGACTTTGCTCCCCTGCCCTGGCCCAGTGCCCATGACAACAACCCGCCTGTTGGCTCTTCTTTGATGAACTGACCTTTCCCTTACCCCCAAGTCAAAGTTTAGTTTCTCAATCACAAAACAGCTGGCCCCACCCTCTCTTGCTCAGAAGGAAGTTAACTGCCAACTATGTATATAGCTGCATCCTGCCCAGAGACTTATTTTGTTTGCCCTTTATAGGTTTAAATCGTTTACAGCCAACTTTATTTTTTTTCTCATTCATCTTTATTGGAGTATAATAGCTTTACACTGTTGTGCCAGTTTCTGTTGTACAACAAAGCAAATCAGCTGTATTTATACATACACCCCCATATGCTCTCCTTCTTGAGCCTCCCTCCCACCCTCCCTATCCCACCCCTCTTTAAACATAGGCAGATATCACCCACAAATCTGAGTTTCTGCTTCTCCTCAAGAGGGAACAAAAAAGGAGAAACAAAGAAAACTTGAGAACTTCTTGCTGCCTGGGTCTAACTTTTTTGGCTGTTTTCCATGGATGGGGTCCCTGGGCCTGCTCCACAGGGCTTCTGTGCACTCAGCATGGTTGAAGGATGGTCTGTGGGCATGGCTGGCCTGGCAACTTCTCCTTTTTTCACCCAGAAGATCACCGGGCTGGCCACTTGTCCCTGAGAGTGGGTTGGGTTGTGGTGTCCTCGCTGTGAGCTGCAGCGCCCAAAAATATAAAAGGCAAGTAAAGGGGAAGGATGGGAAGGAGAAGAAAAGAAAATCACAGCTCAGGGAAAGAAAAGCCACTCAGAAGCCTCTCTTAACATTCTACTATTCAACTGGGCAAATCTCTTCCTAAGCACTTACCCAATAAATTGAAAACAGATATAGAAAAAGGTACTTGACCGCAGTGTTCTCAACAGCACTGTTCACAGCAGCTGAAGGTGGAAACAATATGAAGGGACAGGAAGTAAACTGTTGGTTGCCAGAGGCTGGAGGAAATGGGGAGTCACTGCTTAATGAGTCTGCAGTTTTCCTGGGGGAGTGAGGTATTTTGGAATTAGATAAAAGGGGTGGTTGCACAAAGTTGTGAATGTACCAAATGACACTGAATTGTTCACTTTAAGTGGTTTATTTAGGTCATGTGAATTTCACATCAATTTTCAAAAACCTGTTCAGTCATGACAGAAATGCTGGCAGTAGGTACAGAAGGTGCCCCCTCTGTCCAAACGTGCACTTATGCTGCTTGTGGCCCTGGGTGTGACCCCAGCACTTTGCTCCCTTCCCCTGGGCCCTCCCTTTAGTTCCTCAGGCACAAGACGGAGGACTCCATTCCCTTCCTCAGAAGGAGGGGTTTTTTACTATCAACTCCCTAGTGCTTCCGTCCCAGAGACTTATTTTGTTTGACTTTCAAGATCTTCAGCTGAGCAGCTGTGTCCCTTTAGACTGACTCTCTCTGGGCCTCATCAGTGGTCCTCACAGTACCTGCCTGACTCTGCAGGCTTTAGCTCAGAGCCCTGGCTGAGCTGTGGGCTTTCAGTACATTAAGGCCTATTGTCTGATGGCCTCTAAGCAGGGCTGGCCTAGCAGCTCCCTTTCCATCCAGAAATGAAGCAGATGCCCACCTGTCCCAGGGTCAGGGGTGGGTTGTAGTGTCAATCCAGTGGGATGCTGTGGCCTTCTGAGACAGAAAAGGAAAAAGAAGGAAAAGGATAGGAAATGAAACACAGAGAGAGAGAGAGAGAGAGAGAGAGAGAGAGAGAGAGAGAGAGAGAGAGAGAGAGAAGCCGCTCAGTAGCACTCCTTAAGGCTCTTCTATTCAGTCATGCCAGAAGAGCAGACAGGAGGTGTAGAAGATTTTGTCTCAGTCCATAACTGTACTTGTGATGGCAGCATCTCAGGGGTGGACTGCCTCTGGATCAACCTCTTTTTAATTCTTCTATTTTAGGCTTGTAACTGAAGTACCACATCACTTAGGGATAAATCACAGCAGCCAGTAGACTATTGAATATTGACCATTCAACACAACAACAAAACAAGCATTCATTAGAATTCTGTTCTACCTGACTTTCAGGGCCCTCTGGAAATTGCCTCATCCTGTTCCTCTTAACTTTCTGTCACACAGGTCTCCAAAATGACCACCTATGTGACTTGTCAGGTTCCCCAGATTTAGACACTGAGGCCGGGACCATGAGCAGGTGACTTGTGAAGGAAGTGCTCCTGGGAGAACCCCAGTGTCAGCCTGGATGTGAATTATAAATCAAACTCTTTCCATTCAGGAGCTGGGACAGGGTTCACCCATCCTTGCTGACTGCATGGCAACTAATCATCTGGTGCATTGTGTCTGAGGCCCTCCTGGTGACTTCCAGTCTCCAGCCTTAGAACCCACCAGTGTTGCACCCATCTCCCATCACTGTACGTTCAGCTCTCTCCTCTATGCAATGTGATTTCTAACTATTCTTCATATGCATGTCTCAACAAGAACTACCGTTCCTGTTTTCAAGGAAGAATATGAGATATTTAAAACTATTTTTTCTATTGTTTCTAGAGTGTGAACCAGGAAGAAGAAATATCCTAAATCTTCTGAATTAAAACTGAGAATCAACCTACATCAAACTTCCTCAGGAAGGTATGCTTTTCTGAGACAGCTCACCTGGCTCCCTACGTGTGTTCACTCTGCCTCCTTTTATTCTCACGTTTATGATTAAGCAAAGTGAAATGGTGTATCAGTGCACATCTAAGTTACAAGTCAATATATTAACTTTGCAGTGTTTTCACTCAGTTTTATCCTGACAACTAGTTTCTAGCACCTCCATATTTCACTTCTATCATAACTTCAGTAGTACACAATCCCTTATATTTAGTCATGGAATATACAGGTATAATTTGGTTATAACATGTTGCTTTTATCCAGGCTCCTATACTGGCTTCTTCTCAATGGACTTGAAGTTACTAAATTCTAAGTTAACATCATATCTTTAGAAAAAGAAAGAACAAAGAAAAAAAGCTTTAAAATCAAAATATAGCTTTTAAGAAAAGTATACATTAATTTCCAAATAAAAGGATGTTGGTCAACCCAGCACTGAAATGGCCATGCAAGTCCAAAACATAGTTCTTTTGTTCCACATCACCCACCCTCCTTACTTAACAAGCACTGATTCTGGATATAGATGTAGAAGAGGGTCTGTGGTGGTCTGGATAAGTACCAGTTGTTCTCTCTGTCTGAGTGGTAGAGTTTTTGACTTGTGCAGATGTTTAGAAAGGATACATGTAAAGATGAGAAGAAATGAAATAGCCTAAGAGATTTGGAGGCGATCAGATTGCAGACATTAAGAAGAGAGAAAGTTAGGACTTCCTAGGTGGTGCACTGGTTAAGAATCTGCCTGCCAGTGCAGGGGACACAGGTTCAATCCCTGCCCCAGGAAGACCCCACATGCTGTGGAGCAACTAAGCCCATAAGCCACAGCTATTGAGCCTATGTGCTGCAACTACTGAAGCCCACATACCTGGAGCCTCTGCTCCACAACAAGAGAAGCCACCACAATGAGGAGTCCACACACCATAATGAAAAGTAGCCCACTGCTGAGACCAGCTCGGCGACTCGAGGCGAGTGACGGGTGCCGCAAGCTTGAAGAAGACACAGACACAGACTGAAGAGAAAAGTGGGACCGGGGGGCTCAAGACCTCTGGGATCAAGAGCCCTGCTGACTCATCCCAGGTTGCTTTTATTGAGTTCTTCGGCTAACATTCTCAGGTTACACCCATAAACAATCAAAGGCCTCACATGACTGAGGCAATTATCTTTGTTTACTTCCTGGGTCCGAGTTGAGCAGGTGTGGATTTGAGCTGGGGGTGGAGAGCAAAACAGCCCTGGGGGCAGGAGACCTCTCTCAGATATTAGGGATGTGTGCCCCACCCCTGTTGGCCCCTCTGCGGCTGTGCCTGTCTTAGGTTGTTCCTCCCTTGAGGAATCTTACCTGTCTTTGGCTAACCAGCCATCCTTCAGGGCCAAACAGGGTGATATTAGTCTCCACACCCCGCACCCTCAGTTCCTCCACTGCTCAAGCAGGACATTCTGAATCCCATCACTAGGCCCACATACTTTAACATTTTCAAGGTTTCAGAAAGGTTCCCGAATGTCTTCCCACATCTCCCCCTTTTTGTTTTCGTAGGAGAAGATAAGCCTGTAGGAGAAGATAAGCCTATTCGAGTTATTTCTTTTTCAGTCAATCCTTGGAGCGTTCCTCCTGCGCACCTGAGAACTAAACATAGGATAATTAAAAGACAACAAAAAGTATCAAAATGCTTAGGAGACTGCTATTCATGCCTTTTATCCAATCCAATGGATGCAATGCTTTTAATCCATCAGCTATACTTTGTAAAGTAGCAAATTTGGTGTAGAGACTGCAAAAATCATATTGCATGCCAGTTATTTTAGTTTGTAATTGTTGTATGTCCAGTGTGAGACCATTTGCTCCATATCCCAGCAGATGTGTCATTGGCATCATGGCCATCCCAGATTTGTAATGTTTTTAAACTTAAGGGAAGTTTCCATGTTTCTGTTTGAGCTCTGCCATTCTCTAATTGAGGCCAAGGAGGTATTGATCCAGTCCTAAGCCATAAGATGGGATAGGGCGAGTGCATGGCAATATTGGTATATGCCATCACAACCTTTTATAGGGATTGCAGGAGGAGTTTTTTTGGTGTAAACCATTAGAGACTGCATACCCCTTAGGGGACCAGTTTCATACTGTTCCATAGGAACCATTAAGTAGTATCACACCCTCCGTCCCACGGCAAAAATCCCAAAGAATCTGATCTTGTCTATCAGCCCATATCCGTTTTATTTTACACAAAGGTCTATCAGGGATGGCATAATTAGTAAACTTAGTATCCAAAGCTCAAACCTGAAAACAAATGTACAAAGTTCATCTCCGGAGATTCTGTATCCCATTCAAGATGGCGTTTCTTTGGAACGCTCATGATATGGCTTAATTCTCCGAGATGGAATCCACACAGGTTCCAGGCCTTGTCCTGGTGACACACAAGCAAACCCTCTTCCCCATGTGATTAACCTTCCTGATGACCAGATATTAGTCAATGGGTCCTGCCACCATATCAGCGGCTGTGCATCATTAAAATGAGTCACATTCTTAGACGAGGCTTGAAAATGCCTCTCAGCTGCTGTATCTGTAGCCTGTGCAGATACATTCAAAAAATTATTAGTGAATAAGGCTTTATTTAAAATTGTTTGTTGCCCTTGGGTGATTCCCCCTTTTTGTTTTTGGAGCATGTTTTTAAGTAGTTGGTTTGCTCTTTCAACTATTGCTTGTCCCTGGGGGTTGTAAGGAAGTCCTGTAGAATGTGATATAGACCACATATCAAGAAATTGTTGAAATGCTTTACTAACATAAGCAGGGCCATTATCTGTTTTAATGGCTTGTGGCAACCCCATGACTGCGAAGCATGCATATAAATGCTTTTGCACATGCTTTGCAGTTTCACCAGACTGGGCAGTAGCCCATATAAATTGAGAAAATGTATCAATGGTTACATGCACATAGGAGAGCTTACCAAAGGATGAGATGTGAGTAACATCCATTTGCCATAAAGAATTAGGGCGCAAGCCCCGTGGGTTTACACCAGGTTCAGATTGCTGAGGATTATTAATAATTTGGCATGATGGACACGTTCTTAATATATCTTTGGCTTGATTCCATGTAATATCAAACTTCATTTTTAAGCCTTTAGCATTTACATGAGTTAATTGGTGGAAATGTTGAGCTTCATCCAATACGGGTGCAACAAGTCTATCAGCAGCTCTGTTACCTGTTGCCAGAGGCCCAGGCAAAGTAGTATGGGCCCGAATATGGGTAATATAAAAAGGAGCGTTTCTAGAATGGACAACTCGTTGAAATGATAGAAAAAGATCATAAAGAGGCTGTGGAATAGACTGCTTGATAGTAGCAGTTTCTATCCTATTAGTGGCTTGAACCACATAGGCAGAATTAGATAAAATATTAACGGCCTGAGGTATGTCTTGCAAAGCACAGATAACTGCATATAATTCTGCTTGCTGAGCTGAAAAGTGAGGGACAGGGATTTGTCGTGTTTTAAATCCCGTATATCCCGCTTGGCCCTTACTAGAGCCATCAGTAAAAATTATAGAAGCATCTGGTATAGGATCAGATTTTGTTATTCGAGGTAGAATCCATTGAGTTCCCTTAAGAAACTGCAAAATGGGATTTTTCAGATAGTGATTATCAATTTTCCCAATATAATCAGCAAAGGCAATTTGCCAACTTACACAATTTTGGAAAGAAGCCTGAATTTCTTTAGTAGTTAAATTAATAATTATATGTGAAGGGTCAGTTCCAATTAAATGCTTACTTCGAGTTCTTCCCTTCAGAACCAACTGAGTTAATAATTCTAAATAAGGTGACAAGGATTTTACCATAGTATTTGCTAAAAACAACCATTCCACAATTCCTTCATTTTGCATTAATATCCCCGTAGGTGAATGAGGAGAAGGTAATATAATTAATTGCAATGGCTGATTAACAGTTATTCTCTGTAATTGAGAAGAATGAATTTTATTTTCTACAAGTTTTAGTTCCTCTAAAGCAGCTGATGTTAAAGTTCTTGGACTATTTAATTTTGAATCCCCTTTTAACAAAGCAAATAGGTTAGACAATGCATAGGTGGGGATCCCTATGCATGGGTGAAGCCAATTAATATCTCCTAGGAGTTTTTGCAAATCATTAAGAGTTTGGATTTGATCTGACCTCAGTTCCACCTTTTGTGGTCTAATAGTTGTTCTATCAACTATTGTGCCCAAATATTGATATGGGCTATGCATCTGTACCTTTTTCTAACTGTTCAGTCACTAATTCTGTTAGAGCTTCTAACTTTTCTATGGTTAAAGGCCACAGCTCAACCCATACAGGTGTATCAGTTTTCCAGGTCAATGGGATTGGTGCTGGGGGAAGCAGTAAGCTTTTACGAACAGTGGCCACTAGTGAAAAGACTGATATCCAAGACCTTCTCTATTTGCATTACCTTCAGCTGGAATGGGAAATAGTTTCCCTTGATAATATTTACCAAAACTTAACCCTGGCTGATATCCTTGATTTACTAGCATTTCTTGACTTTGCATACTATAAGTATCTATCATTGGGATGTGGATTTCAGCCTTCCATTGTTGCAATAAATCCCTTCCCCATAAATTAATGGGAAGGTCTGCTATATAGGGTTGTAAGTGGGCTGGCTGCCCATCTGGGCCAATACAAGGCAATATTTTAGCACTTTGCTGCAAGCCATGAGCTCTACCTAAACCTACCACTGTAATGTCTGCAGGACAAGTAGGCCAGCGAGAAGGCCAATGATTACTGCTTATAATTGAAACATCAGCACCTGTGTCTATTAATCCTCTAAAAGCTTTTCCATTTATAGTTACTGAGCATGTCGGGCATGTTTCTAAAATTTTTTCAGAGAGGAAAACTCCGGCCTCTCCTGTGCTTCCAAAACCTTTCATTCCCCTCACTTTTGTACTATTGCCAATCTTATAATATGGCAGAATAAGCAACTGTGCTATTCTATCACCTGGATGGGCTTTCCATGGAACCGAAGTTGATATCATCACTTTAATTTCTCCAGTATAATCATTATCAATCACTCCAGTATGAATTCTAATTCCTTTTGATGTTAAACCAGACCTTCCTAGTATTAAGCCAATGGTTTCTTTTGGCAAAGGTCCAGTAATTCCTGTCCTGACCAATGCTGGAGTTTCTCCAGGCAGTATAATAATAGATTCTGCACAAGGAAGGTCTAAGGCTGCGCTGCCTGCTGTGGCTGGTGATAATTCCATGACACTGCAGAGTACTGGGCCATTTCTGCCTGTTTCTAGATCTGATAGGCTCCCGTTGGTTGCGGGGCTAGCAGCGAGCCCCGTTGATAGTTTCCCGACAAGGGGGTTCCATCCTTATGGAAGTTAGATTTACACTGGCTTGACCAGTGAAATCCTTTTCCACATCTTGGACAAAGTCCAGGCTGTTTTTGCCCTTTGATTACATTATCTTGAAAATTAACAGCCCTTCTATCCACTCTCTTCCTACATTGTTTCTTTGTATGTCCTTGTTTACCATAGTTAAAGCATTTCCCTGGCAATTGGTTATTTATTTTCAGTCCAGCCATAGCTTGTGCCATCACTGTTGCTTTAAAGCTCTCAGTTCCCACTCCTTGACACACTCTAATATAATCATTTAATGTTCCCTTTCCTTTCATAGGTCCAATGGCCTTCTTATAATCTGTATTTGCATTTTCAAAAGCCAATAATTGCAAAATAGTATCAGCAGCCTCAGCATTAGTGATCTGCCGCTTGATAGACTCCTGTAATCTGGCAATAAATTCAGTATAGGGCTCTTTTGCCCTTTACCTTCTATTTTCTCCCAGGCTCTTAAGTAACAATGTCTCACCTGTTCTATGGCCTGATCTTCCATCAGAATCTGATCTTGAACTCTGCCCCAATTTCCACTACCTATCAATTGATCCAAGGAGATAGGAACCTGCCTTGCTCGATTCTGGTTTGCCATAGTTTCAGCATGATCATACCACCAGGTTTTGAATTGTAAAAATTCTCCCGGGGCTAGTACTGCACGAGCCAACATTGCCCAATCAGCTGGAATCAAACGAGAGCCTTCGGCTACTCCCTGTATGATACCTATGGTGAATGGGGAAATTACTCCATAATTTTGTACTGCTTGCTTTAATTCTTTCAATATTTTGAAGGGTATCGGCTCATGTACTGCCTCATAAATTCCATTGGGATTATTAGGATCCACTCCAGATGCCACCCTTTCATGAATAGTTACTGGAAATGCCATTTGCATAGCTTCCAGATCTCCCTCTTGTCTAGCCTGCAAAATGCCCTTCTGCAAGGGTGATAAGACTGAGTGTCCTATAGACACAGGAAAGGCATAAGCTCCCCCAGGCGGCATTAAAGAGGGTGGAGGAGGGGGCAGTATAGAAAGTTTGCCCTCCTCCACAAGTAAGGGAGCCGAGGGTCTTAATCCCTCAGCCATTTGTATTCCCTTTTGTTTTTCAGTTTCGTTTGGCACCGCACATGCCCATCGGTCCTCTGATGGACCGGCTTCTTCATCAAAGCTATCATTTGAGCCCTCAGGAGCCCATAGAGGCTCTAATAGAGGCTCTAATACTGACTTAATCAGAGACCACATTTGACCAAACAGAACCAGGTACGGGAGTCCCTTTAGAATGCAATTTTTAAAGTTCGTTCCCAACCTTATCCCTAAGTACATAAACCCAGTGTTAGCCTAAAGAAGAAAACCACATACAATATTCTCAACTATTTACAGAATTTCTAACAATCGACCTTCACTTGCTTTTTACAAGACCTTCACTTGCTTTTTACTCCACCTGCCCTTAGGAGCTGCCATAACAGGCATACATCTCGTCGATATTAATCTGAACTTTCTTTATTTCCCATATTTTACCCCAAACACAAACTACCCAAGAGATTTACTTACTGGCAGGATTTTTTCAGAGGCCTCTTACTCTCCTGTTGGGGGCTTCACGGCACTTCCCAATTCTTTACTTTTATCAATTTCACTTTCCGTGAACCTTCGTCACTCAAGCCTTTCGAGCCCCATGTTGGGCGCCACTTGCCGAGACCAGCTCGGCGACTCGAGGCGAGTGACGGGTGCCGCAAGCTTGAAGAAGACACAGACACAGACTGAAGAGAAAAGTGGGACCGGGGGGCTCAAGACCTCTGGGATCAAGAGCCCTGCTGACTCATCCCAGGTTGCTTTTATTGAGTTCTTCGGCTAACATTCTCAGGTTACACCCATAAACAATCAAGGGCCTCACATGACTGAGGCAATTATCTTTGTTTACTTCCTGGGTCCGAGTTGAGCAGGTGTGGATTTGAGCTGGGGGTGGAGAGCAAAACAGCCCTGGGGGCAGGAGACCTCTCTCAGATATTGGGGGTCTGTGCCCCACCCCTGTTGGCCCCTCTGCGGCTGTGCCTGTCTTAGGTTGTTCCTCCCTTGAGGAATCTTACCCATCTCTGGCTAACCAGCCATCCTTCAGAGCCAAACGGTGATATTAGTCTCCATGCCCCGCACCCTCAGCTCCTCCACTGCTCAAGCAGGACATTCTGAATCCCATCACTCGGCCCACATACTTTAACATTTTCAAGGTTTCAGAAAGGTTCCCGAATGTCTTCCCACAGCCCACACTTGCCACAATTAGAGAAAGCCTGGGTGCAGCAATGAAGACCAAATGCAGCCAATAAATAATAAATAAATTTAGAAAAAAAGAATAGAGAAATTTGAAATGCTGGAAAAATGGGAAGAATGATCAAAAAAGAGAGCTAAGAGAAGCTGAAAGAAATGACATTAAGAAGGACAACAGAAACACATAACTTATCACTATTAACCTAGGGGCAGGGCCCTTTTGTAGCCTCCTCTTACCAGTGGTAATGCACCACTACTGCAATCTGTGTCCCTACTGGATTAGGACCCTGGTATCAGGGGACAGAAACCTTTTCTACATGGGATTTTAGAAAATAAGGACTTCTTTTTCTTTTTATTTCTTTCTCTCTCTCTCTCTTTTTTTTTTTTTTCCTGGGCTCACCTTACCAGAAAGTCAAGATATAGTTTAAGACTTGATTGATGTCTTTTATTATCTTTCCTTTTCCTGCTTTTCATTCCTTCCTCAACTTGACAGATTCTTTGTTGATATTATCCTTGGTAGCTTTGAGCAAATATCCTACCAGCTTCTGACCCTGCAGTAGAAGCATCTGCTTAGGTTTCAGCATAAGTCCCTCAACAGAGTCTCATTGAACTGACTTGGGCCACATGCCCTCCATGAGCAAAACACAGGTCCTAGAGCAAATGTGTTTTGAATTGCTCCTACCTGGGTCAGAATGTACAGCTCAGAATGTACAGCTGACTCTCCATACAAGCCAGACATCTCAATTTGGTGATGGTGAACTTTGTCCAAACTGCAGTCTTCCCCTACTGCCCTTCTCACAGTGATTTCTCATCTCAGAGTAAAAGCCAAAAGGCCAGATCTCATCTCAATCCACACTTCCTCTCACTCCCTCTGCTCCCTTCATCCTGGCTTCCTTGAATGTTCTTTGGAAACTCTAGGCAGGTTCCAGTTTAAGGCTTTTTTTTTTTTAACTCTCTGGTCCTTCTCCCTAAATGATCCTCCCACAAATGTGGACATGGCTCATTCTCTTCCATCCATAAAGTCATAGTGAGGCTTTAGATAAGATGCTTCTACTGCAGGGCCAGAAGCTGGTAGGATATTTGCTCAAAGCTACTAGGAGAACTTGCTGAAGAATAATATCAACAAAGAATCTATCAAGTTGAGGAAGGGATGAAAAGCAGGAAAGGGAAAAATAAGAAAAGACATTAGAAACTGAAGCTCTCTCTGTGCACATCTTATCTATCTTCTTTGCTTTATTTTCCCCAGAGCACTTATTGCAATCTAAGAAATTGCATGTTTTTTTTAATTCATTCAATTCACTATCTGTATCATACCAGCCCCCACTAAAATGTAGGATGTTTTATGACAAGCAACCACTAGGTCAGTAACATATACATAATCAATTTTGAGTAAGCAATTTATTGAATAAATCAATAAATCAGTTTGTGAATGGAGATGAATCTTTCAGTGGGGAAATTGTGTAAGGTTCAGCTTTGAGTGGGTCAAGTACCATGAATGCAAGTATTGTATTATACAACTCTCCTATTTATATTAGAAACTGTTTGTAAACTCTATTTTAATTGATACCAATTTGTACCTCTCCTTATTCATCACCAAGAAAACCACATGTAAGCTATTTATCATTCTACTCATAACTTCAATTGGATTTCCAACTTCTCATGCACAAAACATGGAAGAAGTGAAAATACTTTTCTTGCAGGGTTTCTGACACAATTAACTGAACTTATGCATGTGAAAGTCATTAATACAGCAAAAGCACACCCAAAAAAGGCTTATAATTACAGATATTTATAACCATTGTTTGTGTTTACATATTTAAAATACATTTGTTATAATTAGGCTAATCAAAGAAATCCAAGTACAAAAGTAATATATTTTGTTTTGTCTTCCTTGCCCTAAGGAATCATGAATATTGAAGCATATTTTGAAAGAATTGGTTATAAGAATTCTAGGAACAAATTGGACTTGGAAACATTAACTGACATTCTTCAGCACCAGATCCAAGCCATTCCCTTTGAGAACCTTAACATCCATTGTGGGGAAGCCATGGAATTGGGCTTAGAGGATGTTTTTGATCAAATTGTGAGGAGGAACCGGGGTGGGTGGTGTCTCCAAGTCAATCATCTTCTGTACTGGGCTCTGACCACAATTGGTTTTGAGACCACGATATTGGGAGGGTATGTTTACAACACTGCAGCCAGCAAATATAGCAATGCCATGATTCACCTCCTGCTGAAGGTGACGATTGATGGCAGGAACTACATAGCTGACGCTGGATTTGGACGCTCTTACCAGATGTGGAAGCCTCTGGAGTTAATTTCTGGAAAGGATCAGCCCCAGGTGCCTTGCATCTTCCGCTTGACAGAAGAAAGAGGAATCTGGTACCTGGACCAATTCAGAAGAGAGCAGTACATCCCAAACCAAGAGTTTCTTAATTCTGATCTCCTGGAAAAGAATAAATATCGGAAAATCTACTCTTTTACTCTTGAACCTCGAACAATTGAAGACTTTGAGTCTGTGAATATATACCTTCAGGAATCTCCAGCATCTATGTTTACAAGCAAGTCATTTTGCTCCTTGCAGACCCCAGAAGGGGTTCACTGTTTAGTAGGCTTCACCCTCACCTACAGGAGATTCAGTTATAAGGACAATACGGATTTGGTAGAGTTTAAGACACTGAATGAGGAAGAAGTAGAAGAAAATCTAAAAAATATATTTAATATTTCCTTGGAGAAAAAGCTTGTCCCCAAACATGGTGATAAATTTTTTACCATTTAGAGTAAGCAATAAAAAATGGTCTCAGTATTACTTCTGGTGATGTAACTTTTTATTACAAAAAAGTTTAAATGTCTATAAAAATAGAATGAAATAATAAATCTCCATTTATCACTCAGTTTATCAGCTATCAACTAGAGGCATATCTATAATATTTTCTCAATGCTCCCACATTATATTGAAGAGAATCCTAGACAACAAATCATTTCACCCTTTAAAAATGTCAGCATATAAAATTAGATAACATTGAATAAAACATAACCATATATCTTCAAAATTAATAATAGCAAAGATGTTTTGATGATGGCCTATGGTCTTCTGGAGGAAAAAGGGATTTATGCTCGAAAACTTTCCACATTGGTTGAATGTTGAATTCATAGAACATATTTACCCATCATTCTGTAACTAGAACAATGAGGAAATCATTTTTATTAAATTCTGCCAGCATATATCCAATGTCAAATTTGTGCAGAAACACCACATGTATAATGGGATTATAATTCAACCAAGAAGAATGAGACATGACTTTGCTTCCAAAGAACTTAATAGTTCTCAAGACAAGGTGTAAACCTACTTGTTAAGTGATTAAGTACCAAGAGAGTAACACAGCTAATAATTTCTTACATGACAACCGCAGTTCTTCATGTACCATTTTTCTTAATATGGGAACACTAATATTTAGAATTTTCAAATTTTAGAGCTCAGTATTTTTGTCTAAAAGTAAAAGTACTGCAAATTTAAAATACTTATTATCTGTAAAAACCTGATGTTGAAGCAGTATATTAAAACACTGTCAGCCAATACAATATCAGTCACAAAGTTTTTGTTTGGCAAAGTTGGGTTATTACGGGGCTGCTTTTTTTGTTTCCTTGCAGTAGAGTCTTCCTTGAATCTTCTTTCTTGTCTCCTAGTTCTATTCATTTACTTCCTTTTACACTTTGTGGTAAGAGTACGTGCTTCAAAGTATACGGCTCTGAGTTCAAATCCTGTGGACACTAGGTGAATTACTTGATGAACCCATGGCCCCCATTCCTCAGGGATAAAACGGGGACAATACCTGTATAAATAAGGGCCAGACCTAGAGCGCATCTTCCTTCCCTCACCACTAGCCTTGTGCAGCTCTGCTGCTGCCTTACAGCAGTGTCCGGTCTCGTCTGGTACTATTGGGCAGAAAGGATTTTCTCACGTTCTGAAAAGACAATGGCAAGGGAGGAGATGCTGGCGAGAGACACCATCCAGATCAAAATGTGGCTCAAGAAAAAAGATGCAGTTTTGTACAAATGAGTCAAAGTCATATCGTATGATGAGTATCCTGAAACCCAAGGCAGTTTTTTTTCCATGAGTACATCTATGACATGGGTGGGGGGTGGGGTGGGGGAGGCCAAAATGTGTTGAAAGAAACTTAGAGATGTAAAATCTAGCTTCCAGATTGAACAGGTGTGCCTTTCTGTGCAGTGTTAACTCCTCGCAAGTGAAAATTAAATGAGTGGTCTCTATGGATTGATGATTGATCCTGTTACTACTGCTACTTAAGCAATTGCCCTGAAATTTAGTGGTTTAAAACAACCATTTTATTTTGCTCACAGATCCTGCAGGTCTGTAACTTAGGAAGGGCACAGAGGAATGATTCTTTTCTGCTCTCCAATGTCCAGTCTCAGCTGAGAGAACTCCAGTGGCTCTTGGTTATTTGATGGCTACGTGCTAGAATCATCTAGAAGCACATTCACTGGCATTGTGTTGCTGCAAAGTGAGAATCTATATGTGGCCTCTCCAAGTGGCCTGGGCTTCCTCACAGCATGGCGGCCTCAGGGCAGTCATAATTCTAAACCATGACTCAGAATGTATGCATGAGGGTTCTAGCTTATAGGGTGAACATTAAAGCACCTTTTTAAAATGCATTGTTTTCAGGTGAAGTGAAATTTGCATACAGTCACAATGTCATGCAACCACCACCTCCATCTAATTTCACAATATTTTCCTTACCCTCAAATAAAATCCCATACCTGTTGAGCAGTTTAAAACACCTGTCATGACCTAGCATCAAGTCACATAGCATCAGTTTTGCCACATTCTGTTGGTTATAAGTAAGTCACAAGTCCTTCTGGATTCAAGGGGCAAGAACTAGACTTCACTTCTTGATGTGGAAATGGAAAGTTTGGAAGATATTCTTATGGCCATCTTTGGTAAATATAATCTGACATATTCAACACTCTGGTTGCAAAAATTTACATTTAAGTCCCCTCCCAATATAGCATCAGGCTTAGACTTGAAGTCCAAGATCTTGCCATCAGATGCAGGTGCAGATGAGGCTCCTCAGGGCAGTTTTGTGAGTACAACTCTTTGAGTACTATTCTTCTTGATCAGAGCACTTAACTGTTTTTGTTTTTGTTTTGAATCTTCTAAACTATATTTGGAACCGACAAAGACATTTGGAACTGCCAAAATCTTCCTAGAGACAAGACCCTGAGCAGAGTCTGTCCCCACCATAATGTTTTACATCAACTCTACAGAACAAAATTAGCAACGAGTGATCTTTGGCACTAGAATGGGTAACTCCTTAGCTGTTCACACAATATCCAAAATGCACATCACATGACATTAAATTGCTGGTTAACAGTTGAATTCTACATTAAAATTATCTTAAAATGTTGGAAGTCCTAGCTGAGTTTTTCAGTATCAATATGCAAACCATATCTAACACTTAGTGTCTGCAGTAGAGACTTCTGTAAGAGATTTATTGAACAGAACACAATTGAGAGTACAATAAAGAAAAACACTTCCCGTCTTCGAAGCATATATCCAAATGTTTTTGCTGGTTCAACAAGCCAACCCTGAAATGCAGAACTCTTACCTCTTTTATTTCTATAGAGACTTTGCACAGCACTTGTAAACCATTGTGACAAATTGCCTTTCCCCCACATACCCCACATGCAACAGTGAAACCGTGAGAAATAATCACTGTGGACAGTCCTATCCAGAAAGGAGTAAACAAGAAGCACACAGCAGAGCCCAGTCTATAATAGCTCTGAAATCCAGTGCGGCCCATGTGGCCAGTTCCTTGCTTAGGGCTCAGTACTATTTCCTGGGAGTTGTCTCCTTGATTCTTGCCTTTATTCTCTGGGCTTTTGGACTCATCACATGCCTCTGCCATAATTTTCATAATGGTTAAATTTGACCAAAAAAAAAATTTCTTACAAGGAGATTACAGCCCCATGGGAGCTAGTAAAGCTTTATCTAAGGATTTTCCTCCAGGGTGAAGACAGTTTTGTCCACAATCCTCCCAAGAAACACCAAGACACCCTAGACTCAAGTGCAGTGTGATGACTTGAAGGCTAAGTATGAGTTTAAGCAACTAATATGCAGCTATTCATTAATATGAGGGGGCGATGTTTCTGAGAAAGTGGTGTCCTCAGTTTGGGTACCCTGAAAACAGAGCTATCTTCAACTTGCCACCATAACAGTGAGATCAAGTTAAAAAGAGGGACTGGAAAGAAAGAATGTTAGGTAAGAAAAGAAGAATACTCAGGCCATGGGGTTAGATGTAGCAGTTTAAGACTCAGAGACCTGTTTATTTGAGAAGTGATACCAGTAAATAGGAGAAGGGACAGGGAAAATGAGGACATGGACAAAAATTCAGTAAGACAGTTCATTAAGTTGGCTGCTGTGGGCAACAGGAGCTCAGTTCCACTAAGACTTACAAAAGAGCATACATGAATGCCTCCCAGAATTTTCCACCAAAGAACAAGCATAGGAGCGTTTGTCCACTGGTTCCCAGCTTCCACTGGTTGAGAATCCCCCCCAGAGGTGTTACCCCCTGCACATCCAAGCTCCACATGAGAGTGGGCTTCTATAGGCATCCATTGGAGAAGCCCTGTGCCAAGAAGCAAGAACACCTGGTAGACAGTGAGTCAAGACACTGTCAGCAGTAAGCCACCGGACCCCCACATGGCTGGACTAGTGACTTGGCCAAAACAGATGGTAGTGCAGGGTGGAGGGATAAAGACAGGCTGGACGTGGGGACCAAATCACCCTGAATTGTCAGAGCAGCCAAGCTGGGATTAGTATTCAGACTTGGGACAAATGGTTAACCTTTTTTTGTTTCATGATTTGTAAACATTAAACATAAATGTAAATAAGAAAGAAATAAACACACAGAGAAACTCAGGAGCAGAAGAAAAGCTGTCATTCTAATAGCAGAAAGGTGAACTGCTAAACAGGAATCTAGAAAGAACCTCTTCTATTTTTCAGGGTTTTAAGAAACAGTGAGTCCATATGCTATTTTGGTAATCTCTAACAATACCCAGCAGCTTTCTCTGTCAATAATTGTGGGGGGTTTTTTTCTGGATGTTTTTCAGAATAACTGTGATAGTTTTAGTTTCATCATTAGCACTAAACTTTCACTCTATTAAGCCACTGAGATTTAGGGCTGTTTGTTACAGCAGCACACTCTAGCCCATCCTGACCAACACTAAAATAAATCAGCACTACATACATGGAGCTGCAATAACGGGGTGTGTGAATCCTTGAACAGGTTACCAAGTGTGTGCTTTTTGTCTCTTCTTCCTCGACAAATGGTCTAACTCCTTTAGCTTATTTTATTATTTTCCCAGGTGTTAGTCATCTTCTATGACTAGTACCACCGGTTTGGCCAAACTATATGAAAAGAGAGATTTTGAACAGCTGCTTTAAGAACAAAAATTTGGAAAAAGGATAAAATGCCTAAAGACATTTTTTTTAACATAAAAAAATGTATGAGGAACTTGTGAGGTCAGAATCATGTTGCATGATGAGCAAAGGCTGTTTTCCAGGAGGTTCAGTAAATACACACAGGTCCACATGTGGCTGGAGAACTGTGAAGATGGATCTGCAGAGACTGTAGGTGTGAAAGGAGTTTCCCTCATGATGGAAGTTTAAACTAGGTTGATGGTGAGCAGGGACTCTGCCATATTCACTTGTCAAGTAAGTGTTGAGCAAATACTGGTTGAATAAATATATGAGTAACCTCATGTTCTAGCACAATGCTTGACACACAGTCGTGCTCAGAACTTGTTTGTTGACTGATGGCATGAGGTATAAACACATGCTTTGTTGTTGGAAGGGAGCTTGCACACATTAGGGTCTACTTTTCTCCACCACTACACCGACATTAAGCAGGCTCTTGAATTTTTGGCTATAGTTGCAGTAAGTGCTTCTCTGATTCTGGGCAAAGAGCTGAGCCGCCTGACTCAGTCCCCTGCCTCCCCTGGCAAGATGGCAAGTAGTTTCCCCAAAGGGGTAGCTGAAATGACCAAAACTCAGGAGTCCTTTGCTTTCTCAAATCTTGGAAGTAAGAAGCAGAAGACCATTGTGTACACCTGTAACAGGTTTTGGTTTTCTGGTTTTGCTTCTTATTTTTTTTTTATGTTTTCCTTGGTTTTGCTTCTTATTTTTTTTCTTTCTTCCATGACAAGAGAGAGAGGCAGTGCTGAAAACCAAATAGCCTTCACTGAGGAATTGGGAAAGGCTGCATTTTGGCAGGAGCTTGTCAGCAACATCACTTGGTTGGTGCAAACACACTGAAGAAGGTGACAGGAGTGAAAGCTGCCAGCATGGCTAATTTGGTCACTGCTGCTAAGGCCAGGAATGGATCCATTCTGGAGGCTCTAGCTGCAAAACAAGTCAAGAGGCGACACAAATACCAACAAGCAGGCATCAGCCTCACCCTGCCCATCAGTGGATCCCAGCAGCAGAGCCTCAGGAGACACCAGGGTAGCCTATGCCACAAGGTAACCAAGAAGTCAGACCCATGACTATTGTTCTGGTGCCCTTACTTCTCCCTCCTCCCCCAACCCAGCAGCCCACAGGCAGGGGCTTGTCAATCACTTGTTTCATCTACACCATGAAACTATGAGTTCCTTTAGGAAAAAGAATATCCAAGATGGAATCAGTGAATATATAGTTTTAGCAGTTAGAGACATAAATAAAATTCTAATTGTCTGTTCCTTCTTCCTTGTGGTTTGGTACATGAGACAACTCCAAGCTTCTGGAATCAGTCATTCTGGTTGGAGGTTAATTTCAATTGCTACAAAGAAAGCCAACACTTTCTAAGAATAAAAGGATACTGTGAAGCCCAAATGAGTGCCAAAAACCCCCAATCTTTCACCTGCCAATGCTGTCATAGTCTACTACTCAAGTTTTATTTCCAAGTGAAGCTAACCCTTAGTATTCCACTTGCAGCAGAATTTAAGATATATCAACAAATATCTCCAATTTAAAATTCAAATTCCTATTTTTTTCTCAGCTAGGCAGCATTTTAGAAATGAATAGATGTGGCTGCTTGGCTGTTGTTATTTTCTCTCTTACTGACTCTAGTTCTGACCTCTGTCAATCTGCTGACATCAATGTCCTCCACCTGAAACCTCATCCCTCAGGCTCAGAAGTCATTTATACACAGGGTATGTCATACCCTGCTTTTCCACAACCAAGCAAAATCAGGGGCAAATGTTCAAATCCCAGGAATGAGGGAAACTTTCCCAATCCTGGGAAACTATTCACTCTGCCTTCATCAAATATCAACATACACATTTAAAATTCAAGTTGATTGGAACAAAGTATTGAATAAACCAGTTAGAATCAAGATGTGGTGGGCATTGCATCTTTTGATACTCTTTGTCCTTAATAGTGCTTTTCTTCTGAGGTACAGGTATTCTGCTTTCTCCTTAATCTTTCATGAATGTGATCTTTGACAGATTTTCAGCCAAATAGGTCTCTGAATGGGCCTGTCATCTCATTCACTTATGCCAACCCCTCTTCTCTGCCTCGAGTTGGCATAGCCAGAAAAACAACCATCTAGGTCTCTAACAATGGGCTATGTACACTATCATTAATTCTCCTACAACACTGCAACATGTTTTACTATCTCTATAGATGAGGGTCCTGAGACTCACAGAGACTAATTAACATACCCAAGTTTAAACAGCTACTAAATACCACAATCAGTTATGTCAGTTAGTGTTATGTGTTAAGGTTAGGGTTAGGGTTAGGAATATGGTTAGGGGTCTGTACCAGGAGGCTCACCTGCAGTTAGCCCCACCAACTGTGCACCTGCATACTGCCAGGCTGACTCCCTTCACTGACCTACACTGCCATGTGTGCCCCATGGAGAGACTGTAAAGCCACAGAATACTTGCCAAAAGCCAAGGCACCTGCAGCTGCCAGTGTGCCCACAGTTGTTCCTGGCCCTTACTGATGGCTCTGGCCCCCATCACTACATATATGTCTGTAACCAGTCCCTGCCACAACACAGACACTGTAGCTGAGAGGGCACACCACTGGCTCCAGCCACTACTCTAGTCTGTACCAGTCCCAGCAGCAACCACAGACTTCCTGTAGCACCCACCAAGGACCATGCAGTTGGTGACAGTCTGGGCCTTAGAAGCCGGAGCCAACAAGCCATCAAGACACCCCCAGAGGAGTTGCCACATGCCCTTGCACTCTGCATTACTAGACCTGGGATCACAACACTTTAGCATTCCCCCTACAAGCAGATGATGGTCTTTCCTTACCAAAGTCAGTCCACAAACTCTGGGAGAATGACAGCTTCTTCAAATGCATAGACATCTGTGCAAGACTACATGGGTCACATAAAATCAGAGAAACAGGACACCACCAAGGAACACAGTATACTTCCAGTAACTGAACACAAGGAAATAGAGATACATGAATTGCTCAATAAAATTCCAAAACAATTTGTATAAAGATGTTCAAAGAATTACAAGAGAATGCAAATAAATAATGTAATGAAATTGGCAAAATAGTACAAGAACAAAATGAGAAGTTGAACTGAAATTTTTTAAAAACATAAAGAACAAAACAAAATTTTGGAGATGAAGAATGCAAAACTGAGCTGGACAACTCAATAGAGAGCTTCAAACACAGACTGGAGCCAACAGAAGGGTCAGTGAGCTCAAAGATAAATCATTTGAAATTATCCACTCAGAGGAGCAAAAATAACAAAAAGAATGAGGAAAGGCTATGAGACATTGCACACCATTACAAGGAACAATCTACTCATCGGTGGAGTCCCAGAAAGAAAAAGAAAGGGGACAACATTTTATTTAAAAGAATAATGGATGAGAAGTTCCCAAACCTGGGGAGAAATTTGGATATCCAAGTTTATAAAGCTAATGTCACCCCATAATTTCAATCCAAAGACAGTTTTGGATGCATTATAATAAAACTGTCAAAAATCAAAAACAAAGAGAATTTTAAAAGGAGAAATGATAAAGAAAAATTCTCTCATGCAAAGTGACCCTCATAAGGCAATCAATGGATTTCTCAGCAGGAATCTTGCAAGCCAGGAGTGAATGAGATGATATATTCAAAGTGTTGAAAGAAAAAATGTCAACAAAGAATAATTTAACCAGCAATATTGTCCTTCAGAAATAAAGGAGAGATAAAGACTCCCCCCAACCAAAAAAAAAAAAAAAAAAAAAAAAAGCTGTGGGAGTTCATCACCACTATACTTGCCTTATACAAAATGCTGAATGAAGTTCTTCAAGCTGAAAATGAAGGATGTCAGTTAGTAACATGGAAATATATGAAAATATTCAACACACTGATATAGGTAAGCATATAGTTAGATTCAAAATCCTTCAATACTGTAATATGGTGGTGTGTTAACCACTAATTCTAGTATAAAGGTTAAAGGACAAAAGTATTTAAAATAGCTATAGCTACAATAATAGGTTAGTGGACACACAATATACAAAGATGTAAATTGTGACATCAAAAACATAAAATTTGTGTAAAGGGAAAGGATAGGGTTTTTATATGTAATCAAGTTAAGTTATTATCAGCTTAAAACAGACTGATATACCTATAAAATGATCAAGTAAACCTCAGTGTAACCACAAAATAAAAACTTGTAGAAGACACATCCAAGAAAAAAAGAAGGAAAATAAAGTTCTCCATTATGGGAAATCATCAATTCACAAAGAAAGATGGCAAGAGAGGAGGAAAGGAACTAAAAACAGCCAGAAAACAATGAACAAAGTGGCACAAATCCTTACCTATCAATAATTACCTAAATGTAATGGATTAAATTCCCCAATCAAAAGACAGAGAGACTGGATGGATGAAAAAAACAAGACCCAACTATATACTGTCTACAGGAGACTCACTTCAAGTTCTAGGACACTTAAAGTAAAGGGATGGAAAGTTATGGAAAAAGGATAATCCACGCTAATGGAAACAAAATTAGAGCAGGGATAGCTATACTTAGACAAAGTAGACTTTAAGCTAAAAATAATAATGAGTCAAAGAAGGTCATTACATATTGATTAAGGGTTCAATTCATCAAGAAGATAAAACAATTGTCAATATATGTGTTCCCAACATTATAACACTTAAAGATATTAAACATACTAAGGGATCTGAAGGAAGAAATAGACAGCATACAATAAACAGTAGAGGATTTCAATATCCTACTTTCAAAAATGGATAGATTGTGAAACAGAAAATCAATAAAGAAACATTGGGGAAAATGGACCTAATAGAAATATATAGAACATTCTATCCAACAGCAGCAGAATGCATATTCTTCTCAAGTGCACACAAAGCATTCTCCAGGATAGAATAGATCATATGTTGGGTCACAAAATTTATCTCACAAAATTTTAAATGATTGAAAGCATACCAAGTACCTTTTCCAAACACGGTCACATGAGACAAGAAAACAGTAATAGTATAACTGGAAAAATTCACAAATGTGTGAAAATTAAACAACACAGTACTGTAACCAATGATCAAAGAAGAAACTAAAGGTGAAATTAGAAAATATATTGAAACAAACAAAACTGGAAGCAATATACCAAAACTTAAAGAATACCAAAAAAACAGAGCTAAGAGGAAAGTTTATGGTGATAAATGCCTACATTTAAAAGGGGGAGAGAGAGAAAGAGAGAGATCTCAAACAAACAATGTAACTTTACACCTCAAGGAACTGGAAAAATAAGAACAAACTAAGCCTAAATTTAGCATGTGGAACTAAATAATGAAGATCAAAGCAGATACCAGAAAACTGCCACAGCTACTCGATGAATTTAGAAAAGGAGCAGGATACAAAATTAATGCACAGAAATCTCTTGCATTCCTATACACTAAAAAAGAAAGAGCAGAAAGAGAAATTAAGGAAACACTCCCACTTATCATTGCAACAAAAACAATAAAATACCTAGGAATAAGACTGCCTAAGGAAGCAAAAGATTTGTATGCAGAAAACTATAAGATATTGATGAAGGAAATCAAATACAAAGAGATGAAGAGATATACCATGTTCTCGGATTGGAAGAATCAACATTGTGAAAATGACTATACTACCCAAAACAATCTACAGATTCAATGCAATCCCTATAAAATTACCAATGGCATTTTTCACAGAACTAGAACAAGAAATTTTACAATTTGTATGGAAATGCAAAAGACCCCAAATAGCCAAAGCAATCTTGAGAAGGAAAAATGGAGCTGGAGGAATCAAGCTCCCTGACTTCAGACTATACTACAAAGCTACCGTAATCAAGACTGTACAGTACTGGCACACAGAAAAAGAAATATAGATCAATGGAACAGGATAGAAAACCCACAGATAAACCCACATACATATGGTCACCTTATCTTCGACAAAGGAGGCAAAAATATACAATGGAGAAAAGACATCCTCTTCAATAAGTGTGGAAAACTGGAAATTAGGACACTCTTTAACACCATACACAAAAATAAACTCAAAATGGATTAAAGACCTAAGTGTAAGGCCAGTCACTATAAAACAAATAGGTACTGAATCTCCCAAGTGGACATGTGAGGCCCCAGATTAAGGAGAGGTCATGCTCTCTGCTTTCAATATTTCTCTGAAAATTCAGAGTGGAGCCTATTTTAAATGGTAGTTTCCCATTATATTTTCTAACTGGTTGTATTAGTCTGCTTGGGCAAAATACCACAGACTGAATGGCTTAAACAACAGAAAATAATTTTCTTACAGCTCTGGAGGCTAAAAGTTCAAGATCAAGGTGTAGGCAGGTTTGATTTCTTCTGAGGCCTCTCTCCCTCAGTTACAGATGGCTATCTTCTTGCCATGTCCTCATACAGTCTCTATGTTGTCTGCATCCTAATCTCTCCTTCTTATAAGAATGCTGTATTGGAGTAGAGTCTACTCATATGACCTCTTTTTACCTTAATTGCCTCTTTAAATGCCCTGTCTTCAAATATAGACACATTCGGAGGTACTTTTGGTCAGTACTTCAACATACAAATTGTTAGCGAACACAGTCCAGCCCATAACGTTGTTCCCTCTGCCTCCTCCCCAAATTCATGTGCAAAATACTTTCACCTAATCCTAATAGCCCTCAAAGATTTAACCTAGTCTAGCATCAACTCTAAGTCCAAAATTTCATCTAAATATCATCTAAAAAAGATATGTGTGAGACTTGAGGTATGATTCATCCTGAGTCAAAATTCCTCTCCAGCTGCAGACTTGTGAAATCAGACAAGTTATCTGCTTTCAAAATACACTGATGGGACAGGCATAGAATAGACATCCACCTTCCAAAAGGGAGAAATCAGAAAAAAAAAAAAGAAAGGGTCCCAAGCAAGTCCAGAAACTAGCAAGGCAAACTCCATTAAATGTTAAGGCTGGAGAATATCCTTTTAGGCTTCCTTCTCTGTCCTCCAGGCCCACTGACAAAATCCCATGAGTCTGACTGTCTTCTTTCATTTCATGACATGTCTGTCCCCTTCAGTCCAAGCTAGCAGCATATCTGCTGAGATAGCTGTTTAGATCTGTGAGTCAAATCATAATTTCTTTATGGAGTGGTTATCAAGAGCCATAACCAAAAAAATAAAAAAAATAAAAAAAAAAAAAAAGAATAAGAAATACTAATATTAAAAAAAAAAAAAAAAAAAGAGCCATAACCTTGGTGTTCTCTCCAGAACACCCTTTCTTGTTTTTTGCAATGTGGATAGGCTGAGGATTTTCCAGATCTTCAAGTTCTGATTCCTTTTTGCTTTTTTGCTTAACAATATCTTCAATTTATCTCTCTCCTCTCAAATTCTACTATCAACAGAAAAAGTAGGACCCACCCTCAACATTTTGCTTAGGAATCTCCTCAACTAAATATCCCAATTCATCACTCACATGTCCCACCTTCTATGAATGAAAAACATTGCCTGCTACATCAGTAAACAAAGGATGCTGCAGTCATCAAGCCATCACATTACAGCTGCGCTGACAGTGAGCCCTGAGGGAATAAGGATGGAGACAGGGTGCTGGCAGTCTAGCAGTCAACTGCTGCAGCCACCCTGACAGTGCACCCCCGAGGGGACTCAGGATGAGAAAACACAGTACAATGGCCCCAGAGAGCTGAGGTAAATATGAAAGGAATAATTTCAGACTCTTGCATCTTCCCATACAAAGAAAAATGCTAATCCTTAGTTTGAGATGTCAGGTTTTCCTTAATTAACAGTAAACTTTTGATGTTCCAACTACCTACTCTTTGTTGCAAAAACTCCTATACATCCTAACTTCTCTTTACCTCTTTGGAGCAGTCCCATAGAGCAATCTGAGAGGCTGTCTCCAGGGCTTAAGTCCTCAGTTTTGTCCACTAAATAGAACATAACTCTCAACTTTTATGTTGTGTATTTTTTTTTCAGGCAACATTTCCACCAAACTATAGAACAGAATTAATTTTTTTGCCACTTTATAACATGAATCATCTTCCTTCTGGTGTCAGCGATCTTATCAAAAGCAATTTTAATGCCCATATTTCTACCAAGAGTCTCTTCAAAGCAACCCAGCTTTTTTAAACACGCACCTCAAAACTTTTCCTGCCTCTACCCATTACCCAGCTCCAAAGCCACCTCCACATTTGTAAGTACTGGAAGTTAGAACTACAACATAAGAATATGGGAAGAACGCAATTCATCCCATAACACTGCTTATTGTTGAATTATAAGAACATTTTTTTCTTATAATTATTTGAATGTGTGAGATTTAATTTGGATTTGTTTTACTAAACTCACTTACTACTTCTAACTTTTTTTTTAGTGAATTATATGTGTTCTAGGTATATAACCATATGTGCAGCATGTAGTAATATTTTTCATCCTATATTCAAGTAATAATATGTTCTAGGCACCATTCTAATGGCTTCACATCTGTTAACGTATTTAATACTCACAGAAGCCCTATAGAGATTTCAGGAAGGATCCCTTCCCTGAAAAAGAAAAAAAAATTTTAAGCCAAGAAGTACTATTAGTATCTTCACATATCACACAGAGGAAACTGAGACATCAATAAGTTAAGTAGCTTGCCCAGTTCACAGTGAGTAAGGGTAGAACTGGAATTCTAATGTAGTCATTCTTGTGAATACACAATACACTCTTTTCTACTTCTTATTTTTATTTCTTCTTTTTTATGTCGGATCTAATGTAGATCCTTTTACAGTTGAAATGATAAAAGTGGTACTGAGTTTGTGAGGAATTATAAGAAGGATAAGAGAGATTTAGAGGATATTTTTTCTTACCACCTGTCAGTTATGAAACTTTAATACCTTCCACATCTGATTCAGGAATTTTATAGAAATATTGCCTCCAAATATTGTACATCAATATTATAAAAATAGGAAGTAATGTCATAAACCATATATCCATATTAATGAAATAAGTACATATATTCAGTGATATAGATTATTTAACGCACAAGGACAAAAGCTGAAAATGTTCTGAAATTGGAGCATAAACTGGGGGCTGGAATAACAGACCTGTGAGAGCCCTCCATCATGGGTGGATGCTCAGAACACAGAGGAATTCAGTGGAGTCCCCACAGGACAGATGGAAAATGTAGGACCCTTCACCCTGAATAGACAGACTAGGCTATGGTACCAATAACCAAGTCCTCTGGTTATCATTAATCCATAAGACAACTGTCTTTCCCCCTCAAAACGTTTAACAAGCCACTTCAGGATGGCGTGTCTCCATGGAAAATTTGTTCCTTTGAGCTCCACAGAAACTCCCCCTGCTTTCCTCTCACCTGTCAGTGGTGAATTGTGCAGGAGTGACCCTATTAAAGTGAGGACAAATGTTCCTGCCAGAAACGGAGAAGATAGCCCAAACTCCTTATCCTCTTCCTTCTCTCCTTCCCTGAGCAGAGTAGTGAAAGAACAGTGAAGATGCTTGTAGTCTACGGGCACCATGGCGTCGGAGGCTCTGCTCACAGCACAGAGTCTGGCACCACCCTGTCTGGATTCAAATCCTGGCTCCCCACTCCACGTTGTGTGAGTTTGGACAAGTTACTTTTGTGTCAGTTTTGTCACCTGTAAAATGGGAATGATAATGGTATGTCCATCTCAAAGGTTTTGTCATTGTTGGTTTTTGCTGCTTGGTGGGGGTAGGAGGTGTGAGTTGACACATGTTGACATAGTGTGGCATTTCCAGCAGTCATCAGCATTGGTCCCACCCCAACATCAGATGCTGGTGTGGTTCTCATTTAAACTACTTCTTCCTGGAGTCTTCCTTGCCGGGGGTTGGGGGGGGGCACTTAAAAGAACATTATCTCTTTCAATCCACTTGAGAATCACTAAATGCTTCTCTAGCTACATGGCCCCAAAGAGGAGATAACCTCAATGATATTATGCTGGGTGACCTCTGTGCTGATTTGGATGTCCCAAAATCTGAATCAACCTAAAATATGTCTCACTAGAATGACGGAGTTGTAAACTGTCTGGACCCTAATTAACTTTATTTTTTTAAATTATTATCCAATCTTTTTTTAAATTATTTTTTAAATTTTATTTATTTATTTATTTACTTACTTACTTATTTATCTGGCTGCATTGGGTCTTCGTTGCTGCACACGGGCTTTTCTCTAGTTGCGGAGAGCAGGGCCTACTCTTCCTGCGGGGCGGGGGCTTCTCATTGTGGTGGCTTCTCTTGTTGCAGAGCACGGGCTCTAGGCTGGACCCTAATTAACTTTAAACAATTAGTCAAACAAGGTTACATTCCTCAAGGGAGTTAGATGACCCTTGGACAAGCTTATTGGGTAAGTTTCTCCGCCTACACTGGAATTTGAAGTGACCTGGACAATCTTGCTGGTTGCCAAGGTAGGAAAACTGAGAGCCATGTGGTAGCCCTCAGTTCTGGAGAGGACCTGCTGCTTTAATTCTTCAAAAGCACCCCCCAGAGCAGTGGGGAGAGCCTTCTCATGAATTTGTAATTGGGCAAAAATATGTGGCCTTGGTCAGTATCTTGAGAGTTTGCACCTAAAGCCACTCTAAAAAGTCAAGTGTCTTACATGGTTGTTCTTCTTTAGGAGGAAAAGAGAAGTAAAACTGGCCAAGTTCCCTAAGTAAATTGTGAAGCTGGCAAACCTAGCCTCCTGCAGATACAACCCCTCTATCCTTTCCTAGCTTCATCTTCAGGGGGCCACAGGTTCTTGAGCAGCTCCAATGACTCAGTCAGGGAGGAGATTTCAATTTGCACAAAGGTTTTAGGAACTTAATGCTGGACCCAGGAGAATTTGCAGGCTCTTGTAACAGGAACACGTTTTCCAAAAAAGATAAATTACAGATGGAATTATTTCCAATCCCATGCTAGGCCTCAGGGACATCTTTTGAGTGGGTATTTTTAGTCATCAAATCATACCACCTTGTGTCCTGACTTGGATAGAAAAGGTTTGCAACCAATTATATCTACTTGTTCAAGAGTTTTTTGTGACAGCTATCTGGTTTTCTGTATTTCAAATAACAGAACCCTTCCAAGCTTGTTTGCATCTTGAGAAAACATGAAAGTCATAGAAGAAATCAGAATGTATTTGTTTCTTATCAAAAAGATTTATCTGATGTATTAAGAGAGTTAGGATCAATTAAGGAAAATTAATCCTTAAAACTCTCCCCTTTCATACCCTAACATTTGTTTCCTTCTCCCAGAAGATACATCCCTCCCCTTATCAGAGTCAAGATTCTCTGAATTTCTCCTAAGAGTGTTTAAGAGACCCATTCAGTTCCTGACTCCTCTGGCTTGGAGATGAGGCCTCTAAGAAAGTAATTAAAGTTAAAGGAAGTTGTAATGGTGGAACCCTGATCTAATAGGACTAGTGGCCTTATGAGAAAGGGACGCATACTTGCACCAAGGAAAGGCCACGCAAAGATATGGTGAGAAGGTTGGCTGCCCACAAGCTGGGAAAAGAGCTCTCACCAGAAACCAGCCCTGCCAGATGGACCTTGATCTGAAACGTCCAGCCTCTAGAACTGTGAGAAAGTTTCCGTTTCCAATTCTGGTTTCAACCAGCATTCTGACACCAATTCCAATGTGTGCGGGGTTTTCCCCACACCAAGCAATTCTGCACCAGCTGAGTGTCCTATGATTCAACTTATTTCTGACATTATCTACTTGGAAAAGGAGTCTTATTCCATAGTTTAAGGGCTCAATCCTACAACCCTGTTCTCCCCGCTTCAGATGCCATTGCAAATGCAGGTTTTCTCCTGTGCTTTTGGCTCACTGGCTCCTGATTGGAGACCCCCTCTTTGGGTTTGATTAATTTGCTAGAGCAGCTCACAGAGCTCAGAGAAACACTTTACTTACTGGGTTATCAGCTTATGATAAAAGGATATAACTCAGGAACCACCAGGTGGGACACATGCATTGAGCAAAGTATGAGGAAAGAGCAAGGAGTCTCCACGCCCCTGCCAGGTGCGCCACTCTCCCTGAATCTCCTCGTGTTCACCCGCATGGAAGCTCTCTGGACCCTGTGTGTTGGGGGCTTATGAAGGCTTCACACTTGATTGATTAAATCATCAGCTGTTGGCAACTGATTTCAACCTCCAGCCCCTCTCCCCTCCTTGGAGAGAAGCTGAAAATTCCAATCCCCTAATGATTGGTTGGCTTTCCTGGCAACCAGCCCTCACCCTTAGGTGTTTCCACAAAGCCACCTCATTAACATAACAAAAGACACCTATTCTTATTTGCACCACAGAAAATTCCAAGCGTTTTAGGAGCTCTGTGCTGGAAATGGGACCGAGACAAAATATATATTTTATATTTCTAAATCACATTATCACACTCTTATTCAAGCCACCCAGCCTGTGGCATTTTGTTATGGTACCCCAAGCAGTACTAAGAAGTAGATATGATTAGTTCCACCATTTCACAGACATGGAAATCAAGCACAAGCATGGCAGAGTTTTTGTAGCAGGACTGGGATTTGAAACCCAGACAGTCCAGTTCTTACTGGTATAATCCCAATCCCTGAAGTATACCACTATTTGTGCTTCAATAAAAAATGCCACCCAAATAAGCAGAGAAATTCCTATCAGTCTACTCACAGAAAGCTAAGGTTATATGAAGGTAGCGTGTAACATCCACCACACACAACGCAACATTGTCTGTAAATACGACACAGGATGAACCAGCTAGCAGTGAGCCACGTCATATTAATGTCCCAACACAACACACATTCTTGGCCAACCATGCAGTGGTTCTCTTGTCATCCAACAGCCATCCTGGGAGGTTCTCTTGTCAACCACAGCCATCCTGGCCCTTTCTCTTTTTACCCTCTCTGTGAGGTGCCTCTGTAAAGTCTCCTTGAGGTATTAGGGTCTGTTGTTCAATCTTCCCATCACCTAAGCCAATTCAGTTCCTTTTTTTGGTCCTTCCTGCACAGAGACTGCCAATAGCTCATAATGCCATTTACCTTCAAGGAAGTGAGGAAACCTGGGTTCTCAGCCCAGGTTAATTTTGCCCCCAACTGGATATTTGGTAGTGTCCAGAGACAATTTTGGAAACAACTGGGGGAGAGGGTGCTACTGGCATACCGATTGTAGAGACCAGGAATGCTGCTAAAATTCCATGATGCACAGCTAGGCTACTACAAAGAACTCCTCAGCCCCAAATGTCAATAGTGCCAGGGTCGAGAAAATGCTGAAAAGTGAGTCATGTGTTAAGTAAACAGTAACATTTCAGGCATGAGGTAGGGATGAGGGGAGGGTCTTTTAAACTCTACATCTTTCTACCTCTCCTCAAATGTTGCTTTGCACATGATTGTAGCCACTTACCTAGCTCTGTACTTGGCTAAATGATAAGACAGATGTGCTATCTTGATATCTTTTTTTCTTCTGAGTAACTAGATTTTTGGAGAGGACTCATCTAAGTTTTTATAGAATCTAAATTCCCAACATAGGTTGGGTTTTTCTTGTACATTCATAAAGGAAGTATGTTTAGAATTTCTAAAAATATCACGTAGTATAATCATGTAAAAATATTATCTAACTTTGTATGGTTATTTGGTACAAAATTAAGTATGCAGAGTTCTAGTAATTACCCAGGTGTTATTATTATTTTTGAAACCTTTGTGGACCTAGGAGAACAAATAATCTTTTTCATTTAATGTCAGAAAGTGAAACCAGCAGACCATATGATTTTAATTTTATGCATTCAGATAAAGCCTTCACAAGCACTTCCCTCAGACTACCATCCCTGTAACAGACCTTGTATTTAACTGTCTCATTCTTTCCCAGAACTTAACAATTGATTCGAGGCAGATAAACCTCAAATCTACATCTCAAGCTTCAAATATTCACCTAATCTTTGATACCTCTTTTGTAGCTGTCCACCAGACATTCACACCTGTGTCTTGCTAAGCGTCTCAAATTCAATACGACTAAAACCCAAGTCTTCATCATCCTGCCCTCAGCCAGCCCCTCTTCCTGATCTATTGCCTTTTTCCAGTCACCAGTGATCAGAATTCCTATAGGTGCCTTTAAATTCTACCCTTCTCCCCCTTACCACCTTATCATATCCATCACCAAGTCCTAATAGTGCTTCTGCCACTGCTTTTCTCCTTCCAATTCCCACTGTCACAACCCTAGTTCCAGCCCTGTTTTCAATTCCCCTGGACTGTTGTAGGAGAGTCCTCATTGATGTCTCTACTCCAGCATCTTCCTGCAGGCAAATGCCTCTTCCAGGTCTGATCATAAGCCTCCAATGATGCCTATTGAAAATGCTTCACCCTGCTTCCCAGGAATGTGTGTAATAAGATATTACAATGCCCTCTGCAAATTAAAGAATACTACTTAAATGTAATTTCCTGACAAAAATTTGTTTTTTAAATTGTGTTATTTTTGATAAAAATCAAGAGAATCGTTTAGAGAAATAAACTTCTGAGAACTGACTCCTTAAGAGACTTTGGACAGCCTGCTGGCACTCTGGAAGACCTGGGCACTGAGGGTGGAGAGTCAGCCTGCAGCCACGGGCTGGGAAAAAAGTTCAGAAAAGGAGGAGAGGAAAGACAAAAGCACAACCTGTAATCATGACAACGGTGCAGATGGTTCCAAATGAGCATGTACAGTCATCCCTCAGTAGGGAATTGGAATAATGATTGAATAAACCTGTATGCTAGTTATTCTCCATTTGCTGAACCCTTCCTATCCAGCTGGGGGGCCAGAAGCATCAAATAGGTAAGATGAGAAAGCCCAGCAATTAGGTACCACAGGAAACAGGCACCACCTCTAGGGCTGGGAGAACCTAAAGAGGCAAAGAGAGGCTACTGCATCAGAACAGGAACTTGGAGGGGATGCTTTCAGAAAAAGTAAAAATGATAGAGGTAGAAGGAAGAGGAAAAGAGCAGTGAAGAATTATAGTTTCTCCCCATCTCCCATCTGCTAATCACCTACCAGAATCTCCTAGTGGTGAAACTAAATGGAAAACCACTGGTAAAAAAGTCTGAGAATTGGGACTTCCCTGGTGGCACAGTGGTTAAGAATCTGCCTGCCAATACAGGGAACACGGGTTCAATCCCTGGTCCAAGAAGATCCCACATGCTGAGGAGCAGCTAAGCCCTTGTGCCACAACTACTGAGCCTGCACACCTAGAGCCTGTGCTCCACAACAAGAGAAGCCACTGCAATGAGAAGCCCACGCACTGCAACGAAGAGTAGCCCCCACTCTCCACAACTACAGAAAGCCCATGCGCAGCAAAGAAGACCCAACACAGCCAATAAATAAAAATGAATAAATAAATTAGTTTAAAAAAAAAGAAAAGAATCTGCCTGCTAATGCTAGGGACGTGGGTTCGATCCCTGGTCCGGGAAGATCCCACTTGCCAAGGAGCAACAAAGCCCATGCACCACAACTACTGAGCCTGAACTATAGAGCCCACAAGCCACAACTATTGAGCCCACATGTGGCAATTACTGAAGCCCGCACGCCTAGAGCCTGTGCTTGGCAGCAAGAGAAGCCACCGCAATGAGAAGTCCGTGCACCACAACAAAGAGTAGTCCCCACTCCCGGCAGCTAGAGAAAGCCCGCATGCAATAACAAAGACCCAATGCAACCAATAAATAAATAAATAAAAATTTTTAAAAGGATAGTTGGAGAACAGGTAAATCTCCAGGACCCCTCACCAAAGGGCCCCAGGAAAGAAGTCATCCTGTCCCTGTGATGTCGCCAATTTCCCCATCTCCATAGTTTCTTCCTTTCACAGATACAAGGCAATGAACGAGGGGGTAACTTTCGTCACTTACAGCAAATGTCACTGTCTCAGAAGAAAGTCTTTTAATATTAATAACCTTTAACTTCCTCCTACCCACAATGTTTGGATTATCTATTTATCCTATGTGTAATCCAAAATCATTTTATAAGCCATAGAGGGAGTGAGGACTGGAGGCATTTTTGTACTAATATAAAGCATTTATGCATTTGTTTTTTATTTTTCATGGTAATCAATAATAAAAGCATGCAAAGGAGAATTACAATAATAAGGTCTATAGGGGAAATGGGGGAAAATTCTGACCCTGATTCCCTCCACCCTACCAGACCCATTCTCCTATATTTTTTATCTCAGTTTACAGCATCACCATCGAGCAAGAGAGAAACCTGGGAATCATACTTACCTTTACCTTCATATCTTTTCAGGCATAGAATGCTGTGGATTTTTCTTGCTGAATATTTTTCAAACATGTTTCATCACCACATCTGCTACACACTAGGCATGCATCCTTTCTTGACTAGACAAATACAACAGTCCTCTCAAGTGGTAAGCAAACAGGAACCCATTGGGAAAACAGACGCAGAATGAATTCCTTTAAAGTGAGCACTGCCTTATACACCTATGTGTACTGAGCCCATTGGACAGTGCCTGGCACCCAGGTGCTCAATAAAGAATTTTGTGAGTGAATGGGTCTGTCCTTTCCATTGGTGTGAATGAAGTTTAAGGTGTTTTAATTACTAGAATAACTGTGTACTTTGCAAGCAAATGCCCTATGCGATAGTTTTCTGCCAATCTAATATCCACTTTCCTTCGTCCTTCCTAACAGATATTTGACTTTGTTTTCCTACCCTCCTCACTCCATCTTCCAGAAGGGAGCCCGATTCTTTTGATTCAAGCAGTTGAAGTAGGCATCTCACCCTTATTGGTCTAAGAGGGGACACGTGCCTAAGATGAACCAGACTCTCCTCCAGGCTTGGACCACTTCTCTCTTGCTTCTATTGAATGTGAACAAGAAAGCATGTTGACCCATCTACAACTGGGCATCATTTTATTACCATGAGGATGCACAACATTAGAAGAAAGTTAATGCTTTGGATGGAAGATTGGAGAGACAGAACAATTTATATTTTTCTTTGAACCAGTGACTACATCAACCCTGGAGACTTTGCTATATCTAGTCTTCTTGTTTTGTGAGATAGTAAATTTTCTCATTAAATGAATTGGAGTTTTCTGTTACTTATAGCCAAGAGAATCCTAAGTGTTTGTTTAATTGTCATCTTCTAATGTTTTCTAAATGTAGACTTATACTTCTAAAGGTCATTTTTACTACTTCTAACCTGAAAGATCCCTGCTGATGAAAACGTTTTGTCATAGTCAGTGTTTGGATTACCAGTCTGTACTGTATAGGGAAGGGGAAAGTGAGGTGGGAGAGTGAAGGATTCTGTCAAAAGAGGGGGTGAGAGTGGGAGAAAATGACCAGTAAATATTCCTCATCCATAAGGAAAGAGAAACTCAAACAGATGTGAATACTCTAGTTAACATGACTTATTGGGAAAGTTCCTTGGGTTGTTTTCAATCCATAATTTGGCCTGGGTCACTAAAAACTAACATGTTTTCAAACAGCTGGCCTGAGGTCAAGACAAATTCTGCAGTCATACAGTTGAGTGGAGTTAATGTAATGATGGGAGGTCAATATTTACCTCATTAAATCAACACCACCTTCTGAGCTGGTGGGGTAACTTGGCAATACTAGATTTTCACCATCAGGATAAGATTTACTCTCTGAGCCAGACTGACCTCTGATCATGGAAAATAATTTTATGGCATGAAACAAATTAGAAAATTTGCCTGCTTTTCACTTAATCTCTACATTCCAGTACTATCTCAACCTAGATTTTTTTCCCTGCCTGTGACATCTTCTTCCAATACAGGAAAATATATTTAATGATATGATTCATCCTGAGAGATTCAGTTTGATCATTTAAGACTTTTCTATTTCTTGTTTTGAATAAAGACTAGAAAAGCTGACAAGGCTCTCCAGAGTTTGTTAATATAGTAACATTTCTTATATGCATTATACCACCTAAGTCATTCGGTAATCAAAATTTCATCCCTCAATACTCCATGACATTTTTCATATCAGACAGCAAGTATTCTAGAACTAAAAAGGGAAAAAATAAATGAAATAAAAGAATACATTTGAAATAAATCAGTATGGTTTTAATTCCAAAACACCCTCAGGAACTTCTAATAGCAAGAGGAAAGATAGGATAATAGGCTGTGATTCAAATAAAAGACACTGATCTCTCTACTCAAAGCACTTCAGTAAGTGATGAGAGTACACCATCCTTAAGAATCAATCCATACACCACATTAACAAAATGAAAGATAAAAATATGATCATCTCAAATGCAAAAAAAAAAAAAAAGAAAGAAAGAAAAATTCTTTGCCAAAGTCTATTTCCATTTATGGTTTTAAAAAAAGTTCTCAACAAAATGGGCACAGCAGTAATGTACCTCAACATAATAAAAGGCATATATGACAAACCCACAGCTAACATCATGCTCAACAGTAAAAAGCTGAAAATTTTTCCTCTAGGATCAGGACCAAGAGAGGGATGCCCACTCCTGCCACTTTTATTCAACGTGGTAGTAGAAGTCCTAGTCACAGCAATTGGGCAAGGAGAAGAAATAAAAGACATCAAAATCAGGAAGGAAGAAGTAAAACTGTCACCATTTGCAGATTATATGATACTATAGGGAAAATCCTAAAGGGCCCACCAAAAAAAAGAAAAAAACAGCTAGAAATAATAAATTCAATAAAGTCATGGGGTACAAAATCAATATACAGAAATCTCTGGAATTTCTATATACTAATAATAAACTATCAGAAAGAGAAATTAAGAAAATGATCACATTTACAACTGCATCAAAAAGAATAAAATACCTAGAAATAAATTTAACCAAGAAAGTGAAAACCCTGTACACTGAAAACTATGACACTGATGAAAAAAATGAAAACACAAATAAATGGTAAATTATTTTGTGCACATAGATTGGAAGAATTAGTATTGTTAAAGTATCCATTTTAAATGTTTAAATGTCATTTGGGTAGCCCCAAAGAAATCTACAGATTCAATGCAATCCCTATCAAAATTCCAATGGCATATTTCATGGAACTAGAACAAATAATTTTAAAATTTGTATGTAACTACAAAAGACTCAAATAGCCAAAACATTCTTTAAAAAGAATAATGAAGCTAGAGATATCGTGCTTCCTAATTTTGAACACTACTTGAAAGTTATGGTAATCAAAACAGCATAGTACTGGCAGGATAACAGACACACATACACAGAGATCAATGGAACAGAATTGGGAGCCTAGAAATAAACCTGCACATGTACAAACAATCAATTTATGACAAAGGAGCAAAGAATATACACCGGAGAAAGGACAGTGTCTTCAATAAATGGTGTTGTGAAAACTGGACAGCCACATGCAAAAAAATAAAACTAGACCACTATCTTACCCCAAACACAAAAATTTACTCAAAATGGATAACATACTTGAAATGTAAGACCTGAAACCACAAATTTCCTAGGAGAAAACATAAGCACTATACTCTTTGACGTTGGTCTTAGTGATGTTTTTTGGATCTGACTCCAAAGGCAAGGGAAACAAAAGCAAAGATTAAAAAAAGAGATTATATCAAATTAAAAAGCATCTACACAGCAAAGGAAACTATCATCAAGATGAAAAGGGAGAACGGAAGAAGATATTTGTAAGTCATATATCTAACAAGGGATTAATATCCAAAATATGTAAAGAGCTCAAACAACTCAATATTTTAAAAAACCAACCTGATTAAAAACTGAGGGCATTATTCCAGAGAAGACATACATATAGCAAACCAGCACATAAAAAGATGTTCAACATCTCTAATCATCAGGGAAATGCAAATCAAGACCACAGTGAGATATCACCTCCCACCTGTCAGAATGGTTATGATTGAAAAGACAAATAAATGATGTTGGCAAGGATGTGGAGAAAAGGGAACACATTTGTTAGGAATGTAAATAGGTGCAGCCACCATGGAAAAGAGTATGGAGATTCTTCAAAATGTTAAAAATAGAACTTCCATATGACCCAGTTATTTCACTTCTGAGTATTTACCTGAAGAACACAAAAACACTGTTTCAAAAGGATATATGCACTTCTGTGTTCATTGCAGCAACAGCCAAGATATGGAAATAACCTTAGTGTTCATTGATGGATGAATGGATTAAAAAGATGTGGTATACAATGGAATACTACTCACTCATAGAAAAGAATATTTTTCTGCCATTTGCAGCAATGTGGATGGAGCTTCAAGGCTATTAGGTTAAGTGAGATAAGTCAGATGGAGAAAAATAAATACCATATGATTTCACTTACATGCAAAATCTAAAACAAAACAAAACAACAAACAAAATAAAACAAACTCAGATACAGAGATCAGATTAGTGGTTACCAGAGGGGAAGGGGGTTGATTGTGGGCAAAATGGTTAAAGGGGGTCAGCTGCATGGTGATGGATGGCGACTAGATTGTAGTGGTGATCAATTTGTAGTGTATACAGATGTCAAAGTATAATGCTATAACACCTCAAACTACATAATAAAAACTTAACTAAATAATTTTAAAATAAACTGCCCTGATACTTTCCAGCTTTCTATCATTTGCCCCTAGGATTTGTGGATATATTGAAGTGAGTTTTAGACAACCATTTTCCTAGATAATTTAACAATTTGATTATTGAAATTCAACTTTTTTAATACCATACAATTTTCACTAGGAACTAGTCCTCGAGAGGATACTGAGGTCTAGGAAAATTGGACAAGCTCCAGACCTCTCAGTTAAATCCTGTTTTCTCCTTTTCCAGTCTATTCTTGTTCCACAACATCATTTTAGGGTCAGATCATAAAAGACTTTGATGAACATGACAAAGAGTTTATCCTCAGTCTACAGCTGGAAGGAGGGGGTGGGGATTACATTTTTTTGGAGGAAGCGCACACTATAATTAAATTTTTGTGTTAATGTGATTAAATATCATGTCTACTAAAATTGTGAGGTATTAATAATTATAGAATATTAAAGCTTGAAAAAAACGTTGAGATCTAACTCAGCTTCCTTATCCAATCATGTGCAAACGGAGGCTCAGTGAGGGGATGTGCCTTCTTCAAGGCCATATGGCAGGCTAAGGTCAGCTCTGGAATTTGGTTCTCTACTGAGCCCTGTTCTCTTTCCATTCATGCCATGTCACCTCTCAGAAGTACCTAATGTAAGCTTCTCACTCATATTTTGTGTCACCTTTTTCAGGAAGTCTTTCCAGATGTGATGACTTAAAATTAATCCTACCTCAACTCTATCTTATGTCCCTAGTACTGCCACTCATTCACCCTGTACTGGACACCAAGCCCCATTCTAAATGTTGGGAATAAAATAACAAAAAGATATTTACAGCCTCTACCTCATCTTTTTAAATGCACACAGTCCTAAGATGTCACTAATTTAATCACCAAAACCTTCAGTTTCCTATAATTATTGCTCAAATATTTTTCCATACCCATTACCACTACCTTGGTTTATGTCCATTTTTTCCACCTGAATTATTTTAACAACTAACTTACCACCATCCCTGCCTTTAACTTTGCCTGCACTAATCCATCCTTCCTATCACTCCAGATAGATCTTTTAGAAATATCAAATTGATTATTCATTTTCTAGGTAGTGGACATCTGTTCAGTTGTCCAGTTTTTCTTTTTATAGTTTTCATCCACAGGAGATGTCATTCTGGGAGGTTGACTCTGGCCCTAGGGTATGTAAGTACTTGATCTAGGCCTGGAAAATTATAGTTTCCCACCCACCCACCACTGTGATTGCTGAACCATTTGAAAGTAAGTACCTCAGCATACAACTCACAAGAACAAGGATATTCTCCTCCTGGCCACACCCAAGAAATTTTACATTAATATAACAGTGTTATAGTCCTTGTTCAATTTTCCTAATAATGTCTATTATCACTAGGTTTTGTTTTATTTCTTTATTTTTATGTCTTTCTTTTATATCTTTATTTTTCTATTCCAGGTCCAATTAATAATCGTATATTAAACTTGGTTGTCATGTCTTTTTAATCTCCATAGTTCTAGAATACTTCCCTACTTTTTTTTTGTCTTTTCATGACATTTAATTTTTCGAAGAATAAAGCCATTTTCTTGTAGAATGTCAAATTCAGTATTTGTCTGTTTTCTCATTATCAGATTCAAATTAAATAATTTTTGGCAACTACTTGGGTGATGTTGTGTCCTTCTCAATGCTTTCCATTAGAAGGCACTATATTAGCTTGTTTTGTTACTGATGATGCTATTTGGGTACTTCATTAAGGTAGTACTCACCAAGTCTCTCCATTATAAAGGTGTATTTTTCCTTTGTAATTATTGTAACTAATACTCTGTGGTGTGATACTTTGAAAAATGTGTGAATACACCATGGCCCATCAATTTTTTATCCAATGATTCTAATGTTTGTTGATGAGTTACTGGAGTCACCTATTACATTAGTGGTACAAAATGCTTATTTTCCAAAACTAATATTTCTTTTACATTTATTAACTGGCATTCTTCTGTGAATAAGTACTTCTCTGCACACCAACCCTTTTCTTTTAGTATCACCACGAATTCATAGCTTCTTTTTTTATTCAGTATTTTTAAATCCATTACTTTCATTATTGTTTGTGAAGCTCAAATTGTCCCAAATTTGTCCAATGGGAGCCCTTTTAAACTGGCTCCTGTGTCCTTTTGACATGTCCCCGTTGGTTTCTTTGTGCTTTATTACTTTGAGGCAGACACACACAGTGTTCCAGGCTTACTTTGTACTTCTTTTCCCCAAATCTGGTACCAGGCATTTCTCCAAAAAGCTCTGTTTTTGCTGCTGCTGCTGTTGCTGCTGTTCTTGTTGTTTACTAGGGAATGATTTTTAGAAATCAGAATCTGGTCACTAAGTGTGCTCATTGCCACTGGGGTATGATTCCTTTTAGATCCTTACAATGGAGAGTGCTAGGAAATACTGCAGTATATATTCTGCTTCCAGACATGATGGAGTATATTAGGCACTGGATTTACCTTCACACTTTTAACAACAAATATATAAAATACATAAAACCACTGTTGTCAGAGACTGGACAACAAGCAACGCAGGATTGTGATCCCTTAGAGAAGAGAAACAAGATAGCTCCCACGATTTCCTTGCCTGTCTGTCTGGGAGCACACTGCAGACCACAGAGCAGTTAAGGGGATCCCAGGCAGATCATGGTAGTCTTGTCAAATAGAGGAGACAGATGTCAGAGTTCAGAGAGTCTGAGGTGGCTGGTTACAGGGAAGATTTCCAAAAAGGAAGGAATGATACAGGTAAAGAGCTCCCAATATCTGCATTGGAGTCCTCTCAAGTCTTTACTAAGATGTGTGTACACAGGGTGAAGTTTTACAAAGCAAAGAGCAGCTGCACAAGGTTGCTGTGAGTTGCACAGCTCCCTGAGGTCACACAGGGCTGGGAATCATTTGAGTTCCTACTGGTCACAGTGGAGGATCCTTGTGATCTGTCAGAGCATTCAGTAAACTATACAGAGGGCCATGCCTTAGTACTGAGGCTTAATGATCACTAGAGTAAAGGTTACTTTAGACATGCTCTACCAAAGCACAAAAACAAGGCTCAAAGGCTCAAACTGGACTGCAAGAAGCTCAACTGCCCAGCAGAATAAAGACTAACACTCTTTAAAAAAACAAGTAAATCAGATGGTTGACCACATAAGTTTCATGATGCCCAATCAAAAATTACTAGACATGCCAAGAAGCAGGAAAATGACCCCAAAATGACAGAAGTAATGCAACTACCAGACAAGGCTATTAAAATGGCCATTACATCTGTTTGAGTAGGTGAAAGAAAAAAACAAACATAACAAGGAGAGGGAAAGGAAGCTATAAATGGAATTTCTAGAGATGAAAATATAATTCCTTGGTTATTTCATTTTATTTTTTTATGTTAAACATTAATGTAGTTCAAAATTCAATGTATATAAATATTACATAGAAAGATATTTTCTGAAAAATCCACCCACCCTGTGAGGAAACAATTCTCTAGTTTCCGGATAATGCTTTCTATACTTCTCTTTGTAAAATAAACAAATTTGTTCCTCTTTCCCCTTTTCACATACAGGCTAGTATAATACAGAAGCCAATTTGGCCTTGTTTTGTTTTATTTAACAATATACCATAGTAATTACTCTATATCAGTTTACACAGATCATCTTCCTAATTTTTACAGCAGCATATGGTATTCCTTTGTGTGGATACGCCATAGTTTATTTGAGTCTCTATGGATGAACATGTTTCTTTCCTCAGTATTTTGCTACATAAGAAGTACTGCATTTAATAACCTTGTGCATGTGTTTTTTACATCGCTGGTTTTGTATCGTCAGGATAAATTTATAGCAATGGGATTGCTGAGTCAAAGGGCAAATGCATATATAATTTGTTAGATATCCCTAAATTCCTCTGCACAGGGACGGCACCATTCTGCACTCCCAGCAGATAAGAGTATCTGCTTCCCCTGTGTAAGTAGCTCTTTTGCCCATTTTCTGTTTGTTCATCCCTGTTTTCCTTAGACTCTAATCATAAAGATGAGCTCATTAGTCAACTTTTAACTTAGCTCCTGATTTCTACTGTTCTAAATACACACAACACCTTACTTAACCTGTTGATTCCTTTTCTGGATTAGAAGGAATAAGCATGAAAAATTAAGTAGTTAAAGAATGACTGAGTATCAAGCAGTATCAGCAGTATTTCATCTTGTGGAACTGAAAACCACAGCCACAGAAAGATAGAGAAAATGAAAAAGCAGAGAACTTTGTACCAGATGAAGGGACAGGATAAAACCCCAGAAAAGCAACTAAATGAAGAGGAGATAGGCACCCTTACAGAAAAGGAATTCAGAATAATGATGGTGACGATGATCCAGGACTTTGAAAAAAGACTGGATGCAAAGATCAAAAAGTTTACCAAAGACCTAGAAGAATTAAAGGACAAACAAACAGAGATATGCAACACAATAACTGAAATGAAAAATACACTAGAAGGAACCAATAGCAGATTAACTGAGGCAGAAGGGCGAATAAGTGACCTGGAAGACAGAATGGTGAAAATCACTGATGTGGAAAAGAATAAGGAAAAAAGAATGAAAAGAACTGAAGACAGCCTAAGAGACCTCTGGGACAATGTTAAATGTGCCAACATTTGCATTATAGGGGTCCCAGAAGGAGAAGAGAGAGAGAAAGGACCCAAGAAAATATTGGGAGAGATTATAGTTGAAAACTTCCCTAATATGGAAAAGGAAATAGCTACCCAAGTGCAGGAAGCGCAGAGAGTCCCAGGCAGGATAAACCCAAGGAGAAACATGCCAAGACATATAGTAGTCAAAATGACAAAAATTAAAGACGGAGAAATGTTATTAAAAGCAACAAGGGAAAAATGACCAATAACATACAAGGGAACTCCCATAAGGGTAACAGCTAATTTCTCAGCAGAAACTCTGCAAGCCAGAAGGGAGTGGCATGATATATTTCAAGTGATGAAAAGGAAGAACCTACAACCAAGAATACTCTCCCCAGCAAGGATCTCATTCAGATTTGATGGAGAAATCAAAAGCTTTACAGACAAGCAACAGCTAAGACAATTCAGCACCACCAAACCAGCCCTACAATAAATGCTAAAGGAACTTCTCTAAGCGGGAAACATAGGAAAAGAAAAGGACCTACAAAAACAAAAACAAAACAGTTAAGAAAATGGTAATAGGAACATACATATCAATAATTACCTTGAAGGTAAATGGACTAAATGCACCAATCGAAAGACACAGACTGGCTGAATGGATACAAAAACAAGACCCATATATATGCTGTCTACAAGAGACCCACTTCAGACCTAGGGACACATACAGATGGAAAGTGAGGGGATGGAAAAAAGATAGTCCATGCAGATGAAAATCAAAAGAAAGCTAGAGTAGCAATAGTCATATCAGATAAAATAGACTTTAAAATAAAAAATGTAACAAGAGACAAGAAAGCACATTACATAAAGATCAAGGGATCCACCCAAGAATAGGAGATAACAATTAAAAATATATATGCCCCCAATATAGGAGCACCTCAATACACAAGGCAAATGCTAACAACTATGAAAGAGGAAATGCAAGGCAGAAATAAAGACACAGATGTAGAGAACAAACATATGAACACCAAGTGGGGAAAGCAGGGAGGGTTGGGGGGGATGAATTGGGAGATTGGGATACCAAATTTTACACTCTAAATGTATGCTGTTTATTGTCTGTTAACTGTATCTCAATAAAAGTTCTTAAAAAAAAATGACTGACTCTTTATGCCTAGCTTCCACTTAGTAAATTTGCAGGTGGATCACACAGGCAAGACATCATCCCAAGGAAGATCGAGAGAAATCAGCAGGTCTACACGTAGTGGAAAAATGATGAAGAATCTGACCTCCTGCCTTAGTGATTAACTGAGATTTTCTTCCCTTTTCCCTTTAAAAATTGTCATGGCTGAGCAGAATCTCTGGAGCTGGTCTCTGGACACAAGTTCATCTTCTCCCCAGATTGCTGACTTTCCTGAATAAAGCATCTTTCTTCTCTACCAAAGCTTGCCCCTTGATTTATTGGCTGTTGAGTGGCGAGTGGCTGAACCTGCACTCAGTTACACCCACAGCCACACCAACTGCCACACCAACAGGGTGTGGGCCAAGCTTTTGAATGTTTGTCAACCTGAAGAGATGAAATTATTTCAGTGTAGTATTAACTTGAATTCAGTTCTTTTCTGAACACCAAGTGAAGAGACATCTGGAGTCTGATCTGTCATCCTGGAGACATACATTGATCCTCCCTTATAGACAGTGTCCTGGTTGAAGACTGATCCTGTCCTAAAGGATGATATTTCACCAATCCTGAGTGTTGCTGCTCTACAAACCATTTTGGGCGGTAGTGGTATTCCACCACGAGAACTGGATTATAACTAGTTTTCAGTGTATATTCCCTTGCTTATCACTGTGCCACAAGCACAATCACTGTTAGAATGGGTGGCTCTATAGGTGCTTTCAGTGTCAGCCACATGTGTACCAAAACCTTTCCTCCTACAGGGACTCAGGCCTTCAGTGTGCTTCTGGATCACCAACCTGGGCTCCCCTCTCTTTTCTTTAGGATCTTCAGTGTCTTTTTCTACCAGCAGTCTTGGGTAAGTCCATGCCATCTAAGAAGATTGCTTTCAGTGACTTCAAATTGCTGAGTTTGGGTTCTATGTTCTACTATCTCAGAAGAGCCCCAGACAGTAGGTGAATTGGCCAACTGAACTCTTAGACTACCTGTGCCTACTAAGAGGTTTTATTTGAAACAGTATTTATTAAGACAATTACATAACCATTACATCTTTTCCCAAGGCCTGCTTGCCTGACATTTTCATTTCTAAGAAGAGCAATGCAAATGATTCTTCCCAGAACAAGGACCCATTTAAGCAGATTTTCTCTTCATTCTTAAATTTAAAGCAGCTTGAAGCTTCTCTCCTTAAAAAAAAAATTCTCTGCCTTATTATATCTGTTCTTCCCATCAGATTACCCATGTTGAATATGAGCCCACTACCCTACAAAACATTCCCAGTTTCTTGAAAGCTGCAAGCACTTTCAATACACTCACTGTTGTTTCAAGATACTGCCCCAACTGAACGAAACTGGGACATTTGTAGAGACATGGTTGGACCTAGAGACTGTCATACAGAGTGAAGTGAGTCAGAAACAGAAAAACAAATATCGTATATTAACACATATATGCGGAATATAGAAAAATGGTACAAATCAACTGGTTTGCAAGGCAGAAATAGAGACACAGATGTAGAGGACAAACATATGGACACCAAGTGGGGGAAGCAGGGTGGTGGTGGGAGTTGGGGGGAATGAATTGGGAGATTGGGATTGCCATATATACATTGCTTATAAGAAAAAAAAATCAAATTGTACACTTTAAATACATGCAGTTTATTGTATGTCAATTGTATCTCAATAAAAGTTCTTTTTTATATATAAATTTATTTATTTATTTCATTTATTCATTGGCTGTGTTGGGTCTTCATTGCTGCACATGGGCTTTCTCTAGTTGCTGCAAGCGGGGGCTACTCTTCATTGTGGTGCACAGGCTCCTCATTGTAGTGGCTTCTCTTGTTGTGGAGCACAGGCCCTAGGCGCATGGGCTTGAATAGTTGTGGCACATGGGCTCAGTAGTTGTGGCTCACGGGCTCTAGAACACAGGCTCAGTAACTGTGGCGCATGGGCTTAATTGCTCCGTGGCATGTGGAATCTACCCAGGGCAGGGCTTGAACCTGTGTCCCCTGCATTGGCAGGCGGATTCTGTACCACTGCACCACCTAGAAAGTCCTCTCAATAAAAGTTCTTAAAGAAAAAAAAAAGATACTGCCCCAACTACATAATAAACTCCTTAAGGATACCAACTATCCCTTTGATTTCTCTGTCTAATATAGGAGTATTTAATAAAGAACTAAAGACACGAAAGGGTTTCAGGATTTTAAATATTTGTGACTTATGCCACCTACTGAACTGTAAATTGACTGGTGGCAAGAACTAGATCATATTTATGCTGGTATTCATGTCTCCCCCTTACACCATCACATTCTCCCTCTCAATTTTCCTTTGCAAGTCTTCTTCTCTTAACTAGCCATAATTTTTGAAAACGATCAATCCACTCATTGCTCTTGTCCACTAATATTTTGTGCCTGTTTGTGTATCAAAGAAACACACAGAAAATTTCTTCTTATAGAAGGAATAAGATGGAAAAATAGAATGTAAGGTCAATAACTGGGGAACTTATACTCAGGAAAGTTATCCGGAGGAAAGGTGAACAAAGTAACACACGTAATCATAGGGTGAGAATCTAAGGGAAGAAACTGAGAAGCAGAACTTAACTGGTTAAATGTGAAATCTTGAAAAGCCACAAAATGATCATAATAGACATTTAGAGCTAGTTTCACATTCACAAACCTGTATCCGTTGGAGCTTTTGGGATGAAGAAGAGCTGATGGGTTTTCTTTCAGTGTACCGTGCTTTTCTCCTAATTAAAGGACACAGACAGAAGGAAACCATAGAAGTAAACCAGGAAGAAGCTGGGACATCATATTTAGATCTGTTACTCACTATGGCCTTTAACACTGCATTTAAACACTCTCTGCCTCAGTTTCCTATCTCTGTAAAAAGAATAATGAGAAAAGATACCTCTATCTACAAGAATATTGTAAAGGTAAAATGAGATCATGTATCTGAAGGTGTTTTGTGGAGTACACGTACCTTTCTTTAAGATCCACTGTGCTAAGCATTTTGCAAGTCCATTTATTCTTCAAAATTATCCTAGGAGGTATCATTACACCTACTGTACAATTGAGGAGACTGAGGTTCAGAGAACTCAGAATCTTAATCTTAAAATTATCTAGTGTGATATTGTGATTAATAATAAGAAACGTACATTTGGTCTTTGTCCCTGTTTCTGGCACAGAGGTCCTAAAACTCCTGGGATTTCCTAAGTGATGAGGGTAATAAAGGTGTCTTAACATTTATAACAAACCCCTTTCAACCACATCTGAGTTTACATTAAAAAAGGTGACTTTTGGAAAACACGAAGTATGTGAGCTGGTTGCCAGGAGAACCAACCATGTGATTAGAGAGTTGAAACATTCAGTCCCACTCTCCTGACCTCTAGGGAGGAGAGAGGGGCTGGAGGTTGAATCAACTACTAATGGCCAGTGATTTAGTCAATTGTGTCTATGTAATGAAGCCTCCATAAAAATCCCAAAAGACTGGATTTGGAAAGATTCCAGACTGGTGAACCAGAATGCTTCCACATGCTACTACGCCAGACCCCAAGATGCACAAGGACAGAAGTTCTTTTATTCAGGACCTCACCCCGTGTATATCTTCATCTGGCTGCTTATTGATATATTTCAATCCTTTGGAATAAATCAGAAATTTAGTGAGTAAATGGATTTCCTGAGTTTTGTGAGCCACTCCAGCAAAATAATCAAACCTAAAGGGGGGTCATGGAATCCTCTGGTTTATAGTCAGTTGGTCAGAAACACAATTGGGCTTGCAATTGACACCTGAAGTGGAGGGCAGCCTTGTGGGACTGAGCCCTTAATCTATGGAGTCTGATGCTATTTCCAGGTAGGTAGTGTCAGAATTGCATTGTAAGGGACCCTGCTGGTGTCAGAGAGTTGCTTGATGGTGTGGGGAAAACCGCCACACACACATTGGAACTGGGTGCAGAGCTGGAGTTGGTGAACAGAATCTGTACCTGATAAGTAAATTGTAAAGCAAAAATTTGAAGTGATTGCAAATGCCCTCATCCATCTACTATCCATGAGACCCAAAATGCTTTTGCAAAATCACTCAAACATTTTCTCTGAGAAGTGCATCCTTTTTCTCTAAAGGAGTAAGGGAAAGGTGAGTGGCTGAACACAGTGATCTGGGTTGAGACATAGTTGATATGAATAATTGATTTTGGTAAGAATTTCAGGCAAGGCAATTGAGGCAGGAAAAAAGCCACAGAACCCATAGGTAATTTAATGGCTCTCAGCTCCTTCTTAAGACCTTGCAGAACTCCTAAATCTTTACCCAAGATGAATTTCTTGTTGTTTTTTAGTTTAGCCATTGTTTTCTCTTGCTCATCCATTTCTCTAACAAACCCAAAGCGATGGCGATGGGGGTGATTCTCAAGTTTTATGTTTTCTCCTTTATAGTCCCCAAATGAGTCTGAATAAAAAAGCGTTTTAGTATTCCTCCCACAAAGGACCAATGTTCGAAACACAGAATGTTCCAGGCATTAGCCTATATTCATCTAAATTTAAATTTCAGGTAGAGTTAATATTATTAAAAGGGAAATTGTGCAAGTCTGTATGCTTTGGTAACTTGTTTTGTAAAATTAAATAGATTTCCAGAAACAGTCAAGCACTGGGGATATGCAGTTATTGTTTAAATCTGAGATAAAAAGACGCCCACTTTCAAAAAGGAAAGAACTATGAAAAAACCTTGTATCTTAAAAGCTGAATATGAATCACAGGAATGAGACAATCTTATCCTTGAGGGGGAGGAAAGGGCTTTTCCTTTGGGGGCTGGAGATGAAACACTTAAAAATAGGAATTCAAAGCTTCAATTCTCTCGAAGGGCTTTGTGACTTAGAATTGCATTTATTGGTCTGACAAATTGGTTTTTACAGATGCCTTGATTTGTAAACCAAATATACTGTTTGGCTGATAAACTCATAGAGGCCACATATCTCACTGAAATGCCTGAGAGGAATTTCCAGTGTTTGTTTATACAGGTGACAGAGGACACAGAAGGGGGCTGCCACCCAGGTGATGTACTCAATCACAAAACATGATCCTTACAGTGAGGGTGGGATTGGATTGTCTCTGTTGCCCTATGCTGGGGATTTCCTTACTGAATTGGCACCTCCTGTTCTATCAGAACCAAAATGAAAAAGGAATAGAAACATGGCAGCAAGACATGATAGAGATTGTGTGATGGCATTTAAGCCGGGACTGGAAGGCAGAACTCAAAGTCTGGATATATTGGCCAGATAATTCTGGAGCTATCACTTCTCTTATGTTTCCCTTTCTCATGAGGCAGAAGAGAATAGTGGATAACTGCCTGGGTTCTGAAGTCAGACACATTTGGACTTGAATCCTATCTCTGCCACATGTTATCTATGTATCTTCTGTGAGCCTTAGTTTCCATATCTGTGAAATAAGAATAATAATATTACCTCATTGTATTAGTCAGAGTTCTCCAGAGAAACAGGATGAGTAGAATGTGTGTGTGTGTGGGGGGGGGGGGTGTTAGATTATAAGGAATTAACTCATATGGTTATGGAAGCTGGTAAGTCCAAAATCTGCAGGATGGGCTGGCAGGCTGGAGATGCAGCAGAACCAGCATGCTAGGTTGAGCTTGAAGGCCATCTGCTATAGAGCTAGAAAGAGCTGATGTTGCAGAGGAAGTCTGAAGGCACAGGGTTGGAGAATTCTTTTTTTGCTCAGGAGAGGCAAGTCTCTTTTTCTATTCAGGCCTTAAACTGATTGGATGAGGTCCACCCACATTTATGCAGAACAATCTGTCTTATGCAAAGACCACCAATTTCAATGGTAATCTCCTCTAAAACATCCTCACAGAAATACCCAGAATAAAGTTTGGCCGGATATTTGGGCACCCTATGGCCAAGCCAAGTTTACACGTAAAACTAATCACCACACTCATGTCGGCCTCACAATATTCCTATGAAATGAGTACTGTTGTGAAGCACATCTTCCAAGCTCAAACAACAAGTAGTCAATTAGTGTGTCCAATAGTGACAAAGTCAAGGGTCACTGTGGCCCCCTCTCCCCTCAAGATGTTTCCAAATTAACTGTTTCCTCTCAGTATCTCCTCCGTATATATTCAGTCACAGCTTCTTTTTTTTTTTAACCTGAAACAATAACAGACTTTATTGGCTCAGGTTACTGGGATATCCAGGGTTTCAGGCATGGCTTGATCCATACATTCAAACAGTGTCCTCAGGGCTCCAACTTGTGTGTTGGTCTTGTACTGCAGACTGACACTGCCCATGGGCCAGGAAAGATGAGCACCACCAGCCAGAGTTTCCAGTTCTCCCAGTTTGTAGTCCCAGCAGGCAGAAGGCTTTTTTCTTCCAAAATTCCTCCATCAGTCCTGGGGAAGGTCAGTCATGGCTTCTTGATAAGAAATCTAAATATATTCAACCATGTAAATTCATAGTGCATGCTCATTTTGCTTTCTGACAGTTCCACCATGATATCACCACTAAGGTAAATGAAACTGAAAAAGTGGTCACCTAACCCCTGCCATCAAGAAGCTTTCCACTTTAAAGGGAGGGAATAAGGGGATATGTGTATAAAAACAGATGATTGAACCTGGTGTACCCCCCAAAAAAATAATTAAAAAAAAATGTGAAAAAAAAAAAAAGAAGTTTTCCACTTTAATGATTATACCCTCCCATTTATTTCCTCTTTTGAAAGATGCCACTTTCATTCCCAGAATGAGGAAAAAGTGAAGAGAGGGTAAGGTTAGGTGGAGAGAAGGGAGGAAAGAAGGAATCACTTGAAAACATAATAGGTATGTAGCCAAGATAATCACATCAGTAAGCCAGGCAGACAAGACCATCAGCTTTCCCTGGCTTAACCCTAAAACCCATAAACCAGGAGTCTGGGGCCCTGGATAACAACTGTAAAAACCTGTTTTGAACACCCAGGAAAATTAACTTGTTTGTGGTGGTAGAAAGAACAGATATCTGTACGTCAGAAGAAGAGCTAGCAACAATCACACCCTCTGGTCACTGTGGAAACCACAGCAAGCTCTGTCCTTCCCATCCACACAACGCCCTGCAACTCAGGCTCTTCAGCTCTGCCAGCTCGCTCCAACCCATGAAGGGTGAGAGTCGCAATTATCCCCGGTCTTTCTGAGGACGGTGGGGCCACTCTCCAGGATTATTAAGGCTGTCATCATGCAACCTTCACGTATTTCTTCTTCCCCAGCATTTGAGATCAAATTGCCATCTGTGACGACACTTCTACATTCCTTCTAATCTGGGGAAGAATTTCTAGTCTTGGTGAAAAGTATTTAGAATCCGGTTTCAATACATGGCTTTCATTGACTCAATACTGGAAGGGACCTCAAAGGTCTATGAGTCCAAATTTCTGTCTAATGTATATGTATATACATACACGCAATGGAATATTACTCAGACATAAAAATGATTGAAATTCTGCCATTTTAGCCACATGGATGGACTTAGAGAATATTATGTGTAGTAAAATAAGTCAGAGAAAGACAAATACTGCATGATATAACATATGTGGAATCTAAAAAATAAAACAAATGAGTGTATGTAGCAAAACAGAAGCAGACTTACAGGTATAGAGAAAAAACTAGTGGTTACCAAAGGGGAAAGGGAAGGGTGAGAGGGAGATTAGGGGTACAGAAGTAAGAGATACAAACTGCTATGTATAAAATAGATAAGCAACAAGGATACATTATATAGCACTGGAAATTATAGCCATTATCTTGTAGTAACTTTAAACGGAGTATAATCTGTAAAAATACTGAATCACTATGCTGTACACCTAAAAGTAATATAATAATGTAAATCTTATCAATTTTTTAAAAAAATTACAACAAATTCCCAGTTAGGTTATCATTTAATCCATCTTTCCTATTGTAATATGGCAAAACCAAGTAGACCACGTCCACTTGAATATAGTGACTGGATCTGCTGATCACTTCAAAATGAGAAACTAGTGAGAGACTCAAGGGTGTAATCAAAAGATTCCCTTCATGCAAATGATGTGGTGTTCATTAAAAATTCTAGATTCCTTAGTATTGAAAAGATTAGTGAAAAACAAAACTTTTTAAAACTTTAAAATCTTGACTTACTCTGAGTCAGGAATATCTGTTCATTATTTAAAAGAAATTAAGTTCTAGATCCATTAGATTTATCTGAATTTTAGAAACAATGAAAATCTAAATGCTTCTTCTTCATACTGGGCTGAGTAGGCATTAAGTAGTAGAGGTCTAAAATCTGTTTCCTCTCATCTAAACTGGAGAACTTTAAGTCACAATTTATCAGAAGGGAACAGTCACTAAGCCAGGAGGTAGGAGGTACAGGGAAGAGGAAATCATAGGAAACACTCCACCACAACCTTCACAAAGTTGATTCCAAGCCATTCTCTAACAAACTTTGTTTGCTAAGGACCCAGAATGACAGATGGGGCACATAATAAAAAAATAAAACTTATTACACAACATAATGAAATAAAGGTTGTCACAACCAAGCTCATTCAAAATAAATCCTTCAGCATGCTTTGATCTCAGGATTTAAAAAGTAAAAATGTTCTAGTTACCAATGTCTGGTTTTAATGCTTTTCCCAAGATATTAGAAATTCCATTGTCCCCAGTATGACTGGCATTCTTTTTCGTTACCCAAATGTAGGGAGTCTTAGCACAAACAGCAGCTAAGAAAATTATTATTAGAGGGCTTCCCTGGTGGTGCAGTGGTTAAGAATCCACCTGCCAATGCACGGGACACAGGTTTGAGCCCTGGTCCATCTGGGGAGATCCCATACACCACAGAGAACTAAGCCCATGCACCACAACTACTGAGCCTGTGCTCTAGAGCCCATGAGCCACAACTACTTAGCCCACATGCACCAACTACTGAAGCCCGTGTGCCTAGAGCCCGTGCTCCACAAGAGAAGCCACTGCAATAAGAAGCCTGAATATTGCAATGAAGAGTAGCCCCTGCTCTCCACAACGATAGAAAGCCCATGCACAGCAACAAAGACCCAACGCAGCCAATGAATAAATATAAGTAAATTTTTTTTAAAGAAAATTATTGTTAGAGATTCTTAGGCAGTAGGAGAGGTCATGCATTGCTCCAGAAATCTCAAACACAAGTTTCAATTCAGATAATATTTTATAGGCAATATTTTAGATTTGTTTTTATCCAATATAAAAATCAGGTCCACAAACACTGAATGTTTTCAGCTACCAACTTTGCCAAAGGGCCAGTTTTAAAGAGTAAAAGAAATAATCAGAGTAAAATGCTGCTTTTGACTTAATTCTGACTGAAAAAAAAAAAGGAAACTTTCGGCTATATTGAAAAATTGAAGAGAAAGGGGTCATTCTTGTTTTTTTAATCTCATGTTGAATTAATTATGCTTTGTTCATGATTTTCATCTTTGGTCTGGAGGTGGGATCAAGATGGCAGAGTAGGAGGATGCTAAGCTCACCTCCCCTCATCAAAACTACAACTAAATATAGAATGACTTTCACTGAAATTCACCTGAAGACTAGCAAAATGGCTCTTGCAAAATCACAACTGTAAAGAAAAATCCACAAAGTCAGGTAGGAAGAGAGGAGAAGTGATCTAGTTAGGACTCACACACTTAGTGGGGGACCCAGAAGAGGAGGGGATATCACAGGCTCAGGGATTCTCCCTGGAGATTAAGGGATTTGAACCACATATTAGGCAACCCAGGCTTGGGGTCAGATATCCAGTAGACAAGCTCATTAACCTGGTTTGAAAACCAGTGGGGTTTACTGGAAGGCTGTAAGAAACTGAGACTTGCTTACTCCAAGTCACAGCATGGAGGCAGCAGATTGAAAACTGCCTGGTGCTCTGGTCAGCTTGCCAGGACTACCCCAGCACACCCTCAGCCTGCACTGGGCTTCTGTTCCAGATTCTCTTATGCTGGTGCTGCTCCCCACTAAAACAGATTCTGCATTGCCGACAAGAGGGAATAGAATATGCTTGGGCCCTGACCCTGCCTCTGACCAGGGTGGAGACAGCCATTGCCAGTGCATGCTTCCATGAGCACGCATGGGAGACAGAAAACCCAGCTTAATAGTGTGGCTCCAAGACCTCCAGAGCTGACCAAGTCTCTAACCAAGGAGCTCACATCAAGAAAAAAAAGTGAAACCAGCATAAAAGTGCAGCCTCAAGCCCTTGAACTCTGGCCATGCCCCCAACTGAGGTAGAGACTACCATTATATCCCAAGAAAAACACAAGTCCTTGAGTTCTCCAGATCCTTGGGACTTGACCCTGCCCCCAATATGTCTATGCCTGCCATTGAACATAGGAGAAGTCCTGCCTTATACCTGGCTCTGGCTCTAACCCCTCCAACTCCAGACTTCCTTACACCAAGGTGGCAGCTGCTGGAACAGCCCAGAAGAAGATGTGGCTGATGCTCACTTCAGATCCAACTCTACCACCAAAGCCACTGTACACATGCAGATGGCATGAGGACACTCCAACACAAGGACATGCCTTCAAGACTGGGATAGGTAACTGTTTTACTTACTATCATAAAGTTAAACAAAATGAGAAGATGGAGAAATGGGTTCCAAAAAAAAAAAAAAAAAAAGAACAGGAAAAAAGTCCTAAAAACCCCTAATGAAACAGAGATAAATAATTTACCTGAAAAAGAGTTCAAAGCAATAGTAATAAGAACACTAACTGAATTTGAGAAAAGAATAGATGAACACAGTAAAAATTTCATCAAAGAACTAGAACACATAAAAAAGCACCAGTCAGAGCTGAAGAATACAATAATTGAAATGAAAAGTATACTAGAAGGAATTAGCAGATAGGTGATACAGAAGAATGCTTAAGTGATCCTTAAGATAGAATAATGGAAATCACACAATCAGAAGAGCAAAAAGAAAAACAAAATTTAAAAAGGATAATTTAAGGAACCTCTGAAACAACAAGCATAGTAACATTTGCATTATAGAGTTCTCAGAAGGAGAAGAGCAAAAGAAAGGGGTAAAAAAAAAGTATTTGATGAAATTATGGTTGAAAACTTCCCTAACCTGAAGAAGGAAACAGACATCCAGTTATAGGAGGCACAGAGAGTGTGAAACAAGATGAACTCAAGAGTTTCACACCAAAACTTATCATGATTAAAACACCAAAAGTTAAAGAGGTAATCTTAAAGGCAGCAAGAGAAAAAGAGTCACATTCAAGGGAACAATAAGGCTATCAGCTGATTTTTCAACAAAACCTTTGCAGGCCACAGGGAGAAGCACAATATGTTTAAGTGCTGAAAGGAAAAGACCTACAACTTAGCATACTCTACCAGTAAGGTTATCATTCAAAATTGGAGAGATAAAGAGCCTTTCATATAAGCAGAAACTGAGTTCATCAATACTATACTGACCTTACAGGAAATGTGAAAGGATCTTTAGGTGAAAAAGAAAAGACTAAAATAATAAATAAGAGATTATAGAAAGGGGGAAATTCCACTGAAAAAGGTATATACATAGTAAAGACTGTGGATCAGCTACTTACAGAACCTAGTACAAAGTTCAAAAGACAAAAATCGTAAAATCAATGATCACTACAATAAACAGAAAAGGAATAAACACAACAATATAAACTATGACATCAAGAACAAGAAACATGGGAGGGGGAGTAAAGATGTAGATCTTTTAGAATGTGTTTGAACTTAATTGAATATCAGTTTTAAAAAAGTAGATATAATTATAGATCAATGTATATGAACTCCATGACAAACACAAATCAAAAACCTACATTAATAGATACACAAAAACTAGAGAGAAAGGCACAAAAACATAACATTAAGAAAATCACTGAACCACAAGAAAAGAGACAAAAGAAGGGGAAAAGAAGAGAGAAGAACTATAAAAAAATAACCTTAAACAAGCAATAAAATGGCAAAAGTACACACATATAAATACTCACTTCAAATGTCAATGGAATAATGCTGCAATCAAAAGACATAGGGTGGCTGATGGGATTTTAAAAGACCCATCTGTACATTGCCTACAAGAGACTGACTTCAGAGCTAAAGACACACAGACTGAAAGTGCAGAGATGGAAAAAGATATAACATTTAAATGGAAACAAAAAGAAAGCTCGGGTAGGAATGCTCATACCAACAAAGGAGAATTTAAAACAAAGTCTGTAATAAAAGATTTTTAAAAGGCATTATATAGTGATTAAGTGTTCAACACAAGAAGAAGATATAAAATTTATAAACATATAAATGCACCTAAAAATACACAGCAAATATTAACAGACATAAAGGGGGAAATTAACAATAATACAATAATAGTAGAAGACTTTAATACCCCACTTAAATCCATGGACAGGTCATCCAGACATAAAATCAGTAAGGCAAGAGTGCCTTAAGTAATACAATAGACTGGTTGGACTTAAAAGATATCTACAGGACATTCCATCCAAGAACAGCAGAATACACATTTTTTTCAAGTGCACATGAAACGTTTTCCAAGATAGATCACATACTAACCAACAAAATAATTCTCAAATAATTTAAGAGGATAAAAATTATTTCAGGCATCTTTTCTGACAACAATAGTATGAAAGTGGAAATCAATTACAAGGAGAAAAGTGGGAAAAGGAGAAACATGTGGAGACTAAACATTATGCTACTCAAAAACCAGTGCGTCAATGAAGAAATCACAGAGAAAATCAGAAAATAACGTGAGACAAATGACAATGGAAACACAATTTTTCAAATCTATGAGATTCAACAAAAGCAGTTTTAGAGGGAGCTTATAGGAATACAAGCTTTCCTTAAGAAACAAGAAAATTCTCAAATAAACAACATAACACACCATCTGAAGGGATTTGAAAAAGAAAAAACAAAGCACAAAGTCACAGAGGGAAGGAAATAATAAAGATCAGACAGGAAAAGTATAAAATAAGGACAAAAAATAGAAAAGATGAATAAAATTGGTTTTTTGAAAAGATAAGCAAAATTGATAAACCTTTAGCCAGGCTCATTAAGGAGAAAATGGAGAGGACTCAAATAAACAAAATAAGACATGAGAGAGGAGAAATAAAAAGCAATATCACAGAAATACAAAAAATCATATAAGAATACTATGAACAGTGATACACCAACAAATTGGACAAACTAGAAGAAATGGACAAATTTCTAGAAACATACAACTTGTCAAGACTGAATGAGGATGAAATAGACCATCTGAACAGACCCGACAATAGAAGTGAAACTGAATTTGCAATTTAAAAACTCCCAGCACTCTCTATGACAGTGTCCCTCCACCTCACTACAAATAACTCAGTTTCATTCCTTTTTATGGCTGAGTAATACTCCATTGTATATATGTGCCACATCTTCTTTATCCATTCATTTTTTGATGGACATTTAGGTTGCTTCCATGTCCTGCCTGTTGTAAATAATGTTGCAATGAATATCGTGGTACATGTATCTTTTTGAATTATGATTTTCTTAGGGTATATGCCCAGTAGTGGGATTGCTGAGTCATATTTTAATTTTCTAAGGAACCTCCATACTGTTCTCCATAGTGACTGTATCAATTTACATTCTCACCAGCAGTGCAGGAGGGTTCCCTTTTCTCCACACCCTCTCCAGCATTTATTGTTTCTAGATTTTTTGATGATGGCCATTCTGACTGGTGTGAGATGATACCTCATTGGGGCTTTAATTTGCATTTCTCTAGTGATTAGTGATGTTGAGCATCTTTTCATGTGTTTGTTGGCAATCTGTATATCTTCCTTGTAGAAATGTCTATTTAGGTCTTCTGCCCAGTTTTGGATTGGGTTGTTTGTGTTTTTTTATTTTTTACTTTTTTTTTTTTTTGATATTGAGCTGCAAGAGAAAAACAAACACTTTATGCTAACACGTATATATGGAATCTAGAAAAATGGTAATGATGAACCTAATGGCAGGGCAGGAATAGAGATGCAGACATAGAGAATGGACTTGAGGACACAGGGGGAGGGGAACCTGGGACGTATTGAGAGAGTAGCACTGACATATACACACTACCAAATGTAAAATAAATAGCTAGTGGGAAGCTGCTACAGAGCACAGGGAGGTCAGCTTGAAGCTTTGTGAAGACCTAAAGGGGTGGGATAGGGAGGGTGGGAAGATCAAGAGAGAGGGCATATGGGGATATATGTATATATATAGCTGATTTATTTTGTTGTACAGCAGAAACTAACACAATACTGTAAAGCAATTATACTCCAATAAAGATGGAAAAACAAAAAACAAAATAAAACCCCCAGCAAATAAAAGTCCAGGGCTGGATGGTTTCCACAGGAGAATTCTATCAAATATATATTAAAAAGCTAATACCTATACTTCTCAAACTATTCTCAAAAATTGAAGAGGATGGACCACTCCAATATTTATTCTATGAGGCCACAATTACCCTGATACCAAAACCAGATGAGCCACTACAAAAAAGAATATCTTTGGGACAATGTCTTTAATGAATAACTATGCAAAAACACTCAACAAAATGTTAACAAATCAAGTTCAACAGTATATTTAAAAAGTCATAGAACATGATCAAGTGAGATTTATTCCAGGCATGCAAGGATGGCTCAATATTTGCAAATCAATCAATGTGATATACCACATTAAAGAAAGGAAGGATAAAAATCACATGATTATCTCAATAGACACAGAAAAACCATTTCACAAAACAACATCCATTCATGATAAAACCTGTCATCAAAGTTCATATAGATGGAACGTAAATCAACATAATAAAGATCATTTAAGACAAATGCACAGGTAATATCATACTCAATGATGAAAAGCTGTAAACCTTTCCTCTAAATTCAGAAACAAGGCAAGGATGTCCACTCTTGCCACTTTTATTTAACATAGTATTAGAAGTCCTAGCCAGAGCAATCAGATAGGAAAAAGAAAAAAAAGTAGCCAAATTGGAAGGGAAGAAGTAACACTGTCACTATTTGCAGATACATGACACTATATATAGAAAATCCTAAAGTCTCCACCAAAAAAAAAAAAAAAACTAGAACTAACAAATTAATTCAGTAAATTTTCATGATACAAGATTAATATAAGCAATCTGTTGCATTCTATACACTAATAATGAATTATCAGAAAGACAAAGCAAGAAAAGAATCCTGTTCAAAATCACATGCAAAAGAAAAAAATACCTAGGAATAAACCTAATCAAGAAGGTGAAAGACCTATACTTTGAAAACTATAAAATGTTAATGAAGGAATTTGAAAATGATACAAAGAAATGGAAAGATATCTTGTGTTCTTGGATTGAAAGATTTAATATTGTTCATTCTACCCAAAGCAATCCACAATTTAACACAATCCTATCAAAATACCCATGACATTTCTCACAGAGTTAGAATAAATAATCCTAAAATTTATATGGAATATAAAAGACCCTGAATTGCAAAGGCAATCTTGAGAAAAAAAGAACAAAGCATGAGGTATTATGCTTCCTGATCATTCTATACTACAAAGCTCCAGTAATCAAAACACCATGGTACTAGCATAAAAACAGGCACAAAAATCAATGGAACAGATTGGAGAGCCCAGAAATAAACCCATGCACATGTGGTCAATTAATCTACCACAAAGCAGGCAAGAATATAAAATGGAGAAAAGACAGTCTCTTCAGTAAGTGGTACTTATTGATAAACTGAAAAGCTACATGTAAAAGAATGAGATTAGAACATTTCCTCACAACGTGTACAAAAATAAACTCAAAACAGAGGCCTAAATGTAAAACATGAGACCATAAAATCTCTAGAAGAGAACATAGGCAGAATATTCTTTGACATAAACCATAGCAATATTTTTTTGGATTTGTCTCCATAAAACCAAAGAAATAAAAGCAAAAATTTAAAAATGCTACCTAATTAAATTTAAAAGCTTTTGCACAGCAAAGGAAACCATGAATAGAATGAAAAAGGCAACCTACTGAATGAGAGAAAATATTTGCAAATGAAATACATAAACAGCTCATACAACTCAATATTCAAAAAAAATGCATAGAAACATAAACAGCTCATACAACTCAATACCAAAACAAAAGCAAAAACAAAACCAATTTTAAAATGGGAAGAAGACCTGAGTAGATGTTTTTCCAAAGAAGACATACAGATGGCCAACAGGCATATGAAAAATACTCAACATTGCTAATCATCAGAGAAATGAAAATCAAAATCTCAATTAATCATTACCTCACACTTGTCAGAATGGCCATCATCAAAAAAGACCACAAGTAACAAATGTTGGTGAAGATGTGTAGAAAAGGGATCCCTAGTACAATGTTGGTGGAAATGTAAATTGGTGCAGTCACTATGGAAAACAGTATGGCAGCTCCTCAAAAAACTAAAAATAAAACTATGTATGATCCAGTAATTCCACTTCTGGGTGTATATTCTAAAAAAAAAAAAATGAAAACACTAATTGGAAAAGATACATGAACCCCAATGTTCATAACAGCATTATTTACAATATCCAAGACATGGACGTAATCTAGGAATGGATAAAGAAGATGTGATATATATATATATAGTCCTCTGAGTAATAGTAGACTGTTACTCTGTCATAAGAAAAGAATGAAATTTTGCCATTTGCAACAACATGGATGAACCTGGAGGGTATTATGCTTAGTAAAATAAATTAGAGAAAGACAAATACTGTATATTATTTATATGTGGAATCTAAAAACTAAAACTAATGAATATGACAAAACAGAAACAGACTCACACATAGAGAACAAACTAGTGGTTACCAGAGGGGAGAGGGATGGTGATATGAGATTAAGAGACACAAACTGCTATGTATAAAATAAAGAATAAGGATATATTGTACAGCACAAGAAAATATAGTCATTATTTTATAACTTTAAATGGACTATAATCTGTAAAAAATACATTTTTAAATTTTATTTATTTATTAATTATTTTTGGGGGGTACACCAAGTTCAATCAACTGTTTTTATACACATATCCCCATTGTAAAAAATATTGAATCACAATGCTGTACACATGAAACTAATATAACATTGTAAATCAACTATACCTCAATTAAAAAAAGGTCTCACAGAGGGGAAAAATGTGATCATACCTGTGTTTAAGTTCACCTTGACTGGTGTGAAAGGAAAGGAGGGCTTCCCATTAAGAGGCAACTGTGATGATCCAGGTAAGAGAGTCTTGTGGTCTGAAGGAGGGTCTACCAGGCCATGGTGATGAGGTGATGAGGCCAGACTTGAGATGTATATATGAGGCAAACATGACAAAATGGAAGAATATTTGACGCCTTCTTAATGGAGAAAGAGAATGAAGGCATCAAAATTGGCATGGCAGCATTCACTAAGAAGGAATAGAAGAGGACAGACAGGTTAATGACATCTGTGTTGGGCCTGTTTGATGTTGAGAGTAGATGAGGAAACATTTGGTAAGAAAGTATGTGTCTCCTGAGGTTGAGAATATCTTGGCTGGAAATAAAGACATGAGGGCTATAAGTTGACAGTAACTTTAGCAATGAAAGAGCAGGAAGTTATTTGTGGTATTACCTAAGAATTTAAAAAGTCAAGTGTCGGGTGGTGTGGTGGTTAAGAATCCACCTGCCAATGCAGGGGACACGGGTTTGATCCCTGGTCCAGGAAGATCCCACATGCTGCCAAGCTACTAAACCCATGTGCCACAACTACTGAGCCTATGTGCCACAACTACTGAAGCTGAGGCTCCCAGAGCCTGTCTCCACAACAAAAGAAGCCACAGCAATGAGAAACCCATGTACTGCAATGAAGAGTAGCCCCCACTCACCACAACTAGAGAAAGCCTGCACTCAGCAACAAAGACCCAATGCAGCCAAAAAATAAATAAAATTTTTTTTAAGTCAAGTGCCAAAAGCAATAAAAGAAATCTTTAAGAGATGTGCAGATACAGAGAAGCTTACAAGAGACTGGCCACACAGGGAAAGAGGTGGGAAAACAGAGCATCAGTGAAGGAGTGGAGGGGCAACAGTGTCAAGTCCCACTGGAAAACAGTCAATTTAGGATTGAGAATTGGTCATTAATTCAAGAACAGAAGGAAAGAAATTGAAGATGACACAGACAGATGGAAAGATATACCATATTATTGGACTGGAAGAACCAATATTGTAAAAACAACTATACCATCCAAAGCAATCTACAGATTCAATTCAATCCCTATCAAATTACCAATGGCATTTTTCACAGAACTAGAACAAAAAAAATCTTAAAATTTGTATGGATACACAAAAGACCCTAAAGAGTCAAAGCAATCTTGAGAAAGAAAAATGGAGCTGGAGGAATCAGGCTTCCTGTCTTCAGACTATACTACAAAGCTACAGTCATCAAAACAGTATGGTAGATCAATGAAATAGGATAGAAAGCCCAGAAATAAACCCACACACCTATGGTCAATTAATCTATGACAAAGGAGGCAAGATACACAGTAAGAAAAGACAGGCTCTTCAATAAACAGTACTAGGAAAACTGGACAGCTATATTTTAAAAACTGAAATTCTAACATTCTTTAACACCATACACAAAAACAAACTCAAAATAGATTAAAGAACTAAATGTAAGACCAGATTCTATAAAACTCTTAGAGGAAAACATAGGCAGAACACTCTCTGACATAAATCGCAGCTAGCAATATCTTTTCCAAGCCATCTCCTAGAGTAATGGAAATAAAAACAAAAATAAACAAATGAGACCTAATTAAATGCAAAAGCTTTTGCACAGCAAAGGAAATCATAAACAAAATGAAAAGACAACCCACAGAATGGTAGAAAATATTTGCAAATGATGCAACTGACAAGGGATTAGTCTCCAAAATTTACAAACAGCTCATGCAGCTCAATATAAATAAATAAATAAATAAATAAATAAATAAATAAATAAATAATAAATAAGAAGAACTTAAAAAATCAAAAAATGGGCAGAAGACCTAAATAGACATTTCTCCTAAGAAGACATACAGATGGCCAAGAGGCACATGAAAAGATGCTCAACATCACTAATCATTAGAGAAATGCCAGTGAAAGCCACCATGAGGTATCACCTCACACTGGTCAGAATGGCCATCATCAAAAAATCTAGAAACAATAAATATTGGAGAGGGTGTGGAGAAAAGGGAACTCTCCTGCACTGTTGGTGGGAATGTAAGTTGGTACAGCCACTATGGAAAACAGTTTGGAAAAACTACAAATAGAACTACCATATGATCCAGTAATCCCACTACTGGGCATATACCCAGAGAAAACCATAATCCAAAAAGAAACATGTACTGGGATGTTCATTGCAGCACTATTTACAATAGCCAGGACATGGAAGCAACCTAAATGCCCATCAACAAATGAATGGATAAAGAAGATGTGGCATATATATACAATGGAATATTACTCAGTTATAAAAAGGAATGAAATGGAGCTATATGTAATGAGGTGGATAGATCTAGAGTCTGTCATACAGAATGAAGTAAGCCAGAAAGAGAAAAATATTGTATGCTAACTCATATATACAGAATCTGAAAGAAAAAAATGATACTGATGAACCCAGTGACTGGACAAGAATAAGGATGCAGATGCAGAGAATGGACTGGAGGTCATGGGGTTGGGGGGTGGGGGGTGAAGGCGAAGCTGGGAGGAAGTGAGAGAGTAGCACTGACATATATACACTACCAAATGTAAAATAGGTAGCTAGTGGGAAGTTGCTGTATAACAAAAGGAGATCAACTCGATGATGGGTGATGCCTTAGAGGGCCAGGATAGGGAGGGTGGGGGAGAGAGTCACGGGAGGGATGGGGTATGGGAATATGTGTATAAATACAGCTGATTCACTTTGATGTACCTCATAAGCTGGTACAAGAGTGTAAAGCAACTATATTCCAATAAAGAGCTAAAAAAAAAAAACAGTTAAAAGACAAAAAAAAAAAAAAAAGATGCTCAACATCGTTAATTATTAGAGAAATGCAAATCAAAACTACCATAAGATATCACCTCACACCAGCCAGAACAGCCATCATTAAAACATCTACAAACAATAAATGCTGGAGAGTGTGGAGAAAAGGGAACCCTCCTACACTGTTGGTGGAATGTAAATTGGTACAGCCACTATGGAGAACAGTGTGAAAGCGCCTTAAGAAACTAAAGGTAGGGGTCTTCCCTGGTGGCACAGTGGTTAAGACTCCACGCTCTCAAGGCAGGGGGCCTGGGTTCAATCCCTGGTCAGGGAGCTAGATCTCACACGCATGCTGCAACTAAGGAGCTTGCCAGCCGCAACTAAGGAGCACATGGGCTGCAACAAAGATTCAGTGCAACCAAATAAATAAATGTTTTTTTAAAAAAAAGAAACAAAAAAACCCACAAAAACAAACAAACAAAACAAAACAAAACAAAACAAAAAAGGAAACAAAAAATAGAGCTATCATAAGATCCAGCAATCCCACTTTGGAGGAAAAACATGGTTTGAAAGGATACATGTACTCCAATGTTCATTACAGCACTATTTGCAATAGCCAAGACGTGAAAGCAACCTAACTGTCCATCGACAGATGAATGGATAAAGAAGATGTGGTGTATATATACAATGGAATATTACTCAGCCACAAAAACAAGTGAAATTTTGCCATTTGCAGCAACATGGATGGAGCTAGAGATTACCATACCAAGTGAAGTAAGTCAGACAGAGAAAGACAAATATCATATTCCTTATATGAGGAATATTTTTTTAATGATACAAATGAACTTATCTACAAAACAGAAACAGACTCACAGACTTAGAGAACAAACTTATGGTTACCAGGAGGGAAATGTGGGGTGGGGGTAGGTTGGGAGTTTGGAATTAATATGTACACACTGCTGTATTTAAAGTAGATAACCAACAAGGACCTACTGTATAGCACAGTGATCTCTGCTCAATATTCTGTAATAACCCAAATGGGAAAAGAGTTTGAAAAAGAAGAGTTATACATGTATATGTATAACTGTTTCACTTGCTATACACCTGAAACTACCACAACATTGTTAATTAACTATGCTCCAATATAAAATTTAAAAATTTTTTTTAATTTTTTAAGAAGATAAAAGTAAGTTTTTAAGCACTTCCTACTTCCTCTATGCTCAAATTAGGCCTGCTGCTGAGATGTTATTTTACAAGGGTGAGTCAAAAATTATCCACACTCTGGCTGTAGAATTCATTTTAATTAACTTTCAGAAGACAAATACATCATTTTTCAACATAATCTCCTTGCTTTTCAATACACTTTGTCCATCTGTCAACAAGCTTTCATATTCCCTCCTTAAAAAATGTTTACACAGATGTAGAGAACAAACATATGGACACCAAGTGGGGAAACTGGGGGGCAGGAGGGGAGGATGAATTGGGAGATTGCATTACCTATAAGAAAAAAAATGTCAAATTGTACACTTTACAGGCAGTTTATTGTATGTCAATTATATCTCAATAAAAGTTCTTAAAAAAAACGTTTTAGGCTGAGCTGTAAGCTACAAATGCACCACTGTCTTCACTTCTTCCTCAAAAGTGAATCTTCATCCTCGTAGGGCTGCTTTCAGGGGACCAAACAAGTGAAAGTCCAGTGGAGCAAGATCAGGACCATAGGGACTATGCTTTAACACATCAAACTGAAATCTTTGCAGAGTGTCGACAGTGTGGGTGGAAGTGTGCGGACGTGCACACCCTCAGACCACAAAAAACGAATCACTGTTGGTAAAATAGATAGTCAGTGGGAAGTTGTTGTATAACAAAGGGAGTCCAACTCGAGGATGGTAGATGCCTTAGAGGACTGGGGCAGGGAGGGTGGGGGGGACTCGGGGGGGGGGAGTCAAGGAAGGGAGGGAATACGGGGATATGTGTATAAAAACAGATGATTGAACCTGGTGTACCCCCCAAAAAATAAAAATAAAAAAAATAAAATTAAAAAAAGAAAAACAGATGCTTGAACTTGGTGTACCCCCCAAAAAATAAAAAAATAAAAAAATAAAAAAACGAATCACTGCACGCTGCTCTTCTTTCGTGAAAATCACAAGTGGGGCATTGGGTTTTGCTCGCACCGCAGTTACAAATAAAGCTACAAATAACTGAGATAACACGTTCACACCTGCACAGCAGTGACTGGGGAGACAGTAGCCTTGAACAGAAAGTGCTGATAAGACAGTGTGGCCAACAGAAGTTTTCATATAACTGGAGTGCGGATAATTTTTGACTCACCCTCATACTTTTAGTCTCATTAAGACATTAGCCCTAAACCTAGAGCATTAATTGTTCTTTCATGTTTATATATATAATTTCTTTGAGCATCAGAAAAATATTGCCTTCTAGGAGATTTCTTAATTTATTTTCTGAACTATTTTTGAAGTGAATACAAGTAAAATATTCCAGATCTCCTTTTTCATCCTGAAAAAAAACTTAATTAGCATTAACTCTCCATAGTTATTCTTTATGAATCTATTATGCTATCCTTTTTGGAAAATTTTCATTTTCTTTCTCTAATTTTCCTTGGCCAAGATTCCTGAAAACCAGGATACCCTGTATATTCATTTCCTTTGACTGTTGTAACAAATTACTACAATCTTGGTAGCTTAAAACAGCACATTTATATCCTTACAGTTATGGAGGTCAGAGGTCTGATGTCAGTTTAACTGGCCCACACCCACTCCAGAGTCTCCAGGAAAAAACTGGCTTCCTTGCCTCTTCTAGCTTCTTAGAGCTGTACTCCTTGTGTTCTGTAGCTCATGGTTCCTTCAGAGCCATCTTGCTTGAGTGGTCACTTTGCCGCCTTCTGTCTAATCAAATCTGCCTTTGCCTCCCTTTTGGAAGGACACACATGATTGTATTTAGGGCCTACTCAGATATTCCAGTATAATATCCCCATTTCAAGAGCCTTAACCGTATCACATCTGCAAAGTCTCTTTTACTATGTAAGATAACATATGCAGGTTCCAGGGATTCGGAGCTGGGTATCTTGGGGGCTATCATCCAGCTACCACATCTCGTGTTCTGTGTTGGAACTTCCAGTCCTCCATAGCTCTCAAGCCCACCTGGAAATACAACAAGCAACAGGAAACAGCCACTAACAGTGATGCTCCTCTCTCTGAAGTCCATGCCTGTGGTGCAATGGCAGCTCACTCAGGTGAGAATGTATGTTCTAAGAAGGGAGATGAGGTATGAAGCTTGAATCCCATGCACTCATTTTGAGGTGGTTACAGAAATTATGATGCATAATTTTGCAGGTGGGACAGTGAGCTTGAGAGATGGAGAGCCTGGGGCACAAGAAGAAATTTTGAGGGTGAGTCAAAAATTATCCGCACTCCGTTATATGAAAACTTCTGTTGGTCACACTGTCTTATCAGCACTTTCTGTTCATGGCTACTATCTCCCCAGTCACTGCTGTGCAGGTGCAAACATGTTACATAAGTTCATTTGTAACTGTTGCGAGCAAAAACAGATGCTTGTGATTTTCACGAGAGCAGCGTGCAGTGATTCGTTTTTGTGGCCTGAGGGTTTGCACATCCGCACACCTCTGCCCACACTCTCAACACTCTGCAAAAACTTCGGTTTGAGGTGTTAAAGCATCCTCTCTATAGTCCTTATCTTGCTCCATTGGACTTTCACCTGTTTGGTCCCCTGAAAGCAGCCCTAAGAGGATGATGAATCCCTTCTGAGGAAGAAGTGAAGATAGCAGTGAATTCATGGCTTGCAGCTCAGCCTTAAACATTCTTTAATGAGGAAATATGAAAGCTTGTTGATAGATGCACAAAGTGTATTGAAAAGCAAGGAGATTGTGTCAAAAAATGATGTATTTGTCTTTTCTAAAAGACAAAGTAAAAAATAAATTCTACCACCAGAGTGTGGATGATTTTTGACTCACCCTCCTAGTTCTGTGCATCCAGTAGAGCAAACCACACCCCAACTTTCCACACCCAGTCACAGCTTATCTGCGCCACACTTGCCAAGGCTTCACTCATTAACATTTCACACATGCTTAAGAGAGTCAGTAATATTTTGGGGAGAGGGACACGCTGTGCAGCTTGTAGGACCTCATTTCCCCCACCAGGGATTGAACCCAGGCCACAGCAGTGAAAGCCCGGAATCCTAACCATGAAGCCACCAGGAACTCCTGAGATTCATTTACTTTAGTAAAAAGATTTTTACACTTCTACGTTTCATCCCCGTTTGACCTCCCCTTATGAAACTAGCAATTTTCTGGGACAAAGAAGGTCCTTGACCAGTATCAGCATACCGTGCCTCTAAGCCAACTTCAGTTTCTCCTTCATGTCACAGTGCCCTTAAAGTTACCCAGTTCAGTTCTGTCCATATTCATTGAGGGGCATTATGACAGTGCAGTGTAAACTCAAAGCATCAGGAAAAAATTCATTCTGGCCTACAAAGGACTAGAAATGAAAATTATTTTGATTTAGGAACCCTGATATCATTCTATAAAAGTATCTTCTTTCTGTTGAATGATTTATATAGCAGACAGGGACTGGAGAATTACCAGAACCGGGATTTCTTCTGATATTCCCATTCTTAGGCACAGAAGACCCCAACATCTTGAGTTTATATCCAAAAATTTAAATGGAATAATCAAAAAACATTATAATCAAGAAAGTCACTTTCACCTTTCAATAAATTGCTTTCCAAAAATTGTGAATGTCATATGCTTATGTTTTATATAGATATAAATGTATGAGCATGTATTTTCAGACACATGAGAGTCAAAGGAGCCAGGAAACCTGGGTTCTAGGCTGAATCTAGCCTGGCCCTAGCACTAGATTTCTCATTTGACAAACATATTTTCCCCATCAGGACCTCACTTTCTGTTGCTGAAAAATGAGTAAGTTGCACTAAATGATTTCAATGGCTTTCTCTCACAGCCCACTATTGTGTGATTTTACCCACAAGCCAAAAGGCATTAAATTAAGGACAATTATTTAAGCGTCTATAAAACTTTTAGCTCGGTTTATCATAGAAAACGTATCTATCACTCAGCTACATCTACACAGACGCCTGATTCATACAGTTTATTTACATTAGTCAAGTTGAACAAAATAAGCATCTGGTGTCTCTGCAGCCATAGCCAAAGCATATTCCTCCTTTACAAGCCCTTTTGTTTTGAAAGTTTCTAAGTCTTTGCTACCTATCTTTGGTAGGTTTGTTACCCAGAGCATTTTAGGGAGGTCACACCCTTTTGAAAATTCTTCAATGCTTACAACATACCTATTAAAATAAAGGCAATGTTGTTTTGATCAAAGGAATTTCACCTCATTAGAATTTTTAAAGTTATCTTGAAGACCATGGCAAACAAGTACACATAATATATTTAGCCTTGAAAAAAATGTGTTACCGGATTTGACCAAAAAGGTCTATTTAAACATTTAATATATTATAGGGCTTGCAAGCTTTGTCAGGGATATGGACATGGCTGAAGTCAGGGGTTGGAAAATACAGGTCAGCTCTGCCTGCAGATACTTTAGCTTGGTTCACACAGAATCCTAAAAACTCAAAAATTTATTTTGAAAAATTGAATTTGGGTTGGTCTTGAAAAATGGGAAGCTCGGGTCTGGCTGGCCCAGGTTCTGCAGCCCCCACAACCCCTGTCACCCCACCTTGTGCATTTCTTTCATTCACATTACTTACTGCCTCTGTAGAAATTCAAGTTCACTCCCCATGTCTTGAACAAATGAATAAGGCGTGAAAAATAAACACAATATTTATGAACATGATCTGGAGGAGGGAAGACAGGAATTCCTCCTCTTTCATCATTTATGGCTAGCGCTTTTAAGTTAGGGAAATGGCAAGTTGACAGGGACAGATGCAACAAGGCCTCTTAGGATTGCTTTGGCTATTTGGGGTCTTTTGTGGTTCCATACAAAGTTTAGGATGGTTTTTTCTATTTCTTTGAAAAATGCCATTGGAATTTTGATAGGCATTTCATTGAATCTATACATTGCTCTGAGAATACCTTTTTTTTTTAAACTACTGATTCCTTGCAATAAATCTAGGAATTCATCCAAGAGGCCTAAATGATTAGCTACTCAAAATTGGAGAATTAAGAACAGCTCAAAAAGCTTTGAAATGAAAGGATACGATTGTAAAGATGTTACTTTCAAAAGGAAACACAGGACTTGTTTCAGTTACACTAATGTAAGTGTTTGACTGCATATCTAACTTAATAACTGACAAAGTATAAAGTATGAATTAAAATTTTTTCATCCACAAGTAATCTCAAGAAGGTGAAAAATAATGGCTTTCATTTCTGCTCACAACACCACTGGAAAAGAATGGATCCTCACAAAGTTCTCAACATTTGTTTGGAAGAAGACAAAGGTTTCTGAGAGAATTGCTGCCTCTTAATTAAATTTGGTTAAAAACAAAGCACAGTGCCACTGCACTGGCACTGAGGGAATTAGAAAGTTGGACAAGTTATATTTTCTGCCCTCAAAGAAATTTTAGCTTAAAAGGAAGAAGGATGTGTACATGATTAACTCTAATAAATGGTAGAGGGTGACAAGTGCAAAGCACTATTGCACAATTAGATCAAGACACCCGGGGAACACGGAGCAGGAGAGGGTGGCATCTGATCACATAAGAATTTGTCTAGTCCGTGTCCTGGGTTCCTGGTATGAAGTTTCTAAAACGCTTAGAATTTCCTAAGTGATGTTATTCATGATTAAATTAAATTAAATTATTAGGTAAACCCTTGGATTACTCCTGAGTTTATACTAAAGAGTTGACTCAAGATGGGGCTGATCACTGGAAAGACCAACCATGTGATTAGAAGGATGGGACTTTGAGCCACATGACTTCAACCCAACCTCCAGGAAGGCGGGGTTGGAAATCAAGTTTAGTCATATGACCAGTGATTTGATCATGCCTATGTAATGAAACTCCGATAAACTCTCAGGACACCAAAGCTGGGTGGAGCTTCTTTGTTGGTGAGTACATCAATATTCTGGAGGGCAACATGCACTGATTCCACAGAAAAAAACACATGGAAGCTCCATGTCTGGGACCCTCTTTTCTTTTGGCTGGTTCTGATTTATATCCTTTAAAAGAAAACTGCAATCCTAAGTACAGTGCTGTCCTGAATTCAGAGTTTCATTCTAGCAAGTTATTGAACCTGAGGAGTTGTGGAAACCTCAGCTTTTATAGCCCAGTTGGTCAGAAGAAGGGTGGCCTGGGAACACCATAAGTGTGGCTGGTGACTGATACAAGGGCAGTCTTGCTGGGGACCATACCCTCTACCTTCTGGGGTCTACACTAACCTCAGTGTTTAGTGCCAGAATCGAATTGCAATGCAACAGTTGGCATTGGGATAGCTGGGTATTGATAAGAGGACATTTTCTAAACAGGCAGAGATGGGAAGGACAGGCATTCCAGAAACAAATAACATTGAGTCTGCCAACAACCACCACACCACCTCGGATGCTTGTAAGAGGTGGCAGGTTGCTCAGTTGGGCACCAATGTGGAAAGCAGAGAAGTTAGTAGTAGGAGAAGAAGCTTCAGATCCACTGGAAAAGCTTGGAGAGAATGTTAAGATGATGAGATTTTATTTTGAAGGCAAGAGAGAATCACTCACCATTATTTCATACCATTTTTTGTCATTATAAAACATATGTTTAGTTTTGAAATTAAACACCCGTAATGTTACCGTCTTGAGAAAACCATTTGATGGGTTTTTTTTTTTTTGAGTCAATTTCCTAAATAAGTACCTGTAGGTATATACGTGTGTGTGTGTGTGTGTGTGTGTGTGTGTGTGTGTGTGTGTGTGTTTGGATCCAACTGTAAATATCTCTCTAATATGCTTTCACTAAACACTATTTCCCATTTATTTGTTTGTTTGTTTGTTTTGAGGTAAAATTGGTATGCAACATTATATTCATTTCAGGAGTACAGCGTGATGACTGGATATTTGTCTATACTACAAATTGATCACCACAATATGTCTAGTTATTGCCCCATCACCATACAATTGTCCCCCTTCAATCTTTTTGCTCCTCTGAACACCTTCCCCTCTGATAAGTGCCAATCTGTTCTCTGTATCTATGAGTTTGTTTTCTTTCCTTTTGTTTATTCCTGGCTTTGTTTTTTAGTTTCCACAAATAAGGAAATCATACAGTGTTGGTCTTTCTCTGACTGACTTATTTTACTCAGCATGATACTGTCAAGTTCCTCCCATCCAGGTTGTCACAAATGGCAAGATGGCCTCTATTATGACAGGCCAGTTTATGTTCCCACCGATAATGCAGGAGGGGTCCCTTTTTTCCATAATCTCTCCAATTCTTGTTATTTCCTGTCTATTTTTATTATAGCGATTCTGAGAGTTGTGAGGTAATATCTTATTATGACTTTGATTTGTATTTCCCTGATAATTAGTGATGTTGAACATCTTTTCATGTACCTGTTGGCCATCTGTACATCTTCTTTGGAAAAAAATCTCTATTCAGAACCTCTGTTCACTTTTTAATCAGATTGATTGGGTTTTTGTTACTAAGTTGTATTAGTTCTTTATGTATTTTGAATATTAGCATATATATGATTTGCAAATATTTTCTCCCATTCAACAGGTTGCATTTTGATTTTGTTGGTGGTTTCCTTCACCATATAGAAGCTTTTTAGTTTGGTGTGGTTCCATTTGTTAATTTTTGCTTTCATTACCATTGCCTTTGGAGTCAGATTCAAAAAAATATCACCTAGACTGATGCCAAGGAGATTAACACCTATGTTTTCTTCTAGGACTGCCGGAGCCTGCCGGCAAAATCGATCAGGTCCTTAGGCAAACACGACGCGGCTAGGAAATAAAGAAAGACAGACGAAAGATGGGGTCAAGAGGATCAGAAGCCTCTAGGGCAACTGACAAACTTCTTTATTATGCGGTGGCCTTTAATACACTTTCAGAATAAAGGGGGACATCAAAAGAAATGACTCCTTCTTTGTTGTAACTTGTTCTATCTCTTCAAGGGCAGCAGGAACTTGCGAAGTAGCCTGTACCCTACATGGTCTCAGGATGTTCTCATACGTTAAGGAGTCTGTGGGAATCACATACTGCAGCTCAAGGAATCACATGCTCTTTGTTTAAGCACATACTCAAGGTCGGGGTGGCGGGACAGAGAGCTATGTTTGTTTTACACAAATCCTTGAATTAAGGCAGCTCCCAGGGCCATGTCCTGGGAGCAGGACCCCTTTCTCAGGGCTGCTCCCTGCAGCTCCCCCTTCTTTAACTTAAAAAGAGCACATTCTTGAAATAACCAAACAAAGGCCTCATATGATTGGGGGCAATGGTCTTTTGCAAGAACAGCAGGAGGAGGGCAGCTGCTATTGGCCAGGTCTCTGTTTGCCTCCTGGGTCCCAATCTGAGCTGGGCATGGGAAGCAATGCAGCCATGGGGGCAGGAGACCTCTCTCAGAAGAAGTAAGGGTCTGCGCCCCAACCCTGTTGGCCCCTCTGCGACTGTGCCTGTCTTAGGTTGTTCCTCCCTTGAGGAATATTACCCGTCTCTGGCTAACCAGCCATCCTCCGGAGCCAAACAAGGTGATATGTGGTGTGCAATCGAGGAAGGGGCTGCACCCCCAGAGAGGGTCAATCTTCTGTTTCCACGGTAGCCTATGCCCCCATGGCCTCCATGCCCAGCACCCTTAGTTCCTCTGCTGCTCAAGCAGAACATCCTGCACCCAGTTGTTTAGCCCACATACTTTAATTACTTTTAGCCATATTTATTGTAACTTTTTCAAGATTTTAGAAAGACTTCTGAATGTTTTCCCATATTCCCCCCTTTTTTGTTTTTGTAGGAAAAGATAAGCCGTCCAGCTACTTCTTTTTTCACCAATCCTTGGAGTGTTTTTCTTGCACATCTGAGAACTGAACATAAGATAATTAAAAGCAACAATAGAATATCAGAATGTCTAGGAGATTGCTACTCATGCTTTTTGTCCAATCCAATGGATGCAATGCTTTTAATCCATCGGCTATACTTTGTAAAGTAGCAGTCTGGTGTAGAGATTGCAAAGATGCATATTGCATGCCAGTTATTTTAGCTTCTAGTTAGTTGAGCACATTTTTGTGCTCCTGCAAACGCAAGTGAACTCCATGGACTGCAGCCTTGATAGCCCACAGGCGTTGCATTAATATTTTGATAAAACACGGGATAAGTGCCAAAATAATAAAAAACAGAATTAATAAACCAATAACAGTCAAACCCAAATATTTAAAATGACTTAAAGAAGGCACATGTTTCAAAAATTCTTGTATGAAATTTTTTGCTCTTTTTCCCAAATCATCATCAGGTGAAGGAGCATTTTGTATGTCTAATATCTCCTTATGTAAAAATGCCAAATCTAAAGAAATATTACTATTGGACCATATTCCTTGCAAATGGTTTTTCACCTTATCCCAAGCTGTAATGCTAGCATTGTACTTTTTTGAGGTGACACAGATCCAATTATAATTGCTGTGACACTGTAATTGTCCTCTTAGTTTTAACCCCTGAATTTCATCTCCCACATACATGATAATATCATAAAGAGCATTTAAACGTTTCTCTAATTTTTGATCAATACTCTCCTGGGTTCCCAAGGCCGTAGAAACATTTTGCGCCAACTTATCTACAAAAGTGGCTGTATGCACTGTTTCTGCTAAAGAGATAGCAGCCATAGTAGCAGTGGTAATGAGGGTTATTAAAGATACAATTCCTAAAATAATTAGTCCTATTGCCCTGCGGGAACGCATTAAAGCCTTTTCAACATTTTTCCATAATTCCAATCCTCTTATCTGGTTCACTAGCGATCTTCTCCGTCATCCGTATCAGCCTTTCCGGCAGCCAGCGCGGCGTTTCAGCATCCTGGGGAAACACACAAACATGTCCTCGTCCCCATATTAGGACGGGATCTGGTCCATGCCAGTGATTAGTAAGGGGATCTTTCCATTTTACCATAGCCTTATTAGCACAATTTGGATTCCATAGCCTTTGGGCTGCTGAGTGGCCTTGAATATCTAATTGTAAAAAATTTAAAATAAATAAAGCATGATTAAGATAATTCTGTGGCGTCCAGGGGTATAGTTCCCCCCTTTTTAATTTAAATAATTGATTTTTCAGTGTTTGATGAGCACGTTCAACAATGCCTTGTCCTTGGGGATTATAGGGAATACCAGTTTTATGAATAATTTGTAGTTGAACACAAAAGTTTTGAAAATTTTTGCCAGTATAGCCTGGACCATTATCAGTTTTTATTTCCTTAGGTTGTCCCATAATGGCAAAGCACCGTAAACAATGTGCAATGCAATGTTTACTAGCTTCTCCTGGTTGAAGTGTAGCATGAATGAAACCAGAAAAAGTATCTATAGTAACATGAACATATTTCTGTTTTCCAAAATCTGCAATATGAGTTACATCCATTTGCCAGATATGATTAGGTAAGAGCCCACGGGGGTTTACTCCCAAATGAGGAAGAGGAATCAACTGTGGGCATGCATCACATTGTTTTACAATTTGTCTAGCAGCTTCTCTGGAAATTTTGAACTGGAGTCTCAGGCTGTTACTCTTCTGGTGATGAAGCTTATGGGATGCAGCGGCCAATTGTTCAGAAGAGAAATAAACTCTAGTGGCCATGTCCACTTGAGCATTTCCCATACTTAAGGAAACTGAGAGTCCCGAGTGGGCAAGAATATGCCCAAAATAACATTTGGCAGTTCTAGTTCTAATAATAGCCTGTATCTTTCGAAAAAGCTGTTGAATCAATGAGTTAGTGGTTCCAATAAATGGGCGGTTTCAATAGCATTTAATGCTCTAACAATATAGTGACTGTCTGAATATAAATTGACAGGTAGATCTGAGGCTTGTAATAGGGCTGTGTAAACAGCGTGCAATTCTACTTCCTGGGCAGAAGAGCAGCCAGTATTCCAGGAAGTAACCTGATTATTTATGGAAAAGGCTGCAATTCCATTTGAAGAGCCATCTGTAAAAATTAAAAGCGCTTGTTTAATTGGTTGAGAACTTACCTTAGAGGGGAACAAAAACTGATGTAGAGTAGCAAATTGAAGCAATTTATCTGAGGGATAATGATTATCTATTCTGCCACGATAATTAGCTAACGAGGCTGCCCAAATGTCACTAAATTGCATTAGCCAATCTTGCTGTGATTTAGAGAAGGGAACACAAATGAGATGAGGATCCCTTCCCAAGTAACGGACAGAATCAGTGCGTCCCATAGCGATTAAGGCGGCTACTAATTCATGGTAAGGGGTTAAGACTCGAGACGGGGAGGTCGGAAGGTGCAGCCATAAAAGAGGACCATTCTGATACAAAACAGCTGTGGGTGTATGTGAAGTAGATAAAACATAAAGGCCCCATTCTTTAGTGTAATCACAGTAAGAAACCTGTTGGGTACTAAGGGCTGCTTCGACCTTGGCTAAGGCAATTTTACCATGTTCAGTGAAAGCTCGAGGAGAGGTGGGGTCTGGATCGCCCTTTAAAATATCAAAACGAGGTTTTAGTTCTCCTGTAGTAAGTTTAAGATAAGGCCGAATCCAATTTATATCTCCTAAAAGTTTTTGGAAATCATTTAAAGTTGATAAGTTATCTTTACGGATTTCAACTTTCTGAGTAAAAAAATGTTCTCCTTCCAAACGAAAACCCAAGTATGCAAAGGGAGGAAAACGCTGTATTTTTTCTTGAGAAATTATAAGACCAAAGCGTTCTAAGTCTCTTTTCATATCTGCAAAAGCAGACAGTAGTATGCCTTCAGATTTATAAGCCAAAAGAATATCATCCATGTAATGAACAAGATATAGCTGAGGATATTTTTGCCTGGTTGCCTGTAAAGCTTGTGCTACAAATTTTTGACATAAGGTTGGGCTATTAGCCATGCCTAGAGGTAAGACACGCCATTGATATCTTTTCATTGGCTCCTTTAGAAGGGACACTGAAAGCAAAGTGCTTACAGTCCTGTGGAGCCAGAGGAATAGTGAAAAAACAATCTTTGAAATCAGTAATAATTTTAAATGCATCCTTAGGAATAGCCATTGGAGAAGGCAATCCTGGCTGTAAGGGACCCATAATTTCCATTGTTTCATTAACTTTTCTTAAATCTTGTAATAATCTCCATTTTCCAGATTTTTTCTTGATTACAAATATAGGAGAATTCCAAGGGGAGGTAGAGGGAACTGTTCTAATCCCATGAGGACCTCTCATGGAGGCTTCTTATCATGATAATGAGCCACCTGATCTTCTAAATCCAATTGTTCCCCCTCACTTAATTTATCCTCATTATCTATACCTACCTGTAAAGGCTCAGCAGGTGGCGCTGCAGGCTGGGGAATTTCTGACTCAATCCCTGAGGAGCCATTTTTTAGCTTAGATTCTAGTTTCTGATTTTCATGAGCGGGCTCTAGACAATCTCGTATAAGAGTCCATAAAGAAAATGCATCTATAGGTACTTTACTGGGACCATGAACGGAATAATAATCTTTCAACCGTTCTCCCACCTTTCCCCAAGTATTACTATTTACAGTTCCTTCTTCAGGAAACCAAGGACAGACTTCCTCAACAAAAGAAAAGAATTTTTCTAATTGTGTTTTATTTACATGAATTCCGCGGTCATTTAACATAGTCTTTAACATACATATAAATAATTGCTTACTATTACCTTGTCCCATAACTTCTTACTCTCGACAATACTCTCCCTGCCCACACACTTACCTTAACGGCTTTTTCTCGGGTACCCCTTTTTCACCTGGGCAGCGGCCATCACCGTGTTCCTTCAGGTCCCTGGTCGGGCGCCACTTGCCGGAGCCTGCCGGCAAAATCCATCAGGGCCTTAGGCAAACATGACGCGGCTAGGAAATAAAGAAAGACAGACAAAAGATGGGGTCGAGAGGATCAGAAGCCTCTAGGGCAACTGACAAACTTCTTTATTATGCGGTGGCCTTTAATACACTTTCAGAATAAAGGGGGACATCAAAAGAAATGACTCCTTCTTTGTTGTAACTTGTTCTATCTCTTCAAGGGTACCAGGAACTTGCGTAGTAGCCTGTACCCTACATGGTCTCAGGATGTTCTCATACGATAAGGAGTCTGTGGGAATCACATACTGCAGCTCAAGGAATCACATGCTCTTTGTTTAAGCACATACTCAAGGTCAGGGTGGCGGGACAGAGAGCTATGTTTGTTTTACACAAATCCTTGAATTAAGGCAGCTCCCAGGGCCATGTCCTGGGAGCAGGACCCCTCTCTCAGGGCTGCTCCCCGCATAGGACATAGATTTCTGGTCTGGGTGTGTAGTATTCTGGATGTGGTAGTCTGCCCACAAATGTCTCTCCAATCGTTCCAGTCCCAGAGGGCCTAGAAGCACAAGTCCCTCTGGCCACCAAAGCCAGGTGATTAAATGTGGTTCCCTGTGTAGACTGTCCTTGCCCACTGGCTTAGCAAGGCTGCTGGAGAGTCGTGAGGGTGGGCCATGCCTGAGACTTTAGCAAAGCCCTCAAAGAGCTTTGGTGTTGGACATACAGTTTTAGCAATGCTGCAGAAGGTCGCTATGGGGTGGACAAGACTGGCTTTCTTTTTTTTTCAATAAATATATTAATTAATTAATTAATTAATTATTGGCTGTGTTGGGTCTTCATTGCTACATGCGGGCTTTCTCTAGTTGCAGCGAGTGTGGGCTACTCTTCATTGTGGCATGCAGGCTCCTCATTGTGGTGGCTTCTCTTGTCATGAAGCATGGGCTCTAGGCATGTGGGCTTCAGTAGTTGCGGCACACAGGTTCAATAGTTGTGGTGCATGGGCTTACTTGCTCCAAGGCATGTGGGATCTTCCTGAAGCAGAGATCAAACACTTGTCCCCTGCATTGGCAGGCAGATTCTTAACCACTGCGCCACCAGGGAAGTCCCAGGACTGTGGCTTTCTTGAAGCCAGGAAAGAGTGCTGGGGGCAGTGGACACGTGCAGTTGTAGGGAGGCTGGAGTAAAGTGCTGAGAGCAAGGGTGTTCCATGGCTTTAGCAAGGTTGTGTCTGCATGTGAGCCCCTCAGCAGGAGGACCTTAGATCCCCACAGCCCCCCAGGTTCACTGGACCTAAGAGCTGTCAATTTCCAAAGCCAGGTGTTTTGGGGGCCTCATCTCTCTGGTGCAGTTCCATAAAGAAGCATCCATCAATCAAGAAATAGAATTCTAAATAATCAGCAGTGTCTAGCAATATAATAACATGTGTCCCCCAAAGTATATGCACCAGTTTAGCACACCACATACACTAACATTGAATCTTGTCAACACTGTACTCTCAGACTTCTAATTTTGCCAATCTGATGATCTGATGGATGAAAATACCTATTTGATTACTTTAATTGGCATTGCCCCAGTTACTAGTGAGACTGGGTATCTTTTCACGTATGAATAGCCATCTGTAAGGCTGCCATCAAGAAGCGGCTTTGGCTGTGGTCTCATCTGAGACTCAACTAGGGAAGGCTCTGCTTCCAAGCTCTTGTGATTGTTGGCAGAACTCAGCCCTTACAGCTGTAAGACTGAGGCCCTACGTTCTCATCAGCTGTCGCCTAGAGGCCATTACAGGCTGACTGCTGGAGGCTGTCCTCATCCCCTGGAAGTCACTCATGGTTCTTTGCCACTTGGGGTTTCCTAACATGGCCACTTGCTTCCTCAAATCCAGCAACAGGGAGAGAGAGACACCAGCAAGGCAGGGGCTTCCATGTTATGAAACTTATTCCCAGAATCCCATATATCCCATCACTTTTACTGAATTCTATTGATTAGGAGCAAGTCAGAAATCACATCCACATGCAACAGGAGGAGACATTGCAAGGGCATGGACACCAGAAGAGGGCATTGTTGGGATCCATTTTCAAAGCAGCCTATGACACACATATAAACCCAGGATATATCTTTTTTTAATATAAATTTATTTGCTTATTTATTAGCTGTGTTGGGTCTTCATTGCTGCACATGGGCTTTCTCTAGTTGTGGCAAGCGGGGGCTACTCTTCATTGTGGTGCGTGGACTCTAGAGCACAGGCTCAGTAGTTGTGGCCCACAGGCTTCATTGCTCTGCGGCTTGTGGGATCTTCCTGGAGCAGGGCTTGAACCCATGTCCCTTGCATTGGCAGGAGGATTCTTAACCACTGTGCCACCTAGGAAGTTCCCCACCCAGGATATATCTTAACGTTTAGAGATGTGCCCTCTAAGAAAACCCCAAGAATACGTGACATGAAAATAATAATAATAATAAAAAAAATCTTGTTTCATTGGGAGAAAGGGGAACGGCTGCGGCTCATTCGAGATGCTCATGCCTGGGAGAGAAAGGGGACAGTGGAACAGAGTCAGCATCTTTCAAAGGAGATTGGTTGGATAGTAGAGAGGACACCTGTTGTTTTTGCCTACCCCGTCCATATTTTCAGTTAACAGCTCCCTGATGTTTCTTAGGAAATGATCCTTCCCTATTCTCAACCCATGTCATTCAAGTGTGGGAAGGCCTTGACTCACAGCCTAAGTCTGCTCAACGAGAGCTACAGTGATGAGTTTATTAATAAGCAGGTAGCCCATCTCTAGGTATTACTGAGAAAGAGGCTCTCAGTTCTCAAGAGTAGTTGAGCTAGTGGAATGACAGGCTAGACCTGCTGGCAGTCATGTCTCTCACCAGTTGGTGTGAGGGAGCAAAAAAAAAAGGGGTTATGAGGTGGAGAGAAGAAGAGTCCTGATAACACCATTTGAATACCTAGTTCCATCTGTTTCTGAAGTTAGTGTACACCTACCGCTAAATATTTCATAAGCCAACAATTCCATTATGACTTTGCTTGAGCTAACTTCATTTGGGTTTCTATCATTTGCAACTGAGATAGGGAAGGGGTGACTTTCTCAGACAAAGTGCCAATTCCAGGGGACAAGGAGATTGTCTAACTGGAAGTGGCCACTTCTCACCATTTTCGTTTGCTCCTTGTAATCTGAGCCACCTTTTTGCCCGATTTAGGATAAAATAGAAGTGGTTAATTCAGGCCTAGGTGATCTTGACTCTAAGAGTTTATCACTCCAGCTAGGTATTGACACTTGTTTAAAACCCAATCTAGAAGTTAGAAATGATGGAAAACAAAGCCAGTGAGGTAGGAGAAGATGCAAACACCAGGAAGTCAAAGGAAAGAGCTACATATCTTACAGCGTGAAGTGTTTCGGTCAGAAGAAGCAGGAACTGAAACAAAATCACTTCATCAGTGATGGTTAAGAGGGTGTTTGGCAACTTTGAGGGAGCATTTGCACTAGAGTGGAGTGGAGTCTTTAGCAAGAATCCAGGAGCCCACGACTGGTAGCAAATGTGTACTCTTTTTGCTTTGGCAAAAAAGGGAACAACAGAGATGGAACAGTAGCTCAAAGAGAAGCCTGAGAAGGGAAAGCGTTCTTACCTGAGAGAGGATGGGAGTGCCAGGAGATCAGATGGAGCAAGTTCCATAGGGTGAGGTCCAGGGAGAGAGCGGAAGGGCTCTCTTCAACTAGTGTTCTCAAACTTGGCTGCCATAGCAAAGCTGTAAAAAATACCAATGTCCAAGCTTCATTCCGGCCAATGTAATCAGAGTATCTGTGGGATGTGACTCAAGCACTGGGATGTTTTCCTGTGCAGCCAGGGTTAAGAACACTCCCTTAGACACAGACATTGTTCCCTGGCTCAATGGATTTAGAAACAGGGAGAGTTCAAGACAGATGGCATTGATCCCTTCAATAAAGAAGAAGACAAGGTCATCTGATAAGAACAAGTGGAATAATGGCCAGTTTGGGGTCAAAAAGAAGCGCAAAAAGTTTAGAAAAGCTGTTAAAGACAAATGTCCAAGAAAACAAATGTCTTTGTAGTGCTTCTGCTTATATGCGATTAGATCATGTAGTGGCTAGACCCCAAAATGAAATACAGCTACTGCAACTGGAAAACAATTCAATAACTCATCGTGTTTGCAAAATTTAAAACTTAAAAGCAAGGAAAGTAAAATGGTTAAATCAACTTTGGAAAATAAACTACACAGAGGGTGACATTAGATGTGATGATTAAACAGTAGGAACATGTAATGTCTGCTCAAGTAGTCATTTAAATATGCTTTTTTCTTTTAAGGAGTTCTGTAAATGAAGTTATATTTCTGTGTTACATTCTGATGAGAGAGCTTTAATGATTTCTTTTTCCATTTGCAAAGAAACTTAAGTGTGGAGAGACGGGTGCAGAAAATATTACTTAATTTTGCCAGACTCAAAAGAAAGAAAAACATAATTTTATAATTTAAATTCAAAATTTTTCAGGGCTTAAAAAAAGAGGAGAAAAAGAAGACATAGCACTTGACCATAAAAAGCATTTCATCTAGCAGAAGGTTTAAAATGTAACTGTGAAGTCGAGAGGGAGGTGGGGAGGGACAAATTAGAAGTATGGAATTAACAGATGCAAACTACTGTACATAAAATAGATAAGCAGTAAGGATTTACTGTGTAGCACAGGGAATTATATTCAATATCTTATAATAATATATAATGGCATATAACCAGAAAAAATAATAATATAATCAGAAAAAATAATAGTATAATCAGAGTAAATAATCATATAATCAGAATAAATAATAACATAACCAGAATAAATAATAATCACTATGCCATACACCTAAAACTAACACAATCTTGTAAATCAACTATACTTCAATTAAAAATAACAAAAAATAAAATACATGAAAAATAAAATATGAAAGCTACGAAACAGGTACGAAGTGCTATGAAACCGCAGAAACAAACACCTTGAAAGACATTACTTGCACCTGCCCAGTGTATCAGACGTTGTTTCGTGTGCACGATGGAAATTCAGCCAGGCCTTGCACCATGGGTACGCATCCACGAGTAGGTGTTGGGGGTACGTGGGGTGTGAAGGGAGGAGGGAGAGGGAGGTGGGAATCCCGAGTACATCACTGTGGGGTCAGTATGGGAGGACCTAGACGGCCACATCCAGGACGCTGAGCAATGAGGATCCCTGAAGACAGCGGAGCAGTGAAGCCCTGAGGCTGGAATTGTGCCTCTCAAAGAGGACACCTGCAGGAGTGCCAGTGGGGAGGGCGTTGTGATGTTTGGGTAGGAGAGAAAGAAGAAAATGGATAACTTTTTCTATGTATGTTTGGTTTTTATTCTTTTACTTTTTTATTGAAGTACAAAAGTAAAGTAAAGGACACAAATCCCAAGTGTACAACTCAATGAACACAACCTTGTACCTACCATGGAGTTTAAGAAATACAATATTAACAAGCAACCCTCCCCACAAGCACCCTCCTCCTGAGAGGCAACCGCTACCCTAACTTGAATTCTGGTCTTTGCATTTTATATGAATGGAATCACGGAACATCATTCTTACGCCTTTGGCATCTCTCACCCAAAACTGCTGATATAATAACTTAGAAGGGAAGTTGTCGGCCACAGAGTATTTGCATGTTCACCTTCAGTAAGCACTACCAGTTTACTGGACGGGGCACCACTCCACACTCTCAGCAAGATGTGAGGGCTCTGTGGTTCCACACGCTTCTCAAGTGGGTGACTTCTGTGAGGGTCGTCTTCAATTGCTGCTGTACTGGTAAGTCCTGTAGTGGTACTCGTGGTTCTAATTTACATTTCCTTTATTACTAATAAAGGAGAACATTTCTTCATATATGTATTGGCTGTTTGGTTATTTTCTTTTGGACTGTCCACATTTCTTGCCCATTTTTACATTAGGTGGTCCCCTACTTATTAATTTGAAATAAATTTCTATATATTCTGGCTGTGAGCCAGTTGTCACTTATTTGTGTTGTAAAACTCTCCTCCCACTCTGTGACTTTTCATGGTGTTTTTCAATGAAAATAGGTGCTTGATTTTAAGTGCTGTTCAATGTATTGGTCTTTTCCTTTATGTTAAGCAATCTGTGTGTCTTAGGAAAGTTTTGCCTATCCCAAGGTTAAATTAAATTGTTCTGGAAAAAACTCTGATACTTTAAAAAATCAAATCATTAACCTTTCTGATTAGTGATTCCTCTGGCAAAACATCCCAAGCTTGTAGGTTTTGTTTTAAGCAAATGCTGGAACAACTGCCCTAGTGTTGCAGTTTAGTGTTTAATGTTTTAAATAATAATCAAATATGAGGGGAAAATTCCAACTGAATGTAGTGTTCAAGAAAGAAATTTACTTGTATTAAGAGAACAGAGATGGCAAAACAAAAGCAAACTATAACAAAATCCTGAAAGAAGCCCTGTAGGAGAATTCACCCTGATAACATGATCCGCTGAATTTGTATTTGAACTAAAGAAGAGAAGACTGTGAGTCTTTTATATGTGCTTTTCTGTTCTTGAGTTTATTTTGAGCTATTACTTCAGTGGTGTGTGTCTCCAAGTTTTTGTTTTTTGTATATTTTCTTATACATCTTTTAACTGCCTTCACACATCACATAACTAAGGAATAAAATCTTAGATAAATACCATTTCTTTTCAAACTATCAATTACTATAATTTTTTCAGGTGCTAAGTGTTGTAAAGATGTCTAAAATTAGTCTGATTTTGATCATAATTGATAAACTATTTTTCCTGCCTGAATGCTTACAGGATTTTTTATTTGCCATTAAATTTGAAAGATTTTGCCACAGTATGACCATATTTGGGACATTCTTTGTTGATTTTCACCTGGAATATAGTGAACATTTTTGGTCTGTAAACTGTCAATATTGAAAAAACAAACAAACAAACAAGAAACAAAACAACAGCAAAAAAAAAACACAGTGAGAGCTGTGATTTTCAGTCTTATTTGGGGGCTCACTGAGGGCTATGGCCCAGGAGACAGCCTCTCCGAGAGCTCTGGGGAACTGCTGCCACGGGTTAAGGGGGAGGTCGGTACCTGCGTGATTTTGGCGAAGGGAGTGTGTAGACCAACTCTGATGCCTGAGACCGTGGAGGGGGAAAGGAGGAAAAGAGGCTTTTTATTTAAACTCAAGCACATAAATGTAACTTATTCAAATCGTTTTTTATGAACTAGTGAGTTTATATTGTAACACCAGATTCACGACTAAGTTTTAAAATTGAACTGTGAGATCTCTGCCTGTGTCTATATGAAAGTATCTATGACTGCATGTACCTTATAGATATGTCTCAACCTCCAGATGGTATTATCAAAATTAATTTGTAAGTGAGCTCTCTACTTAATTTGCTTAAGGGAAATTAATCCCTTACATAAACTATCAAAATTATAAAAGAAATTAACCCACATGAATTTCAGGTGAACTGAGAAAAACTCAGTATTAAAAAGTAATGTTTGATATTAGAGTTAGTTGAAGTTTCTTGATTTAATTAATATAGACATGCCTTTAGAATCATCAACACTATGTATAATATTTTTATGTACCTACATTTCTTAGAAGTTAAATAAGATCTTATTATATCTGATGTAAATTTGTCAGCAAGAAAAATAACTTGGTATGATACAATTTTTATATATAAATCAAATGTAAATGAGATAAGTGTTTTTAGGTAAACTCTTTAGGAATAATTATGTTTCAAGAAAATCAAAGGGAACCTTCCTGCACTGCTGGCAGGACTGTAAAGTGACAGACAGCCACTATGGAGAACAGTATGGAAGTTCCTCAAAAAACTAAAAATAGAACTACCATATGACCCAGAAATCCCACTACTGGGCATATACCCAGAGAAAATCATAATTCAAGAAGTTACATGTACCACGATGTTCATTGCAGCATTATTTACAATAACCAGGACATGGAAGCAACCCAAATGCCCATCGACAGATAAATGGATAAAGAAGATAGGGCACATATACACAATGGAATATTACTCAGCCATAAAAAGGAATGAAATCGAGTTATTTTTAGTGAGGTGGATGGACCTAGAGTCTGTCATACAGAGTGAAGTAAGTCAGAAAAACAAATACCATATGCTAACGCATATATATGGAATCCAAAAAAAAAATGGTACTGATGAACTCAGTGGCAGAGGAAGAATGAAAGATACAGCTGTAGAGAACAGACTTGAGGACAGGGAGAGAGGGGGAAGGAGAAGATGGGACAAAGTGAAAGAGTAGTATTGCTATTTATACACTACCAAATGTAAAATAGGTAGCTAGTGGGAAGCTGTTGCATAAGACAGGGAGATCAACTCTATGATTGGTGATGACTTATAGAGGTGGAATAGGGAGGGTGGGAGGGAGGCTCAAGAGGGAGGGGATATGGGGATATAAGTATAAATACAACTGATTTGCTGTGTTGTACAGTGGAAACTGGCACAACAGTGTAAAGCTATTATACTATTATACTCCAATAAAGATTGAAAGAAAAAAAAAAGAAATTCCACAAAGATACTAATTAAAAAAAAAAAAAAGAATATCTACATAAAAATAGATTCTCCAGATTTGGGTAAATTGAAACTTTAGCATTTTGCTAAATTAGGTTAAATAATGGAAGTTTATTAAATATCTAGGTCATTCCTAAATAAAATAAGATACTGGAACATCAATCACTGAACACTGGCTTCCTTTTATAGAGAGACTAAAGAAACTTAGGACTAGTAATAAATATATTTGTTGCCATGTTGAGATGTTTTCTTTAAGAAAGTAAATTTTTTAAAAGAAATTACAAATAGTATCTATAAATTTGCAAATCTACAAAGACAGTTATTATTTTACTTCTATGCCTTTGCAAAAATGCTTCATCTTCAAGAAGGTTCATAGAAAGGACTTTTTGACAAGTACAGGTTTCTGATAACTTTCTAATCATACCACTGAACTGGGTAAGAAATTAAAGAATTTTTACTGTCACAACATTATAAAGCAACTATACTCCAATAAAGATATGAAGGGGAAAAAAAGTTTAAAAAAAAGAATTTTAATGGAAAACCTGATGGCTTCATAAAACAGTTACAAGAAATCAAGAGTAAGACTGAGCAAACTGGTGACTACGGTTATAATCTTTATCTTTTCTGTCTGAAATATTACTGGCTTTTAATCTCTGTTCTCCAGATATAAGGAAACTCTTCCCCTCAAGCTAATTTTGACTTACAGCAATTTGGTAAATTACACATTTGCAAGCAGAATAGAAACATTTATCTTTTCTCTCTACCTGATCCCTCCCAAGATTGGAAACCCTTAGGTTCCCAGCAGCCTTATAAGGTGAATAAAGAAGGCCACCTCCTGCAGGTGCAGGAATCTCGAGATATTTTGGGAATCTCGAGAAGAGAGAAATTCACTCAAATCTATAGATATTGCAGGCAGAATCTGATGGTAAACACTTGGCATGGCCTTCTTGGCCTTGAGAAGACTTTTAAAAATTCAACCTGGGACTTCCATGGTGGCACAGTGGTTAAGAATCCGCCTGCCAATGCAGGGGCACGGGTTTGATCCCTGGTCCGGGACGATCCCACATGCCGCAGAGCATCTAAGCCTGTACACCACAACTACTGAGGCTGTGCTCTAGAGCCCGAGAGCCACAACTATTGAGCCCATGTGCCACAGCTACTGAAGCCCGTGCACCTAGAGCCCATTCTCCACAACAAGAGAAGTCACTGCAATGAGAAGCCTACGCACCGCAACAAAGAGTTGCCCCCGCTCACTGCAACTAGAGGAAGTCCATGTGCAGCAACGAAGACCCAACACAGCCAATAAATTAATTAATTAAAAAAATTCAATCTGAGATTCCTTATAAAAAGTTCCAGCAAAGCCAAGTTTAAAAGAGCCTGTATGCTCAATTACACTTATGTAAATAATCAGGCCAAGTTTATTGAAGCCAGACTTACTTTCCAAACAAATTGGTCTTTATTTGGTTATATTTGGTAGCAATCGGGGTAATTTTAGAGAGAAAAAATTACGTTTCAGCAATATATCTTCGTGGATATAAAATTCTAGTGTTGTTTAAGACTCACTTCCTACATGGCTCCTTATTGCTATGCTACATCACTGTAAAGTCTGATTAAATTATTAAAAGACACTCTAAGTTTGTTTCTTAAGCTTATCACAGTAATCTGTCTATGGACGAAGGTCAGATGCCCCATAGCCTGTAACCAGGGGATTATGTATATTGAAAAAGATATCACCTAAAGACTATCTCCAAACTGCATGGAAGGACATTTACCAGGTACTATTAACTAGCTTATGCCCAGCGGAACAGAAGGGAGTTGACTCTTGGATTCATATTTCCCACTTAGAAAGGGCTCCTGCACCAGACTGGTCTCTAAAGAGGACTGCTGACCTCAAAATTACCTTAAAACAATGCTCAAACAGAATAGAAACTTCTCCCACACGAGGGCAAGAAGACAACATTAAAAGTAGACAGCAAAAAAAGAAAAAGTAGACAGCAATCCCAAGAAGCCTGACCTGACCCATATGATAATTTATAGTATTTTCTTAATTTCTTGAACTTTCACATATGAATCTAATATTTTTTCTATCATGAGCACAATCCCATGCAGAGCTTAAAAATTAACCCTATTGTGGGTTTATGATCAGTTCCCTTCATCCAGCACTTCTGGGTTACGTTGGTGGATTTCTTGTCTCCAAGGCTCTAATTGGATGGCCCTTAGGAAATGCATTCTGGAAGAAAAAAGTTATAGTTCTGTTTGGGCCACTATTTATATTAGTGGATGGGACCCCTTCACCTGGATAATTAATCACACTTGCTCTGATCGTGACCATAAATGTGAATTTTCTTGTAAAGTTACACAGTATCATCAGAGCAGTGACCCAAATTTCAACCAAATAACATACCCTCCCTGAGTAATGGGATGGATTTATATGGTTAACACTAGGCTGTGGTCATTTTAATTGAAAGGCCTCCTCTTATGTTGGGAAGAATTAAACTCATACTAGGGAAATAACACCAGGAAATTGGTCTGGGTGCCTTGTGAGCAATGCCTACATACCATTTCCCTTAAAGATAGGGATTGATGTGGAACAGACCCAGTCAGATGACGTGGGACTATACTGGGCCACACCTAATGGAAGTTCTTGGCTTAAAATCTTACTAATTCTTACCTTCCTGATATGGCTAGTAGCATTACTAGGTAAGAATTAGTAAGATTTTAAGCCAAGAACTTCCATTAGGTGCAGCCCTTGCGTTACCAGATATGTGACTGATCTCTGATGAAATGATGACCAGGTGACTTGAAACGACTGAACAAATACATAGTTCTCTGTAAGGCCAGTGAGTGTGAGGGTGTAACTCCAGATGTGGGAAGAAGCAATGAGGGAATCATTTCCTGGACCATCAAAGACTCGTCATTCAGGTGACCCAGAGACGTCTGGCTACCGATGCACAGGACCTCGTGCCGGAACAGCACCTTGCGAGGTCTATCAGTGAAAACCTGGCCTGACCTGCGAATGAGAGCTCCTAACACCATAGGACACATGGTCATGAAATGCCTCCCAAACCATGGTCGAATGTATGACCATGTGAGAGCACTGCCAACTAGAAAAATGTCACTCACCATCTGGTTCTACAAGAATGAAGTCACAAGCCACTGCAGTCACTGACCTTTAACACACCCTGAAAGGAGTTCAGGGTGGAGATCAGGAATGAGGCAACCTGTGCTCTGGGGAAAATGGCAGAATAGGCCTCCAGATAGATATTTTCAGGAGAAAATTTTGTATGAACCCAGATTCTTGCATCTTCCCATACTTAGAAAAGCACTAAAACCATTAACTAAGGTATCTGTTCCTCTTGACTTGCAGCAACTGTCTACCAAGACGTGTGCTTGGTTCCACATACCCCCTCCACCAAAATCACTTACACACCAACCTCCCCCTAACCCTGCGGCAGCGACTCCCCAGAGCCCTCCGAGAGGCTGTGTCCTGGGCCATAGCCCTCAGTGAGATCCCAAATAAAACTGATACTCACAGCTCTCGCATTGTGTGCTTTTATTGCAGCCAGCACTTGACAGAAACAGCAAGCAATGAGGCAGTGACACTTCCCCACAGTCCCTCCAGAATCCTGACACTTTTTGCCTGTCTCCACTCAGTGCTCTCTCCATCTACGTGTTCCTGGACCAGTCAGAACACTCCCCGCAGTCTAGGCAGGTACCACCATCCTGGCCAGCTCCTCCTTGGGCTTGCTCCCATGCCTCCTTTACCATCTGCCCAACCATTTCCTCACTTTCTGATTTGTGAAAAACAGTGAAAGTGATTTTAGAGAATAATAAGCATTTACATCTGTATCGTGCTTCTAGGTTGGCACACTGCACTCCTACATGTTATCTGGGGACCTGGGTAAATTCCTTTGGACATTAAAGAAAACTCACTAATAATTGCAACTGGCATCCTTAGAAAGAATGTCGTTATTTGGCAGTGGCCACATATTTCTGGAAACAAACAAAAGGCACTTCCTTAACTCTGACCTTGTTGATCCCAAAGTTGTCTGCCAGACTTTACCTGCCCTCCCAGGAGATATATCTTGCTTTTAACAACAAACTGGGGGAATTTCCTGGTTGTCCAGTGGTTAGGGCTCCACGCTTCTACTTCAGGGGGCACAGATTTGATCCCTGCTCTGGCAACTGAGATCCCACAAGCTGCGTGGTGCATCCAAAAAAAGAAAGAAAAAAAAGTGTGATGTTTGCCCATTTCTGGCACAGAGCTCCTAAAACCTTTGGGATCTCCTAAGTGTTAAGAGCAACAAAGGTGCCTTTTGAAAAAATGTTTTCCAAAACTGAAAGAAGTTGAGATGTTTATCTGAAATTCCTTTTGACAAAAGTTTAATTTACACCTGAATTTTGTTTTTGTTTTTGTTTTTCTTGAGGCCCAATGCTTGTTGAGCAAATCTGCAATGTTTACCTCACCTCTAATAAGATAAATTTCATGCATGAAGTGGTTTATTAAATACAAATATAAATCCAGATAATAATTAGATGTTCCCTTCCCTCAGACTAACAAACAAAAAATTTCAAAGGATTATAATGTCTAAAGTGATGCTTCTCTTCCCATTGGATATAAACTTTTTATTTCTAGGTTCATTTGCAACATTAAAATCATTACAGGTCCATTTCAATATATCAAAAACAAATTACCAGAGTATTAAACACATGTCATCACTGGTGTACACAGTAAAAATGTTACAGAGATGAAAGTTATAAATGTTCCTGGCTTATAAGAACACATGTTGCAAAACTCTATGTTACTGATTATTTTTCTTTAAACTCACATCCAACTGACTCCCAATCTCTCCTTCTACTGTTTGTAGCTTCCCAGGTGTTCACAAAAGTTGTATGTGAAAGCAGGGTCTTTGCTCCAGGTGGTTATTTCAACCAACTGAATTGCAAAATATAAATGGTTAGTCTCTGACAGCATAGCAGAAATTCCATTTCCAGGTGACAGAGAGGCTGGCCGTATTATTTTAACCAGAATCCCAGCGGCATGTGTGGAGCACTGGGGTCCAGCTGAAGTGCACAGTCGTTCACAGGGGGTGCCTGTGAAGGAGATTTAAGTACGGGCAAAGCTTTCGTGTAGTCACTAGCTGGCATCTAAAATTGCTTTCAGTCCTGAGATTATATGATTTCAAGGGTAGCAGAGGCTCCTGTGCTCCCAGTACATAAGGGATGCTGCCTGCACTCACTAGCCCTGAGCTTTAAAAAAAAAAAAAAAATATTTATTTTTATTTTTTAGTCTGCATCAGGTCTTAGCTGCGGCACCCAGGATCTTCGTTGTGGCATGCGGGACCTTTCATTGCAGCATGTGGGTTCTTCGCTGCGGTACACAAGCTTCTCTCTATTCATAGCATGCAGGTTTTCTCTCTAGTTGTGCACGGGCTCCAGAGTGCATGGGATCTGTAGTTTGCAGCAGGCAGGCTCTCTAGTTGTGGCTCGTGTGGGCTTAGTTGCCCTGCAGCTTGTGGGATCTTAGTTTCCAACCAGGGATCCAACCGGCGTCCCCTGTATTGCAAGGCAGATTCCTTACTACTGGGCCACCAGGGAAGTCCCAGCTGTGTGCTTTTTATCCTTATTTCTCTCAAGAGTTCCCTGAAGTGAAGTAGAGGATACAGGTGCAGAGTTGAACACCTTAGTGATTTTCCTGGGCTTCTCGGTGGGCGGAGGCTAAAACAAAGTGAGATTTCTCCCTGTGTTTCTATAGGCAGGTCTCATTGGAGTACTGAGATGCCTTGAGATTTTTCTCCCCTCAGAAGAGGCTCCTGGAAGAAGGAAATTGAAGATGAGTGACGGGAGAAAATTGGGGGATTCTGAAATGGATAAAAGAAGAGCTTTTGTATTTTTGTATACGAGCTTTCCTCTTGTACAATGAGAAACTAAAATAAGGACATGTGTCCTGGCAAATGGAAACGCCCATGTCCGTGGGACACTTTGCCGGGCGTTGCTGCTACTCAGGCTTTGAGCTACACCAGAAAGGAGCATTCGTCACTGTCACCTGGCACCAACTCTGACATTCACTGAGCATCTGCTACAGGCCAGGACCCATGCTAACCCTTCCCATCAGGATTGCTGCCTTCCTCCCCTGCCCAAGGTCACCTGGGAAGCGCCAGATTAGGGATTCAGCCCAGGTGTATCTGATTCTTCGCTACCTGACTGCTGTGCTCGACCCCTCCACCTGGGACCCCCTTGCCACAGGCCCAGGTGACAAGTGGACTCTCTCACACTGCACACTGCGCTTCCTAGAGTGGGGGCTGCCCTTCCAGTCTCCTCTGTATCCTCACCAATGAGAAAAGTCCGGGAAGTGTTCAATACACGTATGAGCTGAATTCCACAGGGGAAGAATTCGTAAGAATCTGGGCGGCTGCCAGACCAGGCAGAGGGACGGAGACAAGTGTAGACTTCAGAGCAGGGAAGCAAGGCTGCTATGAACACCAGCAAGGAAACAAAAGCAGGATCTCACAGCTTGAAACAGACAAAAAGAAGTCCCTTTACCAAAGAAGGGACACTATGGTCCCTCTGAACCCTGCAAATCCATTTTTCAGCCCCTGTGGAGGATCACATTCACAGCCGCATTTGCTTATTTCATGCTAGTCTTGTTAGCAGCAAATGTTAAGATCTACTACAAATTGATATTGGAACTGCATAGTTCTCAAAGATTAATTAATAATAAGAGTAATTTTAACATCTGTCCAGTTACTTGAGATTCTTTAATATCCTGGCAGCAGAAAGCACACACAGTGATGGGTGTGACAGCCAGTATCTCTTCTCTGTCTATATGTGCATCCAGGGCTACAACCCTTCTGCTCTGATGGCTTTCCAATCCCTCTCTTACAAATACTAGGTGCCCTTGGGTGACTTATTTAATCATTTTAAGCTTCATCATCCAGTCTTTATCATTGCAGAAAATAATCGCATTGCATGATGTGGTTGTTTGACAGAGATTAAATGAAACAATGTACATAAGACCACCTAGAAAAATGTTTCATGGATAAATTTTCATTAAAGCTAATGATGGAATTTTGTTTTGATATTGTCCTTTGAACTTGTTCTTTGTAATGGCCTTAGAAAACTTCTCTGTAACAACAGCTTTTGGAAGGTAAACAACTAATTTAAAAATATTTTAATGGAGTCAAGACTCACCCTATTCATAATTTTATCAACAGCAACATAATAAGGCTTCCAACTTAAAATGGTTCACAGCTGGCATTTAAATACCACTCACAGTGCCTCAAAAGCTGGTACAAGAGTGTAAAGCAATTATATTCCAATAAAGAGCTTTAAAAAAAAGTGTGTAAAGCAATTAAATTCCAGTAAAGAGCTTAAAAAACTAACAAACGTGAAGACAAGGAAAAAGAATCATCACAACACAAAAAATGAAGATAATGTATTTCCAGTTTCTAGGAAGAAATTCTACTAATTACGAATCAGCTAGATATTGACAAGATTCCCACAGGATTTTCATCATAAAATAGAGGTTGGGGAGAGGGTACAGCTGGAAGAGGAGAAAGAAAACAGGACTAACTGTCCCTCTACGACTTGGGCACTGCTTTTGAAGCAGCCAAAACATGGTTTCCCACTCTCTCCCTATATCTATCTATAGATATATCTATAGATAGATAGATATCCTATATCTATCTATATCGTACAGACAGTGACTCCAAGAGTGGAAGGAAAGGGACTAGATAGCCACCTATTGTATCCTAGGAAGTTTGGTCCCAAAGAACAAAGCCTTGCAGATGGATGGAGAGACAGGGAGTTCTCAGAGGAGGTGCTTGTAGGAAACTGGTCCTTTGGGTCAGAGTATCAGAAAAGCAGAAAGAGAGGCAAAGAGATACCCTCCTTGGCAAAGCAGAGACATACTGGATGAAGCCACTTAGAAAGGGGTAAAAGAACAAATTTTAAAAGATCACTGATATAAAACTATCTTTAAATGCCACTCAATTGTATTCAGGAAGGGCAAAATCCACCAAAATACTGAAAAACTCCGGAAACATTGCTGCATTATCAAAGGTGGTAAAGTTGTTGAAATGGAAGTGTTTGGTTAGCAGGCAGTTAAGCTACATATTTTAAATATTTGATTTACCAAAGCTAAAATTCAGAGAATGAAAGATGGTTTGAGGATATAAAAGCATAAAGCACAAAACAATATGAATTGTTTTTAAAAAGCAGTATGCAAGATGATGATTTTTGTACATTTCTTGAAAATGTAACTTGAAGACACATCAATCAATGAAGTGACAACATAAACTGAATGAGGAAAGCATGCAACAAATAAGCTGGTAGTGAGGATGATAGCAGATAAACATGGAATTTTTAAAGTAATTACAAGAGATGTGGCTTCAAAACTGAAAACATCCTTTGAAGGGATGATGTAAATGTACAAAATGTATTGTTAATACCTGGGGTTTTAATTCCAAAGTCAAGAAATTTGTGGTAGGGCTGCTGAGGTCCACATAAACGAGGACAACTCAACACAGTTCCATTCTTTGCTAATTAAAAACATATAAGTTTTAAATGAATTTTTAAAGTAGAAGTATTCATTAGAAAAGTTTTAACCAGGATACACACCTTTCAAACCTGGAAAAGAGAAATCAAAAAGGACATTGTCCATTGGAAGCAGAGAGAGGAGAAGAGAAGATGGAGAGAGAGAGAACAAAACAGCAAGGAAGAATTAATCAAAACAAATAGATAAAAGATGACTGTATGTTCAGACCAGTCAGGACGTCTGTTCTCTGTTCTCTGTGCCTCCCCTGCTGGACCAGGGCCTGCACCACCTACATCTACTTGTATGACTGACCTTCCTACCTACTTGTCCCAGGCCCCAGCTAGTGATAGTTGTTACCAAAGGGACAGTGAGGGCCACGCCCCTCTGCTGGTTTCCCTGGTAACCAATGAGCCAACCTGACATCAATTTCCCCTATAACTGTAAATCACCCCTTTCTCCCCCCACTCCCCCCCAGGGAAGACGGCCACCATGTCCTGCCCACCAGCCCCCCCAACACACAGTGGGGTGTTGCTCCAGGACCTCGTTTCAGCCCTGTAATCTCCCCTATACTCTAGACCACTGATGTCTCTGTCGCTGACTTCAGGCTCTTTTCTTGGTCTCAGAGCTGGGCAAGTGCAGGACTTGCAGGCCTGTGAGGTGCAGCCCAACGATGACCTAAGTTAGAGCATCCGTAACAATATTAGAAATGAATGAACTACTCTGTTCAAAACACAAAGGCCTTCTGATAAGGTGAACAGCAAATTCCAAGAACCATTAGGAAAAAACGGAAGCAAATTAAAAATAAAAGCATGGATGAATACAGATTCAATGAGACTAAAAAGAAAGTAGAATTGCAATATAAACTAATGAACACATCTGTTCAAAAATATTGATGTGAACCTACTATGTGTCCAGATCTACTCAAGATGCTGGTGATGCAGACAGAATTCTAGCCCTTGATGATGAGCATGTAAACATATTCATAATAGAACTTCAAATAATATAACCTTACATAGTGTGAAGAAAATATTATTTGTGGAAATGGGTTCAAGGCAAATATAACTAAATAGAAAAAATTCATTTTATATTGATTTTTTAAATATCATAAACATAGAAGATATAATACCCAAGTATATTATGCACCAGATTATACCACATTGGAATGTATAAAGCAACGCCTGTTATAAATATTTACACATATGTGGAAACCATCAGTGTTAGAGGATTAACATATCTCTCTCAGTCTTCGATGGAGCAAGTGGGCAAAAATAAACAGCATGTAGAATATCTTAATGATAGAACAAATTAAAATTTATGTACAGTCTGGCTCAAGAGGGCAACATGAGGGAGGGTCTCCTCTCCTCCCAGGGACACACCAAATCTACAGCTACACATGGAACAACTTTCTCTAAAAAGACACCTAAAACCTAGCAGAGCAACCCTTTCACATTAGGGGAAGGAGAAGAAAACCACACTGCAGTGGGCAGGAGAGGCTGAGACACTCTCGCTATAAGCCCCACCGGCACAGAGCCCCACAACTGGGAATCAAAACCCGGAGCTTCTCCCTGAGGAGGGACGGATTCCTACCCCAGCTTTTAAGACTGGTGCCTGAGCAATGAGCCCCCAAAACATCCAGCTTTGAAACCCAGTGGGGCTTGTGTGCACGACACCTGAAAGGCTGTGGTGAACTGAGGGCTCCCACACAGACTTACACACCCCGGGGCCCAATGCAGAAGCAGCCCTTCAAAAAGCACCAGGACTTTGTGTGAAAGAGACCCATTTCCTAAGTTTGAAGCATTTGTCTGAGGGGCGGGGCCTGCGGGGATGCTCTCCAGGGCAGGGGCTGGGGGGCGCCTTCTTCCCACTCTTCCCCTGCCTCGCTACAGCCAGTGGGCACTATTTTTTTTTTTTTCTTAAAAAATTTCTTTTTTTTTTCTTTTTTTCTTTTCTTCCTCTTCTGATGGGTGCAATTTTTGCACACTGCCCCTCTACCCTGCTCCACCCAGAGCCACCATCATGCTCTCCCTTTGCCACACAGCAAAGCACCACTGTCTCCCAGAGGGGAGCGTCTACGTTGGTGCCTCTGTTTTTATATTTGGTGCCCCAGTTTTTGCAGCTGCCATCCAAGGGATGCTCTTCGATCACTAGCTCTGGAGGCCCAGGGGCTTGCAATCATGGGTCCCATGGGAGTGTAAAAGAGACAGAATTCTTGGCAGACTCCCAGCCCAGGGCACTGCACAGACAGCAGACTGACACATCCCTGGTCCTTCTGAGAAAGAGGCCTATTAGCTTGTCCAGGAGGTTCGTCTGAGGGACAGGCTTCGGTTTGGAACACTTACAGCAGCCTATAGAGCTGTTCTCAGGGAGTGAAAGCAAGCGGACTTAACCTGTGCTCTCCCTCTGCCTCACTCCAGCTCACCAGCATCTTCTATCAGCCTGGTGCCCTGATTTTTGTGGCTGCTACCAGTGGACACCTCTACATTGTCTGGCTCTAATGGCTGGTGGGGCTTATGCTGGTGGATCCCACAAGACTGTGACCAATAGAGACAGAGTTCTTCATCACCTCTAAGCCCCACCCCTCCCAGGCATAGCAAGAGGCAACAGACTCAGAGCTCAGTCTTCTATGAAAGAGGCCTATTAACTTCTCATCATGGTCGCAGTTGCAGCCTGAGGGGCAGGCTTCTAATTAAACACACAGCTAAGAGCTGACCATAGGCCTTTCCTGAGACCTCAGAGGGCGGGTGCTATCCTTATGCCTTCCGTCTGCCATGATCCAGGGCACCAGCATCTGACAGAGGGGAGCTCTTGTACGTATCTGCTGCTCCCATTTTTGCAGCCACTGCCCAAGGGACAACACTTGATACCCTGGCTTTGATAGCAAGGGGGTCTTGCATTCCTGGGTCCCATGGGACTGTAAAAAATTGGAGCAACATTTCCCAGAAGACTATCCCTCCCAGGGCGCTGACAGACAGGGGACTAAAACACCTCCAGCCTTTCTGTGGAGAAGCCTACTTGCTTGTCCTGGATCTTTGGCCTTAGAGGCAGGCTTCAGGTTTGTACACATCCAGAAGCCTACAGATGTGTGCTCAGGGAACATAGGCTGGGGAATGCCATCTTTGTACTCTCCTTCCGTCTCACTGCAGCTCAATGGTATGTCCCAGAAAGGAGCTTATAAATTTGTCTGGAACCCCAATTTTTGCGACTGCCACCAGGGAACACCTCCAGATCACCTGGCTCTGGTGGCCAGAAGGGTGTATGCTTGCAGTCCCACAGGACTGTATCTAAGTATCTGCATTCTTTAAAAGCAGCTGCCTGAGGGTCTGGCTTCCAGTCAGCCTGAACCTAGGTGCTGACCGAGATCCTTCCCTTTGGGCAAGTGACTGGTTGTGGCAACCCCTCAACTACTTGGAGCTATTAGAAATAAAATAGGCTGCTAGGACAAATACAAATGTTTGGAGGACAACTAGGAGCTAGGGCAGGATTGAAAAAGTTTCACCTGCTACACAAGGCCACTGTAAGACTGGGAGAGGTGGCGGATTCATCTACCACATAAACACCAATACAGAGATTCAAACAAAATAAGAAGCAGAAGAATATGTTCCAAATGAAAGAACAAGATAAAATGTCAGTAGAAAAAAAAACCTTAATGAAATGGAGATAAAAATTTACCTGATAAAGAATTCAAAGTGATGGTCATCATAATGCCTACCAAACTTGGGAGAAGAATAGATGAGCACAGTGAAAACCTCAATAAAGAGATAGAAAATATTTAAAAGTAGCAAACAGAAGTCACAGAGCAGAAGAATACAATAAATGAACTGAAAAATACACTACAGGGGTTGTACAGCAGACAAAATGAAGCAGAAAAGGATCAGTGATCTCAAAGGCAGATCAGAGGAATTCACCCAACTGGAGCAGCAAAACGAGAAAAAAGAATGGAAAAAGTGAAGACAGCTTATGAGATTTTTGGAACAACATCAAGCAGACTAACAGTTACATTATGAGATTTTCAGAAGGAGAGGAGAGCGACAAAGGAGCAAAAAGCTTATTTGAAGAAATAATGGCTGAAAACTTCCCTAACCTCAGGAAGGAAACAGACATACAGATCCAGGAAGCCCAGAGTGCTCCAAATAAGATGAACCCAAAGAGACTCACATAATTAAAGTGTCAAAATTAAAGGAGAGAATCTTAAAAACAGAAAGAAGAAAACTACTGTTATATACAAGGGAATCCCCATAACACTATCACCTGATTTTTCAGCAGAAACTTTGAGGGCAGAGGTAGTGACACAATATGTTCAAAGTGCTGAAAGGAAACAACAACAACAAAACTTCCAGCCAAGAATATTCTAACCAGCAAAGTTATCATTCAGAATTGAAGGAGAGATAAGAGTTTTTCACACAAGGAAAAGACTAAAGAAGTTTATCACCACTAAACTGGCCTTAAAAGAAATGTTAAAGGGACTTTTTTAACTGAAAAGAAAAGGCACTAATTAGTAATAAGAAAACACATGAAAGTATAAATCTCACTGGTAAAGGTAAATATATAGTAGAGTTACTAGATTAACCACTTATACACCTAGTGTGAGGGATAAAAGACAATAGTAAGGAAATAACTGTAGCTACAATAATTAGTTAAGGGGTACACAAGATAAATAGATTAAAGTGTAACATCAAAAACATAAAATATGGGGATGAGAGTAAAAACATACAGCCTTAGAATGCATTCAAACTCAAGTTTTTATCAACTTAAAATTGAGTGTCAGAAAGTTATGTGTAAGCCTCATGGTAACCATAAAGCAAAAAGCTATAGTAGATACTCAAAAAATGAAGAGAAAGGAATCTAAGCATACCACTAAAGAAAGCCATTAAACCACAAAGGAAGAGAGCAAGAGAAGAAGAAAGGAACAGAGGAACTACAAATCAGACAGAAAACAATTAATAAAATGGCAATTAGTACATACCTATCAATAATTACTTAAAATGTAAATGGATAAATTCTCCAATCAAAAGACATAAAATGGCTGAATGTATTCAAACAAAAAACAAACAAAACAAAACAGACAAACAAACAAAAAAAACCCAAGGCCCATCTATGTTGCCTATAAGAGACTCACTTCAGACATGAAGACACACAGATTGAATGTGAAGGAATGGAAAAAGACAGTCCATGCAAATGGAAATCAAAAGAAAGGTGAGGTAGCTATAATTACATGAGACACAATAGACTTTAAAACAAAGTCTGTAATAAGAGACAAAGAAAGGTCATCATGGTAAAAGGGTCAATCCAACAAGAGGATAAAAATTTGTAAATATTAATGCACCCAACAAAGTATTATCTAAATATATAAAGCAAACATTGACGGAACTGATGGAAGAAATAGACAGCAGTTACACTATAGTAAGGGGCTTTAATACCCCACTTGATATTTCCACAATGGATAGATCATCCAGACAGAAAATCAATAAGGAGACATTGGCCTTAAATGACACATTAGACCACATGGCCTTAACAGATATATACAGGAGTTCCATCCAAAAGCTACAGAGCACACATTCTTCTCAAGTACACATAGAACATTCTCCAAGATAGATCACATGTCAGGCCATAAAACAAGTCTTAATAAATTTAAAAAGACTGAAATCATCAAGCATCATTTCTGATCACAGTGGTATGAAACTAGAAATCAGTTACAAGAAGAAAGCTGGAAAATTCACAAATATGTGATTTAAAAACGTGCCACCGAACAACCAAGGAAGAAATCAAAAGTGGAATCAAGAAAATATCTTGAGACAAGTGAAAATGGAAATACAACACACCAAAACTTATAGGATGAAGCAAAAGCAGTTCTAAGAGGGAAGTTCATAGCAATAAATGCCTACCAAGAATCAAGAATTATCTCAAATAAACTACCTAACCTTATGACTCCAGGAACTAGAAAAAGAACAAATGAAGCCCAAAGTTAGTAGAAGAAAGACAATAACAAAGATCAGAATGGAAATAAGCGAAATAGAGATTTTAAAAAATAGAAAAGATTGATGACACCAAAATCTCATTCTTTGAAAGGATAAATAAAATTGGCAAACTTTTAGCAAGAGTCACCAAGAAAAAAAGAGAGAGGGCTCAAATAAAATTGGAAATGAAAGAGGATGTTACAACTGAAATACAAAGAATTATAAGACTACTACAAACAATTACATGTGAACAAATTGGACAACCTAGAAGAAATGGATAAATTCCTAGAAACCAAAACTTTCCAAGACTGAATCATGAAAAATAGGAAATATGAACAGACAGATTACTAGTAAGGAGATTGAATCAGGAATCAAAAACCTCTCCAAAAACAAGTCCACAATCTGATGGCATCACTGGTAAAATTACTAACCATTCAAAGAAGAGTTAATACCAATCCTTTTCAAACTCTTCCAAAAAATAGAAGAGGAGGGAACACTTTCAAACTCATTTTACAAGGCCAGCATCACCCTGATACAAAAACTAGGACATCACAAGAAATAAAAATTATAGGCCAATATCCCTGATGAACACTGATGCAAAAATCCTCAACAAAAAACCCAAATTCAACATTTCAAGGATAATATACCATGATCAAGTGTGATTTACTCCAGGGATGCAAGAATGGCTCAACATCTGCAAATCAATTAATGATACACCACATTAACAAAATGAGGGATACAAATCATATAATCATCTTAATAGATGCAGCAAAAGCATGTGACAGAATTCAACATCCATTTATTTTAAAAACTCTCATCAAAGTGGGTATAGAGGGAACACAATTCAACTTAATAAAACCCATAGATGGCAAGCCCACAGCTAACATTATACTCAACAGCAAAAAGCTGACAGCTTTTCCTCTAAGATCATGAACAAGACAAGGATGCCCACTCTTACCACTTTTATTCAACATAGCATTGGAAGTCCTTGCCATGGCATTAGGCAAGAAAAAGAAATAAAAGCAACCAAATTGAAAACAAATAAGTAAAATCATCACTATTTTACAGATGACATGATTCTACCTACAGAAAACCCTAAAGACTCCACCAAAAGATTGTTAGAAATAATTAATGAATTCCATAAAGTTGAAGGATACAAAATCAATAGAAATCTGTAGTATTTCTATATACTGATAACAAACTATCAGAAAGAGAAATAAAAAAAAGTCCCATTTACAATTCATCAAAAAGAATAAACACAAAAATAAACAAATAGGACTAAGCAACAAAAGGAAAAATAAGTAAGTGGGTCTACATCAAACTGAAAAGCTTCTGCACAAAAAAGAAAACCATCAATAAAAGAAAAGGCAACCTACTAAATGGGAGAAAATATTTGCAAATTGGATATCTGATAATAAAGATAGTACTCATTCAACTTAGTAGCAAAAAAAAAAATACAATTTAAAAATGGACAGAGCATCTGAATAGACATTTTTCCAAAGAAGACACACAGGTGGTCAACAGGTATGTGAAAAGTTGTTCAACACCACTAATCATCAGGGAAATGCAAATCAAAACCACAATAAGATACCACCTCACAGCTGTCAGAATGGCTGTCATCAAAAAGACAAGAAATTACACGGGTTGGAGAGGTTGGAGAGAAAAGGGAACTCTAGTGCACTGTTGGGAATGTAAACTGGTGCAGCCACTCTGGAAAACAGTATGGAGTTTCCTCAAAAAATTAAGACTAGATCTACCATATGATCCAGCTATCCCACTCCTGGGTATTTATCCACCGGAAAGGACAACATTAACTCAAAAAGATAGTTGCACCCCATGTTCATTGCAGCATTATTCACAATAGCCAAGACATGGAAATAACCTAAGACATGGAAATATATATATTATAAATATTTTATATATAATAAGTCCTGGGAATGTAATGCACAGCAGGGCAACTATAGTTAATAATTCTATATTGTGTATTGGAAAGTCGCTATGAGAGTAAATCTTAAAAGTTCTTATCACAAGAGAAAGAAAATTCTGCAGCTATGTACGTGATGGGACATTCTGGTGATCATTTCACCACAATAAATATGAAATAATGTACAACTGAAACTAATATAATGTACGTCAGTTATACCTCAAAAAATACACACACACACATGCATTACACACTGAAAATATATCTTTTTGAAGGTCTGGAACATTCAAATTGTTACTAAATCAGGCCACAAGGAAACCCTAAAATACAAAAGAAAACAAAAAAAGTGGCACAGAACACATTCCCAGATCATGATGCTATAAAACTCAAAATTACTAACAAAAACTTGTTGTAAAATCCCAAACACCTTTAATTTTATATTTCTAGTTAACATGAGAGTGGTTTTTTAAGACAGTAATTCACAACTGTAATAAGCTATTCAGAAAATGCCAACCAGTATACTGCTTATGAAAACCTAAGGTATGTATTTAGAGTTATACAGATGAGACAAACTAATAATAATATTATTAAGAAATAAAAATAAATCAACTCATACTTTGTTGGATGGAATTTAAAAAATAGTATGGTCACTTTGAAAAACAATTTTGGCAGGTTCTTACACATTTAAACCTACATTTACCATACAACCCAGCAATCCCACTTCCAGATACTTAGCCAAGTAAAATGAAAATCTAGAGTCAGGCAAACACCTAGGCATGACTATTTGTAAGCAGCTTTGCTTACAATAGTTCAAAACAGGAAGCAACCCAAATACCCACCAGCTAGTTAATGGATCAGTAAATCGGGTGCCTTCACGCAGTGGGATACTATTCAGCACTAGGGAAGCCGTGAAGTACTGATACAGGCACAGCACCACGGATCTCCAAGGCATTAGGAGAAAGAGGCCAGACTCAAAGGGCGTATACTGCAGGCCTCCACGTGGATGACGTGCCCCGGCAGCAAGGTCAAAGGGACGAACTTCACACAGTGACTGCCAGGTGCCAGTGGTTAGGGTTAGGGTTTCAGGGTGACGGAAATCTTCTGTCTTGATTGTAGTGGTAGTTGCACGAGGAACACATTTTTCTTTAATTACTGGAATTTCACACTAAAGAACCTGAATACACCTGAATTTTAAAAAACTTACATTACCTAAGTCAAACTGTTACCGACCAGGGTTCTTGGCTTCCTTAATCAACAGAAATTGCTAAGAGGCCAGACAAGAAGCTCAGGTCAGGCTTTACTGGGGCCCCCTGCAGCGGGGGAGGGCAATGAGAACAGGATCCCTTGCTCCCTCGCTGGCTCTCCCCCCCCCACTCGCTCTCCGAGGTGGGGCGAGCTGGTTCCCTACATGCGGTGAGGGCAGGGGTGTGTCCGGGGGCGCAGGGAGGGGTGGCTTAGGTGGCCTGCCCTCCCCCTTGGTGGTGGTGTGTGCAGGGGGCGTGCGCAGTGCCCTGTTTTTGCTCCCGGCTCTTCCGAAGTGGCAGTTGGGTTTTTTTGGTCTTTTTTGTATCTTCTTGTCCATAATGTGCCCCAACTGCACATGCTCATGGTTATTTTTCTTTGTGTTTTGTTTGTCTGGGGCAAGCACTGCCGCAAAGACTTCCAGGTCCAAGCCTGTCTCAGAGCTAAAAAGTCGGAGAAGGAACAAAATAATCACGCTGAGGAGGAAAGACTGAGGATACAGCAGAGGATTTCGCGCGGTCACCCTCCTGACCCGCAGCCACACCGGTGGGCGAGCACGTCTCTGAGGCCCCATCAGGCCTCTGGGCCTCAGCTCAGCAGCAGAATGAGCTCCAGACCCCCCCGCACCCCGCAGGCAGTGCTCGGGGAAGACCCAGAACTCAGGCTTCCGCAGGTCACACACTTCTCTCCCACTGCATCTTCCTCCTGCTTGGTACTGTGCCCACAAACTAGTGACTACCTGATGTAAATGACTGAGGTCAGAAGCTCTGCAGGAGTGGGTGAGAATTTAGCGGAGCACCCTCAAAGACATCACATGTTTCTCGCATTTGTCCATTTATTGTGATGTGTTACTTCCCCAAACAGTTGAAAATAGAACCCGTCTCTCCCCTAGAATAGCTAGTAACCTCCTACAGAGGGTTCTTCCAAACAGTAGCTTGGAAAATTCTGCCTTAGCCCAAAGGGTTGAGGCTTGGCAGGCGTTCCCAGCGGAGCCCCAAGTGCTGGAAAGGGCGAGGCAGAGTTCAGGACCCAAGGCCCTTCCTGGTACCTGGAACTGTGCCTGACTGGAGCCCAGCTAACCCCTGGGGGCAGGGTGGGGAGGAAGCAGCCCCCATCAAGGGCCAGCCTGGGAGTTCCAGTGCCAGCCTCAGCGGATTATTATAAGAAATCAAGTCACAAAATGGATAGTGGCTGCTGTTTCTTTTCCTCCTTTCTTAGTGGCTTTCTCCTGGGGGCCAGTAACGACACTGGACTCAGCTGGAGACGCTGGTGTGAGGGCGTGGGGGTAGGGCACTGAGCGATTCCTAAATGTGAGGCATCCACTTCATCAACCTTGTACCAACTAACAACGGATACACTCCAGTTATTGTTAACTTTGCAGGTTTCAACTGAAGCGTAGTTGGTGGACAATGTTGTGTCAGCTTCAGGTGCACAGTGAAGTGATTCAGATATATGTGTGTATATATATTATGTATATAATATATATATTCTTTTTTCAGATTCTTTTGCATTATGTTATTACAAGATATTGAATGTAGTTCCCTGTGCTATACAGTAGGTCCTTGTTGTTTATATATTTTGTATATAGTAGTGTGTGTCTGTAATTCCCACACTCCTAATTTAACCCTTATCCGCCCCTTTCCCCTTTGGAAACTATAGGTTTGTTTTCCAAGTCTGTACGTCTGTTTCTGCTTTGTAAATAAGCTCATTCATATTTTGTTAGATCCCACAGATGTGTGATACCATAGGATGTTTGTCTTTCTCTGTGCTAAGTCACCTGTCCTAGTGGTTGTTCATGACCCTGCACTTTGGTGGCAACAGAAAACCGACCCAGGAGGAGACTCCCTTGCATGGGTCACGGAAGAGCGAGGAAGGTGTTTCCACTAAGACCCGGGACGGCCGGGCACTCGCTGGGGGCCCAGTGGTCATCACATCGGCCACCGCAGAGCGCGGCTCAGTTGTGAACAACGGGAAACAAGAAAGGCTGCGAGGAGCCTGGACATCAGGTGGTTTCCTTCCGGAAGGAAGGAAAGATAGCGCGTTCAGGGGCTTTTCACCTCCTGGCTCAGCCCCAGGGCAGGGAGAGGAGAGCCGTGGGGCTGTGCCGCCTGCAGAACCGTCGGGGATTTTGAGCCTGGAACCAGTGCAGCTCTTTGCTGCTCCCGTCTGCAAGTTTCATTCATTCATTCACAGGTACTTGCTGAGTCTCTGCGTCTGCCGCCCGCGCATTGCACCCGCATGGCAGGTGGCAGGCAGCCCCTGACAGGAACTCCCAGTCCAGTGAGGCTGCCAGGAGCACAGGTGGGGACAGGGGGCTGCAGAGAAAGTCAGGGCCTCCCCGGGCCTCCCAGCCTGAGAACTGCTGTCCAGTGTCTACTGAACACAGGAGCAAAATGCCTTCTCACCTGGTGGCACCAACTGTGACGTCCGCTGAGTATCTGCAGACCTTTGTCCAAAAGGCAACGCTTCCACACGACGAGTCAGAGGGGAGGACTGTCGGGTCCCTCAGCTCAGAACCCTGTGGGCGAGGCAAGCGGACGCTGACCATGGACCCAAGCTGCGACCACGGCCCCTGAGGGTGCTCAGAGCAAGAAGAGGAGCAGAAGCAGCTCGTCGGAAGGGCTTCCTATGGAGCTCACGTCAGACCAACACCTGGAGGAAGAGTGACGGGTGAAGAGAGAGGGGCCGCAGGAGGGGTGTTCAGAGGACCCAGCAGGGATTGGACGGCCCAGAGAACAGCAGGTTCCGGGGGTGCCCAGGGAGGACCCCGGAGACCCGAGGTGGACAGCCGGCAGCGGAGCTGGTCTCTGTGCTCATGCAGTGGGAGCCCGTGGAAGGGGCAACATCCTAGGAGCTTGAACCATGAAACTGCCGTTCTCGTAGGTCAGAAAGTAGCCAACTTGGGAGCCTCCTATGAAACAGTATTTCCACAGGAGTCTTTGATCGGACTGTTCCAAGTTTTACTCGTGATGGATCTTTTAATTCCAAGGTGACTTCCTCTCACGGGCAAACCATGCTTTGGTGGGGCGGGGCGGGGAGAGCGCCACGTGGAGGGAGGGCCTGGGGCAGCGGCAGCCTGAGGCCTCCGGCGGAGCACAGGTCGCCAGGAAGCCTCCCCCGCCCCCACTGTCCCCGCCTCAGGTGCCCGGAGACAGTCTTCCTGCCTGGAGCCGATGAGGGCACCGGGAAGAGCAAGAGCAAGAGGATCGTTTCTGAGATCCTCAAGAAATGCGCTTCAGCACCATCCCCTCCCCACCCCCAGCCTCCCACTGTCAAGTTTCAGGTGCTCTGTGCATGTGAGACTGGAATCCAGGCCGCAGCTCAACTGGACATCGCTGCTCCCCTTTTTCCTTCTGCCAGTACACGTAGAACAGTCACAAAGCAAGTGACAGGAAGGTCACGTAAACCAAACCCAGCCATTGGGGGCACAGCCAGAAACGTGTGATTCGTGTCTGGTGAGTAAAGACCAGCAGGGCACAAGCATCCTTTACTAGGAGCCGCTTGGACGCTGCAGGTGGCGCCTGTCAGACCCCACGGTGCGCCCAGGCTGGATGGAGAGGACTCGGAACCCAGCGCGGGTGAGACTCTGGGGCAGCAGGGTGCTCCTGCCAGACTAACTCCCGCCGCAAACCCCTCCATGCTCTCTGCTCACATGTAGGGAGGCAGTTTAACCTAACTCTCCTCAGGCTCTGTGCCCAGCACCAAACCAGTTCCTTCCTGAAGCGCCCAACTCCGCCAGGCATTTACAGAACCCCACCCCCAGGATCTGACCGCCCTCCATCCCTGACCACCCTGAGTTCTGGCCAGATTTCTCCCCCACCATCCTCCAGGTGATGTCTGGTCACCCAGGCCTGCCTTCAACAAAAATCCTGTTAGGTCTGTTGAGACAGAATTCCGCTCACTCCTGAGGTTTCCTCTTAGGAATTTCCCATCCACTGACCCGCTGGGCGCCTTGGCTGCAAATTGTTACTTGACCACGCCCGTTTGCTGGTGGAGCCCAAGCTCTCTCCCCGACACAAAATCCCATTACAGCAATCCCATCGCGATGGCCCTGGATAAAGTCTGCATTGCCATAGTCAACAAGTGACAGTTAGACTTTGTTTTTAACAATTTAACAATTGAATACTTTTTCCCTGAACACCCCCACAGTTCCTCAGATCACCCCCAAAGTCATCCCACTCTTGCTCCAACTGCCACATTGTCCTCAAAAGGCAAAGGCCAGGCACTTACTTTGCTCACCCCTTTCTCCCCTTGGAAACTCCTTGGGGAGGAATAGAAAGAGATGAAGCGGGTGGGAGAGGTCTGATTCAGCAAGTATTCATTCTACAGAGCTAGCCTCTTCTCAGATGAAAACATCACGTTATTAATACCATCCCCAGGGAAACACTGCCGAGACCAGCTCGGCGACTCGAGGTGAGTGACGGGTGCCGCAAGCTTGAAGAAGACACAGACACAGACTGAAGAGAAAAGTGGGACGGGGGGCTCAAGACCTCTCGGATCAAGAGCCCTGCTGACGCATCCCAGGTTGCTTTCATTGAGTTCTTCGGCTAACATTCTCAGGTTACACCCATAAACAATCAAAGGCCTCACATGACTGAGGCAATTATCTTTGTTTACTTCCTGGGTCCGAGTTGAGCAGGTGTGGATTTGAGCTGGGCCTGGAGAGCAAAACAGCCCTGGGGGCAGGAGACCTCTCTCAGACATTGGGGGTCTGTGCCCCACCCCTGTTGGCCCCTCTGCAGCTGTGCCTGTCTTAGGTTGTTCCTCCTCTGAGGAATCTTACCCGTCTTTGGCTAACCAGCCATCCTTCAGGGCCAAACAGGGTGATATTAGTCTCCACGCCCTGCACCCTCAGCTCCTCCACTGCTCAAGCAGGACTTTCTGAATCCCATCGCTCGGCCCACATACTTTAACATTTTCAAGGTTTCAGAAAGGTTCCCGAATGTCTTCCCACAAAACACAACTAGGGAGATAAAGCTGCCGTGTCTGTGAAGAATAAAAATCACCATGTGCAAAGAGAATCAAACAACCACCACGTGGGGATGATTCAAGGTCAGAAGGACTTGAGAATGGCCTCTCTGATGACAGAAGGAAATGAAGTCATCAGGAAAGCTTTGGTGTTTCATGAACTAAGACTCTGTGACTATTAAATTTTAATATGTTCAGTGCAAGGAAAATTGAAATTTATAAAGAAGAGAAAAGCCAAAGGACCAACAGAAGAGAAGTGACGTGGGCTGCAGAGGTGGGTGGGCGGAGGTGAGGTGTCTGAGGCCCCAGCCCCAGGGCTCTCCGCCTGAGCCAAGAGCTCGGAAGACAGAACTGACCTCAGCTGCCATGGACCACCTGGGTTTATGCCTTTGAAAAATGACAAAAATCACTAAAGGTAAGGAGAAAATATAGAGGTAAAGAAGTTAGCTTTCGATTATCCAGGAGCTGACGGTTGGACTTGATGTCCTAGACTTTGACCCTCATCCTGGTTCTCCCTGCATTTGGGGAAATCTGTTGCTCACAGGCCCTTTACCCTGGTGGTGAACCACCACGTTCAAAGCACATCAGCCAAATATTAGCCTCTCTGATTAAGGGTCTGGGGAAGAGTGTTTACGTTTCCAATAGCGCCATGAATTTTGACAGTCTCGTGAATTGACTCCAACTGCTGTAAACTTGCTATTCCTCAGAAGCCACACAGCGGAGGAGCTACTAAGTTCTGCTTTAGGGACTTGGAACCATCAGCATGGACGATGTCCAGAAACACGTGGAAGACTTAGAGCTGTGCAGGAGTTAAAGGGAAAACACAGATCCCATGTAACTTCCCAGGATGCACCACCTTCCCTGAGACCCAAAGAAAAAGATTTTATGTAAGGAAAAAATTCAGCAGTGCCCCCACAAAAATGATCATACCAAAGGAACAGATATTTAAAAAGCTAAATGTTTTAACTCACATGACTGAGAACATATTGAGAACATATTGAGCTGAAATAACCGGCAGGAAAGGGTGGAGCATCTGGTCTGTGACCTGCACGGGCATGTGGCTGAGTGAGGTGTTTCGGCCCTCAGCAGCTTATAATCTCGTCGTCAGCTGTAGAAAGACAAACACCCAGGAGACAGAGGGTCACCTACTCAGGACAGAAGGCCAGTGGGGGCTAAATTATTCGATCTGAATCCTCAAGGTTGTGGTTTAGGAAAAGGCACGGTCAGCGAGGGCTTTATGAGCAACCAAGGGCTCAGCTTGGACAGGTGAGCACAGCTGGAGGCAACGCACAGGGGGACAGGGCACCCACGCGGGACACCCGGCAGGGATGTACCTCCTCCACTTCCAGACAAGACGATTTACCTACAAAGGGGGAGCCTGCTGCTTTTTCCAAGGACATATGGAACTTGAACATCTACAAGAGCACAGTCTTCCTGGAAACAAAGGTTGGTGGTGGGCAGGGAGGGGAAGGTGGAAAAGGAAGAGTGTTTTTGGCTCTGTTTTTGGCCCATCCAAGAAAAATAGTCTCTGCACTTCAAGTTTCTCTCGCAAAGACGATTATCCAGTTTGTTCATCCGTCTTCAAAGGAGGAGCATGGCAGGGTTTGGAGTGTGACCGCCTTGCTGGAATCATACCATTACTCTGGCCGAGCTCTGTCTGCCGGGCACTCCTGCTAACAGCACCTACTGCACACGGCTGGGGAGAGCTAAACGGAGTCGTTCCTCTGAGCTCAGTCGCTTCCTCTGCAAAATGAGGAAGACTGTCAGGAGATTGATCTGAGGCCACACAGCAGGGCAGCCTTATGGGTGGAGGTCAGGGATAAGCTAGTGTGTTTCCAGAGGCAGCAGAGGCTGCGTTGCTACTGTTCAGCTAGCGGCTGGCTCCGTCTAACACACTCGGCTCTCTCGAGGGTGGGCACCTTGATGGGGACACTGCCCTGTGGCTGTCAGGATCTCTCTGGAATGGCCTCTGGTCTTCCTGGCCTGCTGCTCCTGCCCCTGGGATGGTGGCCCACCGTGAAGGGTTTTAAGATTCCAGGGCTGTCTGAAGCACTCTGGCTCCTAGAGTCGGAGTGGATGTAGGTTTCTCCCCAACCGCAGCTCAAGCCTGGCTGACTGGCCCCTCCACTCCCAGGAGGCTGCCCCCAGCATGGCAGGGAGCAGGCCAGCTCCATGTCAGACCCCACGGGGCTCCAGGGACCCTGTGGGCCTGGTAGTGTGGGCTCCAGAACTCAGTTCCCCCAACTTCCTCAGTCAACAGGGAAATGAAAATTAAAACTACTGAGTCACACCACTTACACCCATCAGGAAGGATACAATAAAAAGATAGAAAATACCCAGTATCAGTAGGATGTGGGGCAAAAAGAACGCTCACATGCTGCCTATTGGGTACCACCACCCTAGAAAACTGCTGGCAGAATCTAACAAAACTGCAGCCACGCAGACCAGATGGCCCAGAAGCCCCACTCCAAGGCCTGCACCCACCAGAAATGCACATACATGCCCACCAACACCACGCAGAAGAGCTCCCAGCAGCGCTATCCCTACCACTCCAAACTGGGCACGCACGTTCACTGAGTGAGACAGCACTGTGATGTGCCTACAGAGAGGGGAGAAGAGATGAACAGCCTACAGCCATGCACGACCACTGAGCAGAGAAGCCAGACACAGAAGAGCACAGACTGCACGATGTGCCGTTAAAAGGTGGAAAACAGACAGAACCCGTCTGTGGTACAGAAATCAGGAGAGCAGTTAGTTTTGGAGATGAGGGGCGAGAGGCTGGAAGGAAACGTGAGGGGCTTCAGGGTCCCGCGATAGTCCGTCTCTCAGTCTGGGTGCTGCCGCCAGGGGAAGGTCCGTACGTTTATGACATCTGTGCTTTCTGCACGTAGATTATACTTTAAGGGGTGCGAAAACAAACATTTGAGGAAGGGGTAGGGACGACGGTTCCGCAGGAGCCGGCAGAGGGAAGGAAACCGCTGAGGGGCCCCACGTACACGAAGGCGGGTGCAGCAAGTGGGTAAAGCCGAGCCCCCCCACACACTGCGGGCCCTGTCCCAGGCCAGCACGTCACCTGCACCAACAGATGCCCCGCTGGGGGCACTTCTCAGATTACCTGTCTTAGACAGCGAGGATATGGCTGCACAAGCAGGTGAGGGATGGTTCCCAGGGGGCTGCAAAGCCAGGCAGAGGCCTCTGGATGTAACCAAGGGGAAGGGAGTGCTCCCCAGAATCTGATCTGGGAACGTTAAGATGGAACCAGACAAGTCAGCTGCTATCAGCCGAATGACCTCCAAGAATGGCCTGCCTGCTGGGCGGCTATGAAAAAGCCGCCACTCATCTATTATGATTTCTAGGTTTCTAAATAAGTTCCCAAACGCCCCAGCTCATGACTTCAAACCACAGGACAAAAGTTTCTAAAGTTAATGGAGAAATTCTCCATGTTTCAAAAATACTACATTATTTGAAGGAAAGATAGAGCTTTTTATAAACCAAGCTATAAAATAGGCTTTTGAAGTAAGCTTTGAAAGGGTTGGCAGGGTTAGAAAAAAAGGCCAGATTCCCTATAGGTGAGGTCAACAAAAATCTATGATGAGGTTCAAAGTCCCAGAGGCGAGCTTGCTACATTCATGCTTACAGGAAAAGCTTGGGGTGGGAACTCTGTAAATTATTTATATTTATAAAATGTGTGCTTGCAGTGTGCACGCACACGTGCGAACAGCCAGCACAAGAGCCAAACTGAGTGCGGCAACCGTGGGTATTGACGATGAGACTGAGGACCATCTGGACGTGCGGGTCCCAGAGGAGAAGAAGACACTCCTTGGTTATAGAGAGAAACGGGAAAACAGATTCTTTCTGGTTGTCCACCTGGACACCAGGAATAGCATTCATGCTAATGTTGGCCTGGACTCAGATTTGAGGTCTGACCTCTGCAAATTTCTGTGGCTTCCCCACCCCGGGTCAGCCAAGCAGCCTCATGACCTTGTGGGGAGCTAAAAGAGCTTTGGGCTCGGAGTCAGGAAGTAAGGGCCTCACAGCCTAACACCTGGGACAGCCCTGGTTTATATCTGCCATCTGGATGGAATTCCTAAAAGCATCCCCTTTTACTCTCAAAGTGACCCAGTCTTTAATATGTAAATTATATGAAGAGGTACTCTGCAGAAACCCCACTCCTCCCTGTCCCAACATCCTTTCCAGTGTGACGTTTCAGCTTCTCCATCAAAACATGGAATCTTTTTCCCTTCTTCAATATGGATTCATCTTACCACCTGGCTTTAGACAATAAAACGCAGTGGAAGTGATGTGTGTGTTCCCAGCCCAGGCTTCACCCTACCTGGTACGTTTTCATTGTTTCTCTTGCAGCCCTGCCCAGCTGACATGCGAACAAGCCTGAGCAAGCAGCTCGGGGGCTGAAAGATCAGGTGGAGCAGAGGTAAACCCACCCAGCTGAGGCCCCGCCAGTCCACCACGCCCCACAAGACCTGCCGGGAGATGCGTGGTTTAATCCAGTCCACACCAGAGACCCCACCCAGCTGAGCCAGCTCACAGTTATGACCTGTAGGGTTGTTAGCAATGAACTAATGTTCATTGTTTTCAATCACTAAGTTCCGGCTTTTCTGCCAACTGATAGATACAGTCACCCCAGTTCTAATCAGCACTTTGTCTGCAACTGGGCCTGTGGACTTGGGCGAGTCCTTAATTGCTGTTAAGTGAAGAGTAAATACATGTTGTCAAGAGGGAACTAACACGGCCTGTGTTCGTTTTTTATTGTTGCTGCAATGAATCAGCAAAAATTCAGTGGCTTAAAAGAACACAAATGTATCCCATATAGGTCTGGAGGCCAGAGGTCCCAAGTCAGTCTCTCTGGGCTAAAGTTAAGTTATTGGCAGGGCTGGTTCCTTCTGGAAACCCTTGGGGAGAACCTGTCTCCTTGCTCTCCTGGCTTCTGCAGGGCACTTGTGTTCCTTGGCTTGTGAGCCCTTCCTCATGTCACTGCAACCCTCTTGCTTCTGTCCACACCCCACCCCCACTTCCTGTCTGAGCGCCTGCCTCCCCCTGACACAGGGCCCTGTGATTGCAGATGGTCCAGGATAATCTCTCCAGAGTCTTACCTTAATTACACCTGCAAAGTCCCCTCTGACATGTAAGGAACATTCACAGATTCCAGGACTAGGACTGGGAGTCGCTGAGGCCGTTACTCAGCCACCATGTGGCCAAGGGACCGCTCACCTGAGTTCTGGGGAAAGAGTAAAGCGAAGAGCAGTGCCTGCTCTGAAGTCAGCAAGTTGTACTGGAATGATTTCCATGGATTCCTGAGTATTCTTTTTCTCTGTGCTGCCACAACCGCTCCTTACATACTACATGTCATTGCCTGAGGGGCGATATGAGAACCAACATTTTTCATTAAAGGCTTGAGGTCCAAGGGCAAGCATTTCCCAGGGCCCCACCCTAAGTCAGTCCTTTAGCCAGGATGTGTCACATGTTCTGTACCTGAGGCAGGGATGGTTTAGTGAAGGCAGCTGGAAAGAGAAGCAGAAACTGAACGAGGGGGCACACGTTAACTCCAGTCTGGGAGGAGGGATGTTCTAAATATAAGCTATTTGTTCAAGTGACACACAGCAGAGCAATCACCTATTTGTGGGGGAAGAGTGCAAGAGAGGGCAGAGAACAGGAGAGAGAGCAAGAAAAGGATGAGGCATCAGGAAACGGGAGAGACAAAAGCAAAGCGGAAGACAGGAGAAACAGCTCACTTTGGAAAAGAGAATCTTATAAAATACCAAATGGCAGGGGGACCACATGCAGACAGCTTGGGCAGAGGGAGAGGTGGGGCCACCACCCCGGTCCTCCTGCTGGGACCCACAGGAGTTTGTATCCCATCACCACCCCATCTGCTTTTATGATTACTTACTTTTGAAGAAGCATTTATCCTCAGTAGAAAAATATTGGAATATTAAAAGTATATATATATATTTCTAGAAATGGTAGATGTTTGTCAAACTCAGACTGAACTGGGAAGGAAAACATGTGCTACTAAGAGAGAATCTAGAACTAAAACTCATATTTCCTTCCCTGGGGATCCTTGACTCACAAGGATCCTGTGGAAACATCCAATGCAGGGAAGACTCACGACATGAATCAGAACAACAACTACGATAGTAGCTACTAAAACTCTCTGAGCACGTAATATGCCATGTACTAGGCTAGGAATTCTAGCTGCATTACCTCATTTGATCCTGAAATAACACTGAGAGCTCAGGTCTGGACACCCTTGTTTTAATATAAAGGATAAAGAACAGAGACTTCCTGGTTCTCATGGGATAACAGCAGCTGTCCAGATAAGAGTATATCCACACATCCTACAAAACCACACAAGTAACAAAGGAGTTCAAGTGAAACTAACCTTAAAAACATGATACAGCATGTTGTCCTCAAAAGGAAAAGAGTCCTAAAACTTTAATTTGCATGTAAATAGGAAAAGAAGTATCAGGAACAAACTTGAGACAGCTCTAGAATCCATGCTGAAGTAGAGAATCAGAGAGAAACTACACAGGGAATAGAAGAGAATATCAGGGGAATGTCTAACTGTGGGAGAACATGGATAAAATCACCCCCAGGGAGATGGTCCACTTTGGTTGAAGAAATTCTGAGCACAGCTCTGAGACCTGGTGAAGCTGAGCACTGGCTAAAAGGGATGGGAAAGAAAGGACTTGAAAGTGTTCAGAATTTGAGATGGAAATCTGGGGAATGTGCACTCTAGAAGAGGGGGAGGAACTTGGTTGTATGGGAGAAGGAGGAAACAAGAGGTAGAAATTAAGGATCCTACAGAAACAAAAGGAAATCACAGAATCAGGTAACATCCCCTCCCCCAGAAGGTAACATTTGTTGAAGAAACGGAACCTCACTATCCTAAGAGAAGAAGGTACACTGGAATTAGGAAATTTAGTGAGCCATGCAAATGCCTTACTCCTGACTTAAAATAACCATCTGTTATTGCTGGTCCAGGAAAATATAATGCGTTTCAAATAACAGAAAATGGCAGTTCTTCTACATACATGTAAGAAGAAAACATAACATGAGAATCTGATACAAATTGTCCAGTCCTCCCCCAATTCCCCAAGAGAGTGGAGAAAAACTCACCTCTCAACAAACATCAAGTATCATAGACATCCTTGAACAAATTTTGAAGGTACTAAACATATCTCAAGATGTTCCAAGAAATTTGGAAATCCAAAAAACTTCCCCTATGACAGAAAGAAATGTGAGTTGACCAAACACAGGAAAGAAATTGAAAATCATCTCAAAAATTAAGATTAAATTATAAGGGGCGCAAGGGAAATATTTTACTGAAAATATAATGAGAAACACTGAGGAGAGGAGTAAATATATCCAAAATGATGAAAATGGAATTAAGAAAAGGTAAAAGTGATCACAGAGCAAGTGAGAGAGACATAAAGGTAAGAAAAGAAGATCCAACATACATATAATTGAAGCCCGAGAAAACAGGAAAAAATAAACAGCACTAATCTTTAAAACTACAATCCAAGGAAACTTTCTTGAAATAAAAGAACAAAATATATACATTGAAAGGACCAATGCATACCTTAAAATACTGAAGCAGAATAGCCATCTATGAGACATACTTCATTAAAACAATCATACTTTAAAGATAAAGGGGAAAACCCTTCAGTTGTCAAGGTTAGAGGCCAAGCTGTTTATAAAGGAGAGGACATCACTTGCATTTAGACTTCTTGGCAGCAATACACAAAGCAAAACAGAAGTAAAGTATATCTTTAAAAAGTTAAGAAAATGTGAGCAAAGGAATTTTATATTAAGCCAAATAGTCTTTCAAATATCAAAGGTATTGAAAAGTTTTTAAAATGCAAGAATTCTAGAAATATGACACTCAGGAATCCTGCCCAAGGAGTCTACTTAAACATGAATTTCATCTAACTAAGAGATAACTAGGGAAATTTTGACAAGAAATGTGTTGGTGAGCACTGAATGTATTTCTACATAAAGACAAAGACAAACATAAGGACAAGCATGGAGAAATAATATGAATCTTATATACTGTGACAAAGAAATGACAAAACCAACACCTAGGAGGAGGGAAAGAGAAAAGGAAATGTAAAAGAAGTTTAGTAATTGCTACATAGACAATGCAGTAAAAAACATCAAATCAAGTACAATTTACCAAAGTTAGCCAAGGGGAGAGGAGACACTTTTTTATTCCTATAAAGAACACTACTAGAATAAAAAACAAATACCATAAATATAAAAATAAATACACATTGTCCAGAGACTGAAAAGATAACCCACTGAATGTAAAAACACTTTCTCCAAATTATATATCTGATAAAGGTTTAACATCCACAATATATAAAAACTCCTACAACTCCATAACAAAAAAGACAAACAACAAAGTGGGCAAAAGATTTAGACACTTCTCTGAAGAAGATGTACAAACAGCCAGTAGCACATGTAAAATGCTCAATGTCATCAGAGGAATGAAAACCAAAACCACAATGAGATGCCACTTCAGACTTACTAGGATGCCTATAAACACAAATATGGAAAATGATGTGTTAGCAAAGATTTAGAGAACTTGGAACCCTCAATTTCTGCTGAGAAATCTTTAATTGCTGGTGGGGATAAAAAATGATGCAGCCTTTGTGGAAACAGTTTGGTAGTTCCTCAAAAAGTTGACCATAGAATTACCACATGACCCAGCAACTCCACTTTTACGTATATACCCCAGATAAACTGAAAGAGATACTTACATGCAAATGTTCATGCCAGTGTTATTTGCCATAGCCCCAAAGTGGAAAAAACCCATGTCCATCAAGAGATGAATGATAAACAAAGTATGGCACGTACATACAATGGAATATTATTCAGCCATGAAAAGGGAAGGAGTTCTGACACAGACTACAACGTGGGTGAACCTCCACGTAATCGTGCTGAGTGAAGTAAATCAGAGGCAAAGGACGTACACGGTCTGACTCCACTCACGTGAAGCGTGAAGAACAGGCAAGTTCACAGTGGTGGAAAGTACAATAGAGCAGGGGAGTCACTGCTTAAATGTGTAGAGGTTTCGTTTGGGATGTTAAAAAAGCTTTGGAAATAGTGGTGATGGTTGCACAACACTGTTAACATCATTAAGGGCACTGAATTGTGCACCTAAAAGAGATTAAAACAGCAACTTTTCTGTTAACATGCACTTTACCACACACTCACAGAAGCAACCTAAAATCCAAACAGAAAGCAGACTGGAGGTTGCCAGGGATGGGGAGCAAGCATGTGGTGAGCTTAGGGTTTCTGTTCAGGGGATGAAGCGTCTGGGACTGGGTGGAGGTGGTGGCGGCACATTTGAGGAGCACTGAATTCCATTCAGCTGTTCACTTTCCATTGGCTGATGTTATATTATGTGAGTTTTACCTCAATTGTTAAAAGCAACTAAATATTAAATGTAAAAATGATCAAAGAAACAGATCACATTGAAACAGAGTAAATATATAACACCATATACACAATAAATATAATCTAAAATAATGTGATAGATTTGAGACCAAAGATAATAATCACATCAATTACTATAAATGGAATGGACTCACCTATTAAAAGAAAAAGGCTTTTCTTTTTTAAAAATTAATTAATTAATTTACTTTATTGGCTGTGTTGGGTCTTTTTTGCTGTGCAGGGGCTTTCTTTAGTTGTGGTGACTAGGGGCTACTCTTTGTTGTGGTGTGCAGGCTCCTTATTGCCATGGCTTCCCTTGTTGTGGAGCATGGGCTCTAGGTGCATGGGCTTCAGTAGTTGCAGCACATGGGCTCAGTAGTAGTGGCTCATGAGCTCTAAAGCACAGGCTCAATAGTTGTGGCGCACAGGCTTAGTTGCTCTGTGGCATGTGGGATCTTTCTGGAGCAGGGATCGAACCCATGTCCCGGGCATTGGCAGGCGGATTCTCAACCACTGCGCCACCTAGGAAGCCGAAAAAGGCTTTTCAAGTGGCTCACAAAGCAAACCCAGTGCTATGTGTGCACAAGCGACACGCTAAAAGCAAAGCGATTTAGAAAGGTTGAATATAAACGTCTAGGAAAAGGTTATACCAGGCAAATGCAACAGTAACGAGGAAGGGTTATGATTCCTATAGCAAACAGTAGAAGTCAGGGGGAAATTATTAAACACTTTTAAATGCTAATGTTCAACCTCACAATGAAGATTTAATGATTATCAATAACTATATACCAATAAAATAGTAACCACCTTCATGAAGCAGAAACTACACCAATAGAAGATTTTAATACGTCCAATATGTCATAGTCCAAGACAGATCATGAGTGGAAAATATCTAGAAATTTAGAAGAACAGAAACTAAACAAAACAAGCCCCAATCAATCGGTAGAAGGCATAGCTATCTGTCAAAATGTACACCCTGATAAAAACCTAAAAACAGCGTTATCATATGATCCAGCAACCGCACTCCTGGGCAAAGATGAAAACTCTAATTCAGAAAGATACATGTACCCCAATGTTCATAGCAACACTATTTACAATAGCCAAGACATGGAAGCAACATAAGGGTCCATCAACAGATGAATGGATAAAGAATATGTGGTGCATATATATACAATGGAATATATACTACTCAGCCATAAAAAGGAATGAAATAATGCCATTTGCAGCAACATGGATGGATCTAGAGATTATCATACTAAGTGAAGTAAGTCAGAGAAAGACAAATATCATGACATCACTTATATATGGAATCTAAAATGTGACACAAATGAACATATATATAAAACAAAAACAGACTCACAGACATAGAGAATAGACTTGTGGTTAACAATGGGGAAAGGAGGGTGAGGGGCAAATTTAAGCATAGGATTAATGGATACAAACTATTAAATATAAAATAGATAAACATTGAGGACCTACTGTATAGCACAGGCAACTGTATTCAATATCTTGTAATAACCTATAATGGGAAAGAATCTGAAAAAAAATACATATGTAACTGAATCACTTTACTGTGCACCTGAAACTAACTCAATATTGCAAATCAACTGTATTTCAATTAAAATATTTTTTAAAAATTTACACCCTAAAACAGAGAAAATCCATTCTTCTCAGGAGCACATGAACCGTCATGAAGAATGCCCACACTGTGTCACAAAGGGCCTTCACAACACATGAAGTAGGACGTTAATAACAAACATTTCACAATCGTTTAACAGGCCCTTCCACCTAGAAATTAAGGATATCTATAACAAATAATCTTTCGTTAGAGCAGAAATGGAAATCTTAACTGCAAAATTTCTTTTAAATTATGATAATGAAAACACTATATGTCACTGTATTTCACAAGTAAAATAGCGATCAGAGGAAAAATTAATAACATTAAATACTTAATAAATAAGGGTAAATACTTGAGAATAAAAGGAATTAGATTCATGATTCAAAAAGCTAAAAAAGGAAAAATCTACTAATAAAAAGAAAGCAAAAGACAATAATAGAAAAGAGTAAAGCAGAAATAAACAGAAAAACATATATCAAAACACAAACCCTTTGAAAAAAATCAATGAAATATAAAAACCACTATCTAACCTAACCAAGGAAAATCTGAGGAAAAGCACAAAGATACAAAATAAGAAGAGTCCAGGGGAAAAAACCATCAAAGATAATAAAAACCATAAGAGCTTCCTTGGTACAACTTTATGCAAATAAAATTTTAAATGAAGACAGAATATATAATTTCCTAGGAAAATGAAATTTATCAACATTGACTCCAGCAGACTTGGAACACTGTGTGTGACCAGTTTTCATAAAAGAAATAGAGGAATTTATCAAAGATCTATTCCACAAAGAAGTACTAGACTAAATAGTTCCATCAGGAATTTTTCAAAGTCCAGATAACTCTAATATTCCAAAGCACAGAAAAAGAAGGAACTTACAAATTCTTTTTGTGAACCAAGGATAGCACTAATGAATAAACACAACACAGAGTCAAACCAAATTCACTTATAAACATTGATGCAAAAATTTTTAAAAATTCACAGGTAGAAACTAGCAGCTTATTTAAAAATAATGAAAAATAATGAATTGTGACCAAGTAATCTATGTTTGACCTAGAAATACAAAATGATTAAAAATTAGGAAATTAGTCTGCATAATACAACATGTAAATAAAGCTAAGGATAAAAATTCTATGATTATCTCCATGGGTATATAAAAGGCTTCAACAAAATTGCTTGCTGATAAAAACACTTAGTAAAATAGGAATTGCAGAAACTTCTTTAACATGATAGAATATACACACGTTGGTATTAAAATCAACATCTGATTTACTGTGGGAACATCTGTGAGGAAAAAGTCAAAGGTGCCCACAGTCCTCTTTGCTATACTCTAGTAAGTAGGGCTGCCAGATAAAATACAAGACACCAGGTTTAAACTGAATTCTCCAAATATTGCATGGGACATGCTCATACTGAAAACTATTTGTTATCTGAAATTCAAATGTAACTTTGCATCCTGTATTTTTCTTTGCTCAGTCCTGCAACCATAGGTATTAATCAATGAATAATGCAAGAAAAAAAAAATTAGAAGCATAAAAACTGGAGAGGAAGTAAAAGTATATTTTTGGATCATATGATCATATATTTGGAAAAACCAAAGAGAATCACTGATAAAAAAATAATAGAATTCAGTAAAGTAGCAGAATAGGAAATTTGGAGTATAAAATTGTCACACAAAAATCAAAAACTTTCAGAGTCCTGGCTTCTGCATTGGATGTAGAAGTTTTCCAACACACCCCATCGGCGGCACAGCACAAAGTGAAACAGACAACGAGAAATTCCTCAGGCCACGCAGGTCCAGGCCATCCACAAAGCAGAGCTGGAGGCATCGGAAGTCAGTGGTGCCTGGGGTGACGGTGACCAACACAAAACCCCAAAGTCGCTCAGCCCCTGACTTGGGTCAACCTACTTCTTTCTCTCAGAAGAAAGAAAGGCACAACTGTTTCCTGGCATGGAAAGTATTTATCTCAATTTCTAAGCCCTGTATAAGGTTTCTGGCTTTTAACAGAAACAAAAATTTGAGACATAAGAAAAGGTAAGAAGAAAAACCACACTGTTGGGAAGGAAAGCAATGAACAGAAGCAATCCTAGCTGTGACACAGATGAAAGAATTATCAGACAGGAAATTTAAAATAGTGATTACTAACATGACTAAAGTCTCTCAGGGAAAGGGTGGACAATATGGAAGATTCAATGAGATCTCAGTAAAGAGATGGAAATTCTAAGAATCAAGTGGAAATGCTAGAAATGAAAACTGAAGTTACAGAGATGAACAGTCTTCAGAGGGTTCCTCAAGCAGACTTGACAGCCGAGCAAAGAATCAGTGAACTTGAAGTTGTCAATAGAAATACCCAAACTAAAACACAAAGGAAAAAGGAGTAAAGAGCCAAAACAAAACCAAAACTCAGAGCAGACAAAGAACTAGAGGGCAATACTGAGTATGTCATATGTATAAGTGCAGTCCCAGAAGGAAAGAGGAAAGGGCAGAGTAAATACTTGAAGGTATAATTGCTTTGACCTTTGATTGATCATGGCTAGAAGAAAAAAAAAAAAGCTATAAATGATATTTTGGGGACATTTGAGGAATTTTAATATGGACTAGATATCAGGTAACAAAATTTTATCAATGTTATATTTCTTCACTGTGATGGTATAGGGCCACATAAGATGGCATGCTTGTTCCTGGGAGATGCATGCTGATGTATTACGGGGTGAAGTTTCATGATGTCTGCAAATGGTTCAGGGGAAAAAATGTCTTTCTAACTGTTCACCTAAAATAAAAAGTGTAAGTGCTGTGTGTGTGAATGAGTGAGCGGTTATAGAAAGAGAGGTAGAAAGATAATTTGGTGAAATGTTAGCCTTTGGTGAATCTGGGAGGCATGGATGTGGACCACTGACATCTCCTCCAGGAAGGACCTACAGGCTGCAGGGAGGCCCCCACCATGGCCTCAGTAGTCATGCTCTTTCTGGTGCTGAGAGGTGGGGTACGAAGCTCAGCCATGGGGTGTATGGGGGCTTTGTCCGGCTGCACCGCAGATGGACTCTGCCCGGCCCTTCTTCCTCATCCTTCCTTCACAGGTATTGATCCCTAATCAATGCCTCGCAGACAAACACTGTCTCAGCCTCTGCTTCCAGAGAACCCAACACATGACAGGTGTTCATTGTACTAATTTTTCAAATTTTCCAAATATTTAAAAGTTTTTAAAGCAAAAAAGTGTTGGGAGAAAAAAGAACCTGAAGCACATGTTAAAGTACTCTGCCCAGAGTCTCAGTGTTGCGAGATTTTACAGAGTGAAGCAAGACACCAAGGCTATATGCAGGAAACAGTGTTTATTTGTGCCAGCACAGGCTCAGCAGATTCATATCCAGAGGCTGAGCCCCAAAGACAGTGGGGCATTGTCTTTTATACCTTTTGTTAAGCTCCTATACATTAGGCTTTCTTTGCCCCCAAATAAGGTAACAAGGAAGGTAGCATGTGATTTGATTGGATACTTTTCTTTCATGGCCTCTAGGCCATTTTAGAGTTACAAGGGCTACATAGCAACAGAGGTACGCAGGAAACATGCAAGAGGAGTTACGGAGTAAACAGGCACATATAGATAACAACTGGACCCAGCTACATTTCTCTCTGGTTGAGTTATGGCCTCTGGGTCCTAGAGCTCCTAGAGTTCCCACCACAACAGAGCAGGTATAGTGAACAGTGAAGGCAGGATTTGTCCTGGGTCTCTCTGGCCCCCAAGTTTAAGCTCTTGACCACCACACCACGTTGCTCCTCTCTGTGGAGACACTTTCCAACTCAGCTGTGAGCCAGGTATCCTTGCATTGTCTCCGGCTCTAAATTCACCTTCACTGCCTGCTCTGTGAAAATGGGTCTGAGCCCTTGAAATACCTTTCCTTGCCAGGCGGCACAGAGCTTCATCAGTGGAAGTGCTGGAGAAAGGTGAGAGAGGACAGGGCTTTCCTTTCTGGATCTGACATGCTCTGTCAGCAGGCTCCTCCTCACATGCTGCCCAGGGCTCACCTCCTGGTGCCTGAATCTCTCTAGCTCTTGGTTCCCACCCGAGCCTGGCTCCTGAGGGTGGGTGGCTTCTCAGTGTCAGGCTTCTGCAGCCCACAGTGGTCACACATGCAATGAGCTGAAGCTTCTCCCTGAATCCTTTGGGCAGTCTGTCCCATGAGATGCTCTCCCTGGCACTCCAGAGGAAAGATGTCCAGCACGCTCTAGAGACACAGGTCCAGCAGGTCCCGCTGGCACAGAGGCACAGCTCTCGATCTTCCTAAGATCTGGATTTTAGCCCTGGGGGAGAGAAGGTCTCTTCCCTGGGTGTCTTTTCTCAGCCTTAGGGGTGGTTGCTGCACCTTACATCTGCTACTCCTATTTTCTTTTGCGCTTCTGTTACCTTTTACATGTTATTCCAATTCTCTGTTACAGTTGGTCATTTTTAAATGTTAAATTCTCCCTGATGAAATTACTGTGCAGTTTCTCTCCTGATTGGACCCCAATATCAGTAGTTAGCCTTGTGGCTCTGATTTCAGATGCAAGCAGCAGTGACCAATGGCTGTAAGCGGGACCTTAGTTCCCTGACTGGGAATCGAACCCTGGTCACCTGGCTGGAAAGCAGGAATTTTAACCGCTAGACAGGAGCTAGAATCTAAACCCTCAGTCCTTATCTACCTTGAGAGGAGGAATCTGACAAGGAGGCAGAAGGTATAGAGGAAAATAATATTAGAAAAGCAGAGTACATGCAGAAAGACACATGGGCGAGCTCAGGGAGAAAGTCTCGAGAGCCGCACCTCTGGGAAGTTTAAATTCTTCATAAAGGGGTAGTCTTCCAGGTCTTTGTCTTCTTGGCCAATCATCTTGCTTTGACCCCATGGCTAATTTGTCTCGGGGCCCTCCCCTGGGTGCAAACACACCCCTTGGTCAAGATGGATTCCATTGCAAGGGCATCTGGGAGGGAAAACAGCAAGGTTTATTATGGTCTGGAACCCCCTGCCTTTTTTTTTTTTTTTTAAGCTCTTTATTGGAATATAATTGCTTTATACTCTTGTATCAGCTTATGAAGTACACCAAAGTGAATCAGCTGTATTTATACATATATCCCCACATCCCCTCCCTCCCACGACTCCCCCCCACCCTCCCTGTCCCAGCCCTCTAAGGCATCACCCATTATTGAGTTGATCTCCCTTTGTTATACAGCAACTTCCCACTAGCTATCTGTTTTACAGTTGGTAGTGTATATATGTCTATGCTACTCTCTCATTTCATCCCAGATTCCCCTTCACCCCCCGCTGCCCCAACCCTGTGTCCTCCAGTCCATTCTCTGCATCTGCCTCCTTATTCTTGTCCTATCACTGGGTTCATCAGTATTTTTTTTTTAAGATTCCATATATATGAGTTAGCATACAGTATTTGTTTTTCTCTTTCTGGCTTACTTCACTCTGTATGACAGACTCTGAGTCCATCCACCTCATTACATATAGCTCCATTTCATTCCCTTTCAGAGCTGAGTAATATTCCATTGCATATATGTGCCACATCTTCTTTATCCATTCATTTGTTGATGGGCATTTAGGTTGCTTCCATGTCCTGGCTATTGTAAATAGTGCTGTAATAAACATCCCTGGTACATGTTTCTTTTTGGATTATAGTTTTCTCTGGGTATATGCCCAGAAGTGGGATTACTGGATCATATGGTAGTTCTATTTGTAGTTTTTCCAAACTGTTTTCCATAGTGGCTGTACCAAGTTACATTCCCACCAACAGTGCAGGAGAGTTCCATTTTCTCCACACCCTGTCCAACATTTATTGTTTCTAGATTTTTTGATGATGGCCATTCTGACCGGTGTGAGGTGATACCTCATTGTGGCTTTGACTTGCATTTCTCTAATGATTAGTGATGTTGAGCATCTTTTCATGTGTTTGTTGGCCATCTGTATGTCTTCTTTGGAGAAATGTCTGTTCAGATCTTCTGTCCATTTGTGGATTGGGTTATTTGCTTTTTTGGTATTAAGCTGCATGAGCTGCTTGTATATTTCGGAGATTAATCCTTTGTCCATTGCTTCGTTGGCAAGTATTTTCTCCCATTCTGAGGGTTGCCTTCTTGTCTTGTTTATGGTTTCTTTCGCTGTGCAAAAGCTTTTAAGTTTCATGAGGTCCCATTTGTTTATTCTTGATTTTATTTCCATGATTCTAGGAGGTGGGTCAAAAAGGATCTTGCTTTGATGTATGTCATAGAGTGTTCTGCCTATGTTTTCTTCTAGGAATTTTATACCCTTCCTTTTTGACCCCGTGGAGCCTTCCTGCGCATGTGTAGTGTCTTCCTTGCCCCAAGATAGGAAATGTGTGACCTCTTGATCTCTTAATAGGGTTCAGCCCCTCTTTGTCTTTGCTACAGACGTGTCCAATGCCCTATTCCTGTCGTTGTTTCTTACATCCAAGTGCAGATGTCGAAATGCAGATGGGAGTCTGGTCATAAACATGTAGCCTCGAGCACATTTGTCTCCTGCCTCAGGAAGTATGAACAGGAGGCTGGTAGTGAATGTCTGGCCTGGAGCCCATTTTTTCCCTACCCTGGGAAGTGTGAACAGGAGGCTAGTTGTAAATGTCCAGCCAGGAGCCCAATTATCTCCTATCTCAGCTCTGGGCATGGAGCTTCCTGGCTCCATCACTTCCATGTGAACTAGGGCAAGTCATTTGTAAAGGTTAAATGAAATAGTACACCTAAGAGCTTAGCACGGGTTGTTTCCAATAAATACTAGTTTTCACCATTGTTACGAGCACTGATATTTTTATCCAGCAAGCTTACTGAGCCCCAAAGTCAAGACTGAAAGCACCTCTTAGGAAAATGGACACCCAGGCAGGTACAGCTGTCTAGCTCTAGAACTGAGCTGGGCTTTGAGGAGGACATGCTGCCTGGAAGGTGGGCTGTGGATGCTTCCAGGCAGAACCAAAGTTCCCAGATCTGAGCTTTCATCTGCCCCGTCCATGGGCATGTCCCTCATTACAGGGGCAGAACCTGTCTGGGAATCGTGGGGTCACCTAAACAGCAAACACAGCAGCGAGCCCCAGAGCACACTGCCCATCAGCCAGTCTCCTCCAGGTGCCAACTCCACAACAGGACCCCGAGTAGTCCTCCTCTCCAGCAGGGGGCCGTCCTGCTTCCAGGGCTCCCAGGGGACAAACTGAAGCAAGGAGACCAGGCTGTCATCCCATTACCTTGCATTTCACAGCTCTGGGGGAGAAGGGAGGACCTGAGATCCTTTCAAAGGAAGAAGCCAAAACAAAAATTCAGAGCAGACTTGCTCATTGGGCTGAACCACATACCCTTTTTTCCAGTAAATTTCATTTGTTCTTAACTTTCCATTACATTTCTATTATACTTTACCTCATTTCTATTGGACGTTTCCTCTCTGACGCTGTCTGGCAGTACTGTGTCTTGTATGTACAGGCTGAAGTAAGGCTTGGCTGTGTTGTTTGTTGGTATTACTGGCAGAAGAAATATTTGTTGGATGAATGAATCATTTCTGCGTGGTTGCTGTGCCTGAGTCTTGACCTGTAAGTGAGTTTTCATTGACATGATATCATGTGTTGTGTGAACGTGTGGGAAACCTCAATCTAACAAGAGTCTAGAGCAGTGCCCTCCAACAGACATATTTGTCATGCAACTAAGAAACAGAATTTCTAATTGCATTTAACTTGAATTTAAATTGCCACATGTGATTAGTGGCTACCACATCAGTAGCCACTTTTCTGGAGGACTGAGACCATAACACAAGTAGACAACGTAAGTGCTAAATGATACTTGTTGACCTCTGCATGCAGGCTGGGGGGCTGTCAAAGCAGCCTTCTCCAAAATTCTTCTAAGAGTTACACTGCAAAATCAGCACAGAGTGGGTGAGCGGAGAGATATACTAAAACATAATGCTTCCTGGGTCAGAAGCAGGGCGCATGAGCTGACAGTTATCATTAATGATAAGGTCATGTTAGTTAATATTACCTAGTATTATTATTACAGGGCTTGGTAAGGGCCGAATGCTGGGCTAGGTATTTTATATGTATTTTTTCTTTTAAGCCTCATAACAAGCCTATGAGTTGGGTGGTATTCTTCTTCTTCACATTTTTAAAATGTGGAAAAAGGAACAGAGAGGTAGGTACCTTTCTCAAGGTCACGCAGCCAGTAAGTGGAGGAGTAAGGAGTTAAAGGCAGCTCCTCCGAACTCCAGAATCCCTGTTCTTAACCATTTAAGAAGAGAGGTCTTGTGAGGCCATGCGCATTTAGCACTGCCCAGGGTAGTGGCCACCCCAGGCCCTGTGGTCGAGCCGGCAAGAGGGCCCCCCGGTGGGGAGAAGTGCTGCAAACGATCTCGGCAGGAGGCCGTGGCCAAGAACACCTAATGGCACCCGCTGCCTCTCTCTGAGTCCATCGACATGTATTTATTTATGTGTTAAGCAGCTGATCAACACCACCGGGTTCATGGCCAGCACCCGGCCCGCAGCTGAGCAAGGTACAGCTTTTTGCCCTTGAGGAGCTAAGTTATGCGGAAGAGCTAAATTGGACTCCATGTCAGATCTGTTTCTTTTACATTAACCTTAGTATTCTATTGCTTTTGCTACAAGTTTAGAATGTTGCTTTATAGCCTGAAACATACAGGATAGCCCATTCTCGAACCTCTGACCTTTAAAGTATAACTCTTTTCCATTCATTAAAGTTGCAGAACAAAGAATAACCTTTGCCTTGTTGGAGGTTTACAGGAACATAGTGACCTGACCTACCTGGACAGCTGCAAGAACAAAGGATTCTGGCACCAGGAAGTCTGCAATAACCAACAACACCCCCTTCCCTTTTCAGTATAAAAGAAGCCTTAATCCTGACTCAAGCAAGATGGTTTTTTGACAGACACGAGTCTGCCATCTTCTCGGTCTGCCGGCTTTCTGAATAAAGTCGTATTCCTTGCCCCAACACCTTGTCTCCAATTCATCGGCCTGTCATGAGGTGAGCAGAGCGAGCTTGGACCCGGTAACAGCCCCACTGCAGACCTGCTTGAGCGAGAAGGCGTCTGTTTCCACACCAGCAACGTCCCGGCCTCGGGATTTCATTTCCACTCACACAACACATTGGCACTTGGCTTTACACTTCTGTCCCCTGTGAGCTTGGTCAGTGTGAGTGAGTTTCCACGGGTCTGATTAACTCAAAGATATTGGCAAGATCCTCTTTTGGGCCAAGAAAGGGTAAATTCCATGAGGAAATGCTACCCAGAGGGACCCCCTCGGTAGGGCTGTCAGATGAATTACAGGCTGCTCAGTTCCTATTTGAATTTCAGGTGAACAATGAATACTTTTTACAGCTTGAGTATGTCCCAAATACTGCAGGAGACATACTTACACTCAAAAAATGTTATTTATCTGCAATTCAAATATTATTGGGCAGCCTGTATGTTATACCGCAGTAGCACCCCTGGGGACTGCGGGTAAGATTCCCCTGGACAGACACACTCCTCCAGGCCACAAATGTGTCTCAGGGATGTTGGTGGCGTGGCTGAGGTGGAAGTGACTCTAGTTGGGGCAGGAGGGCCAGGTGGATCTGACAGTGAGGGTGGGAAAGGGGGCTGACCGAGGGAGCTGAGGTCAGGCTGGGCTGGGGCCTCAGGGCCTCAGGGGAGCAAGACCGTGAGGGCACAGAAGGGTATCTGCGAGGAGGGTTCCCCTGGCCGACGATACAGCGCATATCTCCCTATGCTGGGGTGGTGGCCCAGCCTCCCTTCTCTGTGGGGACAGGACAGCACTGCAGCGAGCCCGTGGGGCGCGGGGCCTTGTGCAGCCTTGCGAGTGACTGGAGCAGCGACCCTCAGGTCCCAGCTTTAGGCGCAGTGTCACCTGTGGGCTCAGACTCCAGGACGGGCTGGAGAGCTGAGCTCCTGGGCCGCAGGGCTTCCCAGGCCCCAGCGTGCACCAAGCCCTGTGCATAGGAAGGCGCCCAGGCCGCCGCCTCCCTGAGTCTGGAGGGTCCGAGGTGGGGCGCGTCCATGCGGGACAAAGGTCCTGTGGCTGGGCCAGCGGGCTCTCGTGAGGCGGTTCTCAACCCAGCTGTGCTGCACAGACGGCCGAGCTTGAGCCCAGGGCCTCAGCTGCACCCCAGACCGGTTCGGTCAGGTGTTCCTGGGCAGGACCAGGGTGTTTGGATTTTTAAACCCACGTGATTCCGGTGTGGGCTGTTTGCTGCCAGTCCCCCCTCCAGGTGGTGCTGGAGCTGTGCCTCCTGCAGGTGGAGATGGAAGCTGCTAAGGCATCAAAATGCTGCCCAAGACCTGAAGACATGGGGCCTGATGCTGGCTTTCCTCCCCTGGAGAGTGCAGGCCAGTGGGGCCAGTGGAGATGGAGGAGCCCGCAGGGTGCCGGGTACCTGAGCGCCTGGGGTGTTGGGAATAATGACATCACCTACGTGGTTGCTACAATCCAACCTCCACCGCACGTTTCTCTGGGTCCTCAGTGCCCCCCCCCCCGCCCCCTGCCAAGGGGCCAGCCAACCTCACAACTCACCTGTGGGAGGAGGACCTGTCTGTGGTCGCAGCTTTGAGTGGAAAGCTCTCTCTTGGATTCACTGTTGTGTTTCTGCTCGTAGGTTCCACTAACCAATCCTAGTCACCCCTTAGGTTGCTACAGCTCCTTTCTCCTTTTCCTCTGACATGTGACTCAGTTAAACATTTTAAGCCTGAGGGCCCTGGTCTGTCACTGGCTGGCCATCCCCAGCTCATGCGTGTCCGCTTCGTATTTCTGCCATCCTGCTGTGTTCGCGTCCCGTCTCAAGACGATCTCGGCAGGTGCCGTCTCCCTGTGCAGGGCAGCGTCTCAGGAACCGCACTCTCTCCACAAAGGGTGCCCGGGACCCCTGTGCTGGCGGCCAGCTGGCGGGGATGGAGGCTGCAGCCTTTGCTTCCCAGGTGTTTGCTACACTAGGCAACACCAGGGCCTATCCTGACCTTGTGTAATCGTTGTTGTTTTTTTAATAACTGTAGTGTCAGATCTTACACTCTTACATTTTCCATTGTTAATCTGCCCCATTTCCCTGCCTGATGAGATTTTTTTTTCAAATCCTGATTCTGTCATTTAGTATAATCATTCTTTCCCAGCTTTACGACATACACATTTTCGGTAAATTCGCCTTTTGTTGCTTAAGTTATTAATGAAAATGCTGAACAGATGGGGCCGAAAGGCAAGCTTTGCAGCAGGATGGTCCAGGTGGACATGTGCCTTTAATTAGCACCATGCAAGCGGTGACACCCCCACCAGCTGTACTAGTGTCCAGATCAGACTTCTCCAATCTGCCCAGACGCATTTCATTAAAGAGCCTGTTAAATTCTTTGTTCTGGCTCAGATGTTCTGCCTACTTACTGCATTTTTCTAATCTACCGAATCTTATGAAATCTGACATGAATGTGTCTGAAATGGTTTTTTCTTGGGAAACCACGTTGGATCCAGGAATTGCTGCTTCCATCTCACTCACTCTAAAGCCACATCCAGAGTCAAAGTCAAGCTCACTGAGCACAGCACCCAGAACTCACACTCTGCTCTACCCGAGAGGAATTTCCTGCCGCTGACAGGCTCTCAGTAAAAGCTGACAGTGACTCAGCGGGCTCACTGGAAAACCCCACAGTGAGATGAGGTGTTTTTAGAGCTGCTACTTTTTTCATTATAATATCTTAGCTTGCCCTGCATTTTAGTTTTCTGTCATGAGTGTTCATCTTTCAAGGATGATCTTAGTTCCTTTGGTTCTAATATCATTAACTATGCAACAAACAGAATATGACAAGATACACAAAACTCCTAGCTTCCAGAGGACAGACAACTGGGCAATGAGGATTCATGCCTTGTTTTGGTTTTGAATTTTTAAAAGCAAGATATAACTGACATACAACATATTACTTTCACGTGTACAATATGATTCAGCATGTATGTACGAGGATGCACATTTGAGGGAATTCTGGTGGTGGCCAAGGCCCTCCCCGACCCCCCGGCCATCCGTCCCTGTGAGAGTCACTCCTCAGAGCAGTGGGCTTTGGTCTCCAATGTCTCCAATGTTCAGAAGTTGAGTGATTGGGGTGGAATTTTATTTTTCTCATTTTCCAAGTCCACAGATGTTATTTTGGGCATCAAGTTAGGTTATGAGAACCCACACGCAGGAGGCTCCACAGAGCAGGGGTGAGTGTTTGCATGTCAGGGCGACAGTCCCTGCTCGGCCTCTCTGCCTTGATGAGATGTGCTGGAGTGAGTGGGATGCACGTGGGTTCCCGAGATTACTTCAGAAAGCTTCATCCTTCCCTCCTCGGAGCCCCTCATGAAGGCAGCAGGCTTCTCACACACTTTCACAGAGCCCAGAGGAGGGGAGGCAGGGTTAACAATCTGACTTTCTCACCACCCAGCCAACCCCCGGGGCCAAAGCTCTCACTGTGGGGCTTGTGGTTGGCTTCTTATGTGAGACAGTGTACTGTGTTGTGTTAATTGTTAAACTTATTATTCTAGCTGTTTAAGAAATAAGCACATAAGAGCATTGCCCCAAATGACTGAAATCTGTTGGATTTATTTCTTTCTAAAGTTTGCACATTTCCATGTCATATACATATTTTAAATCCTTCACTATTTTGCATGATTTCTATGACATAAAAACCATTTAAATGCAATAAATTTTGTTGTTGTAAAACAACAAATTACCCCCAACTTATAAAAACACAGGAACAGTTATATTCATGAACATTTACACAGTAGAGAAATGTACTCTATACATCACAGCTTCTATACACATCAGGCAACTCACTGGTCTGCACGGTTCAGCTTTACTTCAACAACAGTGGATTAGGGTAATATTTATATACAACTATTTTAATAAAAAATAAAGCGATTGTAAAATGTAAACTTAATTTTCAAAATATTCTTTAAACACTTTAACAATATCCACATAAATTACTGTTCCATTCAAAAGATGGCCACCATAGACGCCGGGATCCTCTAGGAGACGGCATTTCTCGAATCTGGTGGGCGATGAGGAACAGGTTTCCTACAGGAGTCCGTACCATGAGCTCACCCCAGTCTGCCAGTGCTGGCGGTCTGGCCACTGAAAAGGAGCAGGCTGCTATTTTATCGCTAACCACTGCCACAATTTGCAGGGGCAAGTGGCACCACGACTACAATGAAACTAGTGACTGGTGGAGAAAACTCTGAAGGTAAAGGACTGAACCACTCTGCTGATTAGTCTGAGCCCCAGTAAACATAACCCCGTTAACAGGTTGCGAAAGTTCAAAGCTCGTTTTATATTAAAGGATACAAACCACCGCCAAACCACCGCCCTTCCGCCTGCCCTGCAGTAATCAAGGCTGCGGGTACCAGCTCTCTGCTTGTGTCAATTTCTACTCTAGAAACGGGTTACTAAAACCAGAGGGAGAAGAGAATGCAGGGAGGCACTGAGGCCTTTGCCCGGCAGCTCTCATGGGGCCTGGCAGACCCGTGCGGTAGCGGCTGCGTCCCTTGGCCCTTCCACGGAAAATGAAACCTTATCCCCGTCCAGAAATCCGGGTGCAAAGGCAAAGACATCATCCACCCCTGGTTACAGGTCAGTGTGCATCGTGCTTCTTGCAAAGGCAAAATCTATGATCTTAGCTGCAGTCAGAGAATTTTTAATACCTTTGTCAAGTGTCACTGCAGTGACTCAGTCACCCTCAGCAGGGTCAGCCGGTGAGGACAGCTGGAGCCCTGCAGCCAGGGAAGGCGCATGGGGACCAACCCTGGAGTCCTAGGAGCCCAGGAGGAGGGAGACCGGGAGGAGCCCCTCTTTGCAGAGAGATGCACGCGGCCTCTGCGGCGTCCCAGGGGAAGCCCAGGCCCCCAGTGGGTCCTGAACAGAGCGTGGCGCCTGGGGCTCCCCAGGGGGTGCCCAAGACAACTAGGCGCTCAGGGAAACATTAAGGGAAATTCCAGAATTCTCCCTAGTAACCAACATTTTCAGGAATTGACATTAAGGTGCTTATTTTTAACACTGTTCATGAAAACTGAGCCTCTACCCTGCAAAGGGAAACCCACAGAGCCAGGCTCCTCCCCTTTCCAGCCCCAGGCCCAGCTCAGAGGGGAGCCTGGGGGAAGGGCCGTGCTCCTCCTGGTACTCCCTTCTCAAAGGAACCAGCTACAGAGACAGCAGACGTTGGCCACGCCAGCCCCTGCGGGATGCTGGGGAGTGCGGGTCCACAGGAAGGAGATGAGCATCCCCACCTGCCAGCCACCCCTCCCCGCACAGCGTCTCACGGTCAGACAGGGGGCTCCAAGTCCTGCCCACCCCGAAGAGGCCTGCGGGCCGCTGCCACCTCGGTCTGCCCCTCTCACAGCACTCGGGTGCTCTGTGTCTCAAGTTCATATAATTTAGGACACTCACTGTGTACACGTGTGCAAGCGCGTGGACACACGCCAGAGGCCGCACGTGTGCCAGATCTCTCGGAGCAGAGGACAGACCACAGCACGTCTCCTTCACGCGGAAGGCCAGCAGCTCACACACTCCCCCCCACCCCTACTGTGACTCTTGTTCCTGGAGCTTAAAAAGGTATCCTAACAGCATTAAAAGTCAATGTGCACACATGCTCTCCACAGAGAGAGCCAAATGGTTACTTGGCTTTATATTAAAAGCCCACACATTTCAAATGACTAAGGCCCAAAATTAAACTTGTAAATTTTGCTACTCTTTTTGTGTATGATTTCTGAATCAAATGGGTACTTTTGCAAATCACTATAGTTCTTAGAAGGAAACAACACTCTTGCAGAGCAGAGACCCTTCTGCGCAGCCACCAAGCCAACTCACTTGCAAAAATGGTTTGAGGCTACAGAGTTAATTACACAACTCAAGTGCAACCACCACCACGATGGCAGCCTGGAGCTGGAGCTGAGCCTCCCAGCCCGCGGCTCCCACCCTCTGCATCCGACACCAGGAATGACAGGCAGTACGTGCAGACAGACACACTGCACTCAACCACTCACTCACACACACTCAGTTTTGCTTTAAATACAGCAACATGCTGGTTAATAAAGTTTTACTCTCTAGTTATCTAATATTTATATACTGTAAGATAAGCAGTAATCTTGGACAGCTAAGGCCAGTGGCTCTTCTTTGGGGAGAGGCAGGAAAAGAGACCTAAGTATAAAAATACTAAAGTTTTAACCTGGTCCATAGCCTGTCCTAAAATTCTTTTACATGTGCCTAGATGCTGATTTGCGCAGCCGCAGACCTAGAGGACAGTCCCAGATCTCGTGAAGCCTTGACCTACTGCAGGGTTGGCGACAGTTCTTCAAGGTGAAGAGGGTGAGGACCCAGTGCTAGGTGAGTGGTTTGAGCTGCTGTAAAACAGACACAGGTACATAAAGGATATGCGGGGCACTTATCTAATTCTTCTGAAAGCTCTGTTTTTCTGGACTAATTACAACAATAAAGAACGTGTGCTTTAAAGCATCACATTTTGTAATAAGCCCCAAATTGTCAGTCTGACTTTATGTTTAAGTGCTCTTAATACTGAAGTTGCTAAGACTGCACAGGCTGCCTGTGTGTGTGGTTTTTTTTTTCTTTCTTTCTGTATATTTCAAATTATAATGCACTCCCCCCCCCCCCCTCCAGTATTGTACACAGTACACTGAAATAGTTTAACAAAGTTAGTTCAGAGTCATTTTTGCTCTGGTGATTCAAAGCTCAAAGACGAAATTTCCTAGCATAAAATCTTATTATTAAAAAAATTAATCAAAATATCATTTGAATTTAAGTTTAATAAAACAGTACCACTATATAGACTCTCAAAAACTGCATTATATATTCAGTCCTGTGAGGTTTTTACTTGCTTTTCATACACACTGGTTAAGGACAAAAATAAATTTGAGGTACGTATACTGTATACTGATGTACAATCTACACACTGAGACACATAGATACATTCAACTATAAATACCCACAACTATGACACTGGCAGGTGACAGAAAGCACATCTTTGATGCCTGACACATTATCAATATGAACATTCTCCAAAAGCCTGCAACACTACAGATACACATGTAAATTACAAAGGCTGAGCCGCAGAGCCCTCGGAGGCCTGCTGTATACGCAGCTACTTAACCTGCGATGTTTCCTCGCTGTTGCAGTCAAGTCCACAGACTGTCATGCAGATTCACATCTTTACTGACTCTCTCTCTGAAGACAGTCCCTCTGCAGGCACTGGCCACTCACTGTCCTAGGCAGAAGCTGCCTGCTCGGGCTTTGGGTACCCTGGGCACAAAAGGAAAATGGCAATGGCTTTGGACCTCAGTCCTCCTTTTGAGAGAGACACTGAAAAGAGAGCGGAAGTGGTGACAGAGCACCTCTCATCACTGTTGGGTTATTTTGTGTGAGCTACTGGTCTCTGAAGTCCTCTGGGTGAACTGGTGCTATAAGACATCCAAGGCCGACGGAGACACCTACTGCCTGGGGCGAGCTGCTGGCCTAAGAGGAGAGACAGCCAGAAAGTTTTGGAACCAGGAAGGCCCAGAGGCTCATCTCCTTACAAAGCTGACTGATCTTCTGTCAGAGTAACTCAGATGCTCTGTGAGAAAAGCAGGTGCTAGTTAACCCAAGTCACACTAGTCATTAACCAGGCTCTACTGTGAACAGCTGCCACGCTGGTTCCTGTTTAACAGCACTAATCTTATAATTGCAAAAATCCTGTAACTGAAAAGCGAAGGGATTCAGGTGGTCTGCCGCTGCAGCTAAGGAAAGTGGCTGGTCCACAAGAGCTACACTGCAGGGCCTTGGACCCACAAGGCTGAGAAATGCCCTGTGAACTCAGGCTTAAAAAAGAGTAACAGGTGACTACAAGGAAAAACACCAGAGACCCAAATTCCAGTGACCACTAACTAAACCCAAGAGAGTGTTCAAAGTAAGACAACAGAGTAACTTCTTTAAGGTCAATTTTCTTCCAACTGTCTACAGTTAGGAATAAAGGCAGAGAAGAGGTGCAGCGCCAGGCCAAAGCAGGCCCCGCCCTACCTCAGAATGTCTTCCCAGCTCTTCCTGTGGTGGAGGGCCAGCAGGCTGGGCCAGCAGGAGGCTCCTTCCCTGCTGGGCACGTAAACCCCTTTCCAGCCTCAGCCCTGCCTCAGGGGCTCTGTGCTTTGGCCACAGGGTGAAACCAAACCCAAGAGACCAACCCTTGACTGGCCTTGGAGGGCCAGCCGTTTCTCTCCCAGAATTAACCCCTCACATCTCTTCTACTAGGAAACACTCCCCATCCTAGGAGGGAGGAGCACAGCAGGAGACACACAGAGGGTCCGGCACAGTCACTCTCCCCCCTCTTCACCCGAGAGCAGCGGAAAAGGTTCACAGACCCAGGACTGCAGTCCCCCAGACGACTCTCCACATGCTGGTTTTCCTGAGGTTAATTAAAATGTGCAGAAGTGTTGCTTGGTTTAATCAGGCTTTACTAAGAGTCAGCAAATCATGTCTGTAAAAAGCATACTTCAAATAATGTCTATGGCTGGCAGTAAAATAAGGACTCTGTAAGCTCGTAATTAAGTTTTGGTTGCTAACAAGGAAGTCCTGACCCCGCCCTGCAAGTGTCAATATGTGAGGTGGGGGAACACAGCCTGAGACACTTCGGTTCCATACACGGCCGCCTGCACGGGCAGTCCTGCAACAAGACCATCACCACGGTATTCTGATCACTCTCAAGATGTTCTAGACTAAAAATTAATGTTAAGTGTATTTCTGTGAAGAGGAACAATGACTTATCAGATGGAGAGAGCTCTCAAGGCTCCTGGCGCTGAGGGATGGGTGAGGGATGGGGGCAGTACCTTCAGAAGGATAGGAGGGGGGCTCCCCTGTACCGTGAACTGGGCGGCAGGCGTGTAGGAGCTGCGAAGGGCAAGGTCTTCAGTCAGGGTCTCCTGACTAGATGCCACGAGAAAGAAATGATCACAGAGGAAAATGTGGTTGTCTGTGGGCAAGACCCAGAATCTGGGCACAGGAGGGGCCCTGCCTCTACAGGACAAGCTCTCGGCCTGCGAGGTGACCAGCACAGACAGTCCCGAGGCCTCAGGGGAGGTGTTCTCAGCCCACCCCCTAACGGTGGTAGTCTGGGATCCTGGCTCACAAAATGACCTTTGCAGTCGTCTTTTAGGATAAACTGTAGGGACACAGTATATACCACAGCTTCGAAAGTGCCCTTCTCATCTGTCTCTCTGTTAGCATATGCGGATGCGGACCGGGCATTTCAGAGCTGCTCTAAGTGTCTAAGCACTGCAGCAAGGTACCATTCCATGTCTGGTCCAGACTCTAAGTGACACACACAGAGACACGCGACATACACAGACAGACACGTACTGGGAGTACATGCATCCACACACATTCAAGCCAGTCAGGGATGTTTGCTTTTCTTTAGTTATTGAAGCTCAGAGATGATGTGGTCTAAGTACCTCTCTCCCCTCTGCTTAGGATAAAGATCTAGGCAGGAAACACACACACTGTGACTCAGATTCTAGGAAGAAAGACTATTCCCTTGTAGAAACCTTGGATTCGGTCAGAAGCTCCAAAACAGAATCAGGTACATGGGCCATGTTCGTAACTACCTTGTTTGTTTCTAGGCCTTGAAACAAATTTAGTCACTATCTTTACCTAAACAAGATAGAGGGTTAGAGGGAGCTTTTCAAAGGTGTGGCAAAAACACCACAAAAAAAGCAGCTACAACCTCAGGGAGGGGCTTCTCTTTCCTGGGCACCAGCGTGGGCATTTCTACAGCTGAAGGAAGTGCATTCAATAAATAGTCCAGTACAAATGCTGGTGTATCAGAACAAAACACCACTAGAAACTACCATGGTTCAGGAGTAGGTTTTCTCTATTCCCTGGAATCATGCTACCATGCAGAGTCCCTGAATCTTTGGTCATAGTACCTTAACTAGTAAACTGAGTAGAACTACAGCAAATTTCTGTGGGAGAGAAAAGAATATTCGAAGTGATTCCATTAGTTCTGGAGTTGTAGAGATTATAGGTTGAAGGATCACAAAGTTTCCAGGTTTCAAAATCAGAAAGTTCTAACAGTGGCTCAATTTTCATTCCTTTCTCCAACTCAGTAAGAGAATGTTCTGTTTATCACCCTGAAGTTCAAAGGGACTGTCCCTGGAACAAGCTTATGACTGTTCTGAGCAGATGCAAAGAAATGATTTAGCGTCAAGGATTTATTGTAGGGGACAGTTCAGTGCAGCAGGGTGAAGTGCTTCACAGAGACGGAGACAAAAACAGACTAAGGGACTCTGCATTTGCCACCAGGAGGTTCCTCAGTTTTCCAGCCATAATTCCTTCAGATCTTATTCCTTTCAGATTTATTGTAAAGAATCAATATTCTATTGCCAAACAATATAGGGAAAAACCACTTTCTCCTTCCTTCTTTTGCTTTAAGGAAAGAATGAAAGGGGCTCCATTTTGATATTACTTTGTTAGGAAGACCCCAAACGCTTACAGCCAGGAGACGACACTGTGCCTATACGTATAAAGGAGCCTAGTTCCTGGATGGCTCTGGATTCCCTGTCTACACCCTGCGGGGGTGAGGTAACAACTTCCTGCAGACCAAACACACACGCTGCTGCAGCCCCCAAGAGTCTACTGCTGCCACTATCCTTTAGAAAACAAAGTGAACTTGGGGCCATCTTGCCGCAGCCTTCAAAAGACTCCCTTCCTCCTTCCCTGCTTGGCTGAAATGGAAGCTGCACGTCAAGCGAGCTAATGTGCTTTTTGAATCCCCCAGTCCTGCGGTCCTCAGGCCCCGCCCCCCGAGCAGGGCCGGACTCAACACCAAGGGCTCCGATATGTGAGGCCTCCCAAGGCCGTAACTCTTAACTGAACTTCTGCGAGTGCGGGATTCCATCTCTGTGACTGGGCAAGATTTCACATAAAAAGGCTTATATTAACTCTGGCTAGAATTTTCTAAACTATGAAGTTTGTCCAGTTAAGTGTTTCACAATGGATTACATTTTTAACCTTAAAATAAAAGTGTAACAGCTGATTTGAGAATACACAAAACAACTGAGCAGAGTGCAAACAAGAGAAACCCAGGGAGAAGTGATACACAATCCGTCCTGAAATCAGGATCCCTCCCCGCACAAAAGGTGCATTAGTTGTCAGGTAGCAAAAATCATCAAAGCAAAGAAATCAAGAGCAAAGAGACAATCTGTACAGAAACTAACAAAAATGTACAATAGGAAAGGTCACTAATGCACCATTTAGTCACAGACTTTTTTTTTAAATATATTCACGGATTTACCAGAAAGATCTTGAAAAACTCTATTTTGCTCCACGACCAGTACTTCCTGGCCGCAAATGGATTCTAAGTAACTTTTTGCTTAATGCTTTGGGTTTCAGGTCGGTGGTCTTTCCTCTCCGACACATTTCGCTTGACCTTGGCGGTGACGGGAGATGCATCTGGGTTCAGCGAGGGGCTGGAGTGTGACTTCTTCAGGCCCGCAGCGCCCCCTCCGCTGCTGCTCAGCAGCTCCAGGCCCCCCTCTTTCAGAAGGCGGACATACATCTCGTAGCGGGTTTTCTGTGGGGAGCAGAGAAGAGGGGTCAGTACCCTGTCACAGACACACAGTGCAAGGCACCAGAGCGCCCACTCCCCAGAGGGCATGGCTGGCAGCTCAGGAGACTGACTGATGGGGTCACTGCTTCGGTAAGAGATAAAGACAGAACCTGAGTTCTCCTTTGTTCTGCATTCTGCAGGAATGGCTACTAGCCGGAGGAAGCATGCTTCCTGAACACTCAGCACAAGAAAGTGTGAGTTGGAAGCGGTGCAGCCTCTGGTTTGGGGGACCAGAACGGTTCTCAGGCTCAGGCCTGCAGCCCTGGGGCTGCCCCGTGGGGCCATGGCCAAGGCCTCCCCTGAACCTGGCTGGGGTGCAATTCTTTACTCCCAACTTGAGGAAGCAGCTGGTGGTGAACCTATACACCTGTCCCCTATGGGCCACTAAATGCTTGCTAGAAGCTGTTCTGGGTTTCTTGCTACTGCTTTTCTGCTAGGATTACCAACTTCTCAGAGTACTATGGTTTCCTGCAAAACTTCAAATTACTTCCTGATGCTTTTCTTCATTCTACACAATTTTTTTCATCAACTGTTCATTGAGTGCCTACTATGTTTTAAACAGACCACTGATTTTCTAGTCTCTGGGTATCTTTTTCTAAGAATAATTGAGAAGAAAACTGCAGAGATTTTTTTTCTCTAATTCTAACTGGTGCTTTTTTTTTTTTTTTTTTTTAAAGTTTGTATCTGAGTCACTATATAGGGCTATTGTATACACATGGCAAATTACAGAAGGGTCTCAGATTCTCAATTTGATAGATTCTAGTCAAAACAAGTCTCTCATCATACTGTTTCAACACATGAAGGATGTGTAGAGGCCTAAAGTATTTTCTTTCTAAGCTAAAGAACACATCAATTATAAACTGTCTCAACAAAGGCAGGCAAAGTCTTTTATAACTATAAATTTTTTGGTGATTTTCCTGGTCAGATTGAGATTTTGTTGATCTCAGTTTTAAGCTAATAATTATGAAGCTGAAGCTACTCTTTCAAGTTATTTTGTTCAAAAGTAGGGCAAAGCAGCGGGTCATCATGCTTGCTCTGGGTTTGGTGAGTATCCATGTTGGGGTGCCAAGCTCTGGTTGATGAAGGTTACATTATGCATGCTAACTTCAGGTCATTAATACAAGAATCACATACAACTGGTACATTATTATCCCTGTTTTACAGTAAAGGAAATAGAGGCAAAGATAAGTCCAAGACAGTGAAGAACTGAAGCTGGGGTCTGGATTCAGGAAACCTGACTCTAGAGCCCACAGTCATATCTCCTGGGATATGAAAATATATGCATGAATGTGTATTTTAGGATGACAACTCCGACAGACTCTGTAGGTTTGGCCAATCAAAAGCCATTTTCAACCCCCCTCTTCTCCTATGTCCCTCACCCTACAAAGGCTGATAAAACCAAATACTTACTTTCCCAGACCCTCTTGCAGCTAAGATGGGCCATGTGATGTTTTGGCCAATGAGGTATAAGAAGAACTCTCCTGGGGGGCTTCTGGGAAAGTGATTTTGCTTTCTGATGAAAGGGGCAGGCTTTAGAGGAGAAGCCACTGGTGCCAGCCCCTCACTCTTATTCCTTGACATGGTTGTGATTCCTAAAGTTGGAACCCTCTGACATGGGGCAGCAGGCGCGAAGGCAAAAGGACAACATGCTAGGCCTGAGGGGAAATGGATGGACAGAAAGAGCCTGGGTTCTTGACAACACAATAGCTGGATCCAACTCTCAGAGTCCCTACTACCTCTGACTGTCGTATTAAGTATAAATAATAAATATCCTTTGGGGTTAAGCCACTGTTAATCAGGTAATGTTTTCTCTCCACATTTTTTTTTCTTCTAGTTTCTTTGATATATAATTGACACACGGCACTATAACTGTAAGGTGTACAGAATAATGATTTGATTTATAGACATCATGAAAGAATGATCACAGTACATTTAGTGAACATCCATCATCTCTTATAGACACAAACCTAAACAAATAGAAAAAAAGTGTTTTTCCTTGTGATGAGAACTCTTAGGATTTCCTCTAACAACTTTCATGTATAACATACGGCAGTTCTAATTACATTTATCATGTGTATCTTACCCCCCTGGTACTTATTTATTTTATAACTGGAAGTTTGTACCTTTGACTATCTTCATCCAATTTCCCCTCCCCAAACGGGGAACCAGAAATCTGATCTTTTTCTATGAGTTTGTTTGTTTGTTTTTTAAGTATGAATGACCTACAACACTGTTAGTTCCTGTTACACAACACAGTGATCCCAATTTCTATACATTTCAAAATGATCACCATGATAAGTCTAGTCACCATCTGTCACCACCCAAAGATATCAGATAGTCATTGGCTATATTCCCCACACCCCTGACTCATTTATTTTGCAACTGGAAGTTCATGTCTCTTAATCTCACCTATTCCTCTCCTCGCCCTACCGCTCTCCCCTCTGGCAATGACCGGTTTGTTCTCTGTATCTGTGACTGTTTCTGTTGTGATGTTGGTTCATTTGTTTTGTTTTTTATAGATTATACGTATAAGCGAAATCATATAGTATTTGTCTTTCTCTGACTTATTTCACTAAGCATAACACCCTCTAGGTCCATTCATGTTGTCACAAATGCTAAGATTTCATTCTTTTTAACGACTGATTCAATTGTGTGTACACCGCATCTTCTTTATTCATTCATGTGTTGGTGGACATTTATGTTGCTTTCATATCTTGGCAATTGGAAATAATACTGCTATGAACATTGGGGTGCATTATCTTTTTGAATTAGTGTTTTCATTTTCTTTGGATATATAACCAGCAATGGAATTGCCAGATCACATGGTAGTTCTATTTTTAGGTTTTTGAGGGACTGCCATACTGTTTTCCACAGTGGCTGCACCATTTTTTTTTTTAAATTGAAGTACAGTTGATTTACAATGTTATGTTAGTTTCAGGTGTATAGTAAAGTGATTCAGTTTATATATATAAATATATTCTTTTTCAGATTCCTTTCCATTATAGGTTATTATAAGATATTGAACATAGTCCCCTGTGCTATACAGTAGGTCCTTGTTGTTTATTTTATATATAGTAGTGTGTGTGTATCTGTTAAACCCAAACTCCAAATTTATCCCTCCCCACTGGCTGTACCAATTTACATTCCCACCAACAGTATAGGAGGGTTCCCTTTTCTCCATATCCTCCCCAACATTTGTTATTTGTGTCCTTTTTGATGACAGCCATTCTGACAGGTGTGAGGTGATATCTCACTGTGGTTTCGATTTGCATTTCCCCGATGATTAGTGATGCTGAGCACCTTTCCATGTGCATCAGGCAGTTAAGTGCAGATGAAAGCATCACTAACTGATACACATTCCAATTTCAGTAAAGAAGTAACGAAGTAAAGGAATAAAGTACTAAACTTTTTTCAGAAAGCTATCAATACATAAGGGCTTAATAAGAGCATCTGCTAATAAAAAATATGTCATCAGTATTACATAGTAGTTTATGCATCAGTGAAATCTAAAGTCCTATTCATTCTAGGAATTTAGAGACTTAATCTGTCTCTAAAATGCCTTGGTGGCAAGATTAAAATGCAGGAAAGAACTACTCCCAATATGAAGAAGGTTTAGTAAAATGACCTGAAGACAGTTTAAACACAGATTCAGGAAATCAATGTAAAGCATACTATTTCACAAAGCTAGGGCATTTATACAACAAAAGGGGTATGAAGGACAATTTTTTAAGATGACTTGAAATAGGACAAAAAGAGAAAAGCTGACTGGGCCGTTTTCTACTAGTTTTTGAGGAAACTGACACCATTGGGAAAATTCACCTAAAAAAATACATGGAAGAAAAGCCACTTCATTCACTCATTTTACAGCTCCAGCTGCAAAGCTGTTGTCTCCCATAAATTACGTCACTGTGTCAATCAACAAACAAAAGGTGAGCACAGAGGAGTGGCAGTACTGAGTCATCAGACAAAGCAAAGGGTGAAGGGGGCCAGAAACCAGGGCTGCTCAGATGTTGACAGAAATAAGGAAAAAACAATGTGGGTTTGTTTAGGAACTTCTAATGGCTGTGCTCTATTTCTGAGTTAAAAGGGCTTACAAGGACAGAGGCTAATAAACCCAGTAATACAGCTTTGGTTTCCACCATTCTCTGTGGCCAAGCCAAATGCCTCTTTAAAATATTTTAGGAAAACTTATCTTTCATCTCAGGACTCTTCAGGACTACTGGGAGAACTGCAATCCTCGTTCTTACAGGATTACAGACCCACCAAATTTGTAAATCCCTATCCAGATGCTTTGGGGCCAAAAAAAGATTGCCTCTGAGCAAAGACAGGCAGCTCTGAATACAGCCCAGGAGCAACGGTTAGCACCGCGCCCTCCCCTGGCTTCTCCCCCTGGGGTGGGGAAGTCAGACTTCTTCCTAACAATGTGGCCATGTGGCATCTTTGGGAGGGTTTATTCCCTTTTTTCCTTTCAGAGAAGACACGACTCTTTCTTCTAAAACCATTACTGAAATTCTTTTAGGTTAAAGCTGGTGTGTAGGGAAAAGCAGAGCAGCAGCAGAAAGTGTATTTGTCAATCACTTTTTAACCTGATGTGCCAGTTCAGAGACTGAAGACCCAAGGGGTGTGTTCTAATGGTCAGTCTCAGCCAAAGAAGCTGGCAGAGGACAGAGCAGCAAACACTGCTGGCTGCCTCCCTAGCAGCCTCTTCTTTCAGCTAATGGAGTTGTGCTTTTCACTGAGGGTGTCATGATCTAGCCTAGCCCCAGGAAGGAAGCTCGGTCTAACCCAGACGGGTTGCCAGTCAACCTTGCAGCCCTGTGGCCTAGACGTGGCCAAGGACACGTAAGGAGAGCCGACTACTCAGGTACTTCCATGGAAGCAGCTTTTGGTGCACTGATAAAAGGTGGAAGATGAAACGTTCAGAGCTACTGCAGGCATTTTGAAGGCATGAAACGATAAGCATGAAAACAAAAAAGCCAATGTGCTAATAAGGACAGCAAATCAGAAATTTAGAATGATCACTCATCTTTGGTGGCAACTCTCAAGCAGCCAATGACCATCTACTTCCAAGTTTCTTAAGTGAGATAAAGAATGTTCATACTGTTTAAACACTTCGCCAAGTTTTCTATTATTTGCAGACTAATAAATGGTCAACACTCAGCTTGGACTCACTCATAAAAACAATATCCCAATTGATCGACAAGGGCTTAATTTCCAAAACAAACAGTTCATACAACTCAATAATAAAAAAAAAAACCCAATTAAAAAATGGGCAGAAGACCTAAATAGACATTTCTCCAAGCAAGACATACAGATGGCCAATAGGCACATGAAAAGATGCTCAACATCGCTAATTATTAGAAAAATGCAAATCAAATCTACAATGAGGTCACCTCACATCTGTCAGAATGGCCATCATCAAAAAGTCTACAAATTATAAATGTTGGAGAGGGTGTGGAGAAAAAGGAGCCCTCCTGCACTGTTGGTGAGAATGTAAACTGGTGCAACCACTATGGAGAACAGTATGGCAGTTTCTTAAAAAATTAAAAAGAGAGCTACCATACGATCCAGCAATCTTACTCCCGGGCATACATCCAGACAAAACTCTAATTCAAAAAGATACATGTACCCCAGTGTTCATAGCAGCACTATTTACAACAGCCAGGACACGGAAGCAACCTAAGTGTCCATCAACAGATGAATGGATAAAAAAAATATGGGGTATGTACACACACACACACACACACAGGAATATTACTCAGCCACACAAAAGAATGAAATAATGCCATTATATGATATCATTTATATGCAGAATCTAAAATATGATACAAATGAACTCATTTACAAAACAGAAGCAGACTGACAGACACAGAAAACAAACTTAAGGTTACCAAAGGGGAAAGGAGGAAGGATATATCAGGAGTTTGGGATTAGCATATACTATATATAACTACTGTATATATAAAACAGATAAACAGCAAGGACCTACTGTATAGCACAGGGAACCATATTCAGTATCCTGTGGTAAATCATAATGGAAAAGATTATGAAAAAGAATATATATATACACATATTTATAACTGAATCACCTTGCTGTACACCAGAAACTAACACATTGTACATCAACTGTACTTCAATAAAAAACAATATTCCAGCTGAGCTGTACATGCATTTCCTGTCATAATTTTATTTAGGAAAAGATATGCTTAATTAATAGGCTTTGGTGTAATGTTTTCTCAGGTTTTCTCTGAATATTCAACGAAGTACTAGTGGATGTTATTCACTCTAAGCCATACTGTGGTCACATAATAAGCATTAAGTCACTGACTGCCTTATCAGGTCCACTGGTAGTTTTATGCCAGTTGCTCCCGCTCCATGGGTGCTGGAGCACAGTTCTCTCGGTCCTTCCCATCAGCCTACCACACGGAGGACACCGAGGCTGTAAGAGTTGGCCAACAAGTTGTCCTGCAGCAGTTTTTGGATCTGGGTAATGATTACTAGGGAACAGCCTAGAGATACTTCCAAAATCCTGAGGAAGGAAATTTGACAATAAAAACTTTGCTCTTTGATTCTTCTCGCTCCAATACCCCACATCCATGTTTTGTGAAGCACACTGTTTCTCCCCGCCCCCCCACGTCCAGTCTGGACCGAGCACCATCACTTGTGCCTGCATCACTGTGACAGCTGCTGCTCTGGTCCCCCTGCTCCCTCTCTGCCCGTCATGCATACTCTTCTCAAAAGAGAGTCATGGGCTAAACTGTAAGTTATAGTGTGTCATCTCTGCTCAAAATGCTCCAACGGTTTCTCATCCTTAAATATCCATCCAAACCCCAAATCCTTACACTGGCCTAGGAAACCCCCAACAGTGCTGACCCGCTCCAGTCACCCTGCCTGCTGGCTGTCCCTGAACACAGCAGACACGCTCCTGCTCCAGACCTCTGGCACCTGCTGTCCTCTCTGCCCAAGAAGCATGGCCCCGGAACCCACAGGGCACGTTCCCCGGCCTCCCACACCCCTCTCAGTCTTCACTCAACATCTCCTTGATGCAGAGGCCTCCCTGGCCATCCACACCTAAAACTGCCACACCTGCTCGCAGCGCCAGTCACTGCATCCTTTTTTCTCCTTAGCACTCTCACCATGAGCCTTACAGTTTACTTTGGTAGCAATCTTGTCTACCATCCCCTGCCAAGCCTAGACTGCAATTACATGGGGGAAAGGACTCGGCTTTTGTTTGCTAATACATCCCCAGCACAGAGAACACAGAATACACACTGAGCAAACATGTGATGAGTGTACAGATGGACAGAAGGAGCAAATGAGAAAATAAGACTTCTCACATTTAATAGAAAACACATTTTGAACTTTTAATGTGGCAAATTCTAAAAAAATAAAGCCATGGATATAGATGCAGAGGTAGATGCCTGATGTGCTGCTCTGTCAGTAGCCACATTCCCATGTTTTCTACAGAAATGCTAAGGTCTGACCCTGAGTGGCACCACTCAGCAAAGACCTGTCTGTCCTCCGCACATCCACATGTGCCGACCACGGCTGTCAAGACGCCACCCGTTCAAATCCTGCAGAGTGCACTGAGGCTGTGTACTTAAGACTGGGGTGCTCTCTCTACAGAGAAAGAAAAATAATTTACACCATACTTTTGAGGTTCATAAAACTGAGACATATTTTCTGAGCATCTCTTACGTAGCAGAATATGAAGACTAGATTTTATTACACACTTAGAGCTTTAAAAAACAGTGAAAAACTGGACCACTGTATGTGGAGTGTGGTGGTTCTTCCTTTGGTAGTTAGTTACTAGATCTCATTCTGACATGAAGGACAGCCCCCAAATTTACCTTCTAACAAAAGCATCCATTAAAAAGATAAGGGGAATTCTGCTGCCCACTGGCCTGGGAAGCCTGCTGGGCTCCCGGGCCTGGTCTCCAACTGTCCATGGCCCCCCCTGAGATGCCTTAGTCCCAGGGGTGTAGAAGCGTGGCAGGGGAAGAGGAGGAGAGGTAGACTGGTGATGGGGCATTCCAGGATCGGAGGACCAGGGGAGGTGTGGAGGGCCTTTCCCCTGCCCACTTGGACCCAGTGGGCCTGCTGGGCTCCTGAATCTGGTCCCTCAGTCTCTGGGGCCCTCTCAGGGGCTGCGTGGGTCCTACAAGTGTGGGAGGGAGGGAGGAGAGGAAAAGAGGAAGAGAGGCAGACAGTGGTGGGGGTGAACCTTACAGGACCGGAGGATCAGGAGAGAAGCTGCAGGAAATCTCCTTACCCACTTGGCACTGGGAAGCCTGTTGTGCTCCCAGGCCTGATCTTTGATCCTCCACGGGCCCCTCTAGGTCTCACTGGTCCTAGGGGAATAGGAGGAAAGCAGGGGAGAAGAGGAGAGGCAGGCAGAGGAGAGGACCCTCTGGGATTGGAGGATCAAGAGAGGCGGCGAAGGTATTTCCCCTGCCCACTAGCCCTGGGAAGCCTGCTGGGCTCACAGACCTGGTCCTTCACACTCCAGGGACCCCTCCAGCCACCTGGGAGCTAGGCGAGAGGGAGGGAGGGGGAGAGGAAGAGAGGCAGACAGGGACCCTCTGAGATTGGGAGATCTGGGGAAGTGCTGCAGGCATTTCCCTAGCCCAGTTGGCTCTGGGGAGACTATTGGGCGTCAGAGTCTGGTCTCCTGCCTTGCAGTCCCCTCTCCAGCTGTGAGGGTCCTAGGGGAATAGGAGGGAGGGGGTAGGGAAGAAGAGAGCCCAAGGGGGAGGGGCCTTCCGAGACTGGAGGACTGGGGGAGGTGCCTAGCATGTCTCCCACCAACTTGGGCACAGGGAGCCTGCTGGGTACCTGGACCCGGTCCTTTGCCCCCAGGACCAGAGGCATTCCTGGGCCCCTCTTCCTCATTGGGCCTTTTCTAAGCATAGGCCACGCCCAGTGCCTAATCTCCATCCCCCACCCAAGGCCTTTTCTGGATTTTTTCTTCTTTTTTTCCTTTTCTCTTTCTTCTTTTTTTCTTTTTTCCACCTCCTCACTTCGGCTACTGCAGTGGTTTTACCTTCCAGTTGTTGCTCCATCTATTTAAAAAAAATTTTTCCTAACACATCTGTTAGTTTCATATTCTTATCGTATTTTTCATCTTGCTATTGTTCTGCTGTTCTCCTGCTTTTTAAAAAAATTTTTCCTTTTCCTGCTCCACACAGCTTGTGGGATCTTGATTCACAAGCCCGGGGTCAGGCCTGAGCCCCTGAGGTGGGAGCTCTGAGTCCAAAAACATTGGACTAATGGGGAACCCCAGTCCCCAGGGAATATTCATCAGAGTGAGGTCTCCCAGAGGTTCGCACCTCAGCACCAAGACCCAGCTCTACTCAACAGCCTACAAACTCGAGTGCTTATAACCTCAGGTCAAACACCCAGTGGGACAGGAACACATTCCCAGCCATCTAAAGGAGGGGGACAAATGAGATGACAAAAAAATATGTCACAGATGAAGGAACAAGGTAAAAACACACAAGACCAAATAAATGAAGAGGAAATAGCAACCCAGCTGAAAAAGAATTCAGAGTAATGATAGTAAAGATGATCCAGAATCTCGGAAACAGAATCAATAAAATACAAGAAAGGTTTAACAAAGATCTAGAAGAACTAAAGAACAAACAGAGATAACACAATAACTGAAATGAAAAATACACTGGAAAGTATCAATAACAGAATAACTGAGGCAGAAGAATGAATAAGTGAGATGGAAGATAGAATGGTGGAAACAAATGCCAAGGAAGAAAATAAAGAAAAAAGAATGAAAAGAATTGAGGACAGTCTTAGAGACCTCTGGAACAACACTAAACTCACTAACATTCGAATTATAGGGGTCCCAGAAGAAGAAGAGAAAAAGAAAGGGTCTAAGAAAATATTCGAAGAGATTATAGTGGAAAACTTCCTTAACATGGGAAAAGAAATAGTCTCCCAAGTCCAGGAAGCACAGAGAGTCCCACACAGGATTAACCCTAGAAGAAACACACCAAGACACACATTAGTCAAAGTAACAAAAATTAAATTCAAGAAAAAATATTAAAAGCAGCAAGGGAAAAGCAAAAAATAACATACAAGGGAAACCCTATAAGGTTATCAGCTGATTTTTCTGCAGAAACTCTACAGGCCAGAAGGGAGTGGCAGGATATACTTAAAGTGATGAAAGAGAAAAACCTACAACCAAGATTACTCTACCCAGCAAGGACCTCAATTCAGATTTGATGGAGAAATCAAAAGTTTTACAGACAAGCAAAAGCTAAGAGAATTCAGCACCACCAAACCAGCTTTACAACAAATACTAAAGGAAATTCTCTAGGAGAGAAACACAAGAGGAAAAAAAGACCCACAAAAACAAACCCAACACAAATAAGAAAATGGTAATAGGAACATACATATCGATAATAGCATTGAATGTAAATGGATTAAATGCTCCAACCAAAAGACACAGATGGGCTGAATGGATACAAAAACAAGACCCACACATAGTTGTCTACCTCTAAGAGACCCATTTCAGACCCAGGGACACATACAGACTAAAAGTGAAGGGATGGAAAAAGATATTCCATGCAAATGGAAATCAAAAGAAAGCTGGAGTAGCAATACTCATCAGATAAAATAGACTTTAAAATAAAGACTGTTACAAGAGATAAGGAAGGACACTACATAGTGATCAAAGGATCAATCCAAGAAGAAGATATAACACTTGTAAATATTTATGCACTCAACATAGGAGCACCTCAGTATATAAAGCAAATGTTAACAGCCATAAAAGCAGAAATTGATAGTAACACAATAATAGTAGGGGACTTTAACATCCCACTTACACCAATGAACAGATCATCCAAACAGAAAATAAACAAGGAAACACAAGCTTTAAATGACACAATAGACCAGATAGATTTAATAGATATTTATAGGATATTCCACTCAAAAGTGGCAGGATATACTTTCTTCTCAAGTGCACATGGAACATTCTCCAGGATAGATCACACCTTGGGTCACAAATCAAGTCTTGGAAAATTCAAGAAAATTGAAATCATATCATGCATCTTTTCTGACCACAATGCTATGAGATTAGAAATCAACTATGGGAAAAAAACTGTAAAAACCCCCACAAATACGTGGAGGCTAAACAATGCACTACTAAATAACCAAGGGATCACTGAAGAAATCAAGCAAGAAATTAAAAATACATAGAAATAAATGACAATGAAAACACAACCACCCAAAACCGATGGGATGCAGCAAAAGCAGTTCTAAGAGGGAAGTTTATAGCAATTCAATCTCACCCCAAAAAACAAGAAAAATCTCAAGTAAACAATCTAGCCATACACCTGAAACAACTAGAGAAAGAAGAACAAAGAAAACCCAAAATCAGTAGAAGGAAAGAAATCATGAAGATCAGAGCAGAAACAAATGGAATAGAAATGAAGAAAACAATAGCAAAGCTCAATAAAACTAAAAGTTGGTTCTTTGAGAAGATAAACAAAATTGATAAACCTTTAGCCAGACTCATGAAGAAAAAAAAGGGAGAGGACACAAATCAATAAAATTAGAAATGAAAATGGAGAAATCACAACTGACACTGCAGAAATACAAAAGAGTATGAGACTACTATAAACAACTATATGCCAATAAACTGGACAACCTCGAAGAAATGGACAAATTCTTGGAAAGGTACAATTTTCTAAGACTGAATCAGGAAGAATTAGAAAATATAAACAGAGCTATCACAAGTAATGAAACTGAAACTGTAATAAAAATTTTTTCAACAAACAAAAGCCCAGGGCCAGATGGCTTTACAGGTGAATTCTATCAAACATTTAGAGAAGAGCTAACACCTATGCTTCTCAAACTCTTCCAAAAAACTGCAGAGAGAGGAACACTCCCAAATTCATTCTATGAGGCCACTATCACCCTGATACCAAAACCAGACAAAGATATCACAAAAAAAAGAAAATTACAGACCAATACCACTGATGAACATAGATGCAAAAATCCTCAACAAAATACTAGCCAACAGAATCCAACAACACATTAAAAGGATCATACACCATGATCAAGTAGGGTTTATCCCTGGAATGCAAGGGATTCAATATATGCAAATCAATCAGTATGATATGCCATATCAACAAATTGAAGGATAAAACCACATGATCATCTCAATAGATGCATAAAAAGCTTTTGACAAAATTCAACACCCATTTATGATAAAAACTCTTCAGAAAATGGGCATAGAGGGAATCTACCTCAACATAATAAAGGCCATATATGGCAAACCCACAGCAAACGTTATTCTTGATGGTGAAAAACAAAGCATTTTTGCTAAGGTCAGGAACAAGATAAGGATGTCCATTCTCGCCACTCTTATTCAACAGTTTTTGGAAGTCCTAGCCATGGCAATCAGAGTAGAAAAAGAAATAAAAGGGATACGATTGGAAAAGAAGAAGTAAAACTGTCACTGTTTGCAGATGATATGATACTATACACAGAAAATCCTAAAGATGCCACCAGAAAACTACTAGAACTAATCAATGAATTTGGAAAAGTTGCAGGATACAAAATTAATGCACAGAAATCTCTTGCATTCCTATACACTAACAATGAAAGATCAGAAAGAGAAATTAAGGAAACAATCCCCTTTACCATCCCAACAAAAAAAAATAAAATACCTAGGCATAAACCTACCTAAGGATACAAAAGACTTGTATTCAGAAAACTATAAAACACTGATGAAAGAAATCAAAGATGACATGAACAGATGGGGAAATATACCATGTTCTTGGATTGGAAGAATCAACACTGTGAAAATGACTTTACCACCCAAAGCAATCTACAGACTGAATGCAATACCTATCAAACTACCAATGGCATTCTTCACAGAATTAGAACAAAAAATTTTACAATTTGTCTGGAAACACAAAAGACCCCGAATAACTAAAGCAATCTTGAGAAAGAAAAATGGACCTGGAGGAATCAGGCTCCCCGATTTCAGACTATACTACAAAGCTACAGTAATCAAGACAGTATGGTACTGGCACAAAAACAGAAATATAGATCAATGGAACAGGATAGAAAGCCCAGAGATAAACCCATACACATACGGTCACCTAATACATGACAAAGGAGGCAAGAAGATACAATGCAGAAAAGGCAGCCTCTTTAATAAGTGGTGCTGGGAAAACTGGACAGCTATATGTAAAAGAATGAAACTAGAACATTACCTAACACCTTACACAAAAATAAACTCAAAATCGATTAAAGACCTAAATGTAAGACCGGATACTATAAAACTCTTAGAGGAAAATATAGGCAGAACACTCTATGACATAAATCACAGCAAGATCCTTCTTGATCCACCTCCCAGAATAATGGAAATAAAAGCAAAAATAAACAAATGGGACCTAATGAAACTTAAAAGCTTTTGCACAACAAAGGAAATCATAAACAAGACAAAAAGACAACCCTTAGAATGGGAGAAAATACTTGTAAATGAAGCAACTGACAAAGGATTAATCTCCAAAATACACAAGCAGCTCATGCAACTCAATATCAAAAAAACAAACAACCCAATCCAAAAATGGGCGGAAGACCTAAATAGGCATTTCTCCAAGGAAGACATACAGATGGCCAACAGACACATGAAAAAGATGCTCAACATCACTAATCATTAGAGAAATGCAAATCAAAACCACAATGAGGTATCATCTCACACCAGTCAGAATGGCCATCATCCAAAAATCTAGAAACAATAAATGCTGGAGAGGGTGTGGAGAAAAAGGAACTCTCCTGCACTGTTGGTGGGAATGTAAATTGACACAGACACTATGGAGAATAGTATGGAGGTTCCTTAAAAAACTAAAAATAGAACTACCATATGATCCAGTAATCCCACCACCTGTATCAAAAAGATACATGTACCACAACGTTCACTGTAGCATTATTTACAATAGCCAGGACATGGAAGCAATCTAAATGCCCATCAACAGAGGAATGGATAAAGATGTGGCACATATATACGATGGAATATTACTCAGCCATAAAAGGGATGAAATTGAGCTATTTGTAGTGAGGTGGATGGACCTAGAGTCTGTCATACAGAGTGAAGTAAGCCAGAAAGAGAAAAACAAATACTGTATGCTAACACATATTTATGGAATCTATAAAAATGGTACTGATGCACCTAGTGGCAGGGTAGGAATAGAGGTGCAGACACAGAGAACAGACTTGAGGACACTGGGGGGAGGGGAAGCTGGGACGTAGTGAGAGAGTAGCATTGACATATAGACACTACCAAATGTAAAAGAGATGGCTAGTGGGAAGCTACTACAGAGCACAGGGAGACCAGCTTGATGCTCTGTGAAGACTTAAAGGGGTGGGATAGGGAGGTTGGGAGGGAGGCTCAAGAAGGAGGGGATACGGGGATATATGTATACATGTGGCTCTTTCACTTTATTGTACAGCAGAAACTGACACAATAGTGTAAAGCAATCACACTCCAATAAAGATAAAAACAAAACAAAGATAAGGGTTTGTCGATGGTCATTTATACGTGAATTCCTTTGCCTGATGACTCTTGCATGTGACTATATGTAATGCACCAGGATCACATCTACCCTTGGGTAAATAATTCAACACTCACCTAAGATTCTAAGCACCAGGGGTCAGAGTAATATTAATATGAGAGGAAACCTGCTGCTGACACTATACAAATAAACAGTAACAACATAGAGGTTTTACTCCTTTGCTCTGACAATAATGTTCATAACCAGATGATAAAAAGGGAAGAAGAAACAACAAAAAAACCCGAATATTTTAAGCAATATAGTTTCATGCCACAAAGTAACCACTGTGCAAGCACGAACACAGCTCTAGATCTGCACGTTAAAGATGAGATGGGCCACAGAAAGCAAGTCTGTGGGAAGCGAAGCGACAGTGAGAAGAGCAGTCTTGGGGGCAGGTGGCCACTAACTGATGGGTGGTATTGACTCACATTCCCAAATCCTTGCTAGTCTACACTGTGTGGCCCTTCCAGGGTGTGTCTCTCATTAGGAAGGGCAGAGGGAGTCTCAGAATGCAGTGTGCCTGGGGGACCGCTGCTGCCTTTGGCCACGTTATTAAAGGTTTGGTTGTAGCCTCTGTGGGTTCATTCTCAGTTCAATTCTTAAAAGTTTCAGAGCTGCATGCTCAGCTTCCTTGCTCAGGGATTCTCTGACAGTGTGGACAGATTTCTAGCGTATAACTGTGTGAGCTAATCCCACTATCAGAAAACTTGAGATGGGATTTTACCAAATCCAAGCTCAGTGGCTACTCTGCACAGAAGCATCTGAACACTGTTTTTGTGACTGTCCATCCAGCAAGCTCTCACCCTTAATTTCCTTCTTAAGACTTGCTCTTTCCTAGAAGCCTTCTGTGACCGCCAAGAGCCAAAGACAATTCAAAATCTTAACGGCTTCTTTTTCTCTTAAAATCAAGTTCTTTCTTCACTCTTTAACCTCCTTAGTACATTTTTTTTTGCAATGTTGATTTATTAAGTTGGTCTTTAATCATCTGTAAGAATACTTCTCAAACATGTAGGAAAAATATCCCTTTCACTAGCAGCAATGTCCACTAGGAAGGAATAAAAAATACAGTATCTAAGGCCAAGCAAGCTGTGGCTTAGGTTGAATGTTTTTTTTTTTGTTTTTGTTTTTTAAGCTTTGAAGGAGGCTGGAAAGGTACCCTTTATTCCAGTCACTGGCAAGGTTAAGTATTAGGGCTTTTATTACTCTAGGAGAAGGCAAGATATGTAGGTAGGTAAGTAGGTAGACAGACAGACAGACAGACAGCACAGCATGCAAGGTCTGCTATATCAGGGTTGGGGAGAAGAGGAGAGGCAAGAGGAAAATAAGGGGCTAGAGAAAGTATCTAGACAGAACTGAGTGTTTACCATGAACTTATCAACTGCCACGAGCCACACACTGAACTAGATCCTATAAAGTGCTGATGCAGTCTGTATCCTCAGGGGGATTATATTCTAGTGCAGGAGGGAGACACGAAATAAGTAATTACTGGAGCCATTTATATTACAATTACAATCGTGGTCGGCATGCTTGTGATAAGCAGATGCTGTTGCTGTCCCACCCTCAGTACCTGAAAGACCATTTTTTCTCTGCTGGGGCTGGGGGTGCAGAGAGGTTGAATGTTAAGGGCTAAAAAAAAAAATCATGAGTATTGTTATTATTTGAAAAGAAGTTTAATCACATCCACATCTGATTGAGCAGTTTCTTTTCTCCTGAGCTCTGCATTCCATTTTTCATTTCATTTAATATAACACTATCTCCTTTTGACCTCTAATACATGAATACAATAGTAACAGCCTAAATGAAAAGAAAACCGCAATGGCAATTCTAACCTAGCACTGCCATGTGCATTCAGACCTCACTGCTCCAGCAATCAAGTCCTGGATACATCTCCTCCTGACATTTCCCTTTCTCATGCAGGCAGGGTAAAAGGCCAGCTTAAAATAAAATGAGAGGAACACCAGTAATGTCATGTACATAATGAAGCACTTTCTGCTCCAGATCTCTACAACGGAAAACAAAGAAACAAACCAAAACAATTAAAACAAGCCAACAAAACAAGGAGCTCTCAAAGAACTGCTTATTCAAATAAAGACTGCTCACATCCACTCTGCATTCTACAGGACGATGCAGAACTGATTTGTAGACTCTCTCCTTGACCAGCTGGCTCGCCCTCCACTGTCTGCTAACGTAAGAAAGCAATACATTCAAAACAGAGCTTTCTGTAAGTTCTTATCTAAAAGCTATGCTAGGACTTACATTTTTAAAATAAAATTTTAATGCTTTTCCCCTATGCCATTCCCCTATCAGGCTTCTAACAAAATATGGCAAATATACACATTTTTAGGTTGTATAGTTTGTATTCGTGGCTTTCTGGGAAAACCTGAGGCACAGTGAATTCTATTGTTTCATTTCAGTCTACCCTTTGGCTTGACTGCTCTCTAAATGAATTAAAAACAAAACTAAAATAAAAAGCTTACTTCTAATAATAATATAAGCAGAAGAGGTCAAGAAGCTCTGATAGAGACAAACACCACTGGGTCTGCAGAAAGTGTTCTGAGCGTGTCTTTGTCTTCATCCTGTGGTCCTGGTCTGATGCTCCTAAGGTGTCTGGTCTTTGCCAGGGGGCAACTCAGCCATAGGCCTCTGGCCGCCCCCAGAGCTCCCCCAGGCCCCTGCCCTGCCTCTCCACCACCAGCGCCACCGGCTGCCAGGCCCAGGCAGGTGGATCCCCTGCAGTGCTTTTACCTTTGAAACTTCGCAGCCTTTGTGGAGAAGAACAGGACTTGGGGTGTCAAGGAGAGTTTTCCTGATTCCAAGAGCTAATTTTTAAAACACTGTTGCCTTTCTCACCCTTCACACTTTGTTTCTCTAGCTCTGGAAACCCTTTCTATAAACCCAGTCTGTATTAGTACCCAGATTTTTTCTCTTCTTAGAAATTAAACAAAATTCTCAATTTAAAAGTCCACAAAGTTCACTTAGAAAATAGAACACAGTTTTTTTCTAGGTGGAAAATTCAAGAACTGTCCACTTCCCACCCAGCCATGGGTCAGTCCTGCAGACCTGCTGCGCACAGGCTCCTGGCTCTGGGGCCCTGCCCAACACAGCCTTGTGTGAGGGTTCTGACAGTAGCTGAGTGTAAAGTTAACTGGAAAAAGAAAATTCACTTTGGATCAATGGGATTAAAAAGTTTGCTGTTCAGCAAAATGGAAAAAAAAAATTGTCCTCTGAAATTCAGAGATGTGAAGTCAAGTTTCCATACCTGAGGTAAGTAATTTCAGCTGGAGAAATAATACTTAGCTGAATAAGATGCTAAATTTAACTCCTGTGGGATAAAAGTATGTCTCTCACTAAGTTTTTTCTTAGGGAACTCATATCTAAAACAAAATTTTAGTTTGTATGACAACATTCTTATACAGGCCACACATTTTTTTTAAGAATTTTTATTGAGATAGTTAACATACAATAAACTGCATATATTTAGAGCATACAATTTGGTATCCCAATCTCCCAATTCATTTCCCCCCCCAATCCTCCCTGCTTTCCCCACTTGGTGTCCATATGTTTGTTCTCTACATCTGTCTCTATTTCCACCTTGCAAACCGGTTGATTGTACCATTTTTCTATAGTCTGCATATATGTGTTAATATACAATATTTGTTTTTCTCTTTCTGACTCACTTCACTCTGTATGACAGTCACCAGGTCCATCCATGTCTCTACAAACACCCCAGTTTCATTGCTTTTCACAGCTGAGTAATATTCCACTGTATACGTGTACCACATCTTTTTTATCCAGTCATCTGTTGATGGACATTTAGGTTGCTTCCATGTCCTGGCTATTGTAAATAGTGCTGCAATGAACACTGGGGTGCATGTATCTTTTTGAATGATGGTGTTCTCTGGGTATATGCCCAGTAGTGGGATTGCTGGGTCATATGGTAACTCTAGTTTTAGTTTTGCAAGGAACCTCCATACTATTCTCCATAGTGGCTGTATCAATTTACATTCCCACAACAGTGCAAGAGCGTTCCCTTTTCTCCACACCCTCTCCAGCGTTTACTGTTTGTAGATTTTCTGATGATGCCCTTTCTAACTGCTGTGAGGTGATACCTCATTGTCCTTTTGATTTGCATTTCTCTAATAATGAGTGATGTTGAGCAGCTTTTCATGTGCCTCTTGGCCATCCGTATGTCGCCTTGCAGAAATGCCTATTTAGGTCTTCTGCCCATTTTTTGATTGGGTTCCTTGTTTTTTTGATATTGAGCTGGGTGAACTGTTTATATATTTTGGAGATTAATCCTTTGTCTGTTGATTCGTTTGCAAATATTTTCTCCCATTCTGAGGGTTGTCTTTTTGTCTTGCTTATAGTTTCCTTTGCTGTGCAGAAGCTTTGAAGTTTCATTAGGTCCCACTTATTTATTTTTGTTTTTATTTCTATTACTCTAGGGGGTGGATCAAAAAAGATCTTGCTGTTATTTACGTCAAAGAGTGTTCTTCCTATGTTTTCCTCTAGGAGTTTTATAGTGACTGGCCTTACATTTAGGTCTTTAATCCATTTGGAGTTTATTTTTGTGTATTGTGTTAGAGAGTGTTCTAATCTCATTCTTTTACATGTAGCTATCCAGTTTTCCCAGCACCACTTATTGAAGAGGCTGCCTTTTCTCCAATGTATATCCTTGGCTCCTTTGTCATAGATTAGTTGACCATAGTTTATCTCTGGGCTTTCTATCCTGTTCCATTGATCTATATTTCTGTTTTTGTCAGGCCATACTCAATCTGTGGTTTATATTTTGTTCGTGGTTCTGGCTTTACTGGGATTCCCTGAAGTCACACACGGTTTCCCTCAGAAGCATGCTCCTGGGACTCTTCACAGCAGCTGGCCTGTCACGCACAGCTCCTAAAACCCAATGCCTGTCACAAGGGGATGGGGCCAGTCTTCCTAGCAAATTTTTAAAGTAGGATTTGAGGAAGCTTTGAAGGTAAACTACCTTCCCCGCTGACTTCCCAGGACACTTCATCCCTAAGATATATTGATTGCTTTTGAGCTTAAAGCAGTTTTGCACCTTCTGCAGGCCCAGTTCAAATGTCCCTCTACCATCTCATCCATTCTGTGTCCAATTCTGAGCCTGTCTTGGTAAAGTATCTTCAACCTGTGGAATCAGAACACTGAGCGACCAGGCCTCAGCAAATCCCTCGCCCCCTCCAGTCTCAGGCTCCATGTGGCAGAATGAGGGGCAGCTGTAAACCTCCCAGAACTCTCTAAGGAGGGAATCAGGACACATGGACAAAGACACAGTATTGGTCCGGGGAGGGGAAGGCGGGACCAGAAGGGACTCTGTCTGTAAACTACTATGGAGTCTTTCGGGTGCACAACAGCTGCACCTCTTCAATTATGCGTGAAACCTGCACCCCACCCCCCACTACCCCATGATCTGGTCTCCCAATTCCTGGCTGGCTCTTAGGTAGACTGAGCAGCACAGGAGCCAGTACCTCACGTGGCTACAGAGCACATGCAGTGTGGCCACCTTGCACCGAGATGTGCCCTAAGTGTAATGATATATTTAATACTAAAGTTTGAAGACTTAGGAAGAAAAGAGGTGTCAAATATCTTAATATTTTATATTGATTACACGTGGAAATGATAATATTTTGGACATACTCTGTTAAGTTGAAAAGTCTTATTACAATTAATTCTACCAGTTTCCTTTTATTTTTAAGTGTAGCTACTAGAGTACATGTGTGGTTTGCACTATACCTCTACCTATAGAGCTGGTCTAGATCCCCTGGTATCCCCAAATTGAACTATTCTTGTTTTATGTTTAACAACACTCTTAGGGACCATCGTGGGAGTGAGTTAATCTGATAAACTAATTGCTGTTAGGATATAACTTGCATCAAAAAAGCAGAGTTGGAAGGGACCTTATAGGTTAGTTCACCCAATCCCATCTCATTTTCACAGCCAGAAACTGAGGTCCAGAGAGGGTAACTATGTACCAAACACATCAAGGATGAGACTGAAGTGGCCTCCTAACCTCCAGTCCATCTCTTTTCCTAATTTTTACTGTTTTATAACTGCAAGTATTTGCCTTCTTCTTGCAGACAGTACGTTCACCCAAAGCAGTGACCCTCCTCAGAGCAGACATTTCAGGTGTAAGGAGGGATTCAGGGACGGAGTCACTGCAGGGCTTATGACTGGCTGTTTGTGTTGCTTCTCAATCATCTGTTTAAAATGTGATTCAAACGATCCTGTTGCTAAGCTGCTTCTCCCTTCAAAATCGCGCGTCTTCTTTTACAGATGAAAATCCAGAGCTCTGTAGCCCTCGCCCATCGTGTCATACAAAATGCAATTCCAAATGGCAATGCAAGACTCCTGCCTCTGTAGTTAACTGGACTTGTGTGCCTGGGCAGCTGCTGAACCTGGGTCTCCAGCTTTTGTCTCTAACACTTAGTCTTCCACTAGAAAAAGAAAATTCCTAAATTTCCCTAAGAATTCTATTAACCTGCTACATCTTAGCTTCTCAGATCCAGACAGATAACCACCTTTGTGATGCTTTCTGTAAAGGAGGCAGCACTGGATTCCAGGCTAGACTCTGTCACTGAGACTGACACTCTCCTTTGAGTGAGCCAGCGGAATTTTCCCCGGTTCTCACTAGGGAGGAAGATGGTGATCACTGCTATCTCTGTACTTTTACAACCAAGGCCACTCATAAATTAGCAGCTAGATCTTCTTGCTTCAGAGACAGACTAGCTTTTGACAGGTGGCAGTGCACTGGAGATAAGCCCTTGCACTGCTTCTACGAGAGGAAAAGTGGACCATAATGTGAAAATTACTTACCTGATGTTGACAAAAACTGAGTGATCTGAGGAAACAGAGCTAAGATCACAAGCAGAGAGTCTGTTCAAAAAGAAATACATCAAACCACCCACCACCCACCACGCAACAAATAACCCAACAATAAAACCGAGGGCTTACAACCAGAAACGTATATCACATAGGCTTTTCGACATGAGCTGCTTTCGGTTTCCTTAATGGTACTGTATGGAATGTACTCTTATTCTCAAATACATCAATTTCAGAAGGAATCACACCATTTTACACCAAAAATTAGAAATTCGGAAAAAGATGCATCATGCCTCAAGAATGTCCTAGATTTTCTAGATTTAAGTGTTCTGTCCCAAGAGATTTACATGTCTCGTTAGAATGGACATTTGTTGTTTCTAAAATTGAACTTTCAGCTATGTGGTTGGTGTGGGTCCTGCCTGCCTTAAGCACACACAGGTGCTACTCCAGGTGGAAATTCAGGAGTGGGCAGGCGGCTGAATTCCAGCCCACTCAGCCAAGGGGACTTTATTCCATATCTGGGTTGGGCCATCAGGGACATGGGCTTCTTTTCCTGCGGAACTGGAACCTGAGAGCACAGGTACCTGGAAGTATCCACCTTCTGACCATGAAGAGACATGGTTAAAGATCTAAGACACAAAGCATATCCAACTGTCTGCAACCTCTACACAGGGATGGCAAACTCAACTGCCCTCAGGGGCCAGGCCAACAGCACAAATGGGGACACCTGCCAGGCTTGATATACTAGGAGGTGGTGGGGAGGACCCTGCTGGTCTCCCTTAAATGCATTCAAATCTCAGTGAAAACAAATCCAACACCTTAGGTCTGCTGGCCTGTGAAATGCACTGGCCTCATGCTGCCCACCAGGCTTCCACTGGCTCTGCAGCGAACCCGGGAGCCTCGCCAGCCTGCCCGCAAGAATCCCTCCTCAGGAAACCTCTTACAGCCCGATCACGTTTCAATAGGTTTGGGCTGCTACAGTCTCCCTTTCCCTACTCAGGTCTAAGAATGAATAACTTACGCCACTGAAAACATCTGAGGTGTCACATGAAAAACATCCTGGAGCAAAGAGTATCTTCACTTTAACTGTGAAAGAAACATAAAGCCAAATTTCTGGGCCACGTACAGTGCCAGCACGAGAATTCCTTTAACAGGGCTGTTTCTTAAAGGGCCCAGGAGTATCGGGCGCGGCCCAGCCTATCGTGCGTGGAGTGACTGGAACCTTGTAACTTTTTATATGTGACGCAAATCACCCACCTGTCCCACATCATGATAAATTTCCAAATGTACCAGAAACACGAAGATCAATTCAACATTTTCAAATGAAAATGGAACTGAATAAACTAGAAATAAGTTATAAGGAAGTGAGGCTATTGCTGATATTTATTTTTTGAAACTGGGAAATGATGGTGAGTTTCTTACACAGACTTGCGATGCCTAACGACTCTTTCAAAAGTGAGATTAGACTTCACATGAACTCCTCTACACAAGTAATGGCCACAGCTTGGGGGACCCAATTCAATCAAACACAAAGCAATGCCGCCCCTTCCCACCCCCCATGAATAGGCAATAAAGAGAGAGGCATGAACTTGGTTGACTACAGCCATTCTGGGTGGAGTCTGCTGCTTACAGTTACAGCGAATCTTCTTACAGGCTAAGGCTGAGATTGATGGAAGTCTCCTTGTTCTCTGTAGACTTTTTATAGACTTCAAAAACAAACAAACAAACAACCCCTGAACCTTCTTATTTACTGAAGTTTCTAATTATTTACTGTTAGTCAGGGTTTGGAGAATTTCTAAGTCACAGAATGTGAATCTGGCCCACCATGAAGAACTGTTTGTACTCAAAGCGACTTGGGATATAAACAACTGAAATGCACTAAGTTAGAAACAACCCTGGTGTTATTATCAACAGCTTAATATTCTAACAAAATGAAGGTGTTTTTCTCACCAAGATGTGAAAATTACAAACACTGCTCTGAAACCACAGGGAGTCCCTTACTACAGGAACAGGTGAGAGAGCAGCTTCCTGCCCGTGGCTCTTCCCTGGTGATAAGGACGCAGATGGGATTCAAGCTCCCCTTCCTGTCACTGCCCCTCTGAGGTCACAATGAACTGCAGATACCACTGTCTATCACATTTGTTTTCAGGGGAGCTACTAAGCTTTCTCAAAGAACCACTTCCTCTGATGTTATCTTTTATACTTAACAATAAAATTCCATTTATTCGCTCAACAAATATGTATCGAACACTCAGTCCATATTCCAGAAGCTGAGGATGGAGCAATGAGCAAAGTATACAGGATGGTCAGTAACGCTCAGAACCCCTGTTCAGGGAGCAGAGCAGCCTGCTGGGGAAGGCTGTGAAAAGCCAAGCCCCGAGTGCTCTGCAGAGCACCCTCACAGGCACACACACACAACAGATTCTGGTGGCTGAAATAACAGCAGAGTGGACCCCACAAGACACACTACTTCAATTTTAAGTTAGAGAAAAATAATGATTCACCTTAAAAAAAAGATTACAAAAACCATTTTAGATAACCTCTATGAAGTCAGGTGTCCTTCTGCCTTTCTGGTAGACACAGGTCAATGCAGCTGGACAGACAATTGAGCACATCTGACATATCACCAATGAGCAGGTTTTAATGAGCCAAGGTCCAGGAATGCAATCTCCAGGCTCCCTGATGTGACAGTTTGATGAAAGCAAGACTTATCCCCACAAAGGCCGGTCTAAGTTCACGTCAGGAAATGAAAATGCTGGCTTTTGCTGGGTTACATTTTCAGAAAAGGGGTACCACAGTAGATTCAAAAGCAGGGAGTGCTTCTAGCCGTGGCATCTCTTCTACAGTCCTGCCACCACCCCTGCTCCTGGGGACAGAAGCGTAGCCTTGGAGCCAAGAGCACAGAGCAAGGTGTTGAGTGCTGGCAGCAGGGGTCTGAGGTGCTGGGAAATTTAATTAGCATGTGTGACACTAAAAGGGCCTACAGCTGAAAGCCACTCCAGGCCTGTGAAGAATTACGATTGATTTTTGAGAACTCCCATTTCCTAAGAATGAACAAGTGTGGGGAAAGATGAGCTGCTTAGTTTTTTTTTAAAGTATTTTTTCAAGGCTTTTGCAGGTAAGGCTTCCAAAGTTTTAGCTAATAAACTTTCACCTCTAATAAAAGAAAGATTTTTCTTCATCTGCCCAGAGCAAAGATTTGCTCAACCATGAAGAAAACCAGTTCGTGGATCTTCAGGGCACCAAACGTCACATTTTAGAACAGAAATTTTATAATTCAGAGAAAGACTTTTTAAAAGCTTCCATGAAACCCTGTTCAATTCAACAAGCAAGCACAGAGCAGAGATTAGAAATGGACCTGAGGACCCTGCACTCCAAGGGCTCAACAGTCTCAGTGGGGGAGGTGCTGTGGAATCTACCACGGATACAGGCACTTCCTGAAATCACCTTAACGGGAGCCACCGTGCAGGATGGTAATCAGCAGGTCTAGAGCAGGCTTTACATAGGAGGGATTTGGGCTGGATCTCGAAAGATGAACAGGACTTTCAGAAATGAAATGAGGGAAAGAGCATCTGGGGCAGAATAAAGTAGATGAAAAAAGGCATAAAAGCATGCTTGGAGAGAGCAGAGTGGGCAGAAATGTGACTTCTACACATGGAGGTCGTGGTGGGAAGACTCATGTGGAAAGACAGGAGGAGCCCAAATCCCGTCAGATTAAGGACTGGCCTTTACCTGAAGGTAAACTATGGAGGGTGGGGGGTGTAGAGGAAAATCAAGGACAGCTGTTTGCACAGAAGCATGCCTCAGAAACCGTCAGGAGCACGAGGGGTGAGTTGAAGACAGGAGGCCACAGCCAGGTGCAGGTGGGAGATGGACACCCAGGACTTGGGCAGAGGAAGCTGGCAGGACACAGGAGAGACCCCACAGAGGAGGAGTGCTGGGATCTGGCCCCCATCAGACCCCAGGGGATTGCATGGGCTGGGGCGGGGGTGCTCAGATGACACTATTGTTTCAAGCCCAAGGGAGGAACACAATTGTAAGATGGGAAAGAAGGAGATGAATAAGTAGAAAACATTAGAGCTACAATGAAAAAGAATAGCTAAAGATGGATTAAACACACTCAACAGAAAAAAAACTGTAAAAAATTTAAAGATAATTGTTTTTCATTTTGGACTACAGGCTATCTACTTTAAGAAAAAAAAAAAAAGATACTTTAAGTGTCTTAAAGTGGCAGCTGAAGGGGGAGAGTCAGAGGATCCTGCATGACCCTGAGACTAACGTGGGAGAAAATTTAGCCAAAGGTGACATTTACTGCTTTCAACTTGCTTCTACATTTCTGTGTTTCCAGAGTTTACGGAGCCTCCCACTCCTCTTAATGACCACACTTGCTGTGGTACCTGGATGTGCACAACTTAATTCATCAGCCTCCTTGTGAAGGGCAGTGAGTGGTGAAAGGAAAAATGCATCTGTTGCCTAGCAGCAAGAGTGCACAGGAGAAAGCATCCTGTCACCCTGCAGCTCATTTCCTCCGTGGTACTTTTTCTGACTCAGACTCTGCTGGAAGAGATGCAGAAATAGAGAAAGCAGCTGCCCACCCTGGCATGCCCGTCCACTGCTGCTTTTCTGTCTCGCAGCCAGAACATGCCAGTCCAACAGGCAGGCTCCTTGCTTTTAAGTGCATAAAGTCACAGTTATTCTTTGATGCTTGTTTGACGCTTAAATAGAACCATGAACATGAGGGGCCACCATGACTAGAGCCTGCCCGGAGCTCCCCAGGGAGGCAGGGTCAAGGCGCCCTGCCCAAGTTACAGTAGCTATAAAAACCTGCCTCGTGGAAAAACCCCAACATAGCTCAGGTGCAGGCATTCATGACACTTAGGCTCGACACACCTCAAACTCCAGGTAGTGATCTTTGAGTTTGTACTCATCCACCTCCTTGGCTTTAACCTTCTTGTCGGGCGGGTAGGAGCGGTGCTCGGTCAACTCTGTGGTGATCTGCCTCAGCTTGCTTTCGTGAGATTTCAGCTGTTCCTCCTGCAGGAAAGTATTAAGCCACTTAGCATCCAGAAAATAAATCAATAAACAATGGTAGCACACTTTTAAAAATCCCTTATGACGAATGACTTTAATTCATCGCAACAGTCCAACGTGCCTCTGCCGCCACAGCTTACCAAGTTTCTCAGGCCAGCGTCCACATGTACCAAGGCCAAGGCCAGCCTCCCTGGCCAGGCCCCTGGTCACAAAACCACATGCGTTCAGAGCCCCGTGTCAGGAGCTGAGAGCACGCCTCCGAAGAGATACCCCAAAGGCGAGGGAGGTGCTGGCTGCAGAGTGAGCACCTGTGCTGAGGGCCGCACAGCTGGGCTTCTCCATTTCACGTCCTCAGCAGTGCTGTCCTGCCTGTCACTGCAGGGGAAGACCTACCTGAATGTTTGTTTCCTTTCTGAGACCAGCAATGCCATCAAGGAGTAATTTTCTGAAAGCGGCTATTCTAAAAAATGCAGCAACCTACGCTTTTTCCTCCAATGGAGTAGAGGTTCTGACTTCCCTCAACCTCAACTTTTACTGAAGGATACTTAAGCTGTTTTCAGGTTTCTCTGGGCTGTTACAAATGATGCTACACCTTAACACGTGTTGCCTAGTGCACGCGAGCAGGAATTTCCCTATGGCACATAGCCACATCCCGTTCTACTGCTCTTTGCAGATAATGTGGTTTTTTTTACAAACTGAAGGTTTGTGGAAACCCTGTGTTGAGCAAGTCGATTGGTGCCATTTTTCTAACATTTGCTCACTTTGTGTCTTTGTGCCATGTTTGGTAATTCTCATAATATTTCCAACTTGTTCATTATGATTATATTTTTATGGTGGTCTGTGATCAGTGAGATTGATGTTACTACTACAACTCACTGAAAGCTCAGATAATGGTTAGCATTTTTTAGCAACAAAGCATTTCTTCACTAAGGTATATACATTTTTTTAGACATAATGCTATTGCACACTTAACAGACTGGGGTATAGACTAAACATAACTTTTATATGCACTGAGAAACCAGAAAAATTGTGTGACTTGCTTTACTAAGATATTTATTTTATTGCAGTGGTCTGAAACGACCCACCATGTTGCTGACAGCTGCCTGTGATCACCAAGAGGTGATATTTCTGGGTTTTAGAAAATGTACATCTTTAATATGAAGCTAAACTGTTTTCCAAAGTGTTTCCACCAGTTTCTATTTCCACAGTAGGCTTGAAACTTCCCATTGTTCTACATCCTTGCCAAAGTTTGATATCACATTTGCAAATTTTTGCTAATTTCATAGGTATAAAATGATTTGAATTTACATTTTCCTGATTACAAGTAAGGATGAACATTTTTTCATATGTTTACTGGACTTCCTCTTCTGCGAACTGACTGCTGAAATATTGGACCCATCTTTCTACTGAGTCCACATTTGTAAAGTATACTGATTTACAGTTTATAGTGTACAGTTTATTTACAGTCAAATAAATGTCGAAATTCAACGTGCAGTGCTTTACTCCAACTTCACTGCCTTCATGAAGCAAGAATCAAGGAAATAATCTGAAAAGTGTTTTAAAATCACACTTCTTAAATCTGTCTATTTTGACCAGTGAAATAAACATTCCAAGTGGCTCTTACGGGTATCAACTGTACAGACCATGCAAATTACTTCAGTGCTAGAATCCCATGATAAAGGAGACACATGGACTCTCCTGACAAAGAGAGATGTAAAAGCGGAGAAGGAGGAAAGCAGCAGACACGAGACGCAGCACGTTCTCAGGCTCACACAGTGAAGTCTGTAATATTCACAATGAAGGAAGACCAAGTAGGAACCTTGCTGTTTTCCTCCCTTTTGTCCTTGCCCTCACAATCCATCAGGGGAGCGTGCAGACCATTCTCATGGGACAAGCCTAACAAAAGGGACTTCAGAGAAGGCAGAGGAATATACCTGGCGAAGTTAAAAGAAAAGGAATGGAGACAGCAAATGGTATGTAACTTAGGAACTCACAGCTTAAGTAGTGGCATTACAATAACAGATGCAAGAGGCACTATTGTTCTATGCCTACAGATGTACATTGGTAGTACCTTTGATAGCACATACAATGAAATTTTATCCATGAGGCAAGTTTCAGATGATGTCACTTAATATTTAAATTTTTTTCTACTTATATAGTATATTGATTTTGAAGAAAATTTCATATTGTCCTTTAAAATATCAAACTCTCATTTCATGAAGAACATATTTCTTAGCTGATGACGCAATGCGGACAGGCAAGCCAGCTGTTCAAGATCTCGCAGGGAGTCCAGGGCTGAGAAAGTGCAAGAGCCTTCCCTTCCAAGGCACAGCTCAACGGTCCAGCCACCAGCCAGGCCCAGAGGCCAGCTCTCCATCCTTTTACACCAAGCACAAGACTCAGGGAGGGGAGGAAGGAAGAAGACCAGAGGGAGGGGGCAGAAGGCTGGGGGTGGGGGACAGGACACAGCGGTCCACCTGTATTCCAGCTGGACACCTACTAGGTGACGGGCACTGTGGAACGCAGAATCCCAGGAATTCTAAAGTGAAAGAGAATCTGGCCTTTGCCCCTCTAACCTCTTCCTCTTGCGGCCATGGAGATCAGGAAGGTCAAGTCCTTGCCTGAGGCCCCAGAGGTACAGGCAGAGGGGCAGCAGCCCCATTCCCCCCACTCTGAGCCTCCAGATAACCACCTAAAACCCAAAGAGCTTCGGAGAACACAAGCTTCAGAGCAGTCTGCTCCCGACGGGATCCCTGCTGACTTCAGCCGTCAAGGCTCTTGGTGAACCCACCGGTCCTCACCTGTCTTCTCTCCTGCAACTCTCAAACACCCGGTTACTAACCAGGTCCTTTCTCCAAATTCCACTCAAAGCCAGAGTTCCCCAGAGCCCATAACCTCTTCCTCTTCTGTGTCTATAGCACTTAGATGTCTACACCACGTGCTTACTACAAAACACACCCTGACCTCTGTGTGACTTTTATCTCCCTTACTGAGTACAAGCTCTCCACAGGCAGAGCAAGGTACTTTTCCCTTCTCTCCACTCTTCCAGCGTCCAGTATGGTGCTGGGCGGGGACAGAGCAAGAGGCACAGCTCTGGCTTGTGGATATGACCCGCCTGACACCAACGCACCCCTTCAGCTCCCCTTAGCTGAGAGCCAAACCAAGTCTGAACTTTTTGCAGTGCCCACAGACCTCGCACAGTTCCTGATATACGGGTCCCTCAGGAAGCAGTAGCTGAATAAATGGACTTACTTTTTTTTAGAAAAAGGGAAGGTAAAGAGGGATCCCTCAGACTGTTTCCTTGTGCTGTTTTAAAGCAGAGACATGATTTAGAAGGTAATAGCATTTCTAGGAATCTGCTAGGCAATTAACAAGTCAAATTACTAAATACTGCAACTTCATCAAACCCAAGCTGGAGGAATTTAGACTAAAGAACACCTGCCTTCAAGTCAGTCCAAGGGGGGCTACTGTTGAAAGCACCATCAGAAAGATTTTGTTTCATCATTTCACATTTAAGACAGTTTTAAAGACCTTAGCAGTGGTTAGCGAGCTTCAGTATAATAATCTAATTGCTTTGTTGAGTACTTAGTATATGTTAAATATTCAATTCAACCCTCTAATAAATGAATATGAATGCTGTCTACTCTGAAAAGGTGCAGCAAAGTGTAGCCCAAGTTCATGCCAAGGAGTCCAGACTGCATCTTGTTGGCAACAGTGAGCCAGCTAAGGTTAAGTGACCTCAAAGGAATCGCATTTTAGCCAGAACTGTGCAGCATGGATTGGAGACAAGCAAGATTATAGGAAGAGAGATCTCAAGTGGTTCTGGGAATAGTCCAAAGGAGTTTTCCAAAGCAGGGTCTGTGCACCCCACGCAAGGTGATCCACTGGGAAAAATTTTTAAAACCAGCATTGAGATATAATTCACACTTTACCACACAAACCACCCATTTGAAATGTACAAAATTCAGAGTTTTTAAATATATTCACAGGGCTATGCAACCATCGCATTTAATTTTGTGACATTTTAGTTCCCCTAAAAGGGACCCTTTTGGAATGGAATCATACAACACCTTCCTTTTGTGACTGGCTTCTTTCACTTAGCAAGGTTTCCAAGGTTCATCCACACTGCAGGATGTATCAGTGCTTCACTGCTTTACGGCTGAATAAAGTCCCACTGTACGGCTACATCGGATTTTATCACCCGTTTACCAGCTGATGGTCATCTCCACCTTTGGCTGTCATGAATAATGCTGCTGTGGACATCCACGTAAAAGTTTTTATGTGAATGTATGTTTTCATTCTCTTGTTATCAAAGTAGGAGCGAAATTGCTGGGTCACATGTTAACTCTATGTTTAATCATTTGATAAACCACCAAAGTGCTTTCCAAAGTAGCTGCCTCATTTTATATTCCTATCAGCAATACATGAGTTCTAATTTTTTCCATAACCTTACCAATATATTACTTTCCATCAAAATTTTAAAAATGTACGGCCACCCTAAAGGTGTATTCCCCTAATGACTAATGATGATCAGCACTTTTTCTTGTCATACTGACAATAGGTCATGTAATATATTTTATTTTAAAAATATATTGAAGGATATCTGCTCAAATATTTAGTATTAAAAAGGTAAATGATCAAAAAAATTAGGACACCAGTGATCTGGGCACAAGATAACAAGAGTCTGAATTAAGGGATGTGGGTAGGATATGAAAGATGTTTAGGAAGTAGAAGTGATAGGACTGAAAGTATGACATTAAGTGGGGTGGGAAGGGTGCAGTTCTGGCCAGTGAGGGACACACTCTGAGGATGACTTCATCCCCTGGAAGCCCTCTGCTCCTAACGTCTGCCTGTGGAGAAGGTCATCGAGAGGGCGAGTTGGCCAGCTGACCCTGGAGCTGGCCCTGGGCACTTGGAGGCTCCTCACCCAGCCCCTGTCCTAAAAGCGTGTGTTCCGCTGGCCTTCCCTGTGCTAGGAGCTGCCCAAGGACACGGCCTTGAGACAGTAAGGTGTTGTCAGGACGATCTAGAAGGCCTATCTGACTGAACTCAGTTAAGGCTCCTTATAAACTGTAAGATCCCGGAGGCGGGTGCAGAGACCTGCTCTCTCTCAGACGCCCACGACGAGCCCCGTCAGTTCCCTTGCGTACCACAGCTGCCGCCCACCAGTCTGGAGTGGCTGCCTCTTTCTTCGGTCTCTCTGTGCCAACACTGCCCCACTCACCTGCTCCACAGCACTACTGCCCAGTGATCAAACCACAGGACAGCATGAGGGTGAGAAGCAAACACAGAACTTTGCTGCTTGTGACCCGCCGTCAATAGCCAGTATTTAGTGATCACCACTGAGTCAACCTTCTACAGGACGATGTTGGGATTCAAAGAAGGAAGCAGGACAAGATACCAGAGGAAATGACAGGTGCAGGTCTCCAGAGAAGGAGTGAAAGGGAGGCAGGTTTTGTTACAGGGCAGGGTCTCTGACCTGCGTGGTGTGTGGCAGGACACCGGATGTGTCTTAGAAACACACGTATTCCCCAGGACCCTGGTCCAGACCTGATCAATCCGGGGGGGGGGGGGGGGGGGGGTGGGGGGGGGGTGGAGCGGGGATGAGAAATGTGTTTTAAATAAGTCCCCAGATAATTTCTATGCACATTATCATGTGAAAATGACTACTTTGATAAGTAGAAAAGGAGGTCCAATAGGCCCTGAAGAGAGCCAACATGAAATCCTAAGTCTGGAGTGCTACACCAGAAGGAGAAACAAAACTTACATCTTCATACCACTCTCTCCACCTGCAACAGAGGAAGAAAAATGTGCTCTGGCAACACCGCTGTGAAAAACAACGAGAAGAAGGCGCCTCCTCCCACACAGCAGAGTTGCTCAGAAAGAACCATGCTGCACTGACAATAATCAATTCCAATAATGATGGCTAATATGCTTTGGAGAGAAGACAAGAAGAAATTAAAGAAAAGCCTAAAATGACAGGGTGATGAACGGCGTGTCTTTAAAAGTACCAAATAATCTTCTAATTGAATGTTTAGCTTTTTCCTAACACTGTTTAACTTTTTTTCCAAGTGCTCTGGCATTTGGGGGGGCATTTGGGGGGGCAGCAGCCAGGCTGTGGGCATGTGGAGAGAGGAAAGGCGGCCGGGCTGGGGCAGTGGCCCCCAGCAGCAGGGGCTGTGGCCCCGCAGGACATCTGGCAATGCCTGGAGGCATTTTTGGTTGTCCCACCTGGGGGATGACACTGGCATCGAGTGGGTAGAGGCTGGGGATATCGCTAAACATCCTACAGTCCGTAACAAGGGACTGCCCAGGCCAAAAGGTCAGCAGGGCTGAGACTGAGAATGCCTGGGCTAAAGGGGAGGCCTTGCCTTCAAGGGACTGGAGGCCCTGTGGGCACATCCAGACACATCTTGCAGGTTCACTGAAGGTGCCCTGTGACTCCAGCAAAGACATCCCCCCCAGTCTCTATCTGAAGTGGAGGGTACCCCAAACACCTGCACCAGGCAGTGTGCAAACCAATGCTCTCGCCCTCTTTCTAACCTGCTCTTTATCACGTGCTTGGTTCTACATGTTTTTTTCTAATTGTCCTATTACTCTCAAAGGTAAAGCACATTTTTCATTTTTAGTAAACAAACATGATGATCTAGGCAAAAAATACAGAGCTAGTGATAGAAAGAATCTTAAAAACACTCCACACAATTTCCTCATCTTCCAGATAGAAAACTGAGGCCCACAAAGGCTTGCTAACCTACTTGTCTGGGAGGAAATCATCATGTTCTTTCACAGAGAAATTAAATTCCTGAAAGGGTTTGGTCATCTTATGTGACACGAGAGGATGCTTCTTTCTGGTTACTTCTTGCTTATGTAAAATCTTGAACCCATCATTGTGATCACATTACATATGGATTTTTTGCATCTCCACGTTCAAAATGAGGAAAAATATCAATAAGATCATGCATTCCATTTTTAATTCCAACGTAGGACATTTGTTTAAAATAAGAGATTCTGCCTTGATAAAGGTGGTGTGGTCTTGTGGAAAAAATATACAAACAGATAAATACATTCATTTTCACATAAATGTGACTTACTAATGTATAGCCCAAACATAAATAGGACAGTAGCACATTTTTCAGAGTAGAAAATAAACAGTAAGGAAAGAACAAGGAAAAGCTCTCAGGCTGCTCTATACTTATTAATGTTCCTCTTTAACTTCAGATCACCTTTCCCCCTGGATCTTTTATGGGAGTAATTGCGAGAAAGACCAATCTACTGAAAAATAACAATTGGAAAATTCCTAGTGAAATTAACAGAATAAAATTCAACTTTTGAAAGTATTTTTTTGCCTCTAGTTGTTCAACTGTTTTTCTCTCCTTTTACCTTATGTAATGTGGCCTGCTATTTATGTTAAGTACCCAAAATTAAAGTGGGGAAATACATTTGCTTTGAGAGTTTGTATTTTAGTTGGGTAGATGGAGAAGTCTGCCAGCATACCTTCTGGTCATCAATAAGAGCTAAAGCCTTCCCTTTCTCTTAGAATATTTATTATCCTTGCAAGTTAAATGCCATTCTGCCTTGTAAAGTGGGCTGGCCTGGTCCTTTCTCTTCCTAACAGCTTTTTTGGTAGTTAGTCTATGAGGCAGGCAGGAACAGCAATGCCTGCGTGGGGAGCACCCAAATTGCATTAACAATAATTATGAATTTACAGAAACAAGAGAATCTCTCCAGAAACTGTGCCTCTGCTCTCAGTGCCAACCTGTCTGTATGATCTCAGGCAGGACTTGCACACGTCCCCCCCTCCACGTCCTCACTGCCTTCCTCCCCCCTCAAGGACGACCAACACAGCCACTCCAACCACCGCTCCTAAAACTGCTCTCACCCTAGGACCCAGTCACCTCCCGCCACGCCACAGGAGATCTTTTTTGTCCTATTTATACCTGATCTTTTCCTCCTTCTCTTGGCATAACATTCTCCCTGTTTTTTTTCTTGACTAACTTAAAAACTGTTGTTTCTCAAGTGTCTGTTTTGGTCTGCTTCTGAGCACTCACTGCCACATTTGGAGGTAGAAACAGGAAAAGCACACAGGGAAGGACCCTAGGAAGAAGCACCAGGAAGGAGAGCAGGAGACGATGGGGTCAGATCAGACACCACAGTCCCCAGTGCTCAAGCCCAGGTGACAGCCCTTATTCCTCATGTCAAGGAGCACTAAGGACCATCAAGATGCCCCAAACCCTTCCACTTCCGTCCACCTCCTCTGTAACTAGCTTCTGTTTCCTCTGCATTATTGAAAGCGCTTTTCTGCTTCTAGCAGTTTCCTCCTCTAATACTTTCTTCCTATTGTAACAGGAATGATCACATTAATTTCCTGCTTATACTATTATGCTAAGGATGCGGGGAACCAGTGACGCATTCAAAATCCTGCACATGAGAAATGAGACCTTTCATCGTTTGGCCTTTGCTGACCTCCACAGAGGTACCTCTCTTGCCTTTTCACAACACTCTGTGTTCGAGTCACATCTGATGACTCACGTGTGGCTCCCACACCCTGGAGCTTTCTCCTCGGGCCCTTCTGCCCCTCTGCTGGAGCATTCTCTTCTCACACCACACCTACCTGCTGCTCATCCCTTGAGCTGCGTAGTAGCTTGAACACTTCCTCCTTGAACCCTCCTTTGCACCTCATAGCACTCTGGGCTTATCCTTCACATACCTCTAATCAAACTGTGTCACAATGACTTGCATGTTTACATTTGCCAATTTGATTGCCAAAAATAGTCTCTGAGGTACAACAGGCACATGATACACATTTATTAATAAATGTTCCATCAATAATCATGATATCAGATGTGCAGAGGAGCAGTTAATATCAAGATCTGGTTGATCAGAGCCAGACGAAACTATTTTTACCACTGCACCAGTAACAAATTCACAAAGACATCAAAGTAGCTTCCAAAATCCTTAACTAGTCAATGGCAATAGTGGCACTGCAGACACGTTTAAGACTGGCAAATGTGGCTGGTATGCAATGCCCTTAGCACAGAGTTTTAAGTAGGAAGGGAATACAGTAAAATGCGCTGTTTAGAGAGATCAAGCTAACAAAAGGAGAGCAGCTCATGTGAATACATGTGAAGAGCGTGCTGGCGTTCTTCGTCTGCAGTGGCTGGGAAAACCACCAGGGCCCACTCAGATCCTCCCTGAGAGGCAGGGAAGGCTCTGCCCCGCTGTGCTGTGAAGAGCGGATCCCTGGGAGTATTTTACATACTCAGCACCAAACACAGGCTGGGACATGGGAAGAGCTCAATACAATGAAAAATTAACTGAATGAATGAAGAAAAAGCTTGTTTCTAGGCCAAATGTCTAACAGCCAATTATTTAAAAAATATGAGTTGTTAGTAAAAAAAAAAAAAAAAAAACAAAAATAAAAAAATGAGGCTGGTATGACGGAGCAGTAAACTAATAAAAATTTTAGAAACTAACTCAAAGTACATGTCCTACCAACCTTGACTCAACTGTGTCACCTTCCCACATGAAGTGTAAAAGCCAGCACACGGCATTTCGCCCTGCTTACAACACTGCCCTCCAGAGCAAGGTCTCATACCTGCTCCCAAAATACGGAATATTATTCAAAGACAAATATTAAGAAGATTATTTTACAAAGTGCTTTTTCTCAAGGTCAAAGCACAATCAAAATGGCTTACCTGAGACAATTTTGTCGTGGTGGCAGGCAGAAGTGGGCGACTAAACTTCTTCTGAGACCCAATGGCTGCTGGAAACGGTGGTGCAGAAAATACAGCTGCAACACAATTAATTTTGTTTATCCACCCCTGCATCTCCTCTGGACTCCTACGAGAAACAGATACATTTACGTTACGGTATGTCTATGTCTAAGGACATCCCATCTTGCCCATTTCTCATTACTGATCTAAAATGGCATATAAAATCATCCACTCTTCTTGGTACAAATAATCCCTGACAAAACTTCACTGGAGACTAACATTTTCAAAAGCAATCACCACAGTAATGAAAGGCCCCGGAGCCTATGATCATCACAGTGTAAGGCTGTGATTATCCCCCAAGGATACAGAAGGAAATAAAGCAAAATCACTTCACAGTAAGTATTTATTAAACCCCTACTTTCTAGTTGATACCAGGCTAGGTCAAAAACTAATTTAAAAATTAACTCATCTCTTCCAATCACATAATTTGATTTTAAAATGCCATGGAAGGATAAACTGACAGAGGGAATATAAAAGGATATATATATCCACTTTGGTAAGTAGTTTGGACAGTTTCTTAAAAAGTTAACTGTAAAGTTATCATACAACCCAGCAATTCTACTCCTAGGTATCTACTCAAGGGAAATAAAACCATATAGGCACTACAAGATTTGCATGTGAATGTTCATAACAGCACTATTTATAAGCATCAAAAAGGAGAAACACTCTCAATGTCCACCATCTAGTGAATGAACAGACAAAACACAGTTGAATACCACCCAGCAGCAAAGGTGTGGCACGCTGAGACAGGCTACAGCACGGATGACCCCAAAACTTCATGCTGAGTGAACGCAAAGCCCATGTATTCTAGGACTGCATTTACATGGAAAATCCAGAAAAGGCAACACACAAAGAGGAAACTTGTGGTGTCTGGGCTGGGGGTGGTGGAAGTGCTCCAAAACTGGACTGTGCTGCATGGTTCTGCAAAGTTGCTAAACATCACTGTGCACTTAAAGGTATGCAGAATTACCTCAACAGGATATAAAAAAAATCCACCTGAGAGGATGTGGAAATCTCCCGATGCCAGTATCATACTTTTAGCTTATATGTCATGTTCACAGAACCCAGAACTAACAGCACTTGTGAACTCATAAATGAAAGGAAGAAACAGTCCTGAACTAGGTGAGATACCCACCACGCATATAATCAATAAAACGATGGACAAAAAGTCAGCCAACCTAAAAATCATTTCCCGTACTGGTTACTCTAAAAGCAACCACACTAACCTGACGCCACACCAGGTGTCACCCTCACTGCGCCCTGCATGCCTCTTTGACCCGTGTGCTTCTCCAACCTGTTATTTTAACTAATTTCTGCATCAATTCTACTTGGAGTAATCAGATCTCCTTAGTTATGTCCAGCATTTTAGACACTTAAAAACAATAATGTTGGGGAATAGAATATTTGAAGGACTTCTATGACTAATAGCTGTAATTATACATCTGGCTGTGGTTCCCGTGTGGTGTTAACTGTCTTACTCCCATACTAAAAAAATCCTGCGTAACTCGGATTTCCTTACAACTTCCTCCTCACCTGATGTCAGCAATTTTAAACCTTTGGCAAGCTCAGCATCCACAAATCACCAGAGTACCTGTTCTTGTTCTCATTTCCTTTTCTGATCTGCCACTGTTTTTATCAACAAGCATGCAGATACCCGTGTTTACTATCTTGTCAAATTTAATGCCAGTGCCAAACGCGGTCAGCTGGTAGTGTTGTGTTGAGAGTGATTCTGAAGTCAAGCTCATGCCATGAGTAATTAACACTGCCTGATACAGACACTGATGTTATGTGTGCTATTAAAATTCCTGTTCTAGAGGCTCACTTCTAAAAATCCAAAGTTTCCCACGTCATAAATCCAGAATTCCCCAGGTGGAGCGTTCCATTTCTAATCTAAAGGCTGCCACGGACCCCTTATTAAACTGGCAATCCATCCCGTTTCCTTGCCAACAATATGATTTTGTCTTTTCCTCCTAGTTTAATCACAAACTCTTAGAGCTCAGAAGGAGAAAGGAGAGAGAGTAAGATGAAAATCTGCACGTATTGAATAGCCTCTGTGTGCCAGGCACTGCGTGAGGCTCTTTACACACTCAATTTCATTTGCGTCTCACAAGAACCCTGTGAAATAAACATTATTAACATTACTATCTACACTCGTGACAAGCTGAGGTTCAAAGACATTAAATCACACGCTAGGACAAAGAGTTAGGAAACGGTAATCTGAGTCCAGGTCTATGTTACTCACTGTGTGATAGAACCTGCATACTGAAACTCTTCTGTTTTATTTATGAGGATACTACGTTCTAGACCTGCCTGGTACGTGGCTGACGCAGGGTCACAGGGCTACTCTGCAGCAAACAGAAAGCTGGCCCCAGGGTTTCTATTCCTTATTCTATTTTCTTAGGCAGTTGTCTCTCTAATGTAACGCGTTAATGACTTTGACTCCAACGCAAGAAGTTCCCCCTGCAGATCCCAATTCTATTTCTCGGTGTAGAGTGGTGTTCTGCAAACTGAAAACCCAACCCAAACCAACCATGAAACCTACTGGGCTTGAAAGAGCAAGACCCTCCAGTCGGCAGTTTTCAGCTTGAGCACATTGGGTTTCTTCTCGTAGTCCGTGGCCTGGGATGCCAGCGCGTGGTGCACACTCACGGCATTCTTCAGGTCCTCTTCTGACAGGGCCTTCTCTGGCTTGTATTCGTCCTGTAGGCGGAGACGAAGAAAGCAAAGAGATGTTCAGACTTCATCTTCTCTTTTTAAAACCTAAAACTACAAGAAAAACTTTAGAAAATCCATAAAGGTACATGAAAAAAGTGAAATGAATAGTGGGTAAAAACAAGTCCTTGCTACTTCATAAATGTCATTAAAAATCCTGTTCTTTGAAAAGTATGCTCAGAATGAGAAAATACACAATTACCAAAGGAGCACTTTTGAAAAAGCTAATATATGATAATTAAAGTGAAGAGCTAAGGAAGGTCAAAGACAAAATATCTATCACACATGTTTTATAGTGATCTGAAATGAAGCTAGATCTAATAGGGTGCTTTGGTTTTAGGAGCAAATGGACAAATGCAAAAGCCTCCAGACACCCATCAGCAGAATTGTACTGACGGTGAGAAACCATACCATTGTGTTTGCTTTAAAGACACTACATTTTCCTGCTACTTTCTTTTGAGGCTAATACTATTAAGAGAAAATTGAACAGTAAAATAAAATAATTTCTCTAGCTGTTCTCTGAAAGAAAAGAGGAAAATCAGCTTAATCTTAAATCAGGAGAAAGCTCTATTATCATAAATTTGAAAAATGCGTAAAATTACATTTTTATGGAGGATGTCATGGATAGATGCACTTTTATCTTTGGGCATGATCCAGACATAATTCATAGAATTTATCAAGTTCTTTTGTGTGGCTTTCCTCCAAAGATAGCCAAAAAATCCCAACTAGTAGAAACGTAAGAATTTAAAACAAATGTGACATTATTATTAATTATTGTATCTAGTAGTTTCCTTGGGTCTATAAGAAAAAAGGTCTGAAAACCAATGTAAATATAGTAGACATTACAAACTATTGCAGGAGGTGTTTTCTTAGTGTTTAAGTTCCTTTCCTCCCTTCCCATATTTTATCAGACATGATGCTAAGCACACACACACACACACACACACACACACACACACACACACACACACACACACACACACGAGTCCTCACCTTCTAATTAGTAGTAAAAGCCTAAAGGAAGACACTGTCTATTCTATTATCACAGTCTGGTTTTACAAATTTAAAAAAAAAATAATTACACTCTCCCATACCTCCTCCTCCCTTCCCTGCGGCCCCAGCACAAATCGAGCTCTTCAGAGGCACTCTTGCCATCAATTCAAAGTGAGTCAGACTAAACAGCAGCTGCTGACCCTTAGTGATTGCTGTCACTGACAGTGTGGACACAAAGGCGGGAAGACCTAAGAGACTCAGTAAATGCCAACAGCAGTAAGAAAACTACACAATTTATAACACTGATAAAATTACTACTTTAAGATTGCTACAACTCTATTTTATTAAGCCTCAGAGATTAAGAACTGTTGTCGACAATAAATATTTTCCAGAGTAGTAGGGTGAAGAGAATTTCTTAAAATCTTAAAATAAATACAATACATTTACATGTATCTGTTCTTCTACAATTCCCACTAATGCATAAAACTATAATCTAGCTATGTTTTGGGGTCCTGTCTTCTCCGCATAAGATTTTTCTTAGTGATTTAGCATTCCAAAAATTCACGAATCTCCTTCCAGGGGAATTGTTATCAGAGCAGGAGTATCAACCAGGGGCAGCGTGACGACCAAATCCCCCCCAGCCTCATAATTAGACTGCAATACAGCCCTGCACAGCTGGCCATGCACTCAGCTTACCCACTTAGCTCCAGACAGGAATCTGAGGTGGATAAATTATGGGGAGCAGGGACAAGTGGCCAGGGACAAACTGTCTTCAGAGAGTTTATACACTACGTCCGTTTCCATATGTACCGATCTCTAATACACCTATTTGAGTTTGCATGGAGATCAGCCTAGAAACTTGCATGCACTGTTCTTTTTATATTCTAGGTCCATAATTTGGACTTTTATCATAATTCTTTCTGACTAGTTTCTTTTGGTTGATTTTTTTGTTGTTTGAATTTAAAATGATTACTTAATTTTTTCATATTTCTTCTTTAATTAGGAAAGAATTTAAGACTATAATTTTTCCTCTGAGTACAGGTTACACAGAGCTTGGGAATGAAGGGTATTTTTTCTTTGTTCTCTAGATGATTTGTAGTTTTATTTTTTTTTCTCTCTTCTTCAATCTTAGTAATGTCAAAGAACGTGTTTCTCAAATTTAAAGCATCTACAGTTTTTAGTTATTTATCATTACATATTTCTAATTTTATTGGTTTGTGACCAGAGAATGTGGTCTATAAAATCTATTTTATCAAAATTTAAAGTTAATTTGTCAAGGTTTTCCAAGTACTTGTTTAATGTTTGTTATTGTTGCACAGACATAAAAAAGTGATTCTCTGAGGGGTGAGTATGTATTTATGTTCAAGTTTATTGATTCAGTTCCTCTATGTTTTTACACTATTTTTTCCTACCATGTGTGATGTGCTATTTATCATTTTAAAGCGTTCTTCTTTATCCACTTTAGGCTTAGTTACATAAGACAGAGACTTAAAAGGCTCTCTTCTCCCACTAAAATTCTCTATTTCTCTGCATCAATAAGACTTTGAAAATAGTTTCACTTCCCTCCTTACCCTTCCTATTAATCCTATATTTTGATAAAATAGTTCAGTATGTTTTATTCTGCAACCTTATTAAAATTATCTTGTTATGTATTTTCTATTTCAAGAAATCTTATTTTGCACTTATGTTGCATATTCCCTGAATTTCTCCTTATTCTTTTAGATTTAATTGTGTCCATGTTTTATTGCTCACCTACTTTCTATCTTTTCTCCATCCTGAGGTCTCTTTTCTCATCCCTTTGTTATTTTCTCTTCTTGCAAGTACTTTTCACAGGTGGGTGACATCCTCCAGTCCTTATTTTGAAGTGTCTCTTGCTTGCTTTCTCAGGTGCAGAACTGGGTATGCAGCTTTGAGCTGCAGTCCTTTTCCATTCCCTACTCTGTAGATGCCATTATGTCTCCTAGCTTCCAGTTTTACTAAAGTGCAACACAAGTCTGGTTCTCTTTTCCTTTTCTTGTATTTTCTGTTAGGAATCTCATAGGGGTTTCTTTTTATCCTTAGAATTCATTTTTTGCTAGGCTATGCCCTAATATTGTCATCTATCTGGTCTGGAACTAAAAACACCCCACCCTAACTCCCCCTGACATGGTCATTCACTTGCACTCTAACACGTGAATGAAGCCGCTAAATAAAGACTGCCACCCTGCTGTGCAGACCTACGCCACCCGCCACCCGGGTGCGTAGTCTCCAGCTCCGGCTGCACCAGTGCCGACTGGCGATGCTGTCACTCATCCACGGCGACCTCTCTGTTCCATCCAACACTCCTATCCCACGACAGTGTTGGGTAAGAGCATAGGTGCCTGGAGTTAGACCCATCTCTTCAAATGTCCAGTTCTGATATGATACTTAACGTTTCCATGACCTTAGACAGGTTAAACTCATTAAGCTTCATTCTCTTTGATTGAGAAATAGTGACAATATCTTCCTCATAGAGCTGTAGGATGAAATTCAATGAGATACTATTTTTTTAAAACTCTAATGTTCAAACCAGATAGTAAGCACTTAGATGTTAGCTGATATAATTTCTAATACTAATTTTTAGTAGCATAAAGCTTGAACTTGTGTTTTGTAAGGTCAAACTTGTAAATATGAAACTTTCTGCTTACATATTTTGTGACCCCTTCATCTTCTTTCCTCCTTACACAGAGGAATCTTGCTCAAGGCTAATCCCTCTGCTCCAGATGGACCTCCCTCAACCCTCCTGGGGGTCTTATTTCATTGGCTATTATCTTCCCACTATAGTTTAAATCATTCTTTATCTACAGGCTTCTTCCCCACAGCCTAAGAATACCCTCAAGGTCTCTCTCATATGTGTGAGATGATAGTCCCTCCTGAATACTGCTTTCTCCTCTAGCCGTCGCCTCTCTCTTTTCCTTTATATACAATGAGTTAGGAGTCCACATTAACTATTTTTATGCATTAATTTCCAGTTCACCCTTTAACCCACCAGCACCTGGAGTCCATTTCCACTCCTCATTGAAACTGCTCTGGCAAAGGTCAGCAATGACCTCCTAACTGCAAATTTAATAGATTCTTGTCAGTTTTCATCTTATAGCACCCAAGGAAGTCAACAATACTCTCGAAATTCTTTCTTGGCTTCTCCCTACAATTCTCTCCTGGTTTCTCTCCTACACTCTGACCATGACTCTGCTATGTTCTCCTCAGCCTGTCCGTCAGCTGTCAGTTCTGCTACTGGCCTTCACCCTTCTCACCGCGTAAGTGCCCCTGGGAAGATCACAACTACAGGTGACCCTTGAACAATGCACGGCTCGGGCAGCAGAAAATCCACATACAACTTCTCGTCTGCCTTCCGTTTATGAAGCCCCTCCCCGTCCTCCGCTCCTCTGAATCCACAGTTCCGCATTAAAATTCATCCTCCTGTGAATCATGAGTATGTAGCGCTTTCTGTTGAAAAATCTGCTGACAAGTGAACCTGTGCAGCTCAAACTTGTGTTGTTCAAGGGTCGACTCTACTCTTATCAGTTAAAGTCCCACCTATACCATGATGCCTAACAAACTGCTGCAGATGAATAAGAAATCCAAGACCAATCCTTAGTTACTAATATTGGATGACTTAGACCTTTGGAGCAACTATACATATTCTTGGGACATATTCTCTCTGCTGATATTTTCCTTTAAAACCAAGCTTAAAGGATGACATTCTTAGACTACTCTAAAAAAGTGCGAAGAATTTTAAAATTCAACATTTATTCTAGCTCTAAGTGAAAGTGAACAGTAATTATCAACTTTGGAGAATGGCACCATGGGTTCTGAAGAGGACTCTCTTCTAAGGTAGTTTCCTAAACTCTAAGGTACCTAACATTGGAAGGAAAATACTGCACAGGACAGTAATGGAAGATAAGATCTATTTAATTAGGATGAAACCAAAGTCTAGGAATTTTTAGTCTAATACTGGCTTCCAGTCTTTTAGTTGATAATATTATTTTACCATTAAAAAAAAAGGCAAAATATAAATGAAACATGTTTGGCATTCTGAATTCTTACCAGAAAATGTAGCTCCAAGTCCATAAAAAAATAAGCAAAACTTAGGGGAGACTGGAAAAATCAGAGTTGACAACTGAATAAAAGGAAAAGACTTTATCTTACAGAGTTCATTCTGGCATCTTTATTTTTCACTACTTAAAGTTGAAGATGGTGTTTAAATGATGGTATTGGGAAGGAGGAAATAAGGGATAAGTTATCATAATCAAACCATTTCAAACCTGACTCTTGGCTGTGCAAACTAAATGAGAAAACAGAGCAAGATAAATTCAATCAAGACATTCGATAAGAAAATGTTCTATGACACCTAATTATTATCTATTTTCTCAAACAAATGAAGGGTGAAAATGATGCCTAAACACGTTATTCTCCTGTGTTCACTGCAATCTGTGTCTTTTTATCTAGGATGATTCATTAGAGCACTCTACTACCCTAATAAGCACCAAGAATTGATTTCACAATGCTATTTATTTTAAATTCATTTAAAGCACGAAATGAAAAGCTTTCTTCTTTTTCTTAAGAAGCTTGTTAATTAAATGTCTTGTGAAGTTGGATCATAACACACAGATAATCTACATATGTACAAATAACTGGTTGGCATCAAGTCTGAAAATCTGTACCCTCAGGTGACTATAAAGTCCAATTTGGAAAGTGACCAAATCTCAACTGAAATTCATCAATGTCAATTAAAAAATACTCAGATTCCAGTTTTTAAAGTATAAGACACAATTGCTATACCTAATTAAAACAACTTAAAACAAAGTTGAAACAGTCTTGATCTCCACTGAGAGAATGTAGATGGGAGAACTGAGGACACCCTTGAGAGACTATGAGGATTTAACAAAAACGTCAGTAATTAAAATGAATTGCATTCTAAACTGCCTATTAATTATTGATTTTAAAAAAGGCATTAAAAGCATTTTTCATAATTTGATGACTATCTTTTTAAAAAATTCTGAGTAATTCTGGTCAGTGATCTTTCAAAAAATTATTCAGCTTCATTTTTCTTTTACCAGGGAGCTCACAGAGTGCTGTATTCCCACAAATCTGGGAGCAAGGCATACCAGGAACTCAAAGGAAGGCATGTTTTAGCCCATCGCTCAAATAATCAGATGTCTGAAAATCACTTATTCACAGAACATTAAAGCTGAAAGGAGCCTAAAGGTTCATTTCAACTAATTTTCTCACATTAGGTAAGCAATTTTAAAGTCAGAAAAATATGTCCTATATTTCTGCAAGGAGAATTAATAAAGAATAAGCACGTTAAAGTCACAGGATGATATCTGTTTATATTAGTTTGTTCTGTTATGCTGGACATGGCGCTGTCCCCAGGTTATGATGATGTGGACAGAGGGGCCGGTACTGGAGGGCTCTCCTTGTTAGCATGGGAACCCTCCATGGTCCACACAGGGAGCGAGCACTTACAAACACAGGAGGACTTGAAGGACTTGAAATGCTTTCTCAGTTAGTCCTCAGACCTCAGTGAGACACAGGACATTTTCTAGGACAAATCTGGTGAGTGAACCAGGATTTAGGATCTAACTTTTTAATGATGACACAGCTGAACTGGAAGAGTTAAAGCAGACAGATAACCATGGGTGGCCCTCAGAAAAAGACTACAGGATTCTATGACTAAGTATCTGAAGAAACTTAAGAGGTCTTAACATTTTTAAGCAGAAAAAGCATCTCAGCACCTTTCCATACTTCTTCCATATTTCTAACTAACACAACGATTGGTAGGAAGCAATTCCTGCTTCCTTCTCAGGTCCAGGCTCACTTACATTCTGTTAAAGCTGCACTTGGTGCTGTCTGCACTTGGCACTGTCTGTGACCACTTGAAGTGTCTTCCCATCAACCACCCACCACCACTTAGTTCAGAGCCCTGGAGACTAAGGTAGTGTCTAATTCATATGTTTCCTGCTATGACGTTCACATTATTAGTGTGGGTTTAACATTTACTGGAAGGAAGGGAGGGAGGGAGAGAAAGGCACTGCCTAGAGACCCAAGTAGCAAACAGGAAAAGACATCTGAGTTCTGGACCTACTGTATACTCGAATAACTTGGAAGAAGCCACAAAACACTGCAGCACCTCTTCGAGTCAGAACAAAACAACTCAAAGGAATAAACTAGTTTCTGTTTGTTAGACCCTTGAATGAGAATTGTGTTTTCAAAAGGAAACCTTCAGAGCACAGCCTATGTGTCTTAAGCTCCAGAGCCAGGTGCTTCCAGCTGCAATGTCTTTTTATGAATTGATAGTCTTAATAAATTATGATTATGTCCTAAATATGCCTCAAATGAGGCTGAGTCAAAAATTATCTGCACTCCGCTTATATTAAAACTTCTGTAAATTCTACAGCCAGAGTGCAGATAATTTTGACTCATCCTCATATAATGGTTACATTGCTCTGCTGAACCGGGTCATGCACCTAAACTTATAAGTAATGAAAACTCTGATACGATCATCATTCTCCTAAGGCTTCAGAACCTAGTTAACTTTTTGTTTCAGGCACTTTCCACTGTTTCAGAGAATGAGAGAGGGTCCACATGGCTCTGCAGTGTGTGAGACGGCACAGAGCCAGCAGTTTCACAAAAGGAAATATAAATGCCCTGAGCACACAGGAAAGCTCTTTGCTCTCGGGGCCCAGGTCAGCATCAGCCAGCTCCTGGCACTTTGCATCTGACACATGAGCCCAGGCTGCCGTCACCACAGTGCTCCCTGCTGCCTGGCCCAGGATCACTTGGTACTTGCCACCTATACTTCAAACACTGCAACAAACAAACAACTCCCTTTCCAATCCCAAAACCTTATAGGCAGTTGGAACAAATCTCTCTTCCAAGTAATTGAAGGAAAGAATGGAAAATTCTGCATCAAGGACAGAGAGTTCCCAGTGTACTATGACAGGAAACTAAATTTTTAGCCAACAAACATTTTTAACATTTGAAAGACATGGTAAAGGCAAATATATTCAGGTCTGAATACCTATTTTCTAGACTCTAGAGATAAAAGACTTTAGAATAATTCTCCCGAGGCTGGTGAGCAGAATACAATAATCAAGTAATTCACTGCCCGCACTAACCAGCAACCCACACCCATCTCCCCTGACCATTCCATCAGTCACTGGGCAGTTTATTTTAAGGAGAACATAGTTCACTTTTGTCACAACCAGACCTGTAACAGAAATACCATCATAAAGCTTACCAAAAATACTTCCAAGAAAAAGGCACAGACGAGCAGGGTCAGACACAAAGCCCTTGACTGAAACCAACAGAGAACTTCTGAAGCTACGTGACAGCAAAGGCTTATCTCAGCATTTGGCCAGCAGATGACTCACTGTCGGTTGACAAAAGAATGTAAAGCTGATACCTGAATGTCGACAATGATGGATCTTCACCACCAAAAATATAATCATTTTATCACAAATCCATAGCAATTTCAAAATTTCAAAGCATATATAAACTGTGTTATATTAAAATGATACTAGACTCCTCCGCCACGAACACTTTCTATTCCAATAATAACAATTAACTCTCCATCAGGTAATATATTTCCCAAGCCTGGGCTCAGGGGCACTGTAAGTACCAGAACCAAACAAGGACAGGGGTGCACTCCCGCTCCACTGGAAAACAAACAGACCACTCAGCCCACCACAGACGCCGCACTATGCTCCACCTAAGGGAGTTCCAGAAACTGCAGTCCGTCACTCACACAGCTCTACTCCCTCTCACCTGACGCTTTCCAGCTCACCCATACGCTCGGTTTATATTATGTTCTAGCCATTCACTGCATATGACTTTTTGGGGTAGATACCAAGTCTATTTCTCATTCCTCCCAGTATGACATTTTGTAAATACTTCTGACATTGCTGTTGCAATTCTCTGTGGATTTCCTTTTTGCTTGAAAGTTAGAGGCAAATAAGTAATTAAGTACCATTAAGTGAGGGGACCAGAAAGGGAAGTGAGGTGGTCATGAGGAAGGCTGGGTATAACCTGGAGAAGCAAAACAAGAGCTCGGGATAATGTCAGAAACTGCCTAGGGGAAAGAAAGAGAGAAAAGGACTTATTTTACTTGAAAGAGAAATCAATAACAGGAAAGCAAAGAGGTTCAGTACAAATGAGATAGACACAGGGGACCCATTATTTGCAAAAGTCACAGGAAGGGGGTTATCAGATGGGGGATGGAGGGATGATCAGAGTGGAGCCTCCTGAAAGCACCTGTCTATTATACACTCTCCGCCTGTGTCTTCAACTCATCCCATCTGGCCTCCAGGCCCACCACTCCACTGGAGCTGCTTTATCAACAATTTCCTTGCTGAATTCATGCCTGACTTTTCAGCTCCTGTCTTACTTTACCTCTTTACAACATGGAACACTTCTGCCATCTCTGGAAGTCTGCAGCAGCTCTCTCCCCACCCCATTCTCTCTCCTTCCTTCCCTCCCTCCACCCCCCCGCTGTCTCCCTGGGTCTGGTCACACTGCTTGGGCCTCCTTCACTGCCCGTTCTCTGCAGGGCACATATGAAACGTCTGTGTTCCACTTGTTCTACCCACCCCCCGTCTTCTCCTCACTCTACAAACTCTCAGAGACATCATCTGCTCTCATGTTTCTTGGATGACTCTCCGGATTCCCTCTGCAGCTCCAGATCTGAATATCCATAACTGTTTGTTGGACATGCCCGTTTATTCCACAGACACCTTGAATTCAACACCACAAGTCAGACCGTGCTTCCCCTTTCCCGTGACCCCTACCATAGTTCAAGCTAGTCTGGCCTCTGTGTCTCTGACTGACACCACCCCAATCCGTACTCCATCCTATAGCCAGACGGATCTTTCTAGAATACAAGTCTGATTATGTCACACCCCATTCAAAACCTTTTGAGTATCTCACTCTGCTCTAAGATAAGAGCTCAACTCCTCAGCATGATTTTCTGGGCTCTGCACAGCCTGCCCTGGGCACCCTTTATGGTCCACTGAGCCCACCGCTCCCTGGATGTGCTATGGTCTCTCACAGCTGGGCATCCATACGTGTTCCGCCCTTTCTGAATCCTCCACATGACTAACTTCCATTTGTCTTTTAAGTGTAGGTTTAGATGTCACTTCCTTATGAATTCCTGCATGACCTCCTCCGCTCTTCCTGAGGCTCAGGTATCTGTCCTTCCAAAGTGTTTCCACAGCACACGTCCCTCTCTGTAGCACACACTGAATTGCACTGCAACGGCTTTTTAGTTGTTGCTCTCTTCAGACAGAGCATACGCTCCTTTAGGGACTATATTCTGCTCTCAGTCAGATCTGCGGTGCATAGCATTCTGGAAAACTGCCTGAGTGCTAATCTAACAGATGCATTCACTACTGATTCGCTTCCTATGATGGTCCTCTGTGTCGGGATGGTAGTTTGTTAACCTAAGTTCAGCTGGTTATAGATGCTTGGATTACTTTTAAGTGCCAATCTGGGAATCATAAAATGATTGAAATGTTGACATTTCTAGGACTGTTCATGTTTTCTAGGAACAACAAGGAAGAATATCTGAAAATCGGTCTGGATTAGAAAATCTTAATTACGTTAATTATGGAAGGTGATTAGAGACAGCCCCATATTCCAGTAGAGGGGAGGCTGGAGTCAGGGAGCGCTGTGAGAGAGAGGGGTCGTTAGTCCTGCGCAGCGCAGGAAGCTACCTTCAGGGAAGATGCTACAGCATGCTTGCTTTGTATTAGACAAAAGTTAGTTGCATCTGGTTGAGGTGGTAAAAGTTAAGAAAAATTTCTCCAAAATCACTCATTTTAAACTTCTAGTATTTAGAAAAGTCATACAATAGAGCTTTAGTGTTTATACAAGAATAGTCTAATGGAAAAATACCAGCATGGCTCCTGTCACCCTTCACAATCCTGAGAGGTTAACCAACCTCTGAGCCTCAGCTTCTTAATTTAAAAAATGGGGACAATGCCCTCCTATGAAGTTGTAGAGCTCAAATATAAAAAGCATCCTGAAAACTGTATCACACAACAGACCCACGTTATTTCTGGCTGAATGATCACGAAGTTTAAGTCAACTCAGGAAGTCTGCCAGCCCTTTCCCACCTTTGTGAGGTGGGATGCTCTGATCTGAGATTATTCTCTTAGGTATTAGATACCCTGTTAGGGTGCGTGTGTGTGTGTGTGTGTGTGTGTGCATGGCTGTGTGCATGTGTGTGCATGGCTGTGTGTGTTGTGTGCACGTGTGTGCGTGCATGTGTACATGTACGTGCGTGCATGTGTTTGCATGTGCACATGTGTGTGTGTGTGTTCAGGGGCATGCTACAAATAGAGCTGTAAGTGCAGGCTGGGTTATGACCTTTAGAGGCATGAGATCTTTACTAACTCTCCAGTTTCCTACAGCAGTCGCTGAACACCTTCAGGATACGCCTGTCTGTGCCTGGGGCGGGAGGAGGGAGACGTCTGGGTAAGTGGGGAAGGACAGGATTTGGAGCACCTGCCCAGTGTAGGTTCAGCTGTGCCTGGTTTTCTTTCTGGTGACTATATTTTGGGGGGGGTGGTAGTGGTTTTTACTATTATTCTTCACTCTTCATGAGGAAAGGAAATACTAATTGGGTAAAAATCATTAGGCTATTTCATAATTGAGAGATCTTGATGAAAAGTTTTAAGTAACTGATGAGCAATCAATAATGGAATGAGACCCCAAACGGACTGTCCCTCCAACGGCAGAGGGGTCTTGCACTGTGTGCGGTGTGTATGTGTTTAGAGTAAAGGGAGGGTGGGCTTTCGAGGAGTGGGCTGCTGGCCATTGCGATATCTTTAGAAGACTTATTTGATTCCTTTAATCAGGGGAGCAGAGGCCCTGCTTCCTTCTGTCTCTGGCAACACTGTCTCCCTCTTTCAGGAGCCAAGGTCTGGCAGCCACAGTGGGTGGGGAGCAGGGTATGCAGTGCTTGCCCACCTGAGGAGAACAAGCGATGCAGGAGGGAGGAGTTCCTGGCAGCCTCTGGATGGGAATCTTTGATGCTGAGACACTGAGATGGGGTAGAAAGGCATGGAGAAACAGGATGGCGGCAGGACGTACGTGCGCTAGCGAGACTCTTAAGAACATGCTTGGTCCTATTATCTTGGCGCCCCACACCTGACACAGCCCCGACCAGACCCATGGCTGAGCATGTCCCTGCCAATCTGAATCACATCTGTCTTGGGCTGAAGGAAAAGTGTGCCCTTTCTCATTCTCCAACCAAATAACAAAGAAGTGGCTATGGGAGGTAAGGGGAGGGGACTCCTTTTTCCTCAGCAACACCTGAGTCCCAGGAGGTTACGGGGCATTCTCAGGGCACAGAGGCAGAGCAACGTGCCCCTCCTGGGCACACAGCCATCCACCAGGTCTTGTGGGAAGGGCTGCCCAGCACGCGTGACGATGCTGTCTCAGTCCTTTGGGGACCTGGGTGTCGGTGGGAGCACCACACGACTCACACTCAAAGGGTTTGAAATTCTTCTGGGGAAGAAACCTGCTTTTGGTAAAGTGGACAGTTTATGACATCGTGACACCATTTCTTTCATATTCATGATACACTAGCTACTTAAAACATAATTTTTTCATCATGTTTTTACTGCTGGCTACCCTCCGTCCATCCTGTAATCCAAATGTAAAAAACTGTTTTGCCATTCTCAGAACACACCACTTCTCTCAAATCTGTTATTTCTCCCTCTCTGGTTAAAATGCTTTTTATTACCTTGCCTGCCTGGCAAATGCCTGGTCACTCTTCAGGCATCAGTTCGAGGTGTGTTAACTCCTCAGGAGGTGTCCTCTGACTTTCGCAACCATGACTAGGGGCCCTCTTCAGTGAGCCTTCTGCACTCCTCCATTAGTTCATACCACTGTTTGGTGAAGGTTCACTTGTCTCTCCTCTTGCTCTGTGGGCTCCATGTGGCAGAGACTGTGTCTTAGTTATCGTTGGAAGCCCAGCATTTAGCAGAGTGCTTGGCATGTGGTAAGCTTTAAATGGCTATGTGACGACATAACTCCCATACTGTATAAACCCCAAATCGCCCTTCAATCATAGAACATACTTTTTGTGTAGCATTTGCCATCATGTGCTGGGAGGTCAGGATGCCAGCAAGGTTAAGGGTGAGCCAGCAATGGGATGTTAGAAGCCCTTTATAGGATATATGCTATGTCAGTACTGAGCCTCTGGTACACACAGTTATCTGGAGGTAATTTACAGGGGAAGAAGTCTAAGAACCGACACCTGCTGATTCCGGTAGGCAGCTCAGCACCCCAGAGGTCCTCCTGGAAGAGTGGACAGCAGACAGCACCCTGTTAACCTAACAGTGCTTGGCATTTTCAGATGTAGAGGCCCACAGGGTCTTCACGTTTGTATTGCCTCTCTGCCTTTTTGCTTAATTTTACAAATCAGGAAGAAACTAATTACAACACCAGGGTAGATATATCCACATGAGAACCTGGCCTGCTGTGACGAAGCTTCCACTAATTGATGAGCTGGCCTCTAGGATCTGTGTGAAGATCTGGCAACAGATATTGGTTGATTGCTGTGTTGAGATTCTAAGCACCTGTCACATTTTTTTCAGCCCCTCCTTTTCCCTTTCTTTCAAAAAGCACTAACAACAACAACAACAAGAAGGGAGGAGAGCCTGGATACAAAACCCTGCTGCCCTGCTCAGGCTTCCTCTGCATCTAAGCATGAAACAGCCACCTGTGAGCCCACAGCTCTACCTGCACTCTCCTAAACAAATGTATCACTTCCTTCGTGTCCCATTTTTCACTTTACAAAAGGACTCTCACCCAATTTTGCTTATGTGCACGTGCCACACTCCACAGGTACCATAAATATGGAGGTGCAAGCTAATTTTGTAGCTTTTACTGCAAACTGAGGTTGACACTTCAGAATTTACAAAGTCACTCCCTTGTCCACATTTAGCCCTTTCTCTTCTATATCTGGATGAGTCCAACTCAATCCAACTCACTTGTCTGAGGAAGAGGAGAAATAACGAGAAAGGAAAAGCTGTTGACTTGGAAACAGCATCTCTCTTTGCATCACCTCTGTCAAATGCTGAATGCAAGAGTGTTTTTTTCTCTTCCCAGGCTCACCCTGGGATGGAGTGGGTGGAAATCCTGTGACTATGTATTCAATGAAATGATTTTGCCAAAGACAACCATGCCCCTCACAGAGATTTTAGTGAAAATGAAAAAGTATCCAAGAGAATAGGATTTATGCTGGGAAACAGCTGTGATATGTGAAATTTAATTTCAAAGGGTTGTTCCCTGCAGACACAAATCTAGCTGAAAGGACCAGTGTGGGCCCAGCATGTACACAACATGGTGCTTTGGCCTCTGCCAAAGCAGCTGACTTATAAATGAGAAGCTGTGCTGCCTTCATAAAGAAATAAAGACAATACGAGATACCTGGCCACCTAAGAACATGGATAATCTCCTGACATCAACTACAGTCTCCATTTCTCCAGTCGTTTGATCCCTCAAAGTAATGTATAAATTTTAGAAGGAAGCCACAGATCATTTTCTTTATAATCTCTGAGTTTCAGCTATCTCCATACCTGTCTCTGAAAAGGTAATGAGCTCTAGTTCAAGGTGAAGCATCCCATACTCTAATATTCCTTACCTAATCTATTCCGGAAGGGAAAAAACAAAAGGGTTTGTTAACATTAGATGTAGTTCTCAATCTAGACACTGGAAAAAGTGCCAATAAAAAGTAGAACAAAAGAGAATTATAATAGTGTTTCTTACAAAGCTGCTCTGCCAAATATGTAAAACATAAAATATATAGGCTAGTCAAGGTCCTTTTAAATATTGATCTGGGTGACTCCTAAGGAAGGGTGGTTTTAAAAAAGAATAATTCTTTCAATTTTATTACATAGGGCATTATTATAACATTTTGAAATGTTTAAAATAAAAATAAATATGTCCTTCCCTAATAGTTATACTTCCATTCCAAAGCAGTTTATTATCTCAGTGGTGCAAGCGTGGATATCACACAGGGGCCGCCATCTGATTCAGCACTGTTGATGTTATTTCAAATGTATTTTCTTCCCCAGAGAAACACAAGTGTGGAAAGGCAGCTTTGGAATGTATAAAGTATGTAAGGGTGTGTGTTTGTGCACTGAAAACAAAAAGCCCAAAACAAACGAGACCTTTATCTTTAAATATCCAAATATTAATAATTACTGTGGTGAAGGAAGGTATTGTCATAAACTGCTATAGGGAGTGAAAGTTGGTTCAACCCTTCCAGAAGTAATTTAGCAATAGGTCTCAATAATTTTAAACAGTTTCTACCCTGTCCCTGTGACCCATGATACTTCAAGGAATCAATTTTTAAGAAATAAACAGATGTGTACAATGTACCATTATTTATAACTGTAAAAAACTGAAATGAGGGTATCTCTGAAAATGGGAAAAGATTAAATTATGATAAATCTATTTAATGGAAAATATTGTAAGCAATTAAAAATGAATGTTTTTGTAAACCCTGCTAAAACGAAAAAACAGAAGTGAGAGAGGAACACTGACATATATACACTACCAAATGTAAAATAGCTAGTGGGAAGCTGCTGCATAGCACAGGGAGATCAACTCCATGATTGGTGATGACTTAGAGGGGTGGGATAGGGAGGGTGGGAAGGAGTCACAGGAGGGAGGGGATATGAGGATATATGTATAAATACAGCTGATTCATACAGCAGAAACTGGCACAACAGTGTAAAGCAATTATACTCCAATAAAGAGCTTAAAAAAATATGACATCATTTCACAGTCACCAGATACTAGACTGACCAAAAAATATACTTCTGAAGAAACTTTCATTTAAAAATGTTTATGATAATAGAGTAAAAAGAAAAAGTAAATTATTGTTCAAGTAAATTTAAAAATCTTTTCCTAGGCATGATATGAGAAAGATGGCAGAACAGGAAGTCTCAGTTCTTGTTCTCACACAGAAACACCAATTTAACAAGGCTATTCAGACCAAAATACCTTTATGAGAATGCCAGAGTGCAGTCAAGAACTAGCAGTACTCCAAGTGAGCAGAAGGCAAGAACAGCTTCATTGAAATCGGTAAGATGGGTAAGAGCAATTTCACTTTATCCATGTCAGCTCCTCTCTGAAAGAGGTCAGTGCGGGCAATGTGAAGAGTGGAACACACTTCCAACGTCCTGGCTTTTTGCAAAGTTGCCTGAGGAATGGGTTTCTGTCTTGCTTCACTCAGAGCTCTAAGCAAATGAATGTAGACTGGATGCCTGGAGGCTGCTGAGACCAAAGAAACAAGGTGGGTGGCTTGCTGCAGCTGGCAGGGCTTGTCAAGATTGGGAGAAAGGTGTACAATTTAAGGCTTCCCTTTAGGAGGGAGAAAGAGGAATGAAGTGTGCATCTGGCATTCTGCCTCATCAGAGGGTTGCCCAAGGGAAATGGTATCGGCCTCGCCTGACCTGGGGCATTGATGAGGAGCTGGCATACTCTGCATGCCTAGTTGCCAATAAGGGAGAGCTGGGTGGCTTGCTGCTATAGAACCAGAAAACTTGCAGTGCCACACACAGATATCAGAAAGAGCAAAAATTGTGAGCTCTTAAAAAAGACTCATGCAACCCTCTCTGAGAAACTGCATGCACAGGCCCAGAGAAGATGCAGCCTTCAGAAAAGAGGTTACAGAGGCTCCCAGGATCTCTAGCCAAAGTAGATTTATGATGGTCTTCCCCTGTACAAAAGCAGTCTGTAAACGCTGGGAGATGGCTGTCCCTTAAAATGTACAGATCCCAACACAAAGTTACCAGGAAAAAGAAGAAACAAGTGAATATAGCCCAATCAAAGGAACAAAATAAATCTTTAGAAACCGATGCTAAAGAAAGAGGTAGATGATATATCTGACAAAGAATTAAAAATAACCATCGACTGGCTCAAGAAAATGATGCATGAACAAAATGAGAATATCAACAAAGAAAATATTTAAAAAACTAAAACATAAATTTTGAAGCTAAAGAATATAATGACAAACTGAAAAATTCACTAGAATCATTCAACAGCAGGCTTACAGCAGAAGAAAGAATCAGCAATTGAAGACAGAAAAACTGAAATTATTCAGTCAGAGGAACAAATAGAAAAAAAGAACATAAAAGAGTAAAGAGAGCCTAAGGGACTTATAGGACACCATCAACTGGACAATATACCTATTATCAGAGTCCTAGAAGGAGAAGAGAGAAACAAAGGGGCAGAAAAGAGAACAAAGGGGCAGAAATCTTATTGAAAGAGAGAAACAAAGGGGTAGAAATCTTATTGAAAGAAAGATACTTTCCAAATCTGAGAAGGAAAACAGACATTCAGATCTGAGAAGTCCAGTGGTCTCAAATTAAGATAGCCCCTCCCCCCCACCCCAAATCTACAAAAAAGACTCACTATAATCAAACTGTCAAATAAAAAGTAAGGACAGAATTTTGAAATCATTAAGAGAAGAGTGACTTGTCATTCAAGGGAATTCCTTAAGATTATCATAGGACTTCTCAGCAGAAACCTTGCAGATTAGAAGAGGAGAGCAGGATGCCAGATTCAGAATGCAGAGGGGCAGAAGGGTAAAGCCTGTAAACCAAGAATACTTTACCCAGCAAATGACTCCTTTAAAAATGAAAGACAGAGCTTCCCTGGTGGCACAGTTGTTAAGAATCCACCTGCCCATGCAGGGGACGTGGGTTCGACCCCTGGGCCAGGAAGATCCCACATGCCACAGGGTGGCTAAGCCCGTGCACCACAACTACTAAGCCTGCGGTCTAGAGTCTGAGAGCCACAACTACTGAGACCATGTGCCACAACTACTGAAGCCCGCGCGCCTAGAGCCCGTCCACAGCAAGAGAAGCCACCACAATGAGAAACCAGTGTACCACAATAAAGAGTAGCCCCTGCTCACCACAACTAGAGAAAGCTCACACACAACAACAAAGACCCAATGCAGCCAAAAATAAAATAAATAAATAATAAAATAAATCTTAAAAAAAAAAGTGAAAGACAGATGAATTTCCCAGATAAGCAAAAACTAAGGGAGTCTGTTACTGCTAGATGTCTTACAAAAAGTGTAATGAAAACAAAACAAGACTTTTAAATGAAAGAGCAATATAAGAGAAATATAAGAGAAATATAAGAAATATAAGAGAAAGAAGATGAAATATAAAGCTCACTGGTAAAGGTAAATATGTAGACAAATACAGGATAATGAAATACTGTAGTAGCAGTGTGCAAATCACATCAAACTAGCATGAGAGTGATAACAGAAAAGTAGCAGGAACAACTATAAACACAAACCTTGTTATTAGATATATAATAAAAAAGAAATAAATTCTCACATCAAAATAACAAATTGTGTGTGAAGAGGGAAAAGTAAAAGTGTAGAGATTTTGTATGTAATTGAAGTTAAATTGTTATCAGCTTAAAATGGGTCATTTGAACTATAACTGTGCTATGTAAGCCTCATAGTAATCACAAAGAAAATACCAATGGATGACACACAAAAGAAGATGAGAAAAAATCAAGATATGCTTTTACAAAATAGCAACAAAACACAAAGGGAGAGAGCAACAAAGGAAAAAAGTGTCAAAAAAGCTACAAAAGAGAAAACAATTTACAAAATGCTAATAGTAAGTACTTCTCTATCAATAACTACTTAAATGTAAATGAATTAAACTCCCCAATCAATATATAGAGTGTTGAATGGATAAAAAAGCAAGACCCAACTATATGCGGTCTAAAAGACTCACTTTATGTTCAAAGGCACATACGTGCTGAAAGTGAAGAAATGAAAAAAGATATTTATGCATAATGTGACCAAAAGAGAGAAGTGCTTATCAGAGACAAAATGGACTTTAAGTCAAAAATTGTAAAAAAAACAAAACAAAACACAATAAGAAGGATATTACATAATGATAAAAGGATCAATTCACCACGAAGATGTAACAATTATAAATACACATACAACTAACATCAGAACACTCAAATATATAAACCAAATACAGACAGAATTGAAGAGAGAAATTGATAGCAATAGAATAATATTAGGGGATTTCAATATCACACTCTCAATAATAGGCAGAAAATTGAAATGTAAGATGAACAAGGAAACAAAGAACATGATAAACACTGTAGACAAAATGGACCTCAAAGACATATGCAGAACATTCCACCTAGTAGCAGCATACACATTCTTCTCAAGTATACACAGAACATTCTCCAGGACAGATCACAGGTTAGGTTACAAAGCAAGTCTTAAATTTAAGACATCCGAAACCATACCAACTGTTTTCTAATCACAACAGGATGAAACTAGAAATTAATAGGTGAAAGAAAACAGCAGAATTATAAATATGTGGAAATTAAACAATATATTCTTGAATAATCAATGGGTCAAAAAGAAATCATAAGAGAAATGACAAAATATCTTCAAAGGTAAATGAAAACACAAGGTAAAATGTATGAGATACAGTAAAAGCAAGTTTATAGATAAAAAATAAACTAACTTTACACATCAAGAAATGAAAAACAAACAAAAAAACAAAGCCCAAATTAGTGAAAGAAAGGAAACATTAAGATAACAGCAGAAAATCAGGCCACCCAGGTACCACAGCCAGCCACCCTGGAACACAGCCCCACCCACCAGTAGGCTAGCATTATCCCTAGGACACTTCTGGGCCCCACACCAGCTACACTGGGAACTGGCCACACCAAACAGCAGGCCGGCAGCCACTACACAAGACAGGGCTGGGCAGCCAACCAGGCCAGGGGCAGCCCTGTCTTCCAGTTCACCTACAGTACCTGACCCTGCCACAAAAGAAGGGCCCATACAGCCTACATAGGGGGCACCCCTAGAATATATAGCTTTGGTGACAAGAGTGGAGCGTGATGCTGGGCCCCAAAGAACAACTAAATAAAGCCACTTCTCCAAGATTAAGAAATGTAACCAAGCTACCTAATGCAGAGAAATAAACAAATAATTGGGAAAAATAAGGGAGACAGAGGGATACATTCCAAATGAAGGAACAAGACAAAACCCCAGAAGGAGAACTAAGCAGAGAGAGACGACAATCTACCCAACAAAGAGTTCAAGGTAATGATCATAAAGATAATCAATGAACTTGGGAGAAGAATGGATGAACACGGTGAGAAGATTAACAAAAAGTTAGAAAATACAAAGAACCAAAGGAGCTAGAGAATACAGTCACTGAAATAAAAAATACACTGGAAGGAATCAATAGTAAATTCAATGACACAAAGGAATGGAGAAGTGAACTGGAAAACAGAGTAGTGGAAACCATTCAAGCTGAAGAGAAAAACAAAGTCTTAACAGTGGTTAAGAATCTGCCTGCCAATGCAGGGGACATAAGCTTGATCCCTGGTCTGAGAAGATCCTGAATGCCATGATGCAACTAAGCCTGTGGGCCACAACTACTGAGCCCATGCACCACAACTACTGAAGCCTGCATGCCTAGAGTCCATGCTCTGCAACAAGAGAAGCCACTATAATGAGAAGCCTGTGCACCACAACAAAGAGTAGCCCCTGTTCGCCACAACTAGAGAAAGCCCACACATAGCAATGAAGATCCAATGTAGCCAAAAATAATAAAGTTTTTTTAAAAAGTAAGTAAAACTGAGGATAGTTGAAGAGACCTCTGAGACAACATAAAGTGTACTAACATTTGCATTATAGGACTCTCAGAAGGAGAAGAGAGAGAGAAAGGGGCAGAGAACTTGTTTGAAGAAATGAGTGAAAACTTCCCTAAGCTGGGAAAGTAAACAGAAAGGAAACAGACATTCAGATCCAGGAAGCCCACAAAGTCACAAATAAGGTGAAACTAAAGAGGAACACACCAAGACACATTATAATTAAAATTGCAAAAATTAAAGAGAGACTCTAAAGCAGAGAGAGAAAAGCAATTAGCTATGTATCAGGGAACTCCCATAAGACTATCAGCTGATTTTACATTAGAAACTTTGTAGGCCAGAAGGGAGAGGCATGATATATTCAAAGTAATAAAAAACAAAAACAAAAAACACCTACAACCAAGAATACTCTACCTGGTAAGGCTATCATTCAGATTTGAAGAGTTTTACAGACAAGTAAAGTTGAACAGTTCAGCACCACTAAACTGGCTTTACAAGAAATGTTAAAGAAACTTTTCTAAGTGTAAAAGAGAATGCCACTAGAAACATGAAACTTATGGAAGGAAAGTTCAAACATTTGTAAAGCTAGTAGGAAGGTTAAAAGAAAAAGTAGTAAAATCATCTATATCCACAATAAGTAGTTAAGAGATACACATACAAAAATGTAAAATCATGTCTACAACATTAAATGCAGTGAAGGGGAATAAAAATGCACAGTTGTTGGAATGTATTCAAACTTAAGTGATCATTAACTTAAAATAATCACACACACACACACACACACACACACACACACACGTTTTATATGACCCCCATGGTTACCACAAGGCAGAAATCTGTAACAAATACACACACAAAAAAGAGAAAGGAATCTAAACATAACACTAAAGATAGTCATCAAATCACAAGGGAAGAAATCAAAAGAAGAAAGGAACAAGAAATAACTACAAAAACAATCAGAAAACAACTAACAAAATGGCAATAAGTATATACTTATCAATAATTATTTAAATGGAAATAGACTAAATACCCCAATCAGAAGACACAGAGTGGCAGAATGGATTAAAAAAAAAGAGACCCATGTACATGCTTCCTACAAGACACTCACTTCAGATATAAAGACACACACAGAATTAAGTGGGGGGATGAAAAAAGGTATTCCACACAAATGGAAATAAAAAGAAGAATGCTGGGATAGCAGAACTTATATCAGACAAAATAGACTTTAAACAAAGACTGTAACGAGAGACAAAGAAAGGCATTATATAATGATCAAGGGATCAATCGAACAAGAAGCTATAACAATTATAAATATATATGCACCAAGCATAGAAGCACCTAAATATATACAGCATATAATAATAAACATAAAGGGAGAAATTAACAGTGACACAATGAAAGTGGGAACTTTTAACACCCCACTTAAATCCATGGATAGATCATCCAGACAGAAAATAATAAGAAAACACTGGCCTTAAATGACATATTAGACGTGATGGACTTAAAAGATATATATAAAACATTCTATCCAAAAGCAGCAAAATACGCATTCTTTTCAAGTGCACATGAAATGTTCTCCAAGACAGATCAAATGTTAGGCCACAAAACAAGTCACAATAAACTTAAGTAGACTGAAGCCATATCAAGCTATGTCTTTTTACACCACAGTGCATGAGACTAGAAGTTAACTACAAGAAAACAACTGCGAAAATAAAAACATGTGGAGGTTAAACAATATATTAACCAATGGGTCACTTAAGAAATCAAAGAGGAAGTGAAAAAGATAGCTGGAGGCAAATGAAAATGGAAACATAGCAATCCAAAGCCTATGGGACACAGCAAAAGCAGTTCTAAGGAGAAGTTTACAGCAATACAAGCCTACCTCAGGGAATAAGAAAAATCTCAAAAAAACAGTCTAAGCTTATACCTAAATGAAACAGGAAAAGAGAAACAAACAAAACCCAAAGTTAGTAAAAGAAAATAAGTAAGGCGGCGCGGGCTGCACTGCGCACGCGTCCTTTGTCAGCACGGCCTTCTGGGTAAACTGTGCCTGGAAAATTTTTGAAGAGTGCCTGCGTGCGCCGCCTCTTTCCTTTTGCCTCATTGCCTTCGAGAAAGCAACATGGGTCACCAGCAGCTCTACTGGAGCCACCCGAGAAAATTCGGGCAGGGTTCTCGCTCTTGCTGCGTCTGCTCCAACCGGCACGGCCTGATCCGGAAGTACAGCCTGAATATGTGCTGCCAGTGTTTCCGCCAGTACGCGAAGGACATCGGCTTCATCAAGTTGGACTAAGTGTGAACTTCCTTGAATATGTCATCCAGCATATCTACCTTCTTCCGAAAGAATGCTCACTCTTTGTACATAAAATAAAATTTTAAAACTTCAAAAAAAAAAAAAAAAGAAAAAGAAAATAAGTAATAAAGGTCAGAGCAGAAAAAAATGATATGGAGACTAAAAAAAAAAACAATAGAAAAGCTCAATGGAACTAAGAGCTGGTTCTGTCAAAAGATAAACAAAACTGGTAAACCTTTAGCTAGAGTAATCAAGATAAAAAGAAAAAGGGCCCAGATAAATAAAATCAGAAATGAAAAAGGACAGAAATACATAGGGTCATAAAGATATTACTATGAAAAATTATGTGCCAACAAAATGGACAACCTAGAGTAAGTAGGTAAATTCCTAAAAATGTAGAATCTCTTAAGACTGAACCAGGAAGAAACAGAAAACAAGAACAGACCAATTCCCAGAATTGAAATTGAATCAGTAAAAACAAACAAAAAACAAAACAAAACAAAACTCCTAACAAACAAAAATCCAGGACCAGATGGCTTCACAGGTGAATGCTGCCAAAGATATAAAGAAGAGTTAACACCTATTCTTCTCAACCATTACAAACAATTGAAGATGAAGTTCTTCTTCTGAACTCATTCCACAAGGCCAGCATCACTTGGATACCAGAACCAGACAAAGACACCACAAAAAGAGAAAACTGTAGGTCACCATCCCTGTTAAACACAGATGCAAAGGTCCTCAAGAAAATATTGGCAAATTGAATTAAAAAACACATTAAAAGGATCACACACCATAATCAAGTGGGATTTATTCTAGGATGCAAGGATGGTTCAATAACCACAAAACAATCAATGATACACCACATTAACAAACTGAGGAATAAAAATCATGATCATCTCAACAGATGCATAAAAAGCTTTTGACAAAATTCAACATCCATTTGTGATAACAACTCTCAACAAAGTGGGTGTAAGGGAACATACCTCAACATAATAAAGGCCACATATGACAAATCTACATCCAATATCATTATCAACTGTGAAAAGCTGAAAGCATTTCTTCTAAAATCAGGAAGACGTCAACAATGGCCACTCTTGCCACTTTTATTCAACATAGGACTGGAAGTGCTAGCCACAGCAATCAGATAAGAAAAAGAAATAAAAGGCATCCAAATTGGAAAGGAAGAAGTAAAAGTCAGTTTGTAGATGATAACATATTTAGAAAATCCTAAAGGTGACAACAAAAAACTATTAGAACTAATAAATTAATTCAGTAAGTTACAGCTTACAAAATCAATTTTTTGTGTTTCTCTACACTAACAACAAACTAATAGAAAGAGTAATTAAGAAAACAATCCCATTAACAATTGCAACAAAAAGGATAAAATATCTAGGAATAAATCTAGGGAAAAGATGGAGAAAAGACCACTTCTTCAACAAATGTTGTTGGGAAAACTGGGCAGTTACATTCAAAAGATTTAAACTGGACTACCTTCTCACAACCTATAAAAAATAAATTCAAAATGGGTTAAAGACTTGAATGAAAGACCTGAAATCATAAACTTCCTAGAAGAAAACATAGGCTGTATGCTCTTTGACATTGGTCTAAGCAATATTTTTTGGATATGTCTCCTCAGGCAAGGGAAAGAAATGCAAAAATAAATAAATGGCACTACATCAAACTGAAAAGCTTTTGCACAATGAAGAAAACTATCAATAAAATGAAAAGGCAGTCTACTAAATCTGAGATCTCTGAAGCAATAATATCTGTAAGAGGTTAATATCCTAAATATATAAAGGTTCCATATAACTCAACATCAAAACAAAATAAAGTAGGCTGATTGAATTATGGGCAGAGGACTTAAATAGACTTTTTCCAAAGAAGACATTACAGATGGGCAACAGATGGATGGAAAGATGCTCAACATCACTAATCGTCAGGGAAATGCAAATCAAGACTACAATGAGATATTACATCATACCTGTCAGAATGGCTATTATTCCAAAAGACAACAAATAATATGTTGGTGAGGATGTGGAGATAGGAATCCTTGTGCACTACTGGCGGGAATGTAAACTGGTGCAGCCACTATGGAAAGCGGTTTGGATGTTCCTCAAAAATTTAAAACTAGAACTACCATAAGATCCAGCAATTCTATTTCTGGGTATTTTTCTGAAGAAAACAAAAATGCTATTTTGAAAAGATTCATGCACCCCTATGTTCATTGCAGCATTATTTACAATAGCCAAGATATGGAAGCAACCTAAATGTCCACTGATAGATGAATGTGGCATATATACATAAACAATAGAATATTACTCAGCAATAGAAAAGAATGATATCTTGCCATTTGCGAAACATGGATGGACCTAGAGGTTATTATGATAAGTGAAATAAGTCAGAGAAAGACAAGTACCACATGATTTTGCTTGTATGTACAATCTAAAAAACAAAAGAAACATAACAAAACAGAAATAGAGTCATAGATATAGAGTACAAATGGTTGCCCAAGAGGAGGAGGGTGGAGGGATGAATGAAACAGGTGAGGGAGATTAAAATAGGTACACACTTTCATTACCAAACAAGTCATGAGGAACAAATGTACAGCATAAGGAATACAGTAAATAATAACAATAACTTTATATGGTGATAGAGGCTAACTAGACTTATTGTGGTGTTCATTTTGTAATATATAAAAAATATTGAATCACCATGTTGTGTACCAGAAACTAGCATAGTGTTGCAGATCAACTATACTTAAATAAAGCAAAATAATATTAATAATAATAATAATAAGTGGGAGAAGAACCGCAAACAAAACAAAACAAAACAAAACAAAACACCAGGATAGCAACCAATATTTGTCAAAGTTGCTCAGAGATCCTCTTGTAAAATGTTGGTGCCAAATGCTAGGACAGAGATTCAATCATTAGGGAGTTTACATAGCTTCAGTGTAGCCCTTGTTAGCAAGTGGACTTTACGTACGTAAAGGAGTCATATAAACATAACAGTAAGAAAAACAATAAATATTTTACATCAATAGTATGAAATTCTGAAGATGTAAGTTGGGATACTGATCATGATCAATATTTTTGCTAAATATTTCAAGCTTGGTACAAAGTAGAACTATACTTTTAAAACAAGCATTTGAGATAATTTGTCCTAAAACCAAAAACCTATCTTTATATGCTAAAATAAAAAGAAATTAAATAGCAGTAATTTTGATTGATTTACAAGTAATAATGTCTTAAATATGAAAACACTAATATTAATATCATACCTCAAGGATGATTATCTTTACAAAGTTGTCTTAAAAACCTATTTGCAACAGAAGAAAAGAATAAATCTTCAAAACACCAGCAGCTCCAATGAAATTCATTTCCCTCAAAAAATACAGATTAGTAGAGAGATAAATGAAATAGACACCAGAAAAACAGTAGGAAAAAAAAAATCAATGAAATTAAGAGTTGGTTTTTTGAAAATAAGTATAAAATTGACAATCCTTTAGCTAGATTACTAAGAAAAATAGAAGACAAATCAGAAATGAAAGATGAGATGTTAAAACTAATATCAGAGAAATAAAAAGGTTATAAGAAACAACCATGAACAATTATACACCAACAAACTGGACAATCTAGAAGAAATGGATAAATCCTTGGAAATATACAACTTGACAAAACTGAATCATGAATAAATAAAAATCAGAATAGACCTATAACTAGCATGTAGATTAAATCAGTAATCAAAAACCTCCCAACAAAGAAAAGTCTAGGACCATCTAGCTTCACAAGTAAATTCTACCCAACTGTTAAAGAATTAATGCCAATCCTCTTCAAATTCTTCCAAAATATTCAAGATGAGGGAAAACTTCTAAAATCATTTCATGAGGCCAGCATTAGCCTGATACCCAAACTAGAAAAAGATACTACAAGAAGAGAAAACTACAGGCCAATATTCCTGATGAATATGGATGCAAAAATCCTCAACAAAAAACCAGCAAACCAAATCCAACATCATATTATGAAATGTGCATACACCATGACCAAGTGGGATTTACCCCTGCAATGCAAGGATGCTTCAACTTATGAAAATGAATTTAGCGTGGTAAACCACATTAACAGCAAATGTTACAAATCACATGACCATCTCGACAGATGCAGTAAAAGCATGGAACAAAAATTCAACAATCTTTCACATGGTAAAAACATTCAACAACCTAGAAATAAAAAGAAATTACTTCACTATAATAAAGGCCATATATAAAAAGCCCACAGCTAACATCATACTCAATGGTGAAAAACTGAAGGCTTTTCCTCTAAGAAAAGAAACAAGACAAAAATGTCCACTCTTGGCATTTCTCTTCAACATAATACTGAAGTCCTAGCCACAGCAATCAGAGAAGAAGAAAAAATTAAAGGCATCCAAATTGGAAAGGAAAAAGTAAAATTATCTTTGTTCACAGATTCCATGACCTTAAATACAGAAAACTCTAAAGATTCCATAAAAGAATTGTTAATACTAAGAAATAAATTCAGCAAAGTTGCAGGATACAAAAATCAATGCATAAAAATCAGCTGCATTTCTATCAACAACAATGAACAATCTGAAAAGGAATTTAAGAAAATTCCATTTACAACAGAATTAAAAACAACAAAATACTTTAGGAATAAACAATGGAGTGAAAAACTTACACAATGAAAAATACAAAACATTGCTGAAAGAATTTAAAGATGCAAATAAATGGAACATCCCATGTTCATGGATTGGAAGACTTAATATTGTTAAAATGCCCATACTATCCAAAGTCATCTACAGATGAAATGCAATCCTTATAAAAATCCCAATGGTATTTTTTGAAGAAATCGAAAAATTTACCTTCACATTCATTTGGAACTACAAAGGATCCTGAATACTCAAAACAATCTTGAGAAAGAATAACAGATTTAGAATCCTCACACTACTCGATTTCAAAACATATTACAAAGCCATAGTAATCAAAAAATTATGGTAGTGGTATAAAGACATATATGTAGACAAATGTGCCATAATAGAGCGCCCAGAAATAATCTCATCAACTAATCTTCCACAGGGTCCCAAAGGAACACAAAGGAGAAAAGATAATTTCTTCAACAAATAGTACTAGGAAAACTGGGTATCCATGTGAAAAAGAAAGCAAGTTCATCCTTAACATACAGCATACACAAAAGTCAACTCATCATGGACTTAAACGTTTTAGACATGAAACTATGAAACTCCTAGAAGAAAACAGAGGAAAAGGTTCTTGACAATGATTTCTTGGGCAACAAAAGCAAAAATTGAGAAACAGGTCTACATAAAACTAAAAAGCTTCTGCACAACAAAGGAAACAATCAAGAGAGTGAAAAGACCATCTATGGAATAGTGGAAAATACCCAAAAACCATATATATGATAAGGGGTTAATATTCAAAATATTCAAGAATTCCTACAACTCAATAGCAAAAAACCCAAATAATCTGATTTAAAAAGGGGCAAAGGGTCTGAATAAACATTTCTCCACAGATAACAGACATATGGTCAACAGGGATATGAAAAAATGCTCAACATCACTAATCGTCAGGAAAATGTAAATCAAAATCACAATGAAGTATCATCTCATGCCTGTTAGGATGGCCACTGTTAAAAAAAAAATTTTTTTTTTAAAACAACCCAGAAAATAGCATGTGTTGACATGCATGTGGGAAAATTGGAACTCGTGTGCATTGTTCATGTAAATTTAAAATGATTCAGCCACTGTGGAAAACAGTATAGAGGTTCTTCAAAAAATTTAAAGTAGAACTACCATACGATCCAGCAATTCCACTTCTGGGAACTGAAATCAGGATCTCAAAGAGATGTCTGCACACCATGTTCACTGCAGCACAGTTCACAGCAACCAGGAGGTGGAAACAACATAAATGTCCACGGACAAATGAATGGAAAAAGAAAATGAAGTAAACCATGGAATACTGTTCAGTCATAAAAGAGAGGAAAATCCTGTCATATGTTATAACATGGATGAACCTTTAGGACATTAAGTTAAGTGCAATCATCTAGTCATAGAAGGACAAACACTGCTTGATGCCACTCATGTGAAGTATCTATGAGAATTAAACTTACAGAAACATAGAGTAGAAAGGTGGTTGCCAGGGGCTGGGGAGAGGGGAAAATGGGAGAATTACTGTTCATGGGGTATTGTTTGTCATGCAAGACAGAAAATTTCTAGAGACCTACTGTACAACATGGTGCTTATAAAGTTTATAATACTGAACTATTCACTTAAAATTTCATTGAGGGAGATCTCATGTTATATTTCTTATCACATTAAAAAGAAAATATATTTCCTAACAATCACCATTGAGGGCAATGTTGTTACAATTCTGAGCTTCCCTTCACGGTGGGAGCTAGAGTCCTGTTGGGCCCTGGGAGGTGGTGTATTTATTCCAGCCAAGACACACCTTTCCCATCTCCACGCACGTAGAGCTAGGCAGGCAGAGGCTTCAGGAACTACCCTGCAAAGGTCAGAACATATAAACTTGATACCAAACTAATTTCCAGATTTGGGGATTAGAAGAAAGGACCTTGACAGGAAATGGTCTGGTCAAACACTTACCCAGGTAACTGGAATACATTTGCATTGTTAAATACCAGGATTGAATGAAAATGTGTTTCTAGATTTAGGTAGGATCTAAATGAAGGTAAATAACTAAATAAATGAGGGATATAACTAATCTATAGTATAAACATCCACTGAAACAAGTGTTACCACAATCTGTACCTGAATAGACCATATGAAGTCTAACTTACCAACTTATATTTAACATTTCTAATTGAATATAATTAGAACACAGTTCATCGATTCTCTCTGATTATACACTCACATATACATGTACATAATCTTTTATATTTATAAAATGTAATATATATATATACATATATAAATAATTTCCGAAACAATTTTTTCACCAGAAACAAAAAATCTAAACAAGAGTTTAGACATCAATTAAAGTCTTCTGGTGTCTGATGTGGACTCTTTGTACAAAGTGACTATTTTCTAGGTAACCTAATTATCACTTTATAGAGTTTTGTGGACTTCATTTTTTATGTATTTACTTTTACCTTTTGTAAGTAAAGAACTGTTCCCTTTAGTACAGCATAAAAGGTCTTCCATCCTCGCTTTCCTCTTGGAGCTAGAAAGGGAAAAAAAAAAAAATTAAAAATTTTATTTGATGGAAATTTGTGTTCTACAAAGAGAATCTAAAAGGTCAACGTGGTGATTATGCTTCAGTGTTCCTGGTTTATTTGCTACACAGACTAATAATAATGAGAACTAAACTTTTCTTGACCCTTACTATGTAGCAGGCAGTATCATCTCATTTAATCCTCATAACAATCCTGTGAGGTATTATAGGTACTATCACCCTTGTCTTTTTATAAAACTGAAGCACACAGAAGTAATCTGCTCATGGTCACATAACTAGATAGCAAGGCTCTGTGTTCCATGCTCCAGTAGAGATGACTTAAAAACTGAAAAAGCAAGAGGCATATTGGAAATACACATCAATCTAAGGGCTCACGAACCAGAGCCTTCATGGCTTCATCAAAGTTTCTAGGAGTCATAAGAAAAAAGTCTTGGAATATAAAAGGACTCCTGGGCTTCCCTGGTGGTGCAGTGGTTAAGGATCGCCTATCAATGCAGGGGACACGGGTTTGAGCCCTGGGCTGGGAAGATCCCACATGCCTCAGAGCAACTAACCCCGTGCGCCACAACTACTGAGTCCATGTGCCACAACTACTGAAGCCCATGTGCCTAGAGCCTGTGCTCCGCAACAAGAGAGGCCACCTCAATGAGAAAACTGAGCACTGCCATGAAGAGTAGCCCCCGCTCACCACAACTAGAGAAAGCCTGTGAGCAGCAACAAAGACCCAACGCAGCCAAAAATAACTAAATAATAAATAATTTTAAAAAAACAACTCTTTAAAAAAAAAAAAAAGGACTCCTTTGGCCTTTCTCCCACACATCCACCAGCTGGATTGTAACTTTAATTATTATTACTCCTGTGACAACCTGTGATACCTCTGCTGCAGATGCTACTGCACTGTAACATAATTTTTTTGTCTAAATGTCTTTCAGTAGACTGTGAATAACCTGAGAACAGGTATCCTTCATCTTCAGAATTCACAGAACCTAGAGTAGTACAAGGGAGACATTAGGCACTTTTATAAAAATTCTCCAAACGAATTTTCTTCCAGAAGTCCTTATATTTCCTTTATTTATATTTTCCTGCAGTATGAAGTAGAATTTCTCTATTGAGCATATAAAACTTTACAGACTGTCCTAAAATAAAAGCACAGATTAGCAAAATGTTTTACTATTGATTCTTAATCTTAATAAAATTAAAATCTGTAACTGGAAAAGGTTATTACCTGAATACCATTTCTCTAAACATGTCTACCACATATGTAGGAAGGGCCATTTATTCCTATTCGGTTACCAACTATTTGGCTGCCTTTAGGCTGTCTTTAACCTGGATGCCTGATTAAATTAGAAAGTGCATTATTCTCAAACAAATCTTTTAAATCTCCTTTGAAGAATCCTTAGGCTTGGAAACTAGGTGAATAGCCACATACAGAATACAGGTGATCCTGCCAACACCATACTGAGATATCCACCTGGCAAAAAAAAGACTCAAAACATCCGCTCTGCAGGTTTCCAGGGGAAACAAACAAACAAAAAAATCATTCCATCTGTTTCTATCATGTAAGGTTTTAAAGTGTGTACTCAAAAATAAATGATCAAAAAATGTATATCATAATCTTCTTTACAAAGAAAAAAAAGTGGATGCTATAAAGACTATAAAGAAAGCCATAGATCATTCTCTCTCTCTCTCTCTCTATATGTGTGTGTGTGTGTGTGTGTGTGTGTGTGTGTGTGTGTATGAAATAAATGTTGACTGTGTTGTTCAATAGATGAGAGCAGTGTACACAGTGGCCTCAGGCTGCAGGAGCTACTGCAGAGCAGGACAGAGGCGGCTGGTGTGGTGGAGGTGCCGGACTGGAAGGCAGACCAGCTGGTCCCAGTCCTTCTCTCAAATCTCTCCTCTCATCCACTAACCCTAACTTGGTAACTCCTGACCAGTCCCCCAACCTTTCAGGACCCCAGCTGCTTCATTTTAAAATGTGGATAACTCATGTAACTTAAGGCAAAGCACTGGCTAATGCTGGAAAAGAACTTAGATAAACCCTTCTGTTTTCTATAGGAGGAACGCAGGTCCTGGATTTGAAAAGCTTTCCCCAAAGCCCTACAACTAATTGAGTGGCATCCTGAGATTCCTTCCGTTCAAAGATTTACAAATCTATTTTTCTGCTTTTCAAGTAGAAATCTATTAATCTGTTACCAAGGCTGTTGCCGCAGAATCACACCCCTGCCCTGCCCTCAAATGGAAACCAATTGCTCTTATCTAAGATGTCTCAGGAGGAAGCCGCAAAGAGAAAAACAAGAACTAGTTAGAACTAACTAGGCCCAAGATGGGGGAAGATTTGACTTCCAGTGACCTTGAGCCATATTAGCTAAATGACACACCCACTGGCACCAGGACAGTTGACAATTGCCATGACAACAACTGGAAAAGCCCATACAAGGACTGAAGAGGAGTGGTGCATCTGATCCGGATCCAAACCACACCACTGTTTGTGAATATTCCTCTGTCTCTTTCCATTTCCCTCCCTTTTACCTCCACCTTCCTATATATATTGTGTCTCTGCCTGAATTGGGTTGAGAAGTTGATTTCTGAACCAAGATCTGGCTTCTTTCCATTCTTTGGCTGTTGAATGAAGCCTATGCTGTCCCAGGCTCAGCTCTGGTTTCATTATTAGCTGTGTGAATCCCAGCAGAAAAAGAACCTCCCTGACGGAGACAAGGAGTCTCCACCCAGGTTAGGACCCCAGTGTGAGTCCAGTCCATCAATTCGGTAACAAATTCGTGTACATGTTCACAAAAACTTCTAACAGATCTTCATCTTTACCACACTAAGCCTGCTAGAAATGGATCCCAAAATTCTCTCCAACTGAACTCTGATCTGAAGTCACCCGTGGGTGACTGATGCTGAGTCAGGGAGCATTAACCCTGCAGGCCATGCTCAATTTTTCCAGCTCCCACAGAAGTGTAACAATCTTATTTTTGGTCAATTATAACTTAGTTGTTTAACCTACACCACAATTCTAAAAATAAGACACTATCATTACCTCCGTTTTACAGGTGGGACAGTATGGGTGCAAAGGAGTGGAATTCAGGGAAGAAAGGGACCACAGTGCATGAGAACAGGCTGAGAAGGCTGTAGAGGCAGCCTCAGCGGCCCTGACTTTAGAGCCACACACACACAGTGCGGCTGTGGCTTCTGCACCCTTTGTGAGGCTTGCCCTGTGAAACACAAGGGCTGCAGCCCAGGGAGTGAGAAGCATTGCTCCTCATGATGACAACTGTAGAGGGAGTTAAACCAGATACCACAGCACATACGTTACTGAGTACAGAAGGCTGGGGAAAGAGCTGTAACTGCAGTTACATAATGAACATGGTGGAAGGAAGGAAACTTGATGTATCCTATTGCAAGGCTCTAACTACAAGGATGGTAGGGAGTTGGTAGATAGATATATATTTTAACAAATACCTGGGTGCCTACTGTGAAAAGATGTTTGCTGAACTTGATCAAAAGATACCATTTTGTGCACTAGACTATGCTTTCATGGCTATTTTTAACATGCATACTCATAGTCCAAAGACTGCTTTCCTTCTTCTTGAAAATAAAAGAATCCTGGCATATTTTAATTCTTATCAATTGCCTCCAACCTTACATGATAACAATGTCTATTTTGTTTTGTTTAATACTACTGAAATAGACATTCTCTATAAATTGCCATTGTCTGTTTAGATTTTCCCTCATGTTTACTGTAATATTACCTTTATTTGTTACTTCTGTATCTCAGGTTGCTTTCGGAGGCCATTTTCAACTACTCCTTGAAATCTATACTTAGAAGTTCTTTTAGGAGGGTCTTTTGGTGGTAAATCTTTTTCTATTTTTCTTCATATAAAAATGTCTATTTCATTAAAAATTCTAGGTGGACAATTACTTTTTCTGATGAAGACATTACTTCATGCTGTGTTTGGCTATAGGTTTCTTTACATTTACCCAGCTTTGGGCTCCCGTGTATCATCTCCAAACATGTGCAGTCATTACGGGTTTGAACCTTGTCTCTCCGCTGTCCCTCTAACTGAGACTTCTGATGCTTTAACTGCTCAGTCTATCCCAAAGGCATCTTCACTGCTCCCTCAGACTCTCATCTTTTTGTCCTCTGTGCTAAGCTAGTTTGACCTCCAGGACTCCTTAGGCACTCAGATCCACAGATGCCCTGAGGGCTCAGCAGCCCCAGAGCTAGCTCACCTCCTACACTTGTACTCATTTCCCTTTCTTTGTGACAGGGTCATCCATTCATTTAAACGGTGTTTAAAATATTTTAATCACTTTTAGATTTTTATAATATATGGGTTTTGGAATTTGTAGGCCACTGTATTGCCGAAGAAGACTTTCTAGTTCTTTCTTTCTTTTTTTTTTTCAAGAATATGTTCACAAATTTTATAATCTAGAATTCATTTGGAGCAGGATAAGGAGACAGGAGCTGAGAAAAGGAGGAGAGAGACAAGGAATACCAGTAAGGAGGCGATTACAGTTGCCCACATGAGAGAAAAAGCCCCAAATGTGGAGAGAGGTGCACAATAAAGATAAAGAACTGGAAAGAAAGGGGAAGGCAGCAGTGTTAAATGAGTGCCGGGCAAGCACTAGAAATGTTCTATTTGATCCAACAATCCTTCCAGTGAGGTATCACTGCCTCTATTGCACATTGATGTCTCCATCATTGAAATGACATTTGCAGCTCTGAGAGGTGGAGTCAGCTACTGAGGGGGCTACATATGTGTGGATTTCAAAGCTTCTGTACAGTGCGACTCAGACGAGGAAACACATTCTATGGATACACTGAGGGGAACTCTCCAGGTGACAATCCTTCACAACGGTCAGACCCGCTACTGCAGCGAGGGGAACACAGGAGGCTCACGGCAATGCAGCTCAGCTCTGAGGCAGGATCCTGTGTCCGCCCTCTGGGGTGCTGCCCGCCTAGCGCTCTGCAGAGTGCTACGGCCAACAGCAATGACAACGGTGGCAGCAGCAATGCTATCAGCTCACATTTATCCAGGACATACTGTTGTAAGCACTGTTCCAAAACTGGACGTGTGTTAACTGAAGCCCACAACTCTGCGAGAAGCCACTTTCATATTCACTTAATAGACGTGGACGTGGAGATGTCACTAACCTGCAGGACCTGGGTCCCTATGGCTCTGGCCACTTTTACTCTGGTCTGTATGCAGGGAAACCCAGGCAAACCAAACTCAGCAACAGCGACTTGGTAAACTCTGAGATACAGGGGTGATATTCAAATTAAAATAAGAAACAAAAAAAGTCAACAGGCCTCTGTGACACACATTTCTGCAAAAGAGAAATTGGCAGTTGTTCCAAGCCTGAGTGGTAGTGGAACTGTTGCAGAAATCAGTCTGTCGGGAGACCAAGCACCACACTCAGAGGGCTGGAGAACTCAGGTTTATTAAGCTGGCGGTCCCAGACGAGTTAACACTCTAAAGTTCTGGGGCCCCGAGCTCAGGGTGAGCTTTACTTTTATAGGGGTCAGTGCACATGGTTACAGTTAGCATTGGTTGATTGGTTACCTGGTTACTATAGGTTATGGGCAGTTAACAGAGCGCGGGAGTTGCTATGGGTTCCTTGCAGGGGGTTTCCAAACAGAAATTTGCAGGAGCAGGAGCAGAACATTCCACACTTATCAGAACATTCCATACTTATCAGAACATCTACAGGTTACAGCTGATTGCTAGGTCATCTTGTTCTTAGCACAGCAAGCAGATTTTACAGAAGCAGAGCAAGCATGAAGTTATTTCTAGCTGAGTGCAAACTTCTAATTTTCCTCTTCAGAACTACCATTAAATCTTCACTATTATAAACCAGTTCTTATTAATGTTCTGATCTCATCTTTATTACGCATTTGAAGAAGTCTTCTTGGAAATACAAAGCATGATGAACAATATTTTGGCTTCAGTTATCACCACTGGTCTTTAAAAAAGAGTTAACTGCATAACCGAGAATGAAAGCACAGGCTGTCACCCTTCTTTCATAAAGAGGAAGGTATAAAATATTCCTGGGCAATGAAATATTCAGCAAGGAGTAATGAAGAGCATATGCCAAAAAACAGTTCTTTTTTTAATTCACCAAAAGGTATAATCTTCATGTAAAGGTCTTTATTTGCATGCTATATGCTCCAACTTTAATTTCTTCTGAACCGAACTGGGAACAGATTGTGTTTAAGATCTTACTGTTCCAATTTTTCTATTTTCATCAAAATCTCGGCCTGTTTTTGACCACTCCCCACTGTGAGTTCCCTGATTATCTACTTTTCCCTTTTCTTCAAGTTTAATATCAGAAAGACTTAACAGCATATAAAGACATACTACGGACAGAGCCTATTTTTTCTTTTAATACACTAACCTTCCTTTCCTGTCTGTTCCCTTGAAAAACATTCTTCTACTGCCCCAGTAAAATGACAAAAATATCATTTTTCCCCAAATGGTAGAGAAGGTCAGGAAGCCCTGTCCTCACAAATGGGAAAGAATTCTCAAGTTGTAGCCTCAAGGCTAATAATCCGGGCCCTGCCAGGCTAGGAAACAAGGGAAACCTGAGGATGCAAAATGCCTTCGATTTCCCTATGTTAGTGGAGAAAGACATTTAAAATACAAAGCCATGTCAACAAGGGCATTCCAAAACAAACCTAACACCCTGCTGAACTTGGAAACAAAGATGTGCTCTGCAAAAGCCCTCTACACCGTACAAACGGGACACATCTGCATGGGATTTGTAAAAGGCACAAGACATTTCTAAAGTTTAATTCCCTAGTGACAGTATCTGAAAACTGGGCAAAATTCTCAAAGTATCTCTCTTACAGGATGAAGAGATATGCCACCTTGATGGAAGGCAGTTAAAGGTACACCCCAGGCAGGGGGAGTTTGCTTTCTATGACTGGTGTGCAAAGGATTTAGATAAATTCATGGATGTCGGCACTCCCTGAAAATCATAGTGTGAAGTTAAGGGTAATCCTTGTATACTCATCCCCAACTTCCTTTCATAAAATACCCTCAGGCATCACCATAAGAAGTACTATTAAATCTTAACTGAGGTCCTAGGTGGCGAAGTGGTTGAGAATCCGCCTGCCAGTGCGGGGGACACGGGTTTGATCCCTGCTCTAGGAAGATCCCACATGCCGAGGAGCAACTAAGCCCATGCGCCACAACTATTGAGCCTGCGCTTTAGAGCCCATGAGCCACAACTACTGAGCCCATGTGCTGCAACTACTGAAGCCCACGCACCTAGAGCCTGTGCTCCGCAACAAGAGAAGCCACGGCAATGAGGAGCCTGCGCACCACAACAAAGAGTAGCCCCCACTTACCGCAACTAAAAAGAAAGCCCGCGCACAGCAAAAAAGACCCAACACAACCAATAAAATAAATAAATAAATTTATTAAAAAAAAAAAATCTTAACTGAGTAACTCAGACACTCAGATTACTGCTTGAAGTAATGGAATCCCAGCCGTGCACAACAGAATTACCTTTGGGAGAAAACTCGCACAGTACTAAACAACTGATAGTGTTAATTATCCCCAGGTTTATAACAGAGAGGTAGAAATAAAACAGTACTATTACTATCTTATATTTCTAAATCACTTATCTTTGAAACATTTAAGGCAATTTACACATTTAAAAAAAATCAAACAAATTTAATCTTTATAATCTTTCTCTTTACAACTGGGAGCTGTTACATGCAGCCAACTCTATTTTATAAAAGGAAAACTGGGGCAGCCTTAAAGGAACCAGAAGTACAATCTATACCTACTGCTTTTCCCTGAAAAATGTTTTCTTCTTTTTATAATAGAAATAGGTTTATATATTATTGGTAGAGAACAGAGCATGAAACACAAGAGAGAACTGGATGAATATGCTCCCCAGCATGTGCCCTGGCGGGCTGACATTCACTCTGGCTGTGATTCTAATACTTTAAGAAGTCAACACTCTTACCCTAAATCAATTTTTCTGGAATAGCAGAAAGTAATTTGGACTGAGAGCCAGGAAACTCGGGTTTTATTCACACCCTAATGTCTACTATTTCTCTCATTTTCAACAAGTTGCCTAACATCTCTGGTTATAAATCTATAAAATGACACTACAACATACCATAATTACAATGTTGTTACATAAAGGTTATTAGCACACAAATATTTCACATTAACAGTGAAACTTAATACATGATAAGCTCTATAAACCAAATGGTAGCATGGCACTACCCAAAACAATCACAATGGGGGTTTCAAGCAGGTAAAGAGGGAAGGAAGTCACTAATTCTATTCATGAGTAGGATTTAGAAGTCAGAGAAGGTTTTAAATGAGGATTTAGTTTAACTAGGACTTTGAAGGAAAAAAGGGGGGGAGGGGAGGCATGTTCTTTTGTCCTCCACCTTCTCTACGGTATATCTGGATCAAGATGTTGAATGCAAACATGGATCTTAATTACAGAAGTCTCATGACACTGATCACCACCATCCTTCATCAGGATGACCTCTGGACAAAAGCATATAGAGTATTTTTCACAGAGACCACATGGTTTGAAATTCTGGTTTCACCTGAGTGACCTCAGGCAAGTCAGCCTCTCCACGCGTCACTTATTGTCTCTGTAAAACAATAATAAAAGGACACCTATCTCACAGGGTTATTCTGAAAATCAGATGAGTTAATATATGTGAATTTTTAAAAAGTGTACTTTTTATTGTTAGGGATACTGTCTGCTAAAAGAAAATGCATCCAATTTCCATGCTAAAACACGAAGACTTACTTTTTAAATATCATTCATGTATTGAAATTTTTATTTGTTAAAGTCAATATTTTGAGAAGAAATCCCCGCCCCAGACATTATTAATGTAGCTTTAATAGAAAAGTGGTGACCTTTCACCCTTAATTTAATTGGGGGGAGGATGGAGTACAGCACATTCATTAACATATTGTTTCTGTTTTGTCCCAGGTCCTCTCCTGTCTTGACACTGGAGACATCAAACATGAATGCAAACAGTAAAAGTGAACACTGGGAGGAGGAACAAAAGCTGATGGAGAAAGTGTTACCCAATAAGCTACAAAAATGTACAAACCCAACTTATGAACAAACACCTTCCTCTACTCAGTTAGGAGATGGTTTCACTGGTAGCCATTTCTAGATGCACAGGGACAATGTAAAGGACTTTTGCTGTGGTGGGAGAAGAGGGTAGGGTGTTACAAGAACATACTGTCATGAGCTAAAGGTTATGGGAAGAGTGTGCAGGCAGCAAGAAACACAAAAATGACTCATAATATATAGTTATTTTTTCAGGAAAAACAAATACTAGAGTCATATAAATTTTTTCAGAATTTTGACAGATGAACTATACCTCACATCTTCTCCAGCTGCTCTTTCCCCAGATACTAGCATGACTTGCCCCTTCACTTCAATCAGATCGCTGCTCAGATGTCGTCTCCCCCAGGGCCTCCTCTATGCACTCTGCAGTACAGCACCTGCCCACTTTCTTCACTGTCTCCTCACCTCAGCTTTATTTTCCTCTGGATCACTTAACAGTCGCCTGAAATACCACCTATTTATTACTGAGCTCCCCCTACACTAGAATGGAACCTCCAAGCAAATACTTCGATTTGTTGCTGTGTCCACAGAGCAGATTAGAAACTCGAAAAAGAAGAAGAATTAGATGTCCTAAATAAGCATGTAGATGATGTGACTCAACAAACATTAAAGATAAGTTTTTTTAAAAAGTGTTGTCTCCACCATTTAGGTGAAATACATTAGAAAACTCAGGTTGGCTGAAGAGCAAAGAGGAGGCAGGATAAAATTTTGATACAGATTATTTCAACAAGATGATGTTGGATGTGGAAATAAGATATCGGTAAAGACCCAGGCTCATAAGGAACAAACAGAGCTTGACACATTACTATGGGTTTTCAACAACCATTAAAGAATGGACATCTGTGGAAAGGGACTTTAAAATTCTAGGACACAAACACCATCCTATAATTCTTTTTAAAAAACCTGACACACAACATTATGTTAGTTTCGGGTGTACAACATAACGATTCAATACTTTTATTGCAAAACGGTGACCTATATAAGTCTACTTGACATCTATCACCATACACTGCTGCAGTTTTTCTCTTGTGGTGAGGACTTCTAAGATCTACCCTCTTAGCAACTTTCAAATATGTAATACAGTGTTATTAACCATAGTCACCATGCTATAATTCTTATAAATTGAAGGAAGATGCTGGAGAACTTGCTATTTTTAATAACCATCTTAAAAAGTTGGACAATAGCAAAATGTTCCTGAAGTTCAGTACCTTCATTATATGTGAAAGGTACAAACACTGAACTCCAAGAAAATCAAGCATACTATGTTTTTTCATAATTTCTTGACCAGTTTACAGAACTCATTATCAAACTTATAGAGAGCAACAAACTAAAATAAAATGTGAGGGTAAATTATACAGTCTACCCAAGGAGCGCAGGTAACTGCTGAATCAGACAAGCCTGAACCTGGCTCATCAAGTGACACCAAATCAAGTTTCTCCAGCTTCACAAGCACCTTGTGACCAATAAACTTTTAGAGTCAAAGACTCTGCTGAGCGTGCATTTCTACAAATAGAATTCAAATAGGCTACTGTAATTGTAAAATAGCCCAAGTCCCACTGGCACCTTTAAAATGCCCCTGGGCAAAAGCTACTACAGGTCAACAAAAATAATTCCTAGTGGCAATGAAGAGCAGCACCCTGTAGACACAGTTTGTTCTCAGGGAAGGCGACAGGAGTCTGCCTGTTTTCCCCCAAACCTAGGAGCCTCAGGAGAGACCACCAGCTCCTCTCTCTGAAAGGTGGCTCCTGCCCCTTCCTACGAGACTGCTGTCACAGATGCCAGGAAACAGCCCACCGCCATGGACTGCATCTGAAGGGATGCCACCACGTGTGTAATTCTTAGCTTTTCGATATCAGGCCAACCTCTTCCGCTTGTTTAAACGTCCAGTGCTTGGAAGAGCTTCGCCCGTTCCCACCTTGGGACTTCCCACCCTGCAACCAGGGCTGCATTCCCAAGAGGACTCAACAAGCAGCCTTGATACAAGTTACTAAGTGCTGCTAAAACAACACGAAACATTTGTCAATATTCCCATCCCCAATTTATTTTTGGTGAGAATAGTACCACAACAGCCATTGAGCAGATTTTTAAAAGGGAGGTTTAATACCCACCACCTTATCATAAGTCATCTTAAAAAAGAGACAACAGGCCCCAAATGGAGTCACTTGTGCGCTCGGCCCACCTCACAGACCAAGGCTTAATACCTAACCTAACTGCAGTACAACCTCCCCCAGGAATGGTTTTAATCAACTAGTCTGGAAGTTTCTTGTCAGCACTAATGAGGAGATCTGCTACACAGGCCCTTTCCATCCCCCAGAGGAAGATGGGGTGACCACTCTCCCCCTTTGCCTTCCCTCCTGCCTATAAAAGCCTTCCACTTTGCACGGCTCCTCCAAGCTCCTCTCTACTTGCAAGGTGGGATGCTGCCCATTTGACCGATGGTTTAATAAAACCAATTATATCTTTTAAATATATTTTATTGAATTTTTGTTATTTAACAGTCATTTTTTATTGGTAATCATGCTGTTTGTTATACCTTTTTCCATTTGTCTTTATTTTGCAAACATTTTTCTATATTTTAGAAATCATATTTCATTAGGTCTTTGTTCTATTGTATTAATGTTATATTTAAAATAACCAGTGTTTAACATAAAAATATTGATTTTCCCTGATAATACAAGTTATATCCATCCAGTGCAAAAAAATTTTCAAAGTAAATAAAAAATAAGGAAAATAAAAAACCATACATAGAAAAAATATATATAACCACCAGAGAGAACATTTTGGTATATAAGCTCCTAACCATTTTACTATGCACACATCTGCCAGAAACTTGTTTCCTTTAAACCCTTCAACTTATATGTCATTTTTAAAATGACTGCAAGAGTGGCACTGTTGCTCTTGTTGGTCATTAGGCTGTTTCCAAGACGATGATGGTGATGCTTGCTTCTGTTGCTAATATTCTGTACCTAAAAACAATTAAGTTCTTAAATAACAATCAGGTTCTTTCTATGTGCCAGGTGGCATTCTCACCTTGAGGCTTTTGCATTACCTATTTCCCTCACTGGAATACTCTCATACATGCTCTGTGTCCAAAGATGTTATGGACTTCCCTTTGTTATTCAGCTTTCAGCTGAATGACACCTGCTCAGGCATATCCCCTCCCTCTCCTTATTCCCCATCAAGAGTGAACGGACTGGGATGGGGAGGGTGAGGGGGACTCAACGGAGGGTGGGGGGGGGGGTCGAAGGTGGGAGGGAATACGGGGATATGTGTATAAAAACAGATGATTGAACTTGGTGTACCCCCCAAAAAAAACAATAATTTAAAAAAAAAAAAAAAAAAAAAAGAGTGAACGGACAGGCACACAGCTGGTCCTCAAAAGAATTTCTACTTTGCAGCCAATTAAGCTGACTGTGCTCTTTTCCCTGTGGGGGCCTGGTGTCCAATGGCTACAAACAGCAGCCTCCTCAGTAGTGTATGCAGCCTGTTGCTTGTATGGGTTGCCCTAAGGGACGTTGGATTCAGCCCTTTCCAGTGGACATTCATGACTGGCATGCTGTCTCCAATCTAGGCTCCAGACAGGTATGCGTGGGGCCTTTGGAAAGCCCCAGGGCACATTAGCTAAGTCATAATGTCCATCCGCATCAAACTGCAGAACAAGGAACACGTGATTGAGGCCCTCCGCAAGGCCAAGTTCAAGTTCCCTGGCCACCAGAAGATCCACAACTCCAAGAAGTGGGGATTTGCTAAGTTTAATGAGGATGAATTTGAAAACATGGTGGCAGAAAAGCGGCTTATCCTGGATGGCTGTGGGGTCAAACACATCCCCAATCGTGGCCCCCTGGACAAATGACAGGCCCTGCATTCATGAAAGCCTTGGCGTTGTCCCCTCCTTACTCACGCCCATCAGTAAATCCTACTTTCCTGTCAAAAAAAAAAAAAAAAATCTAAAATGAATTAATGATATATCTAGTTTCAAAGCTCAAATTCTCCATTCTGTACTATCCAGTGATAAAATTTTGTACATAAATTTCTATCACCATAATTATTTCCTTCAGGAGACCAGTATTGCCTTTTTAATTTCAAATTTTCATCAGGTTACTAAAGAATTTGATAAACTGCAATAACTAAACATAGAGACATCAAGATTATTTTCTCCTTTCTCCTAAATGTTAACTACACTGAAAATATAAACAGAATGAGTCAACAGTACAAACAGAATAATTTCTAAAAATCAGACACAGTGAAAACTGCATTCTTCTTTCAGAAAGAAATATGCAGATTCTGGACAGATTTTTTTTGGTGCTAAAAGATTATAGTTTCTGTTCCACAGTCCTTGTAAAAAGTACTGCTTCTGAGAAGAATGGTGGATGACCTCTTTTAACCAACTCTACTGTAGGAAAGGGTGGATTTTAAATGAAAGACAAGAGCTATCAAAATGGAACCTACAAACCTAAAACTTACTCTTTTAGTCTAAATGTAGAATTGTGAAGAGGCACTCCTCATCAAAAACACATGAAATGCCACCAGAACTACACTGCCCCCAGACTCCTACTTGAGGACTCAAATGGCTGCCCTCACGGCACTGCTCTTTGGCCTTGTGTCAAAATGCTGCATTATACAACCCTGCGGCCACAGAACAGCAAAGTGGCAAGGAGTGGGGACCTTAGCCTAGTTTAAAGTAATTGCTTTGCTTTGCCTCCACTTAAAGAGTCTTTCTCTAACAGGAGGAGACACTGTCTTCTGGGGAAAAAATATTCCACTTTTATTATCTCTTAATTATAGTGTCGCTGTTCCCAATGTTATACAATAGCAAAGCATTCTGCCTGCATTGCCATTATAAACTCTATTTTCAGTATGTGTGACTCAGAATAACATCTACTCTCTCAAATATGACATGTGGGACTGAGTTTTCAAAGCTTTCACTGACAGGCAATGTGCAAACCCCTCTAGAGTGAGTGAAAACCCCTAACCTTCTCAAGACTACCCAGCACTCCTCACATCCAAAGTGTTTCAAGTGAGATCGAGACTGTGAAACAAACATGGCTCCCACACCCTTAAAAAGCAACTCACATTTCAGTATTTCAAACAGAAACAAATCTCAGGTGGGTAAAATCACTGAAGAATCTATACTGGAAATTGATTAAAATATTTCAAAATTATTAAAGTGATATGTCCACATAATTAGCCTCTTTGATTCACTTCCTCCCAACTCCTCCAATCCCATATTCTGAAAGAAACCACTTTTAACATCTACTGTTTCTCAGAGTGATTTGCATCACATCCCTAAACGATGTGCTGTGATAATAGCCTGTAAAATTCTCTATTGCTTTTCTGCTGTGAGAGATGAGGATCTAGCAAGTGTGAGTACTCCATATCATCTGCCCGGCACGTCTGCATGGCTTTTCACCTGCATCTCTGTTTGTTGCCCAGTAGTTTTAAGAGCACGCTAACAACATTATTTCCTCTTTCCCGGGTACTAGGCAGCCCCTTTCCACTTCTTCTCCACAAGAGCAGCATGATGCCTCCATCCTGTTTCCCTCTCTCTTCTCTCTCCACTTTACACCCCAAATTCTTTCATCTGTACTCTTACAGGGTCAAGGTGGACAATATTTACATTTCATTGTGTAACCAAAATTAAATCTTTTACATTTTTAAATGTGAAAAAATTTTATTATTGTGGTGAAGGTTTAAAATATTATCTGGTGAATATTAATTTTGGGGTTTTCAGTTTTATAATTGTTATTTTTCTTGTACAGATTTCAAGAAAAATACCAACTGTTTCTAAATTTCCCATGCAGTCAGGTTTCTATCAAGTTTTGAAAATTTTGTGATGAAACCTTAGGAGATCTGAAGGTTATCAAGAGCAATAAACATACCTGTACCTAATTTTTTAAAATTATCAGTATAGTTGAAGTCCTGGGTACTCCTCAGTGACTGCATGGTCTTCCCCTTGCCAGTGATAACCACTAAGCCATATTTACTGATTTCTATATGTGAATGTATTCCTATTAAAAACAGTGCTGTGCTGCATGCTTTAAGATGTTACCATATGTGCAGATTCTTCTGCATGTTGCTTTTTTTCATTAAACATTACCTTTTGTGAGAGCCATTCATGATAAAAATTATAGCTCTAGTTACTTGCTTTTCAGTGTCACACAGTTTTCTACTATATGAATATATGAAACTCTTCCAGTTTCTTATTAAAGGGCCATTTAGGTTGCTTAATTTTGAGCTATTATAATGTTGCTATGAGCAATCCCCCTCTTGTACACAGCAAGAGTTTCTGTAGATACACACCTAGGACTGGGTTAACTGAGACACAGGGCTAAGCTCTTCCAACTTTATTGATTATTGCCAGCTGTCTTCCAAAGTAGTGATCCCACCGACACCCACATGCACAGGGTGGAAAAGTGCTCGCTTCTCTACAATCCTTGCCAACATTTGGTATCATCACTCTTTCAAATTCTAGCCAATGTGACATGTGAAATGATCTCTCACTGTGTGTTTAATCTGAATATCCTTGATTATTGGTGAGGCTGAGTATCTCTTCATATATTTATGGATCACTGCAATTTCTTTTTCTGTAAATGGTCTGTTTCAACTGTTGCCCATTTTTCCATTACATTGTCTTTCTAATTAATTTAAGATTCCTTACACACACACACACACACACACACACACAGGATTCAACCTGTTATTAGTAATATAATATGCTATAAAGTATCTTATCCCAAACTGTGGATTATCTTCTAACTTTTTAAAAGAGTATTTTAATATAAGAAACCTTTACTATTAATGTAATCATATATAGCAATATATCCTTTCACTGTTTTTGTTTTTCTAAATCTTAAGAAAGCCTTCTCTACCCAAAGGTCATTAATGTCTTGTTTCACATTTTGACCTAAACATTTTAGATTTCTGCCTCTCAAATGTTTACCTTTAATCTACCTGAAATTGATTTTTCTGGCTTGGCTGATGTGGGTAACACACCCCCCCCACCCCCCGCCCCCACATTCCATAAGCACACACACACCACTCGCACCTCACACCCTCCATGCACACCACCCATCCACATCCTAAGCACCATTTATTGAAATACTTCTGTTGTCATTAATGATCTGTCACTTCCTCTGCTGTGTAACCCAGTACCATAAACACTGGACACTGCTGCTTCTGGGCCCTCTTACCTAGTCCACTGTCCTTGGGATATCTTGTTATCTGGGAGAATGTCTGCATGGTCCCAAATGTACTTTTTCCACTCAATTTTGAACGTTTTATGTGGTATCTTAGCCAACAATATATGTATTTAAAAATCTGTGCTGTGGATTCTAGATTGTAATGACTCTCTGTATGGTACACCTAAATGTAAGAGGAGAGGCTACATTTAACACAGCTTTTGAACACATATAGTCTTAGGTACCTGAGGAGTGTTTAATTCATGTAGGAAAAAAATTCACTTCCTGCACCTCAGCATACACAGGCTGTGGTAATCAAACAAGATAAGCACTTCATTTCTTGCCACGTTGATAGCACTGAAGTACAGATTCAGCACTAGGTGCGTCTTGCCCATCTGTCTGCCCCCATCTCCTGCAGGCTATGTCAGTCTAAATGGGCGTTGGGGGTGAGGGGAGGTGGGTCACAACCTCAAAAGACTCCGGGGCAGAAAAGTGGCAATCACTGTGTGAGCAGGCCTGGCATGATGATATAGGGCTTGTGGAAACTACGGTCAACCAGAAAATACCTAAGTTCACGCAATTCAATTTACAAAAAAGCACTAGGTTGGTCAAGTAAAAGAAATGTTCAGGCCCCACTGGCCCTAGACTGAGACCCCTACTCATCTAAGCACATGCTATATCATAACATACGGTCCTGATCACATAAAACATGGAGAACGTCAATGTTTTCTAAACATATTTTCTCATAATCAGATTTCAGTCCCACCAGATATCCTGATATTCTATATTACAGCTTTGGCTAGTAAATTTAAGATGAATTTGCACCTCAGTAACATGGGGATAATAGCAGTAACACCTGCCTCACAGGGTGAAGATTAAATGAAGCAATGCGTGAAGTGCTTAGGAAAAAGCACTCAATTACCTCTTACTCATCAGCACTTAGAACGTTCATATTTTGAGTGCCCTGTTGTTTCCAATCACTTTCTTGATTTCCACACATATCCTGAATCAAGTTAACAAAACTAAGAGCTTATATTGAACTTTATTTTTCATTCTACCTGAAAAAATCCAGAAGATACATTTTGTTTTCTAAATTTGACTGGTCAAAGCTTTCCCTTAATGTCAGATTTAATGGGTCTGGTAAACACACAGACGTCTATGAGAAAGAACATTTGCTTTTAATCATGATTTGTCTTGTCAGACAAATTTCTGATCTGAGCATATCTTTAAAAGACTAATAAATAAATAAGAGCAAAGAAAATCTCCAAGTTTTAAAAAATGTTTATGTGAGGAATTATGGAAATACTCTGACATATCTAGTACTTAGAGTTAATTAAAAAACTGAAAGATAAAAATCTTGAGTTGGACAAGTGGTCCTTTAGATACAAGTTAATCAGGGTTTTAATCTTTCCATAAAGCTTGACCCAAATCTTCACTTATGAAAACTTGTAGTACTATCTATCATCAGAGCATCTCCCATGTTTACATGTATGTGCAAATGCAATACAGCCCTGGCTATAGTGAACACATGAATCCAAATAATTTTCTACAGACTTAGCAGGATGATATGCCCTAAAGGTATCATTACACAAATTTCTCAAAAATTATTTGGCTCTCCTACTCCAGGAAAGCTCCACTGTTGTTTTTTACTTTTTTTAAAAATATATTAGAAATGAAAAGTGATATATTTTAAAGCACATTAGATATGAGCAATATAAAACACATTTCAAATTTGCTTATGGTGACCACCTCTCAAAACAGAAGGATGCATTCAGAAGCAGGTCAGGTGTCAGTGCATATCCAAGAAGCAGCAGCTATCTAGCAGTGAGATAAACCAGTTCAACAAGATATGACTGGAAGTCCAACAAAAGGGATTTGGGAGTGTGGAAAAGATTAGGTGGGAAGAAGACAAATCCCATTCTGGGACTCCAAATACACACCCAATCGTGCTCAAAGACCTAGAATTCCCTATAACTTTCATAACTCAGTAAATACTAGGTTTTGAGGTCTGAGGCAACTAGAAATTTCTTCACAACAGGGATCAGTAATCAGTTTAATTCTAGTTATGCTCATTAAAGATTAACTGCTACCGAAACTGCCCTCTGATCATAACTAGAAATCAGGACAATATATATAAAACAAAAGTTTTCAAACATTGTACAATAGGCAGATTTGAACTGTGATTGAGAAGAGAAAGGAGCAAACGAAAGCCCAGATTATTGCTTGGTGGAAGCGTCTAAGATCCAGCAGTAAAAACAGGTGCCTGGAAGGAGTGCAGAGTTGAGGAGCTGAAGAGGGAGTTTGGTGAGGCTGAGGTGGCTAGAACTTACACAGCAGAATAAAAGAGAGAGAAAAGCTGCACAAAGAGACAGCTCTGGAGGTCTGCAGAGGAATCCCCAGGTCTTGGCTGGAGTACTGATCTGAACACACATGAAAGGAAATGGTCCAGTGCATCAGAGTGGAAAGACTTCATACCACCAGGGCACTGAATACAGTCTAAAGGAGAGTAATAACGCTTTAGTAATGGAGTGAAATAAGTCCCCGAACAAAGGCTGCTCTGGACCCACCACAACAAAGAGTAAAGGCAAGCTTCTAAAGCAGCCCCCTAGGACTGGGCCGTACAGCAGGAGGTGAGTGGCGGACCAGCGAGGGAAGCTTCACCTGCTGCTCCCCATCGCTCGCATTACCGCCTGAACCATCCCTCCCCCAACCCCCATCCATGGAAAAATTGTCTTCCAAGAAACTGGTCCCTGATGCCAAAAAGTTTGAGGACCGCTGCTCTAAAGGATTCAGCTAATCTACAACTTACTCATTTGGACAATGGAATAAAATCCAACACTCTTTAAAGGAATAAAACCAAATCCACCCAGAAAAATGTCACAATGTCTGGCATGCAAGCAGAAATTACTAGGAATGCAAATAATGTAACAGTCTCAGAAAAGACAGAAAGAAAGGAAATTGAAGAAAAGGACCTTAAAACAGCTTTGTAAATCTGAGAAATATGCTCAAGGATATTAAGAAAGATACAAACTTGATAAGGAGAGAAACGGAAGGTATAAAAGTTTCACACTGCAGTTTCTAAGATAAAAATATCATATATGGAATAAAAGTACTAGAGTAAACTTGAAGATATAGCAATAAAAATTATTAAAATAAAGTACTGAAGAAACAAAAAAAGAGTTGGAAAAAAATTTAGCAGAGTCTCAATGAACCTTTTGTGTAATATGGTCTGACATACAGGAAACTAGAGTCCCAGGAAGAGGGGTGGGTGCTATAAAAATGATGGCTGAAAAATTTCCTGAATTGGTGAAAAATATAAACCGATGAATACAAGAACTTGAAAAAAAAAACACTAGACAAGGAAAACATAAAGTAAGGCACCTCATAATAAAACTGCTTAAAATCAAAGATAAAGAGAAAAATCTTGAGAGCGGCAAGAGGGGGAAAAACCCACACTAGGTACAGTGCAACAAAATATGATAGCAGACCCTTTGTCTGAAACCACACAGTACAGAGAACACCGGAACAACATTTTAAAATTACTGAACAAAAAAGAAAACACTGCCAAGGAATTATACACAAGTGAACATAAATTCCTAAAACGAAGGTGCAGCACAAATTATTCTAAAAACCAATAAAACATGAGAACATTTTTCACCAGCAGTTTACTATAAGACATATTGAAAGAAATTGTTCAGGCAGAAAAAAAAACAATACTAAATAGAAATGTGAAACGCAAAATGGAACCCAGCACACTAGGAGTGGTCAATATGTGAGTAAAAGTAAAGAATACATTTCTGTTTACAGCAAAAATAATAACAGAGTATGAGTTTTATATACATAATTAAAATGTATGACAATAGCACAATCCTAGTAAAGAGAAAGGGAAGTAATCTGTTATAAAAATTCCAAACTACACACGAAGTGGTAAAATCTGAAGGCAAGTTAAAGATTATACTGTAAACCCTCCAGCAATCATTAAAATTATTAAACAAAGAGGTATAGCTAATATGCCAACAGTGAAGAAAGACTGACTCCCCACCCCCCACCACACACACAATCTCAAACAAGGCAGGAAAAGAGGAAAAAATAAAATATGTAATAAGTAAAAATCAAAGAGCAAGGTGGCAGAATTAAAGTCAACTATATCAGTAATTACTATAAATGTAAATGGTATAAACACTCCAATTAACAGGCAGATTGTCAGTTGAAAAGACATACCAGTATGCTGTATAAAACAATTTTTAAAGACAAGATCATAGAATAAGATTAAAAAGCTAGAAAAAAATTTCTGTATATTATGCAAAAACTGAAAAGAAAGCTAGAGTTACTATATTAATATTAGACAAAGTAGATTTCAAAATAAGGAATGTGACCAGGACTGAGGAGGGTCATTTCATGACAAAGGGATCACTTTATCAAGGGGACATAACATGCACAGGTGGCAGGAATGCAAAATGATATAGACACTTTGGAAAACAGTTTGGAAGTTTCTTATAAATTTAAATGTATACTTAGCACACATTCCAGCAAACTCACTCCCTCACTCTTAGGTATCTTTTGAAAAGAGATGCAAACATATGTACATGCAAAGACTTGTCTGAGAATATCCAAGGCAGGTTTGTTTATAACAGCCCCAAACCGAAAGCAACCCAAAGGCCCAGCTGGAGAATGTGTAAACAGTGGGATATTCAAACAATGGAATGACTACACTACTCAGCAATAAAAGGAGACCAACTACAAATTCACAGCACACAATATGGATGAATCTGCAAAGAACACTACCCAATGAAAGAAGCCATGCACAAAAAAATATGCACGGATCCACATATTGAAATTATAGAAGAGAAAAGCACAGTGCCGCCCAAGGACAGATAAGTGCTTGCCATGGGCTGGCAGTAAAGGTGGAAGAACTAAACGCAAGAACTTCTGCAGGTAATGGACATGTTATATATCTTGACTGTGATGGTAGTCACACAACTGTATACATTTTTCAGAACTCAAAACATGTACTTTACGTTGGTAAATTTTAGTGTATGTAAATTATCATTAGAAATTACACGCTTTCCTGTACTGAAAAAGTTGAATTATCTGCCCATACTTACATGATTTTAAAAACCATGAAAAACTGAAATGGGAATATCTACGAAGAGCCTGAGGAATTAAAGGCTGAAACTTCAAGACTCCGCCCCAAAACCCTCTCACAAAGGCAGAAGTGAAGATCAGTGATAAAGGAACCAGCAGGAGTGAAGTCTGGAGACGGGGCCCACTTAGGCCCATCCTACCTGACCCATCTGTTTCCCCACCTACTTTGGGTTCTGAAGCAGGAGCAGAAATAGAGCCTGAAGCAGAGGCAGGTAACAGGCAGAACTTCTTAAGTTGCTAAAAAGAAAAAAGCCCCGTGACACTTAAAACTGCCCTAACGAACCAGAAGTCCTCAAAGGAGATGACTAAGTCTTCTAAAGGAGTTTTACTGGCAGGAAAACCTCTAGCCTGGTGCAAGCGGACTGTGATGGCTGGGGGCCTGTGCTCTTACTCAGGGGGCTGCTAAGCGATCAGAGCTTCCAGCAGGGGGATTCTCCCCAATAATCCTCAGAGGTGGCCCTGGAAAACACGGACAAAGCAAATGTCAACAGGTTGAGCCTGAGGATGCTCTGGAATAAGTTACCCAGGGAAGTGACGCAGTGAAAAGACGCTCAAATGCATTTGCTCGGTCAGTCTGTCCAGCAGGATATAGCAACAGACACTGCATCAGTGACAGCAGTTGTGCTACCTCTTTCACCTTTTCTAGAACTGACATTTTAAACTACAGTTATTCTGCTTTTTGCCTCTAGTACTTTACATGAAGTATGTCAAATATTTCTATGTTTTCCAGTTAGCCTGTAGAATTAAGCTACATCCCTACCTGAGCAGAATGGACACCAATCAGCCTTGGAGATGGAGCCACAGCTAGACACAGCGACACAGGTGAGGAGATCTGTGGTTACAGATGGAAAACTGCGCCATGATGGGCAAAAGCACTGTCTGAACTCAATGTATGGAGAAGGGGCGTATGTGCGTGCTGGGAACAAAGACATGGACATCGACTGCTTTGTCTATCAAGAAGATTGCCCGTTCTCTGAGAAATGGGTCTTAGCCCAGCTGGAGTGAACTCTCCTCTTGCCAATGCAACCAAGCAGGTGCTGTCAGTCACAGTAGCCCATCCCCTTGGTCATACAGACCACAGTCCTGCCCTGGATTATACTACAATGGGAGTCAGCGAAGAAGAACTCTTTTTGGTGACAACACTGAACACATGCTCTGGGGGTCAGCTAATAATCTGGCATCCAGCCATGTGAAGAGTCGCCTTTCAAAGACTAAAGCTGAGGAGGGTTCCCAGAGGGGTGGAGCAGGAAGACCCCAAGCTCACCTCCTCCCACCGGCTCACAAAATGACAACTATTTATGAAAAAGATCGGAATCTATCAGAAAAGATCTTCTACAACTAAAGATATGAGGAAAGACCCCACAATGAGATGGGTTTGAGGGGTTACAATACAGCCAAGACCCATATCCCCGGGGGGACGACTCATAAACGGGAGAATAATTACAACTGCAGAGGCTCTCCCCAAGCAGTGAGGGGTCTGAGCCCCACATCTGGCTCCCAAGCTCAGGGGTCCTGCGGCAGGAAGACAAGCCCCCAGAACATTTAGCTTTGAAGGACGGTGGGGCTTACTTTCAGGACAACCACAGGGATGTGAGAAAGAGACTCCACTCTTAAAGGGCACACAGACTCTCATGCTCTGGAGACATGAAGCATGTCATCTGAAAGGAGCCAGGGTCACACCCACCTGCTGATCTCAGAGAGCCCCTCAGAGAGGCAGGAGGCAACTGCAGCTCACCTTGGGGACACAGACGCTGGCGACAGCCACTTTTGGGAGCTCGTCCACCAGTGTGGATGCTGGTGCTGGCAAGTGCCTTCTGGACCCTCCCTCTAACTTACTAGCCTCGGGACCCAGCCCACCTCTACCACCAACCTGAAGGAACCAGTATGGGGACACCTCAGGCGAAGCAACCTACCAGGTGGGGACACAGTCCCACCAACCAGCAGACAGGCTGCCCCAGGACACGGCCTTGTCCACCAGAAGGTCCAGGACCCAGCCGCACACACCAGTGCACAGGCACTACATCCAGGAGCCCAGGGCCTTGCAGCCAAAGACCCCAGGACCCAGCTCTGCACAGCAATGAACAGCCACCAGCCCCAGAATCTCCTGACCCTCGGCCCCACCCACCAGTGAGTCTGCTCTAGCCTGGGACCAGCATCACCCACCAACAGGCAGAGATGTGCCCAAGGAAAACCACAGCCCTGGAGCTTGCAGACCCAGCCCACCCACCAGTGGGCCCTGGCCCTGCCTACCTTCAGGCCAACACCAGCTCTGAGACACACTCGGCCCCTTAGCCCAGTGCCCCAGGATTCAGCCCCACTCACCAGCGGTCTGATACCAGCTCTGGTACCTCTGGGTTCTGCCGCTAGACCCCAGGACCTGGCTCTGCCCACCAGTGGGCCAGCACAAGCCCTGGGGCTCGCCAGGAGTGAGGCTGCCAGCCACCTTGTGACTTAGGCCCACCAACCAGTGACCAGCAACCTCTACACAAGCAGCCAGCCATGCCTATGAGACTGCCCACAGCAGTCTGCACCCCCCAACAGCAGGGCCCACACAGCCCACACAGGGGGCACCCCTAGAGCACGTAGCTCAGATGTTGAGAGGGGAGTGTGCTGCCGGGACACACAGGATGTCTTCTACAAAAGGTCACTTCTCCAAGGTCAGGAAATATAAGCAACCTATCAGATACACAGAAATGAAACCAGCAAATAAGGCAAATGATGTGACAGAGGAAGATGTTCCAAACAAAGGAACAGGTAAAACCCCAGAAGGAGAACTAAGTGAAGTGGAGACAGGCAACCTACCTGAGAAAGAGTTCAAGGTAATGATCATAAAGATGATCAAAGAACTCGGGAGAAGAATGGATGAACAGAGTGAGAAGTCAGAAGTTCTCAACAAAGAGTGAGAAAATAGAAAGAGCAATCAGACAGAGGTGAAGACTACAGTAAGTGAGACAGAAAAATACACTAGAAGGATCAACAGTAGATTAAATGACTCAGAGGAGAAGTGAACTGGAAGACAGAGTAGTGAAAATCACTGCTGGTGAGCAGAAAAAAGAATAAAAAGAAATGAGGACAGTTTAAGAGACCTCGAGGGCAACATCAAATGTACTAACTTCACATCATAGGGGTACCAGAAGAAGAGAGAAAGTGGAAGAAAACATATTTGAATACATAATAGCTGAAAACGTCCCTAACCTGGGAAAGGAAACAGACTTCTTGGTTGAGAATCCACAGGGAGTCCGAAACAGGATCAACCCAAAGAGGAGCATACCAACACACTGTAATTAAAATGGCAAAAATCAAAAATCAAGACAGAACATCAAAAACAGCAAGAGAAAAGCAACAAGTTACTTACAAAGGAGCTCCCATAAGGCTATCAGCTAACTTTTCAGCCAAGATATGGAAGCAACCTAAGTGTCCATCAGCAGATAAATGGAGGAAGAAGATGTGAGACAGATAGATAGATAGATAGATAGATAGATAGATAGATAGATAGATAGATAGATAGATATTCTGCCATTTGCTACAACATGAATGGACCTGGAGGTTATTACGGTTAGTGAAATAAGTCATACAGAGAAAGACAAATACTGCATTTCATCACTCACACGTGTAATCTAAAAAATAAAACAAATGAATGAATATTACAAAAAAGAAAGACTCACAGATATAGAGAACAAACTAGTGTTTACCATGGGGAGAGAGAAGGGAGGTGGGGCAATACAGGGGTAGGGAATTAAGGGGTACAAACTACTATGTATAAAATAAACAAGCTACAAGGATATATTGTACAGCACAGGGAATTACGGCCAATATTTTATAATAATTATGGATATAAATGGAATATAATCTATAAAATGAATCACTGTGTTGTACACCTGAGACTAATGAAGTATTGTAAACCAATTATACCTCAATAAAAAAAGAATGTGATATGCAAAACAGTAAAGAGAAAGAAACACAGAAAATGTCCTGGAGACAATTCTTCATCTGCAGGTGTTTCCTTGCGCTTTTTTCCTAAGCTGTTAGACTTACTGTCACTTGCAGCCACGAGAGTGCTGACACGATGCTGTTAGAGAAAACGAAGGAGCCTAGTGGGCCAGGGTAGAGGGTGCCCGGGAAACATGATGGGGCACTCCCACAGAACCTGGGAACAGTAAGGCTTGCTCAGCATTGTAAGTCAGTGTCAGCTACACTACTACAAAGCTTCTCTTGACTGCACCCTAATAGAATATGCTAACACATTAAGAAAAAAGTGCCCAGCACAGATGGAAACAGCAGGACTGTCCATCCCAGCATGACATGTCTGTGTCTGGAGGTGGGTAGAAATAACCTGGAGGTATAGCCTAATTCTGAGCATCTTAGTCTACCCAACTATATACAATTGCTATTTCACACTCTGCAAAGACTACTCTTAAACATGGAAACATACTGCATTCCACTCAAACTTCCAACATCATGTGTCAGTACATAATCCTGTCACAGGGGCCGCCTTCCACCTCCCAGGACTAAGTGCACCACGTGCGCCTACACTACACAGAGTGGTCAGTGCTCACGTGTGCTTGGACCTCAGTTCTATCCCTCCCTGCCTTGTCTCAAGGACCTCATACCATTTATCATTCTATGTGTTATAAATCCAAGCCTTTCCTTCAACCACCAGAAATGTAAACTCCACGACGACAGGGCCCTTGTCCATCCTATACACTATTATATTTTTGATGCCTAGCACATAGCAGGTACTCAAAATTACTTGCTGAAGGCAAAAGTAAATAAATGAATAAGAGGTTAGAAATGAATAATCTGTAAGAAGTCTTCCAGCTCTGAAGTTCTATAATTCTACTTGGAAAAGACCAGGTGCATAATGGGTTTCTGATTTAGGGTTAGAGGCTTTATCAAATTTCAATAATACTTCTCTAAATAAAGATATATAATTTTCCTTTATCCCTTCATTTTACTTCAGATAAATTCACTTTAAATTTTGAACCTATCTTAACGATGAAATAAATGAAATAGAAAATGTCAACAAATGATGCTTACTCTTCTTTCCATCCATATCTGCGTGGATTTTCCGAGCTAGGAACCCACTTTTGTACACGGCAGCGTTCGGGTCGTGGGGAATGTCCAGGAACGGGTTGGTGGTGCTCCCAATACGGCTGATGGTCTTTGGATGTGTTCCATTAGCCTTCTCATCAGTTCCTTCCGACGGAGACTTTTTTTTCTCTTCATCATCTCTAAAGTGAAGATTGAACACAAAGGTTGAGTAACAATATTCAACGAACAGAGTTATTTGGTCTGATAAACTATCATGCTTTCTAACGGTCTCTCAGTCTGGATAACAGACGACCATGATAAGAACTGCTGTGGTTCACGAAGAGTCTCCTGTGTGCCAGGTATTAATGACCATGACAGTCTTGTAAGACTGACATTAGTATCCTATACCACAGGTAAGGAAATATTCAAAGTTTAGATAAACATGCCAACCACAGACCGAGGAATGAAAGGAAGAAACAATGAGGATATGACTGTAAAATCTCTAAAGCCTCTGGTCTTTCCACCAACTACAAAGCCTTCGTGTTTGTCTCCCTTCAAACAAGTGGAAGTTCTTTGGCAGAGATCAGGATTTTGGTTTTGATTTCTGCATGACCTAGAACAGTGCCAAGCGTACAAAATACGACAGGTACAGATTAAGTCCAGTGAACAATACTGGACTATATCTGCCAAATAATCAGGTAATCTCCAATATCAAAACCTCAGGTAAAGCTACCAGTGGGTTAGGATGGGGGCGCCGTGCACAGTGCTTTAAAAGCATCTTACAGCGACTACTTTCCCAATGGCCGTAGAAGTGTGGAGCACCCGATCACTGACCGAGAAAGCCCCTAAGTGCCATGCCCTCTCTTTTGAATCCCTGTTCCTTCAAGCAGGGAAAGTTTAACTCTGAGGTTATAATGTACATTACGTATGAAGGAGGCGGTCCCATTCAGTTAATAAAGAGAGGGAAAGAGTAGAAGAAAGTTAATAAGCTCTGATATACTACTGGAAAACATAACCGGAATAAGAGCATTTGTCTTCGTTCTCCTGTTTTAATGTCCTGTATCACCTCTGGTTTCATTGTTATCAAACTTTGAATACTGAATCTTTTTACTAAAACTTCAACCAAAATAACCACCACCAGAATATATTTAAATATATTTAAAATAAACCACAAGCTTAACAATCATCAAAAGTGTTTATCTGGTTATCAGAGTAAAACACAGCTTTTTTTCCTCCATTGGTACTTTATAAATAATTGTGAGATATATGAAAATAACACAACTCAGGCATCTATATTTTACTTTTATTTTTAGGTAACTTTGGCTTTGCAAAGACAGAACAGAGTTCCTTTATGTTCATCACCCAGTTTCCCCAGTGTTAACCACTTTTTTTCTCTTTTGGCCGTGCCACGTGGCATGTTGGATCTTAGTTCCTTGACTAGGGATCGAACCCTGGCCTCCTGCAGTGGAAGCACAGAGTCCTAACCACTGGACTGCCAGGGAATTCCCCCAATGTTAACATCTTATATAACCATAATAAAAGTGTCAAAATTAAGAAATTAACAATACAATACTAAGAAGTAAGCTTCAGACTTTATTCAGATTTCACCCATTTTTTTTTCTCACTAATGCTTTTTCTTTTCCAGGATCCTACCCATGACCCCAACGTGTACTTGGCTATCAGGACTCCTTAGTTGCCTCCACACAGTGACAGGTTTTAAGCCTTTACTTGTCCCTCATGACCTAGACACTTGGAAGAGTACTAGTCAGTGATTCTGTAGGTTTCTTTGCTGTCTTCTCATCATTAGATTGAGGTTATACATTCTTGGAGAGGATACCAAGGGTGATAAACCCTCTGAGTACACCAGATCAGGAGGTACATATTTACTGTCAGAGAGATGCACCTGGATCACTTGGTTCTGGTGGTTTCTGGCAAGCTTCTGTACTGTAGTTATTATCTTCCTTTGTAAATGATTTGGGGGAGATATTTTGTGACTATGAAAATATGCTGTTTCTCTCTAAACTTCTGACCACTAATTTTAGCATTCATCTGTGGATCTTGCCTAAGACAATTATATTGTAGTAATGCAAAGGTGATTCTTATTTCCCTAATTTCTTCTACATTACAAATTGGAATTCTTCGGTAAGTATGGACACATGGAGATTTATTTTATTCTTTGGATTATAATCAAACACTACCATTATTTAATTTGTTGTTCAAATTTTTCCAGCTTTGGTCATTCGGTGTTCTATTAGGTAGGCTTCTGTGTCCTTTCAACATGACTCATCTTTATTCCTTTTTGTTTTGTAAATACCTCCCTTCTTTCAGGCACCACAAGATGCTACCTCCAAGCTCACCTTGTATTCTCCTTGTCTCAGCCCTGGAAGCAACCACTCCCTAAGGAGTCCCAGTTCTATTTACTGGAGACTGGTATTCAGAAACCAAATCTAGGTGCTAGGTGTGCTCACTGCCTCTAGGCCCCCTCAACAGACACACCTAGGGAACTATATATATATATATATGTGTGTGTGTGTGTATATATATACATAAATAGTCCAGCTACCCATCCCTCCTTCCCTTCCCATGAGTTCATACTGATATCTCCAACCCAAGCCAGCAAGACAAAGTTCATTCCAGCCTTTGCCCTTTGCTTATGTGTACTTCCTCAACAGTAAGAAACCTGGCTTTCATATCTACAATATATTTATTTATTTATATGTTCAACCCTAGTAAACATATATCACAATGGTTATGTAATTCATTTGGAAAACAAATTAATTTGGTAAAGTCTGAAATATATCTTGCCTTCCCCATACCGTGGCTGATATTTAAGAAATGTACATATACAAAATGTGCTCCTTGAGATGCAGAGTTTGATGGGAATACATAATGCATCACGTATCCACAATATCAAACAGAACCGTTCTGTCACCCCCAAATTCCCTCTGCTACCTTCTTTTAGTCAATTCGTCTCCCTCACCAATTCCTGGAAACTGCTGGTCTCTCTTCCTCCCCAATAGTTTTGTCATTCTCAAAATGTCACATAAATGGTTTATTTTACTTGGCAAAACATATTTAAGATTCATCCATATGTTGTGAGAATCAATAGTTTGTTCCTTTTTACTGCTGACTACTATTTTATTTTATGGACATACTAGTTTATTTATGCATTTACTTTCCCCTACCCCACCTCCAGCTCTATTGAGGTAAAACTGATTTATTTATTGTAAGGTATTTTAAGTGTACAACCTGATGACTTGATATACACATACATCATGAAAGGTTCCCCAACACAGAGTTAACAAATCCAACACCTCACATATTTATATATTTATTTTTGGTAAGAAATTTAAATTTTGCTCTCAGTAAATTTCAGTTATACAATGCACTGTTATCAACCGAAGTCACCATGTTTTATATTACTTCCTCAGACCTTACTAATCTTTCAGCTGCAAGTTTGTACCCTCTGAACAACCTCTCCCTATTTCTCCCACCCCACAGGCCCTGGCAACCACTTTCGACTCTCTGTTTCTGTAAGTTAGACTTTTTTTTAAAAAAAAAATTCCACATAAGTGATTCCAAATAGTATTGTCGTTATCTGATTTAATTCACTTAGCATAATGCTCTCCAGCTTCATCCATGTTGTTAAAAATGACAGGATTTCTTTCCTATTTTAGGGCTGCATAATATACGTGTGTGTGTGTGTGTGAGAGAGAGAGAGAGAGAGAGAGAGAGAGAGAGAGAGAGATCTTTATTCATTCATCCATAGACGAACATTAGGTTGTTTCTGTATTTGGCTGTTGTAAATAATGCTGCTCTTAATGTGAGAGTAAGGTATCTCTGAAACAATTATTTCTTTCCTTTGGCTATATATCCAAAAGTAGAACTGCTGGAACTTATGGTAGTTCTGTTTATAATTTTTTGAGAAACATCCATAATGTTTTGCATAGTGGCTGCACCAGTTTACATTTCCACCAACAGTGCACCAGGGTTCCCTCTTCTTCATATCCTTGCCAGCATCTGTAACCTCCTATCTTTCTGATAATAGACATCCTAACAGGTGTGAGGTGATATCTCGTATGGTTTTGATTTGCATTTCCACGATTAGTAATGTTGAGCACCTTTTCATATGCCTGTCAACCTCTTTCGTGTCTCTTTGGAAAAGATGCCTAATTAGGTCCTTTCCAAATTTCTTTAGTTGTTTGATTTTATGCTAATGAATTGTAGGAATTCGCTGTATATTTTGGATATTAACCCTTTGTCAGACATAGGATTTGCAAAAATTTTCTCCTACTCCATAGGCTGCCTTTCCATTTTGTTGATGGTTTCCTTTGCTGTGCAAAGCTTTTTAGTTTGACATAACCCCACTTGTTTATTTTTGCTTTTGTTACCAAATCAAAAAAATAACTGACAAGACCAATGTCAAGGAGTTTACTGCCTATATTTTCTTCTAGGAGTTTTATGGTCTCAGGTCTTATGTTCAAGGCTTTAATCCATTTTGAGTTGATTTTTACTTTTGGTGTAAGATGAGGTCCAGTTTTGTTCTTTTGCATGTAGATATCCATTTTCCTAACACCATATATTGACATGGGACAATCATTTCAACATTGTACATTCTTGGCTGCCTTATGTGAGTTAATTTCTGGGCTATTGGGTTCCACCTATCTATGCATCTGTTTTTAGGTCACTGCCATACTGCTTTGATTATTTCATAGTTTGAAATCAGGAACTGTGACACCTCCAGCTTTGTTCTTCTTTCTCAAGACTGCTTTGGCTATTGGCGGTTTTTTGTGGTTCCATACAAATCTTAGCATTGTTTGTTCTCTTCCTATGAAAAATGCCATTGGAATTTTGATAAGGATTTCACTGAATATTTAGATTGCTTTGAGTATTACAAATATTTAACAATATTAATTATTCAAATCCATTAGCACAGAATATTTTTTCATTTGTGTCCTCTTCAATTTCTTTCATCAATGTCTCATAGACTTCAGTGTATAGACCTTTAACCTCCTAGGTCAAATTTATTCCTAAGTATTTTGCTTTTATAGATGTTGTTGTAAAAATGATTGTTTTCTTAACTTCTATTTCTGAGAGTTCATTGTTGGTATATAGAAATGCAACTGATTTTTATATATTGATTTTATACTGTACACTTCATTTATTAACTCTAATAGTTTTTTGGTGGACTCTTCAGGGTTTTCTGTACATAGTATCATGTCACCTGCATATAAAGACAATTTTACTTCTGCTTTTTCAATTTGGATGCCTTTTATTTTTCTTGCCTAACTGCCATGGCATCCTTGTCTTGTCCCTGATTTTAGAGGAAATGCTTTTCGAGGTTGAATGTGATGTTTGCTGTGGGCTTATCACGTATGGCCTTTATTATGTTGAGGTACATTACCTCTATACTCAGTTTTTTGAGAGTCTTTATTACAAATGGATGTTGAATTTTGTCAAATGCTTTTTCTGCATCTATGGAGATTATATGATTTTTAACCTTCATTTTGTTAATGTGGTGTTTCACATTTAGAGATTTATAGATGTTAAACCATCCTTGCATCCCTGGAATAAATCCCACTTGATCTTTTTTTTTTTAATAAATTTATTTATTTATTGGCTGCATTGGGTCTTTATTGCTGCGTGCAGGCTTTCTCTAGTTGCAGTGAGTGGGGGCTACTGCAGTGGCTTCTTTTGTTGTGGAGCATGGGCTCTAGGTGTGTGGGCTTCAGCAGTTGTGGTACGTAGGCTCAATAATTGTGGCTTGCAGGCTCTATAGCGCAGGCTCAGTAGTTGGGGTGCACGGGCTTAGTTGCTCTGCAGCATGTGGGATCTTCCCAGACCAGGGCTCAAACCCGTGTCCCCGGCACTGGCAGGTGGATTCTTAACCACCGCACCACCAGGGAAGCCCCTCCCACTTGATCTTGATGTATGATGCATGATGCTTTTAATGTGTTTTCTTGAATTCAGTTTCCTAATATTTTGTTGAGGATTGTTTGCACCTGGGTTCATCAGGGACAGTGGCCTGTGATTTTCTTTCCTTGAAGTGTTCTTGTCTGGCTTTGGTATCATGGTGACAATGGCCTCATACAATGAGTTTGGTGGAGTCACTCCTCTTCATTTTTTATGTGGTTTAAGGACTGGCATTAATTCTTCTCTGAAGACAAGAACACTTCAAGGAAAGAACAAATAAAACAACAAATAAAACAACTTTTATTTGTTGTTTTATTTGTTTATCTAATCAGTAATCAAATACCTGTCCAAGTAATTACTAGTAACTGGTTGTTCAGTTTTTCTATTTATTTTCATGGTTCACTCTTGGTAGGTTGTATGCTTCTAGGAATTTATCCTTTTCTTATACTTTGTCCAATTTGTTGGCATATAATCGTCTTTAATGATCCTTTGTACTTCTGTAGAATCAGTTATAATGTTTTCCATTTCATTTCTAATTTATTTGAGTCCTCTTTGAGTCCATATACTATCTTGTTTAAAATGTTCTACTGAGTTTTGGGGGTGAAATTATGATTTTTCTCTATATAAACATCAGCCAAAAGAAGCAGAGTTACACTGTCTAATATGGTAGCCACTGGCTACATATGGCTACTGAGAACTCAAAATGTGGGTAGTCCAAATTGAGATGCACAATAAGTAAAAAAAAACAAAAAAAAACCACACACACCATATTTCAAAAGACTTAGTACAAAAAAGGAAAACAGTCCAATGATTTTTATACTGATTACATACTGAAATGATAATATTCTGGATACACTGGGCTAAATTAAAAATACTTTATAAAATTAATTTTACCTTTTTTTTACGTTTATGATGTAGCTAGTAAAAAATTTAAATTACATATGTGGCATGCATTTCTTTTAGAAAGGCTGTTGTTAAAGACGCTTGTATATTTTAAGACATATTAAAACTAAAGACAAAAACAGGAGAATGATAACTGGAGAAATGTTCAACAAAGTATAGCTCAGTAAAACCCTGACAATAAGTGAGGGCTGAAAACATTCAATCCTGCAAAACAAATATTCTTCATATTACAAAGGTTAATGAAACAATCATGTCACCTTACACTTAAATTCACTTTACTCTTTACTGTCTCATTGCAGGGTTTTACTGCTTTAATAGATATCATAAATGCCAGTGTCTTCCCACAAGGGAGGCTGTTTCCACTGCATATACAAGCAGATATAAATTAATTCAATACACCGACAAAAGAATTCTATAAATAAAGTGAATTCATTTCTGTAGGAAAGAGCCCACCTAACTAGGAGTTTCCTGTGTACCCTGAACCATTAAGACATACAAATAATTTTGTTAAAGTACAACAGAAGAGACACAGCAGGGTTCTCTGTCTTGCTTGTGAGAAGAATGACTCATAAATGAACATTCTGTACACCTAAAAAGACTCCTAGTAGAGTATATTCTACTGAGATTCCAGACATCTCAACATCTTACAACCTACAAAATTTCCCAATACAATCTTTAATCTGTCCTCTGTGTAATTATGTATGAGTCACTGGGTGGTCTAAGTCTACGACTTAAGATGCAGTTCATTTTGAGAACAATAAAAGCTCTAGTGCTGATAGCAGATAATATTTCTATTTCTCTGTTCTTTCTAAAGATCAACTGTAAATCACAAATTTCCTATATCCTACCTTACTTATGACAGGTGTGCTTTCATTTTTAAACCAAAAAGACAGATAAGGAATCATGCAAGTCCACAGGAGTCTTATATTTCACTGGACTTCCACAAACAACGGAAAACAACTGCTTCTTAAAATTGACAAGAGCTGAATATCATCACATTGATCCAGCCACTAAAGAGACTCTGAAATACCCCATTTTGGCAAGTCTCAGTATAGTTGTGTTTCAGCTGTACCAAAGTTGTTAAGCTAGCGCCAAACTAAAAAATTAGGTTATCCTGAAGGGACTCAGTTATATGAAATCCAAATTCTGAATTTAAATATAAGTTGGTAGGGCTTTTGTGTGTGTGTGTGTGTGTGTGTGTGTGTGTTTGGGGAAGGCAGGCAATAATAGTTGAAAAGAAAACAAAAACATTTTTCAGAGAGAACTGAAATATTTACTTAACTTGAATTCAATGCAAAATAATCACAAAGAATGTGACAGTGCAGTTGGACAATAAAGATAAGCTCCAGAAACTTTCAACATTCAAACTGAAATTCTAAACTTAGTAAATAACAGCTTCTCATTCCCTCCTCCCCCAAACACTGGCAGCCACTATCCACTTTCTGTCTTTATGAATTGGATGACTTTAAGTACACCACATACCAGTGGAAAGCATCTGTCTTGTGACTGGCTTATTTCACTTAGCATAATGTCCTCAAGGTCCACTTATCGCAAATGACAAGATTTCCTCATTTTTTTGTGGTTGCATTACATCCCATTAAAAATATTCCACAACTTCTTTATCCATTTATCTGTGATGGATACTTAGATTGTTTCCATGTCTTGACTATCATAAATAGTGCCGCTTCAAATATGGGGAGTGCAGATAGATTTTGAAGTTACTGTTTTCATTTCCTTTGGATACATTCCCAGCAGTAAAATTGCTGGATTGTATGGTAGTTCTAGTTTTAATATTTTGAGACTCCTCCATACTGTTTCCATAGTGGCTGTACCAGTTTACAATCCTATCAACAGGGCAGTAGGGTTGCCTTTTCTCCACGTTCTTATCAGCATTTACTATCTCTTGCCTTTTTGACGATGGTCTTCCCTACCAAGCATTAGGTGGTATCTCAGTGTGGTTTGGTATTTCCCTAATGACTAGTGATGTTCAGCATCTTTTCATGTACCTGTTGGCCTTTTAAGTATAACTTCTCTGGGAAAATGTCTATTCAAGTCCTCTGCCCATTTGTTAATTGGAATATTGGGTTTTTCGCTATTGGGTTGCATGAGTTCCTTACATATGTTGGATATTAGTCCCTTATCAGAATATATAGTATGCAATATTTTTTCCCCTTTGTAGATTGCTTTTTTTGTTTATTTTTATCTATTCAGAACAAGTTACTAAATAAAATGGTTGAATCTCTGTTCTTCACATCTTTTATTTTTTTAAGTTTATTTTTAATTGAAGTATAGTTGATTTACCTTATTATATTTGCTTTTTTACTTTGTTGATTATTTCCTTTTCTGTGAAGAAGTTTTTTAGTTTGATGTAGTCCCACCTGTTTTTGATTTTGTTGCTTGTCCTTCAGGTGTCATATCCAAAAAATCACTGCCAAGACCCATTTCAAGGAGATTTTTTCCTATATTTTTCTTCTAGGAATTTCATGGTTTCAGACCTTACATTCAAGTCATTAATCCATTTTGACTTAATCTCTGTGAGTGGTATAAATTAGGGGTCTAGTTTCATTCTTCTACATATGAATATCCAATCTCCCCAGCAACTAAAGTTAAAGAGACTTTTCCCCATTGAGTATTCTTGGATCCTTTGTAAAATATTAGTTGACCGTATATGCTTGGGTTATGCTGGGATCTCAGTTCTGTTCTATTGACCTATTTGTTTTTATACCATTACCATACTGTTTTTGCTACAATAGCTTTATACTATAGGTTGAAATCAGGTAGTGCAATGCTGCCTGCTTTGTTCTTCTTTCTCAGGATTGCTTTGGCTGTTCAGGGTCTTTTGTGAATTCATATAATTTTTCTACTTTTGTAAAAAAATGTCATTGGAATCTTGACAGGGATTGTAATGAATCTACAGATGGCTTTTGGTAGTACTGACATTTTAACAATATTAATTCTTTCAATACACTAATATAAGGTCCTTTCCATTTATTTGCATCTTTTTTGATTTCTTTCATCAGAGTCTTAGAGATTTCAGAGAAGAGATCTTTAACCTCCTTGGTTAAGTTTATTCCTAAGTATTTTATTGGTTTTGATGCTATTTTAAATGGTATAATTTTAAAAATTTCTTAGATTAATTCATTAATTGTATAGAAACATCAACAGTTTTTCTATATTAATACTATATCCTTTACTGAATTCACTGATTACAATTAACAGTTTCTTGGTGCAGTTTTTAGGATTTTCTAAATATAATATCACATCATCTGCAAAAAGAGACAGTTTTACTTCTATCTTTCCAATTCTGATGCCTTTTGTTTCCTTTTCTTGCCTGATTGCTCTGGTAACAAATTCCATTACTATGCTGACTAGCAATGACTTGAGTAACCATCCTTTTCCTATCCTGATTAAAGGAAAACATTTCAATCTTTCACTATTAAATATGATATTAGCTTTAGCTTATACATCCTTTATTACATTGAGGTGCTTTTCCTTCTATATTTAAATCATTAAAAGTTTTTTTAATCATAAACAAATATTGGATTTTGTCAAATGCTTTTTCTGCACCATCTACGAGATGATCATATTACATTTTTTCATTCATTCAATGTAATATGTACCACATTGATTGACTTCTGTATGTTGAACCATCTTTGCATTCCAGGAATAAATTTCACTTGATTATGTTAAATAATCCTTTTAAGGTGCTTTTGAATTTAGTTTGCTAGTACTTTAATTGAGAATTTTTGCATCCATATTCATCAGGGATATTAGTCTGTAGTTTTCTTTTCTGGTATTGTCCTTTTCTGGTTTTGGTACTGAGGAAATACTGGCCTTATGAACTAAGTTTGGAAGTGTCCCCTTCTCTTTCATTTTTTGGAAGAATTTAAGAAGAACTGGCATTAATTCTTCTTTAAATGTCTCACAAAATTTGCCAGTGAAACCATTTGGTCCTTGGATTTTTCTCCGTTTGGAGATTTTTGATTACTGATTCAATAACGTTAGTAGGAATTGATATATTCAGACTTTCTATTTCTTCCTCATTCAGTCTTGGTAGTTTGTATGTTTCTAAGAATTTTTTCCATTTTTTCTAGGTTGTCCAGTTGTTGGCATATAGTTTTTCTTCAATTTGTTATATTTCTGTGCAATCAGCTGTAATGTCTCCTTTCTCATTCATAATTTTGTGGATTTGGTCCTTTTTCTTTTTCACTTGGTTACTCAATTTTGTTTATCTTTCAAAAGAACCAATGCCAAGTTTGGGGAATCTTTTCTATTGTTTTCCTATTCTCTATTTCAATTATTTCTCCTCTAATTTTACTATTCCCCTCCTCCAACTAACTTGGGGGTCTTTTTGCTGTTTTTTCACTAGCTTATTAGAGCACAGAGTTAGGTTTTTTTTATCTGGAATCTTCCTTGCTTCTTAATGTGGGCGTTTATTGCTATGAACTTCTTGGAACTGCTTTGCTACATCCCATAAGTTTTTTTTTTTCCAATTTTATTTATTGGCTGCGTTGGGTCTTCATTGCTGCACACAGGCTTTCTCTAGTTGCTGCGAGCAGGGACTACTCTTCATTGTGGTGTGCAGGCTCCTCATTGTAGTGGCTTCTCTTGTTGTGGAGCACGGGCCCGGGGCACGTGGGCTTCCATAGTTGTGGCACATGGGCTCAACAGTTGTGGCGCACAGGCTCCAGAGCACAGGCTCAATAGTTGTGGCACACAGGCTTAGTTGTTCTGTGGCATGTGGAATTTTCCCAGTGCAGGGCTCGAACCCGTGTCCCCTACATTCGCAGGCAGATTCTTTACCACTGCACCACCTAGGACGTCCTCCCATACGTTTTTGTATCTTGTGTTTCCATTTTCATTTGTATCAAGGAATCTTTTTATTTCCCCTTTAATTTCTTCTTTGATCCATTCATTGTTCAGGAGAGTGTTGTTAATTTCCATGTATTAGTGAATTTTCCAATTTCCCTTTTGTTACTGATTTCTAGTTTCTTATCACTGTGGTCAGAGAAGACAGCTGGTATGATTTTAATCTTCATGAACTCACTAAGATTTCTTTTGTGGCCTAACATATGGTCTATCCTAGAAAATACTCCAGGTTCACTTGAGAAAAACATGTTTTCTGTCACTGTAGGAAAGAATAGTCTATATATGTCTGTTAGATCCATATGATCTGTAATATTGTTCAAATCCACTGTTTCCTTATTGATTCTCTGTCTGGATGATCTAACCATTGTTGACAGGTTGAGTATTAATATTAACGTCCCCAGTTGTTATTGTGTTGCTGTTTACTTCCCTTTTAGTTCTCTGTCACAGTTTTTGGCTTAGGTATTTAGGTGCTCTGATTTGGGTGCAGAAATATTCACAACTGTTATATCTTCTTGAGGTATTGATATTTTATCATTATATAACATTCTTTATTTACTTTTACAAGTTTTAGTTAAACTCTATTTGTTCTGAAGGAAGTACAGACCTAGACCTGCTTTTTTTGGGGGGAGGAGGTTACCATTTGCCTGAAGTATCTTTTTCCATCCCTTCACTCTCAGTCTGTGTGTATCCTTAAGGCTAAAATGAGTCTCTTTTAGGCAGCATACTGTTGGATCTTATTTATTTTTTTTTTAAATAAATTTATTTATTTATTTATTTTATTGGCTGTGTTGGGTCTTCGTTGCTGCACACTGGCTTTCTCTCGTTGCAGTGAGTGCGGGCTACTCCTCCTTGTGGTGCACAGGCTTCTCATTGCGGTGGCCTCTCTTGTTGCAGAGCATGGGCTATAGGCGCGTGGGCTTCAGTAGTTGCGGCACATGGGCTCATTAGTTGTGGCTCACGGGCTCTAGAGCACAGGCTCAATAGTTGTGGTGCACGGGCTTAGTTGCTCTGCAGCATGTGGTATCTTCCCAGGGCAGGGCTCGAACCCGTGTCCCCTGCATTGGCAGGTGGATTCTTACCCACTACACCACCTAGGAAGTCCTGGATCTTATTTTTTAATACAGTCTGCCATTCCATGTCTTTTGATTGGAAAATTTAATCCATTTAGGTTTAAATTATTATTGATAAGTAAAGATGTACTACTGGCATTTTGTACACTGCTTTCTGATTTTACTGTAGATCCACTGTTCCTTGATTTTTATACTACTGTCTTTTTTTGTTTGTTTTAATGTATCAGTATGCTTTACTTCTTTATCAAGTTCTTTTGTATACTTACTACAGGTTTTTCCCTTGTGGTTATGAGATTTACATAGAATATCTTAAAATTATAGGAGAAGGAGGATGCGCTCAGCTGCACCAATGAACACATCAAAACTACAACTGCATACAGAGTGACTCTTGCTGAAATCAACCCGGAGACTAGTAAGATGCTTGATACTTCCACAATCAAGGCTATAAAGAAAGATTCACATGGAGTCTGGTAAAAGGAAGGAGAAGTGATCTGGTCAGGATCCAGCATGGGGACAGAGAAAAGGAGGGCATATCACAGGCTTGGGGATCTTCCCTGGGGACTAAGGGGTTCAAACCCACATCAGGCACTGTAGCCCTGAGTTCTGACACCAGGAAGATGAGCCCCCTGTGCTGGTTCGAAAACAAGTGAGGCTTACTAGAGAGCTTTAAGAAATTGAGACTCTAAAGACCACATGTGCAGACTTGCTTACTATCAGACACAGAATGAAGACAGCAGACTGAAAATTGCCTGGAGCTCTAGCTGGCTTGCCAGCACTGCCCCAGTGCACCCAACAACCCACTTTGGGCCCCTGTTCCAGCCTCTCTTGCTCTGGAGCTGCACCCCACAAAGGTGGAGGCCACTGTTGCCAATGACAGAGCACACAGTTGGAGGGAATGGAGCCAGCACAGACCCTGGCCCTGCCTCTGACCAGAGCAGAGGTAGCCATTGCAAGAGCATGCATTGGTGCACACACTCAAGAGGGAGCAAGACTAGCTCTAGCTTCAGCACTGAGACTACCATCGGCTGAGCATGCATCTCTGCATACATTTGGGATGGAGGATTCAGCTCAGCAGTGTGGCATCAACCTCTCTGGCACTGACCAAGACTCTAACCAAAGCAAGCATACCACGGGGAAAAAGTGAAACAAGCCTAGAAGTACAGCTTGAAATCACTGAGCCCTGGACATGACCCCACCCAAGACAGAGACTGCCATCATACCCAAGAGAAACCCAAATACCTCAGGGCTCCTGCTTCAGCCCTACAGGCCCTGACCCAGGCTCCAATGGGGATGTGACTGCTACAGAATATAGGAAAAGACCTAGCTTACAATGGTTCTGTCTCTGGTCCCTCCTACTCCAGCACTACCTCCTACTAAGATGGCAGCTGCCAGAGGACCCCAGAATATGAGGTCTGCACTCACTTCAGATCCAGCTCTGCCACCAAAGCCACTGGGTACATTCAGACTGCATAAGGATGCTCCCACACAAGGATATGCCTTCAAGACTGGGATAGGTAAGCATTTCACCTAATTTCACAGAGACAGAGAAAGTGAAACAAAATAAGAATACAGAGGAATATGTTTCAAAAGAAAGAACAAAACCACAAAGAACCCTGAAAAACCCTAGTGAAACAGAGATAGATAATTTACCTGATAGAGAGTTCAGAGAAATAGCAATAAGAATGCTATTTGGTAAAAGAAAAGATGAACACAGTGAGAACTTTAATAAAGAAATAGAAAATATAAAAAAGAAGCAGTCAGAACTGGAGATACAATATCTAAAATGAAAAATACACAGGAGGGAATTAACAGGAGACTAGGTGATAGAGAAAAAAACACATAAGCGATCTGGAAGACAGATTAATGGAACTCACCCAAGCAGAACAGCAAAAGGAAAAACAAATTTTAAAAAATGAGGATAGTTTAAGGGGCCTCTGGGACAATATCAAACAAACTAACATTGGCATTTTAAAGATCACATGTTGGCCATAAAACAAGTCTCAACAAATTTAAGAGGTTAAAAAAGAAAAATGGAGAATACATAAACACATGGAGACTAAACAACACACTACTGAAAAACCAATGGCTCAATGAAGACATCACAGAGGAAATCAGAAAATACCTTGAGACAAATGAAAACAAAAACACAACTTTCCAAAACATATGGGAAACAGCAGAAGCAATTCTAAAAGGGACATTTATGATGATACAGGCCTACCGCAAGAAACCAGAAAAATCTCAAACAACCTAACCAACCTACCATCTTGGGAAATTAGGAAAAGAAGAACAAACAAAGCCCAGTATCAGCAGAAGGCAGAAAACAACAAAAACCAGAGTGGAAATAAATAAAGAAGAAAAACAATAGGAAAAAAAAAAAAATCAATGAAACCAAAGCTAATTTTTTTGTGAAAAGATACACACAACTAATAAGCCTTTAGCCAGGCTCATTAAGAAAAAAGAGAGTGGACTCAAATAAAATAAGAAGTGAAAGAGGAGAAATTATAACCAATATCCAAGAAATACAAACAATCTAAGAGAATACTAACAACAGCCATATGTCAACAAATTAGACAAATTTCTAGAAGAAATGGATAAATTCTTAGAAACATAAAATCTTTCCAGCACCGAATCAGGAAGAAATAGATAATCTGAACAGACAGATTACTAGTATTGAACATGAATTAGTAATCAAAAAACTCACAGGGGCTTCCTAGGTGGTGCAGTGGTTAAGAATGCGCCTGCCAATGCAGGGGAAATGGGTTCAATCTCTGCTCCAGGAAGATCCCACATGCTGCAGAGCAACTAAGCCCGTGTGCCACAACTATTGAGCCTGTGCTTTAGAGCCCGTGAGCCACAACTATTGAGCCCATGTGCTGCAACTACTGAAGCCCTTGTGCCTAGAGCCCATGCTCCGCAACAAGAGAAGCCATGGCAATGAGGAGCCCGCGCACCGCAATGAGGAGCCCGCGCACCACAATGAAGAGTAGCCCCCACTCACCCCAACTAAAGAAAGCCCGCGTACAGCAAAAAAAGACCCAACACAGCCAATAAAATAAATAAATTAAAAAAAAAACAAACAACAACTCACAACAAAGAAATGTCCAGAACTGAATGGCTCCACAGAGGATGTCTATTGAACATATAAAGGAGAGTCCTCAAACTATTCTCCCAAAATTAAAGAGGACAAAACACTCCCAAATTCCTTCTTAGAGGCCACCATTACCCTGATACCAAAACTAGACAAAGACACTACAAAAAGAGAAAACTACAGGCTGATATCCTGATGAACACAGAACATCCTCAACAACGTATTAGCAAACTAAATTCAACAATATATAAAAAGGATCATACACCATGATCAAGTGGGACTTATTCTAGGGATGCAAGGATGGTTCAGTCTCCACAAAACAATGTGATACACCACATTAACAAAACAAAGGATAAAAACCACACGATCATCTCAACAGCTGTAGAGAAAAGCATTTAACAAAAGTCAACATCCATTCATGATAAAAGCTCTCAACAAGTTTGTATAGAAGGAGACTTCAGGTTTTCTACTGTATGTAGTATAATGTCATCTGCAAAGAGTGACAGTTTTAGTTCTCCCCTTCCCATTTGGATTACTTTTATTTCTTTTTCTTGTCTTGTTGCTATGATTAGGACTTCTAATACCATGTTAAATACAAATGACAACAGTGGGCATCCTTGTCTCATTCCTGATTTTTAGAGAAGCTTTCAGCTTTTCACCATTGAGTATGATGTTAGCTGTGGTTTTGTAAAAAATGGCCTTATTATGTTGAGATAGGTTCCTTCTATACCAACTTTGTTGAGTGCTTTTATCATGAATTCAGTAGAATTCCTAAGCTTTACACTTTTACTTTTCCTCCTCCTCACATTTTATGTTATTGATGTTACAGTTTACATATTTTTATACTGCGTAACTATTATGATTATTTTTATTATGTTTGTATTTTAACTTTTAAGAGTTGTAAGTGAATTATATACTACCATTACTCTATTACAGAACCCAAGTCTGACTAAATATGTATAATTACCAATGAATTTTAATGATGTTAAATTATCATCCATAAAATTCCATTCTAAGAACGCCTTTAGCATTTCTTATAAGGCAGATCTAGTCATAACAAATTCTCTCAGCTTTTGTTTGTTAGAGGAAGTCTTTTTTTTTTTCTTTTAAAAAGAATTTTATTGAGATATAACTGACAATGAATAAACTGCATGTACTTAAAGTGTACAATTTGATATTTTTTGCTATTAGTCATTTATTTTATGCATATTAATGTATGTATGGCCATTCCAACTTCCCAATTCATCCCACCTCAAACTCCTCCCTCCCCCATCGCTTTCCCCTCTTGGTGCCCACATGTTTGTTCTCTACATCTGCGTCTCTGTTTCTGCCTTGCAAACTGGTTACACACATTTTTCTAGATTCCACATATATGTGTTAATATACGATATTTGTTTTTCTCTTTCTGACTTACTTCAGTCTGTATGACAGTCTCTAGGTCCATCCATGTCTCTACAAATGTCCCAATTTCATTCCTTTCTTACGGCTGAGTAATACTCCATTGTATGTATGTACCACATCTTCTTTATCCATTCATCTGTTGATGGACATTTAGGTTGCTTCCATGATACGGCTATTGTAAATAGTGCTGCAGTGAACATTGAGGTTCATGTGTCTTTTTGAATTATGGTTTTTACTGGGTATATGCCCAATAGTTGGATTGTTGGGTTATGGTAATTCTTGGTTTTTTAAGGAAACTCCATACTGTTCTCCATAGTGGCTGTATCAGTTTACATTCCCACCTATAGTGCAAGAGGGTTCCCTTTTCTCCACACCCTCTCCAGCATTTACTGTTTGTAGATTTTCTGATGATGCCCATTCTCACCGGTGTGAGGTGATACCTCATGGGAGTTTTGATTTGCATTTCTCTAATGATTAAGTGATGTTGAGCAGCTTTTCATGTGCCTCTTGGCCATCTGTATGTCTTCTTTGGAAAAATACTTATTTAGGTCTTCTACCCACTTTTGATTGGGTTGTTTACTTTTTTGATGTTGAGTTGCATGAACAATTATTTATATATTTTGGAGATTAATCCTTTGTTGATTCGTTTGCAAATATTTCTCCAATTCTGAGGGCTGTCTTTTCATCATGTTTATAGTTTTCTTTGTTGCGCAAAAGCTTTTAATTTTCATTAGGCTCCACTTGTTTGTTTTTATTTCCATTACTCTAGGAGGTAGGTCAAAAAAGATCTTGCTGTGATTTATGTCTAAGAGTGTTCTCCCTATGTTTTCCTCTAAGAGTTTTACACTGTCTGGCCTTACATTTAGGTCTTTAATCCATTTTGAGTTTATTTTTGTGTATGGTGTTAGGGAGTGTTCTAATTTCATTCTTCTACATGTAGCTGTCCAGTTTCCCCAGCACCACTTACTGAAGAGACTGTCTTTTCTCCACTGTATATCCTTGCTTCCTTTGTCATCGATTAGTTGACCATAGGTGTGTGGGTTTATCTCTGGGCTTTCTATCCTTTTCCATTGATCTGTACTTGTTTTGTGCCAGTACCACATTGTCTTGATTACTGTACCTCTGTAGTATAGTCTGAAATTAGGGAGTCTGATTCATCAGCGTTTTATAATTTTCTGAGTATAGGTCTTTTACCTCCTTAGATAGGTTTATTCCTATCACTTAAAAATTAGTGATACTGAACAGCTTTTCATGTGCTTGTTGGTGATCTGTATGTCTTCTTTGGAAAAGTGTCTATTCAGCTATTTTTGCCATTATTTGCTTAAATCTGCTTTCTGCCCCTTTCTTTCTCTCCTCTCCTTCTGGGATTCTGTAATGCAGATGTTAGTTCACTTGATGTCATCCCACATGTGTTTTTCCTTTTTGCTGTTCTGTTTGGGTGACTTCCACGCTCCTGTCTTCCAGATCCATTCTTCTGTGTGATCTTGTCTGCTGTTGATTCCCTCAGTTTTTCAAGAGAATTATTATATTCTTTAGCTTCTAAAATTCTGTTTGGAACTTTCTCACATTTTCTCTCCATCGGTGTGTTGAATTCCTCCCTGTGCTCACCCATTCTTCTCCCAAGGTCATTGAGCATTTTTATGAGCATTATATTGAACTCGTCACCAGGTAAATCACTTAACTCCATTTCACTGCAGGCTTTTTCCCTTAGGGTTTTATTTTGTTCCTTCATTTAGAACATGTTGCTTTATTTCCTGATTTTGCTTGACTCTCTGTTTCTGATATTCAAAGCACCTATTTCTCCCTGTCTTGAAAGACTGGCCCCATGTGGGAGATGAACCTTATTATACAATCTTGCCCTAGTTCTCAGCTGTCTTTCAAACTATGTCTTTGCTTATTTCAGCTCCATGGGGTTCAGAAGCACAGTCCCCTTCTGGGCTGAGCCTGGCGTTCAAGGATGTCTCCCATGTGGGCTGGGAGGGTGCCCACTGGCTCTAGTGGGTGGTGTGAATGGCACGGGGTGGTTGGGGCTGTTTGTCCACTGGCTCTAGCTGGGTCACACAAGTGGCAGGAAACTACTCACCCTCCAGAGCTGTCAGTGCCACGTGCAGGCGGCACAGGGTCAGGGGTAGAACTGTCTGCTCACTGGGACTGCTGGTGTCACGCAGAGAGCAGCTTGCCCACCACTTCTGTTGGTGCCACGCACCTGCGGCTCAGGGCTAAGGAGGAGGTTCCAATTCTTTGTTGAACTTATTTGTTCACGCATTGTTTCCCTGATTTCATTTAGTTGTCTGTGTTATTTTGTAGTCTATTAAACTTCTGTAAGAGGGCTGTTCTGAATTCTTTGTCTGACAGTTCATAGACCTCCATTTCTTTAGACTCAGTTACCAGAGCTTTATTCGTTTCCTCTGGTGGTGCCATCTTTACCTGATTTTTCATGATCCCTGATTCCTCCTGTTGGTATCTGCAGATCTGAATAAGCGGTTTCCTCTTCCAGACTTTGCAGGTTCACTTTGGCAGAAACAGTTCCTCACCAGGCAGCTCAGTTTGATTTCTGGACATGTCTGCTGGTAACATCCTCAGGCAGGTGGGGCCTGCTGTTGCGGGGCCTCTATTTGGAGGCGAGTCGCCTGTCTGAGCTCTGAGATTGGGGCTGGGGGCCACTGGCTGAGAACAGCTGGATAAGACTGCTGGCTTGGTTCCCTGCCCAAGCAAGGCTGGTAGACGGGCTTCACAGGTGCCTGGGTTCTCTGATTAGGTTCACCAGACGGGCAGGTCTGGCTACCACACAGCAGCAGATGGGGTTATGAATTAGCTTCCCTGCCCTGGAGGGGCAGCAGGATGGGATGCAGGGTCTGGCAAGCCTCACTGTTTGGGGCCCTGAATCAGTCAACAGTGTGCCCTGAAAATCTTAGATGAAGTTGCCGGTGTTGCTTTGTGGATGGCGGAAGCCTCGGGCTGTGCTGTGTTCAGTACCACTGTAAGCAGGGCTGTTGGTGGGCTACACAGCTTTCTGGGTGCTCTGGTAAGGTTCCCTGGTTGGGCGGGCTGAAAGCTGTATTCAGAAAAAAGTGGGACTATGAGTTAGTTTCCCTATCTGAACTTAGTGGAAAAGCAGCTCCAAGGCCACTGATGTTCTTTGTGTGTGGTCTTGACTCAAGGTGACCTGTGCCCCAAGTTCCCTGGCCAAGCAGGGTCCATGGCTTTGCTCTAGGGGGCAATCAGCTCTGCTCACCCTCCTCTTGGCTTGGGCACTGCTGGGTTATGCAGCGTCCAGGTGTCCTCAGCTGCCCTTCCTGTCAGATGGGGGTGGGGGCCACACTTTGCTGCAGGTGCAACTAGGACTCAGCTCTTCTGCCTGGGCTTGAGCAGACCAGGCTCCAGAGCCGCAGAACTCCTCTTCTGGGGACCTCGTTTAGGCAGACCTACACCCCACTGAATTGCCCTGGTCAGACTGAGCCACTGACTTGGGCCTGCAGATGGGCAAAGCTGCTGGTTGGGATTAATAAACGGCCCTGCAGGTAGGAACTCAGTCTACCAAGATCCACATGATGGTTACTGGAAGCCCCTCTCCCTTTCCTGTCTCAATTAGATGCCCAGTATTGAGCTCCAAGACTCCCAGGTGATTCACAGGTGTGAGATCAGAGTAGGGGGTCCTGAAAAGAAATGCGCAATGCTGGGGGGCAGGCAGCTCTCTTTTCTCACTGGAGGAACCACAGGCTCAGGGCAGGGCTTTCTGCATGGCGGGTACTGCGGTGGCCTGGGGGAGGGGCTATACAGTCGACCTGCAGCCTTTCCTCTTACCCTCGTTATGCAGTCTGTCTTGTCTCTGAGGTACAGGGGTGCTTCAGACCCCCATCTACGTTCCAGGAATCCCTCACTGGTGTCTTTTCTTAAGAGTTGTTACTTGTTGTTCTTGTGAGGGGGAGTAAAGTCAGGAACAACCTATGCTGCCGTCTGGGTGACGTCTTCACTTTTTTAAAAACTGAAGCATAGTTAATGCATAATATTTTATAAGCTACAGGTGTATAATACAGTGAATCAATTTTTAAAGGTTATACGTCATTTATAGTTACTATAAAATATTGGTTATATTCCTTGTGCTGTACAATATACCCTCGTAGATTATTTACTTTATACATAGCAGTCTGTACCTCTTAATGCCCCACCCCACTGTTGCCCCTCCTCCTTTCCCCCTCCCCATCGGTAACCACTAGGTTGTTCTCTTTGTGAGTCTGGTTTTTGTTGTCATTGTTATATTTATGAATTTGTTTTATTTTTTATATTCCACATATAAGTGATATCCCACAGTATTTTTCTCTCTCTGTATGATTTATTTTACTAAGCATAATACCCTCCAAGTCCATTCACATTGTTGCCAATGGCAAAATTTCATTTTTTATGGCTGAGTAGTATTCCAGGGTGTGTTTTTGTGTACCACATCTTTATCCATTTATCTGTTGATGGACATTCAGGCAGCTTCCATATCTTGGCTACTGTAAGTAATGCTGCTATGAACACTGGGGTGCATGCATCTTTCTGAATTAGTAATTTTTCAGAATATAGAATTTTAGGTTGGTGAATTTTTTTCTCTCAGCACTTTAAATGCCTCACTGTACTCTCTTCCTGCTTACATAGTCTGAGAAGTCAGATGTTCTTGTGTTTTTTCTTTCATAGGTAAGGTGCTTTTCTCCTCTAGCTTCTTTCAAGATTGCTTCATCTTTGATTTTCTGCAGTATGTAAATGATATGCCTAGGTGCAGTTTTTATCACACCCGTAACTTTTATCCTGCTTGGTTTTCTCTGAGTTTCTTAGATCAATGGCTTGGTGTCTGACATTAACTTGGGGGGAAATTCTCAGTCATTGTTGCTTCCAGTATTTCCTTTGTCCCCCCCCCCCCCACACCCCACCCCGTCTCTCTCTCCCTCCCTCCTTCCCTCTCTTTCCCTTCTCTTCTCTGGCACTCATTATGTGTATGTTTTTAGCCTTTTGTAGTTGTCCCACAGTTCTTAGATATTTTGTTCCTTCTCCTCTTCCTAGTGTATTTTCTCTCTGCTTTTCCATTTCTGAAGTTTCTATTGACATATTCTTAAGCTCGCAGAGATTCTTTTCTCAGATGTGACCAGTCTACTAATGAGCCCATCAAAAGCATTCTTTTCCTCTGTTAAAGTGTTTTTGATCTCTAGCATTTCTTTTTGATTCCTCTTAGATTTCCATGTCTTTGCTCACACTGTCCATCTGTTCTGCATGCTGTCTACTGTATTTATTAGAGCCCCTGGCATATTAATCACTGTTGTTTTAAGTTCCTGGTCTGATGATTCCAAATCCCTGCTATATCTGAGGCTGGTTCAGAGCTGGCTCTGTCTCTCCAAACCATGTTTTTTACCTTCTAGTGTGGCTTGTAATTTTCTCTTGAAAGTCAGGATCAGTGTACTGAGTAAAAGGAACTGTTACAAACAGAGCTTTAGTAAAGTAGTGATAAGGTGGGGAAGGGAAGCATTCTATAGTTCTCTGATTTGGTTGCAGTCTTTAGTCAGCCTGTGCCTCTGAACTGTGAACTTCACATGAGCTTCTCAGTACCCACCCCCAGCCATCACATGGAGCACCCTCTACCCTCTGCCTCCCTGTGTGGCAAGCCCAGAGGGTCAGGCTTGCCTCTGCTCCTCTAGTTCTGGTCTCTCAGTCTGTCCTCAAGTCAGGGGGGTTGAGCTCAGCAAGCCTGGCAGTCACTCAGGTCCCCACCGCATTTTCCAATCTAACTTTCTAGGGTGCCATGCACTTTGGGTTATAAAGTGGATGACTGACTTCATTTGAATCAGCATTTTGTGTACATACTTCTCTTGCCAGAACATTAAAGACAGGAGTAGGGTATGAATTGGGTCCTCCACCTCGAGCATCCAATCATTTCCATGAACACCATCCTAACTTCTTAACCTCACAACCACCCTAAAAAGATAGAGGTTATCAACTCAGTGAAAAACCAAGGTTCAGACAGGTCACCTCATGTGGGCAGGTAACAGGGGCCTCCCTGATTAAGAGGATTTGGAAGTTGCTGCACCATCCACAGGGATGCCTGCTGAGCACAGCAGCAGCGAGCGGCCAAGCCCTCGTTTGTTTCTAGGAGGGGTCACTGCCAGCCCAGAAGTGATTACAGGCACCTTCAGCCGCCAGGCAGTGCGCTGGGCAGTGGGAAGATCAAAACGATTTGGACCCTTTGAGGGACTCACAGTCCAGTGGGAGAAAAAATACAAACAATAATGGGTAATATGTTTTTCTAAGAAGGAGTATTGTAATAACGCACTTCCACAGAGCTGAGCACAGACAGTGTGGGATCAGAGAAGACAGAAGAGTCTATCTCAGATGTGCTGAATCACAAGCACAAGGGATCCGTATGGAGGCTAATAGGTGATGGACTATGATGATTATTGTATAGCTCTGTAAATTTATGAAAAACCATGAAATCGGACATTTAAGTGGGTGAATTTTATAGGATATAAATTATACCTCAATAAATCCGTTTTTAAAAATGAATATAGTGGTTGAGTGCAGGCACAGAATACTAAGTTGAATAGCAACCCAATATTGTGATCAGGTGACTGTTGGAAAACAAAGTGAAGAATAAACTTATAAAAAATGTGCTGACTTATCATGGGGCTTCTATTTTATATCATATGGCACAAGGCAGGATGAGGTTAAAAAGGCACTGTCTTTGTCACTCACCAAAAATAAAAAATAAAAACCATGAAGTTAAATTTTAAAATTCTGATGTAAACAGGAAATATATTTTACTTTCTAAAATTACCTTATTCTGACACTGGCATCTTAATTGCAAAAAGAGAATATGCTTTTATTAAAAATGTCAAGCTTCATCATTAGCCCTTTAACACTAACAAGAATGCTGCCAGATGGGAGGAGGATGCAGGCTTTCTCACTGCACGTACAGTGACTGTAGCACGCTTTTCAAACTAAGAAAAACTTAACTGTAGATATTAGTATGGTTTAAAAAAATTTCTTGGAAATATACTGGGGTCAAGACAGATGTGAGATGTTTCCAAAAGATGTACTATGAAATTTTTAAAGGGCAACTAAAAATAACTTCCTTATTACTGATCAGGCTAAATTTTTCACCTATGAAAACGTAGGTTTGTATGTATATCACAATGTACACATACAAAATGCTCAATGAAATCCAACAACCATGGTCTAAAACGTCCCAGGCACTATGTTAGCCATTGTATGCGTATTATGCCTCACGTAGAAATTATATTTATTTTATTTTCTTCTGTGTCATTCTTAATAACAATCGAAGGCTTAGCAATTGATGTAGACGATATAAAATTCTAAATCATCAGCATATTAGGAAAAAACACTTTCCTTATATCCCAGCCTCTATATCTTTTTGCATCTCAGGGATTTAAAATTGCTTTGGGATGGGTGGGCTACTAACATTACAGCCACATTCCATTTGCTCTCTAACCTGCCTGCTTGGCATATTCTGCAGTTAAAGATAATATTTATAAATGACATTACTTTCATCATCATCTTTGTGGATATTAAAGCTGTTATAACAATAAAATCCTTAAAAATTCTAACTATCCATCTCAATCTCATCACTGAGATGCCACTTACGATGAAAGCAGACATTTGTTTTTAAACTTGCCCTTTTAAAGCTAAACACTGGATACAAATGTGTCCATTGTCCTATCTACCTGAGTTCAACATATTTGAGATGGCTGAGAAAAATAGGTATTTACAGAGCTACGTGAGAGAATCTTCCCTAATTCTAAACCCTGAATTCTTCCTTTAAATACCAAAATTCAGGAGACTGATCCATGTTCAATATCATTTTTAGCAACAAATTTTAAAGTGAAATCAACTCTTCAGCTCAAAATCTAATTCAAGTTCATGATCACCTTTTTATAACTAAGGCATTGCCCTGTTTCTTTTCTTTCCTTATCTTATACTCAAAGCATTTTCACTGAATTTATATATAGAACAATCAAACCAATAACATCCTTTACACATTTACCCTTAGTTAATATTCACGTAGGTTGTCTTCTAAATTTGTGAATTCCACCTAATATTAACATTAGAATTATTATTATGCTAAGAGTCCAGTATGATTAGTATTCTCCAGTTAAGAACGTGAGGGTGATCTAACCGAGCAATGACGGTGGACTTGTCAAATCTTATTCTCTTCTAGTATTTCAGTGAGCACAATGTTTAACAGTGTGAGCACCCCAAATGGAGAACTGAGTTTTAAACTTTCTTTATAGCTGAATATCTCATACAAACAGTCTCATTAATTTTTGCATGGTTAGTTCTCCCTCTACCAATAATTCCTCATGCCAATCCTCCTACCTCTTTCCCAAAATATACATACTCAAATATTTCTTTATGTTTCTTTATATACTTATTATACTCCCTGTATGTACAACCACTGTCCAACTTATAGCAACTTCTCTGTCTTAGTTTTCTCACTAGTAATTATGATCAACCTACAGATGGCTATTTGGAAGTTTAAAATGAGAACTAATCTTGGAGTTCTTGGATCAAAGTATCACATAAATGTCTTGATCCAAAATCACTTGTCTGAGTAAGGAAGTTTTCCTTCATCTACCTCTGCTATTAAGAAACACTATCAGGATTAACAATTTCATACATCTGGATTCATTAGGGCAATAGGATAATAAAGTTATCTAATAGAGTAACTACCACAAAAATGAATTACTATGATTTATCTTTTTTACAGAAATAAAACAGTTTTACTTCAAAGTAAAAAAATTTTAAAATAAGACAAAGAAATGCCCTTTTCTTTAGGATACAAGTTCAAATCTAAAAGGCATATATAGGACATTTCAATTTTTCTTCCTGGAGGACTCTAATGTTGGCAAATAAAAAATCAGGGAGAATTACAACAAGAGAAAATGATAAAACTTAAATGCAAGGTGATAAATTACACTCATCAGCTAAAGGTGCCTTATGGAAATCAGTCTAAGTTTGAAAAACTCTCTTGAGACAAAATAAAACTTTCAGTTTTATTTTATCTCAAGTTGGCCATTTCCTAAAGAGCAGGAATTGAGACTACATTTTAATTGATATGTATTATTACCTAAAATAAAATTAGAATCAACACTGTGTTAAATAAAATACAAAAAGAGACTGGGTGATAAAAATAAAAGAGTTCTAGAAGAGTTCTTTTCTTAGAAAAAGGCTTTTTTTCAGAGACGACATAGCAAAGAGACCTTGGAAGCAGTTGTCAATTTCAGATTCAGACCTTTGGACTGGACAAAGAATTAAAGCACCACATAAAGACAAAGCAGTCCCACTGCCTTTATCATTCTCTAACAATGCACACAGATGTAAACACAGGTACACACGCTTACAGGTACTCACATGCAGTGTCACGCAGGTAAAGAAGAGGGAGAAAAATATTTGCAGAGCTTTCTCTACTTCCTAAAATCAACCAATAAATGGGCAGCACTGGTTTCCTGAGAAAACTAGCCACAACTAAAGTTCATTTAAAAAATGATAAAGAGGCCAAACAATGAACGACTGGTATTTAAAACCACACTTCTGAAAGCTGAGAGGTTCCATGACACATGACCTGAAAGATAGAAAGGTCCCAAAGTGCCAGGACATCACCTATCAGCCAGGACAGTTCAATATAAGAGGGCAGACAGAAAACAATTCAATTTAGAAGCAAAGACAAAGGTGTTAAACTGTTCTGGAAAACTGAACTGTAGAGAAATAAAAAACAGTAAAGATGATTTCATGATTCAAGGTTGGAAAAATGCTTATTCAGAGCGAAGAGAATAACTATGCATGTCGATAAGCAAGGTCAACGCTGCTGCAACGCAGACACTGAGGGAAGCAGGAGAAGGGAGGGGTCCCGAAGTATATTGTTTCAATCTAATATTGCTGTGTCAGCTACAGCTGGCACTCACCATTGGCATCTGCCATCTACCTCTACAAAGATTAAATCATGTGCTGCTGCAGCAGCTGACTTTCAACACCCCCTGAAAGGTGTTCAGGGTGGGGAGCTGAAATGAGGCTCTCTGTGCTCTGGGAAAAACTGGCAGAACAGGCCTTCAGGTAGTTAGATATTTTCAGGAGCCAACTTTAGGAGCCCAACTCTTGTATCTCCTCATACCTAGAAAAACACTAAAATCCTTCACGGTGACGACTGCCCCCTGTGACTAGCCTGCACGAGGCTAGCAGAAACCTTCTGTAAACAGTATGTGCTTGACTTCATGTTTTTCCCTTTCACCAAAATCACCTATATACTGATCTTCCCCCCTACCTCTTTGGAGCGGTTTCTCAGAGCTAACTGGGATGCTGCCTCCCAGGCTGCAGTCCTCACTTTCCTCCAAATAAAATTTAACTCACAACTCTCATGTTGTGCAGTTTTTTTAGTTGACAGTAATGGTGAACACGAAAGGAGACCCAGAGTGGACTTCTCTCCTTCGCCTGAACTCTACGAGGAACTGGAGCCTTGGTACCAGCAGAGGCCCCCTGTGCCCATCCGCCTCCTCGGAGAGTCCAGACAAATTTGGGCAAGTCTCTCCTGGTTCTTGGATCTCCCATATTGGTTGATGATCCTTGACTTTTATTTGGCACTGTAGCAGGTACCTGCCTCCTCCCAGCTGAAAGATACGGCGGGGAGTGGGAGGTGGGGGAGGCTGAAAGATACCAGGGAAATACCCACCCAAGTGAAAGATCCTGGGGTGGGGAGGGCGGGGCAGTGGTACGGTTGAAAAATATGAGGGAAATACCCACCCAGTGGAAAGATACTGGGTGGGGCTCAGTTAAAAGATACCAGGGAATACCCACCCAGGTGAAAGATACTGGGTGGGGCCTGGTTGAAAGATAGTAGGGTTTGCTCAGCTGTAGGAGACTGAGTGGTCTGTGCTGAGTTGTTCGGTAAGAGGCTGATCTGACACATTTCCTCAATTCGGCTGCCTTAATAGAATTTGTCAGGATAAAAGTGAAGATATTACACGAGAGCTTTGCTCCAAAGAAAAGACTCCTCCCGGCTGGTTACAGCTTTCTCAGTTGACTGGGAAGTTTACGGGAGTGGTGGTTGGAGGCAGAGTCCTCATACTGTGCACAGTGGTCCCATAGGGAAACCCACTCATTAACTGAAATACTTGCATGTCCAGGGGTCACAATAAGAATTGGCCATTCAGGGATCTGAGCACCCTCGGTGGTCTTAGATCGCCAAAGGGAGAAACTGAGACACATAAGAGGACTGAAACGACTCCAGGGTGATGCCTAGAGGAGTTAAAGCTCACAAGCAGCACACTGGCCCACCACACAATTTCACTAGTGTCTTTTATCCCAGACAAATTCAACTTTAAAATGGGAAATAAAGCCTCTCACAGAAACAAGTGCCGTCAGAAAGCCTGCCTCTTTCTAACACCCCAGCCAGGTTTATGTATGTACAAAACATACTTGCAAGTACCTCCTTAATCAGGGAACTTATATTAAAGGAGATCTCAACCAAAAATGACCAAATTGGGGTTGATGTTCCAAAATTGCTATTTTGCACACACAGTTACAAAAAAGCCAGCTCTTAAGATCAGACTGAGTGGAATGCTTACTTTGACTGGTATCTAGCAGCTTCTATACTAAAAAGGCTGCTAGCACTCTGTCTCTGACTCTGACTCTCTCCCTCTGCTCCTCCCACGTATCCTCTTCTATCTGAATTGCCTGGCTCAGATGCTATCTCATTTTCTCTCCCAACTCTTCTGCCTCCTGTTGCTCCCCTTTCCCCAGCAAAGAAGGATTAAAAAAAAAAAAAAAAAAATCAAAAGTGATTATAGCTCCCTTTAAGGAGAAACCTATTATAGGTGAAGTGAAGCATCTCTGGTGCTTACATACACACCCTGGACCGAGCAGAACTTACAGCCTTGGCTGAGGAATTTCCCAATCCGATTCAGGATACACTGGGATTTGCTAAGGAATTTCAGTTGACTACCCGGACCTATGAGCCTGGGTTTTTCAGATCTGTATCAATTAATACAGCTGTTAGTTTCTGAAAGCAAAGCAAGGGAATGGATAAAGAAAGCAAGATGAAAACACCCCTTAATGGATTTTGAACCACAGGCTCACACTGAATACAAGGAATTAGCTCAGAAATTACCCAAACTTATCCCAGAGCTTTTTCCAAAAACTGTAGACTGGACAGAGATTCAACAGTGCGAACAAAGATTGGATGAATAAATTCTGGACTATTAGGAAAAGTCTGAGAAAAAAAAATTTTAAGCAACATTCTGACTTGACACCTGAATCATTCTCTAACCATCAAAACAAATCTTTCCTTAACGCCACCTTTTTAAAAGGCTTAAATGAGGATTTGGCTACTCTAGTCAAAAGACATAACCTAGGTCGGTCTGTGTTACATACAAACACCCTTGTTATACTGGCTGACCAATTTTTCAAAACCATTAAAAACAAAAGAAAGGAAAAAAAAAAAACAAAAGAAAGAAAAAGAAAGAAAAGAAAAGGTGGTATCTATGAAAATTATGAACCTTCAATTGTGCAAATTAAGTACACAATGCCAATCAAAGGTTAACCAACCCCCATTCAATTCCCAACCATTAGAGAGAGCTATCTTGAAGGAAGAAAATTCTCTTCAGAATTCTGACCCTAAGGAAATAAATCCTACTGGGAGAATCTGATTTTCTCTCCCTGTGCCTTGAGACCTGAGTTCTCAAGAACACTTATCTTATCTAGACCATCTCTAATTCCTGAGATTGAGAAGAAAAAAACAAAACAAAACTGGAAGTAGCCTTTTAAAATTGCTTCTTATTCCAACAGTAATTTATAAACTAGTGATATCTCATTCATGACTAACTTTAGAAAATGCAGCTACATCTCTTTGTTGTGTCTGTCTGGATATATGTATCTCAGTACGTATCTTTGTCTTTGGATAATATTGCTGTAGTTAATTTGTAAATGAGCTCTATTAAATTGGCTTAAAGAAAAGTAATCACTTACAAATTAAACAATTCTAAATACAAGAGAAATCAAGCTAAATAAATTTCAGGTTCACATGAACAGGGAAATATTCAGTATTAAATTAATATCTGGTATTAATATTTGTTTGTTGATCTAATTAATATAATGTCTATAATAATTAATATAGACATGATTTTTAAATGTCATCAACATTAAGTATAATACTTTTATTACACCTAGGTGTAATATAAGCTAAATAAAATCATTATATCTGTTACAAATCTATCAGCAAGGAAAGTAACTTTATGTGAAGAAACTTTTAAGGAAAGAAAAGTATATGAGATAAGAGCTTTTAGACAAACTCTATTAAGAATAATTATGCTTTAGGAATGTCTATCTTAAAATAGTCTCTCCAGATTTTGGTAACTGGACAGTCTAAAATTGTGCTAAATTACGTGATGGAAGCTTATTAAATAGCCAGGTCATTCCCAAATAAAATAAGATACTGAAATATTAATTACTGAACACTGGCTTCCTCGTACAGAGAAACTAAAGATAATTTGGACTATTAATGAATATGTTTGGTGCCATGTTCTTTAAAGTAAGCAAATGTTTTTAGAAATTATCACTAGTATTTATGTTCACCAATCTACAGAATGCTATCATAAAGGACAGTTCATGGTTGCTTAAGGAAAGTAAGGATGTGTGTTTTCAGTAAAGAAGGCATGAGGAATGGAATTACATTTTTATTAAGGGAAAAGGAAATAGGTCTGACTTACAGGTGGCTGTTTCTGGATGGGAAAATAATGGATACAATAAATGATAAAAAGGTTTATGGAAAGTGGACCCTGAGAAAAGAGTTTTGTATATGGTCAAGACTAAGTTTAGAATAAATTTAGTTGAGTAAATTAATTTTAAAAGTAAGCTGGTGCAAAACTTGAATTTGGCTTTTTTCTCTTTTAAGAAGACAAGTTTTCTTAAAATGTTGAACCACCTTTGATAGCAGATTTTAAGTTTCCTTACCTTTTAAGTGATCTGTTCTTGTTACTTTGGCTAAGTGAATAACTACTGTTTCACAGTGACCTGTGATCCCATTTGAGTGTTCTAAACCCTTTTTGATATTTTTGAAAAAGTTTCCTAAATCAAATTTTAATGAAGTCCTTTTGACCTCTAGCTAACTTTGGGATGCTTCAAAGGGCCCCTGAGACATCCCAAAGAGAGATATAAACTAGATTCATTTGGTATGTTAAGTTACATGAGAAGTTACTATCAAATGAGTAATAAATCTTCTTAGAGTTTAGTATGGTACATGTTAATTAATATAGATATTCTAAAAATTATATGCAGTTCCTAAAATTCTGATATGTCCTTGTAAAATGTTATTAGTCATAATTTTAGTTATTATCTTAAAGTGTTGTATGTCACATAAGTAAGCAAGTTTCTTTGTTGATTACATTGCAATCAGATTTTTTAAACACACCTTCTTAAGCCTTACATCATTACAAAAAGTTAAGGTTTTATTCTGATGCCTTTGCAAAAAATGCTTCCTCTTCAAGAAGATTCATAAAAAGGACTTTTGGATAAATACAAGTTTCTGACTTTCAGACCATAATGCTGAAGTGGGTAAGAAACTGAAGAATCCTTATATGGCTTCATAAACTGTTAATGAAAAGGATCATTTATGTAGGACTGAGTGAACTGGTGAATATGGTTATAAATTTTATGGTTTCTACCTAAAAAATTACTGGTTTAAATCTGTGTTTTCCAAGTGTAAGGAAAACCCTCCCCTCAAACTAATTATGACTTACAGTAATTTGGCAAATTATACCTTTGTAAGCAGGATTGAAACATTTATCTTTTCTCTCTGTTTCCTCCAGACACTGGAAACTCTTAGATTCCCAGCAGCTTTATCAGATAAATTAGGAAGGCTATCTCACTAAGAGGTACAGAAAACTCAAGGTATTCTGGCAAGCTTAAAAAGGGAGGAATTCACCTAGATCTGTTATATGAAATCTGTGATAAGCCCTTGGCATGACTTTCCTAGCCCTGAGAGGTCTTTTAAAAATCCAGTCTGAGACTCCTTATAAAAGTTTCAACAAAGCAAAAACCCTATATGATCAATTATAGTTACATAAATTATCAGGCCAAGTTTTCTCCTCTTTTCTTTTTTCTTTTCTTTTCTTTCTTTCGACCAGATTTATTTTGCAAACAAATTAGTCTTCATTTTGTAAAAATGAGGGTAATTTTACAGAGAAAAAGATTATGTTTCAATACATATTAAGTGCCAGTTTTGCTGATGGGGGTCTATATTTACTAAGATTTCCTTCCTGAATAGTTCCTTGCTGTTACGCAATGTAAAGCCTAACTGAATTATTAAAAGGACATGCTAAGTTTGTTTCTGAGGCTTATCTCAGTAATGTATCTTTGGATAAAAATCAGATGCCCCATGACCTGCAACCAGGGTATACATACTGAAAAAGACATAATTTAAAGGACACTCTCCGACCTAAATGGAAGGACACTTATCAGAGGAGAAACTAGTGCGAGTACACTAGGATGAGAAGAAGCCAACATCAGAAGTAGACAGCTAGCCCAAGATCCTGGACCTGACTTGTATGATCATTTATAGTGTTTCCTTGACTTCTTGGAGCTTTGTATATGAATCAAATGTTTTCCTATCAACGGCACATCCTATGCTAATTTTAAAAATCAATCCAATTGTTGAGTTTGTGGCCAATTAGCTATGACTAGCACTTTTGGGTTACCTTGGTGGATTTCTCCCCTCCAAGGCTCTAATTGGATGGCCCTTAGGAAATTTATTCTAGAGAAAAAAATTACAATCCTGTTCAGGGGATCCCCTCACCTAGCCAATTAATAATACCTGCTCTGACCCTGGCCAAAAAAAATGAATTTTCCTCTAAAGTTACTCAAGCTCAATCAGAGCAACAAGCAATATTTCAGCCAAGGAATAAAACCTCCCACAATTATTGGATGGATTTATGTGGTTAACAACAAGACTGTGGTCATTTAAGTTTTAGTGCCCCCCTTTATCTTGGGAACAATTAAATTATACTAAGGATAACCAGCCTAGTAACACTAGGAAATTGGGTTGGGGGCCTTATGGACAGTGCGAAAATATAATTTCCCTGAAAGATAAAGACTGGTACAGAACAGACTAAGTCAGAAGACCTAAGGATATACTGGGCTACACCTAATGGAAGTTCCTGGCTTAAATATTTACTTATAACTCTATTAATGTTATTAGCTATACTATTTACATATTTTGCCTGTTTTACAAGATTATTGTTTCTTGTATTACCAAATATGTGACTGAGCCACCAACAAAAATAATGATGGCTAGGTGACTTAAAGCAGTCTATCAAATATATAGTTCTGTATGCAATCAATGATTGTATAGTGTAACTCTAGATATGGGAAGATACAACAAGAGGGAATTTTTCCATGGACCATAAGAGACTAGAAATACTAAAAAGTCCAGAGACCTCTGACTTTTGTTAAAAAGACCTAGCCCAGTAATAGCCTATCAGGGAAATCTTCACCAGACCTAGGAATGAGCCTTCCTAGCATAGCGGAATGAAATGGTCACGAAATGCCTCCCAAAAACATGGTTGAATTTATGACCATGAGGGGGTCCTGTCAACTACAGCTGGCACTCGCCATTGGCATCTGCCATCTACCTCTACAAAGATTAAATCATGTGCCGCTGCAGCAGCTGACTTTCAACACCCCCTGAAAGGTGTTCAGGGTGGGGAGCTGAAATGAGGCTCTCTGTGCTCTGGGAAAAACTGGCAGAACAGGCCTTCAGGTAGTTAGATATTTTCAGGAGCCAACTTTAGGAGCCCAACTCTTGTATCTCCTCATACCTAGAAAAACACTAAAATCCTTCACGGTGACGACTGCCCCCTGTGACTAGCCTGCACGAGGCTAGCAGAAACCTTCTGTAAACAGTATGTGCTTGACTGCATGTTTTTCCCTTTCACCAAAATCACCTATATACTGATCTTCCCCCCCACCTCTTTGGAGCGGTTTCTCAGAGCTAACTGGGATGCTGTCTCCCGGGCTGCAGTCCTCACTTTGCCCCAAATAAAATTTAACTCGTAATTCTCATGTTGTGCACTTTTTTCAGTCAACACTGTGTCTCCTAAAAATGAAGCTGGATACATGAATTTTCAATAATTCTTAAAACTAGGGTAAGGGAGATTTCTTACAATCCTAAATACAGTAAAATATAATAAAGTACACATGAAAGTCCAAAGTAGAAGACAATTTTCCTAATGAATAATACTGCACTTATTTTCCCTTTTCTATTAATTGCTATATTCTCTGAAGATCCTCAGGTAGCTAAATTTTAAGCAATTCTAACATGTTATAAATGTCCATATCCACTTCAACTCACCTTACCATCCCATCCCAATCAGAGAGAGTAACCACTCCTTACTTTAAAGTAAATAAATAAGTGTCTATTAGAATGTAAGATTTCTTAGGGCCAGGGAAAATGTCTTAATGCCTTTTCTTCTCCACGAATTTCCAGCATACTGCCTAGTACAAAGCTTTATGAATAAAGAATAATGGAACAAAGGAAGTGGGGAAGAAATGGTGACTGTCCGGCACAAGGGAGCTGAGACCTTCCACATGCAGTTTGGCTAATTGTGCTCCTCACTACAGCTTTCAGGTTTTTGTCTTCATACAGTCTGCCCTCTCCAACCACCCCCATGTTGTGTTCTTCTTAGGCAGAGAACCTCTGTCTTTTTCATACTTGTATCTAGGGCTCTGCACTGGGCCAGGTGCAGAAGCAGCTGCTTCAAAGGTTGTTTGTGGAATAGATGAATGACCAGTAATTCTAGGAGCATTTCATGAGACTAAAAGTTTAATATAAATCTCTCCTAATATACAATCAGATGTGACCCCTGCCCATCAAAGACTTGATAAGAGTCTGTGGCTACAGAGAAGCGAGGCAATATGGGGCTGCCGAGGGGAGCCTGAGTGGCTGCAAAACTAACCCTAGCTTTGCTGCTACACTAACTGTGGGACTCCGGACCCGTTACTAAATGCTTCTTGGCTTCATTACCTAATACATGGAATGAGAACACTAGACTGCAGTAGTACTTTTCAAAAAATTTTTCTTCATATTATTTAGGAAAAGCAAAATTAAGTAGAACTCCAAATATTTATTTTAAAAGGATAAAAATGAGGCCGCTTTGGTCACAGGCATGTTGCTTATGTGAGGTATAACTGGGTCCCTGTCATCTTCCCCTTTTCCCTCACTCACATCACCTAGGGAGGCCCCCAGACATCTCCCTGAAACCTAGGGCTCCATGGAACCCAGTTAGACAACCCGTGAACTCTAAGTTCCCACCAGCTAACGCATCCCATAATTCTATGATTTGATTTCTTCTAAGGCTCTAAAATCAACATCAAATCCCATTTACATTCACACCAAAAAGAATAAGAAACCTAGGAATAAGCCTACCTAAGGACATGAAAGACCCGTACTTGGAAAACCACAAGAAAGAAACTGAAGGCGACACAGATGGAAAGATACACCGTGTTCTTAGACTGGAAGAATTAGTATTGGTAAAATGTCCATACTACCCAAGGCAATCTACAGATTCGATGCAATCTCTGTCAAAATACTAATGGCATTTTTTTCTACAGAATTAGAGAAAACAATTTTAAAATTTATATGGAAACACGAAAGACCTCAAATAGTTAAAACAATTTTGAGAAAGAACAACAAAACTAGGGGAATCACACACCCTGACTTCAGACTTTACTACAAAGCTACAGTAACCAAAACAGTATGGTACAAAAACAGATACACAAATCAATGAAACAGGATAGAGAGCCAAGAAATAAACCCACACACTTATGGTCAATTAATCTATGACATAGGAGGCAAGAAAATGGAGAAAAGACCTTTAATAAGTGGTGTTGGGAAAACTGGACAGCTACATGTAAAAGAATGAAGTTAGAACATTCTCTAACACCATATACAAAAATAAACTCAACATGGGTTAAAGACCTCAATGTAAGACTGGATACTATAAAACTCCTAGAAGAAAACATAGGCAGAACACTCTTTAACATAAACCATAGCAATACTTTTTGGATCCGTCTCCTAAAGTAAAAGAAACAAAAGCAAAAATTTAAAAAAATGGGGGCTTTAAACTTAAAAGCTTTTGCACAGCAAAGGAAACCACTGAGAAAGCGAAAAGACAATCTACTGAATGGGAGAAAATATTTGCAAATGATATGACCAATAAGGAGTTAATATCCACATATATAAACAGTTCATACAACACAACATCAAACAAACAAGCAAACAAACAAACTGAATTTAAAAAATGGGCAGAAGACCTGAAAAGACATTTTTCCAAAGAGGACATGCAGATAGGCCAAGGGGCACATGACAAGATGCTCAACATCGCTTATCATAAGGGAAATGTAAGTCAAAATCACAATGAAATATCACCTCACACCTATCAAAATTGCTATCATCAAAAAGAACACACACACACACACACACAAAAAGAACACGAATAACAAATGTTGGTGAGGATGTGGAGAAAAGGGAACCCTCGCACACTGTAGATGGGAATGTAAACTGATGCAGCCACTATGGAAAACAGCATGGAGGTTTCTCATAAAACTAAAAATAGAACTACCATATGCTCCAGCAATTCCACTGCTGGGAAAATATCTGAAAAAAGCAAAAACACTAATTCGAAAAGATACATACATCCCAATGTTCATAGCAGCATTATTTACAATTGCCAAAATAAGCAATCTAAGTGTTCATCAAGAGATGAATGGATAAAGAAGATGTGGTGTATATATACAATGGAACATTACTCAGCCATAAGAAATGAAATTTTGCCATTTGCAACAACATGGATGAACCTAGAGCGTATTATGCTTAGTGAAATAAGTCAGACAAAGACAAATACTGTATGATATCACTTATATGTGGAATCTAACAAATACAACAAACTAGTGAATACAGCAAGAAAGAAGCAGATTCATAGATGTAGAGAACCAGTGGGGAGAGGAAAGATGGGAGGGGCAATATAGGGGTAGGAGATTAAGAGGTGCAAACTATTAGGTATAAAATAAGCTACAAGGATACGTTGTACAACATGGGGAATGCAGCCAAAATTTTTTAATAACTATAAATGGAGTACACCCTTTAAAAACTGTGAACCACTCTACTGTACACCTGTAACTTATATAATATTGCACATGAAGTATACTTCAATAAATAAAATCAAAATCAACATCAAGATACCTCCCATACAAGTATATATTATCCTACAAATTTTGCAGCAGCAGCACCTTTCCAGTAATTATTATCTAAACTTACAGAACTGTAGGAAATCTTTTAGGAAATGCAGTCTTTCTATAGACTTTTATGTAGACTTCATTACACATAAGCACTATGCTCCTCAAAGGAGGATATAAAGGGACGAATCCAGACATGTATAATTTCCTTAAGCTTACAGTCTTAATGGAACATTCCTATCAATAACTATAATTGAGAACAGAAATGATTGTGTCATCAGGTAAAGTAAACTGGCTGTTTAAGGGCTGAGATTATTTAAGGTTGGTAAGATTGGCAAAGAGTTCATGGAGCAGGTTATGAGCTGAGCTGTAAGGAATGGCAGGGAAGTAGATGCTAAGCAGAGGTTACTTTAAGAACACTGTCCAGAAAGCCAGAAGACATGGGGCAAGTAGAGGGAACAGCACCTAGCGGCAGCTTTGCTGACACACAGGTTGTGTGCAGACAAGCACAGGGAATAAAATAGATTACTGGCACAATGTGCAAAGTTTAATGAAGTTTTAGAGCAGAGGAGGGCTTCAAAATAGGTTAAAGTAGAGCAAAGAGGCTGGAGGCGGAGACAGTCAGGAGGCAGAAGTAGGGATGCCTGAACTCGGAGTGCCACAGCAGGAACAATGCGGGGGTGCTGGGGGGAGCCAGTTCTGTGGGAGCAAGCGAGGGGGCCAGGGAGGTTCAAAGATGGTGGGAGCCCAAACTCTAGATAAGCAGGAAGATACCGGTGTTATTAGCAGAAAGAGAACATGTGACAAAGTCTAGAGACAGATGATGAGTGCTAAGTGCTAGAGAAAATGTCCTACAGAAAAATGCAAACATTGAACTGAAATTTGGGAAAGAGCTCAGACCTGTATATAAGGTAAGAATCTTTACAAAGATGGCAGATGAAGTCTTAAGACTGAATGAGATTGATGAGAATGGGACTTGAGTGAAAAAAACAACTCTAAGTGCTGATCTTCAGGAGATGCTAACATTAATGGCTAATAGGAGGAAAATGAGTCAGAGAAAGTGTGATTTGGAGAGACACAAGGAAAACTGGGGTGGGGGACAGTGTGTTATATACAATCACGCACATGCACACGCTGACTTATGAAGGAGAAGGCTTGGCTCTTGATCTGAAGGATCACTTAAGCTGATATATGGACAGCAGGGTTTTCTAAAGTGTGTTCTAGGGAACACTAGTTTTAGTAGCTGTTGAAAGGTATATCATGATCAACACAGGACACAGTGATCAAAAAGGTTAGGATATCGGCCCTTTACCTACTGTAGATATTCAGGGAGTACATCCCAATGACCTATAAACCTTTTTTGTTTTATATCTTCTAGATACAGCAGTGTTCTTTCCATAAGCAGTCAGCTTGAGAAATGCTGATACACAGTAAAATTTTAAAATTCACAGAATATTAAAACTGAAAAGGACAGTTATGATCATTTCATCCAATCATTTCATTTTATATGTGAAGAAAGTTAATTATATGGTAAATTACTGTACTGCCTTATTCTTGGTAGGTGATGAACAAATGTGATAGGAAAGCATATGAGCAAGAGAGAAGTAAAACAGAAATCTGAGCTTTAAAAGCTATAATATTAGTTACCATCTGAGGGGTAACTTGCTTTATGCTTACTGTTTTAGAACATTTCACAGAGTTATCCTGAAGAGGAAACTGAGGCCTCAAGTATCACATGGCCAGTGGCCCAGCTGGTACACAGCAGAACTTGAACTGAAACCCAAATCTGCCTTACTGTTAAAATCTGGGCTCTTCAACACGATGCTCTGTTGACTTGACAAGAGGGCCAGAGACAAATCCAGTTCTAGGGTACACATCCACCCCCACCCATGGATAGGCCCCAAGATAAAAGCTTTCTTGTACCAAACTGACACTACACATAACTGTAAATAAAACCTAATGTAACAAATTCAATATACCAAAAATCTAGATTTACAAAACAGATCCTCAGGAGCACACTTATTTGCTTTCAAAAATAAATTTATAAAAGAATCATCAAAATATTCTCTCCCACTATGAATATATTTATAATTATTTCATTTTATTAATTTTTTTCTAGAGTAGATATTCTGCATAGGTCAAGATACACCTTTAATATTTCAGCAAAGGTCTAAGTATATCATTTATGAAATTTTTGCAGGAAACTCACTTTCATTCATGAGAAATAAGTCCAAAAATAATCACTTTGGACCTTAGGCCATGAATTCTTATTAATTTTAATGAGTTTTCCTTGAAATGATACACTATCTTTTCTTGAGTACGGTGATATACACACACAGAGACATAGGTCATCACATATACTTGCAAATACTACAGTCTCAACTTAAACTTCGATTCCCTAATTTAAAATAGTATCATATTCCCTTACAATTAGTGAAACAATTTAAGTGGTATTCATATTTTTAGTTCATTCTAGCATGTTACACATGAGATGTAGTCAGCTGCTAAACCATTTTTCCCCAGTGTGCATAGGAAAGAATAATATGTATCCCCCAAGTTATGATCTGTAAACCTAAGTTCACTGCAAATGGCTATGTTAGGTCACATGTCAGAAAAATATTTACGAAAGCTTAATATCAGTGAAAATCAAGAATAAAATCCACATGTAGTTCTAATGAAAAAACATATTTTGACCTAATTTCTTGATAAATTAATTGAAAATGTAGCAAAGAGTCTGCTCTAACAATTTCTAAAAAATTAAATTCTTAACTGCTATATTGATTAATGGAAATTTACAAGAGTGGTTTTCTTGGTCTACATAATAGTCATAATTTACCTGCAATGGTATCTCCCCCAAAGTATGTACCTTGAAACCTTACATTTTACTGTCAAAATACGTTCAGGAAACACTGCAAATTCCATTTCTCTCTTAGAGACTGACATTACATACATCAGCACTGTACAAGCTCCTGGAAGTTTTTCAGTTAAAAAAAATTAGTTTCATTTAATCCATCATTTCTCAAGCTTATCTATCAATATCCTGACCCAGTCAGTGTCACAGGAAATGGGATTAGAAAACCTTGATCTATAATGATAGAAGGAGATAATGAGAAGTGTATGGTACCCAAATCATTTGCAGTAGATTTTGGAATTTATGTAATTTTATATATTTTCTTTTTGAATGCTATTTTTTATAAAAAGATAATTGATTGCATACAGGCACAGCAAACAGTTTCAAATAAGAATCGGAGCGTGCTGGGTACCAAGAAAAAGACATGGGATACTCAGGGTTTACGTGTCTTATACAAAGCGGGTAAGACACTGGTGTAAAATGAAAACTGGCCATGCAATTAATCCTTCTCCAGGATCACCTCTGAGGCGCAGACAAAGACAGAAAAGAGCAAGCAGCTCATTTACTAAAAGGCTGACATGCAGCATACTTACACTGCCCATTCAAGCTTCTCATTCTTGATTGAGTTGTACAGAGCCTGTAAAGAGAGAAAACAAGATGGAATTATTCTTTTCATCCTGTTCCACGTTGTGAATTCAGCAAATGACCAAAGCCAAAAGGCTCGAGTGAGTCCGCAAGCAACTCCCAGGGCCCTATGGGTCCTCCTGTTGGTGCTGCAGAAACGAGGAAGACACAGGTGAGGCTAAAGAGCACAGGGCAGACAGAGCTCCATGAAAGAGAGAGACTTCATGAGGTAAAAAATGTCATTTACAGATACGACACACAACATGTGCTACATTTTACTGTTGGTAGGATTGTAAACTGATACAGCCACTATGGAGAACAGTATGGGGGTTCCTTAAAAAACAGTAAAATATAGGACATGATTAAAATTAGACCATGCACTCTATTTTTCTAATTCAAAATATGGTCTTACAGTTTTACTACTTTGGAACTGCAATATTCATAACTTTTCATCAATGGAATAAATATAACTGTTTTCATAACAACTTAATGAGCAAGATACATGGAAGGGAGACTGAAGCCCAATTATGGGAGACTATCTTAGAATAATTTCAGAGTTTCTATACCAATGACTTAAGCAGCTTTTGTTTGTTTTGTTTTGTTTTTTTTAATTGGGGTGTAATTGTTTACAATGTTGTACTAGTTTCTGCTGTACAGCGAAGTGAATCAGCTATATGTATACATATATCCCCTCTTTTTTGGATTTTCTTCCCATTTAGGTCACCACAGGGCACCAAGTAGAGTTCCCTGTGCTATACAGCAGGTTCTCATTAGTTATCTATTTTATACATAGTAGTGTATATATGTCAATTCCAATTTCCCAATTCATCCCACCCCCCATCCCCTCTTGGTGTCCATACGTTTGTTCTCTACATCTGTCTCTATTTCTGCTCTGCAAATAGGTTCATCTGTACCATTTTCCCAGATTCCACATATATGCGTTAATATATGATATCTGTTTTTCTCTAACTTACTTCACTCTGTATGACAGTCTCTAGGTCCATCCATGTCTCTACGAATGACCCAGTTTTGTTCCTTTTTATGGCTGAATAATATTCCATTGTTGCAGTATGACCATTATTAAAATATCTACAAACAATAGATGCTGAAGAGAGCATGGAGAAAAGGGAACCCTCTTGTACCGTTGGTAGGATTGTAAACTGATACAGTCACTATGGAGAACAGTATGGGGGTTCCTTAAAAAACTAAAAATAGAACTACCATATGACCCAGCAATCCCACTATTGGGCATATACCTGGAGAAAACCATAACTCAAAAAGACACATGTACTCCAATGTTCACTGCAACACTATTTACAATAGCCAGGGCATGGAAGCAACCTAAGTGCCTATGGACAGATGAATGGATTAAGCAGCTTTTATTGGTCTCACCTCATAATTCTGATTTACAGTTAGTGAGTGTGACACTAGTGTGAGTGAGGTGGTGGAGAGGGAGACAGAAAGCTTCCTTAGAGCCTCAATAATGACAAGGACACAGTCAAGACAGCACAAGATTGCCTCAGCGAGTCTCCCAGCTCTGGCATCACATATAAGCTCCTTGCACTCAAGCTGTTCCACTAGGACAACTAACTTAAGAAAACGCTACCCCCTATGCCTCTAGTTTCTTAATTTTGAGTAAGATGTTATAAAGAAAACACAAGTGCATCTCTAAGATATAAAACCAAAACAGCAAATTACATTGAAGAAAGGATAACTGCATAATAACATTATGAAGGAGTTGGAACATTCTTCTTTAAAGAAGGATTTGGACTTACTAGGCTCATCTCATTTACTCTGAGATGGGAAAGGGGGGATCACATGCCATCTCAACCCCTCAACTTCCAAAGGAAGAAACGGCAAGTTCAGAATGTTTCCCAGAAAGCACAGCACAGCACGGCAGAGGCAGAACTGCCTTGTACAGCTACCTTCTGCCTTTTAACATGTCTTGTCCAAGCGTGAGAGGCAGTCTACATGTGTGTGATCAGAAAGACTGAACACAGATAGTGAATCCCCTTTCTAGCAAAACACATCCCAATTCAGGACAAACATGCTTAGTTACAGATTTTGTATTATTTAAGATGCAATCTTTAGTCAGTGTCTTGAGAGACTCCATGGGAGTTCTTCAGTGTGGCTACAGTAGCCAGTTACTAGATAATTATGGGAGCTAATAAAATGTAGGACACATTTCATCATTATCAGGACATGGTAAAATGTGTCCTCAAATACAGAAATGGTAAAACAGCAAAAGCAAGTAAAGGGTAAATCAAGGCACAAAGACCATGCTGTAAACTGGATATTCTTTTGGAAGAACTCAAATTTACTGAAGAGCTAGGACAACCTATTATATAGCTAATGTCTCTTGAGGCTGCATGTACAGAAGTGCAGAGTCAACGTCTAACTCCGGCCTCAGGAGAGTCTTGCTGGTGAGTGTCTTTAAATGGATTCTGTCACTTGTAGGAGCCACCTTGAACCCACAGTAATAGTGGGCTTTTGAGAAGAGACAGACCATTAAAGATTCTTTACATACTATCACACTCAATACTAACTAAACTAATTTAACAATACGGTAAAGATAAAAAACTATCTGTTCATAAATGTAGAAAATGATATCTAGGCAACTAGAAATTTTCGAATAAATTAAATTCTGCCCTAGATCAATTTTTTTTTCAAATTTTCTGCCCAGGAGAATATTTTGCTTGAAGAGGCAACTGAGTTTCAAATTAGAAATTCCTAATAGAAAATATGAACAGACTAATCACAAGTATGGAAATTGAGACTGTGATTAAAAATCTCCCAACAAACAAAAGCCCAGGGCCAGATGGCTTCACAGGCAAATTCTAGCAAACATTTAGAGAAGAGCTAACACCTATTCTTCTCAAACTCTTCCAAGATATAGCAGAAAGAGGAACACTCCCAAACGCATTCTACAAGGCCACCATCACCCTGATACCAAAATCAGGCAAAGATGTTACAAAAAAGGAAAATTACAGGCCAATATCATTGATGAATATAGATGCAAAAAATCCTCAACAAAATACTAGCAAACAGAATCCAAGGAAAATTACAGGCCAATATCACTGATGAATATAGATGCAAAAATCCTCAACAAAATACTAGCTAACAGAATCCAACAGCACATTAAAAAAGATCATACACCATGGTCAAGTGGGGTTTATCCGTGGGATGCAAGGATTCTTCAATATACGCAAATCAATCAATGTGATACATCATATCAACAAATTGAAGGATCAAAACCATATGATCATCTCAATAGATGCAGAAAAAGCTTCTGACAAAACTCAATATCCATTTATGATAAAAACTCTCCAGAAAATGGGCATAGAAGGAAATTACCTCAACATAATAAAAGCCATATATGAGAAAACAAAAGCCAACATCATTCTAAATGGGGAAAAACTGAAAGAATTCCCTCTAAGAACAGGAACATGACAAGGGTGCCCACTCTCACCATTATCATTCAACATAGTTTTGGCAGTTTTAGCCACAGCAATCAGAGAAGAAAAGGAAATAAAAGGAATTCAAATTGGAAAAGAAGTAAAATTGTCACTCTTTGCAGATGACATGATATTATATATAGAAAACCCTAAAGATTCTACCAGAAAACTGCTAGCACTAATTGATGAATTTAGTGAAGTAACAGGATACAACATTAATGCATGGAAATCTCGTGCATTCCTATACACTAACAATGAAAAAACATAAAGAGAAATTAAGGAAACTCTTCCATTCACCATTGCAACAAAAAGAATAAAATACCTAGGAATAAACCTGCCTAAGGAGGCAAAAGACCTGTATGCAGAAAACTATAAGACACTGATGAAAGAAATCAAAGACGATACAAACAGATGGAGGGACATACCATGTTCTTGGACTGGAAGAATCAACACTGTGAAAATGACTATCCTACCCAAAACAATTTACAGATTCAACACAATCCCTATTACATTACCAACGGCATTTTTCACAGAACTAGAGCAAGGAATCTTATGATTTGTATGGAAACTCAAAAGACCCTGAATAGCCAAAGCAATCTTGAGAAGGAAAGATGGAGTTGGTGGAATTAGGCTTCCTGACTTCAAACTATACTATGAGGCCACAGTGATCAAGACAGTATGGTACTGGCACAAAAACAGAAAGGTAGATCAATGGAACAGAATAGAGAACCCAGAGGTAAGCCCAAGCACACATGAGCACCTTATCTTTGATGAAGGAGGCAAGAATATACAATGGAAAAAAAGACAGCCTCTTCAATAAGTGGTGCTGGGAAAATTGGACAGCAACATGTAAAAGAATGAAATTAGAACACTTCCTAACACCATACACAAAAACAAACTCAAAATGGATTAAAGACCTGAATGTAAGGCCAGACACTATAAAACTCCTAGAGGAAAACATAGGCAGAACACTCCATGACATCCATCAAAGCAACATCCTTTTTGACCCACCTCCTAGAATCATGGAAATAAAATCAAGAATAAACAAATGGGACCTCATGAAACTTAAAAGCTTTTGCACAGTGAAAGAAACCATAAATAAGACAAGAAGACAACCCTTATAATGGGAGAAAATACTTGCCAACGAAGCAACGGACAAAGGATTAATCTCCAAAATATACAAGCAGTTCATGCAGCTTCATACCAAAAAGGCAAATAACCCAATCCACAAGTGGGCAGAAGACCTAAATAGACATTTCTCCAAAGAAGACATACAGATGGCCAACAAACACATGAAAAGATGCTCAACATCACTAATCATTAGAGAAATGCAAGTCAAAGCCACAATGAAGTATCATCTCACACCGGTCAGAATGGCCATCATCCAAAATCTAGAAACAATAAATGCTGGAGAGGGTGTGGAGAAAATGGAACTCTCCTGCACTGTTGGCGGGAATGTAAGTTGGTACAGCCACTATGGAAAACAGTTTGGAGGTTCCTTTAAAAACTAAAAATAGAACTACCATATGATCTATTAATCCCACTTCTGGGCATATACCCAGAGAAAACCATAATCCAAAAAGAAACATGTACCATAATGTTTATTGCAGCACTATTTACAATAGCCAGGACATGGAAGCAACTGAAATGCCCATCAACAGATGAATGGATAAAGAAGATGTGGCACATACATACAATGGAATATTACTCAGCCATAAAAAGGAATGAAATGGAGCTATATGTAATGAGGTAGATAGACCTAGAGTCTGTCATACAGAGTGAAGTAAGCCAGAAAGAGAAAAAGAAATACTGTATGCTAACTCATATATACTGAATCTTAAAAAAAAAAAAAAAAAAAATGGTACTGATGAATCCAGTGACAGGGCAAGAATAAGGATGCAGATGCAGAGAATGGACTGGAGGACATGGGGTTGGGAGGGCAGGGGGCGAAGGGGAAGCTGGGACGAAGTGAGAGAGTAGCACAGACATATATACACTACCAACTGTAAAACAGCCAGTGGGAGGTTACTGTATAACAAAGGGAGATCAACTCGATGATGGGTGATGCCTTAGAGGGCCAGGACAGGGAAGGTGAGAGGGAGTCGTGGGAGGGAGGGGATATGGGGATATATATATATAAATACAGCTGATCCACTTTGGTGTATCTCAAAAGCTGGTACAAAAGTGTAAAGCAATTATATTCCAATAAAGAGCTTAAAAAAAAACAAATTAGAAAATTCCTGTTACTCTGTCAGCTGCACATCACAGAACAAAACCTATTATAAAGAATCTTGTAAAATTCAGCAAACTTGTGCTATGTTGTAGGTCAAAGTCCTCTCTGTGTGTGTTAGAGCGCAGCAAATCTAAACAGTGATGTTATGCTCGTTTTCCATGACAAAATTATGATGGGATTGTCCTGAGTCTTTTTAGTGCTTTATGATAATCCACTATTTCTCTTAAAAAAGAAAAATTTGCTTTGCAAAAGCATCCAACACTCATTACCCTGATCACAACCTCCTACTCTCGTATTTACTTCTTTTACTTAATAACTGACATCCCATGATTCCCCTCATCTCCAGCCAACAGTCCTCACTCCCTTTGCCGCGCAGCCCATCACCTCAACCAGTCTTGCTCGCATTTTCCATTTCTTTGTCCCTTTCTATTCTGTCTGAAAAAAAATACTGTAACTCTTGACCAGTCCTACTCTGACTTCACATTAGTTAAAGTTTCTTTAGTTTCAAATTCAAAAATCTAAACTCTAATTACCTTAAGGGTAAGGGGGACCTAACATTTATATAGCCAAGCTATAAAAAAGATCTGGATGGAGCTGGCCTCAGGGACACAGGAATTTAAAACTCTGCTCCCTTAATCATTTCTCAATAAAACCGGGGGAAAAAACCCATAAACTCTGCCCCAAGTCCTCTCAATTCTTCTCTTTTCACCTTAAACATCCCCACTCCCCGTTTCTTTGCTGCACAAGAAACTACACACACGTCCGTATCAACAACACCCACTCACATCTCTGTATCTCTCAAGAACAGAAACCCACAGTTCTTTCCTCTCAGCCCGTTTGAAAAGATTACAGTTGGTGAGGTGCAGACCACCCGTCCTCCCCACCGATCAATCCATGTGCCTGGGAGATGAGCAACCGTGATTCAGCCCTTCCCTGAAGTCAAGGGTCCGGGGTGGCACTGACTGGCAGCGAGTGTAGTCCCCCTGAGCTCCACAGCCCCCTCTCCCGGTGGGTGACTAATTCCACATTAACAGAGAACATTAAACAACAGCACACATTAACGTCTCACACCTCCGCAGACCGTTCATTCGTGAACCTCCTTTAACTTTTTTGCCATATTCCCTAAAACAATCTGCACTGGCATCTGTTCTTTCCTCCTTTGTGACAGGAAGGGAAGTGGTGTCCCATGCCTGCCAGGCTAAGCCTCTAACACAGGTCCTGACCTTCCCTTTCTGGGGTAGCAGCTCCTTCTTCACCTGCTCCTCTCCATCAGCTTTCAAACCTGTGCAGGTCCCTCCCAGCCCCACCTCTGCAACTTAGTTGCCACCCTTTGTTCCTCAAAGAGTCTCTCCTGAGAGAAGTTTCAGCAATTCTTATCTCCGCTTGATCTATTCTCTTCAACCCAAGCAAGCTAGCTTCCATCGCTGCCCCTCCATTAAAACTGATCACAACAAATTCATCGGATTCCCTTGTGCTAAGTTCAAGGCCACCCTAGTGGTCTGTTTCTCTTCACCTTCAGCAGCACTGCATTCTCTCGCATACTGAATATTTTCTTCCTTATTTTCTGTGACACAATACACAGAATCCTGAATTTTCTCCTACCTCCTTCGACAATCCTTCTCCTTGCTCATATCTCCCTCATCTTAACCCTTAAATGTGGCTGAACCTAAGTGTTTCTCTTCAGCCCATCTCAACTTCTGTGAAGTTCAGATTCATGTGTCACAAAGCATCACAAATTCTGTAAAAAGGAACCAACTAGTACATGAAGGCCTAACAGTGAAAGGGTGCTCTCAATCTTAGTAAACCCCACTGATATAAAACATTTAATTTCTTGAGTACAGAAGCACTACACATAAAGCCTTAGGATGAGTAGTTTATGGTGATATAAAACATGCCCAAGTCAGAATCCTAGGAAGGCCAAAATTTTCCATCAATTGTTCCATTCAAAATACTTTTACATGTATTTCTACCACGTATCTACCACATATTTCTACCACGTATTGTGTATTTCTACACAATCAAGGGAGCTCCAGGTTAAAATCATCTTTACTACCAATTCTGCACCTGCCTACTAATGGCACAAGAATAAGCCTTTCAGTAATAGTGTTTTTAGGACAAACTGTTAAAACTCAAGAAACAACAAAGTGGAATTTCAGAGCTGAAAGGGGCCTTAGAGATCATGAAATAAACGCTCCCTTTTGTGGATGGGGACAACGAAGCCCATGTTAAAAAATCATCTCAAGGCCCTACAGCCAGTTTTCACAAACTTTGACTCAGAAACCACATTTCTCTCAGAAATCAAGTGACTACATTTAACTAACTACATTCTGTCCTTTCAACTAACTACATTCTTTCCTATCGGCTAACTATGGCTAACTATATTCTCTCTCCTAAAACCAAACTTGACAGCACCATAAATGTCTGGCTTAGGTCAAGGCTGGTGTGAAAGGGAACAAGGCTTGTGTCTCTCCTGGCATCAAGTCACACAATGCTGGTCACCATGATATTCTCTTCCTAAAGACGAGCTTAAACAAGAGCCTCTGTTGCTGGGACACATGCGTGGGATGCCTCTGGCAAGCGAGGCTGACGGTTTGCTGCACTGAGCGTATACTCCCACTCCACTTACGACCAAAGGTATTTGCCATAAGAATGGCTGAAACTGGAGGTGTATTCTACAGCTTAGGAAAATGATTTATCTCTAGCCATGTGAGGGGTTATCCGATCTAGCTCCAAGAAAGCAAGATTTGTGCGTAAACATTGTCCTGGAAGGCTTCCATTTCCCTGCGGCCATGAACTGGTAGCTGGAGACAAGTGGAGAAAGGGACCAAATCAATCTCTATTGGCCAGAGCAGCTCACATGAATTACATGCAGTGACATGACAGCCAGCTGTGGCAGGCTAAATAAGGGACACCCCAAAGATGTCCAGGTCCTAAACCCCAGAATCTGCAAATGTTTCTGCATTCCACAAAGATGTGCAAACATGGTTAAGTTAATGATCTTGAATGGGAGAGAATATCTGGGCTGAGTGGTGTCTATATAAGAAGGATGCAGAGGGAGATTTAACAAAGACAGAAGAAGAGAAGGTAACACGAAGATGGACAGAGAAACTGAAGTGACACAGACACAAACCAAGGAATGCTGGCAACCACCAGAGTTTGGAGGAGCCAGGGAACAGACTCCTTCCTGGACCCTCCAGAGGAGTGCAGCACTGTCCACTCCTTGATTTCAGACTTCTGGGCCCAAATTGTGAGAGAACAAATTCCTGCTGTTTTAGAACACCACTCTTGTGGTAATTTGTTGCCAGCAGCCCTAGGAAATTAATACACGAGGTATAGATGGAAGACAGATACCTGCATAAAGAATCATCACACCCACAGGTTGATTTTCAGAAGCTTCTCCAGAGTCAGTCCCCAGGTAAGACACAGTCACCTACCAGAGTGCTCGCAACTGACAGTGTGAGGGTGCACACCAGAATCAGCCAACGAGTTTTTTAAAATATTGATCACTGAGCCCCATCCCAGATCTACTGAATCAGATTCCCAGATTAGAAACCTACACCATGAATATTTCCAAATGATTCACACGTAACTCTGATACAAACCCTTGGTTAAAAATCACTGCTTTGTGAGGTTACCTGTCTTTTGCTAATCGAAATTCCTGCAACTTAACCCAGCAGCTAGACAATAAACAAATACCTCCACTGAGACTAAACAGCACAGAATGATTTCCCAAATTTGAAGTTCACCTTTTTTAAGAATGAGAAAGCAAACTGCTTAAATTACAGACATCAAGGTATCTTGGTCTAAATTTACTTTTAAGTCTTTGTTCTTCAACTTTTAATTGCTTCTCATCGAGATGATAAAATACAATTTTATTCAAGGCTTAGCACCAGCACTGACAGCCCACACATGGTTCTCTGAAGTTTTCCCTATTACCATGCATCATGTAACCATGAGTCTCTCTCTCTCTTCCTCTCCAGAAGTACATTTTGCAATCTATGAAATTCATATATTTTAGTTCAGTCATGTCTCGACTCCAGTGATTTTTCTTTCTCTGTGCTCCTTGAATTACTATAAAGTACAGGTGATGACACAACTTCTAGTCTCCCTTCATGAGACTGAGAGTGACCCCAGTGAAACTCATACCCAAGAATTATGACGTCATCAACACCAGGGCTATCTTGTTCAAGTGCAGTGTGGCTTCACACAGTTATTCAGATCAAACAGACTTCTGAGTAGAGAACTAAATATGCAACACTCTGCAAAATGTTACCAGAGAAAGACTGTGTTTGAAAATAACATTGGTTAAAAATTTAAAAATGTAGTTACCATATGAATTTCAAATTGGTTAGAAAAACTCAAAATATGTTAAAGCAATGGCCCTCAACTTTTTCTTCCCTATGCCTTAAAATAATATTGAGAAACTGCATTACCCCTCCTTAAAGAAGGCTTCCCTAAAACCAATATTTAGAATTAACTCTTTGTTTGCCTTTCTACCCCTGGATGTTGTTACACGCATGCAACACACCAAAGTAAGGTTATGGGTGAGAACTGTGCCACCTTCTTTTTTTCTTTTTTTTAAGTGGCAGAAGGCAATGGTCAAGCAGAAGTTAAAAAAGGATAAACAGCCTGAAACTCTGAACACAAGAGTATTCATAGGTAGATCTATTTTAGGGAGAAGAACATACTAAAGATGAGTTTCTGGAAGCTGATTCCCATCCCCAGTGGGAAGTTTTCATGTACCCAAGTTTAAAGAACACGACATAAGAGAACGCATATTAACAAGCAATCCTGTAGGCATTCCTCTCTTCAGCTCTCATTCAGGGTGATAAAAGCATGCTCAATATAAGCAACTTGTTTTGAGTTTGGTTTTCTCCCACATCTACAGTCAGACCTATTTTTTGGATCCAGTCGTCATGTAAACAGAGTCAAGATCTATGTCCTGGAGAGTTAACTTATCTCGTGCCACGGTGCACTTACAAACCCAGCCAGCAACAGCAGAAACACCTAACCATTAAGTGTCTGACTCCACTGAGGAGATGAGCCAACGCTAAACCATGACAGATACAACGGTAGTGACGTAGAAGTACTCACCTTACTGAAAGGGAATCTGAAGGACAAGTGACATGTGTGACTCATCACATGGTAAACACTGGTGAGCACACTCTATAGGTCACAGTGGCATCACGCTAGCTGTAGAAGAATCCACTCTTGCCTTCAGGGGTCTCTCATGCAAGGATAACAAAATGCACTGCTGATCCTGATGGAACTGGATCTAATGGAGAATTAGCTAGCAGAATCAACTGTTTACTTCCTGCCTTCAATGTGCAACACACTTTCACAAATAGTATCTAATATGTGACGTTATATTACAAGCAATTTTTAGAGAAATATTTAAGAGAAAAGATAACAGATCCAGTCTCAGGATCTAAGAATCTGAGGAGGGGCGGGGGTTCGACAATCACTACCTTGCCTCTCAAGACAATTTCATTTACCTGACCTTAATTTTCTAAAACTCGAGGATGGAAGATGCCTTAGAGGACTGGGGTGGGGAGGGTGGGGGGACTCGAGGAGGGGGGAGTCAAGGAAGGGAGGGAATACGGGGATATGTGTATAAAAACAGATGATTGAACCTGGTGTACCCCCCCCCCCAAAAAAAAAAATAAATAAATAAATAAAAAATAAAATAAAATGTGCTATGAGAGGGTTGCATAAGGCTGCCTTTTTTGGCCCCCTTCCAGATCTACCATTCTATGATTCCACTTCAAAAGGATCTCAGAAATCACCTGGCCAAACTCTCAAAGTAGTTCCTTCCCTGGTCCCTGCTCCCTGCTCCCTTTTCCATGTCCTCCACTCATTTTCCCCTGGTTATTGATTAGTAGCATCGCTACCTGCTCCCAAATCCCAGGTATGACTCTAAAAATCAGGAAATGAAATTAATCTTTAAATTGCATATGAAAAAGAATGAAAATGGGAGAAAGGGAGGGAGGGAGGGGCACTGATTCTCTAGGGGAGGAACAGCACATGGGGCTCCCTGGTTGCCTGTTGTCAAATGTATCTTTGTACGCTAGAACAGGGACCACCCTTCCTTCATTAACACCAAAGGGCAGAAGATGCAGCTAAGGGTAATATTAAATATGCACACCTCCCAAAAAATTTGCTAAGCAACCAAACCTGAAAGTGTATAAAAATGTAACTTCTAATTATCATTTATGCTGACACAATCCTCCAAACTGTCACCTATATATATATATATACACACACACACACACACACACACACACACACATATTCTTTCATTTCATTCATTCTGAAGGTAGAATTGGTCAATAAGGCATCATGAGTGTTTATACAGAGCATATTTCTCTTAAAGCGCCTTTTCTACACCTTATGATTACTTTCCATTCGACTGGCTGCTGTGCCTGAAGGAAAGTTTCTTAACTGTGCTAGCACAAATAACATTATTCAAATTGTAAGTGTATTTAAATACAAAATAGTCACCAAGTTCCTTTTTTAAAATTGAGGCTTAATTGACATATAACATTATATTAGGTTCAGGTGTGCAACATAATGATTTGATATTTGCACTAAGCTCCTTGTTGAGCAAAAACTTAAGTAGAAAGAATTTTTTCTCCTTGTTAATACTGTAAACATATCCCCCAACACAATAAAAGCCATACATGACAAGCCCACAGCTGACACCCAAAGTGGCTGCATCAATTTACATTAAAAAACTGAAAGCTTTTGCTCTAATATCAGGAACAAGACAAGGATGCCCACTCTCACTGCTTTTATTCAACATAGTATTGGAAGTCCTGGCCAGTGCAATTAGGCAGGAGAAGGAAATGAAAGGCATTCAAATTGGAAAAGAAGTAAAACTGTCACTATTTCAAGATGACATGATATTATGTATAGAAAACCTTAAAGACTCCACACACACACACACAAACTGTTAAAACTAACAATTCAAGTAAGTTGCAGGATATGAAATCAAAATACAAAAATCTGTTGATTTCTATACACTAATAATAAACTATCAGAAAGAGAAATGAAGAAAACAATCCCATTTATAATTTCATCAACAAGAATAAAATATCTAGGAATAAATTTAACAAAGGAAGTGAAAAACCTATACACTGAAAACTATAAGACACTGATGAAAAACACTGAAGATGACCAAATAAATGGAAAGATATTCTGTGTGCATGGATTGGAAGAATTAATATCATTAAAATGTCCTATATTACCCAAAGCAATCTACAGATTCAATGTGCTCCCTAAAAAAATTCCAGTGGCATCTTTCACAGAAATATGAAAAAAATTCCTATAATTTCTGTGGAAGCACAGAAGACCCTGAATAGCAAAAGCGATTTTGAGAAAGAACAAAAAAGCTAGAGGTATTACACTTCCTGATTTCAAAATATATTACAAGGCTATAGCAATCAAAACAGTATGATAGTGACATAAAAACAGACACACAGATCAATGGAACAAAATAGAGAGCCAGAAATAAGCCCATACATATATAGTCAATTGACTTATGACAAAGGAGACCTGACTATACAAAAAGCAAAGGCAACAAAAGCAAAAATAAATGAGACTGCTCAAACTAAAAAGCTTCTGCACAGCAAATGATTTCATCAACAAAATGAAGAAGCAACGAACTGAACAAGAGAAAATATTTGCAAACAATATGTCTGATAAGGGGTTAATATCCAAAATATACAAAGAACTCACACAACTCAATCACAAAAAAACAATTCAATTAAAATGGGCAGGGGATCTGAACAGACATTTTTTCAAAGAAGACATACAGATGGCCAACAGGCAAATGAAAATATACTCAACATCACTAATCATCAAGGAAATGCAAATCAAAACCACGAGACATTACCTCATACCTGTCAGAACGGCTATTATCAAAAAGAAAAGAAAAGAAATAACAAGCACAGCAAGGATGTGGAGAAAAGGGAACACTTGTGCACTGTTGGTGGGAATGTAAATTGATGCAACCACTATGGAAAACAGTATGGAGTACCTCAAAAAATTAAAACTAAAACTGCCATACGATCCTGCAATTCCACTTCTGGATATTTACTGTAGGAAACAAAAACACTAATTTTAACATACGTTGAAAAGACATATGGACCCCTATGTGCACTGAAGCATTATTTATAATATCCAAGATATGAAAACAATGTATATGCATCCATGAATGGATAAAGAAACTGCACCTGCTCTCTCTCTCTCTCTATATATATACATATATATATATATACACACACACAAACACACAATGGAAAATTATTCACCCATAGAAAGTGAAATCTTGCCATTTGCAATAAGATGGATGAAACTTCTGAGTACTATGCTAAGTAAAGTAAGTCAGGAGGAAAAGATGAATACCATGTGATCTCATATATGTGGAATCTAAAACAAAAAACACACACAAACTGCAAGATCAAACAGAGAAAAGATTGCTGGGATTGCCAGAGGGATGGGGTAGGGGTTGGGGAGTGGGAGAAATGAGCAAAGGGGGTTAAAAAGTACAACCTTCCAGTCATAAGATAAATAGGTCACGGGGATGTGAAGTACAGCATGGTGACTATAGTTAATAATCCTGTACTGCATATTTGAAAGTTGTTAACAGAGTAGATCTTAAAAGTCCTCAACACAAGAAAAAAATTTTTGCAACTGTGTAAGGTGATGGGTGTTAACTAGACTTACAGTGGTGATCATTTCAAAATATATACAAAGATCAAATCATTACGTTGTATGCCTGAAACTAAAATAATGTTATATGTCAATTATACCTCAATTTGGAAAAAAAAAAAAACTGTAAACATATCCTAATGAGTTGATTTGAATATCAAGGCTAAATGTTGGTCCAATATCAAAAAACTGACTAAGACTCACCAGTAATCAGGTAACATAGATCAGTTAAGAGGCCAGGGAGAGACTCTTGGGAATTAGAGAAAGCCCCATCTAGAGGGCAGGTAACACACAGCTGTGGCCTGATTTCATCCAGGGGGGAATATGGATTCACTATGGCCAACTCTTATTTTTCAGAAGTAGCTAAAAGTACAAATTATTCAAGGCTTACAAATTTTCAAGTGTGGCAACAAAAAGATCAACAAAAACAAACAAACAAAAATGCACTGTGGGCTAGACTAAACACATCTGTTATCCAACAGGACATCAGGGTTGATATTCTGATTAGAAGTTAGTTATTAGAAAACTCTAAGGAAGAAACAATGAGAATCCTAAATGGAGAATAGATACAGTAAAATTTCCTGGCTTATGATTTAGAGACTTACACTTCTGAATATTTGATGTTTCACTTGATGAGATTGCTATAACTTTGTGATGATGTTCTAGCAATTTCTCAATATTTGATATTCCACTGGTGATAATAACACAGCCATCTATTGGACCACACTACGTGAGGCACCGTGCTAAGACAGTTATTTCCATTTAATCTCACTGAATCCTCAAAGCAACTGTATGAATGAGGTATTATTACCCATACTTTAGAAATGGCATATCTAATGATCATAAAGGTCAAGTAATCTGCCAAAGGTCATAGAGCAGAGCTGCGGATCTGAACACAGGTGTGTCTGAAGCCAAAGTTTGTGCCTGTAGCTGCCCTAATCACGATGCAATACTCACACATATATACCTGTTACAGTGCACTGTATGTATACGGTATATATACAATGTTTTAAGTTAATATAAATAGATTGAGCAATACATTTTACAACTCGATAAATGCTTTGTTGTTAAAAACTTACTACATGCTAGAGCTTATGAATTTAAAAACAAACAATGCTATTCATATTCTTTCATTTCTTAGCCTTTTACTTTCTGCTATATCAGCTCAGGACTTGTTATTTAGTTCATTCCAAAGTAATGTTTTCACAGGAAAGATATCCATGATCCTGAGTTCTTCGCTGAGCAAACAGCCCACCTGTGCTGAGGGTCAGTCGTCCCACCTGCTTTAACCTGGCATGCATCTCTGTTGCTCGTGTGCTCCAGCTGCCCATGTGGCCTGCCTGACGCATACTTACCGTATGGCTCTAGTGTACAGTAACCACAGCAAATGTTTTATCCTAACATATGCTGACAGGTCAGGGGAAAGTACTTTTTACAACTACTAAACAATGATAAGATTGCATTTTTCCTATAATAGTATACTATAAGTACTTACACAGAATAGTATTTTTTTTATAACTATTAGAAGACTAGTTCATGTTTGTGACATGAACAGTATAGTATAACATAACAGTTGTAACACTTGTAACAACACTGTATAAATAAATCTCTTAAAACTATTCACTCATTCATTCATACATTCAGTCAACTGAGTCTCCACTCCCTGTCAGGTGGTCAGGTTGTCAGGTATTCACACAGGCATTGAAAGCCCCGTAGTGGATAACACAGGCACAGAATTTAGACTTAGTCAGAGTAGAAACAGACCATAAAAGAATAACAAAACAAATAGATAACGATGATTCTATTACTTTCTGGTAGACTGCCAGATAATTATTATAAGGTAATTAAAATAAGGTAACTCAAAAAGTAGCTTCAGACTGGATGGTTGAAAAAGCCTCTCTGCAAGGAAATTTAGGGTGTGACAGCCACAGGAAGAGAAATGCAAACAGCTCTGGACATCACTGAGCCTGGCGGGTCTGAGAAACCAACAAGGCCACACGGCTAGAGAGTGGTGGCCCGGGGTGTGGGTCATGACACAGACAAAGGTAACCAGGTCACACAGGGTTTTTGACCAGAAGACAAGGGTTAATTCCTCATGCTGGGCAACCACCAGAGGATTTTAGCAGGAGAGTGACCTGCTCTAATTCACGTACTTAAAGGTCGCCCTGGCCGCTGAGTGGAGAAAGGATTGCAAGAGAGCAGGGGAAGCTGCAGCGGGACTGGCGGTGTTGGTGAGGGTGGTGTGGCCAGGCCTTGAGGGGGGGGCGGCAGTGCAGACCGGGGATGCATCAGACCGTCCTCCTAAATTGTGGGAGAAGGATAGCCCATTTTCACACACCTCAAGCACAAATAAAAAATTGGGTGAGACAGTTTCAACAGTGGCACCAGAGACAGACTGCTATCCATTAGTATTTAAAGTCATTTAAGCTAAAAATGGGGTAGGTATATCAGACTATATTGTTAAAGGGAAAAACTAAGGTGCAAAATCATCTGTTTGGTATGTTCCCACCTTGTGGGAAAAAATGTGTATATATTTGCTCTCACAACATTTCTAAAAGGATATAGAAGAAACCACTGCCTGCGATTTCCTTTGTAGAAGGTAACTGGGGGAGTGGGGTGGGAGAGAGAATTTTCAATGAATAACCTTCTGTACCATCTGAATGTTTACCACACCATGAATGCTTTTCTTCAACTAAAAATCTAGATGATGCTATATTTTAAACGCCTCGCACATGTGACCAAGACTCTGCCTCCCTTTAGCCCCCACCATGCCTCGTAAATTGTCTTGACCTCAGCATGTGCTTTGAAGAAACAGGTGTTGAAGAGACAAGAACCTGGGTGATGATGACCCTCACGCCATGATGGGAGGCCACAGCACAGCACAGAGACAGCGGACGAGAAATAAGTTCACTTGTATCAACCCTGCCCCTTCCATCAGCAGCGTGACTTGAGGCCACTAACACTAGCCTTTGGTTGCTTCATCTGTAAAGATAACAGTCCACCTCACAGAATCGTAGGGATGAAATGAAACCGTCACCATGAAAACACCTGTTCTTTGTAAAGCGACACGTAAATGAAAGGCACTACTGCTACCTGCAACCCATGCCTGTCCTTCTCAGACTTTACAGAGCACCTGAAGTAAACACCCAGAGTCCACCCATTCCATTCCCCATGCCAGACATGCTGGGCCTGGGAAGAATCACTTATTTTGAAACAAACTGGCAGTTTGGCATCACAGACAAATATGCCAGCAACTAACATTTCCTGAGCGGTTAACACGTGCCGGGACCTATACATGTTGTAACACATGTTCACTCCTCACCACCACCCATGGGTATTATTCCCGTTTACAGATGAGGAAAATGGGTGTAGACAGGGTAAAGAGAGTGTGATTAGGCGGGACAGCTCAAAAAGAAATCATAGGCAGCTTGATTCCAAAGCCTTTAAAATTTTTTCCTTGACCTTTTTTCCCTTGAAAAATCCAGCTTTCACTTCCTGTCTCCACTTCGGGGCTGAGGAGCTAGCCTCTGTGATATAATTCTCCCTCTAAAACCGAGAAGAACAAGAGTACACGTCTCTGACCACTCAGACTAGCACTATTCTCCCAAGAGGACTCCAACCTGGATGGCTAACACTGTTTTGCAGTTTTGGTCCCGCTTTAGGACATGCCAGGCTGGGTGTGTGACAACTAGGAGGACACCGTCCACACAGGTGACATTTATTGAGCTGCTTCATGCTGAGCTCTCATGTGTATTATTTAACTCTCTGCAAGATATGAAATAAGTATGACTTACTCCATTTCACTGATCTCAAAGCTGTAGAGTAGGCACACTGTTACTTGCTGCAGGTTGCAGGCTGCCAGATCAAATGCAGGATGTCAGTTAAATGTGAATTTCAGATAAACAATGACTAACCTTTTTCAAGCATAAGTATACCCCCAAACTTTGCATGAGACATACATACTAAACAGTATTTATTACTTACCTGAAATTCACGTTTACTGGGTGTTTTGTATCTTTATTTGCTAAATTTGGCAACTCTCCCCGGTGACAGAGTTCCAGTGGTAAAGCTGGAATTCACGCATAGGACTACCTGCCTCCAGAGCCCACTGCTTTATACCTCTTATCCTTCCCACGAAGGGCGTGCCGTGACTATGCCAAAACCCTCCTGGGAAGAGGATAAGTGTCTCAAGTAGAAGAGGAATTCACTGAAGTACAAATGGAAATATTATACAGCATACATTCTGAAAAGATCCTCATCTTCAGGCCAATGTGGGCATTAAAAACTATTGTCCAAAAACATGCAGATGCAATTTAATGTAGCAATCCTTAAAGCCTGATAGCTTGGGAAAAGTTAACATACTGATAGTCTTAGTAAATCACCACCACCTTCTTCTATAAGAGTGAAGGTTAACTTCCAAAGTATTCTTCAGCATATGTGACTATTCTCTAACCTGTATAAGCACCACTGTTTTCAAATTCATTGCCTTCACAGCCATCTCCTGATTTTGCTTTTAATTCTTAGACACTAATCCTTTGATCTATTTACCAAAAACTTGTCTGGATTTTGATAGCTAAGCTATGTTTTTGAAAAATATAACAATAGGGCTTCCTAGGTGACGCAGTGGTTAAGAACCCACCTGCCAATGCAGGGGACACGGGTTCGATCCCTGCTCCAGGAAGATCCCACATGCCGCAGAGCAACTAAGCCCGTGCACCACAACTACTGAGCCTGTGCTTTAGAGCCCGTGAGCCACAACTATTGAGCCCATGTGCTGCAACTACTGAAGCCCACGCGCCTAGAGCCCATGCTCCACAACAAGAGAAGCCCGCGCACCACAACGAAGAGTAGCTGCCACTCACCGCAACTAAAGAAAGCCCATGCACAGCAAAAAAAAAAAAAAAAAAAAAGACCCAACACACGCAATAAATAAATAAATAAAATAACAATAACCAACATTTTCAAAGAAGATTCTGGACTGTACTTGCCATATCTGCTGTTAGACCCTCTTGTTGGTAAGCCTTACTTATTGGGAAGTGGCAGGCACACACTGTAATAAAGGAAGCTTCATAATTTTAGAACATAAATTCCAAATGACCTTGTAAAGTACATGCAGTATGTTTTAAGCACCTGAGAAAATGATCAATTATATTTAACGACTATGGACATGATAATAAAGTTAATGTACACAGTTAAAAACTGCTGAGTAACATGCAGAGTTCTTTTCATAAATGGCTTGTAAGAATGATTTCTGGGGGACTCTGACATTTAGAGAGCATCAGACGTGGCATTTGTTCTCTGTCATTTCCATGCATTAGACAAACTAATGAAGACAAACCAAATGGAAATAGATTTTACCCAAAACAATCAATATGGCCAAATTAAATAATCTAATCCAGTGGCTACCAGGCTTTGGGACTTCATGAATACGAAAATTTTCAAAAGAGGTTTGGGAACCCACCTAGAACTGCCAGATTTTCATTTTGCAAAGTGAGGAAATAAATAAAAACAAAACACCATCTTCTACTGCCATCATTCCATCAAAATAATTAACAAGGACAACCTCAAGACAAAGCACTGTTTCCCAAGAAAGGACCATACTTCACTCACATTTTCACTACAGACTGAAATCTCTGACAGCAACCAGCAAGAGCACGGTCTAGTCCCATAGCTGCTAAAATACAGTGTCTGGGAAAAGATGTAAATTTTAAAAAGGAAGTCCCTGTTATTTGGTATTTGCCAAACACAAAGTTAAGATACACAAACCACTCTAGTGAATGGAAATCATTCCAGTCTATGTATACTTATATACGTTGTCCATTTTCCTTGTTGTTCATTTTTCAACTTTTATCAAGCAATACATTTATCATTTTCATAATCAAAATTACTAAAAGGCATGTAATGGATAGCAATCCTTTGATTTATTTACTTCAGATTTTTGTTACCCAGAGCTAACCTCTTTCAACTCCTTTTTTGTTTTTCTATTTTCAGTATGAACTACTGACTTTCAACTGTGGTGCTCTGGAAAAGTTAGCTCTCTTCATCTCTCTCTCTCTCTCTCTCTCTCTCTCTCACACACACACACACACACACACACACACACACACTACTCTCTCACTCCCCCCTCCACCCCCAATCCTCCCACTAAACTTATATCACAATCATAATTTAGAGGTGCATCAATTTTCAGCGCCTACCTTGTTATGACTATGCAGATATAATTCACTCCTGAGCTATGTGAGCACCAGGTTACATTTGGTTCCTTGTGAACTTTTTGTTTTCCCTAAGTTAATCATCACCTCATTTTGTTGTTGTTGTTGACTTCATTTTCTAACAACCTGTCTCTAGTTCATCACCACACGGGAATCTCCTCTCCATATGGTCCAACACTTTTCGTATTCTCCCAGTGACACTGCTGGAAGTACCCTGGGAGACCTCTATTCTCCACTGCAGTCTAAACTGGTCGGTTTCCCCCACGCGCCGCAACTAGAGAAGCCCGCGCACCGCAACTCATATCCCGCATGCCACAACTAAGATCCAAAGCAATCAAAATAAATAAAATATTAACAAACAAACACATCAGTCGGTTTCTACCTCCTGTAGAGCTGCTGTTCCCGGGTTTCCCTTCACTACCATCCTGGGGTTCCCCTCTGACTCTCTGCTATTAGGTTTCCTGTGTACTGGATGCCATGCCTTCTCTTCTTCAAGTCACGCCAAATAGCACAGGTGAGGAGAGAAGGAAGAGACTGCCCTCTGTGAAACATGCGTAGTCTTCACTTACCCTTCCTATTTTCAGTGTGGGAATCCCACTACCGGCCTCCACTGAGGCCGATCTCCTAAGTCCAAAGTCTCTGAGAGGAGCGGCAGAAAATGGGGGATACGGTCACTAGGCGTAGACTCTCCAAGGCAAGGGAAGGCATCTAGAGGGTCCAGTTACTCATTTCAAAGGATTTAAAATAAAGGGATTGTTCTGCTTCAACCCACTGCCCTCAGAGGCAGCCAGTGACTCTGATTCCTACGCATCCCTGTGTTCTGTGGGGCTCCCTGGTCTGCAGGGACCTGAGTTTCAGCTCTCTCTGCGGTTAACAAGTCTATGTGCTTTCCATCTTCTGAATTTTGTTGACATCTTGAGGGAATCTGTCTTGTTCTCTGTGTCCTTGAAGATCTATGAGTTCTACTGTTCTTTTAGTAGGGTTTATATAGGCATAAAGATGAAAGCACATTGTTATCTTAAATTTTAAGAGTTATGCTTTTGCGGCATATAAATACCATTTAATCATGATCTCAGAGATCACAGCAGGGGGTTGATGAGGCATACAAAAACCCCCTCAAAACACTGCCCAATCACAATAAAAGCATTCTGGAGAGCCTTTCTATTTTATGTGCTTTTCAAAAAGTGTTCTGAGGAAGAGAACAGTCATAAATCAGAACAAAGCTGGTACTTTATCAGTGCTTCTAAGTGACAGGAAAGAGCTGCTTCTCTCAAAGCACTTTCTTTGTCTGTTTCCTTGACTGCTAGGTCCAGTTAGTTATCTAGACCTCAACCTTTCTGGTTTACTTATGCTGTGAAGTCTTAGAAGAAAACGCTAATAAAAAGCCCAATAGGAAGTAACTCCCTTGTCGTGGCTGCTGGGGCTCCAGGGTCTGGAGGGGGCTCTGGTGTCTGCTGTCACCTCCTTGACAACCTCCCCCCGCGCCGGCCGCATTGGTTTCTCAGTTGTGGAGCTGAAGCTGACCCCACTAAACCGCACCTGGGTGCAAGAATATCCTCCACTGTGTCTGGGAGAGCTATATAATCGCATCTGATTTACTGGAATCGAACAAAAACTTGGCTTGCCAGACCTGAATATGGAGATTACAAGTACACGAGTGTCTCCAGCTGCCTTGGGTACCTCACATTCTAACACGACTGCAGGGCTTCCTAGGTGGCGCAGTGGTTAAGAATCCGCCTGCCAATGCAGAGGTCACGGGTTCGATCCCAGCTCCAGGAAGATCCCACATGCCGCGGAGCAACTAAGCCCGTGTGCCAAAAAAAAAAAAAAAAATGACACACTAACACGACTGCAGGCTATAACCAGTGTCATGTCAGGTCATGAGCCAGGTCATGGAAAGGGCCTCACCCAGCACTTTCCTAAGAATGCTGACATGAAGCATTCCGAGTAATCTACCTAGAAAAACAAATCCCACTGAAATCAATGATCTGTGTGTGAACCTAAATGCTATACCAGCAACGTGGTAGACTAGATTTTTTTCAAAGAGTAAACTGACTGGAGGATAAGATGAGGCTCAAAAAATCTTAATTAAAAGTCAAAGATAGAAGAGAAATTCCCCTAATAAATTTCGGAGGAGGAGCTACCTTGCCTGGCTGCTGGTGGTTTCTGTGTCACTATGGATGAGTAAATAAACAACTTTCTCCAAAATTTTCCCATTAGTCCCTAAGCTCAAAGCAGCCCCTGAAATCTAAACCAGGCAGCAAGCGTGATCTAAGAACAGGTTTCAGTAAAGGAAGGCACTGCCTGGGGAAATACAGGACATCTGGTCGCCATGCATGTTCCCACACAAGAGCTCCTGATGGTTAACTCCAGGTTATCACCATGCTATTAACCACCTGGCATCTTCAACAAAGACTATCTTAAAAATGCAAGTATTTTATCCTCCCATAACTCCCGCCTTAACGCTATTGCATACATTTTTCTTTTTCCCTTCCCTTGATTCTGACAAGGGTATTACACTAGCTGCCAGGAGTGGTGGCGCGGACCAGCATCCTCTTCACAACATTCAAGCACTGCCTGGAAGCTCTGAAACACCTGCTTAGTATACCTATCCCCGGAAGAACGCGTTCAAATGGAAAGGCACGAGTGCAGCAGAGCAAGAATGCAGTGTGACACCGGGATTATTCTAATAACACTCAAACCAGGTACAAAACCACGGACAACAAGTGTCACCCCATTATGAGCATAGTTTGCTTAATATCCTAAACAACCATCCTTTAAAAAGGTATTAATTTACATGAGAGTACTGGCAGGATCTGAGAAATTCAAAAACAACTTGGAGTGAGGGGAGGGAGAGTTAGGGGCTGGAGGAAAATCCAAAAAAACAAACACAACAACAAAAACCAATATCACTGTGCTAGCTTTATAATTTAAAATAAAACTAAAGGTGGTGAAAGCTCCTATTTGGGGACAAGGCTGACTCAAGTCTCAAAAGGATTAAACAGCTATTGATAATTACATAGACTGTAGAACTACGTTTCTGCAAGGGCCAGGTATCTTAAGATCTCCTTTGGGTAAAGATCACATTAAAAAATCAAAATGTATTAGTTTGGTAGAATCACACCAGAGGGAAAAGAATAACTTCTTGGATCACAGGAAGTGACTCCAGCATGAAGATAGTAGAGCCAATATAAGAAAAAGAGAGTCTGGAGAGAAAACTGTTTTTATCTTTGCACAACCAGATTTACTTTGTGAAAGACACCTCCTCTCAGACTCTCTCAGGTGCCAGGGCTATAACTAGTAATGGGAGATGTTCTTCATATTCTGACTCTAATAGTTTAGATCTATTGTCCTTCTGAAAGGATCCAACTGAAGGATGAATCTACAAGGTTAAAAGATGCTCTACTTCAATTTAAGAATAAAAAAATATAAAAAGACATTTGCAGGAAATTTTTCAAATCATGACTAAGGACTTTCCCCATATTATATGAGAAATACATTTTTGAATAGGAGGGTATAAATGACCCATTTAATCAGAATCTCCTTTCCAGGCTCTAAGCCTTAGAGAACAACAACAAAAAAGATCTGGTGAAAAATGACAGCAACCCACAAACCTCTCAAGAAAAACTTCAGGTTGCAAAGGGCACTGTAGTGATTCCTTCCAGGTTCCTTGCTGTATAAATTTGATTCCTGGAGTAGAAATGGTTCACATTTACCTAATGACACTAGGGCAAAGCCTGTGCAGGACAGAGAGGACAGAGCTGATGTGCCTTTCACACCACTGCAGCGCGTTTTACAAAGCGATGAATTAGGCACTTCTATTTTCCTTTCATGCATTTATGGTTAATTCCTAGCACAGGAAGAGGTTTATTCAAAATATAAATACACTCACCTTCTCTGAATCTAGCTCAGTCTCTAGGTTCCTCGTACAGAGGATAACCCTCACAGATCCCCACAAGGTTTCTAAAATTAACACTGCTCAGAACTGGGGTATCATTTCATCAATCCCTGCTCTTTATGGGTGAGTCTCAGGCAAGAGAAGTGACTTGCCTAGGTGCACACTGCTAACTAGTGAGCTAAACCCCAGCCAGCCACAGGGACACTGCCTCAGCACAGAGCAAATGGCCCCCGTTTTCAGTTGGCACCACCCGAAGTACCAGGGGTTTTACTCTGCAATTTCACTGCTGGAGAAGTTTATTTCTTTGCCATATTACTGAACAGCTTTAAACAGTTCATCTTAATCCAGAGCTAATCAACTCTTGGTTTACTCTCTAGCCTCACACTATTTCTCAAAAAACGCCTCATGGGTTCAACCATGCATGTTACACTCACCCACAGCCACGATGTAAAAGCACCCAGTTGAGACTCCCTCATGTATAACGTACAGTGTAGTTTGGCAAGAGACAGGGAAGGAAAAAAGTGATATTATCAACATGAACGTTTGTAGATGTATATTTTAAACCTATAGTTGACTTACTATTCAAGTTAAAAACTAAGCAATACTGAAATAATTTATATTTGAGGTACAACTAGATCCAGGGGGGAAAAGCGGAAATGTGTGACAGCATTGAGGCTTAATCAACACCTTCTTATATGACACACATAAAATTCAGGAGTATTTGCCTTTAAGAAATTGATTCCAAAATGTTACTTCTGTCAGAAGCAGAGCAACCAGCTGGGCTGACAGCAGGGAAACCTGTACTTGCCTCCTCCTGGCCAGGATCCTCCAGGGTACCTTCCCAGTATCAGGCCCTTAATGGATAAACAGCTTAAATTAAAGTCAGACTTCATTAAGACACTTAAATAATGAATGCATTCTCCACAAAATGCATACATATTCTTCTCAAGTTTTCAAGGAAAACAAAACACGTTATAGCTCCAACTCTTTGACAATGGACAATTATTGCACCTATTATAGAAAGAGCCAGAGTTCCAGAGACACAAAAGTAAATCTCAATAGCACAACACAAGTTAATGGTACCTTACTGGCTTTTTTTTTTTTTTCAGGGGGTGGTGGTGGTATTTCTTCTAATTATTAGATAAGATACCTTGCATTTTGGATGAAGAGTCAGATAATGAAAACGTGTTATTTACATGATTAGCAGGAAGAAATGCTGATTTGATTTTAACTGCTAAAAAAGTAAGGTGAATGAGAATTCTGATTATTAACCCCTGGAGTAAAATGTGTACAACTGTGGACAGGAATTCATGTTGATGTGTATTTATATATGTATAAATACAGTATTTATAATATAGTCTGGTTCAGTACATTTAGGGTATAAGCCTATATGTTATTCGGTTTACTTCATTTAGGGAACAAAAATGGCTAGTCAAAGATTAAAGTTTAATCTATCTAATTTCCCATTCTAATGATTTTCTATTAGCTACTTCTGGTGTTCAATTTTAAAAGACTACATGAGGCTATAAATACATCTCTTGTGAGACAGTGGGAACATTCTTGAATGCACCCTCCAGAACTTCATATGCCTCAAAAAATATAACTTAAACAAATTTGACTATAATTTGCAAAGTACCATGTGATGGCCTACAGCCTACAATTCTACCAGAGGTCTTTTACACTGCTCATTCCTTGCAATGTTTGCAATATTCCCCTCCCCCGCCCCCCAAAAATGCTTGGCTTTCTCTTGAAGAGAATCAAATCAAACAGGAGAACCTGTACGGTGTGACAAACAGAGAAGATAGTAGAGCGTCCTTCCATCTGGCATGTTTGCTAGATTCCCACATAACGGTACACAACCATCATTCTCAGCAAAGAGACTAATATTACGATGCTTAAATTCTCATCAGAATTGGCAGTAGCTGATGATGGGCTGATACTGTGGGTACAGTCCATGTTACAACAAAACCTAAACATGCTTCTTAGCACTCTTAATAGAAACCAATCTTAGAGCCATGTTAAGAATCACATACCTGCCCACATACATTTAGCTACTTCACAATACACTAAGCCATCCAGGTCTATCTCAGCAGGAACAGTAAGTCATCACACCACTGGAGGTCTCCTAGCAATTCCAGTAGAAACCAATACATCCCCATGCAGGTCACACTAACAGGACAGTGAAGACACATGCTTCTCCCTAAAGCTACAGCTTAAAAAAAAAAAAAAAAAAAAAGTACTGAGGAGAAAAGAGCTAGATCTGAAGACACTCTGGCTAGAAAACCTGCTCATGACTGATGATGGGGTTAGACCCCACTGTGTCACAGTCTAAGGGAGTGGGTAAGAAGCCGACATGTTTCTTAAAGTCACATGAGGTTTTCTGCCCCCTCGCTCCACCCTCGCCATATTTTGAGGGGAGCCTGTTATGACCGAAGTCTTTCAATAGGTAAATGTCACAGAAGGCGGCTGCGAGGGACCCGCGAGGAGACCGAATGACACTGAGCTCTGCTCCTGAAGCTCCCCCTGCACACATCAAACCTCCGAGTCTCCAGCCCCAGAGTTCTGTGATCCCATGAATCCATGATTCCATTTTTAAACCTGTGGAGTGGGAGTGTTTCTGAGTACCCTGCTCACACAGATGGTGGTGGGAAGAATCTCAAGAATGTACTGCGTGTAGTAAATGCCCATTTCACTACGTAATCACCCCCTTCACATCGCATGTGAGCAGGGATGATGTTATCCTACAGACAGTCGCAAAGAGACAGGTGATTAACGGCAGCACAGCATCAGCATACATACGTGTAAGGGACATGAAAGAAATTCTTCCCAATCACATACACCTGAGGCTCTGAACGAGCTCAGGATGTCGTGCGGCAGGACCAGGTCTGCCCTCCACACACTGGGGGAAGCAGAGGAGGCAAGGCAAGAGGACCTATCTGAACAACACAACCACGCACACTGTCTCTGTATTCCTGATGTTCTAAAAATACACTGCATTGACAAGCCATTTGTCAAGGCAGCCCTCCTGAGACTAAAGCACGATGCATGTGCTGACCACCCCTTCTCCACTGTCATTTCACCCTGAGCCCTGCCTTGCCCTCGTCTTCCACAAACCTGCTGTCGACCACATTGACCCGTGCCGCAAGCTTAATTTGGAGTTCAGACACCACCCCGCTCACCTGACCTCACCTGATTATCTTAGAGCCATTTTATGCACCTTACTTTCTCAGTTTGTCACTGCACATTAGATGCTGGCAAAGACTAGCAAATTTTGTCATCCTAACATACAGCTGTCAATACACTTGAACATGGTATCTCTTTACCTTGGTCTCCTTGGCAGAAAACTCTGAGGAGTTGGAAATTTTCATAGACTTTGACCGGTGTGACTGCCGCCGGATGGAATCCTCCCGGGTGTATTTCACAGAGCCTGAGGTCCTCACTCGCACCTTGCTGGCACTCTGAACACTGTTCACGCCAATCATTTTGAAGACTGATTGGGGAAGGGGTTTGGAGAAATAAAAAGGCACTTTCCAGCCGCTGCAAGGCTCTGACGCTGGAGGAGCTCTGCCGGGTCGTGCCTGAGCAGCTCAGAGCTGAGATCGCTTCAGCCTAAGAAACACCAGGCTGCCTCCCCCAGCATCTTCAACTACCCTGTTTGCAGCGAGTCTGATTGTTCCAGGCACAGCTCACGTCACTGGCTGCGAACAGGAAAAAAAAATGCAATCCTAGCCCTGCTACTCGTCTCTCCGTTATACACACACACACACACACACACACACCATATTCACACACTGGAACAAATGGCAATTGGCCAGGCAAGCAATTCATTAACATTCCAAATAGCAACACTACTTCTCTTGTGATGGTGCAGCAAGCTCATTAATGTCAACAACAAAATAGAGAGACCACAAATAAAAGTCTCAAGTAATCTGTTAGGCACCATGTGGGGTGGGAACAGAGAAAAATTTCCAAAAAGAAAAAAAATACGATGGGCATCAAAAGGCTCAGTCAATTCCAAGTGAGGAAAAGGGTGACAGCCACAAAGCCACCCCAATGAGCATTCATTTCCCTCTCTTTCCTGTTTCAGGCCACACATTGTTTAACAGTAATTCAAATCGCATTGCTTTCTGAAGAACTAAGTGTTTCTTACAGCCTCAGACTACTACAGCCAAACATTTCACCAGGAATGTGGTCGGCCGATATGAGAAATCCAGAATAAAGATGGTAAGCCACCTCCCTCTCATACTGAAAAGTTAAAAAAAAAAAAAAAATCAATCAGTTAGCACATGTTAGCTTTAAATATGGCTTAGAGTGAGACAAATAAAGCCAACTCTGATCAAGAAGGAGCAAGAAGCTTTTCCAAGAGCTAGAAGTGCTCTGTTGGCACAAGAACGCATGCAGCCCCCGAGTGAGAATTACCAATTGGAAGCTAATAGAAGAGCAGAAAATTTTAGTTCCTGGCTTGTGAAGTTTTGAGTGTAATACTCAGGGTTGCAACACCTCACTCATCTGGCATCCTGGGGGTATGGAGGGTTAGCCACAGAAGCCTCCAGATAAAGGAGGTCTTAGTGTGAATATAAACACAATTTTAAAACAGTTTGTGAAATGCCAATCTGGAAGGCAGTGCTGCCTCACCAACCCCACTCCTCAAATCTGATCTCTTTTCTGATGACTCAGGATCACAAATTCCATACAGTGCACAGCAGAGCCTGACCCTCCGGAGCACTGTTCAGGGGTGAGGGCCACCTGCTCTGCTGGCAGTGAGCCTGGCAGGTGAAGCCTGGGCTTGGGCTTGGCTGCCCCCCCACATCAGGGGGTCCCTCCCACCTCCTCTGGCCTCTCCACTTCCCATCTCCTATCCTTGAAGCACATGATGCTTCAAAACTCTGCCATCAGCAAAACAAAGACATTAGAGAATTTTGGTAGAATCTGGTCTAAAATAGTAATAGACAATAGATTTTGAAGATCTTGGAGATCTCCTCTCCTTTAAGAATGCACTGAGTTTAGAGTCTATGACATCATTTTTGGCTACTTTAGGGTAAACCTTCCTCTCTTCCCAGGTAATCTGAAGCTACTGAATCCTTTAAATTAAAAAAATTCTGCAGTGACTTTATATTTTACAAAGCATGTTCCAAAGATATAAAAAGTGATGATCAAGGCGCGCATTTAGAACATGCATAATTCTAACTTAAGCATATGATGATTCCACAGGCCACTATCTCCATTTAACACAAGGAAGCCTGACGTAGAACCCGTGAAGGAACTAACAGCAGAGTCAAGATAAAAATTCAAGAAGTACTGGTGGAAGACATGAGACCCTGCTTCAACGTGTCACAAAAATGGAACATGGTGTAAAAACAGCATGTGGTTTGGGTATCTGCCAGGCAGCATGATGAGGGGTTACAACAGGTCTCCTGATGAACTTAATTTCCTTTTCTCCACCAAAAAGGTTACATAAAAAGAACGAAAACCAAGCGGTAGCATGTACAGAAATGGAATCTGATATACAACCAGATTTCTGGGACGTTTACAGAAATATCCCATCTTCACCCAAATATGTTATCTTTATCCAAAGATTGCCCAGCTGGTATTACTACTCCCGTAATGTCATTTGTAATAACAGCTTTCACCTCTTTAACACCTTGCACTTTACAGAACTAGCAGATGTTATCTCATTTTGGTTCTCAACTTGCCAACTTTGTGAGGGTGTCAAGATGAGTGGGGAACCCCCACTTCCCAGGTGGGAGACGTCCGTTTGGGAGGTGATGTCAGAGCCACATTCAAATCCTCACTCTGAGCCACACCACAAATCACACATTTCCTCAGATGTGGCTGCTCACACTGTCCTTTCCTTTTTAGACCTGGAAGGTCTGTTTGGTAAATCAGGGAGAGAAAAGTCTTCCCCTGCCCTCCCCCACACCCTCTGTTCCCACCAGTCTCGCATGGGACTGAGTGAAGAGCACAGAGCCATGCCTCCGCGTCTCAGAATGAACAACACAGGAGGCACGTGAGGAAGCTGGCGGGACCCCTAGCCCTCAGGGCCCCTCGGTGCTCTGCCCCCACCCTACAACCTCAACTCAACCCCACTTCTTCCCAGCACCACTGTCGCCTTCAGTCAGGCTTTGTCTTCATTTCCTAGGACTGCAGCTCCTGCTCAACCTGCACACGCAACACGTGGCTGCCTACTCACAGAGGCTTTCCTGAGTGGTCCCTGTTGGTGTCCCCCCCGCCAGGGACTCTCTTGCTGCACCCATTCGGGGTTCAGCTCAAATGTTACTTTTATCAAGGGACTTTCTCTGGCCACCCTCCTAAAATAGCCCCGCCCTCCACCCTAGTCACTCTCCATGGTGACTCCCATCTCCTGTCTGCAGGGCACTCCAGGCTGTCTGAAGTCCTCTGCAAAGCAGAGCCTACAACAGCATCTGCAGAGAGCAGGCGCTCAATGACTGCTTGTTAAATAAACTCCTTAAAAATACAGGAAGTTTCCCTTCTCTACTGTATTTCATGTCATTTTCTTCTTAAGAAAATTCAGCATAATTTTTTTCTGAAAAATGAGTACACTTAATGCAAAATGAATTTCTTTCCTAAAGGTAAAAGAGAGCATGCAGTGAAATTTAAGTTTCCTTCGCACACCAGTGTCCCACGCATTCTTCCAGAGACAACCCGTCCGCGTGCACGGTGTGTATGTGTGAGTGTGTGTATGTATCCTGTTGCTTCTCATGGGCTATAAATGAAAGCATGATATATATTCTTTGTTTCTTGTTTTTCCTTATCATCAAGATCATTCTACTTTAGCACACAAAAATCTACCTCACTCTGATTCACAGCTACATAGCACTTCAGCGTGTAGATGCATCAGGGTCTTATTACTGGGCATTTAGTTTGCAGTCTTTTGCTCCATAAATAAGGACACAGTGCATATACCTGTAATGTAGCACATCTTAAATAACATTTAAACAATACAGTTTTCCAAGTGTTTTAAGAACAAGTCTAATTTTCCTCCCCTTAGGTTTATAACAGCCACAGTTGTGGTGTTAGGTACATATGGGGCTCACAACTAGATTTGATATTTAATGATGGCCCCTTCCTGCTCTGAGAAGGCTTGACCATTTTTAGATGTCAGCCAGGCTGTGCAGAGGAGCCTGCCTGCTATAAAGTAGAGGCAGGCCTCCTGGAGAACAGCAGCTGTTTAATGTACAAAATAACTTTTCATAAAAGCTTTAGCAGAAAATAAAGGTGGCTTCCATATCAAATAGAAATTGTGGAGAAATTTAATTACACAAATTAACTGGAAGGCTGGAAATCCGTACTTCACCTTCTGATGCTTTATCTTATTGAAGACACTATGTGGTACATAAGCCCTAAAAGGCTTCTAAAAAGTGTCCCAGTTAATGGTCCACAGAAAAACTCTCTAAACCTCTCAAAAGGCAGAGTCCCAGAGAATTTAACTCCATTTAATACATTGCTCATGTGCGCCTACTAGGTACCAGGTCCAGGGGTGCACACAGCACCAACACTACAAGGCCCCTCACACACGGCTCACACACAGCCGGGGGTGGGACACCAGGACGTTCTACTGCCATCATTATAACGGTGAGCACCTTCCAGACATCAATGCACTGAAAACTGCAGACCTCAAATGAGACAGATGGGAGGACAACCATGGCATCTCAGCAGGTGCTTCCTTCCTCTTTAAAAAACATCCTGGAACCATTAGCAGAAATGCCTGAGGGCTGAGTTATGCACTCTGGAGAGAAGCCAAAGTGGTAATGAATTCCAAACATCAATTGTCCAGAGGTACAACTAACACAATCGCCTTTAATCTCTTCATTTTATAGATGAAGATTCCTGAGACCCAAGAAACATGACATGGCTTGTCTGGGCCCTCATAACTAAGTGACAGAACTGAGACTTGTGTCCAGGTTTCCTAATTGCCAATGGAAGTTGTTTTTCTCCTATGCTATCTGCGTCTTGAAGCTAGACATTCCACAGCCACACATCTTTTCACACTGCAATAGGGCTTAAAATGGTTACCTTGAAACGGGAAATCCAATATGAGGAGACTGACTCCAGAAGCAAATGGAGGCCAGCCACTCATGTAATAACTGCAGAGAGGAGGCTTGAAAAATTAACTCCACCAACAGCTTAGGAACTAGTCTCAGGGTCCAGGAAAATGATGTGGCAGAGGGACATAGGTATCCTTCCATTCTCTGGGTACTATTCCTTTCCATACAGCAACATGATCACAAAATCGGTTAACCTTCCAGAGAACAACATCTACTTTACCATGGTCACTGAGAGTACATACAAACAACAAATGGTTTTAAATAATAAAAAGAGATAAATTCGATATAAACTTACTCCCTGCTTTATTTTTCCTGTCTTCTTCCAGGCTTCCCCAGCTGATCCTTTTCTAGTCTGAGGACCAATTTTGAACCCAGCAGACGGTGGCAGCCTTCTAGCACTGCACATGGCAGGACTAGACCCTGATCCCCAGGTGGTCCAGCCACAGGAGGCCTCACGCAGGGCCCCTTGCCTCTCGTCTGTGCTAAGAGTCTGAGCCGTAACCCTGTTGCCGTGTGTCGCCAATCTACCACCTTAATGGATGAGACACACCTCACAAACGACTTCTCAAAACAGAACTCAGACAGCTTCTCCCAGAATACACACTGGACCTGCTCTCCGTTCCTTTCATCCTTCAAACCCAGCCTAAAGAGCTAGTTTCACAGCCCATTCCCTTTGTCCACTGATCCTTTTCAAAAAGGTCTGATAATGCTTATCTTTACCCATTTCAGGTGGACACAAAAGTGAAAAGTTTTGTCCAGCCGTGGAGCTAAAGATTTCCTTCCTTCATAAGTCATTATCTAGACTGTAAACTAAGGCCAATTTTAATGAACAATCACTGTCTTTGGTAACTGGCAGCTGGAGGTCAAAGTGCCTATGACCTGTTCAGCCCACAAGGACAAGCTGCAGCCCCCGCCCCCCCAGCGGCCAGCAGCCTCGCCTGTGTATTCACAGGCTTTACTTCCATCTGCTCCTCAAACATACAAAGCAACAGGATGGGGGAAAAAATCTTTAAATAGAACCTTCTTACATTTAAAATTAAATAACATTCTTGCTGGGGGGGTGGGGGTGGGGACCACCCTGAAAGCATGAAATAGTTCCAAACTTAAAAAAACATTATTTATCCCTCATAAACCAAACCCAGTCATGTAAGACATTTGATAAGAGTCATATATCAGACTTGCTATTTAGAACCCCAGGAAAACACAGAAGGAAAACTGAATCTCTGTGTTCATAAGACATAATTCTGTGTAACTGCCACTGCCACATTCAGCTCAGACCTTTTCAAACTATCACATGGAAAAGAAACACAGAACTTTGTCTTGAAGGCACTAGACCGTCTAGAGGGGCAGAAAGCCTATCAGGTATAACTAAGACACTAAATCATTCTTTGTGCCAGAAGAAGGTCCTCTTCATTCTATCCCAAAGTACATACAAAATGCAGATACAGAAGTAGTGTCATTTCAGAGCTCCCAGAGCTGTTCTTCCAGTTGTTGGAGGAGGTCATCAAGCGGACGTGCATTCCGCTGGCCTTCCCCGCGCTAGGAGCTGCCCAAGGACATGGCCTTGAGACAGTAAGGTGTTGTTGTGACCATCTGGACGGCCTACCTGACTGAATCCAGTTAAGACCCCTTACAAACTGTAGGAACCTGGAGGCGGGTGCAGAGACCTGCTCTCTCTCAGACGCCCACAATGAGCCCCGTCAGTTCCCTTGCGTACCACAGCTGCCGCCCACCCGTCAGGAGTGGCTGCCTCTTTCTTTGGTCTCTCCGTGCCCTCCTCACGTGGGGCCAGTTTGTGAACCAACACCAGTGAGTAAGCAAATAATTACGATGGGATGGTAAATGCTGAGAAAATATTCTGTTCCAGAAGCCAATCTAATAAAGCCGCCCATAATAATCTCTTTATAACATTTACTGTCAATTCAACAAATATCCCCTAAGTGCCTAAAGCATGCCAGGCACAGTGTCCCAGAGGAAATTAAATGGTCAGATATCACTGCTCTTGTGGAGTTTCACACCAAAGACAAATTATTCTCTAAGCAAGAAACAATGCCAATCACAGTACATGACTCTACTTGCATTTTCTTCCCAAAAAAGATGATTTATACAGAGAGAGTACCAGGTTTTGCTGCCTCACTTCCATTTATCAGAAGGTCCTCTAAACCCACAGATTTTCATTTTCCATTTCTTTGATGAGTTCAGTTGGTCGTCTGGGTCATGTATCAGTTTCTATCAGTACTTAATAATTATTTCAAATCATATTTAAAATTTCACCAAAAACGGTCACCACTTGATGTTACATAAGAGTAACTATAAGTTCTACAGCGCAAAGACAAAATGCCTGTTTAATTCTGTTCACCACTATTATTTCCCTCATTTGTTATGTCAGGCACTAGTAACAAAATATTAAACAAAACCAGACAGATTCCTTCTCCCATTGAGCTTACACTGAGATAGACATCAACTGAAGAACCATTCATTGAAAATAATCAAGTAATCACACAAGCAAATGTAAAACAGTAATATGCCACTACGAGGTACTCTGCGTCGCCACAGGTTCTGACCTGGTCGCCAGAAGTCAAGGAAGGTTTCCCTGAGGAACATGGGAAATGACACTGAGACGGGATCTGAAGGAAGTACACGCAGGAGCAGCCGTCCCAGCAACTGTAGCCTAAGAGCAGCAGCAGTGGTTACATCGGTCACAGAAAGAACTGGCTAATTTGGAGCCATTTTGTATTTCCAAACTTACTACTGCCTTCCATTCCCAAAAGAACAGTAAACCAAATTGCCCACGTGAATATTAACTTCTCAATCAGCAAGGTCTTTCCAGAATTCCAACCAAAGAGAAAACGGAACACAGAAAGTTAGGAACCATTTAAGTTCCTGAAACAACAAAGCTGTGCTCCAGGTCATTTCCAGGGGTAGAACGTCTAGGTAGGAGTTTGGACTGGCACCAGCTTACCCTCAAATAAACTCCTAAAGGGTTCAGAAAAATCTTGGAGCAAATTCAGGAGTCTAGTCCATTCTGAAACACATAAAGGCTAGACTACACACATCACCCCGTCAGATGATCAACTTCCCAAATTGAGTCAGACTTCTGAAGTTGGGAAGATACAGGGCTATTTCAAACATATTTTCCCCAAACTGCTGGTTATATTAGTGATACACTCCAAATAAGTCCTTAATAACATCTGCAGGGTTTCTAAGAAACCAGACCAGCTGGAAATGCGCTGCCTTTTAAAAAAAAAAAAAACCACACATAAAAAAACCAAAACCTAAACAAACAAAACCAACAGATCTCTACTTAACACTCTCTGCCTCAGCCAAACTTCAGTGTGGCCAAGACCGTAACGACGGCTTCTTCAAGGTTAATAGCACTTAAGGTGGCAGCAAAGCGCAATGGTTCTGAGCCAAGCAGACCTGTGTTCACATCTTGGCTTTGTCATTAACGGAATGTACCACTTTGGGTAAGTTACTTAAATTTTCTAAATCTCAGTGAAAAATGGAATCATGACTCAAGGGACATTTGCTAATTTCAGGGTACTCACCAAGAACAACTTCCTACTTTAGGGGAAACTCCCACAGTGTGGCAGAGTGGGGGACGAACAGTCCCCTGTCCCTGTAAGTTAGCAGCAAAGGCCATGTGACCTAAGCTCAGCCATGTGATGCTCCCAAGGGAGTGACACAGACACAGGGTCAGAGCATCCCTGTTGCAGGACTGGTGGCAGCTGTAGGGTCCTCATCACACCTTTCCCATGGAAACCACTTGGCATTTCCTCTGCCGTCAGCCTTCCTTGGTGGGAAACTATTTTCCTACTATGATCCTCAAATAGTCTTCTCCCCCCCGCCCCTGCCCCGTTTGTGAGCTACCCGATGACTTTCCAACAAATTTCTTTTACCCTTCAGTTATCCAGGGTCAATTTCCATGTATTTGTAGCTAAGAATCCTGGCTATAAGAAATGACACTATTGGAGACAGTGGAGAGGAAACACAGATGAAGCACTTAGCATAGCATCTGATATATAAGTGGCATATTTGTGATAATTAAGTAGTAAAGCTAGATCCTGACATGCAAAAAGACTTATGATTTTGAGATCTGAAAATACTGTCCAAGTTTCCTGAAACAAACAATAAAGTAGCTCAAGTTAGAGCTTCACTTCAGGAACAAAGATTATAAAGATCCTGGTTCCTGTTTAAGCCTGAGCCACCAAATGTAAATAATCATCAATAAAACATTCATGTTTCCTGGTGCCTTAAACATCTCTCCACCGCTCCCACCCCACCCCACTCCCCACAGCCACTGCTCATCTGTTCCCACCACCACAGTGCTCCCCAAGTCTCTGGAGAAAACATTCTACAGAACTCAAATTAACTAAAAACTGAGGTTCCTTCTCTAGATGAAATCTTTCATTTCTTACTTAGATAATAAATTAAAGTTATTCTGATAATGAAATGGTTTTCAACTTAGCAGTGTTCATTTAAGGCCAAATATGTGTTAGAAATTTATAGCATTCCCCATAAATATGCTACTAACTCTTAGATGTTAAAAACAGTCCAATACACATCTTTATGTAAGAGGAACCAATAAATGGAAACACAGAATCTAAGACAAATAGCATTCAAAAGGGATCCGAACTAGGCTGTGCAATTCTCAAATTCTCTAGGGACAAAACCACCCCAAAGGAGAGTAAAAGTCCCTAACAGAAGGAAAAAATCTTACAAAGAAGAGCAACAACAAAGGGCTAATGGGAGCTAGTTAGACTGAGGTTGAGACCCCAATTTGGGTTGACAGTCTAAAGTAAATCTTAATGTCTCCTAGAGGAAGCTGCAGGCACACAGTCACTGATACCTGACAGCCACAAATGAGCCTGGCAGACAGGAAAGTGCGAGCACGAGCTAAAAGAGTAAGAGGTCAACAGCATCCTTCATGCCTCCCGTCCTAATACGTTAGGAACACAACTGGGTAAGACATCAAATACCTCGAAAACACACTATTAGTCCTCTTTCATGTACATTAGAAGACCCTGAAGGATTTCACAGAACTAGGGCAACTTCTGTCTAGTCTCTCACAGGGGGCATTTATACCAAGTAATAATTGATATGTATAAAATAACATGTAAAATACATAAAACATGTCATATACATACAAAACATACAAAAACACATAACACATAAATGTAATGTTTATGCAAGATATTAAACGAATAATAATAAAAAATAAACACCCTTCAAACCCCCACCCCAAATATGTGAAACAGAATGTAACAGGGCCATTAAAACTTCTTGGGGTCCCACCCCACCTGTTTTGCTCTTCCTCCATCTAAACGCTCTGGAAAACAACTTGGCATTATCATGTAAAGTGGTATCTGTCACCTTATGACCTGGCAGTTCTTCTCCCAGGACTATACTCTAGAAAAACTCTCATACATATGCTCCAGGATATGAGTGTTGGTAACAGGAAAGCATGAGAAACCATTCAGATGGTTAAATTAATTATGGTAACTTCGTGCAACACAACAGCGTGTCTTCCTATTGTGAGGGAAAGGGTAAGGAACGTTCCTGGTGGATGCTGCGCTGGGCTGCTCAGATGGCCCCTCGGGAAGGAAGGGCACAACAGCCCCAGCCGCCAGCCCCTTGTAGACCTGCCCAGAGCCGAGGAAAGTTGCCTGGCCCGAGTTCACTGCTCCCAGAGAGGGCCGTGTGCGAGGATGGCTGCCTGGCTCCCTCACACACTGCAGGATGCCCCTCTGCTTCAGACCTCCGCCGAGCATCAGCAGAGGCCTTTGTGGAGACTGCATCCCAGCCCAACCTGTCTTCCTCTCTCCTCCACAGTGCACCCCACCCCTCCCTGGTACAATCTGGAGACCATTCCCCAATAAACTCCCTACGAGTTAACAGTTGACTCCGAGTTTGCTGCCCAGGGATCCTTACCCAGGCCCTCACTTACTTCACTTACATTATCTCATGTAGTCCTTAGGATAAGCCCTATTAGGTAGACAGTGTTATTCTCATTTTAGAGATGGGTTTCAGAGAAGTTAGCTAAATTGCCTAGTCATTCAGCTGAAATCAGGACAACTCAATGCTGAATCTACTAGTTTCCCAAAAGCTATGCTCCTACTATTACTCTGTGTGGACTGAGCTTAGCTTGTGTTTGTACACACTCCTAGAAGCAAAGAGAAGTGCATTTCTTTTGAAGTATTCTCTGATCCAAGTCCTAATTGTAACTTTCCCCCAGAATTATCAAGGCTTTACTATATTACAGTAATATAGCACCACAATCACTCACCAAGTCATGACGAGTCTACTGGTTTGTGAACACAAGATTAATAAGAAATATTTAATTTTTATTCAGCTAGCTCTGAGAATTCTGGCTCTTTTACTCATTCTGACCAGGATAAGGGAGAGTTGTTCAGCCTCAAATCACACCATCGTTAGTTATGGGGGAAAGTTTAGGGCAGTACTGTCCAACAGAAATATAATGAAAGGCACATATATAATTTAAAATTTTCTAGTAACCTTATTAAAATGAGTAAAAAGAAAACAGGTGAAATTAACTTTAACAATATATTTTACTTAACCTGACATCATTTAAAACTATCATTTCAACATGTAATCAATATAGAAATTTGTAATAAATAAAAATCCTTTTTGTGCACTAAGTCTGAAATCTGGTGCGTGTTTTACACTCACAAGCATCTCAGACTGGACTTGTCACATACAGAGCACTCAGCGCAGGTAAAGGAGGAGGAGCAGGAAACAAAGGGCTAAATGGCAAGATGTGAGAATTTCCAGTATTTCTACCACCCCCTCCTTTGTAGGCAGCAATAAAAGTACTTGACAATAAGATGTGTCACAAAAATTTTTCTCTCAAATATGAAGCCTGTCCTATCTATTTAAACAAGAGAGATATTTCATTTATTTATATTATTGAGGTCTGACGTCCGTGATGGACTAGGACATCATTTCTTTGCCATCAGTAGACTTGGGAACACTTTGTCATCTCAGAGTAGTAGTATTACTAAAAAAAAAAAAAAAAAAAAAAAAAAAATTAAACCCTCTTAAATGGAGGGTACCAAGAAAGAAACAAGGTACCTTCTCTCTTCCTTTATCCTAAAATCCCCAGAATGTCCCAAAGCTCTGCCTCTGATGATCTGAATAACCTCCAGCAAGTCTCAATTTTTTAGGGACATGCATTCCTCACCTATGAAGCATGGATGCTGAGTGAGAAACCTTTATAGTTCCTTCCAGAAGCAACACTCTGTGACTCCATGGCAAAGTCTAATGAGCAAACGGTCTTCAGAAAAGCAATCAAAAATTCATTTCATTGTTGTACTGCTTTTCCCTGAGGAAAAGTTGCACATTACTTACCTGTTACTGTTAAACTGAATATTGATCCCTGACGTCCACATCCTAATGCCTGGATTACGAGCTTTTTATGTTACTCTGTACCTATGTTACCTTACATGGCAAAAGGGACTTTGAAGGTGTGATTACGTTAAGGATCTTAAGGTGGGGAGACTACCCTGGGTTATCTTGGTGGGCACAGAGGAATCTCAAGTGTTCTTATAAGAGAGATGTAGGAGGTCAGAGTCAGAGGACAGGTAACGACAGAAGCAGAGCTTACCACGTTTCTGTTGTTCTAAGATACTAAATTTACTGTAATTTGTTACAGCAGCAACAGGAAACTAATACACCTATACATCATACAAGTATCATCCCAGATAGCATGTCATGTGCCTTCTTTATCAGAAGTAGATATACTGACTTCTAACTAATCTTCCTATTTCATTAGGGTTGAAAAGTTTTATGTTGGTTCTCATATGTGAGAACAATAACAGTATATACATTTCAATAAAAATAGCACTTCCTCTTTCTGGAAAATATGCAGAAATGTTAAAATTTTAAATTAATATTAATGAAGATAGCAAGTCTGTCTTCAAACCAAGGCATCTATAAGCATCTGAAGATCCCCACACCAACCCTCCCCCCGCCCCCGCTTCATAAAAAACAAACCTCATTTAAACAGGCTCATCAGGAAATGGATAAAAAGATTATCTGGTACAGCAGAGCTATCCTTCTGTCAATCAAAATTCCTTTTCTTCTCCAAGGTACAGGGTTGCTGCTGGGAAGACCCAAAGACTGTTGGCAGCCAGAGGCCTGCCAGCAGACTGCGAGTGATAGAGACTGTGTCACCTGCAGTGCTTCAAGAAGTACTGCCCCTCCATGCTCCTTCTCCTTTTACAAGCCAGACACAGAACAATTAAGATGTCTCTGGGGAAGATGAAGGCACAGAATGGAAAGAGGCTGCTATGTTTCTGCAGAGCCGAATGCAACCTGCTCACCAGGAATGCCTGCCTCAGACAACTGGACAGGCAAGAAACACGTCTACTGTGTCTGAGCCACGACACAACTTGGGATCATTTACTATAGCAACTTAGCCCACTCAGAATGATACATCTATTTACAATTAAGAAAGAGGACCCAACATTTGGTTCTTGAGTTTACTTCCATGGTGACAAATTCATGGTATGTGGTAAAAATTGTAGCTTTGTATGTACTGAACTAATGTTCTACTCACTGGGTCAATTACTCTATATGAAGGAGAGTTTCCTCAGAAAACGTTTGCTGCGATGTTTATAATTCCTTGTAAAGATTTAAGGTAGTGTCAGGTCTACTGGGTAATATATGATGAGATGAGAAAAATGAAAGGAATTAAAATGGTGTAAAAGGTAAATTAATCATAAAATTTAGGACAGACATGCTGAGATACAGAATGGGTGTGTGGTAAGACAGGGAAAAAGCGACGTGTGGAGCATTTTAATTATTTCCATTATCAAATCAAAGTTCCTTAGGGTTCTTCCCAGTACTACAGACTGCACAAATTGTAAGGAGACCTTAAAAAACAAAAATTAAACTATAGGTTTTGCTCTAACGCCCTTCTTTCTTTACTAAGCCCATTGGCAAATGGTTAAGTTTTCATACTTATTTCTAAGAATAAAATTTTCCCTGCAGGCAGTCAATCACCAACCAAATTCCTGGAAAACTGTGATAATGTGAGGTTTCATCATTTGCAAGGGCCTTTGATGGAATCTTGCTTGAGTCAAACTTACATCATTTTCCTAGGCCAAGAACTAGAGAAATGGGACCTGAAATCAACCACCATCTTTTTGGGCTTTCTTATTAACATTAAACATAATATATCTTCTAAAAACAAAAAACAATAATGCAGCAACTCTCCATGTTTCCTTTTGGAGACAGATTTCTTAATTTAAGCACTTAATTAGATATAAAAGGTACCTAAAATTCAAGAATTCATTATAAGCTGTTAGAAGTATGAATATTTTATAGATTCGCATGAATGAGTCATCAAAAGTGTATACATTTATAATAATAATAGGAAACATGACGTAATTCTAGAGTATGGTTGTTTTCTTTTAGCTCAAGCTCATAAAGACATAAAACACCACAGAAACGTGTGAGCATTGCTTAAAGGCTATATCCCACATGTATCATCTTAAACCTTTCCGCTAAACTTGAGGAAATCAGCATTTGCTTTGGGAGCTAAGCACAAGCAGTCCCCCCGCAGGCCTGCAGGACAGAATGACAGCTTCTAGGTCTGTAATTTTATTATTAGACACAATTACCTCTTTATAAATTATCTGAACTCTGGAGCATAAAGACTTAAAGAAACTTCATTTTATAAAACAAGATTTTTTTTTTAATTGGGGTATAGTGGCTTTACAATGTTATGTTAGTTTCTGCTGCACAGCAAAGTGAATCAGCTATATGTATACATATATCCAAGGCTCATTTCCCCACCAAAAAACAAACGAACAAAAAACAAAAACAGACCAGATACATAATACGATGCAGAAAAGGCAGTTTCATTTTTATTTAAGAGGAAAACAAGGCCAAAAAGTTAAATAATTTTCCCAAGACACCAAAACAAGGGCATAAACAGGAACAGAAAACAAGCCTCTAGACCTCTAGCCTCTAAGACCAACAGGCCTCAGGACAGCACATTAAAGTGCACCCTCCTTTTCTTCTTTCTCGTTTTTCCTGTGCATATGCCTGAGGAAACAGCAGAATGGAAAGGGTGCTAGACTGAGATTCAGGATACCCGAGTGCAGCCGCAGTGACGCCACCAGCCTGCTGTACAGCCTTGCGGAGCCCCTTCACGTCCCCAGGCCTCAGTGTGCTCACCTGCACAGAAGTAGCAGCTCTCAGGTCCCTGCAGGTTTCTAGTTTTACAACTTCATAAAATTACATTTTATCTGAGAATATGGGATGGCGGCGAAGTAGAGAGACGTGGAGTGCATCCATCTCCACAGATGCATTGGGAATGCACGGAAGGACGCAGTCATCCCCACAGAGAACCAGCTGAACACCAGCAGACGGCCTCGGACACCAGAAAGGACTGCGGGGAGCCCGACATAGCCGGTAGGGAGGCATCTACGATGGCTCAAAGAGGGTGAAGCGGCGGAGCTGAGCGGGAGCGTGGGAACCGGAGAGCTGGTTCAGGGTGAGAAACATGTTGCCGGTAGGGTGACGGACCAAGAGGACAGGAGGGAGGAGGTCCGCGGAGAAGAGTGCCGGTCCCTGAGAACTGCCCGGCCATGATGGCGGCTGGAGGATGCAGGCTCCTGGGCGGGGGGGAGGAGCCGCGCTCGTAGCCTCTCCCTCTCTTTTGGTGCCTCTGCAACAGGCAGTGGAGAGACGCCCTGCGGGCCACCTAAGGCATTCAGGGATAACAAGCACCCTCAGGCGCTCGGGCGGGGCTAGATTAAAACTCCTTGCAACGCCAGCAGCAGGGAGGCTGCCGAGAGAAAAAAAAAAACCAGCATCAAAAAGAAAAAACCCCGAGAGAGGCCCAACTCTAAGACTTTCTGTGTACGCCTGAGCCACCAGCGCCCTCTGCAACAGGCACCTCCAAGCCTGACTGAAACAACACTGCGCCACTGCTCACTCACTCCCAGGAGAAGGAGCCACTATTGTACCCTCTCCCTCCCCACACACCGACGCTTACAGACGAACAATAAAGGAACCTCTGCTGGTCACAGAATAACGCAAAAAAAAAAAAAATCCAAGGCAAGGAGAAGGACACTTACAGCTGAGACGCTAAGGAAACAGAAATAGTAGTATCAATACCTATTGAACTGGTCCATTCTGGGATCAGTTCTGGATTTTTTTTTTTTTTTCTTTCTCTCTCTCTTTTTTTTTTTTTTTTTTGATTTATTAAATACGATCTTAGCCCTAAGGGATCTACAAGTTTTACAACATAATTTTTTAAGGATATTTTTTACTCTTTTTTTTTTTTTTTTTTTTTTTTTTGCCTTTTTATATACTTCTATATCTAGCTAAGTTTTTGGTAGTATGGACAAAATATCTTTCATACTTTCCTTTCATCCCTTTCTTTTATACACTTCTATTCCTTTCTTTTTCTTTGCATATTTCCAACCACATTACGCTCTTCTGTTCCCCTTTCTTCCAGCCATTTTAAGTGTATTTTATCTTAACATACTTATAAGCAACACTATCGGTCTGCTCAGACTCCTTGCTCTATTCTCCAGATGATGCACTGCCTTGGTATTAATATTAGGCTTTTGTCTTTATCTTAGTTCTTAGTACAGTTGTCTAATTACATTCTGAGAATCTCCATTCTCTCTGGTGGTACTCCAGCTCTTTTCTATATTTGATCCTAGCTTATAAAATCTCCCTGGATTGATGTTTGTATGTGTAGGGTGTTATTTGTTGTTTGTTTGCTTTTGCTTTTGTCTCTGATTTGTTCTGTTTCAGTTGTCAATTTCTGCTGGGTTTCCCTTTGAATATCTGATAGCACACTGGGGTTCTGTCAGGTCTTTCTAGAGCCTTATGTCCTAACGGATTCAATAATTGTGTGTCTTATACATGTATGTGTTTCCTAGACTGAATATTCGTTTAATCCAATACTTGGACATTAGTCTGAGGCTTGGACAGTCTTCTATAAACACCTCTATCACCAGGACAAGCAACCCCAAAAGCTTGGACAACCATGAGGAAACAAAGAAACCCCATGCAGGCAAAGGAGCAGGAAAAAAACCCACAAGACCAAATAAATGAGGAGGAAATAGGAAAAATGCCTGAAAAAGAATTTAGAGTAATGATAGTCAAAATGATACAAAATCTCGATAACAAAATAGAGAAAGTACAAGAAACAGTTCATAAGAACTCAGAAAAACAAACCGCAATGGATAACAAAATAACTGAAATTAAAAATACTCTAGATGCTATAACCAGCAGAATGACTGAGGCAGAAGAACGAATAAGTGAGTTGGAAGATAGAATGGGAGAAATAAACGCCACAGAGCAGGAAAAAGAAAAAAAAATAAAAAGACTAGAAGACAGCCTCAGAGACCTCAGTGATAACCTTAAACGTACCAACATTCGAATTATAGGCATCCCAGAAGAAGAAGAAAACAAGAAAGGGTCTGAGAAAATATTTGAAGAGGTTCTAGTGGAAAACTTCCCCAACATGGGAAAGGAAATAATTCACCAAGTCCAAGAAGCACAGAGAGTCCCATACAGAATAAACCCAAGGAGAAATACACCAAGACACATATTAATCAAACTAACGACAATTCAACACAAAGAAAAAATATTAAAAGCAGCAAGAGAAAAGCAACAAACAACATATAAGGGAAAACCCATCAGGATAACAGCTGACCTTTCTACAGAAACTCTGCAGGCCAGAAGGGAATGGCAGGATATACTGAAGGTCCTGAAAGAGAGAAACCTACAGCCAAGAATACTCTACCCAGCAAGAATCTCATTCAGATTCGAGGGAGAAATCAAAAGCTTTCCAGACAAGCAAAAGTTAAGAGAATTCAGCACCACCAAACCAGCCTTACAACAAGTGCTAAAGGAACTTCTCTAAGTAGGAAACACAAGAAAAGGAAAACTCCTACAAATACAAACCCAAAACAATTAAGAAAATGGTCATTGGAACACACATGTCAATAATCACTTTAAATGTAAATGGATTAAATGCTCCAACCAAAAGACACAGACTGGCTGAATGGATACAAAAACAAGACCCTTCTATATGCTGCCTACAAGAAACCCACTTCAGACCAAGGGATACATATAGACTGAAAGTGAAGGGATGGAAAAAGATATTCCATGCAAATGGAAGTCAAAAGAAAGCTGGAGTAGCAATACTCATATCAGACAAATTAGACTTGAAAGTAAAGACTATTAAAAGAGACAAGGAAGGGCACTACATAATGATCAAGGGATCCATCCAAGAAGAACATATCACAATGGTAAATATCTATGCCCCCAATATAGGAGCACCTCAATACATAAGGCAAATGCTAACAGCTCTAAAAGGGGACATCGACAGAAACACAATAATAGTGGGAGACTTGAACACCCCACTTACATCAATGGACAGATCATCCAAACAGAAAATCAATAAAGACACACAAGCTTTAAATGACACATTAGACCATCTCGACTTCATTGATATTTATAGGACATTCCATCCAAAAACGACAGAATACACTTTCTTCTCAAGTGCACACGGAACATTTTCCAGGATAGATCACATCTTGGGTCACAAATCAAACCTCAGCAAATTCAAGAAAATTGAAATCATATCAAGCATCTTCTCAGACCACAACGCCATGAGACTAGATATCAATTACAGGAAAAAAACTGCAAAAAATACAAACACATGGAGGCTAAACAATTCACTCCTAAACAACCAAGGAATCACTACAGAAATCAAAGAGGAAATCAAAAAATATCTAGAAACAAATAACAATGAAAACACAACAACCCAAAACCTATGGGACGCAGCAAAAGCAGTTCTAAGAGGGAAGTTTATCTCAATACAGTCCTACCTTAAGAAACAAGAAAATGATCAAATAAACAACCTAACCTTACACCTCAAACAACCAGAGAAAGAAAAACAAAGAAACCCCAAAGTGAGCAGAAGGAAAGAAATCATAAAGATCAGAGCAGAAATAAATGAAAAAGAAAGGAAAGAAACCATAAGAAAAATAAATGAAACTAAAAGCTGGTTCTTTGAGAAGATTAACAAAATTGATAAACCATTAGCCAGACTCATCAAGAAAAAAAGGGAGAAGATGCAAATCAACAGAATTAGAAATGAAAAAGGAGAAGTCACAACGGACACCTCAGAAATACAAAACATCATGAGAGACTACTACAAGCAACTATATGCCAATCAATTGGATAACCTGGAAGAAATGGATCCATTCTTAGAAAAATACAATCTTCCAAGACTGAACCAGGAAGAAATAGAAACCATGAACAGACCAATCACAAATACAGAAATTGAGGCAGTGATTAAAAATCTCCCAACACACAAAAGCCCAGGACCAGATGGATTCACAGGCGAATTCTATCAAACATTTCGAGAAGAGCTAACACCTATCCTTCTCAAACTCTTCCAAAATATTGCAGAAGGCGGAGCACTCCCAAACTCATTCTATGAGGCTACCATCACCCTGATACCAAAACCAGGCAAAGATGTCACAAAAAAAGAAAACTACAGACCAATATCACTGATGAATATAGATGCAAAAATCCTCAACAAAATACTAGCTAACAGAATCCAACAGCACATTAAAAAAATCATACACCACGATCAAGTGGGGTTTATCCTTGGGATGCAAGGATTCTTCAATATACGCAAATCAATCAACGTGATACATCATATCAACAAATTGAAGGATAAAAACCACATGATCATTTCAATAGATGCAGAAAAAGCTTCTGACAAAGTTCAACATCCATTTATGATAAAAGCTCTCCAGAAAATGGGCATAGAAGGAAATTACCTCAACATAATCAAAGCCATATATGAAAAACCAAAAGCCAACATTGTTCTCAATGGGGAAAAACTGGAAGAATTCCCTCTAAGAACAGGAACAAGACAAGGGTGTCCACTCTCACCACTGTTATTCAACATAGTTTTGGAAGTGTTAGCCACAGCAATCAGAGAAGAAAAAGAAATTAAAGGAATCCAAATTGGAAAAGAAGAAGTAAAATTGTCACTCTTTGCAGATGACATGATATTATATATAGAAAACCCTAAAGACTCTACCAGAAAACTGCTAGCACTAATTGATGAGTTTAGTAAAGTAGCAGGATACAAAATTAATGCCCAGAAATCTCTTGCATTCCTATACACTAACAACGGAAGAGCAGAAAGAGAAATTAAGGAAACTCTCCCATTCACCATTGCAACCAAAAGAATAAAATACCTAGGAATAAACCTGCCTAAGGAGGCAAAAGATCTGTATGCAGAAAACTTTAAGACATTGATGAAAGAAATCAAAGATGACACAAACAGATGGAGGGACATACCATGTTCCTGGATTGGAAGAATCAACATCGTGAAAATGACTGTACTACCCAAAGCAATTTACAGATTCAATGCAATCCCGATCGAATTACCAATGGCATTTTTCACAGAACTAGAGCAAGAAATCTTACGAATTATATGGAAATGCAAAAGACCCCGAATAGCCAAAGCAATCTTGAGAAGGAAAAATGGAGTTGGTGGAATCAGGCTTCCTGACTTCAAACTATACTACAAGGCCATAGTGATCAAGACAGTATGGTACTGGCACAAAAATAGAAAGGACGATGAATGGAATAGAATAGAGAACTCAGAAGGAAGCCCAAACTCATATGGGCACCTTATCTTTGACAAAGGAGGCACGAGTATACAATGGAAAAAAGACAGCCTCTTCAATAAGTGGTGCTGGGAAAATTGGACAGCAACATGTAAAAGAATGAAATTAGAACACTTCCTAACACCATACACAAAAATAAACTCCAAACGGATTAAAGACCTACATGTAAGGCCAGACACTATAAAACTCCTAGAGGAAAACATAGGCAGAACACTCTTTGACATACATCAAAGCAACATCCTTTTTGACCCACCTCCTAGAATCAGGGAAATAAAATCAAGAATAAGCAAATGGGACCTCATGAAACTTAAAAGCTTTTGCACAGCAAAAGAAACCATAAACAAGACTACAAGGCAACCCTCAGAATGGGAAAAAATAATTGCCTATGAAACAACGGAGAAAGGATTAACCTCCAAAATATACAAGCAGCTCATGCAGCTGAATACCAAAAAAGCAAATAACCCAATCCACAAATGGGCAGAAGACCTAAATAGACATTTCTCCAAAGAAGACATACAGATGGCCAACAAACACATGAAAAGATGCTCAACATCACTCATCATCAGAGAAATGCAAGTCAAAGCCACAATGAGGTATCACCTCACACCCATCAGAATGGCCATCATCACAAAGTCTGGAAACAACAAATGTTGGAGAGGGTGTGGAGAAAAGGGAACTCTCCTGCACTGTTGGTGGGACTGTAAGTTGGTACAGCCACTATGGAAAACAATTTGGAGGTTCCTTCAAAAACTACAAATAGAACTACCATATGATCCAGTAATCCCACTCCTGGGCATATACCCAAAGAAAACCATAATCCCAAAAGAAACTTGTACCGTCATGTTTATTGCAGCACTATTCACAATAGCCAGGACATGGAAGCAACCTAAATGCCCATCAACAAATGAATGGATACAGAAGATGTGGCATATATATACAATGGAATATTACTCAGCTATAAAAAGGGATGACATGGAGCTATATGTAATGAGGTGGATAGAACTACAATCTGTCATACAGAGTGAAGTAAGTCAGAAAGAGAAGGACAAATATTGTATGCTAACTCACATATACGGAATCTAAAAATGGTACTGACGAACTCAGTGACAAGAACAAGGACGCAGATACAGAGAATGGACTGGCGAACTCGAGGTATGGGAGGGGGCGGGGGGTGAAGGGGAAACTGAGATGAAGCGAGAGAGTAGCACAGACATATATATACTACCAACTGTAAAATAGTCAGTGGGAAGTTGTTGTATAACAAAGGGAGTCCAACTCGAGGATGGAAGATGCCTTAGAGGACTGGGGCAGGGAGGGTGGGGGGGACTCGAGGGGGGGGGCGTCAAGGAAGGGAGGGAATATGGGGATATGTGTATAAAAACAGTTGATTGAACCTGGTGTACCCCCCCAAAAAAAATAATAAAAAAATAAATAAATAAATAAAATTACATTTTATCTTAAATACTGTAACTAAAAAGATTTTTGGTCACAGGAAATGATACATATCTTGAGTTAGCATAAATAATTTCAATGACAAAACAAGGTTCATTCAGCTTGCTACAGATATACAGCAACCTATTTTAACAAGCCCCTATGTGAGGGCCACAACTTAAAACGTAGCCTATAGCAAGGACCCTCCTACACAGGACAGGACAGAATCATGGCAGTTGTCAGTAGAGTAGAGTTGATCATTTATATTACAGTCCAGTTAGACCAAATATATGTGTGCTAATGTCATCACCACATAAGTTAACTCCTTTATCTTAGAGAGACACAAAAAAGTGGCACAACAGATAAATTTCAAGATGTTTACAAGGACATACACATCAATCTGTTAAGCTAAATTTTGTTCAAAAGCACTGGGTTTATTTGGTAATGTTTAGTGTTTGTCTTTAGGTGGATATTTACTCTTAAAGTGGCATTATTCACCAACTGCAAGATCTTTTACAACAGTAGAGCCAACAGCTTTCTCACGGGTCTAAAAATCTACTTACAAAGGAGAAACTTATAAACAATATTTCATCTCAATCTTTTTCCATCCGACCGAAAAACAATCACAAGAATGTCTTCAACGTGAAATACTATGTTCACGGGACCATTTATGGTGTGTGGGACTTTTTGCCTAACAAAAATTATGTGAAAGAACTGAAAATAAAAGCAAAAATAAACTCTTTTGAAACCCCATTAGCTTTAATATTTTGATTCCCAAGCAGAAGGTTCCCCAGGAATTCTGAGGCTCTGAGTGGCAGAACCGCTGCCAGGCTCTCTGCTGTCTATTGCCCGTCCACCTGCAGAGGAAGCTGAGACAACCAACCTGTAATGAACGGTTCTTTCCACATGTTTTGGATCATCTGGAAAAATATGGAACTGCTTGTAAGTCTCTTTCTCTTTCCATATTCTCCCCCAGTAACTTCAGCACACGACCTGAAGAGTTCAGTAGACTATCCTGAGGCCACAGAGGACAGTGGTGCTGAAAGATGGGGGGACTGTCTGGGGACCCTCCGGCTACTTATGCTCTCTAAGCTTCAGTTTTCAACTCTGCAAAATGGAGAAATTTTATGTGCACGCTACGTATATGCATGTAACCTATGTGCGGGTTGTTTTCAGAGCTACAAGACGGAGGTCACCTACGATGTTAAAGTACACACCTATACCTTCGGTGGTACTCTTTACAAGAGGCACTTTATTGTTTCCTGCACTGCTTGCCAGGGCAATTTTCATGTTCTCCTAAAATGTCTTTCTCTGTTTTCTGAGACTGTCTTGATTTTCATCTTTTTCGGAGGATAAGAACTGTGAGAAATCCTAGCTGTAGAAACTCTTTCATTTGCCAGCATCAAGAGCTGGGTGAAGTGTCCTTTAATTCTCTACGAATCAGAAGGCAATGCTACCACAGGGCCTGAGCGCCCTCACCGCTCCTCTGGTTACGTGGCCTTTTCCCCCTGAAGAATGGACCAAGGCAGAGATGTTTCTGGTGTGCGTTCTGTGGCTTGTAAGAGAGAGTGAAGCTCACTGACCAACATGTGAATGACCCTGCAGCTGCGCAGACCCCCACGCTCAGGAGGGGCTTACCCAGAGGTGGACTAAATTACTGCCCCTCCGAGGCACCTGAAGGTGCTTCATCATATTTTCAAGAGGCTGAAATCAGAACTGCTTTCCTTCTTCATCACTAGAATGAACTCTGAGGAGATCAAGCATTTACATTTCAAGGAAAAGTTTAAAACAAATTTCTAATAATACAAACAATTAATGTGCCATTTTTGTTGGTATAAATAATCACCCACAGAAAACAGACTCCCACGTACAGAATTCCCTTGGAAGTGGAATTCTTGGTTAAAGTAAACAACATGCAATGACTTCCACAGAAGACCAGCATTATAGTACAACAGATGCTATTTCTAAAGGCCAGTTGCAAATCTTTAGTTTTGTTTTGTTTTCATGAAAAGTAAAATAACATGTATGTTTCTAATAACAATATATAACACTAAGCCTAAAAATTAGTAAGTAAATCTTACATTTGAAAACTACATGCATATAAATGAAATGCAATTGAATCTCAAAGCAATCATTTTTAGAATTTGGCCTGAAGTATACTGACAATGAATTTCACATTAATAAAAGTGCTTTTAACCCTGAAAATACTGCATCATCACTGGTCTGTTTTTAAAATTGTCGCAATGATTTAAAAAAGCAGCTGATTCACCAAAAAAGGAACTTCCTGGCAGATAAGATCTAAAACAAAGAAGCCAAAAAGATGAAAAAGCAAAAAGCAAAGCAAAGCAAAGAGTAATGTACTGAAATGTTGCTTCCCCATTGAAAACAGATACATTTCTGTCTTCTCTTCAAACACTGACTTCACTAACATTTAAATAAAAATCATTTGCTTTATTCTGAACATTTTTTTCTCTTATTAGACTATAAATGGAGATTTCCCTTTACGAGAGGCCCAGTTCTGGGAAGATGAACTTCAACAGTGGGAAACCTTAAGTACTAAGTGTAAAGGAAAATGCGAGCATCTCAATGCTTCCTGCTCTGTTTGAGTTTCCATCTCAGTCCTGCCCAGTTACTGGGAGGCCTCCTGCCCAGTCCAACTGCCTCCATTGTCTCTAGTCTACGCCATTCTACTTTTGTACAAAATACCATTTACAATATTTTTGTCCTGCTTAATATTTAAAAGCTGAAATTTTAAAAAATAAGATACAAAGTTAAAAGGCAAGCTAGAAAAAAATAAAATATAAGCAGCATATATGACAGACAAGGGTAAAAGAAATCCTTAAAATACAAATTTTAGGCATCAATTACAAAAAAGATAAAAATCCCAACTTGTAAGTTAAATAACTGATAACGTATTTAATGAAGTACAGTACAAGCATGTGAAGATTTACCATATGACCCAGCAATCCCACTCCTGGGCATATACCCAGAGAAAACCATAATTCAAAAAGGTAACATGAACCCCAATATTCACTGCAGCACTACTCACAATAGCCAGAACATGGAAGCAACCTAAATGTCCATCAACAGAGGAATGGATAAAGAAGATGCAGTACATATATACAATGGAATATTACTCAGACATAAAAAGGAACAAATTTGTGCCATTTGCAGAGATGTGGATGGACCTAGAGACTGTCATACAGAGTGAAGTTAGTAAGAGAAAACAAATATCATATAATATCACTTATACATGAAATCTAGAAAAATGGTACAGATGAACTTATCTGCAAAGCAGAAATAGAGACACAGATGTAGAGAACAAACATATGGATACCACTGAGGGAAGGAAGGAGTGGGATAAATTGGGAAATTGGAATTGACATATATACACTACTATGTATAAAACAGATAACTAATGAGAACCTGCTATATAGCACAGGGAACTTTACTTGGTGCTCTGCGGTGATCTCCAAAACAGGGGATATATGTATACATATAGCTGATTCACTTTGCTGTACAGCAGAAACTAACATGACATTGCAAAGCAACTATAATAAAAATATATATGTATGTGTGTATATATGTGTGTGTGTGTGTACATATATATACATATATATATGTATATATATATGAAAGGGATAAAGCAGGACCACAAACACTGAAATCCACGTTCATTACAGCTATGCTGTAAAGTCCTAAAGAAGACAGTGCATGTTGCGTTTGGATGGCTCTCTTTGGGGCGAGGGTGAGTGCCTCCTGCCTCTCGCAGGCAGGAGGCACTCATGAACAGGAAAGAGAAGTGTGGTTGCTGTATTATAGCACACAAGTATTTTGTATGTGGAGAAATGGATATTTGTGACCAAAACTACCACAAACTGTATTAGTTTTCACAAAATACCTACTATGCGACCTACTCCCAAGGTTTCCAAGGAAACCTTCCTACTCCCTCCACTGATGTGGCCGCAGCTGTGTAACTTGCTTTGGTGAACAGAACACGAGTGAATAAGCACACTGCATAGAAGCGTTCAGTGCATCGTGCGGTTGGCTCCACCTCGCCTCTTCTTCCTTCTACCACGAGAACGGGCTTGTCCGCAGAGGGACTGCTCCTCTAGGCTGGACCTCCAAATGAGAAGACACTGGAGCACTTGGACATGTCCATCCCAAAGCCACCAAAGTATAATAGGAAAGGGACACGAATACCTGATTTAAGTCATTGAGATTCTGGGGGTGTTTGCTCATAGCAAAGCTATGTAAGAAAAACAATATATAATATTATAGTATAATATAATGTTTTATATAATAATATATAATAATATAAATGCATGATGCAATGCTATTCTGTAAGATGTTATTATGGGAGAATTTTTTCTCTTATTTTGCTTATCTATCATTTCCTAATTTTTCTATTATAACTAGGTATTACATAATCTCATGGTAGTTCAAAAAAAGAAACAGGATAGCTCAACGAGCTTTAAGGATTCACTGTAACTTGACTGAATATGTTACAATAGCTAAAGAAATACTGTCAGCTATGTGTCAGCCAAGGACGAAGAGCAAGAGAGCCACACGCAGGAGCACTGACAGTGCCCACGCACACAGTGCGGGCGGGGAGAAGCCTTAGCGAAGGGGCTTGGATACATTTTGGCCCAGCTGGCAATCTCCTAGCAGCTCAGGAGCTCTGAGGGTGGTGGTCCACTGGCAAACTCATCCCATGGGAAACAACCACACTGAGCTGCCTTTGATCAATAACATGAAACCATTCAACTGAAGAACCCCTTTGTCCTGATGCCACCCCAGCTAAACAATGTTCTGAGTACTATATGGTTTCTTTGTAGTTTTACCAAGTGGGAAAGAATGTGCTGATAACATAGGCTCAGATAACATGTATTTAAGTCAATAAATTGGTATAGGTTTCCTTCTTAGTAGAGAGTGACAAGAGATCATTAAAAAAAACTCAAACTCCCCGTCCCCCCGTTTCCAGGAAACCCACTCTCCTTTCTAACCTGCAGCAGCACCAGCGGCTACAATGCTTTGCTCATGGACCAAGTGTAAGATGTCCCCACACAGAGGCACACGAGCTCCTGGAAACCTTCTCCTGGATTGCCCCTCAGCAACAAGTGAGTAGCAGATCCTCAAAAAATAGCCGTGCAAGTGACTTCTGACCACAGTAATTTGCCAGTTTCAGGCCAGGGAGGTTTAGAGTCTATGGGCAGCAGCCGTGCAGCAAACACATTTATTGCTATTGCCAGGCAGAGTTCTGAGCACTGTTTTACAAATTAACTCATTAAAAAAAAAGCACAAGACTATCAGACAGATATGACCATCGCTCCAACGTTCCAGATGAGACAGCAAGGCTCAGACAACTGTACAGCCCCAAGGTCAGAAGTGGCACAGCTGGAATTCAGAGCCCACAAGTTTACTGGTCTTACATGTACTGCCTTCTGCTAATTCTAGATCGTTATAATCATTATAATAAGGTAAGACTCACTGGAAATGCAACAAAATAGAGAAGAATCATTACACTCCCCTCTAAAAGAATACAGTGTGAGAATGGAAATTTTGGAACAGGATGCAAGAGCCTCAAGGAGGCATCCTTGAATAAATGTTGTCAGTTAACCCTCTAGGGACTACAGAGGGCAGGGACTATGGTTTCTGTCCGGTGGAGTAGAACAGGAAAGTTTTGGGCTAGAGCTTAATTTCTAAGGATAGATGGGGCTTTGCCATGACATTCTCTTCCTCTGCTCTGGGGCTAGGTAACAAACAACCTTGCTGTTGTAATGACAATTATTTAAAGCATACTTATTTACAATTTTGGCAAAGGTGCCCAGCTTTACCCTGGAGGTAGGGGAAAGTGGGAAAGAGAGTGAGGAATCATGTCTAATTTACAGTTTAATGGGGCTCACTTTAATCCTCAGACATATTCTTTCTCCCTCCTTTACACTTAAGGCAATGAGAAAATAAGTGTAACTGCAATTCCTCAAAGTTGCAGTGAAAGGTCTGAAGAAGAGAATGAGAAAATCTCCAGTGAAGCTTAATACAGGCCTGAGTACATCTTGTCCTTGCAGATTTCAAGTTCTACAATTTCATAAAATTACATTTTATCTTAAATACCATAAATAAAAAGATTTTTTGGTCAGGTCACATGACATATATCTTGAGTTGGCATAAATAATTTCAATGACAAAACAAGGTTCATTCAGCTTGCTATAGATACACAGCAACCTATTTTAACAGGCCCCTATGTGAGGACCACAACTTAAAACGTAGCCTATAGCAAGGACTCTCCCACACAGGACAGAACAGAATCATGACGACTGTCAACAGGTGATGACTTATATTACAGTCCAGTTAGACCAAACACATGGGTGCTAATGTCATCACCATGTGAGTTAAGTCCTTTATCGTAGAGACACACAAAAAAGTGGCTTCCAAATAGAGCACAACAAATAAATTCCAAGATGTTTACAAGGATATACACATCAATCTGTCAAGCTAAATTTTCTTCAAAAGCACTGGGTTTATTTGGTAATGTTTAGTGTTTGTCGTTAAGTAAATATTTGCTCTTAAAGTGGATCAGGGTGCCCACCGCTCTCTCCTCACCTGCCACTGTGCGAGCACTGAACACGGCTTCAGGCATCGGCTCCAGGCCCAGGGTTTTAAAAAAGTTGTTAGGTCTCTCTATAGACAAACTTCTAACTTTCAACCTTAACAGCACTTCTGGGTAGAGCATCACTAATGAGCTGTAGATCATCCAGTTGTGTCTCTATGGTTTTCAAATTTTTACTCCAATCTTCAGTACAAAATTACATTTTTATCATGACCCAGTACATATAAGATACACACACTGTATGACCCAGTACATATAACATACACACATTGTATCCAAAACAAAAGTTTCAGGAAATAATACTTACTTGTCCTATATAGACTACATTTTTTTTTCTATTCCACTTTAATAAAAGAAATGCTAGCCACAAAGCACTAGATTAACTTAGTGGATCATTAATAATGGATATTAACCGGCCATTTGAAAAGCATTGGTCTAGACTAATCAGATCTAAAAAACACAATTTTAGGGCATTTTATTAATATTTTCATGCATGTGTTTGTTTATTGTCCATCTACAAATTCTAATACCTTAAGGAAGACAATAATTTGTTATTCTTTGAATCACCCTAATTCAGGTTGATCAAGAAAGGTAAGCGCTCTACAAATTCTAAATTACCTAGCTTGTACACTGACAGTAATTTTAAAGTGTAATTTATTTCTAGAGACTATTTAGTGTTAGTCTTACATGCTAAATATAACAGAATTTTTTTTAAAGGAAAATCAGTTGGAAGTGTCTGTGGACACAGGTGTCAATGCGCTGCCTCAGCAGGGTAACCCAGCCTGGCCGCCGCTCCACAGCCCACGACACGCCCCCTCACTAATAACCCCGTCCTTGCGTCAGACCCCACACAGTCAGTCTTCAGTCTACCCCGTTTCTCTGGGAAGCTACCCCCAAACTGGACCTGGCACATAAGTTCACTCAACAAATAGGTACTGAGACCCTACTTTGTGCAGATCTGGCTGGGTACGGCCGTAAAAACATAAAGCATCTACTCTTAGAGAACATACATTTTAGGCAGGCGGCCAGTAAGAGAATGAGCAAAGCATTTGTCATCCTGGGTTGCTGAGGTGCTACGAAGAACTACCGCAGGGCAATAGGGGGCAGGTGAGGGGGTCAGTGCTGGCTGGGAGGGGAGGCACGGCACCAACGCTGCTCAGAGTGTCAGTGAGGAGAACAGGACCTGCCAAGCTAGTTCAAGACTGTGATTTATCAGACATTAAATAGTTTACAGACTGCTGGAAAGACTGAAGGAAAAGTCCAGGCTGCGTGTCCAGGAAATACTGTCAAAGCGGTAGTAGAGAAGTGGACTGTCACAGAAGCCACCGGCCCCGCCACAATCAGGACAGAGCTGCCACCAGAACCACCTGGCCTCTAACATAACCAGCACCCCACATCCTGCCTTAGAGATACACAAGACGTCTGCCACAGAAGCCACAGAAAAATGAAACTCCAGCAGAAACAGCAGTGTCACCGCAAGTGGACTTGGCCTCCTTGTGGCCCAGATTCACCTGGCACATTTCACACGGTGTGTCTGACGGGTAAACCTAAATCATAAACTGAAACCCCAGCAGAAGGGGTGAGGGAGGTAGCTGTCACCTCTCTAGGCCCTGCAGTAGCACAGATGCAGTGGAATACATGGGCAGGCCCCTGACTAAGGAGGAAGAGCCAACGACAGAACGCGCCAGGTGTGTGCGACAACGGCCCCCAAGCAGAGCAAGCTGGGGGTATTCACTCAGCAGCAAGAAGGCCAGGTGGCTCAGCCTGGGCAGCAAGGAAGAAACTGGCAAGATACGAGGTGGGGCAGGGGACGCTGTCGGAGCCAGACCTGTGAGCCTTGTAGGCCTTGATAAGGAGTCTGCATTTATTTTTCTAAGTGTCGAGGGAAGGTATAGGATGAAGGGTTTCAAGCAGAGGAGTAGCAAGATCAGACGAACCGTGATAAACCATTCTAGTTACAGAAACTATTCCACATCTGATTTGAATCAATGGCTTAAAAATACACAGTTTTAAAACAGCTAATTTGATCTTGTACAGAAAGAGATTTTTATAAGTCAAAAGAAAGGCCTCCAAGGTACCACCGCTCCACTTCTGAGTCTGGCGCAGCAAGTGAGCACAGCATCTCTGCCTCCTCCAGGACCAGGCTGGGAGCACAGTGGCAGCAGGCCCACCCCAGGGACACATCTCCTGCCAGACCCCAAACAGATGAGGCCGATCAAGGATGCACCTTCATCTAAAAGCAAAATTCAAGGCTTCCTAGGTGGCGAAGTGGTTAAGGATCCGCCTGCCAATGCAGCGGACATGGGTTCGATCCCTGCTCCAGGAAGATCCCACATGCCGCAGAGCAACTAAGCCCGTGTACCACAACTACTGAGCCTGAGCTTTAGAGCCCGTGAGCCACAACTATTGAGCCCATGTGCTGCAACTACTGAAGCCCACGTGCCTAGAGCCTGTGCTCTGCAACAAGAGGAGCCACAGCAATGAGGAGCCCGCGCACCACAACGAAGAGTAGCCCAACTAAAGAAAGCCCGCGCACTGCAAAACAGACCCAACATAGCCAACAAAACAAACAAATAAATAAATAAATTTAAAAGGAAAAGGCAAAATTCAGACCTCTGGACTTAGAAAACCTGAGGTTCTTCAAATGTGAACAAAATATTGCTAGTTAGAAAAGAAAATGAAAGTTAGCCAACAGCACTGAAATCAGACATTTTAAAGGAGTCCTAAGATCTAGGACTTTTTTCTGTTTTCTTCTCCAATATATACTTTAAAACCAAAACAAAAGGATGAAAAAAATAAACAAATTACCAAAGGAAATCATGTTTCTTCCTATTATTTTTCAAAGAGTAAATAAGCATCTCACTCCATGCTGTCCATTTACAACAGACCTACTTTTTGTAAGCAGCCAATTTAAAAGAAAATTTAAAAAAAACTGTTCCAGAATGGAAGTAAGGGGAACTTGGCATAAGTATATAGTACCTCGTTTGGCATTACCACCTGCCAGGTTGGAGGTCACACATCATAACTGTGATCTAAATATTCTAATTTGCTTTTCTTTTCACAATAATAATGTTTTGAGCTTTTGAGCCAAACACTTTGCTCCAATTTTAAAAGAAAATACGAAGCAAAATTGCAGAAAGGGAGTTAGTATTAAATATACTTAATATATTTCTATTTTAAGTATTTGTATATTAGTTATTTATATAATTTCTTTTATCTTTTTCTCCGAAGCAGCCAGAATACTGGCTTTAATGAATTCCTACCATTATGACTGAGTTCAAAAGTTAAAAAACAGAAAAACGAAAAAACATTACTTCCTTTGTTTTCTTTTCATACAGATTGCCTTGGTGATTTATTTACACATAAATTAAACCAGAATCAAACCTTCTCTTTCCATTTCACAAACTTTCACCTGCTCCAGCTCCCCTACAAGAGCCGGTAAATAACAGAATACCAAACAATATTCCACAGGGTTGGATTAAATGCCAAAGACGGCTCAGAAGGGTGTGTGGCAGTCGGCTTCCAAGAGGGCACCCAGGAGTCCTGCCTTGGGGACTCACACCTTGTGCGTCCCCTCCCCCTTCTGTACCAGGGTTTAATAGACTTTGTTCCGTGTATCTGGTAAAAAGGAGATTTGTTTCACATCTGCTCCAGGGGCCCTGATGCACCTTCCACTGTGAGCTGGCTTGTGCCGTCTTCTGTTACCTGCAGCTACTCACACACTACCCCCTCCATGTCCTAACAGAGTAACCTCACAAGGTTACTGTGCAGGTAACAGCCTTTTACCCTCACATTCCTTATTTTATCCATTCCTCCGTTCACGCACGTTCATTTCTCAAGAATCACAGAGCAGTGTTTACTTGTTTCCCATGTTATTTATTCCATGCTCACACTACCTTTCCCCTCATAAAAAATTATGAAAAAATATCTTTAGCTTTAGCATACTGTTTATGTACATTTTGGTTTTTGTTTTTGTAGGAAGCAGGAAGGGGCAGGGATTACAAAGAGATCAGATCTTTCAGCTTCACAGATAAAAAGAACTAGAAGAAATATTCAAAAATATTCATGATCTATGGGATACAGCAATACTGAAAGCATCTGTAATACTTTAAAGATTTTCTATATCAAGTGTTTAATAAATTTTATAATCAGAAAAAACATTAACAGAAAGACAGTATGGCTACGGCACGTATTCACACCTCAGCCTTGTTCTTGGGCACAAGTTCTTCCAGGACCTGAAATGTTATTCCATCTGAACTAAAATCCCTAAAAGCCCTGAGGAGATGAAATACGATGGCAAGAAGAAAATGGGAAATGGCTGTAGACGAAAGTAGCAAGTAGAAAATTTTTCTAATATAGAGATACGATTTGAAAGTAAAAGCATTTGATCAAAAAAAAAAAAAAAAAAAACCCACATACAAAAAACCTAAACTAAAATGGGAAAGGCAGGTTAAAAAAGGGGGGGAGGGGCAAGTGAGGAGAGCAGAGTTTAGCATAAATCCTTAGGCAATGTGCAAAAACAGATATTACAGAATTTCAGAATCCACCCAACTGCCACAGACATCTGTAAAACTGTCAGGCAGCTGACGTGGAGATCCTGTGAGCATCAAGGATACAGGAATGTGAGTGATAACAGAGTTATTCTAGGTCAGGAGGATGAGGCTACAAGGGAAGAATGAAGACACAGACTGAAGACTCCTAGGCGGCTGTGACTTGCGGCTGTGACTTCCGACTGTCAAGCAGCCCACTTCACACACTCTGTCCTGTTCTCCCTGATCAGCCAGTTTCTGGAAGGCACCTGCAAGAGGAGTATGAGTGGCTCCGTGGAGACTGTCAAAGCAGTATGTTTGATGTGCAGCACATATAATGTTCCTCTGAACCAGACTGTATTAGGGTATTTGACTAAAGACAAAGTCCTTACAAAAATTTGAAAATCTGAAATCGAGTGTCTGGCCTGAAGACATTTAATCCAGGCCTTTGGGTTATTTGTTTTTAGACGACTCCAAAGAAAAAGCACTTTCTCAAGCCACACAGGCAACACTGGCAGGAGCAGAAGACGTCTTCAAAGGCATCTCCTTCATGATGTGCCACCAGCCGTCTTAATTTAAAGCAACATTCATATCTGTGCTAAACCATAACAAATACGCACCACAGAATCTCATTTGAGCAAGACTTTAAAAGTCATTTAGTCCAGGTATTCTTTTAGCTGAACCCCTTGTTCAATACTCAGACTAACTGCCCAGTTACTGCTGGAACACCTTCAGGCCAAGTATGCACTATTTAGTGAGGTTGGTACAGCTCATCTATGCACACGTCCTACTCTAGAAAGACTGACTTGCTGGTTCTAGGATATTTTATGTTCATTCCTAAAATTGCCTACCTCTTCTATTTTATGGGTCAAGTAGTTTCATTTTAACCAAATAGCTTTTTAGGAACATAGCACACACGTCCACAGCAAAACTCAGTATTTTATATTTTGTTTTGCCAAAGATTGTTGAGGTAATAGCTAAGAAAGCATTTTGTATACCATAAACACAGGATTAAAAAGTACAAACCATATTTCTTTTCTTCATAGTGATATAAGTAATAAACCTCTCTCACTGAAACACAGAAAGGTAAAGACATGTAAGTTTTCTTATCCTCAAGGCCCTACAAGCAATTATGACTGTCTATTGTGACACATCTATCAAGGACTACTGCCACACCCAGCAGAGCAGGAGTCACACACAGAGAAAACCAGCAGGGAGAGTCTCCGCAAGGAGGGCCAGAGCTCTGGCTTTGGATACAAAACCATAACCATGTTTCATTGGACTGGGCAGCAAATACCCAGGCACAGTCCCATCACTCCTCCCTACCTGAGCCACAGGTGTTTACTGGATCACACACTTGGGCACAACTGCGTTCTACGAGCCTCTTAAGAATACTCTTTGTATTTCCAGATGTTTAATAAAACACCTGGGGGAAAAAAAACAACAGTTTTGTTGAGTAAAGGATAAGCAATGCAGGAAGCAAAACTTAAAAAAAAAGAAAAAAAGTGTATTCACATCCTCAAACTACCTGGAATTAAATATGCTTACAGCTATTTACAATCACAAAAAGTAGCAAGAATTAGCAGCTCTTGATTGGGATAGACATATAAAATATCATATGCAAACTGACCACAAAAAGAAATGAACAGTGAAAGACCCTTAAAGAAGTACATATTAAATCTGCCCGGAAAATTGAAGGAGAAATCCAGCCTTTAGTGCAGAACCCTCCTCCTGCCCGACCACCCCCACAGAGCTCTTCAGATGACTCACGACCCATCACAGGGGTGCAGATGCACTCATGTAATACACGCTAAGCACACGCATGACTAAACAACCCGTCTTCAAGAAAAGACAAGAAGGTTCAAAGGTCACTTTCAAATACAGTGATCCATTATTAGTGGTGATGTTTTAAAACATTTAAAGGTTTTGATTTTTCGTACTTTATATCACTCTTCCCCAGAATTTGGGGAAACCAAAATGAGCCTTTATTTAAAAAGAAAGCATGAAGATAAAAATATTCATACTGAGGGGTAAGCCTCATCAGCCCATGTGAACAAAGAGATCAAATCACGAACACCGTACTGGCTTTCCTGGGAAAGAAGCCTCTGCCCACTGTCTACGTCCCTCTGAGGACAAAGCCCTCCTGGCCCTGGAGCCCCAGTGAATCACACCATTGCCACCGGCTGGCAGGTGCCCTCTCAGAACACTCACTCTGGCAAAACAAGGTGTACACAATTTCTGATATGTTTTTCGAGTAATCTTAATGTTTTCCTTTTCAGGATCAATTATTTCTCAATAAAATCTGCCAAAGTTCAATAGAGGCTCCAAAGGGGTTGGGGGGAAGCAGCAGTGCTATTTGATATAAGATTCACTTCGAGATATGCCTGCAAAGGTCTACCTGCATGAATCAACTGTGCCCAAGGTAACTAGGAGACCAAAGACCACTGTATATTTCCTTTTATACTTCTCCAAGTTCTGCAGCATAGCTAGGACCATAAAAAACTTAGACGTTAAAAAAGTTGACAGTTAGTGAGCTGATAATGCAATGCTTCATTTTATACATGAGGAAAGGGAAGCCGTGTGTGAGCTGCCCACGGCCATGGGGCAGTGCACCAACATGGCCAACATGGGGCCTGGATTTCTTGACCCCTGCTGCAGGAATCATTCTGCGTAAATAGACGATCACTGTGGACAACGTGTCCTATCTTAACACCGAGTGGGGAGGAGCTATTTCATTACTACGGTAACTATTTACTAAGTGGTTCCCTTGGACTAAGACTTATCACGTCTTCACCCAATAAAATCCAGCCCATAGAAAATTACAGTCAGTATGTATTTAACCTCTTGGTTGCAATTAAAAAGACAGCTTTGAAAAAAGCCTACAAGTCAACCAAGGGCTGCACACTTACTGTTCCCACTGCAGGGACAACCATTTTAAGTAGGTCACAAATAGTAACGCCATGAAATTTAAAGCATGATGACTAACAACACCTCCTAAAACGGAAGCCACTGTATTGTTATAATTTCTAAACCAGTGCAGACATAAGAGACGGATTTTTGAGGCGCTTTTTTTTTTACATTGGAAATTATATTTCAACCTCCCTTTCTCCCAGCTGCAGTATTGAACTTAAACGTCTACTAGATCAGTGGGTGGAAGATCAAAGAACATTTTTAAAATTTTAACTTTACTACCCACAAGGATGTGGGAGTAATATGTCAGGGGGACTTAGATGTACGTGGCAGAGTCTTAGAGATGCCCTAACTCGACACGCAGCAGGCTGTTCCCTCTTTTAACAAGCACCACTCACCCTTCCTTCGGTTGGTCTACTTTATAGAAGTGACAATTACAATTAAAAAGTTAATCTGAATTTTAAAATGTACACGTTCTTACATGTTCTCTTTCCAGAACAGTAAAAGCACTGGTCGCAGCTGGTAACCTGAGGTTTCTCTTACCTAGATGGCCTTTAAAAGGTTTCCGCTCAGTTGGGGAATAAGTGAGCTACACTAAGAACAAACTTAATCTTTAAGAAGCAGACAAACATTAAATCTTTCCCTCCATTTCCTCCCCCTTCATCCTCTCTACCCCCCACAGGAGTACAGATGTGAATAAATGTATCTAAAATTAATCAGTGGAGACAGACGCTGTTCTCATTCAAGGAGGAGGAAGCAGCAGGAGCAGCTGTGTCCAGGTCAGAACAGCACACCTGCCTCCTCACCCGTGAGGCTCTCCCAGTGCCCCCACCAGCACCGCTCCCCTGGGCGGCCACCATCAACTCACACACGCTCCCTCCTACCTCCCCATCCTGCTCTGCTCTAACCCAAGAACGCCCTTTCCTCCTCACCACTCTTCCCTCTTTGCCAAAGGCAGCCTTTCCATCTGTCTAAATCCCAGCTATCTGGAAGGCCGGCCCAAATTCATGCCCCTCATAGAGCGTCCCCAGAGTGCTATATACCAGCCAAGCTCTCATTTTCTGAACTCTTAAGCACTGCTATGCAAATTCCATAATTTGTACCAATTACAAAATGTCTTGTGTCCTTTGCTAGTTGCCGTATATATGTTAGCAGTTTTGTTTTCCCACTTAAACTGTAAGATTAAGGGCATACACCAGAACTCATACTTTTTAAATGTTTTCCATTGCACTAGCATGCAAGCAGACAAATAAGCACTTGGGAGAAACTCCTGCTGCACTGAATTAACACAAAGCCCTGCCTCGCAGGACTGACCCACAACATCTCTTCCTTTGTCCCTGAACTCAGGTGCGAGTGGAGGTATATGGTTATAAATTACACCTGTGCTCCAGCCCCTTGGGAGGACTAGACATAATCATCAACGCTCCTGTGGCTATTATTCATCTTCAGAGAAAGCTGAGTGCCAACAGGAACACTTAGGCACAAGCTGGTATGCACATTCCTCAAATGCCTTTGTACATATATGGATGTAATTTTTCTTTCTTTTCTGGATTTCCTCATCCAGTGCACTTTCTCATTTTACAGCAGGTTAAGAGAGTCCTTTAGTCAGCTATTTCAATGTAATAGGCATTTCTCTACTGAAGATCTATTAAATGCCCAGCACCAAGCAACATCCTGAAAAAAATACAAGACACCCAACAGAGTTCCCTTTCTATTTTGCTAATCTTCAAATGCAAAAAGCAGGTGTGCACACGTGCACACACACACAGAATTCTCAAGGAAAGGAACAAAGCCTGTCCCTTCTGCATGTCCAACACCATTTCCCCCAGCACTGCACGTACAGTAACAGCTCACAGTGTGTCAGGGGCACGGCACTGTTTACAAAATAATGAAATTTGTAGGCATAAACATGGCAAAGCACAGGGGCCCTTTATAAATAAACAATCACAAGAAAGCCAAGTACATAAAAATAAATTAACATATTTTAGGAACACTTTTTCTTCTGACAACTTCTGGAGAAGAGTTGATTCTCCCACACACTGTCACTGAAAAACCATTTATTGATTTTAAATCTCCTCTCATGTTCCCTGAAGCAGAAATTAGAGAGGCAACTTTGTATCTATGCATACCACAATACCCCTGGAAGCCTGCTGGTCCTGCAGCAGTCATGTGCTATCACAGCCATATTAATACAAGTAAAGGACTGTAAACTTTACAGTCCAGTAGGATACATGGAAAATTATTCTTTTAAAAGTTAATGACAATAGACATAAAAAGAATGGATATACTAAAAAGAAGACAAAAAACAAGCCTAGGGTTTTGGTCACACACAAGCAGGCGAGGCAGACGCACATGTGGAGCGGAGACCCTGGCATCGGGACATGTCGGGGGGCAGGCTGTTCTCAAGGACTGGTACGGGGTCTGTTACCAGCAGAAGAAAAATGAGGCAACAATATATTGAGAAGCCAAAACAAAAGGAATAATGTTAAGGCTAGAAAGCTCTTTATAATTCTTTCCAGGGTGGGTATAAAATTTACTGTGAGCATGTAATAAATAATGTGAGAAACGTAAATATTTCTTAATAAGTGACTCTAGAACAAATGAACCATGGAGAGAGGAATAAATGAATGCATGGATAAAACAAGGAGTGAGGGGACAAACGGCTAGTGGTATGAGCTCCTGGGAAAAGGAGTAAATGGACAAAGAACAACCCTGACCAGAGGGACAGGAATACTGTAGGACCTGGAGGGGCAGGTGGGCTGGGGCAAAGCTACCAGCTTGAAGCAGGGGGAATGCATATTAAAAGATTATAAGAGACACAGACAAAGTGAACTGGATTCTCCCATGTAGGAGATCATCAAGCAAAGCCTAATTTCCTTGTTCTTTTCTGCCACATAACTTTCCATTAAGCTTTCAGTGTAGAAAACATGTTCTATTTATTGGCTCCCAATCAGGTTATTTCTTTTGTAACCATGTCTGGCATAAGCCTCTTTCACACCCCAATCCTATCCATCCTTTAAGGTCTAAGTCAACGCAAGCCCCAAGAACTCTTCCTTCTTTAGGATAGTCAGAAAACAGTCAGCTTTGAAAAGAGACACTACAGACAAGGGACAGAAATAGATAAAGGAGGAGACGTAAGTAGGATCAGAGCTTGGAAGAAACTAACATTACAGATTTCCTTGGTTGAGATCTGAAGAAAGATGAAAACCAGGTCTCTCAATCACACTCTGTCCTAAGGGGGTAAAATCCTTTATATTTCCTTCAAGGAGGCTGGCTTTTGATTTCTGAAATTATTTGAGGCAATGGGGTTGGCACTCTTTTCTACCACCTTCCTACCTTATGTTCTATTCCCCCTCCTTTTGGTGACTGGGCATCTAGTGCATATTCATTTAGGATATGTCCAAAAGTCCGAGGTAAGAGACAACCCTAGAGAGAAGGCAGAAGTTCCAGGGAGAGGAACTTTATATCTTTTATGAATTCCTCTAGCATTCAGCCTGTAAGAGGGGACAGATAACATCTCCGAGGTTATTGCTTGAGAACAGTGCCACAACTCCAAAGAAAATATCATGCTGAGACTCTGGGCTATTCCCCGAGAAACAAGGGTGGAGGGGAAAGTAAAATTAGTGACACCAGTGGCAATGACGCAAAGAGAAAGAAAAAAGGAAGAAATGCCAAGCTGTAGCCAGGCAATGCGATGCAAACCATTGCTTCACGTCCCGCCCACTTCCACACCCACTGAAAGTGCTGTTCTTGGGGACAAAAAAAACAGCCTGAGATGGCAACAGAAGAGTCGGTGCCAAATCATCCTTATCGCTGAGCCAAGACACTCATGTCGCAGTTCATGACCATCGCTGAGAGACAAGGACAACAGGAGAAGTTACGACGCAGGTCTCTTCTGACTCCAGCACCACTGCCCTAAGCCCAGAGAGGCACTCACGTGCTAAGTCTGCTTAAAAAAATCATCTCAACTGCTGGCCTCTACTTCTTTCATGCATTTGTCGGAGACCAGCCTAAATTGACATCGCTGAGTTAGTGAGATGTTGCCAAGTAATAAGCAGGCAGAAACATTCAGTTACTGAACTTTAATAAAATGACAGCTTAGAATTTAAAGACAAAGAAATATGTTTTATCTTCCACATACAGAAAAGGAACGTAGCTGATTGAAAGATCCACAGTGATTCCCTGACCTTCTCTTATCTCTTTCTTTCGCTATCAGCCACTGTATAACTGATGACATGGACTGCATCACTACACCAAACCCTAGATACAAAAGTTTACACATTCAGGATTATCTGCTACATAGGCCCAACTCCCAACCATTCCCATGACTTCAAGTCATGCTGTGACAGGAGATTTCCCAGGTATGACCTGCAGTCCCATCATCTCATCTGTGTGCCCATCAGAACGTAAACTTCATGACAGCAGCGGCCTCGTCTGTCTTGTGTCTTTATGACCCCAGAGCCTGACAAAGAGCTCCGGGTGCTTAATAAGCATCGACTGAATGAAGCTACTCTGATGAAACCTCAGATGCAAGTTATGTAAAATATCTTAATTCCACCCAAAATTACTGTCCCTGTCTTTCTCGGTGTAACTGCTGCTCGTCTGGGCTCTAAATAGTCTTAATTTCTCTCTCCTTCATCACCTCGATCCAGGTAGTCCACCATCTAAGAAATTTTATTTGGAAACTATATTGCTGAATTTAAAAGAAATCCAAACACACACACACATCACATACCCCCCCCCACACCCCCCACCCCCCACAGAAAAATGTCTCTTCTAGTCATCTTTACCTCTCTGCCACTGCCCTATTCCAAGCAGGGTATCATTTCCCCTAATTTGGCAATCTTGTGTAAGCTGGCCTTTTTACTTTCAGTTTCTGCATACTAATTAGAGACGAAAAGTCTCCTTTGCTCAAAAGCTATATATACTTCTCCATTAACCACCTACTTTCCAAAGTAAAATCATGCTCTTAAGGGGAACCATTCAAAGTTTGACTTTGCAACACACCATACCCACCAAGTTGGCCTCCTCACTGCCCTACCAGCTAATTTCTGTACTCATTTTTAACCCATTTTTATCCACTACTCCTTTAGATGTAAATTCCACAAGCGCAGGGACTTGCCACTGCTTTAATCTTCAGCAACCAGAATAACACTGAAATATATTAGGCCCCCCAAAACTATTTGCTGGATGAATGAATGAGTTATAAGAAAAAGAGAAAAACAGAGGGGGAGAAGGAAGGAAGAGGTAGAGAGAGAGAGAGAGAGAGAGAGAGTGTGTGTGTGTGTGTGTGTGTGTGTGTGTGTGTGTGTGTCGAAATCTCCCCATGAAGTAGTTTATCATTCAGGTCAAGTCCCCACTTTCACTGATCATGTCTATCTGGTTTCTCTGGTCACACAATTCAGCATGTAAGTACTCATTCCAAGTGTCCAGTGAATAGCTGAGGGGCCTGCTGCGTGTCAGGCACTGGTGGTGCGGTGACCACAACAGACAGGGCTTCTGCCTTCTCCAAACACGCAGTCTAGTGTAAACATTAGAGTCAATTACAAATCAGATGCTACAGTACACACAAAAAGGATGCTTAATTTGATCAACAATACACAAGGCTTCTCAGAGGAAGGGACATCTAAGGGAGGACATGTAGGACACGTCTGGGTCGGCCTGTGAGCAGCAGGCAGGAGTCCTGGGAGCAGAGAGAACAGTGTGGGTGAAGAGCAGGAAGGGAGAGCAGAAGTGCTGCCGAGCTGCAAGAAGTCCAGAGCACAGAGCAGCCAGGTTGGCCGGGCCAGAGTCGGAAGGGCCGGAATCGCCTCTGGGTGGCCCTTTCCCATCGAAGGAAGAAAAGGGAGTGTGAGCCACCAAAAGGAGTGCGGACAGGAAGGTGGGGAGGGCGCGGGGAGGGCCTATGTCTAGAGGGCCTCTCAGTCTAGAGAACAAACTCCTTGTAAGAAAAGCAGAAGATACAGTCCCTGTGTCTCCCTGTTCAAAAAATTCAGTGTTCAAAAAGTTGATTGAAAATTTTGATTCTTCCTGCCCCTTTTCCACCCCAAAGGAAAGGAAAAAATAAAAAGTAATTTTAAAATGTAGGCATTAAACAAACAGACTAATAAACAATTTTAAGTGCAGATTTCATCAACTATATGAACCTTAAGTTCTTAATTTGCTTTTCCCTTCGAGACTCTGAACTTCTTTGCTAGACAGCCAAGATTTCTGAACTGGACTCCCCTCAGAATCCATGATCCTATCAGTTCTTATACTCACCAGGCAATTTGTAAAGCTTAAGGAATAAGCTAAAGAAACAGCTCAAACAGGTTTTGATTTCCCTTCCTCTTTTGCATCAAATTAATTAGCTTTCTAAATATGGCTTAGAAAAGGTACGGATTTTAATCAGATAATTTTTCAGTGATGGTGTATTAAGAAGAGCTACCCAGCATTTGTCTCATATATTACATTTAAACACTGTTCTTCCTCAAAACAACTAGGGCCATGAGTAAATACTCTGGGCCATGAGCAAAATGAGGGCACTATGAAAAACCATAAATGCCATTCTAGGGGGGAATCCTTCATATCCCTGTGTGTAGCCTACAACGCAGCAGAGGGAAATAAGTCCCTGGTAAACCTTCCTTGTCAGCAAGCTGCTAAGGAGATTTTTCTTAGCAATGTTGCTACCATGCGTTAAACGATGTTTTCCCCCAGTGAAAACAACTCTCATTATTTATCTCATTCATTATTCATTTCCTCTTTCATTAAAATAGCAAAACCTGAATTCCATGGAGACCAGAAAAGAAACCATCATAAAGCAACGAAGCCTCCCCTTTCCTAAAATAGGGGCCTCATCTGGAATTCTAGTTCTTGACCTTCAAAAGTAAGAAATACAATAAAGTACTGATGGTTTTTTTTTCTAGTTACAAGTAGTACACTGTATTTTTTTTCCCCAAATGTACCACTTCTTCTGAGATATTCTTAATATGCAATTTACTTTGGAACAACTCTGAAAACCACATTTATTCCATGACCACAAGACAACAAAATGAGGACCTGACGTTTTAGGGACGAAGACACATGGCGTGATCACCAACTGCACCGCAATTCTCATATGTTAATACGTGCCTCTCTCAGGCTAGGTGGCAAGTATTCTCCAGTATAAACACATATTCTCCAATACACCCCACATTCCAACTGAAAACTTACCTAGCTCTGACCTCTGTCATTGTTTGGAAGAAATGTCAAAACCCTGTATGTGTGCATATTACCAAGACCACCACAGTTTATATCTGAACTAGCAGTATGATCCTTAGCAAAGCCAGCCTCAGTACCACTGAGGAAAGAGAAACAGACGCCCCTATCCACTGTCACATTCGCTGGCCTCTCCTCCACAGTCACAAGCACTTATTAAGCGCCTCCTGTGTGCCAGACGCCACGCAGCACAGCAGCACGGAGGGCTGAGCAGCACGTGCCACCCTGACTGCTGACAACCACAACGCTCCACGTGGTGCCAAGAGCCCAGTGGGAACCACGGCCTCAGGAGCTAAGAGTACGCACCCACCATTCTGCAGAAATACAAAACATAACTGAAAGAAAGGATACACATACTTGAAGTATGCTTGAAAACACTGGAAAAAATACATACATGTTTTATAATAGCACTTTTGGGTTGGAGAGATGACAACCAATTAGAAACTCACATGTACCTAGTTAAGGCTGAAAATAATATTTATTTTTAAATGAAACCAAGGAAAAAGAATTTGCTCCTAAAAACCATCATCCTCTGTCCTCTCTAGAAAACTCTCTCCCCCCGACCCCTCAAAAACCCTCTTCATCACATAGCAAAACATGCATTCTAACTACTGACCACTGACTTCAGGCATCAGTGTCACTAACAATGACACAAGCTTGGAAACAGTAAACAGAGCTTTAAGGTAGGCTTGATGTGATTCTCATTAAATTAAAAAAAGCAACTAGATCCTCTAAACTCAGCATCTTCTATCTGTTTGATACTTAAACTGTACACGCCTGGATCAAACACAATCCCAATAATTCCTTTATTCAACTGTTTGGGAGAATTTGAAGAAAGGAATTGTTAGGTAGAAAGACAACAGCAAAAATGATAAATCTTTAAAGTACAAAAAAAACTAATAATAAAATGAGAAAAATACTACCTTGAGCTTTCAAAGGAAATTGCTTATGGAAGCTGATACAAGGACTTCAGGACAAGCACTCATTCTAGCCAGGAAATTAAAAGTCGTACATTTAAAAATGGTTTCAGGTCCTTCCCGAAATTTAAAATAAAACTAAATAACTACCTTCCAAGTTTCCCTGGGAATACTTACAATTTGAACAGAAAATGTACACTGCAAACTCTCCCTGGATCTTGGCCTTCACTTTAGTTTTTTATCTCAGATCCTCCTGTTTTGCTCTTTGTTCACCAGCTACAAGTAGGGCCAAGAAGTGAGAATGCTCTAGTCTGGCAGCAGGAAATTTACTCTTCAAAGAAAGTCAAATTTTTTCATTGTTTTTCTTTTGCGAGAGAAGAGTAATTTTTTGTCTCCTGTAAACAACTGCAAGAAAGTGGTGTCACTTAGTGCCCCAGAGAAATGACCTCCAGGGGCATTTCAAGAGACACAGAATCTGCTCCAAGTGAGGACAAATATAAAACTGGTGAAAACAATATGGGAAACAGCTGCTAAAGAACACAACAAATTTTTACAACAAAAAAATACTGATTATCTAGGAAGTCCCTCAGAAACACAGAGTCATTGGTATACTTGGACAGACAGTCACCTCACCAGACATGAGGAGAAGAGGAAGACTTGGAAGATATAAAAGTCTTGTCTTCCTCACCTACTGCTCTGCAACCAGCTGCCCCAAAGTCAGCAGCTTATACCATATACTACTATACCCGCCTGTGACTTGGTGGGTGTACAGGGTGGGGCCACTCTCAGGAGACCACTCTACCTGCCCTCACAGCACTGGTGAGGGCCCCCGTGGGGCTGGAGGCCCGAGGGCCTCGCTGCCCCATCTGGGAGTGGTGCTGGTTGCTCGCTGCAGAGTCTTGGTGCTCCCAGGACACACTTCCTCCTCCAGTAGGAAAGTCTGACTTCTTTCCTTACACCGGGGCTCAGAACCACCGCTTCTCAAGATCTGTAATTGTTATAGCATCACCTCTGCCACACTCTGTCACACTAGGCCAGCCCCGCCTTCGGGGGGTGGGGGGAAGGATAATTCTACCCTCTCGATGGGTGGGACAGCACGTGCACATGGGGACAGAAGAACTGCAGGTGACCATCTCTGCAGACAGACTACCACAAACTCCAGTACAGGAAACCACAACAACACAGAGGAAGTTGAAAGAGAAGATGATCAGAATTAAGTGCCTTTACTTGCTAATACACTTCATCTTCTGTCCTTGATTCTCCAACCAATGAAAAATAGAAAAGAAAGAACAGAATGGAAGATGCAGTGAAGATTGTACCTTCGTAGAGAGCAACCTTGATCACAACATCTAATTAGGATTCTTTAAAAATATACAGAGAGAGAGAACAAAAGAATGAAGTAATAGAACCAGCACTGAATCTCTTAGTACCTTTAGCTAAATGTACACTTTACACAAAAGGATACAAGGGATTTGGTACCAGGTAAAGAATAATTACATTGTTAGGGAAAAAAAGAAAAGCTCTTGTTAAAAAACGGGAAGTTCTATTTCTTACGTGTCATGATTTTTAAAGGTCCAAGTTTCTAACATATCTTTCTAGAAGAAATAAACATTGGAATACCCACAGTGGAAAAATGAAATAAGAACAAAGCTGGAGGTATCACACACTCTGACTTCAAACTATGCTATAAAGCTATCACAATCAAGACAGTATGGTACTGTCACAAAAAGAGACACACAGGTAAATGGAATAGAATTAGGAGCTTAGAAATAAACCCACACATATATGGACAATTAGTTTACGACAAAGGAACAAAGAACATACACTGGAGAAAGAATAATCTCTTCAATAAATGGTGCTGGGAAAAAAGGACAGCCCAAATGCAAAAAATGAAACTAGACCACTATCATACACTATATACAACAATTAACTCAAAATGGATTTAAAGACTTGAATGTAAGACCTGAAACCATAAAACTCCTAGAAGAAAACATAGACAGTACACTCTTTCACATTGGTCTTAGCAATGTTTTCGTGGATCTGATTCCAAAGACAAGAAGAACAAAAGCAAACAACAACAACAAATTGCATTACATCAAAACAAAAAGCTTCTGCATAGAGAAGGAAAACATCATCAAAACAAAATGGCATTCTACTGAATGGAAGAAGATGCTTGCAAATCACATATCTGATAAGGGTTTAATATCCAAAATATATGAAGAACTCATATAGCTCAACAACAACAACAAAAAATCCAATTAAAAAATGGGCAGAGGATCTGAATAGACATTTTTCCAAAGAAGACACAGAGATGGTCAACAGGTACATGAAAAGATGTGCAATATCACCAATTATCAGGGAAATGAGACTCAAAACCACACCTGTAAGAATGTTATTATCAAAAAGACACGATATAACAAATGCTGGGGAGATGTGGAAAAAGGGAACCCTTATACACGACTGGTGGGAGTGTAAATTGGTGAAGTCACTATGGAAAGGAGTATGGAGGTTTTTTTAAAAAATTAAGAGTAGAACTACCATATGATCCAGCTACCCTACTTCTGGGTATTTATCTGATGAACACAAAAACACTAATTTGAGAAGATATATGCACCCCTATGTTCATTTCAGCATTATTTACAATAGCCTAGATATGGAAACAACCTAAGTGTCCATCAATGGATGAATGGATAAAGAAGATATGGTAGACACATACAATGGAATACACTCAGCCATAAAAAAGAATGAAATCCAGCTATCTGCGACAACATGGATGGACCTTAAGTTATTATGCTAAGTGAAATAAGTCAGATGGAGAAAGACAAATGCCGTATGATTCCCCTGAGATGTGGAATCTAAAAAAACAAAACAAATGAATAAACAAAATAAAACAAAAACAAACTCAGAGATACAAAGAACAGATTAGTGGTTACCACAGGGGAAGGGGGTTGGAGGGTGGGCAAAATGGTTGAAGGGGGTCAACTGTATGGTGATGGATGGTAATCAAAGGTTGAATTATGATGCTGTACAACGAAAACTTTTATGAAATTTTTCATATATATATATATATATATATATATATATATATATGAAAGAAAGAAAGAAGGAAGGGAGGGAGGGATCGAGGGAGGGGAGAAAGAAAGAAAAAACTGATAAATGGAGGTAGTAACATGGTCTATCTTGCTATGAACAGGGAGCTGCCTCTTTCCTGTACCAGAGTGCAGTGCTACAGAACACCATCCCCTCTTGGATCTCCACTCTCTGTGTAGAGGAAACAGCGGTTGGCAGATGAGTTTATACAGCAGAGTGGCAATGTGATGGCACTATCCTGAGTCACAAGAAATGAGTCCAACTGAGCCTGGACAAAATTCACTGGATAAGAGGAGCTTTACCACTTTCACAGAATGTGCACAAGTGTGTCCTGCTTACAGTGGCATCTACCCACTTCCTAGTGTGTCATCATTCCTCTCTATTCTCCTTAATAGAAACAGAAAAGGCCATGTCTTTCTTCCAGCTAGAGACATTAATCCTCAACTAAGTTTTAATACATTTTATCTCAGGGGTATCCACTAAAAATTTAGCAGGAAAGCTGTGAAGCCTGCAAATCATTTAGGACCAACATGAGGAAGTCCAAATCCAATTATGGGAAAATGAGAAAAAGATAAGGGAGCAGAAAAGCCCCTCAAATAAAACCACACAGGGGGCCAAGACTGATCACCACAGATGAAAGAAAGTGGGAAGTGATGCCTCCTCTGCTCGCTTTTAAATACAGACATCTAGGCTAAGCCAGCACCTACTCAAATTCCACAGGCATTAAAGTCTGCACCACATAAGGCACTGAGCTAAACGCCTGTTACTATGGGCCAGGATAATTCTTCATATTGACAAACATCAATCACCACATGAAAGGCAAAAGTAAAGAGATCATAAATAAATAAATAAATAAATAAATAAAAATAAATAAGGTAGAAAGATCACTAACCTTGGTGCAGAAAAAACAGATTTGAATCCTGGCTTTGACTCTGTATAACCCCTGGTAAATTAATATTTCAAAGCCGAAGTTTCTTCATCCATAAAAAATATGGATTAAAAATACTTTCAGTCACTGAGTTGCAGACTATGTGGTTTCAAAGAAATAAGTGGTTTATTTGCCTGCAAAACAGCACCCGATAAATGTAAATGGTATATGATTCTCATGTTGTACAGATTAAAGCCCCCAAATAATTAAGATTCCCAACTAAACATCTATTTATTTGTTTGTTTATTTTACACCATGGAAAAAGCACAAAGTCTGTAGTCAGCAGATAAGTTTCCGGGCCAGACTGTGTTCACTGACCAGACTGTCCTGGTTCAGCCTTTTCTCTCCCCAAGTCCTAGGTTCTTCAGTGCTTGGTGAATCTGAACGTGTCCTGCTGGGGACACAGCAGCGACCACGGTAAAGCAAGTCCCTGCCGCCCTCATAGAGCGTTCCCTGTCCTGGGGAGACATAAGAGACAAACCCATAGTGCTGGGCAGCATCATCTACAAAATGAGGTGACTGGGTCAGGCCTCTTCAAGCTCCCCTCACCCCAACCTAAGTGTAGGAATCTGTGACTGTAACAACGAAGCTCAACAGAGAGGAAGATCGTAATTCCTCATTCTGAAGTTCTCTAAGATGTTAAATCATTATTCCTAAAACTAAAACTCAAAGCCTTCCAAAGAAAAGCAGTGTCATTACAAAGTCTTTCTGTATTACAAAAGCAACAGTCCTCATTGGAGGTGAAAACTTAAAATTCTGCTGTTTAAGGGAAACCTTTGCTGTTAAAGGTAAAATCTGTTCTCCAAATTAAAGACTATGCTTTTCTTCACACTCCTGAGGTCAGTCACTTAGAGAGTAACACTGACCACAAGCCTTAGCCTGCACAGTCACGACCCACAGCTGAGCTCACAGCAAGAGTTCAGAAACCAGGCTGCGCTGGCAAATGGACCGCAGGTGAGCGGGGCAGATGCACCGCCTCCAGGCTAAGACTCACAGAGGACAGAAACATTTCATTGTAGCCTGTTTTCTTTATACTGTTATCAGTCACACAAACCTACCTGAAACTAAAACAATGGGATGGAAAGTAGGGTCCACAAGGTCAATTTTTCTCTGAAATGTTTCTATTCTGCTGCAATATGGTTTTTACTGGCAAGCTCGAGTATATAAGCCTTTTACACAGGAAGACTGACCTTTCAAAATAAATCAGACAAGAACTAAGAAATAATATTCATAAAGAGAATCAATACAAATTTTTCAGGCTGGTGAAACTGTGAGAACACAAAGGATTATTGGATACTAACAAGGGTTCTTCAAAATGATTTTTCAATGATATAGTCAGAAACTTTCCATTTGAGCCAATTTAAGAAACATCTGAATAACAAAATTATGTCTTAGGAAATTTATTTGACAAATTAAACAAAGATTATCTAGCAGAATTCATTAAAAATCTACTTTAAAGAGTAAATAAAAATAAAATTCGCATATAAATTGTTTTTATGGAAAGTAGCTTCTGAAATACTTCAGGTTTCTTAAAACAGCATGTATTTATAACAAATTTGAGTGCATCTCCCATAATCTAGTTTACCTTTTTAAGTATAAGCATAAACCTTATCCCTCCATACAACTTCTCCAACCCCCAACTTCCATCCATGTGAAGCAAAGGTATTGACTTTGAGTCATAAGGCTCAAATGCTAGAGTTCTAGAATTCTATGAAATACATCAATGTTCAGGCCAGACTCCCTCAGACTTTGAGATGATAGATGAATGAACAGAACCTAAATTCCTTTATTTTATGTAGGCATGCATGTATGTACCACTATAAAATAAAAAGACTATTTTCTTGTGAAAATTCACTCAATAGTATTTGTGATTTAGAATAAAATAAATGAGAAAATCCTGGCTTTGTTATTACTTTAGAAATAGACCTAAGGGGCTGAAGACTGTTTTATTTGGATATATCATGTTAAAGTGATTGGTATAAATATACTATTATTAGAATATTTACACAGAATCGTAAGAACTTGGAGGTGGCAAGGCATTTAGAAATTAACATTCTTACACTACAGGTGAGGAGACTCCACAGAGAGGCTCAAGGAGCACAGGTTCCGCAGCAAGAGGCTTCACACCATTCACATTCCAGCCCTGCCACTCACTGTGAAACCAGAGGCAAGACACCTACCTGCCCTGCTCCTTGGTTTGTTCCTTCTTTTATCTTAAAATGAAGGAAAAGGTACCTAGCTCATGGGATTACTGCAAGAATCAAATGTGTTTAATATATTTAAACACTAGAACCACGCCTGGTATGTAATAAGAATTCACAAATGCTAGGAATTCTGTCATCTACTGCAGGGGTCCCCAATTACTGCCTGAGCTCAGCTTCCTGTCAGATCAGCGGCCGCACTAGATCTTCATAGGAGCGCGAGCCCTGCTGTGAACTGCACACACGAGGGATCTAGGTTATGTGCTCCTTATGAGAATCTAACACCTGATGATCTGAGGGGGAGCTGAGGCGGTGATGCCAGCGCTGGGGAGGGGCTGCACATACAGATCATCATTAGCACAGAGGTCTGACTGCACAGAGACCATAATAAATCAACTGCTTGCAGACTCGAATCAAAACCCATCAGTGAGTGGCAAGTGACAATTAAGCTGCATCTGGTGGCAGGCTTTATAGTGGTGAGTGATTTGATGTACTTCAATTGTACAAGGTTCATCTGGTGGCAGGCATCCAACACTTTTTAGTCTGTGCATGGCCCGCCCATTATTTTATCTACCACTTCTGTCCGCGCCTCTTTCCCACACTGCGCACTTGTCTCAGTTACAGTTTTGCTAAACCCACAAGCTAACCCTAGCCAAAAAGTAAAAACCAAACGTCACTGGAGAGCTTCTTTGAAAAGAGGGAAAGACCCAATGATGACACAGCAGAAGACTCTAAGACTGCCAATAAAAGGAAAGCTGCATTTAAAAGGAAATACCAAGAGTCCTACTTAAATTACGGGTTCACTGCAACAGGTGATTCACATTCTCCAAGCCCGCTTTGTATAATATGTGGCAACCTGCCATCCAATGAAGCCATGAAACCTTTAAAACTGCTTCACCACATGCAGACCAAGCACCCTGCATTAAAAGACAAGCCCTCGGGGCTTCCTAGGTGGCGCAGTCATGAAGAATCTGCCTGCCAATGCAAGGGACATGGGTTTGATCCCTGCTCCAGGAAGATCCCGCATGCTGAGGAGCAACTAAGTCCATGTGCCACAACTACTGAGACTGCGTTCCAGAGCCCGGGAGCCACAACTATTGAGCCCATGTGCAGCAACTACTGAAGCCCACGCACCTAAAGCCCGTGCTCCACAACGAGAAGCCACAGCAATGAGGAGCCTGTGCACCACAGCAAAGAGTAGCCGCAACTAGAGAAAGCCTGTGTGCATCAATGAAGACCCAACACAGCCAATAAATAAATAAATAAATAAATAAACTTATTTAAAAAAAAAAAAAGACAAGCCCTCGGAGTTTTCCAAAATAAAAAGACGTGAACACGAAGAACAGAAGCAATTCTTGAAGGCCACCACTGCATCCAACGTGTCTGCACTGAGAGCATCGTTCTTGGTGGCTAACCGCACTGCTAAAGTTAAGTCGCCCTTTACTGTTGGTGAAGAGTTGATCCTGCCTGCTGCTAAGGACATCTGTCGTGAACTTTTAGGAGAGGCTACAGTTCAAAAGATGGCACGTGTTCCTCTTTTGGCTAGCACTGTAACTAGACGAATTGATGAAACAGCAGAGGATACTGAGGCACAATTGTTAGAGAGGATTAATGAATCACTGTGGTACACAATCCAGGTTGTGGAGTCTAGCAATGTCGACAACAAGGCAACAATGCTTGTTTTTGTGGGACACATTTTTCAGGAGGATGTGCATGAGGATACATTGTATGCACTTTTATTGCCAACCAGCACCATAGCAGCAGAACTATTCAAGTCTCTGAATGATTGCGTATCAGGAAAACAGAGTTGGTCATTTTGCGTCGGTATATGGGACAGAGCAGCTGCTGTGACTGGACAGCTTTCTGGTTTCACTACTCAGGTCAAAGAGGTTGCTTCTGAATGTGAGTCTACGCACTGTGTCACCCATAGAGAAATGCTGGCTAGCTGAAAAATGTCACCTGAACTTAACAACGTTGTGCAGGATGTGATTAAAATTAACAACCATATTAGAGTACATGCCCTTAACTCACGTCTGTTCGCACAGCTCTGTGAGGAGACGGACGCAGAGCACATGTCTTCTCTCACACACAGAAGTGAGATGGCTTTCTAAAGGCAGATCACTGGCCAGAGTTTCTGAGTTACGAGAGCCGCCCCAGAGATTTCTTTTAGAAAAACAGTCACCACTGGCAGCACATTTCAGTGACACAGCATGGGTCGCAAAACTTGCTTACTTGTGTGACATAGTCAACCTGCTCAACAAACTCAATCTGTCGCTTCAGGAGAGAACGACAACTGCGTTCGAGTCAGCAGATAAAGTGGCTGCATTCAAAGCCAAACTGGAATTACAGGGGCGACAAGTGAACACTGGGGTTTTTGACATGTTTCAAACATAAGCAGAGATTTTGAAAAAGTGAGCCAGGGCCTTCTTTCTCCCAGGTGATGCATGGTCACCTATCTCAGCTTTCATAAGAGTTTGCGCATTGCTTCCCAGCCACAAAACACCCCCGAACTGGGAAGGAATGGATCTGCGACCCACATGTGAATAAGCCAGGTAAATCGACTTTGTCCCTGCTAGGAGAGGATCAGCTGCTTGAGATGACAAATGACAGTGGCCTTAAAAGTATGTTTGAGACAACTTCAAATCTCCATACGTTCTGGACTGAAGTCAAGGCAGAATATCCTGAGATTGCAACAAAAGCACTGAAAAGCCTGCCTCCATTTCCAGCATCCTATCTTTCTGAAGCAGGGTTTTCTGCAGTGACAGCAAGCAAAACTAGATTACGGAGTAGACTGGACATAAGCAATAAACTTCGGGTGTCACTGTCTCCCATCACCCCAGATGGGACCATCTAGTTGCAGAAAAATGGTGAGTTGTATAATTATTTCACTATATGTTGCAATGTAATAATAATAAAGTGCACAAAAATGTAATGCACTTAAATCATCCCCACACCATCCCCCTCCTCCCCTGTCCTTGGAAAAACTCCACAAAACCGGTCCCTAGTGCCAAAAAGGTTGCTGATCTACTATATTTCTTAGTGGATGTATCTATAGACCAGTAAGTGTCGGTAAATAATTAGCTATTTACCAAAACTGGGGACTCAATAATAGCTTGACTGACAGGAGGACAATCACCAAAGTCCCCCAGACTCCTTACTCTGATCATCAAGGGACTGTGTTCACTTCTGGGGAACACACTTCACGGAGATGACGGCAGCCCAGTTTATCCGCAGAGCAGGCTATGCAAGATGCTCGGATATGGAAATAATGTCACATGAACAGAGATGAGAAGTTAGGGGTATTCTGCCCTAAGAGATAAGCTGGCTGAATCATGAAAGTTATCTTCAAATATCAGAAAGGCCATCAAACATATAAGGGATCAGATTTATTTTCTGCTTCTCCAACGGCAAATCTGGCTGCTTATCAGGGAAGCTTTTAAAGAATATAAGATGCTAATGATAATGAGTATTCTTTCCACATGAACACTGTCCTAAAAACAAGAGGCTGCTTTTCAAATATCAAGGGCTGGGTTATGCTGAGTGAGCTGCTGGACAAAATGACATTAAAAGTTCTCAAAACTGCAGAATATTAGAACTTAAAAGGGATTTCAACGTTATCTGGCCTAGTGGCTCACTCCATTAGAATCATCCAGGGAGCTTTAAAAACACCACCAGTCCCAACCCGGATCAGTTAGCATCAGAGCTTTCTGGGGTGGGGCTGGCACTATTTTGTTAGTCTGCTTTGTGTGGTCTTTGTAACTCCCCCAGATGACCCTAACATGCAGCCACAGCTGAGAAACACGGTATTAGTTCACAAATGAGAAAATTAGGGCTCACCGTTAGAAATGATGGAACTCTCATGTGAACTCCAGTATTTTCCACACATTACTCAAAAAAGTCTATGGCTTTATGATGTGTGTAAGACTATAAGTCAGTCTTGCAGACATAGGTTTGAGGGGGATAAAAAATATGTATTGATACTTTTTTCCCCAGGGTACAGGTTATTCTCTAGTCTATTATGCCTTCTCTAATTTTATAGACATGGTATCACTGAACTTTAGTAAAAAAGACACACAAAACTGCTCTCATCCCATTGGGTTAACTTTTAATTCTGATCTTGAGCTGCTTGAATCTGACTTCCTATTGTTCGTGTGTGTGTTCCCCGGCACAGAGCCTTATCACACGTCACCAGGAATGCTCCTTCTACTCGACTGGTGACCAAGAGAAACTGCTTGTGATTTTTTTCTACCTACAGGTGAGAAATATTAGAATCTATCTTTGCTTGATTTTAAAAGTCTTAAATCAACGTGAGACTGGGAGGAGGGCAAAGGAATGAGAATCGGGAAACCTGAATCCCTGACTCGGGGTCACTGGCAAAGCCCAGTAAACCCAGACCTGAGTGGGCATTCCCTGTCTCAGCATGTGCATCACAGACTTTGATCCCAACCTTATGTGACACGTCTAACTGTGAGGCATCCTGGAGGGTGGGAAAACTGTGGTAGGGGAAGGAGGATCAGCTTTACACATCTCGATTCTGGCTTCACGTGTCCACACTAACCAGTGTCTTGAACAGGTCACTATCACCCCCAGAAACCGTTCTCATTTGTCAATTGAGAAGGTTCACCAGGAGCATCTCAAGGCTGACTCCACAAGATCAACAGGGCTGGCTGATCATGTTTCACAAGATACAGCTGCTTTTTCTGGGGACACGATCCATCAGACGTCGTATCTGAATTCACACAGAACCTGTATTATAAAGGGTGCCTACCAGCACCTTAAATTGTGAAAACTCTAATCACTACTGGAAACGTAAATTCCATCACAGGTTAAACAATACCATGAGTAAGTCTGAATGCCAAAACGGCACCTTTCTCTCAGCTCCAAAATGAAGACTTCCACGAGGCACCAGAAGGACAGCTCCACGAGAGACACGTGAACATCACGTGGCTTACAGGGCTGATTAGGCCTTTGATGAATTGATCATTTTCCAGAAATGGTTTCCTTGGATTGCTAAAAAGAGGCACGATTAAGCTCTACTCAAAAACAGGAAATCTCTAACCACCCCTCCCCAAAAGGGTTTTATAAGAAATGCTAGTCACTTATTTTTCTAAAATTGTATTTTTAATGTATTTGTAAGATAAAAACTACCCTAAGGATGATTTTTTTTTCCTTTTAAGGAGACCCTTAGGCACCTAGGTATCACAGATCATTCAGAACAGCTCAAACTAAATGCTGATTTTCCCTGGAGATTTAATTAATAAACAAGTTCAATGTTCAAAAAATCATTTTGGAAGGCACATACAGAAAACCTGGAAAAATTCAAATGGATGAAAATTTAGTGATAAATATATTTAAGAAAGAAAATATTAAGCAATTGAAAAACTCATTTAGATTGAAAACTATGCTCAGTTATAAACAGCAACAAGAAGGCACATGATTCTCCAGCAGAAACAAAGGCTTTAAGCAATAAACAAATCTTTGTGGAAGAAAGAAGACAAGGATATATACGGAAAAAATGGGTGTTCCTATGCTTAATTATTAGTTATAGGCTCGCTGTTGAAATACCATGAGTATTCAAAGAAACAAAGGGCCGGGCAAACCCAGAAAACCTCAAATGTAAACACAGTGCATTTGTTTGAACTCTGTGGTGAACCATAAAATGTCTTAAAACATCTGTGTTTTATTACAGGGTTGGAAATGAAGAACAGGATTATATACTTCGAAATTTATTTTTTAAACTTCCGTTTTTCATGTGTCTGATAGTCTACAGATAAGAGGTCCACTTTATAAAAACAGTATCTTGCGCTATTAATAAACATGGTCACAGAACTCTAAGTTATTCCATTTTTTAGTAGCAAAAAATATAAACCAACTATTTTAAAAAAATATAAGAGATTAGACGAAGTTAACACTAATCAGCTAATTTTAGAACATAGGATCTTTCCAAAAGAATTGTCAAGACACCACTCACAGTGTAACGTCAAATCTGGGATGAGAGTGCTTGGTAACAGTCTTCTTCATGAAAAAGCTCAGAGAAACAAAAGTGCAAGGTGTGCGCTCTCAGCCAAATGTGGCAGAAGAGTGGAGACCGACCAGCCCGTAGGCGAGGTCCTCAGGCCACTGCACGGCTGCTGTCCAGGCAGCGTCTCTGGACCGACTCCACATCCACACCGCGTGCCTCTGCTCCCAGCTCTGATATCCGCCTGGCCCTCAGCTGACAGCTGCTGCGGCGCTACCTCAGCCTGGACCCCCCACACCGCTTCCACCAGCACCAGGTTTCGGCAACCCAGTCGCTCTCCTCAGAATCTGACCTCAGCTGTACCCTTTTCTTTCCCTTCACTATTCCTCCTCAATTCTGACAGCTTGCAGTGGCCTTCTCTTGCTACACAGACAGGAATGCCTTGCTGTTTCATGCGTAAAATTCTCAAGTAGAATGCAGCACACCTTCAGTCCTATTTTTTAGGGCCTCTTTCAGCAATCAAATCACTGCACTCCTATTAAATCAGGGAAAGTCGAAGTGAGACCCTGAACAAGCCTCAAATCTTCTTTGAGCCAACCCTTAAGAGTTCCTCAGTTTTCTCATCTAAAAATTCAGGGATATCAGACTAGACCACCTTCTAACATGAACTCCAGCTCTAACACAAGTGCTCCTGTATTCCTAATTTCAGAGAAACAGCGCCACCAGACACCTCAATCCCAGGAGTCACCTGGAAATCCTCTCTCTCATGCGCCCCCAGAGCCAATAAGCAAATCACTCCCTCCATCCCTGCCCTCCTGTCTCCGATTCCTCCTGACTTCTCTTAGACGTCACTTCTACCGCCCCTGAGAAGCTGGCCATAGTCACCCACATCCTCCAGCGCCTGTGGGGTCCAGCTCTTTCTGCTTTGGGCCTCCCCCAGAGTCTGCTGAGTGTGAACCAGCCTGAGTGCCTCCTGAGGGCAGAGGGCTGATCTCATCCCCAGAAAGATGTTCGGCACAGTGAACAGCGAACAAAGGAATGAAAGGAAGAGCGAAAACTCATAAAGTGTTCAGACCCCAACACATTAAAGAGGTTTTCTGTCGTCTGTTCGTTAAATCCTAGAAAACACTGAGCAAAAAGTAGATTAGAACAAGTTAGGTAGGGGGAAGGCTTATAAGTGCAAGCTATAAACCAGAGGATGTGCTCAACATTTTAACGTGTGCAATCTAACCCTTATAACAACTGTCCAAGGGAAGCAACGTTATCTACACTCTGCAGCCAGAGAAGGGAGCCTCAGGAAGCTTCAATAATTCCCCAACGTCAAAAGCCAGCAAGTGGCGGGGTCAGAACTTCACCCAAGGTGGTGTGACTCCAAGAGTCCATGCTCTTTCCCTGGAGCTCATTACTGTCATGATCCCTCAGAGCAGTGCCCACTACAGCTCGCCAGTTTTATCTGATATTAAAATCCTAGCATTTAAGAAACCACAGTATCTGGGAAAACATGGAAAACTCCACAAACACTGGAACTGTGCTACTCAATGCACAGACTCCACACTTATATGTTGGCACTTGCTATATATAGCAGTAACTTTAAAATGGAATATTCTAAAACCCAGTCTTGTGCTAAAATTATCTACCAGTACTAGTGGCACAATACATTTTGGGATGCCCTCTCTCATCTACTTTAAGCTCCCCAGAGATTACAGTATAACAATACGGGCTTCAATGCACTGCATCTAACTTAATCATAAAAGGAAAATGCTCTAACATCCAGTTTGAAACAGTGAAGACTGAAAACAGAAGAAAAAAGCAGGTGGAGTCGCAAAGGAAAATGTGGAACTTAAATGAAATCTAAATGATTTTAAAATAGCAGGTCAACCAGTATTGTATATTTAAACAAAAGCGTTAAAGGGAAAAAGGATAGAAGATGTGTAAAAACATTATCAGGAGTCAAATGAGGAAAATATGCTTTCAACATTATCACTTTTTTCCTTGGAAAGCTTTGGTGATTCCACTTTGAGAGGTCTATTAACAGGGAAAATATGAAAGAGAATTATAATTGCAAGAGAACAGAAGATCATTTTACCTCTAATTCTCATTTCTTGGAATGGTCTTTCTATATCCCTAGCATACACTTACTCTTGACATTTCATCCTAATTCCACCAGTGGTCCTTTTAGAAACCCTGTACAGTTCAAAATCACAAAGACAGATGGGCCTTAAATCTGCTGCAGAGACCTCTACACACTTAATCAGAATGGTCAGGCTTAGAGCTCCAGCACTACAAAGAACCACAGACATTGAAGTAAGCGTGGGAAAAAACCAAAACACCTTTATAATCATAAAAAACTGATGTCCTAGCCAAATTATGAACAGGCATACCTTTAAAAATATGTAGTTACTTATGTGTATATTTCTATATAGTCTATCTATACTATACATAAATATAGATGGCTTTTGTTAAGATATTAGTGAATTCTGGCTCCCACTGGAACTCAAGTGGGCCACCGCTACCCAGGGGTCAAAAGCAATTGATATCTATCCTATTTATAACTATAAGCCTAGAGAGTACATCATTTTGATGCTCTACTCCAGGGTTTAATCATTCTAATGAAAATTATCAGAACTACTTATTTCTGGCTAAACTCTACAATTTAGGCCTTTTGGTTTATTTCCCATGAAGACAAAGAGCTTGTCACACCCATTCTCACAATAACCTTTCACAGCCTAGAATTATAGGCTAGAGTCACTAAGATCTTCCAAATTAAGAATCATGTTCCAGGGGATTACAGATACTGACCCTTGTACCTTCCACTATGACAGACGCCAAGTCACGTGATCTCAGACACGCACCTAGAATGACTACGCCATTCTGTTCGCCTTAGAGATACCATTTCCATTTCTTAACAATTTCTATTTAATAGCAGGCTTCTTTTGAAAGCTGCCATGTATACTTCTCTAACTGTGTACTTTATGGAAAATAAATATTTAAATATTTAACTCTGAGATTGGCATTTCCCTAATTTGCTGCCCCCCCAACATCACTGCCATTAAATACATTAGTATCTAATCTCCAAGATTCATACATACAAAAATTCTTTTAACAGAAATGGCACCATTTGATACTTCATGTTATATTGGGGGTTTTCCCCATTTACTCCTAGAAAATAATGAAGTAGTAATATTTTATCAATAGTATATGCTAGGTATTATCCTGCATGCTTTACATGGGTTTTCACATTTAACCTTCACAGCCTGTCCATAAGGTGCTACTATTACTATTCCCAATTTATAGATGAGAAAACGGATGAACAGAGAGAAGAGGAATAATTTTCCCAGTGTCACAGAATTTGTGTGAAGTGTTGGAGGTGAGCTGAGAGTCCAGGCAGCCTGAGGACGCGGAGTGGGGGGCACACTCTGCACCCTTTCCCGACACTGTGACATCCACATCAAGTACACATCGTGCTACATGGTTCTCTTTAGTAACTCTTAACAATATGAATATAACATAATTTATCTAATCCCTGGGTGATGGATATCTGCATTATTTTTAATCTCTTGCTATTGTCAACAATGCTGCAATTAATGTCCTTGAACACAAATCTTTGTACATTTAAGTATCTAGCATCCTTTTTATTTTGAAATAATTTTAGACTTACAAAAAGTTGTACAAATGGTACAGAGTTCCTGTATACCCTTCACCCAGGCTTCCCTTAATGTTAACATCTTATATAACTGTACTATAATTATCAAAACCAGGAAATTAACATCAGTACTGTATTATTAACTAAACTACAGATCTTATTTGAATTTCACCAGGTTTTCCATTACTGCCCCTTTCTATTCCAGGCTCTAGTTAGTAGCTGTGTTATCTTGGTCCCCCCCAATCTGCGATAGTTGCTCCGTCTTTTCATGGCTGTGACACTCCGAGGAGAGCTGGTCGGCTATAATGTGGAATATTCCTCAGACTGAGTTTGCTTGGTATTATCTCATGTTCACACTGAGGTCAGGCATGTGGGGGAGGACAGCACAGAAGTGTTGCTGTGTCCTTCTCAGTGTGTCATATCACAGACTTTGTGACACCTATATCTGATCACCTGGTTAAGGTAGTACGTGCCGGTGTCTACACGGTAAAGTTCCTATTTTTCCCTTTGTAGCTAATATCTGGGAGACACAATTTAAGACTGCAAATATCCTGTTTCCCCTCAAACTTTCACCCACAAATTTGAGCACCCATTAACGGACCTTGTGTGCAACAATCACTGTGGCATCTGCCTAATGATATTCTATTTCCCTCTTTGCTTTCATAGGTATTAATTGAAATTCTTCTGTAAGAAAAAACTGTCCCTTCCGCACCATTTACACATACATTCAGTGGCCATTTCTTTTGCTCTGTGGGGCATAATCTAAGACCATCATTTCTTGCTCTAGTTGCCCAGCGTTAGCCATTCGGAGTCCCTCCAGCTGGCCGGAGTGCCCTTGTGGCAGGCACCCCCTTTCCTGAGCACTTACACAGCCTTCTGGTACCACAAGATGTTCTGTGCCTCTTGCAATTTCCCTGCCCCAGACCTAGAGCCAAACACTTCTCCAAGGAGCCCCGGTCCTTTTATAGATGAATAGTATTTAGAAACCAAGGTCTGGATGCTAGACTGGTCATGGTTACTGGGTGTCATTGCTTCCAGACTCTCTCAGCAGGCAGAGCTAAGGAGTCTCTCCCATATGCTGACTCACGCCTATACACTCAGCTATATTTCTATCTGTCTACACATTAAAAACCATGAATACACACTGGTAACTCCAATTCCAATCTAACACCACACATTCATTTAACCTTCCTGCTTTTCCTGATGCGTAATTTCCTTCTCCTGTAGAGAGAAACCTGGCTCTTACCACGTACACTTTATTTGCTTATTTGTTGATCCTGACATGTGCTTTAAGTTACACAGCCTCAGCACTGCCAGCTCATAGTCTCCTCTGCTCACAGGAAATCATGCAAAGTGCAGAAATCTATTGACGTTTTAAGGTTGAAAAGTTCTCCTTGGACTTTCCTGGTGGTGCAGTGGTTAAGAATCCGTCTGCCAATGCAGGGGACATGGGTTCAAGCCCTGTTCCAGGAAGATCCTACATGCCGCGGAGCAACTAAGCCTATGCACCACAACTACTGAGTCTGTGTGCCACAACTACTGAGCCCATGTGCTGCAAGTACTGAAGCCCATATGCCTAGAGCCTGTGCTCCGCGACAAGAGAAGCCACTGCAATAAGAAGCCCGTGCACCACAACGAAGAGTAGCCCTGCTCACCACAACTAGAAAAAGCCCGTGTGCAGCAACAAAGACCCAACACAGCCAATAAATAAATAAAATTTTTAAATAAAATTAAAAAGAAAAGTTCTCCTCAAATGTAAATATTGCCAAATAATTCTTTACTTTTTAATAATAATGTAAAAATACCATAAATCTGAGTTTGGCCTTTTCATAAAAATACATGTGGGTACCTACAGGAGTACAACACCACTTACTGGAAGTGAACAGCACTGGAAGGATTTTTACAGTAAGCTTTTAATTCAGTATTACAAACAAGGAAAATATAAGAACCTAAGAACCTAAAGAAACTGTGTAAGAGAGTTTCTAAAGGTTTAGTTTCATGTGTTTTTATTTCAATTTTTCCCAAAGAAAAGCATGAAAGTGATGCAATGGATAGGAAAAAAAAAATACATATATGTGTGTGTGTGTGTGTATATATATATATATATATATATCCTCAGAGTCAATAGCATTGTGGAACTGTAAAGGGGAAAAAATAAGTGAAGCAACAGCAATCTCAGAGCTATCAGAAAATATACTTTAGCATATTAAAGTGGAAAAATAAATGGAAAAAGATGAAATCAGAGACAGTTCCCAGTATCTTTGAATATGGAAGTATAAAGCTTCAATGAGAACAGCAGGCAACAGGGACCACGGCGGGTGGCAGCAGGATGAAGAAGGCAGGGCTTCCTGCGCTGGTGTAGACTGCTCTCTCAGCCGCCATCGAGGCACTGCTTACTTACTCAGAACACACGAGACAACTCCCAGAAAGGGTGGGCTTCCCTTAGCAGGCCTCTCATCACCATGACCAACACTTCAGATGCGGGTGCAAGGTGGGAAGAGAAGGAAAGAAAACAAACACTGGCAAGGCACAGGAAACCAGGTTTGGAAAGACTTGAACGCTTAGCTGCACCAGAAGTTTAAAGAGCAAACTGTGAGTCACCAAAGAAAAGCGTAATTTGTTGATCGCCATTAAAAGACCCCTTTGCTTTTTGCCAGGCCTCCCCTTTTGAATTCTATTTCTCGTATCCAGCTTTGGTAAAAAAAAAAAAAAGCTAGCTTGCTGATTCTAGTATTTTAGCCCTTATGTACACATCTTTTAGAAGGGTGAATAAAAATGAGCATAGGCAGTTACAACCTTTGTATTTTTAAAAGGTTGGCAGGAAGTATTAAGACTTTTTGTAGAGATGCATGTCTGCCTTTCAAAATAAAAACGTATACAACAATCCTTTCTAACAGCTTACAGATAAAGTAAAAAGAAGATAAGTGATATAGCGTAGTTACTGCTTACAAAAGAGATTTTTCCTTTATGTGGATTATTATAAAAACCAGTTGATAAGGCTACAGTTTATAGATAAATGCCACAGGGCCACAGCACTTCTCCTCAGGAGCTGCAGTGGTACTGATGTCATCACCCATCCAAGCAGGGTACAAAGTCCACTAAAACTGTACCAGAGAGGTACATACTGTGGGGACATATAAAGGAAGGTCACATTCCCTGGTTTTCATCAGTAGATTTAGAGTTTTAAAAAGTTCAGAAATACTTAAATAACTTTTGGGAATTTCACACGTAACTCTACTGGTTCTACCAGACAGGTGATAGAAAAATCACACTAAAAAACTGCCCCTGTCCTTTGAAAAATATTTCTACACATTAAGTGTGTAACTTAATGACATTCCTATTTTTCTACTTTGATCTAAAAATACCTGATGTTAATCTGACAGTGGCCTGAACGACTCAGTGTAAGTAATAACTAACACACACGAGTGCATTTATGGGATCAAAGCTGTTCCGAGAGCATCACACATTGTCATGCTTCCTTTCTCTACACTGGCACTTAAAATATTACCCCACCCCCAGTGCTTTCTCCTATTCTGGCTCCGCAGCATCCGTTAGAACTGCCTTGAGTGACGACTAAATGCTGCCTCTTCGAAAGAGGTTTTCTGGATGCTCTCCTGTTGGAAGTCTTTTCTCCTTATTCTGAAAACCCACAGCATTTTCCATGTAACTCTCTACTACAGGCAGAATTCTAAAGATACTGGCCCCTCAAGATTCTCATTCCCTGGTTATTTAGCGAAATGCTCAACTAGGTGCTGCTGTGATAGAACTCTGCAAGTAGAATTAAGGTTACTAATCAGCTGACCTTAATATAGGAAGATTATTCTGGATTACCTGGGTGGGCTCATGTAATTAAACAAGCTCTTCAAAGCAGTGAGAAGGACTTGACCCTTCGTTGTTGGGTCTGAAGATGCAGGAAAGAGACCAGAAGCCAAGGGATGCAGGTGGCCTCTAGAAGCTGAGAATGAGCCCCCACCAACAGCCAACAAGGAAACAGGGACCTCAGTCCTACAACCACATGAACTGCTTTCTGCCAACAACCTGAATGAGCCTGTAAGTAGATTCACCCTCGAGTTTCCAGAAAGAAACACAGGCCTACCTGTACTTTGTTCTTGTGAAACCCAAAGCAGAAGAATCCAGGCCAACCCAAAACTCTGACCTACAAAATGGTAAGATAATCAATCTGTGTTGTTTAAATTTCTGGTAATTTGTTAACAACAGGAATAGAAAACTAAAATGCTTTCTTTTGTACTTTATCCTATTTAACAGTTCAAATCTCAGTGGACATTAGAATCACCAGAGGAGCTTTTAAAATGCACATGGACCCCATTCCCAGATAAAACCGCTGAGGGAGGAGAGGGGAAAGCAGGGAGAAAACATCAAATTTTTACTTATAGCTCTTCAAGTGACATTTTCCCCAACATTGTTTAATACTAACATTATCTCAGAAAGTTCCCGCAAGCCCATTTCCAGGTAATTCCCTTCCTCACATCCCCAGAGTAAACTATAGTTCTGATTTTTATTTTCCACTGTAGCTTAGTTTTGCCTCTACTAGGTTTCCATATAACAAAATCATGCACTGCATACGCTGGTATGAGGTTTCTTTCTCCATGATGTTGTGTCTATTGGTACTCCACTCCCTTTTACTGAGTATCACACTGTAAGGCTACACCATAGTTTATCCATGCCAAGCTGATGGACATTTGGGTTGTTCACAGTTTTGAGCTATTATGAATAAAGATGCTATGAATATTCTTGTGACATGCTTTCACCCCTCTTGAACTGCTTGGATCATAGGGTAAATGTATGTTTAGTTAAAGACTTTTCTCTGAAGTGTCTATACCATTTTAAGAGTTTCTACCTGAGTGAGAATATGTCAATTACCTACTTTTTCTCCCTTCTTCTTGCATGATCTTAGTGTGTAGCCAGATTTGTGTACCACTAGACCAGATGAAGAACTCCTCCAGGGCTGGATGAACATCTTACTTATCCTTGCTTCACCCAATATATTTAGCACCGTCTTTAGCAACACAGGAACTCATGAATCCTGAAATCCCAAGATTTCATCTTGATCCAGCTTCTGACTTTGCCATATGTGGCAAATCTATTAAGTATGCTTCCATAACCAAACACAATTAGTGTGTAATTCTGAGTAAAGCATTTCATGATCTGCATAATCATGGGTCCAATATTTGTTTTCCCTGCCAAATTCTAAGCTCCAAGAGGGCATGGCCTGTGTCTGTCTTACCAAGGGCTGCACCCATGAATCCAGCACAGAGACTGGGCGCATATCAGGGCCTCAAAGAATGAACAAAGTGCACAGGGGAAAGAAAAATCCTTTCCCCTAAGTTTTTTTGCTTATTTTAATTAAAACAACAAGGTACAAGTCTCCACTCTGGAAGAGTCCTAGGTCTAGAACTCTCAATATTTGGGGGGAAACAAAATTCTTCTGAAAATCTGATTAAAACTATGGATAACCCCCCAAAAATAAACAGACCAAAAAAAAAAAAAAAAAAAAGATGGATGTATGTATACACTCACACACAGTTCTGCATACAATATCAAGTTGGTCACATGGTGCTCACATGATCAGAAATCACAGCACTGGGTTTCAAATAAAACTGCAAATATTGCTGAATATCTGATCTGTCCTGGAATTATACTAGGTATAAGGGCAAGACACAGTCTCTGCCTTTAAGAACAGGGCAGGGAGGAGGGCACACACAAGTGACAAGCAGTCCCATCTAATCCAAAGTCAAGCATCTCAGAATCCAGGACTCTTTTCAAAGACGACTTTTCTGTCCAAGTCTGCAACATATGACTAACAACCTGAAATGCAAATAACCCTTCAAGGTAATATTTTGAGTATAGACATTTACCTTTGATTTGTGTTTCTGGAACTGAAAGAAAAAGAGTGCAAGAAGAGTAACAACTTATCTATGTTGCATTCTCAAGGAGTAAATGCTTCTGGTTGCTTCTAGCATTAAGCAACCTCACGGTGAAATGACATGCCCCATTAGTAGACGCTGACGTCCGTGGTGGTCTTCCTCAAAGGGCTGTGTGTGGAAATGAACACAGTAGTTCATTCATCTGGGAAAGAGTGGGAAGGGATGGGACTACTCCACAGGTGGTCTGGAACGGTGCTGAGGGGATGCTACAGGAACGTGTGCCTCCACTGACCAGGGGCACCATCCAGAGATACTTCCCTGTGCGTCTGGGAAGGTGTGTTCCCTGGTGTTTCTGAGAAAGCAACATTATAGCACAAAAACTACACTTCTATCTGTGGGAAGTGTGAGAGAAGGGTAAATGTTAAAACAGCTAAAATAAACAAAAAGCTTTAAAACAGCAACAATAAAAATCCAACACTGACAGAATGGAGTTTCAGAATGTTTTTTGGTAGAGAAATGAACTGCTCTGTATTAGTGGATTTTCTGATTGAAGCTAATTTCTTTAAACGGCAAAATCTTTATAAAATAGTCACTGGCAATCTTTCCCAATCTATTTCACACTCCTTGTCTCCTTAATCAAACTAAGTAAACATGATGTAACATCTCTCATGACTCACCAAGCCCGTGCATTACTCCGCTGCGCTGCGCTGTAACGCACTCTGAGAAGCAACTGACTACCCAGCTCTGCCTGCCCTTCGTCAAAACAACTCCAGCTGCTCCGCGGGGAGACCCAGGGCTTTTTAAGCTCTCCCTTTCTCTTCCATCTCATTATCAAATCACTTCTTGCTAAGGTCTGCGACCCGACAGCACTCCCTGCAGCAGCATCCTCCCAACTCGTGGCGACCCTGGGAAAACAACTGTTTCTTCAAAATAAGTTCAATTTAAATAACAACCTGAATACTGTGTTTCATTAAATTTGTTTTAGAAGAGGTGAGCTGGCTCTGACGTGAGCAGTGGCAGAGGCCCAGGTCCAGCCCACAGCTTCAGGCAGTTGTCTATACAATGGCATCTGTGTGGCCACCAGCTTAGGATACGCCGGGGGGAAGACTGGGCCAAAATTTTGAAGTAACAATTCTGGTTATTATTAAAAACAGACTATAAATGAGGGTCTGAGTAAAATTTGTAAGCTTTGTTACACAGACTCTAACACCCATTTATTCTGGCTGTTCAGAGTTATTTTTATTTTAATTTTTGGTTTGTTTTCAACTTCTGAGTCTTTAAGACAACTGACTTTCACATAAGTGAAGCATTAATACAACCACAAAACAAACTGTTTTCTTTTGTGAAAGTTTTTACTGTACAGCTACAGATGCCTTTAAATTAACATCTGTGTCTCTGTGTCCTCAATAGACAGGTAAGCACTGTGTTTAGGATGGGTTATTTGCTGTGATACTTCATTTGCCACTGAACTGCAGGCCTGTTAAAAGAGGTCCATCACTGCCGTCCCCAGCTGGTATGTCATAAGCAAAAGGAGGGCAGTTTAAATTCACAATGTGCCCCATTGCCACTCACTTCAGTACCACACGTTCATGCCATTTCATAAAATCTTCCAAACATATGACCATTCTAACGTCTATGGATGCATCTGAATATGAAATTCTGTAGCACTTCTTTATCAACAAATTAAAATGGAATCTATCTGGGATTCCATTTTAATTAATCATTAATATTCCATTACAGGACCCTTAATGATTACAACCTCCCCTCTCCCCTACTCAAACTCTTTCCTTTTTTTCCTTTCTTTTTTTTTGTTTTCTGGTTAAAAATCTGTACTCTTTAAAGCAGCATCTGTTCTGTCAAAATGTTCTAACAGACTTCTTTTTGATAGATTTTTTTAAAGCATGAGCATGATATGTAGACCTTCAGCTGCTTCCAAGTATCTTCCTCATGGTCACCGTCTTCCATTCACGGTCTGAACCACAGCAGAAACAGCAGCGCTGTCTGTCCAGGCCAGCACGTGACTGGAAGCAACAGCCTGAGACCAGATCTCCACAGGGAAAGCAGAGCAGAAACACACCACGAACCTTGTGTCACAACTCAGCTTGATTCATTTTACTGAACAAAGCTACGTTCCGTATTTTAAGGCAGAACCTTTAAAGCTTTTCTCTTAAAAAGCTTGCTAACATAGCTTTGCTCTTAAAAGGCTCTCCTGCTTGTACCAGGATAAGCACCCAAGCCCGTTTCCTCCACACAGACCGTTGCCACCGGGCTTCCAGGACCTTCTCTTGGAGAGAGCTCACCTGCTCCAGGCAACAGTGGATGCTCTTTTTTTAGCTACACTTAAATACCACCCCTCAGTTCCTATTTTCAACTGCAAACTCCAAATATAACTCAGATCAAGTATTTTTGAGAATTCACTTCAGGCTTTTCATTTATAAAAAATTCAGACTTTTTTCAGACTGTTGCCTGTTTCTTCCTCTCATATAATTCTTTAGGAATAATCATTTGAGAACGCTGACACAGCATAGGTAATTTTCTTGGATTTAAATCTGAACTTTCACTATTAAATACATACTTCTTTGTCTAAACCAATAAATACAACATAAAAGTTAAAACTTGAGAGATGAGATTTGAGTTTACAAAGAAAAAAATGACATTAAGAACACTCCTAATACTTAGACTGAAAGGATCCATAAAGACCATGTATAGAGTTTCTTCCAGCCTACTCTTCGCCACAAAATATTTTACTCAAAAGACATCCTGCATGAGTAAGTTTGAGCACAACAAGAAAACAGCAAGAAGTTCTGGTCCCAGTGGGGGGTGGGGACAGGGCAAGGGGGCCCCAGATACTGTGGGCTACAGGAGCCTGAACTGACAACCTGAAAATTATGGGCACAGCCCACATATCTCATTTTACAACCAAGAAACTGAGGTGCCATCACTCAGCAGCAATAACAAGAGGACAGGCGTGGAGCCCAGGACTCCCACAACCCTGTCAGACACGAGAGCCATGTGACAACATGGGGATGCATTTACCAATCCTCATAACCACTCTTGGAGGAAGGCATTACCACCCACATTACACACGAGGAAACTGAAAAGGCTGCACGGCCAGGCTGGGGACTGCACAGAGGCACAAAGCAGCACAAAGACCAAGCGTTAACTCGGAAGAAGCACTCAGGGGTTTCCTACTTTTTATTGTTCTTCCATTTCATGCAGTTTAGAACACAGGTGATATAGGAAGGGACAGAGGGGCAATTTGGAAAATAAATTAGCAACAGAAATGTTAATAATCTCTCAAAACAATTTAAAATCATTCCCTTATTACTGTCCCCACCCACATCCAAGCCGCCATCCCTTCTCCCGTGGACAACTGCAACCATTTCTTCACCATCTTCCCCATTTTTACTCCCACTTCCTTCCAAACAATTCTCCACAGATCCCAGAGTAATAATAATAATTTTTTTAAATGGATTCATGTGACTCTCTGGCTTTCAACTCTTCAAAATAATTCCCATTGCTTTTTTCTTAAAACCATTGTTTTTACTGCGGCTACACCGTTATAGCTAAGCTTAAGAATCATGATATTCACTGCTGTGAAAGAATAATGAAAGAGTAGTACAGTTTGAAAAAGCAGCAAAACTTCATTAAACTCATTATTATTATATGATGCCTAAATCTCTGGCTGAATGGAGAGAAACGGAACTTCCTTCTCACTGGAAGTTTTATTGAAATAATTGTGGATTCACATGCAGTTATAAGAAATAACAGATTTCTTATACCTTTTACCAAGTTTCCTCCAATGGTAATATTTGCAAAACTAGAGTATAAATATCACAACCAGAATACTGACACTGAAAACCCTGATGGTATTCAGATTTCCCCATTTATACATGGCCTCATTTGATAATACTGGAAGCAAAGATGAAAGAGGAGAGAGAAAAATGGGGGAGAAGTGTTGCTTAAGGTCAGCCTTTTGGTAGAAAGAAAAGCAGGGCAATTGTCAGTGTTGAATTTTTTATCTTTTCCCTGGCTGAAAGGGCCAAATTAGACAGGTTGATGGAACAAACCCTGAAAGCTGAGCTGGCTTTGCTCTCTCTTTTTAAGAGAAAGCCTATAGCCCTTGTTGTCACTCTGTGCAAAAAGGTACTTTCCGGAGTTGGAGCTTTTAAAAAATTGTTTAAATCTTTAATGGCTGATTAAACCATCTTTAATGGTTTAATCTTTAATCTTTTTTTTTTTTTTTTTGGCTTACCCCTATATGCAACTGTAGTTGAATAAAAAGCCTAACGGTTATGAACCTGCATAGTATAATTTTTATATTTCCTAATTATGTTTCCTCCTTTTTCCAACAAGATATGTTAATCTTTATTTAAAATGTGTTTTCCTCTGTTGATCCTTAGCGTCTGTTTGTCTAAATGCTGCCCTCCTGGCTAAATTCTCCATCATTTTCACAAGTTACTGTTCGCTAAGAACACCAAACAAGAAAGCTGTATTTAAAACAAAACACACAATGCTTTCAGCCAAAGACACATGCTAAGTACTGGATACAGTAACATGCATTTTCAGAAACTTCTTTTAAAAGAACCACATCTAAATTCTGTTTTGAGGAAAAGCAAGGGAAAACAAGCACATCTGGATAAGAACATTTATTGGAATTTCTAACTAATAGAATATGTAATAATTTTTTTAACTTTCTAAAAAAAATTTTTATACAAGTTTAAGGTTATTTTCCATTCACAGTTACTACCAAATATTGGCTATATTCCCTGTGTTGTATAATACATCTTCGCACCTTTCCTACACCCGATAGTTTGTGCCTCCCACCTCCCCACACCTACAATGCCACCCCCACCCCTGACTAGTAACTACTCATTTGTTGCCTGTATCTGTGAGTCCACTTCTTTTTTGCTTTTTTCACTACTTTGTTGTATTTCTTAGATTCCATACATAAGTGATATCATACAGTGTTTGGATTTGTCTTTCTCTGTCTGACTTTATTCACTTACTGTAATGCTCTCCAAGTCCATTCATGCTGCTGCAAATGGCATAATTTCATTCTTTTTTATGGCTGAGTAGTATTTTTTATCTATTCATCTGTTGATGGATACAAGTTGCTTCCATATCTTGCCCACTGTAAATAATCTGCTATGAACAGTGAGGAGCATGTATCTTTTCAAAGTAGTGTTTTTGGTGTTTTTTTTTTTTTTTTTTTGAATATATACTCAGGAGTGGATGTACTAGATCATATGGTAGTTCTCATTTTAGTTTTCTGAGGAACCTCCACACTGTTTTCCACAGGGGCTGCACCAATTTACATTCCCATCAACAGTGTACAAGGGTTCCCTTTTCTTCACACACTTGCCAACATTTGTTATTTGGTTTTCGGTTTTTTTTTTTTTTGACAACAGCCATTCTGACAGGTGTGAGGTGTTATCTCATTGTGGTTTTGATTTGCCTTTCACTGATAATTAGTGATATTGAGCATCTTTTCATGTACCTATTGGCCATCTGCATGTCCTCTTTGGAAAAATATCTATTCAGGTCTTCCATCCATTTTCTTTTTAATCAGCTTGCTAGGTTTTTTTGATGTTGAGTTATATGAACTGTTTATATATGTTGGGTATTAACCCGATATTGGTCATATTATTTGCAAATATTTTTATTTTCTCCCATTCAGCAGACTGTCTTTTCACTTTCTCAATTTGTTTCCTTTGCCATGCAAAAGCGTTTAAGTTTAAAGGTCCCATTTGTTTATTTTTGCTTTTATTTACTTTACTTTAGAAGACAGACCCCCAAAAATATTGTTACAATTTATGTCAAAGAGTATTCTGCCTCGGTTTTCCTCTAGGAGTTTTATAGTATCCAGTCTCACATTTAGGTCTTTAATCCATCCTGAGTTTATTTTTGTATGTGGTGTTAGAGAATGTTCTACTTTCATTCTTTTACATCTAGTTGTCCAGTTTTCCCAGCACCACTTATTGAAGAGATGATACTAAACGTGTTTTGTGTTTATCTGTGCATATGTATCTGTCTGTGTGGCAAGTATATAACATTATCCCTCAAAAGAAAGATAAGAAAGAGACAGAAAACAAAGGAGAAAGGAAAAGAGAGAAGTACAGAGAAACAGAGAGGAAGAAAGGAGGAGGCAGAAAGGGAGGGAAAGGCTGGCCACATAGAAAAGTGAAATGAAACAGTATGAAGACAACCTTTTCTTGTGGAAATGTGCAATAAAATCCAGATTCCTACTGAAATGGAAAACTCCCCTCTTGGGTGGGTGAGTGGCTGGGGTTTGTTATGAAAGGGAATCAATATTTTACTTGACAATTTCCATGCTAAATGCCACTGTCATTTTCAGTGTCATTTCACTGTCATCTTCCCACAGTAAATAAAGAACAGTATAACACAGACTTCTCCCCCTGAGATTTGCAAACATGATCTCAATTGTACAACTGCAACAAATCATCCAGCAAATTCTTGGCAGAGTAAATCAAAGAACATATGTTTACCCAAGGTGAATGGTGGCCACTGGACTGTAGATTAACTACACTTGGCTCAGAAAGCTCCCTCGAACATGCTCTAAACCTGCCCACTAATGTACCCACAGTCATGCACACTCCCTACACCTACCACAAAAGTCTAAGAGCTTCACTGTAAAAATCCTACCTGTCAATTTTCATTTCTGACATAACTTGCTGAAAGCCTCACAAGTCCTCTCCTGAAAAGACTGTTACTTTCCACACTAAGACCACCAGACTGAAGAAAGACCTATTAACATGTGTCTGACTCCCATGGGTGCGCGGAACACATTCATCCAGTCACAGTCCAACACCGTTTACTTCCAGTTCCCATCTGGAATTGTAGCTTCAGAAATAGCAGCATTTGTTCTATAAAGAAAGGACTTTAAAAATACCTTCCTTATATAGTAAGCTGAAGATAGATTTCTTCCTGCTTCTTTCATAATATAATTTTTTAATGGGCTGCAATTAAAGCCAGTAAGACTTGGAATCTCATAATACCATTTTTACACCTTCTTTCATTTTTCAGAGTATATATGTCTTTCCAAATCTGGCAGAACTCTATATATTATGTAGTTTAAAAGTCACCAAAAAAATAATAAAGAATTTATCTTTCAACCGGTACATTTCCATATTATACCACGATTCAAAACTGTTGCCCTTCTTAGCAAATTCAGTCAAAGGAACTGATTCCCAAAGAAATATACGTGTACAAAATTTTTAAAAAGAAAGTTAGAATCAAATAGAAATCTGTAAAAATCACATTTTCAACATACACATCTTATCCTGAACTTCTAAAATATTCACATTCATTATCAATCACTATTTTGTATTTGATCAAATGCACATCTCATTTATACTGCTGCAAGATGTTATGAATTCCAAAGTTTATTTTGCTGTCTCCTAGAAAACAATTTGACTAGAGGGAAAAGATGCTAATTGTTATCAATAATAAAGCTGAGTGCAAATAATTCACACATTCTACATTTACTTAGATTTAATTTACTCTCTCTCCAAAGATGACCCGAGTGGTTTTCTGACTAGGGGCTGAATAGTCAGAACTGCTTCCTTTAGTGTCTGCAAACGCTTTTTTGCTTCTATAGTGAATATACCCTTGTGATCTTTCTCAAGTTCTGACAGTCAAGTAAATCAAAAAATGCCCACTATTCGTATCACCAGTTATTCCAAATCTACTTATTATCTCAGTATTATCAATTACAATGTGAACTTTTAGGAATTATTAATCAAAGGGTACTTTGCAGTCTGACACATTAAGGACAATGCCCAACAAAAACATCACCACTAAAACTAAAAGAAAAAAACAAAATACTTAAGTGATCTTAGCCTATTTTAGATTAAAAGGTAAGTAGAAAATATAAGCATATTTTAAAAACCAGTATTTCAGGGTAGGGGATTAAGAGGTACAAATTATTAAGTATAAAAAAATAAGTTACAAGAATATATTGTACAGCAAAGGGAATATAGCCAACACTTTACAATAACTTTAAATGAAGTATAATCTAAAAAATATTGAATCATTATGTTGTATGCCTGAAACTAATATACTATTGTAAATCAACTATGCTTTGATAAATAAATACCAGTATTTCCATGCTTACTTTCAGTAGATCCTTGGAGAAATCACCGCCCTCATCCACCCCTTGGAGGTTGGCAATGAACTCTTGGCAGGTCATCTTCTTTCCAATATTCTGGAAGAGAGGCAAATAAAACATCATAACGACATACGTGAAATTAAGGTTATTTCTTGAAAATGTGATTAAGCAAAGCAACACTGATTTGGTTTTTCAAAACTGAACACACGATATATGTGTATATATACATATATGCATACAAGTTCATACGCATATGAAAACACGGCTGGTTTATCATGCTTTTAAAACTGTCATTAAATATGACAGCAAAATTATGTCAAAACATTATTTTAGCCTAAGAAAAAATCTGAAAAACCTACGCTACATTTATAAAAATAATATATAATGTAGTTTTCAAAGGAAAAACATGAATAAAATATCATTTCTGAGCTGAACGATGACATTATTTATTTGCTTCTTTATTTGAATTTCCTGCCTATTGCTAAGGATGATGCAGGACCTGAGATTTCAGCTACTTCAAGCTAACTAGTCATTCTTTCACAATCTGCAAGCTAACCAGTCAGTCTACCACAATCTGCAGGCTAACTAGTCAGTCTATCACAATCTGCTGAATGCAGGCAGAAGCAGGACCACAGGAATTTATCACAGCAATTCTCACAGAGCAACTTAAGTGAGGTCAGCTGACAGCTGAACACACAGTAGGAGCCCTGAGATTTGGGAACCTGAATCTTTGCAGTGGGGCAGGAAGCATACCTACCCCTTCACTCTAAAGAGAGAAACCAGCTCTTATCTTCCAAGGCCTTACGCAAATCTAATCATTGCTCTGGGAATCACTAAGTGTTCCAATGCTGCTCACTACAGAAATAACACTGAAAAGATAGACCAAAACAAAGGCAACCAAACTTGAGTTCACAAAATGTAAGAAAAGCAAGAGACCCATGGAGAATTGTCTCCAAACACATTTCCAATCTGACTTAAGGATAATAAGTTTAACCAAAGAAAACCTCATTAATAAACAAAAATTAGAAAATCTGAACTGTAAAAAGAGAAAAGATACAAATATGCTGACTGAGAAAACTAACAAAACTGTTATAACAAAGAATCGCCTCCCATGCCCGCTCCAATCAACTTGTAGAAGCTGCCAGTTGTGAAGGATTCTGAGGTTGAATCTGGACACCAGCAGACACCTGTCATTCGTGCAGGAGAGGGATGTACTGACAGAACACAAGTGCACAGGCAGGGAGCCTCTGGCAAGCATGGTCCAAGTGAACACGAAGTGCACCAACATGGTAACATCCCTACACACAATACACATACAAATAAAATGTATGCTCAGCAAGATTATTTTATTCATAAAAGACTAAGAGTAGGGTACAACAGTAGTCTTCAAGTTGGTCCAGAATATTCCTGGAGACAAAGACTTTAAAAGGAATGCAGGAGAAAAGATGGCGGCGAAGTAGAGAGACGAGGAGTGCATCCCTCTCCACAGATGCATTGGGAATGCATGGAAGGACGCAGTCATTCCCACAGAGAACCGGCTGAACACCAGCAGACGGCCTCGGACACCAGAAAGGGCTGCGGGGAGCCCGACATAGCCGGTAGGGAGGCATCTACGAGGGCTCAAAGAGGGTGAAGCGGCGGAGCTGTGGCAGACGGGAGGGAGTGAGAAACATACGGAGGGTCCGCAGTGCAGCTCAGCGTTCCCGGACCGAGACATCGATCCGCGGCTGAACTGAGGGTCCGGGAGCGGGAGCGTGGGAACCGGAGAGCTGGTTCAGGGTGAGAAACATTGTTGCCGGTAGGGTGACGGACGGAGAGGACAGGAGGGAGGAGGTCCGCGGAGAGGAGTGCCCGTCCCTGAGAGCTGCCCGGCCATGATGGCGGCTGGAGGCTGCAGGCTCACGGGCAGCGGGGAGGAGCCGCGCGCGTAGACTCTCCCTCTCTTTCGGTGCCTCTGCAACAGGCAGTGGAGAGACGCCCTGCGGGCCACCTAAGGCACTCAGGGATAACAAGCACCCTCAGGTGCTCGGGCGGGGCTAGATTAAAACTCCTTGCAACGCCAGCAGCAGGGAGGCTGCCGAGAGAAAAAAAAAAAAAAACACAACAGCATCAATAAGAAAAAAACCCCGAGAGAGGCCCAACTCTAAGACTTTCTGTTTACGCCTGAGCCACCAGCGCCCTCTGCAACAGGCACCTCCAAGCCTGACTGAAACAACACTGCGCCACTGCTCACTCACTCCCAGGAGGAGGAACCACTATTGTATCCTCTCCCTCCCCATACACCGACGCTTACAGACGAACAATAAAGGAACCTCTGCTGGTCACAGAATAATGCAAAAAACCCAAGGCAAGGAGAAGGACACTTACACCTGAGACGCTAAGGAAAGAAAATTGTAGTATCAATACCTATTGAACTGGTCCATTCTGGGATCAGTTCTGGATTTTTTTTTTTCTTTTTTTCTTTCTCTCTCTCTCTCTTTTTTTTTTGTTTTTTTTGATTTATTAAATACGATCTTAGCCCTAAGGGATCTACAAGTTTTATAACATAATTTTTTAATGATATTTTTTATTCTTTTTTTTTTTTTGCCTTTTTATATACTTCTATATCTAGCTAAGTTTTTGGTAGTATGGACAAAATATCTTTCATACTTTCCTTTCATCCCTTTCTTTTATACACTTCTATTCCTTTCTTTTTCTTTGCATATTTCCAACCACATTACGCTCTTCTGTTCCCCTTTCTTCCAGCCATTTTAAGTGTATTTTATCTTAACATACTTATAAGCAACACTATCGGTCTGCTCAGACTCCTTGCTCTATTCTCCAGATTTAATATTAGGCTTTTGTCTTTATCTTAGTTCTTAGTACAGTTGTCTAATTACATTCTGAGAATCTCCATTCTCTCTGGTGGTACGCCAGCTCTTTTCTATTTTGATCCTAGCTTACAAAATCTCCCTGGATTGAAGTTTGTATGTGTAGGGTGTTATTTGTTGTTTGTTTGCTTTTGCTTTTGTCTCTGATTTGTTCTGTTTCAGTTGTCAATTTCTGCTGGGTTTCCCTTTGAATATCTGATAGCACACTGGGGTTCTGTCAGGTCTTTCTAGAGCCTTATGTCCTAACGGATTCAGTAATTGTGTGTCTTATACGTGTATGTGTTTCCTAGACTTAATATTCATTTAATCCAATACTTGGACATTAGTCTGAGGCTTGGACAGTCTTCTATAAACACCTCTATCGCCAGGACAAGCAACCCCAAAAGCGTGGACAACCATGAGGAAACAAAGAAACCCCATGCAGGCAAAGGAGCAGGAAAAAAACCCACAAGACCAAATAAATGAGGAGGAAATAGGAAAAATGCCTGAAAAAGAATTTAGAGTAATGATAGTCAAAATGATACAAAATCTCGATAACAAAATAGAGAAAGTACAAGAAACAGTTCATAAGAACTCAGAAAAACAAACCGCAATGGATAACAAAATAACTGAAATTAAAAATACTCTAGATGCTATAACCAGCAGAATGACTGAGGCAGAAGAACGAATAAGTGAGTTGGAAGATAGAATCGGGGAAATAACTGCCACAGAGCAGGAAAAAGAAAAAAGAATAAAAAGACTAGAAGACAGCCTCAGAGACCTCAGTGATAACCTTAAGCATACCAACATTCGAATTATAGGCATCCCAGAAGAAGAAGAAAACAAGAAAGGGTCTGAGAAAATATTTGAAGAGGTTCTAGTGGAAAACTTCCCCAACATGGGAAAGGAAATAATTCACCAAGTCCAAGAAGCACAGAGAGTCCCATACAGAATAAACCCAAGGAGAAATACACCAAGACACATATTAATCAAACTAATGACAATTAAACACAAAGAAAAAATATTAAAAGCAGCAAGAGAAAAGCAACAAATAACATATAAGGGAAAACCCATCAGGATAACAGCTGACCTTTCTACAGAAACTCTGCAGGCCAGAAGGGAATGGCAGGATATACTGAAAGTCCTGAAAGAGAGAAACCTACAGCCAAGAATACTCTACCCAGCAAGAATTTCATTCAGATTCGAGGGAGAAATCAAAAGCTTTCCAGACAAGCAAAAGTTAAGAGAATTCAGCACCACCAAACCAGCCTTACAACAAGTGCTAAAGGAACTTCTCTAAGTAGGAAACACAAGAAAAGGAAAACACCTACAAATACAAACCCAAAACAATTAAGAAAATGGTCATTGGAACACACATGTCAATAATCACTTTAAATGTAAATGGATTAAATGCTCCAACCAAAAGACACAGACTGGCTGAATGGATACAAAAACAAGACCCTTCTATATGCTGCCTACAAGAAACCCACTTCAGACCAAGGGATACATATAGACTGAAAGTGAAGGGATGGAAAAAGATATTCCATGCAAATGGAAGTCAAAAGAAAGCTGGAGTAGCAATACTCATATCAGACAAATTAGACTTGAAAGTAAAGACTATTAAAAGAGACAAGGAAGGGCACTACATAATGATCAAGGGATCCATCCAAGAAGAACATATCACAATGGTAAATATCTATGCCCCCAATATAGGAGCACCTCAATACATAAGGCAAATGCTAACAGCTCTAAAAGGGGACATCGACAGAAACACAATAATAGTGGGAGACTTGAACACCCCACTTACATCAATGGACAGATCATCCAAACAGAAAATCAATAAAGACACACAAGCTTTAAATGACACATTAGACCATCTCGACTTCATTGATATTTATAGGACATTCCATCCAAAAACGACAGAATACACTTTCTTCTCAAGTGCACACGGAACATTTTCCAGGATAGATCACATCTTGGGTCACAAATCAAACCTCAGCAAATTCAAGAAAATTGAAATCATATCAAGCATCTTCTCAGACCACAACGCCATGAGACTAGATATCAATTACAGGAAAAAAACTGCAAAAAATACAAACACATGGAGGCTAAACAATTCACTCCTAAACAACCAAGGAATCACTACAGAAATCAAAGAGGAAATCAAAAAATATCTAGAAACAAATGACAACGAAAACAGAACAACCCAAAACCTATGGGACGCAGCAAAAGCAGTTCTAAGAGGGAAGTGTATAGCAATACAGTCCTACCTTAAGAAACAAGAAAATGATCAAATAAACAACCTAACCTTACACCTCAAACAACTAGAGAAAGAAGAACAAAGAAACCTCAAAGTGAGCAGAAGGAAAGAAATCATAAAGATCAGAGCAGAAATAAATGAAAAAGAAAGGAAAGAAACCATAAGAAAAATAAATAAAACTAAAAGCTGGTTCTTTGAGAAGATTAACAAAATTGATAAACCTAATGGTTTATCTCATCAAGAAAAAAAGGGAGAAGATGCAAATCAACAGAATTAGAAATGAAAAAGGAGAAGTCACAACGGACACCTCAGAAATACAAAACATCATGAGAGACTACTACAAGCAACTATATGCCAATCAATTGGATAACCTGGAAGAAATGGATCCATTCTTAGAAAAATACAATCTTCCAAGACTGAACCAGGAAGAAATAGAAACCATGAACAGACCAATCACAAGTACGGAAATTGAGTCAGTGATTAAAAATCTCCCAACACACAAAAGCCCAGGACCAGATGGGTTCACGGGTGAATTCTATCAAACATTTCGAGAAGAGCTAACACCTATCCTTCTCAAACTCTTCCAAAATATTGCAGAAGGCAGAGCACTCCCAAACTCATTCTACGAGGCTACCATCACCCTGATACCAAAACCAGGCACAGATGTCACAAAAAAAGAAAACTACAGACCAATATCACTGATGAATATAGATGCAAAAATCCTCAACAAAATACTAGCTAACAGACTCCAACAGCACATTAAAAAAATCATACACCATGATCAAGTGGGGTTTATCCCTGGGATGCAAGGATTCTTCAATATATGCAAATCAATCAACGTGATACATCGTATCAACAAATTGAAGGATAAAAACCATATGATCATTTCAATAGATGCAGAAAAAGCTTTTGACAAAGTTCAACATCCATTTATGATAAAAGCTCTCCAGAAAATGGGCATAGAAGGAAATTACCTCAACATAATCAAAGCCATATATGAAAAACCAAAAGCCAACATCGTTCTCAATGCGGAAAAACTGGAAGAATTCCCTCTAAGAACAGGAACAAGACAAGGGTGTCCACTCTCTCCACTATTATTCAACATAGTTTTGGACGTTTTAGCCACAGCCATCAGAGAAGAAAAAGAAATAAAAGGAGTCCAAATTGGAAAAGAAGAAGTAAAATTGTCACTCTTTGCAGATGACATGATATTATATATAGAAAACCCTAAAGACTCTACCAGAAAACTGCTAGCACTAATTGATGAGTTTAGTAAAGTAGCAGGATACAAAATTAATGCCCAGAAATCTCTTGCATTCCTATACACTAACAACGGAAGAGCAGAAAGAGAAATTAAGGAAACTCTCCCATTCACCATTGCAACAGAAAGAATAAAATACCTAGGAATAAACCTGCCTAAGGAGGCAAAAGATCTGTATGCAGAAAACTTTAAGACATTGATGAAAGAAATCAAAGACGACACAAACAGATGGAGGGACATACCATGTTCCTGGATTGGAAGAATCAACATCGTGAAAATGTCTGTACTACCCAAAGCAATTTACAGATTCAACGCAATCCCGATCAAATTACCAATGGCATTTTTCACAGAACTAGAGCAAGAAATCTTACGATTTGTATGGAAACGCAAAAGACCCCGAATAGCCAAAGCAATCTTGAGAAGGAAAAATGGAGTTGGTGGAATCAGGCTTCCTGACTTCAAACTATACTACAAGGCCATAGTGATCAAGACAGTATGGTACTGGCACAAAAATAGAAAGGACGATCAATGGAATAGAATAGAGAACTCAGAAGTAAGCCCAAACACATATGGGCACCTTATCTTTGATGAAGGAGGCACGAGTATACAATGGAAAAAAGACAGCCTCTTCAATAAGTGGTGCTGGGAAAATTGGACAGCAACATGTAAAAGAATGAAATTAGAACACTTCCTAACACCATACACAAAAACAAACTCCAAATGGATTAAAGACCTACATGTAAGGCCAGACACTATAAAACTCCTAGAGGAAAACATAGGCAGAACACTCTATGACATCCATCAAAGCAAGATCCTTTTTGACCCACCTCCTACAATCATGGAAATAAAATCAAGAATAAACGAATGGGACCTCATGAAACTTAAAAGCTTTTGCACAGCAAAAGAAACCATAAACAAGACTACAAGGCAACCCTCAGAATGGGAAAAAATAATTGCCTATGAAACAACGGAGAAAGGATTAACCTCCAAAATATACAAGCAGCTCATGCAGCTTCATACCAAAAAAGCAAATAACCCAATCCACAAATGGGCAGAAGACCTAAATAGACATTTCTCCAAAGAAGACATACAGATGGCCAACAAACACATGAAAAGATGCTCAACATCACTCATCATCAGAGAAATGCAAATCAAAGCCACAATGAGGTACCACCTCACACCAATCAGAATGGCCATCATCACAAAGTCTGGAAACAACAAATGTTGGAGAGAGTGTGGAGAAAAGGGAACTCTCCTGCACTGTTGGTGGGACTGTAAGTTGGTCCAGCCACTATGGAAAACAATTTGGAGGTTCCTTCAAAAACTACAAATAGAACTACCATATGATCCAGTCATCCCACTCCTGGGCATATACCCAAAGAAAACCATAATCCCAAAAGAAACTTGTACCATAATGTTTATTGCAGCACTATTCACAATAGCCAGGACATGGAAGCAACCTAAATGCCCATCAACAAATGAATGGATACAGAAGATGTGGCATATATATACAATGGAATATTACTCAGCTATAAAAAGGGATGAGATGGAGCTATATGTAATGAGGTGGATAGAACTACAATCTGTCATACAGAGTGAAGTAAGTCAGAAAGAGAAAGACAAATATTGTATGCTAACTCACATATACGGAATCTAAAAATGGTACTGATGAACTCAGTGACAAGAACAAGGAAGCAGATACAGAGAATGGACTGGAGAACTCGAGGTATGGGAGGGGGCGGGGGGTGAAGGGGAAACTGAGATGAAGCGAGAGAGTAGCACAGACATATATATACTACCAACTGTAAAATAGTCAGTGGGAAGTTGTTGTATAACAAAGGGAGTCCAACTCGAGGATGGAAGATGCCTTAGAGGACTGGGGCAGGGAGGGTGGGGGGACTTGAGGGGGGGGCGTCAAGGAAGGGAGGGAATACGGGGATATGTGTATAAAAACAGATGATTGAACCTGGTGTACCCCCAAAAAAAATAAATTAAAAAAAATAAAAAATAAAAAATAAAAGGAATGCAAAACCATAGGTAGTTTTAAGGGAGTGTTTATACAGAACTTAACTTCAAAAATACAGATGTGCCTGAGAACAGATTCATCTGTGTGTCTTAAAAGTAATCACTTCCCATTTCCCCTTTCACAATTGCCCTTCTGCCTTACAACATGAAACAGTCTGTCCAACGCAGGCTAGCTAATTAATTATAGTAAAAGTGATAAATGACTTCTGTTAAAAACCTTGCTTCCACCATCAGCAAAGAGGGCATAAGAGTCACACTTACATGAAAGACTGGATGAATGTTTTAACGAGAATAGGCTTTGCCAATTAATATATTTGATAGATATTTCCTACAATTTGAATAAACTGCACCTCAGTCCTAAGTTTTGATGAAAATGTATTTAAAGCACAGAAAAGAACTTTAGTGGAAAATACTGTTTTATTAGATTATACTGAAGAAGACAGTATCTCAGTTTTCCCAATCCTATCGAGTGTATCAGATCAAACAAGGTGCCCCAAGGTAAAAAGTAACAAGTACAATCAATAGTCATTTTGCTATGACTTGGCAAGGCTTTTTTGGGATATGCTTCAAGGATTTAAGAAAATGAATGAGTAATGACTAGGTAAAATATTCTTTTCCAAGCCAGGTGGTTCCAATTCTTTGCTTTTAAAAAAATTAAAAGAGAACATAATTTAATCATCAGTTAAGGAGAAAAAATGTTTTCTTAGTATGTGATTTGGTGAATTCAAATATATGTAACATCTGTTTTTAATCAATTTTGCATTGTTAATAATGATAAAAACTTTTTTTAGAATGATTTATATTTAAACACCTGAAGCCTTTTAATCATAGGAAATTGAAAGTTTCATTTCAATTTACATAATTTTTGTTAAAATAAGTATCAAATAAAACAATATCAATAGAAGACTCCCAAATATAAAAACATATTACACAAATAAAAATAAAGCTATGGAAAAGTATGCAAACTATGATACCAGGAGCAAAAAAAAAGGGTTTTTTTTTTAATATGATGGAGTGTCAACTCACTGTAACTTGTGAAAAAATACCAGCTTTATTGAAATATAATTCATATAACATTCACCCTTTTGAACCATACAATTTAATACTTCTTAGTATATTGATAAGGTTGTATGGCCATCACCACTATCTAAATTCTGGACATTTTCATCACTCCCAGAAAGCCGCCCCATATCCACTAGTAGTCACTCCCCAAATCTGCCCTCCCATCCCACCACTCATCTCCTGGCAACCACTAATAAACTTTTTACCTACTAAACTCTATGGAGTTGCCTACTCAGGACATTTCACATAAATGGAATCATACAAAACATGGTCTTTTATGACTGGCTTCTTTCACTTAGGTATAACGTTTTCAAGGTTCACCCGCATTGTAGCATTAATTAGTATTTAACTTTTTATTGCCAAATAATATTCCATTATATGAGTATATTAAATTGTGTTTATCCATTCAGAAGTTGGTAGATACTTCACTGTTTCCACATTTTGGTTATTATAACGTAGCTAAAAATATTTGTGTACAAGTTCCTGTGTGGACATGTTTTCATTTCTCCCGTGTGTGTAACTCAGGGGTGGGACTGCTGGGTCATATGGTAACTCTGTTTAATCATTTGAGGAACTAGTGGCACCAGTTTATGTTCCCACTAGAGGTGTATGAGAGTTTCAGTTTCTCTACATCCTTACCAACACTTACGCGTCCTGTTTATTTTAGCCAACCTAGGGGGTGTGAACTGGTAGCTTGTGGTTCTGATTTGCTTATGGGCCATTTGTATATATTCTTTGGAGAAACGCCTATTGGAATTCTTTGCCCTTTTCTTATTATTTGTGTTTTACTGTTGAGTTGTAAGTGTCCTTTATATATTCTGGATACAAGCTCCTTATCATATATGTACTTTGCAAATACTGTCTCCTATTATGTGAGTTGTCTTTTCACTTGATGGTGTTCTTTGAAGCAGAGAAAGTTTCTAACCTAGATGATATTCAATTTATTTTTTCTTTTGTTGCTTCTGCTTTTGGTGTCATATGTAACAAATTATTGTCTATTTCAAGGTCACAAAGATTTACTCCTATGTTTTCTAAGAGAATTTATATTGTTAGTGCTTACATTTATATATTTGATCCATTTTGCATTAATTTTTTACAGGGTAGGGAAGACAAATCCAACTTCATTCTTTTGCATGTGGCTATCCAGCTGTCCCAGCACCATATTCTTTCTCCACTGAATGGCCTCGGCATCCTTGTCAAAAATCAACAGACTGTAAATGTAAGGGTTTACTTCTGAACTTTTAATTCTATTGCATTGATCTAGATGTTTGGTTTGATGTCAATATAATACTCTCTCGATTCTTACAGCTTTGTCGTAAAGCTGTTTTCACCTCTGCATTCTTTTTGTTATGGTTAAAAAACACATAAACAATTTACAAAAACAAATGATTTTTATGCGCACAGTTCAGTAGGCTTATGTATAGTCACATTCTTATGAAACAGATTTCCAGAACTACTTCATCTTGCAAATCTAAAACTCTATCCTCATTTAAAAAACAACTCTCCTTTTCCCCCTCCCCCTGGCTTCTGGTAACCATCATTCTACTTTCTGTTCTAATAATCTGAATATTTAGGTAACTCATGAAAGTGAAATCATAGTGTTCTCAAAGTTTATCCACGTTGTGGCATACGTCAGAAGTTCTACCTTTTTTAAGGCTGAATACTTCACCGTATGTATACCACATTTTTGTTCAACAATTCATCCACTGACGGACATTTGGGGTGTTCCACTTCTGGACTATTTTAAGTGCTGCTATTAACATGGGTGTGCAAATATCTTCTTGAGATCCTGCTTTCAAATGTTTTGGATATATAGCCAGAAACAGGATGTAGGCATCATGTGGTGTTTCTATTTTTTTAAGGAACCACCATACTGTTTTCCATAGGGTCGCACTATTTCACAATCCCACCAACAGTGTACAAGGGTTCCAATTTCTCCACATACTTGCTATTCTCTGTTTTTTCTTAATAGTAGCCATCCTAATGGGTGTGAGGTAGTTTTGATTGGCATTTATTTGATGATTAGTGCAAGCTGAGCATCTTTTCATATGTTTCTTGGTTATTTGTATAATATCTTCAGATAAATGTCTAATTCAAATCCTTTGCCCTATTTTTAATTAGGTTATTTGACTTTTTCTGTTGTTGTAGAGCTTTTGAAGTTCATTACATATTCTGGATATTAATTCCTCATCAGATATATGATTTGCAAATACTTTCTCCCATTCTGTAGGCTGTCATTTCACTTTGCCTGTGTGCTTTGACATACAAAAGTTTGTAAGTTTGATGTAAGCCCATTTGTCTATTTTTAATTTTGCTACCGTGCTTTGGGTATCAGATCCAAGGAAATCACTGCCAAGTCCAATGTCATGAAGTTTTTCCTCTATGTTTTCTTCTAGGAGTTTTGTAGTTTTAGGCTTTATATTTCGGTCTTTGAGTTAATTTTTATATGGTATAAGAGAGCAACTGCACTCTTCTGCTTGTGGATATCCTTTATTCCAGCACCACTCGTTGACGAGACTGTCCCTTCCCCAGTGAGTGGTCTTAGCACCCCTGCTGAAGATCGTTAAAGCATACATGCAAGAGTTTATTTGGGGGCTCTGTACTCTACTCCATTTGTCTATTTGCCTGTCTTTATGCCAGTATCACATTCTTCAGATTATTGTAGATTTTTAATATGTTTTGAAATCAGGAAGTGTGAATCCTCCAATTTTGTTGCTTTGTTTTTCAAATCTGTTTAGGCTATTCACAGTCCCTTGACATTCCATATGAATTTTAGGGTGAATTTTTCTATTTCTGCAAAAAATGTCATTGGGATTTTGATAGGAATTTTAATTAATTTTCAGTATTAGCTTATCAAATTTCTGGGAAGAAAAAAAAGCCAGTTGTGGTTTTTTCATTTTTTATAAATTTTTTTAATTTGTTTATTTATTTATTACTGGCTGCATTGGGTCTTTGTTGTTGCATGGGCTTTCTCTGGTTGTGGCAAGCAGGGGCTACTCTTCGTTGCTGTGTGCGGGCTTCTTATTGCAGTGGCTTCTCTTGTTGCAAAGCACGGGCTCTAGGCACACAGACTTCAGTAGTTGTGGCTCACCCCCAGAGTGAAGGCTCAGTGGTTGTGGTGCATGGACTTAGTTGCTCCGAGGCATGTGGGATGTTTCTGGACCAGGGATAGAACCAGCGTCCCCTGCATTGGCAGGAGGATTCTTAACCACTGCGCCACCAGGGAAGTCCCCAGCCAGGGTTTTGACAATGACTGTGTTAGGTTATTTGACTTTTTTTGATCTCCAGATCACTTTGGAGAGTATGGCACTAACATTAAGCGTTCCATTCCATGACCATGAAATTACTTTCCATTTAACTTGGTTTCTTTCAACAATGTTTTATAGTTTTCAATGTCAATGTATTCATCTTATTTTGTTGTTTATTCTTAAGTATCTTACTATTTCTGATTGATATTGTAAATGAAATGAATTTCATTTTCATGTTATTCATTGCTAGTATCAGCAATAGAAATGACCTATGTATATTCAACTTTTATTCTACAGCCTTGCTGAACTTGTTTTTTAAATTCTTATCATTTTTCTGGGTTTTTTTTTCCCCTTTCATAGATTCCTTCAGATTTCCTACATAAAAGATCAGCTCTTCTGCAGAGATAATTTTACTTATTTCTTTCTAATCTTGATACGTTTTATTTTTTATCCTTGCCTAATTACGCTGGATAAAATCTTCAATATGTTACGAAGAAGTGGCAAGAGTAGACATTCTTGCCTTGTTTCTGATCTGGGGGACGGCTTTCCATCTTTCCCATAAAGTATGATATTAGCTATGAGTTTTCCATAGATGTTCAATCTCAGCAATTAAAGAAATTCCTTTTTATTCCTGGCTTATTAGATGTTTTCTTTTTAGTTATGAAATGGTATTGGATTTTGGCAATGCTTCTTAGGTGTTTACTAAGATAATCATGTGGCTTTTCTCTTTTATTCCATTAATAAGGTGATTAGATTTTCATATGTTGAACCAATCTTGCATTCCTGTAATAAATCTCAAATGGTTATAATTTATAGTCCTTTTTATATATTGCTAGATTAGGCTTCTTTTTTTTTTTTTTTTTTTTCTTTAAAGGATTTTGTGTCTATAGTCACAAGGGCTATTCATAACGGCTATTAGTTTTCCTGTGATAGTTTTGTCTGGTTTTGGTATCAGGGTAATACAGTCCTCACAGAATGCTTTGAAGTATTCACTCCCCTTTTATTTTTTCCTGAACATTTTGTGAAGGATTTATATTAAAACTTCTTTAATGTTTGGTACAATTCACAAGTAATGCCATCTGGTCTTGGGCTTTTCTTTGTGGCAAGTTTTTTGCTTATTTGTTTGTTTGTTTTACTAATTAAATCTCTTTATTTGCTATGGGTCTACTCAGATTTCCTATTTCTTCTTGATTCAGTTTCAACAGTATTTAGCATTCTAGGAATCTGTCCATTTCACCTGGGTGACCTAATTTGCTAACATACAATTGCTGATGGTATTCTATTATAATCCTTTTATTTCTGTAAGGTAACAGTAAACGTCCCCTCTTTCATTACTGATTTTAATAATTTAAGTCTTTTTTTCATTGTCAGGCTAGCTAAACATTCGTCAATGTTGTTGACCTTTTCAAACAGTAAATTTCTAGTTTCATTAAAATATTTGTTTTCCTTTTCTCTAACTTATTTCTGCTTTAAATTATTTCCTTCCTTCTGGTTTCTTTGGGTTAGGTTTGCTTTATTTTTGTTTCTTATACTGGAAGGTTAGGTTATTGCTTTGAGATCATTCTTTTTTAATATAAGCAATTACAGCAACAAATATGCCACTTAGCAATACTTGAGCTGTATTTCGTATGTTTTATGCTGTATTTTAATTTTCATTTGTCTCAAAGTATTTTTTAATTTCCCTTGTGAATTTCATCTTTGGCCCATAGTCATTCAGGAATGTGTTGTTCAATTTCCACAAATTTCACTCTGTTAATGATTTATAATTCTGTTCCACTGTACTTAGTGAACATACATTCTATATTTTCATGCCTTTTCAACTTACTGAGACTTGTTTTATGTTCTATTCTGGAAACTATTCCATGTGTACTTGAACAGAATACATGCTCTATTGCTGCTGAGTGGAGTGTGCTATAAATGTCCATGAGATCCAGCTAGTTCACAGTGTTGTTAAAATCGTCTATTCCTTTGCTGATATTCTGTCTAGTTATTCTAAAGATAATTGTAAGTGGGGTACTAAAGTCTCAAACTATTATGGTTGAATTGTCTATTTCTCCCTTAAAATTCCCCCCCACCCCACACCGGCTTTACTGAGATATAGCTGACATACAACATTGTGTGACTTTTTATGTGTTTAACATCACAACATTAAGTGATGTTTTTATACACATATATAGTGAAACGATTATCACAGTAAGGTTAGTTAACACAGCCATCACCTCACACAATTACCTTTTTTGTGTATGTATGAGGAGAACTTTTAAAATCTACTCTCTTAGCAACTTACAAGTATGCAATACAATACTGTTAACTACAGTTACCATGCTGCACCCTCTCCAGGACATATTCATCTTATAACTGGAGGTCTGTAAGCTCTGGCCACCTTGACCCATTTCCTCCACCCTGCAGCCCCTGGCCATCACCAATCTACTCTCTGTTTCCATGAGTTCATTTTTATTCTTTTCTCCCAGCTTTACTGAGATATAATTGACATGTAACATTCTATACATTTAAGGTGTCCAACGTAGTGATTTAACATACGTACATACAGCAAAATGACTGCCACAGTAAGGTTAACACATACAGCATTCCACGTTTACATTTTTGTGTGTGTGGTGACAACTTTGAAGATCTTTTCTGTTAACAACTTTCAAATATACAATACAGTACTGTTGACCACAGTCATCATGCGGTGCATTAGATCCTGAGAACTAATTCATCTTATAAGTGAAAGTCTGTATCCTTTGACGACCTTCACCTGTTTCCCCCACACATACTTGATCTTGGCAGCCACCAATTTGCTGTTTCTATGTGTGCGTTTTCTTTTTAGATTCCACATATAAAAAAGATCATACAATATTTGTCTTTCCCTGACTTATTTCACTAGCATAATGCCCTCAAGCTTCATCCATGCTCTCGCAAACAGTAGGATTTCCTTCTATTTTATGGCTGAATAATATTTCATTGTGTATGTGTGTATCTATCTACCTACCTACTTACCTACCTACTTTACCCATTCATCCATAGATGGACACAAGTTGTTTTCATGCCTTGGCTATTATAAATAATGCTGCAATGAACAGAGGAGCATGGGTATTCTTTTAGAGATAGAACAGAGGAGCATGGGTATTCTTTTACAGATAGAACAGAGGAGCATGGGTATTCTTTTAGAGATAGTAATTTCATTTCCTATGACTATATACCCAGCAGTGGGACTGCTGGATTATATGGTAGTTCTATTTTAATTATGAGAAACGTCCATACTGTTTTCCGTATGTGGCCTGTATCATTACATCCTCACCAACAGTACACAAGGGTTCCCTTTTCTCCACATCCTTCCCAGCACTTGTTAACTGCTGTCTTTTTGAGAACAGCTATTCTAACAGGGGTGAAGAGATAGCTCATTGTGAGGTGATACCTCATTACGGTTTTGATTTGTACTTCCTTGATGACTAATAATGATGAGCATCTTTTCATGTACCCGTTGGCTATGTGTATATTTTCCTTGGAAAAATCCAGTTTCTTTGCCTGTTTAATCAGATTATTATTATTGTTAGCGAGTTGTGTGAGTTTCTTATGTATTTTGACTATTAACCATTTAGCAGACATACAACTTACAAATACTTTTTCCCATTCCACAGGTTGCCTATTCTTTTTGTTGATGATTTCCTTTGCTGTGCAGAATGTTTTAAGTTAGATGTTGTCCCATTTATTAATTTTTGTTTTTAATGCTTTTGCTTTTGATGTCAAGAGTCAAAACACCACTGCCAAGACCAATGTCAAAGAACCTACTGCCTATGTTTTCTTCTAAGAGTGTTATGGCTTCAGGTCTTACATTCAAGTCTTTAATCCATTTCAAGCTAATTTTGTGAGTGATGTAAGGGTCCAGTTTCATTCTTTAGTATGTGGTTATCCAGTTCTTCCAACACCATTTATTGAAGAGACTATCTTTTCCCCATTGAGCATTCTTAGCTACCTTTTCATATATTAGTTGATTATATATGTGATGTGTGGATTAATTTCTGGGTTCTTAATTCTATACAATTGATCTATGTGTCTATTTTTATGCCAGTACCATACTGCTTTGATTAGTATAGCTTTGCAATATAATTTGGAATCTGGGAGGTGTGATGCATATGGTTTTGTTGTTCTTTCTCAAGACTGTTTTGGCCATTTGAAGTCTTTTGAGGTTCCATACAAATTTTAGGGTTGTCTGTTCTATTTCTGTAAAAAAAAAATTCCATTAAAATTTTGATGGGGACTGAATTGAATCTACAGATGGCTGTGGGTAGTATGGACATTTTAACAATATTAATTCTTCCAATCATGAACATGGGACATCCTTCCATTCATTTGTGTTTTCAATCTCTTTCTTCACTGTCTTTTTTTTCACTGTACAGATCTTTTATCTCCTTGGTTAAATTTATTCATAAGTATTTTATTATTTTTGATGCCACTATGACGGGGATTGTTTTACTTCTTTACCAGAGAGTTCATCTTTAGTGTACAGAAATACACTATGATTTTTGTATATTGATTTTTTTTATCCTACATCTTCATTGAATTCCTTTATTAGTTCCAACACTTTTCAGTGTGTGGAGTCTTTAAGGTTTTCTATATTTAATATCATATCATTTGAGAACACAGATAATTTTATTTCTTCCTTTCCAATTTTGATGCTTTTTATTTCTGTTCTCTGCTTGATTGCTCTGGCTAGGATTTCCATTACTGAGCTGCATAGGAGTGGTGAAAATGGAACCCTTGTTTTGTTCCTGATATTAGAGGAAAAGCTTTCAACATTTTACCACTGAGTATGATGTTAGCTGTGGGTTTGTCATATATGGGCTTTATTATGTTGAAGTACATTTCTACATCCAATTTATTGAGAATTTTTGCCATGAAAAGATAATGAATTGTGTCAAATGCTTCTTCTGTATCTATTGAGATTATATGACTTTTTATCTTTCAGTCTATTAATGATTATTGATTTCTGTATGCTGAAACACTCTTGTCTCTTAGGGATGAATCCCACTTGATGATGGTGTATGATTCTTAAACAGTGTGCTGCTGAATTCAGTTTGCTAGTATTTTGTTGAGTATTTTTGCATCTATATTCATCAGTGGCTTGTGATTTTCTTGTGCTGTCCTTATCTGGTTTTGGTGTTAAGGTAATGCTGGCCTTGTAAAATGAGTTTGGAAGTAGTCCCTCCTCCTCTTGAATTTTCTGAAAGAGTTTGAGAAGGACTGGCATTAATTCTTCTTTAAATATTTGAATTCACCAGTGAAACCATCTGGTGCTAGGCCTTTCTGTGTTTGAGAGATTTTTGATACTGGTTCAATCTCCTTATACATTATTGGTCTGTTTGGGTTTTCTCTTTTTTCATGAGTCCGTCTTGATAGGCTATGTGTTTCTAAGAATTTACCTATTTCTTCTGGGTTGCCCAATTTATTGGCATATAATTGTTCACAGTAGTCTCTTCTATACTTTGTATTTCTGTGGTATCTGATGTAATGTCTCCTCTTTCATTTATACTTTTATTTATTTGAGTCCTCTTCTTTTTTTTTTTTTTGGTTAATCTAGCTAAAGGTTTGTCAATTTTGTTCATCCTTTCAAAAAGACAACTCAGTATTATTAATATTTTCTATTGTTTTTCTACTTTCCATTTCATTTATTTCTGCTCTTATCTTAGCTCTACTTTTTATTACTTCCTTCTGCTAACTTTGGGCTTACTTTGTTCTTCTAGTTCCTTGAGGTGTAATGTTAGACTGCTTGAGATCTCACTTTCTTCTTACAGCTACAGTTTCTTCTTAGAACTGCTTTTGCTGCATCCCATACATTTTGGTATGTTGTGTTCCCATTTTTGGTTGTCTCAAGATATTTTTTCATTCCTTTTTTATTTCTTCTTTGATCCATTGGTTGTTCAGAAGTAGGTTGTTTAATTTCCATGTGTTTCCGAATTTTCCAGCTTTCCTCCCATTAATGGATATCTAGTTTCATATTTTTGTGGTCTGAAAAGACAGCTGATAAAATTTTCATCATCTTCAATTTGTTGAGAATTGTTTTGTGCATAACATTATCTATCCTAGAAAATGTTTCATGTGTGCCTTAAAAAAATCTGTATTATGCTGATGTTTAATGGAATATTCTGTATATGTCTGTTAGACCAAGTTGATCTATGGTGTTGTTCAAATCCACTATTTCCTTACTGACTCTCTGTCTGGATGATCTATCCATTGGTAAGAGTGGGGTATTAAAGTCCCCAAGTAGTATTATACAGCTGACCCTTCAACAACACGAGTTTGAACTGCACAGGTTCACTTACACATGGATTTATTTCAATAAATATACCAGAAAATTTTTTAGAGATTTGTGGCAATTTGTAAAAAACTTGCAGACAAACCACATAGCTCACAGCCCATCATCATAGATAAGCGTTTCTTTTTTCTAAATGTAGCTGTGTTTGCAATACTGTATTATAAATGACTGCAATGCTGTATGCAATAAACATCTTATAATGACTCATTCATTAGTGCACAGGCTAGGCTACCAAGAAGCAACCTTATCACTGCTTCTTCATTATCAATGCATGAATCATTATGCCTATAAATAAATATGAATTTCTTTTTCATATTATCTTTTCATTTTGATGTCTGGTGTTATTAATACATATAACACTTACAGCATTCTGTACCATATGAGACAATACTGATGTAGGTACTGACAGAGAAGTCATCTTATAAACAGGTGATAAGCTTAATGGTAATTATAAGTTTAACATAAGGAGAAGAAAACAATTTACTGTACTGTATTTATCGATATCATTAAGTTTATAAACTTACAGTACAGTAAATGTATTTTCTCCTCATGATTTTTTTAATAACATGTTCTTTTCTCTAGCTTACTTTATTGTAAGAATACAATATGTAATGCATGTAACATACAAAATATGTGTTAACTGACTGTTTATGTTATTGGTAAGGCTTCAGGTTAACAATAGGTTATCAGTAGTTAAATTTTGGGGAAGTTAAACATTATATACAGATGTTCAACTGGAAGGGGGTTGGTGTCCCAGCCCCCACGTTGTTTCAAGAGTTGGCTGTATCGCTCTCTCACCTTTCAGCTCTGTTAGTATTTGCTTTATATGCATAGGTGTCCCAGTGTTGGGTGCAGAGTCTCCCTTTCATTCATCAGTTTTTATCCATGTATTTCAGGGCTGTGTTACTAAGTGCCTATACCAATTAGAGCTGTCATATCCTCTTGGTGGACTGAGCCTTGTATCATTACAAAATGTTTTTGTCTCTAGCAATTTTGGTCTTAACGTACATTTTGTTGATATTAATGGAGCCACTCCAGCTCTCTTTCAATACCTGTTAGCACGGTACTACTTCTTCCATTCTTTCACTTTCAACTTGCTTGTCTCTGAATCTAAAGTGTGTCTCTTGCAGACATAGTTAGATGTTTTTAATCCATTTTTCTAATCTTTCAGGTCTAATGCCTGGCTTTTCTCAGAGGCAGTTTCTATTGACTGCTATTTGTACTATGTATGGGCCAAACTTCCCTATTTCTTCGTGAGTCTCAAAATTATTTGTTGAAAACTAGAAATCTTAAATAATATGGCTACTCTGTAAATCAGATTCCTTCCCCCACCCAGCATTTGATGTCAGTATATTGTTTGTTTACTTGCTTTTCCTGAATTCTGTAAAGTCTATGTTCTTTGCTATGTGTGGCCACTGAAGTCTCCGCTCAGTTAGCTCAGCAGTCAACCTATTATTGGACTGAGGTTTCCCTAAACACCTTGAATCAGGAAGTAGTCAGCCTGTGCCATGCAGTTCTGTGTATGTGCTGAGGCTCTAGGAGGCACTTCACAAGTCTGTCTGAGCCTTTACTTTTCTGCTTGTGCAGAATCTCAAAGTCAGGTGGAGGTGAGATCTCAGGATCTTCTCAAGCTTTTCCTAGGCATGCAGACACAGATCCAAACTATATTCAGAGCTTACCAAAGCCCCCTTTATGCGCCTTATTTCCCAGCTTTTCCTTTTGAGTTTTCTGGTCAGCCTCTTGTTTGCCCCAACTGTTACCACCATCCCAGGCAGCAGTAATGTTGAACAGCTGCCACACACAGTGGGGAAAAGGCTGTTTTCAATGAGTGAGCACAGAGTCAGATCAAATAAAGACAAGCTCTGCAAGTGAGGATTTTCCAGGGAGCTACCAGGCAAGTCACATACCCGTAACGACAACTCCCTGGGAATGGGGCTTTGGGGAGAGCTCCAAACTGCCCACTCCAGTGGATGCTAGGCTTCCTGTTTTCAAAGCTACTGTGACTGTGAGGCTGTTGGTTTTCAAAATTACCCTCGAGCTGAGGAGAGGGGAATGGTTAACAGGGTAAGTGAAAACACCACAAAGCTTTCTGTTCTTATGGAAATTCAGCTGGGTTTTTGTTTTTGTTTTGCTTCAATAAACAGTCTTTAGATTGTTACAAGCCTTCTAGTTAATTTCCAGAGTCCTAAAAATGTTTATTTTGGCCATTTTTTGCCAGTATTCTGTTTTTGGAGGAAGGGATTTTCAGAAATACTGTCATTTAGAAATGCTTCTCCCCGACTATGACCTTTCGACTCTAATGAAAGACTGTTTTTGTTATTATTATATTTTTAGCTCTTTATTGGAATATAATTGCTTTACAGTCTTGTACCAGTTTTTGAGGTACACCAAAGTCAATGAGCTGTATTTATACACAAATCCCCATATGATGCCTTAGAGGGCTGGGACGGGGAGGGTGGGGGGGAGTCGCGGGAGGGAGGGAATATGGGGAAAGACTATTTTTAATGTCATTAATATCCACATCAAAATGTATCTTTTTATAAGTTCTAATTACATAAACACAATAAAATATTTAGATAACAACTTTAAACTGGATGAGAAGCTACCAGACTTTTCAAAATTCTTTTGGAAGATTCATGAGCAGTAAACATCACTGAGTCAAAAATGCTCCTTCAGGACACCAGGAATTTCTATTATAAGGTGTAAATAAAACTTTTATCATTTAATTAACAACAATCATTATCTTTTATAATATTTAAAAGTAATGAAAAAAATGGAAAAAAAATGATGGAAGAATGAAAACAAAAAAATAAATAAATAAATAAATAATAAAATAATGGTAAAGTTCCTGGAGTTATTTTAGTTTATAAAATCACACTTCATTCTAAATTCAGATTTTATTTCATTTAGTTGCTTCTTTGGTATTGCCTTTTGTATACTTTCACAGTAACTAAACATTGCCTATATTAGTATAAAGATATCAATTTGACTCACACAGACTTTGAAATAGCAATTAGGAAAATAGCATTTAGGAGGGAAAATGGATATGTAAAGTCAGACCAACAAAAGATAATTCAAACACTTTGGGTCCTCCACAGTAAGGCAGCATTAGTACAATCACTCAGTGCACTCTGTTTCCATTTGTCTGACCAACGCAGGAAAGAAAGATAACCAAGCTACATGACTTTCTTTAGGTCTAAGATGCCCAACAACTTTTTGAATACTTGGTTAGTTGAGGCTGTTTATATCTGCCATTTATTGTCCTCCTCTGACTACTCGTATTTCTTCTAGGTAAGGTTTAGGAGCAAAAGCAAAAGGTCAGATCAGTCTGTTTTGTATGTTATTGACATCTGTGTGTAAACACTCCCCAAGTTTTTATACCATTTTTTATCAGGGAGTAAAAGTAAAATGAAGTCTTTGTCATCAAGAAACAGTCCTTATGAGGACTTGGGTTTTTTTGGATTTTTTTTTTCTCCTTGTTATACCAAACTGTATCAATTAACTTGAGAAACTATTATTCAAACAAATACTGTCCACTGAGCAAAGCTAACTCTAATCATTGACTTTGTATCTCAACAATTCATAGGTATCAGAGACATAGTATCATGGTTCTACTCTCTTCTTTCTATTCTATTCTGTTTTCTTTTCAAATTGATTCATGACTTTGGAAAAAAGTAGGCCTGCTCTGAAACAAATGCTGGCAGTTGCATGCCAAGGCAGCATTTTCATAGAACTTTCTTATATTCTGAATTCCTTCCTATCAAATGAATAAAGCACAGAGATTTGAAAAGGCATACTTATGCATTGAGAGGCATAAAGATTATCCTTTGAAATCACTGCAACATTTCCAACCAAATCTGAGATGTTCAATTAATATACATCTGTAGATCATTATCTTCAAAATCAGGAGGCATTTTTAACCAAACCTAAAATGGAAAAGCCGCAAAAAGAATTCTATTTGAAATCCCAAAATACCAGGCAGGCCCAAATCTTGACTATTTAGCCAATTGAGGTACCATCCTTAGTGAGAGAAAATATTAATCAAAGTCAAAAAACCCTAGACTGGAGGTTCACATTCCCAGACAAATTTAAGGCTTTTCTCCCAAAATGATTATACTGCCATTTTCAAATATATTTTCTTACAAAAGAAAGAGCTGTTTTCTCCATTTGTCTCCTCTTAGAGAGAAATTCTTTGATGAATTTATCATGTCTGAAAAACGTAACTCGGATGTTAACACGTTTCTCATTTAGAATGTTAGGTAAAAGGATCATCCTCAACCTAACCCTACTATGTTTGGGGGAGGGGGTAGAAGGTTCATAGACTAAGGGCAAGAATCTGGAAGAGACAAGTTCTGTACATTTCTGTAAAGGACCAGGACAAAATATTTTAGGCTTCACAGGCCACAAGATCCCTGTTACAACTACTCAACACTGTCATTTTAGTTGGTAAATGTGTGTGGCCATGTTCCAATAAAAGTTAGGAACATCAGCTGGACTGTGCCTGTGGGTCACACTTTGCTGGTCCCTAGTCTGCAAGACAACGGAAGGAAGCGGCACTGGTATTGAGGACAAATCACGAGAGGCCACGCAAGTGGATTAGGCATCCTGATGTATGCTGTACCTTAATTTCAGGTTTTTCCTTTGTTACAGTTGTGGCATTTTTTTCCCACCCCAGCAAATAATCAACTCCCAACTTTAGTGGTAACTGAGAGCAAAGGAGGAAAGTTAAAATGGAAAGTTTCATTCTTAACAATGTCACTTAGACACCGTAAGAGCTACAATCTAAAACTGAGCATAAGTGTGACCAAGTCTTTGCTTTGAGCATGCTTCCCTGACAACTAGGAGAATGGAACCTTCTGCCAAGCTCCAGCCAAGACAGGACCCACCCTCAGTTCTAATGGCAAGCTGCTGACTGGGCAGCTATCTCACTTCCGCATTCAACAGGAAGCAAGGCTGAAGAATTAGCAAAATAATCCTAAAATTTTTCATTTTTAATAGTGTAAAGTCTGGAAGTTTTGTGGAAAACATGCTTTCAGAGAAACTAAAAGCTCTCATGATCCACTGGTAAAATCTGGCTTCTACATCTTGAGATACTAAAACACAGCAGGCATACTCTCCCACATGACAACTCCACCTCTTCCAACATGTTACAATAAGTGCTGAAAAAGCATACTACTGATTTGGTAATTACTTCAGTTCTGGAGTTCTACTAAAAGCTCCTATTTTGCTTTTGTTTTGTATGTGTCTCTGTCAAATAAGCTTAATTGTGTTCTGCTGCCCTCAGGTGTCCATTTTTTATACACACAATTAGCTGGCAAAGCAGGATCCTTTGTAAACTTCCAAACCAGGAAACTATAGCTATGATATTCAAAGTATTCTTTCATAAACCACAAACACAAAGCTAATATGAGTGTCAAAAGTTCAAGCTTTAGAGATATTTGAAATATTACTGGGATTTTTCCTGCCACTTGTGTGATACACTGCAACTGAAAATGGAGCCAGAAATGGCATAAAGAAAAAATATATATATATGGCAACTGAAAATAATATGGGAACATAGTGCTTCTCAAAGTGTGGTTCAGGGAGCCTGTTCAGGGTGTCCATGAGGTCAAACCTACTTTCATAATAATAATAATAAAAACGTTTTTCAGTCTCTCACAAGTTACAGTGGAATTTTCGGGAAGCTACATGACTTGTGATATTCTGCAACAGACAAAATGCAGAAGCAGAGAATCTAGCGGTCTACTATTAAACCAAATATGAAGGAGATGTGCAAAAAAATTCAAATGCTATTCTTTTCACTAAATTTTGTTTAAGTATAATTACTGTTCATAAAAAAGTATGTTATTCATTGCTTTATTAATGCTATTTTTTTAATTTATTCTTTATTTTGACTGTACCACCCGGTATGTAGGATCTTAGTTCCTTGACCAGGGATTGAATCCCCACCCCATGCAATGAAAGCATGTAGTCTTAACCACTGGACCACCAGGGAAGTCCCCAATGCTAATTTTTAATGATTCAATAAATTTTTTAAATCATCTATTTTAGTTTCTAATATGGTAAATATTAACAGATATAAGTAGTTTTTGGTGCTCAAAATATTTTAAGAGTATAAAGGGATCCTGAGAACATAAAGTTTGAGAAGTATTAGGTTGGCCAAAAAGCTCATTTGGATTTTTCCCAAATACTTACGAAAATCCCAAATGAGCTTTTTGGCCAACCCAATATTTAGTAGCAGGTTCTATCACTGCTTCATAGAAAGCAGTTTCTCTAAAATGTGAGATAAAGACTGCCCTCATTATCAAATTACAAAGACTAACTAACCTCTACTTCTAACTTGACTGTCTAGAAGGACAGGCATTAAAGAAAACAATGGGATTAGAGGTCAGAAGTTTCACATCTGCTTATCCTCACATCCCCCTCCCTCCCCAAACTATCTGCAGGAAGAAAGAGCAAAACCTGACTTAATAGAGGTTCCTCGGCTTTCCTTTATCACCTTCTACTAATGAGCTCTGCAAATGTGAAAAACTCACAGTGGTAAGAAAGAGAAGGGACGAAGCGGCTGGATAATATATCAATGAGATAATCTGAGGTCCCTAAATGAGCCCCACTGACTCAGCTGATAAAAGCTATCCTTGTATTTTATAAGTATGAACCGACTGTAAGAAAAGTAGAAATACCAAAAAAAGGGGGGGAGGGTGGTAAAGAAAGAAAAAGAAAGGAGGAAAAGCAGCGAGGAAGGAATGAAGGAAAGGAAAAAGGAAAGGGAGGCTTGCATTCTGAGGAGTCATGGAAGCCAAGAAAACCCACCAGAGCACAATTAACGCTGACACGTTTGACTGAGGATTCCAATTAAAATCTAGGCAGTTGCGAATTTGACAGTGATGAGAGTCTGGGGGAGTCACTGTGGCTGGGAAGCCCCCATGAGGTGAAAGAGACTTGGCACCAAGCAGGTGGAAAAGACTCCAAGGGAAGGAGGCTTAATGGAAATAAACACCACCCGCGGCTGGAAATCTACAGCAGGGTAGGGGTCACATAGAAAAGAAATTAAGGCCAGGGCTGGCTCTCATGGAAGAGGGCACGGAGGAAACGGGGTGGCATGGACGTGAGGAGGGATCCACAGGGAAGACAGCTCTGCAGGAGGGAGGGAGGGCAGAGACAAAACGCACTCCCAGCAGATGCCAGTTACAATGATGATAATCGCAGACACCCACAGAGATTTCCTGAGGTATTAAATAACTACCTAGCAACCTCATGGAGACCTGCGCTGCTTTTAAGGGTGGAAATATAAGATGGCACAACATGAAAAGTAAAAGCATTAAAATTCTTTAGTCACAATTCTTACAACAGTCATTTTCCACTTCTGATAATAAACCAAATATTTTACCCACCATTCAAAACCCTAGCGTCCTGGAGAGCCAATCTACGAAACAGAAGCTCACAATGCAGTTTACAGATTAAAAGATAATGAATTCCTATGACCTATCTCAAACTGAACTACACACTTCACACATCTTTTTAATATTATTCTGTTACAAAACCTATACTTTACTCCCTGACTTCTTTCTTCCCCCTACCAGCATGGTATACTCACCTCGGTTTTACCCCTTATCTAACCTATAACCCAACACCAAAAAGAACCAGTAAGGTCCTGCCTCATACAGCAAACCCAGACCACTGACAGCGATGACCAGCATGCTAAGTACCCCACGGACAGGGCATCAGCAGGACGCCCAGCCCGAGACAGGCAGCCACCACTCCAGAAGGACCACACCCCCGCTCCCTACACCCCTGGCATGCATGTGCTGGCTCTGCGAATGCTAGAAAGCAGCAACACACCACGGATAAAACTGCTGCTAAAAATCCCAGGCCTCAGTGTTAAAGGGTAGAGATTTTGTCACAAAATCTGGATTTAAAATAATGCCACGGCTACTGTCTCTGACCATGGCCTGACCTGGACAGCACCATCCTGTGGATCTCTTCTGACTTTTAGCTGTGAAAATGGCCAACTACTCTGCCCCTATCTACCCCACCCTTTGCTGCAACTCAGTTCTATTTCTAAAACTTCCTCCCATCTGTCCTGCTGCCTGTCTTCAGCCTCAACCTCAGATTCAGGAGGCTGAATCTCCACTATGACTGAAGTACGGGAGAGCTACTTGTAGTTAACAGAGCACATCTGAAGATTAGTCCAGAAAAGGAAAAGGTTTGAATTTATCCTAACATGATCATTTTATTCATACCACTTCCAATAAAACACAAGGCTTTAAAAAAAAGTTTCAACTCTTTCCTTGTTGATAGTTATAATATTCAGTACAACTTAGCTCCAATATAGCAAGAGAAAAATAAACAGTTTGTTTTGATAGAAAATGATCCATATGTGCAAAAGTCTAATTTACACACAGATTTCACAGATGAAGAGGCATTTTAAAAACAAAAGATATTACTTAGCAAATGTGACCACAATTATAATATACTTATTTAATCTAAGTGAGTAAACCACTCGCAGATAAGTAAAAGCAAGAGCATACTAGTGCTAAAATCATGATAAATCATTCATATTTTTAAAGTAGATTCAGAAGAGAATCACCATTCTTAGCTCCAATGAAATGACTATAACATCTGAAGGAATTTCTCCCCAAAATACTGTATATACGCAGACCACTTCTTTGCAGGCCACTTAGTGAAGTGTGTGTAATTAGAGGACCCTCCCCGCCCCGACGCCAGGGCTTTTCCACCACAGCACCTCAGTTACCACCACCACCTCTGCAGTTAACCTGACTAAAGGAGGTCAGCCTCACCAGCACTACCAGAGTGAGATGTGACTTCTGATCCTTACCCAGATGGCAGGGAACTCGGAATGGACTGTACATGATACAAGTGTTTGTTTAATGTTAGAATAAACTAGAAAAAAGGAGCTAGAAAGGCATTCCAACATATGACACTGTATTAGACTTATTATATTAGTATACCTTCTACCATTTTATTAGTAAGATTAGCAGGAAGAACAAAGGCCCATTCCAATGCATTTTCAACACATCATTCCTTAGCACAAGAAGATTCACAAAGAACAGCCGTAAGAAGTGAGCCTCCCAGGTTATACCTCCCCCACTGAAAGCCTGAGGATGAGCTTGTTTCAGCACTTCTTAGAAAGGTCATGCTGCTGTACTGCTATTATGATACAATGGTTAGTAGGGAAGAAAAGGAAAGTGGTTTATTAGTTCACTTCCCAAGAGGATTACTCTGGCTTTGGACTAAGTAATGAGAGGCAATGACCTAGGCAGTAAAGCATAAGGAGAAGGTGAAAAGGGGAAGATGTTAGAAATAATTCACTTTATATTCTTCATGAATGATTCACTTTCATAGGAGCCATGCTAGTTAGTCAGGCAATCATGATGCAAGAGAAGCTACATCCAGAATTATGGATTAAAAACTTACCACCTAGAAGGAAAATTTATTTTTAAAATGAATCCAGAGGAGAAAAAGAAGAGAAACACATTTTCACATGGTTAGTTTTTATGATAGCTACTATACAGCCAACAGACTTGTAACAGCATGCATTGTATATAAGAATAAAAAAGTCTAATACACAAAACTTCACACACAATCCCAAGTATGGAGCACATATTTTTTAAAAACAAAGCTGAGAACTAATAATCACTAAAAATATGATTTTGGAGACGATACAGAGAGATTTACTTGTATTTATAATTTTCTCCCTCATATGTAACTCTGCCACTATAGCCAGTTGTTAGTTATATATGATTGGCATAACACAAGATAATATTAAACTGTTCGTTTATATAAACTGTCTCCTATACCCTAGTTGCCAAAAAGAAGTGTGATGCATCATTTAATCTCCTTTCAATTCCTCAAATGTGGAAGACAAAAGCAAATTCAAGATCTGTGGTTCTGAACCTGTGCACAAGAGGCCCTGGGGTGCCCCTGGCTTGTCTGGACATCAAGCATGAGGAGTTATCTGAATAAATAACCCTCACACCTTTATTTACTGCCATGTTCAAATTATTGTGATTAACAAGATACATGTTTATTTGAAAGTATTATTAAACAATATTAGCTTTTTAAAAGCAATCCAGCTTTTAATAGAAATAAATCCCCACAAATCTAGCAACTTCCACAGAAGTTCTATGACATCCTCAACCTTTAAATAAGAATCGAACAGTTACTGGATTCTTTTTTTCGTTATTACACATTTTCTCAGTCAAAAGAGAGTAAATACACAACTATCATGTGTGGATGGGACCTCAAGATATCCGATGTGAAGAAGATTCCTCGTGCTGGGACTCACTGGCCTGGATCAATGTTATATGTGGACAAGCATAAGCAAAGGCGTCTCCTTCAGCTATATGTAATGAGGTGGATAGACCTAGAGTCTGTCATATAGATTGAAGTAAGCGAGAGAGAAAAATACTGTACGCTAACTCATATATACGGAATCTTAAAAAAAAAAAATGGTACTGATGAACCCAGTGACAGGGCAAGAATAAGGATGCAGATAATGGACTGGAGGACACGGGGTTGGGGGGCAGCGAAGGGGAAGCTGGGACGAAGTGAGAGAGTAGCATAAACATATTTACACTACCAACTGTAAAACAGACAGCTAGTGGGAAGTTGCTGTATAACAAAGGGAGATCAACTCGATGATGGGTGATGCCTTAGAGGGCCAGGACAGGGAGGGTGGGAGGGAGTCGCGGGAGGGAAGGGATATGGGGATATATGTATAAATACAGCTGATTCACTTTTGTGTACCTCAAAAGCTGGTACAAGAGTGTAAAGCAATTATATTCCAATAAAGAGCTTAAAAAAAAAAAAGTGTCCCCTTCAGCTGATAGGTTAAGAAACTGGGAGGAAAAGAAGGGGACAGAGCTGCAGCTGTTGTCACAAGATGAACAGAGAAGAAAGAAATGAAAATTTGCTTCACTGGTAACAGGAAAACAGAGGTTAGCACAGTACACTGACCAGTCATCACCATATCAAGTTGAATGAATATTAGACTCTGACACTCATTTCAAGGCTCACGCTGTGGGAATCCCAGTACCTTCATTTCCACAAGATGTTTAAAATAAGGTGTGACCTTCTGGAAAAGCAGAACAAATCAGGACCAATATCTAAGTTTTAGTTCTTTTGATATGATTTCTTAATTGTGAGGTAAATCATATAGCGAAACCAGAGATGATCTAGACTCTTTAATTATAAGAAACATGATTTCCTTTTCAAAATAAATGGATCTGGGACTATGAAATAATTTCTGTGCTAAGTACATGTTGATCTATATTTATCTAAAACATTCTCATTTTCTCTAATACAAACAGTTTAAGTAAATGTTAAATTCCACTTCTATGAAAGGTGAAAGTTTATATATAATTATATATAAATTTAAGAAGTTCATCCTATACTTTAAATAGAAGATGAGAAGGTAGATTATCTTGATATTTCAATTAGCAAAAGACCAGGTAAGTTGAGGGATGTAAAAAAAGTCTGACATCTTAAGACTTAGTACTACATTTAGTGAAAACATAGTCAACACTTTCAGATCTAACTTATATCCTCTTTCCACTATTCTATATCAACCCTAGTAGCTAACCAAAAAATAAAACAAACACAAAAAACAAAAGTAAAAGCTCTGTCTCTGCCATCTAGTGGAGAAAGAAGATACAGAACACACACATTACAGCTAGACAACTCCAGACATGTAGACATAGGGTATTCACTTAAAATTATGTTCAGTGCAAGTATGTAAAATAAGTTATTTCTTTTTCCAAAGATTTCTGTTTACCTACCTGGCATGCAGAGAATGAGATAAAGGGAAGCAGAGGATAAATATGTATGAACCCAAAAGCAAAGGTAAGCCCAAGATATTCTGAAGCTCTGTAAGACAGCTTCACACACCTACACTTACATGGCCATGGAGATCTGTGTTAAGAAGCATCATTGCACAGGTGAGGCAATGGACTCCATCTAACGAAAGAGACAAGGACAGAAAGCATTAATTCACTATTTCCTGTTGGACTCCTCAGTATCATTAAAATAGCATACCTATGCTTAATTAAGAATCTATGAAAAGGCAATACTGTGGCTAGGCACAATTAATTATATTCATTTGGGGAAACAGAAAACAGATAGGAAAAAGTTATTAAAAGGATCTCAATACACAGATTTGGACTCTACTGGTGAAGAAGTAAATTATTCCTACCTCTGGAGGACAATCTGATAGTGTATATCTAAAGCTTTGAAAAACAGGATCTTTTGCCACAGCAAACCTACTTCTAGGACTTTATACTAATGAAATAAGGAGCTACCCAAAATACAAGGATATTTAAAGAAAGATTGCTTACAATGGGGAATGAGTAAACATGACCCACCTAAAACACAATTCCGTTATGCTGAAGTCACTAAAAATGTGATCTAAGTATACATGTTGAAATGGAAAGATATTTCATGCTAAAGTATTATATGAAAAACACATATGCAGTATGATTCTATTTAAATATAATACATCTAGAATGATACATAACATAATGTTAAAAAAGAGATTATCATCTCTGGATAGCAAAATTATGATTTTTATCTTTTTTATTTATAGTTTCTCAATTTTCTATAGGATATGGAAATGAAAATAAATATTCAATACTGTTGCTTTTTTTACTCTCTGGGAAGAAAATGAATTAGGAAAGAAGCAAAAGTTAAAGAAAACCAAGATTTGCATCTTGCACTGTTTACTCTTTGGGTATTAGTTCTCTGGCTAAAAATATATAGACAGAAATGTTATCCTTTTTCTTGTCATTCTTTAAAGGCAACATTTAGGTTGACTGGTCCAGAATACTACGGATCAGATAAAAGTGAAATATTGAAATAATCACTGAAGATTAAAACATTAAATATTTAGGGGAAAAAAGTTAACCCAAACCAGCAAGGTCATTTCACACTTACATGGAAACATCACTTTCTCTTACTTTATAAAGGAAAAGAAGAAGCACTAAGAGTTAAGCTTCTCATTTCCAGATCTTAGAATCAGTTCTCCTTATTCTCTCCCTGCAATTCTCAATCCAAGTAAAGCAGACAAGAGTAGTTGCAGAAAAATCTTATTAATCTCTAAGCAGACTATCTCTAAGTAGATGCTACTAAATGCCTAAAAGTGTATCTATTCCAGTATTCTAAATACATATAAAATAAACTCTTGAAAGTATTTATAAAACTCAGCAGCCAACTCTCAAATATCTTTATCAACAGCCAACTGAGTACACAAATCCGTAGTCCCTGTTCCACTTAGGAATGTCAATGTCCTCTTAGATTTGAAGAAGTTTCTAAGAAAACAATCCACTTCTATGCCTTTCAAGGCCAACAATGATGCAGACTGAATAAATGGTCTACATATAGCCAAGGAATAAAGAAAGACAGTTCCCATTTTACAGGTGGAAATGTGACTTTAACAATCAGTTAGCTAATTTAGCTACAACCTGCAGGGCAGAGGCAGCAGGAGCAATCACGTTACTCAATGTAAAGTACACTGACACAATGTTAACTGCCGATACGGAAGCTAAGAGATAATTATAATTTCAAGTGCATCTAGTCTCAGTGATTTATCCCAGAATTTGTAAGTTTATGAAAGTTCATGCTTGACTTCAAACCCTGAAAACTTTGCTTTACTATAAGAATTGAAATGGAGAAATGAACCTCTTCATAGGGTATATCAAAATTAAATAGTTTAAAGTTGCTTTTTAAAATAGTAAACAGAAACATAGATCATTAAAATCATAAACCAGAGTCATTGGTCAGTGTTGTAATAATGAATGTCCAAAAAAAGCACCAGAAATACACCATAAACTCCAGTGAGATTTGCAAATGTTTCCAAAACTAACCATAAAACTATACATGCGCTTCATCAAGAAGCTTAGAGATCAGGTGTGTTAGAAGAAAAAGGAAAACTAGCATTTCATTTATTATAACACACACTGACATAAAATCTCAGTGACAAACCATGAGCAATTTAAAGAAAGTATCCTGTCATACTATGGAACTGGAGTAAAGAATATCATGCAGTCATTAAATACCGTGGTTTTTAAAGAATATTTGATGACATGAGAAAATGCTCACAATGAAAGGGAAAGACAGTAGGAAACAAAACTCTGTAATGATTCCAATTTGACATAAAATATTGTACAAATAGACTGGAAGGAAGTAAATCAAACTGTTAATAAGTTATCTCTAGGTAATTAGAGATAACTAGACCATTTTCATTTTCTTCTGTATAATTTTCCATATTTTCCACAATAAAACATAACCTTCATATTGAGGAAAATAGCCCTGGTTATAAAAAATAAATTCAAGCATTTCCATCAGATTACCTTGTGAAGCAATGGTATCTGGGTTACAATAAAAATATCTATTGGAGAAGTGTACTAAAACTCTCTCTCGTTCTTGGGTTTCTCCCACAAGAGAAAATGCTTTAAAGAAATACCTAAAAAAGAATTAAGGAGGAAAAGGTGAATTTTTAGAAAATGTTACCATACTCTCTTACGTTTGACAGCTAAAGTTAATTCATATAAACATAAATTAATAAAACAAAGTAAAATATTCTACAGTTAATTTTAAAAATCACTTACTACATGGCCATTCGATATAAATTTAAACTGATGTTTATATTATAGGAAATGTCAATATAAAAGATGACAGAGTAATAACATACTGGCCAATACAACAAAAAAAAAGCCTTTGGAAGGTGAGTGATTTCCACATATGCTAAGTATCAAGTAGCCATTTTAAAAGATCAGTTGGATAAAAACTAAAGAACACTGAAGTCTGGATGCATAACCAAGTAAGCTATGTTTCAAACTTTTTTTTCCAAATTTTTTGGCCGTGCCGTGCAGCATGTGGGATCTTAGTTCCCCAACCAGGGATCGAATCCGCATCCCCTGCGGGAAGTCACCTGTAGGCTATGCCTTAAAACTCAACAAAGATCACAGGTTTTTTGTCATTTTGTTAGTTGATTATAATCGCCACTGACCCACTATCAAAATTACAATTATATCGTCTTGTGCACAGATTTTTGTTAACTTTATTTTGCCTATTACCACCACTGTATATTATTAACTTGCTACATGAGGAAGAAATTAGAAAATAAAACCCTAATGTATTTCTTAAATTAGGAATACCAATCTAGATCAATCTAGATCAGAGTCACTGAGAGTACTGTCTATTATATGAGAGTGAGTCAAAAATTACCTGCACTCTGGTTATACTAAAACTTCTATAAATTCTACAGCCAGAGTGCAGGTAATTTTTGACTCACCGTTGTAGATGTATCCAGGATCCTCACTTGACAAGTAGATGTATTTCCGTAAACATGAGATGAGAGGAAATAATCATTTAAAATGTCCTAAGAAATCTTATTTTTGAAAGAAACAATAAACCACATTTCAATGACGAAAATGTTTCTATCTTCCTTATCTGTAGTTAATCTAAAGTATATTGATCTAATTTTAGTTTTTCTTAACTTTTTTTTTATTAAACCATATGAGAAAGCAAAGCAAAAATATAGATCCTTCCCCCACCCTCACCTGTTTTCACTGAAAAACCTGTGAGTACCCTTGATTCATGCAAAGAGCCAGAGACTAAGTCAGCACTGTACATTCTAACCCAACATCCTCACTTCTCCTCCCAGGCCTCAGTTTCCTGATTTGTAAAACTACAGTGTTACACAAGATGATCTCAGAATTCCTCCAGGCTCTGACATGTTATAAAGTTTGTAAGATTAAATGCTGTGCTTAGAAATTTACAGTACAGTGTGCTATGAGACGTGAGGGTCAGTGTGTTCCAACACCTTCACTTGAACAGATCAGCAAAAAGCACTACTGTCTAAAGCAGTTTTACAGATACTTTCTGCTGATTATATGTTGATATTCGTTTTTATCCCATTCACTAGTTAATTCCAAAGTACTGTCTTAAAAGGCTATTTGGCTATTGTAAACAAACGATTAGGGGAAAAAATCTATAATTCTACAGCCTGTAAACTGTGCCTTTTTAAAAAACTGATCATTCAAAAGCCAAATTCCCACAGGTTCCATTTCTCCAAGACTTACTTTACTCTGTCATCTACCAGGTACAGGATATGAGTTCATGTGTGATTTCATAAAAACAATATATTTTTCCCACTATCCACTATGTTTAACATCATAATACAATCTGAGCTAAAATCGCAAAGTAACAGTGGGTTTAAAAAATAAAAATCAGATTTTAGATTCAGCATTTTATTTTCTCTTCTCAGAATTAATTATTTAGAAGCAAAGAAGAACAGAAGTGATATTTAATCATACCTGAGAGATTGATCCAGTGTCATTCCTGTAAAATCAAAAAACTTCAAATATTCTTCCGCAACTAGTTTGCTAAATTCATTGCTATAAGAAAACAGAATAGACTTGGTTATTAAAACCAAAGCCATTAGAACATGCACACACCCCTACAAGGATACACTCAGACACCAGCCTCGGAATGGAACGTACTTCTTGCCTAGGTGCTTTGCCACATCCGATCTTTTGAATCTGTCTAGTTGATAAAGGCGTTTGGCCAACCTTTTGGCCGCTTCTACGTTGCTGCTGGTACCATTACTGAGACTTCCTGAGGTCTCCTTTTCCAGAATTTCAGTGCTCCCCATTTCAGAATGAGCCTCTAGCAGTGTTGTTTTCACCCCAGCATTGCTGTGAGAATTGATAAAGAAGAAAACAAAAGAATAGAAGAGGTTGTTCTTGTGTGGCAAAAAGGAAATTAGCTAGTGAAATTATCACAATAAATTTAATGAAACAAGCAACAGTCATTTACATCTTTTACAAATTTCTTTGATGGCCTGTGTACTAGAAGACAGCTGGATTCTCACAGTCATTTCTACATTCAATCAGTAACAATATATCACTTTGGATGAAAATAAGAAGAAAATCTGGCCTTACAGAAATACTTAGAAAAATAGGGAGTATTTTAATATCCTTAATTGTGGATTTTTTTTTAATATATGATGCCAAAACAAAACAAGTGGTAGTTTCTTAAAAGTTAGCTGCAATATAATGTACCAATGAACTTTCTATACTCATATTAAAAATGTCTCATACTTTGAATGCATCTTACGCAGGCATGATTCTGACACATGAATTGGTCATTTGCAAAATATTCCTTGACACATTTCATTCTTTTTTTAAAAAATCACATTTATTTATGTTACCACTAATATCCTCAGAAAAGCCTCTAAATACTGGGAAGCAGCTACACTTTTGGTGGTAGATACAAGTTTTCCAAAATTCTACTTTTTGACTGAAACTTAACTTTTACCATTGGCAACAAAAATTGACAGTTGTTTTCCTTAAAGTAATAGGCTCACTCTATTAATTTTCCAGAAAATGTTTGCCAAAACCACAGTTTATCAGTCTGACTTTGAAGGAAAATGGCATTTCTATGAAAAAAGCAACTAGTTTACAGTTCACAACTCAAACTAAGTGAGTGCTTTTCCTAGAGAGCTTCAAGCATATTCCCCATCTCATCGCATGTGAAATTGAAAAGGCAGGTACCCAAGGGTTGAAAAGGAATTAATTGGTACTTCTTTATCAAGGACATCTTTAGGTGAAACTGGCCTTTATTTTTATTTTGAATGCATGGCAGTGAAGAATGTAACAACGAGAGCAGTTTGATGCTACTAACTTGATTTGCACTAAGTCCCCCACCATTGCTCTTGTACCATCAGTGCGTATCAACTTTTGTATCAACACAATGAACAAGGAAAACAATGCTGCACTGTTATTATAAAATAATTCTGGCCTCACAAACCCACTGAAAGGGTCTCGGGAAGCCGCCACAACCACACTATAAGAACCTCTGCTCCAGCCCGGTGCTGCAGCATGCATCTGTAACACTAAAACCAACAACACTGATTTTCAGACCTTCATTCTGACTTCTAACAAAGCAAAGTTATGTTCATGGTAAACTCCGTGTGCTTATGGAGTCTTCCAACACACTTACTGTAGACTCTAAAGCAGACGTAGAACTTTTCTGTAACGAACCAAAGAGTAAATATTTCAGACTTGCAGGCCACATAAGGTCCCTGTCACACATGCTTCTTTGTTTTTGTTGTTTTTTCACAACCTTTAAAAATGTAAAAGCCATTCCAGGCTACACTGAATCCTAGTCTGCATGCCCTTGCCCTATCCCATAGCTCTTTAACTTTGCCCAAATTATAAGTAGAGAACAATTTACTGTCTAAACCAGGACACTCTGGAAAGGAAACAGGGATGATAAAATCATTAAATATGTAGTTATAATTATTACAAGGTATTAAAAAAAAAGCATTACCAATAAGAAAAAAATTAGGTGTAAACTTACAGAAATCATTATAGTAAAGTGAAGACATTTTTAAGCAGAACTGCTCAGTCTCTATTTTGTCACTTATTCTACCTAACTTAAAATTTCTTTTTTCCCACTGATCCATCAACTAAGCGGTAGCCTGGCAGCTTCACACTCACTCAGTACACCTGGGCTACTGCACAACCAGCTGGTGCACCAAGGAGGGCCTGGGAGCTGCAGAGTCACAGGTGTCCCAACCACTGAGAGACCTGAAGGAGCCACTGTCCCTAGCAGTCCCTCACCAAGCTCACTTACCAGCAAGCACTGCACAAGCTATCTCTGAAAGGGGCTTTAAGGGGAGGGAAAAGGGTCTTTTAGACCCAACTATGTGAAATTTCTGTTCAACACACATGTCAGCTCACATATTCCAGATGAGATTTTGGAGAAGCTGGAAGTACAAAGTAGAGGTTTACAAACCCATGCTGACTTACTTTACTGCAACTATTAATTATAATACTTCATTTTTTTTAAGTCAAAGTCAAATGCTAAACCACAGTCCATGCCAAGACAACAGACACAAACTGGAATTGACCCAGGCAAACCAAGATGTTTGGTAACCCACCCTAAACTATCAGCCACCTTAAGCAATTTTCCAACAGAAATACCCACCAATTAAAATAAATTGCTTCATTATGATAAAAATCTTCATGTAAATACATTTAAATATTTTTTCATCCTAAACTTTCCTTTATAAAATTCACATTGCCAGCCAGTTTTGTGAAGTTTAGCCTATCAGAAAACTGAATATTTAACTATTGTATACAGCAAACCTATAAGTAAATTCATAGAAGATACTTCTTCTAAAAGTCAGCTCACACCCTGTGTTTTCCCAAATAAGTGGTGAAAATGTAAAATATTTACTCTAAGAACTACTTTAGTTACAGTCAAGTAGTTTTTATAATTATGAAAAGAAAATCCCTGGAGCTGTGCTCCCATGCATTCTCTTACTCTGCATATTAGCTATTGTGTAGAAAAAACAATGTCAAAGAAAGGATTTTCTTCTCAATTAAACCGCTATTTATTACTCTTCACTTCAAAGGGCAAATTCATGGCATGTATTGAACCACTCCATGAAAACAATGTAATTTACCACATACATAGTACTGCAAAGATGTTGTTCAAATACAAAAGACTTTTCCTAACGAGCATGTATTTTTAAAACACAGTATTGATTCCTATTCCTTAAGTTTCTCATCCATCATGTTTGCTGCCTCTGTCTCCTATCCTGCCCAGTCTATTTCACCTCCTCTTCCTCATATTCACCAGAAGGAGGTAATTTAAAAATTAAATTACCTGTACAGGGACTTCTTTGTGGCGCAGTGGTTAAGAATCCGCCCTGCCAATGCAGGAGACACGGGTTCAGTCCCTGGTCTGGGAAGATCCCACATGCCATGGAGCAACTAAGCCCGAGAGCCACAACTACTGAAGCCTGAGCGCCTAGAGCCCGTGCTCCACAAGAAGAGCCACCGCAATGAGAAGCCTGTGCACCACAAAGAAGAGTAGCACCGGCTCGCCACAACTAGAGAAAGCCTGCAAGAAGCAATGAAGACCCAATGCAGCCAAAAATTAAAATAAATAAATAAATCTAAAAAAAAATCTGTACAAATCAGACTTCTCTGAATCTTCTTGAAAAAACTTTCAGTAAAAAGGAAATAAAGAATAAAATGAAGATAAACACTTCCATTCCTAGATGGCTTCACTCCACCCCACTCACAATTTATGAGAGAGCCTCAACCAGAACAGAGATTGCTCCTGTAAGTCGGAAAGCCTGGTAGCATGATGACAACAGCAACTCACCAGCAGTACAACAGACACCAGCAACCCATCTTGGAGCCGAGGGTGCACCTGGGCCATACCTCCCTTCCCAAGCCCCTTCCCAGGACTCCTCATCCCCCAGCTCCACCACCTGCTGGTCCACTAGGGCTTCCAAGGACCCGGATCCCTGTGAGGTCATAGTAATATGACCTCACAGTCTTGGAAGTGTTTACTGTTGAGGTTTTTGTAATGTTTTTACAGTTCTAATAAAAACAGAAGCCAGAACACAGGGGCCACTGTATACCACGAGCATAAACAACAATGGCAGCTCTGCCTTGTCCACACTTGATAAAGCAAACTGGAAGGCCCCTCTCAGTGGGGGGGGGGGGGGCACCCCATTTTGTTTCTTGGAATACACAGGACATTGTCCATCTAGTCTGCTGAGTGTTAGATGCTTTCAATGGCTTGAATTTTCCCTTCTTTTCTATAGTTCTCCTTTCCTTCTTAATCAAGTAACTTTAAATCTCCTAAGGTGAAATCCTTACCAGTCACTTAAATATTGAAAAGACTCCCCAAAAGGTTCTCCCTGTGATACATATGAATGCTTCGCTGAGGCCTATACCTCATACCTCCAAACAAATGTGGTTACACTCTTTCATCAATATCATCAAAAGAAGGGTCAGATCATTGAGTCTGACACCAAGCCTTTTTATCATACCAAGATTACTGCATTTTCCAAAGAAAATTAATAAGACACCCACTTAAATCAGAATTTCAGGTAAACAAAAAACAGTTTTCAGTGAAAGTATGTCTCAAAAATTGCATGGGGCATACTGACACTAAAAAAATTACTCATTATTTATCTGAAATTCAGATTTAACTGGGCATCCTGCTTTTATCTGGTAACCCTATCTCCTGAATGCTTGTTCTAAATCAGATTCCTTCTGGGTTTGTTTTGACTTGTGTCTGTGATTTAGTTTTCATTCCCACTATTTTTCTATTGTTTTATCAAGACCTTCTCTCAACTGACTATGATCTGCTGATTCTTCCCTAATGCCCTCCAAATACAAAAGGGGAAACCCTCTTTTCTCTGTATTTTCACCCTTCTTTCCCAGCCTGCATACTGCCATCACGGATGTGATAAAATGCCTCCTTTATAAATATCCTACCCAAGGTAAAAGCCCACATTCTGTGGCATGTCGTTAAGGCCCTTCACACACCAATCCCAAATGCCCGATTAGATTTGTCTTCATGCTCAGGCCACACAGAGACGTGAACGGTGCTCTTACACCCCTTTCCATGTCCTTCCCTTTGCCATTCCTGTCAACCCCACCCCAAAATCCTGCAGTTCCCAAAATTCTACAAATTCAGTGATCCTACAAGAGCCCAAGTGAAATAACAGCTTTTCTAGGAATCGTACTCCAACCTCCGGCTGCATTCTCAGAGTACCTGGATATTACAGCTCTGCTTTTCGAAAATCCCACCTCTATCACCTACCATTGTCTTGAACTTCACTGTGTCCACATCACAAGAGTAGGCTGACATTATTCGACAGCTATCTGTTAACACAGAACTGAGCAACCAGCTGTGTCCAGGTCCTTCAAGGTCTTCTGTGCTCCACCAGCAATGACATGGGGCACTAATCTTCTAGTTCAGTATAACCAATCCCGAAAAGTTCTAAGGAGACTGACATCAGCAGAGGGTACCAGATACACTTTTATTTCATATTTGAGTTTGAATTTTTAAAATATCTTTAAATTTTTATTTAATTGTGGTAATAAAACTGGGATAAAAATATAAATTAGGCTAAGGTGAGCCCCTGCATTTAGAAGACAACAGTCACCTAATTCAATTTCATACATAAGCTAGTCAGAAGCAACTGACCCCAAAGAGTGGGAGGAAATGACTCCAGTTGCAAGTGGAATAAAAGGACCAGGAGGGAGCACCATGACCCTGCTGCCATTCTACAGGCTGAGGATGCAGCCACAGAGGCCTGAAACTAGCAGACTTAAAGAAGCCAGGATGAAGCCGGCCAGTACAACACCATCAGTGAGATACACTTAAAAACCAGAAGCATAATCGCCTCTAAGAAAGAAAGGAAATCTTCTTGGCCACCATTATCTATGGCGTTTATTTCTCAGGCAACTCAGAGAAAGCAAGCAATCTAATCTTTCAAAAAATATATTCCTTTTATCAAAACTTTTTTAAATTATTTTATTTTTTATTGAAGTATAGTTGATTTACAATGCTGTGTTAGTTTCAAGTGCACAGCAAAGTGATTCAACAATGTATACATATATATCTATTCTTTTTCAGATTCTTTTCCCTTGTAGGTAATTACAAAATATTGAGTATAGTTCCCTGTGCTATAACAGTAGGCACTGGTTTTTTTAATCTATTTTATATATAGTAGTGTGCATATGTTAACTCCAAACTCCTAATTTATCCCTCTCTGCCTCTTCCCCTTTGGTAACCGCAAGTTTGTTTTCTATGTCTGTGAGTCTATTTCTGTTTTGTATATTAAGTTCATTTGTGGGCTTCCCTGATGGAGCAGTGGTTAAGAATCTGCCTGCTAATGCAGGGGACACAGGTTCGAGCCCTGGTCTGGGAAGATCCCACATGCCACAGAGCAACTAAGCCCATGTGCCACAACTACTGAGCCTGTGCTTGAGGTCCCACGAGCCTCAACTACTGAGCCCATGCACTGCAACTACTGAAGCCTGCACACCTAGAGCCCACGCTCTGAAACAAGAGTAGCCCCTGCTCTCCACAACTACAGAAAGCCCATGCACAGCTACAAAGATCCAATGCAGCTAATAAATTAAAAACTAAATTAATGAAATAAACTATTAAAAAAAGTTCATTTGTACTTTTTTTTTTTTTTTAAGATTCCACATATAAGTGGTCTTATATGATATTTCTCTGTCTGCTTACTTTACTTAGGTAATCTCTAGGTCCATCCATGCTAGTGCAAATGGCATTATTTCGTTCCTTTTTATGGCTGAGTAATATTCCATTTTATGTATGTACCACATCTTCTTTATCCACTCCTCTATCGATGGGCATTTAGGTTGCTTCCATGTCTTGGCTATTGCAAACAGTGCTGCAATGAACACTGTGGTACATGTTTCTTTTTGGATTATGGTTTTCTCAGGGTATATGCCCAGGAGTGGGATTGCAGGATCAAATGCAGTTCTATTTTTAGTTTTTTAAGGAATTTCCATACTGTTCTTCATCGTGGCTGTATCAATTTACATTCCCGCCAACAGTGTAAGGAGGTTCCCTTTTCTCCATGCCCTCTCCAGCATTTATTGTTTGTAGACTTTTTAATGATGGCCATTCTGATCAGTGTGGGGTGATACCTCATTGTAGTTTTGATCTGCATTTCTCTAATAATTAGCAATGTTGAACATCTTCTTATGTGCCTGTTGGCCATCTATATGTCTTTTGATAAATGTCTATTCAGATCTTCTGCCCACTTTTTGAGTCATCTTTTTTTTTTTTTTTTTTTTTGAGCTGTATGAGCTGTCTGTATATTTTGCAGATAAAGCCCTTGCTGGTTGTATCATTTGCAAATATTTTCTCCCATTCCATAGGTTGTCTTTTTCTTTTGTTTATGGTTTCCCTTTGCTGTGCAGAAGCTTTTAAGTTTGATTAGGTCCCATTTGTTTATTTTTGTTTTTATTTCCATTACTTTAAGAGATGGATCCAAAAAGATATTGCTGCGATTTATGTCAAAGAGTGTTCTGTCCTCTAGGAGTTTTACAGTATTGAGTATTACATTTAGGTCTTTAATCCATTTTGAGTTTATTTTTGTGTATGGTGTTAGAGAATGCTCTAATTTCCTTCTTTTACATGTAGCTGTCCAATTTTCCCAGCACCACTTAATGAAGAGACTGTCTGTTCTCCATTACATGTTCTTGCCTCCTTTGTTGTAAATTAATTGACCGTAGGTGTATGGGTTTATTTCTGGGCTTTCTATCCTATTCCATTGATCTATATTTCTGTTTTTGTGCCAATACCATACTGTTTTGATTACTATAGCTTTGTAGTATAGTCTGAAGTCAGGGACCCTGATTCTTCCAGCTCTGTTTTTCTTTCTCAAGATTGCTTTGGCTATTTGGGGTCTTTTGTGTTTCCATACAAATTAAAAATTCTTTTGTTCTAGTTCTGTGAAAAATACCATTGGTAATTTGACAGGGATTGCATTGAATCTGTGGATTGCCTTGGGTAGTATAGTCATTTTGACAATATTGATTCTTCCAATCCAAGAACACAGTATATCTTTCCATCTGTTTGCATCATCTTTGATTTATTCCATCAGCATCTTATAGTTTTCAGAGAACAAAGTCTTTTGCCTCCGTAGGTAGGTTTATTCCTAGGTATTTTATTCTTTTTGATGTGAAGGTAAATGGGATTGTTTCCTTAATTTCTCTTTCTGATCTTTCATTGTTAGTGTATAGAAATGCAAGAGATTTCTGTGTATTAATTTAGTACCCTGCAACTTTACGGAATTCACTGATGAGCCTAGTAGTTTTCTGCACCTAATCTAATCTTGAGGGAAGTGAGATTATTCAGAACAGCTACAGCACCTCCAGTGGTACCATTTACCTAATAGCATCTAATACTGGTTAAGCCTGGAAGTGATGTTTTCTAGAGATTGTCTCAGGCAGAGTGTTGGCATGAGACAGGCCTCAGCACTCTTCTTACCTCAGGAAGAAGGAATGTATACCAGGGGGAGGGAGAGGGAGAGGAGGGGAGAGAGAGCAAGGATGGGGAGGGAAGTGGTGAGACAGATAAGAGGAGAGGGAGGGAGCTAGGGAAGGAGAGCACAGAGAGCATGCAAGCATGTGGAGAAAAACAGGAGACAAAGGAGAAAAGACCCTGAGTTTGGTTTGAAGACTTGAAGACATGATACGTACAAAGTGCCCACAGTATATCCAGGGAGAGCTACCTGTGGGAACCCCGTACAGGCAGTCGCCCACATATTGATGGGCACCATCATGGGGTGAGAGGCCATATGACCAAGGAACCCTGAAATGTGCCAACATAAAAATACACCTAGCAGAGTAGTCATCTAAATACAATTCCATTACAGTGAAAGAATTAGGAGGTCCCCGTAATTTATTAATGACAGTCAACATGCAAGCACTCAGTTTGCCAGTAAGGAGCAACTATAAATTCAGAAGATGCTAAAAGCAAGTATCTGTTGAAAAACTCCAGTTAGACTGCCAAGGTTCAAACATGGGTTCTGTCAGTCACCAGTGGTGGGTAAGCTCATCATTCTCCATGAGCCTCAGTTTGTTGGTCTACAGAATGGAGAGGACGAGGTGCTGTGAAGACTGAATGAGAAGATCCGCGTAAATGCTTAGTGCAGGGTCTGGCACACAATAAAAAATAAACATCAGCTGCCATCATCAGACCCGTTTTCATTGCTACAACCACCCCTACATCATTAAGATTACTACTTGGTTATTTGGATGATCATGTGAGATCAGTATTTTACTAAATGTAAAGTGCTATTTCTAACCATATACAAATGTTACCTCTCAGTACAAATGAATACTTGTATTCATTTTCTAAAGAGAATTGCCTCAAATGAACCCATTTTGACATTTATATAGAATATATTTCTCTAGATGGGACTGTATCTTACCTATACATGATTTCAGGGTTCTTACAAGAGAGCCATAAACAAAACCTAATAATCAAAACTCAGTACAAAGGCCAAAATTCAGTCTTTACCAATGAAGAATTTTAATAAGTGTCACCTAGAGGTTCTGCCTCCTCAGGATAGCTTTTACCTCATTCATTTTACTCAGTCCTGCATTCAGCGTTCCAGAAGAGGGCACCAGTGTGCAAGGCAGTGTACAGAGACTGACCAAACTCACCAACTAAATGAAAGAGGCTGCATTTGCCTTACTAGCACTAATTTCCAGCAAATAATTGGACTCCTCACTCGTCTACAAGTTCAGACTCCTCTGGGGGCATGATCCAGAAGATGTAGGTTTTCAGTTTTTTGCTTTTTGGGGTTGTTTTGTTTTGTTTTTCTATACTAAGCTGCAGCTTTTCTAAGTCAGCTCTCAAGTGAGTATGTAATATCTGCAATGTTAACAAGTCAACTTTAATACAACCACATTATAAAAATTTGAGATGAATAATTTGCAAAGCAACTATTTCTAGATGTTGAGCTCAATAACTAAGGAGAAAAATGATGCAAAAACATTTACATGTTCACTATTTGCACAAAAGCTTCTTAGTGCAAAGCAGGATCAATGAATCCCAATTCCAGTGGGCAGGAAAGGAAGAGTGAATAATCTGCAGATAGAGTAACTTGTTTTCCTGGAATACTCTTAAAATGTCATTGGAATTCTGAATTTACAACTTTCATGAGAAACAGCTTTTGTCTGTTACTTCACTGCCTTGATATGGCATTAAAAATTTCTCATGACATCATATCACTCACCACCCTGAAAAAAGAAAAAAAAGGGGCAATTACATTCCTTTCCCTTGTAAATTAGTAAGTAGGTGGTCTGAAGTTGATTGTGTCCTCAAATTATGTGATTAAAATACACTGCACACTCTGCAGGAAACAAAACAGTCTAAATTTAGACAACACACCCATATCTCTACACAGAAAAACACTGGCTTATCCAGGCCAAGATATCATATCCCTTCCTGTCTCTCCAAATTTAAATTATCTAACTTTAAAGTATTTTACTTAAAGGAAGATATTATTTCTCATAAATAAATAAACCAGTCAATCAATCAATCATAAACTCGCCAAAATCCTCCCTCCTCTCAATCAGGAGGAAGAAAGGAGGTGCTACTTGGCCACACAACACATGAAAAAAGACACGTGAAAGGGCCTACCTGCCAGAGGCCGGTAGTCTCCCTGATGGAGTTCAGTAAGGATGGTCTTTTTGCCTAATTCAATACAACTATTATTAAGACAGTTTAATACCCTTAGGCAGAACACTCACTGTAACACAGAATGAGATCAAGTCTACCTTCCAAAGAAAACTTACAGAAAGAATTTTTTAAATTGATTTTATTGAAGTATAGTTGATTTACAATGTTGTGTTAATTCCTACTATACAGCAAAGTGAGTCAGTTACATATACATACACTCTTTTTCATATTATTTCCCTTTGTGGTTTATCACAAGTTTTTGAAGTAAAAAGTTGCCTGGGCTAGCTCCTCTTTGCTTTTTCTCTCTGAAATCCCTATAATAAAGAGAGGAACAGACTGACAAATAATAGTCACACACAATTCCTATATAAGAAGACTAATGACAATGGCTGTTTTGATGTAATGCTTATAACAACATTATCCCTTAGAGTTTCCCATTTTAATCTATCATTTAAAAAGTCATTCAAAAAGAATAAATTTCCAAACAGCCATCAATATATGCCTTATTATTAGTTAAACCTTAACTATCTAAATTTTTTTCTGGTTTCTTAAGGTTTTTTTTTTTCATATGTGATTATCTGATACTTGAAAATAATCAGTTTTCTATCACTATGGTTATATTGTTGAGGAAAAATTATGACTAAAAAATAATGATTTTAAATTACCATATTCTGGTCCTTCCTACCCCTAATGGAAAAACTGCTTAATTTCAAGTTAAAAAATATGAAGGACTTAATTACCTTTAATCAGATCTCAAACCACCTTCTAATTATTTATATTAATGGATGTTCCATACATTTTAGAATGCAATGAATAATTTTCATGCAAAAATTTCTCTTCTGTTCACATTTTTACTGAGTCGAATTAGTATATATTCACTGGGCATCAGAAGCTGGGCAACAGAAGGTGGTCCAGGACTGGCCCGGGAGGGAATGTTTGAACTTTGACCAACATATGGCAACAGATACTCTATAAAGTAGATAATCCTTCCGTGGATAATGACTGCAAAGTTAATACTGTGAATGGTTTGTTAAATACTGTCGTATCAGGAACTGGTGCACCTACTCCGTTCCTGTGAATCCCTGTTTCCTCTTGAGCATGCAGGCCAAGATGCACCCAAGTCAGTAGGGGACAGACAGCCTCTGTCACCTCGCAAGCAGCAGCCAGCGAGTCAGAAGACAGATCCTAGTTCAAGCTGAGTGTGGGTTTTTTTTCTTTTTTAATCTATCCCTGCTAGAGGTCTTAACTTAGAACTTATTTCTTTTTAATTAATTTGCTTAAGAATAGCAATTATTAGGGATAATAAGTAAAAATTAGCTCATTAAACTTAAGTATTCTATCCCTAAACTGAACAAGTGCTCAAAAGTATACCTGTAAATACAAAGTGAGCTTGATCACATACCTCTGCCCCTCACACACTGGGGTTCTAAATAACATTATCCAGCCAGAGAACCATATGGGTTCTGCTCTCTTCTGTTCTCTCTTCCTCTTCCCTTCTAACTCTTCCAACTTGTAAAGAACAAGAGCCTTTATGGATACTTTCTGTGGTTAGCTACTGTCCAGTTTTTACCATCTCTATTAGTGCTTTCTGCCCTCTCTTCAAATCCTTACAAATACCTGCTTCCGCTGTCCCATCCGTGCCCAGCTTAGCTGCACTTCTCCGGTGTACTCGAAACTGCACGCCTACCCCCAGGTCCCTCTTCTGCTGGCGCGTCCACCGCGTGACTGATAGGAAAACAAGGATGGCACAAAGTTCTTTGTCTTCTATTCCCTCTGTTTTAGACAAGACTAGCATTTTTTGAAGTCCTTGTTTTTAATTCTAGAAGTTTATGACCAACTCCTCAAACATCACCATTCAAAAGGTCAAAGACACACTCTCTAACCAATGCCTTTTACAATACTATTTTTAAGTTTATCTAATATTTTTAAAGCTTTGCTATATCCCAGTGCACCAAGAATACATTTAACATAATCAGTATTAAAGTTTTGCTTCTCCAATTTCGAGAAAGCATAATCATATAAAAGTTCCAAAATGCTAAACTTTAAGATTATGGGTGAATATTCCTCATGAGAAATATTACAAAGTAGGGAGATGTTAAATGAATTTAAGACAAGTATTTAGAATCAATACCTAACAAAATTGAATAAAAACTCTTGATTTTTCTCTAACAAAACTGAATGTTGATCTGGAGGGCTGCATGTAAATCAATGAAGTTAGAACACTCCTCACCATACACAAAAATAAACTCAAAATGGCTTAAAGAGTTAAATAAAAGACATGATAACATAAAACACCTAGAAGAGAACATAGGCAAAACATACTCTGACAATAAATGGTACCAATATTTTCTTAGGTCAATCTCCCAACACAAAAGAAAAGCAAAAATAAATGAATAAGACCTAATCAGACTTATAAGCTTTAGCACAGCAAAGGAAACCATCAAAAAAATAAAAAGACAACATACGGGATGGGAGAAAATATCTGCAAACAATGTGACCATCAAGGCTTACTTTCCAAAATATACAAACAGCTCGTAGAGCTCATTATCAAAAAATAAAAAAAGCTACCAACTCAATCAAAAAATGGGCAGATCTAAATAGACAGTTCTCCAAAAAAGACATACAGATGGCCAACATCGCTAATTATTAGAGAAATGCAAATCAAAACTACAATGAAGTTACCACCTCACACCAGTCAGAATGGCCATCATCAAAAGGACTACAAATAATAAATGCTGGAGAGGGCGTGGAGAAAAGGGAGCCCTCCTACACTGCTGGTGGGAATGTAAATCGGGGCAGCCACTATGGAGAACAATATGGAGGTTCCTTAAAAAAATAAAAATTGAGTTACCGTATGATCCAGCAATCCCACTCCTGGGCATATATACAGAAAAGATGAAAACTCTAATTTGAAAAGATACAGGTACCCCAATGTTCACAGCAGCACTATTTACACTAGCCAAGACATGGAAGCAACCTAAGTGTTCATCGACAGATGAATGGACAAAGATGTGGTATATGCATACAATGGAGTATTACTCAGCCATAAAAAAAGAATGAAAAATGCCATTTGCAGCAAAGTGGATGGACCTAGAGATTATTATACTAAGTGAAGTAAGTCAGACAGACAGAGAAATATCACATGATACCACTTATATGTGGAATCTAAAAAAGTGATTTATATATTTTAAAAATAGAAATAGACTCACAGACGTAGAAAACAAACATGGTTACGAAAGGGGAAAGGGGAGGAAGGATAATTTAGGAGTTTGGGATGAACAGATTTACACTACACACACACACACACACACACACATAAAGCTTACTCCATATCATTTATGAGCTTCTATACCCATGGCTTCAAATAATTTTTTGAACCATAATCTATTCCATCACTTCAAACTTTGTTTCAAGGAAGGGATATCAGGAAAAGAAAATTTTCCTCAAGGACAAATACACCCCATACTATAAAAAATAGAAATGGCCAGTAAGCTGAGTATTCTTTAATTTCTAAATTACCCCTGCAGATTCACAATGCAGGTGAGTACTCTTCGTACTAAAGACTTAGTTCTTCAGAAAGAGTTTTACTTCGTTTAACTTTGACAAAAATCACTCTACTTGTTTTGCTTTGTTTACTACCCTTTTAACTTTCTATCCTACCTGGAACACATGCTCTGTGAAACACATATTCAAACTTTCACTAAGCAATTACATTTACAAAATAAGATGCTTTTGTACCAGAGAAACTTTGGTTTGGGACGGGCCACAAGAGGGTCTTCGGTGGCCTGAAACCACTAGATGGCGCAGGCTGAGTAAGCATCAGACTTCAAAGAAGAAAAGCAAACAGAGGGAGAAAATCTGGTCACGTATATGCCTTCTTAAAAAGAAAGTACCATGCAGAGCCCCATACAGCACCTGTCTAACCAGCCCAGTTCCTCAAAGGGTGTCACTCAGGCATCACTTGAAAGGAGGCGGGGGATCCTGTGTCCCTTCGTCAATACTATAGTCCAACCCCCAGAGTGTGTTCCTAATACCCTTTCACCCCACCACACTCTTAATACCCCATGCCACAGTACAGGAAAAAAGCGGAAACACCCTCACACTCAACTTTTAAAATGGAAAGAGGGAATGACCTAGCTGTGAGGTCCTGGGCCAATATTCCCCTAGTGACAGTCCCTCTGCTTCCTCACCTAAATATCATAAGGTGCAGATGTGCTGCATTTAGCAATTCCCCACTATCTGCTGCAAGAAGCTACATATCGGAGATGAACCTAATGCCATGAAATCCGTCTGGGGGTGTGGATTCGTGATCTCCGAAGGAAAAGAATTTCTCCTTGGCATCAATAACAAGCTGTTGCTCAGGTTTAAGTAGCAGAGTAACAGTTTATTAAGGAGAGAAAGTACAATAGCTTCTGGCTCAGACACCAGAAGGGGGTGGAGAGACCCACGATGGAGTCGTACATGTGTCTTATATGCCCTAAAATTAGAGGAGTTAATCATAACCCCCACCTAGTTACCTCTAACAATAGGAATTTACAATGGCAACGGACTGATTACTAAAAATAATGATTTTGGCCCGAGGATTAAGGATTGATTGTTCCCCGGTAGGGTTACGATATTCATCAGAGTTTAGGAATTTTTTAACTCAGTGATTTGTGACGTCCCAAATAATCATTACCCTAGCTCACAGTCAAGATTACGAAGGGGCGTTGTAAGAATCAATCCTAAAGAAAGAAGGAGCTTTAAATCACATTCTCAAGTTTTTCTGCCCTTCCCCAGGCCAGTCAGGCTCTGAAGCTCTCAAACCCAGAAGGCAGCATGCACTTACATTTTGTGCCTTTCAGAGAACACAGCCATTTCAGAATGAAATTGACCACAGAAATAAAAAATATATTGTCCTCATGTACTCCATATAGATCTTGTCGTTTTTCTAAAATAAAAAGTACATGTCAGATGACCCAGTTCAGATATTTTAAAGTTCAGAGAACAAGAGCATGTGCTTGCCCACCCTTCTCCTGAGTCCTGGCACCTCTGAGCTGCTATCTTAGCATATACCGTCATTCAAAGATGATCACTCAACCCAGCCATTCAGCTCTATGAAGTTTTCATTTATGCTTTATTCTTTAATTTTATTTATGAAGTATATGGTAAGTAATATCACTCTGGTTTTATAAAGCAGTAAGAAAAAGAGGGAAGGAGAGAAGGAGGGAGGGAGGGAGGGAGGGAAGGAAGGAGAAAGGAGGGAGGAAAGGAGGACAAAGAAAAGAAAATAACTAAGCCAATAGCCAGAAAAACTCCAAAGAAGCCAAAAAAGAAAAAAAACCTACCAGTCTGGAACTTCCATTCGGAGGATACACTCCTTCCTTTGGGGTCTGCAGAAAACAGAATGCCCTTTGGCACCTCTCTTAAAATTCATTTTTAAATTTCTCCTTCAACTACAGTCATATCACCTAGGCAGTTTTACTTTCACATTCTGAATTCCTATCCTTGGAACCAAAGCTGATAAAATAAAACCTAAATATGCTTTAAGTCAATCTCACCTCAAGTCCTCTCAAAACATCTTTACCCCCAACCACTTAAAATAAGAAAATACCAGTCAAGTAGCAATAACAGCAAAGGTGTGATTCCTCCGCTCTCCTTTATCCACCAGAGGTGTTAAAGGTCTTGCCCTAACGGAAGATCAGGCTGGCTTTTTGGTCCTGCCATGGGAGATCCTAAATTCTGCAATTTGCTGCAATGCCACCAGTTCCAAGTCACCAAAGAGCTGACGTTTCTGCACCTTGTCACAGTGTTGTCACATGCTAGTCACTTCATAGCAACCAAAAGACTTGCAGAAGTAATTCCCATTGATACCACTTAAAACTTGCCAAAGTTTGGGGAAAGCTCATTATTACAAAGGAGGATACCACTCCCTGCTCTCTCCCCTTACAATTACAGATGGTGCTTTATACTACACAAGCCCATGTTCACAAATGTTTCCTAATATCTGGGGACAAGACGTGAAAGCATTACATATCAATTTAATAGAGGGAAAAGAAGTGAGGCTCAGAGAGACTAAGTAACTTTCCCAAAGACACAAAGCTACTTATATACAAAATTTGAATTGAACCAACATCTGTCTTTAATCCTGGAGTACTTTCCACAGTAAACAATCCTCTGCACTAATATAAACCTTGAATAAACTGAAAGGCAAAGCTTTTGGGAAAAAAATTGTGAGTTTGGAGACTCAAACAGACCTAGGCTCAGGTCTCAGCCCCAGCAAGGTGTGTCACCTCTCCCAGCCTCAGTTTCCTCGTCTACAAACAGTGAAGATCATAATACCTGCCTTAAAAAATCAGTCACTCAAAAATAGTGTTTACTATTAAAATTTTTTAAGGATTTCAGTGGTTTTGCTTTCCCAGAATTCTTAACTTTACAAACTAGAGAGAGAGAGAAAAAAAAGTTCCCCACAACTCCCCAGAATAAATCTAGGGGCCATGTACCAATGCCTAAAGCACACACTTCATTATCCATGACAAATGTGCCAAAGAAATTTGCAGTGTTTGGAGGTAGCAGTTCATAAAAAAAGAACGAGACGGCTTTGTTCAACACACACACCTGACTGTGATACCGACACATGAAAGAAACAAACTAGCCCCAGGTCAGAACACCAGTGTGATCTGATTTACACCAGTCCAACACCACCTCTTTCATCAAGACTTGCAACAAACAAGGGCCAAGAATCACCCTCTTTCCATATGTCCCCACAAACAGTATTCCATAAAACCCTAGTGCTCCAGGCTCTGAAAATTAGAGCTGTACAAAAACACTTTTTACCTTTCCAACATTTCTCAAAGTTATCTGATCATGAATCCTTCTGAGCCAAGAACACCTATTAACACCTAGAGAAACACAATTTGGAAAACCCTGATTTACTGCTATGCTGTCATATACTAGCATGGTTTCTCAAATGTATGTATGCATTAGAATTACCTGGGAAATTGTTATAAAGGCAACTTCTCCAGCCCTACTTCTTCAGACCTAAAGTTTGAGAACGAAAGAGTTACTTATAGTACAAATAAGCATCACAGGTTATAAAAATTTTAAACTGCTGTACCAGTAGTTTGAGAGTTATCAGTTATCTCTCATTGTAAAGATCACCAGTAGCTCTCAAAATTCAATATCTGGTAGAGTTACCTGGGAAGCTTGTTTAAAAACACCTACCACTGGGTATCACCCCTAAAGACTCAGATTGGCAGGCTCTGGGCTGCAGTCCAGTTTGAGAATCACACCTGTAGAAGGTTTAACTGAAAGTTCAGTGTCCACTGGCTATAAACATCCTCACCCTAACCTTTATATTCTGTGATGGTAAGATGTGAGTGCTGAGGGGAATGGAGCCCTGTTCACGGGGAAAAAGTATCAATAACTGAAAGGGTTTCAATATTATTTTGAATAAAGGTGACTTCAACATTTGCTTTAGGATAAGAAATGATTCATACTTTGAACATTACACTTTAACTGATCAGTATTTTTGATGGACTGAGAATGACCTATGGAAATCTGATCTCTTCACTAGCCTCCACGGGCAGCTCATTGCTGGCTTTAGTATTGGCAGAATCAAAATACCCAACAGGACCTGTGTAGTTGATATACAACCACTTCATCTGGTCAGATGCCTAGGTTCTTCTGTATTTTCTCCCGTAACAGCAAAAGGCACTATGTGATTGTTTAATTTTACGTATCCTGACTATGCCCCAGGATGCCCAGATATATGTATAAACATTATTTCTAGGGGTGTCTATGAGGATGTTTCCGTAAGAGATTAACACTTGTGTTTGTGACAGGAGTAAAGCAGACTTCCCTCTTCAGTGTGGGGCAGAGGGGATCATCCAATCCCCTGAATAGAACAAAAGGGGCCTGAATAGAACAACAAGGGGAAGAAGGCAGAGTCTGAGCCACCCCTGCCTGACTGCTGAACTGGGACATCAATATTCTCCTGCCCTCATCACTCCTGGCCTTCAAACTCAGATTAAGAATGTACAGCACCACCGCTCCAGCTCCAAGCTCTTTCAACTACACCACCAGCATGCCCAGGTCTCCAGAGGGCAGACCATGGAACTTCTCATCAAGCCAATTCATTATAATAAACCTCATTCTTTACATGAGATCCTATTGGCTCTATTTCTCTGAAGAACCCTATTAGTAAAGGTACACTACACTCAACGTGTATTGGTACAACTGTTAGATCCAAAAAGAATAATATCAGCAGCAATTTTCCTTCTAATTTAAGTCCAACATCTTGTAGGACTCACTGACTGGTATAATGTCTTATTATTTACATTCTTTGTGATGTAAAGGAGCTTCTTCTGTGCCTTTCTATTAGAAAAATAAAAATGTTACTATTAAGGAGGAATAGAGTTATATCACATACAACTGATTTCAGTAACATGTACTGTGTTATCACTAAAGTTTGAGAATGAATGTCAGCTTTGGCAAAGGCCCTTTGGAAAGTTTTTGAAGGTTCTGTTTTTTATTTTTTAAAAATTCTTTTCTGGCTATACATACCCAAGGGTCAAGTTCCATTTTATACTTACAACACTGGTATGAATATTTCTATTCAGAGAGAGTGTGTCTTCTATCCTTCAAATGTCCTGTAAGTTCTGAGCTGTAAGCACTACACTAAAGTGATAGAAAGAATATGATGGCTTTGACATTGTTTTATACAAGCTTAACATCGTGGTTAAGAGCAGAGGCTTAAGGCCTTGCAGAGATCAAGATGGTGGAATAAACGGATGTGGAGCTCACCTTCTCCCACAAATACATCAAAAATACATCTACATGTGGAACAGTTCTCACAGAATAGCTACTAAATGTTGACAGAAGATCTCATTAAACCAAAGCTGTAAGAAAGAAAGCGATATAACTGAGTAGGAAGAAAAGAATAGAGATGGGACCTATGCCTCTGGGAGGGAGCTGTGAAAGAAGAAAGGTTCCCTCACCCCCTGAACCCCTTCACCAGCTGGGAGATTGGCCGGGACAGATAGAGCCTCAGAGGCTCAGAGCAGAGTGCAGCAGCTGGCCTGCAGCAGGCAGGACAAAGGAAAACTCGCACAGACAGTCCCAGCCACCTTGCTGCACTTCCCAGCCCAAGACACATGCCTGCTGCACGGCAGCTGGGGGGCTGAAACTCCGGCTTCAGTGGACAGCCCCAGGGAGAAGACTGGGGTTGGCTGCGCAGAGACAACCCAAAGGGCCTGGAGTGTGGCCCAGGCTGCAGCTAGGGGTGTGTGCAGGACGGAGCCTGGGTCCACCACAGAAGCCCCGTCATCAACGCACGCGGCAAGGGGTGGAGAGTGGCCTGGCGGCAGCTGCCTCACCCTCACTGCGCTCACCGGCAGGCATGGCTCCGTCTCCACAGGCCCTGGGAGCACACAGTATAGGCAGGCTGCCCGCACGTGACGGCAGGGCTAAAGTCCGAGCCGATTCCTGCAGTTGCACAACTTAGAGGATTTATGCCACCAGCAGCTTTGTGAGCACAACGCCTGCAGGACATTCGAGCAGATGACAAGCACGCCCCTGGCTGGAGCAGGACCAGTGTCAGCACTGGTGGGCTTTGTGGGCACACACACGCAAAGGCAGGGCTGGAATCTGGGTGGATTCCCTTTGGTCCCACAGCAGGGCCAGGTGCCCCACTACAGTGGGTCCAGGTGCCGGGCTTTGGCAGATCTGCATCTGCAGCTTTGTGAGCACAGCGTCTGAGGGACATCTGGGCCAACTACCAGTATTTTCAGAACTGAGGCAGGGCAGAAGGCAATGGCAAAAACAGTGTAGTTTATGAGCATACACAACAGGTAACAGGTGACATCACAGAGTGCACTTCCCAGTGGACAACTCCTACAGTGCCTCCTCCACCAGCAGGAGTGCTGCAGTCCCACCTACCTCACACCGCAGCTTAGAGACGGATCTAGGGCTTCTACTCCAGCTACTGGGAAGCAGACCCTCCTCCTGACGGGCTGTGACAACCACAGAGCAAAGAGGAGGACCCGCCCAAAACCCAGGGCAGGCTCTGGTCACCACAACACTAATCACACCCACTATCAGGGGATGACAGCCAACACACCCTGAGGAAAGACATGGCAGGCATCCATACTAAAAACAGCCCTTGCGCCAAAAATATTAAACTCACACAGGCTACACAGGGACGCTCCCACATAAAAACAGCCCTTCAAGACCACAGTAGACAACTGTTTCTCCTAAATTTAGAGAGTCAGAGTAATATGAGTAAAATGAAGAAGCAGAGGAACAGACCCAATTAAAAGATCGAGAGAATTCCCCTGAAAGAACAATGAAATTGACCTCTCCAGTCTACTAGACCCAGAGTTCAAAAAGGAGATAATAAAAATGCTGAAGGAGTTGGGAAAGGCTATTGATGGAAATGCAGATCACTGTAACTAGGAACTAGAAACTAGAAGGAGGAGCCAATCTAAATTAGACAACTTAACAGCCTAGATGAAAATGGAGTTAAAGGCAATAAACAGCTAACTAAGTAATGAAGAAGAACAAATAAGCAACCTGGAAGGTAGAATAATGGAAATCACTTAGTCAGAACAGCGGATAGAAAAACAAATGAAAAAGAATAAATAAATAAAAGCAATATACGAGAACTATGGATAATATAAAGCATGCCAATCTACACATAATAGGGATCTCAGAAGTAGAAGAAAGGGAAAAAAGAATAAAAAATGTATTTGAAGAAATTATGGCTGAAGACTTCCCAAAACTAAAGAAGGAAACAGATATCCAGGTACAGGAAGTACAGAGGGTCCCAAACAAGATGAACCAAAATAGACCTTCTCCAAGACATATTATGATTAAAACGGCAAAAGTTAAAGATAAAGAGAGGTTCTAAAGGCAGCAAGAGGAAAACAAAGAATTAGTTACAAGGGACCCCTGTAAGGCTATTAGCTGATTCCTCTACAGAAACATCGCAGGCCGAAGGGAATGGAAAGATATATTCAATCCTAAAAGGAAAAAACCTGCAACCCAGGATACTCTACCCAGCAAGATTATCATTTAGAACAGAAAGAGAGATAAAGAATTTCTCAGACAAGCAAAAACAAAAAGAATACAGCAATACTAAACCTATCCTAAAAGAAATATCGAAATGTCTTCTCTAAATATAAAAGCAGCAAGAATCTATAGGGAAGAGAAAATTACAATAGGAAAAGCAAATATATAAAAGGATTGTACCACCTGCCAATGCAGGGGACATGGGTTCAAGGCCTAATCCAGGAAGATCCCACATGCCGTGGAGCAACTAAGCCCAAATGCCACAACTAATGAGCCTGTGCTCTAGAGCCTGTGAGCCACAACTACAGAGCCTGTGTGCCACAACTACTGAAGCCCGTGCGCCTAGAGTCCATGCTCTGCAACAAGAGAAGCCACCAGTGAGAAGCCGGCACACTGCAACAAAGAGTAGTCCCCACTCACCGCAACTAGAGAAAGCCTGCGCACAGCAACAAAGACCCAACACAGCCTAAAAATAAGAAACTTTTTTTTTTTTTTTTTTTTGGGCACACGGGCTTAGTTGCTCCGCAGCATGTGGGATCTTCCTGGAGCTGGGATCGAACCCGTGACCTCTGCATTGGCAGGTGGATTCTTAACCACTGTGCCACCTAGGAAACCCAAAAATATTTTTTTAATTTAAAAAATAAAAGGATTGCAGATCACTTAGGTAAACCAACAAATAGATGTAAAAAAAAAAAATTCAAACAATTTTTGTGAAAGCAATTATATCTACACTGACCAGCAAAAGGATAAACATGAGAATGTAAAATAGGACATCAAAATCATAAAAGGGGGGGTGGAGTAAGAAAATGTAGATTGTTTTTCAGATTGTGTTTGAGCTTATATGAACAAGTAGATATAGTGGTGGATTGACCTACTGAAAATCAGGGTAACCACAAATCAGAAACTTATAACAGATTCACAAAAACCAAAAAGAAGAGAACTTAAGCATAAAACAAAAGAAGACCATCAAACTATAAAAGCAAAAACAAAAAGAAAAAGAAAGGAACAAAGAAGAAATACAAAATCAACTGGAAAACAAGGTTAAAAATGGCAACAAATACACACCTATCAATAATTACCTTAAATGTCAACTGACTAAATGCTCCAATCAAAAGACAAAGAATAGCAGAATGTATAATAAAACAAGAATCTACAATATGCTGCACACAAGAGACCTACTTTACAACAAAGGACACACACAGACTGAAAGTGAGGGGATGGAAAAAGATATTTCATCCAAATGGAAATGACAAGTAAGCAGGATTCAAATCAGACAAAACAGATTTTAAGCAATATTCGTATCAGACAAAATAGACTTTAAAACAAAGGCCATAAAGTAAGATAAAAAGGACACTACATAATGATAAAAGGATCAATATAAGAATACACTATTACACTTGTTAACATATATGTACCCAATATAGAAGCACCTAAATACATAAAACAAATACTAACATACATAAAGGGAGAAACTGATGGGAATATAATAATAGTAGGAGACTTTAACACCCACTGACATCAATGGACAGATCTTCCAGACAGAAAATTAATAAGGCAATAGAGACCCGAAATGACACAATAAAGAATAGTTAGACTAAACTGATATCTACAAGACACTACAAAAAAAAAACAAACAAAAAACAACAAAAAAAACAAAAACCACACAAAACCCAGAATACACATTCTTATCAAATGTCCATGGAACGTTCTCTAAAATAGACAACATACTAGGACATAAAAGAAGAAGCCTCAACAAATTTAAGAGGATAGAAATTATTTAAAGAATTTTTTCTGATCACATCTGCATGAAACTAGAACTCAGCCAAAGAGAGAAATAGGGAAAAAAAACAAAAAACAAAAAACAAAAAACCAGGACTACATGAAGAGTTAATAACATGCTACTAAAAAACCAGCCAGTCAATGATGAAATCAAAGAGGAAATCTGAAACTACCTCAAGACAAATGACAATGAAAACACAACCACACAAAAATCTATGGGATGTAGCAAAAGCAGTCCTAAGAGGGATGGTCATAGTGACACAGGCCTTCTTCAAAAAATAAGAAAAGTATCAAACAACCTAACCTACCACCTAAAAGAATTAGAAAAAGAAGAAAAAGCAAAACCTAAAGTCAGCAGAAAGAAGGAAATAATAAAATCAGAGAGGAAATGAATAAAATAGAGATTTTTTAAAAAAGAAAAAAAATCAATAAAACCAAGAGCTGGTTTTTTGAAAGTATAAACAAAATTGACAAACCTCTAGCCAGACTCACCAAGAAGAAAGAGAGGACCCAAATAAACAAAACAGAAAATGAAACAGGAGAAGTAATTATTGACACCACAGAAATACAAAAAAATATTATAAAAGAATACTATGAACAATTATATGTCAACAAACTGGACAACCTAGAAGAAATGAAGAAGTTTCTGGAAACATACAGCCCACCAAAACTGAATCAAAAAGAAATAGATAATGTGAACAGACCAATCAATAGATGTGAAAAAGAATCTATAATAATGATGACAAAACAAAACAAAACAAACAAACTCGCTGTAAACAAAGCTCAGGACCAGACAGCTTCACTGGAGAATTCTACCAAACATACAAAGAACTTATACCTATCATTCTCAAACTCTTCCAAAAGACTGAAGAGCAGGGAACACTCTCAAATTCATTCTATGAAGACACCATCACCCTGATACTAAGATCTGACTAAGATACTACCAAAAAAGAAAATTACAGGCCAATATCTTTGATAAATACATGTGCAAAAATCCTCCACAAAATATCAAACCAAATCTGACAATACATTAAAAAAAAAAAGTACATATACCATGGTCAAGTTGGATTCATTCCAGGGTCACAAGGATGGTTCAACATACACAAATCACTCAATGTTATACAACACATCAACAAAAGAAAAGATAAAAATCACATGATCATCTCAATAGATGTAGAAAAAGCACTTGATAAAATTCAACATCCATTCATGATAAAAACTCTTGGCAAAGTGAGTATATATCTCAGCATTATAAAAAGCTATTTATGACAAACCCACAATCAACATAATACTCAACACCGAAAAGCTGAAAGCCTTCCCACTAAAATCTGGAAGAAGACAAGGATGCCCACTCTCCCCACTTCCTTTCAACATAATATTGGAAATCCTAGCCACAGCAATCAGACAAGAAAAACAAAAGATACCCAAATTGGAAGGGAAGAGGTAAAACTGTCATTATATGCAGGTGACATGATACTACATATAGAAAACTCTAAAGACTCCACACAAAAACTACCAGAACTGATAAACACATTCAGCAAGGTAGCAGGATACAAGAATAATATCCAGAAATCTATTGTATTTCTTTACACTAACAATGAAATATTAGAAAGAGAAAGTAAAACAAGAATCCCTTTTAAAATTTCATCAAAAAAATAAAATACTTAGGAATAATCCTGACCAAGGAGGTGAAAGACTTATATGCTGAAATATATGAAACATTGATAAAAGAAATTAACAATAATTCAAAGAAACAGAAAGATAACCCATGTTCTTGGATTGGAAGAATACTGTTAAAATGGCCATACTACCCAAAGCAATCTACAGATTTAATATAATCCCTATCAAATTAACCATGATATTTTTCACAGAACTAGAACAAATAATCCTAAAATTTATATGGAACCATAGACGTCCCAGAATTGCCAAAGCAATCCTGAGGAAAAAAGAACAAAGCTGGATGCATAACCCTCCCAGATTTCAGACAATACTACAAAGCCCCCATTATCAAAACACTGTGGTACTGGCACAAAAACAGACATATGGATCAATGGAACAGAATAGATAGCACAGAAATAAATCCACACACCCACAGTCAATTAATCTTCAACAAAGGAGCCAAGAATATTCAATGGAGAAAAGACAGTCTATTCAGCAAGTATGTTGGGAAAGCTGGACACCACATGTAAATCAATGAAAGTTAGAACACTCCCTCACACCATAAACAAGATAAACTCAAAATGGCTTAAAGACTCAAATATAAGACATACACCATAAAACTCCTGGAAGAGAACATAGGCAAAGCATTCTCTGACATAAACTGTACCAATGTTTTCTTAAGTCAGTCTCCCAACACAAAAGAAATAAAAGCAAAAATAAACAGATGGTGCCTAATCAGACTTATAAGCTTTTGCACAGCAAAGGAAACCATCAACAAAATGAAAAGACAATCTACAGGATGGGAGAAAATATTTGCAAACGATGTGACCAACAAGGGATTAATCTCCAAAATATACAAACAACTCATACAGCTCAATATCAAAAAAAAATAAACAACCCAATCAAAAAATGGGCAGAAGACCTAAATAGACATTTCTCCAAAAAAGACACACAGACAGCCAACAGGGACATAAAAAGATGTTCAACATCACTAATTACTAGAGAAAAGCAAATCAAAACTACAATGACATATCACCTCACACCAGTCAGAATGGCCATCATCAAAATGCTATGAATAATAAATGCTGTAGAGGATGTGGAGAAATGGGAACCCTCCTACACTGTTGGTGGGAATGTAAATTGGTACAGCCACTATGGAGAACAATAAAGAGATTTCTTTAAAAAAAAACTAAAAATTGAGTTACCATATAATTCAGCAATTCCCTTTCTGGGCACATATTCCCAGAAAACCATAATTTGAAAAGATACATGTAGCCCAGAGTTCACAGTAGCACTATTCACAATAACCAAGACATGGAAGCAACCTAAATGTCCATCGACAGATGAATGGATAAAGAAGATGTGGTACACATATACACAATAGAATACTACTCAGCCATAAAAAAAGAATGAAATAATGCCAATTGTAGCAATGCAGATGGACCTAGAGATTATCATACTAAGTGAAGTCAGTCAGAGAAAGACAAATATTATGATATCACTTAAATGTGGAATCTAAAAATTGATACAAATGAACCTATTTACAGAACAGAAACAGACTCACAGACATAGAAAACAAACTTATGGTGACCAACGGGAAAGGGGGGGAAGGGTAAATTAGGAGTTTGGGGTTAGCAGATATACACTACTACGTATAAAATAGATAAACAAGAAGGGCCTACTGTATAGTACAGGGAACTAATTATTCAGTATCTTGTAATAACCTAAAATGGAAAATAATCTGAAAAAGAATACATATGTATATATGTAAACACATACATAAAATGGAATCACTGTGCTGTACACCAAAAACTAACACAACAGGGGACTTCCTAGGTGGCGCAGTGGTTAAGAATCCGCCTGCCAATGCAGGAGACACGGGTTTGATCCCTGCTCCAGGAAGATCCCACATGCCGTGGAGCAGCTAAGCCCGTGCACCACAACTGCTGAGACTGTGCTCTAGAGCCTGTGAGCCACGATTATTGAGCCTGTGTGCCGCAGCTACTGAAGCCCATGCGCACCTAGAGCCTGTGCTCCGCAACTAGAGAAGCCACTGCAATGAGAAGCCCACACACCACAATGAAAAGTAGCCCCCACTCGCCACAACTAGAGAAAGCCCGTGTGCAGCAACGAAGACCTAATGCAGCCAATAAATAAATAAATAAGTAAATTTATTTTTAAAAAAAATTAACACATTGTAAACCGCCTGTATGTCAATTAAATAAATAAATAAAGAGCAGAGACTTAGGAGGAGGACAGAGATGCCTGACCACCTACAAAGTTCCCTCACTGACATCAGTTACTGAGCACCCAGACTTCACAGCAGGCATGGTGTGTACCATGATGAATAAAGAGCAAAACACAGCTCCCAACATCAAGGATTTTAAAGTCTAGGCAGTGCAGACAAACTTTGTAGAAATAACTACAAACCAGACAGAAATCACGGAGCCATCAGTGTTCCGACTGTTAAGAGATTATGTCCCACAGTCCTGAACCAAAAGGAGGCATGTGCTAGGTGGACACTGATGAAAGAAAGGCTCTCCCAGCACAGGGAATGCACAGCAAGTTGCAGGGGTGTAAGACCCTAGGGGTTGTTCAAAGCATGAGACCAGTGGCACCTTACAGGGTGCAGGAAAAAGGGCAGCAGTGTGCATACTTAGGCAAGGGAGCCAGGGGAAGACATCAAGTAGGTATGAAAAATAACCAGATTGCTCTAAACTTAAACACAGTATCACTACAACCCAATTTACCAAAATTAGCACCTCAACTTGCTTAATTTTATTAGTCATACAGTAATCTCACGTAAAATCAGCTCAATTGCCATGGACTTGTTTTTAATACTCCAACTGTTACTACTCAAAGTTCAATCGTCAGTTCAACATTATGTCAAAGAGCAGCTTTCCTCAGGAGTACATAGTATGTATTAAATGAGATAAAGAAAATAATAATAAAAAGGTATTTGGGGGACTTCCTAGGTGGTGCAGTGGGTAAGAATCCACCTGCCAATGCAGGGGACACGGGTTTGAGCCCTGCCCCAGTAAGATACATGCCACAGAGCAACTAAGCCCATGCACCACAACTAATTGAGCCTGCGCTCTAGAGCCCATGAGCCACAACTACTGAGCCCATGTGCTGCAACTACTGAAGCCCACACACCTAGAGCCCATGCTCTGCAACAAGAGAGGCCACCGCAATGAGAAGCCCGCGCACCACAATGAAGAGTAGCCCCCACTCACCACAACTAGAGAAAGCCCATGGGCAGCAACGAAGACCCAACACAGCCAATAAAATAAATAAATAAATAAATAAATAAATTTTTTTAAAGGTATTTGGTCTATTCACATTCAGCTCTGAGTTCACAGTTTACAATTTATAACAGAATGATAATATAAAAAATAGAAGTACAGGAATACAGGTTTACTCTAACTTGAGAAACAGTGAAACTGTATGGTAATTCTTTATTCACTGATGGAAATATTTTTATAAACTGGTACCATCCAGGCTTGCAAAAGCAAACTTTCCTTTCTTTTAACAAAGAAAAAGCACCAAGTACTACTTTTTTATACAAATTCCTGTTTTTTCCTCCTACTGCCTTTTTTTTCACTCTAGCTTTTTAAATATGGTCTTTATTGTAGGTGGAGTCCTAAACTTTACAAGGCAGTCTGCCAGTTTAGATGTTGTAAAATCCTAGTGGCTGTACTACTTCGACTCTGAAAAGCAAAGAAATTAAAGGGTGAAGGCATAAAGTACAGGGCTATATTTTTCTCTGTGTCCAAGGGTACACAGAGTTCACCCATATATGAAACTGCCTTTCAAAGCCCTCAAAACTCTGCTCAAATTAACTAACAGAAGACAGGCCTTCCCTTCAGGTCTACACAGGTTCAGATCCAGATTAAACTAAGAGTTTCTGACACAGGCACACACTTGTACCTTCCCTTCCACCACCTCCAACTCCCTCTTGCTACCACTTTCACTAATCACGGCAGCTCCCGACAGTCTCTCACCCACGCTGTCTTCCACTCCCCTGTTCATCATTAATTTCAGAAGCATTTATTGAGTGACCACTTGGGTGTCAGACACAGTGATCAACAAGAGAGACATTTTCTGGCATTGCAATTTGAGGTTATAGTTGAATAGCTATAATAGTTTTTTAAGGGATTAGTTTTAAAAGCAATTATAATAATGTGATTTTAAAGAAAATACAGGGTACATTCAGAGTACATAGTAGGACCATAACCTACTCTAAGGAAATCAGTCTCTTAGAGAAAGTGACACCAAAGTTGACCCTGAGGACGAGGATATTGAGAGTGGGGGGTAAGAACAGGAAAGACCAAGGCAAGAGAATAAAACATATTTAAGAAAGCAAAGGAATTTCACCATGGTTGAGTTTATGGGGTGGAGGTGGGAGGTACACAGAACACAGAGCAGAGAAAGGATGAAGCTAGAGGTAAGCAGCTGCTAACTACGAAGGCTCATGCTGCCATCACCACCTAAACAGAAATATCCCATCTGTTTAAGGTTCATTTCTCATTTTCCATAATAGTAGACCAGTATCAGCTACCAGAAAATCAGGGAACCACATCCATGACACACTGTATTAGCAAGTTTAATGTGCTAATGGGAGGGAGCACATGGGCATTTTAACAGCAACTTTCTGGAGGCAATGATTTGGTCAGAAAGAGAGTAACAACTGAAACATTCAGGCTCTAGGACAAGCCAGTGGAGATAATCTTATGGGTCAAGACCAGTTTTCCACTAGTTTCACTTACCTCTGTGTTCCCAAATATTCTGACTATCTAAATCAGAACAATTATCCATAACAAAATACAAGAGTATAAGATATGCGCTAGATCCCATTATCCTCCTTCTAAAAGATCTACCACAATAAAATGAGAAAAAAAATGAAGACACAGAAAAAAGGCAGAAATAAAATAATTATATGCAGATGTTATAACTGTTTACATACAAAGCCCAAAGTATTAAGTAAAAAAGTTATTAGAACTAGTTAAGTGGTCAGTTATAAAATAAAAATATAAAAATAGCTTTAATAAACCACGAAGGACCAGTTAGAAAATGTAACAGAAAAATTCTACTCATAATAAGAATAAAATTTATAAAGTAGCTAGGAATAAACTTAGGAAAGGTACAGAACAAGAATAAAGAAAGCTATAAAATTTTGCTGAAAGAAATTAATACTAAATAAACACTCTGCTCCTGGAATGAATTAGGCAAAGATACTATTTCTCTCCCAAATTCCCCTAAAATTTAATGTAATTCAAGGGGCATGTAAAGAATAAAACTATAAACAACTAGAAGAAAGTATAGTTGAATATACAGTTTCCTCATAAAGAAGGTATTTCTAAACTTTACAGTAGCAAAAATCATGACTTAATTAACTGGCTTAATTACATGGCAAAAACACCAAGCAAAATTAAAATGGTAATCAGAGAGAAAAACACCCTTGAGACAAAAGACAAAACTAGTCTTCATATGTAATGGACTTCTGTATACCCATAAGAGAAAGATGACCACATCATATGAAAAAAGGGGCAAAAGACATGGTACTGAACATTCCAGTCACTGCGTCCTTCCCAGAAAAGCTGCTTCGTCCACAGCCCCTAGACAGAACAGGCCCCAAGTGCCTCAACCCCCCATCCTGATCTCAGCTGCCTGGACCAGAAGCGACTATCTGCTGAAAAGGAGCCAACTGACTGCTGACTCCTAGAATTCTGGGACACAGATGCCCATGGCACCTGGATGATGATGGGTATCTGAACTGAAAGGTCCTGTTAATAGTCAAGAGCTAAACTGAGTAACATGGCAAACCAAAGCCAGGTGGGATAAACAGTTACAGAAGAGCAGAGGCCTTGAGGAGAGGGAGTAAAGGGAAACCCAGTAGACAAAGAAAAGCTGGAGTGGACAGGATAGGAAGCAAACCCTCCCGTTCTATCTCTGAGAGGTCTTCCTGTCCTTCGTATTCTGTCCTTGGACATAAACCAGAGTGCCTATGACATCCATCCAATAAAACCAACTCATGTAGGTTTTCAGTCCCCGGAAATCAGAGCCCAGCCCAAACAGACAAGAGCAAGCAAATCACAAAAAAAGGATGAAAAGATCAGAATTAAACAGGTGGGAAAATGTTCATACACAGAAGTTAACAACGAAGCACAAGTTCAGGCTCTCAGCTTTTTTAGCTATTAAACTGGCAAAGATAAAAAGGCACTGAGACAGTACACAGCGAGGTTTAGGAAGAAACACAGGCACTCACAGGTTGGAGAAGGGGATAAACTGATGAGCTTTCTAGCTTTAGTAAGCCTTAAAAATATGTAGAGCCTAAGAATCAGCAAAAAGACTTTTAAGCACTTATTTTAAGGAAATAATCATAAATATATATAAGAAAATTACCAAAGGATATTTACTACAGTGCTATTCATAACAACATGAAAGAAACAGACTCGATTACTTAAATCAGTGTTTCTCAAACACTATTCATCTATCACTTTCATGACTTTTACACATCCCTGCACTGTAGGTACTGATAGTACAATGAATATCGTTCATTAAGTCAGCCCATGACTTTTACTTAAGCTATTCTTTCAAAAAGTTTTGACTGAGTGCCTACTATATGCCAGGAACTATTCTAGGTGCTGTAGATTCAGTAATGACTAAAATAGACAAAAATCCCTGCCCTGGTAGAGCTTACACTTCTGTGGGGAGATGTATTAAGATAACTACATTAATGACATGGTTAGGGAGAAAAAATTACACAAGCAACAGGAACATGAGGCTTTGTGGGGGAAAGAGTTAGAATTTTAAAGAAGGTAGCCAGGTAAATGCTCACTAGAAAGGAACCTTTGAAGACCTAAAGTGGGGGGGCAAGCTGGCCGTGGGAGTATCTGGGGGATAAGCATTCCAGGAAGGCGGAATAGCAACGGCACAGGACCTGAGATGGAAGCATGCTTGGTGTATTCAAAGAGGGCAAATGTGACAGAAGAAGATAAGCAAGAAGAGTAGGAGGAGATGAGGTCACAGAGGTAGGGGACGGAGATGAGGCAGGTCGTGCAGGGACTTGAGGGCTGTCACAAGGACTCGGGCTTTTACTCTGAGATGGGAAGCCAACAGAGATTGACAACGGACTGAAGTGGGACACTAGTTAAAAGGATATTGTCATAAACCATAGTGACCTGGATCATTTGACTCCTGGTGGCATTAGGAGTGGTGAAGAGTTGAATTATGAACATATTTTGAAGGTAGAGCTAACCAGATTGCTGATGTGCTTGGTACTGAAGACCTAGTGAAATCACCTAATGAGTGAGGTGCTGAAGAGGGGCTGAAGAGGGGCTGAGGACTCCCAACATCTAAAGGTCGTCCAGAATGACTGTAACCATGAAATCATAGGCTTGATGTGTTATTATAATTTTATAATATATATTAGAATACATAACCATTAACAAAACATGCTCATTCATTTCCTAAATTATTTCATGTGCCACCAATAGTGTCTGCACCAGACTTGGAAGCATTCATCTAAATAAACCTGAAAGATTCTGTGTCTGTGCATGTGCCTGCATGCACACGTAGACACACACACACACATACACACACACACACACACACAGGCTGAAAATGCATATACCAAAATGGCAACAGTAACTGACTTCTCAGTGGTGGTTCCTAGATTATTTACTTCTTTGTGCTTTTCAAATTGTCTTTAATAAACATATACTTTAATTTTATAATCAGACTCCTTTTTAAGTGGATGGGATTTTTTAACATATGGTTGACCCTTGAACAACATGAAGGCTGGGGCGCCAACCCTCTAGGCAGACAAAAATCCATATGTAATTTTTAAAGTCAGCCCTCTGTATCTGCGGTCCCACATCCGTGGATTCAACCAACTGCGGGGCGTCTAGTGCTGTAGTACATATTTAGTGGGGGAAAAAAAAACCTTTGCTGTTCAAGGGTCAACTGTACACGCAAGTTTTGTTCAAATCAAGTTCTTTGTTTCTAGTTTGATCTGATGGTAAAGATTTAACTACACATTCATATGGAGAGAAAGGGTCTAGACGAGACCTACAAAGCAGGAGTGAGGAATTATGCTCAGAAACTAAAAACAGAGTCCCAGACAGCAGTGACACATTTAGCATATAAAATCTTAAAAACACCGTGGATAGCATGTGACACACAAAAATCAAGATCCAGAAAGCAGAAGACAGAGAGCAAATGTGAGATGCTCTTGAATCAGCCGTGAGCAAGTTCTCGGGCCCTCACTGCACCAGGGACCAGGTCTCCACTGAAATGCCACTGCTGTGTGGTAAACAAGTCTTCTTGGAACCTCTCAATACCACAACAGCATATTTTAATAAACTGCTCAATGCTTCTATATAAATGTCATCTGAAACATCACCCAGGTGAAATAAACATAAGTATGCATACACAGACCGCAAGAGGAACAGAGCAAGTTTAATAAAAATCAGAGCGGGCTCTAAAAGAAATCGATTGTGCCTCCCCACTGTCCTAATGGTGTACTGTCGTAGGTAACTAGGATTCCGTGGGGATTTTTAGGTCAAACCACTTAGTTGGGTTATCAAAGTGTCACTGTTTCTGACTCTCTATTATTAACTAGCAAAAGACCATAAAGGTACACAGTAAATGAAGTAAGACTAAACTTTAAAAGTGCTCTGGTAAGCTCTGAGGTTTTCAAGTAATCCTCCACCTTGCTGAAGAGCTAGGATGATGCTCCTCTAACCTAATCAGATCCACAACTTGCTCTAACTGCAAGACACTGTGCTGTACATCAGGCAGACAGCTCTGGGGCTGGGAGAGTCACTGGGAAAGACACGACAGAGGACTATTCTAAATGCCTATCATGTTTAGACACAGCTCTCCCATCTCTAATAAAGAGCATCACTATGAATGAGTTTAAGTTGGCTCATGAAGCCAATGAATCATGTGGCCCAACTAGTTAATCCTGTAACGCTATCCGACAAAGCTCACACCTGGAATTACCGCGCAGCCCTGAGCAGGGCTTTTCCTTCTAAAACAATCTTTTGTGAATAATACTAGAGATTTAGTTTTGATTTCATGTAAAGCTATGGCTTCATGGTATAACCGAGAAACATTAAGTATAAAAAATTACCTAAAGGTCCACGGTGTCTTACCACTCTGGACAAGTAAGAGAACATGGGTTTCCTGAAAAGGAAATGAACTGACCCTCCCTTCCTTAGTTCTTCTGCTCTCCAAAAGCACTTCTGTATATTAGTTAAGTCTAAACATCATTATTCAATAAATGTGCCCTGGCCTCTTTAAAAAAAAGAAAAAGAAAAAAAAAACTAAATGGACTTGGGGAAACTTTAAGCATGTGCAAACCGAAGTTTAATTTTTTTAAAATAATAATGTTCAGTAAAACAAATGTAAGCCTTCAGTGGCTGACAACCTATTTCAGTTAACTGCATTTCAAAAATGTTTTGACTCTAGGCCCTGTTTATTTCTCAGTAATTTCAAACTGTCTCTGAATATTCTACAAATGACCCAGAGGAAATGGGCTTATCATAGAAATGGAAAACTCAAAACCCACTTTAAAACAAACAGAAGGGAGAGGTCCTTGAAAAGGGAACTAAATCTCAAAACACCACTTCCTGCGCTCAGCTCTCTCAACAACATTCTAACCGGGAGAAGAAACACAAATCCCGAAGCTTAGTCCATCAGCTTCTGGCATTGTTACTTCAGCAGAGCACAGACAGAAAAGACACCCCTAGTCCAAATACACTTTCTCCACTGAACTTTTACACACAAATCTAACTGCACGTTTAAGCGAAAATATTTTCTTAAGCACTAAAGAGAAAAAAGACCAAAAACAGTAGAGCAAAGCTTTCCTTGTAAAAGATCCTTTGTCAAAAAGCAAGTTTCCCTGGCTTCCGGAGCAACACTCCTCACAGTATGACCTCTCCACCCCAGCACCCTGAGCCTGCGCTTCCTCAGACGACTCCTGGCCTTAAAGGTGGACAGAAAAGCAAGGAGAGTGACAGACTACGGCCAGCCCCAGAGGAGGCTGTGAGGAGGATCACTTGTGCAAACGGTGTGGGAACCAGGATTACTCACCCAGAGAAAAACAGTTTCCTAAGAAGGTTCTGCAGCTCCAGTGGTTCTGGAACACACTGCTTTCCATAGGCATCACCCACTGTAAATCAACTCTGAGCCAAAGTACCAACGCGTTGTCTCCTAGCATCTTACTCAAAGCAAGACCTGAGCCTGGCTGCAGCTCTCCCATGACACGGTGATGACACAGCCAACACCACACGGTATCTCCCTGCCTCCCACACATCTAGGGCAGTGGACTGACAGATGTGCTAGTTACTTAGCAATACTCTGTGGTTATCTCACCCCCACATCATTCACAGAGACAGACAAGGCAGTGCCACCATTCCATAAAAACTTCCCTCCCTCGCTGCCCACACACTGTTACACTCCATGTAATACTTTACATTATTACACCGAGGAACAAAACACTGGCTTGAACTTAGCAGAAAATCATCATCCCTGGGTCTTTAAGAACCCTACTGCTGATCCCTTTGTCCTCCGGATCTTGCATTATTTCAAAGGAACGTGACTACCAAGTGAATAAACCAGAAGAACTTAGTGAGAGCTACCTTTTGCCTGAAAATGTCCCACAATATCATGCTAGTAGCTAAGCCACATGCCCCCAATCAGTCCTGAGTAACAGGCTGGGAGGGGGTTGCTGGAGGGGAGGCTAAGCCAAAAAGTCTCAAAACACTTGTAACAAACACAATGGCCTCCCAGAGATGACCTGGGTGGTTGGTGTATATGTTGCTACTAAATGAACTGTAGGGCTGAGGTAAACACTTCAGTGCTCAGGCTATAATGGCCTCTACTTAATTTCTCTCCATTGCCATTCAAAGCATTCACGTAAAAATGACAGTTAATATGTATTAAGCACTTTCAGTGCTCCAGGCATGGTTCTGAGAAGTTTACAGGCATGAGTGCATTTAATCTTCATAGTAGGTATTATTAATATGTCCTCTTGACAGATGAGGAAACTGAGGCACCGGTGAGCAGGATGGCAGAGCCGGGAGGTGCCCCCAGGCAGTCTGGCTCTGCACACCACACTGTGAACCACTGCTGTCTCATCTCCCTGGGAGAGATCTGTGGTGCCAGTGCAGGGCCACAGGCTCACCAACAGTGGTTAGATGCGGGAGGCACATGGCAAAGACACTCTGGAAGTGCAGAATATATACAGAAGCCAAGAGAGGTGAATTCTTGTTTCAGCTTCATCATTAACTATGAGACTTGGGGCAAGTACCTCACTTCCTAGACCTCACTATATTCACTCATCTGCACAACTCTGGGGGTGGGAGGTGCAGGGCTGGATGAATATCCCTTCTACCTCTAAAATTCTACAAGTCTACTATACCTGATAAGCTTATTAGATTACTGTGTGACATTTAAAAAGTAATGAACAAATGGTGCAACTCAACCAGTTTGCAAGGCAGAAATAGACACACAGATGTAGAGAACAAACATATGGACAACCAAGTGGGGAAAGCAGGGCGGAGCAGATGAATTGGGAGATTGGGATTGCCATATATACATTACAAATAACAAAAAAAATATCAAATTGTACACTTTAAATATACGCAGTTTACTGTATGTCAATTGTATCTCAATAAAAGTTCTTAAAGAAAAAAAAAAGTAATGAACAAGAACTCAAGGAGGGAACAGAAAGCAAAAGAAGTCTTGTGATTTTTGTTGGATAAAAATCAAGTTTACAACCTAAAACTGCCTGGTGAACCCTGGCCATGCCCAAGGCAGTCAGGGAGGATGCACACTAACTGGATGTGCTACCTGCTCATACCCGTGTGGGCAAGCTCGTGGCACAGCACGGAAACGGAGGGTTCTCGGCGATGGTAATGCACTAAAGCAGCCCCTTGCAGTGTCGGGGTGCCCCGAGCAGAGCCAGTATCACCCCCAGTCAAGCTTCTGACAAACTCATGCCTGGAGGATTCAACTATGATGAAAAAGGCCAAAATTCTTTTGACTTTTTTGAGAGACCCTTGTCTGCTGCTACTCTCAGGAAGTCTTCTTCCACTTTAGCCAGTACTTCAAATTCTTAGATTCTCGGGAAGGGAGAAGTACCTGGAGTCCACTGTTAGGTACACAAGGAAAGTTGAGCCGGCTGACTGAGGACCACCCCAGCTAGCGTTTAGTCCACAACCAGGGCTCCCTGGACCTAAACCACGGCTGCTCTCTGCAGCATCACTGTGTGAATCTCCATAAACCCCAAGCGGCTCAAGGCCACACGACGCCAAAGTTACGAGCCTTTTTGTGATCCCTCTGTGCGGCAGACACTGCTGAGAGGCCATCTATCAGAAGTAGTTTATTTTTGACATAAAAATGCTCACACCAGACGCTTAAGTGGAAAAAAAATTTTTGCTTCTTTTTCACAGCAATCTGGACGTCCTGTTTAGCTTTAAGATGAGGTAGCTCTCACAAAAACCGTATAGTGTTACTTATATATCGACTTTGTTAATATTCAGTCAATGAGAGCTGTTCAGCAAAGGTTTTAGATATGACATGTATCAGAGAAGGAGAATATTCACTACAATGTGCAGGCACAGAAGCCTTCCTCTGATGTCCCCTTTTGCCAGAACATGTGGAACCAGGCATGGATTTCACTTGGGCAGAGACCCATAAATTTTCCCATTATTCTAACTTTCATCAGGAGACAAATTCAGTTTCCATGTTGGTCTTTCCACTGTCAGTGCATCTCTCTAGAAGGCTATGTTAATAAATATAAAGTCATCAGAAGGATTATAAGGATCCATTATTGAAAGTTAACTTTCTATACAGCCACCTTCCAGCATGAGGATCAGAATCATCACACCTAAAAGTCTGAGCAAGAGAGACAGACGTTATTCAAATTTCTCTTCTCTTTTTCGCTTTGCACAAGAGGCATTAGGAAGTTTCTTCTTCCTGGAAGGATACCTGCAGAGATTCCATATTCTGTTCTTTCTCCTCTTCTAATAATAGCTTTGAGATATAACCTCAATCCTCACCTAGCACCCCTGACAGAAGGGCACCAAAAAAGGTAGAAGGTAGAGAGGAGAAGTAGAAAAGGGATGAGCATGGGACTGTCCCTTGCTGCTAAGCTGAGCACTGGCTTGATGGGGTTAACACAAAGGGTGTGGTAAAAGCAGAGGCACGTGCATGGCAGGACCTTGTAGTGATGGTGACAACAAAGACAGTGGTGACAGCCAACACTTATCAGCTGCAGGCACTGTGTCACACACTTCATAAGCATGACCTCAACAGACGCTGGTAATGCCTCTAGAAAGCAGGTATTACTGTGACCCTTACATGAAGGACAGAAAGGAGGGTTTTTTGCCCAAGGTAACACTGTCAGGAAATGGCCAGGATAGGTTATGAAGACAAATCTGCTGGTAAAGAAGCAGGTTCTTAACCCTACACACAGTTCTACCCATTGCATAGGTGGAATTCTGGCCCTAAAAGAGGTCCAGCAGTTAGCTTGATGGGATTACAAATGTTAACATAATCATAGGAAGACCTGTATTAACACCCTTTAACTCATATAAATCATCCATAATTACCTAAGAGCTAAATCTACACAGGGAAAAACTATAAGAGTAATTATTCTTAAAATATGAAGGTATCATAGAAAGAAAGTAAAGGAATGGCCCTACCAGGCCCCTGAGAATTCTAGAGAGAGTGGAATTTTCAACGAGTTGATCTCTCCCCTATTCTTTTTCATGCGCATACAAAAAAATTGTGATAGATACACGTCTATCTTCCCTCACAAACTTGGAAACGCCCGTCTATCTTCCCTCAGAAACTTGAAAGCTCTACTAGACTCCCTGGGGCTCTAGCACTTTTTCTCTCTGTAATTCAAGGCCTTACATGTAAACAACTTAAAGTATACTTTATCTTGGCTAAATATAATAACGATTAAGACTGAATCACTTCCACTGAAAAGACACTCTGAAGTTAGAAAATCAAAACAGAACGCTGGATGTGATTGCAATTTCAACCACAACCCCTGCTCCACCCTAAATAGGATGGGCTGCTTTCTCACGGAAAAATAAGATTTATCACCAGAAAAGTTAGAGGCAGAAAAACAATAACTTATAAGGGAAACTGTGCACTAGCAGGGCTCCTTTGCAACAGAAGATTTTAATCAGGAGAAAAACAGAGCTGTTAAATTCCAGAATAATCTAGTCTGCACAGCATTTACTTTGGGTATAAAGAAAATGACGTCGTTACAGGGTCGGGATCTGAAACAACTGTTCCATACAAAACCACTACAATGCCCAGTTCATTTCAAATTGGTGGGGAAAGTTTTGCACTCAAATCTAAGAATGTACAGCCACAGAAGGCTGAAAGCATGTCATATGAGTTCACAAACTAGCCTACATTTTCTAAAATCATGTTGTTTAAAGTTTTAACTTGAGGGTAAGCATGAGGCAAAAATAGGATATTTAGTAAATTAGAACATTTCCTCAAAAGTCAACAGTATATTACACTAATATCACCCTGATCTGAGATTATACGACTTGCAGAAGCTTGGCACACCTAGGCAGACATGCTGACAAGGACAGGAGAAGAGAGGCCGTCGCAACAGGAGTGAGCCAGGACTCCCACAACCTCCTGGAGCAGTCACCCCAGCCTTCCGCAGCTGCGCCCTCCCACCGACACGGTTCTGTTTGTGGTCCCAAAGTTAGAGACACAAGCAGGGTGGCAACTCTCTCCTCGGTCATCACTTCCAGGGGCACAGGACAGGGTTTCAGGGGACAAGTACTCCAAACTGAGAGGCTCTGGAATCACCACATCAGCACCCTGTCAAGTTGTGCCCAGGGGACAGGATGAGTGGGGGCTCTTTGGCTTTCTCATCCCGCTCCCTGCTGCTCACAGGTGAAAGTTCTGAGGTCTCATTACTACATCAATTAAGAAATGTTAGAAGAGAGAAACTCAGATGAATCAACCTATTTTCTCCTGTTTAAAAATCTGACAGGACAGAATACTAAGACTTGTTTTGAATAAGATAAACATACATAAATGAAATCCTTTATAACTCTGTTGACCAACAGCACAGATAACCAAATGCAGTTGTAATAACCTCCACTTATACTGATCCCCCTCACTTAGGTCAGTGGGACCAGCTTCACTAAAAGCGTTCTCTAGGCCTGGGAAGAGTGGGATCCTTCACCGAGCTGGGAGGTACTTTAAACAAGGCAGTTTGCCAACTCTAAAGCTGCCCTGTGGTACTGAAAGAATCAGGATAGTAAAAGGAGATTTTCAGATCCCCTCATGACCAGAAAATATTCTCAATCAGCCATTCAATGCACGTGCTGGGCCTTATGGATCAAACACAAGTGCTCTGATTAGCACTACCACGAAAACGAGACGACAAAGGCAGACGAGTCTCTGGAGAAGCACGGACGTTCCTGCCAAACCTCCCCTCAAGGTTCAAAGGCAGCAGCAGCTCTTCAACCTGAGTGTGAACAGATAGTTAACGCCGGCAGGGGATGACTGTCACTGAGGCTTATGCTGAAGAAAAACACGAAGAAACAGAAAAAGGGAGATGGACAGAAACATTTCCGCCACCCCTGGAGGGAGAGACTCCTCATGAAGGGACAGACAGTTCAAAAGTTCCACTGCCACAAGGGAACAACTCCGAGTGGGAGGCCTCTCCTGTTCCCGGGCGGCTGTGCTCCTGCAGCGCCTTGATAAATAAACACCAAAATCCGCACACTGACCAAAGGCACCATCAACCGTGAGATGCTCTGTTGTAACTGGGACTCAGTGCTGCACAAAAACTATGAGACAGCCTCTGCCCAAGCGGTTACAGGCCCTACAAGGCATCCGCACCAGGCTGCTCCTCTCCTTTGCCCGCATGGCCACTCCCCCACCCCCACCCCCACCCACGCCCTGCAAACGAAGAAGGGGATCACATGTTCCTGGCACATCGGCTCTGAAAAAAACCCTGATACTGTGCTGCCTAGCCTAACTCCCTCATTTTACACACGAGATCAGCTCAGAAAGGAGTAAGGGACGTGCCCAGAGTCACAGAGTCAATGTTAGGCACCAGAGAAAGCTCAGGCTCCAGAAGGCCACCTCCACCTTCTTCAGTTCCAAGGGGAGAGAATGTGCAGGCCTGCGACATGCACCCAGCAGACACTGAGAATCAAGAGAGGCTTACGTGGACGTTTACCTCCTCCGCCCTGGTTTCATTTCAGCAGCTGGGGCTCACACTTCAGCTTTCATGGGAGAAACAAGGACCCACTATAAGGGGTGGAGAAGATGCAACTTTCAGTCCCTTATCTCAGCCAAGAAAAGAATTATAATCTCCTACCATCTCTGCACTCGCCTTCCTAGAAGAGGTACATTTGGGTTTCAAAATAAGTATTTCTTCTCAATCAATTCGGAATGAGGAAGGGTCACCGGTGGTTGTTGCTTCCACAGAAGAACAATGCAAAAAGTCAGGCTGTGTAAGCAGCCCAACAAAGATGGCGAAAGAATGGACCCTGCTCTCTCGTGCCACCTGCTCTCTGGCCTCCTATCCGGCCAACGACATGTGTGGTGCTCAACCCTGGAGTTCTTCTACCGGCTCCAATTCCACAGTCTCCTAACTGCGTTTCAGTCTGTTCTTGTATAGAAGATCCTAAATGGTCACAAAGAGGTAACTTAAGGAGCCAGAATTAGTATCATTTCATAGAGCCAAATAACGAATTTTTGGAGTTGAAAATACACTTTGTGAATTACTTAACCTGATCTCATTTTCCAGATGAGTTAATGAAGGCCTTGGAGTGAGGTTAAGAACCTGGATATAAACAGAACTAGGGCCGGAGGGCACATCTCCCAACTCTCAGCACGATGCTCTTCTTATGACCCCTGGCATCACCAGCAGACACGGGACAACCACAGAGGCCGACCCTCCACAGACGGCTCAGGAGGCAACCCTGGGCTTATCAGAGCCAGGCTGGCCTTACACGTGCAATGGCCACGGCAACACAGCAACTTAAAGGCCGTGTCCATCAGTGGCTACGGAGGCTCAGCAAGATGGAACCGGGGAGAAACAGATGGCGGCGAAGTAGAGAGATGTGGAGTGCATCCCTCTCCACAGATGCATTGGGAATGCACGGAAGGACGCAGTCATTCCCACAGAGAACCAGCTGAACACCAGCAGACGGCCTCGGACACCAGAAAGGGCTGTGGGGAGCCCGACATAGCCAGTAGGGAGGCATCTACGAGGGCTCAAAGAGGGTGAAGCGGTGGAGCTGTGGCAGACGGGAGGGAGTGAGAAACATACGGAGGGTCCGCAGCGCAGCGCAGCGATCCCGGACCGAGACATCGATCCGCTGCTGAACGGAGGGTCCAGGAGCGGGAGCGTGGGAACCGGAGAGCTGGTTCAGGGTGAGAAACATTGTTGCCGGTAGGGTGACGGACCGAGAGGACAGGAGGGAGGAGGTCCGCGGAGAGGAGTGCCGGTCCCTGAGAACTGCCCGGCCATGATGGCGGCTGGAGGCTGCAGGCTCCGGGGGGGGGGGGGGGGGAGGAGCCGTGCATAGCCTCTCCCTCTCTTTCCGTGCCTCTGCAACAGGCAGTGGAGAGACGCCCTGCGGGCCACCTAAGGCGCTCAGGGATAACAAGCACCCTCAGGCGCTCGGGCGGGGCTAGATTAAAACTCCTTGCAACGCCAGCAGCAGGGAGGCTGCCGAGAGAAAAAAAAAACCAGCATCAAAAAGAAAAAACCCCGAGAGAGGCCCAACTCTAAGACTTTCTGTGTACGCCTGAGCCACCAGCGCCCTCTGCAACAGGCACCTCCAAGCCTGACTGAAACAACAGTGCGCCACTGCTCACTCACTCCCAGGAGAAGGAGACACTATCGTACCCTCTCCCTCCCCACACACCGACGCTTACAGACGAACAATAAAGGAACCTCTGCTGGTCACAGAATAACGCAAAAAAAAAAAAAAACCCCAAGGCAAGGAGAAGGACACTTACAGCTGAGACGCTAAGGAAACAGAAATAGTAGTATCAATACCTATTGAACTGGTCCATTCTGGGATCAGTTCTGGATTTTTTTTCTTTTTTTCTTTCTCTGTCTCTCTTTTTTTTTTTTTTTTTTTTTTTGATTTATTAAATACGATCTTAGCCCTAAGGGATCTACAAGTTTTACAACATAATTTTTTAAGGATATTTTTTATTCTTTTTTTTTTTTTTTTTTTGCCTTTTTATATACTTCTATATCTAGCTAAGTTTTTGGTAGTACGGACAAAATATCTTTCATACTTTCCTTTCATCCCTTTCTTTTATACACTTCTATTCCTTTCTTTTTCTTTGCATATTTCCAACCACATTACGCTCTTCTGTTCCCCTTTCTTCCAGCCATTTTAAGTGTATTTTATCTTAACATACTTATAAGCAACACTATCGGTCTGCTCAGACTCCTTGCTCTATTCTCCAGATGATGCACTGCCTTGGTATTAATATTAGGCTTTTGTCTTTATCTTAGTTCTTAGTACAGTTGTCTAATTACATTCTGAGAATCTCCATTCTCTCTGGTGGTACTCCAGCTCTTTTCTATATTTGATCCTAGCTTACAAAATCTCCCTGGATTGATGTTTGTATGTGTAGGGTGTTATTTGTTGTTTGTTTGCTTTTGCTTTTGTCTCTGATTTGTTCTGTTTCAGTTGTCAATTTCTGCTGGGTTTCCCTTTGAATATCTGATAGCACACTGGGGTTCTGTCAGGTCTTTCTAGAGCCTTATGTCCTAACGGATTCAGTAATTGTGTGTCTTATACGTGTATGTGTTTCCTAGACTTAATATTCATTTAATCCAATACTTGGACATTAGTCTGAGGCTTGGACAGTCTTCTATAAACACCTCTATCGCCAGGACAAGCAACCCCAAAAGCGTGGACAACCATGAGGAAACAAAGAAACCCCATGCAGGCAAAGGAGCAGGAAAAAAACCCACAAGACCAAATAAATGAGGAGGAAATAGGAAAAATGCCTGAAAAAGAATTTAGAGTAATGATAGTCAAAATGATACAAAATCTCGATAACAAAATAGAGAAAGTACAAGAAACAGTTCATAAGAACTCAGAAAAACAAACCGCAATGGATAACAAAATAACTGAAATTAAAAATACTCTAGATGCTATAACCAGCAGAATGACTGAGGCAGAAGAACGAATAAGTGAGTTGGAAGATAGAATGGGAGAAATAAACGCCACAGAGCAGGAAAAAGAAAAAAAAATAAAAAGACTAGAAGACAGCCTCAGAGACCTCAGTGATAACCTTAAACGTACCAACATTCGAATTATAGGCATCCCAGAAGAAGAAGAAAACAAGAAAGGGTCTGAGAAAATATTTGAAGAGGTTCTAGTGGAAAACTTCCCCAACATGGGAAAGGAAATAATTCACCAAGTCCAAGAAGCACAGAGAGTCCCATACAGAATAAACCCAAGGAGAAATACACCAAGACACATATTAATCAAACTAACGACAATTCAACACAAAGAAAAAATATTAAAAGCAGCAAGAGAAAAGCAACAAACAACATATAAGGGAAAACCCATCAGGATAACAGCTGACCTTTCTACAGAAACTCTGCAGGCCAGAAGGGAATGGCAGGATATCCTGAAAGGCCTGAAAGGGAGAAACCTACAGCCAAGAATACTCTACCCAGCAAGAATCTCATTCAGATTTGAGGGAGAAATCAAAAGCTTTCCAGACAAGCAAAAGTTAAGAGAATTCAGCACCACCAAACCAGCCTTACAACAAGTGCTAAAGGAACTTCTCTAAGTAGGAAACACAAGAAAAGGAAAACTCCTACAAATACAAACCCAAAACAATTAAGAAAATGGTCATTGGAACACACATGTCAATAATCACTTTAAATGTAAATGGATTAAATGCTCCAACCAAAAGACACAGACTGGCTGAATGGATACAAAAACAAGACCCTTCTATATGCTGCCTACAAGAAACCCACTTCAGACCAAGGGATACATATAGACTGAAAGTGAAGGGATGGAAAAAGATATTCCATGCAAATGGAAGTCAAAAGAAAACTGGAGTAGCAATACTCATATCAGACAAATTAGACTTGAAAGTAAAGACTATTAAAAGAGACAAGGAAGGGCACTACATAATGATCAAGGGATCCATCCAAGAAGAACATATCACAATGGTAAATATCTATGCCCCCAACATAGGAGCACCTCAATACATAAGGCAAATGCTAACAGCTCTAAAAGGGGACATCGACAGAAACACAATAATAGTGGGAGACTTGAACACCCCACTTACATCAATGGACAGATCATCCAAACAGAAAATCAATAAAGACACACAAGCTTTAAATGACACATTAGACCATCTCGACTTCATTGATATTTATAGGACATTCCATCCAAAAACGACAGAATACACTTTCTTCTCAAGTGCACACGGAACATTTTCCAGGATAGATCACATCTTGGGTCACAAATCAAACCTCAGCAAATTCAAGAAAATTGAAATCATATCAAGCATCTTCTCAGACCACAACTCCATGAGACTAGATATCAATTACAGGAAAAAAACTGCAAAAAATACAAACACATGGAGGCTAAACAATTCACTCCTAAACAACCAAGGAATCACTAAAGAAATCAAAGAGGAAATCAAAAAATATCTAGAAACAAATGACAATGAAAACACAACAACCCAAAACCTATGGGACACAGCAAAAGCAGTTCTAAGAGGGAAGTTTATAGCAATACAGTCCTACCTTAAGAAACAAGAAAATGATCAAATAAACAACCTAACCTTACACCTCAAACAACTAGAGAAAGAAAAACAAAGAAACCCCAAAGTGAGCAGAAGGAAAGAAATCATAAAGATCAGAGAAGAAATAAATGAAAAAGAAAGGAAAGAAACCATAAGAAAAATAAATGAAACTAAAAGCTGGTTCTTTGAGAAGATTAACAAAATTGATAAACCATTAGCCAGACTCATCAAGAAAAAAAGGGAGAAGATGCAAATCAACAGAATTAGAAATGAAAAAGGAGAAGTCACAACGGACACCTCAGAAATACAAAACATCATGAGAGACTACTACAAGCAACTATATGCCAATCAATTAGATAACCTGGAAGAAATGGATCCATTCTTAGAAAAATACAATCTTCCAAGACTGAACCAGGAAGAAATAGAAACCATGAACAGACCAATCACAAACACAGAAATTGAGGCAGTGATTAAAAATCTCCCAACACACAAAAGCCCAGGACCAGATGGATTCACAGGCGAATTCTATCAAACATTTCGAGAAGAGTTAACACCTATCCTTCTCAAACTCTTCCAAAATATTGCAGAAGGCGGAGCACTCCCAAACTCATTCTATGAGGCTACCATCACCCTGATACCAAAACCAGGCAAAGATGTCACAAAAAAAGAAAACTACAGACCAATATCACTGATGAATATAGATGCAAAAATCCTCAACAAAATACTAGCTAACAGAATCCAACAGCACATTAAAAAAATCATACACCACGATCAAGTGGGGTTTATCCCTGGGATGCAAGGATTCTTCAATATATGCAAATCAATCAACGTGATACATCATATCAACAAATTGAAGGATAAAAACCACATGATCATTTCAATAGATGCAGAAAAAGCTTCTGACAAAGTTCAACATCCATTTATAATAAAAGCTCTCCAGAAAATGGGCATAGAAGGAAATTACCTCAACATAATCAAAGCCATATATGAAAAACCAAAAGCCAACATTGTTCTCAATGGAGAAAAACTGGAAGAATTCCCTCTAAGAACAGGAACAAGACAAGGGTGTCCACTCTCACCACTGTTATTCAACATAGTTTTGGAAGTCTTAGCCACAGCCATCAGAGAAGAAAAAGAAATTAAAGGAATCCAAATTGGAAAAGAAGTAAAATTGTCACTCTTTGCAGATGACATGATATTATATATAGAAAACCCTAAAGACTCTACCAGAAAACTGCTAGCACTAATTGATGAGTTTAGTAAAGTAGCAGGATACAAAATGAATGCCCAGAAATCTCTTGCATTCCTATACACTAACAACGGAAGAGCAGAAAGAGAAATTAAGGAAACTCTCCCATTCACCATTGCAACCAAAAGAATAAAATACCTAGGAATAAACCTGCCTAAGGAGGCAAAAGATCTGTATGCAGAAAACTTTAAGACATTGATGAAAGAAATCAAAGACGACACAAACAGATGGAGGGACATACAATGTTCCTGGATTGGAAGAATCAACATCGTGAAAATGTCTGTACTACCCAAAGCAATTTACAGATTCAATGCAATCCCGATCGAATTACCAATGGCATTTTTCACAGAACTAGAGCAAGAAATCTTACGATTTGTATGGAAAGGCAAAAGACCCTGAATAGCCAAAGCAATCTTGAGAAGGAAAAATGGAGTTGGTGGAATCAGGCTTCCTGACTTCAAACTATACTACAAGGCCATAGTGATCAAGACAGTATGGTACTGGCACAAAAATAGAAAGGAAGATCAACGGAATAGAATAGAGAACTCAGAAGTAAGCCCAAACTCATATGGGCACCTTATCTTTGACAAAGGAGGCACGAGCATACAATGGAAAAAAGACAGCCTCTTCAATAAGTGGTGCTGGGAAAATTGGACAGCAACATGTAAAAGAATGAAATTAGAACACTTCCTAACACCATACACAAAAATCAACTCCAAATGGATTAAAGACCTACATGTAAGGCCAGACACTATAAAACTCCTAGAGGAAAACATAGGCAGAACACTCTTTGACATACATCAAAGCAACATCCTTTTTGACCCACCTCCTAGAATCATGGAAATAAAATCAAGAATAAACAAATGGGACCTCATGAAACTTAAAAGCTTTTGCACAGCAAAAGAAACCATAAACAAGACTAAAAGGCAACCCTCAGAATGGGAAAAAATAATTGCCTATGAAACAACGGAGAAAGGATTAACCTCCAAAATATACAAGCAGCTCATGCAGCTTCATACCAAAAAAGCAAATAACCCAATCCACAAATGGGCAGAAGACCTAAATAGACATTTCTCCAAAGAAGACATACAGATGGCCAACAAACACATGAAAAGATGCTCAACATCACTAATCATCAGAGAAATGCAAGTCAAAGCCACAATGAGGTATCACCTCACACCAATCAGAATGGCCATCATCACAAAGTCTGGAAACAACAAATGTTGGAGAGGGTGTGGAGAAAAGGGAACTCTCCTGCACTGTTGGTGGGACTGTAAGTTGGTCCAGCCACTATGGAAAACAATTTGGAGGTTCCTTCAAAAACTACAAATAGAACTACCATATGATCCAGTCATCCCACTCCTGGGCATATACCCAAAGAAAACCATAATCCCAAAAGAAACTTGTACCATCATGTTTATTGCAGCACTATTTACAATAGCCAGGACATGGAAGCAACCTAAATGCCCATCAACAAATGAATGGATACAGAAGATGTGGCATATATAGACAATGGAATATTACTCAGCTATAAAAAGGGATGAGATGGAGCTATATGTAATGAGGTGGATAGAACTACAATCTGTCATACAGAGTGAAGTAAGTCAGAAAGAGAAGGACAAATATTGTATGCTAACTCACATATACGGAATCTAAAAATGGTACTGATGAACTCAGTGACAAGAACAAGGAAGCAGATACAGAGAATGGACTGGAGAACTCGAGGCATGGGAGGGGGCGGGGGGTGAAGGGGAAACTGAGAAGAAGCGAGAGAGTAGCACAGACATATATATACTACCAACTGTAAAATAGTCAGTGGGAAGTTGTTGTATAACAAAGGGAGTCCAACTCAAGGATGGAAGATGCCTTAGAGGACTGGGGCAGGGAGGGTGGGGGGGACTCGAGGGGGGGGCGTCAAGGAAGGGAGGGAATATGGGGATATGTGTATAAAAACAGTTGATTGAACCTGGTGTACCCCCCAAAAAAAAAATAATTAAAAAAAATAAATAAATAAATAAAAAATAAGCTACAAGGATATACTGTACAACATGGGGAATGTAGCCACTATTTTATAATAACTGTAAATGGAATATAACCATTCAAAATTGTGTCATTATATTGTATACCTGCAACTTATATAATATTGTATAGCAACTATACTTCAATAGAAAAACCCCTCAAACCCTGATACTTTGGACTTTAATAAAATCACAACTGTAGATTCATCAAAAAAAAAAAAAAAAAAAAAAAGATGGAACCGGGGCCATTTTCAGCAGAGGGAAAAGGTCCATGACAAGTGGAACAGCCTTGAAGACAGAGGGAAAGGAAAGCAGGAAAAGAAAAAACCTGCTTCAGGAAAGGTGAAAAGAATAGCATCCAAGCGCAGAAAGGACAGCTACTGGTCACATAATATACAATATTGTGAGAAAAAATATCCCTAAATCCTGTTACTTCCTTTACAATGACACTTATTTTTAACCAAGCTGGTGCACAGTTACAGCAGACTGCTGTCCTCAGCTGTTTTCATAAAACTGAGTGCAACACAAGATAAATACTACTTCTACACCAGCCAACACTGGGTGGATCCAGATCCTTTCCACACCCTGGGCGGAGCAGGCCCACCCTGGGCGCCCAGCCCCACTCCTGCAGATGGACCTCACAACCTCCCAAGAAGACCTGGAGCCGCAGGAAGGGCCCCGCTGACTCGGCAGGGGCAGCTCCCCGGGAGGAGCAGCAGGACAGACGACACTTCACACGCTGCACTGAGGCTCAGGTGAAGGGCTGCCTGTGCTCTCCTGTTGGGGTGTTTCTGGAAACAGCCGTGGGGGCGGGGGGGTACCTGTTTTATTCAACCTAAATTTCCCAGTAAAATATTTCGTTAGTAAAAAACGTTTTTCTCCTTTAAAAAGAAGAGGTTACTTTCCAAGGGTTGGCTTGTGAAATCCACACTGCTTACCAACTGAGGAGGCTGGGATGACAGAATCCCTCATAGAAGGTGGGGCCGTGGACTCTGCAGTTTGCCGTTACATTAAATGCGGCAACTGACATCTTCGGCTGTGCTTCAGGTGGACAGTTCTGAGTTTGCGCATTTTTAAACTTTAGAAAATACTCAGCTATGCAATTTCCATGGTGAATTCAAAGTCATAGCCAAGGACGGGATACACCAGCTTCTCAAGGTCAAGATGCCAGAAAATGCAAGGCAAAATCCACCTTACAACAACTTCCTCCATAGGCTTACTCTCCACTACCTTCTAAACCTGTTAGCCAGGTCCCCACCTCCAATCCTGAAGCAGCACTTATACACCTGGCACTTAAGATATTGATCTGCTTGCTACAAAGTTTATGCTAGGTCAGTATCCGAGGACCCCCTCCCCCTTCAGAATGAAGCAAGAAGTATCAAATCTCGAGCAACAGAACCTTCAGTCACATTGCAACTAGAAGGGTCTAGAGCAGAGATAATTCCTGTAACACACAGGCACACACTCATTCAGCCAATCACACACAAATCCGTGTTCCTCTTACCAACCACTGCCTTAAAAGCCAGGAATTGTCTGGGTGAACTATTTCAACCAGAAGGACATCTCATGTGTCTCTAACAGCTGGCTCATCTGATGAGTCCCCCAATGGACTCACTAGAGACACAAGCTCCAGTGGTCAGTGACTGTCTCCCACTACCTGGGCCAGTCCTGAGACTTGTGATTTGTAAGCCACAGAGATAGTTCTTGACTCTTTTTGTTTATCTTTTAGCAGCAAAATACTGAAGAAATACAAATGTTTCCCTGTCATTCTATCATACAGAAATGCAGTTCTGTCCTGGGAAAGCCAGACCAAGATGCCCACACGTGACAGATGTGCTCCTCTATTCAACAAGATTTAGACAAAGAATTTAGGACACCAGGATGGATGAACAGCACTGAGAACCAAACCACAGCAATGCAAACACCTCCCACATGGCCTGGCCAAAGGCCCCTCCCCTGCCCCAGAGGGATTCCTGCCTCCAGCTCCAAGAATATTCATTCTCCATTTCTTCTCCTGGTGGCATCTCCATTTCAGTTGCCAGCTGCCAGGGCATCCTTTTTCTCTTTCCCTTCAGGTTCTCACAGCTCCCATAACAACAGGTCTGAGACATGGAAGCCCTAATCAAAGGTGACCAGTTCTGGATGAATACAAAACAAACCAATGTCAAGGTCAGTGGCTTACAGGCAGGACACTTTGATACTTAACCTGAACACCCCATCAGCCACATTCAGGACTCAGAAGTCAACACAGCATCCCTCAACTTGGTGTTTAGCCTCATTACTCACTTGTCTTATCTTTTTGAAGATAACTGTCTTACGTTGTTTAAAAGGGGAAGCAGAAATTGTTCAGTAAGATGATGGATACAGCAAGGTAGAGGAAAGACAGAAAAAGGAAGAGTCATCATTTCTACATCAAATACAAATGTCTTACAGATGAGGAAATGAAGGGATCAAGAGAGGACGTGACTGGGTCTCAGGATCAGTAGCAGAGCTGGGCCAACAGAGGTGCTCTGGGCCTCAGTCCCCAGTGCTTCCCTGGCTGAAAAGCAGGGCCTCCACAGAGGACCAGCTGAATCAACAAAGGGAGTGGCTTGCTGAAGAACATTCTGAGCACAGAAACTCTGTTACCCGCCCTGCTTCTGAAGACAGGCTGTCAGCATGCCAGGGCCGCTCAGGGGCAGATGGGATGCGTGATGCCTACAGAGAGGCTGGGTAAGGTCAAGGACACCAAACACTGAACAGAGCACTGCACAGTCTACCCAGCACTTTCACGTGCATTATTTTACCTCACCCTCACAATGGGCCGGGTTCTCTAAGTAAAGGAACTGAGGACCAAAGAAGCTCTGCCCACGCTCACAGCTGGTAAGCAGCTGGCTGGCAGGCCCGCACCCAGCACACCTCTCCTACGCTCCCTCCACCCAATGTTACTAATGACCAAAAGCCAAACACAACAATAGACAAGAGGGGTGGCTGAACCACACCCTCAGGCCAGCTACACAATCACTTACGTCCCTGTTAGAACCCAACACAGGCTCTGCCTCCCTAGAATTTCAGGACTGGGCAATTTCGGAGCACGGTCACTCCCAGCATTTACCGAGAGAGCCCCGGTGGCTCGCTCTCCTGCAAGAACTCTGGCCTGATGGCCTGTGGCTAGAGCTGGCCCTGTCAAGTGCACTCAGCGCTGGTGACACCACCCAGCTGTGCAGGCTGGTGCTCTACAAGGGGCTCCCAAACACTCCAGCGCTGTGCGGCAGAGCTGCAGGGAGGAACCACGCTTCAGGGAGCTGGCAAATCCAACAGAACTTTCCATCATTTGTACTTTCACACTGCAAGGCAGTTTAAAATTGGTCCCCAAAGAGCTGCAGAGACCATGTCTTGCAAGGATACACTAGGAACCATCAGGAGGTCCCTTCGGTACCGAAGGGACTTCAGTTTGAATTTTTACCATCAGCACATATCCCTTTTGTATTTTTGAAAACTAGTTCAAAATTAAATTTAAAAGCTATAAGGATTATCAACTGCACTGGGAAGTCATGTAGGCAAACAGAAACTAACACTATTTTAAATTAAACAAAAGCTTCAGAAACAGTAATCTAGACATGAAACCTTTATAAAAGCAAAACGGGGGGAAAGAGACTCATTTACAAATTGTATGAATTTTTCCCCTCACAGTAACAGAAACAAATAGAGCCATTTTTAAAGGAGCAAAAAAAATTGTTAGGCATTTTCACATATTTTTTCTCATTTAATTTCATCAATAACCATGGAAAAAAGAAGATATCATCCACAAGTTATAGTCCAGGAAACAGAAGTTAAGCCACTTCGCACAGCTACTAACTCCTAGAGCATGAAGATAGAATGGGCCAACCTAGGAACACAGAAAAACCCTGTCAGAGCAGACAACCCTGCAGGCAGAGCACGACCTGCAACTATGCAAAGAACCAGAAAGAGCAACCAGGTCCTGACAACGTTTCAACTGCACTCCCAGTGTGGGTCGCAGGGCCCCTGTGCGGCACACGTGCCTGCAGTGCTGCTCTCCACGTTCAAAGACAATGAAACGAACTCTCACTGAAAGGGCTTGAGCATAAAGATGTTTTCACAAAACGCTGATGGTTTTGTACTAACCTACCCATCTTCCTCCCTCAGCCCTCCTTCTACCAAAGGCTACATCTGAGGGAAGACTTGTGGGAGGGGGCAGGGAGGGGCAAGGGGACACAGGCACGGAGGACGTGCTGCCTGGAACCTTGGCGCAAAGCAGCCCTGACACGTTTACGGTGTGAGCACACCCACAACTCCACACTCATGACCACCAGCCTGCGAGGCCCAAGTCCTCTCACGCGCCTGATGTAAGGCAGAACGATGTAAACGTAAGAACAGCCATGCTTTAGTCACATCTGTTGAGCTTGTAATAATGCAGGAGAAACACCGCTGAGCACTCACACAAGACTGCACCTCGGTTAATCCTCACAACCGCCACCTCCCTCCACCCCCCCCCCCCACCCCACCTCACCCCCACCCCCCCGTGTTTGTCCTGCCATCATCCCCACTTCACATATGAAGAGACTGAGGTTCAGGGGTAGTTAAGTAACTCATTAGAGGTCAAACTGTGAGAAATGGAGGTAACACTTGAACCAATGAGACTATAACTCCTAAGTCCGGGCTCATAAGCACTTGTGCTTCATGCCTCTCACAAAATGTGTTTCACGTCCTTTTTTTTTTAAGCATTCTCTTTCTCCTTTATTATCAAAGCTATGAAACAAAATATCCACTTAGAAAGAGGCAACATTTTTATACAGATAGGCTATGTAAGATAAACGACACTATAAAATGTTGGAAATATGAACTTAAAATTTAAAACTTATCTGTACTCAAGGCATGAAATACCAACTTATCCAATATATACCCACAAACACACCTCTTATACTCAGCTGACTACCCCAGACACCCAAGCACTGGGGTTCTCACCGGCTCAGGGGCGTCCATGAACCCTTTAACTCCAAGCATCTCAAGAATGGAAGTAATACCAATGCAGTGGCTCCGGCCCTTCCCCATGTCTGACCCTGCAGGTGCCCTGGCCTGAACCTGAAGAGAGAGCTTCCCAGAGAGAAACTGAAATGCCCCCAGCCCCAGAAAAAAACTCCCTTTATCTTTTTCCTTTAGATAACTGACTAGACTTTGAAGTTTCAAAACCAATGCTGAATTCTAAGACAGATCATGTTTCTACACTAACTGCATAGCCAACTTCCCTTAGAGCAGTGATACACCAAAATAAGAGTGGCAGCCTAGTGCAGCAGTCAGAATGGACTCCACTGAATGACAAAGCTCCAGCTGGTGACCTCCTGACACCTGAAGTTTTAGTAAAAGGCTGCTGGCAGCACCCTGGGTGCAGGAGCATGAAGCCACGCCTGCTGGCCTTAAAGGGCAGCACAGCCCCAACAGGGGAACATCTCACTGCCCAAACATCACAGCCCCATGCAAACACGCCTCTGTACCTCGGTCATCCTTGCTTAGAAAACAATATACAGAAATTATCATTTTCCTAGGTTTCTAAGACTTTCTTACAATGTTTTCCACTTGAAACAGAACAGTTTAAAATCCAAGGAATTTTCTGTAACTACAATCACATATAATCCTGCACTGCCTGGGGCCAGACAAAGAACATAAAGTAAATTCCAGTTACCTCCATCAGCAAACAGCCTGCCCGTAATTTTGTCATGAATACAAAGAGCATTCTCTGGTCCCATCTGTTTAGCAGACCTTCATCAACAGCAAGGGCTCTTTCAATGCACTTCCACAGCTACTTCCTTTGGGAGTACAGCCTGCTGCACCCTGACTCTGTGGCGACATTCTCCCAGAACCCACTGTTCCCTCAGGGCTGCGGCTAAGAACTTGGAGAAGCTGAAGAAGTACTTCCCTTTGCCCTGCCTCCCCTCTCCACAGGCAGCTCCCCTCCAAGAGAGCTTCAAAAGTCCACATCCAGTGAAGTCACACATGACCTCACAAACCTCCAGCTTAACCCTTTAGAAGCCAGACAGCCAACTGACTACAGGGAGAAAGGACAACTGTGCTAATTTATTTGGAGTGGTTGCTGCTTATGTGAGAAACAGAGTTTGTCCAACATCATCTGAAAAAGAAGAAAGAAAGTGCTAACCTCAGCATTGTTTTTCTTAAATAGCACTATGGTTTTTGAGGTACTATTTTTAAAGACCATCATTTCCTACAGCACACACATTCTGGCTATAAAGGAATGGCTGAAATAGGCAATAAATAGATCTGATTCATTTATACTGTATAAATTCAGCTTTGTTAAATTCATACAACTTTATGTGATTTGCGTTTTCCTATTTTCTAGTTTTGTTTCTATTTTTCTGCTATCGTTAAATGAAAATACTTGTTTGTCCTTTTGTTCAAACCCTGCTTTAGACAGCCAGAAGTGGACAGGCAACACTCACAGCTGTCAGACATAGGCAACAACTGCCACCGAGACGTCTGAGAAACCAGGACCTACAGGACTTGGGGGTGGACAGGGTGGACGGACACCAGACCTAACTAATGGATAACAGAGTCTGCCTCAGAGCTCCTGCAGGGAAAGGAGACTGATCTTACTTCATTTTCTTCCCCAGGCTTTTTCTTTGGGCTCCTGCTATTTTTGTTGGGATTTGGAAATTACAAGGATCAGGAGGTAAAATAACTAAAAATTACTTTATAAACAGAAGTAGATAAAATTACATACTCTCAAAGAAAATGTAATATGCCCTTTCAAGAATGCCTTGGTTCACCCAGAAAATGATAACTTACTGTCCAGCAATTTTATTCCCAAATCTATACCTAACCTAGAGAAACTCTCCATACATGCACAAGAAGTAAAATAACAAAAAGACAAGACAGCCAAAATGTTCGTAGCTAGGCAAATGGGAAAATTAGTTACAGTGTATATTCATGCAATAAATATTATTCAGCAAATAACTAATACACTAGGGCTATATGAATCAGTAAGAATGAATTTGAAATGTTGAGTAAATAAGTGAGTTACAAAAGGAAACAACAGCACTTATATAAAGTTCAAAACATGGGAAAGAAAATGATACGTTATTTACACATTCACACCTATGCAGGCACAACACACACCCACAGGTCCAGGAGACCTTTAGGAAGAGAACAAGAGGGATGGGACCACTGAGGCACTCACTGCAATGCGCTGTTTCTCAAAGTGGCTGGTGAGATCATAGGTGTTTATTAACTTTTACACTTCTGGGTGTGCCTAGGACGTGCATAAGTTGTAAAAGTTAACTGCATAATGACTGCCTTTCTAGTGTATTCAGTGGCCTCAGTCTAGAAATTTAACACAACAGGAGGCAAAAAGATGAATAAGCCCTTCAAATCCTAACTCTCAAGTTTCCAAATCCAAGCAGCTGATCCAAATTCTGCCTCCATCTGGCAAGTCTTCCTGCCCCCCTCCCCCACGACTATGTACACACGTCCACCTGGTCCTCCAAAGCCCACACTGCAGCAGCCCAGCCTCAGAACCTTACTGTCTGGCTCACTAGGCTCTGCTCCAGAGTTATTTATGAAGCTATCTGCCTTCTCTTCGGGAGACACCTAGTACCTAGCACAGAGCAGCGGTTAATTAAGTTCTTCATTCAACAAAAACTGGGCACCCAGTATGTGCTGGACTCTGTGACAGAGGTTCTGAATCTTAAATCTAAAGACTTGAGAAGCTCACTGCCTAATAGAAGGGTCAGGCCTATACCTGACTAAGTATAATACAATATGAAAAACCCTAAAACAGTTACTAAGTGAATGGAGTGTGAATAATGAACACTTATAACTCTGTTTCACAATAATAACTATTCAATACCTCTTAATTTCTCTATACTGAAGACTTCATATTACTACCCTTGACTAGAAAATGTCACCTTCTTTGTGTCAAGGTGGGGCTGCTAGCTAGAGTAATCATAATGACAATAAATTACCATTAAAACTCCTCACTTTCAAGTAATCGAAGGCTCTTAGAATTATTATTACAGATAAACAACATCCTAAGTTGATCTGGCCATGGTACACTCATAGCAGGTGATGCTGAGGAAGTTTTAAAGACAACAGTTCAAGCAGTGTTATTACTGATAATAAGAGCCAACATTTTCTGAGTACCCATCAAGTGATAGTAAGTTATTGTCCCTTTTCCCAGATAAGTAAGCTGAGGTTGAGTACAGATAATTCACAAAATATGAACTGAAGCAGTCTGACTTAACCCACACGCTTCACTAGGAAACCATACTGTTTCCTAGCAGGAAAATGCGTCAACCTTTATATTTCTAGAGTGGGGATGGGCACCTTGTGATCACTACACCAAAGGTGACACGAGAAATCGTTTCAAGGTTCACAATCAGGGCCACTCACTTTTATGAACCTCTGTTAAGAGATTTCTCCCTGCCTATAACAGGGACCTATAACAGGCCTGGCCCTCTGAGAACAGGGACTGTCTTACTCAGCTTTGTATTCTGCCTTTAACAGTTTCCCGTGCTTCTTAAACTTTAAAGTACCTATGAATCACCTGGGAATTTGTTAAAATACACATTTTGATTGAGTAGGTCAGGGGTGAGGTCTTCATTACACATTTCTAACAAGCTCCAAGATGAGAGGTTGACAACTTAGGCTGAACATCAGAATCACCAGGGAAGCTTTTAAAGCTATCACTGCCTGGGTGCCACCCTAGACCAACAGAATCAGAATCTGTGGTAGGAAAGCATGGGGAGTCAGAGCTTTAAAAAGCTCCTACCTTTCACAATTCTAGATTCAGAGACAAGTACCTGGGGATGGAGGCTCAAGCACAAGCATGTGAAACACTGTATTAGGCGTGGGGACTACAAAGTCCAAGCATTTCTCTAACATTTGGGTATTAGATGGTTTAGATGGAGTTTATATCACCCACATCAGCGCCCACGGGAAAGATGCACCGTGGCCACGAAGGTACTGAGGGCTCTGCTAGGAGCTTCTGCCCATTTAATACAGGCTCTGTACTGCAGTTTACAGAAAGCTCCTAAGATCCAGGGGAGAAAAAGAAAAACAAGATTAAAGCACTGGAAACATACCCACATGGGGCTCTGATAAATTGGTACTTCTACATAGAATACTTTCAAAGAACTTTATTTGGAAATGGTCTCTGTCTTTTCTTCCCGACTGGATCAGTGGATAACATTTCTCATCCAATGTTGCAAATCTTGTGTTAAATGACCTCTGCTCAGAGAAAATGTTATTGCTCCCTTTAAAAGTTAAATACTGCACTGATATTTGAATAGAAAGATTTCTGTATCACCCTGACCAGTTAAAATAACTGCCAATCCAGTTTCTATTTAGAGCTATGATTCTCCTTGTAATAACATGTAACTCCAAAATCCTTTATCATTTGAAGTCTTTCAATACAGTCTTTGATGAAAGATCACCACTTAGCCAGCACCCCACAGCAATTTCACACCAACACCCAGTGTCACTTTGCACATCTTAATGTTTAAACTACAGAATTAGAACACTTCTGGGAAACCCTGTTTCAAACCCAGGACCATTTCCTGAAGTCATCACCAATTTATACAAGAGACCCAGCAAACAGAGAGGCCATGCCCGCAAAGCCAGGGCCAGGCCTGCCTGAGAGCACAGCCACGCCGGCTCCCCGACAACCAGACACTGCTGGGGATGGAGGCAAGCACAGAGGAGCCGCCTGGAAACTCCTGTCAGAGGCACACCTTCTACCCAGGTGGCATCCGAGAGCCACACGGGCAGCACCAAGGGCTCCTGTGTGCGCCTCCCATCAGCCCAGCCTCACCCACTCCTCACCCTCCCGGAGCTCACCACGAGCCTCCCCTCTAAATGGTGACTGCTCAAGCCTCTGCACATGAAAGGTCCTTCCACTCATCATATTCAATCTGTGTGAACGGGCCCCACGGGGAGGCGCCCTCCTACAAACCCTGCTGCTCTCCCCAACTCCCGCTGTTTGCTGACTTGGTAAGTCGTCCACCCTGGAAATCTCACAATCACTTTGACAGAGCCCCCATGTCCTAGATTCAAACATTCACCAAATCCTTGCGTCTTCTCTTCTTTATCAGGCTTTTAACTTATTTATTTTCTTATATTCCTTAGACTATTACTCAGATTACTGCAAAACTCATGATAAGTTTAAAATGAATATCTACAAACCAGAACTTAGCAAATTCTTAACAACAGAACTGTAAACTGGGTGATAAGGTTATTTCCATTCTACCAATAAATAATGGAAGGTTCCTAGAAGTGAAATAACCTACCCAGGACCAAGCAGCCAGTAGAGAGAATTATTTGACCTCCTGTCTTCTAACCCCAAATCCCACCCCACCACAGTACGCTGAATTTTACGAAAGAAAGTGAAATTTCAGGACATCCAGTAACAGGTGTTTCAGACAGCTCACAGGCTGCCACCGGGCCTGAGCAGGCAGTGGCCTGACATGGCAACTCTTCTCCAGGTTACTACTGCTGTTAGGTATTATTCTTATTTTACATTTATCTCCTACTACGTACCAGGCATTGTGAAGCCACCTGATTTTCTATTCTTGATTTTTTTTTTCACATAACTTCATTTGCTTTTGAATAGGTGTTATTCATTCCATTTTACACTTGGAAAGGTTCCCAGATTTTCTGTTATTTACTCACGCTCACTCCCTCAGTAAGCACCTAAGGCAGGATCTGAACGCAGATGTGACCAGCCCTGAACCCAGGAGAGCCTCACCCTCAGCACTGAGCAGGGACTCCTCTGCAGTTTAAAAAAAAAAAAAAATCACCATCACAACTGCTTCAGGAGGCTAGAAAGAGAAAAATGAGAACCTGTCTTCTACAGAACAAGTTTTAAAACATAAAAGAAAAGGCCTACAGCAGAAATGAACCTGCAAGGCAGAAGCTCCCCATCTGGATGACAGAGGAGGTCAGCCCTTCCCCCCAAAACAAGTTCACAAGATCAAGATCTTTTCTTGTCACCAGCTCAACTAATGTCACGTGATTTTAACATTTTACATTATACTAAAATACCTGCAGGGAATTCCCTGGAGTGGAGGTCCAGTGGTTAGGACTTGGTGCTTTCACTGCCAGGGCCCAGGTTCAACCCCAGTTGGCGAACTGACACCACAAACCACACCGCACAGCCAAAAATAATAATTAATTAATTAATTAAACACCTGCAGGTTTTAAGTTGGGATGTTAAAAAATATTTGAAATCGCACTTCAATTTTTTATAAGTACTAATCTTGTTTCATGTGACTTTTTTCTAGACAGAAAGACACTAAAGAAAAAGAAAAACTGAGGAAGAAAAAAGATACTTCCAATGTCAGCATTTCATCTGAGAAAGGGGAGAAAGCAAGGGGAAGGCAGAAAACCACAACTACCAGCTGGAGTGGACCTGGGACTGACAGGAGCACTCCCCCAGGCACAGCAGCTGCACACAGATGTAATCCACCCCCTCTGCTGGGCTCCTCTGGATCCTGAGTGCTACCTGAAAGAAAAACTAGAAAGCCCGAACGAGGAATAGATCTGTTACACCAAAAAGGTAATTATCAAAGGCAGTTCTGTGTGTTTCAGAGAACCAAAAAAGAAACTCCTGCCATATAGCTGTATCTGCTGTCCCTCTTTTTCTATCTGTCCAAACCCAACCTCACTAGAAATAAACAATATTCAGCCCTGTTAATGGTCACAGCAACCACATTTGTGCCCTGAGGGCTTTAGGTCAGGACTTACTGACGGGAGCTGCAGTCCTCAGCTGATGGGCCGGCGAGAGAGGAGCACCCAGACACAAAGGAACCCATTGGACATGGGTAACTGTAAGTCTCTAATTATCCTTTCTAATTTTGGAGCCATGTGACTGGACGCCACACAGCACCGCTGACCCCGCCAGTCTGAGTGCTCTGTAGCTGGACCACAAAGGGAGGGAATGCTACTCTCTGCTCCTTCATTAGAATGTTGTGTTACATTCACAGGGTGAGATATTTCCTGATCGGCATGGGGCTCTCTGGTCAACATCAGTGTTCAGAGCACCTGAGAGAATTTATTCCTGCCAGACTGATGCCAGGATCTTAAGAGGCATTTTCAGCTTATAACGAGGGATCCATTTGATATCGCAAAGGTACATAATGCTTTAAAACACAAAAAGTCAGCACACATACTCGTTACAAACATCCTTTCCAGCCTTCTTCTAGAATATTACAGATCTGAAGTATTTTCTTCTTTGGCTTAAGTGGCGCTCAGTCCCCCTCTGGCCACAAAAAGCCCGGCTAAATTCAGGCCTAGGAGGAGCTCCTGGGAGGGAACTAAGGTGTGCTGAAGCCAAAGCCACAGGTCCTTGTCACCCTCCCCGACCACGCCACCTTTATTACAGGAATCAACACGACAGAGAACAGTGTCAGTCTGTGTTCAAAAGAAATCACTGTCAGATACCACCACTGAAATAATCTTTAATGATGTAAAAGCATATACTGATATAGAAAAGTATTTAAAAATATACCTAGGCAATGTCAAGCAAAAATATTTTTGTTTTAAGACCAAAAATAAATGGTCTGGAGCCTGACTGCCTGGGTTCAAATCCTGGCTGTGGCACTTACCATTTGTGTGAGCAAGTCAGTAACTTTGAGCAAGTTACTCAATTGCTCTGAGCTTCAGTTTCCTTATCTGGAAAATCAGAACATTAATGCTCCTTTCTCTTAGCTTATTATGAGAATTAAGTACCATGTCTTTGCTAAAGAAATAAAACCTGTGGAATACACATGATGCGAAAGACATAAGATGGTGTTTCGAGACGACCTAAAGTAATGTTATAATACTCTAACACTTCATACGTCGAAATTAATAGCTCAACAGGAATGGGCTGAACTTTCTTGTTTCAAGTCCAGCTAGAATCAAAGCAGCTCTATCAGGGTAGATTAGTCTTATCACACGCTTTCCTCTGTGCTTTCCTCAGAGTTCACTTTATCCAACACAGTCAGACTCTCCAGTCCACTGCTAAGGAAACAGGAGAGACCAGTGAGTAGAGATGGAATGCTAGGCACATGCAGTTGTTTTATTTATCACTTTTGCTGTGTTGTTTTATCACAACATTTATTACTAAATTTAGAATTTTTTCTCCTTGAATCCTTTGGCCCTGAGTGTCTGCTAAGGGAAGTCAATCGGGGTGACAGTGGTGCTGTCAGCACTGTCCATATTTCCTGAACAGGCTCAACACCTTTGTCTACTCCTTACCTCCGCAGAGGGATGTTTTAACGCCGAAGACATTTTTAAAAGCCTGATCACTGATTACCTTAAAAATTTATGGAGAGCAGTTTCTTAACCATTTGGAAATGTTTTTCTCAAATTGAACACACATACCACCACCAACCACCACCAGCTCTACAAGTACCAACTCAGACTTCTGGCTCCGTAAATATATGACACGAGAGAAATTAGATTAAAAGGAAGAATACAGATATGAAACGAGGCAGCCTAGAACAGGGAACGTACCTGGGCTAGGAGCCAGGCAATTTGAACTCTGGTGCAGGATCTGTCACCAGGTAATTCTATCCCACTCAACTGGGACTCAGATTCTTTACTGTAAAACAGGGTTACCTAAGGCCTCCTTTAAGCTGGAAAACGTCATAATTCCTCAACCCACAATTCCTCTGTTGCTACCACTTCTCCAAAGCACCAAGAAGGCAGAGAAGGTAAAGAAAAATATGGATGTTATTCCCTAAAAAACTTTTTGGCCAACCCAATATAAACCTATAAACTGCTCATAGGAAATGCTTAACATAGACTGATCATAAAAACAGGCTCATTAGAAAACTGTAATATGAATACTGACTTTTTAAAAAAGCACTGACATTTTTTCATACTTTAAAAGAGTTTATCTCCATTAACCTCCCCTTCATCTCCCCAAACACAAGAATTGACAGACTTTAATTGAGGAAAATCATATTAAAACTAAATTCATAAAATCATGAAGAAGTTTAGCACTCTCTGCCCACTTATGGAGATGCTGAAGGACAGGTAAATGACCCCAGAATGATGAACAAGAAGAGATGAAATGCGAGATAATCCACAAGGAGACAAGGCATCAGTAAATGAGAGGTACAGCACAGAAAACCTACGCAATTTGTCTTTTTGTGTTCCAGGTAGACTTAAATCCTAAAGTAGAGAGAGAAAATAAATACTGATAGCACTGACCAAGGGATCAGCTCTATCGAGCACCCACATAATCAGATCCTCCCCCACCATCTCAGGAACAGGAAGACTTCCCAGCAGAATGGGACCTCACAGAGCAAAGGGCCAAAAGAGACTGTCATGACCATCTAATCGAACACCTCAAGGAACCTCTGGCCTAATCACAAAACCTGCTCCAAGAAATCAACCAGTGCCAGTGGCAGAACAAAAGCTGACATCTCCTGTGTCATTCTCCCAGCACCAGGCCATTGCTACCAAAACTGTATCATGGGAGCTGACACCTATGCATCACCCACAAGTGTTTGCTCAGCATCCAATTCACATGGTGATGCAAGAAACGCTGCCAAACAGAATGTCCACAGGTTGCCAATTTGTCAAACCACTAAACTGTACTCCACCTACCCTGAAAACCCAAATTACCTTTCACTCACATCATTCACTTATATCCACAGAAATTGGCCAAATGCTTTTCAAATATGTTCCACACTCAGATTTCCCAAAGCAAAAATGCTACAAAACCACCAGCACAAAATTAAGAGAATGGGACCAGTACCTTCCCCAGAAAGCAATCTCTGGGGTGCCTTTAGAGTAGATGGAGTTACTGGAGCCACTCAGCCCATTGGTGATCCCACCAGAATAGCCCATCACTATTCCGCCATCTGCTGAGATGCTCAGGACGTCCTGCTGTCCTCCCACTGATGTCCTCTCCAGGAACTGACCGCCTTCTTTAATGCGCTGCTGTATCATTGGAGTGAGGGGCATTTCAAAGCTAAAATAGCTATCGGGCTCTGAATATAAAGTCTCCAAGGACTCAGCACTGTAGTATAAAGAAGTGTTGTCCAAAATGGTTTCGAACTGGGAGCTGTACACATCAGTGGAGTCCTCTGCACACCCAGACCCAAGGACATCATCATCTCTGCCCCGGAAGTGCTCCTCTTGCTCAAGAACCCTGGAAAGCACACAAAAGGGAAGAATTGCAATATTAGGTTAATTTTTTCATTTTATTTTTTCCCCTCCAACCATATAAAAAAGGTAACATTCTGTAGAGCTAACACTTGTATTCAGTGGCTCATATCAATACATTTGGGAAGGAAGATATCATAGAAACATATTCAGGCTGAAAAAACTCTTAGCATATCTATGCTAGGCTACCCTCTATATAATTTAATATTGTTTTGAACTAGTTCCTAGTAGGTGAATACATCAGGTCCAACGAATATTTGAATAAAATATTAAATTCTCATTTAGCCAACCAAACTCCACAAATCCAAATTAACAGCTACTGTCATTCTTAATTTTAACAGTAGAAGATAAATATATTGTGTAAACAACGGACTAAAGATACACTAAACTTTCATCAGTCTGTGAATATTTTCTGATATAAATAAGACCAAAGGTCCTCAAGAGGATGAACATTTTAGAATCCAAGGGCTGCCCCCTGGTGACAATAAGACAGCATTGCAGAGAGAGGTCAAGTCCAGAAACAGCGAGCCAGTGAACGGACATTTAAAAAAAAAGTTGGGGTGGGGCTTCCCTAGTGGCCCAGTGGTTAAGAATCTGACACAGGTTCAAATCCTGGTCTGTGAAGATCCCACATGCAACAGAGCAACGAAGCCTATGCACCATAACTACTAAGCCTGCATGCCATAGAGCCCTTGCACCGCAACTTCTGAAGCCCGTGCACTCTAGGGCCTACATGCCGCAACTACTGAGCCCGAGTGCGGCAACTACTGAAGCCCGTGCGTCTAGAGCCTGCGCTCTGCAACAAGGGAAGCCACTGCAATGAGAAGCCAGTGCACCACAAGGAAGAGTAGGCCCTGCTCTCTGCAACTAGAGAAAAAACCCACGCATAGCAACGAAGACCCAATGCAGCCAAAAAAAGAAAAAGTTTACTACAAGGCTAACCAAAACAGTGAAAACCTAGAAAAAACATACAAGTTAATATACTTGGGGCATAAATTAATTAATATGAAGCATGTTCTTCAAATATTAAAAATGAACATTAGGATAACTAAATAAAATTTTAAAACTCACAAAGAGAAAGAGGACAAGAGATAGGAAAGCCTGGAGCTGAATCTGGATGTGCCAATTACTAGCTGAGCCTCAGAAACAAAACAGAAACAGGAATAAAACTACCCGGTAAGTAACCCACATTCCTAGGTATCACCAGGATTCACATTCAAGAGTACAGTCGTCTCTGCGGTCTTTAAGTTCCTGAAGGCCTACCCCATAACAAGTACTACTCTGTGTTCATACCTCTTAATGTCTCCTCAGGGCACTTGCAGTGAAATGGGAAGCTCCGGGAGGAAGCCCCTCCCTATCTCTGCTCACCCAATTCCCACCCTCCCCCAGCCCCAAGGCTCTGGACACAGAGTTCAGTGTCACATCTTAAAAGGCGCCTGGAGGCCTTTGCTTCACAGTGTCCAGGAAGCACACTCCGTTAGTGACAGCAGTCCTCCTTTGCCCAGGTGGTTTACTCTGCCTGGAACAGTCTCCTCCCCATTCTCTGCTGGGCAAACCCGTATTCATTCCTGAAGCCTCAACCTAATTATCACTTCCACAGAAAAGCCTCCCCCAAGCCATCAACTGAAGCAGCCTCTCTCCTGCATTCAAACTATTCTTTCTAATAGCCTCCCCTTTTTACCTTTGTAAGAACCCAGCACAACTAGCGGTCCTGTCATTATTAAGGTGCTGATCTGCAGCTGTAAACTCCACGAGGTCAGTGACCAGAGGCCACGTCTATTCTCCACCCCCCCTTCCCCCCGCACCGTGTTCTTAGTTTCCCGACCAGGGATGGAACCCATGTCCCCTGCAGTGGAAGCACAGAGTCCTAACCACTGGACTGCCAGGGAATTCCCAGGGCCGTGTCTATTTAGAATATTCCTTTATGCCCAGCATCCCTACCAGCATAAAGGACACAGCAGAAAACTGAAAACCATTTGTGGAAGGACAGGAAGGGAAGGAGGGTGGGAGGAAAGGAGGAATGAATTAACAATCTGCACAAGCGCAGAAGTGCATGCCCCAGCGGGAATACAATTACTGAGCCATGTGCCATGTATCAGGGCTCCTTTTGAGAGGCGTCTGGAGATTTTCTGTGCAGGGGGATGGGGAGGGGAGGGAGAGGAGTCCTGACAGCCATCCGAAAGGAGCATCTCTCTGTGGGTCTGTTAGTTAACTGTGGGAAAAAAGGCATCTCCTTACACCAAGCAAACAAGACCCTTCAGACTTGACACAGATGTTCTCCCATGTGAACTATCAGAGGTGGAGCACTGGCAGTAGACGAGATGGCACACATTTGAGGTGACTTTGCCAAAGAAACACTCTACAGTCAGACTAAGAGCAAAGGAAGTGAAGACAGACGGGCATGGCTCCATTTTTGCAGGCTCTCAGCTGGTGTGGATGCCAGAAATGTAGGGAAAGACCAGGAAACACTCATCAGGGCTGCAATCAAAACATGCGGCTTGTGAGAAGGGAGTCCCATGTGAGTGCCATTGAACAACTGAATTCTGACCTCCTGATCTCCTCTCTAAACCTAGAAATTGAGCCAGCCCAAACCAGAGCCTCTGTGTTCCTACATGCACAGAGGCCGTCTGCAGACAATTGTGCTGCACCCTAAAGAAATGCTCGAGTTAGCATGTAATGGCTACAGGATGTCAAAAGACTTCAAATCTTTCCACATTGTTAGAGATAACTGTGGGTTGTTCAGTTACCTTGATGTCGGAGAATTTGAAACCTCTCAAATACAACAGCACATCGGAAATGGGTTCACCTAGTTTAGAGTTCAGTCTCCCCATATGGACAACTTTATAACAAGACCACTTTAGCATCTTGGAAACTTAGAAGTAACATAGCTTATAGTCACTTCTCTTCCATTCTGTGGGAAACAAGGACCCAGGATGCTGTGAATCAAGTTCTCAGTATCAAGCATACACACCAGGCATCAAAGACAGCACGATACTATGGGAGCTCACCTTTCCCTGTCTCTCTCCAGTTCAGGTTTCTTCTCAAGATGTTCCTTGTTTTCCCTTAGGAAGACTTCATCCTCTCCACTCTCAAGAAGAGGCACAGGGGGAAAAGGCCCTGAGCCAGTGGCTGACCTCTCTGAAGGAGCCCTCCGGGTGTCATCCCAAACACTCTCAGTTAAACCAGCTGAATCACGGAAACCAGCAGATGAGATGAGATGGCTTGACACTTTAGAAAACTCTTTGCTTTTAGGAGGGGTTGTCCTTTCCAATGATGTCTGAAAATCCACAGGCTGCCGTGTCTCTCTTTTCTCCCTTTCTGTCCACAATATTTCCACCCCTTGAAATTCCACATGTCTGACCTGGCCTTGGCGTCCTGAGGGGCTGCCTCGATCACACTGCCCTGGGTGCTCTCTCCCCTGATCAGACCTCCTCTCTCTCAACAAGCCTGCACTGCCCACCGAGCTGTGGGTCGCTGGGCTCCCCACGGAGTACACTGGACGAGCTGCCTCCTGCACATGGACAGCCACCTGTCTCCCATTATTAGCTCTTAGGGAAAGCTCTGTTTGAGTTTCTCCAGTTAATAGTGCAGTCAGATCCTCCTGGATGCTCAAATAATAATTTTCCTCAGTTGTAACTTCAGCTGAAAGAGGTATATCGGGTGACTCTTCTCGGCCAGCAGGGAACAGTGCGTTGGCTCTCTGTGTTTTATGACTGGCAGTGTCTGGCTCTTGTTCCACCTGCTGAACTGAAAAAGTAGGAACAGCATTTCCATCTAGTACCTTTGTAGCCTGCAATGTTCCTGAAACTATTCTGGCTTCTGTGGCTTTCAGAGCTGAAATCAAAGAGTCAATAGGTTGTAAACTCTGTTCCTTGAGATGACTTTGAGAGGAGCCCTCTCTGACATCTTTTGGTCCTCCTGTAACACTGACAAGCCCAGAGGGATGGCCAGCAAGAGGCTGGACCCCCTGCTGCCCCTGCGGGCAGCACGGCAGAGACTCGGCACCAAACTCAAGAGAGGCTCTTAGGCCTTCTCCACTTTCCTCCATGGTCCCATATTCTGGAAATTCATTCGTGACATTCGGGGGGAGTAAAGTGCTTCCTCCATGATCACCTACAAAGAGAACAGAAGGGACACATGACTTGTTCTGAACAACAGATTCCAATGTGTGTTAATAAATATCCGTACGTATTAGGCACTCAGTCATCCGTATGTGACCCTTTCACTGTCTCCCGCCCCCCAGGCTCTGCAGCAGGTGCTTCTAATAACCCGCCAGTGGTCCCTTCCCCATAGCTCATGTGAGAGTACCCACAAAGGTTTTGGCATAGACAGCGGCATCTAATGACACATGCCCTATTTAACCCAGCTTCTGATAAAGTCCCACACGTGCAACTTGATGGCTGCATATGCAAAAACAGGTGAAAATAAGGATGTGTATCATTTTCCAAATACCACTCATGAAATAGCAACTAAAATATTTATCTTGGGCACAACAATGAACAGCCTTATGGTCCAGCCAACAATATCTGTGCAGCGCAATCTCTGAGACAGAGCCTCAGAAAAAAAGATACCATCTATTTAAAGTCCGTAAATACTTTTTTGGCTGGAAGCTTCCCTTTCACTGTTGGATTTTTGTGGGGGGAAAAATGCTTCCAGAACATCCCTGGGGAATGAGAGTGAAATCAAAACAGAACAGGAAATTTAACGTGTTAAGAAAGATTTCCGGGACCCCAACCGCATAAAATTGAAATGGTATCTTATGTAGAACCCCAATATATGAAGCAGTAAAAACAATTACTATGTATTTACTATGTAGATTCAAATTTACATCTTTTTTTCTTATTAAAACAGCAGTCATTGAGAAAAATGAAGACATTCTGATAAACAATTTTAAATTGAGGGTTTACAGATAACAGTTACAGTCATATCACCCCAGGATCCATTTTCCTTCTGAGCTTGGTTTTGGTTACTTTGCATTAAGAATATCCTCATCTGCACTTGAAATGTAGTGTCCTCACTTGGACAACTTTACGACAGAGGGCATCTGTTGTTTTTGTTATGCTTTTAAAGCACTGAGAGCTACAACCTTCCTATTCAGTGAAATATCTGATGACTGTCTGAATATATACAATGAAATGACATGAAAGACTTGATTCCAAGGCGCGTACAAAATAAGGTAACTTGGAAACATGAATTAACGTATGGTATCCCACAGTGGGGAAAATCTGATAAATAATAATACATCTAAGAGTGCTTTTGGTTTCATATTTCATTTTTTAAATAATTTGAAATATATTTTTAAAATTAAATTTGAATCAGTATTGACGGAATCCAAGAAGCAGTTCTCTGTGATGGTAGTATTTATAACACCCTCACAAGACAGAACTAAGAGGATCTGGCTTGCTGAAATCTGAGGAGGAAGCAACTTTCAAACCCTGATTTTGAAAAGGAAGACAGTTAAAAGCAATAAAGATTTTTCTTCCTGTGGCATACTGTCATTTTAATTTTTCAATAAAGAATGATAGGACTTTTAATTTTTTCCCCTTTTAAGATTCAGTGGTCTTTAATTCACAATATTCACAAAACTGTGCAACCATCACCACTATCTAATTCCAGAACATTTTCATCACCTCCCACCACCACCGGAAAACCCTATATCCATAAGCCGCCACTCCTCAGCCCCCGGTAACTACCAACCCACCTTCTGTCTCCATGGATTTGCGTGTGCTATTTCATGTGAATAAACTCACAGTATGTGGCATTGTGTGTCCATTTTTTCACATAGCACAGCGTTTACAGGTTTATCAACATTGTACCATGTATCAGAACTTTCTTTTCTTTTTATTGACAAATAATATTCCATTGTATGGATATACCACAGTTTCTTTCATCTGTTTATGGACATTTGTGTTACTTCCACATTTTAGCTATTATGAATAATGAACATTTCTGTACAAGTTTTTGTGTCTACACTTATTTTCAGTTCTCTTGGGTATATACCTATGAGTGGATTCTGGGTCACATGGTAACTTCCTACATTTAATGTCTGGAGAAACTGCCAGTTTTCCAAAGCAACTGCACCATTTTACATTCCTGCCAGCAAAGTCTGAAGTTCTAGAATTGTCCATATTTTTTATTATAGCCATCATGGTGGATGTGAAATGCTATCTCACAGTGGTTTTGATTTGCATTTCCCTAGTGATAAATGATATCGAGCATTTTGTCACGTGCATGCTGGATGTGACAAGATGTTCAATATCATCTTCTTCTGAGACATCTTTTTCAGAGACATATCCATTCAAATCCTTTGTCCACTTTATAACTGGGTTACTTGTCTTTTTATTATTGAGTTGTAAGAGTCCTTTATGTATTCTGAACAGAAGTTCCTTATCAGATATATACTTTGCAAATATTTTCTCCCATTCTGTGGGTTGTCTTTTCCCTTAATTGATGGTGTTTTTTGAAACACAATTTTTAAACATTTTTATAAAATCCAACTTATCTATTTTTTTATTTTGTTGTTTGTGCTTTTGGTGTCATAGGTAACAAATTATTGTCTAATCCAAGGTCACAAACATTTATTCCTGTTTTTTTTAAGAGTTTTACAGTGTTAGCTATTACATGCAGACCTTTGATCCATTCTGAGTTGTACATGATGTAAAGCAGAGCTCCAACTTCACTCTGTTGCATGTGATATCCACTTGTGCCAGCACTATTGTTGAAAAAACTATTATTTCCCCCACTGAACTGCATTAAAACTCTTGCAGAAAATCAACTGACCATAAACGTAAAGGTTTATGTCTGGACTCTAAATTCTATCCCACTGAGCTAGAAGCGAGCATAACACCATCTTGATTACTGTAGCTTTGCTGAAGTAAAATCAGGAAGTGTGAGTCTTCCTACTTTGTTCTTCCTTCCCCAGGTTATTTTGGCTACTCTGGGCCCCTGGCATTTCCCATATGAATTTTAGGATCAGCTTGCCAGACAGCTGAAATTTTCATAGAGGCCGGGATGAATCTGTAGAGCACTGCATCTTAACAGTATTACTATTATGTCTTTTTATCCATGACTATAGGATGTCTTTCCATTTATTTAATTTTCTTTAATTTCTTTTTGCATCTTTTTGTTTTAAATGTACAAGTTTTACATTACTTGTTAAACTTACTCCCCTAAGTATTTTCTTTTTGACTCTATTATAAGTAGAAATTTTTTCATTTTCACTGCTAGTAGATAGCAATACAACTGGCTGCCAAACTTAATATTTACTTCTAATAGCTTTTTTGTGGATTCCTTAGGATTTCCTATATACAAGATCATGTTGTCTTTGAACAGAGATAGTTTTACTTTTTTTCTTTCTTACCTGGTTGTCTTTTATTTCTTTTCCTTGCCTAACTGCACTGGCCGGAACCTCCAATATAATGTTTTCTTGGTGGCATTTTTGTTTTTTGTTTTTTGTTTGTTTTTTTTTTTGTGGCTGCATTGGGTCTTTGTTGCTGCATGCACTGGTGCTTTCTCTAGTTGCAGCGAGCGGGGGCTACTCTTCGTTGCAGTGCACAGGCTTCTCAGGATAGTGGCTTCTCTTTGCAGAGTATGGGCTCTAGGCCCGTGGGCTTCAGTAGCTGCAGCACATAGGCTCAGTAGTTGTGGCACACAGGCCCTAGAGCGCTCGGGCTTCAGTAGTTGCGGTGTGTGAGCTCAGCAGCTGCAGCACACAGGCTCAGTAGCTGTGGCTTGCAGGCTCTAGAGCACAGGCTCAGTAGCTGTGGTGCACGGGCTTAGTTGCTCCGCAGTATGTGGGATCTTCCTGGGGCAGGGATCGAACCCATGTCCCCCTGCATTGGCAGGTGGATTCTTAACCACTGCACCACCAGGGAAGTCCTCAGTACAATGCTAAACAGAAGTGGCAAGAGCTAGACATCTTTGTGTTGTTCTGGATGTTAAGAGAAAGCTTCCAGTCTTTCACCATTAAGTATGATGTTAGCTGTGAGTTTTTCACAAATGCCCTATATCAAGATAAGGATATCCCTTCTACTCCTAGTTTGTCAAGTGTGTCTATCATGAAAGGGTGCCAAATTTTGTCAAATGCTTTTTCTCTGTCAATTGAGATTTCCATGTGGGTTTTGTTTTTCAATCTAGTAACAGTGCCTTACATTAGTTGACTTTTATATATACTAAACCAAACCAACCTTGCATTTCTGGAATAAATGCCGCTTGGTCATGCTGTATAATCCTTTTTTGTATGTTGCTAGATTCAGCTTTCTAGTGTTTTTGCACCTATATTCATAAACAATACTGCTCTGTAGTTGTCTCGTGCTATCTTTGGTTTGGGTAGTAACAAGGGTGTCACAAAATGAATTGGGAAGTATTCTATATTGGCATTTGTTTACACCTTTTTACACTTTTTTAAAAAACATTTTTTATATTTTACACTTTTTAGACTTTTAACAGTTTTTTCTTCCTTAATCATTCAGGGGACTTTAATTTCTTCTGTAGTTTAAAAGCTATAAATTTATTATTAAGATGCAATGAAAGAAAAAAGTATACAATCCTAAAGCATGGCTTTTTTAACATAGTAAAATAGCTTAAAATTGTTAGAGGAGTACTTAGTTCACAGTGGGAATATTTCTTATAGCTGTTACTAATGCTTTAATCTAAGTTAGAGTATTCCTTTACAAAAACTTGAGGATCATAGAATATAAAATTGCAAAAGTCAAAGGAATCAAAAAATTAATTCAGCTACCTAACATAATTAGCAAGAAAACAGGCTCAAAGGAATGATGTACCTGCCAATATGACATAACAAATAAAGATCAGAGTTTACCTATTCTATCTCTACTACGCTTTACATCCCTCCCCTGCCCTCCATCTTTATTGGTAGTGAGATACCCTAGTATGCGTCTTCAATCTTTTCCCTGAAATTTAAAAAATATTCTGAAATCATTATCCAATGTCCAACCTCACTTCCCGCCTCATTTTATATACAATAATCTTCCTAAAACAAAAACTTATGTTGCTTTCAGTGGTTCTGCACTGCCTACAGAATAAAGCCTAAGGTTCAAACCCCTTCATCCAGGAGTCAGGATCCATATTCCAGTCCCAATCTATCTTTCCCATCTACTCTGTCCTGCTATCACTCAATTGCCTTTTCAAATGTGTGATACCACTGCTTCTCTAACAGAAGGATGGAGTAGCACATGAATACTTTGAAAAGGTTCTCTCTAATATACACCAGAAACTAAGTTAACACTGAGCTTTTTACTACTTTGCCTATGCTCCATCTCTTTTCTGCAGATGACATACTTTTTCTTCTCACCTCTACATAATCAGATTATTTTCATCTATCAAGATCTCACTCAAATTTCCTCTCCTTAATTAAGCCGTCCCTTAATCACCAGCCCTTGCAAGAAATCACCTCCTTACTATGTCAAGAGAATTTTATCTCAATATTACATCTAGTACACACACATGAAATTAACATAATTTTAGCTCATATTTTAAAGCCTCAAAAGGTTACAACTGTTAACCTATCATGACTTCACAGTAACTGTCCACAGTAACCACTGAAGCCAAATGTGTATTTAACATCAAAACACTCTATCATGAAATCCACTAAACAAAAGGAAGTTAAACTTTATCATTTAAGAACCCACTTTGTTCTAACAGTTTAAACTGCCATCTATAAAACAACCACTAAAATAAACACTGCGACACTGGCCCAAAGCAAAGTGAACACAAAGAAATCAAGAAAAGGGACATCAAAGAAATTAAACAATTTCTCCACCCCATGTCTAGTACTCTTCATTAAGATGTACCGGCACTAACTGTGGACAAATGTCTGTGATGTCTTGATACAACAACTTGGCATCTAGTAAAAGACAGTGAGATGAGGCGGAGGGCAGAGCGCAACCCCCCTTGGCAGGCAGCTTTACGATTCCAACCAGTTCTCTTGCTCTGAGTTTACTGTCCCAATAAGCACTACTCTAACCAGTTTTCTTTACTTTTTAACTAAATAAGGACTGGCATAGACCAGAGGAATTAAGTGTTCTGACAGGCTAAGTGACATGACCAAGGTAAATGAAATGATGTTCAATAAGGTATTTTAGGAGAATTAAGTCAGAACTAGATTGCTGGTCTTCTTGTTTCTCAGGAGTAAATTCCTGAGGAAAACTAAGAGGCATCTGAATTGTCAGACTGTCATTTCTAATCGCATAATAAAGAACATTAAAAATCTTCTAGTTGTAGGTTCTGGGTAGAAACAGGTCACGTGGCTCTTGATCAGAGCTTGTCACAGAACTCAGCATAACATCAAATCTTTCCTTTCAAATAAGGCATCCCTTTGTTAGAATGCACAGCGATTTAGTTTTGCTGTTTGCATTTCTTGTCACCACTTGAACCGTAACAACAAATACAACTTTATGAAATATTAAGCTTGACCTTCTTATTTGGAATTTATGGTTTCTTCCTTATGTCTAAAAATTAGAGCTATATATGCTAGGGTGATTTAAAGAAAGACCAAATTCCTCTTTTATCTTAAGACTTTCTTCTGCTCCCTTTTAAAAACAAGGCCATTGATACTTCCCCTTAAATGACCATCATTTCCAAAATTCATTCAGCAAACACTTATTAATTACCTGCTATGTACTTAGGGAATTAACATGGGGATTCAAAACTAAACATTGCTAGAGCATGAAAAGTCTATTTAGCATGTTAGATAGCCCACACCGCCCATGTGTGAAGAGAGAGAAAGTACAAGGGAAAGTACAGGGAGAAAGTATGAGCACAAACAGAACCAAAGACAGGCGATAGCGACAGGAGACAGTGCAGGCGAGATGGTGAGTGCTTGAGCCAGGACAAAAGGCAAATGGACAGAACAAAAGTGCCAAAGGCTACTCCCTCTCAGACTCCACACCCATTTCCACTTCCTGCCTCCCTCCTGCCCTCTCTAATTTCAACATGCTGCCCCAAGGCCCTTGCTCAGCCTGTGCCCGCTGCTTTGGGCTCTTGGACCTCACTTGTTAAAGCTTTTCCTTTGCCTTCTGTCAGTCTACATCGATTACCAATGTAAGAATCTAGCTGAAAATTGAAATAGCTATTTCTCCTCTAGGCAGTCTTACTGAATTACTCCTGCCCAAATTTGGTCTCATATCTGTGACAATGGGAATTGCTAAGTATTTCAAAAAAGAACTTTAGCACTTACCTAAATATAAACCACACACTAGTAGAATCTGAATTAATAAGAGTTTTTATAGCTTTTCTGCATTTATTTTTCCCCCTTAAAGAAATTAAAATGTAGTGTAAAGTGTGTAGGAGGGAAGGGAGGGGAGAAAGAAGAGCTTTTCGCACTCATGTGTGAAATATATATACTTTGGGGGGGGTTATCTATTTATATTCCCTTTCTACCAGGAGTCATATCTGCTACTTTGTGAATATGGTCAGATTCCTAACAAATTACTTACTGCTGTTTAGTAAAGATGCTTCTTCTATGATGCACAAAACCCACTGATTTTTTTCTTTAAGATTTTTTTCCTTTTGATTTAATATATTGAGAAAGAAATGGGATACTTTTCAAAGTTAACAAGATCAATTTCAGGAGTGCTTTGGGTTATACAGGACTGAAATAAAATGAAATGCAATAGAAAAAAATTTTGTCTACATCAAACTAAAAAGCTTCTGCACAGCAAAGGAAATCATCAAGAAAATGAAAAGGTGACAAGAAGGCAGACAGCAGTATCAAGCAGTATCAGCAGTATTTCATCTTGTGGAACTGAAAACCACAGCCACAGAAAGATACAGAAAATGAAAAAGCAGAGGACTTTGTACCAGATGAAGGCACAGGATAAAAACCCAGAAAAACAACTAAATGAAGAGGAGATAGGCACCCTTACAGAAAAAGAATTCAGAATAATGATGGTGAAGATGATCCAGGACTTTGAAAAAAGACTGGATGCAAAGATCGAAAAGTTTACCAAAGACCTAGAAGAATTAAAGAGCAAACAAACAGAGATATGTAACACAATAACGGAAATGAAAAATACACTAGAAGGAACCAATAGCAGATTAACTTAGGCAGAAGGGCAAGTAAGTGACTTGGAAGACAGAATGGTGATCATCACTGATGCAGAAAAGAATAAGGAAAAAAGAATGAAAAGAACTGAAGACAGCCTAAGAGACCTCTGGGACAATGTTAAACAGGCCAACATTCGCATTATAGGGGTCCCAGAAGGAGAAGAGAGAGAAAGGACCTGAGAAAATATTGGAAGAGATTATAGTTGAAAACTTCCCTAACATGGGAAAGGAAATAGCTCCCCGAGTGCAGGAAGCGCAGAGAGTCCCAGGCAGGATAAACCCAAGGAGAAACACACCAAGACATATAGTAGTCAAATGGACAAAAATTAAAGACAGAGAAATGTTATTAAAAGCAACAAGAGAAAAACGACAAATAATATATAAGGGAACTCCCATCAGGGTAACAGCTGATTTCTCAGCAGAAACTCTGCAAGCCAGAAGGGAGTGGCACAATATATTTCAAGTGATGAAAGGGAAGAACCTACAACCAAGAATACTCTCCCCAGCAAGGAACTCATTCAGATTCAACAGAGAAGGAGAAATCAAAAGCTTTACAGACAAGCAAAAGCTAAGAGAATTCAGCACCACCAAACCAGCCCTATAACAAATGCTAAAGGAACTTCTCTAAGCGGGAAACATAAGAGAAGAAAGGACCTACAAAAACAAAAACAAAACAATTAAGAAAATGGTACTAGGAACATACATATCAATAATTACCTTGAATCTAAATGGACTAAATGCACCAACCAGAAGACACAGGCTGGCTGAATGGATACAAAAACAAGACCCATATATATGCTGTCTCCAAGAGACCCACTTCAGACCTAGGGACACAAACAGACTGAAAGTGAAGGGATGGAAAAAGATATTCCATGCAAATGAAAATCAAAAGAAAGCTGGAGTAGCAATAGTCACATCAGATAAAATAGACTTTAAAATAAAAAATGTTACAAGAGACAAGAAAGGACATTACATAAAAATCAAGGGATCCATCCAAGAAGAGGAGATAACAATTATAAATATATATGCACCCAATACAGGAGCACCTCAATACATAAGGCAAATGCTAACAACTATGAAAGAGGAAATGCAAGGCAGAAATAGAGACACGGATGTAGAGAACAAACACATGGACACCAAGTGGGGAAAGCGGGGAGGGTTGGGGGGGGATGAATTGGGAGATTGGGATACCAAATTGTACACTCTAAATATATGCTGTTTATTGTCTGTTAACTGTATCTCAATTAAAAAAAAAAAGAAAAAAGAAAATGAAAAGGCAACCTAATGAAGGAGAATAAATATTTACAAATCATATATCTGATGAGGAGTTCATATCCAAAAATATATAAAGAACTCACATAAGTTAATAGCAAAAAAAAGAAAGAAAGAAAAGAAAAAAGAAATCAGATTTTAAAATGAGCAGGAAAAAAATAACTAAAGAAAAATGAGATCTGAATGGACATTTTTCCAAAGAAGACATACAATGGCCAACAGCTACAAGCAAAGATGCTCAACATCACTAATGTTCAGGAAAATGCAAATTAAAACCACAATAATCATGATCTGAACCAATTCTAGATCCCAGTCTTCCCATGTTTTCCTGTCACAAATGATTCGTATTTGCCCTAGCTTAATCCAAATCTGTTTTTTATTATTCCTGATATAAATGAATAATGATCACCCCAAAAAGCCAAAAAAATAAAATAAAAAATAAAACCACAATAAGATATCACCTCACACCTGTTAGAGTGGCTATTATCAAAACGATAAGAAATAAAAAATGTTGGTAAAGATGTGAGGAAAAGGGAACCCTAGTACACTGTTGGTGGAACATAAATTAGTGCAACATAAATTAGGAGCCTCAAAAAATTAAAAGTAGAACTACCATATGATACAGCAAATCCACTTATGGCTATTTACCTGAAGAAAACAAAAACACTAATTTGAAAAGATATCTGCACCCCTATGTTCACTGCAGCATTATTTACAATAGCCAAGATATGGAGACAACCTAAGTGTCCATCAATGGATGAATGGATAAAGAAACTATGGTGTGTGTGTGTGTGTGTGTGTGTGTGTGTAGTATATATAATGGGATATTATTCAGGCATAAAAAAGAATGACTGGACCTTGAGGGCATTATGCTAAATGAAATAAGTCAGAGGAAGACACATACTGTATGATCTCACTTATATGTGGAATCTTAAAAAAACAAAAACAAAAACAAGGTCATAGATACAGAGGATAGACTGGAAGCTGCCAGAGGGGTAGAGGTGGGGAGTGGGTGAAACGGGTGAAGTAGTTCAAAAGGTATGCACTTCCAGTTATAAAATAATCATGTGGATGTAATATACAGCACGGGGCCATAGTTAATAATACTGCATTGCATATTTGAAAGTTGATAAGAGAGTAAATCTTAAAAGTCCTCATCACAAGAAAAGAAAATATTTTTAACTATGTATGGAGATGAACTTATCGTGGTGATCATTTCACAATATATACAATAACAAATCATTATGTTGTACACCTGAAACTAATATAATGTTGTATGTCAATTACACCTCCAAAAAAAATTGTCAAAATCATGGGGAAACAAGCCTGTTCCAAAAGATAAGCTTTAGAAAAACCGTGGCCCTTCTAAGAATGACTCTGTTTGAGGACAGTAAATGAAATGGACTTCTTTCTACTCTGGGTAGCAAAACACTGAAAAGAAAAGAAGGAGAGGGAGAAGAAGGGGGGGGGGAGGAGGAGAGAAGAGGAAGGAGGAGAGGAAGGAGAAGAGGAAGAGGAAGGAGAAGAGGAGGAAGAGGAGGAGGAGTAGGGGAAAGGGGAAAAGGAAGAAGAGGGGGAGGGGGAGGAGGAAGAAGACGGGGAGGAGGAGAAGGAGAAGAAGAAGAATAACTATTTGGCAAGTCTACTGCAGACTTGGTCACAGCTTCATAGTGGAAATGTGAAGTAAAGAAGTTTATCATGAGGGATTCTGAGCAACTGGATGTCGGTTTCCCAAAAGACTGTGATGGCCATGTCCATGAAACCACAATTACAAACCATACACACATTCCCTAGGAACTGAAAAGATTTTTTTTTTTTTAGGGCCCAGTCATTTTTAGGAAAAGATTCTTTATTCTGTATTGTTTGGTATTGTTGTCACTAGAGTATAAGCTTCAAAAGAAAATAACTTTGTCTGATTCCTTTAACATTATCCCCAGAGCCTAGGATAATAGTACGGAGCAAAATGGACCGATGAATGAAGAATGTCCTATAATCAACAGGATACCATTTAACAGAACCTCAAAAGAGAAACAGAAAGAAGCCTCCCAAAACCCAAGTAAAACACTACACGTCAATGCCACCCAAGTTCTGTCTCCTGCTCCCACGTACAGGCTGAATAAATGCTGGAAGCATGGGGCGGGGCGGGGGTCGTCCTTCCTAACATCAGAACTACCTAATTCTTTCGCTTCATCAGCCAAGGTTCACTGTGCCTGGAATACGTGCTGAGTGCTGGAAAACAGCAACAAGCAAGGCCAGCATGGCTCTTGCATCAAGGAGCTTGCAATCCAGCAACTCCACCTGCATATATTGTCTACTGCAGACAAAGTTTAATAGCAGTAAAGTTAAATGGGGACAATCTTGGCCATAGTTCTAGAATTCACCATGATTCTACATGGGCTATTACCATTAAATATAAATTTCTCAGTTGATTATCTTACTCTCTAAATGCTATGCTGCCCTGTATGGTAGCCACAGCCATATATAACTACTTAAATTAATTTAAATTAATTAAAACTGAAAATCCAGTGCTCAATACCATATGTAGCTAGTGGCTACCATATAGCACCACAGATATGCAACATTTTTCCATGCTCACAGAAAACTCTACTTGAAAGCACTGCCCTAGAACCTCCCTATTCATAGTGTGGCCAGGATAGGTATCACCCAGGAGTCTGTTCAAAATGCAGACTCAAGGACCACGTCAGACCTTCCTAACCAGAATCTGTATTTCTAAGAAGAACCCCAGGTGATCTGTATACACATTAATATACAGAAGCACTTCTCCAGAGAACTACAACAATATCTATAAGTTGTTCTGACTACATTTAAATGGCTACTTTTTTATTCTAAAAGATAATCCTAAGAGTTCCTACCTCCAAACTGAAAGGTCCATGTGTTCAATCAAGTTAACAACAAGTAAAGAAAACATGCAGCCTTTCCTTCCTACCAGGAGAAAGCTCGTGCATTCTGGGCTGGGTCTGCCCTCCCGCTGATCCAGGATCCTTTCAGCAAAGGAAGAGAAGTACCTCGACTGTGATGGGACCTTGTCTTCAGTTTATAGCTCACAGTGAATTTCTCTCACAATGAATGGTCAATGACTCTACCCTTACGCAAAAGACCATAAAGTCCTAAGAAACTACAAACGTGAAACTGAGCATTAGTAAATGCCTGTACGTTAGCATCTGTACAATGCCTTAAAGAAATTACACTGGAGCTTAAAAGAAAGGAGCTGAGGGAAAAGGAAGGTTTTTCTGTTGTTAAAAACTGGGATATTTTCCCAGACTTTCAATGTCCATGTCTTTGGATATATCACTTGTAAAATAAAAAGGCATGGGCAAATTCAATCTCATGTGGCACTTTCAAGAGAGCACCATTTTCTATAAGTACAGTTCAGCAGATTTTGAATCCTTTATAAATCATGGCTAACGTAGCCACTAAAAGTCCGTTTCTCCCCTTTCCATGTAGGTTGTTCACAATGCAGTCACATCCTTGGTGCTCTCTGCTCCCGAATGAACATCAGTTACCAAACACCTTAAAACTCATATAGTCAATTAGTGTGATAAAAGAACTATAAATTCTTAGGTTATTTCAACACTGGAAGATTTACAGAAACAAGCTTAAAGACACACTGCCCCTGACCTCTTAGGAAGGCATTCAATCCCATTGGCGGAAGAACGACTGATTTGTTCCCTTTAGTCTGAAATTTCATAAATCAATTAAAAAATTGAAGACAAAGGTCCAATTTACAAAGCAACATAAAAAGTAAACCTTGCTGAGTAAAAAAATCTCAAATACATTTTACCTATAAGTAATTATAATCCTTAACTGTGAACAATAATGATCAATGTTTTTAAGTCTAATAATCAATAAACCCTTCCAGTAACACAGTGATGTATGCAGGGTTTCGACTTGCAATGCTATAGAAAAAGTAGTGTTTGAAAAAAACAAAACAGGAGAATAATCCACTTTTACTAAGCAACAGAAAATATATTTAGTATGATAAAAATGACAAGATGAGTATGAGTAATGATAATTTGCTAAATGAGTAATCTAAGTACATTATATTTTGGTACAGACTCTTCACTCTAATAAAGTCACTCTTTGGAGAAGGTTACAGTATGTAGTTGAGGATGCTGGCTATCGTCTGGTCACTAATAACTGTCTAAAAGCACAGATATTTAAGGTATTTATATGCTACAAAACCCAGGTAAAGGTCTGCCCACCACTACACAAGTTATTAGCATGTGCACAGGAGTAGAGACTGTTCCATTAATTGGATACTCTTTCCCCAAGTGATTAATAGTTACAGCCATGCTCATCACAAACTAAATTTCACACACTAATGATTCAGAACCCAATTTTTCTCCTTCAATTCTAATCCCTGGGGAAATGAGACTAGCTTCCCATCCCAGTGAACTGCAGAGGAGCTCTGTGAGCTGGGAGCGGCAGCATACAGCGCACAGAAGGTAAAACACATGAGCTAAGGAGCACCCAGCGATCTTAACCCCATGTGTCTGCCAGCGTGCAGAGCACTGGCACTCGTCACAGAGGAGAAATTCTAAGCGGCAAGAGCTGAATTTAGACCCATCTTTAAAATCATTGGTTTTTAAAGCTGACTTCCTTTTCTCAATCAGTACGTTTCTCCACTTTGATCTACCATCCGCTCTCATTTGTTTCTTATAACCACACTTTGTGCTTCTCCTTCCAGTCTCATCACTTCTGATCATCACTGCTCCTCTGATTTCATGCATTCTATCCTTTTTCTACTTCTTCCTGTTAGGATTCCACACTTTTAAAAACCCAATTTTAGGTTTTAATTTTTTTCCAGCTTTATTGAGATGTAATTGATATATAACATCATATAGGTTTAGGGTATACAACGTGTTAAAAAAATTTGACACATTTACAGATTGAAAAATAATCACCACTATAGCTTTAGCTAACACCTCCGTCACATCACACGTTAAATGTTTTCTTTTTTGTGGTGAAAACATTTAAGATCTACTCTCTCAGCAGCTTCGAAGCACATCATCCAATATCACTAACTATAATCACAATGCTGTACATCAGAGGCCCAGAACTTACTCATAACTGAAAGTTTGTATCCTTTGACCAACATCTCCCACTTTCCCCACCCTGACAGCCCCTGGTCACCACCATTCTACTCTCTGAAAATCCAATTTTTAAATTTCTCTGCTCTTCACTGATTTTTTAATTTTTATTTTATTTTTAAAAGCAAATCAAGTTTAAACTTTTAAAGAACTCCACAGTCTTGTTTATAGCAGGCTCTCTTCTGCTAAAGTTAACATAGATATGGTAGTATTAATATAAATTCTTATATAATATTTTATTAAATATTTTACAATTGAAATTAATATTAAAGAAATTTAAGACTTAAGAAATTGAAATTCAAAATACTATACACTTCTTTTTGTAAAAATCACAAATGCCAAGCAGCAGAAGTGCCTAGCAGTGATGACCCGCTACGGCTGTGGACTTCCCTAAACCACTGTGTGTCAAGACAGACATCAGGTGCAGTGGAAAACAACAGCTCCATTCAGTCTTCAGCCCGTCACAAGCCTCAGCTGATCCAGATTTGCATTCACTAGTTTTCATGCTCAATGAGAGACCCACAGTTTTGCTAAGGATTCAGGCTGCAAACTGACATGAGCAATAATTCCAAGTATCCCTGAAAATGCAAATTTCAAGTTCCCTGGTGAGAGAGAAATAAATCTTGAATTATTGTAAAAGTGACACTTTTAACAGATAAGAAAAACACACCCTGAGTGTAAACTGAGGAAAAATAAACCTCCAGCAGAGACCACCTCAGCCTCAAGGACAATGCTCACAGAGCATCTGTAGTGCTGCCCGGGGGGGGCTCACCGCGCTCTCCTCCAGACACTCAGGCAGAGCAGGAGGAGAGCAGTCTGAGCTCTTTAAGACAAACTCCTCCCTTATGCCCATCCAATACCACAATATGATGTCTTTCTAAAACTACAGGGGTAGCCTGTTTCCTCTTTCTTTCTACATAATATATCAAAAACCGGGAGAAACAGAATGATAGAATTGTGTTCCCAGGAAAACTGTTTGAACAACAACAAAAAACAATGAAAGGAAATAAAATTACAGGTAAGAATAATATTCTGCTTTCTACTTAAAAATAAAAATTTTGAAAAATCCCATGTCAGATGCTAAAATAAATATTCCAGGTTAAAGCCAGGGGAGGTACTGGGCAACAGCACTCGGAGGGCAGGTGGTGTCTTTCTGGTGGCTGGGGAATTAAAGAACGGCTGGTGTGGGCACCCGGGAATAAATGCAGTATGTGCTTCTCTAGGATTCAGCAAAACCTCGTCCAGCCCCAGAAGTCTCCTACTGAGATGATCAAAATACAAGACTAGATAAGCAAAGCAGTCAATAATACAGATGGATCATTTCATAGCAGCATTTTACAAGAGATAGATATATAAAAATATATTTGCCTGCATAGACCTACAAATAGAGGTTACTCACAGAGATTACTGTAGCTCCAGCAGTTACCCATTGATCATAGAAAATGCCCAGTTCATCAGCTTAACGCTTGAGAAAAGTTAGCTAGAGAAGAAGCTGGCTAATTCAAAATCTGCCGTTCTAGTCAACTGGAAGCAAATGAGTTTCAAATTTCCTGGCAGCCCCTGTGGCCCTGCACTGCACAGGGTGATGTCCATGGAAGCGCTCTGAGCAAAGGAGCCCGGCTGAGCGAGCTGCCGCCTCTCCCTGTCACAAAGGCACAGCAGCCTGCCCTCACACTCTCCCTCGTCTGCCTCTGCACTCTCTACCTTGGTAGCTTACCGAAAACAACCGTAGGGCTTTTCTATATTTGTGAAAACTACTTCCAAGGAGATAATGGAGATGACGGGAGTGAGCTTTAATGTAACCATTTCCCCAGCGCAGCAGCAGGAACCCTAGCAAAGGCTCCGAGAGGACTGTACCATCCCGGGTGACATCAGAGGTGGGGCTGTCATCTCAGTATTATGCAGCATTTTCTCTGATGCGAGAAAGACACACGTGAAAGGAGATGGATGGGCTCCCTTTAAAAGGATTTAATTCTTGTGTTATTTAAACAGAAAAGGCAAAAGCAAATGTAGTGTTGAACATCTGCTGTGGGAGGGTCTCAATCCTGCTCTCCCAGTTCTCGGTTCTCGTCTCATGGCTAAATGACGCTGCCAACTAAAGTCATTTTACTGACCACTGCATTACCATCCTGCAATTAAATTCAAATTTAATGGGTAGTTGATATTATTTGCAAAATGTGACATGAAAAAATTTGAAGACATTAACATTTAGTTTAAAATATGATGACATAAACTTTTACATCACTAAAGGTGCCTTAGATGTATGCAATACCTTTCTACACAATCTCAATAAAAACACTAAATGTAAAAATTAATAGTTCTATAGAGGAGAAAAGTGAGGTGAAAAATAGCACAAGATTAATAACATAATGTAATATCGGTCCTTAGTCTTAGTAATGGAGGTTAAAATAAACATTAAAAAACCTCATCTTCTATAACCTTAATATTCCAATCAGTATAAAAAGCAAAGGCCAATAATACAAAGCATTGATGATTCTTTCATTCATTCCATATACCTTTACCGAGTAATTAACAGGTGTGAGATATGTGCTGAGTTTAATTTGGAGTATACATTTCTGATAAATATTTATAAAATGCTTACTAAGTGCCAGGCACCAGACTAAGCAGCTTTACTGTGTTAACATCTATTCCTACCAGCAGCCCTGTGGATAGCTACCATAATTAAACCATTTTACACAGAAGACTACTGTCTATTTTACAGATAATACTACATAAGAAGTATCTGACTTGTATGAGATCACATGGCTAAAACTGGCACAGGCACTAAGGCTGCAAAGTCCATCCTCTCAGTCCCTAAAGCTACACTGACTCCTGGGGGCTTCCTTGCCAAGTAAAAGAATTCCAAAGGAAGACTATAATTTTCAGGATTTAGAACCACAGCAAGTCAAAAATTACAAGAAGACTGGCCCAAATATAAGAGGATAAAGGCAAAGAGTGCACCTAGAGAAAGCACATGAAGACAGTGAAAAGTGACACCCACAAGAGGAATTTCAGTGCTAACTGCTCCAATGACCTTGCGCCAATGGCTTTAAATCTTTCAACTTTAGTTTCCTTACTTCTGAGTTATAGATTTTTAAGTTATGAAAGCATGGTTAAAGTGCACCATCTAGACTCACAGTCTAGGCTCCATCACTTTTCAATTGTCCCTTAAGCAAGTTATTTAACCTCTGAGAGGCTTAATTTCCTCATCCAAAAAAAAAAAAATGAGGTTGTCCTGAGAATTAAATTAGCTATTCATACAGATGTATAAAGCACTCACACTAGCAACTAGTATACAATAAAAGCTCAAGGTTAACAATTGCTAGTATAATCATCATTCTTTTAGCATTATTATCGCATTTTTTAAACTACAACTGCCAGCGTCCGCCCTTCTCAAAAACTCCTCCAAGAAGAGCTGCGATTTTTCCAGAGCTGGTAGGAAAAGCAGAAAGGACAACCTTTGCTGGTGTCACACAAACATCAACCGATCCATGAATCACCAACTCCCTGTGAGATGTAAGCTGAAGTTGTTGGGCGTGCTTTCCAAGAAAGCTCCTTACAAGGGGAAGAAACTCAAATACATGAATGCGGGTGCTTAATAAAGTTACTGCAATTACATAAAGGCTACATAACTAAGATGATCCCCTTAAATGTGACTACCAGTGACTGTGAGGAGATGAAACTGTCTCAGCCACACAAATGTCTCATTTCCAAATATCCATGTGGCCCTGCAGGTGTTTCTAGAGAAATGTGAGTATACACTTCTTTCTTCATGACAATAATTCCTGTGTCTGTGTGACTTACCATATCTGATTAAAACAAATCCTAAGTATAAATCTTCTAAGAAAGTTTTAAGAGGAATGAGTAATTAATTATTCTTGAATAACAAAATTTCAAATCAGCAATGTATTTCTAGACTTTACTGTCATTAGCACTGACAAGCTGTAGGTAATAAATTGCTATTTGATATAATGTGTTATTTCTCAAAAATTTCCAACAAAGTAATACAAACATGCAAGCAAACTAATTCTCATTCAATTTAGTATGAAGATTTTAGAATTAAAATTTTTTTACAAATCAAGACTGTATAATGCCAATTTTATCACTGCAACATATATTTTATTATTTGCTTTTATTAATTACTAAATCCATAAGGAGACAAGATTATCAGAAAAACTGGTAACAAGAGTTCCTTATTTGAAATAATTTTCTTTCAGTGAGCAAATTTTAAAAAATAAGAAGCCAATTCTCCTAACTCCGGTTATTTATTTTCTTAATTCTTAGATGTTAAAAAAAATACTCAATGCCAATTTCAGGATTATAAAAATTTAGTTTTTACATATTAGTTTATTGTCTCTATTCTGAGGTACATCTGAATGTTTAAGATTTACATAGAGATAACAGAACCCAGTAAGATATAACATGAAAATAAATCCAAGTGAGCAGAGGACAGGTGTGCACTCCAAGACTAGAAATGATGACAGTCATGCCAGAGCTTTGTACTCTGAAACATTGCTAGAAAAAACAAAAAGTCACTCCAAAGTGAAATGTAACTTATAAGAAATATACACACAGCCCTCCTAGTAAGCTTGTTAGGAAACACACCTTATAAAAAGTGTGTATGTGTGAAACTTCCTGTTCAGTAAAGATGTGATTAAGAATCACCTAAATCTCCAACTGTCCCAGGACTACTTGGCAGAACGACCACTGTCAGTGGACCTGAAAGTCTGCACTGGTGAGGGGAGGATGAGCCGTCTCAGAGCACAGAACCACTACATCTTCTCTGCACTACAAACTGTGGGGCAGGGGGTGGGGGGGGAGGGGGGAGACAGAGGGAGAGAGCGTGGGCAAGGTGCTATTTACCTGCCAGGCCTCCCTATCACCTTCCAAGCCACTCCCACCTGTGTTTCTGCTCCCACACCAGCTGTGCAGACGAGGAAAGAGCAGGAAACAGACCTGCAGCAGGTCTCACTGTCAGTCCCTGTCTAGCCAGTGCTCACTACACAGCAGACACCCAATTAATTGCTTCATTTAACCCTTAAAGTCTCCTAAGTAGAGATCGGGTACACCTAAATATAAGGCAACACAATGGACAAAATGTTGTTGGCTACACTGAATATATATACAGTTTAAGGATGTAGATTAAATAATCAAATAGCTTCTCATAACATCTTATGTTAATTGTATACATATATAAAATCACAAAATAATACAGAATACTTGTTCTTATTCACTTACATTTCAGGGAATTAACTCAGTCAAGCTTTTCACATGCAACTTGTCATTAGAATCTTTGCTACCACTATGGTCTCATTTTGAGTTATATTACATCTTGGCTTCTGCCTTAACTTGAGATACAGCAATTTTTAAATCTGTGCAATGCTGTAGCTGGAAATTCTATCCTAATGCACAGAATCCATTCACTTTGAGTGCTACACTCGCTGCCTGACCTTTAAAAGTTACCTTTAAAAGCCAGTTTACAGTGACATCCAAGACCTACAACTCCAGGATCACTTCTTCAGATATAATTACTAAATGTGTCTTAAATTTGTTTTCTCCTCTTTTTTTAAACCTGTTTTAGTGATCTCTGTAAGCATCCCAACTAGAATTATCTGTAGTTATTTCAAGCTAATACATACTCTCCAAAAGTTCCTTGTTATTCAAAAAGTCAAAACATGCCTAATTCAGAAATGATAAAAACTTGAATATAAAGCCACTCCTCCTTTTCTGATAATTTTTTGAGGAAAATATCCTTACCCTAGTTTGGGGGTATAGCGGATTTTTTTTTTAATTTTATTGAAGTATAGTTGATTTACAATGTTGTGTTTAATTTCTGCTGTACAGCAAAGTGACTCAGTTATACGTATATATATTCTTTTTTACATTCTTTTCCATTATGGTTTATCACAGGCTATTGAATATAGTTCCCCATGCTATACAGTAGGACTTTGTTGTTTATCCATCCTATATATAAAAGTTTGCATCTGCTAACGCCAAATTCCCAGTCCTTTCCCTCCCCCACCCTCCTTCCCCTTGGCAACCACGAGTCTGTTCTCTACACCTATAAGTCTGTTCTGGTTTGTGTCTTATTTTAGATCCCACATATAAGAAATGTCATATGGTATTTGTCTTTCTCTTTCTGACTTACTTCACTTAGTATGATGATCTCTAGGTCCATCCATGTTGCTGCAAATGGCATTATTTCATTCTTTTTTATGGCTGAGAAATATTCCATTGTATATATGTACCACACCTTTATCCATTCATGTGTCAGTGGACATTTAGGTTGTTTCCATGTCTTAGCTATTGTAAATAGTGCTTCTATGAACACAGGAGTGCATATATCTTTACCAACACTAGTTCTGTCTGGGTATAAGCCCAGGAGTGGGATTGCTGGATCATATTTATGGTAGCTCTATTTTTAATTTTTTGAGGCACCTCCATACTGTTTTCCATAGTGGCTGCACCAATTTATATTCCCACCAACAGTGTAAGAGGGTTCTCAGGTATAGAGAATATTAACTCCTTTTTTACAGGTAAGAGCACAGAGAGAGTTTAAGCCACCTGCCAACACACAATTAGAAGATAAGAAGGGCAAGAAACATCCCTCAGACCAAAATTTAAAAAAGAAAAAAAGAAGAAGGTAAGGGAATTTAGTTGGCAGCCCAAAGGTAAGTTTAAGAGCAGAAGGAAACAAATAAAGCTTCTACTTCACAGTGGACTGTACTTCATTCCTGTCTTTTATCCTACCACAGTTTGGGAATCTAAACATTTTTCCCTTGTTGCTCACATTAACTTATTTACAATAATACTTTTGTTATTTTTTATTACATGAACCATGTAAACATCATTTATAATGAACATATAACATGACATTTAGTAATATAATTCAGTTATTATTGACTAATCTGGTTATTCCCAATGTAGATTCTTATATTGACAACTGGCTAATTAATATTATTCAGAATGTAATCAAAATATAGGCCCCAATGACCAAAGGAAACTTCCACGAAGTAAATGATCTATACCTGTTTTGTTCACTGCTGTACCCCATGTCACTGAGACACCCAGGAAGCACAAATGTCAAACTGCAAAGTCAGGTCAAGATGGCATAAAACTCAGGTTGCATGTAACGGGGAAGGAGAATTTCTACAGTCAGTGGGGAAGCTGCCTTCCTCATGTATGGGGCCCGGGATGGAATCAGAACCAAGGGTGCCAGGACAGCACGGAGGAGAAGGAATGCTCCAGAGTTTTGGGCTAGAGGGGTGACAATACCCAAAGGTAAAACTTCAAAGTAAATTCTAGGAGGAATTGAATCTTCCTCAAAGTAGAAAAGTCAATAATTATCCAAATGGCATGTAAGTGGGCAACAGAAGAAGCCAGAAGGACCCTAGGATCTGTACTTGTCAAGCCCATTCCTGGCTAGCCTTTAATTTAATTAAGATTATAATTCTCCCTCCTATAAACTCCTTTATTTATTTGCTGTTTCTTTTTATTTTCACTCTTTCAGTAACAGATTCTGTTCATAGACTCTCACCCTGTATCAACTATGCTAGGGTAATATGTAATGTCCCAGCTCCTGGCAGGGAAGCAGGACCAGATGAACTCTAGACCCAGCTCTAAGAGTAGAGTGCAGTCCAGACAACCAAGGGATGGAAGGGTAAAGAGTTTCTTCTAGAATCCCTCCCATCCACCGGCTTGTGTGGCAATATGCTATCTTAGTTGTTCTATTGCTTCTGTCATTCTGCTGTTTCCCTGGCTTCTTGCATTTCTCCTGCCCTTAAACTGCAGGTTGCCCAAAAATTGATTAGTTCTCAGCTCACTGGTCTTCTCACTTAGTATTCTTCACCTCCTAAAATGCAAGAGCTTAGAAGAAACATCCATCACCCAAAAGACAAACCAGTATGGTGGAAAAGTATTCTAAATGAGTTAATACACATGAAATACTTAAAACAGTGCCCAGCCCTTAGGGAATAGTCAGTGAGATCTAGTTGATATCACTACTACTACTGGGAATCAGCCTTTGTTCCATTACTTACCATGCGATTTGACAAGTAATTTTGCCTTCCTGAGTCTCAGGTTTTACCTATTACTTTTAAAAATCTCATTAAAAGTCAACTTTTCCAGACTTTTCTACTCACTAAAATAAAAATTTGCAATTAATTTTGAACATGATTTGAACAATTAATTACTGCAGGCAAACAAGATGTTTACCTCAGTGTTGCTGCAAGATTAAACTGAGAAGGTTGCCTGAAAAAATTAACTGACAACTACAAAATGGTATTTGAAAGGCAGGCTCCACCCTGATCATTCCAGGTGTCCAGATCTGACATCTGCCCTGAGCTTCAGTCCACCTCATACTTCCATTGAGTGGAAGTACTCATCAGATGGAGACTACTATACAGGAAAAGGGAAAGATGTCAAGAATTTAGTTAATTCAGAAGAAAATGTAATCAGCCAGACCAGACCTCTGAGGCAAGGGTCTAGAGTTGGACTGGGATGACAGAACAAGGAGAAAAAACAAAGTAATTCTAGACCAGTTTGTATCCTTTAATTTCAAGCCTGAGGAAAGCCAAACAGAAAATAAATCTTACCAAGTTAAAGGTGTCAAGGCTACATTCCCACCTGTGTTGGCAAAAGGACCATCCAATTTATGATAATGACGACATACTAAGAAAAAAATACAAAGTAAGTCACAGCTAGAGGCAGCTCACATATAGTTTAATTAGCTCAGCTCAAGTGGAGGTCTCAGGAGTCTAGAAGAGATGTGTGTCCCAGGCTAAGAGTGAAAGGGAAGAATCTGAGTTTTGTCTGAAGAGCTAATTTGAGCCAACACGCTCAAGAGAGCCTTTGGGAACCACCCCCATGCTTCTCCCACGGACAGTGGTCAAGTCGCCGGCATTCACAAGCCATGTGGTACGCATACAACCACATTCTCTCACCATGCAACCCACCAAAGTCACTCTTGGAAGGCAATATCAGGAAGAAGAAAAACGGGACTAAGGAAACAGATTCTCTATTTCCTGTGACCCTGGAGGGGCTGTCTGAGCAATGAAGGGCAGCCTACTTTCTGAACGGTGCCTACCATTCCCGGAAAGTTGGGTCTGGCCAAAGAAGCAGAAAAAAGCAAAGAGTTACTGAACTTCTAACTACCTGACGGATGTCCCATGTTACACACTCAACATGCCAAAACCATAGTGATGAACTTCCCTATAAAACTAGCTCCTGGGAGAGAATTCCTGTTTTAGATGCACCACTAACCCTTCCAGTCACTTCAGTGCCATATTTTAGATCCTCGTAGATTCCCTCATATCTCCCCATATCTTTCGGCTCCAGGACTATTATTATTTTCTTACAGTCTCATGCATCTATTCCTCCATTTACATTCTTATTACGATCTCTTCCCACAGTGGATACCATCTCTTCTTTAGTGTGCTTCAGGAATTAACTACTGGTCCTAAACAGCCTACCCACCTCAACACAAATTCACACCCTCCAGTGCACTCCAGGCCACGTCCCCAGATGAATCTTCCTAACACAATCTTGAGATGGCACTGTTGTTACTACCGTCCACTACATACCTCTCCTTCCCGCAAACAAAACAAAACAGAATTTTTAAATGGATCCCCAAGCAACTAAATTAAAGCTGTAATTCAGTAACTCAGGAATCAGCAGACTTTTTCTGTAAAGGACCAAACAGTAAATATTTTAAGCTTCATGGGCCATAAAGTCTTGGTGCAAATATTCAACTCTGCTGCTGTAGCAACAACAGTCAGAGATGATGTTAAATTAACCCACAGCTGTGTCCCAATAAAACATCATCTACAAAGAGGAGAGATGAGTAGGATTTTGCCCAAGGGCCGTAGTTTGCCAACTCCTGCCTATCCAGTCACTTAAGACCCTTGGAGATCTGGCCACTAACTACCCTCACCTCATCCCCATACTGCCATCTTGGTGGCTCTGTGTACTAGGCTTTTCTTCTTAAAGATAACAAACATATATCAAAATTAAGAATGCTATAAGAAAAGTACCAGCTTTACAAACTAGAACACTGAGAACAGAGTGGTTAAGCAGCTTCCAGCCAGGACTAGAAGCCAGGGAAAGAGCCATTACCCACTGCTGCCTCTCCACTGGTCAACTCAGTGTCCCCCAAGGGGCAAAATCGCCTGTGGACCTTGCTTCAACCAGTTATTCCCTCCTCCCCAAACTCTGTCTTGCCCATCTTTCACGTCCCCGCTCAAACTCCCTTCTCACTGAAGTCCTCCATGCTTGACCCAACTCACAGTGACCGCTCCCTCCCTTCTACTCTTAAAACATGTATTGCCTATACTTTTCTTTGGGTCCTTATATATTCATGATTTCACACGGTTTTCCCAAGCTACTTCTTACGTTACATTTTCTATAGACTAGATAAGTACCATAATGTTGAGAAGTTAGAAGATATTCACTAATTCTTTACTAGGGTGATGACATTAGCTTACAAGGCAATCCATGGATATACAAACCTTAAATAACTTTCATCACACACCATATTTATAGATTACACCAAGTGGTCCCTGTACAGTAAATATGCCAATTTAATGGAGAAACAAAAAGCGTATATTGATCCCTTTGACCTTTCTAGTATGAGGTACATCTTACAAAAACAATTACGACAATAAATCAATAGATTCACTAATTCAAGTACTTAAAAGAGCTTATTTTATGGTAAATACCTCATTAATGTAGTTGATTTAGGGTAATAGCTGAATTTCTAGGACTAGGAAAATATAATCCTCAGAGAAGTGGTTCTTAAGTTTTTGGACATCATGGACCTCTTTGAGAAAGCTATGGATCCTCTCCCAATAAAAACACCCAGATAAATATTTATACAAACCTTGCATTAAATGTCTGGGGGCCCACAGAGCCTCTAAGAAACCCCCTCAGAGGGTCTCATGTTAGGCACTCACAGCCCTCACTCACCTAAGAAATCTTCCTTTCATTCACGTTATACAAATAAATTTCAATGCACCAAAAGGATCTGGCAGCAATTTTTTTTTTTTTTTACATTTTTATGGAACAAACTCTTACACCCAAATTAGAAGATGTCAAAGATCATAAACAGTGGAAATGGGGAAATTTATAGTTAAGAGCAAATGGGTGGGAGGGGAGAGGGGAAATGTCAGCAGTGACAGAGATTCTGATTTCACTTCACTGCCTGCGAGGAAAGCCTGGTGGCCTGGACACACGTCCACCCGGGAGGAGCAGTGGCCCGGGCTCCTACAGCAGCACACATCACCACGAGACCTCGCACAGCAGAAGTGGCAATTCCACACCTAAAACACTCATGCTAAGAAAACCAGCATGAGCAACTAATTATAAAATGTCTCTTTAAAACTCAAATTCAGAATAAAAACAAATTCCTAAAGTACATACCAGTGGAATAGCACACACACTGTGAATGCAACAGCACATCAATGACAAACACAATTCTGATAATACATATTCACTGAATTGTAATTCCCTTTCATTTAACCTTTTTATGTAAGACAAATTTGTTAAAGGTATTGCTAAATAGGATTTAATTTTTATGCCTTTTGCACTCTGCACATGAAAATGAGAGCAAGATGTCACAAAAATCTAAATTTTAAGAACATAAAATGAACATAAAATGGTTAAAATCAAACTATGGAAGTAACCCACTCTGAATAGGTAAATTTGTGAATATGGAATTTCAAAAACAGCCAAATTCCAACCAAGATAACCAGGTATAGTCTCAGTTACATTTAGAGAAAGGAAAACCTGTAAATAAATTTGAGCCTTTCAGAACGACTGGCTCAATAACAGAGGCAGACTCTAAGGTACAGCAGGGACTCCCCAAAGAAAGGGGTCATCAGTTAAACTGACAGGGATTAAATAAAGCTTCGCGGGACACACACTTCCAACGGCAACTTGCTGAACTGACTTGAGGCTTTCCATGATCATATCTTAATCCACCTCTCGACCTGAGCCATTTTCTACCATCCTCCACGTCACTCTCATCTCCTCCTAGAAAAGAACACCCTCCTCATTTTTTCCAAATATTCAAATACTACCTACCCTGCAAGGCACAGAACAAATGAGCATCCCGCCTAGGAACCTCTGAGTGCACCTTCATGCCCTGTTGTGCTCTCTCTCTACTGTGCATAGTATGATGACCACACACCCCTGACCTCCTGGCTGCTCCAGATCTCAACAGGCTGCCTCCTGGTAAGAACATATGTCTGTCCCCACGCAGGATGATCAGCACGGAATCAGTTGTCTATTCATGAAATTTATACCAATTATCTGGCACTCAATCACACAGCATCTTCTATTTAATGGCTCCTAGTACAAACATTATCTTGCCTGTAAGGTCATTAGTTTCTCATAAGCAGTGATTAGCAGTATTGGGGACATAGCAAATACTCAGTAACTATTTGTAGAAACTAATTAAATGTATTAAACAAGAAAAACTTATTTCCTGCCCCTCCTTTTCTCCCCGACTACACCTAGATATAAGAACCAAACCTATACAAATCTCAGTTTTCAAAAACTTCTGGGAAACCTCCCACCACTAAAAAAAAAATTTAAAAGAATCTCCACTCATTTTTCCTTTAACCAAAAAATTAAACCAGGGTCTCAATCTTCTTTCTTCCATTCTATTCATTTTGACCAGGACTAACTCAGAGTTCACCATGCAGTTGTTCCAAGGACAGCTAAAGGGCCAAATTTAAGATACTTAACAATCTGTCTCTGGAAGGACAAGCTCTCTAAATTGCTTTTCCTGGTACAGCTGGATTGTGTGCTGAGTGGTCCCCTACTCATCTGCTAGACCCCCCTTTAAGCAACAGAAACATTTTTTAAAACAGTTTGTAATGTTCCTGGCGTACTGAAATAAAAGTTAAGATTTGACCCTGGCCTCAATGACACCACTGTCTTAGCAGCAAAGTAAGGCTGACTGCAGACTTCAGTATATGAACAGCTTAAGCACAACAAGGAACAGAACTTTTCAGGGAAGGCAGAGACAAGGCAGCTGTGGATGAAAGGGTGCTGCGTCTTGCTCCCTGCTCTTTTGCATCTCGCCAAGAAATCTTCTCTAATTCTACAATGTTGAATGCAAATAGAAATTTTAATTTATGTTTCAGTGTTCTATGTATTTTTTTAATTCTGTCGTCTTCATTGCATTGTAATTTCCCTCTGCTGGGATGTGGGAAGTGGGTTGTTGAAAGTTACACTGCAAGGAAAGGGGCCAGCTGGGTGTTCTGATTACAGTGGGTAAAGAATTTAGATGTATCAGCATCCTGAGGCACAGAGGACTGCCCGTCTAGAGTCTGTTTTCCTCCTAATCTAATGGCTCGGTCGTCAGCACCCTACTGCTGCCAAGTAAAAGGAGCAGGCACTAGATAATCTGGTGCCTCAGGCCACAGCTGCTTTCCCTGCTGGCCAACATCCCTCAGGAAAGAATGAGCTGGATAAGACCCGGGAAATCATATCAAGCAACAGTTCAATTTTTTTTTTTTAAAGCAGAGAAAGTGCACCTTCAAATGATGTCTGACATAGAAGCCCAATGTGTAAAACAGATAAAAGAGGGGGCTCCTTTTGACTGGAATGGAGCATGAATTCACACCATCATCTCCTCATTCTCCAACTCTCAGGGAGACAGAAAGACCTTGGTTTAAAGATACTTTTTAAAAGCGAAGCCAGAAAAGTCAAACAATTACTCAATATCATACTACCAATGAATGACAAAGTCAGAATTACAGCCCACTTTCATCTGAATTAGGAGGCTGGTAACTGTGGTACAGTGGCACCTCACTCTGATTCTTTGTGATGCTGTAGGTGGGAAGACTTGGGCTCTTAAGTCACACTCGAGTGGACATGCCAGTTCCATGACTTACTTGCTGTGTAACCTGAGGTTAAATTATTTAAACTTCACTGAGCCTCTTCTGTGAAATAAAGGGGCCTGAGGAGTTAGCATCAGAGGACTCTTCTGAGGTTTAAAGAATAACTAACATAAAAATGTCCTAGAAGAGCATCTTTTACATAATAAGTGTGTGTATATACACATATTAAACAAGCAGAGAACTCAGGATTGAACCAAAAAATTAAGAAAAATATCCCCCTCACTTTGTCAGCGATAATTTAACACAGGACAAAACAAATGCAACAACTAAAAAACTATCAGTTAAGAAACACCCAGTTTAGGGCTTCCCTCGTGGCACAGTGGTTAAGAATCCACCTGCCAATACAGCAGACACGGGTTTGATCCCTGGCTGGGAAGATCCCATATGCCACGGAGCATCTAAGTCCATGTACCACAACTACTGAGCCCACATGCCACAAGCACTGAAGCCCTCACACCTAGAGCCCACGCTCTGCAACAAGAGAAGCAACCAGAATGAGAAACCCTCGTATCGCGATGAAGAGTAGCTTCGCTCACCACAACTAAAGAAAGCCCATGCACAACAACAAAGACCCAATGCAGCCAAAAATAAATAAATAAACAATAAAATAAATCTTAAAAAAAAAAGGAACAGCTAATAAGTCTTTCAATTATTACAATAGTACTGACTTTTTCAGAAGTTTCTGCAAAATTTATATGAGAAAAAAAGAACACTCCAGACTAGCTTTCATATATTAAGGCACCTTATATTCAAGCATTACTATTATCAGAGGCGTGCCAAAATGTCCATCTGAGACTATAGTTGGTTAACATTTCTATTTCAAAAACATGAATGTTTTTGCCATGAAAACTGCAAATTTCATAACATCATAATGAGATTAAAATACCACAGATTTGTACACCACTGGAATTTTTATAAACCTTTAGATTAAGCAGAAAGAACAAAAGTATATTAATTGACCTCCAAAACAAATCGGAAAGAAATCTGAAGCAGGAAAAGCAACCAGCACTGGACAATTTGAGAACTGCTACTAAAGTGTTCCACACTCCGTCCACCAGAGGGAAGTGTTGTTTAACTATTAACAGAACTCAGACATACAATTTTGTACTTAAAAAAAATCCCAAATATGAAGAATCAGTCCTTTATTTTAAAAAATCCAATGAAACACATACTCCTTAGCAGGACACACAACACCGCTCATAGCCTGGTCCTTGCCTGCCCTGAGCCTTCTCCCCTCACACCCACTCCCCACCCTCCATTGACACCAGCTGCTCTGAACAAGCCATGGTTTTCACAGCACCACAGTGTTACATATGCTTCTTCCACTGTCTGAAACCTCTGTCCTGCCAGCACCCATTCCACCTGAACTTCAAAAGCTCTACTCGGATAAACACCTCTCCTGGGAAGCTGTCCCTCCCAAAGCCTCCCAAAGCTCCCCGTTTTTATATCTACCAAAGCAGGAATCATATATTTAGAACCATCACATTACTTGTCTGTTTTCCCAACCAGACTTCACAGTCACACTGTACACTGTATCTCCACACCTGCAGCCTAGCAATTACAGGTATTCACTGTATGCTGAAAAAGCAATTACCCTCAGGAGTACCTTCACTCATCTTGAAGGAAGTTGTGGCATCTGATAACCCAACATAAATGAAAACCCAGGCTTCTTGATTCTTTGCCCAGGCCTGTTGCTAGTACATCAGCATTTCCCCAGCTGTGTTCCAATAACATCCATTTAGGGAATGTTAATAATGTTAATAACATGTGGGTTTCCGGCTACCCTAGACAACTTCAGTTCCACCAACCCACCCAGGTCCCTCCCCCTCAGAAGGCTTATCACCTCAGCCCCGCCCCCCAACCCCGGTTCCCACTGCTCATTCTTTCCACCACAGCACCAGCTCACACCTGGGGAGGACTCCTACTCTCCTGCACTTCTAATAATCCTCTAAAATTTAGCTAAAGATCATCCTTAAACTCAGTCTCTACAATCTTCTCCATTCACATTTCTAAAAATAGAGATTTTATCTCTCAAAATGTGTTAGCATCTGCCCCTTTCTTCCTGACATCTTAAGGATACCTAGAGTGGGATCGTTCTTTATCTGTCACCGTGCTCAGCTCCCTCAGAGCTCCCTGGTAAGAAAGAAGCAAGGGAATTCTTCCTGGGCTTCTCAGAAGTGTGTGCCCCACTGTTTCCAACAAGACGACTGCTCTCATGATGGAGCAGGAGTCTCATTTCTCCACTTTCTCTCAGAAATCTCTGACCATTACCTCACACGTCCTCAGAAAGGAACCTAGCTTCTCCTGTTCTCTGTGTCTGTCACACACTGCATGGCTATTGCACCTACCCCTACGAGCAGACCGCTGGTCTGAATCACTGGGGAGCTCATCAACAGCAGAAGACTTCTGGGTCACACACCAAAATCAGAATTACTGGGGTGAGGTTCAAGAAGCCAAATTGCTTTTTCAGCTTTACTGAGGTATAACTGACAAAATTATAAGAATTTAAAGTATCCAAGGTGATGATTTGATATACATATACATTGTGAAAGGAAAAATCAGATTTTTAATAAGCTTCCAAAGTCTCAATACATCTCTGCTGGCAGGCCGGGCTGGGCTGCTGGAATCCCCAGACAGTTACCTGCAGCCCAAAGCAGTTGCTTTTATTCACCCTGGCGTGCAATGTGAAGAATATCATTTTCTAAGTATGCCATGAAATGGGAAAAGTTCATAGAGTTGCTGGAATTTCCTAGAAAACCATTAAATTAGTATTTGCAGGGAAGGTTCACAATGATCATTTTCGAAACGTTGACATGTCAATGTGATGTGCACTCTTGGTTAAGAGCCATTGCTTTAAAACAGCAATTCTCAACTCTTTAAGACCAACAATACCTTTCACAACAAATATTTTGCAATACCTTCTTTATTATCCTGATGTGAAATTCAAAACTAAGTGTAAAAGTCAAAACAATCAACATCATGACTTACTAAAGGTGTGCCCTCTGTGGTTACTGAACATAACACAAAGGAGAAATGGAATTAAAACACTCCTCACGACACACGTGCTCAGGCTGTACCTACACGCAGCCTCGCTGGAAAGCCGGGCTCAGGCACCCACTGCAGGTGTGGTGAACTGACAACTCAACAGCACAGTCATTACCTTGTGGCAATGACTTTTGAAATGGTGAACAATTTTTAGTAAATTTCCAAATAAAAAGTAGAATCTTCCCCTGATTCACATGGAAGTTAGAATTCTAGAAAATTCACTGATATTTAAAATGACAAAAACCATTTTGTTTACAAATCCTAAGTCCAGACTGTTAGAAATATGTTTTTCCTCTACAAGAATGTCCAACAGGACACTCAAAGTCATGAGCACCTGGGACAATTCTCCCTCATGCAGTACTACCCCACACCCTACAAGATGCCTTGCATCCCTGGCACTTATCCATTAAAGGCCAGTAGCCAGGCCTCATCCCCAATCACTGTGACAATTAAAATCATCTCCACAAATTTCCAAAACCACTGCTTTAAAACAAGCATTCAAACTGCCCAAGCAATAAGAACAGAGGCACCAGTATCAGCTGCAATATCACGTTCCGTGGTACTGCTATATCTTCATTACAGTGACTTCAGAATCTCTTGCCTGATTCCATCTATACAGTAATGTTTTCCAAAGCAAATGTTTACATGACTACTAGGATAATAGAAATTGCTGCTAACGTTCCACATGAATGGACAAACATCACGGATATGGGAAACCTCACAAATTCTTGGAAAACTAATGCACACTATTTTTTTAACAATCAAATCATGTTTTCCTACTGACATCACAATTTTAACTTACCTGATTGATCTTCAATTGGGAGTGATTCCTAAGCACCTGTTTCAAATGTCAGTAAAATATATCAAACTGTAGTTCAAATGTCTTAAAGGGCCCCACAAGGAATCTTGTGAATATTAAAGTAGTTTACAAAGAGCTCAAGTGATCACCTTTCTCCATACGTGCATCATAACCATGCCCTGGGGAGCTGCTTGGAAATGGGGGGATGCGTGGCCGCACCCACACAGTCTTGCTGCACAGGCCGAGAGAAGGCGGGCCCAACAAGCCTTTTCTTTTAAAAGGTCTACAGGTGGTTCTCATGCTGGCAGGGGCAGATCCAGTTTTGTGGCTCCTAAAACTTACAAAACGTGGGATGCTCTCTTTAAGCAAAGGAAGAGAAAATTGCTAGGCCTTGAAAAGGTCCCACACATACTTCGTGATATATCCACCTCTGGATGCTAGTCAGGGTTGCAAAGCAGGACATAATGAGAATCATTACTGGAAAACATGACAAACTATGACTTTAAAGCAGAGACCTTAAGCCCAAATGCCTACGAGCTTCAGGAGGAAACCCAAACATAAAGCAGGCAAAGGAGGAGCCTGGAGCACCTGACTTCTATCCAGGGCCAGCAGCAACACCCACACAGTGGTGCATCCCAGATTTTCCAACAGAAGCTTCAAGTCTGGATTTTTACATGACATTTCCCAATTTTTTTTTCAGGTTAGCTCAATTATTCATTAAAACACTGGCCAGTCCAAATAAAACATGCATGAAAGATGCCAGCATATGATCTTTCCTTTACCAAATGAAAGGGAAAAGATACCTCCTATCTAAAAATAAAAGGAAACTTAAGATTGGACAATTGATTTAAGGAATGGTGAAGGGACTGCTAAAAGCATACTTTCTAAAGTAGTTCTGGGAGTGCTCGGTGGTCTAGTGGTTAGGATTTCGGGCTTTCACTACCATGGCCCAGGTTCAATGCTTGGCTGGGGAACTGAGATCTTGCAAGCCGCGCAGCACAGAAAAAAAATAAAGTAGTTCTTAGACCTGAAAATGAAAAATTCTGTTCAGAGGCCCATCTTGAGGACCCAAATTTACTCTAAAACATCCTCACAGCACTCAAAGAATTCTGTAAATCAAGAAAAGACTAGCTCTCCAATATAAAATACATGAAGAAAATCTTAAATGAATCCTTAATAGTTAATAAGTACATTTAAAAAGTTTGACCTCAATTATATTCGGTGCTGCAAGTTTCTGGAGATAAAAGCTCTCTATTGTAATTGAGATGCACTGTTGCAGTGCTGTTCCAAAGCTGATCTCAAAAAAGTCAAATCCTGCTCCTCAGCTTTCAACAGCTGCTTTAGAAAACACACACACACAACAGGAATTTTAGAAGTAAAGAGCACTTTTAAAACAGAGGCGAAATAAAAAATATATAATAGAACAAATACTTCCAGAGCTAAGGAATGACACAAAGGGCTCACCAAGTGCAAAGAAAGAGCAGTTAACGATGTGTGCCTCCTGGTACGTCAGAGGGCTGGGACAAGGAGACCTCAGAAGTGTCTAGAGAGAGTCGGTCCCACACAAGGTAGCAAGCCTCAGAGTCACATCGGGATCAATGGATGCCAAGGAAAAGCGGGGTCACATTCAGAGTTCTGAAGGGAAGTGAGCTGGACCTAGACTCAGTTCCAGGGGAGTGAACAATGAAGCATAAAAACAAAATAGTCGTTTCCAGACGTACAAAGCTTCAGGAATGTTACCAACCCCAGAACCTCTCAGTATTACTAAAGGATATACTCTAGCAAAAAAAAAGATTCCAAGAATGAGGCGTGGAATCTAAGATATAGTACATCTAATCAAGAATGCAATGAAGAATTCTGTCAAAGTCGAAGGGGAACGGCTGTACAGAGAGACCTAGAAAACTTACAGCACAACTGAGAACAGGTTGTCAGAGGCTCTAAGAAGGTCTTCAAGATGAAAACAAACTGCCTGTTACAAATAATACAGTTAACCCCGCTCCCTCTCCTCCCTGCTCTCCTTGGCTATATCACCCCTTGAGCAGCGAAGGTCCCGGACATAGGAGTCGCTTCTCTTTCACTTCGGCTCCAACTACACCACTTGGATTCTGCACTCTAAATGCTGATGCCAGGCTTTAAATTTTCAGAATCAACCTGTAGTGAAAGCACAAAAGATTCTGCTATGCTATGGTTACAGAACAGTATGAATGCCTCCAGCCTTGTAAAAGTAAAGGTGAGATGCAAGGAGGCTGAGTCTAGGGAAGGAAAGCTGGGTGGGCTGTAGGGGTGCTGCGTTCTCATCTTACACAAGTGTCCGGAGATGTAGCAACCATAATGTAACCAAGTAAAAAACTAAAAACGAATACAACCTATGGTATTGGGGGGGAGGGGGGAGGTGTGAATGTGAACCAAATTCCTCATTTTTCTTATTATAGAATAGATACTTTTTTAAATAAATAAGAAATACAGGTGTAAGCATATTATCTATGAGGCAAGTGCCATTAAACTTTAAAAAAAAAGCAAAAGTAGACGGAAAAAGAAAGAGTAGAAGAAAACTGCAACAGTCAAGTCACTGCCACTGGGGGAAGAAGGCAGCAAGGAGGAGGAGCCCCTCTCAGGCAGTGCATACATTAGTAACAGGTATATCGTTCAGATTATACATGCATGTTATGTTTACAGTAAAAACTTAAAATTCATATTTAAAATAAAAAATAAATGCCTACATCTGGGGGAATAAAACCTAACCAGTGCATTTTCCCCTATTAAATGTGGTGCGATGCTTTGTCTCAGACAGTAATTACTCAGTGAGGAAGAGGGAGGAGGAGGTGACACATGTACCACAGAGGAGACTGGGAATTGGAACAATCTTTGTCCTTAATTTATTAAACCAGGATTTTAGTTTTGTTCAACACTCCACCCCAAGACCTAGAATAATGCCTGGCAAAGTAACTGCCTGCATGTTTACTGAATAACAAACATGTGTGCACTTTGGGGGATGGAACATACAAACAGAAAAGAACCGGAAGCAAGCTTTGCCTAGATGAGAACATATTGCTTAGAATTATGAATGCTCGGTTTTTTGCTTCTTTTCACTTTTCTACAGATAACATTTGAGATGCAGAGAAAATAAAAACAAAAAAAGCAGGGACCAGAAAAGAGTTCATCAGTCCCCACCAAAAGTAAACCTAATAATGTGCAATTAACCCAAATACTGTGCTTTTTTTAATTTCATTATCTGTATTTTTCCTTTTCTGTAAGTTACATTTTTGTTCATACATACACATCTTTACTTCATACCTTCCTCTTCTATCATTATGGTTCCTCCTCTTATGTTTTAAACAAACCTTTATAGTTTCAGAATGTTCCACCCTCTCTGGTTCTTTGGGCTTTGACTCCCCTGCTTGCTGTGTGTGCAGACCTTTCCTCCCATGGAAGTTCCTTCCTTTCTGCAGTTTATACCACTTTACTATGAGCTCATCCATTGTAGGGTCACTGATGTATTCAATAACATGAGGGTCTTCTATGTCTTGGACTGTGAAAGGGCCCCTCAGGGAGGTTTTGCATGTATTTCAGCAGTAACTTGTGGGGTTTCACCAGCCCAACGTGTTTGTGTCAATTTCTAGATGTCACATGGCGATACACTTGGGCCTCTACCCCATCTGTGTTGCAGGCTGGGATTTCAATTCCACAGGAGTGACTCTGCCCCTCAGAGCTCTGGAAAACCAATTCATCAACCCCCAACCCCCCACCTTTTGCCTGGACTCCGTGTGACTCAAAAGCACTAAACTGAGAGACAGGATTAAGATGGCGGAGTAGGAGGACATGTGCTAACTCCCTCTTGCAAGAGCACCGGAATTACAACTGCTGAACAATCATTGACAGAAAAACACTGGAACTCACCAAAAAAGACACCCCACATCCAGAGACAAAGGAGAAGCCACAATGAGATGGTAGGAGGGGCGCAATCATGTTAAAATCAAATCCCATAAATGCTGGGTGGGTGACTCACAAACTGGAGAACAGTTATACTGCAGAAGTCCACCCGCTAAAGTGAGGGTTCTGAGCCCCACATCAGGCTTCCCAACCTGGGAGTCCAGCAACGGGAGGAGGAATCCCCAGAGAATCAGACTCTGAAAGCCAGCGGGATTTGATTGCAGGACCTCCACAGGACTGGGGGAAACAGAGACTCCACTCTTGGAGGGCACACAAAAAAATGTGCTCACCAGGACCCAGGGGGAAGGAGCAGTGACCCTATAGGAGACTGAACCAGACGTACCTGCTGGTGTTGGAGGGTTGCCTGCAGAGGTGGGGGGGTGGCTGTGGCTCACTGAGGAGGCGGGGCACTGGCAGCAGGGGTTTTGGGAAGTGCTTATTGGTGTGAGCCCTCCCAGAGTCCACCATTAGCCCCACCAAAGAGCCTGTGGGCTCCAGCATTAGGTGGCCTCAGGCCAAACAGCCAACAAGGTGTGAACACAGCCCCACCCATTAGCAGACAAATAGATTAAAGTTTTACTGAGCTCTGCCCACCAAATCAGATTAAAGCTTTACTGAGCTCTGCCCACCCAGCCCTACCCACCATCAGTCCCTCCCATCAGGAAGCACACAGGAGGCTCCTAGATAGCTTCCTCCACAGGAGGGCAGACAGCAGTATCAGCAGTATTTCATCTTGTGGAACTGAAAACCACAGCCACAGAAAGATACAGAAAATGAAAAAGCAGAGGACTTTGTACCAGATGAAGGCACAGGATAAAAACCCAGAAAAACAACTAAATGAAGAGGAGATAGGCACCCTTACAGAAAAAGAATTCAGAATAATGATGGTGAAGATGATCCAGGACTTTGAAAAAAGATTGGATGCAAAGATCGAAAAGTTTACCAAAGACCTAGAAGAATTAAAGAGCAAACAAACAGAGATATGCAACACAATAACGAAAATGAAAAATACGCTAGAAGGAACCAATAGCAGATTAACTTAGGCAGAAGGGCAAATAAGTGACCTGGAAGACAGAATGGTGATCATCACTGATGCAGAAAAGAATAAGGAAAAAAGAATGAAAAGAACTGAAGACAGCCTAAGAGACCTCTGGGACAATGTTAAACACGCCAACATTCGCATTATAGGGGTCCCAGAAGGAGAAGAGAGAGAGAAAGGACCTGAGAAAATATTGGAAGAGACTATAGTTGAAAACTTCCCTAACATGGGAAAGGAAATAGCTACCCAAGTGCAGGAAGCGCAGAGAGTCCCAGGCAGGATAAACCCAAGGAGAAACACACCAAGACATATAGTAGTCAAATGGACAAAAATTAAAGACAGAGAAATATTATTAAAAGCAACAAGGGAAAAATGACAAATAACATATAAGGGAACTCCCATCAGGGTAACAGCTGATTTCTCAGCAGAAACTCTGCAAGCCAGAAGGGAGTGGCACAATATATTTCAAGTGATGAAAGGGAAGAACCTACAACCAAGAATACTCTACCCAGCAAGGATCTCATTCAGATTCAACAGAGAAGGAGAAATCAAAAGCTTTACAGACAAGCAAAAGCTAAGAGAATTCAGCACCACCAAACCAGCCCTACTACAAATGCTAAAGGAACTTCTCTAAGCGGGAAACATAAGAGAAGAAAAGGACCTACAAAAACAAAAACAAAACAATTAAGAAAATGGTACTAGGAACATACATATCAATAATTACCTTGAATCTAAATGGACTAAATGCACCAACCAGAAGACACAGGCTGGCTGAATGGATACAAAAACAAGACCCATATATATGCTGTCTCCAAGAGACCCACTTCAGACCTAGGGACACAAACAGACTGAAAGTGAGGGGATGGAAAAAGATATTCCATGCAAATGAAAATCAAAAGAAAGCTGGAGTAGCAATAGTCACATCAGATAAAATAGACTTTAAAATAAAAAATGTTACAAGAGACAAGAAAGGACATTACATAAAAATCAAGGGATCCATCCAAGAAGAGGAGATAACAATTATAAATATATATGCACCCAATACAGGAGCACCTCAATACATAAGGCAAATGCTAACAACTATGAAAGAGGAAATGCAAGGCAGAAATAGAGACACGGATGTAGAGAACAAACACATGGACACCAAGTGGGGAAAGCGGGGAGGGTTGGGGGGGATGAATTGGGAGGTTGGGATACCAAATTGTACACTCTAAATATATGCTGTTTATTGTCTGTTAACTGTATCTCAATCAGTGTTCTCAAAAAAAAAAAAAAAAAAAAAAAAAGCACTAAACTATATGCCCTTGGACAAGTTATTAAATTCTGCTGATGCTTATTTCCTCACCTACTTATCTCAAAGTTTAAAAATCAACGGAGAATGCAGGAGTGAGAGTCTGTAAAATTCCAAGAGCTCATACGAGAAGCTGGTTCCCCTTCCCAGCATCCCACAGGCCCTCCTCTCCCTCACATGCTTCCACACGTCTCCTGTCCTCCCCACAAACCTGGGAACAGTCTCACTCTTTTTCAAAGACTTTCTTAACCATTTTTTCCCTCTGGATTTTCCCCAAAAAGACTGACTGACCTCAGCCATCTGATACTGCCTGAGGAACACTTCAGAGAATGTGCTTTCCCAAAATAAAGGCCCCTCCTGTTAAAGTGGACTCCGTCTGACTAGCTGAGAGAAGCCAGCAGCCTCAGCCCAACAGCCAGGAGAGAAAACGAGTGGCAAGGGAGAAATCTGAGAGGTGCTGCTTCACAGGTGGCCCCGGGTGGGCTCCTGTGGCAGTTCTTTTTTTCTCTCTTTGCATTTCAGTGCAGCTCCACAAATATTCCAATAGCTGACTGGAATGCAAGACGGAAACCCCTGGTGACTCGCCTCCCTGCTCCCTGTTAAGTCACAGTGCAACTCATGTCACACGTGGCCCAAAGTTTCTCAACAACTACCAATTATGGACTCACACTTGAAAAGCTCCTGAAAGCAGCAGGGAATAGAGAGAAGCAAGAAGCAAGGTCACCTCTTTCCTTTCACTATACTGATGAACAGATCACAGAATTCAGATCTTACTTCCCAGCCAAGGGACTCTTCCCACTATTCACACGTTCCCCCACACCCCATTCAACACCCTAAACTCTTGTTAGAGATTCAAAACCCCTGCAACAAGCAACACTTTGCAAACCATCCTGAACTATCTTCCCTAGAATCTCCCACCCGCGGCCCATGTTAAGCCCCTACTGAGTGGCAAAGCCTACACCCCCTCTCCCTAGAGTAACAACACTTTCCTTGGGCCTAACTCGGGTCATGAACGCATTGACCTCCCCAGGTCTGGTGGCATCACTACCAGGCTACCGCCTGAATATCACTAGGGATGCATTCAAAAGGCACTGTCAGCATTTCCGTTCCTCCAACAGGCTGTTTCTGGAGCACTTGGACAGTTTTAGTCTCTTATTTAATCCACTTGGAAAAACCAAAACAAGTGGGAAGAGGTATGCCTATCAATCAAATTCAAATAAAAACACTATCCTATTCTCTCTACCACTTTTCCCTATGCTCTTTTGAGTTTGGGCAGTGTTTTGATGACAGATGAATAGTCAATATAAAGAAACTTCAGGAATATTTTTGAAACGATAAAAATGTCATCATTTCTTCGTGAAGATAAAAAAAAAAGTACTTTTCAAAAGTCAATATAAACTTGCATCTTACACACCTCCTACGATAAGCAACAACTTCTGCTGCCCTTTCCAATTTCCACATCAATCCGTCTTGATTTATCTCCCTAAATAAGTACTGGAGAAATACAGTTACCCCAGGCTGGGGTGTTAGAAAAACAAGAACAGTGGACTCAGGACGGAAGAGTAGGAGGACATGGGACTTCGCATCCCCTCACAACAAGGGCACGTATAAAGCACTGGTGGGGGGCCACGGACACCTAAGGGAAAGGAGAAATCCCCATACCAACCAGGTAGGATGTCAGAGAGAAGGAGCGGGGGAAGAAAAGTGCAGGTGGGACGGGATGGAGGGGCCTTCAGGAAATCAGAGGATCAGATTGGTGGACAGCATCTCCACCACCTGCTCGGGCCCCAGTGAGCCTGCTAGGGTCCCAATCCAGAATACCCACCCAGGCAAAGGCCTCTCCCAAACGTGAGTCCCTAGGCCTGACACCCTACCACCACCACTCCGCCCCTACCAAGGCCACTTCTGGCCTCACAGGTCCTGGGCCTGAGCCCCTCCCCCCACTGCCCCCCAAAAAAACGCCTCCTCCAGCCATGCAAGTCCCAGTGGGCCCAAGCACTGCCCTCGCCAAAGCCTCTGAGGGCCTCGCAAGTCCTGGTCCTGAGCCCAGTCTGTGCCAACACTTCCTGTGGCCACACGGGTCCAGATGGGCCAAGCACCGCACCAGTCCAAGGCCTCCTCCAGCTGCGGCAGCCCCTAAGGGCACACCTGTGGAGGCCTGTGACCCAGTTGGCCTTCAGGGGCATGTGTGCTCCAGGCCAGCTCCAGGAACAGACACTGTTGAGAGGAATACATGCAGTGGTGGGGCTGACACAGTGAGTCCAGAAACCTACTTAGAGGTCTTGGAGGGCCACCTGGGGAGGCATGGGTTGGTGTAGCTCACCGTGGGGGTAAGGACACTGATAGAGGAGGCACCAGGGAATTTTTTATTTTTTTATTTTTTTAATCTTTTATTTTTATTCTTATTTTTTTATTTTCTTTTCTTTATGGTTTTTTTTTTTTTTTTTTTTTTGCTGTTGTGGTTCTGTCTTATTTTGTTGTTTCATTTTTATTATTTTTTTCTATTGTATTTTTATTTTTCTACTTTTATTTCAGTTTTTATTCTTTGTTATTATTCTGCTCTTTTCTGTTTGTTGCTTTTTTCTTTTTTTTTCTTTTTTGCCATGCCACATGGCTTATGGGGTCTTGGTTCTGAGGCCAGGAGTGGGGCCTTAGCTCCTGTGATGGTGGTGCCAAGTCCAAGCCACTGGACTAACAGAGAACTTCAGGTCCCAGAGAATATTAGTTAATGTGAGGTCTCCCACAGGTCCCCACCTTGGCACCAAGACCCAGATCCACACAAATCCCTGTGAACTCCGGTGCCAGACGCCTCACACCAAACAACCAGTAAGACAGGAACAGTCCCACCCATTAAAAACAGCGAGACAACAAAAAAGTATGTTACAGATGAAGGAGCAGGGTAAAAACCTACAAGACCAAATAGATGAAGAGGAAATAGGCAACCTGCCCAAAAAAGAATTCAGAGTGATGATAGCAAAGATGATCCAAAATCTCGGAAACAGAATGGAGGCATGGATCAAAAAAATACAAGAAATGTGTAACAAGAACCTAGAAGAACTAAAGAACAAATAAACAGTGATGAACAGCACAATAACTAAAATGAAAATTGCTCTAGAAGGAAACAACAGCAGAATAATTGAAGAATGGATAAGTGAACTGGAAGGTAGAATGTTGGAAATAACTGCTGAAGAGCAGAATAAAGAAGAATGAAAAAAAAATTAAGGATAGTCTCAGAGGCCTCTGGGACAACATTAAACACACCAACATTCAAATTATAGGGGTCCCAGAAGAAGAATGGAAAGAGAAAGGGTCTGAAAAAATATCTGAAGGGATTATAGTCAAAAACTTCCCTAACATGGGAACAGAAACAGCCACTCAAGTTCAGGAAGCGCAGAGACTCCCATACAGGATAAACCCAAGGAGAAACACACCAAGACACATATTAATCAAACTAACAAAAATTAAATTCAAAAAAAAAAAATATGAAAAGCAACAAGGGAAAAGCAACAAATATCATACATAGGAATCCCCATAAGGTTAACAGCTGATTTTTCAGCAGAAACTCTGCAGGCCAGAAGGGAGTGGCAGGATAAATCTGAACTAATGAAAGGGGAAAACCTACAACCAAGATTACTCTACCCAGCAAGGATCTCATTCAGATACGACAGAGAAATCAAAAGCTTTACAGACAAGCAAAAGCTAAGAGAATTCAGTACCACCAAACCAGCCCTGCAACAAATGCTAAAGGAACTTCTTTAAGCAGGAAACAGAGAGAAGAAAAAGACCTACAAATACAAACCCAAAACAATTAAGAAAATGGTAATAAGAACATACATATTGATAACTACCTTACATGTAAATGGATTAAATGCTCCAACCAAAAGACACAGATTGGTTGAATGGGTACAAAACTAAGACCCATATATATGCTATCTACAAGAGACCCACTTCAGACCTAGGGACACATACAGATGAAAGTGAGGGGATGGAAAAAGATACTCCATGCAAATGGAAGTCAAAAGAAAGCTGGAGGAGCAATACTCATATCAGATAAAACAGACTTTAAAATAAAGACTGTTAAAAGAGACAAGGAAGGACACTATATAATGATCAAGGGATCAATCCAAGACACAATAATTATAAATATTTATGCACCCAACATAGGAGCACCTCAATACATAAGGCATAAAAGGGGAAATTGACAGTAACACAATACCAGTGGTGGACTTTAAAACCCAACTTACCAATGGACAGATTATGCAGATAGAAAGACAACAGGAAAACACAAGCTTTAAATGATACAACAGACCAGATAGACTTAATTGATATTTATAGGACACTCCATCCAAAAGCAGCAGAATACACTCTCTTCTCAAGTGCACACAGAACATTCTCTAGGACAGAACACATCTTGGATCACAAATCAATCCTCAGAAAATTTAAGAAAACTGAAATCATATCAAGCACCTTTTCTGACCACAACACTACGAGATTACAAATCAATTACAGGGAAAAAACTGTAAAAAATACAAACACATGGAGACTACACAATGTGCTACTAAATAACTAAGAAATCACTGAAGAAATCAAAGAGGAAATCAAAAAATACATAGAACCAAATGACAATGAAAACACAACAACCCAAAGCCTATGGGATGCAGCAAAGGCAGTCCTAAGAGGGAAGTTTATAGCAATTCAATCCTACCTCAAGAAACAAAAAGAAAAATCTCAAATAAACCTATCCTTATACCTAAAACAACTAGAGAAAAAAGAACAAATAAAACCCAAAGTTAGTAGAAGGAAAGAAATCATAAAAATCAGAGCAGAAATAAATGAAATAGACAAAAACAGCAAAAATCAATGAAACTAAAAGCTGGTTCTTTGAGAGGATAAACAAAATTGATAAACCTTTAGCCAGACTCATCAAGAAAAAAAGGAAGAGTACTCAAATCAATGAAATCAGAAACAAAAAAGGAGAAATTACAAATACACTGCAGAAATACAACTGATCATAAGACACTACTACAAGCAACTATATGCCAATAAAATGGACAACAGGGAAGAAATGAAAAAACTCTTGGAAAGGTACAAACTTCCAAGACTGAACCAGGAAGAAACAGAAAATATAAGCACACCAATCACAAATAATGAAATTGAAACTATAATTTAAAATATTTCAACAAACAAAAGCCCAGGGCCAGATGGCTTCACATGCCAATTCTATCAAACATTTAGAGAAAAGCTAACACTGATCCTTCTCAAACTCTTCCAAAAAATTGCAGAGGGAGGAAAACTCACAAACTTGTTTTATGAGGCCACCATCACCCTGATACCAAAACCAAACAAAGATATCACACAAAAAAGAAAATTACAGACCAACATCACTGATAAACACAGATGCAAAAATCCTCAACAAAATACAAACAGAGAATCCAACAACACATTAAAAGGATCATGCAACACAATCAAGCGGGATTTACCCCAGGGATGCAAGGATTCTTAATATACACAAATTGAGCAATGTGATAACACCATATTAACAAACTGAAGAATAAAAACCATATGATCATCTCAATAGATGCAGAAAAAGCTTTTGACAAAATTCAACACCCATTTATGTTAAAAACTCTCCAGAAAGTGGGCACAGAGGGAACCTACCTCAACATAATAAAGGCCATATATGACAAACCCACAGCAAACATCATCCTCAATGGTAAAAACTGAAAGCATTTTCTCTAAGATCAGGAACAAGACAAGGACGTCCACTCTCACCACTATTACTCAACATACTTTTGGAAGTCCTAGTGACGACAATCAAAGAAGAAAAAGAAACAGAAGGAATTCAAATTGGAAAAGAAGAAAAACAGTCACTGTCTGAAGATGACATGATACTACACATAGAAAATCCTAAAGATGCTATCAGAAAACTACTAGAGTTAATCAATGAATTTGTTAAAGTTGCAGGATACAAAATTAATGCACAGAAATCTCTTGCATTTCTATACACTAACAATGAAAAATCAGAAAGGGAAATTAGGGAAACAATCACATTTACCATTGCCACAAAAATAATAAATTACCTAGGAATAAACCTACCTAAGGAGGCAAAAGACCTGTACCCAGAAAACTGTAAGACACTGATGAAAGAAACTGAAGATGAAAAACCTGATGAAGAGATATACCATGTTCTTGGACTGGAAGAATCCATACTGTGAAACTAACTATACTACCCAAAGCAATCTACAGATTCAATGCAATTCCTATCAAATTAGCAATGGCATTTTTCACAGAATTAGAACAAAAAAATCTTAAAATCTGTATAGAAACACAAAAGACCTTGAATAGGCAATCTTGAGAAAGAAAAACGGAGCTGGAGGAATCAGGCTCCCTGACTTCAGACTATATCACAAAGCTACACTAATCAAGGCAGAATCGTATTGGCACAAAAACAGAAATATAGATCAATGGAACAGGATACAAAGCCTGAGATAAACCCATGCACATATGGTCACCTAATCTATGACAAAGGGGGCAAAAATATACAATGGAGAAAAGACAGTCTCTTCAATAAGCGGTGCTGGGAAAACTGGACAGCTACATGTAAAAAAAGGAAATTGGAACACTCAATGCCATACACAAAAATAAACTCAAAATGGATTAAAGACCTAAAAGTAAGACTCGATACTATAAAATTGCTAGAGGAAAACCTAGAAAGAATGCTCTTTGACATAAATCACTGCAATATCTTTTTAGATCCATCGCCTATAGTAACAGAAATAAAAACAAAAATAAACAGATGGGATCTAATTAAACTTAAAAGCTTTTGCACAGCAAAGAAAACCATAAACGAGATGAAAAAACAGTCCTCAGAATGGGAGAAAATATTTGCAAGTGAAGCAACTGACAAGGGATTAATCTCCAAAATATACAAACAGCTCATGCACCTCAATATCAAAAAAAAATCAAATGACCCAATCAAAAAATAGGCAGAAGACCTAAATAGACATTTTTCCAGAGACTTACAGATGGCCAAGAGGCACATGAAAAGACGCTCAACATCACTAATTATTAGAGAAGTGCAAATCAAAACTACAATGAGGCATCACCTCACACCAGTCAGAATGGCCATCATCAAAAAATCTAGGAACAGTAAATGCTGGAGAGGGTGTGGAGAAAAGGGAACCCTCTTGCACTGTTGGTGGGAATGTAAATTGATACAGCCACTATGGAGAACAGTATGGAGGTTCCTTAAAAAACTAAAAATAGAACTACCATATGACCCAGCAATTCCACTGCTGGCATATACTGTGAGAAAACTATAGTTAAAAAAGACACATACACCCTAATGTTCATTGCAGCACTATTTACAATAGCCAGGACATGGAAGCAACCTAAGTGTCCAGCAACAGATGAATGGATAAAGAAGATGTGGTACATTTAATACAATGGAATATTACTCGGCCATAAAAAGGAATGAAATTGGGGCATTCAGAGAGACATGGATGGACCTAGAGACTGTCATACAGAGTGAAGTAAGTCAGAAAGAGAAAAACAATTATTGTGTATTAACGCATATATGTGGAATCTAGGAAAATGGTACAGATGAACCTATTTTCAGGGCAGGAATAGAGACACAGACGTAGAGAATGAACATGTGAACACAGTGTGGGAGGCGGATAAATTGGGATTGACGTGTATATACTGCCATGTGTAAAACAGATAACTAGTGGGAACCTGCTGTATAACACAGGGAGCTCAGCTTGGTGCTCTATGGTGACCTGTAATGGGTATGGGGTGGGGGGCGGGGGGGGGAGGTCCAAGAGGGAGGTGATATATGTATACATACAGCTGATTCACTTTGTTATACAGCAGAAACTAACACAACATTTAAAGCAACTATACCCCAATAAAAGAATAATAAACTTTTTAAATTAATTAATTAAAAAATTAAAAAACAAAAACAGTACCTGGCACTTCATCTCTGCATACCTAAATAAAATGCACACTCTTCTCCCTCCATGATTCTGCCCCTTTCTAAATAGTTATCTTTCTAAACCTATCTCTGATACGCTTTGCAAACCAACCTGGCCAGTTCCCTCCCTGTTCCCCAAAGGATTTGTATCTTCTGCCACCACACCCTTGCTAATACCACTCCCTCAGTCTGAAATGCCCTCCCCCAAAACTCGATCAATTAGAATACTAGTCATTTTTTAAGAACTGCAACTTCCACCTCCTCCATGAAGCCACCACCAGCACAGCTGAAAGTGATCATTCCCTCTCTCTGACCAAAGAATCAGCCCCCAGGCAGTAAGGACTGTCTTCTACTTCTTTGTACCCTGACAGTGCCCAGCACGGGTGACTAGCACATGCGTTCATTACATAGATGTGTTTAATAAATGCATGCACACTTACACACCTGCAGAATAATACTGCACTGGAAACAAACAATACCAGCCATTTTCACCAAGGCAAATAAGGGAACAGAAGGTTTAAAATGTCATTTTGATTTGCCTCAGGTACACTGGGAAAACTACTCAAAACCTAGGAGTAAGGAAGACCCAAACTCACCCACCAGTAAGTCAAAGGACTAAGTAGACATTTGATATTATCTCCATATAGTGAAGTAAAAATCATGTTTTATCAAAGTTGAAAAAAAAAAGGCTTAATTATCACAAAATTACAAAACTGAGGCTATGCCAAGAAGGAATTTTAAAGTCTTGGGGTGATGACAATCAGGATCCCCTGTCTGAGAAATAGTGAATAAATGACTAAGTGTCCCAAACCTCAAGCCTAGAATGTTAGGTATTTATGCTACATAATAAAAGCAGAATGATTTTTTTTTAATAATTTAGCTGTTTTATACTTCATTAGGAGTCCCCAGCTACAGAAATATCTAATAAATATTCACTATTAAGGTAAAAGGAATTATTGATACACTACATTCTTGCTATCCCCAGATATTATACAGCCCATTAGATAATCCCACCTAACATATAAGTCAAAACGAATAGTTATCATTTGACTTCTTCAGCTGAACAACAGCTACATTAGGTCAGATTCCTTGTCTACCCAAAACAGAAATCAGTGTCAGACAGTGATGGAGTTGAGGACAGTCAGGACTGCACTTTTTCTAAAGGTCAGCTTCAAAGGTCAGGAATACGATGGTGATGGTGACCACAATAAATAATTATGGCAGCAAACACTTGTACAGCACTTATCACATGCCAAGCACATAATAAACATACGTCTTTACATATGTCATCTACTTAAGTCTCAAAAGATTTCTGAGACAGTATTACTGTAATCCCATTTTACAGATGAGAAAACTAAGGCAAAAACAGCTTAAACAATTTACTCAAGGTCATGCATCTTAAGTTACAAGGCTAGAATTCACACTCAACAAGTCTGGCTAAAGAGCCTGGGCTCTTAACCGCATGCAACCTCCCTCTTCTGCCTAACTCCCAAGACCATGATCCCCTCTCTCCCCTACTGATTGAGCACTTTTTCTCCATCTGCATTGCTGCCTTCCTACCTCTGTGAAATCTGTTTGCTTTAATTATTCACCAATAACTCTACATATTCCTAAGGTATAGAATTCAGAATTACAAGATGTGATTCTCGTAGCCTGTTGTAGGTAATTTCAAGTCACTTCTTGGTTTGAAGAATTCTTAGCTTCTGAGATTTGAAATTTCAATAGCACTTCCTATCTGTTTCCTGAAAGAGGAAGGTAGGGAAACACTTACTAGTATCTGGAGTTTTCTCTTCAGATCTGCCAAATAAAAATTCATATTTGGCCTTGGCAACACTCTGGGAATGTGTGGATGCACTGTTAACCCAAACAAATGTCTCTGCCTGCAAAATTAGAGCAGAACAAAGATATCATTAAAAATACATTACAAAAAATACGTCATCATAAAGCAATTCAACTAGCAAGAGAATGGTTGTAACATATCTACTTGATAGAATGCTACAGTCATTTAAAATGAAACATGAAAAACCTAACATGACATAAATCAGAATACAAGATGATCACAGCAAGATTATAACTATATAAAAAAGATAAACATATAAATATCTATGGGGAACAAGAAAAACATGAAAAGTCTGGCTTGATTAGGGGACAGAATTACGGTACAATTTTTTAAAAGTTAAGTATATGTTACTTTTTTGCAATAAGAAAACTGTATTTTATTTTCAGACACATCGTGTTCTAAATGATTTGATAATCACCCACAGCCATAGCAGGAATATTTCTAGGTATGGGCTCTGCTAAAGTATGTCAACAAAAAGTAGTCTTTCCCCAAAAGAGACCACATTTTTATATAATCAGGAACAGCATTTAGCCAAACAGGAGTACCAGGCATCCCATTTATAATTATTATCCTAAATTTAGGCATCTGTCCCAGGGTCCTTTGCAATTCCTACATGTCCATTATTTGAAAGAAAAACTACAAAGGTGACAAAGTGGTTCACATCATGATTCACAATTGCTATCACCCTCTTCCTGGCTGCTTTAGGCAACTGCCAAAAATCAGGAGTGCCTCCTTTCTCTGGTCTGGGATTAATTAAAAACAAGTAACAAGGCAGAAATTTCAAAAGACAAAGAAATTTGTCCGCATCCAGAGAGTCATTATTCTGCCTCTTTACTGTGAACTCAAAAATTAACCAGGATCCAGATATTACCATACTGGCTTCTACCTTCTAATTATCAGATATCTTTCTTCTCATGTCTGAGCAGCAACTGACCATTCACTTCAGGAGAGAGGAGCATGAAGGGTTTTATCAGCACCCAGGCGGCTACTTCAAGGAGGGAATTTTTATGGCATCTGTTTTATCCTTCGGAGCAGAAATGACTGACAGCAGTGAGGAGGTCCATGGCTAGATTATGACTACCTCCACCACCCTCCGCAAAGGGGTTCAGTGGGCAGGCCTCTCTTTGTTCTTGAATACCAACTTTAAAGACCTTCTTCAACAATTTTAAGATAGCAATTTCTTAAAATAGCTCTACAATCACTTAATGTTCATAACATATAAAATTATTCTTTTTGGAAAAGGCGCACACTCCTCTTGCAGTTGCATGCTCTATAATCACAGGCTGTTAATTATCCTTTTCCCTGATGGAGAGGCAATATTGATTTTCTGATGTATTTAGGGAGCTTCATAAATTTAGGGAGTCCTGATAAAAGAGGAAGCTGTACCCTAATTTAGGTGGGGGTGGTTAGGAAAGGCTCTCTGAGGAACCTGCACAGGTGCGAAGGATGAGACCTGGGGAAGGACAGAAACGTGCATCTAAGCAAAGGGAGGGTCACATGCAATGGCCAGAAGTATGAAACGACTAGGCTACCCAAATAACTGAGGGAAGGCCAACATGGCCACAGAATACTGGGAACAGCACATCAGGAACACCGGAGAGGAGCGGGGGCCAAAAACACAGGATGTGCAGGTCAAGGAAAGGCTTGATGGGAAGCCACTGGAGGGTTTTAAACATACAGTGGTTCACTAACATTTTTAAAAGATCATTCATTTACACTTTAAAAAAAATCATATGGTTGTTATAGGGGAAATGGATTGGAGTAAGTCAAGAGGAAGCAGAGACACCAGTTAGAAGTATAAATGAGGGACTTCCCTGGTGGCACATTGGTTAAGAATCCACCTGCCAAACCAGGGGACACGGGTTCAATCCCTGATCTGGGGAGATTCCACATGCCATGGAGCAACTAAGCCCGTGTGTCACAATTCTATGGCCTAGAGCCTTCAAGCCACAACTATTGAGCCCATGCACCGCAACTACTGAAGCCCGCGCACCTAGAGCCTGTGCTCTGCAACAAGAGAAGCCACTGCAATGAGAATCCCGCACACCGCAATGAAGAGTAGCCCCCCGCTCAGCCCCCGCTCGCTGCAACTAGAGAAAGCCCGAGCACAGGAATGAAGACCCAATGCAGCCAATAAATAAATAAATAAAAATAAATAAATTTATTTTTTAAAAAAAGTGTAAATGAGAATGTATGAAAGCTTCGATTAGGATGATGGCAACGGAAGCAGACAGAAGTAGATAAATGTGAAATATATTCTGTAGGGAGAATCTATATAAATTGTCTGATAAAGTGGGTTTAAGGAATAAGGGAAAGAAAGAAATCAAGCATAGCTGTAAAGGATAACATTTACCAATCACTTACTACAGGGCAGGCTGTTCCAGTGCAATACATGGGATGTATCATGTACTACTCAGAACAGTCCTATGAGGTGGGCACTACTGCCATCCTGGTCTCACAGGCACAGACAGGGAGGCAACGAGTGGGTGAGTCATTTGTCCAAGGTGACACAGCTTGTAAACTATGGATCCCAGATTCAGATCCTAAATTCAGAACCACGGCCCAGAGAATGACTCCCAGGAATCTGGCTTGAGCAGCTGGGTAAGGTGTTGAGATGGGGAAGACTAGAGAAGATACATTATCAATAGCTTCGATTTGGGCCTGAGGTGACCTCAGGAAAACAACAGAGAAGAAGATTTTAAAGGAAAACTCCATTACTTGGGAAAAGAATCTGAAAAAGAATGGATATATGGGGAATTCCCTGGTGGTCCAGTGGTTAGGACTCTGCACTCTCACTGCAGAGAGCCTGGGTTCAATCCCTCATCAGGGAACTAAGATCTCACAAGCCATGCAGCAGCACAGCCCCCCAAAAAAAAAAAAAAAAAAAAAAAAGTGGTATATGTATAAATGAATCACTTTGCTGTACACCTGAAACTAACACATTATAAATCAGCTATACTCCAAAATAAAACAAAAAGTAAATTTAAAAAAAAATAAAAATTAAATTAAATTTTAAAATTTCTGCATCAGGGAAATGCAAATCAAAACCACAATGAGGTATCATCACCTCACCCCGGTCAAAATGGATATCATCAAAAAGAACACAAATAATAAATGTTGGTGAGAATGTGGAGAAAAGGGAAACCTCCTACCCTGTTGGTGAGGTAAAAAACAAAACTCCAGTACTGTGGTGCTAGAAAATAAGAGATGCCATCAATGAAGCAGCAGTTTTAAGAAATTTCAGGAAGGTAATTTTTTGACACACAGTCTCAACATAAAGCCTGGGAACTATTCTCCAAAGAAAGGTTTCTCTTGAGCAAGAGTGCTTCACCTCAGTTCCACGGGAGGGGGGTGGGGGTCAACAGAATTTTAGAAGTCTGAAGTTAGGGGGAAAAAATTACATCTTTATTTTCACTTACCTTAAACTGAAATGTACCTTTTTTCTCCAAATACGCATGTACTCAACAAACCACAGGATTATTACCAGTAACCGTAACTTTGTTACCAATAGAAATCATAGCCATTTTCATGTCATATAACAATTACTGCAAATGCCTTGAACTATCATTTATACCCATCCCTGTTTGAAATGATAGTAGTTACAAGACCCACTACTAAATCTTACTATGAATGAAGAAATACAACATATTACCATATCACACATTCGTTTAATATTCTGGTAGCTTATATAACTGGTTTCTTTTGCATCTCCATGTATATTATTGCATAGACTTCAAAAGCATTATTCTGACAAGAGATCCAGAGCTTTACCAGAGCACAGAAGAAGGTTAAGAGACTCTGTTCAAGAGCATCAGTCCTTAAACTGCAGTACATGATCCATTAGCGGCTTTGTAATCAGTTGTGTGGGTCATGGCCAGATTTTCTTTATAAGTAAGTTTATACACACATATATATTTAAAAGAATAAAACTGAAAATATCACAGTAGATACTGCATTTGGTAAGATGACCACTGTTTCACAAAACTCCTAAGAGTATGTGCGGGTGTGTGTTTTGGGTCATGATGTAAAATGTATTTTTCACTGTGAATCAGGATCAAAACTGTGGAAACACAGTGCTCCAGAGTGGTTCTCAAATTTAAGGATGAATTAGCATCACCTACAGAGCTTGTAAAAGCACATACTGGTGGGGGGAGGGGGGGGGTCCACCCAGAGTTTCTGATTCAGTGAGTCTGGGATTTGGGGCCTGAGAACTTATGTTTTCTAGCAACTTTGCAAGGGATGTTGATGCTGCTGGTCCAGGAACCACATTTTGTGAACCAGTGCTACAGACCAACGTTTTCCATTCTTTACTGCATATATGAACTGCCTGGGAATCCTGTTAAAACATAGATCAAGCAGGTCTGGGGTGGGGACTGAGACTCTGTATTCCTAAAGTTCCCAGAGGATGCCAGTGCTGGTCCACAGAGCACACTTGTGCTAAGGCTTGGAAGTGTTTAAAGCACATTCGGACTTTCACGGAAGAGAAACACCTGTTAAAAGGATACTCTAACCAAGAGTAAAAGATACTACAAGGCTCCACTCTAATAAAGCACTCCATATTCTGCAAGTTGTGGGGAACCTCAAAACCCAATATTCAGGCCCAGTCAAAGCATCAACATTTCCGACTTGCCCAGTGAAATAAAATTCACTCGGCTTACATTAGTTATCCTGAAAGCTAGGTGCCCCACTGATATATCCTCTTCCCTAGTCAAGGCTTACAAATCTTCAGCCACCTACCTCCACAACAATTCTTGCAGGTCAAAAAAATTTTACTTGAAATACTCAGCACTACTTTTTCTTCTGTATTACCAACTGAATAATATATATTCTTTTTTATCATGGCCATTTTATAAACATAAATGTCATTAAAAAGTATGGGATATGGGGACTTCCCTGGTGGCACAGTGGTTAAGAATCCGCCTGCCAATGCAGGGGACACAGGTTCAAGCCCTAGTCTGTGAAGATCCCACATGCCACAGAGCAGCTAAGCCCAAGAGCCACAACGACTGAGCCCATGCACCGCAACTACTGAAGCCCGCGCACCTAGAGCCTATGCTCGGCAACAAGAGAAGCCACCCCAATGAGAAGCCCACGCACCACAATGAAGAGTAGCCCCTGCTCGCCACAACTAGAGAAAGCCCGCATGCAGCAACAAAGACCCAACATAGCCAAAAATAAATAAACCTTTAAATAAAAAAAGAAGTATGGGATATGACGTAACATTAGCAAACGGACTGTCAGCTGATCCAAACTTGAAACCCAGGTAAGACCCCCACTCAATCACACTAATGTTCCATCCTGGACTTCAGCTTCCCTGTTGATAAAAAGAGTTATTCAAATTCACCTCTAAAGTCCCTTCTAATTCTGAAGCACAAAGATTCTTCACACTTCTGAGCCACCTTCACAGATATTTCATTAAGGAGGAATAACACAAATCTTTTCCTTGTGGTAACATTATAATGACATGGTCGCTAAATGGTCCTGCATTTAAAGTCGGCAGTTCACCTTTAAATAGACACGACAAGTAAAATTTCAACCTTACATTTTACCTGGCTTTTCAAATTTACAAAGAATTTTCACCTAATATTATCCAAGTCTCAAGATGTTGCTGATTATCAATTTCAGATACAAAAGAAACTACTGATGTAAAATCTTTTAATTGCCTAGATATAAAAAATCAAGAGGAGAAAACAGAAAGCATCAAGCGTATTTTAGAAGTAATTTTCAGTTGATTTGGGAGGGAAACAATGGGGCTGGGGGGGAGAGGTGGAGACGGGGGTTGACGGTAGTCTGAGGTGGGCGTGCTCCTTCACATCGTTATCATTTCAATTTCAGGGTAATGTTCAGAGGATATGAGACCTCTAAGTCAGTCGAGGCTGAGTATTATAAAGTGCTTTGGGCCAGAGAATATTAAAAGCTAAATTAACAACTATAAAACACTGCAAAACTCGTTCTATGAGACCACCATCACCCTGATACCAAAACCAAAGATGCCACAAAAAAAGAAAATTACAGGCCCATATCACTGATGAACACAGATACAAAAATCCTCAACAAAATACTAGCAAACAGAATCCAATAACACATTTAAAAGGATCATACACCATGATCAAGTGGGGTTTATGCCAGGAATCCAAGGATTCTTCAATATATGCAAACTAATCAATGTGATACCCCATATTGATAAAACCATATGATAATCTCAATAGATGCAGAAAAAGCTTTTGACAAAATTCAACATCCATTTATAATAAAAACTCTCCAGAAAGTGGGCATAGAGGGAAACTACCTCAATACAATAAAAGCCATATATGACAAACCCAAAGCCAACATCGTTCTAAATGGGGAAAAACTGAAAGAATTCCCTCTAAGAACAGGAACAAGACAAGGGTGTCCACTCTCACCATTATTATTCAACATAGTTTTGGAAGTTTTAGCCACAGCAATCAGAGAAGAAAAAGAAATAGAAGGAATCCAAATTGGAAAAAAAAGAAGTAAAACTGCCACTATTTGCAGATGACATGATACTATATAGAAAATCCTAAAGATGCTACCAGAAAACTACTAGAGCTAATCAAAGAATTTGGTAAAGTAGCAGGGCACAAAATTAATGCACAGAAATCTCTTGCATTCCTGTACACTAACAACAAAAAATCAAAAAGAGAAATTAAGGAAACACTCCCATTTACCATTGCAACAAAAAGAATAAAATACCTAGGAATAAGCCTACCCAAGGAGTCAAAAGACCTGTATGCAGAAAACTATAAGGCACTGATGAAGGAAATCAAAGATGATACAAACATATGGAGAGATATACCACGTTCTTGGATTGGAAGAGTCAACATTGTGAAAATGACTATATGACCTGAAGCAATCTACAGATGGAATGCAATTCCTATCAAATTACCAATGGCATTTTTCACAGAACTAGAGCAAGAAATCTTACGATTTGTATGGAAACACAAAAGACCCCAAATAGCCATACTAATCTTGAGAAGGAAAAACAAAGCTGGAGGAATCAGGCTCCCTGACTTCAGACAATACTACAAAATTACACTAATCAAGACAATATAGCACTGGCACAGAAACAGAAATATAGATCAATGTAACAGGATACAAAGCCCAGAGATAAACCCATACACATATGGTCACCTTATCTTTGACAAAGGAGTCAAAAATACACAATGGAGAAAAGATAACCTCTTCAATAAGTGGTGGTGGGAAAAGTGGACAGCTACATGTAAATGAGAACACTTCCTAACACCATACACAAAAATAAACTCAAAATGGATTAAAGACATAAATGTAAGGCCAGACACTATAAAAAATCTCTTAGAGGAAAACATAGGCAGAACACTCTATGACATAAATGACAGCAAGATCCTTTTTGACCCACCTCCTAGAGTAATGGAAATAGAAACAAAAGTAGACAAATGGGACCTAATGAAACTTAAGTTTTTGCACAGCAAAGGAAACCATAAGCAAGATGAAAAGACAACCCTCAGAATGGGAGAAAATATTTGCAAATGATGCAACCAACAAAGCATTAATCTCTATAATATACAAGCAGCTCATGCAGCTCAATATCAAAAAAACAAACCACCCCATCCAAAAATGGGCAGAAGACCTAGACATTTCTCCAAAGAAGACATAAAGATTGCCAACAAACATATGAAAAGATGCTCAACATCACTAATCATTAGAGAAATGCAAATCAAAAACCACAATGAGGTATCACCTCACACAGGTCAGAAAGGCCATCATCAAAAGATCTAGGAACAATAACTGCCAGAGAGGGTGTGGGGAAAAGGGAACCCTCCGGCACTGTTGGTAGGAATGTAAAATGATACAGCCACTGTGGAAAAAAGTATGGAGAGTCCTGAAAAACTAAAAACAGAACTACCATATGGCCCAGCAATCCCAGTACTGGGCATATACCCTGAGAAAACCATAATTAAAAAAGAAACATGCACCCCAATGTTCACTTCAGCACTATTTACAATAGCCAGGACATGGAAACAACCTAAATGTCCATCAACAGATGAATGGATAAAGAAGATGTGGTACAGATATACAATGGAATATTACTCAGCCATAAAAAGGAATGAAATTGAGTTATTTGTAGTGAGGTGGATGGACCTAGAGACTGTCATACAGAGTGAAGTAAGTCAGAAAAAGAAAAACAAATACCATATGCTAATGCATATATATGGAATCTAGAAAAATGGTACTGATGAACATAGTGGCAGAGAAGGAATAAAGACAGATGTAGAGAAGAGACTAGAGAACCCAAGCAAGTAGGGGAGGCTGGGACATAGTGAGAGAATAGCACTGACATACATACACTACCAAATGTAAAATAGATGCTAGTGGGAAACTGCTGCATACCTAGGGAGATAAGCTTGGATCTTTGTGAGGACCTAGAGGGGTGGGATAGGGAGGGTGGGATAGGGAGGGTGGGAGGGAGGTTCAAGAGGGAGGAGATATGGGGATATATGTATAAATACAGCTGATTCACTTTGTTATACAGCAGAAACTAGCACAACACTGTAAAGCAATTATACTACAATAAAGATTGTGTGTGTGTGTGTGTATTTGACATCTGTTTGCACATAAACAAGTGGAAAAAACATCAGTGAGAAGAAGGGGATGGCTCATGTAATTTGCAATTCCCTACAACCAGCTCCTACTCCCTTGAAAGGCTAATTGGATAGATATTCCAAAAGCCAGTAACAGTAGCCAAGTAAAACTGGGACTCAGAGCCTCTCAAGAGCAGAAGGAGGCCAAAAACAGCCAGGAGACAAATGGGATAACATCCAAATCCTGACTTCTAAAGGTTAGAAACAGCATCCAAACCAAAGGGCAAAGCAGGAATGGACCACCAGGCTAAGGAGAAGACTGTGGGGGAAAAGTAGGACTCAGCTCATCACTAGCCAGACCTGCTGCCAGTCTGTTTTAACTGTGAACGCAGAGACAAGAGCCAAATTCATGGCTTTTTTAAAGGCCCCTAGAGGTCCAGTCTCATTTTCCCACCAGCTGCCATCCATATACTCAGCCCATTTCCCGAAAGCACACTCCCTTGGGAAAGGCAAGTAGGGTTCTGCTGCTCCTCCAGATACAGAAGCCAGCCTGGAGGGGAGGGGGAGACAGGAGGCTCCAGAGCAGAGAGACAGAGTCCCTACTCTGCCTGCCACTGACACGCATGTAAAAGCAGAGGGAGGGGTATGAAAGCAAGCCTTTGCCCCACGCAAAGAACTCTTTTGTTGATAATCTGCATCTTGGACCCATTTTATAGTTGTCTTCTGACCAAACGGAAAGATTACAGGCCCTTCTAGGAACTGTGCCTGCCCTAGCTTATTCACAATATATTATGGCTTATTACAAATGGTGATAGTGCCTTTTTTTTTTTTTTTTTTTTTTTGGCGTGTGATGTAGAAAGTTATGGGCTAAGAAACTAGGATGATAAGCATTCATTTGTAACAAAGCCTCCAATAAACCTAACGTAAGACACAGGGACCGAGTTTTCCTAACTGCTCCTTCATTAAGGCACCAAGAAACTGAAGTGTTGGAGAGCTTCAAAGAAAGAATTTAGCAGAAAACTAGCACTCAAATATTATGGGCCCTCAGTGCACCCTCTGCCTTTCCCAGCATTTCCCAATCAGCAGTGACACAGGGTGAGACCCCTGACAGCAAGTGTGCAGGCCCAATGATCTAAGTCTTCCCCCGCCTCTCTCATTTCCCTGCCTACCACTACCTACCACCCTGCCTCACGCAGGCTCTGGATCTGTGTGCTTCTGATAATGTTTAAAACTAATAAACAAAACACACAATATAAAGGTTCAGGTTTTAAAAAGAAAACCACACATTTGTAAGCCTCAGACACACGTCCTTACTTGCTACCGCCCTCACCCAGGAGGCTGGAGCCTTCCACACGCTGAGAGCAAGTCAGGATTTAAGTTGGGTAACAAGAGGGAATGCTGGAAAGCCACAGAGAACTTTAAAAGTCAGCCCAGCATAATCAGGATTCCTGGGAGGAAATCAGCCAGACTTTGAATAGCAACACTCACAAATGCTCCTCTATGTCCTCAAAAAACAATGGAGGAAGGCCAGGTAATGTGAACAATCACAACAAGTGACAGCAAAGCAGAGGAGACTACAGGCTCACAGTGACTGTTCACAAATATTTTTGCTGAGTTCTTACAAACTCAGCAACCCCAAAAAAGCCTTGAAACCTTGGCAGGAATACCACAAATTACATAAATGAAGACTAAGTAACAGCCTATTCACCAGAATCTAAGCTTCACAAATATGGAAGTATCTTCGGTTACTTAAAATTTTCTACTAACTTCTGAAATGAAATTAAACCCACTCTAATTTTTTAAAAACATGTCATTTGGCACTTTGACAAGAAGAAAAAATAGGTGCTCACTGTGAGTTCAGGGTGGGAATCATGAAAAGTGTCTTCTCACCTGGTTTGCTACATCTCTATTTCCCTTAACTTGAAAGTCGCCCCTGGATGGTGGCTATGTGTTTCAGTGGAACGTGTAATACCTAGAACTGGATCTCGCAATAAGACGTGCTAAAGACTGTTCTTGATTAAGGTAAGAAAACCAGCCATAATTTTCTTCTCAAAGAAGGTATATGAGTGATCAGATAAATTAGTTTCTACATACAAAGTATGTCATTTACCCAATATATGTATTTATGTTTGTATGCATATAGAAAATTACTGCATGTATGGAGAAAAAAGTGCCTCTGGGCAAACACAAACATTCTGTAGGTCATAAATCCAGGCTGTAATTTAAGCTACTAGTACATGAAATATTAGAGATAATATAATCATTGCATTAATTTCTACAAGAAAATATATGGTCCAGTTTACCAAAGTAAACAACCTCCAACTACCGGTCCCTCTTGAAAAACACCAAATGATCACAAGCTTGATATCATAAAGAAAATCAGAAGTCAGGTCATCCCCCTGGGAAGCATCTGGTTCTGCCTGCAGGACATAAACCCTGACCAGATGATACAAGCATCTCATCCCTGGTGTTAACATATTCCTATTAGGAAGAAATGTGCCTGCACTGAGGTAAAAGGATCTACAAAACACGTATCTGTCAAGTCAAGGTAGAGAAGGACATCAAAGAGAACACAGCATAAGGTCCTAAAAATAGAAATTTAACAAAAATCCCAAGTCAATTTTCAGATAAATAATACTAGTTATCAATATTCTTGATGAAATTTTTAATTTAAAATGATACAAAAAAGTGAAATATATTATGTGGGTGCCTAATAGCCCTGTTAATTACCAGCAAAGCCCTTTCTTCAGTGTCTAACAAGGCATTTGCCAGATTTTCCACTGATGATTTCTCGGCATCGCAGCTTCAGGCAAGTCTGACGGGCAGCCAGGAGGCAAAAGGCACAAACTGACAAGGTGACCTTGATTTTGATTTCAGAAGATCTCCATTCTTTAAACTTAAGCACTGTCAGGATACCTACACTACCTGTAGTACTAAAACGTGCCCATTTTACATATTTAGCTTTTATAAAGACACAAACTATTCATTATAAGCCAAAATGAGTAAACTTCTCAGAAACAAACTGCTTACATAAACATAATAAAAGTAAATAATTCTTCCAGGACTTTAGGACTTTTAGGTACCATCTGGTCAATTACCTCTTCAGGAACATCAAGCTATACATGGTGCCCTGATCTAAGAGTTCCTCCGCCTCACTCACAGAAGCAAGGGATCTGAGAATTGTCTTGTTCTGACTCATACTTGAGATAGACCACACAGGAGGAGTGAAACACTCTAGAGCAGTATTTCTGCTGGTCCAGGGACGGCCTGCAACACAGTCCCTGGGATGCCTGTGGATAAACCACAGGCTGCTGAACACCTCAGGCCCACTGAATCAGACTCCTGAAGGGTGCAGGAGAAGCTGACTTTGTACCTAACTCCTCTGGCTGATTCTCAGGTGTGCTAAAGTTTGAGAGCTACTATTCTGGAGCTTTATGGGGTATACAAGTGAGCCCTCAAAAAGACTAAGGAACTGCAGGACAGCTGACAGCAAGGAATGAAGCCCATTCCTCTTAGGCCACCTTCACCATCCCTACAACACAAACCACAACCACAAAATACCTGGGAAAATGTAGTAGGCTTCATGGTTTATTGTGGGCATTTTACAACTGATGTTAAAGCTGTTAGTTTAACAATGGCTTTAAACTTGTGCAGTTAATGAGAACAACGCTATCAGTCACAAAGTCGCTTCTGGACCCAAGCAATGCAAGGAATACAGCATGGGGAAACGCTCCTGCTACATGAACCAGGCCCGGTCATCCCCACAAACACTGGAGTTTGAACACACAGTGCATGAGCTAAAGAATAATGAGTGAATGCAAATTACCTTTGTTCTTGTTCTTAAATACACAACACTGGAGAATAAATGATTCACCAAAGGTTTCTGCACTTTATAGTTTTAAAGACATTTACCCTACTCCCCACCCACGCACCCACACACCCCCACAGTCTGAACACCAGCGTGTCTGAAGATTAGAGGTTCGTTCTATTTTTACATCTATAATTGGAATATAAGATTAATGTGATAAACTATATTTTTTATGTTCAGCTGAATAATACTTAGTGCTTTATTAGGTATTATTAAAAGTTAATTGTAACAATGCTTGTTTGGGCTTGCTAGAAACCTAGAAACTGACTTGTTTCTGTGGAAAAATAAAAGCAGAGTTCCGAGTAATTAAATTATAAACTTTTGAAACTCACATATGAAAGTTAGAGATTACCTATACATTTTATTTACCTATGCATTTAACTGAGGCTGACAGCTCACATCAATTTATGAACAAAGACTACTGATGTGACTCCGATTACAGATCCCTAATTTTGCTTGGGGGAGCTGAGAACAGTCACCTTCTGTGCAAGAGCAAATTAATTAAAAACACAAGGAGTGGTAGTATTATTAACACTTCCTTTATTTGGAACATCATAAACCAGCCATACATATTCAAAATACAGAAAGCAGACTTTTCAGAACGGTCAAAATACATATGTTTAAAAACCCAAGCAATTAAATATATATATATTATTCAGGAGAGCCCCCTGGGGGTCCTTAAAAATGGACAACCTGGGGAAATTTCATTATTTTCTAACTCTTAAAAGACTCCAAACAGTTTCTTAGGCAGAAGGACTAACAGCAAGCAGACACTATCAAAAATAAAAAATGTCAACCACAAGTCTGACAGGAAAGACAAATGATAAAAGACAACATAAACAAAGATAAAAGACAAGCATGGACTGGGAGTAAACATCTGCAACATATATTTAAATATCCAAAACATAACAAATTCCAACAGATCAATAAGAAAAAGACAAACACAGCAGAAAAACAGGCAGAAGATAAAAACAGACTATTTGAGAAATGTAAATACAAATGACCAACATACACTCAATGATGTTGAACCTCGCTAATAATCAGTAAAATACAAATTAAAAGCTACCAAACTTTACCCATCATATTGGCAAAGATTAAAATATATGAAAATAACAGAATTTCCTGATATAGAATTAACAGTAGTCTGACTTTATAAGGTTCTTGAAAGGATAAAGGAAGATAACAGGTAAGCACTGAGAAGCGTCTGGAACATTTTAAGGGTCCAAGAGATGTTAGTTGCTACCGTTACTATCAGTATTACTACATTTGTATTTCCGTATTATTTGGTTTACATATCTCTCTTACTTATTCAACTATAAGCCCTTGGAGCACAGGAATTAAGTGTGTAATTTTTAATAACATAATTGTTTCTCAAGAACATTGCTGATATATTGTCATTTCAGTAATAACATCTTACTTTCTTGAATATGCAATAGTCTACCATGTAACTGTAACAGAATTTATTATCAATTTATTACTATTATAAATAATATTGTAGTGATCAACTTTCTACATATTTCTTTACATTCTTTTCTGATGATTAGTTCAGGAACATCTCCTAAAAGTGGAATTTGGGGGTCAAAGGTGCTGTCCTCCAGGGAGCCTGTGCAAGCAGTGAAGAGAACTGTGCCCAGTCGTGTCTGAAACCCAAGCCAAATCACAGATCTTGGCACATTTAGGCACCTAGTAAATTGGATGAATGGAAGGAAAGTCAGGCAGTTGAGAAAAAGGGACATTTCTGGGAAAACGGTATCATTTGAAGAAAGGCAGGCCACTGGGGAAGTGCAGAACGTGCTCAGAAAATGACAGCTAGCCCCGTCAAGGTGACTGCAGGACGACAAGGGAGGCTGAGCGGAGTGAGGCAGGTCTGTGCTTCTCCCCCTGCAGTGGGCTTCCACACACGTGGGGATCTTGCTAAAGTTCTACTTATGCTTCCACAGATGCCAGTAGGGGCTGGGATTCTGCATTTCTAACAAGCTCCCAGTGACGCTGATGCTGCTGGTCCAGGGACTGCACTTCAAGCAGGAAAGAAGCAGGAGACGACACTGAGGAGGCAGGTCAGCAAGGAAGAGTTTCAAATGTCAGGCTAAGCAGCTGGGACTTTGGTATTCAATTATTTGGTAGTCCGCTGAAGGAAGGGGATATACTAGAAGTTTCTGAGCAAGAGAGATCTAATTACCAGAGAAAAATCAAGTAAGAAAAATCCTTATGTCAAATTACCTACCAAGTCTTTCTTAGGAGATGGCTTGTTTTGTCTTGTTTGTCACTTTAATGTTTTCTCAGTTTTGGTTAATTAATATTGTATACAAACTTGAGGCTATTTTGGCAATGTATCAGTGCTTTACATATATCTCTCTCTAGACTAACATTTTTTTAATAATGGAAGAGACAATTAACACATAAAAACAGAAGGATCAAGGGCTATGCTCTTCCTTACCTCCCACCCCTACCTTCTCTGGCCCATTTAGCAGAGGCCATACCCCAAAGCTCCTGGTCACTGCTTTACCACTGTTTCTGGTGGCAACCAAGGGTCCACCATATTTATAAAAATGGCACAGGGGTAACCAATAGTCAAGTCTCCCCCACTACGTCCCCACCCCTCAACCATGACTACAATTGCAGCTACTTCAAATTCAGTAAGAGATGAGTGCCAGTTCTTGGAGCACATATCAATCACCTCAACAAGTCTAAGCCTCAGTGTAAACAATCACTCAGGAAAGAAGGGTGACTGACTGCACACAACCAAAGAAATGACTCTAACTCAGGGAAACACGAAGGTAAGAACAGTCTCGACGGAGTCCAAATCCCCAAGAGCTCATTTCATGCCATCCCATGCATCTCTGTCCTCTCCATCCACAACTAGCACTGGAGAGACAGCAGGGATAGAAGCCAGCACTTGCTGAATCTCCTTCCACTACTCCATTAAGGCTTAGAAGGGCGGTGCAGGTTGGGGGGGGGGGGGGGGAGGGTGTAAAGGAGAGACAGAATTAGGTAGGTAGGCTGAACTCAACACCTGATCTCAGCATTTTGCAGGACATCCTCTCATCCTCACAGGAATACTCAGAACACACAGCAGTTTCCGAGGCTTTCATGAGGCTCTTATCAGGAAATTCCTGCCTGCCAAAGCTCATGAGATCACACAGTTAATGAATGCGCTGGCACGTGGGCAGAAGTGTAGGTGCAGCCAGCATAACCAAGAAACCAAGTGACCTGTGCAGTGGTAAAGGAGTCTTAGGCCAAAACACTTCAGATGTTTGCCATGGCAAGTTCATACAGTGTTGGAATGTAAAGAGATGTAACCCACTTGTAAGATAGAAGTTGGCTATTTCTATCAAAATTTGAAAAGTATATATCCTTTTGGGATTTATTCTGCAAAAAAATCTACATGCCAAATAAGATGGTGAAATGTTCATTTCAGCAAAATGAGAAATGATTTAAATGTCTATCAACAGGGCCTAATTAACTATACTGGAATATAATGAAACACAATAGAGATATTAAGAAAAGAATGAGGAAGACTGTGTGCTGTACAAGAACTATCTCCAAGGTACATAAGTTGCTGTACACCTGAAACACAACAGTTTAAATCAACTATACTTCAATTGTTTTTAAATTTCCATAAAAAATGAAACATAAAAAAGATATATTAGTATGTAAAAAGAGTAAAGTGGAAGACAGTATGTAGAATATGCAACATCTATGGGAGAGGAGATGTGTACATGCACACACGCACACAAAATCTCTGGTCACAGATCGCCAGGGGAACTGGGTATCTGGGGTTAGAGAAAGACTTTCACTTTATAGCTCCTACCTTTTTTCATTTATTGATTATTTACTTATTTATCATGCACCATGTATTATTATTTCCAATACTGGAAGTTCTTTGGTGTGTTTAGTTTTTTTTCCCCAAAGCATGGATTCCTTCTGAGCATTCAAGGAGTTACAGAAAACATTTACACATTTTCATGTGAAGGAAAACTGCAGGTCAGTCTCACAAAACTAAATGTAAAAACACTAAACAAGAAATTAGCAAAGTGAATTCAACAATATATAAAAAACATAATACATTACCACCAAGTTGGCTTTACCCCAAGAACGCAAAGCTGTTTTAATTTTGAAGCTCAGTGAATATAATTTACCACATTGACAAATCAAAGGAGAAAAACCTGCATGATTATCAGAATATATGCAGAAAACTATCTGATGCAATGCAACGCAACGTCAATTTATTATTTTTAAAAGAAGCTTCAGCAAACTAGGTATAAAAAGGAACTTCTAGGGAATTCCCTGGCAGTCCCAGCGCTCAGGACTCCGTGCTTTCACTGCCAAGGGCCCGGGTTCAGTTCCTGGTCCGGGAACTAGAATCCTGCAAGCCATGTGGCGTGGCCAAAAATACAATAATAATAAAATTTTTAAAGGAAATTCTATAATCTGATAAAGGCCCTACAAAGCAATCCAGAATAAACAACATACTTACTGGTGAAATTCCCTTCCTAGATGTCCTATAAGTAAACAATACAGAGGTGTTTACTGGTAGCTCTTAACCACTTTTTGGCAGATAAACCCTTTATGAGACCCTACATGTGATTCATGGTATCTTATTTCAGAACTTCCAAAGTTCCATGAATCCCAACTGAAGAAGCCTTAATGTAAAGGCTTAAAAAAACGTTTTTTAAGTGTAAAAAAAGGAATCCATTCTACAGCACTATCAGACTCATGTTACTAAAACAAGACTATACACTTACAGTGTTCAAAAAACTTGAATGGGTCCTCAAGCTACAAAACAAAGGACACACTCTGCCAAAATAAAGCCCTGCACAATCGGCCCCAATCCCATTCCAACCTGTAGCTCTCACTGCCCTACACTAACAACAGTGCTCATCCACCCAAGTGTTTAATGCCTGTAACTCCACCAAGCTGTCCCTTCCACCCTCCTCTCTAAGCTCTCATCCAACCACGAGAGAAATGGGAGTCAAGACACCATCTTTATCACTGAAGAAGCAGACAAAAGAAAACGGCTGTAGACCTGTGACAAGAATTCACCTGACTTCCCCAGACAGTCACTGGCACAGCTAGACAACCCCAGGCCACCCCAGCAGGGCCAAGTCTGTTAATGCAGAAAAAGCCACGTGCAGGCTGACTCTAAACAGAGAGGCCAGGTAGCGTTGAGCTGCAGATCTTCATTCTTTTTCCCCAATTCCCTAATCAGATAAGCAACCCCTCTTCCCATGGAGGTCCTTCTGCCTGGAAACACCAGGCTAGGCAAACGTAGGCTGCCTCACTAATACTCAACTCTTTTCATTCAAGGCACAGTACACATCCCACCCTGACCTGAAAACCATCCCATCCCACACAACACTTACTGTGTCATCCTTTCCTTGGATTTCCTATAGCACTTAACACCTTGTGCTACTCTTTTTTTTCTATATTTACAATGTCTCTTGTACTGATGAGAAGTTTGTTAAGATAAAATAGACAATAAGTCCCCTGACCCTGAGACTCTACTTTATCTCTCTTTGAATTCTCATCTACACTGAACAAAGCTGACACTCAACTATCCACTGATTTTCAAAAATTATTAATGTCAGAATGTGGAATGCAGTCTTTGATAGGTAAGAAGGAATCCTAATTAAGGGGAACACATAATCAAGAGGTGTTTTCTAAAGATGAATAGTCATTGGCAGGTCTGGTTAGAATACAAGACACAAAGAAGCAGCAAGAGGGAAACTACAGCTGTTTAGATGTAATTTGGAAAAGGTTCTTCACATATCAGAGTAATAAATTAAAGCAGAAATCATAAAATAATGGAAAGCTGTCCAATAAAGAACAACTGAATATAGACAAATCATGAACAGAGTAGGAAATGCATATATATACTAGGCATTGCCGTAGGTCACTAGCTGACAATAAAATGCTGCTTCCATGATGCTGCTAACTGTAACAGGGCTGTTAAAAATGGAGGGTAGTAAGTCACTGTATATAACTTTCAGTTATATAACTAACAGATCCAAATTAGATCCCCATTAGAGTTCCAAGTCTAATTGAAAAGAATAATGAAGATGATTTAAGGAGCTGAAAATGAGACTTCTGGAGGGAATAAAAAGGCTTAGCAAATAAAAGAAAAAATTTCTGAGAGGTAATCATATTACTGAAGACTAGAAGTTAGAGAAAATATAGTAATTAGACATTACAACTCCACTGAAAAATGGAGAAATTCAGCAACAGAGAAATTTTAGCTAAATATGGAGGCACTCTCTAAGCATAAGCACTGTTAATGAAGCAGTGATAGAAACAATACTATCTTTTTTAATTAGTCAACTCAGTACTGGAGTCTACATAGTGACAATACAATGGAACAGCAACATAAGACAGAGAAGGTTACAATTTAAGATATCTAAAGATAAAAACAACAATAGAAGAGTCATAAAAATTAAATATACACAGTAGGTATCTGTAGATATAAATAATCCTCTAGAGAGGTCTCTAAAATTGGTGTAAAGGTATTTTATTTGTCCTGAGTCAAACAGCACGATAAATCAGATATCTACCTAACAAACTTATTTCTAAGTCCTAGTCAATGCTGTAAGTGCTTCCTCCACTGCCCAGAGCTCACACCTTCAAGCCCCTAACACCACCTGCTTTCCTGGTGAAACCATGTAAAACCTACAACACTGAGTTTCATTTTGCAAAAGTTTTATATTAGTTTCAAAATGAAGACAGATCAACTGTGATTCTTAAAACACCGTCATACCTATTAGGAATTCCCTTTTAAAAACTCTCCAAGGGACTTCCCTGGTGGTCCATTGGTTAAGACTCCATACTTTCAATGCAGGGGACACAGGTTTGATCCCTGGGCAGGAAGTTCCGCATGCGCATGCGGCAGCAGCAAAACAAAACAAAACAAAAAAACTCTCCAAGATTAAAAAACTTAGAAATCTTTGGTTTGCTTTCAAATTGGGAATCTATGACAATACAGACATACAGCAAAAGGGATTTTTTTTTTTTCCGGGGTGGAGGAGAGAAGGGGGGATAATGCTGTTATGGAAAAAAATGGCAAATCATATTGCTAATACATCCCCAGGGAGATGTCTCTTTTTTTTTTTAAACAGGGTAATGTGGTTATTCCAGTCCAACTATCAAGCTGGTGCTTGAATCCTTCCGCAGCATCCTAAAGTTCAAATACCTCCAAACGCTGATGGTCTAGCCTAGACAGCTTTTATTGGTTAAAAAATATCTTTTAAGTAAAAAAATTTATGTATGATTGCAGGCCATGAGTCAGGCAAGCACTGCCTAATAACTTTACATGCCTATTATCTTAACCCTCACAAACCTTTAGTTCTACTGTCACTCCTGTCTCGATGACAAGGAGACACAGAAAGGTTAAAGGCCACGGCAGGCAACCAGTGGAGCCAAGATCTGCCATGATCTTTGGAAGAGTTATGCTTAGACACCACATGTATTCCCATACATTACAAACCACAGAGAACTTGAGCCCCCCCTTAATTTTTGCTTCTGAAACTAAAAATTTCCTTCAAAACTCTTCTTAGGCACATACCACATTCTCTACGGGTTCCCAGTTTATGAACCTTAGTTGTTCTTTCTTATTTTATACATACCTGACTAGCAACAAACAAAATGTAAAGCATCAACAAGACAAATTCAATTCTCTTTTTTCAAAATTACTCAGAAAGGTAAGTAGAGACCATCAAACATTTAAAAATCAGAATCAATGATTAGTTCCTTATATTTATCTTGCCCAGGAATTTCTGCTACAAAACATAGCTCAGAACAAATAAGAAATAGGGAATGGGGGAAATGAATAGGCAGTAGCAATGCTTCAGGTATAAATACTTTATTAACAGCACTCCAAATTTAATGACATAGCAGTATTTTTACAGCTGTGCTTCTAGCTAAAATATAAAGGCCACATTATTGCAATATGAAGTACATATGTCACTGGAAAGAGTAGGAAGTATCAAGCTGGCCCATCATCCTAGGTATTCCATACTTGTACTACTGGCTTGCTACTTCTCTGGGAATGTTGGTACCTGCTTTGGATAATTTAGCATAAGTAGGCTTTCTTCATGTACAGAGGAAAGAAAAGTTACCAAAAATATGGAACTTACGCATTTTAGCACTTTCTACAAAAAAAAATCTCATTAAGAAGATGGCACACATATGTACAGTTTCTACCTTACTTGCCTGTATTTACAGGCAAAATAACAAAATGAGTTCTAAGAAATATTATTTTCTAATTCTAATTAATAACTCCTGTTACACTGCACAAAACTTAGTGCTTTACTCCTTAAAACCTGAAGCATTTAGTTTTTTACTTCAAGAATTGGGTTGCCTCAGAGCCAATTCACAGCACAGGCAGTGATTTTCTCAAAGCTACCTCATGAGCAACCAACTACTCTTAACTTCTCTACAGCAAGGACTCCCTTGATCTCCAAAGCTGCCGAAGTGTTGAGTGGCTCAGAACTGGTTGTTTTTTTCCCAGAGAGGCACAAAAGACTCCTGTGTCTACAATATTCCCAACTCACTCAGTGCCAATGGTCTCCATTTTACATCCAAGCCACCCTTTTGCATATTTTGAAAGCAAAGAAAACATAACACTACAAAGTGATGCAGATTTCTTCACTGGGCTATGTAACAGAACTATTATTATAATTAGTGTTGCTTTTAGGTCAGACTTTTTGCTTCAACAGCCCTAAGGTATTTCTTTTAAATCCCAGCACTAAAATGTTTAAAGCAGACCACTAAAAAACAATTTGCATGACCAGCTTATTCGTCACTGAAGCTCAGCTCATAAAAAGGTTCATTCATGTTAAAAAGCTATTTTTAAATGTGCCTAACTCATTGCTTAGAGTCCACTGACAATTAAGCATTATACTTCAGTGGAATTTTAAGGGTTTAAAATTATATTTCTCTCATCTCATTTCCACCTCCCCCAATTCTGCCTTCCTGAATATCAACATTATTTTAAACTTTGCTATTTTCTATTACAGTAGCTTCATTCATTGGTCATTCAGTAATACTGCCCTTCAGAACACTATGGCATCTGACTTTTAAACTCATTTATAATAGTCAGGATTTACTTACCACATCCTGCCAAAGCCCAAGGGCAGTTTTTCCAACTGAAATCAGGGGACAACCACCTATGAGGAGGAGGCCACACCCTTCAGGAAGTAGCATCCCTACTGGGCCATTCACAGAAGGACCACAGGCTTTACCGGCAAGTCTTGGTCCTCTCTTGGCCCATCCCCACCTTGGCAGTGACAGCATGCAGCACATGCCCTGGTGAGAATGCACATCACATTGCCAGAATGACAACTTATTACTCAAGTAGGGCACAAGGTTTAAACTACAGTCTAAAAAATTAGAGCCTACAGTTACTGAAGAAGCTGAGTCCCCACAAACAGACACGAAGCTGTAAAATGCAGTAAGAGGTCTACAGAGAAAGTGTCCAATCCAACATGCAGTAGTCAAGCACGCCTGAGATGGACGGCAAGTTAAAACACGTGAAGCTGAAAAGCCTACACTGCATTTCAACACATGGATATTATCATACCTACTAGATGGCCCTCAAGCTTAATATAGCACTTTACTGTGTCAAGCAACATGTGAACAAAATAAATGGAAGCCTAACAGAGCAAAAGCCAAGCCTGGGTGAAATTCCTGGTAATTTAACATGGTGTTTTCCATGCCCATTTCTTGCAGTGAGTTTAAGGCACCTTATTCTCATTAATCCCTACAGCACCTGAGGAGGGGAGCCCGCAGCAAGCATTGTAATCTTCCTTTTCAAAAGGAAAAGGAAAAAAAAAAAAAGTGCTGTATAACTTTCCCCAGGATTACAGCTGGTACACAGTCCTCCAGTCAGGTAAACAGTTGACCTGACTTTCAGTAAAGGGTAGAATACACTGGGCTATTCCAAAGGACATGCTTCTCACTGAGAGAAGATGGATTTCTTAATTAGGCAGCTATGTACTATACACTTTCCAAACCACTGCCATTCCACTTCTCACAAAGTATTTACACTCTCTACTAGAGTCTCAGACAAAGTAGTTTTTAAACATGCACACTTCCTCAGACCTCTCAGCTTGCAGTTATGCCCTACAACTGTGCTTCTCAAACAGTGATTCCTCAGACCCTCAGGGTTACTCAGCAGCATGTCAAGGGGTACACAAAGCCTCAGGACCAACAGGCACGTTTTCCTGGAGCTCAGTTTGAACAGATGGCCATTTAAAACCTACTTTTTTGCTGGAGAGGGTGTGGAGAAAAGGGAATGCTCTTGCACTGCTGGTGGGAATGTAAACTGATACAGACACTATGGAGAACAGTATGGAGGTTTCTTGCAAAACTAAAACTAGAGTTACCATATGACCCAGCAATCCCACTGCTGGGCATATACCCAGAGAACACCATCATTCAAAAAGACACATGCACTCCAATGTTCATTGCAGCACTATTTACAATAGCCAGGACATGGAAGCAGCCTAAATGTCCATCAACAGATGAATGCATTAAAAAAGATGTGGTACATATATACAATGGAATATTACTCAGCTGTAAAAAGCAATGAAACTGGGACATTTGTAGAGACATGGATGGACCTAGAGACTGTCATACAGAGTGAAATGAGTCAGAAAGAGAAAAACAAATATCATATATTAACATATATATGCGGACTATAGAAAAATGGTACAAATCAACCAGTTTGCAAGGCAGAAATAGAGACACAGATGTAGAGAACAAACATATGGACACCAAGTGGGGAAAGCGGGGAGGGTTGGGGGGGAATGAATTGGGAGATTGAGATACCAAATTTACACTGAATATATGCAGTTTATTGTCTGTTAAAAAAAAAAAACCTAATTTTTATATTAAAATATATATATTTTTGGAAATAGAATGCAAGATTGGCATGAATTTTTTAAAAGAGTCATAAAAGACATGATGCCCTTAGGAACACAGCTTCAGGGTTTAACCTCAAGCAGGGCTGAGGGACGGGTAGGAGGATGTCATGTGTATTTTGCTATCAGGGATAGTTCAGGAAGAATGTTTGAGAAACTCTGAAAAACAGAATTAAGAGACTTAAAAAGAAATATTCCAAATCTACTTGCCTGGCCCAAACCACTCCAGGCCGATGGGAATACATCTTTCCATAAAGGCCTTTACTTGGCTTTCTTTTCACACAGGCTCTAAGACCTTCAGAGCAGGATTCTACTTCAGCTCTTCACAAAAGTATGTTAAGATTACCAGTGGTTAATTCTTATCCACCTTAAACCCAGACAACATTAAAAGCAACTTATTTTGTTCATTTAACTATTTTTAAAAAGCCTAGCACACACCAGGTTCACCTGCCAAGCTTCTTTCACCCTGAACCAGCCCACAAAGCCTTTGACTCTCAGGCCCATGTTCTCTCTCCTATTTCAACTGGAAAGTTAGTAAATAAAGGAAAGGCAAATGACCACATACGCTGGTAGCAGTAATTCCTTTACACTTACTAAATACACCCACTAACTGCCAAATGGTCACATGGTCAGGTTAGTAAACAAAGATGAAGGCACATAAAACTAACACCCAGATTAACAGGAAAATCAACTGAAAATGCACAGAATCAGGATTAGGTCTCGAGCGCCCATTCAAATATTCCCAGAAGTTCTGGGGGGAATTGCTTCTAACAATCAAGAAGTTCAACAAGAAGCCAGGGAAAGATCTAAATCTAAGTCACCCAAACTAAACTGGTAACCCCTTTGAGGAACTAACTGAGCAAGTGTGACCTTGGGAGACATTCATCTCAGCTCCTTAGCTAAAACAGTTCTACATTTATGAACAAACCAGGAGGCAGAAACACATGTCCATGATCCTATAGTTCCTGAAATTGAAGGAAGAAGACCTAGGTCCTCAATTGCCTTAGGATCCAGGCCCCTTAGAGCAAGTGGCAGACACGTTACCCCTTCCTCAGGGGCAAGGAAAGAGAACACACACACACACCCGCACTCTGCAGGCTGCCACATAAATAGCATTACACACCCTAGGCAGTGCATCCCTTAACTAGTACACGCAAATCTCAGATGTGCTTGAGTAGTAGATATGATTAAGCACCAGAATCCTATATGATGACTTTAAAATAGTCAAGTAAGGATGTACCCGTCTAGGTTCCTGGTTAAAAACAAGAAACTGACTCAGGTTAGGTTAGGCAGAAAAGTATTTGTTTACTAGCAAAATTTTGGGTGGCTAACTGCCTGCAGGAGGGCTGCTGTCTCAGGCTCAGGCTGGGACCAAGCAGGGTAAAGCACAGCCAAGGTCCTAGCACAGAGCAGCCTGTCCTGTGGAGCCCGATGGAGTCCTGCTTCACCACAATGACCAGTCACCTCCGTTCACCTGGACCTGCACCCCTGACACGGTCAGCAAGATACTAGCCCATCAACCAGCCCAGCCACCTCCAATAGGCTTCAAAGGCAGAAGCATAGAACCATTCTCCTGAGAACTCAATGCCAAAGGAGATGACATATGCAATCCGATGGCCATAGGCAGGCCAGGGAAGGTCTGCCAGCCTCAGGCCTCAGCACAAGGAGGCTGAGCCAACTTCCCAACTGCCTCTGATCCCCACAAAAAAAGGAAGGGGACCAGGCACAAAAAGATAAAAGTCTGCCACAGAAGAGTCCAGAAGAAATGATCTGCAGGATGCCTCCAGGACTAAAATACTATGAAGAGTTCAGATAAAGATTTAATGCTTATCATACTAAACAGAGAAGAAAGGTATGAATCATACTGATTCAAATAATAAAGAATGATAGCCTATTTCCTCAATCTATTTTCATAGAAAATGATCTAAGGGAACCTACTCATTAAAACAAATGAAATACAGTATTTCTCTTGTCAATTAGGCTCCCCCTTTATTTATGTATTTACAGATTCATTTATCTAACTTAGGCATGTGAAAACCAAGCAGAATTGATTTTCCCCAGTGATACTAAGTAAAATATTGCTGTAATATTTAGAGCAAATAACAGAATAAAAGGGAGGAATCTGTATAAGAAACTTATGTGCATGCAGAATAGACATTTTCTGCTACTCTACAGGACAAAGATGTGATCAAAGAATAGAAGCTACAGAGTCAGATTTTGACTCAACATTCATAAGTCCTCCAAATAAGGAACCCAATAATAGAATGAATAAGTTCCATATCAAAGCAGCAAGCTCCCAACAACTGGAAGTATAAGAGTAGATTAGGCAGCTACTGTTAGGAACACAGTGCAATGTGTCTGTGTCCTCCCAAAATCCGTAGGTTGAAATCCTAATCCCAATGGGATGGTATTATGAGGTGGGGCATGTGGAAGGTAATTAGGTCATGAGGGTAGAGCCCTCAAGAATGGAATTAATGCCCTTACAAGAGGAGGCCACAGAGCTGGAGAGATCCCTTTTCATCATGTGAAGACACAGCAAGAGATGGCCCCTGTAGACCAGCTGAAGGGCCCTCACTAGAACCTAACCATGCCGGCACCTTGATCTGGGACTTCCAACCTCCAGGATGGTGAGATATAAACATTTATTGTTTAAGCCACCCAGTAGATGATAATTTGTTATAGCAGCCCAAACTGACTAAAACAGCACGAAAACTGCCGGCACTAAGTGGGTGGGCTGGTTGGTCCAGACTTCTAAAGTCCTATCCAACTAGGGTTCTAAAAAATTACTTCTATAATCGGGGGGGGGGGTTAGAATTAACTAGATAAAATTCAGAATTTGTACTAAAATAATAGACCAAATATAGGATGCAGTAGACATGACTGTTAAAGGCTTGTTCAGGTGACTACCTAACCCAATCTTAGATTTCATTAGAAGGGTAGAGTCCAGTACCCAAACTGCTCAGACTTCATGGGAGTCCTGAGTTCACCTTGGGGTTCCCCACTGTAAAAAAGACATGTGCACACATGAAAATACCTAGACATTAGTGACCAGGATGGTAAGATGTGAAAACTCTCATAGGAGGAGAACTAAGAGAAGATAGGGATGATGATGTAAGAAAAGAAACAGGATCTGTATAAGTCTGCTCAGGCTGCTATAACAAGATACCACAGACTAGGTGGCTTAAGAACCAGCCTTCAGAACTTTCTCATAGTTCTGGAGGCTGGAAGTCCAAGATCAAGGTGCCATCAGGCTTCTAATGAAGCCTCTATTCCTTGCTTGTAGTCAGTCATCTTCTCACTGGGTCCTCCTGAGGCCCTTGCAGAGAGAGAGGAATCTCTGGTGTCTCTTCCTCTGCTTTAAGAACCACAGTTTTATAGGATTAGAGCCCCATCCTCATGACCTCATTCAACCTTAATCACCTCCCTAAAGGCTCTATCTCCAAACAGAGTCAAGGAAGGAGTTAGGGCTTCAACATATGAATGGAGGGGGATGACAAAATTCAGTCCATAGCAGGATCCAATCTTAAATATATGAAAGACTGACTGAAAATGATACTGATTTATTCTTAACACTCCATAAGGCAAAATCAGAAACAGGGTAAGAGTACTAGAGTTGGACAAGATGAAGCCTAAGCTTCTTTCAACTCTAACAACTATTACAATTATTATTTATAGGATATAAGTTATTGGGTGCTTCCCATGGACCACACTTTGTGCGAAGTACTATGTCGCTGAGTCTTTACACCCACTCCGAGGTAAATGCTACTATTAGGGCCACTTGTTGTTTACCAATTAGGCTAACTCTTGCCCAGTGCTGGCAGGTGGCAGAAGGAGGGTCCTGGGTGGTCAAATGCCAAAGTCACCCACCCAGCTTTGAACATTAAATTGAACAGCCTCCCTAAATTAGTAAAAGACAGTAAGTACAATACAACTGAGAAAATAACTCCAATCATCAATACAAAAATCACACAGAGACTTCCCTCGTGGTGCAGTGGTTAAGAATTTGCCTGCCCAATGCAGGGGACACGGGTTCGAGCCCTGGTCTGGGAAGATCCCTCATGCCACAGAGCAACTAGGCCCGTGCCCCACAACTACTGAGACTGCACTCTAGAGCCCGCGAGCCACAACTATTGAGCCCATGTGCCACAACTACTGAAGCCTGCGTGCCTAGAGCCCGTGCTCTTCAACAAGAGAAGCCACCGCAATGAGAAGCCCACACCCTGCAATGAAGAGTAGCCCCCACTCACTGCAACTAAAGCCCGCATACAGCAACACAGACCCAACGCAGCCAATAAATAAATAAATAAATAAATAAATAAATAAATAAATTTTTTGAAAAAAGAAAAAGAAAATCACACAGAAGAAAACTAAAACACTAACAACCACATTACCACCACCACTTACTTTTCTTCCTAGATACCAGCTGTTTCCATACATTGTCAGAGTTCATCTCACCACACACCAAGGAGGCAGGTATTATTATACCCATTTTACAGATGAGGAAACAGACTCAGAAAGCACTCCTCAAACTCATACAGTAACTAAAAAGATTTGGGGTCAGAATTCAAACCAAAGTCTGGGCTATTCCACATGCGAATTATAATGTCAACTATAACCCACTCCTACAGGGCTCTCTCTTGGCTCGGGCTCCGGGGCCTGATGGGGTGGACCAAATGCCACAGCGAGGGCCAAATATAATCCTAGCCTGCCTTCAAGGGCAAGAGGGCCAAGGACAGCAAATCCTAGGAAACAAAATCAGCCTTTTCTCCACCAAGTCCTGTGGCCCATTTGACAAAAACTAACAGAGCCCCTGCTATGTGCTAGTCCCAGGGAACATGCAGAGAGCAGTGAGCAGAGTAAATCCCACTCACCTAGACTTTCATTCCAGTGGAGGGGGAGACTAAACAAACAAACTTCTAACATATAACACAACTTTAAAAAAAAAAAAAAGACACAGTGTGAAGGGCCATGGGAGCAGGTCGGAGGATGCAGTGGGGGTAGGCGAGTTATAACCAGTTGTTGGGGGGTGGAGGGTGTGAAACCGCTGCACAGAAGTGCACCTGGGCTGCTAGCTATTACATTCAGCAGGTCCTGTAATTCTGACGACAGTTCAGTACTTCCTTGCTTTTCACTGGAGGAAAGGCTGGACCACAGTGCTAACTGCAAACAACCGGTCAAAGAGAAAGAAAAGTGAAGCCTCTTTCCTTAAAGGCAAGGAAAGTAGTTATCCGCCTACTGTTGCCATGGCACTGAGGAAACAGAGAGCAGCATTCTACCACCAGAGCATAAAAAGAAATGCAGCAGTGAGGAGAGGACAAAAGGCTTAGAGGTTTCACTCCCTGGGTGGGCCGCAGGCAGGAAGGAAAGCTTTCAAAAATGGCAGGAGCTGGAAGTGCGGGGAAGGGGAAGAGGTCAGAGATACTAAGGAAAAGGTCTTTTTGGGTAATCCCTACTCATTTTCTACATTAAGATCAGGGTTCTTAATGGAATAGTCAGCAGAAAAACACACCAAGTTTCTGAAGTACTCTATATCACATTAGAATATTTCTAAATAGATATTTTCTGAAAATTGTGTCTTTCTGGTCAAAATGTACCTTAGGTTTCATCCAGCTAATTTACCACCTAAAGTAATTATGTCCTCTTATATAAGGTATGGCCCCGGAGTGGAAGAAACCTGTACTATGAGGTCAGACAGAACAGCGCTTAAGTCCTCTTTCTGCCACTTACAACTAGGAGACCCTGGATAAGTTACTTGGCCTATCTAAGCCTCTTATTCTTTATCTGTAAGATTAAAAGAGAAAGATTAAAGGGATAACAGCCCTAAAGGCTGACTTTTAATTGTAAGCTAATAAATATTCATTCCTCAGCCTTAAACAGTTTCAATATCTTTAACATCTGCTTTAATACCATCAGTGATAGGAAGGGAAGACAGTTTGCTCCACTAGTAGATAACTGGAATTATAGAATAGAAAAAATTATACATGGTCAAAATCTTCCTTAAGGCATGAAGAAGCAATTTACAAAAGAAGAAATACTAACTCATAATAATCATACGGAAATATCTCAACATTAACTCATAATCAAAGGAGTACATTTTAGGCAAGTTTTGCTTTGTTTTGTTTTGTTTTAATAACACCAAGTACCATCATCAGTTATTGGGACACAGACACTCTATCACATACTGCCACTCAATGTACACATGATCTTTCTAGAGAGAAAAAGAACAATATGAAAGAAAGCCTTAAAAATGTGTATTCCCTTCCATCCACCATCTACAATTCTAAGAAATTTCTCTAGAAACTATTATGTGAATGTTCTTGACAGCACTGTAATGAAAAAATGGAAGCAAAAGGCCCACCATTCAAACAAATCACAGTATTTCCACATAATGGAAAATACACAGTCATTGAAAATGCTTATTGTGGAAAAATATTTGCAAAGCATAAGAAAGTTGAAGGGCTTAATTTCCTTATTTTATAGAGAGCCCACACAAATCATTAAAGAAAAAAAAACTATCCACGAAATTGGATCCTTACACACAAAAAACAACTCAAAATGGATTAGACTGGACTGTATGAACTGAAACCATAAAACTCCTAGAAAAATACATAGAGGGTAATAACCTACCTGACGTCAATCTTGGTGATGATTTTTTGGATCTGACACCAAAAGCAAAGACAACTAAAGCAGAAATAAACAAGTGGGACCACATCAAATTAAAAAGCTTCCACCCAGAAAAGGAAACCATCAATGAAAAGGCAACCTATGGGATGGGAGAAACTATCTGCAAATCATATATCTATTAAAGGGTTAGTATCCAAAAGATATAAAGAACTCATATAACTCAACAGCAAAAAAACAAACAATCCAATTTAAAAAGCAAAGGAACCAAATAGACATTTTTCTGAAAAAGACATACAAATAGGCAACAGATATGTGAAAAGATGCTCAGCATCACTAGCATTCAAGGAAATGCAAACCAAAACCAGTGAGATATCACCTCACACCTGTCAGAATGGCTATCATCAGAAAGACAAGAAAAACAAGTGTTGGAGAGGTTGTGGAGAAAAGGGAACCCTCATACACTGTTGGTGGGAATGTAAATTGGTGCAGCCACTATGGAAAACAGTATGGAGGTTTCTCAGAGAAATGTAAAATAGAATTACCATATGCTCCAGCAATTCCACTTCTGTATATTTATCCGAAGAAAATGAAAACACTAACTCAAAGATCAACTCATTCCTGTTCACTGCAGCATTACTTACAATAACGAAGGTAACTTACACTAGCCTCACCAATGCTTACTATTGCAAGCATTACTTACAATAGCCAACAAACTAAGTGCCCATCAAGAGATGAACATGTGGTATGTATTTATATGTATTTATATATGTCTGTGTGTGTAATGTACACATACACACACACACACACACACACTGGAATACTACTCAGCCATAAACAATAATGAAATCTTGCCATTTGCAACAACATGGATGGACCTAGAGGGTATTATGCTAAGTGAAGTAAGTCAGAGAGAAAGACAAATACCATATGATTTCACTTACATGTGGAATCTATAAAACAAAGCAAATGAACAAACATAACAAAACAGAAACAGTCATAGATACGGAGAACAAACAGATGGTTGCCTGAGGGGAGGAGGATGAGTGAAACAGGTGAGGAGATTAAGAGGTACTAAATTCAGTTACAAGATAAATGAGTCAGGGGGTTAAAATGCACAGCGTGGGGAATATAGTAAATAATTACGTAATATCTTTGTGTGGTGACAGATGGTGACTAGCCTATCAGGGTGATCATTCTGTAAAGTACAGAAATATCAAATCACTATTCTGTGCACTTGGAGCAATAGTGCTGTAGGTCAATTATACTTTAAAAAAATAAAATAAAAAGGGCAAGAGATAACAAGTATTGCTAGGAGTGTGAGAAATGGGCTCTGGGGAGAGACTGCGTAGGTCCTAATCCAAGCTAACTTCTCACCAGCTCTGCAGCTTTGGGAGGGTACTGACACACACAGCCTCAGCATCCACATGTGTACATCAGGATTAAAAATGGTATCTGCTTCATAGCTTTTGTGAGGATTAAAGGAGCTAACATATAAAACAGTCCCAGGCATACAGTAAGCAACCACTTAATGTTGTCTTATTACTAACCATTTGAACATGTCAACACAGGTAGTGAGATTATGTGCCGTTTTTGCATTTTCTGTACTTACCTGTATCTTAAAAGGTAGAGACAAAGACATTTATCTTTTGAAAATTCAAAATTATATTTATTGACATGAGAAAGGCAGAGAAAATGTCAAATGAGAAATCCCAACACAAAATAGTATGTACAGCTCAAATTCATTTTTATTAAAATATATTTAACATTATGCAAATAAATGTACACAGAAAAGCATTGGGATATGCACTAAAATGTTACCAACCAGTGGTTTCTCTAAGAGGTGAATTATAGATTATATTTCCTTCTTTCTGCTTTCCCTATATTCTGATTTTCCTAAAATGAACATACATTACTTGTGTAATAGGAAAATTTTAACTGTCAATTTATTTCCAGCTATAGTACCTACAAAGAAAGAGATCAGAGACTTCCAATGGTGTAACAAGATGGGCTTTAGAGTAAAAACAAGTGAACAGAACATGTCTTCCTGAGGACCTATAACTCAGATACCACCTTAATATCAAAGAACACAACTGATAATCAGTAGCTAGCACTGCCAAGCTCGATCAGGCCAGGCTCCCACCTGACTTCAGGGTGGTGTGCTGGGATTTAAGAGCCTGAATCCAGCCCCAGGGAAATGCACAGGCTTGGTGTAAGTCCACTGGGCGCTGTGGGCCACACACCCACACACTGGTGTTTCAACACTTGTTTTACACCAGCAAATCCATGAGACCCTGAGTAAATTGGGAAAGGATAACTGAAACATTCAAAATACCTTTTAAAAATCAGTTTGTATTTTGACTCCTCTTAAAAAGTCAGACCCCAACTAAGCAAGCAAGAAGTGTCATAGGATTTTGCTCAGACTAGAAAGCAGAAAGGGAAATGTGAGATTATACCCCCTCGCTAAGAAAAACCTGAAAACTGACAAATTATCAGCCACACAAATTTCGATTTGCCTCTTCTCTCCCTAACATCTCTAGGTAACCTGAGACAGCTGGCTCTACAGGTTGGACTGAGGTACAGCCAACAGGCTTACAGACACAGAAGCTCAGAATGGCATTTACACTGCAGGTATAGGGCATTCCTAGGTCCCACCACGGCCAGTCTCCCCTCGCCTCATGTTTGCAACAGACACTGCTTCAGACCATTGATTTTACCGGTATCACTTCTAAGAAAGGAGCAAAGCAGGCATATTTCTTTCTATATCATCTTCTGTCTCTCCTCTCAATCCCAGTCTCTCATCTCCCTCACTGATTGTTGACTCTCTCTCTTCCTTCTTCCCGCCTCCCACCCCTCTCATCTCTACACTGAGGCCGGCAACCACAGCAGAACTTCTGGGCAGCAGCACAGAGTGCAGTCTCACGGCAAGCAAGCCAGACAGAGTCCAAATGCCTAGTTCCCTCCAGAGTTAGCTGTATGACCTCTGTCCCTTCACCACCGTGGGCCTGTTTTCTCATGTGGAGGATGAGAGGGTGAGAAGAGATTTCTGAGATCCTTTTCCTGCTTCAAAATTCTGTGATTCCACCACAGCTAAGGTCACTAAACAGGAGAACCACCAGGACGCTGGGGGGAAGCGGCATACAGCATCTTCACTTCTCACTAAATGTTTCCAAAATATCTATTGCAAAAAAATATATCCAACTAGACCCTGCCTCCACGTTTTTTTTGTTGTTGTTGTTACCTCCAGTTTATTTATTTTTTTTTATTTTTATTTTTTTGGGGGTACACCAGGTTCAATCATCTGTTTTTATACACATATCCCCATATTCCCTCCCTTCCTTGACTCCCCCCACCTCGAGTCCCCCCCACCCTCCCTGCCCCAGTCCTCTAAGGCATCTTCCATCCTTGAGTTGGGCTCCCTTTGTTATACAACAACCTCCCACTGACTATTTTACAGTTGGTAGTATATATATGTCTGTGCTACTCTCTCGCTTCGTCTCAGTTTCCCCTTCACCCCCCGCCCCCTCCCATACCTCGAGTTCTCCAGTCCATTCTCTGTATCTGCATCCTTGTTCTTGTCACTGAGTTCATCAGTACCATTTTTAGATTCCGTATATGTGAGTTAGCATACAATATTTGTCTTTCTCTTTCTGACTTACTTCACTCTGTATGACAGATTGTAGTTCTATCCACCTCATTACATACAGCTCCATCTCATCCCTTTTTATAGCTGAGTAATATTCCATTGTATATATATGCCACATCTTCTGTATCCATTCATTTGTTGATGGGCATTTAGGTTGCTTCCATGTCCTGGCTATTGTGAATAGTGCTGCAATAAACATTATGGTACAAGTTTCTTTTGGGATTATGGTTTTCTTTGGGTATCATGTTTTAATTTTTATACACTGTAAGTAAAAACCGAATTCTGTCATCCTTTCCATTCATAATGAGAAGCTCTTATATGAGGCCAACTGAGTCTTTCCTTCAGTAGCACCTTCTTCCTCAACAAGTGAACTTCAGGAATTTGGACTAACAGAATCAAGAGTATCTTTCACTCCAAAAAAGGGAACTGCTGTTTTGGTATTCTCTGCCCAATTTTTCTTCCAAGAAAAATATTTGTATTATTTTACTACTAATATTTTATTACAGCTATTATATGAGCAAAGCATTTCTTTGATATTAAATAAATCATGTTTTTCAAAGTACAGAAGAATTATCTTCTACTTACAAAATGTATTTACAAAAAAGTAGGTCATTAGGTCCTTAATTGTAAAAGGACATATTTTTGGGTTTTTTTTCCTCTGTTGTGAAAACAAATCTCCAAAACACTGAGAGGTAGAATAGTATCCTTATGCAAAAGTCAGATTTAACCTTGACTGAACTAATTAAACAAGAAATATTCATTATTTATTCACATATGTTTTAGCAGATATTATGGAAAAGTCAAAACTGTTAACAGGTCCCCTGCCTGCAAGAAGTTTACAGTCTCACATGGAAATCAATGTATACACAAAATAAAGTCTGGTTTATTTACACTTATTTCTGCTAAACACTACATAACTCACCAGGGATGTGCGTAAAGAGTCCACCTCCACCATAACGCTCTCACAGCCCGGCACAGCTAAACTGCCACTCCAAGCACGGCCTCCACTGCACTGACAGGGGGAAGTCTGGTCCCCTTCCCAGGAATGGCTTCAGGATAAAGGGAGAGGTGAGGAGACGGGGTATATTACCTCACGGTACTGTGGTATTCTCCGTCAAGTAAAAGCAGGGCCTTGTTTGTTTGGTTGGTTTTTATCAGTCTGAAAATCTGTCTTTTTTTGGTACAGTTAGTCCACACACATTTGAGTAATCACAAACACGCTTGGGTTTATATTTATCATCTTATTTTGTGCTATCTGTCCCATCTATTTTATCTCAATCTCCTTTCTTGCCTTTCTTTGAAGTGATTTATGATCCCATGCCCCCACAAGTTTGGAAGCTATACACTCGGTTTCTGTGCTTTTACTATCAGAACTTATAATAAAGTATAAAGTTAATCAATCCTTTCACTCTTCTGTCTGATCTTAGAACACCTAACACTATCTACACCCTTCAGCACTCCATTTCCAATTCAATACACTGGACTTCAGCCATAAGGGATTTGTCTGTAGTTCCCTAAACTACTTACACAGCTTCTCATCTCTGGCCTTTGCACACGGCTGCTCCCTTTACCTAGAATGTCCCCCTCTTCTCCTCACACCTGCTTCCCAATCTGGCTTAATATTGCTCGCCTCTCAGGTCCTGTCTCTCAGTAACAGTAAGCTTCACTCTGCTCCACCTGTCCTCCCTCCTAGACTTCAAGCTGCAACATCAGGACTGATGGACTTCAGAGTCCCACAAATCTGGGCCCTCCTGGATCACTGCTGCACCACGTGATGGGTGCTCAGTAAATATTTTCTGAATGAACAGATGAGTCAATGAAAGTTTTAAAACAAACAAAAAATCAGGATGAAAGCAAAACAGGCCACAGATGAAAAGCAGTCCACTCCTTGTAGAACTAAGAGACTACCATGGTGATAAAGAGGCAGGCTCTGGTGCCAGACTGAAAGAATTCCAATCCTGATTGTCTGCTTACTAGTAGGTGACCTTGCACAAGTACTTAACTTCCCTGTGACTTTGGGAAATGGGAATAACAATAAAACAACCTCATTAGGTTGTTGTAAGGAATAAATAAGCTAATCCTTGAAAACTACTTAAAACACTTTTATTAAGATTCTGCCTGCATGTCTGTTGAATGTCTAGTTGTGAAACAGCATAATTTAACTAAAACTGTTATTAGGCTTTTATTTAAAACCTGGTTATTCATATATTAAAATAACTTACCATAATGCCTTGACATGCTTAGGTACAGACCTATAGCATATGAGGACAACATCACTGTATTCAATAATGGAAAACAATCAACATGGATCATCAAAAACTGTTAAACAACATTAAGTACATGCACTAAAAATACAGAAACAGGAGTAACAATATATCTTTTAAAGAATTCCATCAAAATATGACCTAAAGAAACCATCTGAGCATTTGAAGAAACAAGTTTCAATTTTTTTATTGAGGTAATGTTTGTGAATTTTTAAGTCTTACTGAATTTTATTATAATTCCTTAATTGTAACTATAAAAAGTATTGAGTGTTTTAAATTTCCACATTATCCAAAAATATTATCCAAATAGTGAAATTAACTATTCATTATTATCCCATAAGACAGATGACAAATTTTAAACAATTGTTCTGGAGTTCTTTTCTCTCTAAAACAATAAAATATTAGAATGATGCATTTTAGTATCATGAAAAGGTCTCAGAATCAATTCTATTCCTCTGTTCCTCATTTTGGGTGGCAATTCACTCTATAGCATTTTCAATTTTTTCCTAGAAGCCAATTAAATATTTCCTAATTAGTTTGGTTTAATGAATATCTTGTGACTGTGAATTAATAATCACATTTTACCAAGCTCTGTTCTTGATAATCTACCTCATTTTATTACCCAATGTTCTGTTTTAAAGAATAAGAAATTCCAGTTGTATCTTAAACCCCTAATCCATGATATGTAGGTTAGGTGCAGCAACAGGTCTTTAAAATACTCAACTGGCAATGATGTAATAAAGGCTGATTAATTGTGAAGGGTCACACAGAATTAGGTAGTTTTTATTTTAAAAAGAAAATAATTTTGATCCTTTCACATACACTGAATACTTGAAATTAGGTTAACAGTAGAGGTCCTTGGAGAAGCTGCATTAAAAAATAGATAAAAGTTATTGTAATTAAAATTTTAAATATAAAGTATACAAAGTCACCTGAAAATAGTTTTATTTTCCCCTTTGGAATTTAGATTTTTTTCTTGTTTTTGTCTTATTTTGTGTTTCCTATCAAATATTGAGTGCCCCATATGGTAATACTATGCTTACAGGGTCTACCTCACTTAATACAGAGAACACGTCTGCAAGGTTGGTATTATCACCCAATTATGCATTACAAAATATATTCAGGGATCAAAGGGTCCAGAAAGGTCTGTTTGGCTCTTTACCTCACTACACATTTTCATCAAGCCCATCAGCTCTTATCTGAGGTAAGGAGAATGGTCAAATCATCACAAAATGTTCAACGTTTTAAAAAAGTCTCACAAGCATCTTTAAATATTCTGTTTATCTGATTAGTGTGTGTGTATGTATACATTATATACATATATATAGTATGTATATATATATATATAAAACTAATGCTGTTTTTCAAGAGTTAAAAACTTTAGTTATTGTTGAACGCCCGCCCTAAAAGGATTTGTTAACCCCAGTAGGCCTGACCCAGCCAACTGTGAGCTGGTACAGAAGAGGCTGTCCCTTGAAGGGAACACTACATGGGTCGGGGGGGGCGGGGGGGGGCTGTACTGTCTCTGTCATGAGTGCTGTCACTACACGAGTTCTGTGGCAGGGATGGTAATGCTTACCCTGCCTACCTCAGAGATGAGGGCAGACTGAACAACACAGCATGTGTAAAAGTACTTGGTAAATTACACCTAGCACCATGTTAAAATTTGGCAAAACATTTTCACTTCACATTTTTATTTTTAAGGATCTACAGCATTCCTGCTATTTATTATTTTTAGAAGCAAACTCTGAAGAGATTGAGGTTAAATTTTAAAACTGCAGGGAAATGGGATTAAGTTTATAGAAATTTGTTTTCTTTAAAAAAAAAAAAATCTGTTTTGGAAAATGAGCTACAATTGCATGAGCTAAACCTGAGCATACACACAAAACACAAAACGAGGGCCAATCCTTTAACCCCTCATTCTTTCAGAAATTATTTACATAGTACCTACCATGCACCAGGCAGTTGGGGAAGTAACACTGAATAAAACAAAATCTTTAACTGCTGGATATCTCCGTACCTCATCCATGGAACAGTGCCTGACACACAGAAGGCAATAAGGAATGTTAGATAAATAGACGTGAATAAAGGTGCTCAATTAAATCTGCGTCACTAGAAGAGTGTGTGAAGGAGGTGAAACAAAAGCAGAGGAGCCCTGTCCCAAAACTCCCAAGATATGCCCGCCTCTCTGTTATCAGAAAAACAAAATTGAAACAGATGAAAACCAGGCAAAAAAATCTCTAATTTTAAAAATAAGTAAACCCTCAAGTGTAAAACCTGCTTTTCATCAATCAAACAAACCAGGAAAGGCTGCATTTCTAGGCCATTACCCTTGGGCCGACATGGCACTTACAAAATGGCTTAACTAATTAGTCTAATCACCACTTCTGTTCCACATGGTTGTAGCCGCCTAATTACCCAAGTCAAAAATGTTCACCCAACCCCCATATGCCAAGGCCCTCCACAGCTCTATTTCCTTAAACAATGCTCCCACAGGACCATTTAATGACCACAACCACATGTAAAAAGCAAGGACTGATTTGGAGGTGTAAATGTGACCCCAAAGTGTGGGGACTTTTTTCCTTAGAAACTTTAGGAACAGAACTAAAAGTTCTTTTTTTTTTTAATTTTTATTTTCTTGGCTGTGTTGGGTCTTCGTTGCTGCGCATGGGCTTTCTCTAGCTGTGGTGAGTGGGGGCTACTCTTCGTTGTGGTGCGTGGGCTTCTCATTGCGGTGACTTCTCTTGTTACGGAGCTCGGGCTCTAGGCTCACGGGCTTCAGTAGTTGTGGCTCACAGGCTCTAGAGCACAGGCTCAGTAGTTGTGGCGCACAGGTTTAGCTGCTCCTCGGCATGCGGGATCTTCCCAGACCACGGATCAAACCCGTGTTCCCTGCATCGGCAGGCAGATTCTTAACCACTGCATCACCAGGGAAGTCCAAAACTAAAAGTTCTAATAGTCCTTTGGAAGTATGCAAATAAGAGTTTGGAAAATAACTTTGGTTTCTGAGACTCAAAAATTATATAGAGCAAATTTCTTTATTTCTATGAAATGCAGTTCATGGTACCTTCTTCCCACATAATTTATATCATTTTAGACAAGTTTAAAAACCATCAACAAAAAACACTTTAACAAATGGTATTTGTTCTCATTTCTTTAAGCCTCCTCTCAAGGCCCACCCTGGGCGTGGGGTTTAGGATCAGCTCCCCCTAATCTATGTGCCTACTGCATGCCTCAGCACTGTACTAGAATCAACAAAGAAAAAGGAGATATGTCTAATCCTTGTTCTCAAGAAGTTTACAGTCTGGGTGGGAAGAACTGAGTAACACAAAGCAGCATCCAACAATAACGCTGAATCTCAACAAGGACAGCTCCATCCACTATGCTAATCAAGCTCGAAATCCGTCATTCCTCCTCTCCTTACACCCCATCCCTCAGCAGGTTCTGTTGATCTTCACAAACTGTGGCTCACTTATGCTTCCACTTGTCTGTATTCCCATCCAAGAAACCTTCATCTCTTCTCCTACAACTGCCTCCTAACTGCTCTCCCTCTTCCTTTCTGCCTTGGAGAAAGGAATGGAGCGCGATCTTTTTTAAAAGCTAAACTGCTTAAACCCCTTCAATGACTTCACTTTCCATTGTTATAGCACAAAATCCAAGCATCCTACTTCACTGAAAAAACTGGCTTCAGCTCACCTTTATAATGCCCTCCCCCCCGTCCCCATCTCCCCATTCCAACACCTCCTCACTTGGCTGGGCTCCAGGCCTTCTTCAGTTCTTCCTGTGCTGAGCTCCTGCCTGCCCCAGGCCTCTGCACTGCTATCCCTCTATAAGGCATGAGCTTCCTCAGGCCAGCCCCATTTCATCAGCCACGGATGCTGTGGTTTCTTCTTATAACAGAATACCTCTTTTCTTCTTCAAATAATCTCTCCTCTATTCTCACTCCATGTGTTAGGCTTAAATTGGCATCCTCCTCTCATCTCCACCCAGGGCCATGCATCTGGGCATGTAATTTAGGCCTAGCCAAGGCACTGGCCATGTGACAGACACATAACTCAAGCCAGGCCTATCAAAATTAAGCCCAGAGATTCTGGGGGAGATACAGGGAAGAGGCATGTCCTGGGGCCAGACAATGGGTAATGAATGGTACTATACACCTAGCAGAGGCTTTGTCATGGCAAAAAAATGTTTGGTGACAGGTTCTATTCCCCTCTAATCCAGTCCTGGCGGACAACTACCTCTGGTGCATCCGGATCTACATGAAAAAGAAAAGATGCAGGACAAGGAGTCAAAGTGTCTAATCCTGGCTCAGCCAATTACCAACTACATGAACTTGGGTAAATCAATTAATTAACTGTTGTACTTCTCAGTTTCCTCATCTGTAAAATATCAAAGTAGGACTAGATCTGTACTAGATGTAGATCTAAAGATTCAGCTCTGTGGTTCCACAACCTCCTTTTTTTTTTTCCAAGCTCTTTATTGGAATATAATTGTTTTACATTCTTGTACCAGCTTTTGAGGCACACCAAAGGGAATCAGCTGTATTTATACATACAACCCCATATCCCACCCCCCACCTCCGCCCCGTGACTCCCTCCCACTCTCCCTGTCCTGGCCCTCTAAAGCATCACCCATCATCGAGTTGACCTCCCTTTGTTATACAGCAACTTCCCACTAGCTATCTATTTTACAGTTCGTAGTGTATATATGTCTATGCTACTCTCTCACTTCATCCCAGATTCCCCTTCGCCCCTGCCCCCCCCAACCCCATGTCCTCCAGTCCATTCTCTGCATCTGCATCCTTATTCTTGCCCTATCACTGGGACACAACCTCCTTTTAAAGGTGTGAACTTAGATGATGGCCACAATAAAGCCAGCCCTAACCTGTATCACTTAAAAACCACAAAAGTTTCTTTCTGACTCTACACTATGGTGGGTAAAATGTAAATGTAGATGGTGCCACCTTTCTAGAGAGAAATACAGATGTGAAGGATTTAAAAAGTTCATACCTACTACTCTCAAACTCCTCTTATAGGAAAATATTCTATGGAAATAATCAGAGATACAGACAAAAATTTATATACAAAGTGTGTGCGTGTGTATGTTTAATATATGTATATGTAGAAATAAAATCACAGTGAAATCTTGGAAACATCCTAGGCATCCAACAATAGGGAACTGGTTAAGTAAGTTACAGAAGAGCCCTAACATTAAATAGTAGGTAGCCATTTAAAAAGCATATTTGCAAAAATAGTTTTAACGACATGGGGAAATGTCCATAATACAATATTAAGCAAAGTAAAACAACATGTGAAACTACATATACTGTATGAACACAAACATACACACTCAGAATAGAAGAAACAGAAATGCCTCAAAAAAGGTTAACAGTGTTTTATCTCTAAGTAGAGGAATTATAGTTGATTTTTGTTTTCTTCTTTAAATATTTCTGTATATCCCAACCTGTTTACAATAACCAGGCCTTTTTTCACAATCAGAAAAACATTTCAAATTTCAAATTTTATATTTTAAAATGGAATTTTAGAAATTAATTACACAGTCCAAGAAAAAAAGCCACGCATACCCACATCTTCACCAGAGGCCTGCCATGTACCCACCTTTTCCATGATCTACAATTTTCATAATGATCACACTCACTCATGGGCCAACTGAAAATAATGCTGAAATATTACATTAACACAGTGGCCTTGTTTTTGTCAAAGTACTTTCAAATAACTGAGAGGAAAGGGAAACAAAATATCGCCTCCAAAGACACTTAAAAGGTCCACACGGCCTTCTATCCCTCTCCCAATAACCCAAATGTATTTATCAGGTCAGCTAGGTGACACCTAAAGACCCAGGAAAATGAGATGCAGAGATGAACAGGCCATCTCCCAAGAAAAGTAGGGCAGCATAAAGACAAGTTTTACAGAGGTGCAATCCAGTTACACATAGGACTCTCTCCTAGTATCACCTGCAGACTGGCAAATCAAATTTGTAATGCTTTTAACCAGACGCTGCTATTAGATACAACACTGAACTAAAAGACTGAATTCCCAGGTGTAAAAAATATGCAAACAGGGACTTCCTAGGTGGCGCAGTGGTTAAGAATCCGCCTGCCAATGCAGACGACAACATGCCGTGGAGCAGCTAAGCCCGTGTGCGACAATTATTGAGCCTGCGCTCTAGAGCCTGTGAGCCACAAGCACTGAGCCCATGTGTCGCAACTACTTTGGCCCACACACCTAGAGCCTGTGCTCCACAACAAGAGAAGCCACCACAATGCGAAGCCCACACACCACAATGAAGAGTAGCCCCCCTGCCCCCTGGGCACTGCAACTAGAGAAAGCCCGTGCGCAGCAATGAAGACCCAACACAACCAATAAAAAAATTAATCCAACAAATTTATAAAAAAAAAAATGCAAACAAAAAAACAGAGGTGAACTCATCCAAAGAATCATAAGGTGCTATGTTCACACTCTGGTTAGACACAGATCCTGGGTAACAGAGTATACACACACACACACACACACACACACACACACACACATGCCCCTTAAACCCAGGGAGGCTTCACAGTGAACCACTTCCCTGAGTGTCCTTTGGCTAGAGGTCAACTGTGACCCACAGGCAGGACCTTCTCTGCCTGCTTTTAATCAACAGCCAAATTTCCAGAAATGTCCAAAACTGATAATACCTGTGGAATGGCAAGAAAGTTCTAGAATGTGCCAAATTGTGACACCACAAAACAGCTAGTGACATTTAAAAGAATTCATACACATGTAAAACAAACAGTGCTAAGATAGAGGTATTATTTTAAGTGCTGTTCCAATGTCAAGACTTTTAGACAAAGGCATTTAAGACATTTAGTCTAAACTAAAAATAAATTAAGGCTGAGTTAGCACCCTAAATCTATCTTTAAAATAACTCTTACCCATTCTTAAAATTCCCTTTTCTAAATTAACAAAGTAATTGCTGTACTTTTATTGAATGTTTACCACATATCAGACATTGAAGTTGAGCACTGCATAAGCATGGTCTCCACAATCATTTAATCATCAAAAAAGCCCCATGATACAGTTTTAACCCCATTTTACCAATGACAAAACTGAAGCTCAGAATTAATACATTTGCTCAAAATCAGATCACCATTGAGGCGGGATTCAAACCCAGGTCTGTCAGATTCCATCATAAAGTTATGTTTTTCAAGTCAGTAAATGGCAGCATAACTTGCTTACATAACTAACAAGGATCAAAGCTCTAACTGCAGTAATTCCAACGTGTGCCAACTGGACAAAAGGTGTGTGTTTTACTAAATCAAAGCCGACTACAGCTGGCTGAAACTCCCAGAGAATCCTTTTAGATTGTCAGTGATACTTTAAAAAACAAACAAACAAACAAAACACAGATCCCCTCATCCTCTGTTCCAGACTATCTGGTGGCTTCCCAACTCAAAAACTCCACCACTGTGTCTGGAAAAGCATTTGGCACACAACAAATGTTCGCTGAAAAAACGATAAATTATCAGGGCCACTGTACGCTTTCTTTCTGCCTTCAATGTGAAGATGCTTATGTTTTCAGCGAAATAAAACACGGTGGCATTAAGCTGAAGAAACAGAAAGCTTGTCTTTAGGAAAATCACTGAGCTTCAAGTTCAGATGAGATAACAAAAAAAGGATTCAAGTGTGCCCCAATTAGAACAAAACGAACTTAAGGCTGCTTCATTCTGTTAGCTCTAGAGAAGATTAAAAAGGACCTTTAAAAATGTGCTATAGGTGATTTAGTCTGTTCCACCTATACATTAGTGATTGTAGTGAGAAAAAAAAAAAAGCAGTGCAGCTGAAGTCAATACAAGCTGAGTACCTGTCCAACTGGGTCTTTATTTTCTCTTTCTCAATTTCCTCATTTGCAAAATGAGGTTAGACCACAAGATTCCTAAGGTCCTTCTTAGCTCTGACACTGTACTATCGTCACTATCTCCAACTTAATTTCCAATCTCCAACCTAATTTCCAAAGCTGAGGTAGTAATTATTTACATCACAAAAAATCTGATTTTAGAACACAATTTATAACAAAATCACAAAGCTCCAAGAATGGAAAGAATGGAAAGTGTTTTTCATTTGACCAAATGGACAACTCACCTGGTAGCCAATTCCTATAATCTGAATGCAAGCATTTAATCTAAATATCCAGGTAGGGACCTATTCTCTGTCCAAATACATGTAAACAGGAAGTGGTTTAGTTTTTCAAACAGCTCTGTGAAAAAGTTCTTTGTTATTTCGAAGTAAAAATCTGCTTTTCTGTAAATTTCTCTCCTAACTCTATGGAGAAAGATGGAATAAGTGTATATATTCCTTTTCTGTAGGCAGGTTTCTCTTTAGACCACAGTCCTTGCTCCAAATACTTAAAAACAACTATTCTTTCCACTAAGTCTTCTTTCCTTAAGTTAAAGATTACAGTTTCCCCTAATATCACATGATTTTTGACCACTCACCCACCACTCAAGATACCTAGCTGTCCTTTCATTGCTAATATCTCTCTTGAAAGGTGACACCCAGAATTGAATACATGGAGTCTGTTTCAGATACAATGGCACTGCTTTTGGCACTTATTTATTGAAGAAGATAAAACCAACCCTACGGCACCATTTTAATGATTAAAAAAGATAATGAATATGAAGTCTTAGCACAATGCTTGGCATAGAGTAATCACTCAATAAATGATTGCTGTTGTGGTTGCAGTTAATAATAAATGATAATAATCTTTTCTTAGCATTAGAGCCATATCCCCCCAGCCAAGCTGTAAGCTCTAGTTCTCTGCTACGTGGAAGGTTACTGTTTTTCCCCCAAGTCAGGGTTGGGCAGAGAAATAAAGTGTTGAGGCTCAATTTAAATTAAAGATCAGTCAGATGTCAAGATAAGCAATTCTGAAATTGACGTATTAATGGCAAAGGATTTAAAGTTAATTTATACTCAAGTTTTCAGAACACAACTACTTTATAAATCAAGCAATCCCCACTCTTTACCCCTGAATCACACAATTTAACGAGGCATCACTGAGACATGCTGGGAAGCCATCTGGCACAGACTTGAAAAAAGTAAGCTCTGCAATCAGACTATCTAGAGTTCAAATCCTAGATCCACAATTTACCCATTGGGTGATCTGGAGCAAATTGCCACACCTTTCTGGTCTCGGGTTCCCCATCTGTAAAATGCGAGTCATCACAGTACCTACCTACCTCACAGGGATTTGTGGGACTCAAATGAAAATGGACACGAAGTATGTTCGGAATGGTGCTTCTCACCTTTCAAAGCCCTTACTGATGTTGCTGTTATAACTACTTCTCAGAAGTTATCTGAAGAAGCAAATTATCCTAAATAATTCTGCTAAAACTTATTATCTGAAAGTCTCAGACATTTTAATTTATATAGACCCCCCCCCCCCCCCCCGTTAGCCACTGCTGAAGTCAGGTGGCACCTTAGCATTTTTTGCATATTCATAATTTCCTATTTTCCATACATTCATCTATTCATTTTTAGGGTAGATTCTTTTAATTAATATAAAAAGTTCCATCTTAATTTTAATATTTAGCTAGCCATAAGTGCTATCACTATAGCAAACAGTATGCTGATATTCACAGAGAATGATGAAATAAAGGTACAAACAAAACTATTTATTACACCTCCAACTGCTCTCTGCACGTAGATCAGCGTTGTCCAGTAGGGCACCGCATGGAACCATTTGCCACCTGAAATATGGCAGAAGTGCTGTGAATATAAAATACATGTCAGATTTCTAAGACTTACAGTAGAAAGAAGTAAAGAAGAAAACACTATCTCATTAATAATTTTTATACCTATTACACACTGAAATGACAATATTTTGGATATACTGGATTAAATAAAATATATTATTTAAATTAATTTCACCTGTTCCTTTTTACTTTTAAGGTGGCTACTAGAAAAGTTTAAATTATATATATAACTCACATCATATTTCTATTGCACAGCACTGACAGATGATTCTAAAGAATATGCCTCATGAAAATTAAATTCAGGACAAGATATATGATCTAAATTACAGCAGAAACTAAATGCAGAACTTAAATAAATTTTCAGTTTATATATAATCAATTTCAAACTCTTCCCTAAAAAATTGCCTTTGACAAGTGACTCTTTAATGCTAGAGCCATCTGAGAAGTTTTTATCAGCATGTGCTGCATTTAAAAGATTTCATCTGTTTTCAACAAGGTGACAAAATTTACTTCTATAACACAGCTCAGCGACTAACCACCAGGAGAGCTAGACATGGAAGTGTCCAGAGCATCAGACAGCTGCCCACGCTTGAACACACTTGAACTGGCAATTTGGCCCCAGCGCTGGACCCTGCCTCTGGGTCTTTAAAACACAGGAGCAGATGTTCAGATGCCCAGGAGGAAAAGGGCCTGGGAATTTACATAAGACTGGCAGTCTGGCCTTCTACAGCTAGTACAAATGACACTTGCCCCATTACGACCTAATTACTAAACAAACAGCCAGAAGCCAGCAGCCTTTCTGCAGAGATCAATAAAAATGCAAAGTTCGAAGGCAGAAGATACTGAAATGCTATATGTTCTGAGAATTCCCACTAGAGAGGACCCAGTATGGAAATAAGAGAAAGCAGGAAGAAAACAAAAGCAAAACCTAAGGAAGAAAATTCAGCTCAGTAGTACCTGTGATATCTTTCTACACAAAATGAGCTGTGCCAGCATCACTGGCATTACCTGGGAGTTTATTAGAAATGCAGGATCCCAGGCCCAATCCCAAACCTAGAGTCAAAATCTGCATTTTGTCAGTGTCCCAAGGTGATGTGCACAGCATGCCCAGAAGCCACTACTAATCCACACAAGAGCCAGAGACATTTGTATCTTTAAATTCTAACCATTTCTTATCACCCATGTGTTGCCCTGTGGTTGTTATTTGTTAATACAGGGCCATATATGCATCATGCATGCAATGACTATTTTGTTGACTAAATATATTCTTGGAAAACCCAGAGGATTCCATACCTGCTTAAAGGATGGTGGTAAACCTGTGCCTCAGATAAGATCAGTAAAACAGCGAGATACCACTACACACTTCTCTCGGTGGCCAGAATCCTGAACACTGACAACACAGAAAGCTGTGAGGCTACGCAGCAACAAAAACTCTCATTCACTGCTTAAGGGAATGCAAAACGGTACAGCCACTTTGGAAGTCAGTTTGGCAGCTTCTTACAAATCTAAACATTCTCTAACCATACAATCCAGCAACCCATAGAATGCTCCTTGGTATTTACCCACGCAGTTATGTCCACAAAAACCCACACAAGCATGTTTATAGCAGCTTTGCTCATAAATGCCAAAACCCGGAAGCAACCATACTGTCCTGGATGAATGGATAAATAAATTTTGATACATCAGACAATGGCTTATTATTCAGACTAAAAAGAAATGAGCAATCAAACTATGAAAAGACATGGAGGAACCTTAAATGTATATTTCTAAGTGAAATTGTACACTGCGTGATTCCAACTGTATGACATTCTGGAAAAGGCAAAACCATGGAGATGGTAAGAAGATCAGTGGTTGCCAGAGGCTGGGGTAGAGGGGAGGGATGAACAGGTAGAGCAGAGGGCTTTATAGGGCAGTGAAAATATTCTACTATTATGAAGGATACATGTCTTTATACATTATACATACCCAAGAATGTACAACACCAAGAGTGAACCCTAATGTAAGCTGTGGACTTTGGGTGCTCATGATGTGTCAGTGTGGGTTCATCAGTTGTAACAAGTGTACCATCTTGAAACAGGAGGGAAGGGGGTAGAATGACATAGCCTGAGGACATGACATAAACTGATTAGAACTAAATAGGTCCAAGATGGCGGACAAGTCGACTTTCACTAGACCTTAAGCCTCAGGATACGTTGTAACACATCAGCAAGCTAAATGACACACCCACAGGCATCAGGACAGTTCCAAGGCAGTGGCCTAATTTCTAGAAATCCCCACCCCTTCCCCAAAATAGCTGGAATACTCCTCCCACTCATTAGCCTATGAAATTACACACCCCTATAAAAACTGACAACCCCATACCCTGGGGCTGCTCTCGCCTTCTGAGGTGGTCCACAATCTGTCTGTGAAATGTGTTTCTCTCTAAATAAACCCACTTCTTACCTATCACTTTCTCACTGAATTCTTTCTGTGAGGAGACATCAAGAACCTGAGCTTCATTAAATCGTGAGACCAGATGTGTGATCTCAGTTAAAAGACTGTGAGTTGGAGTCTCATTCTGGGTTTTGGCTGGATTCAAGTCCCAATCTGAGTTACATGGTTTCAATATGATGGGGATGTTGCTAAGGGGGAGGCTATGCATGTGCGGGGGCTGGAAATACATGGGAAATCTCTGTACCTTCCTCTCAGTTTTTCTGTGAACCTAAAACTGCTCTTAAAAAAAAATGAAGTCTAAAAAAAGAAAGAAAGAAAGAAGTCAGCACTTACTGAAGTGTATGGACAGAGTATACATCAGGCTCAGGCATATTGGTGCAGAACTAGGGTCTCCTTTAGGTTGAAAAAAGTTGAACACAAACTATCCATACAAAAAGTCATTTATTTAAAGGCTCACAGAAAATGTTTTGATTTTTTTTATCAGATTATAACTGCTTTACAATGTTGTGTTAGTTTCTGCTGTACAGCAAAGTGAATCAGCTGTGTGTACACATATATCCCCTCCCTCTTGGACCTCCCTTGATGGAGATGGGAAGATAAGAACTTTGTGTGTTGAAAATATAGACTACATTAACAAAAACTGATGTTTACAATAGTAAGCTAAATGATTTCAGCTATTTTAAACTAAACCAAAGTTCTTTTGAATGGGAATTATGCTACTACATGAAGGATCACTCCGTTTTTCCTCTTCACTGCCTTTGCTATCAGCAAACATGCTGAAACGTTCCCCATTTTAAAACCTTTCCTGACCTCATTTTCCCTTCAGCTGTATTTAATCACCTTTCCTTTACAACAAGAATCCTTGAAACATCTGTCCACGTTCGATGTTTCCATTTCCTACTCCTGTGGTCGCTTGATTCCTCGCCATCAACTGTAGGTCCCCACTACTCCACCACAACTGCTGCTGTCAAGCTCACCAGGGACCTCCCTATTGCTAAATCCCTAAGTCAATTCTCCACCTGGACCGTCACTGTACTTCCCCTCTTCAGTATCTGACTTACCCTCCTTGAAACAGTTTCTTAACTTGGCTCCCAAGACATGGCACTCTCCTGGTTTTCCTCCTACCTCATCAGCAGCTCTTTCTCATTCTCCTTTAATGGTTCCATCTCATCTCCCCAACCTCAGTGCAGAAGTAGCCCAGGTTCTTGATCCTGAACCTCTTTTCTATCTACAGTCACTTCCTTGTGGATTTCATCCAGTCTCTACATTCTGACAACTCCCAAATGTTTATCTCTACCCCAGACCTCTCCTCTGAAATCCAGACTAGCATATCCACTGCCCGCTTGGCATCTCCAAAACTGAGCTCCTGGTCCTTCCCTCCAAATCAGCTTCTCCCTACCCTAGTTAATGCAACTCCATCTTTCAAGCTGCAGAGGCCAAAGCCTTGCAATTCACCACTGACTCCTCTCACTCACATCATCTCACATCCAGTCAATTAGAAGATCTCTCCCACTCTGTCTTCTAAACATACTACCCTGGTCTAAGCTATCACCATCACTCACCTAGGTTACTACAATAGCCTCCTGCTTTCCTTATTTCTGCCCTTCTCCACTTAGGTCTAGTGTCATGAGACACAGTAGCAATGTGTCCTCTTAAAACATAAGCCAGATCATGTCACGTCTTTATGTGAAACTCTCCACCAGCGTCTCTGCTCACTCAAGTAACAAGCCAAAACCCTTGCAACCGCGGATAGGACCTTACAAGAATTGGTGTCTCCTCTCCTCCCTGCCTACTCTACTCCAGCCACACTAATCTTGCAGTTCCCCCAAGGTAGGAAGCATGTCTCGGCCTCAAAACCAGCATTTGCTGGCCCCTCTTCCCCAAGGACAGTCACATGACTCCCTTCACCTTCTTCAGGCCTTTCAACACAAGTCACTACAAGGAAGCCAACCTTGACCATCCTATTTAAAATTTCAACTCCCTCCCAATTCCTAACCTCCCTCCTCTGCTTTATTTTTCCCCAAAGTACTACATACACATACAGGAGCACACAAACACACGCACATGCAAGCACACACACACACACACACACACACAATCTGTCTCACCCTGCAAGAGTAAGAATTTTTGGTCTTTTTTGTTGACCACAGTATCCCCAATACCTAAAATAATGCCTGGTACATAGGAGGCGCTCAATAACTATTTGTTCAATGAATATATGAATGAATGAAATATAACAGTAATACAGAGCTGCATATGATCTATGATAGTATATCTTATAGCCTTATAAAAGGGTTATGTTTTAATAAGACACTTTGTATACATATACATATTCAGATACTGTAGAAAAAACAAAGCTGCTCCAACTTGATAATTAAATTAACCTCATACAAAACCCAAATAATTGTAAAGAAATAGTTCTCTAAACTGAGTTATCCTAAAACACTCCAAGGGTATCACTACTAGGATTTCTCAAAACCCTAGATCTTGCTTCACCAGAGCACACTGAAAAGATGGGTCTCAATATGTACACCTTTCCTGAAGCAGGTGAAGGTCTCCAGGCCAATATAATGGACTTTAATTTCTTCAAATGATAGAGAAATTATGACACAAAGTACAAAGCACTTGATGTTTTAATGATGCATAAAATCTGGGTATAACCTGTTTTCAGTGACCTCCTGGACTGAGGTATAAGACAGAAAAAAATTTTTGTCGTTATTTTGTTATACTTTAGTAACGCATTCACATAATGGACATGGGTGGATCATATTTTTATAAACCACAGTTTAAAAGGTCTTAAAAGTATCTTCCAGGTAAAAGGAAAGCAAAATAATTTCAAAAACATTTAGATGCAAAAATAAATTATTCAGGAGTTCAGTAACTTTGTACACAAATAGAAGTGATATGAGGAAGATAAAAGCTAAAAGTGATTCTAAAACAAAATGGAAAGTGCCTTAATTTCCCTACCTTATCAATTCTCACATACTCTATCAGATTTGCTCTTGTTTCTAAAGTTACATATACAGCAGAAGCTCTCACCAACCTGCAGTTAGCCGAGCTGAGGCCTGTTATAACTCACTGCTCATAGCTAATAATCAAGGCTCTGGCAAGCCTCTGAAGTTCCGCTCCTGTCCCTGAGCTGATGGTTACCGAGAATGAACTGTTTGCTCCCAAATGGATTTATGCCAATATTGTGCAATTTAATTAAATATTATGTAAAACAATTATATATGTGTGTAACAAGAAAGAGTTGTTTCCATGAAAGCTAAATGGAATGTTTTAGAAATAAGACATTAAATGACCATAAGAGAATTATACCAATGGTTTATTTTTAATTGCTTTTACTGAATAGAAGCAAAATTAAATTCATAAAATATTTGTTATATGTGAAGAACCATAATGCAACTAGCCCTACATACACCAAGAAATTACCATTATCCTTTTAACTCCCCTGTGAACCTTCTTGGTATATAATGATACTATAAATTAAAACATTTTCTCACTAAATAATCACAGATATCTTTATTTTAGTAGTGCTTCTAAAATATTGACCTTAATTACTTTGAAGCTATAAAGTTCTTTTAAATATATAAATATTTTATATACAAATAAAATAGTTTAAAATATATAAGTATTTTTAAAGCAAATATATCTTTACTCAAGCTCCAGCTTTAGAATATCATGCTGTGTTTTATTAGATTTTTTTCCCCCAAATAGAACCCATCAATACAAGAGACAATCAACTGACATATAAGCCACACAAGGAAGGTAGGAAGAAATTAATCAAGAATAAAAAAACATGATCAAATCAAAGAATGAATGAATCAGGTCTCTGAGACCGTTATAACACACCACGAAGACACAGCCCACACCTTTAATCTACTTCTATCAAATGCCGCTGCCAAAAGGGAAAGACCTGTGTGAGGAAATTCAGTTACACATTACTCTTATCTTTTGTGCCCTAGGTTGTCATTTGCAAGAAAGCTGTAATGAAAGACACACCTGGAGCACTAAATGCAGCCCATGAATGCCGTCTGCAAAGTGGGGAAAATTCCACTTCCCCAAAGCAGGAGATGCAACAAGACCACACAGCAAAGCAACAGAAAAAAAATGATCAGGCCAGAAACCCTGCTGACTTTGGAAATTCTACTCCACCACAAGAGCAGGATTGGTATCAGAGCATCTACTCTGTCCATACATTCTTGGAAGGGTTCCTGGGCTTAGCGGTTCAAGAGCCTGTGATGTTTAACTCACTGAGGGACTACTATATGTCAAAGTACCATTCAAAGTGCCAGAATTTTCCTCCTGGCTGCCACACTGCGTATCTACAGGCAATCACAATACTGGGAACAAGAAAGACCAGTTTTACTATTTAACAGCTGGGTGGTTTTAAGAATGGAAATAATTCCACCTACTACCCAAGTGAGTACAACCTACCATCCAGGTCACATTTACTGTCCACCTACTGTTTTACTAAAGGCACTAAGCCCTTCTCAAGCATTATTAAGACCGCACTCTAATCATACACTGCACTGCCTCTCACATGATGACACAGGCACAGGAGTCTCCCCATTCCCTGTTAAATGGAGCTGGCCCAACCTCACATTTATCAAATCCTTTAGGAAACCTGATCACCCACCCAAAACAAGCACAGTGTAAGGAAGGATTTTGTAAAATTCGATCTATTTTTCTTTCCATGACTTTTTCTCACCACTGGGTTTCCTGGAGATCTGTGTGGCTATGGGAGGCCACCAGGGACTCAGCAACAGTGAGAGAACAGGAACACATCTTAAAGGGGAAGAAAAGGGGAGGGAGGCACCCTTTCAAGAGGGTGGTGGCAACCTTATAACTTGGAAATGTTTGTGAAGCTGGTTTACATTTTTATGGTGAAACCATCCCTACTATATGAGGGGACGGGGAGAGAATGTGGGTTTCCCTGGATCAAGATCTGTAGCTCCCTAAGCAAAGCAGGCAGACTGGCTGGATCAGCTCTCTGTAATCACCCTCAGTGAGGGATGTTTGCCACCCGGAGACCGCACCCACTCAAGAGTCTAATTAAGTTCTAGGGGCAACCATTAAAATGTTCTGATTATCACCAGTTTAGATCAGAGTTTCTCAAGTGTTCCTGATCTTAATCACGTGGGGTGATTATGAAAAGTGCCGCCTCAGAATTACTAAACCAGACCTTCAGGCAGCCCTGGAAATCTAAAGTCAGGTGATTCTTGCAATAAACGAGTTGAGAACCACTATTCAGATCATAAAACTACAGGACCTAAGAAGATCAAGGGGGGGTCTTTCAGGCAGGGTGTGCTCTTCCTTTTGAGCATTTCTCTAATCCAAGAGGAAAGCACCATTTTCTGTACATAAGACTCCAAAGAAATGACTTCCAAAATTTCTTTTCAATTTACATAAAGGTCTCAAATCCTCAGAGTTTTGCTTTTCTCTTAAGTAGCTCAGACAAAAGTTAAATCCATGCTTTTTTCCAACCAGAAATGCCAAAAGAATGATATTCATTACACAAATCATTTTACAAATTATTGTGCTGAATGACTTCGGCAAATATGTGAGGACCTAGAAATGTACTATGCGCACCCAAGCTTTGTTTGAGATAATCTCACTTCAAAGGACAGGAATAAGAAAGTGAAAGACAGCCCACAGAATGGGAGAAGATTTTTGCAAAGCATATACCTGACAAGAGACTTGCATCCAGAACATATAAAGAACTTTTTACAATTCAATAATAAAAAGACAACCCAATTTTTAAAAGGGCAAAGGATCTAAATAGACATCTCTCAAAGGAAGATACACAAGTAGCCAAAAAGTATATGAAAAGGTGCTCAACATCACTAGGGAAACGCAAAACCACGATGAAATACCACTTAATACCTACTAAGATGGCTAAAATCAGAAAGACAGAAAATAACAAGTGTTGATGAGAATACAGAAAAACGGGAACTCTCATAGTCTGCTGACAGAAATGTAAAGTAGTACAGCCTCTGTGAAAAACAGTTTGGCAATTCATCCAAGTGTCAAATATAGAGTTACAGTATGACCCAGTAATTCCACTCCTAGGTACATACCCAAGAGAAATGGAAGCATACATCCCCACAAAAACTCGTACATGAATTGCTCACAGCAACATTATTCCTAAAAGCCAAAAGGGGGGAGGGGAGGGGACCACTATCTGATGAATAAATAAATAAAGCATGTTCTGACTATTCAATTGAATATTACTCAGCAATAAAAAGGAATGAAGTACTGATACATGCTACAACATGGCTGAGCACTGAAAACATTTTGCTAAATGAAAGAAACCAGTCACAAACGGCCACATACTGTATGACTACATTTATATGATATGTGCAGAACAGGCAAACCCACAGAGACAGAAAATAGAATAGTGAATTCCTGGGTCAGGGGATGGGGGCAATAGTGGGATTGGGGGGAACAGCTAATGGACCCAAAGTTTGTTTGGGGGTGATGAATATACTCTAAAGTTGACTGTGAGGATGAATGCACAACTCTGTGAATGTACTAAAAATCAATGAATATACACTAAATGGATGAGTTGTGTGGTATGTGAATTTATCTCGATAAAGTTCTTTTAAAAAAGAATCCCATTTAACCTCCATGAGCCTCAATTTCATCCTCTGAAAATGGGGATACTACCTAGCTTACAACATTGTAAAGAACAGGGGCTTCCTAGGTGGCGCAGTGGTTAAGAATCCACCTGCCAATACGCAGGGGACACAGGTTCGATCCCTGCTCCAGGAAGATCCCACATGCCTCGGAGCAACTAAGCCCGTGTGCCACAACTATTGAGCCTTCACTTTAGAGCCCGTGAGCCACATCTATTGAGTCCACGTGCCACAACTACTGAAGCCCGTGCTCCACAACAAGAGAAGCCACTGCAATGAGGAGCCTACACACAACAGAGTGGCCTCCGCTCGCCGCAACTAGAGAAAGCCCGTGTGCAGCAACAAAGACCCAACACAGCCAATAAATAAATAAATAATAAAAGACTATATAAGAACATGTAAGGACTTCCCTGGTGGCACAGTAGTTAAGAATCCACCTGCCAGTGCAGGGGACATGGGTTCGATCTCTGGGCCAGGAAGATCCCACATATGATGGAGCAACTAAGCCCATGCACCACAACTACTAAAGTCTGTGCACCTTAGAGCCCGTGCTCTGCAACAAGAGAAGCCAGCACAATGAGAAGCCTGTGCACCGCAACAAAGAGGAGCCCCTGCTCACCACAACTAAAGAAAGCCCACGAGCAGCAACAAAGACCCAACACAGCCAATAAATAAATAAATAATTTTTTTTAAAATATGTAAATTCATACATATACACACACACACACACACACACACACACACACACACACACACTGCTTCATCTAGTGCCTGGCACATACTAAATACAGAATACATGTTGTTCTTTCTCCTCTTCCTATCCCCACATTTTTGCTGTGTTGCCTTGATATCATTGTGTTCTTACCACAAGTTAGAAAAATTCAAAATAGCAATGTATTCCAACAGAAGCCTAACCATGAGAATTCTCTCATGATTTCACACATGCTATTATACTCAAGGCTATTCCTACATGCCCAACCCTGGAGAAAGCCTGGCATCTGTAAATGTGGCTGTCTACCTCCCAGACTGAAAAGTATTTGGGGATAAGAGTAAGATTTTTTTTCTCCATTCTATGGTCTGAAGCTCCTCTACTAACACGCAGTTTAAAAATTAGGCACACTCCTTGCCAATATTCATGCTGTACAAGAACCTTTCCTACTCAGCTTCATCTACTTTGAAAATCGATTGGGCCTCCAAGACAGCTTTGAGGGGTCCCAGGAAAGACCTCAGCCACTTGGATATCCAGCACTACCCACCATGGGATACTCACTGTGATGCTACGCAGCTTCAAAAGGGGCTGGGAGCTATGGATCATCCACAGCTTGCGACAAAAAAGTCAACAGCAGTGCTCTCACCATCTCTGTAAGTTCTCAAGCAACTCACAGCCAGCTCTTGAATTTCATGTAATAGTGGATCTCAGCCAGACACTCATTTTTCTATTTTATCAAAAGCTTTTCTTCCATCTTGCTGAGTACTGTCAACGACACACTACCTGTTACACAATTCTGTCTTTTTTTTTTTTTTTTAGAATAGCTCCTACTGTTGAATGCATTTTTCTTCTTCTCATCACTTTCAATGATTCTATCGTCACTTTCATTTCCACTAAAATCCCATGCCTCCATATACTCTCGCTGCTTCTGTACTTATCAGATATGATGAGGTAAACACGTACAAAACGAAAAACACAGCAAAGCCCAGTCAGTAAACATAGCATGAGCAACCTGATGGTCAAGGGGGAGATGACTCTCCAGGACAACCAATGTCATCAAGTAAAGCATTTCTGCTCTAGAGTTGTGCTGTCCCAATATATCAGCCACCAGCCATATGAGGCTACTTAAGTTCACCGAAATTAAATAAAATTAAAAATTCAGTTCCTAAACCTCGCCACATTTCAAATGCTCTCAATGGCTACAGGCAGCTACTGATTGCCATGCTAGACAGCATAGATATAAACTATTCCCATCACAGCAGAAAGTTCTATTGAACAACAATGATTTGGAAGCAACTCTGAGTCTATGAAAGTATTCTATGAAACGGTTCTTAGATATAGTAGTTTCAGTATTTACAGGCTGTGAGGTTTGACACTCAGAAATATGACCTTAGTTCCTCGAAATGTTCTTGGCAGGTTTTCTTAGTGGTCAGCGGACAAGGCTTTTTGGAGTCCAACATAGAGCTTGGTACATGATAAGTACTTAATATCATGAATGAATGAATGAATTGCATATTAATGTCTATACTTCAGTTTCTGCCATGATATACTTACAGATGCTCAAGGAAAGCAATGGGATTTTTTTTCTACATGGAAGATTCTTATGGGGAGAAGTAAGCATAAGCAGATGGAGCAGGTAGCTCATGAACCCTTTGGAGCCAACAGAAATGAAGCTGAAAAAGATAAACATCTGTCCAAAGGGAACTCTGATATTCAAGTGAAAAGTTTCAGACCCAAGGACACATCTTGCTTCTTCAAACACTCACTACTTGTAGCTTTTAGAGACAAGAAGGTAAGGTCTGGGAACATGCTCTGGAAGATCACACAGCCTGCTGGCATCTCTTAGTATCTCCCAATATAATTTTGCTAGAAAATAACATAATCACAAAGGCAGCAATCATCCAATTACACTGTCTGTGCCACTGATTCTTACACCCAGATTTCCCCTTTCCTCAGTGTCCTGTGACTGGATCTGTACTACTGTGCTGATCAAATAACTTCTTGGAAAGTAAGAGCTGTTGAAAAACAAAATTCAAAAAGCCTTTAAGTTATCATACACAGAGAAAAGCAGTTCCATTGGCCCTTAACCAATAATCACGTGAAGGCCAAACAAAAGAAACTTACAGCTCCTTCTACTGAAATTTTTCTACTTCCTTTGTCCACAGATTGAAGAGCCATAGGAAGAACCAAGCTGCTCCGTTTCTATAATTCACTTTTTCTTAGCAAAGGTCTGGGAACAGAAGGCAAGAGAAACAGAGAGCAGCTGCCACCAGATCTTCTCGTTAATGCCCTCGGCTCACCCCCCATTCTCCTCCTATTGTTTCAGACCCCTTTCTCAACAACTTAAGTCCCAGCTCACTAGAAGAAGAAAAAACAAGAAAAAACAGACTTCTCTGTGTCAACACCAACAGTTACAGAAAGTCTAGGTCACTTCTATCATGTGATGTAACTGTAAGTGAGCTTTACATTCAATTTTAAATTGTTGATCTGCTTTATTTTGAATTCCGATTACTTATAACTATATGGAACTCCTTACATAATCTCTTTAGTAATCCCTTTAGACACTACGTGTGTTTTTGAAAGAAAAATACACAATTTCCACCTCTTGAGCCAAACAACAATCCTGGTCCCACTATTTAAGCCAACAGACATATAAAATAATGGTTGCTGACGAATTAGTTGTCCAATTTCAGATTCCAAGACCCAGAGACTCTAAATATGAGAGCCAAAAAGCTCAGTTTCTGCAACTCACAATGCTAACTTTGAGGACATAAAAGCAGAATGGTGGTTAAGAACACTGGACTGCCAAGTTTAAATCTCAGTTCTGCCACTTATTAGCTGTTACTTAACCTCTCCAGACTTCAGACTGGAGATAATGACAGTACTGACTGCATGGGGCTGTCATGGGGACTAGAGGTAACCTGTGTGAAAACACACAATAAGATCTCAATAAATATTAGCTGTGATTGTAACAATGCATCATGCTTGAAAATATCACATAAAATAAGCATTTTCCGAAAGTGAGGCCATAATTTGAAACTTTAAAGAAAATGCTGCTTCTCAGACAACCCACATGAAGCTACTATGTAAGAAAAGAGCCTCAGGCCAAACTGTTCATTTCCCCACTTACCCTAACCCCAAGGATACACTTCCCAAAATGTCCATCAACATATACAAGTGATTCTGATTCATCTCACCGGCCTGTGACCAGAGAAAAGGGAGTTTCAAACTAGATGGCTGTTCACAGTTAAGCCCTGAGAAATGAGTGGTCAGCCGTGGCTAGGGCCTGGCGCTCACAAGGAGGAAGGGGAGAGAAGCTGGTGACTCCCTCACACCACAGGTGTCCCTAAGAGAGAAAATGCCTCACCACCTCTGTGCCCTGGAGTGTCAACAAAATCTGCCCACTCGGCACCAACAGGGCCCCAGTTTGTTGACCTTCTGGGCAGAGTGGAAAACAAGGACTGCAGGAACACATGCTATTTTATATAAATAAGATAGCAGAGGCAAAGATTCATTATTAGTGTTAGGAGTTACACCTTATTTCTGAATGAGGCATGGAAATTTGGTATATGGGTTTAATGATGTGTTAACTACATGCTGCAAATTATCTTTCCTCCCCACTCTCCCCTAAACGCCGCACCCCACCCCGCCCCAGGCGGTAAACTGCAACAGTGGTTGGCATTGCCACTGTGAAAAATGTCTTTGGAAGATGGACATATAACTCAGAAACACAGGAAAAGGCAGAAACTGACACAGCAGTGTAAAGCAACTATACTGCAATTTTAAAAAAGAAAAAGAAAAAAGAAACACAGGAAAGGTATAAAGGGATACACCCTCTGAAAATAATGCCACTAAAATTCTTTCCAGCAAATCTGTGAAACTGCAAACAATACCACAAACAACACAAGCTGTCCAGACATGGACACTATGAACAAATGCTCTGGGGAATTTCACTCAGATCGTGCACTACTATCGTAAACTAAGGTTCAGCTGATTTAACTGCGAAAGAACTCAGGAAGAGCCCAGAGGCAGTACTCAAGGTGGAAACACCTTCACCCTTAACAAAGAAAAGCCAAGGACCTCTGCACGTGGCCGTGACTGCATGGGGAGAGTCCTAAATGTTGAGAACCATCGAAGCAGCAGTGGCTGGAGGCGAGACTGGACCCCAAGGCGTCTGTGAGCCTGAGTCACATGCTCAGGTAAGGGGGCTTTGGTCACCTACTGACCACCAGATTATATCTCAGAGGTTGCCTAAACCTCAAGGATGTCTGAATTCATTTCTAAAAATTGAGAAGGACCACCATCCATTACTCACCTCCTAATCCAACCCAAACCCAAAGAAATGCTCCTTTCATAATTGCCAAATGACAACAAACCTCAAACAAACCAGTCTGGAGGCCAAAGTACATACATATTTTAACATTCACAGGTTTTTGCCTCAGCACTTCTCAATCAAGACTGGGATTAACCCATTACAACACTGGTGTCTTAGTTTATGAATGATGACAGATGACTCCAGAATTTCTAAAGAAAAAAAAGTCACCTCTAAAAGGAGTAATGCCTTGGACTTGTTTCTTTAATATAATGTCAGGCTAAATCCCACTCATATTTTCCATCAGGGTCAGCAAACAAATAAATACCAAAGTTTTAGAAAGTGAATAGAGCCACTGATAGAAAGTGTCTCTGAATTTTCCATTTTCAGTGATTTAATTTACTTCTTATATTATTTTATTTTCAAATTCCCAAGATTTACTGACCTAAAAGGATTTCCAAGGTATCTCACTTTTTTACATGCTGGTAGTTAATTAAAAGCAAAATTGAACCTAATACAAGGCACAGAGTAAAGCATGTATTATTCTTTGGTCACAAATGAAATAAACAGTGTCAACAAAACCTTTTTTAAAGCCAACACTCATTCAGATTTGCAAATCAAGCTTCTTACACTTGCATTTTTAAAAAATAATATTCAACTGTAGAATTTCACCTTAAAATAAGGTTATTTAAAAAAATAAGGTTATTTTAGCTTTACAGCTTCCATCACTCTCCCCCATTCAATGGTCAGGATGAGTGTTGATCTGTTCACAGAACATATAAACTGAGAGATATTCAGAAGGTGAAGTTGAGAGTACATCACTGAATAAGGAATGCATATACGTGTTTAGGCATGAAACCATAAAATGCTGGGGCTGGAAGGCTCTGAGAGAGCATCTATCTACCCAATCCCCTTATCCTACAGAGGAAGAAATTTCAGCTCCTCAATTTAATCCGAGGTTAAATGATATGCCCAAGACAGTGGCAAAAACTCACCCAGTCAGTGACAAAACCTACACCAGGTTTCTAAGTACTTTCCACGGTACCCACTCTGCTCCTTTTAATACAAAAAGTGTATATTAATGAAATATCTGACAAACAAGACAAACTCATAGATTTGTGATACGATTTGTGAGTGGATATAGAAAGCTGTAGAAGGACAAATATCAAACCACTAAAAATTGTTTGGGAAGGTGTTCGCTTATTTTGCTTTGTTTCGCTGGTTCTGTTGAGCATGTTGCATTTTTAAGTGGTGAAGAGGAATTTAACTTTTTAAAAGAATATCTCTTGATCTGTAAATACTCTAAGAAAGGACGGTAAAGTATTTCCTGGAAGAAGCCAGAAAGTGCATTTGCTTTCCTCCAGCGGCGAGCATCCTTTCCCCCACCCGCACAGCCACCCAACCTCCCTGAAGAGGCCGTGCATGGCCCTCCGCTCGCCCGAACCTCGCCTTCCTCTGGGTTCCCCCTTCTCCTCTCCGCCCAGCCTCCCCTCCCAGAAAGCCAGCTGCTTGGCAGCGGAAAGCCTGTCGCACTCACCTGGCCACTGGGCTCTGAAAAATCCTTCGCAAATATTCAATTACAGCTCATGAACTGAAGCCTTTGCTCCCAGAATCCCACGGAGGGGAATCTTCCAGACCTCCTCTTCCCTACCCCAGCACCTGGACCCACTTAGGAGCTACTCCGGAGTGGGACCCCGGCGCCCCCGTGTCTGTGGAGAATGAAGTCGTCGCGGGGAGCGCGTCCTCCGAGGGGAGCGGTAACGCCACACATGTGTCACCTAGGCCACCGACAGCACTCCAAACCCACGTCCTCCAAGGGGTGCCGGTCTTACCTTAACATCTCACAGCATCATTTGCCAGAACTCCCAGCAGAAACCCGCGGACAAAGTTAGATGCAAGCGAAACCGAAGGGCTGCACCGTCTTTCAAGGTACGGAGCCTCCCCGCCGCCCGCCGCCCGCTCGCGGCGCCGCGCTTCCCCGCTCTCCTGACAGGAACCCCAGCGCCCCGCACTCGGCCGCCGGGCGCCCGCCGGCCCGGCCTCACGGCTGGAAAGCGGGGGTCGCAGTGAGCCCCCCGAACCGCAAGCCCACAGAGCGAGCCTCCCGGCTCCTCACCAGCACAAAGAGGGGGCAAAAAGGAAACAGTTCCCGAACCCGACGTCCAGCGGCCCGCGACCCCGGGACCGAGCCGCAGCAAAGCACCGCCGCCCCGACGGCCGCCCGCGCGCCCGCCCCCGCCCGCCCCCGCCCGCCGCGTCGAGCCTCACCGCAGCGTCGCTTCCTTCCATCTCCCATCGCCCGCCGAGCTGCCGGAGCCTCAGGCGCAACTGCGGGCGGGCGGGCGGGCGGGCGGCCGGCGCGCTCTTTGTCGGGCTCCCGGGACGCCGGCGGGGGGCGGACGGCGGGCGAAGAGCGCGCTCCCTGGCGGAGGCTGCGGCCCAGCGACGGCCTCGGGACGGCGGGGGAGGGGGTGGGGCCCGAGAGGAGAGAGGAGGGAGGAGAGAGAGCCGGCAGGGGGGCGGGGCCGAGGGTGGGAGGGGCGGGGTGGGGGCAGGCCCCGCAGGGGAGCGGGCAGGGGGAGGGGCAGGCCTGGGGGGGTGGGGAGGCGCGGGCAGGGGCGGGGAGGTGGGCGGTGCCCCGGGGTAAGCGGGGGAGAGAAGAGAGGGGGAAGGGAAAGAGAGGGGGAAGGAGAAGAGAGGGGGAGGGGAAGGAAAGAGAGGGGAAGAGGGGGGAGGGGAAGAAGGAGGCGGGGAGGGAAGGGGAAAAGAGGGGGAGGGGAGGGAAGAGTGGGGGAGGGGAAGGCGGGCCCCGCGCCGAGCTCGCCGTCGCCGGCCTCCAGCGGAAGCCTGCCTGTTGCTTCGTCGTCTCCCTGAGGAAAGTGAGCGGCGCCTGGGACGGGGTTTCCCGTCAGGAAGCGCCGCGAGGGGAGCAAGCGAGGTGGGCGGTGTCTCGCGCGGTCCCGGGACTAGCGCCCGACGCGCCCAGGCGTCCCCTTGTGGGGTCGGTGTAGGGGTTTGCTCGCCGACGACCCGCCAACCCTTTGCAAGTCTCGTCCCTCGAGGCAGATGCCGCGCTCACGGCCACCGCGGTCCCGTCTCCGGGCCTTCCCGCCCCGAACGCGCGTGCCGGGGGGTCCCGGCGTAAACTGCATTTTCCAACCGGAGCGCCACAGACCGATGCCCGTTTTCCTCTTCCCCTCCATCTCTTGCTGCAGAGACCAGGGCTGGGAAGGCGCCCTCCTCCGGCCGAGCGGGGGGAGACCTAAACCCCCCTGTGAGCTGTTACCTTCAAAAGAGCGCGCTCAGCACCTGGAGTAGAGCCCCGCGTGGCCGGCTGCGCGGTGCTTATGGCATGAGGGTGTTCCAGCTTTTAAAGTCTGGCTTCTGTGACCGGTAGAAGATGCCCGAATAAAGGGAAATGAATAACATGGCCAAACTTTGAGTCGGGAATGGAGGGTCAGGCTCCTTGGTGGTCCAAAGAGCCAGCCCACCAGGTCAGGATGCAGGGAAAGTCTCCTACTTGTGCCTTGCCCCATCCACAGCTGTCAGGCAGCCAGTGGCACCCACCAGCGGAACCAGAGTGGGGGGCTGGATGTGTGATACAGATCCACTCCAGCTTCTGAAAAGGATCTTAGTCCATGCTCCCCTGCCAGAGCAGCTTGGTCAGATGCGTAGGTTTTAAACCACCCCAGTTACCTGGGCGTGTTTCTCCCTTATGGAGCCTCCCCTCTTACAGAATTATGCAAAGACGACAGCCCCTGTGTGCCTATTCTCAGTAAAGTCCTACCTTCCTTGAACCTCGAGGTTTGATGATTTTGTTGGCAAAGAATCAGGAGTAAAACCAAGTAGGAGGGACTTCCCTGGTGGCGCAGTGGTTGGGAGTCCGCCTGCCAATGAGGGGGGAAAACGGTTGGATCCCTGATCCTGGAGGATCCCACATCCTCGGAGCAACTAAGCCCATGCGCCACAACTTCTGTGCTCTACAGCCCGTGAGCCACAACTATTGAGGCTGAATGCCACAACTACTGAAACCCTCATGCCTAGAGCCTGTGCTCTGCAGCAAGAGCAGCCACTGCAATGAGAAGCCTGCACACCAAGACGAAGAGTAGCCCTCTCCCGCCACAACTAGAGAAAGCCTGTGGATAGCAGCAAATAAATAAATGCAGCCAATAAATAAATAAATTTTAAAAAAAATGGGAAATGCAGTTGCTACCTGGGGCTTGACCACTGGCCTGCTGGCCTTTACCTGGAAAATCAACCAACAACTCATAAACGGAAGAAGGTCAGGATTTTGAGCTGAATCTAAAACCAAACCAACTATACCCAGACATAACTCTTCATAGAAGAGGCAGAGTAGATGTAGATTTGCATGAGCTTACCAGTTAAGGGACCTGGAAATAGACCCCTGTAATCTGAGGCTCTGTTTCCTCAGCTATAGAAAGAGGATAATAATAGCTTGAAGAATTGTTATTAGCATAAGTTATGTAAAGTTCCTGGCCCATAGTAAATGTTAAATAAAGACGCATTTCAAAAGTTAAACAATAGAAACGTTTTCATCACAAAGGAGACCTTTTATTTTTTTCTCCCTGAATCCAACATGTTTTAAGATTTTACTTACAAAGCTCATCACCTCTCTTAAATAATCATGCATTTTTCCCACCTTAAATAATCAAAGGCATAACTGTTGGAGAGTCTGATTAGCACCTATTAGCCAGTGTTGCCACTTCTGAGTTAATAAAGCCCAAAGTAAATCTAGTAAAGCCCAAAGTAATTCAAATAAATGACATCTTATATTGCCAGCATGTAGTTTGTGTGTAAATATTTTGTAGGCTTCTTGAGATATTGAAAATAGAGTATGAATTCCCATTTCTGCTACTCCAGCCCCCAGAGATCCCCGGCACCCAGCTCAAAGGATCACAGTTGTGCTCAAGTTCAGTGTCAGAATACACAAACATCCACCTTGTAAAAGCAGGAAGGAGGCACACTGGCCAGGGAGGAGCAGCTGCTCCGAGAGAGAGAAGGCTGGTCTGTATTTATCCAATGCCCTACCCCTCCGCCAACCCTGCCCTTGAGCCTTGCGTTGTGCTGTGGAAAGAGAAAAGATAACTTAGGCAAGACATTAGGTACCAGCAGTCAAAAGAAAAATGAAAAGGAAATTGAAATTCTCTCATACATGATTCATGAATACAGTTAATCCCCACTATTTCTGAAGGTCAATTTGAAGTACCGGATTGTGGAATTTTTTTTTCCTTTTTTTCTTTTTTTTTTTTTGTACAAGAGTGAATATTTATTTAAAATGGAAAAAAAAACTTTAATATGAATTTCTAAGTTGACAAGTTCCACACACACCACCAAATCCAGAAAAGTCACAATTTTTATTAATTAACTTCCTAAAATACCTTTACTTCTTAAAATACCTTGACTTTTCCCCCATGTGCTTTGGCTGCATACTCTTGATCATCTCTTTGGAATGACTTTTTAAAACAGCTTTGTTGAGATATAACTCATATACCTCATACCTCACCCATCTAAGCTGTACAATTCAATGAGTTTTAGTATATTCAGACTTGTGCAATTTTATAAAAATTTTATCACCCCAAAAAGAAACACTATATTCTTAGCAGTCCTTGCTCTTTTCTTTCTAACCCCCTCAGCTCCAAGCAACCACTAATTTACTTTCTGTCTCTATGGACCTGCCTATTCTGGACTTTTCATATAAATAAAATCATACACCATGAGGTCCTTTTGTAACTAATTTCTTTCACTGAGCCTAATGTTTACAGTGTTAGCCATGATCAGCATATATCAGAACTTCATTCCTTTTGTTGCCAAATAATATTCCACTACCCATTCATCTGCTGATGAACATTTGTGTTGTTTCTACTATTTGGCTTTTATGAATACTGCTGCTATAAACACTCCTGTGAAAGTTTTTGTGTGGATGTTAGATTATCATTTCTCTTGGGTGGAATTCATGGGTTATGTGTAACTCTGTTTAATTTTATTGCCAAACTGTGCATCACAGTGGCTGCACCATCTCGTATTCCCATCAGCAATGGATGAGGGTTCCAATTCCTCCACATCCTAACCAACACTGGTTATTGTCTGCATTCTGATTATATCCATTCTAGTGGGTGTGAAGTGGTAGAATAATTCTGTAACATCATTTTTGATGGGTAGAATAAAAAGTCTTTTCTCCAGCATAGTTGATCAAAAGTTGTTGAGTTTTTTTAAATAAATAAATTAATTTATTTATTTATTTATTTTTGGCTGTATTGGGTCTTCATTGCTGCTCATGGGCTTTCTCTAGTTACAGCGAGCAGGGGCTACTCTTTGTTGCGGTGCATGGACTTCTCATTGTGGTGGCTTCTCTTATTGCAGAGCACAGGCTCTAGGTGCATGGGCTTCAGTAGTTGTGACACACGGGCTCAGTAGTTGTGACTCATGAGCTTGGTTGTTCCACAGCATGTGGGATCTTCCCAGACTAGGACTCAAACGTGTTATTTGTACATGTTATTTGTATATGTACAGTGTGTTGTCAAATTTAGGAAGACGTCTCAAGTTTGTTTCACATGTGAACCGTAGGATATGGGGATATTTCAAGTTTTTCAGGCAATGATTAACATTAAGTGCTCTTAAATTCATCTTTATTAATATTGCTGTGAGTTTTGTCATTTCATAGATGTCAGTTATTTCATGTCAAAAGAGAAAAAGAAAAAATTTTCCATTGTGTTCTATGGTTCACTCCTCCTTATTACTTGAATTCTCAAAAAATCCAGGAGCCTTAGAGCATGCGTGTTTTCATGCTTTTATTTGAAATACACAAACAACTCTAACCTCTACAATATTTTCAATTAGAAGACCTCTTAACACATTAATCATTTATCAGTTGTATACAAATAACCGATATATTAGCGTGGAGAACATGATGTTATTTATTGTCAAATTCCTAGCTTCTAGCACTGTGCTTGGTCCATAGTAAAGGCTCAATGAATAAGTGTTGAGTTGAAATTTGCCATTATCCAAGGTAGAATTGTTCAATTTACATCCACAAATATTGAACTCAAACATACAACAATCTAAAATCATGTTGTCCTTGAATTTCAGTAGCCCAAGATGAAATGAAGAGGACATAACTAAAGCAAAATTCACCTGGCATTTGACTCTGCTAAATACTGAATAGATGCTGGATGGATGAGAGGATTGGGAGACAAGAAGCAAAGAGCAAAATGTGGTCAATGTGCTTAGGTGATTTCGAAGAGCAAAGAATCAGGGGAAAAGCAAGGAGGAAGTGACATTGGCTGCCTATGGTACATGCACAGAAATGTTAGATCACAGGCTGGACCCAGTTCATCTTTCCCCAGGATCCAAATAAGTTAGGGTTTGTCTGGTAAGAAGAAGAAGAAACACAAATAACAAAGGTTTCAGCTTTTTTTTTATCATCTTTCTCACGGATAGCTATTCTTTCATTCACTTATATGACCAATATTTCAAAACATTTACTATCTATTGTACTAGGTAGAGTTCACTGACTTCAGCAGTAAGTAAAACATCCCTGTCCTCACGGAGCTTGCAGTCTAATGACCTCAGGAAGACAGAAAATACGCAAGATAATATTTATAAGATGTTATATAGTGATAAGCATCTGAGAGAAAAATAAAATGAGGAAGAGGGACAAGGAGTAAGGAGTGTGAGTGGGGGGAGTGGATGGTTGCAAAGGGTGTTTGGAAACGCCTGCGCTGAGAAGGGAAAATCTGAGTGAGGACCTGAAGGAGATGAGGGCGCCAGCCTTGCAGACAGGTGAGGAACTGCAAGTGCACAGGCCCCAAGGGCTTGCCTGGAGTGTTCAGGCCACAGCAAAGATGTCAGTGTGCTGAGAGCTGAATGAGTGACCGGCGGGGGTGGGGGGTGGGGGTGGGGGTGGCGTGATGTGTGGGGTCTTATAGGCCACTGTGAGGATCTGGGCTTTTAGCTGACTTTGGAAGATTTTGAGCAGAGAAGTAGTGTGATCTGATTTCTGTTTTACCAGGATCACTTGTATGGTGTGTCGGAAACAGGGAAGTGAATTAGGAGGCTAATGCGACAGTCCAAGCTGATGAGGGTGGCATAGGCCAGGGTGGAAGCAAAGGAGGAGGTGACAAGTGTTCAGATTCTGTCATATCTTGAAGGCTGAGCTGACAGGATTTGCTGATCGTTGGAGGGTGGAAGAGAGAGTCAGGGATAACTCCAAGGGTTTGGGGGAGAACTGCTCGAGAGACAGAGTCAGTAAACTGAGCTGGGAAGACTGTGGAGAGCAGGACTGGGTGGGGGAGGTCAGCTCTCAGCTTTGGACATGGTAAGCTACAGGCACTTGTAGACATCCAGCAGCAGTGCTGCGTAAACAGCTGGAGGTCAGAATTCAGGGAAGAGGTTGGTGCTGGAGCTATAGATTTGGAAGTTAGAGTAGAAATGGAATTTACACCCATGAAATGGAATGAGATCACCAAAGGAGTGGATGGTAAAGAGAAAGAGGAGAGTCCAACACAGTGCTCAGAAAATAGGGAGATGAGTCAGAACCAGCAGAGGAGGCTGAAAAGTAGGAGGAAAGCAAACAGGTGTTCTTTAGTGGAATATTTTTAGGTTATTTTTACATGAAACTTTTTCCTCTCTAAAGTTTTCAATTAGCATTTTCTCTAGTCTGCTCTCTCCCTGCACCCTGCAATCATCACTTCTCTTTTTATCAACACGTTCATTCTATCATTTTCAAGAAGAATGGAAGAGAGTTCTAGCAATTTCTCACTTTGTCTCAAGCTAATTTGTTATGCCTGACCTGCTTACTAATATTTGTTTACTATTTTTTTTACAAAACTAATTGCTTCTAGAATTCACTAAAAAGATATGAAATTAATATGTAGGTTTCCAGGCTGATAGAAATTAATTTTTTATTAATTAATTTGTAATTAATTTGTTTATTTTTTGTTACAAAAAGGAAGAACTGCCAACCACAGCTTTTTGGAATTATAACAAGAAAAATCTAGTGGAATCAATATACACATTAGAACCAGGATGTTGAATAACTTCCATTCCTGGTGTAACCAAAACTGTCTTCCACAATCAGTCATTTCATGCAGTGGGAGAAACTTTTCCCTGTCATTAGATGAAAATTTGGCAGGCTCAGAAATTGTTCACCTCACTCTAGACACAGGGTCAATTCAGTAAGTAAACTATCCAGTCCTGGAGAGCCCAAACTTGACCTGGCATCAGATCTTCTTCCCTGCTTAGCTGAAAGTGTGCTATGGGAAGGAGAGCGTAGGTGACAACCTCTGTTCCTGTTCCTCAGCCCTAGGTACCCACTGGGGCACCTCCTCTTCCTATTGATACTATCCAGCCCATCCCATTGGATAGACCCCAAGAAAGTAGACCCCAGGCCAACTCTCTTGCATGCGGCCCACATCTGGTCCATAAGAACACTCATGGCCCTGGCTCAGCAACTCTGGAAGTGCAAGCTAATCCCAGCCACGCAGCAGGGGATCTCTGGCCCTGCCAGAGAGAATCCCAACTCTCTCTCACACTGAGTTTCCTAGAAAGCAAGTCTCCATTAGCTTTCTGGAGCATGAGTGAGGCCACCATCCTCAGTGTTTTCCAGCTACAGGGAACAACTTCAAATTTCTCCAATGGGTCTCTTTGAAGTCCCTTTGCTAGGCTTGAGGTCACAGAGTAGAACCTCCCACCTTCCCTTAATAGGGAGTAGAACCTGGTGACAGCTCTGATCACCATCTCCTCCCAATCTCCTCATGCTCACTTCTTTTTATAGCTTTGATCTGACTATGGGATCCAAGATTCTGGAGCAAGATCTCAGGACCATTTCCTTAAAAATCTGTACATGGGGTGGAGGTCTGTTTCACATTCACTTTGATATACTTTCATATCTAATGCACTGACACCTCAGTAGAACCTGAGACAGAAAGAGCCCCATTCTACCTACCATCCTCTTTTATTTCTTGAAAGAGTCAAAGCATTTTTTTCTTGCTATAAATACATGTGCGCATATATTTATATGGACATTTAAGTATACATACTACATATTGTACCTCTGGATATAGCCTTAGTTACATCCATTGTAGATTCATTATGTTTGAAGGTGATAATCCTGAAAGATTGGTACCCTTGTGGACAGAAATCACTGAAATCAAATCCTCCATCTACACTTAGCCCAATCCACCACAACCACACTGTGAATATTGAGACACTTCATATTACCTATTCCTCATACCTATCCTGTCCAGTTTGATAACTACTAACCATATGTAGCCATTTAAATATAAAGGAATTAAAATAAATTAAATTAAAACCCAGTTTCTGAGCCTGACTACTGTATTTAAACAGTGCCGATGTAGAATATGTCCATCACCGCAGAGTTCTGTTGGACACCACTGCCTCACACACGCTTTGGCACGTAGGAGGCATTGAATAAATGACAAGTGAAGTTGTGGGCCAAAGATACTGTTATTGGAAGGAGGATATGGAAGTGGGCTCTTGTCTAACACCCAGAAACGAACTGTCTGAGGAGACACACGTACTGACAAAGCAAAAATCTTTGTTGGGAAGGGACACCAGGGTGGAGAGCATCAGGGTTAAGGGAACTGAGGAGAACTGCTCTGCCGTGTGTCTTGCACTATCAAGTTTTATGGTGATGGGGTTAGCTTTTGGGGTTGTCTCTGGCCAATCATCTTGCTTGGCCCGTATTTGGTCTGACTCAGTGTCGGTCCTGATGATACGTGCATCTCTTAGCCAAGATGGTTTCCAGCACGAGGGTTTCAGGGAGGTTGGTGGGACATATTATGGGCCGGCATCTCCTCCCAAATTCCCCCAGTTAATTTTAGGTGGTAGCACTGGGTTCCTTATCATGGACCTCCTATTGTGAGAAACTCATGCAAGTGGTCATCATCGTACGTGGCCAAGGTGGATGGTTTCCATCAATGGTTCCCTAACAATACCGTATGATTGCCCTGGTTTATTTTTCTGAGAATATAAAGCTTTTTAGCGTAGTACTATGTACTGACTCAACCATCAAGAACAAAAACCAAGGTACATAGGTACAGCTTGAAAACCTATTTGCATCCTCCTACTCCACTTGAAAATGCTTTACCATCCAAATAATTACTGAAAATGTTTGGGGGAAAGTCCCTATTTCTCTCAAAAAAACAAATTATGTTTTCAGAATTATTCCAATGAAAAGGAACTGTTTTTGAAACTCTTTCAAAAGCAGTGTTTGTATTGAAGGGGGATTCCATGTAAAAACTACTTTGCTGAAATAAGCATTTCACGTATAAAATTTTTCCAGAGTAGAAAGGACCTATGGAAATTACCGTTGCCTGAGTGTGTTCACATTGTAAAAGTACCCTAGTGTCCAAAAGCAGTCTTTGCTGTCACAATCCCCACAATCTTTCCAGCAAAACTTTAGTGATGATGGCAAATCTCAGAAGCTGAGTCTGTAAATGTTCTGAATTGTGACCCCAAGACACTCAGACCAGACTACGCTTCAGACGCAGATGTAACAGGGAAGAGATGAATTGGACTCCATGTTGGATCTGTTTCTTTGACTTTAACTTTTGCTTTTCGTTGCTTTTGTTTTCATAACCATACATAATGGCCTGCCTCAAAGAACCCTGCCCACCTGTGAATGGATCCAGAAAAGAAGAAATTAACACATCCCCTCCCCGAGGCTAGTCATTCCAGGAGATGTTTTGCAAGACTGACAGCCCTTTTTACTTTATTTCCCGCCGCCTCTCCCTGTCTATTCTGCCTTATCACTTTAATTCCTCACCACCTCTCCTTCTCTGATTCTATAAAACAAATTGGCATCCAGACCCCAATAAGATGGTTTTTTGGAGACCCTAGTCTGTCACCTTCTAAGTCTATGGCTTTTCGAATAAAGTCGTATTCCTTGCCTCAACACCTTGTCTCCGATTCACTGGCCTGTCCTGCGGCGAGCAGAGCGAGCTTGGACTCCATAACACAGAGACCACGCCTGCTTTATTTACTTCCTTTTATCTCCTGCCCAGGGCACATTTCCCAGCACAGAGGAGGTCCCCATCAAATGTTCCCAGAAGGCATAGATGAATGAATTCTCTCTCCTTATTTTGGGAGGGACTAGAGTGTGGTTTATGGATTCCTTTGATTTCAGTGGCTCTACAGAAAGAAATGTTGGTGAACACTGTCAACAAAGCAGGTAGGAGAACTTGCGATAGAATTCTCATCACAAACGGCCTGCTCATGAACTCTTACATTTGAAAATGTCTGTAACTGTGTTTATGAAATGAGAGAACGCTACCCATTCTCTCTCTGTCTCCCATTAAAGACTCTCATTCTGAACATAACTGCTGAATTACCTGCAAGAGTTGGCAAGTTCCTGGGGCTGAATTCTGACAGAGCAGCTCTTCTTGAGTCACTTCACTTCTGAGTTCTGTGAGCCCAGCTATTTTGGTCTATTGATTCATATAAATCCATAGTCAGGAACCCTGGAGAAAGGGTTTTTTTCCTTCAAAATCAACTTTGTTGATATATAATTTACATACTGTAAAACTCACCAATTGAAGTGTTGTGGTTCTGTGATTTAAAATAAAAATATACTTGTCTTCCTCCTGCTCCTGGCACACAGCTACTGAAGACCTTGGAATTCCTATGTGATGAGAGCAAAGGTGTCTTTTGTTATGTTAATGAAGTGACTTTAGAACCTCACCCCATGGTGGGGGCTGATAGCAAGGAGAACCAACCCTGTGATTAGAGAGTTAAAACTTTCAATCTTACCCCCTTGGCCCCTGGGGAGGGGAGAGGGGCTGGAGGTTGAGTCCATGCCAATTGCCAATGATTTAATCAACCGTGTCCATGTAATGAAGCCTCCTTAAACAATCAAAAAGGATGAGGCTCAAAGAGCTTCTGGGTTGGTGAGCACATAACACCATCTTGCCTTTAATTCCTTAAGGATGAGCCCTTAACCTGTCGGCTCTGATGCTGTCTCCAGGTAGATAGTGTCAGAACTAACTTGAATTGTAGGACACCCAGCTGGCATTGGGGAATTGCTGAGTGGTGTGGGGAAAAACCCACACACGTTGGAACTAGCGATAAGAATTGTTAAGTGCACAGTTCAGTGAGCCTTGGCAAATGAATCAAGTTCTGTAAATCACCACTACAATCAAGATATTGCACCCCCCCCCCAAATTTCCATTCCCCTTTGCAGTCAGCCCCTCCCTCCAGACCCTGGATCTGAGCAACTACTAACTCGCTTTTCTCTCCATTGTAGTTTTCCCTTTTCTGGAATTCCACAGGAATGTAATCATGCAGTATAAAATCTTTTGTTGTCTGCTTGCATTCACATGGATTCATGCATGTTTTTATATAGATCTATAGTTTTTTCTCTTTATTGTTTAGTAATGTTCCATTATATGGATATATAATTTGTTTATTCACCAGGTAATGGACATTTGGGTTGTGTCCAGTTTTTGACTATTACAAAGAAAACGTTATGAACATCAATATTCAAGTTTTTGTGTGTAGTATGTATGTTTTTCTTTTGGATAAATATCCAGAAGTGATATTTCTGAATCATATGGTTAATATATGTTTTTTTTTAAAATGCAAAACAGTTTCCCAAAATGGCCATATTATTTTGCTTTTCTATCTGCAATGTTTGAGAATTTCAGTATTCTACATTGTTGCCAACACTTGATATTATCAGTTTTTTAAAAATTTTGGCTTTTGTGAATGAAGAGTGGTATCTCATTGCAGTTAGACTAGCACTTCTTTCTTTTTTTAAATTTTTTATTTATTTATTTTTGACTGCGTTGGGCCTTCGTTGCTGTGCGCAGGCTTTTTCTAGTTGCGGAGAGCAGGAGCTACTCTTCCTTGTGGTGCTTGGGCTTCTCATTGCAGTTGCTTCTCTTGTTGCGGAGCATGGGCTTTAGGCATGCTGGCTTCAGTAGTTGCAGCACACGGGCTCAGTAGTTGTGGTGCATGGGCTTAGTTGCTCCACAGTATGTGGGATCTTTTCGGACCTGGGATCAAACCTGTGTCCCCTGCACTGGCAGGCGGATTCCTAACCACTGTGCCACCAGGGAAGCCCAGCAGCATTTTTTAATGATAAATAATAATTGAGTATCCTGTCATGTGCTTGTTTTCAATTTGTATGTCTTCTTTTGTAAAGTGTCTATTTAAATATTTTGCCCACTTTCTAAAATGGAATCTTTTTGTCTTCTTCTTATTAAATTCTAAGAATTCTTTATATATCCTGAATCCAAGTTCTATATCAAATACATATTTTGTAAATACATTTTTATAAATATATTTATATTTGTAAAAACATATAATTTTCTCCCTGTTTTTGGCTTGTCTTTTCAACTTCTTAAGTGTCTTTGAAAAGCAAAATTTTTAATTTAAATAAAGTCCAATCTGCCATTTTTTTCTGTTAGGGTTTGTGTTTTTTTGTTTCCTAAGAAATATTTACCTAATATAATGTCACAAAGATTTTCTCCTATGTTTGCTTCTAGAAGTTTTATAGTTTTAACTCTTATGTTTACATTACAACTTAATTTTTTATGTGATATGAGTTAAAGTTTAAGTTCCTTTCTTCCTACATGGATAGCCAATTGTTCTAAAACCATTCATGAAAAGATTACCCTTTTCTCATGTAATTATCTTGTTGAAAATCAATTGAGCATATATGTGTGGGTCTGTTTTTGAGTTCTCTCTTCTATTTCAATGATCTTATCAGTTTTTTAGAAAATTTGGCCTTTTGTGTATGTTAACTACAAAGGGGTGGAAAATAAAACCACGAGCAAAATCCTCAGCTTCATAGATGTGACTAGGAGGGACACTAGAGATGATCTAGCACAATCTCTTTACCTTACAGGTGAGGAAACCCTTTACACACTCTTGGCACATGTTGTAAAACACTTGTTTGAGTACAGTCATCATAATATTTTAGGTGGACACATCCCATAAGCTGCTCTATTTTGGAGCAATGATCACCTTCTGGGGGGCCTTCCTGCCACTCAGCATGACTTGGGGATGGATGCAGGCCACTGGACCCCTGTGGGGGGAAGGGGAACCACTGGAGGAGGCCAACCTGGGGCCAGTGGGTCCTATCTGGGCCTTTCACTCCAGCCACTGTCTTCTCTTGTCAAATGAGTTACAAATAAAATGCTTTTAAGATTAGTAGAACAATTTAATATTTTTTAAAAAAAATCAACATTTCATCCTCGCACAGTAGCCCCAAACATATGCCCACACATCAGAAATGAGATGTGGTTTTATCTATCCCTTATGTGTATTTGCTAAACATAATATTTAGAAACAAAATTGAAAGTCAAGTTGACTTCTTTTGTAATTTAAGCTATATTAACCTGCTGCTGATTTTTTTCAGATGAAAAATATTTCCAAAAAACTATTAGTAATTGTAGTTGATGGATATTCAACATTGCTGCCCGGCTGTAGAACTTGCCTCTCATTTTGTTGTGGATATAACCTGAATATGCACTCTGTATAGTTAAACTATACATCTAAAGTAAAATGTATAGTTATAGTTCTGAAACTTTTAACATTAAGAAGTTTGTCATTTGGTTAAAATGTCACGTGGATGTCACACACACACACAACAGGGTGTCTTCAAATCCATTTTATTCAGAAAAAAAGACTGTAATTTTTTAAAGTTATTTAATAGCTAGAGATAAACAATCATCATATATTTGGATGTGAGATTGTTTTCTCCTTTACTGTTTTTCTCCTTTGTGGCTTACTATAGAAAGTGCCCATACTAGTTTATACTGCTGATGCTGTTATAGTACTTCTATAGTAAATGATTGATTCTAACATGGTTATCTGTAAAAGGACATTTTTCTTTTCTCTTTCAGAATATATTTTGTTTTTCAAATGTCAATTTTTATTTCCTCTAAGAAGTGGTGTTTCTATTGCTTTTGAAGGATCTATGTAGATGTAGGCTTAGAGGTGAGACTCAGGACAGATTTTAGACCTCTTCTTTCTTGCTTTCCTTCTCCTTCTGTTTCCTTGCTCCCTGTGAACTGCTTACACCCAGCCCAGCACCCTCACCTTTGTGACCTCCCTAGGATTCATTTTCTCTTTCCTTTTCCCTGGGCTCCCCCTCAGCCTTGCTCTAAGGTTCTCAATCTGTCTCTGGTCTTCTCAGCCTGTCATCATAGTGACAGCCACACTCCCAGGAGTAGTGGTCTCATGAGTGGTCGGGATGGACCTGACGCCAGGTCCCACAAACAGGCCTGTAACTGTGTGGATTTCAGCAGCTCCATACAGACATTTAGTGACTCGGCCAGAGCCGTCACCATACAGTGTTGTTAGAGAGAAAGAAATGAAAATGAGAAAGAAGTCCACACTGTTGAAAACCTAGACTGGTTCATTGCCTGCTCACTGATAAGGAGTTAAAGGACAAGGTAAAGGGACTTCCCTGGTGGTCCAGTGGTAAAGAATCCACCTTCCAATGCAGGGGATGTGGGTTCGATCCCTGGTCAGGGAACTAAGATCCCACATGCTGTGGGGTAACTAAGCCTGTGCGCCACAGCTACTGAGCCTGCAAGCCTCACCTAGAAAGAGGTGAGGCCTGCAGGTCACAACTAGCGAGAAGCCCATGCACTGCAGCAAACATCCCAGGTGCCACAACTAGGACCTTGTGCAGCCAAAAATGAAATAAATAAAAATAATAAATAAATATTTTTAAAAAGGGACACAGTAAAGATAGATACAAATATTTAGAGAAATGTGACTATAGACAGATGACATTCTATATAATGAGGGAAATAACATAATTTTAGAACACAGTGAGCCACAGGCTTAGGGAAACTAGTTGAAAAAAAATCTCCAATTGAAAAGGACTAAAGGGTCTCAGAGGAAAACTTGGCAGAGACTAGAAAGTCAAAATCAGTGAATGTTTATCTTAGAATTAAGGCTAGCTCAGGACAAAAATCTGAAAGACAAGAGTTTGCCCCATATAATGCCATTTTACCAATAATACTATGTCACAAACATAGTTCCCCCAAGTATTACATTATAGCAAGAATCCAGTGCAGCAAAGGTTAAAGGATGAAAATAGAAGTCCTTCTTCCTTCCCCTCCTCCCTAAATTCATGGAATCATGGACCTGGAAATCATCTATTTCAACCTCACCCTCAAGGCAGGAAGCCCTTATACAACAGTTTTAACAGGTGGCCATCCAGTTTCTGCTTCATTACTTCCGGTGACACAGAAGTGAGTCATTGCTTCACAAAGCAGCCCATTCTATTTTTAACAACCTTTTAGAGAAAAATCCTCCACTAATAAGAGCTGACACTCATGCTCTACTTACCCTGTACTAGGCAGAGGCCTCCGTGCATTAGCTGGGAATCCCCACATGACCCTGTGTAGCAGGCCCGTGGCTCAGAGCAGGTACCCCCAGCACAGCAGGGGTGGATTTAGGTCCAGTCTGAGTCCAGAGCATTTGAGGTAACCCCTGTGCCATGAGGTCACAGGTCACACCTGCCTCCCTGCAGCTTCCACCATTCTCTCTGGTCTGGACATCAGAGGACCAGCTACCAGTCCCATTGCTCTTCCACTCCAGTAGCCTTCAGACACTTGAAGATGGTGACTGTCATCTCCCCGCCCTGCCCCACAAGTCTGCTCCTCACTGTCTATTTAAGAACAAATGTTTGGAAGCCTCTTTCATCCAGATAACCATCCTCTCAGGATGGGTACCAAGGAACAAACACAATAGATAAAGTATAAACAGAGTAATAATTACAGATGAAATTTTCATTTTTGGCTACCAGATTCAATAAAGGAAAAGATTTTATAGGTAATAAACATAAAAATTATCTTTATAAATATTTGCTGTTGCATGTATTTATGTGTGCTTGCAAATCTTTTCATTACTAACATAATAATTATCACTCTAAATACATTATGATAATTTATTGCCCAAACTAAATTATATTTCAGGAGCTAAGAATGAATTTGATGGATACAACCATTTCTGTGCATCTCTACTACCATGGCAACAAATTAAAACAGGTTTGTTTAATTAATTAGTTGTTGGTAAAGCACTATGAAGATGAAAACTGCTATTAATAGATGCACAGTGTTAGGTATTAATGCTAGTGTGATTAACATAAATGTAAAGTGTTTATTGCCAGAGTAGACCAATTACAGCCATAATTTCATCACTGAGTTAAGAAAAGGTTTTTTTAAAAACTTTTATCACCTTTTTATTTTGAACAAATTGTCTAGTCTCTCTTTTATGATTCTCTTGGCCAAATCTTAACCAATTCACATTATACACACAGGCAGAAGAGAAAATGAATGCATATAGTGATAACCAAAGTTTCCTGATGAAAAAGGAATATCTTCTGATGGTGGAGACAATGCTCGAATGCCACTGCTGAGCCTTCCCATTTCCTAAAGCTGAATGCAGGGGTGGAGATTGCCTCGAGAGAAGGCTGGAGGAACAGCCACATCATCTGCCAGGAACTATTTCCCAAAATGGCACAAGGGCTTGTTTGCAGGGAGCTTGTCAACCTCCCCTAACTCCTCCCGATGCTTATGCAACTGAAGTAAAAACAGTCCCTGGCCATGCAGGTGGAGTTACAAGATAAGCTCTCCATACTGTCAAACCTCCAAACACATTGGCCGCAATTCTGCTCTAGGTTGAAATTCTGCCATTGCTCCTTTCCTACCTGCCTCCCACCATGACTTCTTGAGCCTCTGGGGAGATCTTGTAGCTGAGCTACTACCATGGAATTTAGAAGTGAAAATGTAACCAAGCAGGACCCTATGGGGCCTTCCCAGGACAGGCCTTCCCCCATAACCTTTGCTTTAGCTCCTCTCTGAAGTACCTAGATAACAGTATTTGATACAAATTTCTGAGTTGTTTTGCAGAAGTGAAAACCCCCCACCCACCCACCAAATGGAAGAACTACTTGAGGACCATTAGCCCCAGGCCTCCTGGAGCCTCAGGACTGATAATATTAACCCCTGTGACACCACCCTGCTGCCTCACCATCAGCTAATCAGAGAATTGTGCACAAGCTGATCACATACCCTGTGACACCCTCCCCTCCCAGTCTTTAAAAATCCTTTGCCAAAACCCTTTGGAAAGCTTGAGGCTTTTTAGGGCATAAGCTACCTCTTCTCCTTGCATGGCCCTGCAATAAACCTTTCTCGGCTCCAAACTCCTTCATTTCAGTTTGTTTGGCCTCACTGTGCGTTGCACATATGAACTTGCATTAATAATTTTGGCGAGTCAGCCAGGAGCCCATGCCCGTGGCAGATTGACCCCAGCCTGAGGCAGCCACTTCCCTGAGCCCCCAGCAGCTGCCAGAGCCCACTTCACTCTGGGGATCTCAGAGGGACTGTCCCTGACAGACACCAGTCGCCCATGGCATGAGGTTATTTGGAGCCAAGAAATGTCTAGAGCCTTGGTCCACATTCAGTATTGTTGGGTGAGTTGCTTCAGCTTCACTGGGAATTCTCTCCTCTCCATTTGAGCTGCTTCCCTTGTGAGACGTGAGCCACTTGAGGGTAAACTGCTCTGGTGTGCACATTGGGAACGTATTTCCTCCTCAGTTTGGGCTTTTCCTTTATGGGACAAGCTAATTTGTTTGGTTTGGGTACCTTGTTGGAGAGCAGAATTTTTGTTGGAAACCAGTTCGTCTGTGAGAGCCAGGCTTGGGGGAGGTCTCCTTTGGGGAGTGAGAGGTGAATTCTAGACTGCATCTCTTCTGATTTTCTGTCTATGTGACGGTACCTTAGTTGTTGTTTGTGTTTTTGTATATATCACTTTGGGGTGAGCCACTCGTGGTCCATTCTTTTTTGGGAGCCAGGCCACTCTGGAGCCTCTGTCTAGGAATGGAGGTGGAATTTCTGGGCTAGGCCTTGTCTAATTCTGTTTGTGGGACCATGTTTTGTTGTTTATGTGTGTTTTAGTACTTGCATTGGCCATTTGAGACATCTTTGGTGAATAATGGGGTTTATGTGTGATGACACCAGGGTATCCTTCGCTATTGTTTTGGTTTCACCTGCAGTGGGGCGTTGGTTAGGATTTTCTTCCTTTTGGGGGCTAGTGAACTGTGACACTGAGAGACTGATTTGAATTGCTGTTTGCTTGATATTTGGTAACACCAGCTGTGAGTAATTAATTATGGATGGTCTGAGCTCTGTTCCATCTTATAGTCCCCTGGAGTACTTTTGCAAAACTAAGAGATCTTTAGCTATGCTCTCTAAATGAAAGAAAATGCTTCAATACTCCCTGAGATCTGGAGGGCAAAGGCCTCTAATGGCTTGGTTATTACATCAAAGTGGGTCTTTTGCAATACCTTTTATCTTGGGGGTATGTGTGTGTGTGTGAATGAGTGTCTCTGAGTCCAAATCCCTTTTTCTCTTCCTGGTTTTGCTGAAAAAGGGGTATGCAAATGTGAGCAGATGATGTGTACTGTTGTATTTGTTTATTTAAATGGAGGTAGATATTTGGGAACTGGGAAAAGAAAGTTCCCTGAAAATAGCCTGAGATGGGTTTTTTATAAGTAGTTAGAAGAGGAATTTGCATTTCTCTTTCTGTGCCTTTGAGATATAAATGATCTACCTGGGCTCTCTGGAGCTTATCTAATCAATTTCTGTTGCTTGGAACTGAAGAACAAGGGGATGCAAGAATAACATTCAAAGCTGCTGGGAATGTTTGCTCAGCCAAACTTTAATTCATTAGCTTCATAAGGGTATGAAGAAACTTACAGTAAAACCTATTAATTATAAAAAGGTGAAAGAGTTCAAACAGGGACAGGATGAAAATCCTTCAGTCTTCCAAGGAAGACTAGTGGAGGCTTTTAGGAAGTATAGGAATGTGGATCTCTCCTCCCCCAAGGTACAGGCCCTTTTAGCTATGCATTTCATAGCCCAGTCTGCCCCAGACATCAGGCACAAAATTCAGAGTGCAACAGCTGGTCCTTGGACTCCAATGAATGATTTCTTCCAATTGGCTTATTTGGTTCTCAATAATAGGGATATGGTTGGAAAGTCTGAATGCACCCAGAGAACATGCAAAAGGCCCAGATGATGGCAATGGCTTTGATCCCTCAGAGACCACCAGAGGGGAAACAAAGTCATCGAGGGAGAAACTTGCCTGTATCTTTGAGATGCAAGTGTCCTATCTGGTCTTCTCAGGAACCCTCATCTCTGCCATCCTTTTAAAATGCAAATTTTGAAAAGAGGGTAAAGTAATTTAGAAATTGGCTTGTCAAGGGTAAATAGAAATCCTAAGTGTTGGTTTTTTTTTCTGCAAATATTTAGCCATCTAGACAAGTGAGCTTGATTTGTTCCATCTGCCAGAAACCTAATTTTAATCCAACCTCTTTTGTAAAATGCTGGGTTTTACATTGCTGTACCTGACTCAGGGCTGAAATTTTGAAATGAGAACCATGAAGTTTATCTGTTTATTTGTGTGTTCGTATGTGTCTTTGGATAACATTGCTGAGGTTAATTTGTAAATGAGCTCTATTTAATTGGCTTAAAGAAAAGTAAGTGCTTATAAACCATACAATTCTAAGTATAAGAGAAATTAAGCTAAGTGAGTTTCAGGTTCACATGAACTGGGAAATATTCAGTATTAAATTAATACCTGGTATTAATGTTTAATTTGTTGATCTAATTAACATAGACATGTCTTTAAAGTCATCAACATTAAGTATACTTTCACTGCACCTAGGTTTAATAGAAGTTAAACGAAATCTTGTTATATCTATTGCAAATTTGTCAGCAAGAAAAATAATTTGATATGATGAAACTTTCAAGTAACAGTAAATGAGATAAAAGCTTTTAGGTAAATGCTATAGGGATAATTATGTTCTGAAAATTATCTTAAATAGTCCCTCTAGATTTTGCCTCCTGGTTTTCACTAGAAATTAAGGTTTTTAAAAGTTGGGGATTCTAACTTAAGTATGTAATTAAAGCTACTAAAAATAATAAAACATTTCACTATACATTAAGAAAGTGGGATATATGTTTTGAATAAAAAAGGAGTTCTATGCATGGTCAAGCTGAGATTAGATTATACTTAATTGGTGAATGGACTTTGTCATTAAAAGTAGACAGGTACAGGATCAGACTTGGTTCCTCTTTGCTAAGAGAACAAGTTTACTTAGAATGCTGCTTTTGATAACAGATTGTGTGAACTATCTTGCCTTTAACTGATCTGTATTTGTTCTTAAATATTCTATCTGACCAAATGTTTTTTAAAGAAAACTTTTTGGTATTTTTGACAAAATCCCTATCAAATTCTAATTAAGGTTTTTTGACTTCAGCTAGCTTTGGGATGTTTCAGAGGGCCCCTGAGGCACCTCAGGGGGGAAAATATATATATATACATACACACACATACATATATATATTAAGCTGACGAATTGGTTGGTATGCTAAATTACATGGAAAGCATTGTCAAATGAATGATAAGCCTCCTCAGATTATACAGTATGAATAAATGTTACTTTTATCATTCATAGGCAGCTAAACTGATGCTTTGCAAAACTGCCACATCTTCAAGAAGAGTCATAGAAAGGATGTTTTAACAAAAACAGGTTTCTGATAACTTTTAAATCATACTGATGAACTAGGTAAGATATTTTAAAAGTGTAATGGAAACTCTGATTTCATAAAACTGTTAGTAAAAAGGATTAATTATATAGGACTGAGTAAACTGATGAATATGACTGCAATTTTTGGTTTTGCCTAAAATATACTGGCCTTTAACCTGTGTTTTTACTAAGGGGTTTAATAGTCCCTGTCCAAAGCTGATCAATTCCATTCCACAATCACCCTTCATTGCCCCTATACAGCAGGAAGTAGATAGGAGCGGTCATCGCCCCTTTCCACACAAGATTGTGGAATGGACATTGACAGTCAGGAATTGTGTAATAGGGAAGAGCAAATCTGACTCCATATTAGACCTGTTTCTTTTACTTTAACCTTTGTATTCTATTTTTTTCGCTACAAGTTCATCACTAAAGGGATATTGCCTATAGCTTAAAGTATACATAATGGCCCATCTTAGGGAACCCTGCCCCCATGCTTGAATGTTAAACCAGAATACCTTTGTTCAGCTCACAGGGAACACCCTGACCCAGCCCACCTGTAAATGGCTGCAGGAAAGAAGAAAATAACATATCCCCTCCTGAGTCTGGCCGAAACCAGAAGATATTTGCAACAACTTATAATTTATATTGCCTTTTTTGTTGTTTTTCACATTAACAAATGTGCAACTGAGCCTCCAATAAAATAATATATAGTTCCATATGAGATCAATGATTGTAATAGTGAAACTTTTAATATGAGAAGAAGCAACGAGAGGGGATATTTTCCTGGACCGCAAGAGGCTAGTAAGACAGGAGGTCCACAGACTTTTGGCACTAAGGCCTAGTACAGTGATAGCACACTGACTGGCATACCAATGAAATCTTTGCCAGACCTGGGAATGAACATTCCTTGGACCATGGGACAAAATGATCATAAAGTGCCCCCAAACCCATGGTCAAATTTATGATCGTGAAGGGGCCCTGCCAGCCCCATGATTGACACTTGCCCTCTACCTCTCCACTGCAGCTGCTGACTTCAACACCCCCTGAAAGGAGCTCAGGGTGGAGATCAGGAATGAGGCCCTCTGTACTCTGGGAAAAACTGGCAAAACAGGCCTTCAGATAGTTAGATATTTTCAGAAGATTTTATGAGCCCACATTCTTGTCTCTTCCCATATCTAGAAAAGCATTAAAATCACTAATGGTGACATCTGCTTTGGCCATTGAGAAGACAAATGCATCTGGAAGTAAGAATGGAGTAGCTGTGTCAGACTCAGAAGCCACCAGCCATTCTCAAAGCAGTGTCTGCCAGAATAATTGTACCCAAGCAGGACCCTGTGGGTACCTCTGTCAAGTTTATGATTAACTTCTCTATCTGAACCTTTATTCCTTTTCTATTCAAAACTTGTTCTCCTCAAGATTGAGGGCTATCAAAGAAAAGGGGGGAATTGTAATCGAGCAGGACCCTATGGGGCCTTCTTGGGACAGGGCTTCCCCCATATCCTCTGCTTTAGCTCCTCTCTGAAGTACCTAGATAATAGTATTTGATACAAATTTCCTGAGTTGTTTTGCAGATGTGAACCCGCCACCCCCCACCAAATGGAAGAACCAGTTGAGGACCATGAGCACATAGCCCCAGGCCTCCTGGAGCCTAAGGACTGATAATGCTAACCCCTGTGACACCACCCTGCTGCCTCACCATCAGCCAATCAGAGAATTGTGCACAAGCTGATCACACACCCTGTGACACTCACCACCCCACCCCTCCTGGCCTTTAAAAAGGCTTGGCTGAAACCCTTCGGGGAGCTCAAGGCTTTTTAGGGCATGACCACCTTGTCTCCTTGCGTGGCCCTGCAATAAACCTTTCTCTGCTCCAAACCCTGACATTTCAGTTTGTTGGGCCTCACCATGAGTTGGGCACATGAACCTGCATTAACAGGAAGACACACCCGAGGCCCTCTGCTCCAATTCCCTGCATTCAAACAGGCGAGACATTCCACAGATGAGGAATCACAAAACTCAGAGTTAGCTGAACTCAGAGAGGGCTGGGCTGGACTGGGCTCCATCTGGATTGTGGTGGGAGTACACAGCTGGGTTGGAAGTCTTATCCTCAGGTAGACTGAGAATACCTTCAGCTGTCCTGGCTTAAACCAGATCCATGAACCTCAGGCTGGAACCATTTAAATGGATTCCATGGGCTACCTCATTGCCAGTAATTGAAATGTCCTCTTTTACATGAAGGCAAGGAGTGAATGCTCAGGCTTGAGCTCCTCTTTAGATGGTGGCTCCCTCCAATGCCTACTGGGGGCCAGAATAAGACAAAGGATGAATATGACTTCAATATTTCCCTTCCTCTAAATACCCTGTGCTTCCATGTTGGCTTTTGCAACAGTGTCTTACACTCTTTAACATCCCCTGATGTTAAACATCCTCAGATGTTAACATCTGCATCCCTCTCACCGCACGTTTTCACTGCACATTAGATTCACTCCTCCTGGGAGCCGGCCTTTATATCTTGTCTTTCTCCTTTCTTTATATTCCAAACTCTTACCAAAAGAAATAATATATAAGTTTATTGAGCAGTTGCTATGCATCAGGAACTGGGCTTAACAATTTAAGTGGGTTATTTCATTTATTTCTCATTATATTTTAATGTGATAGATAATTTTATCCCTATTTAGTATATGAGGCAATAAAGCTTAGAGAGATTAAAAATCTTGCCTGAGGCCCTACAGTTAATGCTGAAGTCTGGGTCCAAATCCAAGCAATTTAATTCCAGTGCTGTTAACCACTAAGCCCTCATTCTCAGGACCTCGGTCCCTGGCAACCTGACCTTTGACCCCATGCTACTGAAACTGCCCCTCCTCCTGCCTCATCCTGTCCTACTTGACCTTCCCTCCATTGGCTGTCTTTCTTCCTTGACTTCAGGGGACCATGTGGATCCCTTTTGCTCTGCAAACTTCTTCCGTATGCAAAGGTTCCGGCCTTTGCTTTTTTTTTTTTTCCTTCTTCTTCTCTCCCTTTTCTTATTGTTTTGCTCTTTATCTACCTTGGCAATCTCATCCTTTCCCACCATTTCAATTACAACATCAATGCAGTATCTGAGCTCATTTCTGAGTTTCATCTTTTACATCTAACAGCTGAATGTCCCAGGGATACCTCACACTCAGCATGTCCAAAGCCAAATTCATCACCTTTCCTTTATTTGTACACCAAACTCACTTCCTGCTGATGAGATGGTGTCATGTCCTGGAAAGAACACAAGGCAGGGAAATGAGAGGATGTGGATTCCAGTCCCTGACATATGGCTGTATGAACCCTATCTCCCGAGTAAGGGGAAGGAGTGGGTGGCATTCGATGCCATCTACTCTGTATTCCTACAACTCCTCACGTCCCACATCCATCATTTTTTCAGGTATCCAGGGATGGAATCTTAGAGTCATCTTTCATCCCCGCATAAATTCAGTCTTGAAATGGAAAGGAGATTTTTCTAATAATTAATTAATTAATTTAAACTTCATTTATTTATAGAATACCTACTAGATGACAACACAGGGAAGCACAGTGGAAAATGAATAAGAAAAAGTCCCTACCTCATGGAGTGAGGGGAGGCTGACAGTAAACATTTGCACCAATAAATGTTTTAAATAATATAAAGGGGCTAAAAGAGCCATGAAGAAAAAGAAAGCAGGTCAAGGGTTTGTGAGTAGCTTAGTGGGAAATGTTTTAGTTAGGGTGGTCTGAGGAGATGGTGTTGGAGCATTGACCTGACAATGAGGGAACATCCCACAAAGTCAGGAGGAGAGCCTGGGGAGAGGGCAAAGGTCGTGAAATGGGAGCAGTGAAAGGACTCTTGTGGTCAGTGCTGAGCACTGGGGGCTCAGCATGAAGGCAAGAGTCCAGGTCTTTGGGCCTTAAGGTCTTGGTCAGAGTTTGGATTTAGATTTTAACTGGCAGGGATACCTTAGAGGATTTTAAGCCTGAGAATAACTTGGCCTGATTACATTTTAAAAGATGATGTGCTGCTATGTGGAGACTAGATCATGGAGTTTGGGGCAGGACAACAGTGATGGCAGGAAGACCTGTTAGATTCAGTTGTAAGAGAGTCTGGTGGCTTGGACCAGAATATCCATGCAGGTGACGAGCTTGTTGAAGAAGCTACTTGTGAGGGGCTGTGTTGCTTATTACTGGAAGTATCCTGGAAAGGGGGGGACGTCAGGGATGTTGTTCATGAGTCAGGCTTGGACAACATGGTATGGAAGGTTTCATTACAACCAACATTCTATATACTATGAGACTTGATCCTGTTGTATGTAGAACCTTCCATATCTAATCTTTATATGGCCCCATACACCCTATAAGTCAGAAGCTGGAAGGTACAGGCATTAATGCAGAGGTGAGAGCTACTGGAGCTGGTCTAGCTAATTATCCTACCTTTAGGAGCTCATGTGTCCCCAGTGTAGTGGGGTGCTTTGCCATACTGAAGGAGCCCCATTGCATGACACCCATTTTAGTTATCTACGTGGAGTCAGAATCCCCTGAGCCTTAAATACATGGTAAAAGTGGTATACATTTGTGAAGATTAAATGAGAGAATGTATAATTTATAAAAATCTGTTATTATTCTTACTTAAATGAAATACAGTGCAAAAGTTACAATAAAATGTTTTTATAATGTTGTCTGTCCCTTCACAAAGCTAAAACTGCTGGAAATGCTACAACTGTTGAACTTGCTGGGCCAGACCCAAAGACAGCTATGTGTCTTTGTATACAAAGTCAACATGTGTCAGATAAACACATTAGACTATACACCCAGGCAACTTTTCAGTAATGAGACATGAGTAAGAGTAAGAAGTATACGTGCCCAACATGCTCTGAACAACCAGTATTCCTGTGTTTTGATGTCATCAGCACAATTTTTCTGCCATTTTCTCTTTTCTCATGAAAAAGAAGCCAAAAACTGTGATTGCTAATATTATTTCAAAATTGTGCTTTTCCTATGTGGTTTTATAGAGAGTTAAACGAATGAAGAAACATATTTGTAAAAGGGAGATAAGACAAAAGAGACAATCAAAACTGCATTTTTGTTCTAACTCTCTTTTGAATTCTTTAACTTGTGCATTTTCATAATTCAGAGCTTTACATGAATTTCATCATCAAAGGAACTTTAAGGGAAAAAAAGAATTTCTCTTCATTAAAATTGTTTTATCTTATGTGTATGTGTTTATATGGGAACAAAACAGACCTGATGAGAAACAGCTGGATGAACATGTGGTTTCAAAACCATTACACAATAAAAGAGGGGACAATTCAGATTTCCGCATTGCGCCTAACATATGGTATTTCAGCCCTCTAGCACTCCACCCCACCCCCACCGCCAGCTTTTTAAAGGATATCAAATTCTAAAGTGATTTCACAGGTGACCCAGCTTCTAGGATTGTACTCTGCAAACTTATTTCCCTCCACATGCCTGGTGAAATGTGAGGTGAGGCTCCCAGGTGAGTGAGCCTCCAACATGTCCTTCTCCAAGCAAGCCCAGGCGTATACTTAAAACCAAAACGTCGGGCATGATAAATCTAGGCCTAGAATATATAAAGTGAAGAAAATCATATGTAACAGCAGAATATCAATGATTGAAATACCAAAAGCTTCAATTCTATGCCAGCAAAGTAGCTTGTCTATAAGTTGACCAGGTCTAGACACCAACAAAACTTCTGCAGTTTTCTTTAAAAAAGGTCTGAGACATAAAAAAAAAAGCACCTCATGAAAGTACTTTCTTCATGGGTCAAAATCACTGAATTTATGATGAGTTCAAAAGAGTCTCATAAATCCACATAATAGGCTTGAACATTGGCTTGGTGTTTTACTTTCATTCATAACACTTGATGTTGCTGCCAAAAGTTCAATTTTCTCTTTGTTTTTAATTGAATGAAATGCCTATAAAGGCATTTATACTTCCTGAAAAGAAAGCACAACTTTACGAGAGAAGAATGATGCCTCTCCTCTCCAGTTAAATACAACTTCCACCTTGCTAAAATTGAATAAAGGAATATTCTACCACCAAGTTGGCCAGTAATGCAGATAGGAGGGAGGGAGTTACAAAAAGACAGCATCCTTACTTATCCTACCGCCTCTTCCCAGGAATGTGGTATGTGTCCATAAACTACCTTGACCTTATAGAAAATGGGTGGAACAGAAAAAAGTAGAAAAAAGAAAAAAAGAGCAAAGACCCAAGACTTGAAGCATATTAACCAGGAGGCCAGGTCTATGTTTAGCATCAGACCACACATTTTGTCAAATATCATAGACTGGCAAATAGCATATTTGGCCAAAATGGTTGTGGTAAAAATTCACATGTGTGGAACCAGGCTACATAAACAAGATTTCAAAGCAGTTTTCGTAGTAGATCAGGGTCAAAAACCTTTCCATGTACTGTGATATTCAGCCAAACAGAGCTCGCACACAACCCTCTCACCTGGCAGTGCTTTTGTGGGGCTGTGGACTTGACAAAGCCCTCCCAGGTGGGAGGAAAATGGGATCTAACTTGTTACTTTTGCAGGCCACCACTAGGCTCATAGCTGGGAGGAACTACCGTCACCACATATTATGTCAGGGCTCGAATACGCACATAGGCATTAACTACATGATGACCTTTCTGCAGGACCTGAATCTTTTTCGTTTCCTGCTCCACATGCTGCTGGCGGGTCTCCCAGCTCAGGGCCTGGAGCAGCTGCATCTGAGGAATCTGTGCTCAGGACTGTGCCCTGCCCCTACTGCAGTCTCCCTCCGGCCCCCGGAACAGCCACATTGAGGACCAAGTAAAATGCTGTGCTGCACTTGGCTCCTCCTTGCCAGTGTCTATGGCTCGTATTGATCGCTCTCTCACCCCGGCCCTCATTACCCCACAACTGAATTACTCCACTGGTCTCCTAGCTGTCTTGTCTCCCCTCTCAAGTTCATGCTGCTGACTCGTGCAGCCCGTAGCTTCACTCGTAGCGTTTCCCTTCTCTGAGCCAGACTGGTGTAACCTAAATAGCCTGGGCTTTGTAGCAAAAGATGGGATTCAAATCTAGGCTCCATGCTTAATTAAGTCACTAACCAAGTCACTCTATCCTTAAACCCATTTACTAATCTGTAAGTGTGTTAATCTCCACATGGTTATCAAATAGATTAAATAAGATTAAATCAATTATATCCTTGAAAGCATCTAGTACCCTGTTTATAGCAGATACTAAATGAATGTAAATTATCATCTGTTCTTTTTCACTATATTTACTTTCTTTTTCAACTCATTCCATGGTCCTAATCTAGTCACCAAGACTAGGTCTTGGTCTCTAGGAGTTTGCAGTTTGGTGCAAACAGTAAAAACTGGGTGCATTCCCCCCTTTTTCTGACCAAGTTCGAAACAACATTTATTCAACAAACACAGAATGTGTCAACTAGATACTCGATACTGTACAAGCCTACTGTATCAACATGAAACACAATAAAACATGAAAAATACTGTGAGAGTGAAAGAATTATGAAAGATCTATGAGAACGTTGCTCTGTGGTGTACCACACAGCTTCACAGAAGGGACTCTCCAGGGATGAACAGGAGTTTGATGGAGAGATGGGGAAGGCTACATAGGAAAATGTGAAAGCTCAGGTACTTCCTGGGGAGAGAGGGAGACGAGACTTTTGAGGAAGTTAAGGCCCAAGTTGTGAAAATCCTTGGATGCCCTTATAAAGGTTTAGGACTTTGTTTCTTACAGGCAATTGAGAGACCATTGTAAGGAGAGAATGATATGAAACCAAGAGATTCACAGTTTCATGGAAAAAGTTCACCAAAGGGCCTGGATATTTCTATTATATATATATATATATTTTCAAATATATCAGAAGTATTAAGGGACTTGAGACTGACAGTACCCAAACTCCCTTGAACACAGCCTAGTATCTTTCCTGGAAAAAAATTAAGCATTTCTAAGCAACAGCACAAAGCTCTTCAAAATAGCAGTTCCCAGTAGCTGTTTCCTAGGACTGATTCTACAGTAGTTTACCCAAGTGATTAGAAAACTCTGCTCTTACAAAAATGAGGTCTCTTTATAGAACAAGAGAAAGGTAATAATCCTTTACCTTGGTAACATTTCTCCATTAAGACAGGAAGGAAATTCTAGAAATGGAAGAAAATAAAAGAAACCAGTCATCTGATTTAGCCCAAAATCAACAAAGGTTGGGGGGTTGAGAGGAGGCTACTAACAGTTGTCAGGCCCCTCCCAGGTCTCAGCATTATGCTAGAAGCTTTGTACATATGATCACATTTCATCCTCAAAATAACCTACCAGGTAGACACTTTTACTCCCAGTTGAATTCAGGGCTTGCATCAGTCTAATTACTAGTTTCTCAAATACTTTCCTTTATATCTTCTTTTTGCCCATAACCACCATCCCTTACATTCTGTTTAGTTTGGGTACAAACTTTTACTGGAATTATCCAATAGGAAACAAGAAAATAAGTGTAGAACAAAGTTGAAATAACTAGATCTTACACTTCCAGACCTGACAGGGACTCTGATTTTAGCCTTGATCAATTTCCTTTCTTGGGCTATCACTTATTCATTCAGCAAATGTGAGCTGAGTTCCTGGCACTGTGCATCTGGCTGAGGTCAGACTTAACAAAGGGCCATGCCCAGTCTTTCTCACTCAGTCCTGGCACTCTACCCCTTATCATTCCCATCTGCCTCCTGAAACACCCAAGTGTAACCTTGCCATGAATCTCCAAGGCAAGCTAAACCTCTTTTTTCTTCCAAGTTTGATGCAATATTGGATTATGCAAGTAAAACACCAGGATGCTAATCCTATTATTAAGATCTGATGAGGTTTTGTTAAAGCTGACAAAAGAAGTTTCAAAGATATACTGTTGACACGGCTAAACAGTATTTAATACTGAGGCTTACTATCATTCAGGACTTGGCAAGTGAAATGGTTGGTTAGTCGTGCAACAGAAGAAAAGGGATTAAAGTGGATAGGAACAGGGACAAAGCTCTCAGGTGTGGGCCACAAGCGAGCCCCTGTTTTTGATCAAGAGTAATCTCTATCCATCCTCAGCTCACAGAGCACCTGGAGAGTTAGGAGTTAAATCTCAGGGCTGGCAGCCCTGGGACCAACAGCTGCCAGCAATTACATTTGTCAGCATATGCTCTGTGAACCCCACTACCTCTCTGGGGCTCACTGCCAGCGGGCCTCTTATTCCTGTGTACGTGGGGACATAAATCTGTTTGCAGGAAGTAGGAACTAAGCGAGGTGCTTGAGTAGATGAAGTACTTAAGAGCCTCAGCAGAGCAATGCAGTGCCACTCAGCTGTTTATTTGCTAATGACAAAATGTATTGCTGATTTGCAAGCCTGGAGGTCTCTCTCTAATTCTGCAGTTCTTGGCACTCTGGGGTACCCCTCATGTGCCTCTAGGCTACAGCAGTAAGATACATTGTGCAGATTTCATCGCAAGCAAAGGATTCAGGATCCTGTAATCGGAGAGGCCACAAGATGGTCATTTATTGTAAAATATCTCCTAGCCAGATGATATAATCCTGCCGTTAGTGATTCATGCCCTGAGATAACCCTCATTCTCCCTGCAGCTTCTTCCTCTGATGTGAGCCTCTGGGAGTTGGAGTGTGCAGGGGACAGATGAAAGGATGAAAGAAAGGACAAAGAAGAGGGAGACACAGGGTGTGGTGGGGGAAGGAAGCACAGCCTTTGCTGCCTGTACAACCACACTGCTGAGCCCAAGGGGTGGGAAGCCTGTCTATCAGCTGTTCCCCCGCTTCCTGCATGATACAAGGTAGGTATTCAATAGGGACGTGCTGAATGATGCAACTTAACGGGCAGAGAACCAGCTCTCTCCTGCCTAAGAACGGGAGCCCGTCAGATCAAGGATCCCAAGGTGCCCATGCTCCAGGCAGGAGCTTCCCTGGGACCTATGCTGTGGCCAGGTGGGCCTCCTGCTCTGAAGTTTCTGCTGTCAGGTGACATCTACTCACAGCCTAGCATCATTGAGTGTCGTGTGGTTGGATTTTTTGTTGTTGTTTAATGAAGCTTCATGCAAATTCACCTTCTATCTTTGCTTATGTGGCCTCTCCACTGAACAAACTGGCAGCACACTTGGCCTGCAGAAACCTGGAGACAAGTAGCGTGTGCACATCCAGACACTTCAAAGAACAGGGCAGACGCCTCTAATTCATTGTCCTGAAGCCTCTTGAGAAGCGGCAGCCAGGATGAGGCCAGGACTGAAATTAACCCAAATGCCAGTGGGCCTGGTGGGACGATGGATCCAAACTCTTGTGGCCCCACCCTCTCTTACTGGGCACAGAGTCCTGGCAGACCTGTCACCGAGGAGGCAAGAGCAGTTAGAGATGTTTTTTATGGGATCTTTTATGAGGTCAGAGTGTACTTTCTCCCCATCGAAAGCCCACGCCTTTGAAAGTCAGCTTCCTGAAGAAATGGTTTATAGCTCTGAGATGTGAAAACCATTTAGCTTACAAAGATATATGGATAAAACAGTGAAAGGCACTCAGCTGCTGAATTAATACTTTATGTACTCCAAGCAATTTAACTGCCAGAATGCTATATGTCCTCATATATCCTTGCGGAGGAAGGAGGGAAGAAAGACAGGAGACTCCACACCGTCAGTGTGGTGGGTAAATGTGAGGCCTGTGAGACGCTGGCTTGAAAGGTGCTTGTGATTCTGTAAGTAGCCTCATTCACAAAATAGAGAAAACTCACCGCTAGAGTCGGATCTGGTCTACATGAGCAGGGAAGCAAGGAAACAATCAGGTTCTCTCACTTTACACAGAGTTGGTAGAGCTGCCAGAGGCTTCAGGTTAGTTTGCTAGGGCTGCACAACAGAGTACCACAGACTTGGCGGCTTGCACAACAGAGATGTGTTGTCTCAGAGTCCTGGAGGCTGGAAGTCCAAGATCAAGGCGTCAACAGGGTTGGTTTCTTCTGAAGACTTTCTCCTTGGCTTGTAGGTGGCCACCTTCCCCCCGTGTCCTCTCAGGGTTACCCCTCGTCTGTGTGTTGTCCATGTCCTAATTGCTTCTTATAAGGACACCTATTGGAGCAGGGTCCACCCAGATGGCCTCATTTTACCTTAATTAACACTTTAAAGGCCTATGTCCAAATACAGTCACATTCTCAGGCACTGGGAGTTAGGACCTCAACCTGCAAATTTGGGTAGGTGGGTGGGGAAACAGCTTAGGCCCTAAAAGGAGGGGATGTTCTCCAAGGAAGAGAGAGGAGAATGTCCCCATCACTGTACCAGGAGTCCCTTACTCCTAAATCATACATGTGATGAGCTTCTGGTGCTTCTAAGACTTTCCTGTGCCTATAAGATCTGCGAGAGAGGATGGTGACAAAGATGGCTTTATTTCCTCATCTAATTAAAAGGTGGAAACCTAGGTATTTTCTGTCCTTGGCTCCTGAGCCTGCTTTGAATAATGCGACAGCAGGGTGTCCTGGCAAAACCTGTGGTGTGAAGCCAGACTCCTTGCACTGAATCCCATCCCTGCCATGTATTAGCTTAACCCGTTAATGAAAAACAGTCATGACAAGAGAAGGGATGGAACAATTAAAATCCTCAGTTCCAGCCAGCACCTAGCAGAGTTGAAACTCCTGAAGAAGCCAGGATTTTGGAAACATAACACTTTAAAAAAAAAATTATTTATTTGGCTGTGCCGTGTCTTAATTGTAGCATGTGGGATCTTCGCTGCAGCATGTGGGGTCTTTTTTTCAGTTGCAGCATGCAGGATCTTTCATTTGTGGCATGCAGGCTCTTAGTTGCAGCATGCATGCAGGATCTAGTTCCCCGACCAGGGATTCAACCCAGGCCCCCTGCATTGGGAGCACGGAGTCTTAACCACTGGACCACCAGGGAAGTCCCGAAATATAACACTTTTGTTCAAACAAGCCAGCCAATTTGTGATGGAGATTGTAATAATTCTTAGAGCAAGAGCTTATTACTCAGAATGTAGGTCAAGGAGGCCATGTCAGCTCTTCCTAGTTAGACTTTGAGGTCTGCAATTTGCAAATGAGAAAAAGAAAGTGATCTAATTTAAGTGACCCTGCCACCCCTGGCCTGTGAGGTGAGCCTGAATGTGCTCTTTGAACTAGACACAGAAATGCAGTGGGTCTACACCCTTTACCTACATCCCCTCCAGCAGACAAATAACAGCTGTGAGGCTTAGGAAATACTGAAAAGAGTATAGGATTAAACAAATGGGCTGAAGGCCTCCTGTGAGCCAGGACTTCATCACATACATCTCCCAACTGCTTCAGTGTCCAGAGAGAACACCGAGCCTCAGGAAGAGAAGAGTTTGCCCAAGTTCATTGGCTCATAAGACTTGAATACAACCTGTGATGCCTGACTCTGAGTCCAGTGCTCTTCTAATTTCTCCAGAGATGACCCCAAGCCCTCCACACTGCTACCCACCCTGCAGCTGGAGTGTTCATTTATGCCCCCATCTGATCAAGTCTCCTGTTTGCTTCAAGCCCTTCAACAGCTCCGTAGCTCTTAGAATAAACACACAGCTTCTTCTCCTGAGCTGTGAGACCCTCCTTCCGGCATCTCTCACCTTCCAAGCCTGCACCTCCACCTTCCGTGCCACCCCTCCGCTCGCTGGCCTGCTTCCAGGCCTGAGTCCCTGTCGATCCCCCTCCCTGCACAAGAGCTCTGTGCAGGCCAGCCCTCCTCTAGCCTCCATCTTTGCCTTGACGACTAGCACTCATCCTTTAGTTCTTAGTTCCATTATCCCAGGTCCAGGGAAGTCTTCTCTGCTTTCTGGGATTAGACCACACTCTCCATTATGTACTCACATGTGACCCAGCACTGCTCCTTTACAGCACCTTCCACAGCTGATACTTATTTGTGTAATTAAGACTAGTCTTCTTTGATTATCTACAAACTCCATGAGTGCAGTGACCTTGTTTTCACTCACAGAGGACCTCCAGCACCCCAGTAGTGCTGACACATGGTCGGCACTTCATAGATGTTTTCTGAGTGGATTAATGAGGGCATTTGCATGCATTTTCTCCTTTTCTATTTATTTTGCTGCTGGAATAGGGAGATTGGCTCTGGGGCAGTAGAAGGGCTTGAAGAAATAAAAATCCCCCATCGGAATAATTGCTCCTTCCTGGGAACACCTGCAGAACTATTTGTCATTGTGACATGCTGACTTACAGTCAGGTGAATAGCACATTAAAATCTTCCCCTATTCGACTGAGGGCAGGGGCCATACTTTATCCTTTATTAGATGCACTACACAGTGCAGGCACTACAACATTTGTTGAAGGAGGGAAAACACAAAGAGCTACTTGAAAATGGCAGCTACATAAGATGCTAGAAAGAGATGGCATGATACGGGATAAGATCTCTCAGCTCAGATATCACGAAATTTAGAGCACAGGTAGCTGGATAAACTCGGGAAGGAGTAGGAAAGTCTCTTCCTTTGATACTACAACAAAGGAAGAGAGAACAAATGTAGAAATAAAAATAAAGATGATGGAGGACGGGGCATTTGCTCCAGGTGCCTGCATTGCCTTGTTCCAGCCTTTCCTTGGCGAGATCCTCAAGTGGGAGTGAGGGTGGATGGGGAAAAAGAAAGAGGCTTGAAGAGAGCAGAGAGCCTGAGAAAGCTACTGTGTAAGAAAGCCAGAAAGTTCATTAAAAATATCAAAAGTCATGAAAGCAAGTGTCAAGAGCTGAGAATTGGTTTGCTGTAAATATGTGTACAGTTTCTTGGGATTTCTTCAGCTGTGCTTCAGTACCTAAATCCAGAGTTTGAGTAGGGTGGAGGCTTGGGTTAACACAGCTCGTCAAGCGGTCCAAGCTGGGGAAATAGACCAGTGACTCCAGGAGGGGAGAGAGGGTCCATGGGATGTGGAGGGAGTCCACCCACGCACATGCGTGTGCACACGCGCACACACACACACACTCCTCGCCTCTCGACAGAGAGAATAGGAGAACATGAGGTCCTCATGGGAGAGAATCCTGGGGCAGAGTTATTTAAAGAAAGGGAAGCTTCTTACAAGATTAAGAGATGAAGTAAGGATATAAAGAGATATACAGTGAAATGGAAAACACCCAAAGCACAATCAAGAGAGAACATACCCCATGATGAAACCATGTTATTAAGAAGCAGCTTGGACCAAGATCATCTTGGCTGCTCCTGGTCTAGGTCTACATGTCTGGAGCTGGAGCTGGTAAATTGATGTCTTCAGAGCACCTGGCTTGTGCTTGTGCTGTCCTAGGCTCAAGGAGAAGGATGTCACAAGCATGGTTATGTGACAGAGATCAGGGTGCCAGACTCACTTTGCTGATACAAGTTAACCTGCAGTCAAGGTGACTCGGGTGGTCTGGCACCTGCCCAGAGAAAAGGGAGGTAATTCCAAGGAGAACAGCCTGGTGACGGGAACCCAAGCACGTGCATCGCTCTTCTTAAAGTCATAGAGGTTTGAATTTGTTGAATCCCTTTGCAAATAAGATTAATGGGGTCCCCCCCATTAGAAGGATTGTAGAAGCAGCCAGGGTGCTGGGTTCTGGATGACAGATGCATCAAAGACCTTGGTAGCGGTCTTTTCTCAGCCAGACGCGGTGGTAAGCTGCCTGACCCTGTTCCCACCTAACCCCCTTCCCCCACTTGGAAGCTGCCCTCCCTCCTTCTCTCTCCTTCCTCCCTCCTGCTAGCAGCCTCCCTGCACTGCCTCAGATGCATCACCTGAGGGCAAGAAGGGAGAATGTCTCCCCTGGTCAGGACCAGTAGTTGAGACATTAATCAGGGGATACGGAGGATGTTTGGGGAGGGGGTGATTTGGGAAGAGGCTAGGAGGAAATGAGTCTAGTTAAAAGGGTACCAGAAACAGTTCCAATGTAATAACAAATTACACACTAGAGAACAATATGCTGAACACTCATATGCTTAGACCAGCTTTATTTGCTTCAGATTTTTCTAAGGGAGATCATACTTTATAGACAAACCTAAGGCCCTCTGTGTATCTCTTCCTCATCCATTCCCCTCTGTTGCTTCCTCCTCAGAGTAACAGCCACTATCCTGAATTCTGTGTTTGTCCTGCTCATGCCTGTTTTAACTTTTAATATAAATTCACATCCATAAAGAGTATGCAGTATTGTTTTTCAGGGTTTTAAAACTTTTTAAAACATAACCTCGGTCTATTACTAATCATTCTGCAACTTGCTTTTTTTCCACACCGTATTTTGTCCAGGAAATTTTTTGAGATTGTTTTTCAGATTTGATTTTGAGATTTTTTTGAAATTGTTTTTGAGATGTTGATAGTTGTAGCTCAGTTTTTTTCAGTTTATCTGCTTTGTAGTATTATTCTGTTAAATAAACACATTATAATTTATCCATTTTTTACCATCAATGGGCATTTGTTTCCTTTTTTTTCTTTTACAAACCATAATGTAATAAACATTTTATACACAGTTCCTAGCTTACATGTACAAGATTTTCTTAAGGATATAAGACCTAAAAGTAGAATTTGAGGGTAGGAACAGTGGAAAGATTTTTGTCTGTTTTGTTCACTGTAGTAGGCCCTGTACCTAGAGCATTGCCTGGAAAAGAAGAAGGAAAGAGAGAAAGAGAAGAAGAAAGGAGGAAGAAAGGAAGGGAGGTAGGGAAAGAAAAGAAAAGAAACGATAAGATAAGAAAAGAAAAGAAAAAAGAAAAGAAAAGAAAAGAAGGCAAGTGATTATTTATTGGACAAATGAATGGATAAAGGTGTTTATTTTTGTTTCCCTGAAGCACAGGAGGACTCCTTCAGGTTGTATCTCTCTGGCGCATTAAATCTCTTGTGCTCTGACCCTCCCACCTGCGCTGGGCCATGGGAGGTGCGTACAGTCCTGCTTTGCTGGGCCTGTAGACCTCTCCTACCTGGGACCATCCATGCTCTTCCCCCTTCTGCTGGCTTGCTGCGGTCACGCGCTTTGGAAGCTTCATGTAATGTTTGTGGAGCCATGTGAGTGGGTCAGGTGACTGACAACAGCCTCCCCCTGCCCTGCACACACATTTTGGATTGGACGTGAATTAAAAGTAAACATTATTGTGCTGAGCCACCAGGATTTGGGGATTTATCCGTTAATCACCCAGTGCTACCATCGCTCATCCAGGGACAATGACTACTGGTATATGATTATCTCAGTGCCTGGCAGGGTTTGTGGCATGTGGCAGAGACTGAATAATATTTGTTGAAGGAAGACAGAAAGAAAGAAAGAGAAGGAGAAAGGATGAAGGGAGGAAGGAAGGGAGCGAGGAAGTTGTTTCCAGAGCTCCACAATCAACTTGCGTGGAACCAACTTCTCTGCGCCACGTGCCTCCATTTGCCTCCTCCCATCCCCTCTGCTTCTCTTTATGAAAAATGCAGTGAGGAATCTTCACCTGGGAATTTGCCAAATGTAGTCTGGGGAATTCATATTTTTCATAAATTTTGCTTTAGTAATACCTGTGAGCTAATTAAATGAATCTAAAGCTATTTTATAAAAATAGGATCTTAAAAAGACCTATTCTCACAGTTTTTAATCCTGATATACCTACAGTTCTAGGCTTCAGGGACTTTTGAACTAAATAACTTAGAAACCAAGAATATTACATACATTATACATTGTAGATATATGTGATATTATACACATTGTACATTATAGATTCATGTGATATATATTATACATGGTAGGTGTATGTGATATTATGTACATTGCACATTGTAGATGCACATTGTACACTGTAGATGCATGTGGCATTATATACATTATACATGATAGATGTATGTGATATTATATACATTGTTCCTTGTAGATGTATGTGATATATATATTATACATTGAAGATGCATGTGATATAATATACATTATACCTGATAGATGTGTGTGATATTATGTACATTGTACATGGTAGATGTATGTGATATTACACACATTGCCAGCAGAAGGAACATCTGTGTTGGAAGCTTCTCTACCCTGTTTTCCCTCCTTTCTGGGCATGTGGAAGATGCCACATTCAGCTCCTGGCAGGTAGGCAGTACCGTGTGATTAGCCCCAGCTCACGTAGTGGAAGAGATGTGTGTCATTTCTGGGTTTGTGACAGTGAAAATCCTCTGCACGACCTCTTGATCTCTCTTCTGTTTGCCTATTTGATTTTGCATAAGCAAGAAGTAAACCTTGGTTATGTTGATCCACTGAGATTCAGGGGTTGCTGTGTTGCCAAGGAACAGTTCAGCCTAGCCTAACGCAACAGCTGAAAAGAGACTTCATACATAACCCACGACACGTGTACATCCTAGACGACTTGTAGCCTTTTTCACTCATCTAGATCCCTAGTCCCGGGCTGGAAGGGCTAAGCTGTATATTTCAATTTCGAGACAGCAAGCAAAGACAAAGGTTCAGAAAGCGTAAGTGTAGCTGACGCTCAGGGTAAAGGGTGTTAACAAAGCAAAATTACACAATCAGGACCAGTATATTGAAATTCTAAACCCAACAGAATCCACACCCCATTCTGTGACTTGTGGCCAGAGATTTAATCTTCTCAATGGTCCCTGTTCCTGTGTTCAGATTACACTAAACATGACTGGAGAGCCATTCCACCAAACAAAGGCAGATACAGAATTCAACACAATTCAACTTCAGTCTCCATGCTGATGCATGTGGCAAGAGAACACAATGCTTCCCAAAATTATCTGCTCTCATACTAAAAGGCTGCTACACACATTATTAAAGATACAGTCTATGAAAGGTAGTTTTATTATCTTGAAAATCTATTTCTTGATCTGATTTTTTTTCTTCCTTGATGTTAAATACTGCTTCTTGTGGCTATTCTTTGTTTGAGTTTTAATCTCATTTAAATGTGATCATTTACAGCAACTTTCTCATGGGAGAACGTCCTTCCCTTTCATCTTTTTCAAATACAAGCCAACAAAAGATGTTATTTTAATGCAAAATCTAAAACTCAGGAGCCACAAAGGAAACCTGTTCCTGTCTCTGGGTAGTTTGCTATGTTGCAGCTTTGCAAATAAGGAAATCTGACCCTCCTTTATCATAATTAATCAAACCAGGCAGAATCTGCATGTTTGTATTATTTGGGATATTTGTATTAAAACTAAAATGTGTCTTGGAACTGTTCCTCTCAGTAGGAGAGAAGTAAGCCAGAGTTTTGACTCACTGTACAATTACAAGGTAAAGAGAAGGCTCCTGATGGAAAGATTGACCGATTCCACATATGCAATCTAACAAGCACAGAGAAATACTCAGACAGACCAAGCTATGGCTGAGTGGAATCCGAGTTAGTAAGGCACTTACTATCCTCTTCAAATTTCAACAGGCAGCAGACTCCAAAATGCACATCGTGTCTGTGCATTTTTTCCATTGTCAGTCATGTTTTCCACCAAGACTGTACATTACTACAGACACAATTCAGAGACTTTCTGGGTTAGTGAATCAGCATCCTGTCCCTGACCAACACCCAGGAATGTGTGAGAGCAGCAGACCCTGCCTGGGTGCAAAGTGGGCATCTGCAGTGGGGAGAGCAACACCCACAGGGTGGATGGTTGGAACAGCTTTAGGGAAACGCAACTTAGCAGGTGTAACTGTGGTAGGTTTGAAAAGTAAGAGTCTGTTGTGCTTTCCCAAGTTGGGGGAGAGGTTATAGGGAATCCTAATTTTTTCAGCATTAGAATTGAGTGACTTTTGGATTCTTGCTAAATTGTTCTTCAGAGAAACAATGAGAAGTTATATATTCATCTAATAAGAAAACACGTTTGCAGTAATTTTCAAGGGAAATCAAGATTTGTTTTATAAATCAGCATCTATAGTAAAGGAAAAACTCCAAATTTTCATGTATTTTACATGCTTAACTTTCACACATAATTGATATTTTATTTGTTTTACATTTTTCCTACAATCTATGTAATTGCTTAAAATTTGTCCTTTTATGTCTCATTGCCTATATATTTGAAATATCAAAAATAGATCTCATCTGACAAAAATGATTTCTTTTTGATTAATGCTGTATGATATGATATCAAGTGCCTATATGATGCTATGTTTAAGGCACAGTTCTAAATGCCACACATAAAATACCTCATCTGAACCTTATAACCACTCTGTACAGTAAGAACTTTTTGTTTTCTTTCATTTTTCATTTTTTGGCTGCATTGGGTCTTCGTTGCTGTGCAGAAGCTTTCTCTAGTTGCAGCGAGTGGGGACTACTCTTTGTTGCTGTGCACGGACTTTTCATTGCGGTGGCTTCTCTTGTTGCAGAGCACAGGTTCTAGGTGTGTGGGCTTTGGTAGTTGCAGCAGGCAGGCTTAGTAGTTGTGGCGCATGGGCTTAGTTGCTCTGCAGCATGTGGGATCTTCCTGGACCAGGGATTGAACCCATGTTCCCAGGACTGGCAGGCAAATTCTTAACCACTGCACCACCAGGGAAGTCCTGTGAGAACTATTATTATCTATACTTTATAAGAGAAAGCTGAGGCATGGAGCGATTATAGATCTAGTAATTGTTTTTCTCCCAGTTTGATCTAGTGATTTTCTAATTTTGGTTTTACATAAAGATGCCTTATTAACAATACTTCTTCAAAATTGGTTGGGTTAAACAAAAAATTATGTCATGCAGAAAAAATTGCCAGAAGTTCTGGTTCCAGGTGCAAGGGAGTAAATGCATGCCACACTTTTTCTCACTGAATGCAACTATAAAACCTGGAGAGAGTGCCTGCCTCAGGTGTTTGAAGACCTTACAAAGGAAGTACTATATATAGCTGGCAGATCAGGCAAAAACGCTAGAATTCAAACTAGTGCTGGACTGGCTTTTACAGTTTCTTTTCCCCTGAGTATCCCTCAACCTGAACTTGAGATAGCTGGAACTGTGGAAGTGAACACTGTGTTGCAGACAGGGAGAGATCTGGAGAAGCATACTAGGTCTGGCTTGAGAAGACCTTCAAGACTTAAAAGAGAGGCACCTTTCTGTTCTGGGTGGTTGCAGCTCTAAGAGGTGGAACCAAATCCACTGCTCCCCTGACCCCCACCCCCACTCTCCTGCCACATGGCCCCGGACGTGGTGCAGTTGTAGAAGTGGAGAGTTTCTGGCTAAGGGACCAAAAGGGGAGACTAGTGAACTAGAAAGTATGAGAGAGACAGTGAACAGGGAACATCTTGTTTATGAACTCTTAGGCTCAATCCTGATATGCCTACGTACAGGTTTGGTCCTAATTAACATAGCAAAGACTTTGAGAACTGGGTTAAAGGACTGACTCCGCTCAGGCCCCACATGGACGTGAGCGGTGCACGAGTGGGACCAATTCAACCAGTGCTCACTGCAAAAGCCGTGAAAACTGACTGATGTTGCAACCACAGATTACAAAAAAGAGGTTGGAATCTGCAACCTGAACTTAACTAGGTCGGTTATCTGTTAAAACAAAGATAATATTCTTCATAGGATTCAAACAAATCTGAGTCTCATAAAATAATATCCGAAATGCCTAGGATACAAACCCAAATTACTTGGCCTACAAAGAACCAAGTAAATCTCAACTCATAATCAACAAATGACAGCAATAAGATGACATGGATCCTGGAATTATTTGACAAAAGACTCTAAAGCAGCTATTACAAAAGTGCTCAAATAGGTAACTGCAAACATTCTTGAAAGAAATATTAAATAGAATGTATCAGAAAATATGAAGTAGAACCAAGTGGGAATTTCAAAAATGAAAAGTAATATAATCTAAATTTAAAAACTCAACGGATGGAAAGGATCAATAAAACTATCTTTCTTTATAGACTGCATGATTGTCTATGTAGAAAACCCCAAGAGATCTGTAATAAAACTCGTAGAACTAATAAGTGAATTTTAGAAGGTTGCAAGATAAAAAGTATGTACACACAAGTCATATTTCTATGTAGTAGTAATATACAATTGGAAACTGAGCTTAAACAATACCACGTACTTTTGCGGTAATAAAAAGTTCTGGAAATAGAGTGTTGATGGTTGTATAACATTGTGAATGTGCTTGATGCCACTGAATTATACACTTTAAAATGGTTAAAATGAAACAATGGGTCAACGATGAAATCAAAGAGGAAATTAAAAAATACTTTGAGATAAATGACAATGAAAACCCAACCATACAAAATCTATGGAACACAGCAAAAGCAGTCCTAAGAGGGGCCCTCATAGTGACACAGGCCTTCCTCAAAATATAAGAAAAATCTCAAATAAACAACCTAACTTACCACCTAAAAGAATTAGAAGAACAAACAAAACCTAAAGTCAGCAGAAGGAAGGAAATAAGATCAGAGAGGAAATAAATATGAGTTTAAAAACTGATAGAAAAAAATCAATAAAACCAAGAGCTGGTTTTTGGAGACATACAAAATTCATTAATTGGAGGAGTTGACAGAGTAAAGATGTCAACTCTCACCAAACTGACCTATAGACTTAATGTAATACCAATCCAAATCCAAGTAGAATTTTTTGAGGATATAGACAAGCTGACTCTAAAATGTATATGGATGGTGGAGGAACTAGAAGCTAAAACACTTCTGAAGAAGAATAAAGTTAGAGGAATCACAGTATCCAATTTTAAGACTTTAAGCTACAGTAATAAGAAGAGAGTGGAATTGCTGAAGAGCTACACTTAGGTCAAAGAAACCAATAGAAACCAGAAAGAGACCCACACAAATCTGGCTGCTTCCTTTTTGACAAAGATGCAGAAGCAGTTCAGTGGAGAAAGTGCAGCCCTTTCAGCAAATAATATTGGAATTGGAATAGCAGGTCATCTTTATACAAAAAAAAAAAAAAAAAAAGTAAGAATTTAAATCTGACAATTAAACAAAAATTAACTAAAAATGGACTTAAATGTAAAACCTACAACTACAGAACTTTTAGAAGAAATCAAGTAAGAATGTCATGACCTAGGATTAGGTAAAGAGTTTTTTAGACATGATATTTCATTAGCATGATCTAAAAAATTTAAAAAGTGACAAATTGCAGTTCATCAAAAAAATAAACAAAAACCTTTGTGCTTGAAAGACAATGGTAAGAAAATGAAAAGACAAGTTACAGACTGATGAAATATTTACAAGCCACATATCAGACAAAGGTCGTGTATCCAGAATATATAAAGAACACTCAAAGCTCAACAAAAACAAACAAACAAAAAAACTAGATAATTGGACAAACTAAAAAATGGGCAGAAAACTTGAACAATTATTTCACTAAAGGGATTATAAGGATAGTCATTGGCGAAGGGCAAACTAAAACCATGATGAGATACCATCATGAATGGCAAAAATAAAAAACAGTGAAAATACCAAATGCTGGCAAGGATGAGGAGAAACTGCATCTCTCACACACTGCTGATGGGAGCACAAAATGGTAGAATCATTCTAGAAAGACAGCTTGGCAGTTATTTTTATAAAGTTAAACATACACTTACCATATGACCCAGCAGTCTCCCCCCTGAGTATTTTCCCTGAGAAGTGAAAACATGTTCACACAAAACCTGAAAGTGAATGTTGACAGCAGCTCTATTCATACCACTGAAGCTTGGAAACAACCCACACACCTTTTAAAGGGTAAAAGGAAACAGACTGGGAAACGCTCAGCAGTAAGAGGGAATAAACTCCGGAACATGCAATAACTGATCACTCGGCTGAATTTCAAAATGAGATTTGCTGGGTGAAAGAAGTGAGTCTCAAAAGGTTTCATACTTCGTGATTCCATTTTTATGACATTCTTGAAGAGACAAAATGACTGTACTGAAGAACAGATGACAAACATATGGACACCAAGTGGGGAAAGTGGGGGTGGGCTGGGGGTGGGGCATAGGAGTGCCATATACATTACTAATAAGAAAAAAATATCAAACTGTGCACTTTAAATATATGCAGTTTATTGTATGTCAATTGTATCTCAATAAAAGTTCTTTAAAAAAAAAAAAAGAACAGAGGAATGGTTTCCAGAGACAAGGGCTGGGGGGAGCTGTAAGCATAAAGAGATTGCACATGTTTTTTGGGTGTGTTTTCATAATTACATGTGTATGTATTATATATGTATATATGTGTGTGTTAAAATTCATAGAATTGCACACACACACACGCAGACATGCTAATTTTACTTTATGATAATTTTTTAAAGTGTTACCCACTCTACCAGCGAGGCCTAACTAAGATACTACTGGTAGCCCTTGCCTTTCCCTGAATTGAAGTGTTAAGCACATTGTTATAAAAGTCCTCTGAAGTTTCTGGAAATTAGGGAATGGTGCCAGCTCCTTACCTAGATATTTTCGATGGTGAGCAGCTGATCAGTACCTAAGCCAGGAGGGTGACAGGGAACCAGAGTGTGAAGCAAGCTTAGGAAAGAGAAAGTGAGGACTTGGCCGTCCCAGTTCTCCATGGCTTTGGAAATCAAGGCAAAAACCCAGCTGGTTTTTGTGACCCGAGTGAGGTTAGCTGAGGGATGGGAGCCAACGTTTGCCCTTGTGGTCACTCTGCAAAGCAAAGTTGTCCAGCCTGAAAGGATACAGCGTGTACTGCTGGCAGCAGCCACAAGAAAGTTTGACTACCCTCCAGTGGTCTTTTGATTTAGTTGTATTGGAGCTGAATGCTGACCATGAAAACTCTGTATGCCACCTACACTGAAATCTCCATTTTAGCAGAGACCATTAAAAATAGAATGATCGAGGTCTAAGTCCTGGGCACGTCCCTCCACCCAGATGGCACCCAGCTGTTGCTGAGTCTGCAGAAGCCAGACCAGGGAGGGCACCACAGCAGGGACCAACAAAGGAGTGGCCAAGCGCCAGGCTGCTCGATTCTGGAGACGGCCATTCCCCTCCTAGGAAGATGGTTCCCTGCCCTCCGGCTCTATTGTTTCTTCTGCAGACGATGCAGCTCAAAGGAAAATCAGGACCAGGAAAGCAGGGCATGCCAAGTTCTGCAAATGTCTCTTTCCAGCAAAGAGCAGCAGCTGCTCCAGAAAAGAAAGTAGCCTGAGCAGGACAGCGAGAGACTGAAGTTCTTAAAAAAGTCTAGGATTTAAACCAGTATCAGATGGGACGGAGGTACATTATTCAATGAGACCAAACAGACAGCTCCCTGCCTGCCCCAGTAGCTAGGGAGATTATGAGAGCAAGTTTATGACCAGGTATTCAAAAACACTAAAAATGTTCTGTGTTTGTGTAGTGCTGAGTTGAGACCTTCAATCACTCCCATGACAGAAAGAAGAAAGGTTAGGGAAGGGATTGTGGAGAAAACCAAAAGCAAGAGATCAGAGGGGCTTCCTAGTTGGCGCAGTGGTTGAGAATCCGCCTGCCAATGCAGGGCACACGGGTTCGAGCCCTGCTCCAGGAAGACCCCACATGCCGCTGAGCAACTAAGCCTGTGCGCCACAACTATTGAGCCTGTGCTTTAGAGCTCGTGAGCCACAACTATTGAGTCCATGTGCCTCAACTACTGAAGCTCACGTGCCTAGAGCCCATGCTCCACAACAAGAGAATCCGCGGCAATGAGGAGCCTGCACACCACAATGAAGAGCAGCCCCCACTCACAACTAAAAAGAAAGCCCCCGCACAGCAAAAAAGACCCAACGCAGTCAATAAAATAAATAAATAAATAAATAAATAAATAAATAAATAAAAAAGCAAGAGATCAGAAAGAAATAAGTCCCGAAAAGTGCCAGGCTTTCCTTTCTCTTGGGTCATTTTCCTCTTTTACCGCCCACCCGAGTCCCCTGAAACTCTCTGTGGCTGGCCTCCTGTCCAGAGTATCCGCTCGGCCGACTTCTGTCTCCTATAACCATGCAAACTTCTGGACTTGCTGTGTGCCCAGGGCTGTGTCCTAAGCCACTGCCTCGAGAACCTATGGACAAGCAAGTCTGCGTGGGCTGCTGTCACCCCTGCATTTGACGTGAGTGCTTTTGACCAAAAGATCCCTAAATATCACCGACTTTTCGATGATAGCCTCTCTACTGTAGATGATGTGTGGAGGGCTCTGACTCCCTGCAGCGTCAGGTTTTGTGGAGATGAGCTTTGTCTTCCTCCTTATTTGTGAGTAATGGCAGCTGAAGGAGATGCATGCATTTTGAAGTTTGGGGATTTAAGAAATATGCGTTTCAGGTGACTAGAGGAAAAATTTTAAAAAACACTTTGAGTTTCCAAGATGTGTAGGAATATCTACATAGAGATTTTGCTGTCACTACCTCTTATTTATCAATACATGGAAAACTAAGCTTCATGTATAGGATTACTGATTCCTCGTATCTGTCGTCACAGAGACCTGGAGCTTTATAGGCAGCTCAACATCAGCCTATTAATACGACCGGCAGAGCTTGTCACTGTCACGCATGTGTCCTACTGAAGGCCCACTGACCATCATCCGTCTCACTTCTGTTTTTCACTGCTAGGACGGAATTCTGCTTTATGATTTCCTCAGCTATAAAGTCAACTGAAGGAGGAAACAGGAACAGGACAGGTGATACACAGAGGCAACAGGCCTGGGGGCCGAGGCTGAGGAATGGCAGGTGGCTCAGAGCTGCCCCCCTGGTGTCTAGGTGTCTCTTTGGCAAGATGACAACTGCCCCTTGCTGAAGGCTCCTGGCTCCTACCTGCTCTAACTGGCCTTTTCTTTGGCCCCTTTCAATCAGCCATGAAGCATAGTAGGGCAGGCACATTCATCAGCCTGGGTTTCCTCCACATCCTTGGCAGCGTTCCCAGGCATCAGCCAGGTGCCTGCCCCCACCAGTGGCGTCTGCTCATGCCCCATTTGTCCTCACCACTTCCCAGTTTCCCATCCACAGCACAGAACTTGCTAAAAGAAATAAGTGAAATCATAGTTGGCAGTCTCTATAAATAAACACACACACAACCACACCACACTTACAAAACAAACAAGCCAAAGAGATAGAGTAATCTAATTGGTCAAGAGCCTTATAGTTAAAGACTATTTTGGGAAATAAAAAAAAAGAACATGGCCAATAATGTCATCATTGGTGACAAGGCAAAAATTAACAAAATGACTCAACCAACAAGTATGCTAGATCTCAAATACTGGGCTTCAATCAGGAGAGGGTAGGTATTACTTTTGTGTTTGTTTGCTGGTTAATTTATTAAATATGCATTAAAAGCATCACTTTGCAGACTTCCTACACGTGACTAACCCAGCTTAGAATGTTCTCCTTCTTCTTATTCCTTGTTTTAAACATCTCTTCTTCAAAGTCACCTCCCATCTCCTCCACAAACTTGCCAATAACTGATAACTCCTTCCCCCATCCTGGGTAAGATTCCCCACGTCCAGTGATATTTGCTGACCTACCTGCCTAACTTGCCCTCAAAGTGCCTTCCCAAGGGAACCTCAAGCTCCTTGGGGACAGTCACCATTCCTGACACTTCTGTGGTTTCCTTTGTTGCACCCCGCACATCCAGGGCAAAAAGAAACTCAATCAGTTGTTAAAATGTTTAAGCTTGTGGCTACACGATATATCTCTCTGGGTAGACAACTGAAAAGAAAATGAAAGTGCTGATTACTCTAGACATAGAGGGATCCTCCAGGGCCAGTTAATGTCCTGAATCTTACAGTCCTGCCTTGAGCTGCACTGTGCTGGTAGTTGGAAGAGGAATTTTCCATGAGGAAAACGTGGTCTGTTTCCTCAGGATGCAGCAATAGACCGCTGTTCCCCCAGCTTCACCCCCTTACACACCATCTGCCCAATTTTTGTTGCATATCAATAATATCTGTTCAATTCCTAATATTTTTTTAACTTAAATAGTTTTAAAAGGAATCTTTAGAATTATTACCAATAAATGGCAAACCAGTATCATTTTCTGTAAGTAGACGGCATATACTAGTATTCTTTAAAATATGAAACTTTTTAAAATAAAAATAATAAAATTGTGTTACTACCTAAGGTCCACACTTTTAGGAGACATTTTATTACATCAAAATCCACACTGACCAATAAGATAGATTAGCCTGTATTTCACGTAGATATTACTATATACATACGTTAGGATCCACGTCTGAAAAATCAACCTTTTTAAGAAGTCATATTTATTTGATTTGATCTGTTCTTTACTCCAAATGCAAGAGAAAAGAAAATTTGCTACCGTTCAAAATTAGCCAAGAAAAAAGTCTATTAACCCTGCAAAAGTAAACTTGATAATAGGTATTCAGCAAAAAATGAAACTAAGAAATGAACTAGAAGGCATGTGTGAGACAGACTTGAAGGATTCAGAATTAGCTTTAAAGGCAGAGAAAAACAGCACTAATTCCTGGCTGGCACTTTATTTTAACTTTGTTAAAGTCAGAGTTGACAGTTCTATTGACTCTGAGGGACTCTTATCTCTCTGTAGATAAAATATTGTAGTTTCTGAGTATGGGAAAAATTGTCTTTATTAATCTGAATATTTTTAAATTGGCCATTCTAGTTAGCTGACTTAAATTACAGCTTACCAAGGATTAACCAGAAAATGTTTTAATTGTAATGGTCATTGTTAAAAATAACTTTTGAAAATATGAAGGCATAATTTCTGTCAGAGTTAGCACAGAATACCTAATGTAAGTCACGCTTCTTTGATGATCTGTGGTACTGTGGTGGCCCGGGGCTAAGTCATTTCCAGTGATTTCTGTTTCCTGAGCACCTGTTCTGAGTGGCCCTCTGCTTTACTCACGCAACCCTATCTGCTCTTCCCACATCACAGCAAGGCAGGTGCTATGACCACCTTCGTGCAGACGAGTGAATTGAGAAATGAAATAACTCTCCCGGAGACAAACAGGACTCCCAGACAGGCCCATCTGATTTCCCAGTTCACGTCTTCATCCCAAGTGCAGCAGAACAGGCATGCCCAGAATCCTGGCCTGAGGTGCACCATCAACGTGAGAGTCATTCATCCTTTTATTTTTATTTATTTATTTATTTTGGCTGCGGTGGGTCTTCCCTGCTGTGTGCGGGCTTTCTCTAGTTGTGGCGAGCAGGGCTATTCTTCATTGTGAAGTGTGGGCTTCTCATCGCGCTGGTTTCTCTTTTTGCAGAGCACTGGCTCTAGGGAGCGTGGGCTTCAGTAGCTGTGGTGCGTGGGCTCAGTAGTTGTGGCGCATGGGCTCAGTAGTTGTGGCTCTTGGGCTCTAGAGTTCAGGCTCCATAGCTGTGGTGCACGGGCTTACTTGCTCTGAGGCATGTGGGATCTTCCCCAACCAGGGATGGAACCCGTGTCTCCTGCATTGGCAGGCGGATTCTTAACCACTGTGCCACCAGGGAAGTCTCTCATTTGTCTAAAAATGTCTAAGTTGGTTTTATTTTTCTTTTAACCTGTTATAATCTGACAATTTCCCTTAAGCCTTAGATACAATACAAAATGTAATTCAAGTTAATTGAGAGCTCCAGGTGGGTGAACTGTAGTTAATTAAGCTTTAATAGCATGTAACTCCTAGTAATTAAAAGTGCTTTTGTGTGCACCCCGATATAGTAATATTGGACATGGTCATGCTTAAATTGCTTCTTTTGAAGGTAAGGGGGAAGCATTCTAATAAACTGGGGGAATCTAAACGTGGCCCAGCAGACCCTTCTCCTGAATCCTGAGAAGTCGCCCTGGCCGAGAAGATCCAGGTTAACCCCGAAGAGCTGCTCACAGTGTCAGGATGATAAGTCCTCCCTCCCACCATTATAATACTTCCTCATTATTCCTGCATTTCCCCTAAGCATGTGATTCCAAGAATTGAGAAAAAGAACCTGCTAGATTCAATGCCTTCGTGACTGTGGCTAGAATCATTCTATTATTGAAACAGTGAACATCTACTCTCATTGCCACCTGATTGATACCAGGTGGAATTGGACTAAAATCATCATAGAATTTTCTTACTCAAGGCTTATTAGAAAATTAGATGATGCAATCCATCTCCCTTCTGAGGAAATTGTACTTTAAGGAGATTTTACTTCTCATAAACCCTAATAACCTCTGGCTGTACATAACCCATTCCATCTGCCTCTTTTCTGAATTAGAAAGCAGCTGTTTTTCTTTCACAAACACGTTACTATCTGAAGGACAAACGCACAATGTGGCCATTGGAGCCTCCTTGCAGCATCGGCTCGTGGAGCCCACAAGGTGCCACAGGGCCTGTGCCAGCCTTTGCCACCCGCTTGTTCAGCTTCCTCCCCATCGAGTCGGCCGAGACCGGGGTACAGCTTCCTGCACCCACATCCAGGCCTATCTCCAACTAGCTGTGAGGGCATGGCTGTCCCCTCTTGTGCCTTGATTACTTTTGTCTGTAAGCGGAAACAATAATAGACCCTACTTGGTGGAGTGCTTGTGAAGATTAAATGAAATAATGCACATAACGTGAAGACATGTAATGCACGTAACATGATGACATATAATGCAGGCTCGATACATGTTAGCTCTTACTATTAACCTGGACAGTTCCTCCTGGCAGGAAGCTTTTCCTAACCACCCCAGCCAGATCGGGTGCCCCACTACACATTGCTACAGCATCTTGACCTTCCTTGTAACAGTCACTATACTTTTAATCACCTGTTCAATGCCTGTCTTCTCAGCTAGATTATGCACACTGCAAGGGCAGGTCTGTCTTTTTTTTTTTTTTCTTTTTAAATCCCTAGTGTCTAGCACAGAGCCTGAAACTGAATATTTGTTAAATGAGTGAAAGTTGATTGCTGAAGCTGTAAGACTAATGAGTTCTGTGGGCAGACATTCAATTATCAATTTTAAAAATAGGTCAATCTGCAGGAACTATGAATTGAGAGAAATCGGTATTGTGCCACACCTCAGTTTGTGATATAATTCAGAAGAAAAATAATAATAACAGTCGCGGTACCTAAGTTTTCTGTACCCTCTTTGCTTTATAGTGTATTCATACCTATTACTCCATCTCAGAGGCTCACAGAATACGAAAGTTGGAAGAAACTCCAGGGTCATCTCATCCAAAGCTTCACATGAGAGATGAGGAAACAGAAAGCCGTCATTGTACCCAGAGTCACAGCATCCTCCAAAACACCTCCCACAGAAAGGGCACCAGGAAAGCCCTTGGACTCTGACCATGTGTTCTATGAGCTCAAAAGCATGCATCATAATTTGTGAGGGGATAAGAAATTGCATAAAAATGGGCAGATGGAACTAGAAGGTGGAACTATAATTTGATGGTCCAGACAAGGTGATGCTCAAGGCTCAGGGTGGGAGCTTTGTCTTATGCTGAAGTGGACCACAGCCCCCAAGGCTCCTCCCGGGGGACCCGCAGCACTTGCAGGTAGGTGACCCACGTCCCCCATCTGAGCCGGTGGGTGACGACTGGGCTTATCGCCGCTCCCGCTGTGCATCGTCTGGCTGGCTTGGAGCAGCGTGCGGCATTCCGTCTCTTCTGTCCACTGCAGACACCTCCCTTCAGCTTCCCAACGTGGAACACCTGGGGGTCTGAAGGAAAATCCCTGCATCCGTTGGCACACGGGGAAGGCTTTCTGATAATGATGTGGAAGAGAATGAAATTCTACATGCCTGCAAGTTCACGTTCATCTGCCCACACGTTGGGAATACAGGACCCAGTCCCCTGATTTTGGCTCCTCTGCAGCCTGCATATGGCGGATACCTATCGAGCAGAGCCCCAGAGCACCGAAGCAGAGCGAGGGGCCCAGGGGGATGCTTCCTAGTAGCAGAGTTGAAATGGGGGGAGCTAAGGTCAGGGACTTTTTAAAAATGAGTTAGATTCAGAGAGTCTTTAATTCTCACTGTAATCTTCTTTTTTTTAAAATAAATTTATTTACTTATTTATTATTTTATTGGCTGTGTTGGGTCTTTTTTTGCTGTGCACGGGCTTTCTTCTTAGTTGCAGTGAATGGGGGCTACTCTTCGTTGCAGTGCGCGGGCTCCTCATTGCCGTGGCTTCTCTTGTTGCGCAGCATGGGCTCTAGGTGCGTGGGCGCGTGGGCTTCAGTAGTTGAGGCACATGGGCTCAATAGTTGTGGCTCACGGGCTCTAAAGCGCAGGCTCAATAGTTGTGGCGCACAGACTTAGTTGCTCCGCAGCATGTGGGATCTTCCTGGAGCAGGGATCGAACCCGTGTCCCGAGCATGGGCAGGCAGATTCTCAACCACTGAGCCACCTAGGAAGCCCCTGTAATCTTCCTTCTTGACAGCAAGTGGAAGGCAGGCGAAGTGCCTCAGTGCAATGGCACACAGACCGGCGGGAGCCAGCTCGCTCTGATGGTGAGGAAGATGCTGGCACTCTCTCGGGGACCTCTGCTTACGCTCAAGGGACGGTCTGGATGGGCAAGCATTCCAGGAAATCTTTCCCACCATCCCTATCGCTGTCCTGGGTTCCCTCCCCCAAATCCTTGTTATGCTTCATAAGTGTATAGAAATATCTAAGTTTCCATCGTACCCAACCCATAGCTCCGAGGGGGACATTTCACACACCCTGAATTAATATTAAGTTAACGTTGGACAAGTTGTTTTACATGGTCTAAACTCAGCAAAAGAATAGCCACCCGGCATCCAGAATCATTCACTTTCAGCAGCTAGAATGCAAATGTCATCAAATCTTTACAATGGTTGCAGTGAATGCCATTCATTTTCATCTGTAGTTTCAAAGAATTACCCAGGGGAGCTTTTCAACCCGATATGAATGATAAATCTTATACATCCTGTGGGACCTACTGGCCTGCAAAAACCGAGTGAAGCAGTTTCCACAAGGGCTTAGCCTGCTTGAAATAACTTAAGAACAAAGCTTCATTCTTCCTACGGGAAGGAAGAGGGAATAGGAGAGTAGGAAGAGGGGGCCAGCAGAGAGCAGTCAACCCCACTCAACGGAAGTGCTTATGCAAAGTTCAACAAATAATGCAGACTTTAAGTGCAGGTCTGTGCAAATGTGGATCCTACCTGCAAGTAAAGAAGGTAAGATTAGAAATAAATACTTGAAACTGAGTTGCAGGTAATAGGGCCGTCTATCATGATGATACCTACAGTTTAGACCTTTATCTCCTTTGTGCAGGAACCGTGCTAAGTGCTGACATTCACTATGAAAAGGATGCTCACAGCAACGGAGGGCACGAGGAAAGTGAGGCTCAGAAAAGCTAAGTCATTTGCCCAAGATCACTCAGCTAGGGGGACTTCAACACCAGACCCAACTCCAAACAAGGGTTGCTGGATAACATACAGGGCACCACTTAAGACTGAATTTCAGATAAACAACAAATAATTATACTAAAAAGTATAAGTATGTCCCCAATATTGCTATTTTGATTTGCTAAATTTGGCAACCCTTCTCCAAATCTCATCCTTTAAAGCTATTCTTAAGTAGTATGGAATTCTGGTTAGGAGTGAAATGGCCTATTGCCTATATGTGATATTGTGATTTAGAATAAGAAATACATCTTTGGCCTTGTGCTGTTTCTGGCCCAAGCTCCTAAAACCCTTGGGATTTCCTAAGATAAGATCCAAGGAGGTGTCTTTTGTTCTGTTAATGAGGTGACTTGGGGGAGGCTCCTAAGGAAGGGGGCCGGTGCGGGAGGAACCAAGCCTGATCAGAGTTGGAACTTTCAGTCCCTCCCTGACACCCCATCTAGGGAGGGGAGGGGCTGGAGATTGAGTTCTGTCAGTGATTTGATCAATTACACCTGTGGCTGAAGCACCATAAACCCCCAAAAGGACTGGGTTCAGAGGGCTTTCACTTTGTGAACACTGGAGATTCGGGGAGTGGTGCCCAGAGAGGTCACGGGAGCCCCGCGCCCTTTCTCTCTTCCGCCTGGTGTTCCTGAGTTATGTCCTTTATCATAAACTGATGATCTAGTAAGTAGAATGTTTCTCGAAGTTCTGTGAGCCGCTTGAGCAAGTTAATTGAATCTGAGGGGGGTCTCACTGGAATCTCCCATCTGTAGCCAGCGGGTCAGAAGAAACACCCGTGACAGTCTAGACCTGCGATTGATGTATGAAGAGGGGAAAGGCGGCAGTCTTACAGGACGGAGCCCTTAACCTGTGGGATCTGATGCCGTCTCCACGTAGATAGTGTCAGAATCAAATTGAATTGTAGAGCACCCAGCGGGTGTCTGAGAATTGCTTGGTGGTGTCGGAAAAACCTCCACACAGTGGAATTTGGAGCAGAAGTAGACCATAGTAAAATAGGTGCTCCAGCCCTAGTTTAGATGAATCGTGGTAGCTACAAGAGGCATAAGACTTAGACAAAATTGTCATGTAGATGATATTTGTTTTTAATATTTGTTCTGTTAAACACGAGGCAACAGGCACCAAATGGAATCATTTTTGTGGAGCCTCTCATCCCCAAACCCAGACTTAACTTTAGTACAGTTTCAGCCTCTCCCAGGGATGGAGTCTTAAACCAGTCCATCAGGATCACCTGGTCAGCACTAGTGAGGTCATCGGCCTGATAGACCCCTGCAGCCCCTACGGGAAAGTGACCTCGACACAAGCAACCCACCATTTGCCGGAGTAACTTCCCTGTGCCTGTAAGTCTTTCCTTTTGTACAGCGCCTTGGAGCCCCTTTCTATCTGCTTAGATGGGATGCTGCCTGATTCTTGAATCTTTGAAGGAAACCACTAAGATCTTTAAAATTTACTCAGTTGAATTTTGTTTTTTAGCAGTTCTGAGTGTGGTAAGCCTCGCAATGTTTAAGCCTTTCCCCTCAACACCATCAGCAAAATCATTTGAGCATCTGCCCCCGAAATATACATATTTATTTATGATTGATATATTGATACTCTCATATTAATATAATCTGTACATTTTAACACACAAGATGGAAATTTTAAAGATGAGATATAAAAACATAAGAAGGAGTACCACTTCTTTCTTTCTTTACCCAATAGATTGTCCCGAGCACCCACTTTGGACACTGTTGGACACTCTGGTCCCATCCTTGTCCTCGGGAAGACTTGTAATAACTAAGATTTAGTGAACACCTACATGTGGTTTTCTCACTTGGTCCTTGTACAAGTTCACGAGTCCCTGTTTGCCTTTGGTGAACACTGGGGTGAGGGACTACTTCAGAGGTTCAGTCCTACCCTGACCAGCAGAGCTGAGACCTGCAGAGCTGTGCTCTCTCAGCCAGCTGCCTGGGAGGTAGTGCGGGGTGGGTGGGTTGCGGGGGAGGCAGCTGTACCAGCTACAGGAAGCTGGGGTGATGCTCCTGTCACTTTACTGAAGAAACTGTGGGTAACATTTACCTGTTGCAACACAGTTAATATGCTTGTTTTGGAATGCGAGCCTTGATCCCAGGATCTGTGCTTTTTCCTGTTTTGCTGTATATTCTAAGATACCTCTGAGCTTGAACCCAGTATAAATAAAGGTTGGTGTTCCCTCCTTAAAAAATAAAAAGGACACTGGAACTGTGACTTCCCTGGTGGTGCAGTGGTTAAGAATCTGCCTGCCAATTCAGGGGACATGGGTTCGATCCCTAGTCCAGGAAGATCCCACATGCCTCGGAGCAACTAAGCCTGTGTGCCACAACTACTGAGCCTGTGCTCTAGAGCCCAAGAGCCACAACTACTGAGCCCCTGTGCCACAACTACTGAAGCCCGTGGGCCTAGAGCCTGTGCTCTGCAACAAGAAAAGCCACAGCAATAAGAAGCCCACACACAACTAAGAGTAGCCCCGGCTCACCGCAACTAGAGAAAGGCTGCACACAGCAACAAAGATCCAACGCAGCCAAAAATAAATAATAAATAAATTTATAAAAATAAAATAAAATTAAAAAATAAAAAGGACACTGGAACTAACCAAGCAAACTTGAACCCAGAGAACCAATAGAGTTTTATCCAGTACATTTTGTAAAATCCAAATTTTCTTTAACTTTTTTTTTTTTTTTTTAACTCTAGGTAGACCTGGCTCAAGTGTTTTATTTTTAGAATGTGGTCTAACAATGAAAACCTCTTGAAAACATTTTTGAGTGTCAGGACACTTTACTAACACGAATTTGTGCCCAGGGAGGTTTCTGTGTCTGGAACACAGGTCTCCTTGGGACACTTCCCTTAGGTCAGACATGCTGAAGAGCTGTAACAAGCATCTGGGGAGAGCAGAGGAGGCTGCCTGTGCCTGGGAAGGGGTAGAAAGGAAACCAGTGACTCCTGGGGGCGCCCGTGTTGGGGAGGGGGACGGAGGGGTGGGGCGGGGGACGGAGGGGCGGGGCGGGGGACGGAGGGGCGGGGGACAGAAGGGCGGGGCGGGGTGGGGGGTGGTTTTAAGCAGGGGATAAAGGGACGAGAATTAAGCAGAAGTGGTTGTGTTTATGAAGAGACACAATGAAGCTGTCAGCCAGGACTTTACAGGCTTCACTAGTCTACCTCCCACGTCCTAACCTTGTCTTTGGGACCCTGAGGCACACGACTTTACACTTCCAGCTACAGAGAGCTCTTTTGCTTTCCTAGATTTCTATGCTTAAATAATTTTATGTTTCTCAAGGTCCCATCAGTTCTGGATAGTGGGTGATGAAACCATAGTGAATTCAGATATTAAGTGTGTATGTAACAATTTAAACAAGGAAAATACAACCCTTGTCTTGATAGGTGGAGAGGTGGGAGGGTATTCAGGCATACAGAGGAGAGGGAAGACCCCACTCCTCTCCCCCATCTTGACTTGTATGCTTCTGTCCTGTCACTCTTCCAGAAGCACAGGGTCCAGCCCGCAGCCTGGGGCACAGAAGCGGCACAAGACCTGGGATGGGACACAGCTGGGAGAAGGTTTGGGCAGACAGAGAACTAATCCAAGTGTGGGTCACCCAGCATCTGCAAACTCCATCCCAGGCATGGTTCCAAGTACTTTAAGTGCTAGTACACACTTAATCCTTATTTTCTATCAGGCAGGTCCTCATTTAACCTCTATTTTACAGATGAGGAAACTGAGGCACAGAGAGAATAAGTAACTCACCAAGGCCACCCTGGAGGAAGGGGCAGGCAGAGCCGGCCTCTCACCAGAGTCTGGCTCCTGGGGCAGTTCTTCAAGGCTGGGCTCACGCTGACCACATGCTGAAGGACACACATGAGGGCAAGACTTCATTAACCTCTCCTGCATGACCTTTCTGGATCCTTGGCCCAAAGTTAGCAGACAGGGAGCCCTAAGCATAGCTGAGGTCCAATAAGATGGGGGTTTGCAGCTCGCTTTTCATGTGATTTTAACAAAAGCATGAAATGGCTCTCTCTCTGAGCATGTTGATGGATTTTGTCGCCTGCTACAGTCAGGAATAACTGATTTTGTTCTTTGCTCTTAACAGAATAGGAACGCATTTTCTCATCAGGGAAAGACTGTTGCACTAGCAGCATAGACAGGCCCGGTGAGGCTGTGAAGAGGGGAAATGAACGAAACAAGTTCTTGGGCTGGTCTTCGTGATGAAGAGGCCTGAGACGTCTTAATAATCATAACGATTCTGTCTGGGCGGGAAAGAGGCAGGAAAGCCAAGCTAACGTTGCTGTTGTGAGCCGACATGCTGTTAGTGTCACAGATTTCTAAACGTCGTGTTTGTTCAGGAGTCACAGAGGGCCTGCTCCCAGACCTGTTTGATTTGCTGTCCAAACAGCAGGATCCTCCACGTCTGTGGCAAGATAGAGTCCCTGCGTGCTCGCTCATTCACAGAACCATCCCAGAGTCAACCGGCCCCCCCTCCCCCCTGCTTCCTGCAAGAAACAGCTTCCAATTCACAGTCTGGTCCAGCATGCAGGACCCTTTCCTGCGTCTCTGCGTCTCTTAGCAACACCTCCCAAGGCGGCCCTGTTCAGTTGCCATCACTGCCTGCCACCTGGGAAAGGAAACCGGCCAGGTCTGGTGCGGAACCACCACTCTCTAATGCACAGACATGGCACTCTGTGTCCAGATTTTCTGGTCCTGGCTTCAAAGTCTCCAGTGTTGCATTAAATGATGCATATTTTTTAGTCCTGGAATATGTGCTTCTCTCATGGTATTTTATTATTTTCAGTAAATGTAGTTGACTATTTCAAATTTATTTTTTATACTTTCGAATAAAAGAGATAAACTAACAAGCCACAAACCTTAATTTTTCAGTTTGGAAAACATTCACTCTCTGTATATGTGACCACATATTGATTCATGAAATTCACACATGAACTCAGGAGAAACCACAAACTCAGACCCTCTCTACATTCTAGCAATCCAAGCTTTCCTCCCTTCTCTCAGATGGCCCATCTCCATTAAGAATCTTCTCCTGACTAAATGGAACAGAGATGGTGACTTTTCTCTTTGTATTATGATGTGCGAATAGTAACTTGCACAGTTTTCCCATTCAGCCATCACCCCATTGTAGGCCTACACTGATTATTACACAAAGTGGTAAAATTTTGTCTTACTCTGCTGATGTTTCTTGCATATATATGTCTAAAAATCCCTCTTTGCATATATATTTGTCTACCTTAAATGTTAAGCTTATAGAAAGCAGGAAAAGAATCTTCTGCCGCTGTTTGTGCTTTATAAAGGACCTACAGTAACATTTAATAAATTCTTTTAATAATGCTTCAAATAACTTACAGGTAGGCAGCAGTGTAATTCCTGACACTACTTCTAATCGGATTTATGTGATGCCTTTTTCTCAAAGGGCTCCAGAAGCTACAAACAACAAGACGACACAATGAACAAAGACTGCCAGTCCTCAGTGGCTCAAAACACAGCATAAAGGTGGTGGGAGGGCAGTTTGCAGAGAACTACAAGGAAAAGCTCATCTTCTAAAACAGACTGAGGATGAGAAGGGAAACGATTTTGCCATGAGCTTTCTAAAATGGCATGAAAAGTAGACTGATTTACCTAAGTTGAAACTATTTATTTTAGAGGTTGTGTAAAGCATGAAGTAAAGCTGGTTCTTTAGGAGAATAGTTACTGCTATTGAGGGTCATTATCCACAAAGATTATTCACAAAGTAGATGCAGAAAACTAGGTCACCAAGCTCAGCCAGAAATATCACTGTAATTCTTTGGCTAAGGGCCCACCCAGGAACTCTTTAAATATTAGCATAAGCCACCAGAGAAATACATTTTCATAAAAACACCACTATGCTAAATTATGACCCCAAAGATAGTTGGAAATTTTATCCTACTTTGGATTGACTCCAACAGTGCCAACCACCCCTTGCTTGCTGAGTCACTGGCGTGGACAGCCCCACAGTTCACTGTCTACAAATGTGAGCTGGAGGGATGGAAGCCTGTGAGGGAAGAACTGGTAAAAGAGAAGGCCACTTAGTGTGTTTTTGCCATAATCTAGAAGTTGAGAAATATTTACGGAGCACCTATTATGTGCAATGCGTTTGTAATACTTGAAAAAGTTGGGGGGGGGGGAGAGTTTTTCTATTTAAATTGAAGAGGAAAATTAGAAACTTGCACTCAGCCAAAAACAACTCCATGCTTGTTCTGCTTTTGTGAAATATGCTTGCAGCGCTGAGAAAACCAAAAAACAGGATTACCTAGCAATCCAATGTAACTTTAAGATGTTTTGCTAAAAAAATGGAATGTTCTGCACCTGCTCTTGTAAGTTTCTGTTTGGAAACTTCCATGCTTTGTAAACATGTGTGCTATTAAAGTAAGGCTCACCCTGAGCTCGGGGCCCAGAACTTTGGAGCGTTAGCTCGTCTGGGGCTGCCAGCTCAATAAACCTGAGTTCTCCAACCCTCCGAGTGCGGTGCTTGGTTTCTCGACGGACCGATTTCTACAACAAAATCATTACCACTATGCACTGCAACAAGTTTAACTTTTTGAGGTACAAATACGGAAAAGACCTGCTCTGTTGTCTATCATTAGAACACAGTTTCATTTGGGGAAATCGCAAATCCTTGAGTAACTGGAGTTTTTGCCCCCTTCACCTGTCTGAGTCCTCAGGACCTCATCAAACCTCTACAGTTCAGAACTAAAGGACTTTGAAGAAAACTAGAGCCCCTCTCCCCCCACCTCTATGTTCAGAGGGAGTTCATCTGTGTGCTTCAAGGATTCTTTGACAAGATCAGGAAGTGGGAGGCAGATTCAATCCTGTAATCTGCAGAGTAACTGTAGAGAGCTTGCTTCTTAGCCACACCCACCCTTCCCTTAATTTCTGTGTTTCTCTCCCGCTTAAAACCGTGCTTAGAATAAATCTCAGACTCCCTACCGAAAACCAAGAGGCCCTGTGTGATCTGGCCCTGCCTACGGCGCTGAGCACGGCTCCCAGGAACTTACGCCCCCAATGACCCCACAGGTACACGAGACTGCTCTGCTAACCCTGCCTAGAACCTTCCCTCCCTGATCTTCCCATGGCTGCCTCCTGTCTGTCACTCAAGGCTTAACTCTGAGGTCACCTTCGCTCATCACACAAACCAGACCACCCACTCGAGCACTCACCCCTCATCGCCCCTTGTTTTATTTTCTTCCAAGCACTTGTGGCAATCTGAAGTGCTATGCCCGCATGCTGTCTGCTTGTTTATCATTCCCTGTAGGAGCAAGGGCGTTGTGTATTCACTGCCGTACCCCCGGTGCCTGGAACAGTGCCTGCCACGTAGCTGGTGGTCAAGACATATTTACTGAGTGAATGAATCCAGAAGTTATTTGTTCAGCAACTCGATTCATCCACAGAGTGACCATAATCATAAAAAGCACAGTATCATCTCTGAACACACAAAATTAGGAGAAAAAAAAATCCTTATTACAACTTGTAAGATTTTCTGCTAGCTGAACCACTCAACTTGTACTTTACACAATTAACAAACTTGCCTTACAATTTGAACCAATTTGCTGTCTAGTTTCCTGGCCTCTGGCGGATTAGAAGAAGTGTAATAGACACACTAACAGCAGCAAGAAGGGATAGGTCAGCATGGAGAAAACTAAAAAATTACTAAAAAGCAAAAAGAACTGAGAGAACAGAGTATTGGGGGCATTAAGTGTAAAAGCAAATAGTCTCACAGATCTAAAGCTGCCCGCGAGAAATACTCCTGCCACAGTGATCGCTTAAGTTACCAAGAAAATTATGTCGTATGTATGTATATGTGTCTAAGGAAACAGGGAAATAGTAAATGTTAAGTGCTCCTTTGAAAAGTTTTTGTCCAAAATGGTATTTTTATTGTTATTTTAAAGGGCAAGCGAAATTCGGTTTTCTAAGAGAACTGATTTCTGTGGAACATGTTAGAGAACTCTTCCCCCTCCCTCCGTCCCTTCTCACAGTTAGAACTGTGTAGCTAACCATGTCTCTTTCAGCTTGAGCAGCTGGAAAGCACGCAAATTCGACTTTCAAACATACTGGTTCCATTGGCCTTTATGGCATCTTCTTTAGGGTTCTTTTCCTCATCTTGACCTGATCTTTCCTTCATCTTGACACTTATTTATATTTGTCCAGAACTGATTCTGTATCACTGATTTACCTTCGCCATTATTTTTATTATTTGTGCTACAGTTGTAGGGCACTTTAAATCCTTTATGGAAAAAGATTAAGTGAGATCTCTCTGCATACGGCATGGGACGGATGGGGTGACATTTTAATTGTTCTTCATCATACAATCAGACTGAGAATTCAGTGAAGAGTCACCAAGCTCCTGGCAGGTAAAATGGAATTTTCAAATCATGGCGCATTTAGCACGTAATCTACTGGACCTGGTAACTGAAAGGTTAAAACAAAATCACACATCCTGAAAACTGAAAGTTAAATTCCAAAAAGTTAAAATTGACTAAATATAATCACAGGAAATGTGCACAACACAAAGAGCAGCCAGAAAAGGGCCGCAGCTGCTGACTTCTTCAGGACGGAGGAGAGCGGAGGTCCTCACAGCACAGGTGCAGCCCAGCGGTGGCGAGATCGTGGAGCCAGGTCCTTTCCTTTGCCAACCTCGTGTTTTCACTCAGACGACTCAGTTCCAGGCACGTGGCTTCTCCTGACTGTCCTGACTTCTCCTCGGATGCTGTGAGCACCCCAGGGAGTCGCTGTGACCTTGAATGCACCACACACAGGACCTGAAGGGCTACCGAACCTCGCTTTCACCTAAGCACTTACACTTGTGTAAATCTTGTAGCATCTTACAATCTCTAAACATCTACAAGGAAAATGGTCTTTGAAAGAGAAAACTTAGCAAATTATGCCCAGTAGCAGATTCTGGAAGCAAATCTATTTATAAACTATATCAGGCAATAATTTGATTCTAATACGTGGCTTGTTCAGGGATGCTTTTCAAAACATCTCCTTAAAGAGCTATAAAAACTGGCTTCCTTAAAATCTGAGAGGCCTCAGGTAGGACCCTTATTCAAAGCAGTGACTTTATAAATTTTGGTGAAACTCCCTGAAATCTATTGGGTTGGCTGTCCACACCTGCCCCCTTCTCTCCACATCCCATTAGTTCCTAGGACCTGTCCCTCTCGCAGGTTTACATGGTTATAACCAGCTTTGGGCTCTCAGTAGACCTGATAGCACCAGGTGAGCTTCCCCACCCCTGCCCCCACCATAGAAGGTTGGGTGGGCACCAACCCCCAACCTGCACTGGACCAGCAAGCCTCTTCGCAGGGGGCTGGGAATAGGCGTGAGGGATCCCAGTATTTAACCAGAGGAGATGTAAGTCTGGGAACTGTGGGTGACCAGATTCCTCCCCGTGGGGTAGGGAGCAGAGGAAGGAGAGAGAGAAAGAAGGGTTCAGAGAAGAGGGCAGAGGGCAACAAGTGAGTTGAAAAGAGACCTGGATGCTCTGGCGCTCTCGGGCCAGGTGTCCTGAGGTCCAGCTGCAGCCCCGCTGCTGGCTCCTACACACCCGACACTTACAGGCAAAGGTGCTAAATAGCTTTGAGGGTTTCTATCATACACAACCGAGAATCCTAACTAATTTACAAGGGCACAAAATTTGAAAGTTAAACTGAGGCAATGGTTGGAACTGATTTCAACTGGCTGAGTAAGGACAAGCCCCACTCTTCATCGTTCTGGGCCTTAATTCTGGAATCGGTTTCCAATATCCCTTTGCTGAGTAATTAATTCATGGGACTAAAAACAAAGCAATCCCTTTCAGCAAATGTATTTCCTTGTAATATGGGAAAATAACAAAACATGATTCCTTTTTGTATAGTTATAAAAAAAATTCAGTATTTTGTCCAAATCTCTCAAGCCAAACCTAATACTTGACTAGTGCTACCAATATTTTGTAGAGAAATTAAACACTTGAGATTAGAAAATTGGGTATATATTGGTGTAAAATGTTTAAAAATGTATTTTAGTTCCTTTTTATCCTCTGGATACTAGACAGGCATCTAATTTTACCAATAAAGGAGTTCCCCAACAGTAGTGACTTCTAAATATGATGGACTTTTAGAGATTTGTCATCAAAAGCTATAGCTTTGGTAGAGTTTCCACAAACATAGATGCAAATGGATTGGCAAGAATTTAGAATCTTGAGCTGGGGGGAAGAAACCACAGTCTGATCTTTTTACCTTTCAGATGAGGAATTGAGACCCAGCGTGAAGAGATGGCTTTTACACAGTTAACTTGAACCAAAGAGAGGCCCAGACCCTGGGTCCCCTCTCCTGCCCCAAATCATTTCTACGCATCCTGGGGGCACCATGTGAAGTGGTCCGTGTGCTCTCTGCCCTCTTCTCCTATCAAGATGAGGAGGTGATGTGGGGTCACGAGGGCGGCTCCTGCACAATGACCGCAGGACGTCTGTGTGAACGTCAAAGGAAGGGATAAGGAGAGAAAAAGAGTGAGAGCACGTTGTCATGGGAACGCCAAGGCAAACCACAAGATGGAAGAGTTGAAACCCATTCTGCTATCTCAGGCTTTATTTACTCAAGTAATAAATCAAGACATCTGTGTCAAAACCAGTGCAGTGTAAAACTGACTAAAGACAAGCTTCTGAATCCAATCTACACAGTCTTCTAAATATCAAAATCTTTTAAAAGAGACACCACTGCACATTTATCTACATCACTGTTCAAGTTATTATATATATGGCACTTGTGTAAGTTCTCTCTTTGTTCTAGCTTCTTTTTAAAAATTCTAAGTTGCTATCCAAAAATGATTAATACAAAGACACAATTATCTAGAATTTTATCATTCTATGAGCAGAACAGTTTCTAAACTCACAACAGGCTAGAAAAGTTGAACAGGCTTGAGAAATTAAGCATTGACTCCAGATGAGATCAGTGACCTCCTCCTGGGGGTTAGGTGTACCTGGGGTCAGTATTCAACTTCAGAGAGAACTTCATTCAACTCGCATCTGGTCAGAGAAAGAAAGACCAGACTTTACGGGTGACAGCAAACACCTGTGGCCCTAAAATGTTGTGGTGGGGATTAGGGTTACTGCCCCGAAGCGGTGCTGATCTGTATCACTGGATGTCAACCCCCTTCCAAGGTTCATTCATTCAACTGACTGTCCAGTGCTGGTCTGTAGAGAACATCCCAGCTCCCACTGAACTCCACATCCCCTGCGAGACGCACGCCCACTTCGGGCAGCTTGCCTGCCCTGAAGCCGTTTGACAAAATAATTCATCTTTAGAGACAAGCTGAGGTAGATGAAGTTAAATTATTTTCATACTTTTATTTCATTAAACAGTTTCATTCCCTTTCTGGATTCGAAAGTTGATACTTATCCTAGAAGGTCAGAGCTGGAAAGACCTCAGAGGTCAGATGGGGTTAGCTCGATTTGCTCCATGAATCATCAGGGCGCTTAGATAGTTGGTTACAGAACCAGAGCTTCTCCTGAATCCCAGTGACAGTGACCTTTCCTCTAGATAAAAACTCTCTATCAAAAACGTAATACACTTTTACAGACATGTTTCGGACCCTGGTTTTATTTTAAGGCAGAACAATGCAAGACATAGAGGGTTAAAGCTATTCTCTCCTGTCTGCTGTGTATAAATGGACCCTCAGGGAATAACTGCCCCCGCTTCCTTGTGCCCCACCCCCAGCCCCCAGCCTCCGGGGGCCCCTGTTTGCCCTGCTAATTCTTACCCTGGCTTCTAAACCCTGAACGCTCCTAGCAGCTAATGATGAAAACTCAAAAAGCTGATTGTTTTTGCGCTGAGAGAGGAAGGGAAAGAGGAAGACCAAAATAAAGAGGTAAAATTCCTGCGAAATTTAAAGCTACAGGTGGGGTGGCATTTGAAGGGAGATTTTTAATATTACTTACTCTTAATTTTCTAACGTCATTTACACACCAAAAGTCATTGTAATTTCCAAACATAAAATGTGTAAGATAGAAAGACTTAGTTTGGAAAAAAAATGGAAAATTCCCAAAATGATTGTAGAGAAAGCTTTTTACCCCTCTCGTTTGAATGGTGTCTGTTCTCTGTGTCTTTGTATCTTTAGCCCCAAACTCAAGTCACATATCAGCAAGGCCGGGTCACTAGACCCGATATTCCTGAGGCCCCTTCTCCCATGTCCCAGGAGAGCATACAGATCCCTAGTCCCGGGGCTGATGGGCTGCCTTCCAAGGAAGCCTCACCCTCTTGGAAGGGAGTGAGAGCAGAGCTCCGGCCTCTGCGTGGACCACAGGACAGCTGTGACCTGGCCTTGGGACTCAGCAAGTCACTGACCATCCTCAAGCATCTGTCTCCTCATGCACGGAGTGGGTGCAGAGATAATGTATAACCTCACAGAGTCGTGAGGTTCTGATAAGAGGGAATTGTGCTTTGGAAGCTCCCCGTAGGGCACAGAGAGCTGTCATTGTTTTCACTAAAGCCTAGTCGTGGTTTGAATGAAGAACTAAGCGAATGCCGCACCTGCTCCTTGTGATGCTTGGAAAGACGTAGGTCAGCAGTGTTCACCCTGGACCCCATTTGTTTCAACAATGAGAGAGTAAATGTAGCCATTTGGAGAAGAAAGTTTGCATTTAGGGTCCAGACTTTTCTGCTTGGAAAGTTGACACAAGGACCTCCATCCTACGATACACATGTAGGAATAGACTTTGCTTCCACGTAAGCAATATTTCACTTTAATAAATGTAGTGAGTATCACATTTTAATGAGACATTTTTAACCAGTCTGCTGCCACTTTGTAGTGACTCACACAGCTAAGTTCCAGGACTGGGCGGTGCTCATGCACTAATCTATCAGACCCTAGGAAACCGTCATGTGCCCAGGGCTGGATGGATGGAAACCTCTCTTTTTTGATTTTCTCCTTTCTCTAATGCCCAAGACCAGGAAACGTCACCCGGCTAAGAACAGCCACGAGGCACTTGGGGGACTTCCAGTTCTGAAGGTTCTGACTTCCTAACTCCCTCTTCGCTGTGGCAGACAGCATCACACAGTCTGACAGGCATGGTCAAGGATAAGTTTAGCCCTGCCTTCTCCCCTGACCCTGGAGCCCCCACACTGACCCCTCTAACTCCATGCTTTCCAGTCCTACCAGGTGTCCCACTGACTTTGCTTCTCCTCTCCTCTCCCCTAAGACAGGGCTGCTGAGGGAGCCTCACTGGCCCCGTGGCAACTGCCAGGCAGGTGGCCTCCTCAGTGTTTTCTGATGGGAAAACTGAGAGTTCTGGTGGTTTGCTCAAGGTTAGGAGTTGACCCTGGGGTTTCCAAGTTTTTAGCCAGGAATCTTGCCATCCTCGCTTTAGATGGGGCAGATGTCTGGGGACCCATTATCAACAGTGGCTAAATGAGGCAGATAAGCAGAAATCTACCCACTTGGACCAATTTCCACAGTGCCTCTCCCTGGAGAACTGGCAACAGCTCTGAGGTTTTCTTACACCCGGAAGGTGGAGGAGAAAGAAGGGGAGATGGCATTTTCAAGTCATCAGAGCGGCATTAAAGTATACAAACAACTACCATGTGACCCCACATTCAGAGACTGGGCTCTGACGGAGGGTATGTCATTCCTCTTAAATCCCTGTAGGAAATACATGATACAAGGACTAGGATGGAATGTAAACCATTTCTTAAGGCAGCATTTCTCTTCTTCCAAGAGTTTCCCTCCAAAGAGAACTTGAGCTCATCCTTTCTCCCTGATTCTCGACTGTGGCTGTACAGGCTGCCTGCTAAGGGGAAAGAGGCAGGAGGGAGGGTGTAGAAGCACACAGGAGGGAGACACAGGCTCCAGATGAAGCAGTATCACCTCCACGCCTCTGGGAGGCCCCTCTCCTGATGTTGTGAATTACATCCATTTCTCCAAGAGTCCCTCCATGTGGACCTTCCACACACTCCAACAAGAGCCCTTCCTTCATCTCATCCCACCAACCCCTCCCCCAACACTCTTCCTCACCCTCACCCTCACCCTCATTACCTATATACGTGCAAAGTAGAGCAAGATGAGTATGCTATGGGGAAAGGGAAAACAAAAGCACAATTTTTAATTTGGTCCACCCATCTTGGGATCAGTACACCTGAGCCAGCTGGAGAGGGGAGGCTGGGCTGATGAGGAGGTTGAGTGTGGATGCAGAGACTAAAATGCTAATAGCAAAGAGTAGGCCTGGCCATGACTGGAGCCAGGAGAGAGGCTGGAAACCACCCAGGGCTACCCTTTCCCTCCTAGTGGGGCGGCTGGAGGCTGACACCCAGGCCAAATATCTGCTGCCAGCAGGGATGGAAGGTGGTCCACTGGGTACAGATGGGGCTGAGTTCTGAGGCTGCCCTCCAGTTCCGGAAACCTCCACAAAACCCACTGAAGCCTCCCCAAGGCCCCCACGCCCATTCTGGAGAAAAGGTTCTGCTTCTGCCCTTTTCCTTTTTGGAAGTAAGAGGAGGATTTTTGCCTAGCCACTTCCCAGTTCCCTCATCTGAAGTTGGGGATAGGAGCCTTTACTTGTTCGGGTGATTTTGCAGAGAAGCGGGCTGCAGGAAAACACCCAGCACAAGGGCTGGCACAGCACAGGGCTCAACAAGTGTCTGCGTGCTTCCTCCAGCCTCCCTCTCCACGTTTCCATAAAGGATGCTAGTCCTCGGCAGAAATCTTGGGAAGCAGCTGTTCATTCTCTCCTTCCACACAATAAGCCGCTAGTGCAGGGAAGGTGGCTGAGCACAGAGGAAGGAGCCCGGCCCGCAGACGGCAAGAGACCCCAGCGTGAGGAGCTGGGGGCCCTGCCGGCACATCTGCCCCCTCTCGCCACTCTCCCTTCTCTGGAAGAGCTCGGGTCTGAAGGATTCAGCCACACGCACTTTCTTACCTTGAGAGGCAGGGCGGCAGGCGGGGCCGGGCAGCTCCTGCTGGTCTGGAGGGGCGCACGGTACCTGCAGAGCCTGGCGCTCCTGGCCCGCGCGGAGGTGCCCGCGCTCTCAGCGCTCCGCGGGCGCACCGGGCAGGGGGCCGGCGCCTCGGCACCGCCCCGGGACACGGGGCTTTCAGCCGCGTCGGCCGCCTGGGCCTGGGGTACCGAGCATCCCAAGGCGTCCCGAGTCTGCGTGTCCATGAGCCACACGTCCCGCGGGGCAGGACCGCCCGGCCAGCGCTTCCAGCAGCCGCCGTCTCCCATGCCGGGAGCCGGGCTAGGGGGTCTGCATGGCCGGGGCTGCCGCCGTCCACGGGTCCCGGAGGCGGGGGCCGGGGGCCGTCTGCGATCGGCGGATCTGCGAGCGCGCCCCCTCCTTGCATCCAGGTCCCGGCTTTTCTCCTCTCCCTCCTTCTCCTCCCCGGGAGCAGAGCAACTGCGCGCAGCTGGTGCCTCTGTCCCACGGCCCTGCCTCTGCGGGGGAGGGGCAGCCAGGCCCCGCGGGAGCCCGAGGGCTCGGCCTGCAGAGAAGCCTGTCCCGGGACCCGGGAAAGAGCGTCCCTCCTCCGGACCCCCTGCAGCCGCTGTCCGGGACGCAGCCGAGGCGGGGCGGGCGCGCGCCGGGGGGGCCCGCAGCTGCACGAAGAGGAAGGAAGTTTTCATCTGCTGCTGCTCAGCCATGACCTCCAGGGGCTCGGCGGGTCCTGCCCGCTAGACTTTCAGACCTTGGTGCCCAGGGATGCGAAGGCCGGCAGCTGTGGGCAGGCGTGACCTGGCCCCATGGCTCCACGACGGCCTGAGGAAGCAAATGACACATCTTCAGCCCAGGGGGAGTCTTCAAGGAGTGGGGATGGGGGTGACCCAGCCACGGGTCTGGACCCTGCACTCACTTCCCAGAATCGCAGCAACAGACAGGCTGGGGGAGCGGGCCGGGAGGGGTCGGCTGCCCGCTCCCTGGTGTGTCTGTAGGATCCCGTTCTGTTCTCCGGCCCCCTTCCCATGGTTGAATTGAAGACACCAAAGTTACTAGTTTCCAAGTTTATGCTAAACTCCATATTAGGGACACCCGTTGTTTGGTGTCTGACCCTGAGAGAGATGATGTAAGGATGAGCCACCAGGACACTTCAAAGCTTCACTTTCAGTCTACCTTTCTTGCATCAGTGACACACAGTTGTAAACAAGTTTAATGTTTTAATAAATTTCCACTTTAAATCCTGTGGTTATTCAGGAATTCCCCCCAGGGGTAGTCCCACAGTCCCACAGAAAAACACTAGGCATCGCACACACACAAAAATAGATAAGTAAAAATAAAGAGATAAAGATGAAAAAGAGACAATAAGAAAGAAAAAGAGAGAGAGAGAGAGAAAGTTGAAATAAGAGAGTCTATCCAGGTGACAAATCAGGCAGGAGGGGTTTTGTTAGATTATTTTTTAAAATACTTTAGTTTTCTTAAACTGTGAGAACAATAGGAAATCACCTGAAAATTCATCCAGTAATTCGAGGTTAGAGGGCTACCACAGGCTCAACATCCCTCACAACGGAAAAGAGCCCTTGAGTCCTGCTGACCTTGACCCTGGGGAGAGCACAGCAGCGGGTGCAAAAGGTCTTTTCTCTGTGGATTTGCGCTGGACTGGGAGGGAACCAGGAAACGATGCTCTGAGACGCACTGGCACTAGGCCTGTAGAGCTGCACCCCCCCCCCCGCCACCCCCCACCCCCAGCGTGACCTGCTGTGGGGACTCTGCAGTGGCCGAGGCCCACAGCACTGGCTGACCACCGCTGGCTGGGGCGGCTCCTGGGAAATTCTGAGGGCGGGTGGGTGGTGCCCCGTGCTTGTTTTCCGTCTTAAGCATCTTCACACAGCTTTTCCACTCAAGTTTAAGGAGGCGTCTCCTCATTTACAGACAGCTGACAAATGACTGCGTCTACGTGTGTCCAGAGCTCTCTGGACCAGGCTTGGGACATTGTGGCCCCTTTACAACAAACACCGTGACAGAGAAAATGTCAGCAAAACATATGTCCAAGTCTCAGACTCATCCATTGAAATAGATCTGTTGATCTGATTATATGTATTTTCAACAAAAATCTCGTGTGAGTGATGTCTAGGCCTCTCTATGTAACTCTCCCACTCTCCTATAAAAGAACTTGCTTGGATGTTGTAATCACTCAACAAGTACTAGTTGGTTAACTGATTAACTGCTCATAGAGGAGGAGCTCTGTCTTCCTAAGAACAGGGATTTGAGGAGAAGGACCATCGTCTTATTCCAGGGGTACAAGCATCACATTAGGTGCCCCTCGTGCCTGCTATTCACAGTTCAACACGATCCTGAGAGGCAGGGACAGTGTCTCCACTGCACAGGTGAGGAGGCAGAGCTCAGGGAAGGGAAATAATTGCCTTTTTACCACAACTGCCCCAGATGGGCAGGGGCTTAAGGAACCATTAGATGAGCAGTTTCACTTCAACTCCAACCTGCAAATAAAACAATGTACCAACAAGACTGCAGTGGCGGTGGTGAGTTCAGGACACTTGTCTCTTCCGACTTTTTATTTGCAATCCTGCCACAGAGGTGATTACTGCCAAATGTTTCATTTCTAAGTTGTTCGGCTGGCCTGGGAGGAGAGTAAACCAATGGCGGGCATGCCATTGGTGGGTTGACAGGAGGGCTGAGGGACTTACCTGTAGGACATGTGTAAGACACCTCCTTAGCATTGAAGGGACCCTTAGGGAGCTGGGGTTCTATGTGAGAAGGAGGGGCAGGTGGCAGAGAAACATGAGTTTCTGCTGTAATATAAACAGCCCAGGGACTGTGAGCATCAGCTTTGGTGCAATGCAGACATTTCTCTGAGGCCACTGTGTGGCTGTGTGACCTTGAGCAAGTTACTTAACCTCTCTGATAATCAGTTTCCTCTGCTCTAAGAGGCTCTATCGCCCTTAATCCCATAGAAATGAAAGGATATCTGATGCCGGGTGGGAAGGATTTGTAAACAGCTCTTTGCAGGAAACCGCCCTCAGCAGGGTACCCCCTTTCTTGTCCCTTGAGTAAAACCACATTGTAACTAACCTTAAACTAGGCACCCTCCCTGCTCTGCTCATCTCCAGACCAAGCACACTTTTCAAACCTTTTGATCACACAATACCTTGCCTAACTTGTTGCTTCTTTTGATAGATCAAAGAAGTGGAAATGAAGAATAAGAAATTAACAGATGATCAGATCTCATCCCTAGCTTCCCCTTCAGTAATCTTGTGAACAGAGTATGTGAACAAGACAGCATCTAAAGAAAATCACAAGAAGTCGACAAGCCTGCATGCAGTGGGGGATGGCGATGACACTGACCCACTATGTCAATGATTAACTGAGATTATGCCTCCTTTTTTCCCTTTAAAAACTATCATCTGGCTGAGCAGAATCTTCAGAGTTGGTCTTGGGACATGAGTCCGCCTTCTCCCCAGATTGCCGGCTTTTCTGATTAAAGCATTTTTCCTTTCTACCAACAACTGCCTCTTGGGTGTTGATTTCTGAACAGTGAGCAGCCAGACCTGAGTTCAACAACAGGAATGGTGCCAGGAGTCAGCACCAAGCCTTCCTGCTCAGGCCATACAAATAAGGCTTCAGGACTTTCCAGGGTATTCCATCCACTGGTTAGAAATGCACCTTCTCTGGGAAAGAATGGAACAAGTTTGCAAACATACTTATGATGTGAGTAATTGGAAATTGTTCATAATAGTTGAAAAATTGAGAAAAGTCCATAAATAATGGTATGTAAGCTACACTATATCTATAACAGAACACTACACAGGCATAAAAATGTTGATGATACCATTTATTTATGTGGAAAGATTTTCACAATAAAGTGTTAAGAGAAAAAAGTGAACAAAAATATTTAAATTGTAGCTACATAGTATATTTCATGATTAAAGATTAAGCAAAGAAATTCAAAAAAAAGAAAAAAGAAAAAAAAAAAGAAATGCACCGTCACAGTCATAGCTTGGTTGCCTCCATTATTGTAAAATTTGCCTAACAGTGAGCTTGATGGTGGGGACGGTGAGAGCTACCATTTATGGAATGTCTTTTATATGCCTGACACGGCCAAGGGCACTTTATAGATATGATTTCTCACCCTCAGAATGAGGTAAATATTCGACTCTGTCTCAAAGACAAGGACGCAAAATCTGCAGAAGTTAAACTACTTTCCCAAAGCGACATAGCAATGAGGTGAACCCAGGTTTTTCAGGCCCCAAAGTCCATGCCCTTTCCGCGATGCCACACTGCTTCCCAAGGCATATATTGAGAGGACAACATTATCTTCCATTTTACAGACAAAGATTTGAGATTTGGAGAGGTAAAAAAAAGAAAACTTTTCTCACATCCTCCCTGGGTTCCAGGTGCACATGGACCCCTCAACTCCTCCACTCCTTACGTTCTTCAAACCCTCTGCCCTGTGACTACTTTTTTCCTCTCCTCCAAAAGCAAGCCAGGCTCATTTCTTCAGCAGATGACACCATGTCAGATAGTCCCCTTGTGGTGGCTGTTTTTGGAGGAACCAGGTGGCAACGCTTGGGAAATGCTCTGCTTAGAAAGAGTCTTTCGGGACTTCCCTAGTGGCGCAGTGGTTAAGAACCTGCCTGCCAATGCAGGGGACACGGGTTTGAGCCCTGGGCCGGGAAGATCCCACATGCCGAGGAGCAACTAAGCCCTTACGCCACAACTACTGAGCCTGCGCTCTAGAGCCTGAGAGTCACAACTACTGAGGCCCTCATGCCACAACTACTGAAGCCTGCGTGCCTAGAGCCCATGCTCTGCAGCAAGAGAAGCCACCACAATGAGAAGCCCTCACCGCAACGAAGAGTAGCCCCCACTAGCAGCTACTAGAGGAAGCCCGCGCGCAGCAATGAGGACCCAATACAGCCAGGAAGAAAGGAAGAAAGGAAGAGTTTTTCATTTCCATCCTGCTTGTATTTCCTTTGCTGCCTGCCACCCGACCCCATACACACATGGGTGTGTTCTGAGCGACTCTTTGTATCTTAAGTTGCTATGTGTCTACCCTGGCATCTGATCACACAGGCTGCCACTTTCGAAGTAAATGGAAAAAGTTCTTGAACAGATCAGAGCACCTGCCTGAGGAACGTGAATGTTCTGTCCCGTGTCGAGCCCATAAGGCCATCTTCTCATTCATGGTCCTGAGGCCCTTTCTGCTACAAGATGCTGGGCAGTAAGAGGTGAGGTCCTTGCAGGGAGCACAGCCACTCCACCAAGGGGCTGGGGTGGGTGGGAGGAGAACGGCGGCTTGAGGGAGAAGAGTGGGTTTGGGGTCTGTGCTTGCTGAGGCCCGGGCCAGAGCCAGAGGCTGTACCTCCTTTCCTTGGCCGCTCATTGTCCCTGGGGGAAGCCATCCTCGCAGGGCTGAGTTTACTGGAAGCAGCGTTCACAGAAGCTTGATCAGCTGAGTAGAAATGATTTCAAGCGCACGTTTTGTAAGTTCCAGTTGAACTCAGTGACCCTGCATGGCCAGGCCTCCATCTGCTCTCCTGTTTAGTCCTCGGGATGCAGGACCTGAGGCCCAGGGAGATGCGACAACTTGTTCACTGTGGATGACCAGAGGCAAAGCCAGCCCTCAGTCCTTCTGTCCTAATTGCACACAGGGCCCTGATGGCACCGGGTACCTCCCAGACCCACCCGGGCCACACTCCCAGCCACCCTGTCACATCCTGGCAGCGCCCACCCAACTGCACCTACGCTCTGCACCCGTCTGTCAAGCCCCCATGTCTGCATGCCTATGACCCGTGGTCCCCAGGGCCTCCCACATCAAGTCGACTCCACAGCCAGCGGTTTGCCTGCACTATCCCTGCTTTTCCAGACTTCCCTCCCACTGCTCACCTGTGGGGCCCTTCAGACAGGACGGGCTCCCCGGGCCCGCCATGCGAAGCCTCCACCCGGACCCTGGCTAAGCCTCCCCTTCCCCGTCCTCCCAGCTGCCTCCTGGGGGCCCAGCTCGATCCCTCCATCTCTTTGACATCCTTGCTGGACACTCTGGCCATCAGTAACACTCCCCTTTCTAGCACTTTCTGCCAGTAACATTCATTCTGATGCCAGTGGTGGAAGTACGAAAGAAAGAAAAAAGACAGGAAAGAAAGAAGTTTTCAAAAGAGTTTAGAAAATTTCTTTTTTTCTAACTCCTGACACAGTCTCAAAAGCCATTTGAAATATTTTAATGTTGCAACTCTTCTCCCAGAAGTAAACTATGAGGCTCAATTGTAAACTCAGATCAGAACTACATATTGGTAACTTTTTAATGTACACCAGACTACAACATTTATTGAGACTCTTTGGAAACATGACTAATTCAGCAATGAGTTTGGGAAGCTATGTGTCTGATATACATGCACAGTGAGGCACTGTTTAGAAGTGAAGGAGGTTTTATCAGGTCTTAATAGAACAGTTATACCCATATGAGGAGCACCCTCTTTTCATCTTCCAGTAAGGGCCCTGCATGAAGGCTTTGAAGGGAAAACACAGTGATCCTCAGTCCTTGTTGGGAGTTTGATCTTTTGCTCTACCCGCTAATTCCTGAAAGGCTAGAATGATCCAGAAATCAAGAACCAGTGACCTGGATCAGTGTTAAACAGAATCTCTGACCCAGAAAATGGTCAATGTGATCACTTAAGCAACAGGGAGGGAGAAATCTAGAATTAATAAGGCTGGATAATATTGGGGAGCCTTGCTTGTCCAATGGATTCCCTGCTTCAGTTTTAGGGTTTCCCAGCTCCTGCTCTAGTTCTTGACAGGAGCTCCAGGCTAAAGGAATGCCCCCTACTGGAGAGAGGTCTAGGCTTCAGTTTGCAGAGAGTGATGGAGAGGAAAGAGTCATGGACCAGATTGCAGTACTAGCCTTATACCTTAGATGTGAGGGTTCAACTTCTGCACGTAAATTTGTTTTTTTTAATTTTTATATTTTAACTTCAGAATGTTACTGAAGAATATACTTTAATTATCTTCTATGGTACCCTCCAGGACCATAGAAGAGAATTTAAATCTTGATGCTTTCTTTTAAGATAAGACAAACTGATTGAACAAATCATGTCAGTGCCAGGAAGTGACACAAGTTTGCTATTTTAACAAAGGCTACCGAACACCTCCTGTGTGACAGGGACCACAGAGGCGAGTCTGTCCCGTCGGTGCCCAAAGCAGCGTCGACCCAGTGGGGTGCTAACTGCAGGAGCAAGTACACGTTGTCAGAGGCAGTGACGCCAAGATGCCACAGCGCTCAGAAGAGGGGATATCACACCAGAGCGGGGAGAGTCGCGAGAAGATGGCCTTCATGGCTGCGTGTCTGTGGCCCTCCAAGATTCACATGGAAACCTAGTCCCAGCAGGATGGTGTTTGGAGGTGGGGCCTTTGGGAGGTAATCAGGTCGTGCGGGTGGAGCCCCTTTGGTGGGATTAGTATCCTCACAAGAAGAGGCCAGAGGGCAGTTCCCACTCTTTCTGCCACGTGAGGACGCCCCTAGAGTCAGCAGTGTGCAACCAGGAGGAGGGCTCTCGCCAGACTCCAAGTGGGCTGGCACCTTGATCTTGTATTTCCCAGCCTCCAGAGCTGTGGGAAGTACGTTTCTACTGTAGATAAAGCTGCTCGGTTTATGGTATTTTGTGAGAGCAGCCTGAGCTGAGACAGAAATGGGGTGCTGCTGTAACAAATACCTAAAAATGTGGAAGCAGCTTTGAAACCAGGCAAAAAAGGAACTTTTTAAAGCAATTCTGGGGTGAGCTCAGAAAGGAAAGGAGAGCTGTAGAGAAAGCGTCCATCTCCTTAGAGATCACATAAATAGTCACGTACAGAGTGTTGGCAGAAATATGGATGGAAAAGACCATTCTGATGAGGCCTCAGATGGAAACAAGGAACATGTTATTGGACAATGGAGAGAAGGCAATCCTTGTCATAAACTGGCAAAGAACTTGGCTGAATTGCGTTTGTTTCCTAGTGTTTTGTGCAAGGCAGGACATGTGAGTGATAAAATTGGATATTTAGCTGAGGAGGTGGTTTTTTTTTTTTTTGGCCGCACGACTTTCGGGTTCTTAATTCCCCAATCAGGGATCAAACCCATGCCCCCTTCCGTGGAAGCTCGGAGTCCTAACCACTGGACCACCAGAGAAGTCCTAGCTGAGGAGGCTTCTAAGTGAAGGGTTGAAGGAAAGGCTTGGTTCCTTCTGACTTTTCATAGTAAAATGTGAGATGAAAGAAATGGCTTGAAGATGGTATTATTAAGCAAAAGGGAACTAGAACTTGAAGATTTGAAAAATTATCATATTACAAAGAAAACAAGAAAGTGTATTTGGAAGAGAACACTTAGGGTGTAGCCGGGTGACTGTTTGATAAGTAGATTAGTAAGAGCATTATACTAATGTAAGAAGCATTATAGTAGACCTGAATAGACATTTCTCCAGAGAAGACATACAGATGGCCAACAAACATATGAAAAGATGCTCAACATCACTAATCATTAGAGAAATGCAGGTGAAAGCCACAGTGAGGTATCACCTCACACCGGTCAAAATGGCCATCATCACAAAATATAGACAATAAATGTTGGAGAGGGTGTGGAGAAAATGGAACTCTCCTGCACTGTTGGTGGGAATGTAAGCTGGTACAGTCACTATGGAAAACAGTGTGGAGGTTCCTCAAAAATTAAAAATAGAATACCATATGATCTAGCAATTCCACTCCTGGGTGTATATGTAAGGAAAACAAAAACACTAATTCGAAAAGATACATGCACCCCAATGTTCATAACAGCATTATTTACAGTGCTTCCAAGATATGTAAGCAACCTAAGTGTCTATCAACAGATGAATGGATAAAGATGTGGTACACATATACAATGGAATATTACTCAGCCATAAAAAAGCATGAAAATGTGCCATTTGCAACAACGTGGATAGACCTAGAGGGTACTATGCTTAGTGAAATAAATCAGAGAAAGACAATTACGGTATGTTATCACTTATATGTGGAATCTAAAAATAGAACAAATAAATGTATGTAACAAAACAGAAACAGACTCACAGATACAGAGGACAAACTAGTGCTTACCAGTGGGGAGAGGGGCATGAGGGGGGGATGGGATTAAGAGAGACAAACCACTGTGTATAAAATAGGTAAGATAAGAGCCAGCATGGAGCACCAAGGTGTGGGGGGCACGCAGTCGTGCCAAGCGGGCAGGTGCAGACAACGTGGGTGTGCAGGTCTGATCCACATTTGCCTGGTGGACCAGGCAGCATCGGCAGCTGCAACCAGGCATGTGTGGGTTTGCGTCTCACACACGCTCTCTGCCTTTCAGAGGGACATCTTGCAGTAGCAGAAAAAAGGCCTTATTTATCTTGAAAGGCCACATCAAGTACAAGGAGAGTGAGGGGTAGAGGGCAGAAAGAGACACTTAAAAGTGCAACTGTTTGAAGACAGAATGCTTTTCATTAGGTCTGTGCAGCTGCTTAAATAATGGAAAATGACCATTTATTCCATTTAACACACACAGGCATTAAAACCCCTTTTTAAACTGTGCTTCAATTATCTCTCCCTGCTAGTCAGGGGAGAGGAAAAGGTCCCTGCTTATGAAGCAACTTGGAAGATGCCAGGAAGGCCTACCTGGCCTGAAAGTTATCCTTATCAGAGTGACATAGACCCAAAAGATGTACACACACGGATTCATTTCCCTGGGTTAATCATCGCCTTGGGGGTGAGGGTGGATTCTGCTTTAAACACTAATTACCCTGAGAGGAGCAAACCCACCACATCCCAGTGTCTCGCACAAGTGGTTTCCTTAGGCTGCATCCTTAGGAGGGCCCAGGGGTGCAGGCCCCGGGTTGAGGGTGGAGGAACAAGCCTTGCACACCACCCCAGTGACCTCCGTGCAAGGCAAGGACGTGGGGGCAGCTGAGAAAGATAAAGGTTTAATGAGCTCTGTGTTTCCAGCTCCAGTTGGAGGCTTTTCCTTTAGTCACTTTCTACTTTCAAAATAGCGTAAATGATGTAAAAAACAAATCTAAAGACAAGTTTCATCCTTTCCAGCTCTCTGTTATTACAGATATTTGCTTCTGAAAGAAACAGGTTCGCATATGTACATGCACGTGACTTTGCTTTTTGTTTGTTTTACGTTCAGCAAAAGGAAAAAAAATCAGTTAACCCTAAAAAATCCAGCCAAGCAGAAAACTGGGAGCAGCAGCAGCTGTGAGAAGAGCCGGGCACGAGGTACACATGAGTTTCCTTCCACCCAAGACTCTGTCCTCCGTTCCCCGTGTCACCAGAGGCCCATCCGAGAGGCGCCCGAGGTGCTGGTGGGACGAGAAGAGATGCGAGGGAGGAGCCTCCTGATGGAAGAGGCTCCTGGAGGCTGAGGCTTTCCGCTCAGAGGTGCCCCGCCCCAGCCGGACCCGCCTGTGATCACTGGGCTTTCTGATCCTGGTTTTCTCATCTGTAAAATGAGGATGGGAATGATGCCTCCCTTGCAGAATAGCAGCAAGGACTAAATGAGCTGCTATACAAGGAAGCATTTTTTTTTTGGGGGGGGGTACACCAAGTTCAATCATCTGTTTTTATACACATATCCCCGTATTCCCTCCCTTCCTTGACTCCCCCCACCTCGAGTCCCCCCCACCCTCCCCGCCCCAGTCCTCTAAGGTATCTTCCATCCTCGAGTTGGACTCCCTGTGTTATACAACAACTTCCCACTGACTATTTTACAGTTGGTAGTATATATATGTCTGTGCTACTCTCTCGCTTCGTCTCAGTTTCCCCTTCACCCCCCGCCCCCTCCCATACCTCGAGTTCTCCAGTCCATTCTCTGTATCTGCGTCCTTGTTCTTGTCACTGAGTTCATCAGTACCATTTTTAGATTCCGTATATGTGAGTTAGCATACAATATTTGTCCTTCTCTTTCTGACTTACTTCACTCTGTATGACAGATTGTAGTTCTATCCACCTCATTACATATAGCTCCATCTCATCCCTTTTTATAGCTGAGTAATATTCCATTGTGTATATATGCCACATCTTCTTTATCCATTCATTTGTTGATGGGCATTTAGGTTGCTTCCATGTCCTGGCTATTGTAAAGAGTGCGGCAATAAACATTATGGTACAAGTTTCTTTTGGGATTATGGTTTTCTTTGGGTATATGCCCAGGAGTGGGATTGCTGGATCATATGGAAGTTCTATTTGTAGTTTTTTAAGGAACCTCCAAATTGTTTTCCATAGTGGCTGTACCAACTTACAGTCCCACCAACAGTGCAGGAGAGTTCCCTTTTCTCCACACCCTCTCCAACATTTGTTGTTTCCAGATTTTGTGATGATGGCCATTCTGATTGGTGTGAGGTGATACCTCATTGTGGCTTTGACTTGCATTTCTCTGATAACTAGTGATGTGGAGCATCTTTTCATGTGTGTGTTGGCCATCTGTATGTCTTCTTTGGAGAAATGTCTATTTAGGTCTTCTGCCCATTTGTGGACTGGGTTATTTGCTTTTTTGGTATTAAGCTTCATGAGCTGCTTGTATATTTTGGAGGTTAATCCTTTGTCCGTTGTTTCATAGGCAATTATTTTTTCCCATTCTGAGGGTTGCCTTCTTGTCTTGTTTATGGTTTCTTTTGCTGTGCAAAAGCTTTTAAGTTTCATGAGGTCCCATTTGTTTATTCTTGATTTTATTTCCATGATTCTAGGAGGTGGGTCAAAAAGGATCTTGCTTTGATGGATGTCATGGAGTGTTCTGCCTATGTTTTCCTCGAGGAGTTTTATAGTGTCTGGCCTTACGTTTAGGTCTTTAATCCATTTGGAGTTTATTTTTGTGTATGGTGTTAGGAAGTGTTCTAATTTCATTCTTTTACATGTTGCTGTCCAATTTTCCCAGCACCACTTATTGAAGAGGCTGTCTTTTTTCCATTGTATACTCGTGCCTCCTTTGTCAAAGATAAAGCTCTCCAGAAAATGGGCATAGAAGGAAATTACCTCAACATAATAAAAGCCATATATGAAAAACCAAAAGCCAACATCGTTCTCAATGGGGAAAAACTGGAAGAATTCCCTCTAAGAACAGGAACAAGACAAGGGTGTCCACTCTCACCACTATTATTCAACATAGTTTTGGAAGTTTTAGCCACAGCAATCAGAGAAGAAAAAGAAATAAAAGGCATACAAATCGGAAAAGAAAAAGTAAAATTGTCACTCTTTGCAGATGACATGATATTATATATAGAAAACCCTAAAGGTTCCAGCAGAAAACTGCTAGCACTAATTGATGAGTTTAGTAAAGTAGCAGGATACAAAATGAATGCACAGAAATCTCTTGCATTCCTATACACTAACAACGGAAGAGCAGAAAGAGAAATTAAGGAAACTCTCCCATTCACCATTGCAACAAAAAGAATAAAATACCTAGGAATAAACCTGCCTAAGGAGGCAAAAGATCTGTATGCAGAAAACTTTAAGACATTGATGAAAGAAATCAAAGATGACACAAACAGATGGAGGGACATACCATGTTCCTGGATTGGAAGAATCAACATCGTGAAAATGTCTGTACTACCCAAAGCAATTCACAGATTCAACACAATCCCAACCAAATTACCAATGGCATTTTTCACAGAACTAGAGCAAGAAATCTTACGATTTGTATGGAAATGCAAAAGACCCCGAATAGCCAAAGCAATCTTGAGAAGGAAAAATGGAGTTGGTGGAATCAGGCTTCCTGACTTCAAACTATACTACAAGGCCATAGTGATCAAGACAGTATGGTACTGGCACAAAAATAGAAAGGAAGATCAATGGAATAGAATAGAGAACTCAGAAGTAAGCCCAAACACATATGGGCACAAGGAAGCATTTTGTAGGATGCATCTTGCTGTGTACAGATCACAGGTGGCTCCACCCAAGGCTACCAAATATCCCTGCCAGACGTGGCCTCCGGCAGGAGTCTCACACCTGCCTTAAAGAGGTATACGAATTAGCCAGTGAAAGAGGAGGGGCAGCGTTTGTGTTTGCAACGAACAAAACACACCAAAGAAACCTGAGGCCTGCGGTGTGCAGGAGCTGGTGGGCCCTGTGAGGGGGGGCAGCAATGAGCCTCAGGGGGGTGGACTCAGTGGGGCTGCTGACCCTGCAGGGCATCACATGCCCTGTTTGGGAGCTTGGATTTTTATTCCCTAGAACAATGTTTTGTCTATTGTATTCAGTGAAATATGAACAAACATATTTTTTTAAAGTTTCTATAGTCCAGCAAGTTCAGGATTAAAACGTAAATCTTGTTTCTTTGCTGCAGGACTTGTCAGAGCCTTGACTATGCTGAGGTGCTCCAGACTCTTCCATAAGGGCAGGCACTCTGCCACGCCTTCACATTTGACCCAAGGACCTTTTTCTGACCCTGCCCTCTCTGGAACACCCACTGCTCTGGGGTTTCCATTTTCTAGCTCCACATATTGGGAAATGCTGCCAGTTCAGGCAGCCAGCATCAGGTTCACTGTATGTCTGTGCTTGTAAACATTACTGTGCTTTTCCAGCTTTTCCTGACCCTCTGTCTGCTCACCAAGACCCCATCCAAACCTTCTCTTCTCAAGGGCCCTGCCTCTTCCCCAGCAGAAAAGTGTACAGAAAGGATGAGGTCAAGCTGGGCGGCCCTTGGCTACATCCTAACACATCCACGTCTGCAGACTCTGTCCTAATTAGTTCCAGGGGTGTTGTTCCTCCTTCCTAGGGTGGATGCCAACGTAGTCTAAGAAGAGGAAAGAACTGTCAGAGAAGGGAGGCTACCTGTTCCAGGTCCCAGAGTTGGAAGAGGCAGAGGACTGGCTAGAACCCATCTCTGGCTGCAGGTACAGGCCCTTCCACAGGTCTTGCTGCCATCCAGATGCCCCGGGAGGTAGTCCTGGTCTGAGTACGTGGCAGAGGTATGTCATCAGTGCAGTGTTTATGCCGGCATAAAATTACCTACTCATATCATGAATATGTGTTGATAGAAATCTCTCAGGTTTCTTTTACTAGAACTATTTTGTTCCCTTTGTTTTCACTAGAGTTTCTTCAAATAAACCCAGAACTACCAGGGATTAACATAATGCTTTCTATCCTAACAATTAAAACAAAAACTAATTTATTCAACTGCCTTTCATAGGCGCTCCATCTTTTTTGTTCTTTTTCCAGCACTTTCTCTGGTTCCCACTGTGCTGGGGATGCCCAGGAGATGAGAAGAGAGAGGACCCACCCCTGCCATGCCTGTGAGGTGGGCACAAGACAGGTATCCTCCCTGCAGCAGCAGCAAGATCTGCCCTCAGCACCTTGTCCTCAGCGCCACCACATAGAACCAAACACTCCCTCTGCGTTGGCTTCACTTAATGTTCTTGGATTCGAAGACAACACATGAATAAAATAGCCATTCAAACCCTTTGCCAGAAGCGGCTTCTTGGCATTGATTCAATTCAACACCTTTCTCCACTGCTCATTTCTCTTGGTATTTAGAGTAAAGCTGTTCCTGACCTCTTTCTTTTTCCAGGTACTTTGGGTAGAATTAGTTTCTGTTTATTTGTTTTTAAATACGTCTTTAAAATCTGTATGACTGTTTTTGAAGTTTTCAAAACTCACAGCGACTTTAATCACTTTTTCCGGGCACTATTTCAATCCAGATACTTTGCAGGAACTGGGCCTTAGAGCTGGCGCACACATGTCCTGAATAAGAGCCCTTGTTCTCCAAGTTTAAAGCAATCTGATTTGGGAGGAGTGAGAGGTTGCTTATGTTTAAAAATAGCCAGCCGTATATGGGAGGCTTTTTCCAATTACTGTGGAAAGAGACTTTCAGGCCTGATTAAGCCCCAAACCACAAACTATAAATGTTTTACAGCTTGTGGGCATAACTATATTCTGAGATAATTTGGGACAGTTACTCAAAAACTGATCATTGGAGCACGACAAATCCAAGGCTGAACTATTTGACCAAGTCAAATATTGTTAATTCTTAATGAAGAATATGATTAATTACTATGTGTAACTCAACCATACACTTACACAGTCCATTTACCTTTTCGAAGAATATATGTGTGTATATATACACACAGAGATATACACATATATATAGTTATCTGCTGAATTATTTTTTTTCCCAAGAGCTTTGCCTCCAATTCCTTTCTAATTTAATCTATCCCTTATGCTGCTGCTCAGGGTATCTGCTCATAGCACATGCATGAAGCCATGATTGGTAAGGGAATTGATGGCATCTGTAAGAGATGGTTAGAACGGGGAGTATGGGATTGACTCGGAGAAAGAGGGGAGACCTTTATGAGGCTATTGATGGACAGGGAGGAAGTGGGGGAGTCCGCAAAGTGTGAGTCCTGATGAGATTGGAAGCCCTCTAGGAGCCATGCTTGAACAACTAAACTAGAAGGACATGGATGGTCTGGGAGCTGGAGCTTAGCCCGCAAGCTTCCAGAGGTGGTTCAGTGTCGGGGTGCTGCTGTCGGCGTGGGCGGCTACGCAAGAGGGAAGGAAAGATCATTTGAGACACCGACGTGGAGAAATGGAGATGCCAGGGAACGTAGACGGCCCCCCCGGGAATGCTGAAGCCACAAAGAGGATGGAATCTGAGTGCAAGGAAGCTCAGGAACCGGTGGGTGAAGAGGGTGACTGAGAGATGACAGAAATGGGGGCCGGGGGGAGGGGAGAAGTGGAGCGGGGGAGGGGCGGGGGGGTGTCCAAGTCACACGAACGTCAGAGGCAAAGATCTGGCAGGAAAATGGGCCCAACTGTGTGGAGGTGACAGAGGTGGGAAAGGAGGCCCCCCTGCCCCGTGCTTTTTCTGGGACCCGGTTACAAAGGATGCAGGAGAAAACACAGCCTTGGGTGGCCGTGGGAGAGGCGTCTCCGAGAACCTCTGCATTGCAGAGGCGAGGCCGTGAACACAAGGCAGACTCGGTCACGTCAGGGCCTGTACAGACGGGCGTGGGGTGTTTGCTCAGGTGACGGGTGACAGGGATGCGGGGCCTCCGTATGCCAGTACAGCGATGAGCCTGTACAGCGATGAGCCTGCTGGCCTCTTAGAGGCCGGGCTTCAGCCTGGCTGTCTTAGGCCACAGCCCTTGTCGTCCAGGGTGGCTGCCCTTCCTCGACGGGTGCCCCGATCCAGTGTGCTCCGTGTGCATCTGGGTCCTCATGGTCTCCAGATACACTCTGGATCCTCCCACCTCTGCCCTCTGCCCCCAGCACCCCATGGGAGATGCCTTGTTTCCGTCCCGCCTGTCTTCAACGCCTGATACAAAAGCCACCCTGTCTGCAAAATCCTGCAAACACACCTCCAATCGGAAACAATGGCTCTGGCTTCTAGATTTATGTCAGTGGAAGGAGATATGGAATTCGAAAAGGAATGTTTCAAAACAATTTCTTCCTTGCTCAGCAGAAAACTTTTTTTCTCTGCATTTTTGAGGAAGGGTGTTACATCTTTTGTTTTTAAATAAGTTTACTTATTCATTCATTCATTCATTTAGTTAGTTGCACTGGGTCTTTGTTGCTGCACACAGGCTTTCTCTAGTTGCGGTGAGCGGGGGCTATTCTTCCATGTGGTGCTCAGGCTTCTCATTGCGGTGGCTTCTCTTGCTGCAGGGCATGGGCTCTAGGTGCAGACTTCAGTAGTTGTGGTTCACAGGCTCTAGAGTTCAGGGTCAGTAGTTGTGGGGCACGGGCTTAGTTGCTCCAAGGAATGTGGGATCTTCCCGGACCAGGGATTGAACCCATGTTCCCTGCGTTGGGAGGCGGATTCTTAACCACTGGGCCACCAGGGAAGTCCCCAGCATGTTACGTCTTAAAGGGGGGCCCCCTGTTTTTATAAGGCCCCCACCTGGCAGGTTGTCACCTCACACATGTCACACGCATCACAAGTGTACGTCCCCCGTGTGTCACCTCTCCTCGGTCACACCCCTCCTGGTGGGTTGTGCAGTAACTACCAAAGCCAGCATGCCTAGAGCCTACACTCCACAACAAGAGAAGCCACCACAATGATGAGTAGCCCCCGCTTGCCACAACTAGAGAAAGCCTGCGGGCTGCAACGACCAACACAGCTAAAAGTAAATAAATGAATAAATAAATAAATATTTTTAAAAATAAATAAATAAAAAATAAAGTATTAAAGTAGTTGTAGAGTTAGGTTGGAATTACAAGTACCCTCCCCCCCGATTTTTCTTCAATATTTAATTTATTATTTTTGTGTTACATTTTCAATAGATGCCCAAGAAAATCTCAACTTTACAATAGGACAACAACTAGTACCATTTGTTGAACTGCTGTTAGAAAAGAATCAGAGGGACAAGAGGGCAGACAGCAGTATCAGGCAGTATCAGCAGTATTTCATCTTGTGGAACTGAAAACCACAGCCACAGAAAGATACAGAAAATGAAAAAGCAGAGGACTTTGTACCAGATGAAGGCACAGGATAAAAACCCAGAAAAACAACTAAATGAAGAGGAGATAGGCACCCTTACAGAAAAAGAATTCAGAATAATGATGGTGAAGATGATCCAGGACTTTGAAAAAAGACTGGATGCAAAGATCGAAAAGTTTACCAAAGACCTAGAAGAATTAAAGAGCAAACAAACAGAGATATGCAACACAATAACGGAAATGAAAAATATACTAGAAGGAACCAACAGCAGATTAACTGAGGCAGAAGGGCGAATAAGTGACCTGGAAGACAGAATGGTGATCATCACTGATGCGGAAAAGAATAAGGAAAAAAGAATGAAAAGAACTGAAGACAGCCTAAGAGACCTCTGGGACAATGTTAAATGCACCAACATTCGCATTACAGGGGTCCCAGAAGGAGAAGAGAGAGAGAAAGGACCTGAGAAAATATTGGAAGAGATTATAGCTGAAAACTTCCCTAACATGGGAAAGGAAATAGCTACCCAAGTCCAGGAAGCGCAGAGAGTCCCAGGCAGGATAAATCCAAGGAGAAACATGCCAAGACATATAGTAGTCAAATTGACAAAAATTAAAGACAGAGAAATGTTATTAAAAGCAACAAGGGGAAAACGACAAATAACATACAAGGGAACTCCCATAAGGGTAACAGCTGATTTCTCAGCAGAAACTCTGCAAGCCAGAAGGGAGTGGCACGATACATTTCAAGTGATGAAAGGGAAGAACCTACAACCAAGAATACTCTCCCCAGCAAGGATCTCATTCAGATTCGACAGAGAAGGAGAAATCAAAAGCTTTACAGACAAGAAACAGCTAAGAGAATTCAGCACCACCAAACCAGCCATACAACAAATGCTAAAGGAACTTCTCTAAGCGGGAAACATAGGAGAAGAAAAGGACCTACAAAAACAAAAACAAAGCAATTAAGAAAATGGTAATAGGAACATACATATCGATAATCACCTTGAATGTAAATGGACTAAATGCACCAACCAGAAGACACAGACTGGCTGAATGGATACAAAAACAAGACCCATATATATGCTGTCTACAAGAGACTCACTTCAGACCTAGGGACACATGCAGATGGAAAGTGAGGGGATGGAAAAAGATATTCCATGCAAATGAAAATCAGAAGAAAGCTAGAGTAGCAATAGTCACATCAGATAAAATAGACTTTAAAATAAAAAATGTTACAAGAGACAAGAAAGGACATTACATAAAGATCAAGGGATCCATCCAAGAAGAGGAGATAACAATTATAAATATATATGCACCCAATATAGGAGCCCCTCAATACACAAGGCAAATGCTAACCACTATGAAAGAGGAAATGCAAGGCAGAAATAGAGACACAGATGTAGAGAACAAACACATGGACACCAAGTGGGGAAAGCGGGGAGGGTTGGGGGGGGATGAATTGGGAGATTGGGATACCAAATTGTACACTCTAAATATATGGTGTTTATTGTCTGTTAACTGTATCTCAATAAAAGTTCTAAAAAAGAAAAAGAAAAAGAAATGAACTACTGATGCATGCAACAACATGGTGAATCTCAAAAGCATTATGTTAAATGAAAGAAGCCAGATGTGGAAGACTACATGCTGTCTGATTCAGTGTATATGAAATTCTAGAAAAAGCAAAGCTATAGGAACATAAACCAGATTAGTCATTGTCTGGGGCTGGGGATGGTGAAATGAGGTTGATTACACAGGGGCTGAGTGCTTTTTGTATGATGGAAATGTTCTGTAAATTGATTGTGGTAGTAATTATACAACTGTAAATATTAAAAAAAAAAAAAAAAAGAATCAGAGGTAAACAGTATTTTCTTGTCTCTGCTCCTGGAAGACAGGAAGACAGTTGTTGAGGTGGGAGCAACGTCAGGGACCCCCACCCCCACACTGGAGGCATTCCACTTGGGTGCACAAGCCCTAGGTATCGGCTGGGGACTCTATGAGTCGAACCCTGCTGTTGCAGGTGCTTTTGTGATTTCATTCATGGACCTGCAATTGTGTGGGAGGCAGAGAGGTGACTAAGGAGCAGGGCTGGGGGTGGGAGGGGACCACATTGCATATGACATTAGCTCCACGTGCTCCTCATCAAACCCAAGCCGCCACCCGTCCCTCCCTGCCCAGCTCTCATCAGCTGTCGCCCGGACACCTCCAGCTGGCAGTTCCTGAGCGAATTCTGATGAAGGCAGATGACAGAGCATCTAGATCCATCAGAGGAGGGACTCGAACTAGACTCGTTGTCACAGGCTGCACAGCCTGGGGCGGGGGGGGCAAGGCATCCTCAGGACCGCAAGTCAGAGCCGTCCCCTGAGTCCTGCACGTAGGAAGGTGAGTGCAAACCCGACCAAATTAATTTCTGCTCTTAGAAGGTGGGACAGCGGTTCCCTTTAGGTTGTGTGGGTAGCACCGGGGAGGGAGCAAGAAGGAACTTCTGGGGATCAGGCTCTCCTTCCTGATCTGGGTGTCACTTGGGTGTGTCCAGTATGTGAGCATCCCCTGAGCTAGGCAACACGATGTGTCCATTTTTCTGTGTGTAGATTATAATTCAATAAATCAAAAGGAAAGAAAAAAAGAAGAGAGGGAGGGAGGAGAGGAAAAAGGGAGGGAAGAAGGACGGGAGAGTGACGTAAAGCCAGATAGAGGCACTTGGACCTGATTCAACAAGCAGTCGTGTGAACTCCATTCATCCCGTTGGGACAGGACAGGACAGTAGCGTTATTGTAGGAAGACTGATTGTGGAAAGCAGTTGAAATGGGATGAGGCTGAAGCAAGAAAACAAGGCAAGGCTTACAGTGGCCTTGGTGTGGGGATGAAGCTTAGGTTGGATGGGTGGGGATGTTGAGAGGGTAGGGGGCCAGTTTCAAGGTAAGCTTTACATTCTTGAGCCTTTGCGCAACACATGCTTTCGGCTGCTTTCATATTCTTGCATTTCACATCCTGTTGCACAACATTAAAACTCGCTTTCTTCAAATGGTATTCATGATGCTTGCCTCTATCAGCTGGGCAGGGCCCAGGGCAGCCCTCATCCACTGCTGAGGTCCAGGGCTCTGGCCTGGCCAGCCCCTGTTCCCAGATGTGTGCCCTTTGTCAGGAGGCCCCGAGGGACTCTAGCAGAGACCAAACTTCACTGGCAGCTATACCTTGTTTTTTTGTTTTCCTTTGATTTGGCTTGGTTTTTAATTCATCATGATAGCGTTGGTGTCAAATGATTAGCCTGCCAGATGAAACTACTAAGACCAGTTCACAAGACTGATTTAATGGCAGAATACTTGAGATTGAAGGGAATATTGCTTTCCAAAGTATATAATGAAGATTTTAAAGACTGGATTGAAGAGATCAAGCTTGTTCTTTGGAAAAATAATACGAAGACGGTATTAGCACAGGGTCCCTAGTAGAATTTAGATTTATGTAAAACTTCAGTGTTCCAAAATACAAAATTAACAAACTCAGGACACAAATTTGTTGAAATGTAATGCAAACTAAACATTTTAATTCATCTTTCTAGAATTCAACAGAATGTTGACATCTAAATTCACATTGTGCTCCTCATTTAGTTTCTGCATGGTGAACCAAGAGGCAGAAATAGATGAATTACTGACACATTGACTTTTTTCCAGCTCCCAGGAGGAAAACAAATCTTTGCAGCAGAGATGATGGAGGAGCTCAACTGGTCCATTAGTTTGCGTAAATCCATAATTAGGTGCACAAGCAATTTGTGCTACACTTATTATCTAGCTTTGCTGCGATGCCAGTCATGGAGACATAATCTAATTTTATTAAGTTCCTCAAAGCCTAGGAGAATCTTAGTTGCAAGCTGGTTCTCTACTCATTAGCACTGACCTCTTTGGTTTGTTTGTTTGGATTTTTCTTTTTGGCCTCCTGCCCCCAAGTTAACACTCCTTTGTTTCGTAATCCATACTGTCATTGCGCCCTCTTGACCCAGAAGAGAGGCAGATGAATGGAAGTATTGATGCCAGTTTTACAGCTTCTGCAAACAGGCAAGAGGCCTGAATGGCTAGTCACTTGGCTCTGATTTCTTTGAAAACAAAGAAGGGAGGAGGAGAAAAAGGACTGGAGCAGGTGTTCAAGAGCTTCATGGACTCACACTGACAGTGCTGTCTGTAAGATGATTAAAACAGTGCATGGTGTACAGGAAGTCCTGCACAGATAACGCACATGATTTTTTTCTAATATTTATTTATTTATTTATTTATTTGGCTGTGCCGGGTCTTAGTTGCAGCATGCAGGCTTTTAGTTGCGGCATGCAGGATCTAGCTCCCTGACCAGGGCTTGAACCCGGGTCCCCTGCATTGGGAGTGTGAAGCCTTAACCACTGGACCACCAGGGAGGTCCCAATAACACTTGTTGTTGTCTTGTGTTGACATCTTAACCGCCTCTACTTCAGTCTTGTACTCCATCTTGAGACTTTGTCCAAAGGCCCTGTATCCCCACTCTAGCTCCCACCAGCTGCGCAGCCTTCTACCCTCTTCAAAAAGAACAAGAAGAGTCAGATAAGATGGTCAGCAGAACAGGTGGTGCTACATGAGGATGTGCAGAAGAGGACAAGCCTCCAGCCTGCAAGAGGGACCACAAAATCCACAAAATTTGAGTGGCCTGTGTAAGAGGAACATGGGTACCCCCTAAATCTAGACATATTCACAAGACACATGGATTCTGAAGTTTAATGATTAAGCAACAAATAAAATGAATTTTTCCTTGCTGAGTTGGTAATAAACTTATAAAATTCACTACTAGAAAGGTCGTGCAGGAAACATAATTGAATTATAAAAAGGTCGCAATAGCTATTTTGAAATTATATTATACAAACTACATAGAAACTTGGAAAATTATGTTATAATTTTAAAAAGAAAAAAGCAGAATTAAAATTAAATGCATACCACAAATACAATAATATAAAAATATGAAAGTTTGGGACAAAAGACAGGGATTTATAAAAAAGAAAATAATTGTGGTTAAGATTTTGGGCAGTGTTTTATTTTTTTTTATTCAAAAAGTTATTGAATATAATATTGCTTTAAATTAATGTTTATCTATTATATTATTTTCTATTTTACTTCAACTTTTTAGTGTTTTCATGTTTTAGGTATGTCTCATAAACAACATATTGTTGGAATTTTTTCCCTCCCCCTTTCTTTGGTTTACTTTGTTTTAATTTTTTTATTTTTTTATAAATTTATTTATTTATTTATTTTATCGGCTGTGTTGGGTCTTTGTTGCTGCACACAGGCTTTCTCTTGTCGCGGTGAACGGGGCTACTCTTCATTGTGGTCCATGGGCTCCACACGGGCTCCTCATTGTGGTGGCCTTTCTTGTTGCGGAGCACAGGCTCTAGGCACGTGGGCTTCAGTAGTTGTGGCACACAGGCTTAGTTGTTCCTCGGCATGTGGGATCTTCCTGGGGTGGGGATCGAACCCGTGTCCCCTGCATTGGCAGGCAGATTCTTAACCACTGCACCACCTAGGAAGTCCTACTTTGTTTTCAACTTGTAAGACGATAGCATTTATACTCACTGTGATTATTGATATGTTTAGACTTGTTTATACCATCTTATGTTGTTATTCTTGTCTTACTTTTTCTATGCCTTTTCTCCCCCCTTCCTTGCCTTTTAAAAAAAACTAACAAAACTTATTAGTTTTGTTATTCATTTTTATTCATTTGCTTTTGTTATCCTCTTTTCCTCTTCTTCTGGTTTGGAAGCTAAACATTCTATTACCATTTTTGTCAATGCTCTTTCTTGAGTAAACAAAGCCTAATTGTTGTCAATATCTTAATCTTTTCCCTAAAATACAAGAAGTTCGGGATGCTTTATTCTACAATTAGACATCATTTTTATTATAAACTACATGTTTTCTGATTTATTTTCCTGCCATTCCTTCTTGTGTCTCAGACCTTCCTTCTGGGATCACTTTCCTTGATCTTGAAGTAGATCCTTTAGAAGTTCCTTTTGTCAAGATCTGCTCCTGGGAACACTGGGCCTTTATCTCAAAATGTTGTTATTTCACTCATTCTTAAAATAGTTTTTCTACATTTTTATTTAGCTATTGATGATATCATTCCACAGTTTCCGGCTCCATTTTGTGTGTTGAGAGTCTACTGTAAGTTTAGTTGTCGTTCCTCCGTGGGAGAGCTGTGTTTTCTCTTTGACTACTTATCAGGTCTTCTCTTTGCTTAGATATTCTGTAGTTCGTTATGGCATATCCAAATAATTTCATTTTTATTTATCCTGTTTGATAAGTTTTCTCTTATCAGAAATCCCCTTTTCTCTTCAATTATCACCTTTTTCTAGTCTCTCCCTCTGGGACACCACTTATACATTTGGTGACTTCTCCTATTCTCCACACCCCTTTATCTCTTTCCCATAGTTTACATGTTTAGAATCATATGGTCTCTCTTCCCCTACTATTAACACACTACTCTATCCATTGAGTTTTCAATTTCAACAATTATACTTTTCACTTTAAAAAGTTCTATTACCAATCAAAACTACAATGAGGTATCACCTCACACTAGTCAGAATGGACATCATCAAAAAGGCTACAAATAATAAATGCTGGAGAGGGTGTGGAGATAAGGGAGCCCACCTACACTGTTGGTGGGAATGTAAATTGGTGCAGCTACTATGGAAAACAGTATGGAGGTTCCTTAAAAAAACTAAAAATAGAGCTACCATGTGATCCAGCAATCCCCCTCCTGGGCATATATCCAGAGAAAACTCTAATTTGAAATGATACATGCACCCCAATGTTCACAGCAGCAGTATTCACAACAGCCAAGACATGGGAGCAACCTAAGTGTCCATCAACAGATGAATGGATAAAGAAGATGTGGTACATATATACAGTGGGAATATTACCCAACCATAAAGAAAGAATCAAATAATACCATTTGCAGCAACATGGAAGGACCTAGAGGTTATCAAACTAAGTAAATTCAGACAGAGAAAGACAAATATCACATGATATGACATATGTGGAATCTAAAAATATGATACAAATGAATTTAATTACAAAATGTAAACACTCACAGACACTGAAAACTTATGGTTACCAAAGGGGAAAGGGGTGGGGAGGGATAAATTAGGAGTTTGGGATTAGCAGATACACACTACTATATATAAAATAGATTGAAAAAAAAAAAAAACAGGGGCCTCCTGTATAACACAGGGAACTATACTCAATATCTTATAATAACCTATAATGGGAAAGAATATGAAACTATATATATGTACATACACACACATACTTTACATGTGTATATATACTTTATATATGTATATATACTTATACAATATATATACTTTACAGATATACACACATATATAAAACTGAGTCACTTTGCTATATACCTGAAACTAATACAACATTGTAAATCAACTAAAAAGAAAAATAAAAGTTCTATTAGGTTGTTTAGTAAATCTACCCGCCATTTTGTTTCTTGATCAAATTTATGATCCCATCCTTTATTTCCATAAATACTTCATATTTAAGAATTATGGGGCTTCTTAGGTGGTGCAATGGTTGAGAATCTGCCTGCTAATGCAGGGGACACAGGTTCGATCCCTGGTCCAGGAAGATCCCACATGCCACAGAGCAACTAAGCCCGTGCGCCACAACGATTGAGCATGCGCTTTAGAGCCTGTGCTTTAGAGCCCGTGAGCCACAACTATTGAGCCCATGTGCTGCAACTACTGAAGCGCACGTGCCTAGAGCCCGTGCTCCACAACAAGAGAATCCACGGCAATGAGGAGCCCGCGCACCACAACAAAGAGTAGCCCCCATTCACCGCAACTAAGAAGAAAGCCTGCGCACAGCAAAAAAAGACCCAACACAGCCAATAAAATAAATAAATAAATAAATTAAAAAAAAAAAGAATTATGTATTCTTTATCTGATAATTTAAAAGTATGAAATCCTTTGGGGTCTAAACATATTTATCTCCTTTTTCTATGACACAACATCCTGTGTATTTGTGTTTTTGGTGATCTTGCTGAACTCATATTTGCTTGAGTGCATGGAAATCATGCCAATTTCTCCAGAGAGAATTTGCGCTTGCTTTTCTACCACTGAAAGCGGCACTGTCTATTCCAGTCGCCTCGGAAGACCCCCGGCTGGTGTCAGAACACAGGCAGGAGCTGCTGACTGCAGCACAGCTCTTAGCCCTTGCTCCCAGAAACACTGCACTTCTTATTCGCTTCCTACTCCCACCTCCTGACTCTGCTTTCAGCTCACTTTGTGGTTGGGGGCTGAGGTGGGGGCTGGAGCCCTTGGGGTGTGGAGTCCTGAAGAGTTCCTTTATTTCTTATGCGTCCAACTCAGGAGCAAAAGCTACGACCTATGGAGCCAAAGCTATGATCTATCTCAAAAGAGATGTCTTCTTCAACCCAGCCTCCTTCGGCACCTAGCACAGTGTTTGGCACTGTATTTATTTAAGGAAGGGGTAAGTAATTAAAATCCTGCAAAACAAACAACACAACCACATTCTTCTGTCAGCCTCTATGTCACTTTTAGAAAGTGGTATCGTATTTAATCTTCCCAATAACCTTACAAGGTCAATATATTTATTATTATTTGTATATTTTACAAATAGTAAATGGCAGCTGTAACCCTAACCGAAGTGTATTTTGCTCCACAGTCTATGTACATAATTGCTATGCGTTTTTTTCAGCATAAATGAATGAATAAATATAAACAAATCAGTCATTTGTTCAAGTAATAAATATTCATTGAGGATATTGTTCTTAGGTACTGATGATATAGCAGTGAACAAAACAAAAAAAGGGTTGCCTGTTGGAGCTTATATTATTAAGGGTGGTGAGAGACAGCATAAATATGTAGGTAAATTTATAATAAGGAATTTATATATATAAATTTATAATGTGTATGTTTCTAATGAGGAATTTGTATGTATAAATTTACAATTAAGGAAGAGTGAGATTGCCAGGGGCTGGGAGGTTGTTATTACTTTATCTTAAGTGATCAGGGAAAGTCTCACTGAGCTGAAATTTGAGCAGAATAAAAGAATGAATGAGTTTAAATTTTAGCTCTTTTGTTACAACATGAGACACTACATATAATTTAAACATAAAACAAAACAGGATTTCCTTTGACAAAGGTCATTTTCACTAATAAAGAGTTATTTCTAAGTATTAATATACTGCATTTATACTACAATTTCTATTTAAGATAATGAGGTTTCATCATATTTTCACCTCGTAAATCTAGTAGGTTAGAGAATAACCAATAATAACATGGGTTTGTATTCTAACTCATTTCTCTTTAGCTGTGTGACCTTGCAGAAGTTACTTTGCCTTTTTGGACTCAGTTTCTTTATCTTTCAAGTGGGAATAAAATACAGTGTCTTCCTTACACAATTATTGTGAGGATTAAACAAATGAGTGCAGGTAATACACTGAGGACAATGCCTGTGACAAACACTGGATGTTCTTCTCATTTTATAGCCATGAAAATCTAGATGCAGCTGGTGACTCTAAAATGAGATTGCAAAATCTAAATTCCCTGGCTCCAGAGGGGGAGAAGCCTAACTGTCTAAACACCCTTGAATTTTACTTTTGAACCATTGCAACATTTATTTTCCATGTTCACGTTTGCTTTCCTCAGAGCGTTTTGCATTGCTACCAGCAGAAGTTCAGGGTTAAAGTCAACAGAAATACCTGGTTCTGCAAATTTCTTTGCAAAAAAAATCGATGGGCAAAACTTTTCCATTGCACAGCTTCCTCCAATTTCGGATTCAAATTGTGACTTCTGCTTAGCCAAGGAATGACATGCAATTCTCAGCCTGAATCCTGTGTGTTTCATTAGTTTACCGGAAGTACTAGAAATGATTTTCACTAGTTGACAGTGTTTATTTCTGTTTGTAATGCACAGTAGAATAAATGTGAAAGGAAAGTCAAAGTAGGAGCCGTTCTTTTCTCAGGAGACTCACAAGTTGCCGAGGGTTTGGGTGCTGGCTCTATTTTCTAAATGTTCATGTTCCCCACACAGTAGCCGATGGTCATATGTGGCGACCCAACACTGGAAATGTGGCTGGTACAATTCGAGATGGTCTTTAAGTAAAAAATACACACAAGACTTTGAAGACTTGGTGTGAAAAAAAGAATGTAAGTTACTTCATTATTCATTTTTATATTAACTACATCCCAGACAGTTAATGTTCCTGATACATTACCTTAAATAAAATATAGTGTTAAAATGATTCTCACTCGCTTCCTTTTGCATTTTTAAATGCAGCTACGAGAACGTTTTTTTAAGTGGCAAGTGTAGCCCACGTTATATTTCCTTCTTTACTTTCCTCCATTGAGTACGTTTGAAGACCAAGAAAATGGCATTTTTCAGTTCCTAAACTGGCCACTTGGCCAATTCAAACTTAAAAATTGATTTACAGCCCAAAAGATGACCTCACTTCACACTGACTACATCTGTTGTGCTTGAAAACAAAGTGCTAATTATCTCAATACTCCAAATAAGGCTTTTCAAAATTTGCTCATACTTTTAATCCCGTTTAACTTGGATTGGGGGCAGAGGGCTCAGTGGGGAGAAGAAGGCAGCAGATAGAAGGAGAACAGACAGGGATCCCTATCCAGCTGAGTTCATTAGCAATCTAAGATGTTCTTTAATCATCAGATGACCTTGCACTGTTTAGACAAATGATACACTTAATTTAGGTAAAGGTGGGCGATAGAGTGAAAGGTGCCCCAAGATTATTTGGATACTCACGTACTCAACCATGCTGCACCAGACCCGGCAAATACCAAATCCTTCTCTTGGGGGTGTAACTAACAAGGATCTATGTATTTGACTTAAAGGTCGAATGCACCTCTTACAAGACTCACTGATGGTCCAGCCAGGGTCGCACAGGGGTCAGGGCTCTGCTGTCTCTTGCTCAAGCTCTACTGTGAAGCTCAAGGACAGAGGGAAGGAGCCACTGGAGAGGACTTTCCACCCAGAGCCCAGAGAGGATTTCCCTCCATGCAGAGGAAGAGGGCACAGTCTTTTACATTTAATTACAGATTCACCATCTTTTACCCACCATTCTGAAGAAATTCCTGAAAACCAAAAAATTTTCAGAATTCATTTGAAGGCGAAACCTGGTCTGAACTGACTGGAGGCTATTCTCAGTCTCTCTTTATCCCGGTCAGTGTGATGTTCATACAGAAACTGCAGATGTGCTGCTGTGTTGGGTTGTGAGCTGCAGTCCCAGCCTCCCTGGAGTGTCACATCGTATGTCACAGCATATCCGAAGTAGGTCACCTTCATGAAGCCTGAAACGTTCAGATTTGGGAACACATCTGACCCCACGACTTTCAGAGAAGGGACTGTGAGCCTGCCTGTAGGTACCACAGCCCAGGAGGCAGGGACACCAAGCTCTCCACCCACCTGGGTTTTCTGCTGACTCGGGCACCTACGCCAGAGTCCCCTTTTCCTTCTGTGCTTCAGCTCCTCGTTCACAAATCCTGCCCCAACTCAAAGTGCACTTCGTGGATAACCACGGTTGCCAGGTATGTTTCAGACACCCCGTGGTTCTCTTTATGATGTGACCCAGTCTTTGTTTGCAAGCCTACATGAAATTATAGTAATGAGATTTACTTTCTCTAAACTTACTAAATTAGAAAAAGGATATAGTGGATCTTTTTAGAATAACTGCAAAGAGAAAAAGCATCCCATGAGTTAGGAGCAGAGAATAACGTGTGACATGTACACTTGTTAAGATTATGCATTATTTTCAGAGACTAGGCAACATTCTAATCTATTGAGAGAGCTTGATTGTTCTCAAATTTCCTATTAAGCATTATGATTTTAATTCATTTTCATGAAAGATTTTAAGGATTGGGGTGAGAATTGGCAACTAAAATGTAATCAAATCTGCTTTATCTTAACCAGGGACTTTTTTTTTTCTTTAATCCTACACTGTTTCTTTAACAACACTTCTAATTAACTGACTTTGGTGAAAGCATTTATGGTTTCTTTCTTGGAAACGTTTCCTTAGTGACTATTCATGTACCACTCCAGATGGATGGTGCATATTTGTTACTGCTTCCTGCCTTTGGAACTAAATTCCATTTTGCATGAAGACAGAACATGAGAAAACTAATCAAAAAGATGTATCTTTTTCTTTTTCTTTCTTTCTTTCTTTCTTTCTTTCTTTCTTTCTTTCTTTCTTTCTTTCTTTCTTTCTTTCTTTCTTTCTTTCCTTTCTTTCTTTCCTTCCTTCCTTCCTTCTTTCTTTCTTTCTTTCTTTCTTTTTTTTAAGGAAATCTTTCCACTTCTCTCTCCCTGGGAGTGTAAATACATAAATCTATATATAGCTTGTGCTGTGCAGCAATTGTAGCCATATATCTGTCAAGTTACTATTTGTTTGCTCTCCAGTATCGTTGCTTCAGTATAAACTCAGAACTCTGGGAGCGTGGTCAACCTAGATAACACACGAGACACAACATACCTTTCAAACACTATGCCTCTCAGAAGTCCTACACACCAGCCTATTGGGGCCTCCTCCTCCCTCCCACCTGCGCGGGGTCATCTTAGTCGTGCCTTGAAAATTCAGACAGGGTATCTATTGATGGGGCACTTCTGCAACCCGAGAAAGTTGACACCTGAAGGCAGCCGCACTGACACCAGGCTGATCCCTTACTTGGGATGTTGAGACCCACCTCTGTGCCCCTTTTCTAAAAGTCCCTCTATCTTAGGACAGGTTGGTCTCCTTTTCCCCGTGGAGCTACCACCTAGAGCCCAAGTCTCCTCTGCTTTCTCCTGTCTCCCGATTCTTACTCCAGCTGTAGATGCGCGCATGGCTTCAGGAAAAAGTTCATCTGCCCATTTCCTCCTAGACTTGTACCATCTCACACCATCAAATGTGTTTCTATCATATTTAAAAATGTGTCTTTTGGGCTTCCTAGGTGGCGCAGTGGTTGAGAATCCGCCTGCCAATGCAGGGTAAACGGGTTCGATCCCTGGTCCAGGAAGGTCCCACATGCCACGGAGCAACTAAGCCCGTGCACCACAACTATTGAGCCTGCGCTTTAGAGCCTGTGAGCTACAACTATTGAGCCCATGTGCTGCAACTACTGAAGCCCACACGCCTAGAGCCCGTGCTCTGCAACAAAAGAAGCCACGGCAATGAGGAGCCGGTGCATCACAACGAAGAGTAGCCCTCACTCACCACAACTAAAAAGAAAGCCCGCACACAGCAAAAAAGACCCCACACAGCCAATTAAATAAACAAACAAACAAACAAATAAATAAATAAATAAATTTATAAAATGAAAACAACAAAATGTGTCTTTTGCTATTAAACTCCATTCTTATGCCTTTGTGTTCTTCTTTGGGGAGTGAATTCAAATGAGGGCTGCTTTGATTGGATCACCCTTCCTAAGCTCCACAGGTGACCAGAGGAAAGGCACTTCATGTGAAAGCTGATGATTCTCCCGTGGTGTATGAGATCCATGTGCTGTCATGGTTAAGGTGGTGTTTTGGGTCATGTTCTTGTTTCCCTCTTTCTATTAGTTTCTAAAGTTTCATCTCTGCCTGAGTTTCACAAGAGCACATGTGAGTTCTGCCCTAACCCAGGCTTAGGGTGTGGTTGGCAGCCCTTAAACTGGCTTGTCTACAATTTCTCATGGGTTTGCAGCACCCCACCAGCACTGTATTTACTCAGCTTAAACAACTGCATTTTGTAAAACATTTTGTTTATTTATTTTTTGTCTGTGCCTCAAGGCATGCAGGATCTTATTTCCCGGATCAGGCATGGAACCTGCACTCCCTGCAGTGGAAGCTCAGAGTCTTAACCACTGGACCACCAGGGAAGTCCCAGACAACTGCATTTTCAAACTCTGAGCTCGACAGCAGGTTCCCTGGGAGCAAAGGGACCCACAAACTAAGCCCAACGCTGCCCTCAGTCTGGCACCAGAGATTCTCCACAAACTCCTCCTCAGCAGAAATCTACGCTACAGTCTCCTCCACCCATTCATTTATTTTCTGAATCACAAAGTTTGTCTCAAGTTCTCTCTAAAGCTTTAAATAATAATTTCTGGAGGACAACAATTTTTCCACAATATTTATTTGTGATACAATTCATATAACAAAATTCATTATTTTAAAGTGGTTTTTAGTATATACTAATAAAGTGGTTTTCAGTTTATCCACAATGTTACAAAACAATCACCACTGTATAATACCAGAACATTTTTATTATTTCAAAAAAAACCTTCCATACTTGTTACCAATCACCCACCATTCTCCCCTCTCCCCATCTCCTAGCAACCGCTAATCTACTTTCTCTGTGTGGATTTGTCTATTCTGGACATTTCATAAATGTCATCATACACTGTGTAGCCTTTTGTGTCTGGCTTTTTCACTTAGTATAATGTCTTTAAGGTTCATCCACGTTGCAGCAGGAATCTGGAGTTTATCACTTTACGTGGCTGAATTATATTCCATTGTATGGATGTATCAAATTTGTTCAACCAGTTATCAGTTGATGGATATTTGAGCTGTTTCCACTTTGGGCTATTTTGAAATATTTCTGCTATGAATATTTTGTATAAGTTTTTGTGTTAACATATATTTTAAGTTCTCTTGGATTTACACCTAGGAGTGGAATTGCTGAGTCATACGATAACTCTATGTTTAACTTGTTGAACACATGCGGAACTGTTTTCCACAGCAGCTGCACCGTTATACAATCCCAGCAAGAATGTGTGAGGATTCCAGTTTCTCCACAGCCTCACCAATGCTTATCATCACCTCTTGTTTTGATTATAGCCATCCCAGTAGGTATGAAGTGGTATATCATTGCGAGTTTAATTTGCATTTTCCTAGTGACTAATGATGTTGAACATCTTTTTATGTGCTTGTTGGCCATTTGTATATATATTTTAGAAGAAATGTCTATTCTAATCTTTTGTCCATTTAAAAATTGGATTATTTGTCTTTTTATTATTGAGTTGACGAGTTCCTTATATATTCTGGACACTAGACTCTTGTCATATATTTGACTTGCAAATATTCTCTCTCCCGTTCTGTCCTCTTCTTGATTGTGTCTTTTGATGCACAAAAGGTTTTAATTTTGATGAGATTCAGTTTATCTTCTTTTTTGGGGTAGGAGGTTGTTTGTGCTTAGAATACCCTTTTTTAAAGTTAATTAATTTATTTATTTATTGGGTCTTTGTTGCTGCACATGGGCTTTCTCTAGTCATGGCGAGCAGGGGCTATTCTTTGATGTGGTGTTCAGGCTTCTCATTGCGGTGGCTTCTCTTGTTGCGGAACATGGACTCTAGGCACATGGGCTTCAGTAGTTGTGGCTCACGGGCTCTAGAGCACAGGCTCAGTAGTTGTGGCGCACAGGCTTAGTTGCTCTGTGGCATGTGGGATCTTCCTGGACCTGGGCTCAAACCCATGTCCCCTGCATTGGCAGGCAGATTCTTAACCACTGCATCACAAGGGAAGTCCGTCACCAGGGAAATCCCTAGGATACCTTTTTTTAAAAAAAATTAAATCTGTGTGGAATGCCACTATATAAAAAGCACTCTGGTGAAGCAGATATGGGGATCCCATATCTGATCACACAGGAAGCCTCCCAGCACATTAGGCCTCTGTGGCATCTGATGAGGTCCTGGAAGCTTTTAGGGCTGATCTCTAAATATCAGTTTTCCACTCCTCACCTTTCCCAGTGCTCTATATAATACAGGATTGAGAAAGAAAATAAGTGAATGTGAGAAAGTGTTTTGTGAACTTAAAGGGACAGCAAAATATGGAAGTCAGAGATCATAGAAATCAGAGTAAAAAGACTATGAAAGATTATCTAGTCTAACGTCATCTTATGTAGGTATAGAAACTGAGGTCTTGAAGAGTAATTTTCAAAGTGCTGTCTCTTGGTCATTGCTGGAGATCCTCAAGGCTCTTTCAGGGAGTGAGTGAAGTGAAAACTATTCCCATAAAAATAATAACTATTTTCATAATAATTCTAAGACATTATTTGCCCTTTTCACCCTCATCCTCTCTCAAGTATAGAGAAGAGTTTTCCATGGTGTCATTATTCCAAAATCTAATGGAATGTGTGCTTTTGTACTCTTGTGTTTTACAACTTTCTCAGATTTAATTTATAATATATATCTCATATACATCTATCTATCTATCATCTACCTACCTACTTACCTACCTATCTCTCACATAACACAAGCAAAGTGCTCTTAATGGTCTTAATAATTTTTAGCAGTTTAAAGTGGTCCAGAAACCCAAAAGTTTGTGAATGTTGGTCTAAAGAGATTAAATAACATAACTAACTATATTTTCTGTGACATGTTTTATTTTCCCTATTCTGAAAGAAAACAAAAGGTTAAAGAACGTATGGACTACATAGTTGTATACGAGTTTAAAAATCATTCATCGTGATATAAGAATTGGGCAATGTAGATACTTTACTATATTAATGTTATGCCTCAACTTAAAAGTAATTTTAAAATGTGGACATAAAGAAGAGTGCTGGTGGAGAAGAGAGTTAGAAAATAAATAGCCCTGCACAAATCCCTGGGTTGTAGCCTATGGGGAGCAGTAGCCAGCCTCGGGGCGACTGCTTACCCTACTCTGTGCAATCCTGGGTTACCAAGCAAAGATTAGGACATGTGCGCCTCAACAGGCAACCTCATTCAACACCATGGCTCCAGTTGCATCTTATGCACCAGCAATTTCCAAATGGTATCTCCAGGCCAAACTTTCTCTTCTCAGCTTCAGACTAAGACATCTGGCTGCTACTCAGCATGTGCATTCAGGTCTCTCACAGCATCACAAAGTTTTGGCGAAAACCCAGTTCCTGACCTCGCCAGTGCAAACTGCTCCTTTGCCAGTGTTTCCAGTATAAGTTAAGGACATCATTCCCTAGCTCAGTAACACTGTCACCTCCACTTGGATATTTAACAGACATCTCAAAGGACAAAACATGCTTGACGTTTTACACCTAGTCTTTACCATGTCAGTAAACGGTTTGTCTCCTCTCCTCCACTCATTCCCCACCCCCAATCCCAGCACTAAACTCTCTCGCTTCTGTCCCCACTTGAATGATCTGACCACTGCTTTCCACTGCCTCTGCGCCAGTCAAGGTGACCTCACTTCCCCCTTGGGCAAACTCAAGCACATTGCAAAGCATCCCGCTTCCACTGCAGGAAACATCCAGTCTCCACATGGCAGCTGGAGAGAACTTGTTAAGTACTGATCTTTCGGAGGCATCACTTTACACCTAGAACGAAATCACAGTTCCTTCTGGTCTACGAAGCTCGCTGTACCCTGGCCCTTCTCTACTTCTTTAAGTTTATCCCATTCTTCTCTCCATTCACCCACCAAGTCCAACCACAGGGGTTTTCTCTGTGTTCCTAGGGTTGTCAGGTGGCATACAGGATGCCCAGTTACATTCATTTTTAAATTAATGCACTTTGATTCTTAGAGCCATTGAGCAGAAAGTAGAGAGTTTTCATTATACCCTCTCCACCCACCCCCACCCACCCACAATTTTTCCCACTGATATCTTGTGGTACAGTTGTTACAACTGGTGAATCAATGTTAGCATGCTATTATTAAATAAAGTCCATAGTTCACTCTTCATGTTGTACACTTCTATAGGTTTTGGCAAATGTATAATGATGTGCTTATTGGCACATGTTTATCTTCCTTGGAGTTACATTATCACACAGAACAGTTTCACTGACTTGACGATCCCAGATGCCCAGCCACTCAACTCCCTTCTGATTCCCCTCCAACCCCTGGTAACTATTGATCATTTATTGTCTCTGTAGTTTTGCCTCTTCCAGAAAGTCACATTGTTGGAATTATACAGTATGTACCCCTTCCAGACTGGCTTCTTTCACTTAGCAGAAGATATTTAAGGTTCTTCCATGTTTCTGTGGCTTGATCGTTCATTTCTTCTTGTTGCTGAGTAATATTCCATTGTATGGATGTATCAAGCTTTATCTATTCACCTATTGAAGAATATCTTTATTACTTCCAAGTTTTGGCAATTATGAATAAAGCTGCTATAAACATTCCTGTGCAGATTTTTTGTGGACAAACTTTTCACTCAATTGGCTAAATACCAAGGAGCATGATTGCTGGATTGTGTGGTTAGAGTACGTTTAGCTTTGTAAGAAACTGCCAAACTGTCTTTTTTTTTTTTTAAGATTTATTTTATTATTTATTTATTTTTGGCTGTGTTGGGTCTTTGCTGTGCATGGGCTTTCTTTAGTTGCAGTGAGCGGAGGCTACGCTTCTCACTGTGGTGGCTTCTCTTGCTGCAGAGCTTGGGCTCTAGGCACACAGGCTTCAGTAGTTGTGGCACATGGGCTCAATAGTTGTGACTCACAGGCTCTAGAGTGCAGGCTCAGTAGTTGTGGTGCACAGGCTTAATTGCTCTGAGGCATGTGGAATCTTCCTGGACCAGGGCTCGGACCCATGTCCGCTGCATTGGCAGGCAGATTCTTAACCACTGTGCCACCAGGGAAGCCCCAAACTATCTTCTGAAGTGGCTGTACCATTTTGCATTCTCACCAGTAACAAGTGAGAGTTCCCATTGCTCCACATCCTCACCAGCATTTGGTGTTGTCAGTGTTTTGGATTCTAAGCATTTTAATAGCTGTACAGTTTGTTAGGAAATTTGCAACTTCCTGATGACATAAGATGTTGAGCATTTTTTCAGAGGCTCATTTGCCATCTGCGTATCTTCTTTGATGAGTGTCTATTCAGATCTTTTACCTTCTTTATAATTTGATTGTTTATTTTCTTATTCTTGAGTTTTAAGACTTCTTTGTGCTATTTTGGATACAAGTTCCTTATAAGATATATGTTTTGCAAATATTTTCTCCCAGTTTTTGGCTTGTTCTTTCATTCTCTTAACAATGTCTTTCATTCAACAGAAGTTTTTAATTTTAATGAAGTTCAACTTATCACTTGGACTTAAATGAATTTCAACATTGAAGTTTTCTTTCATGGATTGTGCTCTTGGTATTGAATCTAAAAAGTCATCATCAAAAGTATCACTTGGGGGCTTCCTAGGTGGCTCAGTGGTTAAGAATCCACCTGCCAATGCAGGGGACATGGGTTCGATCCCTGCTCCAGGAAGATCCCACATGCCGCGGAGCAACTAAGCCCATGAGCCACAACTATTGAGCCTATGTGCTGCAACTACTGAAGCCCAGGCGCCTAGAGCCTGTGCTCCGCAACAAGAGAAGCCACGGCAATGAGGAGCCCACGCACCACAACGAAGAGTAGCCCCCACTCACTGCAACTGAAGAAAGCGCACAGCAAAAAAAGACCCAAAACAACCAATAAAATAGATAAATAAATTTATTAAAAAAAAAAAGTACCACCTGGATTTTTTTCATATCTTATCTTCCAGAAGTTTTATAGTTTTTTAATTTATATTTAGGTCTATGTTCCATTTTGAGCTAATTTGGGGGGAGGGTATAAGGTCTGTGTCTAGATTCATTTTTTGCATGTGGATGTCCAGTTGTTCTAGCACCATTTGTTTGAAAGACTATCCTTTCTCTGTTGAATTGCCTTTGCATCTCTGTCAAAGAGCAGTTGACTATATTTATGCAGGTCTATTCCTGGACTCTCTGTTCTGTTCTATTGGTCCATTTGTCTGTTCTTTCACCAGTACTACACAGTCTGGATTACTGTTGCTTTATAGTCTTTTTTTTATAAATTTATTTATTTATTTTATTGGCTGTGTTGGGTCTTTTCTGCTGTGCAGGGGCTTTCTTTTTAGTTGCGGTGAGTGGGGGCTACTCTTCGTTGTGGTGCGTGGGCTCCTCATTGCCGTGGCTTCTTTGTTGCAGAGCACGGGCTCTAGGTGCGTGGGCTTCAGTAGTTGCAGCACATGGGCTCAATCGTTGTGGCGCATGGGCTTAGTTGCTCCGCGGCATGTGGGATTTTCCTGGAGCAGGGATCAAACCCATGTTCCCTGCATTGGCAGGCGGAGTCTCAACCACTGCGCCACCTAGGAAGCCCCGCTTTATAGTCTCGATGTTAGTAATGTCAGTCCTCCAACTTTGTTCTTCTCCTTCAGTATTATGTTGGATATTGTAGGTATTTTGCCTCTCCATACAAACTTTAGAATCGGTTTCTTGGTAACCACAAAATAACTTGCTGGGATTTTCATTGGTACTGCGCTGACTCTATAGGTCAGGATGAGAAGCACTGGCATCTTGACAATATTGCCTCTTCCTATCCTTGAACTTATTTAGGTCTTCTTTGATTTCTTTCTTTAAAGCTTTTTTTTAGTTTTCTTCATATAGCTCTTGTACATATTTTGTTAGGTTTATATAGTCCTTAGTCTAAGTCTTTCTTTCTTTATTCTTATTCTTTTTCTCTTCCTTTTTTTTTTTTTCTTTTTTTTTGTGCTAATGTAAATGGCACCGTGCTTTTAATTTAAAATTCCAATTGTTGGGAATTCCCTGGAAGTCCAGTGGTTAAGACTCAAGCTTTCACTGCCATGGACCTGGGTTCAATCCCTGGTGGGGGAACTAAGATCCCACAAGCTGCGTGGTATGGCCAAAAGATTAAAAATTTTTTAAATTAAAAATAAATAATAACTAAAATAAACTTCCAATTTTTCATTGCTGAAAACAATGAAAACAGTTGAATTTTCTTTATTAACCTTGTATCTGCAAATCCTCATATAATTGCTATCAGTTCTAAGAATTTTTTGTTCATTCATTAGGATATTTCTACATATGCCCAGTTAAATGAATTTCGGATAAACAACAAAGTTTTCTTCTTTTAGTATAAGTATGTTGCAAATATTGTATGGGACATATTAATACTAAAATAAAAATAGTTGGTTACCTAAAATTCAAATTTAACTGGATATCTTGTATTTTTATTTCTATATCTGGCAACCCTACCCATTTCTCATTTCACTAAGCTCACTTTTGCCTTGGAGAATTTCAGCAAATAGTCCCTCTTCCTGCAGTGCTATTTCTCCTACTTTGCATGGTTGTCTCACTCTTGTTCTTCAGAACTCAGTTGAAATGTCCTCCCCTCAGACAGGCCTCCCTGATCCAATGCAAAGTCTCCTTCTCTAGCACATCAGCCTATTTTAGTGCTGCGCTTAGCAGTCATCACTTAACGATTTATTGACGAGTTGACCCATTGTTTGGTTGTCTGCCCCTCCCCACAGCTCACTAACATGACTTTTCCTGCTCAGCACTGCACCTTCAATACCCAGAATGCTGCCCGTCACTTGTAGGTGCTCAATAAACATTTGTTAAATTGATAATTGAATGAAAGTTCTTTAAGCCACAAAGCTGGGTATTTAATCCTTTCTCATTTTCCTTTGTGTGTATATCCAGTCCCCAAATCATGTCCAAAAATCCCATCGAAGGTAATTCTAACCCCTCCCTTCTCCTTAGATGAATTGGTCCTCTGACTTAGTCCTCAGCCAGGCAGGAACCTCTCCAAATCTTAGCATCCTAAACTCAATAGTGCCACACATCTCCCACAACTAAATTTTCTTTTAGTGTCTGTCTTCTCTTAGAATAAGCTCCACAAAGGAGGAGCCATGTCTGGGAGCTGCTGTGTCCTCTGTGCCTGGCGTAGAGACCGACACATGGTAAATATTCAGTGAGTGTTATCCATTATTATTTTAGAGTAGCCACAATAATCATTTATTAAAACCCATTCCATTTAAGTAAAGGATGCCTATTAACTAGAATTTGAATTAAATATAATCTCACTGGTGACATTCTTTCATCAGTTATAACTCTGGACTGGCTATGGATTTGGAATTTAGCAAAAATCAACAGAAAGCTTTCTGTGAGAATCAGTTGGCTATCTGGAATAGATAGTAAAGAGCATTGTGTATTTTATTATTTCTAAATTCTGTTACATAGCCTTTATATCAGTTATAAACATATATTTACACACACACACATACCCACAAATACCTTTTTTTCGGAGCTGGTTGTTAAACATTTACTGATATACTATGGCTTGTGGTGGTTTTATCAGACATGAATTTTGCCAGTTAAAAAGTTTGGTGGAAATAAACTTGGTGGGTAGAAAGTGCTATGTATTGTCGTTTTTATCTGCGTTTACATGATTACTGTATTAGCTTCCTGTGGCTGCCGTAACAAAGTACCACAAGGTGTGTGTCTTATAATGACAGAACTTCATTCTCTCACAGTTCCGGAGGCTAGAAGTCTGAGACCAAGGAGTCAGCGGGGCTGCGCTCCCTCGGAAGCTCCGGAAAGAATCCTTCGTTGCCTCTTCCAGCCCCTTAGCTAATTGCATCTGCGATGACCCTATTTCCAGTAAGGTCACACACTGGGGGTTAGAACTTCAACATATCTTTTGGGGGAGACACAATTCAACTCATAACAATTACTAACGAAGAACAGATGCAGGTAAGATTCCTTATAAGATCTCACAATGAAATCTGTTTATCTTTGATTTCAGTTGGAACAAAGCACAGCAAATAGTGCCCACACTGCCTTTCTCTCCTGCCCTTCCTGCTTTCCCTGTGCAAAGTGATTCTTAGAGTGCTGAGGTGACCACTGCATAATAACTGTTTGGATTCACAGTTCTATCTGATGGTAAAAGTGCTTTCTATGTGGATGCTAGAATAGAGGTAGTGTGCAAGCTTTGTGACCAGACAGATCTGAGTTCAAATTCCAGATCTTCTCACAATTTTGTGACCTTGGGAATAGCATTTCAACCTCTTTAGACCTCAGTGTTCTCATCTGTAAAAGGGAGATACTAGTATCTATTTAGTAGCACTGTTGTGAGGATTTTATAGGATAATAGGCTTCCTAACATGTAGTAAGGGCTCATTTAAAGCAGCTATTATTACTATTGTTTTCTGTTATAGTTGTTGTGTTGTTACTTGATAAATGCAAGTCAGCATTGTTGTAAACATTTTATTTTTCACATGTTGGAGTGTCTGCTGCAGGTCGGTTACCCAGGAAGCCAGCACTTAGGTGGCGATTCACAAGCAGGACGTTTGCTGGAACTACTCTCAAAATCACCAAGAGTGGAAATTAATGCAGCAGGACCAGACGGAGAACAGGAGAGCCACGCAGCCACATTCAGTTCTACACCCCCGGGGGAGGGTAGACTCTGAAGCTAGAGCGGTCCCAGTTGGAGCGGGGGGACCGGACCTTCATACTCCCACAGCAACCAGTTGCTGGACACGGGCTCCCTCGCGCATGACCTTGGACGAGGCTGCCCCTTCAGAGGCTGGCAGTCCAGGAGAGGGACCACTTTCAGCCGAGGGGCTGGGGTGGGGGTGGGGATCTGGGTCGTGCACCACAGCGCCCCCTACAATGTGCAACAGATATGGGGTTTTCTCCCCTGTCCCCGAAGAAGAAGGCTTCTTAAGTAAATAATTTCACAATCACTTTTCATAAACCCAAAGTGGTGAATTCTCAATGCTTTCTCCACACTTGTTTACTTTAGGTGGAACAGCAGGCTGTAATGGAAGGAAGACTGACCTTATCGCGGAGGCAGGCAGGCGTATCTGGTGGGTCACCAGCATGCCCAACCCTCACCAGGCTCCGCTGAGCGCAGACGCATGCTGTGATAGTGCACGTGGTGGGCATGCCTGCCTGTGGGAAGCGACGAGAACCCTGTCGATTTAGCAATCCCCTCCTCTGCACCCGTAATTCCACTGCTCCCTTATCCAGAAGGATCTGGCTCCCAAAGTGGCCATGATCACTTTAGTTTTTATACCCTACACTCTAAAAAGTTAAAAGTGATGTAAAAGAGGAGAGAAGAGACCATTCTTGTCCTGAGCCAGCGTCTGACACCTTGGCCATCTAACTGTTGGCATCACAGGTCCGCTCCCCACCTGGCATCCATCTGGACTTTTTTTTTTCTTGACTTTGGACACAGGGCTGCCTCCTTTCTTGCGTGACTCCTTCTTTCCTGACCTCTGGCAGCTCCGCAGGACCATTCGTCTTAGCTGAAGTTTCCTGGCTTTCAGTGTTTGTCCTGTTTTGACTGTTGCTAACCCAGTGTTTTCAGTTGCTGCCTTGTTCTTCTGGATCTTACTGGCATCTCTTCTGAGCTGTGGCCAGTGGAGAAGCCCTCTCGGACTGTTCTGACCCCACTACACCTCGCGGTTGAGGGCCATGCCCCTGTGTCCAAGTTTGGTCCATGACATCACAGCTCTCCTAGGTGAGTAAGAGCCTGTCAGATTGGAGTGAGGAAGGCAGGATGGGGTCGTGGAAAGAGGGATGGACCAGGAATCAGAGGCCTGGGGATTGGTGGTTGGATCCTGCAATGCCAGCGCTTAAAGAAGCTTACAGATTGTATCACCAAAGTCTGTTATTTAATTGGAAAGTGCCTTCCCTCAGTCAAGGAGCTATTTAGTGGCAGAACTTGTATGAAAATCTGAGCCTGGAGGCTAGTCTCCTGGTCTCTGCTCATAAACAACACGTACTCAGCTAACACGTGTCTCTGAGCCTCTCCTTCCTCATCTCCCTCCAGTGGACAGCAATACCCTCAAGTAGGATAGATGTGATTAAATACGATCATGTATGCAGATAGGATTCCTAAAGTCTTAATGCAATGTGATATGAAGTCTCTCATTTGCTTTCTTGACAGGCTGTAGATAGTTCTGTACCTTATTTTTCTTGTGCTTATTTTCAAGACGTAAGTCTACATGTTATAGGAAGAGACAATCACATATCAATCACCTAAGGTTAGACTTAAATTACCTACCTGGTAACTAATCAAGTTATCTAAGATTCTGGAGAGTAGTAAACTTTGGTGATTTTTCATAATTAATCTATTTTTTTTCTCATAATCTGTAAGATGAGTTCAATGAAATTACACATACGCAACTTATTTTTTAAAGGTTATATTCCAGTTATACAATATTGGTTCTATTTGCTGTGTTGTACTATATATTCTTGTAGCTTATTTATTTTATATATAGTAGCTTGTACCTCTTAATCCCGTACCCCTATCCTGCCCTTCCCCTTTCTCCCTCCCCACTAATTCGTTCTCTGTATCTGTGAGTCTACTTCTGTTTTGTTATAGTCACTAGATTGTTATATTTTTTAGATTCCACATATGAGTGGTATCATACAGTATTTGTCTGTCTCTGTATGACATTTCACGTAGCATAATGCCCTCCAAGTCCACCCATGTTGTTGCAAATGGCAAAATTTCTTTGTTTTTTAATAGCTGAGTAGTATTCCATGGTATATACACACCATATCTTCTTTATTCATTCACTTGTTTAGGGACACGGAAGTTGTTTCCATACCTTGGTTATTGTAAATAACGTTATCAATGCTATGAACATTGGGATGCATGTATCTTTTCAAATTAGCATTGTTGGGGTTTTTTTTTTCTGATAAAAACCCAGGAGTGGAATTGCTGGCTCCTATGGTAGCTCTATTTTCAGTTTTTTCAGGTTTTTTTTTTTTTTTTTGAGCAACGGCCATACTGTTTTCCATAGTGTCTGCATCAATTTACATCCCCAACACGCAATTTATTTTGGTCTCAAATAAATTGTAGAGCTAGGAATGGAAGAGGAAGGTAACCAGAATATAAAGTTTGTTTCAAACGTTTTCAGCATTTAAAACAACAGGGACTTCCCTGGGCACAGTGGTTAAGAATCCACCTGCCAATGCAGGGGGCACGGGTTCAAGCCCTGGGCCAGGAATATCCCACATGCTGCAGAGCAACTAAGCCCGTGCGCCACAACTACTGAGCCTGTGAGCCTAGAGCCTGTGAGCCACAACAAGACAAGCCACTGCAATGAGAAGCCTGCACACTGCAACGAAGAGTAGCCCCTGTTTGCCACAACTACAGAAAGCCAATGTGCAAGAAGGAAGACCTAACACAGCCAAAAATAAAATCAAATAAAATAATAAATACAAAAATCTTAAAAAAAAAAAAAAACATTTAAAACGACAAAATGGAGCAAAGGGCATGCAGTTTGGGCTGGGAGGCTCAGCCGTGAGAAGGGCGGATTTATGTAATCCCGTTCTCCCTCAGGTCACCACCGTATCAGAAAACGAAAACGATAACATTCCTATCTCACCAGGTCATTGTGAAGTCAAGCACGAGAATGTACCTGAAGGAGTTTTGTCAACTGTAGAACAGATTCAAAGTTCTGCTCAAACCAGTTTAGTTTCCATGTGCACTGTTGGCCCACACCATGCTTTACCACATTTTACGTGCTTGCTAACCTTTCTAGAAAGGAATTTTGCATGGAACTTGGACTCCTGTCTCTTCCTGGCAGCCCTGGACTGACATTCCCAGGGGCAGGAGCATCAGGACAGCCCACCCGCCACGGAGACCAGGTGACAGCTGCTGCTCGCCATTGGGCCGCCTCTTGTTTTTACTACATTGGCCTTTTTCTTGTAATAGAGTGAAGAGATAGTGAAGCATTTACTAGACTCAAGTCTTCATCAAAAGTTAGAAAATGAAAGATAGACTTGAGAGGGTTGCAAGACTCAGAAAAAATGAGAGGAAGTGTGTTTCTTTGCGGAAGCTAAGTAATGTTTACATGTTTACTATGCAAACAAACCTATCTGTATCCAAAGTATGTCCTAAGGTGCTTTTATGAAACAATCCCAGCCTGAATATTGTGACCCGACTAGACATGTCAGGCAATGTTAGCGATACTATGTCAGCGTCTCCTTAGCTATTATTTCTCCTCCTCTCTTCTACTTAGCAGGATGAAATCACTTTTACAATCATCACATCCTTTTGCAACCCTGAAGCCCTCTATCATAACATTTTGTAGTATTATCTAATGTTTCAAGTTTCTCCAATTTAAGTATGAGTTGCTTATTTTTAAATTTCCCCACATTTCCAGCCTTAGATTCCAGTTCATATTAGGGAATGTGAATTTAAGGACCGGAAGGACAGGCAGATGTCCACCATCTGCTGCAGGAAGTCACTCGTGCTAGATGTAAAAATTTACTTAGAGCGTGAGATGGATTATAAAGTCCAGAGGCCAGTCAGTCTGCATTTTCTCCTGATTGGCCTTGAGTACATTCCTTGCAGGTCTTACCTTCTACCTTTATTTTATGGCATTTAAACACATTCCCAAACACCCAGGCTAGAAACTCAGTTATCCTGGGTCCTCTTGCTGCATCACCTCTCACATTAATTTAGGCTCTATGTATCCTGAATGCTACTCTGAAATGTCTCTGGAATCTGTCACATTTTCTATCCTCACTGTCAAATATCATTGCAATACTCTTTAAAATTTTCTTTTTCCTGCCTTTTCCCCAGTTCCAGGTATTTTTGTGGTAAGAATCTTTGCTGCAAGCAGTTTTGCTGCACAACTAATTGGCTGAAAGACAATTTTGTTATAAAAGATAAGAAGGACATAATAAAAAAGATTAAAAGGACATAATGAAACATGAAAAATTAATAATAACATTTTTTAAAGATGTTATTGTAAAAAATGAAAATACAAAAAAATATTTGACTGTATTTAAAACATGTAGATTCCGGGTTATAATTGCATTGGGGTATATCTTAAAGAAAGTGATGATACTTTCTTGCTCAAAGTTGGTCATTAAGGATTCAGGATCTAATGTCCAACGTAATTTCTTTCTGTTATTAAACAAATCTGCTGAGAGTGTCTCCAGATTTCCCTGGAACTAAAACAAACAGACAGGGACACTGCTGTTTTTCATCAGTATATGGAACGTATGTAACTGCTAAAACGTATCTGGGCTCCGAGGAAATGTTGCACCACATGCCCAGTCCTTATATTCCACCAAGTCATCCAAGCCACATTCTGTGCCAAATACCAAAATTCCATCTACATCACGTTCTCCATTATCAAATAGCAAAAAATTTCACATTTTCAAGAAACTTACACTCATCGGAAATCACATCCCATTTCTTTTGAGTGGGTGGCTAGGAGGATCTTGATTCTTATCTTGCCTCCAATTTCTAATATTGTTAATACTGATAAATTTTGTAAAAAGCGCAGGAGAGAACGAGGGTGTATCTAAAGCAGCCAGAGAATCAATCATTAATGCTCTTGAAGACTGTTGTGAATTACCAGCTGCATCTTTTATACTGTCTTTTATGGCACTGAAACCAAACTGTCAACCAATTGTTTCATCTTTTAGAGCAAAATTGTCTTACAGCCAATTAGTTGTGCAATGAAACTGCTTGCAGCAGAGATCTTTGTGGAGAAAATACCAGAAGTGCTTCCCCCCTCCCATTGCATTCTTTATGTTGTATGTACATTTACATACAAGCAGATGATATAACCGTCTCTCTTGTTCCTGCGATTTTCTATTGTCTGATGAGGTTCAAAGCTCTTAACGTGGCACCTTCAAGAGCTGGGCCCTTGTCTATCCCTTCAACCTCAATTTTGATAATAGCACACTCCATTCAAACCCCACTCATTCATTCATGAAATTCACAAATTTTTATTGAACGCCTATAATATTCTGAGTGCTATTTTAGGTTCTGAGGATACAGCAGTGAATAAAACAGACAAAAATGTCTACCCTTCTGGAGTTTATATTCTGGGGATGAGTTGTGGGTGGCAGATAATAAACTAAATAGGTAGAATATAGAGTGTTTGATAGTTGTATGTGATATGAGAAAATAAGAAATAAGATAATAGAGTGTAAGAGGAGAGACGGCAATTTGTATGAGGATTAGGAAGACCTACCGAGAAGGGTCATTGAGTAAAAACTGGAGGGGGAGAGAAGTGTGCCTGGGGGAGGCTGGAGGGAGCGCTAGACTCCCGTGGGCGGAGGAGAGTAAGCAGAGGTAGAGAGAGGGATGAAGGGGGAGAGCGTCAGATCATTCAGGGCTTTGTTCAGCCACAGTGAGGACTTTGTTTTTACTCAGTGAAATGGGGGTTGCTGGTGGGGGAGGGGGGAGGCGGGTTTGAGCTGGAGAATTGCATGGTTTGTTGTACTATACACACGGATCGATCATCTTGTCCGCTCTGCTGAGAACAGATTGAAGTGGGGCAACCCTGAAAGAGATGATGGTGGCTTGGACGAGGGTGGAAGCAGCAGAGCTGGTAGGACGTGATTGGGGTTCTGGATCCTTTCAGTGGAGCCAGAAGCATTTGCTGACACTTTGGAGATGGGGTACACAGAGGATTCCATCGTGACCCCTAGGCATGTGGCTTGAACAGCTAAAGGATGCACTTGCCATGACTAGAAGCGGCAGACTGTGGGAGGGGCCACCGGAGGAGGTGGAGAGGGTAGGAAGTTCAGCTTGGAGGGTATTAGGTCGAGATGCACGTTGAAGAGGCAGCTTGAGATGCGCCCCCTTCACACCCAGGAATAGCAGCGCTCTCGCCTTTCCCTCCTAACCTCATTCTTGCGTGTTTATGTGGGTTTTGCACTTGCTTAAATGCACCTTCCTTTTGGCCTCTACTTTACCTCCCTGTGTTGCACTGTAATTGTTGTTTTATCTTTTCTCTTCCTTTCATCATATTGTCCTGCTACTCATCCTCAGCATAAGGTCTGATACAAAATAAATAATCAAGAAAAGGCCATCAAATAATTCAAAGCTATCAGGGCCATAATCTCCTACGTTTAGTTCTTAGATTTCTTGATATATGTCACTTTTTTTTCTCTCCCACCAAAAGAGCTGTTTGGCACACATTGCTTTAATCAATGTGCATTAAATTCTATTTTTGTTGATGTGCTTTTTTCATATCCCCTTGGGCATGCCATTTTTCAAGTGAGTAATATCTGGCACACAGAGTCTCTGATCGCTTCCTTTTATTATCAGATCAATGATTGAATTCTTGAGAATGGAACTGTCTGGAAAGAGAAGGCCCCAATTCCTTGAAAACGGTGCTAAAGAAGGCATGGCAGTATAAACAATGAATAATGAAATTGCTTCAGGGGCACTTGAAGCCTTATTATGGAAACTTGGAACCATTTTTAAAGTATCTTTTCAGCAGCCAGTAAGTTGATAATGATAGTTTGGCCTCTGAATACTGGATGCATTTACTGTGTCTTTCTTTAGTGTTTGGCACATTTTAAAAGAAACATGAAGTAAACAACTTATTTTAACAAACAAATTCCCCCCCACACCTCTCCACCTTCACCAGCCCACCAGTCCCTCTCTGAACTCAGTAATAGCTATTTTCCTCATTTTTTCAGAGAGAGAGTCTAAGCCTTAATATATATTTATATTTATGTCTATCCTTTTTTTTTAAACCTAAATGGGCCCCTACTGTGTTATTTTTTCTGTCATAGTTTTCTTTCACTTAACTTATTTTAAGCATGTTTAAAAGTTATAGCATGTAATAGTAGCACGTAATAATAGCTGTTACGTATCAGTACACTTTTTTCTCGTTAACATCTCCATAAGATCCCACTGTATGTTGATGGGCCGTAATCTATTTTAAAACATCCTACTGTTGAGTATTCATGGTTGGATACTTACTGTTGCAAAAAAAAAATGTCCCAGTGAACAACTTTATGTATGTATACACACATATATACCTATATATACAAATATATTAGCATAAAGTACGTTATGTATTTGTATGCACGTGTATATATAAGTATATGTGTGTGTATATACACAAAGCTGTTCATATATGGGCTTCATGCTAATCATCTGTAGGATACTTTTTAAAAGGGCATTTGCTGTTACAATTTTCGACACATAATTGACAAGTCTGAGAAACCCAGCAGGATACACTGGTGTCCACAAACACAGGCTACACAAAATTTAATCAAGACCCAGGTTTCCATTATCTAAGGCTCATTAGCCAGGCCATCCACACTCGCTTTGAGATTGCCGGCTGGCCAAAAAGTAAGTAGCAGATGCTTGCAGAGGTTCGCTTAATGCAGTTGAACGTGGGACTTCCTTGGTGGTCCACTGGTTAAGACTTCGCCTTCCAATGCAGGGGGTTTGATCCCTCCCTGGTCGGGGAGCTAAGATTCCACATGCCTTTGGGTAAAAAAAAAACCCCAAAATATAAAAAAACAGAAATGGTATTGTAACAAATTCAATAAAGACTTTAAAAATGGTCCATATTAAAAATATATATCTTAAAAAGAGTTGAACTTGATTCAGATTCAATTACTGCTTCCGCAGCCTTTGGGTGGGCCAGTAGTACCGCAGAGGTGACCTCGTGGTGTGCACTGCCAACTTGACGCTCAGGCATGACTCACACCTTTGTCCTGAAAGTCTCCACTGTGGGTTTGCTCTTGGGTGGAGCAGGGATGTGACTCACCCATTGACTCAGCCCCCAGCAGCCCCCAGACCTGCTGATGGAACTTCCATGTGAGGCGTTAACTCCATCCCACCCTGCTCTCCAGCAAGTCAGTAAAGAGAGGCACATCCTAGGATGGCCTTTTGCTGAATGCAACTTGTCCTTGGGTTCTCCATCTGCACCTCCTCCCCCCCATCCCACTATCCAGTTCCCTAATGGCACTTTAAAAAAAAAAAATAAATTTATTAAAAAAAAAACTATTTCATAGCCTAAGTCAAGTTATCCTCAGAAATGTCCCCTAATGGCACTTTAAATGCAAAGAGGCCATTTAAGTATAATCCAACAAGCGTGGATGGGGTAATATTGTGACCACACATTTCAGTTCAGTCTATGTGCCTTATTATAGGGATATAATTTATCTGTAAATAAATCTGCCAGCATGAGTGCAGTTTGAGCCTCATCTCTCCTTATCAAGGAGATGGTAGCTTCGCAGGCTGGGGGAGTGGACCTCATGTTTTGGATGGGTTCTTTGTCCTCCACTAAAGCCCCACACTTCCCCTACCCCTTCCAGAGTTGTCTGGTTGACAGGGTTATGAATGGTACAAGATAAATTCCGTGCTACCAGTTGTTGGTCTTTTGGTTTATTTTTTTTGCCTTCTCCTTTCTTTCAGGAGATGCCGCAGCTTCTCCCCCAAATTTCCCTTCTCTCCTCATGTTCCTTGTGGTGTCAGCATCTGCATTAAATCACTGTCTGGTCTATGTTTGTTTAGATCCTACTGTCTCGCCAGAGGTTTTTCTGGGACTGGCTCTTTTCATGGTGGGAGAGGCTATCTCCCTGCCAGTCAGGAAACCTCATTAATAGGTTAGGAAAGACCAGCTTTCAGGATCAATAATCAGAGAGCGTGCTCCCTAAACACACACACACACACAATAAAACGAGCCCTCTCTATGCTAAATACCATTTCTGCAATCTAAAACCGCTTGAGACTTGCAGAAACGTCCCCTAGCAGCTTCCCCAAATCCTGCACTGCATCCTAAGGTCGTCCTGCGGTTTGGGGTGTTAGCTGATGGGAGGGTTGGGGCAGATGTGCTTGAGTAGAAGTGAAGCAGGAGGGAGCATGTTTGCTTCATCTGGGTAGAATGTTGTTGCAGGCAGAGCTGGAAGAAGACGGCTCTGACCCTGTCCTTTGGGTGGGGCTTATTCTAAGCCATGGTTTTAATTTTAGCTGCCTTTCCTAAATTCTTCCAAATTGGCCAGTTAAAAGCACAATAGACCATTTGCAGGTACCATTTTTTAAATTTCACCCTCAGCTGTTCAGGCCATGCTTTGAAAGTACAGCTTGTCAAGGAGAACCAAGAGCACAGATGTGCCATATCCCAACGCACATTGACACTCGCTGTCACATGGAAGCTCAGGCTAGGGGAAGAAGGTCTGAGCAGGAGACAGGATCTTAGAAGGAGACATGGACTGTGGCTTCAAAGAGGTGAGTTAGCCTCTCCTGCCTGCCTGTGCACAGCCATCTGGAGGCAGGAGGCCAGCTCGGGCCTCTCACAGCCCCTCCTGTCACTACGATCCAAGCACTTAGTTGAGTTAATTTGGTATTGCACTCATCCTCCCAAGAAAAAGAGAGAAGTACAAATAAGCGATTACCCAAGTCCCATGAGGTGAAGCAGATTACATTGATGGAAAATCTGCTGTAAGTCAAATGATGTAAGTCAGACCAGATGACCATCCAAGCCCTGGGATTCCTTGAGTACATGACTTTTATTCAGAAACAATGGCACAAGAGAGGGGATATGAGATCACGTAAACTGTGCTCAGCACAGCGCCAGGCGCCGAGAAGTGAGAGCTGCTAGTAAAAATAATAATAGTTTTGTGTTAACTTTTTATAGAAAGTTCCTAATGTGATGTCATAGTCTCATATATTACGTCTACACAGTTTCCACTAAGCAAACAGAAACATACTTTTAATTTAATGTCGGATAGTATCTCTCTATGAGAGATGCCTCATTTCAACTCCTAACTCAAGGTCTAATTTTACTAAAACAAATAAAAAGTTTAGCGACATGTTTACTCAGGAAGACAGGACAGTCTGGTAAGAAGCGTATGGGCTTCAGGGCTGTCTGACATTCTTCCTGGCTGCAAGAATTAAAGACCTTGTAGTTAGACATGGTGCTGCCTTTGAAGCAGGGACATGTTCTGGGATTCTGGGATATTACCAGGGTGATTCTGTCTGTCCTACCCTGTCCTGAGGGTTCACTTCAGTCACTTGAGACCATCACCAACTCACCCAATACCTGCTAGTCTCTTCCTCCAGAGTGGGTACCATCGCTGTGAGAGCTCCTATCTCCCCAGTGGCTTTCCTTGACCCCCAAAGGCTGGTCCTTGAGCCAACTCTCTGATTCTGAGGACCACGGCTTCCTCATGGCCCCAGGAGCTCCCCAAGGCCGACCCAGTTCTGGATTCAACTTCCGGACTTGGATTCAGGCCCTGCCAGACAGCTCTGGGTGGTCTGGCCCCAGCCCCCTCTGCACACACACCTCCTCACCCTCTGCCCTCACTGTGGGCCCGCTGGTCTTCCTCCTCATCCCACAGGGACATGGTAAACTTGATCCTACTTTTGGTCCTTTGCAGTAGCTGAGCCTCTGTCCTGTGTGCTCTCCTGCCTCATCTTACATGAGTGGCTCCTTCCCATCACGCAGATCTCTGATCACACGTCACTTTTTCTAAAGGACCTTCCCCAATGACCCCGGTCTCTTTCTCATCACTCTTTTAAAAACTTTCCCAGAGCATTTACCAGCCACTGACAAGTTCACGTTTATCATCATTGTCATGTGTGTCTTTGTCTGTCTCTGGCCCTACAATTTAAGCTCCAGGAGAGCCGGACATCACCTGCTCAGCCTCTGCTGCATCACAGCACCTGGGGCATCTCTTGGCATGTGGAGCTGCTCTGCAAACACTTAGGAAGTGAGTGTGTTACCCCACCCTGAGTGGAGGGAGGCCGGAGACCCCCCAGCCTGCTCGTCCCTCCTTGGCCGCCACCTCAGCTCACAGCCCCTTCCCCACTGAGCCTGCCTAACACCTGCAGGTTTAGGCTGCACAGTATAAAATAAATGTCCTGCATTTTGTCACAAAAACACCACTGTGCTCATTTTTAAAATAAAATTCAAGTCTGGCGATAAACGAATGAGACTTTTCCTATGTACTCACTTCTTCTACACGTGGTTAAAATTCTCCTGTCTAACTTTTAAAAGTTGTTTTATCACAAATAAAGCAAAATCACATTCCAGGGCGTTCTCCATCCTCTCCCCCTCTGCCCGCCCCCTTTTTCCCTCGCGGAGCCTGCGGGCTGCGGGGCGGAGCTGGGAGAGGCGTGGGGGGCAGGCGAGGCGATGCTCGCTCAGCAGGAAGGGCTCCCAGCCTGAGTGCCAGGCGGAGTGCAAAACACTGGGAAACTGAGAACTGTCCCCCGTGAGGGCCGTGACGGATGCCCACCTGGTTGGCCTGAACCCAGGAGAGAAAGAAGCTCCATGGTCCCACCTGAATGAGAGGCTTAGCTGAGAACGGCTTGGGAACAGGCTGGAAAGCCAGGCTGCCAGGCTGCCCTTAGGGAGGAGCCACTGTCAGGGGGTCGAATCTCACACGGGTGCTCCAACCACACAGACCACATGCCCAGGACTGTAGTGACCGTCAGCTGCAGGGCCCTGGTCTGGAGTAGGGGGTGAAGTGTAGACAGTGCAGAGAGTGTGAGTGGAACCGGAAACAAGATTCAGGAGCCTGCAGATGAAAGCCAACGCGTCCACCCAAGTCCTGTCTGTAATTCTAATTCCTAACAATGATGTACCCTTTGGGGCATTTTCTCTGCCTTATCTTTCTTGATCCTTGTAACAAACTCATATAAGAGGCACAGCAAATAATATCTTCCTTACAGTTGAGAAAATGGAAACTCCAAGTGGTTAAGAAATTGACCACAATGTCAGAGGTGTTGTCAGATTCTCTTATAGAGTCACTAGGTTCAACTGAATCCAAGAAACCACTTTTTCTAAGTTTTAACTTTGAGTAATTTATAGCAATAGTAGCCTAAAGACCTTGCCATAAAATGGTAATTATTCATTTTATAAAAAGAATCTTAATTTGTCAAAAGAATATGATATGACGTGTTTAAATAACAAACTCCTTTAAATGTATGCTAAAATATTTTAAAATATCTTTACTGCTGTATATACAGTGGCACATTTAAATGATCAAATTTATTGTATAAATTAAATAGGTAAACTAGAATATGTAAAGAATTCCTATAAATCCATAAGAAAAAGCAAACAAAATAAAAATGGACAAAACCTGTTACCAGCGGAGTCATGGAAAGGGAGCCCAGAGGCCAAAAGACATCTGCTTGAGAAGGAAAGCTAGTCCCCCTCCCCTGCTTCCTCCTGGACACGTGGTTGCCCAGCCAGGGACCATGACTCCCAGCTCTTGCTAAGGAAGCACCTAAATCAATGGAATGTGAGTGGAAGGAGTGCTGCTCCTGCCTTATTTGCCTACAAGAAAATTGCCTTCCCAGACATTCTCTAATCTTTTCCAAAAGTTAGGACATGGCAACTCCCCAGCTTCAACCATGGGGATGAGGAGGATGACCTAAGGGATGGCACTGTGACAAAGGGGAGGATCCCTGAATGCCCATGGACCAGAGTCCCCTTACCAGCCTGACCGCCCGACACGCAGTGGCTACGCAGGAGAGAACTACTGTACCTGGGGCCTGCTTGTCACATCTGCTTAGCTTTACCCTAACTAATACAATGTCCAACCTAACTAGTGATCTGGGAAACGCAGGTTAAAACCAGATACCATATCATGCTCTAAGGTTGGCAACGTTGAAAAAGTCTGATACTAATAAAAATTGGCAAGACTATGGGAAATGAGAAACCCGCATGTATTTATGCCAGGAGTGTAAATTAGTACAACCACTTGGAGAACAATTTGTCAATATTACTGAAGTGGAAAATGGGCACCCCTACAGCCTGTTCACTTCACTTCTAGAGACAGTAACCTTATATACAGAGACCGTCTGTAGGGTGATTCCAACATCACTTTTATTAGCAAAATTGGAAACAACCTGAAAGTCCATTCATAAGGGGGTAGATAGGTTGTGATATTGTCACATAATTGAGCACAATTAGCCCTTAAAATTGATGCACTGCATCTACCTGCATCAATATGAGTAAATTTCAAAAATGTAATATTGAAGAGAAAAGGAAGTTGAAGAATAGATACACTGCGCTGGCACTAGGTAAAATTCAGAGCAGACAAAGCGTAAGGAGGTGCTGCTTTGACTCCATGCGTATGTGGTGGAAGTGGAAAAGTGTAATCCGGAAGAATACATACCAGACTCCTGAGACGGTTGTCTTTGGGGCAGGAGGGTGAGATGGATCTGCGGAGAGAAACAAGGAGGGTTTCAACATTATTCGCAATGTGTATTTCTTCTGCGAAAAGATGTCCTGCAAAAATTGTTACCATTTGTTATGGGTGCTGGGCCCCGTCGGTGGTAAGCTGCAGCTGGGTCACCCAGGGAGGGTGGCTTGTGTGCAGCTCCTCCCAGCCCCCCGTTCCAGGACGTCACTGTGATAGCTGGAAACAGTCACTCCAATTCACAGAAATCAGCAAGGCCTACAAATCAGAGCTTTGTTTTCTTCTTAAGAGTTGGTGGTTACCATTGACCACTGGGAATCCATTAAATTAATCTAGGAACTTTTAAATAATTTTTAAACTTTTCAAAATATAAAAATTAAAAATTCTGTACCTAATTTTTCAGGATTATGCTTTTTTTTTGGCACAAAGTATCCTGCACGTGTGTCTTGCTGGTGATGAGAAAATAAAGCATCTCTCAGAAAGAGCCAATCTAAGGTCAGGTTTAGTTTGGCTTTTGAGAAAACCTGGTTCATTTGGGTTGGAAGAAAACTTTGGACCTTCTACTTATTATACAATTTCAACAGCTAATGTCTTCAGATCATATATGACGTTCCCTATGTGACAGGAAGCTTCCTGCCTCTTTTCCAAGATGTCTTTCATAGCTGCCAGAAGGCCTACATTGACCTCCAAACTCCAGTTGTTGACACAAGTTTGATTCCTACTTGTGTAAAAATAAATCTGGTTTAAAGGATTTATGATACGGCCTTGAGACTCCATGTTCGAGCCAGCCTCTGTGTCCATAACTTTGGGAAATGGGAATCACATCCCCTGAACCCCAAATCGGGATGTGTGGCCACATAAGGAGGGAGGACTGTGGGGAGGGTGTTTGACTTCAGTTCTGTCGTTAAGATTCTAGGCTTTTGATCTTCTAACAGTAGTACCAGATGACCAAGGTGACTTATTCCTCATTAATCGCACACAAATCAATCCTTGGAATGATTATTTTTAAATAATTTTCCATTTTTGTTATTAAAAAGTAAAACGTATTAAATGTAGACAATAAAATCATCCATTCATAATTTCATGACCCAGAGAAAGCAACCATTAATAGTTCCATACACAACTTTTCGATTATTTTGTCCATTTACTTTTTTTCTAAGATAACATTAAGCTATATACACCGCTTTAACTAGGCTTTTTCACTTAAGACTCTACCATTAACTTATTTCCATGTCATTAAATTTTCTTCAGAGGTGCCCTTTATAGCTGTATAGCACTATATAACTGTAATCAAATTTATTTCACCCATCCTCCCATTGTTAAATATTTGCATTATCTGTAATTCTTCTGTATAATAAGCATAGTTCTAAAAAATGAGTAAAAAAGACAGACTAACAAAACTCATATTCACTTCCATAGCCGACGACTTAACTTTTCCTGAATCAGTTCATTTTTCTCTAAAATAACGGTGTTAACGCCCAGTCATAGAGTCCTGGCTGCTGCATTTCCTGACTCTACAGAGGTTTTCCTGCTGTGTGTCCAACGATGTCAGCTTCTGAGCTGTCCTGACTGAGGGTGGTGGGCTGACTCATCAGCTCATGGGGCCCAGAACGGGAGGAGGAGGCTCAGGGTTTGGTGAGCTGGGTGCTTACAGAGCCCTGACTCTGTCTTCATCCCGTTACCCTCACCTCTGGGCTGCTGTGGGGACACAGGGACACACCTCCCAGCCTCCCTGAAGGAAGGACTTCTTGCCACCGCTGAGTCCTATCAGCTGCCAGCCGTCCAGGGCTTACTCGGCTGCAAAGAGCCACGTCATTCAAAGTCAAGCCTTTCCCCAGGCAGCCTACACCAGTGACTGACAGGTGGGTATATAAAAGCCAACCATTTGGCCCAACCCTGGACGACTCTGACAGGTCATTTTCACTCCAAAGCTCCGTGGGGGGTGGTTGAGGCTGTTGGGGTTGCCCTCTTCCTTCCACAGGCGCCGAGAGCATTCCCCAGGAAACACCCTGTCTGCCTTCTGGAGAACCCAACCCGTGAAGCTGGTATCAGGATCAGGGTGACACAAATAATGTGGGGCCTCGGAGCTGGTTGACTTGCTACCTGACTCACCCCTTGTTGGTGATACGTCCAGCATGAATAGCCCTTGCTGCAAAGTGGCTCTTGGTAGTGGGTTGACTCATGTCCCCAAAGATTCACGTCCACCCAGAACCTCAGAATAGGACCGTATTTGGAAATAGGGTCTTCGCAGATGTCATTAGCTAAGGACCTCAAAATAAGATTTAGGGTTGGCCTTAAATTCAGTGATCAGCATCCTTGCCGAGGGGAAGAGGGGAAACATACAGGCAGAGAGACATAGGGAAGAAGACATGTGAAGACAGAGCCACAGACTAGTATCATGTAGCCACAGCCAAGGACGCTGGGAGCCATCAGAGATGGGAAAAGGCAAGGGAGAATCCTCCCCAGACCCTTTGGAGGAAGCATGGCTCTGCTGACACCTTGATTTCTTCTGGCCTCCAGTACAGTGAGAAAATACATGTTTGTTGTTTAAGCCACCCAGTTTGTCATGGTTGCCCCAGGAAACTAATGCCTGGTCCGGGTGTTAAAACTTTTGCCAGTGACCGATGGAAGGAAATGCTGGTGTAAAGTGCCAGATATGTGAAAAGTTTGGAGGAAACAGCAACTATGGTGATAATGGAATTCAAGAGCGATTACTAAGGCAAGTGGACACTCTAGAAAAGGTTACGAAAACCTGCAAGCAGTTTACAGTGATTGAGAGTCAGTGTGGAAGCCAGAGGACCTCTTACAACAACAAAGAGGGTCTCACCTCCTAGAGGAAGAAGGCAGAGAAAGATGACCACTAGGCTCAGGACCTGACTGTCGGGACAGCAGGGACAAGGACACCTGGGATGATTTCCACTCCCCCATCAGTCTTGAAACTCCTAATTCCCCAAACCCTCTGGGCCTGCAGAAGTGAGCCACCCTCCCTGTAAAAAGTGGCGCTCCGGCCCCCAACCCCCGGCTTGCAGACAGTGCAGAGACCTCGACCCAGACACGTGTCCCCTCAGGACCTGCTCTCACCCACCTCTTGACCCCTAGTCCTATAACTGGGGTTAAGTTTCAGCTTAACTCAGCCCTGAGGATACAGCATGAGCCTGCGTCCCTCACTCTTCTGTGGGTTCACTGGACCACAGCTCCCGGAAGCAGCCCCGGAGAGACTCCCTACAAAACTCCCTCCCGGGCGCAGTCTCCGTCTCAGGCCATGATCCGGGAAACCCTACCTAGGACTGTAAGCACTGCCATTGTCCACGGAGTCTGGCTACTCGCATACAACTTCATGTTTTTAAATACGTTTCTATGTAGTAAAAAAGGAAATTGGGAAGCAAGGGTGGTGAAACTGACACCTGTGCATCCACCCGGCAGATGGACAGCTCTGAGAGCCCCAAAACTGGCACCTTCATCCTCTGTGCTGCAGGTCAGTGTACCAGTGAATTGAAGACTGCCTGACCTATAAAAGCTCCGTGTGCACTTACAATTTGCTGATTGAAAGCCTGCTTGACACTAAAAGCAGGCTTTGCACACCAAAGCCCTCTTCCATGTCCGAAACAAAGGGCTCTCAGGAGAGTTGAGGTTTATAAAGGCACATTCATGCTTGGAGATTTATGGGTTTAGCTTTTTCAGTTAGGTCATCTCATCTCTAGGTTGTAGATCAGGAGCACTGAGAACACGCAGGTAAGGTCCTGGAACATTTATTGGGATTGATGGCGATTTCTCAGGTACCTGGGAATCACTCCAAGGGAGGCACTGGATTTAAAGTCCAGGCAACAAACAAGCAAACAAACAAAAAACCCTGCTTTGGGGACTTCCCTGGCAGTCCAGTGGTTAAGACTCTGCCCTTGCAAGGCAGGGGGCACGGGTTTGATCCCTGATCAGGGAACTAAGATCCCACATGCCACGCGGCACAACCAAAACACAAAAAATAAATTAATAAATAAATTGGGCCTTATCAAAATTTAAAAAAATTGAATAAATAAAGCCCAGGTGATGTGCACTGTGCTGTCCCCAGTGAGACTATCTGGGACTGGATGGAGAGAGTTAAATAATTTCTTAACCTAACAGAAAGCAAATTCTCATCATGATCTGACCCTGAGGAGAACTGGCAGTGATGCTTCTAGTTTAAGCTGAAAGGCTCCAGTGACCTTGAAGTCCAGCGAAGGAAGCACAGAGGAGTGGGCACCAAAGGAGTTTAAGAGCTCAGACACAAGGCCTCTATTCTGTGAAGCCACCAAGAAGGTGAGCAAACGACCCAGAGAATGGGAGAAAATAATTGCAAACCCTTTATCTGATGAGGGACAGGTGTTCAAAACATACAAAGAACTCCTGGAAGTGCATAATAAAGAAATAAATAACCTAATTAAAAATGAGCAGTCTTTGAATAGATATTTCTTCAAAGGAGACATCCAAATGGCCAATAAACACATGAAATGGCTCAATATCATTAGCCATTAAGAAAATGCAAATAAGATCATTAAGATGCTAGGATCAACAAAGATAATTACAAACGTCAGTGCCGATGGAGGAAATTGGGAACCCCGTACGTTGCTGACAAAAACGTAAAATGGTGCAGCTGTTCAGGAAAACAGCTTGCAGTTCATCAGAAGTTTAAACATAGAGCTACCACACGACCCAGCAATCCCCTCCTCGGTATATAACTGAGAGAAATGAAAGCGTTAAGTCCACGCAAAAACCTATACACAATGTTCATAGTAGCCCCAAAGTGAAAACAACCCAATGTCCATCAACCAATGAATGGATACAACGGAATATTATTCAGCCCCCCAAAATTATGAAGTACTGATACACGCTACAGCACACATGAGCCTTGAAGACATACGCTAGGTGAAAGAAGGCAGTCGCAAAAGACAACATATCATACGACTCCCTTTCTAGGAAATGTCCAGAATGGGCAAATCTAAGGAGACAGAGAACAGGTTAGTAGCTGCCTCAGACTGGGGGATGGTTAATAGGAGAGACTGCTAATGAGTACAGGGTTCTTTCTGAGGTGACAAAAATGTTCTAAATTTAGACTGTGATGATGGTTGCATGATTCTTTCAATATGTTAAAGCCATTTAATTGACTTGTGCACTTTAAAAGGATGGATTTTATGGCATATAAATTATATCTCAATAAAGATGTTAAAAAAATTTAATGGACTTCATTCCATTAAGATCGCCCCATCCATTTCTTCTGCCAGGAGAAAAGGAGCTACTGAATCGTAGTCTCCCAGGAAAGTCTGGCATGTCATTCTACAGCTGAGCTTTTACTTCCTTGGTGGATATTTCCCATGCAGGATAGAACTATATATGTATGACAACTGCCCAACCAGAAACTTTACAAGGATAGAAAATTAATGTGAGAAAGCCTTTTCAGGGCGATTGCTTGGCTCGGTGATACCTTTGCTGCAGCACGAATATCCCCCACGGATCTGCTTCTTTTCCATTCTATATTCCTCCTGCCTTTGCGGGGTCACAGTATGTTTCAGCAGACATTCCCTCTCACCTCCAAGTCCCCTACCTTGCCCTTCCCCCACACCAGGAGAAGTGTATTTCCCGGGGAAGTTGGGTTTGGCTGAGTGGCTTGCTTTGGCTAATCGAGTGAGGGAAGTCTTGGCTCTGGTTCATCCCAAGTGGATGCTTGAAGAAGCATTGAGATTTCCCGCCAGCCCTCTGACAACTAACACGGTGGGAGGTGAGCATACCAGATAGTGTCTCCCTCAGACTGTGTCCCAGATGGAGGATGTGGGGGCAGAAGGGAAGCCAATGGCAGCCTGAGCAGAGATACCCGACTGCCCAAGACTCCAAGGGAGAAATAAGTGCTGTGAGCCACTGATGTTTTCTTTACATAGCGTTAGCATAGTGAAAGCTGACTGATACAATCATGACTTTATTCATTCAGAAACCATATTTGGAGCACTGCCATGCATTCAATTTCATAGTTATTCTATAATAAACAAGAGAATCTCTTCTATTCTCAGGCACCTTTCCGTCTAGAAGGTAAACTAGAAAAAGACACAAATAAACAAAATACAAAATACGTGGTGAGTGACACAAGAAATATAAAATGTGAGAGCTGTAGAGCAGAAAGAGATTATTTCTGACTCAGAGGAATCACAGAACTTTAAAGAGGTGATATTTCCATAATCAGTTATTTTAGGAGGTGAAAACCCAATAGTATATGGATTGTTCTCACCAGGTGTAGAGGAGAACAGCTGGAGAGCTCCTGCTTTCCCCAGCCCCCTCTGCCTTGGCTGCAATGTGGACAAGCCTCTGGGGCTGATGTCACCCTTCAGCGCAGGAGGAAGAGGGCAGCGAAATCATAAAATGACTGGGAAAGCCCTGCGGTGATGGTTTTAGTTGAAACTGACTAGATTTTCTAGATTCAGGAAGAATGGGGGCTTAGGTAGACTTGAGTTTTAATTATAGGAAAATACAGGCAGTGAGGTTTCTGTGCCCCTGAATGTCATGCACTGCACACAGGAAGGGAGCAGCTCTTCCAAACGAGGCCATAATCTTAGAAAGCCAGGTGCTTGGGTTCTTGCCCAAATGTCTTGTTCCTTTAGATAACTGTTCCATTTTATTCCGTTTGCTAAAATAAAGTCAGACGAGTTTTCCATATATTGTGCTGTGACCAGGAGCCAAGAAGAAACATCAAACTCCAAAGAAAAATCAACACCCTTGCTTTTTTCTATATTGAAGACATGCTTTGGAAATGAGGAACTTCCTCCCAAATGTTTCTATTAAAACATCTCTACCCACGCACTCCACTTAAAAAAAAAAAAAAGTACGTTTGTAAAAAAGAAAATCTGAATGTACCTTTAACACAATGTACTAAAACAGACCACATGCACCCTGAAAGACTAAAACCATGGTGAAATTACACAGGCAGTTTTGACAGTCTGAATTTTAACTTTTACTTCAGTACGTTTTTATGAAATCAAAATAATAGGAAAATACATTCTCCAATTTCTTTCAGTCCATTTTAGGATAATCTCTAGGTCTCCAGAAGGTTTCAGTACCGTCTCGTGCAGCTGATTTTGGTACCTCCAGCAATTCCAGCTGGAGCACTGGGGTGGCCCCACGTCTACTCCTGGCTCTCCCAGGAAATCCCCTGCGGCTCTGGCAAGTCCCTTCCTGCCTCTGGAGCTCATTTCCTCATCCTTAAAATGCGTGGGCCTCTAGGTGATTTTTAGACCCTTTCCAGCTGCCACAATCTTTGATTCCACTTTTTTTTTCATGAAACTTTTAGTTTCATAGCTTGACAATTGAACCCTTTAGAATTAAAAATATTTTTCTCCTAATAATATATGTTTTGATCAAAGTCCACTGGAGCTAATTTTATTCATCTTGCTATGGGTTGATTCAGAATTTATCTTCACAGTCACACGCACACGCGGATGTTATGCTGGAGGAAACACGTCATCCTCTGTGGACTTGCCCCTTAGATCAGTTAGCTCTGCCTCTTAGATTACAAGTGACTGTAGGTCACTCAGAGAAGAGAGAGTTAGCAGGACTTTCCATCAGGAAGAGAAGCAGTAATACTTCAGCAGCAGAGACTGCTCAGCACACACCACTGCCTAGTCCTTTCACTCCCGCGGAGCTTTACTGGCAGATTCAGAGGCAGAGCTGAGTTTGGGGCAGGTAACCCTATTGGCAGTTTGCTTTCAAGCACACTTTATTTCAGCACTTATTATGTGTCCGACACTCTCCTGAAAACTTCCCATGAATCAATTAACCCTCAAAATAACCTCACAAGGGAATATTCTTACAATGAAAACACAGACACAGACACAGACAGGACAGGCAACTTCTCTAAGTTCACAGGGAAAGTGGCAGAGCCGGGATTCGAATCTATACAGAGCCCAGCCCAACGAACAGGACAGTCTGTCCCTGGAGCTCAAGGGCGAACTTGGAGACAAACTCAAACTGCGGGGGCTGACGTGTGGAACTGGGGGCGGGGCCGGGGCGTAGCGGGGAGGAGTTTACTGTATTAACCTACTTTCTTTCTCTGCCTTGAGAGGATTTACATTGCTGCAACATGAATATCAAAGGGAAAAGAAAATATTAGCATTTAGATTCTGACATTCAAAGTAGGATTTTTCAATTAGGCTTGATATGATATGCAGGAAAGGAATCTGTACTAACGCCTGGCTGGCTATCCAGCCCACAGTCCACATGGGGGCAGCTGTCAGTCCATCAGGAAGAAGTGAGGACAGCCTCCTTTCTCCTCCCGGGGGGATGACTAGGCCAACTGAGGCAGCTGTGTGGTTGGTAGAACCTGGGAATCCATGTCAGGGGCAGGAGGGTTTAGGTGTCGGTGTCCCAGCATTGTTCAAAGGGCAGAGGGCATGCTCAGGCAGAGAGACGGTCTAGTTAAGCATCCGACCTGTCTCCTGTGGGGGGATGGTGAGCTGAGAGCCAGCTCACAGCAGGAGAGCTGGGGGTAGACCCTGGAACAGGGGACAGGATGGAAGATGGAAGAGAGGCTTGGAGAATCTCGGGAAGAGGCATTAGGTCTTCCTGAGCTGAGAGGCAGCGAGGTTCATGGGAGCAGTCCCCCAGGCAAAGGGAGAGCCCCTCTCAGCTGGGATAACAGAGAGCGTGGCCTGGATCGGAGGTCCCAGCGCTCCCCCATCAGAGGGAAGACATCCCCCTCCCTCCCAGAGGAGCTGGATGGAGTTTGGAGACCTTCAAATCAGAGTCTAAGCAACTACCCCCAAAACACCATTATCAATGGGCTGTTTAAATTATTGGGTCAAACTCGGTTTACAAAGCTAAAGTAAATGTGCTTGCTTCCTCTCCCAGAGCAAGAGGGGTAGAGGTGGCCAGCTCATGAGAAAGTCCAGAAAAATCTGTAAACAAGTTAAAGGAACTACACTTTATCTGCCCAACTGAGTTATGGCAAGCTTTTTTTTTTTTTTTTTTGAACCGGGCACTGCATGCAAACAGGTAACCACAATGAAGCATGGGAAGCTTTGTGGGAGAGGGACCAACAGGGCTTGCTGTGTCAGACCCTGTCCAAGCGCTGAGCATCCGTTAACTCCTTCAAGGCTTAGACAGTCCTATGCGGTGGTGTTATTTTTACACTCATTTTGCAGGTGGGGAGACTGAGACACAGAGGTGCAGCAACAGGGTCAGGATGGCACAGCTGATCAGCGGCGGGGCTGGGAGGGAGCGCAGACAGTCCACGCTGTCACCCTCTGGTTCCCTGTGCAGACACAGAGCGGGACGAGCTCACGGAGGAGATGCGCTCCGCTCTGCCCGCTGCAGAGCTGGCTTCTCGGAGGAACTGCCGTGGGCTTGGCCTTGAGGTGGAGAAGGAAGCAAGGTGGGCGGGAGCAGGAAAGGCGAAGGCACAGAATCCTGAAGGAACATGCATCGGGGAAGGGCCCTCAGCAGACCCCTTAACACACTAAAGGGGTAGGTCTCTAGAACATCTGTTTGTGAATATGGTGATAGCTGGTCACAATGGTAGGCTTTACACTGAAGTTTCTTCTTCTTCTGACCAAGAACCAAAACTTCCTAAGACCTCCACACTTTGACGCCACTTTCACCACCATACTATTTTCTTTCTTTCTTGATCCCTTTGCATAAAGAAACAGCTTTCGGGGCTTCCTAGATGGCGCAGTGGTTAAGAATCCGCCTGCCAATGCAGGGGACCAGGGTTCGATCACTGCTCCAGGAGGATCCCACATGCTGCGGAGCAACTAAGCTCGTGCGCCACAACTATTGAGCCTGTGCTTTAGAGCCCTTGAGCCACAACTACTGAGCCCATGTGCTGCAACTACTGAAGCCCACGCACCTAGAGCCTGTGCTCTGCGACAAGAGAAGCCACAGCAATGAGAAGCCCGCCCACCACAATGAAGAGTAGCCCCCACTCACCACAACTAAAGAAAGCCTGCGCACAGCAACAAATTAAATAAACTAATAAATTAATTAATTAAAAAGAAAGAAAGAAAGCTTTCATTGCTTTATGAGAACCATTCACAATGAGTATGAGTCAGTGAAGCACAGCTACCTGGGATGTTAGCATCAGTCAGCCTCGCTCACTAGCTGAACGACTGGGATTCAGATTCAGGCCTTAGCAGAGCGGCCCCAAAGAGTCAGCACCAGGAAAGTTGAACTGCGGGACCACGGGAGCCCACTGTGTCCCCCTGAAAGGCCTCACGCCCCAGCTCGCCACAAGCTGGAGCCTGGGAACCAGAGAAGGACTCTCGGAACGTGGACATTGTCTCGACCTAGAAACTATTCTGGAGAGTCTTTCTGTCTTAGAATATTTTCCTACAGGTTTATTGCCCAGTTGTATTTCTTATTTTGTGAATTTTCAGGGTATTTTGTCTTTTTTTTAAATTGAATATTCATCTTTTTAAACACTTGACTTTTTAATATTCTTAGAATATTAACCAATATATGTCGCAAATGTTTTGCTCAGTTTGTTACTAACCTCTTAAATTTTAAAAAAGTGTGTTTCATATAAAAAACTTTAAAAATTCATGTGGTTACATTTATACATTTTCCCCTTATGGTTTCTTTATTTGTTTCTATTCCTAAAAAGTTCTTTCTATCCTATTTCAGAAAAGTAGCCCTGTGTTTTTATAATATCTGCTTCCTGGCTCCCTTACAGCTTGGAGATTAAGAGCCCAGGTTCTGAGTCCAATGAAAGTGAAGTCGAATCCTGGTTCCACCCTTCATGGGCTGTGAGAATTTCCCTTCCTTTTGTTTCCTCACTTATAAGCCGGACACGGCATCACAATGCAGTGAGAGAAGTATGCTCCCATTGTGCAGATGGGAATGTTACCAACCAGGGTTCTTGGCCTTCCTCAATCAATACAAATTGACTAGAGGCCAGACAAGAAATTCAGGCCAGGCTTTATTGGGGCCCCTGCTGTAGTGGTGTGTGTGTGGAGGGGGCTGTGGAAAGAGACCAAATAACAGGGTCCCTTGCTCGCTCTCTCCCTGAGGGGGGCAAGCTTGTCCCTTATAAGGGATGAGGGTGGGGCTGTGTCCAGGGGTCGGGCCAGAGGGGTGGCTTAGATGTTTTGCCAGCCCCTCTGGTGGTGGTGTGCAGGGGGGGCATGCTCAGTACCCTGCTTTTGCTACGGGCTCTTCAAAAGTGGCAGTTGGGTTTTTTCGTCTCTTTGTATCTTTGGGGTCCAGAATTTGCTGCCATGGCACATGTGCACAGTTATTTTCAGTCCCATACAGTTTCTTTGTGTTTTGTTGTTGGAGGAGAGGTGTGTCCAGGTGCAAGCACTGCAGCCCTGCAGCAAAGGGTCCCAGGTCCCAGCAAAGGTTCCCAGGTCCCAGCCTGTCTCGGGAAAACTGATATTTAGAGAGGGGAAATTGCCTGTGCGGAGGCGCCTGGTACACGGAGCTGGATACCAGTTCTCCTGTGCTCTCACTGGTTACACTTATGCTGTACCAATCTACGTGGGACATCACGGTTTTATTTTTATTATTTTATAGAAGTTTTGCTAGCATTCTATTTGAGATGTTTGCATCTATCGGCAAAAGGGAGGCTGTGGTACAGTTTTCCTCACGGACGTGTTTCCTAACCGTGGTATTTGAACTACCTCTAGGCCCTGGTTTTGTCTTCTGAGGCCTCGGATATCATATCTGATTGGTCCACTTCAAACAGGTTTGGCACACAGTCCCTCTCGCGGGACATACAAAGGACAGGGGGCTGGACAGAGATTAGAACGGATCCTCTGTTTAGTTAAAGGCTCTTAGTATGGTTTTCTCTGCATCAGGAATGAAATAAATGTGTGTAAACAGGTGACAGGAAGGCTGCACTCCGGCAGGGCTGCTTGAAGCAAGACCTGGAGACACTGTGGGTTCATTCAGAGCCTGTTTCCAAGTTTTCATTTAATTTGATTAGAAACAGCTGGAAGATCAGAACGCCTGCGTAACCTCTCCAATGATGCAGAGGGAAAGAATGTTCAAGTGACAGAACCGCAAGTCACCACCCTGGCTTGACTCACCCAGGGAAAAATTGCATTAACTAAGTTAAGAGACCCAATCTTCTCATCCTTTCAGTGTTCATCTTTATGTCTGTTCAAATTAATATTGTCCCATGCTACCAATTCCTGTCACTGTGCTAATTATTGCATAATTAACATCCTTTTTATCCTTACAAAGGGTTTTTTAAATATGTATATCAATATAAAGTGTTCAACAATCAAAAACAATTATTTTCATTATTCAGTCATGAGCAGAGGGGAGAGGAGTTTCTCCAGACAATGCAGGGCTTGGTGTTGACCCAGCCCTGAGAAATGTGCTCGTGGAGGGGCAGAGCCTGGTTCTGTGGCTGAAGGTTCATCCTCGTCCTCACAGTAGGAGGACTGCAAATCGAACCCCACGCCAGGGTCAGGCTCCATCCCTTCCCTGGAGACCCCCTTCCCAGGCAGTAGTCCCAACTGACCTCAGATCCTTGATCAAATCTACTACTCGACTCACAGAGAAGTTGGGAGAATTCTTTACTAATCTTTTCTAATCTTCACGTGCACACTGTAAATAATTAAATCAAAATGCTGAGAGCGTCAACCTCACAAGCCATTGTCAGAATAAATAGTAAAACTTATATATAGTGTCTTAACTAAATTGTTACCGTTAAATGATGAAAACATGTAAAGTTGCCTAAAATGTGAACATACTGAAAAGGAACGTGGTACCAAAGATAGAAAAGGTGATCCGTAATCTCACCACCTCCAGACAACCACTGTTACGCGTTGTTTTTCCCCATTATAAGTATTTTGTTCTTTCTCCTCTTTCTGTCCCCTTCTTTCACTCTCTCATCCAGAGGTCGCCTCGTTCATCTTCCCTCACAGATGAGCCAGAAGGGTGAAACGGGATCCACACGCCTGTCCTCGGATCTCCACAAACCACGTGCTCCCGGCCCCGATGACCTAGAATCTTGATCAGATTATTTCTTAATTTCCCACAACTATCTCGGTAGAGGTTAGCAGACACCCATCTGTGAGCAGGGATGATAAAGAGCAGAAACATGTGGATGGGATATAGAAGGACCGACTTTTCCATGGCTGGCTGGCGGCCCTGCCTGAGCTCCACAAGTTCTAGGTGCTACACCCAACCCCTCCATCGTCCCTCCAGTGGCCCTTATGGTGCCCTATCTGGGTAGTTTTAAAATTCTTTTTCTCCTGGTGGGGCAGAGACAGGGCTCACCAAGCAAGACTGTGTGACTAATTCCCCCTTTCCTTGCAGACAAGGAGGCCTTGTGTTCCATCCAGATTGTGCAGCTACAGACAGAATATTGAGGGATTATGTGTTGCAAAACCCTTGTTGACTCATGTGAGACATGTCATGTGAGAGAGAGAAATAAACATTTTTTAAGCCTTTACAGTTTGGGATTTGTTTATTATTGCAGCACAATCTAGCATATTCTACTAATACAAATGGAGGGGTTCTCTCAGTTGGCACTATACTCTGATCTTTTTATATCCTTAAAATAAGGATTTGATCATAGTACTTCCTTGTTTAAAAATTATCAGGAGCTAGCCATTACCTAAATAGTGAGGTCCAAATGCTTTACCCCAGCAGACTGTCTGGTCCAATTCATCCTTGTGGGCTAATCTCCTGGTGTTTTGCCCCCCAACCTATAGCCTAAACTGCAGCCACACTGACTCCTAGGTCATTCTCCAATTTTCCATTTCCTGAATTTCCCAGTCCTTTAAATGCTATAAGGCCCTTGTTCACTCTGTTTTCTTTGCTTAGCTGGCACTACATTTCTCCACTTAGTATATTGTTACCTCTCCTACAAGGCCCAACTCAAATATGACATCTGTAATGTTGACGCCAACTCTGCAAAACATTATTATCTCCCTTTGCCAAGTTGCCACAGTGCTCGGTAAGTTCTTTTCTTCAGAAAGTTTCCTACCACATGATTTATTTGCGTATACACTTTAGGTTCTTAAACGTGATGTTATACCTTACTCTCTTCTAGCACCATGGCAGTTACATAGGCATGCATATGCATTCTCTGTAGAACCTACTATTGTGGCCACAGCAGCGGTTTAGGAGCAGCATCTATTGTTTCTGTCAGTCTACCCTCCATAGTCATTGGTGTGTGAAACTGATGTTTCTCAAGCAGAATGTTATGCAAAGCAGCTTAAGACAAGTTCTCTGGGAGGGGCCTAAGATGGTGGCATTGGGAGACCTTGAGCTCACCTCATCCCTTGGACACTCCAAATCTACACTACACCTACATATAGACCTCAGATCTAAAGACACACACAGACTGAAAGTGAGGGGATGGAAAAACATATTCCATGCAAAAGAAAAGAAAGCAATACTCCTATCAGATAAAATAGACTTAAAAAAAAAAAAGACTGTAACAAAAGACAAAGAAAAGTGTTACATAATGATAAAGGGGTCAATCCAACAAAGATATAACATTTGTAAACATTTACGCACCCAGCATAGGAGCACCTAAATATGTTAAGCAAATATTAACAGAATAAAGGGAGGAATAGATGGAATACAATAGTAGGGAACTTTAATACCTCACTTACATTAATACATAGATCATTGAGACAGGATATCAAGAAGGAAACACTGGCCCTGAATGATACATTGGACCAGAAGAACTTAATAGGTAGAGAACATTCTATACAAAAGCAGCAGAATATATATTCCTTTCAAGTACACATGGAACATTCTTCAGGACAGATCATATGTTAGTCCACAAAGAAAGTTTCAATAAATTTAAGAACGTTGAAATCACATCAAGTATCTTTTCCAACCACAATGGTAGGAGACGAGAAATCAAGTGCAAGAAGAACACTGGAAAAAACACAGACACAAAGAGACTGAACAACATGTTACTAAACAATGAATGGGCCCATGAAGAAATCAAAGAGGAGATTTAAAAATACCTTGAGACAAATAAAAATGGAAGTACAACTTTCAAAAATCTATGGGATGCCGCAAAAGCTGTTCTAAGAGGGAAGTTCACAGAGATACATGCCTGCCTCAAGGAACAACAAAAATCTCAAACAATCTAACTTTACACCTAAAGGAAAGAGAAAAAGAATAACAAGCAAAGCCAAAATTTAGTAGATGGAAGGAAATAATGAAAATAAGAGTGGAAATAAATGAAAAAGAAACTAAAAAAAAAAATAGAAAAGATAAATGAAACTAAGACTTGGTTCTTTGAAAAGATAAATCAACAAACCTTTAGCTAGACTCACCAAGAAAAAAGGAGAGTCCAAACAAATAAAATCAGAAATGAAGGAGGAGAAATGATAGCTAGCACCATAGAAATACAAAGATCATAAGCGAATACTATGAAAAATTATATGGCAAAAGTTAGACAACTTTGAAGAAATGGATAAATTTCTAGAAACATACATCTTCCAAGACTGAATCATGAAGAAATAGAAAATCTAAATAGACCAATTACCAGTAAAAAAAAAAACAAAAAGGAAACAATAAAAATAATAAAAAATCCCCTAAACAAAAGTCCAGGTCCAGATGACTTCATAGGTGAATTCTACTGAACATGTAAAGAAGAGTTTATGCCTTTCTTTCTCAAATTATTCCAAAAAGTTGAAGAGGCAGGAACACTTACAAACTCCTTTTATGAGGTCAGCGTTACCCAATACCAAAACCAGAAAAAGACACCAGAAATAAAGAAAATTACAGGCCAATATCGCTGATGAACATTGATACAAAAATCCTCAACAAAATGTTAGCAAACCAAATTCAATAATATATTAAGAGGATCATACACCAGAATCAAGTGGGACTCATTCCAAGGGTACAGGATGGTTTAACGTAAATCAATCAATGTGATATATCACATTTAAAAAAACCAAGTATAAAAATTATATGACCATCTCAATAGATGCAGAAGAACCATCTGACAAAATTCAACATCCATTTATGATAAAAACTCCCAGCAAAGTGGGTATAGAGGGAACGAACTTGCCTCAACATAACAAAGGCCGCATATGACAAACCCACAGGTAACAACAATGGCAAAAGGCTGAAAGCTTTTTCTCTAAGATCAGGAACAAGACAAGGATATTCACTCTCACCATTTTTATTCAACGTAGTATTAGAAGTCCTAGCCACAGCAATTAGACAATAAAAAGAAATGAAATTCATCCCAATTGGAAAGGAAGAAGTAAAACTGTTACTATCATGCAGATGACATGATACTACATATAGAAAACCCCAAAGAACTCCACCAAAAAAACTATTGGAACTAGTAAATGAATTCAGTAAAGTTGCAGGATACAAAATTAATATACAGGGAATTCCCTGGCAGTTCAGTGGTTAAGACTCCATGCTTCCACTGCAGGGTGTCCGGGTTCTACCCCGGGGAACTAAGATCCTGCATGCCACACAGGGAGCCAAAAAAAAAAAAATTATTTTAAAAAATTTCTGTAGAACTACAAAAGACCCCAAATAGTGAAAGCAATCTTGAGAAAGAAGAACAAAGCTGGAGGTATCACACACTCCCAGACCTGAAACTACACTACAAAGCTATAGTAATCCAAATAGTAACATACTGGCACAAAAAAAGACATGTACATCAATGCAATAGAATAGAGAGCCCAGAAATAAACCCACGCTCATACGGACAATTAATCTATGATAAAGGAGGCAAGAATATACAATGGAGAAAAGACAGTCTCTTCAATAAATGGTGCTGGGAAAACTGGACAGCTATATGCAAAAGAATGATACTGGACCACTTTCTTAAGCCACATACAAAAATAAACTCAAAGTGGATTAAAGATTTAAACATAAGACTGGAAACCATAAAACTCCCAGACGAAAACATAGGCAATAACCTCTTTGACATGGGTTTTAGCAATATTTTTTCAGACATGTCTCCTCAGGCAAGGGCAACAGGAGCAAAAATAAACACATGGGACCACATCAGACTAAAAAGCTTTTGCACAGTGAAGGAAATGCAGCACAGCCACTATGGAAAACAGTATGTAGGGTCCTCAAAAAACTAAAAATAGAACTACCATACGATCCAGCAATTCCACTTCTGGGTGTCTGTCGGAAGAAAATGAAAACACTAACTCAAAACGTTATATGCACCCCATGTTCATTTCAGCACTGTTTGCAATGGTCAAGGTACGGAAGCAACCTGTGTGTCCCTCGACAGATGAACGGACAGAGAAGATGCGGTACATATACAATAAAATACTGCGCAGCCATGGAAAAGAATGAAATCTTGCTGTTTATGGCAACATGGATAGACCTGGAGAGTATTATGCTAGGGAAAAAAAAGTCAGAGAAAAGCAAATACCACAAGATTTCATTTATATGTGGAATCTAAAAACATAGCAAACAAAATAAAACAGAAACAGACTCACAGATACAGAGAACGAACTGGTGGTTTCCAGAGGGGAGTGGGGATGTGGGACAGATGAAATAGGTGAAGGAGATTAAGAGGTACAAACTCACCACAAAATAAATGTCATGGGGGTGTAATATACACAGAGGGGATCTAGTCAGTAATACGGTAACAACTTTGTACAGTGACAGATGGTAACTGGGCATATTGCGGTGATCGTTTCATAACATATACAAATATCTAATGACTATGTTGTACCCTGAAACGAACATAATATTGTTAATTATAACTCAATAATAAAAGGACAAGTCCTCTGCGTCCTTTTCTCCCACAGCCAGAACGCCCCTGAATCTCTCCTACCTCAAAATTCTAGAGCTGGAAATTCCCTGGCGGTCCAGCAGTTAGGATTCCACACTTTGACTACCATAGACCCGGGTTCCATCCCTGGTAGGGGAACTAAGATCCCACAAACCATGTGGCCAAAAAAAAAAAAACGTTAGAGCCAACACTGAGTGCCACTAACAACCCCTGTACCTAAGAGGCACTGAACAAAAGTGTGTCTAGCCTACAAGGAAAATAAACTACCTGTTGTAAGAAAGGAAAGCTATGTGGGAAAATGGATTAAGTATTTTCAGAGATAAATTGGTATCATTATTCCTTAAATGGTTTTAAACGATGATGGAAAAAGTGCCATATGTTCATTTGTTCATTCATTCGACATTTCCAAGAGCAGGAACTGCGGGAGGCCTTTCACGTGTCGTGTCATTTAATCTTGTTCAGTGCCCCCGCGAATCCCAGAATGGGTGATCCCTTCTCCTTTACAGAGGAGTCGAGGATAGGTGACCCGAGTCACCCACCTGACACAGGTCCCAGTCGAGGGCAGAACTGGTGCCTGCGGTGTTTACCTGATTCTATTTGCAGGGAAGCCGGAGGGCGCCCCTGTCACTCACGCCTCTCCCTAGAGACACACTCAGTTCACACTAGGTGAACAGCCCAAATCAACAGCTATCCAGGTTACTCTTCAAGCCATGTTTGTCTTTTTATTCACAGCTAACCCTTAAAGTCCAGGGGCAGAAACCAGAAACTAAAGGACCCAGGAGAAGACCATCGGCTTTTAATTCCTCAGAGGCAGCTCACTCAGATGCAGACTCATTTCCTGTGCTTTTACCATCTCTTCCTTTGGAGGCATTTTCCTGCTTGAAAAGTGTGTCTACAAGAAACAGAGGAAAGTAAGAAGGAGTAAACTCTATCGATTCAATTTCCCAGAAGAGCCCTGGAAAATAAAAGTCTGAGGGAAGTCAGAGTGGACCTAGTTCCAATGGCACTTAGCCACTCTGCCCCAGGAGGAGGGCCCTGCTCCCAGGACACAGACTAGGAAGCCCCTTAAGCAGCATCCGTTGGTGCCTGGCGGTGCCTAACCCTGGTCTCCCAGGCCACTCCTGGTCAAGGCGCAGTGTAACAGTAACAAACCCTTGATTTTCAGGAAATGCCAGAGGAGGGACAGGGAGCCAAGCTGGGACTGTAAGGCTTGTGTTTCAGCTCTGCGACCCCAACACATCTCAGGGCCCAATCTCCCTCCCATCCCTTCCCCGGCACAGCGCGGACCCTGAGGTTTGCTCCCACCTGACGTCAGAGGTCCCCTACGGGTGTCAGCTGTCAATCCAGAATGATAGCACCTAACTACGGACTGTCCCGAGTTGTCACATCCATGCAGGGTCCAGGCCCCAGAGCCCCCTCGCTGGCGTCCGGGAAGGTTGTCTGTTGGTCCCCGTGAGCCCGGCGTCTCCTACGGCCTTGTCCCTTGTCGGCGCCCTGGGCGCCCCTCTGGGAGCCGGGGGGCTGGGCTGCTGGGGTCACCAGCTCTCCCTCCTGTTGCCACCCCTGCCCCCGGCCACTCCTCCGAGGGCCCCACCAAGCTGCGCTTTTCCATTTTCATCACCCAGGGATGTCCAGCCACAGGGGTCAGCACATGCTCTGTCCGCAGTGAGTTCAGCTTGCTGCTACCTTGCACCCCTGTGGCCCGTTTGTGATGAACAAACAGTTTCATTGCATTTAAACCCTTTAAAGAGAAATCCGAGATGTCATTAGCGCTTGAAACATACCACCTGCTATACCAGCACTGTCCCAAAGGGCAGCGGATAACGACAGGAAGCCGTGAGCACTTGAGACAGGGCTGGTCAGAGTGGAGTGTGCTGTGAAGTAAAATTCACCCCAAATTTCAAAGACTTAGTGCAAAAAAATTAGAATGTTCAAATGTGTTTTTATTGATTACATGTTTAAGATCCATAGGGTTAAACAAAATGTGTCATGAAAAAACTTCAGCTGTTTTACTTGTTTTAATGTGACACTAGAAACGTTCACTATGGCTCACATCATATTTCCAGTGGTTCACACCACACCAGACAAACCTGGAAAGCACATCTATTAACTACTGCAGGAATACCTCCACCGTGAGAACGCCGTACTGCTGGCGCAGCTTTTTCTCTGAAGCGGTTAGGGAACCAGCCCTGTATGTCACATGCACTCCATAATCATTAATGTTTTGAAACAGTGCTTACAGCCATTGTATTCTCCTTCCATGTGTTATCTGACCGTTTCCTCTACTTTATCAAATAAAGTCACAGATAAATGATTTTCAATTGGCAAAACAGTTAAAAATCATGTATAGTGTTTTCCATTATAAGAGTAATACACCAACTGATAAAGCATCTGTCATCTCTTATGGAGAATTTACAATAAAGGAGTCCATTTGCTTTCTGGTTTATTTATTTGATTGCCTTAACTCTTTTTTTTTATACATTTCAACTTGTTTTTATTAATATTTTGTAAGCTCTTTTGGATAAACAAGTCACTTTAAAAAATGTTTAACTGCCAAGTGCTCATGTAAAAGTGAATCAAATTCAGTAATTAGCTCAACAATTCCCATGGAAGTTTCATTATTTGGGGAAAGCCACTTTTCATCGCAACATCAGAAGGACAAACACTTCGTTAAGAAGTAATAAACACAACTCTTTCAAGCAATCAAGGTAATATAGTATTTCTTTGTTCTTTGAGACATAGAACATTTTTATTTGATCGATATGTGATCCAAGCAGACACAGCCTTCTAGTGCTTTATAGAATCTTTATGATTTTTGAAGGTTCTTAACATACACATCTAACCTAAATACTGATCTCAGAACAGGAATATATGTCCCTTTGAAAGCAGTTTAGAAATAAAATGACATATGCAATCTTGGAATAGGCCAGCCAGAGTCTCATGACAGTTTCAGTCATTAAAATTTTTTTCCAGAATGTCTACTTTCAAAACATCTTTGTGTGTGTGTATGTGCTTGTGTGTGCTGTTTGATCATCCGTAAATATCATTGGGATAATAATTTGGGGGAAAAAAAGAAAAATATTTTCATTAAATGATGTCAAAAGTTATTGCTCACTGTAACAAGCTGAGATCACACAATGTATCAAAGTCAATGAATTCATCAAAATGAAGCAGCTGTTGGCCTTTATGTTCTATTCCTACAAATTGTTTTACTTTGTTCTTATTTTAATCCCCCTTCTGCTTTTTTTCTTTCCCATTTAAGTGTCCTGGCCTTCTTTATCTTTAAAAATTCTCCTGTGTCATTTTCATTATCTGTATTTTCTTGCCTTTATTGACTCATCTTATCCTTATCTTCATGAGCTTTAACAATTAAAGTTTGGGGAGTTTTTTAGTTTCCACTGTGCTACATTAGGGTGTTTTTGACACTTTAAACTCCATCAGTCTTTCTTGCAAGGGGGGCTTCCACCAGGCTATGTCTTTCTTATTGTATTTGAATTTTCGTATGAACAATAAATCTGAGGAAATATACCTCATTAATTTGTAATCAAGGCATATGCTAGAGCAGGTCAAAGGCGATTTTAAATGGTTACAATGCTGCTTTGTTGCACTGAACTGTGTAGTTTTTTAATCACGTCACTTCTGCTGCATACACTGACTGAGTGATGCTGAGCTCAGAGTTCTATCGTTGGACCACTTGTGTCAGTGACTCTCTGGCACATCATTTCCACTGGAACCCCCAGACTCCGCTAGGACAAGCCCTCCGAGGATGCTGCCCACGGGGTGTGGTTTGTTGAGATGCACGAGCACATGGCTTCACACACAGACATTTCCCCACATGTGGGTTTGTGTCCTTACGCACAAGAGGTCTGATCAAGTCATCTCACTGGTTTCTACCAACAAAGAAAAATGTTGCACAGGGATTTTATCACTTTATACGCTGGATTATTGTGTCTATTCCTGAGAGAACATTTCCCTTTTGACCAGGTGCTATTGAAAGTGGAATCCTCTACCTACCATCTTACATGTCTGATAATGGGGAGAGTTTTCCAAGGACCCGTTTCTGTCTCCACGTGTTTAAATCCTAGTTTCTCCTCCGCGGTCCTGCTGTACCAGTGCAGGCGCCCCAGGACCCACCCTTATCACAACCTGACCTGGGCCCTGCACTGTCACATCACAGCAGGCAAGTTGGGGAGGAGGCAGGGGACCCTACACAGGACGGCTCACGGTCACTTAACCCTGCACAAATACAAATATATGCCACAACCCCGGCTGCATGCGCCCCCAATTCAACTGTCCCTTAGAGGGAGCGTCAAGACTCCACGTGAGCTCTTCACACACTGGACATGAGAGAAAGCACAGAGGCACAGCAGGAGGGGACAGAGACAGAGGGCTGGACCAACAGTGCTTAAGACATCTTTTTCCTTTTCTATCAAGCCCCCTCCCACCTCGGCATGGCATTCTCAATGTCTCCCAGGAGGGGAACATCTTAATGCCTGTTCTGATAACCGGAACTCCCTTGGTCCTTGCTCTGTCATAGAAGAAACTATCATTAAGTGAGGAATATGAAAAGTTAAACAAGTTTTTTTCTCAGGCAAAATTCTAAGAACCTATACAAACTTTGTATGTTGACAACAAGAGGAGAAACATTCCAAGCATATAACGTGATTTATCATAATGTAGATAAGTTGCAAGTGATTCTGGGAAGAGCATCAAACATTAGCATCGATGATGTAACGCAAACCCGAAGAATTTTTAACCCAGTTGTAACATATGAGAGGGGATGTGATAGCTGCCTGCCAATAATTGCTGTGTCTGCTTACACGGAAAGGGATGAATTACTTAGCTTGGCGCCAAGCAATCTAAATTAAATCAAATGAATTAAATTACGTAAAAGATAATTAGGGCCAAATGCTATGAAACTCCATTAGGTTATGGAAATTTCCCAAAGGAGATGCAAGTTACACCATTACTCAGAACTGAAAAAACAATATTATCACGGCATGCATTATGAGTAACTGCACTGTGCTTCTTCCATGGGACTAAAGGGATGTCCAGGTACATGCTCACTCTTTCTTTCTACACAAGCCACAATTCTGTGGGAACCGCATCTTTGTTTACCCAGCGCTAAATTATGAGAACAAATTTCTTTGTTAATATAATACTTAAATGCAAAGACTGTTGCCTAAAGAGTTTAATTACTTAAAGCCCTAATTAAAATGTGGTCATCTCACACAATAGCTGAATTTTTCATGCAAGCCAATTAACCTGATACCATCCAATGAAGAAGGTCAAGCTGGGAAGAAAAGATGAGAGCACGGATGATAAGTAAGCTTCATCTAGCAAGCCTACTCTAACTTAGGAGTAGTGTGTGCTTGGAGATCTAGTTGAGAAGGGTTTGAGGAAGATAATACCACCATCCATCAGAGATGTCTGCCACAGCTTAGGACAAGCCAGCGACAGCCGATCTGCCATTTGCAAAGCTCCTGGACCACAGCTACTCGTCAGAACCCAACACACCCCAGCACCCCAGGCAGCGTGGCCATACGGTACCAGGGTTCTGGGCTGAGACTCTCTGCTCCTCCGCTAGAGGGAGCAAGAGGCCAGGAGCCCACGTTGTAGGCGCCCCCCCCACCCCCCGCCCACCCCCCTTAGGCTCTGGAACGTAATAGAGCCATATCCACTGCAGGGAGGCCTTAGAGGTCTTTTTGCACAACTGTATCATTTCAGTGATTGTGGCAGGGAGGAGCCAAATCTGACTACATGTTGGACTTGTTTCTTTTACTTTAACCTTTGTTTCCCGTTGCTTTCATTCACTGAAATGATCCTGTCTATACACAATGGCCTGCTTCGGGGAACCCAGCCCCTCTGCCTGAATGTTAAACCAAAGTGCCTTTGTTCGGGGAAACATTCAGACCCTGTCCACCTGTGGATGGCTGCAAGAAAGAAGAAATTAACACATCCCCTCCCAAGGCTGGCCATTCCAGGGAACATTTGCAAAACTTATGGTCTTTTTACTTTACTTCCTCACCTCCTCCCCTCTCTGTGCTATAAAAGGAATGGGCATCCCAACCCCGATAAGATGGTTATTTTGAGACTTTATTCTGACATGTTCTCAGTCTGCCAGCTTTCCAAATAAAGTCATCTTCCTTGCCTCAACACCTCATCTTTGACTCATTGGTCTGTCGATCACCGGCTCCCCAGTGTTAAGTGAAGCTGTCTTTACAAGAGCCTAGACCTGGAAGCAGCCCAAATGCCCTTGGAAGGAAAAACATCGATCAAAAAGTTATACAACAGATGGACAATGGAATAGCACACAGCCATGAAATGAATGAAATCAGGCCAGTTGCAGCAACAGGGGTGGCCCTAGAGTTGGACTGCCTGACCCCCACTACCTAGGTCTCAAATCTCCCAGCACAGGGGGCCAACCTACACTCAGTCATGCCTGGGACACCCCAAAATGGTAGCACCTCTGGTTGAGAAGTGATTGGAAGAGTCCCCTCATCTCCACACCTCCCCGCTCCAGCCTCTTTCCTCAGTCTCCCCACAGGGGGAATCACACTGACACGCTGGGTTTGCACGGCTTGGAATCTCTCCGGGGGATGAACAGGAAACAGGGGAAGGAAAGAGACACAAGCCCTGGTGTGTTTGCACAGGAAGAGGCCGCTGTCCTTCCCTGAAAGCGGAGGACACACCCGAAGGCCCAGGCTGCCCCAGGACAAGCTCGGACTTGGTAACGTGATGAGGGAGCCGAGGCCAGAGAAGCTCTTTCACCCACTGTGGCCATGAGACACCTTAGAGGCAGTGTTGGGACCAGACCCCAAGCTCCCTGGCACCCAGACCTTCCCCCCACCCCCACCCGCACACTGGCCCCAGGTCCTGTGCACCACGGCAGATTAGCCCTAAAGTGATGGAGGTGCTTGTCAACCTCTGGGCTGTTGGCCATCTACACTCACGGGTTCTGTTCCTGTTTCATTTTGGTGTCAAAGGCCTGACCTCCCCTTGTCCTTCAGGGGCCACTGAAGTTCAAGAACAGCAACACAGGTGGCTCTGAAGTGCCCCATCAAGGCTCAGGCTGGAAAGTAGTGTCCTGTGTCACATGAGCCCTGAATTGGGATGTTCTTGACTTGCAACCGGAGAACCCCAAACAAGCCCACATTCCTCTCTACTCTGTGAGCAGTGAGAGCACATATGAGTAGGACCTAGTTTCAGGCACGACCTTGGGCTGACCTTCAGAGCACTCTGCCCACAAGAGGCCTAGAAACAGCAGAGCAGCTCCCCCACCTCGTCACGGGGTCACCGCCCTGCACAGGACCATGTGGTCCGTTTCGCTCAGCTCCCTTCCCCTGGTGCTTTCTCTTTTCCCATAGGGCACCTGGCAGTGTGACGACACCACTTCATTCCTCCAAGGACTTGGCAGGATGCGGACAGAACAGGTTGAATAGAACTCACATCGGCAAAAGGCTGGGCGCCTCCCATCTCCTTCCCAGGACGATACATGTTTCATCAGTGCCCTTCTGAGCTTTCTTCTTTGTGTTACTTACTTCCTAGGTTTGGCCTCGGGCCACAGCCAGGGGAGGTGATGAGCAGACTGCTCAGTGGGAGGAGATGAACCATCCCTGGTGCTGGTGCAGGCACGTGTTTTCTTTCCATATGCAGTGCCTTTGGCTGGACCACCAGACCGCCAGTGCTGTTCTGGCATAACTGGAACAGCAGCCAATGAACAAGGAGCCCAGCATGGTCTCCCCAGTCCTCAGAGGCCCTGCTTCCCAGGCACCTGGGCAGGAGCAACTACCCTGCCAACTGCCCCCTGGATCTGCACATATACACCCAGGGCGCTGTGACGGGGTCCACCTTTCTGCATCATCACCTAATGTTTAAAAAGGTAATACCTGACTGCTAATGCGAAGCATCTAACACCTTGCCTGGCGCATGCTAAGTGGTAGCTACAGTTAACTATTAATGTAAGTATTATCATTTGTATTGTGCAAGTAGTACTATCCTGTAGTGTGTAATACTATGCACCCAAATCTTCATAAGAGCTGGCATATTATAGAATTTTACAGCTATTAGATAATTTTCGGTCGTAATGCCACGTGATCCTCAGAAACATACCTTAAAATCCACCTCTACCTAAAGTTTTCTCCATCGGTTCCAAACTCTTTCTTCTCTGAACCACCATAGCATTTTTGTTTGTCTCCATTCGTCCCCCTGCCCCTGCCAACCCCTCAGCACACATACCCCAGGAATCACTCACACCCCCTCAGCACTGCTTGCAGCCCCAGCAGGTGACATCACCTGGGCCCCCCACTGTCTGGGCTTGGTCGGTGGAAAGTACCAGCAGGAGATCGGAAAATGTGTAGTCAGGCATTAGGGCTGTCCTGGTACACAGAACCAATTATGTGCACGTGTTTGTGTGTGTATTGTGTGTGTGTGTGTGTGTGTGTGTGTATCACACGTAGAAGGAGGTGTTTTGTAAGGGATTGGCTCCCGTGCTGATGGAGGCCGACAAGCCCCGAGATGTGCAGGGTGAATCAGCAAGCTGGGGACCCAGGAAAAGGATGGTTTGCATATTCTTCAAGAAGATGTCCGTGCTGGGTCTCTCTGTGTATCTATACCCATATCCAGGCATCCGTGTATCTATAGTATATTAAGTGACAGAGTCCTGGTTCCAGCAACACGGGCATTTGAAATAAAATAAGCTCCATCCCATCAACAAACATAAAAATATAACAAAGATGGTAAACACATAGCCAACATTGAAAAAACAAACGGACTTTCTTCAATTATCAGCAACAGCAGAAAGGTTTTGGGCAGGGTGAGAGACTTACAAGCTGCCCCAGGTGGCCCCCGAAACATCGACCTGAATACAGGTCCAAAAGAGTGAGGTTTTAATGCTCTGAGAAGGGCATTTAGATGTGGTCTTAGGCTCTGCAAAGGAGGGAGCTAAAACTGGGAAATGCCTTATACAGCTAAGGCCCTGGAAAGAAGTGCTAGAAAAACTCTACTAGTAGCTTGCTTCTTGAAAGGGCTCTGATTTTTAAATAAAAATCAAATAAACAAAAATAAATTCTTTGGTGAGAATGAAAATCCAATCCTGAAGCCCTTGCAAAGTATAGAGTCCTCATTTATGGGCTCACAAACTGTATAATTAACACGAAAATGTTTCCAGATCAGTGAAACCCATGGAACACTTGGCAAAAGAAAATGTAAAACAAGTCTGTAGGGACATCTTCCTACCCAGTTCATGGGACACCTACAGAAACAAACAACTTCACTTGAAGATGAGCTCACAGTGAAAAGTTACAAACCACAAAAGAAAATGAATCGTCATAAGGAAAGTATGTGCTCCCACCAAACTGAAATATTAGAAAGAGGTTATATAATAACCATGTTTAAATCATTAAGAAGTTAAAAAGAGGGAATAGAAACTATATGAATGATCAGGCACTAAAGAAAGGAGAATCAAAACAGAACTAAAAATGAAATATGTCGTTATTGAAGTTAAAAATTCAAAATATGGGTTAAATAACAAATCAGATACAATTAAAGAGAAGAAAGACCTGAGGAAATATCCCATAATTCAGAGATAAAATGATTCTAAGAGGTAAATGAGGGAGGGAATACAGGGATATGTGTATAAAAACAGATGATTGAACCTGGTGTACCCCCTAAAAAAATAAAAAATAAAAAAAAAAAAAGAGGTAAATGGCAGTGAGTGTAATAGTATATTCAACTTTACACATAGATACACAGCACTTACTTTCAGCAGGTGCTGTACTGTGTTCTCTATAAATATCATCTCACTTAATCCTCGAACCACCCTATGATGTATTTTCAACTATTATCACTTCAGTTATTATAACTCACGGCTGTCCCCAGTCCATCCTTCGCCAACCCCGCACGCCCCGTTTGTTGAGGGCTGTAGTCCCAGCATGCCTACAAACACCCTTTCATTCTGAGCCCCACAGCAATCCTACAAGAGGAAGGGCAGGAATTATCCTCTGCATTAGGTAGACGGGGCAGGGGAGACAAGAGAGGTCAGGAAACTTGCCTCCGTCCATGCGGTCATTTAGCAACTTCAAGACTCACGGCTTCTGCCTGGGTCTGTCGCTCATGTCACCTTATCCTAAAATGGTGATGGTGGAAACCCCAGCATAATGGGGTCTCCAGGAGTTTCCTCTTTCTTCCCGGTCTGTGCCACTTTCTTCACCCAAACAGCCAAGATCTCTGAGGTCTTGAGGTCTGTAAAGATGCCAGGAAATTCCACCAGCTCCGAATTCTCAGCAGCCCAAATGCCACCTTCTGGGTGACGACTGCTCCCCCACCCCCCAACACCGCCGCCTCTCCCTTTCCAGGGAAGACTCATCACCCCTCTCTCCGTGCTCGGACATCCCTCTGCACAGGACTTTACTGAAAGTTTTCACTTCACGTTACAGTTAGATGTTCCAGGTCTGCCTCTCCAGCTAGAATGAGTTCTATGACGGTGGGTCTACATCTTCTTCTGTTAGGGCCCTGGACCCTCAAATTAAAATTTAGAGCAAGTTTAACAAAGGGACTATTTACAAAGATGGGAGCAGGATTTAAGAAAAAGAGATCACGCAGTGTCCTCCCTCCCCCCACCCCCCAACCACATATTTACCACCTCACCCCCAGAGGTGACCCGTTACCGGAACCCTTCTGGAACCACGTGGGCACAGCTGCCGATGGGAGCTGACCCCAACCAGAAGCCAGAAGGCAAGGGCCAGCCTCCCAGGGCAGAGCAGGGAGGGCAGGGCAGAAAGCAGGACAGACTGGGGACGCACCCCATCTGCACGTCCCCGGCACTAGCAGGGCTCTCAGCACACAGCCAGCGGACAGAAATACTTTTGATTGCATGGCTAAATCTTAGATACCTCTCACTGGTGTACTCTATAATGGTAGAAAGCATTTTTAGCATTGCTACAGCATGTTGATCACCATTTAAACCAGAGAAATACCAAACATACTATCAAAGTTTAACATGTTTGAAGTGTTATGTTGTCACAATGAACTTCGATTTCTACAACAGAAACCTAAAACTCATTGTTCTATTTAAATATTATAGCCGAGGTATACAGTGCTGAGTATGAAGTTATAATCCTTCCCCACTAAGTGGATTCCAGGAAGGACGCTGTATACTCCTTCATATTAGAAAAACATATCTTTTGTTCTACTTTTCTTGCCCAAATGCTGAAGCTCCTCAGGTGGTTGGAGAATTAAAACACTGTGAGCCTTAGAAGGAATGACAAACGTTGTTACTAATGGCAAACACACCCCAAGCCTCAGCTCCACCACCTCTGAAGAAAGCGGAGAGGAGGTCCAGACCTCCCCCAACAGGCACTGCGGGTCCTCTGGTCTCCAAAGCTCTTTTCCCCAGCAGTCAGAGCCTCTGCTTTTATAACTACGTCCACGTGGTCATTGCTGCAGCATGAAATCCTTGCTTTAAAGGCCACTCAGTATGCATTTCTCTAATTGACTATTTAACAAAAGGGCCCTAAAAGGTTTGCATCACACACGACTTGAACATCTGTAGTTAATAAACCGAAACTGTGGCTCCAAAAACAAACTCACCGGCGACCACTAATTTGAAAATGAATAGCTTAAGCCATTCATCACCCAGGGCAGTTGGTCCAGCACTTGCTGTCCAGTGTGGCCCCTGGTCCTGCCTGCCCTCCTTTCTCCGAAGTGTTCTAATTAGTCCACAAGTTATATGGTCGCCCTACTTAAGACCACATTCAATCTGATCTTCAGGTCTCTCAGTATATAGATGACGGAGCTCTTCAAGCAGCACCTTCGCTGATGTTAGAATCTCGATGTCTGTGCTGCCATCTGTCAGTTCATCACCATGTCGTGTTATCTTCCTGCAGCTGCCGTAACAAAGTACCACAAACGCGGCGGCTTAACACAGCAGAAATTTGTTCACTCACAGTTCTGGTACCTAGAAGTCCAAAATGAGGGTGCAGATTGGTACACACCCCTTCTAAAGTTCCAGGGACCCACCCTTCACCTCCTCCAGCTCCCGCTGGCAGCAGGAGCCCTCGTGTTCCTGGCCGTCGCCACCTCACACTGTCTCTGCCTCTTCCCCTCGAGGTTTCCCCTCTTCTGTGTTAAGCTCCCAGTCTCATCCTTACAAAGACAGCTGCTATTGGAGTTGAGTCCCACCGGGATAATACAGGATGAGCTCTTCATCTCGAAATCCTGAACTACATCTGCAAAGACTTTGTTGTGTTATTTTTTTCAAATAAGGTCACGTTCACAGGTTCCAGGGATCAGAACTTGGACAGATCTTTTAGGGGGCCACCATTCAACCCACTACACAGATTAAGTAAAGCTTACATTTTCTAATTATATTTTTGAAAGGATGGGATTTCTGTGTTACGTTTTTAAAGATCCTGTTGCATCGCTTATACTTGATACAATTATATCTCAGATGTCCCCATTACAAATTAAAAACCAGTTGAGGACAGCCTCCCTGGCCCCTGTCCTGAGAAGGCTGCTTTCTATAACACCCTCCACACAGTTCATTTAGAGGGTCCCTCACTGGGACTAGGGTGATGGGACTGAGGTGCTTGCTTTGGGCACAAAATTTAAGCAGGTACCAAAACCTCAGTGACCAAAAGTCATACACTGGATATTAGACACTGTGTATCTCACACAGGTAGATATCACTCATCTTGGTCGCTGAAGTTTCTGGCATCCTGCGGAGGTACGCACCCAAGGTGAGAGCCTCGTTTGCCTCAGCCTAGGCTCTACATCTTCTGCTATTTTCCTGTGTAAGAGCGAGCGTAGCTCCTGTGTTCGCAGCGTTCTCTAATGATGAGTGTACAAAATCTGCTCTTTCCTTGCCACCCTCAGTATCTCTCAGCATCATAACCTGCATCTCCCATAAATAAACATAGGATGTAAATATTTTGAAGGGTTGAGTTTCCTCAGTCCCTTCCCTGTCCCTCACCACCAGCCTGCCCCACAGTCTCTTCCTATCCTCAAGCCCAGAGGAAAAACAACAGACTTTATAATTTTCTCTTTTTGGCCATCAAACCAGTGGACACTACGTTGTTTTTTTTTTTTTTCAACGTACTTTTAAATCAATCAGTGAGTCATCGTCGGGTACCTGTAAGTGCACCTCCTAATCCCCACCAACTCGGGACCTCACACTCATCTCATGAGATGTTTCTTTCTGCTGGAAACAAGTACTGGTGTGTTACCACCACCGTATCTCATTCTGACAAGTCACACTCAAACATGAAGCTGAAGAGCCATCATCCTGAAAAGCTGGCGCTACCAGCAGTATCTTCCAAGTTAAGCCAGGAGGATCTAAGAAACCTGACCCCGAAGACCTCAGTCCCTGATCCTCACCTTGAGCCCTTCTCCAAAATGTCTCTTCTGGAGAATTCCAGCCTGTTCTGACATTGCCCTCCTTCACTTCGGAGAGCTCTCAGGCTTATGGGATCTCTTCCCAAAGAGTCTTGGTCTGCATCTCTGAGCCTAACTAACTCAGAGCACCTCTTCCAGGAGAGTGCAAGAGCCGTCCTTCTCAAGCAGGGGGTGGGCCACGTGCATCTGTGCAGCCCAGGGTGGCCCCGCGGTGCCCAGCAAGTCTCAGGAGAGACCTTCCCGCTGCTTGGGGTTTGCTCATCTCCGTTGCCAGGACAGGACAGAACTTCACGGCTGGTCTCCTTCCTGAGCAACCAGCCCTTCAAAGTCATTGTTTGGGCATGAAGTCAAGTCAGAACAAGGCAGTAAACTGTGTGGAGACAATTGGAATTTCTTATGGAATGTTTATGTGGTTCCAAAAAGGAAAGTTTAAGAAAGAAAGAATTTTCTGACTCGACTTTATTACCTCAAGCCTAAATGTGAGTCTAGTGGCTGTTAGCTATTCATTAGTAGCTCATTAATAGATTGCATCCATGTTATTTCTGTTTTCAACTTGATTTGCTTACTGGTCTTTAGTCTTAGCATTCTCAAAGGACGTTGTTTTTAAACAACTGAGAAACTATAGCCATCGGAGCTTGCAAAAAAAAATAATTTATCCGTTTGCTACGCTCAAGAAATTTTGTTGTATATATACAAAGAGCTCATACAATTCAACATCAAAAAAACAAACAACTCAATTTAAAAATAGGCAGAAGATCTGAATAGATATTTTTCAAAAGAAAACATGCAGATGGCCACCAGGCACAGGAAAAGATGCTCAACATCGCTAATTATCAGAGAAACGTAAATCAAAACCGCAACATCACCTCATACCTGTCCGAATGGCTATCATCAAAAAGAACACAAATAACACATGTTGAGGAGGATGTAAGAACAGGGAACGCTTGCACACTACAGGTGGGGATGTAAATTGGTGCAGCCACTGTGGAGAACAGCATGTGGATTTCTCGCAACTAAAAATAGAACTATCATATGACCCAACAATTTAGTGAAAATACTAATTCGAAACGATACATGCACCCCAATGTTTATAGCAGCATTGTTTATAATTGTCAAGATAAGGAAGCAGCCTAAGTGCCCATCAACAGATGAATGGATAAAGAAGATGTGATAGATAGCTATATACACACACAATGCAATATTACTCAGCCATAGAAAACAATGAAATTTTGCCTTTTGCAACAAGATAGATAAACTTGGGGGGGCATTATACTAAGTGAAATAACTCAGACAGAGAAAGAAAAATACTGTATGATATCACTTATATGTGGAATCAAAAAATAAAACAAACTAGTAAATATAATAAGAAAAGAAACTGACTCACAGATATAGCAAACAAACTAGTGGTTACCAGTGGGGAGAGGGGAGGAGGAATATATAGGTATAGGATTAAGAGGTATGAACTATTATATAAAAAATATATAAGCTACAAGGATATATTGTACAACACAGGAACTATTTTATAACGACTATAAATAGAGTATAATCTTTAAAAGTTGTGAATCACTTTCTTGTACACTTGTAACTTATTTAATATTGTACATCAACGATACTTCCATTTTTAAAATTTGTTTTTAACAAAAAAGAAGAAATCTGTTTTGTGTAAAGAAGATAAAGGAGTCAACTAATTACTCTTCTCAAATGTTAATTGCCGTACCAATACTTGTTTACTTGGAATCTTTGTATAATAATCATAGACTTTGATGTAGGTTACAGTGTTAATGTACTGTAACATAAATATAAATTTCATTTGTGTTAGAGAATTCCCCACACAGCTACTCTGAAGTTAATGAATCTGTGTAATACATTAAAAAAAAAGAAAGAAATTCTGTTACAATGTGGTTTACTAAATAAACCATTGGGTTGAGAATAATTATAAAGATATACTCATATTCTTTCAGTTTCTGCATCATTAAACTAGTAAGACAGAGAAACAATCAATCAATCACGTGATGCCTACTAAAAATATGAGGCAATGTCTATTATCTATTACCATAGAGAACAGTCGCTCATAAGCTAAAATCACAGATAATATTAAAAGTCGGATATTTATTGGCTTCTGCATATAATGCTTGCAGATCATTTATGTTTAAAGTTGTACTTTGGAGAGGCTAGTATTGGATTACATTATTCGAGCGCATAAAGTTGGGGCAATAAAGGAAGTGACCTAAGAGTTTGTTGGGAACCAGAGGAGACTTCAGCTTGAGACTGAGAAAGAAGGATAAAGAAAAAATTGAGAGAAAAACCCGCAGAAACCATGAGACTGAATAACTTGGAAAATATAATTAAGAATATGTTTCTTCCAGTCATGGCTATAAAATAAAGGGACAGTTTCTCATGTGCAGTTGGGTTAAAAGATGTGGTCGTCATTTTATCTATGGGAAGACTTTCCACTCAGTTCCCACTGGGAAGGGAAGGGGGGCAGGTCGAGAAAGAACACACCTGACGAATGAAACCAAATGTAATATTGCTGGTTTCTTTCCCGGAGACGACTTTGCTAACATAGACCCAGGCCCGCCAGTAGGGCTGCACGTTGTCTTATACTCAGGCTACAGGTCACAGGATGCCAAGTGTTTGGAAAGAAAAATATTTAAGCACATTCACCGCTGTGTGCATTTAACACTCAGACCAACTCCATGGCTGCCCATCAGCCCCTGCGGAGCTAGTGTCCCCTGGGAGCACGGTCCCCAGGGGGCCGCCCGCGTCTTCCTGCTCTGCTGCAGGTGTCCTCAGCCCCCCGCGGCTCAGTTGTGGGGTCTTTGCTCACTTCCTTTATGCTGTCTGAGCTGGGCTTGGACAGCTCCACCACCACTTACCTCTTTTGACACTTGGCTTTAAAAAATTTGAAACACCGTGTGGAGGTTATTAAAAGAGAAAACTGGTGCTCTGAGGATTCTACAAAAGCCGTATATAACTAAAATTAAAAAAAAAAAAAGTGAAGGACTTCCCTGGTGGCGCAGTGGTTAAGAATCTGCCTGCCAATGTAGGGGACACGGGTTCCATCCCTGCTCCAGGAAGATCCCACATGCTGCAGAGCAACTAAGCCTGAGTGCCACAACTACAGAGCTTGTGCTCTAGAGCCTGTGAGCCATAACTACTGAGCTTGTGTGCCACAAATACTGAGCCTACGCTCTAGAGTCTGTGAGCTGCAACTATTGAGCCCACGCGCTGTAACTACTGAAGCTCAAGCACCTAGAGCCTGTGCTCCATGACAAGAGAAGCTGATGAGGGAAATTTGGAGTTCATAGCTTTATGCCTGCTCGCCTTTGTTTGAGAAACCCTTTGCATGTAACCCCTAGCAGCTCCTGTGGTCTGTAGTCACCTGTAACCTATGGAAACTGAGTAGCCAATAAATTAACCCACTCAGTTAATGCCAACTGTAGCCAATCAATTAATGCCAATTGTAACTATGTATTTTAACCTATATAAGGAGAGAATTCATCTAGAACGGGGCCCAGAACTTTGGAGCGTTAGCTCGTCTGGTACCGCCAGTTCAATAAACCTGAGTTCTCCAACCCTCCGAGTGTGGTGCTTGGTTTCTCGTGGGATCGATTTCTGCAGCAAAGCCACTGCAATGAGAAGCCCGTGCACCACAAAGAAGCGTAGCCCCCGACTTGCCACAACTAGAGAAAAAAGCCCGAGCTCAGCCACAAAGACCCAACACAACTAAAAATAAATTAATTAAATAAATCTTAAAAAAAAAAAAGTGAAGCCAAACCAAGAAGAGTACATTCTGGCACACACTCTGTGCCATTTCCCTGAACAGAGATGCAGGGGGTCTGAGCTGGGTGTGAATTTCAAAGGTGATCTTTCCATAGAACGACACTTAGTGCCTGTGCCTTGGCTGCAAGAGGAGGCAGTGATTCAACCTTGTTAGGGGGTGGAGGACGGTTAATTAACTGTCGTCACATCAAATAGGCCAACGGGACTGCTGATTGGACAGGTTTTGTATGAAAATGGATCCAGCCTCAACAGGTATGATCTGACACCAACTCTGATGGTCTGTTTGCAAAGGCAAAACTAGAGAGAGGTGACCTACAGCAGCAAATCACTGAGAAAAAGTGATTTGGCCTCTTTGTCCCAGGGTTTCGTATGTGCTGTTTCCCTGTTGAGGTCACAGGAGACAGTGGGTTTTAAAAATATAACTTTCCTCAATATGTGTTCCTCCTCAAAAATTTCAGTCCCCATGGTAATTTTTCAGTTTTTCTTGCATACACAGAGAGTGAAATAAAACAGATTCGAATGCCCGTGTGTAATTATCACACTGTAACATAGCAATTCGAGCAGTGGTTCACAAACCACGGTCTCCCTACGAGCAACATCAGCACCGCCCGGAAAGGGTGAGGAATGCAGATTCTCGGGCAGCCCCAGATCCCCTGACTCAGAATCCCTGGAGGTGGGCCCAGCCATCTGCACAGGCAAGCCCTCCAGGCAATTCTGACACGAGGCAAAGCTTGAGGAAAACCTTGTCCTTGTTTATTACTGATTACCGTGAGATCATTATAAACCAAGCAAAAGGAAACCACAGAGTCCCACAGTTATGGGGTCTGTTCTCACATCTGCTATTTAGCAAGATAGATAATTTTGGAATTGCTGTGTCCACATGTATCTAAAACATAAATCCTAGACAGTCCACTGAAAAGGGAATTCTGAAATGATAGATTTCCTGCTGTTTGCCCTTCAGCTTCTGCAGAGACACTGGATCCCCCAAATAAGCCTTTGCAGCTGACTTGCCGACATAGCGGATTGCTCTAAAGGATGGCTATTCCGCAGTTTCAGATGCTAGACAGCACTTCACTGTCCTGGGAAGTAACTGGCAGGGACTCTGACTCCAAAAAGAAACGTGAAGCCAAACTCAACACAGGAACAAACCACAGCTTTTGTTTTGTTTTTTGGGTTTTTTTGGCCGTGCTGCATGGCTTGTGGGACCTTCGTTCCCCCACCAGGGATCGAGTCTGGGCCCCGGCAGTGAGAGCCCTGCCACAGAGTCCTAACCACTGGACCAGGGAAATCCACAGTTTTCTGTTTGGATATAAGTGGACGGGAATATTTGGAAGACTAAAGTGAAGAACAACAACCTACAGTATCATTAGCCTGACCAACCTCTTCCCGCCGGGCCACTTTCATTTTAAATTAAAGCTGCGTTTTATTCCAGGGTAAACCCTTGACATTGTCTAGAATACACAAAAGTGGAAAATAAGGTGAAGAAAAGGAGGAGTCTTCTGATAAACGTTTCCCACCTCACAGTATAACTGTGGACAAGTGCTCCCTGGAAAATTATCAAGTGTTCACATTCCTCTAAAAATTAAGTCTAAAAAAAAAGAAAACCAAAGGACTGTTTGGAACCTGATAAAATCAGTATCTCTACTTCCTCCAAAAGCCAGTACATGGGGGTTTTAACAAGTGCTGCAGATAAACTTTAGGAACATGGGGTCAGTGCGACATTGAGTTTTGAGACTCTGAAACGCTCAGCCACCTCCTTGGGGGGCCAGGTGTGCGTCCTGTTTCTCGATATCTCAAGGGCAGGAAGGAATCCCATCTGCACCCCTCCACCCCCACCCCCACCCCCCACCCCCGGCTTCTCTGCTTCCCTTCTCCTTCAGGGCACAAACTCACATCTTACTTCAGGCTTCTTTGCTGCTTTCAGTTCAGTATTTGCACAACTTCTGTTATCTGTGTCCGCTGATCTTCAGAAGAGATGAAAATGCAATTTTTAGGGGTTATTCATGGTTTCCAGTAAAATAGCACATGAGCAGAAAGGAAGGGAGGGCAGAAAGGAAAAAGAAAAAAAAGGTGGAAGACAAAGGAAGGCTTTGCTGAGAGGAGAAATAAGTAAGTAACTCCATTCTCCACCCAGAATCCATCGCATGAGTGGTCTGGCCTTGGAGACTGGCTTTCAGGGACTCTCCCCGAACCCACGGAAAGGCTTCACTGGGTGATTCCCTGGACAGTTCTCAGTGCCGTGCTGAGGGGGTGTTGTGTGCCTTGTGATAAAGACCACCATTTCCTAAATGAAAGATACGCACTTCTGCCTCAAGACTATTTCGTGCAGTGATTCCCGCCAGGAGGGAGTGTGGGCCTGGGCCCGCGGGAGCGGGGATGCTCAGAGGTACGTGGTCGGGGCAGCACTGTGTGCTCCCTTCCAGAAGCAAGAGCTGCTCTGAATTTTAACATGTCCTCATAAAACCCTCCTTTGTTCTGACTCACGTCAGAGAATCACCAAGGCCTTTGTCACCAAGAGTGACTTCCTTCCTTTATTCGGGTGAGGCACGTGGCGAAACAAACACGGCAACTTCTGAATTTGAGCGTCAGATATTCTGAAGCCTACTCGTATCTCTAATACCTGAGGGAAGAAGAGAAAGGGAAGCAAGAGACAACGCCTGCCTGGAGGTGTCCCTGGAGAGAACACAGCAGGAGTCTACAACGGAGCCCTTCTCTCCAGCCCCGATGAAAATCCACCCCAGCGAAGAACCATGGTGACACCTGAGGTTGGGATCAGAGGGGAGGGAGCTGCTCCACGAACCCCAGGGAGGAGGTCTCAGGAGGGAGGGCTGTCGAGAGGGCCAGTAAGGTGACCACTCAGAAGGACACTGGATTTCAGGCCATGGATGACCTTCGCTGTGACAATTCAGTCAAGTGGTGAGGATGGAAACCAGGCTTCAAGGGATCAGGGAGTATAGGACAGGAGAGGGCGCAGTGACGGTAGAAAATCCTTTAGTGAAACAAAAGAGAGGACGAGGGAAGTAACTGGACCCTTTGGGGGGTGGGAGGGGGGAGTTGTACACATTTATAGGCCGGGGGAGAGGAATAAATAGAAGAGAGACGCAGAGTAGGAAACCGATGAAATACATCCCAGGGAAGGTGGGAAAAGAGAAAGACATTAGCAAAGATGAAAACGGTTGGCTTTGGACGGACATGAAGGACTTCTTCTCCACTAAGGTAGGAGGGGGAGTACGATGGGTAAGGATGTGGACGAGACGAAAACTGAGGCCCCAAGCTGCCCCACAGCTTCTGCTGAGAGACATTTTCACACGTTGAGAGAGAAGGAAGTCATTCTGGCTTACACACGAGTGACCTTGAATGTTATGCAAACTAAAAGAACCTGTTTGTGGCCTGTCAAACATACATGGTACATCTGCTTTAATTATTAGACAAAAGAGTACGTTGACCGGAAGTAAAGAATGTCCATGTTAAAGATGAAATGCCTCCCTTCCTGGGGCACCGATGCTGGTCCTCCTTGACAATAAGACCCCCTTCCCAGGTGCCCAGGCCACGCTGACTCGATGTGTACATGCCAGTCTGTGTGAGGTTTTTGAGGGGTTTTGTTTGTTTGTTTGCTTGTTGTTTTGTTTTGACCTTGAAGCAATGCACCCCTGACTTGTTGGATGCTCTTAGTTCTGACAAGATGTGAAACTGGGCTGGAAACACCGCCTCTGCAGCGTAGACCCTCAGGGTCCTCTGGGAAGCAGCTTCTGGGCTGGTCCTTAGTTTGACTCAAATAAAGCTCTTTTCTATTCCTATTATTGATTGTTTGTGGATGATTTTCCTTGACATGTCTTTCCTGAGCAGCCCAGGGAGCAGGTTGTCTGCAGACGTGGTCATGCAGATGGGAACATGAGGACACAGTTCACTTAGCAAGCCCCAGAGATGCTATGGAAACTGGCCTTTAGGGACCAAAACTTAGAAAAGGAAAAAAACCTTGCTGGTTTTTTTAGTTTCTTCCTTCAGTCACCACATTTCCTGGTAAAACGGCACTTAAACCAAGGAGAAAAGAGGTGCTCAGGCAGGAGCAGGGTGACATCCTACAGGCACCACTTTCTGAAAGAGAAACCACAGCTGATGGCAGCCTTCGGACTGAACGTGGGACACGGATGTCTCAATTGTTCTCACAGGCACAAAGAGACGTCCGCCAGGCGAGGCGGTCATCCCCTTCGTTCTTGGACTCTTCCAGCAAGAACTGCGGAGGAACCTTGTCACAGCCTCACCTCAGGGGTCCCTGGCCTACTTGCTTGGCTCGAAAGGGGGAGGTGTGGGGGGGGCATATCCATCCCCTTTGAGGCTCTAGTGTCTGGATTCTGCCAGGGCAAGAGGAAAAGGCTGCCAACCTCCGCTGAGAGCCCAAGGAAATAAAGTCTCAGCAGCATCAGGTAACAGACACCACACTCAGAAAAACAGTAAGCTCCAAGAAGCAAGGGCTTTATTAGAAACAGGAAAATGACACAACATGTGTGACCATCCTTTATAAAATATTAAGCCTAAAATGTGCACTATCACAAAAGGGTTGAGTATATAAATACTTGCCCAGAACACGGATTATGTTTCCAGTAGAGAAGCTGCCACCAGGCAAAGAGTGATGCGTGATGCTTAAAGTTTGAGTACACAGGTGAGCTGGGTACACTTTTCAGCAAAGAAGTAATACAGTTAGTCATAATTCAGCCAATTATTCTTTTCCAAAAATATAATAAGAGAGGAAAAATATTTACTAACTCATGTATAACCAACACAAGCTGATTTTGAGCAAGATTTAAAGAAACTCAATCACCCAGGTATATTTTGGTACTAAATGAAATAGAATTCAAGTGTAACACTTCTGACTTTAAGACTCACTGAGCCTTTTCTTAAAATCAGAAATTACCTAAGACATTATACACCCAAGAACAATTCCACTTGACAAGAAAGCTTATTGTTTTAGCTGTTGGGCCTTTAATTACTTCCTTATTCTAATTACTAGGACTTTACTTCCTACTTATCCCAGGAATCTAAATTCCATGAATCTTCTTTTCTAGGAGAAAGTTACTTTTCTTCCTGAGTGTTCACTTCCTTATGGCTAGCAGGAAAAAAGAAAAAACACAAAACAACAAAACAAAACAAAAACAAAAACAAAACCACGGTATACACTACATTTTCCTGTGTCTTCCTTTTGTTCTATCATAAAAGAGTTGTCCTGGCAATTAAGTTACTAACTTCCTTTGAGTGTCTTTCTTTTTTATATCCAAATTGTGTGTTGCATCGAATAATTTTCTTGCTTAACCTTACAACTTTTAGTCCTAACAGATTTCTTTTTAACTTTTGCAGTTTTATTGAGATGTAATTGACATACCATATACATTTAAGGTGTATGCTGTAATAATTTCACTTACATATATTGTGAAATGATTAAGAGACTTTGCAAAAGGGTCAAACTTTTTTTTTTCCTGAACATTTTAAGATAAAGCCACACCCAAAGAGTGTTTTAAGCCAAGCTATCAGTAGTTTTTAAAAATAGCTATTTAGGAAAAACACTTTAAGCCATTTAACAAAATATAACAATACCTTCCATTATTTCCCACCATCAACTTTGTTGACTATGCCTATTTGACACACGAGTACCTTAAGGAGAATTTACTTCTCTCTAAATTTATTTAATGAGGCAAATTTATTTATTTATTTATTTATTTTAAAGAGTGGAATGCCACTTGCTAAACTATTTTATTTTTTATTTTTATTTTTTATTTATTTTATTTATTTATTTTATTGGCTGTGTTGGGTCTTCATTGCTGTACACGGGCTTTCTCTAGCTGTGGTGAGCAGGGGCTACTCTTCATTGTGGTGCGCGGGCTTCTCATTGCAGTGGCCTCTCTTGTTGCAGAGCCTGGGCTCTAGGCGCATGAGCTTCAGCAGTTGCGGTGCATGGGCTCAACAGTTGTGGCTCATGGGCTCTAGAGCGCAGGCTCAGTAGTTGTGGCGCACGGGCTTCGTTGCTCTGCGGCATGTGGTATCTTCCTGGGGCAGGGATGGAACCCGTGTCCCCTGCATTGGCAGGCGGATTCTTACCCATTGTGCCACCTAGGAAGTCTGAGGCAAATTTATTTTTATCTCCAATCATTATTTAAAGTTCCTGCCTCATAAGATAGTTGTGAAAATTGTATGATTAATGTTAATTACCTATAATGTAAAACACTTAGGAAAGTGCCTTCAAGTGAGCAGGGAGTATAAACATGTTAGCTGTCATTTACCATCATTTCAGGAGTAACTGAGAAAATAGTGATCACCTGTTCTAATCGTTGGTCTGTATTTTCTACTTAAGAAATCTATGAGTATCCACTACCAAATGTAAAATAGATGGCTAGTGGGAAGCTGCTGCATAACACAGGGAGATCAACGAGACACCCGGTGATGCCTTAGAGGACTGGGATAGGGAGGGTGGGGGGAGTATGGCAGGGAGGGGATATGGGGATCTAGGTATAAATACAGCTGATTCACTTGGTTGCACAGCAGAAACTGGCACAACAGTGTATAGCAATTATACTCCAATAAAGAGCTAAAAGAAAAAAAAGAAAAGAAAAAGAAATCTATGAGATTTTTTCTTTTTCAGAGAAGCCGTTCCAAAGCCAAATTTTTAAAGATATTAAACTCCTTGTTTAAAGGTGAGCAGGAGCTGGGCTCTGTTGTGCAATGGATAGCGCGTTGCACTTCTAAAGGTGAGCAGGACTAACCAAACATTTCCTGTTAAAACTTCGGGCAAATGCGAGTGGAAGAGAACAGGCTGCGCGGCTGGCTTGGGCTGTGAGCTACGGCCGGGAACAGACCTCTCAGGATCTGAACCATCCGCTGCTGCCGCTGCTTCAGCCCGAAGGACACGAGGTCACATTACTCGTGGGTACAACTGTGTGAGCCACAGTCTGTTCTTCTGTAACTGCTGCTAAATATAAAGGTTTGTAAAGAATGTAAAGTATTGGCAGCACTTTCCCTTACTGTGCTGAATTACACAGTCTTTAGAATGCAGGGCAGTGAACCCTGTCGTGAGTGGGCATCTTGGGGTTTAGTGTAAAAGTACACATTTCCGTCAGACCACAGGCTCCTCGGGAACAAATCTAGGAAGAAACCAAACCACTTACAGAGGCCGGAAGATGTGGTCTCTCACCGCAATGGTGAGATTTTTTTTTTTCTATGAAGATCTACTGATGATACTCAGATGTTTAAAAAGAAACCAACTAGGGACTTCCCTGATGATCCAGTGGTTGAGACTCCGGGTGTCCACTGCAGGGGGTGCAGGTTTGATCCCTGGTCAGGGAACTAAGATCCCACATGCCCTTCTGCCAAAAAACAAAAGAAACCAACTAAAGACTTCACATTAATTCAAAACAATCTCAGTTTTTGAGAGAAATAAATAAAATAACAATCACTTTGCGAACTAAAACCAAAAGATGCAGGACTTTACTTAAACAAATAAACAAACAAACAAAATCTAAGATATATTTAGAAAGGCAGAGGGGAAGAAGGAAAAGGAGAGAAGAGGAGGTTTAGGAAAACTTTAGGAAAGTTATGACACAGACAAAGCCATACAGGAGAATGATTAAAAGAGTTCCTTCTGCATTAAAGAAAAATATCTATATCTATTTTCAAATTCATTCTCTGATCAAATTCTGCAGTTTTTCTTTTTATTGCATTGGGTCACAATTGTATGTAAAATCATAAAATGTGGATCACAGATACAAGAATTTAGGGTGAATTTTTGTGTGTGTGTTTCATTTTTATTGGCTTTTACTTTGGCAGAAGCATAAATATGATTCTTATAATAATAAAGAAAAATCAGTGTGATCCAATTAAAAGAATCAAGGCACCAGGAGGTTCCATTTGAGTTCAACCTCAACCTCCTGAATTGAAAAATATGTATAAACTTATTAGGAAATTCTCAAGCATACACAAAGGTGGAGAGAATAGCAAAATACCTTCATGGACACACGGTCCGACTTCAACAATGATTAGCACATTGCCAGTCTCACTGCAGCCTTCCCCCACTAAGACACACACACACACACACACACACACACACGCACATGCACAGTTTCTCAAAGTGGGACCTAACACCCAGCAAAGCCAGCATATTTCAGCACTTTTTGGAAATGTAAATTCTTAGTTCCACTCCAGACCCACTGGATCAGTATCTCTGGGGGACACTCAGTATTCTATGTTTTCCCAGGTTCTCCAGGTAATTCTGATGCACGCACACTCTGACAAGCAATATTTGCAAGCAAATCCCACCCATGAGGTCATGTCACCTGTAAACTCTTCAATATGCATCTGTAAGTGATATTACTGCATCTAACAGGAATGAGTATTTCCTTAATAGCATCCAATCTAGGGTAGTCACCGTCAGTCCAGTTTATACCTGTTGTCTGGGAATTATTATTAAAACTGCCCCTTTTCACTCTCAAAAATATCCCAACTAGGATGACACACTTTACGGTCATGGTACTCACCCTCTGTCCAAACTTCATGAACGTGATATACAATTACTAGGTTCATTTGCTTCCTTGTGTATTGTTTTAAAGGTGCTTTTTAATTTTTTTAAAATATGTAAGACATTTTCATGTTTCTGAAGTAAAGATTCACTTTGGCTCCCTTTACCCTAATTCCTCCCTCCCCAAAGGTAAATATTTTGTATTGGTTTTGTTCATTCTTCACTTGTTTCTTTTTGAAACTTCGGGTGAATTCACACCCTGTTTCACTCGGTGCTTCTCTTTAACACTGTCCCATAGCTCAGGGTTTAGGTACCACATGGGGAGCTCCCTCCAGGGCAGGCCTATAGACTATTCTCATTCCTCTTACAGCTGCAGAGTGAAAGTAACAGCAACCAATTCTTACTGACAGACATTTGGGATTTTTACAATCTCTTGCTATTTCAAGTAATGTGGCAATAAACAACCATGTGCAGGTTGTCATTTCATAACTTTGCCTGCATATCTTTGACATAAATTCCTAGAGATGGGACTGCCAATCAAAGGATGAATGCATATGGAATTTTGCTAGCTATTGTGAAATGCCCCGGGGTGTTGGCAGGTCCACCAGGAATTACTGTCTAACTTCGGGATGTTTGCCTATTTGGTAAGTGAGATGTGGTATCTCAGCACAGTTTGCTTGTCAACTTATTTGTGTATAATGTACATACAGAAGGTGCACCTATCAGAAGTGCAAAGATGGTGAATTTTCACAAACTGAGCACATTCCTGTAATCAGCACATCGATGAAGAAACAGAAAAATTACTAGCCCTGTGGAAGCCCCTTCATGCTGACTTAGTGAACTGTAATATTCATTTCTCTTACTTTGAGCAAAGGTAAGCTTCTTCCCATATATTTAAAGGACATTTATATTTTTTTTGTGAAATTTTCTATTTAAATATTTTGCCATTTTCCTACCAAATAGACCTCAGTATGATTTACAGGAAACCCACAAAGCTTTTAGGATAATTGTAGTAGAAGAAAATAACATCAACTGGGACAGAAAAGGGTAGAAATGTTAATAAAATAAAGAGATCCCCTTTGGACCCACAAACTTCTGTACACAGGAAGGGATGGGAAAACCACTCAGCTGTGAACATGGGTTGCATTTTACTTCCAGGGAGGAATTAAGAGCCTGGAGGGCAGTGTTCAGAGCTGCAGGGAATTGATCCTACAGCTGTAGGCCTGAGCCCTAACCAAGAACCTGGCAGCAGCATGTGCGGGGCTGGATTTCAGAATTGCTGTGTGTCTCCTGTTACCTCCTTTTGAGTGGGAGCATCTATAGCAGTTATCCCATGCTGTCTCACCATTGTGGGCTGCACGTGCAGAGGGCAGATAAATTCTCTCTAGTTTGCAAGACTTCAGATTGAGAGGAATATTACACAAGGAGCTGTGTGTGAAGACATGTACTTGAGAAGCCTCAGCTGCACCTAAGCTTGATTTAAATAACTTGATCCTGAACCTCAAGCCTGAGAATGGTACCTTAATGCATAAGATTTGGGGGTCTTCTGAGAGGGGCTGAATATATTTTGCATATGGAAGGGATGTGGATAACAGTAGCCAGAGGACAAACTGTAGCATCCTGTGTTTTCCAAAAATGGCCATGACAACACTCCTGACCCCCACATGCTCTTCCAGAACTTCTCAGCTCTCCCATCAAGGGATGGAGTCTATGTCTCCTCCCCCTTGAACTTGGGTGGGACTTGATTTCTGTCTCAGTTAATAGACTATGGCAGAAGTGACATAGGATAAATTTCAAGGCAAGGTCATTATAGGTAATATAATTTCCTCCTGTCTCTATCTCCTGGGACACTAGCTTTGGGAGCCCCGCATCACATGTAAGAAGTCTGAGGCTACCATGCTATGAGAGGCACAAACTTTCTTAGTCAAAAGTAGAGACCACATGGAGAGAGAAACGCCTGGCCAGTCCCCAGATGCTCCTCACACTGCTGATCCCACCGCTGCCACCATCAGATGGACCACACCAGACGCCATCAGCTCAGACACCCCAACTACCTGGTCCACAAAATCCATGACGAACCCTACGCAAGGGTCCTTGTCTTGAGACTCTAAGTTTTGGGGTTAATTGTTACGCAGCACTAGATAGCTGGCACAGATTTCGATCCCTGCTTACAAAGTAAGAAAAAAACCTAATTCTCTACTAAATTTAAACTAAACTAAAACAAAACAAAATACCCTCAGGAATGGTGGCTGAAAAACAGCTCAAGTTTTAGAAATTCATTCTGGAACACAAGAGATGTTGGTTAATTGTGGGAAGACATTCAGTAGCCTTTCTGAAACCTTGAAAATGTTAAAGTATGTGGGCCGAGCGATGGGATTCAGAATGTCCTGCTTGAGCAGTGGAGGAGCTGAGGGTGCAGGGCGTGGAGACTAATATCACCCTGTTTGGCCCTGAAGGATAGCTGGTTAGCCAAAGACGGGTAAGATTCCTCAGAGGAGGAACAACCTAAGACAGGCACAGCGGCAGAGGGGCCAACAGGGGTGGGGCACAGACCCCTAATATCTGAGAGAGGTCTCCTGCCCCCAGGGCTGTTTTGCTCTCCAGGCCCAGCTCAAATCCACACCTGCTCAACTCGGACCCAGGAAGCAAACAAAGATAATTGCCTCAGTCATGTGAGGCCTTTGATTGTTTATGGGTGTAACCTGAGAATGTTAGCAAAGAACTCAATAAAAGCAACCTGGGATGAGTCAGCAGGGCTCTTGATCCCAGAGGTCTTGAGCCCCCCATCCCACTTTTCTCTTCAGTCTGTGTCTATGTTTTCTTCAAGCTTGCAGCACCCGTCACTCACCTCGAGTCGCGGAGCTGGTCTTGGCAGTTAATTTGATACACGTTATCTGTAATTTAAAGTTATCTGACTGCCTTACACTCTAATTTACAGCAATGGGACATAATGCCTGAATTGTCTAGTCTACATTTATTTAATTGATATGAGATTTTAACTCTTTCCATAATATCAAGCTAGGTTTAAAAAAATCTTGTCAGTACAAATTAGGATAACCAATAATAAGAATAACATCATCAAAAAATGAATGGAAACAGGGACTTCCCTGGTGGTGCAGTGGTTAAGAATCCGCCTGCCAATGTAGGGGACAGGGGTTGGATCCCTGGTCTGGGAAGATCCCACGTGCCTCGGAGCAACTAAGCCTGTGAGCCACAACTACCGAGACTGCGCTCCAGAGCCTGCGAGCCACAGCTATTGAGCCAACATGCCACATCTACTGAAGCCCACATGCCTGGAGCCGGTGGTCTGCAACAAGAAAAGCTACGGCAACGAGAAGCCCTCGCACCTCAACGAAGAGTAGTCCCAGCTCTCTGCAACTACAGAAAGCCCACTCACAGCAACAAAGACCCAACGCAGCCAATAAATAAATAAATAAAAATTTAAAATGTATGGACACTAAGCGGGGGGGGGGGCATTGCAAGATTGGGATTGACATATATACACTAATATGTATAAAATAGACAACTAATAAGAACCTGCTGTATAGCACAGGAAACTCCACTTCACTGTACGGTAGAAACTAACGCAACATTGTAAAACAACTATACTCTGATACAAAAATAAATAAAAATTTAAAAAAGCAAACATACTCTAGGAACAAAGTTGGAACTCCCGTTCTCAGAGATTCATCAGTTATTATAACCTTTTCTCTGAATGGAAATATTAAAGAAGTCAATGGATAGAAATTATTCTGTAAATCAAAAAAATATCCATTTTAAGCATAACTAGTCAAATTTATCTTAAAAAGTTGGGACTTGATAGAAGTTTTGAAAACCCTGATCTCTATCACTTGATTTGCCAAGAGCCAAAATACAGTCACTGGATACAATTTCCAATACTTTTATTCTATCATTTAAAAATAGCACCAACTCTTACCTTGACTGAAGTAGTAAAGCAACAATAAAAATGTTGGGTTATATACGTTTGATACAGAGGAGATATATATCCAGGCTGCCTTGTGAGCATAGAAATGGCATTGAATTATTGAGACATTAGATGTCACTGCTACTGTAATTCAATTATTCAAAAAAATAGTGTTTAATCTTTCAGATGGTTAATGTGGTTTTCTTCTGAAAGCTTTTGGAGTCTCAGCACATTTCATCATATTTCATGTGTGTTGTTTTTATTTTTAATTTTAACAGAAAACTAGGATGTGACTTGACCTGCTTTAAAGACCGAGAAACCATAGGTTCTAGGGACTGCCAAATCTCACACCTAGACAAGACGCAGAAGAGCTGAAGGTTGCTTTTATAAAGCTTAGCCCGCCCGCAAGGCGAGCTGGGATGAGCCTGAACGTGAAGAAGATTGGACGGAGAGATGGAGGTGCGCGTGGTGTTTCCCCACCACTGCCCTCACCTGTCGTGGGGGAGGGGAGAGGATGCTTCACCCCGACCGCAAATCAAGCGCGAGAGGGGCTTCAGCAGCACCTCGTGGAGAGCTTGGCACCAGCGTGAAGGTGCTGAGCCGGTGTTACTGGGTCAGCCTGAGGGGCGGCAGGAGAGGAAATACCTCTAGCGCAGCGCCTCCCCTACCTGCGGGCACAGGCGCCCCTTCCTCCCCCGGGTCCGGCTGCCCAGAGATGGGAGGGGACAAAAGGGGTGTTTGCCCAAGGCCTTCTGCCAGGGGCAGGCACACGGCAGCTCCGCAGAACCAGACTGGAGCAGGACCTCCGTTAAGGGGCCGAGGGTTAGAAGAGGTTGAAAATGACCGGCCGGGCGAGTCAAAACCCTCTTCACCAGAAATCCGTCGGAAGTACCCAGAAGGGATTCTTTTAAAAAGCCCGGACGCTCCCTCATCCCCCAACAGAGGCCTCAGACGAGGGAACCCACACACTCAGAGAGCACCCACATGAGCTTGGAGCTGGACCACAGGCGCCTATATGCGCCCCACCCCACCTTCCTGGGTGGGTCGAACCAGCTTCTCCGGGTGTCAAGTAGGGCCCCTGCAGGAGAGCGAGCTGGGATCGGAGATCGTAAGTGCATTAACCTTTTATAATTGCTGTGAAAATGTATTTCAGAACATTCTGGACAAAAGACATCTTGAGAAACATTTACTTGTAGTGATTTTTTAAAGCACAGACTCATACTAACAGTGAATGTATTAACCTTAGTTCTATGAAGAAATACCTTCCCCCTTCCTCTAGTTTTGTATATGAGTAATATGTAACTGGAAATGTTTCTGAAAACTGCCTCAAGTAGAGTCTTGAACATACATTGTAAGTTTTGACGCATCCTTTAACCTGTAATTCCTCTTCTAGCAGTTGATCTTAAACAACGAAAAAGATGTAAAAATATTAGCTGCAAGGTTGCTCACTGCAGCATTGTTTATAGTGCTAAACTTTGGAGACGTTCCCAGTTGTCAACAACAGACTGAACAACATGTCCAGGCATGTTCACACAGAGGAATACTGTTCCATGATATCAAATGATGTTGTAGATCAGCGTTTCTCAACCTTTTTCAGTGTTGTCCCTGAAAGGAGCCTTTTAAACTTTTTTATTCTAATAGTTCTCATCCACCTCCTTCCTCCATAAAATTCTCTCTCTCTCTCTCTTCTTTTTTTTTGGCCATGCCACGTGGCTTGTGGAATCTTAGTTCCCCGACCAGGGATAGAACCCCTGCCCCCTGCAGTGGAAGCTTGGAGTCCTAACCACTGGACCTCCAGGGAAGTCCCAACCCCATGAAATTTTAATATCCCAATATACATCTGTTTATGTACTGTGGGCCTTTGAGGAATCACAAAAGATTGGGGCTTATTCTCAAACTCAGTGAGAACGCAGGTCATTGACAGATATGTACTGATAGGGAAAAACGTTTATGATATTTTGGAAAGTAAAAAAAAAAAAAAAAGGTTGTATGCTACAGTCCACATTTATTTACTTGTAAATAGGTATAGAAAAATATCTAGAAGTTTCTATACAAAGGTATGAATACTGGTTGTCCCTGGGTGGAAACCAGACCTAGGATTTATTAATGTCCTATTATGTGAGGCACTGGTCATGTCATTTACCCCCTGAGAACTCTGTGAGGGGCTGGGCGCCTGCCGTGAGACCAAGAGAGGGTAGAAAGCATGGAGCTTTGCACGGTTGGCATTTGGTCTAAGTGGTGGCTATTTTATTATTATCTTTATTTGTTTTATTATTATCTTATTTTAGAGGCTCTCTCTGTTTTTTACAATTAAGAGAGCAGAGGTAGGATGGCACAGGGAGCCAGGGAGTCTGGCTGCTCAGGTTTGAATCTTTGCCATTGGCTGGGGAACCTTGCACCCGTCACTTAATCTCTGATGTTCCGCCTCCTCACTCACTGAATGATCACGGTGACTGTGATTATAGCCACCACATAGGCTGGTTGTGAGGGTTAAATAGACCAACGCACACACTCTGCTTAGCACCGTGTCCGGTGTATAGGGCACCCTCAATAGTGTTGCCTTTCATTCTTAATCTTCACAACCAACCTACTGAGGGAAGGTATAATTATTCCAGTTTTACAGCTGAGGGGACTGAGGCTTGGAGAGTTTAGGTGATGGAATATGACTGCCTTCCATCCCGGGGTCAGGACATCTGAGACCACAAGGCAGTGAACGGGGGTCCAGGAATCTGGTGGAAATTGGTGATTAGAAGAAGGTAAGTCCTCACCAGTTTCCTGTCCACATCTACAGTGAAAATTGCCCACATCTGTGCACAGTGTGTGTTTTACACACACACACACACACACACACACACACACACACACACGGCTGCCTTGTGCTCCCAGGGGTCCTTTCTGGGGACCACATGGTGAGATAGGATTGGGGAAGGTGTGCCACCTGGGGCTGAATCCTGGCTCCACCAGCGCTAGTTAAGTGGCCCTAAAATACACACCCTTCCTTGGAGCTGAGGTTTCCTTACCTGTCCAAAAGGGGCCGTAACATCCACCTCATGAAGTTCGTAAACTTAAGTGAAACACAAACAGATACCACGTAGCATGTGCCATGGATGCCTGAGTTACCTCACCATACACGAATCCCACAGGGGCCTCAAAAGGCTGCTCCCTCCACCCTCCTTCCCTCCCGCTTCTTTCCCGATGCTGATCCAGGAATGGTTTCATTCACTCGCTGTCCACCTGACAGGCCCTCAGCGAGCTGCCTCCAGGTCCCGGTACCCACCAGCTCCGGGAGGTGTCAGTAAAAGCACTTCGCCCAGCTCTGGAGTGGAACTCCGGCTGCTTAGGGGACATGTAAAGGCGTCACTGGAATACAGTGTGACGCAGCTCCCCAAGTGACAGGCATACAACATTTAAAAAGGTGTAATAACTGGGATGAAGTGAGAGAGTGACATTGACATATATACACTACCAAATGTAAAATAGGTGGCTAGTGGGAAGCTGCTGCATAACACAGGGAGATCAACTCGATGATGGGTGATGACTTAGAGGGCTGGGATAGGGAGGGTGGAAAGGACTCGCTGGAGGGAGGGGATATGGGGATCTATGTATAAATACAGCTGATTCACTTTGTTGTACAGCAGAAACTGGCACAATAGTGTAAAGCAATTGTACTCTAATAAAGAGCTTAAACCAAACAGACAAAAAGTTAAAGTCAAAAAAAAAAAGGCTTAATAACATTTCATTTCAAGCTGTAAACCCTCTGTGATTAACCCTTTCCTCATTTTGCCCCCACTGCCAGACAACACCATCTCGGAGACTCGTAACTGTCACCAAGGCACCTGCCTCGCTTTCTAGGAAATCCTCACATGAAATAGTGGTTTCTCCTCCTTCAGACCTCTCTGTTGCAGAGACAGGGAACCATGTCATGTTTCCAGGCAAGTGACCTCTTTTCCCAACTTTAAAACCTCTCCCAAGGGCTTCTATTAAAGGAATCCAGAACCCAGCGCTTACAAGAAGGCTGAAGAGTGTGTCCCAATACATCTCTATATGTTTCTAATATTTAATCACATGCTCCCAGGGTGAGTAAAAGGAATGACAACCTTCATAGCTAAAATCTAGTTTGGTAAAAAGAAAAGATGTTTGCAATTGAAGCTATAAGACAATGGGGAGGTTCTCTTTCCTGCAGAAATTCCTTGGAATGATGTAGAAAGATTACCTCCTAAAAATGGAGAAATGCACAAGGTAACTTTCTCAAGATCCATCTCCTCCAGTTAGGCGGAAGCCAAAGACGGAGAACGTTCAGTTCCTACACAAGCATTGAGGAAGCCTCTGGGATGATACATCAGTAACAAAACAGTCAAACCCGTGCCCTGCGGGGATTACATTCTAGTTCGTGCAGGCAGACGATCATTTTAGTAATGCCCAGAGCATATCTTAAGCTGTAATCATCGCTACTAAAAACAGAGCTAGTTAGCAAATAGAGCTCGCCAGGCATGCTCGCACAGGAGACTACGATTGTAAATGGGGTGGGGGGTGGGCATCGCGGAGGCTGGAGGAGTTGAAGGACCGGAGGGAGCATCACATCAACGAGGAGGAGGAGGAGGAGGAGGAGGAGGAGGAGGAGGCAGCGGCGGCAGCGGCCAGCCCAGGCAGGAGTGTCCCTGGCGAGTTCCGAGCCCAGACCAGGAGGAGACGCGGTAGGAGGGATGATGGCCGGAAGGACAGACGATGCAGGGACTCGGAGGCCGCTCGCTGGCAGGACTTGGCTTTTACTCCACATGAGACAAGGAGCCTGGCAGGGTTTGTGCGGCAGAGCAGTGTGATCTGACTTGTGCTTCAAAGGGGCCTCCCAGGCTGCCCTGTGGAACACATGGGGGGAGTGGGCTTGTGAGCGAGCAGAGAGCAGTTGCCGTGATGCTCCAGGTGGGAAATTACGGCGCTTGGAACAAGTGGTCAGATTCTGGGGTTGTTTGAAGACTAGACTTCCTGGAAAAGGGAATGCGGGATGTGAGAGAAAAAGAAGAATCAAGAATGACCTTGAGATTTTTGGAAGGATGGAGAAAGACTGTGGATGGGGAAGATTTAAGGGGAGAGTCTGGAACCGTTGTGTGCGAATCTGTTGGACACGGTGAGGACTTCCAGCTGCGTCATTAGAGCGGAGGCAGAGCCCTTCATTCCCAGCGTTCCTTCCGTGTCTTCCCGGTCGGGCCACAGGTAAATCTGCGCTGAGTGAAGGTGACGATCAGGCAGCATCCGAGGTCAGGACAGGACCTGCCGGCACGTGGCTGATGCGCTGGCCACCGTTTTGCCAGGGCACGTAGCAGAGCCTGCAGCCCCTCCAGCACCACCCCCCACCCTCGCACCCCACCCCTCGCCCCCAGCCCTCCTCTTCCAGGTCTGCTGATCCCGGGGCCAGGGTGCAGGCCACGTGTGGTCCAGGTTGGAGGCAGCGAGAGGCAGCTGTGGCCCCAGTTGTCTGGCTCCCTTCCATGGCCGGTCCAGCTCTTCTTCCCAACTGCAGGTACAGATGACCTACAGCACCTGCAGGCCCCCAGGTGCAGAGCCAACAGCTCTTCACAGACCCTTCAACAGGTGCCACAACTGCAGAAATGCTAATCCCTGCAATAAATCCTCCATTTCCCATCACTCATAGCGGCCCTGTCCTTCTGATTAGACTCTAACTGAGTGAGATACCCAGTAGGTGTTGCTATGAGTCTCAAGTTGAAGGGAAAGGTCCCAGCTGGATGTGTAAATCTGGGAGTTGTGGTCATATGATAGGTATTTGCAGCCGTTGAGACTGGGTTAGGTCACCCAAAGGGAGAGCATCCAAATAGGAGACTCCAAGACCCAGGCTCCTGGGAGCTCCACAGTAAAGAGGTGGGGAGGTGGGGGGAGGGGAGACGGGGAGGTGGGGGACGGGAGACGGGGAGGTGGGGGGAGGGGAGGTGGGGGGAGGAGAGACGGGGAGGGGAACAGCCGAGGAGACTGAGCTACCAGTTAGATAGAAGGAAAACCAGAAGAGCACACGCAGTTCAAGGCAAAGGAAGAAAGAATGTCAGGAGGAGGCCGAGATCGACCATGTCAGGTAAGATGAGGACTGAGAGGTGGCCGCTGTGCTTGAAGCTGTTATGATTGGCATTTTCCAGAGGGGTTTGCTGAAGTGGAGTGAGTACAGTCTGATTACAGCAGGTACAAGAGGAAATAGGGTGTGAAAAATTGCAGGAGGTAACTCTTGAGAAATTTCTTCATGGAGGAGAGCAGGAAAATAATGAGGAAAAAGTAAGGTCAATAAAAAGTTGTTTTTTTAAAGATGGGAAAAACAAAGCCTATTTGCTTCCCAGTAGAGAAGGAGTCTGATTGCTGGAGGAGTGTCCTCGAGAAGTGATGGTGATGGTGATGGGGTCTAGTTCACCAGGAAGGCTGTTGGCCTCGGGAGCCTGGACACCTCCTGAAAGGGCAGGAGCATGGGGTCACGTGCTTCCTGATTGGCTGTGTGGTAGGAGTTTGGAAGGTCTCTTCTGATGACCTCAGTTTTCTCAATGAGTAGAAAACAAAGCCATCAGCTGAGAGAGAGCACAAGGAAAAGGTTTGGAGGGTTTTAGGAGAGGAAAAGGCATGAAATATTTCTCTAGGTGAGCAGGAGAGCACACAGACCAGGGATATATAGGATGTTCTCAGGGCAGCATCAGGGCCCGCTTGGGGATTGTGGTCGCGAACGTAAAGTGAGACCATGTGGTGTGAGTGTGTGGGACCCAGGCTCAGCTGCACAGACGCAGTGCAGCGAGAAGGAGGGCAGGGTCGGGCAGGGTCGGGGAGGGTCGAGGAGGGTCGGGCAGGTCTGTGGTTTTGTTGATTGAGATGAAGAAGGGAGGAGCAGGTGAGGATGAGAGCCTGCACAGGAGAGCGATTGGGACACTCGGCCATAGAGCTTTAACTGGGCAAAGAGGGAGGAAAGGGGGTGAGGGACGGGGAATAGGTGACAGAGTCAATGGAACGAAGCTCCCATTGGGGTCAGAGGATTGTTGGGCTAAGGTGCTGGATGGGTAACTGGAAAGATGGGGGATGGAGACGGGAAGTGGGAGGCGTGAGATGAAGGTCATGGGAGGTTAGGATGTGGAAGTGAGTGGCTGACGGAGGGCAGAGGACAGGATTATGGGGAACAGGAATTAAAGGACCTGAAGACCAGGGCGCTGCAAGGATCACAGACATGTGCACTGAAATCAATGAGTTAATATGAGAAAAATGTTGAAAAAAGTAATAGTGACTCGGGGCTCAAATGATCCAGAAATGAGGGGACTTGGCTGTTGTGATCCCTGTCCCCCCACTCGTGGGTGGGAGAGGGTCCCTGCCTGAATAGCGTGGGACACAGGACAGCGCGGGACACAGGACAGTGCAGGGCGCATGAGTGGGCAGCGGTCTACCAGCCACACACACTCACAGCTGGGGGAGGAGGGCGCCGTGTGCCACGCAGGGTCTCATGGGGGCTGCTCTCAAGGTTACAGTGAACCAGCAAAGCCTGGGGGCAGGCTCTATAGTAACAAGAGGGCGTGGTGCCCCTGCGCCCCGTGGAAGGGGCTGATTGGCTTGTTCCGGTAATTTTGCAGGGACGTGAACTTGTTAGGTTGAGGATCTGTTGGGACGAGGCTGGGGCGACTGACAGGGGACCAGCACACAGGGAGCCTTTCCCGTTGGGCGGGGAGGGGTATATCTGGCGGGAGCAGGACAACTCAGGATCAGGCCTCTGGGGCCAAGGTGTCACGGCAGCGTTTGAAGTCTTAGGCTTTACAGTGCGCTTGACCCAAGCTGAGGACTCTGACCATGAGAGGCGGCAGCGTCAGATGGCATGGGGTTCAAGGCTGGGAGATGTCAACATGGGGGGAAAGTGTAGAGAAGATGGGGGCAGAGAGGACATCAACCCCCTCCCCTCCAGCTGCAGGGCCTTCCGGGGAGACACGGGTTCAGTTAGGCAGTGAGGGGACCATCCAGAAAGGAAAGCTGAGGGATACGGAGAAATTAGCTGAAGGCTTGCGGTGAGTGTCAGAGGCATCATGGAAGGTTGCAGGAGTTGGGGAGGACTGAGAAACAGGGAAGAGAGGCTCTGCAGAACCACATGGTCAGGAGAGTCCAGGAGGGGACTGGGACCCTGGGGGCTGGGGCTCCTTGTGGTGACAGATGTAAACAAGGGAAGAGGAACAATGAGAGCAGTCATGACAGCCTCAGGGCACAGCTGTCCACTCGATGGGAAGGAGGAGGCAGGTTCTGGCCGGGCTCTGCCACGATTAGTTGTGGAATCTTGGATTCATCTCTCTCTCTCTTTTTTTTAATATTTATTTATATATTTATTTATTTTGCTGCGCCAGGTCTTGGTTGCAGCATGCGGCCTCTTAGCTGAGACATGCATGCAGGATCCACTTCCCTGACCAGGGATCCAACCCTGGCCCCCTGCATTGGGAGCACAGGGTCTTAACCACGGGACCACCAGGGAAGCCCCTGGATTCATCTCTGGGCTTCACTTTCCATATGAATGAAATGAGGGAGGTGGAATATAAGATTTCTTAGGGTAACTTGTAGTCCACGATGGGAGATGTTATCCAGTTTGCGCAAGTGCTGCAGCGCTTTCCAGCCACCTTGGCCATGCCCTCTGGCCACCGTGGCCACGCCTAGCTCACCCGGCCTCACTGTGCAGGCTCTGTGAGCAGGACCAGCTCAGAGTCGTTCCTTGCTATTTCTTCCTTTCCAGCAGCCCCATCCTGCTCTGAACTTGTCACCGACTACTTCTCTGCAGGCCTCGATCCTGAGAGCCACACACCGCTAGCCCTTCGCGTGGTCTTCTCACCCTGTTCTCTGGCTCTCCACGTGTCTGCACCTCCCCCCTCCTGGATAGAGGCCTGAGCCGCTCAGGGAGCCTCGGCTTCCTGCATGGTCAGGACCCTGTCTATCTCTGCGTGGGCAAGACTGACACAGTGACAAGGCTCTCAGATGTCTCTGCATTCTCTGTACTTGTGTACACGGGGCAAGAAACATTTTCTGCTCTCTGTCCTACGCAGACACCACCCACAAAGCACAAGGGTCTTGGACTGGGCCCCCTCGTATCCCAAATATCCTGAGATACTGAGTGCGGAGCTGGAGCTCAGAAGCCCAGCTTCCAAGGCAGCGTGTGTCCAAGACACGTCTCTCCTCCACCCGTGTGAGTCCTGCCCTCGAACATGCTACTCGTGCAAAGGAGTTGTCCTTCAACCAGCAGTTCTGCACAAAGCTGCAGGCCTTCTTAGGTCCGCCTCTTAGAATCCCAGAGACCCCCTAGGCTTTCGTAACTTGGGCAGCATTGCTTCCCGGGGATTTTATTTCCTCCTTTTCAAAGACAGAGAGAGAGAGAGAGCGAGAGCATCCAGGAAGGAGATGGAAGGCTCCATCTGGCCTCATTTCAGGGAGGAGACATTCCCGGGACAGAGGAGGGAAAATCCCATCTCATGACAAAGAGTTCTTCCTGGGAAACTGGTCTTTTCAGTTCATATCCACAGAGATGCCTCAACCTCTCCCTGGACAGCTTCCCCTCCCCCAACCCCAATCCTTGAACTCTCACTACTATGCTGGTATCCTGCCCATGTATCTAATTGAGGTTATGGAATTAGGCTGACATGGAGTCTACACTCTCAGTTTCTAACACAAGCATATTTAGTCAATGTTATTAATGACACATTCTAATGTTTATTCTTCTTGGGAACATATAGGTTCACACCGGTGGCACCCTTTCTAATCTTTTTATCCTAATTATTTATAAACTGTGCATTTTATGTCATAATCAGCTGTCTTTCTTTAAAGGGAGTGCTGACATTTCCCGAGGCTGGCGACTGCTCTGCATGCGAGGTGGTTATCTGATATGTCTGGTGAACAAGTTCCTCTTTGACATTTAATAAACTGCAGTGATTTCACATTTAGGTATTTCCCCACTCGCTTGATGAGGGCAAAGCACCATGTAATGGCCATCTTAGTAGGTCTAACTACAAAAATAGTGGCAATTTTTATGGATAAGAGGAAATAAAAAGTTACCTTTTCTACCTCTGTTTTTTTGAAGTTTAAGCCTTCAGCTTTTCTTTGGAAATACATGTTCTTATTCTAACATTTTTACGGTTTACAGGTTTTCTTCGTGTATTTGTCATCAGCTGCTTTGGTTATGGCTTTGTCTGTTTAACACTAAAGATATTGTTAAATGAAGGGCAAAAAGCAAGTTTCATTTTTGTTTCTCTTTTATGGAACTAGAGCTCCTTAAATCAGAATAGACTTGAGTTTTCCAATAAAATCTTCCATCAGTGAATGTTCATGAGAACTCTACACATGCAACCAGGCAACATTTCAGAATATATTGAAAGAAAGGCATAATTCAAGGTCATCAGCCTACCCAGATCCTTAAACACCAAGTCTCTGGCAATCTGATTTTATGCTAGAAAAGATTTAGATTGTAAAACCAAGAATATTTTCCGACTCTTCTTCCTCCAAAGGAAAACATATCCCAAAGCAGCCCAGCAAAATACCCCAAATCACATCTCCCACCATGTGAGAATTCTTATTTTTACACAGTCACGGTTATAGAAAGTATAAAACTTTTCAAAGACCCAAACATTTCTTCCTAAAACATATTCTTACTGGTGTTTTGCTTCACACAAAAGTTTCAGTCCTAAGGAGTGACTTACCAGGCTTGCATCTGGCCAGGTCCTTGGAGAGGTTCCTCTTTGTTTTGAGGTTGTGTCTGACACTTAAAATATAAAATTCGGTCAGTTCCGCTGCCTGGTATTAGTGACTTGGTTTATCCCAGTGGACTGACTCCATGACGGGAAGAAATTCCAGTCCCTTCTCTCTGCAAATCTTCCAATTATCTTCTTCCTCGTTCTTCTCTTCTACACTGCGGGCCACGATGAAAACCACACAGTCTTGGTTTCCTTATCAAGGAAAAGGTGTTGGATGTACACGTATCAAGCAAAGTAGGAATCATCAATTGCAAAGTGATGCAGAAGTTTCTTCAGATAAATGTAGCAACCTCATTAGGTCTCTGCTTGCACACATTTGCCAAAGGAGTAAGTTTTTTCAAAGCGGGAATGATGTCCAAGTGAAACACTCCTGCCACCGACAGAGAAGGGGAGAGGGACTCGAAACCAGCCGGAGGGAGATCAGACCCTGTGACTCTGACAGTTAATCCAGGGACAGGAAGTGCACTGCTTTAGCTGACGTTGGAGAAACAGTGGCCTCTTATGGAACCAGATGTCACACTGATTACACACGGCGTGGTGACTGGTAGCTTATTGTGACAGTCATTCAAGAGAAAACACGGAATCAGAGGGCTGCAAGTGAAGAGCCATCTCAGGCCTGATTATTTCTGTTTGAGGAATAAAGTCCAAAAGTTCCCTAATGTTCTTATCCTCATCCTTCCTTTCCAGCGTGTTACCTTCCTCCTCAGAGACATTTTAAAGATGCAAACATACTCTAATGAAGTTTAACTCTTAAACAATCTGTAACAAAAACGTGAATTTTTGTTTGCCTAATGTTTCTGGCATTCTCTACAGTAGGGATGTCATAAGCAAAAATTACAGTGTTTGACAATTTGAAAAATATCTTACAACTGGGAAAAAATCTTGCATCTCTACACGGAGCAGTTTTGCCCACTTGCCACATAGGATATGGGCAGGAATCGCAAATACTGGGGGATGGTGAGAGGTAGTGAGAAATTCAGGTTCTTCCAATCCTTGATGTGTTCTTTATTTTCTTTTATGCCTTTTTTACAAATGTGAGCACAGCCAAGAAAAGTAGCACATGTAGGTCTACCCAAAATCTAGTAATAAGCTGATCCTAAAGAAAAACAGACAGAGAGGCTGCCCTCTGACCCTTTTCAGATCTAGTATTTACTGGGACTTGGGGATCTTTGTATTCAGAGAACTCTGATCTGGTACCAGGCAGACCTTTGCACACTCACCTTTGATAAGGTAGAGTAAGATCCAGAACAATGAGGGGGTATGTGGGCAAGGCCAATGTAAACTGTAGGTGAAACCATGCAGCTCAGATTGGGACTTGAACCCACGTGCCAGGACTCAAACCCAGCTAAACTCAGATTGGGACTCGAACCCAGATGGCCAGGACTCCAACCGGGCCAAAACCCTGATTGGGACTTGAACCCCTGAGGCCGGGACTCGAACCCAGTCTAAATCCAAGATCTTCCAACTGAGATCACACACCTGGTTTCAGGACTTAAGGAAGCTCAGGTTCTTGATGTCTCATCACAGAAAGAATTCAGTGAGAGACAAAGTGAGAGGTAAGAAGTTTATTTAGAGATTTATTCAGAGAGAAACACACTCCGCAGACAGAGTGTGGGCCACCTCAGGAGGTGAGAAGGGCACCAGGGTGTGGGAGGTGTTTGTAAGAGCAGATAATTTTATAGGCTAAAGTGTGGGTGGAGTGTCCCACCGTTGGCCACTGCCCACTCTTTGATCCTCATGGGCAGCCTTGGAACTGTCATGGTGCCTGGAAGTTGACTTGTGCGCCATCTTGGATCCATCAGGTTCTAATCAGTTTATATCATGACCTCGGGCTATGTCATTCTTTCAAAGGTTGTGCCCTGCCCCCTTCCCTCCAGTATCATAGGGAGGAGAAAAAAATATTTGAGGAGGATTCTCTGAATTTAAAGTAGCATGTCTTTGGTGGAAAACAACAACACCCAGGTAAATGTAAAATAAAGTCAACGATAGGTCCAAAGGGGACTTCCCTGGTGGTCCAATGGTTAAGACCCTGCACTTCCACTGCAGGGGGCACAGGTTTGATCCCTGGTCCGGGAACAAGGATCCCACATGCCTCGAAGCCAAAATATAAAATAAAAAAATAAATTAAGTAAAAAAAAAGATAAGCCACAAGGAAGGCCTCATTTGTCAGAAGTTTACCTGTTAAAGATAATTCCTGGGATTTTCAATTTAAGCGCTAGTACAAGGTCATGTGAGATACATTTAGCAGAAAACTTGGCATCAAAGACCGATTTACCCCCTCGTAGTGCCTCCAATCAGCAGCCTGTCATGTCATATTATCTGTTTATTAAGCACAAAGCCAGGAAGCTCCACAAATCAATATCAAGATTCTAAGATAAGGGAAATCCCTGGTGGTATAATGGATAAGACTCCCTGCTCCCAATGCAGGGAACCCAGGTTCGATCCCTGGTCAGGGAACTAGACCCCTCATGCATGCTGCAATTAAGAGTTCACATGCCACAACTAAGGAGCCCACGTGCTGCAACTAAGACCTGGTGCAACCAAATGAATAAATAAATAAATATTTTTTAAAAGATTTTAAGATAATTATTCTATTGGTTTTCAATCATTATTTTCCTGGTACATTTATGGTCTTATTTCCTAGTAGTTTATTTAGTTACATGTAAATTCATAAAAAATTCTCAACATCAATGTTTCATGATGTCACTGGATGGTCAATTTCATTTATGCCTGAATGCAGGTTCATTGAAAACATTTTGTGGTCCTGGTGGAAAACCAAGAGGAATCCTGACAAAGGTTTCCTGGAGGTTAGCAAACCTAGTGAAATACTATACAATGAAGCATTGTTTGCAATTGTGTCTTAACTGAATTCTTATCTACTTCCACAGTTGCTTTCAGATTTATCTGAGCTGTAAACAGCTTCCAAAGGTCAGACTACCTTACAGAGAAGAACTGTGATTTCCCTTCTGTGAAGGCATGTATCTCTGCTCTATTTTTGCAGTATTTTATCTTCTTCAGCCCTATTCTCTTTTTTCCTGTGAAGGTCACCTCTCCGTCTCTGCCATGTCTCAGAATCTATTCCACTCCACTGATATTTTCTAAATCAGATAGAGAAGGATGCCACCTCTCTACCTATGATATGCTGTTTTCTTTTGAAACAGTTATAAGGGAGAGAGCATATCTAAAGATTTTAAACACTCCTGAAACAGGAGGGAAGCGGGCAGGGCACAATGTTTAAAAGAATGACACAGCCCAAGGACATGACAAAAAACTGGTTAGAACCACCTGGGTCCAAGATGGCGAAGTTGACTTCCAGTGGACCTTGAGCCTCATACGTTAGCATCATTGTAATACATCAGCATATGCTAAGTGACACACCAACCAGCACCAGGACACTTCAGAGGCTGACCATCAAAGACCAAAAAGTGGGCAGTGGCCCAATTCTTGGAAATCTCCACCCCTTCCCCAAAATAGTTAGAATAATCTTGCTACTCATTAGCCTATGAAATTACCCAGTCTATAAATATTAACCACCCCATGTTTCAGGGCCTCTCCCCTTCTGAGATGGCCCATACTCTGTGGAGTGTGTTTCTCTCTAAATAAATCCACTTCTTACCTCTCACTTTGTCTCTCACTGAATTCTTTCTGTGAGACATTGAGAACGTGAGCTTCATTAAGTCCTGATACCAGGTGTGTGATCTCAACTAAAAGACTGTGGGGTCAAGTCCCCATCTGAGTTGCACAGTTTCAGTAGTAGTTGAACTCATTTCTTGTTCTTTTTTCCTAAATATTTTTTCTCATTATAAAAGCGATTGTACAAAATTTGCAAATTTGCAGAAAAGTCCAAAGTACAAAACTTGATCATACAAATCAGCCACATTACCATCAACCAAAGATAATCACTCCCCCAGTCCTTTTATCTACATGTATTTTCTTTTCATAATATTCAGATGGTATTGTGTCCTCTTTTTTCCACCTACTTTTGTTAGGAGAAACACAGACTGAAACCACCCACCCTGGCCAGGCAGACAGTAACAATTTGCAATTATTTTACGACAGAAAATCCTGGTAAGGAGCATGGAGCTAAAAAGCCATCACTAACTGGAAGAATATGGGAAAGGTCAAAAGGAGATGCCAGTCCACGTGTCCTACCCACCTCCCAGAATCCTCCTCGCTGGAGTCCCTCTTGGCAGAGATGCACACGCCACCGGAAAGGACCCTGAGTCAGAACGATTGGCCAGAGACAACCCAGAAACTGACCCCATCACCATAAAACCCGAGACTGCGAGCCACATGGTGGAGCGTCCTCCTGGGCTCCCTCACCCTCCTGCTCTCCGCCGGGCGCCCCTCCCAATACAGTCTCTTGCTTTGTCAGCTCATGTGTCTCCTCGGACAACTCACTTCCCAGTGTTAGACAAGAGCCCACTCTCGGACCCTGGAAGGGGTCCCCCTTCCTGCAATACTTTTATACTTTGAATATTTATGTCCTCATGTTTTAATTTCTATACAATATTCATAATGTATTTACCTCTCCCCCCATGGGAGGCACTTAGACATTTCCCAATTTTTCAGTATTTTAAATAGTGTTGTTGAGAATGTCTTTCTAGACATTTTAAAATCGCTGCTCTTCAACAAAGCAGCCAGTTAATCCAGCCCTTCTATGGACATACAAGCCTCAGTCCCCTGTGAGGTGAGGGCTGCCCTTGCATTGCCTTCAGTCAAGGAGCCCAGAGGGATTCCATCACTTCCCTGAGGACAAATAACTAGTTATTTGAAATTCAGAATCTTTGATATTTTTCATTCTCCATCTTTCATGCTCAAACACTGTCTGTCCTTTTGAATTGCCTTTTTTTAAACCCATTTATCTTCATTTTATACCAGCTCTTGCCACCCAGACCCAGGCCTTCCTTGTAGTCACACCCCAAAGCCACCTAGATGGGCTTCCTGCCCCTGGACCTCCGTGTCCTAACCCTCCCCACACACTACTATCAGATGGGTCTTCCTTTAAGCCACCAACCCAGTTCAAAGCTTCACTGACTCCTTAGTGCAACCCCGCATGAAACATGAACCTCTGCCTGGCTCTCCAAGCCCCATTTTCCCTTCCAGTCTTACCTCGTCCACTGCCCCCCGTGCTCATCTCCTCACCATCCCATTCCTGGCTTCCTTGCCTTCTCCTTATACTCTGTAACCCAAGCAGAACCTCATCTCTTCAGATTTGACTCACTCCTCTAAGGCCCAGCTCAAGTCTCATTTACCCCATTGCATTCGAAGTTGGCCAACTTGAGATCAAATCTCTGCTTTGCTGCTTTTGCTGGGGGATCTGGGGAGAAAGAGTTACCTTTTCGGAGTCGTTCTTGCATATGGAGAGGTAAATGATTATACTAATACCTGCCCTTTGTCAACCTCCCAGAATCCTAGGAAGGATGGAATGTGTGTCACAAAGGTTTGGTAAGCAGCTGAGTGCTATACAAACGAGAGGCAATACCGTCCACGTGTTGAGCCAGTTCAGTGCCCAGGGCTGCACCATGCAATGTGGTGCTGAATTACGTCCTGTCCCATCAGACCCTCTTGTTGCTTCATGTACGGAAATCCTTTTCCCTCAGCTTGGCTGTAAAGTCTCTGAGTGCAGTGCAGTATCTTACCTCACTACCCCACCGCCCAGGGCCTAACACAGCACGTTGTCTCAGGACTGCTGGTCTTAATCCTCATGAGTTCTAGATGGGTTTGGATCACACTGGAATTTAGATATAAAGGGAAGGGCCCTGCTCTTCTGGAGTAGGATGGTCTTACACTTTGGGCAGTCCTAGAAGACTGGGATCAAGGTTAGCAGAGTCTATAGAAATGTACTCTCAATTTGGATCTAGCCTCTCAGAGACTTTCACTGCATTTTCCCAATAACCCTTATTAAGTACATTTAGTGAAATCAGAGAACAGAGGCAAGGATGTCCTGTAGACATCCAGGAACAATGCCCAGACCTTGGATAGCTTTATCAGAAAGGTCAGGCTACCGAAATGTGAAATGCTGTTAAACATGGTCCACTGATGATCTGCTTGTAAATTACACATGTAATCTGAAATTCATTTCTCAGTTTTGATTACTAGTTTCTAGAGACCTGAAGAATATTTTATCCTAACAGGTCTACTCCTAAAACAGCCAGTCCTAGGGTTAAGGTGAGGGTTCGTGACAAGAAATGGGGTTTAGGTTAGAGTTAAGGGTTTGGAGTTCCGGTTATGACTGGGGTGTGGTTAGTGTCAGAGTTAAGGTTCCGCTTTGGAGGAGGTGTCAGTTTAGGTGTATAGAAGCAGATGAAGATTCACCCCAGAGTTAGTGCGACACACAGGTTGGGGGTTAGGACTAGAGTTAGGGTTAAGGGGACAGGTTAGGGTTAGCGTCAAGGTTAAGGTTAGGCTAGATTCCTGGATACAAAAGGCAATTTTACAAAAAAAGGTGTTCCTGAAGATTCTACTTTGTATGGTAAAGGACACATTTTTACCGATTTCCCAGGAACCAGTATAGCACTGTTGGAAAGAACATTCATTCTACAGCATTTCAAGATAAAATTCAATATACAGTTTTCCATAGTTCACCAGAGTATTTTTTAAATCTCTAATTCTGAAAAGGCAAGTAACACTTCAATACCACTGTTAACACCCTGAAGTTCACTTTGTAGATTGTGTTCGGTTTGCACTGCCCTCTTCCCCTCCTGATGTGCTGAATCCCCAACATAAAAGCTGACACCATGGAAGAAAAAAGTCGTGATATGGAATCCACTTACATTTTATCTGAAAACTACACGTTAAAATAAACACCATAAACTTTTGAAATGCTAGTAACTTGTCAAGTGCCATAAACAGAAAACACAGTCTGTTTTTAGTAGAAACACATTTCCAAATTGTTAGGTGTAGCCCACATCTGCATTTCCAGCCCAGACTTCTTTCCCAAACTACAAAGTTGGATTTCCAGTGGGAATCCGACAAGTCCGAAAGTGAGTCCGTGTCTCCACTGCCGTCACCCAACACACCTGCTGCCTCTTTTCCATTCTACTCAACCGCAACACCAGTAACCAAGGGTCCAAAACAAAAACCTTCTCTCAACTCTTTTCCCCACCTCCCACCATCCCCGCCTGTTGCAGAAGCTCTCAGATCTCCACTGCATCCCCTCTCTGTGTCCTCAATCAGGCCCTTACCATCTCTTGCCTAAATCACTGCAGCAGCCTCTTAAATAACTTTCAATTAATGTTCCTACATCCAAGCTCTTCCCCCCACATTGTTAGCAAGCCTGACATCTTTGTCCTGTTGCCCAACAGCTGAAATCATTTCTAGATTCCCTCCCAGAGCCTCTGCCGTGAGGACATCCTTCCTCAGTCCTCTGCTCCCCAGAAGTTTCCAGCCTCCTCTGCATCCCGCACCCCTTGCACAGCTACCAGACTTTACTGCACTCACCGCACTTTCTTATGCTCGTCTCCCTGGAGAGGATGGCGAGCTTCTGGAAGCTGAGACGGGCTCACTCATGCCTGCACCCCCAGGGCCCTGAACAGTGCCTGGCACCCAGTTAGCGCCCACAAAATTCTGCAGAAAGAAAATAGCTTACAGGGCTACACAACTCTCAGAGATTCTCTTTATATATTAGTACATCCAGTCCCAAAATAAAACTTATGCTGTGTAAGGCTTCTTTAAAAAGCACACCCTGCATCTTAACAGGAAGTTACAGATTAATAAACAGCTGACAGAACAAACTAAATAGCATCCAGTGAATCACCAGTTGGCCATTCAATTGCTGCTAACTAGATGCAGGGAGTGAGCAAAGATGGGACAAAACCCTGCTCTCCATTGCTCACAGGCTTTGCCAGACGCTCCAAAGCTCCGGGGAGCAGGACATTCGCACATCTCACTGTGGGCAAAACTCAGGCACAGAAGCAGACCACAGCAAAGATGAAACTGGGAGGCTTTGTGAGTACAGAACCTGATTCATACCAAACTGGTGGCCACAGAATATCCACTTGTGTAGCAGGGAGCCTGGCATGTGGTTTCTAGGTGCCATCCCTGAGAAGATGATGACTCTATAGACAATAAATACTCCTGTAACCTCTGGGTGTCTGTGCTGCAATAGAACTCAAGGGGAGAGGGGTGCTGGTTTCACAATTATAAAGTCAGAAAGCTCAGCTACCATCTGTATTACAGAGCCAGAGGCCCAGAAGACACAGCTCTGAGCACCTGCGTGCCTACCGCTTGAAGCTTTTTCTCTTAGGAAAATGCCAATCCCCTATTAACAGGTTGGAGCCTATTGAGAATCCCCACTGACAGCTTCCAGGTGGGAAGGTGTCTGGGGTCAGAGCAGGCAGAAGGGGATGAGTGGTGGGAGCCGGTATGCAAGGGGATCGTGGCCAGATCTCATGTAAGCATGGAATTCTGACCCACAGTCTCTGCAGCAACCAGACCAAAACCCTGAGGATTTGATCAAGCTATGCAAGCTTCCTTAACGTCCCCCACCCCGCCCCCATCCCGTGCTCCCAACTCTGGACCAACCAGGGAAACCCAAACCATCTTCCTCAATCAATCACACAGAATGCTTGGCTCGTCTCCCAGGTCAACTGCCCCCGGCCAGGGCCTACGGTCCGCTACGAAGCCGTCCTACCCCTGCCTGCCTCGCAGTCGCTCCAGCGCTAGCGGTGGCGGCCACTCCCGCGAGCTCTCACGCGGGGGGTCTCCGTGGATTTTCACCCTGGGTGTCTCTGGGGCGTCCTGAGCCCCCGCCTTCTGTGATGGAACGAGGACTCGGCGCGGGGAGGTGGGATCTGGAACTGTAAGGGGGCACTTTGGAGTTGGCTGGGAGGCAGGTAAAGGCCTGGGGGCCGCCGGGGAAAAGGGGAAGGAGGGGAGGAACCGCGCCAAGCCGGGCAGTGACTCCGGCGCCTGGCGAGGGGTCCGTGGTGATGGTGATGGTGGTGGTGGCCGTGGCCGTGGCCGTGCGGAAGCTGACCGGCCGCCGCAGGGGCGCTCCGCGGGCAGTCGTGCCCCGAGGCTGCCCCAGCGCGCGCTGCGGACCCGCTGCCCGTCCTCTCGGAAAAGACTGTGCCAAGAGCCTGGGGGCGCGGGAGCCGGGCTCGCCCCGGGCCAGAGGGCGGAGGTGGAGCTCTGCGCGCGGGGCGGGTGGAGGAGGCGCGGGAGGTGGGGGTTGGGGACCTCGGGCCGCCCGACCGCCTGAGAACCTCCCCGAGCTGGGGGAGGAGGTGCTGACCCCCGCCTTCTCTTTCTTATTCTGACTCGGTTCTTCACTTCTCTCTGCAAGCAGTCCGGAGCCCTCCGGGGCGGGGCGCTAGCCTGCGAGTCATCCTGTCCTCCCCGGGGCAGGAGTCAGATCCCCCAGGAACTAGTTCCAGGGCAGAAGCGGCTCAGCTGATGCGAAAGGAAGGCCTCCGTCCATCTCCGCGCCCACAGTCCTCATAGGCACAGAGAGCATGGGAAGGTCTTGTCTCTCCGTCCCCTTTCAGGGCTGGGTGATGTTTACTTTAACCTTTCCTCCCGTGCTTCCTCGTCTCTCCTTCAGGATTGCCCTAGGAGGTGATTTAAATCTGATTTATTTCAGAACCTTACTGTCCTCCTGAGGGAGGAGCCCGTTCATGTGCCTTTGTCGGTGTCGCTGTCAACTCCTGGTCCCTGACTCGTGCCCTCCAATCTCCAGGGGCAGCTTTGATGCTGCCACCCGGCAAAAGAATTCGCATCACTTTCAGGTCACAAGGGCCAAGGCCTTGTCGATAAGTTTAGCACACAGCGAAGTGACCCCCAGACACAGCAAGGGGTCATTGTGGGGACTTTGATAATCAGGGATGTAGCTCATTTGCCCGGTGATCCCATCGCACTCCATGTATAATCAAATGTGAACACTGTTATTAGATTAATCGTCCTTAGTAAACTGCTTTTTCTTACCAGTTTTTCAAAGACCATCAGTGAATCTAGTTTCCTGTAACATTAAATAGAAAAGTGACTTGGCTTTTAAACCCTTCCAAAATCCATCCCTGCAATGCCTCTCTAATTTCACCTCCTAATACTCTACAATCCTGAACCAGAGTCTGATTTCAATCTAAATCATTTCTATACATATTTATTGAGCACCTAGTTGACCCCAGGCACTGCACTATGCACTAGGAATGCATAAGACAAAGTCCCTGCACTAAGGGAGCTCAGGGCACATCAGGAGAGTCAAACACATAAGCAACTATAACATAATAGCAGCAATAATAACCACTAACTTTTTTACTGAGCGCTTCATATAGTCCAGGCACCATTCAAAGCATTTCATATCCATCCCTCTAATCCTCACAACACACCTACCAGGTAGGTATCATCAGTATCCTCATTCTATAGCTGAATCCACAGAGAGGTGGTTTTCAAGATCACAGAGTTGGTGGACCCAGTAACTGAATGATCAACACTTCCTTAACTACAATATTGATAATGTGAAGAGAGCTGTGCTCGGATGAGAACAAAGCATTCTGGGAGCATAAAAAGGACAGAGAGTCAATCAGCTTGGAGACTGGGAAGCAGCATCACCCAGACAGTATCACCCTATTTTTTTTATGTCCACCCCACCTCCTTCTAGAAAGGGGTTAGGCCAGCTTATACCAAAAGTGTATACATGAAGGCACTGACAAAATAGAAATAGAGGATCAGGACCAGGGAGAATGTAATTATCATATGCAAATCAAAACCAGAGGAAAATTAAATTTAGTCCCCAAGGAACAGTTTACTTACACCGCACTTTAACATCTGACGTTGCTGTGAGCTCTGTGGTAGTCAAAGAGAAAAGGCAGTCACAGGCAAGTGCGTAATGTTTATTGTCATAAAGGAAAAAGCAAACCAGTTTATCAGGGGGAAAAATAAGCCTTTCTTAAAACTATGTTCTAAAATAAAATTTTCAAGCAGGAGTTTTGTGAACGCCACTGAGAACTGTAGTAGAAAAAACGTTCCCGTGATGCTTCTATACCAAATGTAATAGGAGATTTTATATGCAATTTCTTATTCAAGTCATTGATGAAAGCCAGGAACATCGTGTAAATACAACTCAGCAAAGATGATTCCACTAAGGACACTATTGTCTGAACACGGAATCTTCTGGTGTCAGGATTTTGAACTGAGTCTAGAAAAATGAGGATTTTTCTAGGCTGAGAAGCAGGATAAAGGCGTTGAAGGAGGAGAAACAGCAGGTGTACACTGTCGCATGGTTTCTCTTGTCTGAATGTGTGAGGAGAGCAGGGATGCAGGGAAGGTGGTGGTGAACACACCTCTGTTGAGAGCCTGCTGGCAGTCTGGCCCTGTCCAGGCTCCGCCACAGTTGGGAGCAGGCAAAGCCCCTGTTCCCCAGGAGCTCACATTTCAGAGTGTGGGTGTGGGGAGGGGGTAGGAAGTCCACCAGTAAAGATGGAAAGAAACAAGTAATTTCACATGAACGCTGATAACTGTGATGAAGAAAACAAGGCGAAGTAGCTCTATGTCAGGACCATGCCGGAGGCAATCATGGGAAGTGCTTTCTCAGACGGAAAGCAGGGCAAATGCAAAGGCAGGAAACAAGGTGGGTTTTATTCTAAGTACCAGCAAAGCCAATGCAGGGCTTTAAGCAGGGAGCTGACTTGATGTGACTTACCTTTTAGAAGGTGATCGGCTGGGAATTCTCTGGTGGTCCAGTGGTTAGGACTCCGAGCTCTTGTTGCTGGCCCCGGGGATTTGATCCCTGGTCGGGGAACGAAGATCCCAAGATCCCGCAAGCTGAGCAGTGTAGCCAAAAAAGAAAAAAAGAAAAAGAAAAGTCATTGGCTGAAATGTGGAGGAGGCAATAGATCCAGGGGCCCTAGAGAGTGGAGAGAATATGGTGGCAGGAACATCAGTTAGGAGGCTGCTTCAGGAGCCCAGGGAGCACGTTGGTGGTTCAGCCAAAGCAAGTGAATGGGTGAGGTGCCAGTTTCTGAGCAGGAAAGACAGAGAACACAGGAGTGGGGAAGTAAGTAGTTCTGTCCTGACCACGTTAGGTTTGACATGGCAACCAGACAGCCAAGTGGCAGTTGGATGTACAAGGCAGGAGCTCAAGGCAGAAAGATGCGCACTGGAAACAGAGAAAATACATTATTAAAATATGTTAGTTGCCTTTGCAAACACAGGCCCTTTATATATAAAACCATACGTCCATTCTTTAATCTGGAAAAAGTACAGTAAATGAATATGTCCTCTGTTTCCTGGTTTGGGGAGAGTCCATAGATTTGGCCATCTTCAGAACACACAGATAGAGGTCTTGAGACAGGAAAGGATCATTTGGAAGACCTGGTAGAAGAGAAGGTCACAAAATAGACTAAGGAGGAGGAACACATGACAAGGTGGAGAACTAAGATTTATGGGTGGAAAAACCATAGAAGCAGTGTCACAGAGCCTGGAGAAGAAAGACTTTCAAGAAGGAGGGACTGGTCAGTCATGTAACATCCTGCTTAGAGGGCAGCGAAATAGAACATAGAACTGACCACAGGCTTTGGAGAGGTGTGGGTCGTTGGTGGCCTTGACTGGAGTTTTAGAGGTGAGGTAGGGCTGGAGACCCAAGTGGTGTGGGTGGAGGAGAGAACAGGAGGTGAAGAGTAGAGAAAGTGAGGAACACAACTGTTTAAGGGAGGATTCTTGTGAAGCAGGAAGAGGGATGTGGTACCTGGAGGGAGACGGGGGATCGAGGGAGAATCTTTTTCAAAAATAATGGTTGATATTAAGACTTGTGTGTGTGTACGTGTATCAGAATGACCCAGTAAATAGAAACTGTTGACGCGAGAGGTAAACAATACACGTAGAAGCACACGGTCCTGGGAAAGGGAGAGAAGAGGGAACACAGAATCCTCAAGGAGACGCTGGCCTGGGAAAGAGGCAAGGACATCCCTTGTAACAGGAGGGAAGGCAGAGTGGGTGAGTTAAGTTACAAGTAAGTTTTGGGTGTGGTGATGACAAAATGGGTGTCATCCTGCAACTGCTTTTTCTTTGAAGTGTGAAGCAAGGTCATGCCCCCAAGTGATGGAGAGATGAGTAATGCTCGCTGGTGTTTGTGGATTTAACTTAGAAGCACCTGAGGCATGGCGAAGTGTGCTCCTGCCTCCTTCCTCCCTGCAGTAACTTGTTTCCTAAACCAGTCTCCTACATGCTCCACGTCTACTCCACCCACGAACTTTAAACTCCACTCTCACGCTTCGTGACCTTGTATCCAATTTTCCAGTTTCCACCCGCTTGCCCCCCGGCACCACGCCCCTTTTAATGTCCCAGGGACCTCGGCGGCTCCATCTCTCCGGGCTGCGGGGTCCTGTCCAGGCTTCATTTCTTTCCACGTGTTGCCTGGATCCCACGGCCCATTACTTCAGGCACTTTCCCGTTTAGTATCTTCAGTTCTAATTCAAGATCAGCCTCATCATCTGCCTGTTCTGTTCCTGCACCTAAGCTGTAGGGCAAAGCTAGGAGCAAATGGGGGAAAAAAAAGAAATGAAAAACTGTATGAATTTTGCACACCTATCCATGGCTTCTCAATGCTCACGACATTCCCAGTGCGCGTCCTTAGTCAGGTTCTTCTCTTATTCTGCCTCAGTGCTACATTTCCATCACATTTCTGACATGTTGCCACTTCCTCCATGACAGTTTGAAGGTGCCAGAGTCTTACTTATGCCAGGGAAAACAGAAGGCATCCAAAAAGAACATCCATACACCGCTGCCCACCGCCCCATCAACTCTACTACACTGTGCTTCTTTTCCTTCTGTCTCCGTGGAAAAGACGTCTTAACTCGCTCCCACTTTAATCCCCCCTTGCATGCTTTCCCTCCCTGGATCAGCCCTGAAGGCCTTGCCTGTGGCAGACACCCAACTCAACTAACTTAAGCAAACCCCGAGGATGCGACCAGCTTTAACCACAGCTAGTTCCAAGAGCTCAAATGAATGTTTCAGGACTCTGCCTTTCCCTCGCTCCCCCGAGCTCCTCTTCCCTCCATTCCTCAGCCCCAAGACGTCTGCCTCCACGAGCGTGGTGGAGGCCTCCACGAGCGTGGTGGAGATCTCCACCAGCAACGCTAGCTTTTGTTGTCCTTACAAAGAATGATACCACAGAAAAGAAAATTTCATTCTCTTGGTAACTTAAGAAAAAGCACCAGGAAGGGTTCTGCTGGCCACACTTGGGTCACATACCTGCTCTGGACCAAGGACCTGGTCAGCCGCTCTGGGTCATGTGTGCATCCCAATGTCCAAGTGGGGACATGTGACTGGCAGACTTATGGGTGGGAAAGTGGCATCTCTTGAATGAAAATATGCTCAACTAACAAAAAGTCCTCAGCTGTACGCCACGTATTCTCTCTGCTTTCCGAAGAGCTGCATCCATGAAACGTCCTCTCTCTTTCCCATATCTTCAAAATCCTTGCCAAACATTACACAGTAATAATAAAACACTTAACACAAGTGCCTGGCACATAATAAGTCTTCACTAGATGTCAACATAGGAGAAATAATAACACTAACAGCAACTTGGGTCACAGTCTCGGCGTCTTCCTCTGACTCCCCTTCCCCAGACACGCATCACCCCCTGTCCTTCCTCACTGTCCACTGTCTAACTCCTATCATCTGTCTCACCTGCACCACTGCACTGAGAGGTCACCTACAGTCTTCATGGTTCCACGTCAGAGGGATGCTGTCCCAATTTTATCTCACTCAACATGTTCAATATTTGATGCTACTGACCATTTCATTCTTCTTGCAACTCTCCTCCATTCGTTTTGTAATTCTTTCCGAGGGCTCCCCACCGCACCCCCCAGCCTTATTATCCTCTTCCTGAATGGCTGCTTTCTGAATGCCATTGTTAACCTGACCCTAAGGATTCCCAAGACCAGCCCAGACCTCTTCACTGAGATGCAGGTTTTTGTAACACAGCTTCTTATTGAAGAAATCCACTTGGATGTTCCACCAGCACCCAAAGCAAAGCATTTTAAAAACTGGGGAGTTCCTAGGTGGCACAGTGGTTAAGAATCCGCCTGCCAATGCAGGGCACACGGGTTCGATCTCTACTCCAGGAAGATCCCACCTGCCTCGGAGCAGCTAAGCCCTTGTGCCACAACTACTGAGGCTGCGCTCTAGAGCCCGAGAGCCACAACTACTGAGCCCATGTGCAGCAACTACTGAAGCCCACATGCCTAAAGCCTGTGCTCTGCAACAAGAGAAGCCACGGCAATGAGGAGCCCATGCGCCACAAAGAAGAGTAGCCTCCACTTGCCGCAACTGGAGAAAGCCTGTGCACAGCAAAGAAGACCCAACGCAGCCAATAAATAAAGAAATAAATAATTTTTTTAAAAACGGAATTAATGATTCCCCACAGCCCACACAAAAAAATGAGTTCTGACTGCGTGTCCTTTTCCAGTGAATAGCTCCTTCTTGCACTTACCTGCTGGAGCCAAATGATTGGGAATTAGCTTATGTTTCTTCTCCCTCACACCCAATAGCCAGATTCACATTTAGTAAGATTTCCCTCGTAAATATCAAAACCACCCCCTTCATATGTCATTGCGCTGATTTGGCCCAACATCTCTCACCTGAATTATTGCCAAAGCCACACAATGGCTTCTCCTGCCTCTTCTGCAATCTGTCCTCCATAGCTTTGCTAATGTAATTCTTTTTTTCCCTGAAAAGCAAACCTGATGTGTTGTTCTTCAGTGGCTCCTGGTGGCTTTCAGGGCTGCTCTGTTTCTATTTCTGAGTGGGATAGGAGGCCAGGATTCTGGCTGACTGAAGTCCAGGGACAGCTTCCTTGCTTCTAGAACAAAGACTGTCCTGTCTTCAAGCTCTTCACACTTGCCAATGACCGAGAGCCTCCCATGAGCTTGACATGAACAGGCTCAAGGGAACCCACATTCATGAACAGACAGGGAAAGGTACAGCTTTTTAAAGAGGGTCTTGGTAGCTTGAAGGAGGACTGACCCTCACGTCCTGATATTCACATCCTTGTGTAAACCTCTCCTGCAAGGATGGGCTGGCCTTATTGACTCACTTCTAAGGTATAGGATGTAAAAAATGAGTGGGATATCATTTCTGAATTGGGTTAGAAATAGGCTGTGGCTCTGTCTTGCGTGTTGCTTCTCACGTGTTCTTGGGTTACTCCTTCTGGGGGAACCAGCTGCCTTGTCTGAGGCAGCATGTGGAGAGGCCACGTGAGGGTGCCTGGACACTTTCTCAGTTGTGCGTGAGAGGACAGCAGCCCTGACCAGCACCTTAGCTGCAGCCTCGTGAGAGCCCAGGAACCAGAACCGCACCTCAGCCACTCCTGGACGACCCCCAGCAACTGTGAACTAATAATGTTTATAATTCCAACCACAGCATTTTAGGGTAATTTGTTAGGCAGTAATAGCTAATTAATACAAAGTTCAAGAGAGGGAGGCTCTCACTGAGGCAAAGAAAAAGACAAAAGAAAATTTAATAGAAATTGACGAGTCTCAAATAGATGCAATTATACAATTTTTAAAAACATTCACTATAAGGACAGAACATGACTTTGGGTTTAAAGATTCAAGAAAAACTAAAAATAATTATGGCTGAGGTGAGAATTCAATTACTGGAGCAGATGACCAAAGGGACAAGTAATTCACAAGGCCCAGAGGAAAAAAGAAAAGAATTGCAAATCATAAGGAAAACAATAAGACACTTGGAAAGCAAACCTAAGAAATCTATTATACAAATAATAAGATTTATACGAGAAGGCAGAACAAACAGAGAAGTGATGATTAAGGATAGAATAGAATATAAAACTATTCTAAAGATTTTTAAGTGTTTGAATCGTTTTACTGAAAGGAAGCAGAATTCCAAGCAGGACTAGGCAAAAAGAAGACACACACCTAGACATATTCTCGCAATGTCTCTGAACTTCAGTGATAAAGGACAAAACTGTCTAAGCTTCCAGCCAGAAAGCACAACATAAAGAAAAGAGGATTCAACTTCTCCTCTGCAGGACTGGAAGCTAAAAGACACTGGACAATCATTGCGGGCCACTGTGTGAACAGCTGTAAGTCCCCAATTCTTATACCCAGTGAAGACATCATTCTCTACATTTGCACACTTTCAAGACCTCAGAAAGCACACCACCCACATATTCTATCCAAGGAAAATACTCCAGGAAGTAACCTAGCCAAAGGAAAAGTAAATCTGAAAAACGAGCTTAGATAAGGAAACTAAAGTGTACAAGAGACAGCGGTGAGCAATGAGTTTTGTAAGACGGTTAAATCTAAAGAGATGACTATTACCTCACTTGCCGTTACATACACGCACTGAGAGTGTAAGAAGAGCCTTCCAGCTTCTGGTTGGGCATGTAAGCAGCTTGGAAGTTGTCGCTGTGCTCTGACAGGTAAACAGCTGAACAGACTGAATCAACAACTGTTCCTAGTCCTTCAGAGATGTGAGGTCACAGGGCAAACTGCTGCTCCCCAAATCGGAGAGGCAGACTTGTGGAAACTGAGAATCTCAGCTTCCTAGAGCAGAACCCCCTCGGGAACTAGTACCAAGGTGGGGAAAGCTGAACTATACGTGACATATCACTGGAGGTTTAGTGTGAATAATTCTGAGTTAAAAACTCCGGAGGGACCTTCCCATTTTTGTATGTTTTACCTCCAGGAGTTCTACGTTCTCCTGGTGAAGACTGGAGAAAAATCTCCTGGTGCTTCTGGTAGAGGAGGGGAAAGTCGCTGTTCTGAACCATGTCAGAGTGCTGTGTCCTTCCTTAACAGGGGCCGCCCTCGGGAGCAGGCATCTTCCCAGAACCTCACCTCATGGGGCTTTAGCAGCGCCCAGCTGAGCTGTAGGAAGGGGATACTCCAGCTCCCTCTATTCTTCCACAGGGGGACAGGAGATATACCATTTCATCCCACTCTAGCCGTTCTGTCACACGCAAGGGGGAGGGAGAGAAACAGAGAAGCACTTCTGAAGTCTGTAGTTCAGAGGCACAAGCTCACTGAAAGAGTGTGATTTCCTCATAAGATTAAAGAACATTTCTTCTCCACATACACCTTACTACCACATTATGAAGAAACTACTTACTCCAGTTCCTTTTATCCAATACATCATATCCGTCTATCAAGAAAAATCACAAAACATACTAAAATGTGAAAAAATACAATTTGAAGAAACTGAAAAAGCATCAGAACCAGAGTCAGATATGTCAGGAATGTTGGAATTATAAACCAGGAATTTTTTAAAGCTATAATTAATATGTTACAGGGTCTAATGGACAAAGTAGACAACATGCAAAAACAGATGGATAATTTAAGTAGAGTAAATTTTAATAAAGAATCAAGAAAACACTAGAAATAAAAAACACTAACAGAAATGAATTTGATGTGCTCATTAATAGACTGGACATGGTTGAGGAAAGAATGTCTGAGCTTGAGTATGTTCCAATAGAAACTTCCAAAACTACAAAGAAAAAAGAAAGGACTCTAAAAAACAGAACAGAATATCCGAGAACTGTGGGACTATGACAAAAGGTGTAAGTATGTGTAATGGGAATGCCAGAAGAAGAAGAAAGAGAAAGGAACAGAAGCAGTATCTGAAGCAATAATGACTGAGAATTTCCCCTAGCTTGTATCAGACACGAAGTCACAGGTTCAGGAAGCTTAGACCCAAGCAGGATAAATGCCAAAAAAACAAAAAACAAACAACAACAACAAAAAACCCCCACATCTAGGCATATCATATTGAAAGTGCAGAAAATCGAAGATTAAAAAATAAATCTAGAAAGAAGCCCGAGGGAAAAAATAGTTTACCTAGAAAGAAGCAAAGATAAGAACTACATTTGACCTCTTCAGAAACCATGCAAGAAAGGAGACAGTAGAGTGAAATGTTTAAAGTGTTGAAAGAAAAAAAAATCAACCTAAAATTCTGTACCCTGTGAGACTACCCTTCAGAAACAAAAGAGAAATAAGACTTCACTAGACAAACAGATTTTAGGGGAATCTGTGACCAATTCACTTGCCTGGTGGGATATGTTAAAATAAGTTGTTCATAGAGGAGGAAAATTGTATATAGATCGGAAACTCAGATCTACATAAAGAAAGGAAGAGTGTTGGAGAAGGAATAAGTGAAAGTAAAATGAAAACCTTTATTTTTTTTCTTAATTGACCTAACAGATAAGAGTTTGTTCAAAATAATAATAGAAACACTATATTAGGCTATATGTGCCTGTCTACAACTGAAATAAATGACAGCAATGATACAGGGATGAGAGGGAGGAATGGAATACTTTTTACTATACGATGCTTGCACTACCTGTGAAGCAGTACAATGTTATTTGAAAGTGGACTTCCGTTAATTGTGAATATATATTGCGGACTCTAAGACAACCACTAACCAAATGTATAATTGATATGCTAAGAAAGGAGAGAAAATGGAATCATCTAAAGTGCTCAGTGAAAATCACAAAGGAAGAAAAAGAGTGGAGAAGCAAAGAACAAAGACCAACAAATCAAGAAAACAATACCAGGGACTTCCCTGGTGACGCAGTGGTTAAGAATCCGCCTGCCAATGCAGGGGACACGGGTTTGAGCCCTAGGCCGGGAGGATCCCCCATGCCATGGAGCAACTAAGCCGGTGCGCCACAACTATTGAAACCTGTGCACCTAGAAGCCCACGCTCCACAAAAAGAGAAGCCACCGCAATGAGAAGCCCATGCACTGCAACGAAGAGTAGCCCCCAGTCGCTGCAACTAGAGAAAAGACCATGTGTAGCAATGAAGACCCCATGCAGCCAATAAATAAATAAATAAATTTATAAAAAAGAAAACAATAACAAAAACAGTAGATATTAATTCAACTATAGCAATAATCACTTTGACTGTCAATGGTCTAAATGCATCAATTGAAAGGCAGAGATTATCAGAGTAGATCAAAAAATATGACCCAGCTATATGTTGTCTATAAGAAACTCATTTTATTATTTTCTTAATTTATAATTTTTTAATTTTTAAATTAAAGTATTGTGTTAGTTTCAGGTGTACAGCGCAGTGATTCAGTTGTGTGTGTGTGTATATATATATATATATATGTATTCTTTTTCAGGTTCTTTACCCTTATAGGTTATTACAAAATATTGAGTATAGTTCCCTGTGCTATACAGTAGCTCCTTGTTGGTTATCTATTTTATATACAATAGTGTGTATATGTTAATCCCAACATATGGGGGGAGAGGAAAGAGGTGGGTGAGGGGAGGGAGAAATTACAAAACCCACTTACAATATAAAGCTAAATAGAGCTTTAAAGTAATTGGAGGGAGAAATGTATACCATGCTAACACTACTCAAAAGAAAGCAGGAGTAGCTATACTGATGTCAGACAGAGCGGACTTTGAAGCAAGGAAAATTATCAGGGATAAGGGAGGCCATCACATAATAATAAAGGGGTCAATTCTCCAGGAAGGCATGATGATGCTTAACCTGTATGTGCCCAACAGCAGGGCGTCAAAGTATGTGAAGCACAAACTGAGGGAACTGCAAAGAGAAACAGACAAGTCCTTCATCATAGTTGAATCTTTCAGCACCCCTCATCAGAAACGGATGCTCCAGCAGGCAGAACACCGGTCCAGACACAGTGAAACTAATCAACTGGATAAAACTGACACCCACAGACTGCCTCATCCAACAATAGCCAAATACACATACTTCTCAAGGTTACATTAGCATTCACCAAGATAGATCATATTCTGAGCTATGAAATATATATTAACACATTTAGAAGAATAGAAGTCATACAATATATGCTCTCAGATGGCAATGGAATTAAACTAGAAATTCATACTAGAAAGATGGTCGGAAAATCCCCAAATACTTGTAGACCAAACAACACGCTTCTAAATACCACGTGGGTCAAAGAAGAAATTGTAAGAGAAGTTTTAAAATACCTTGAAATAATAAAAATTAAAATACAACTTGTCAAAATGGGTGGGATGAAGCAAAATCAGTGTTTAGAGGGATATTTGTGGGATTTGATGCATATATTAGAAAAGAAGAAAGATCTAAAATCAATCATCTGAGGTTTCACCTTAGAGAACTAGAAGAACAAATTATATTCAAAGTAAGAAAAAAATCATAAAAATTAGAGCAGAAATCAATAAAATTGAAAGCACGAGATAGAGAAAATCAACAAAACTGAAAGCTGGTTCTTTGAAAAGATCAATAAAATTAATAAGCCTCAAACCAGGCTAACGAAGAAAAAGAGAGAAAACACAAATTACTCTAACAGAAATGAAAGGGGACATCACTGGAGGTCTCTAAGCTTCGTTTGTTCTTCTTTTTCTAGTTCCTTAAGGTGTAAAGTTGGGTTGCTTGAGATTTTTGTTTCCTGAGGTGGGTGTTTATTACTGTGAACTGCTCTCCCAGAACTGCTGTTGCTGCATCCCCTAAGTTTTGGTATGTTGTATTTCTCTTTTCGTTTGTCTCATAAAAAGTAAGAGACTTTTAATACCTGTGCTATTACTGTATTACCATCTATTTCTCCTTTAAGGCCTGTGAGTATTTGCTTTATATATTTTGGTGCTCCTATGTTAGGTGCACATATATTAATAACTTGTGTTTTCTTGATGAATTGTCCCTTTGTCCATCTTTGTCTCTCGTTACCTTTATTGGTTGAAGTCTATTTGTCTGATATGAGTGTAGCTACACCTGCTTTATTTTGGCTGCCATTTGCTTGAAGTATCCTCTTCCATCCTTTCACTTTGAGCCTATGTTTGTCTTTAGAGCTGAGCTCTAAAGTCTCCTGGAGGCAGCATATATTTGGAGATGGTTTTTTAATCCAGCCAGCCACTCTGTGTCTTTTGATTGGTAAAGTCAATCCATTTACATATAGGGTGATTATTGGTAAATGAAGGTTTAGTACGTCCCTTTAATCTTTTGTTTTCTGGCTGCTTTATATCTCCATTGTTTCTTTTCTTGTGTTGCTGTCTGCCATTTTGGTTTGGTGGTTTTTTATAGTATTTTTCTCCGTTTCCTCTTTTGTATGTGTCTCAGCTCTAGATTTATGTTTTGTGGTTAACATGAGGTTTGTATAAAATATCTTATAGATAAAATAGTGCTTTTTTGGCTAACAGCATCTTGTCTTCATTTGCCTATACAGATTCTATCCTTTTCCTCTTCCCCTTTTATGTTTTTGTTTCCCCAACTTATCCCTTTTTATGTTGTGAGTTTGTTACCAAATTGAAAGTTATAGTTATTTTCCTGCTTTCTCCCCCTTTAATTTTTATTAAAAAATAAAGTGCTTTAAAACTTATTCTAGTATAGAGTTGCAATTTTCTGGTTCTACTTATTACCTTGCTTGAAGGTCTGTGTATTTTGGTCATTTTGTTTCTGGTAGAAGATGTCTTTTCAACAACTCTTGTAAGGCAGGTTAGTGTTTTTTTTGTTTTGCTTTTGTTTTGTTTAAACTAAGTTTTTTGTTTTGTTTTGTTTTGTTTTGTATAGTATTTATTTATTTATTTTTGGCTACTTGGGATCTTAGTTGCAGTGTGCGGGCTCTTCATTGCAGCGCATGGGCTCCAGAGTGAGTGGTCTCTGTAATTGTTGCATGCAGGCTTAGTTGCCCCATGGCATGCGATCTTAGTTCCCCGACCAGGGATCAAACCCACATCCCCTGCATTGGAAGGCGTATTCTTAACCACTGGACCATCAGGGAAGTCCCAAGGCAGGTTAGTGTTGATGAATTCCCTCAGCTTTTGTTTGTCTAGGAAAGTCTTTACAGCTGAATGATAACTTTGCTGGATAGAGTATTCTCCGGTGACAATTTTTGTCTTTCAGTATGTCGAGAATGTCATTCTGCTCCCTCCTGGCCTATAGGGTTTCTGCTGAGAAATCTGCTGACAGCCTAGTGGGGGTTCCTTTCTAGGTTACCATCATCTTATCCCTGGCTGCCTTTCAACTTCTTTCTTTCTTATTGACTTTCAACAGTGTTAATATAATGTCTTGGAACAGGTCTTTTTACATTGAAATAATTGGTTTTTCTCTTAGCTTTATGGGCTTGTATATCAGTACCTTCCCCAAATTTGGGAAGTTCCCAGCTATAATTTCTTTCTTTTTATTTATTTATTTATTTATTTATTTATTTTTTATAATTTCTTTTTATAAGCTTCCTGTTCCCTTCTGCCTCTCTTCTCATTCTGGAATACCCGTTATTATAATGTTGCACTTCCTAAAAGTGTCGGATAGTTGTAGTAGAATTTCCTAATTTTTTTAGATCTTAATTCTCTCTCCTCTTCTATCTGTGTCATTAGAAAAACTAGAAGTCTTCTATCTTCAGGCTGGCTAATTCGTGTTTCCATATGGTCTGCTCTATTTCCAAGGCTTTCTAATGCATTTTTCATCTTGTTTGTTGAGTCCTTCAGCTTCAGTATTTCTGTATGGTTCTTTTTTAGAGTTTCAATCTCTTTGGTAAAGTTTTTTTCTATTACTTGGCTTCATTCCTGAGCTTATTGAACTGTCTTTCTTAGTCTCCTTGCACCTCGTTGAGTCCCTTCATAATAACTATTTAGAATTCTCTATCAGTTACATCACAAATCCCATGACTTTATTTTCTGGAAAATTGTCATTTTCTTTTTGCAGTATGCTATTACTCTGGTTCTTTATGGTGCTTGATGAATTGTTTCTCTGCTGGTGCACTTGAAGTTGCAACCACCTTTTCTTCTTTAGATAATATTTTTGTTTTCCCTTGATTCTAAGAATACAACAGGTTAGAAACTAGTGGCCTTTCTTTTGTTTCCAGTAGATGGCGCTGTAGCACAAGGTTTTGGTTTTTCCTACCTGAGCTGCCTCTGGTTATATTTGAGTTGGGTTCCTGGATGGTGCTACAGCAAGGGGGGGGGGGGGGGGGGTTTGGGGGGGGACCAGAGTCTTGGTGCCTCCATGGCTGGAGAGATGGGGTCACAGGCCCTGCTGGTGCTGGCGCCCAGTTACCTGTAGCCATGAGTGCCATGGCAGCTGGTAGGCTAGCAGGCCGCCTCCCCTGCTGCTACCTGGATTTGTGGGCTCAGCTGCCTCTGCTGGGCGGGGACAGGATTGCAGGCACTGCCTCCACTGCTGCCCTCATTCCACCTCCTCTATATGTTCCGACCCACCCACCTTTAGACGTATGGATGTGTGGAATTCTCGGGCATCCTGGTGTGTTGGGCAAAGGCACATTCGTTGAACTGTGGATTTTACTGGTTGTAGTTTGAAAGGGAGAAACAAAGGGAGCATGTCATTCCACCACGATGCTGACATCACTCACAAAGGGGAGGATCTTAGTGCCTAGATTCAGGCTGATTGAAAGCCAGACCTTTAGGTAGCAACTTCAAAAAAGAAAAAAAAAAAAAAATACATAGAGTCCTATGAGACCGTAAGCATAAGCCCTGCTGGCCCCCAGAGCTGGGTGAGCTTGAGGTGTCTCCTGGGCATCAGTCACAAAAACTGGGGTTCCAGGTGGGTTTACAAGCTCCGTTCTGGGAGATACTGGTGAGCTGTAGTGAAGCAGAGGGAGAGCACAAAGCTGACACCCCCAGCCTACGTTCCCTGAAAGCACTTCTGTATCCTCTCGATGTATGCAAACTTGAAGCATGCCCCCCAGAGCCAAAGGTCCAGGATTAGCAAGTAAGCCTCTTGCGCAGAAAGGCTGGGGGTGGGTTTCAGTCCTCTGTGCAGTTCCGTGGATGGTAGCCTGCCAAGAACTGTCTCTCCAATTGTTACAGTCCCATGGCACCCAGGAACACACGCCCCCTGGCCTCCAGAGCTAGGTGACCGGGATGGGGGGTGGGGGTCCCCCGCATGGTAGCCATAAAACTCCGGGCACTAGATGTATGTCAAAGCTCCCCTCTGAAAGACACTAGCGCTCTGGAGCATGGCAGAGGGAAAGTGCAAACATGGTACTGATAAAAAGGAAAAGAAAAATAGGAAAAAGTAAAAAGGGACATATAAAAGAAAAAAAGATGGCGCCCGCTGGCTGTAGCGAGGCAGGGGAAGAGCAGGAAGAAGGCGCCCCCCAGCCCCCGCCCTGGGGAGCATCCCCGCAGGCCCCGCCCCTCAGACAAATGCTTCAAACTTAGGAAATGGGTCTCTTTCACACAAAGTCCTGGTGCTTTTTGAAGGGCTGCTTCTGCATTGGGCCCCGGGGTGTGTAAGTCTGTGTGGGAGCCCTCAGTTCACCACAGCCTTTCAGGTCTCGTGCACACAAGCCCCACTGGGTTTCAAAGCTGGGTGTTTTGGGGGGGTCTTCTCTCAGGCACCAATCTTAAAAGTTGGGGTTCCTAAGGTGGGATGGGAGCCCTTCCCTCCTCAGAGAGACACTCCTGGCTCTGAATTCCCTCCCAATTGTGGGGCTTTGTGTGGGGTGGCTTTATGGCGAGTGTGTCTCATCCTCTCCTGCCCACTGCAGGGTGGTTTCCCTCTCATTCGCCCAGTGAGAAGCTTTTGCTCTGCCCGTTTTCAGGGCTTTATTCAGAGGCAGGTGTCCCACACATAGCTACAGACTTGGCGTGCCCATGGGAGGGGAGTGCACGGTCATCACCACCCTGAACAAGAATCACCCATGCCTTAAGTTTTCAGTATACAGAACTTTCATCTCCTTGGGTAGATCTATTCCTAAGTGTTTTGTTGTTTTTACGCTATTTTAAGTGAGACTGCTTTCTCAATTTCTCTTTCAGATAGTTCATTGTTAGTGTATAGAAACAGGATTGATTTCTGCATGTTGATTTTGTATTGTGCAACATTACTGAATTCATTAGCAGTTCTAACAGTTTTCCAGTGAAGTATTTGGGATTTTCTTTACATACAATCATGTCATTTGCAAATAATAGACAAATTTACTTCTTTCTTTCTGATTCTGATGCTGTTTATTTCTTTTTCTGTTTTAATTGCTGTGGCTAGGATTTTCAATACTGTGGTGAATAGAAGCGGTGAGAGTAGACACCCTTGTCTTGTTCCTGATATTAGAGGAAAAACTTTCAGCCTTTCACTATTGAGTATAATGTTAGCTGTGGGCTTGTCATATATTAACTTGTTTATACTGAACTGTGTTTCTTCTATACCCGATTTATGGAGAGATTTTATCGTGAAAGGAAGTTGAATATTGTCAAATGTTTTTTCTGCATTTATTGAAAGGGTCATATGATTTTTATCTTTCCCTTTATTAATGTGGTATATCACATTTATCAATTTGGTATATTGAATTATTATTGCATCCCAGAGGAAAAGTCACCTACTGCTGAATATGATATCCAGTCCCAATCATCTAGTGAGCCTGATCAGAGAATCCAGGCAACCACAGAGACCATCCTATAGCCTCGTTTGGGCAGAGAACAAAGCCAGCCATCCTACCCAGTCATTCTCAGCCAGTGACATCCACCCATATCCCCAATCTCAGAGCTCAACTAGTTGTCTTGCTCCAAAATAGACCATAATAGCAGGCCCCACCTGCCCAAGGATGTTACCAGCAGACATGTCCAGAAACCCAACTGAGCCTCCTGGTGAAGAACTGTCTCTGTCAAAGTGAACCTGCAAATTCTGGAAGAGTAGACCAATTACTCAAATGTGCAAATACCAATGTAAGGAATCAAAGATCATTAAAATCACGTACATATGACACCACCAAAGGAAACTAGTAAAGCTCTGACAACTGAGTCAAAAGGAATGGAGGTCTATGAACTGTCAGACAAAGAATTCAGGACAGTCCTCTTAAGGAAGTTTAGTGAACTACACGAAAACATAGACAGACAACTAAACAAAATTAGGAAAACATTGCATGAACAAAACGAGAAGTTCAACAAAGAAATAGAAACCATACCAAAAAAAAAAAAAAAAAAAAAGAAAACCAGAAATCCTAGAGCTGAAAAATACAATAACTGAGCTTAAGAATTCAATAGAGAGCTTCGAAAGTGGACTTAACAGTGCAGAGGAAAGAATCAGTGACCTGGAAGATAGGACATTTGAAATTATCCAGTAAGAGAAACAAAAAGAAAAAAGAATGTAAAAGAGTGAAGAAAGCCTATGGGACCTATGGGACATAATGTAAAGAAACAATATTCACATTATGAGAATTCCAGAAGGAGATGAGAAAGAGAAAGGGACAGAAAATATATTTAAAGAAATAAACTCTGAAAACTTTTCAAACCTAGAGAGAGAAATACACATCCAGATTCAAGAGGCTGAAATGATCCAAAGTAGGGTGAATTCAAATAGGGCTACAGGAGGACGCATTATAATTAAATTGTCAAAAGTCAGAGACAAAGAAAGAATTCTAAAATGAGCAAGGAGTTACATACAAGGGTACCTAATAAGACTCTAGGCAGATTTCTCAACAGAAACTTTTCAGACCAGAATGGGATGACATATTCAAAATATTGAAAGAAAAAACTGTCAACCAAGAATACTATACCCAGTGAAGCAATCCTTCAGAAATGAAGGATAGGTAAAGACTTTCTCAAACAAACAAAAGCTGAGGGAATCATCACCACTAGTTCTGCCTGACAAGAAATGCTGAAGGAAGTTGAGTAGAAATGAAACTAGTCAATATCATAAAACATAAGAAGACAGTGTGAAACTCACTGGTAATGGTAAATATATACTCAGAGTTAGATTCTATAATATACTGGGTTGGCCAAAAAGTGCCTTCTGTTCCTAAGTAAAAATAAAAGACACATTTTTCATTTTCACCAAGAACTTTATTGAACAACGTATTCACCCTTTTGTTCCACTACCTTCTGTCATTTTTCAGGCAACTTGTTAATTCCATCTTCCCAAAACTTTTTATCTTTTTGAGCAAAGAACTCTTCCAAGTGCCTTTTATAGTCTTCCAGGGAACTGAAATTTTTTCCATTAAGAGAATGTTGTAAAGACCAAAATAAATGGAAATCCAAAGGTGCAATGTCTGGTGAACACAGCAGATGAATCAGAACTTCCCAGCCCAGCTGTCACAGTTTTTGCCTGGTCATCAAAGAAACATGTGGTCTTGCAGTATTCTGATGGAAGGGAATGCTTTCAGTTTTTCCCCACTGAGAATGATGTTTGCTGTGGGTTTGTCATATATGGACTTTATTATGTTGTGGTAGGTTCTCTCTATGCCCACCTTCTGGAGAGTTTTTATCATAAATGGGTGTTGAATTTCGTCAAAAGCTTTTTCTGCATTTATTGAGATGATCATGTGGTTTTTATTCTTCAATTTGTTAATATGGTGTATCACATTGATTGATTTGCATATACTGAAGAATCCTTGCATCCCTGGGATAAACCCCACTTGATCATGGTGTGTGATCCTTTTAATGTGTTGTTAGATTCTGTTTGCTAGTATTTTCTTCAGGATTTTTGCATCTAAATTCAGCAGTGATATTGGTCTGTAATTTTCTTTTTTTGTAGTATCTTTGTCTGGTTTTGGTAGCAGGGTGATGGTGGCCTTGTAGAATGAGTTTGGGAGTGTTCCTTCCTCTGAAATGTTTTGGAAGAGTTTGAGAAGGGTGTGTGTTAGTGCTTCTCTAAATGTTTCATGGAATTCACCTGTGAAGCCATCTGGTCCTGGACTTTTGTTTACTGAAAGATTTTAAATCACAGTTTCAATTTCATTATGTGTGATTGGTCTGTTCATATTTTCTGTGTCTTCCTGATTCAGTCTTGGAAGCTTATACCTTTCTAAGAATCTGTCTTTTTTTTCAAGATTATCCATTTTATTGGCATACAGTTGCTTGTAGTAGCCTCTTATGGTGCTTTTTATTTCTTCCCTGTCCATTGTAACTTCTCCTGTTTCATTTCTAATTTTATTGATTTGAGTCCTCTCCCTCTTTTTCCTGATGAGTCTGGCTAAAGGTTTATCAATTTTGTATATCTCCTCAAAGAATAGTTTCATTGATCTTTGCTATTGTTTTCTTTGTTTCTATGTCATTTATTTCTGCTCTGATTTTTATGATTTCTCTCCGCCTACTAACTTTGGGTTCTGCTTACTCTTCTTTCTCTAGTTTCTTTAGGTGTAAGATTAGATTGTTTATTTGGGATTTTTCTTGTTTCTTGAGGTAGGATTGTATTACTATAAACTTCCCTCTTAGAACTGCTTTTGCCACATCCCATAGGTTTTGGATCATTGTGTTTTCATTGTTATTTGTCTCTAGGTATTTTTTGATTTCCTCTTTGATTTCTTCAGTGATCTCATGGTATTTAGTAGCATATTGTTTAGCTTCCATGTGTTTGTGTTTTTTACAGTTTGTTTCCTGTAATTGATTTCTAATCTCACAGTGTTGTGGTCAGAAATGATGCTTGATATGATTTCAATTTTCTTAAATTTACCAAGGCTTGATTTGTGACCCAAAATGTGATCTATCCTGGAGAATGTTCTGTGTGCACTTGAGAAGGAAGTGTAATCTGCTGGTTTTGGATGGAATGTCCTACAAGTATCAATTAAATCTAGCTGGTCTTTGTGTCATTTCAAGCTTGTGTTTTTCCTTATTAATTTTCTGTGTGAATGATCTGTCCATTGGTGTAAGTGGGGTGTTAAAGTCCCCCACTATGATTGTGTTACTGTTGATTTCCTCTTTCATAGTTGTTAGCATTTGCCTTATGCTCCTATGTTGGGTGCATATATATTTATAATTGTTGTATCCTCTTCTTGGATTGATCCCTTGATCATTATGTAATGTCCTTTCTTGTCTCTTGCAATATTCTTTATTTTAAAGTCTATTATATCTGACATCAGTATTGCTACTCCAGCTTTCTTTTGATTTCCATTTGCATGGAATATCTTTTTCCATCCCCTCACTTTCAGTCTGTTTGTGTCTCTAGGTCTGAAGAGGGTCTCTTGTAGACAACATGTATATGGGTCCTGTTTTGTAGCCATTCAGCCAGTCTGTGTCTTTTGGTTGGTGCATTTGGTCCATTCACTTCAAGGTAATTATTGATATGTATGTTCCTATTACCATTTTCTTAATTGTTTGGGGTTTGTTTTTGTAGGTCCTTTTCTTCTCTTGTGTTTCCCACTTAGAGAATTTCCTTTAGCATTTGTTGTAGGGCTGGTTTGGTGGTGCTGAATTCTCTTAGCTGTTGCTTGTCTGTAAAGCTTTTGATTTCTCCAACGAAACTGAATGAGATCCTTGCTGGGTAAAGTATTCTTGGTTGTAGGTTCTTCCCTTTCATCACTTTAAATATATCATGCCACTCCCTTCTGGCTTGTAGAGTTCCTGAGAAATCAGCTGTTAACCTTATGGGAGTTGCCTTGTAAGTTGTCATTTTTCCCTTGCTGCTTTTAATAATTTTCTTTCTCTTTAATTTTTGTCAGTTTGACTACTGTGTATCTTGGTGTGTTTCTCCTTGAGTTCATCCTGCCTGAGACTCTCTGTGCTTCTTGGACTTGGGTGGCTATTTCTTTTCCTATGTTAGGGAAGTTTTCAACTATAATATCTTCAAATGTCTTCTTGGGTCCATTCTCTCTCTCTTCTCCTTCTGGGAGCCTATAATGCAAATGTTGGTGTGTTTAATGATGTCCTAGAGGTCTCTTAGTCTGTCTTCATTTCTTTTCATTCTTATTCTGTTCTGCAGCAGTGATTTCCACCATTTTGTCTTCCAAGTCACTTATCCATTCTTCTGCCTCAGTTATTCTGCTATTGATTCATTCTAGTGTATTTTTCATTTCAGTTATTGTTCATCTCTGTTTGTTTGTTCTCTAATTCTTCTAGGTCTTTGTTAAACTTTTCTTGCATCTTTTCAATCTTTGCATCCAGTCTTTTTTCCGAGTCCTGGATCATCTTCACTATCATTATTCTGAATTCTTTTTCTGGAAGGTTGCCTATCTTCACTTCATTTAGTTGTTTTTCTGGGGTTTTATCTTGTTCCTTTATCTAGTACAAAGTCCTCTGCCTTTTCATTTTCTCTATCTTTCTGTGGCTGTGGTTTTCGTTCCACAGGCTGCAGGAGCATAGTTCTTCTTGATACTGCTGTCTGCCCTCTGGTGGATGAGGCTATCTAAGAGGCTTGTGCCCACTTCCTGATAGGAGAGACTAGTGGTGGCTAGAGCTGGGTGTTGCTTTGGTGGGCAGTGCTCAGTAAAACTTTAATCCACTTGTCTGCTGATGGGTGGGGTTGAGTTCCCTCCCTGTTGCTTGTTTGGCCTGAGGTGACCCAGCACTGGAGCTTACAGGCTCTTTGGTGGGGCTAATGGTGGGCTCCAGGAGGGCTCATGCCAATGAGCACTTCCCAGAACCCCCACTGCCAGTGTCCCCATCCCTGCAGTGAGCCATAGCCACCCCCCACCTCTGCAGGTGACCCTCCAACACCAGCAGGTAGGTCTGGTTCAGTCTCCTATGAGGGTCACTGCTCCTTCCCCCTGGATCCTGGTGTACACACTACTTTGTGTGCCCTCCAAGAGTGGAGTCTCTGTTTCCCCCCAGTCCTGTGAAAGTCCTGCAAACAAATCCTGCTGTACTTCAATGTCTGATTCTCTGGGAATTCCTCCTCCTGTTGCCAGACCCCCAGGTTGGGAAGCCTGACATGGGGCTCAGAACCCTCACTCCAGTAGGTAGACTTCTCTGGTAAAACTGTTCTCCAGTTTGTGAGTCACCCACCCCGTGGTTATGGATTTGATTTTATCACAATTGCGCCCCTCCTACAGTCTCATTGTGGCTTCTCCTTTAACTCTGGATGTGGGGTGTCTTTTTTGTGAGTTCCAGTGTCTTCCTGTCAATCATTGCTCAGCAGTTAGTTGTGATTCTGGTGCTTTTGCAAGAGGGAGTGAGTGCACATCCTTCTACTCCACCATCTGATCCTGCTCCAACCTTGATAAAAAATTGTTTTATTAGTCTGTTCTCAATGATCGAATTTAAGTGTATCATCTATTTTCTACTGAGACCTTGTATGAATAAACTGGTTCATTCCTGGACACTTACCCATCCTTGTTACTATGTAAATGACACTTCATTTCCATTATATTTTTCTAGTTTTGTATCAGTGGTGTGAAGAAGGTAGTTCTCATCACACTCAGTTTACTTGGCACTTTTGCTGAACTCTCTTACTATTTCTATTAATCTGTATGTTGATTCTGTTGGTTTTCACTGGGTAAATAGGCGATCATACAATCTTTGAATAGTAAACATTTATCTCCTTTTCTTTCACAGTTTATACTTCCTCTTTTCCCCTTGTAGCATTGGCCAGAACTATATTGAGGATTGTGAACTTTATCTTAAAGGGAATTTTTTCAAAGTTTTTCCATTAAGTGTAATTCTTGCTGTAGGTTTTCAATATAACCTTTACCAAGGTAAAGATGTTCTGTTGTATTCATAACTTACTGTAAAAAATGACATAAATAGGTATTGACCTTTATGAAATAAATTGAACTTGTAAAAATTTTAAAATTTAGCTCTCCATTAAGAAAAGGAAAAGGAAAATCACAGACTGAGGGAAAATGTACACATGCAGAGGACTTGGATACGAATATCCAGCATATGTGACGAACTTACAAGTCAACAATAAAAAGAAAACTCAAGTTTAAAACATGGGAAAAGGGCTTGAACTTAACTTCACGTAGAAGGATCTATGTATTGTAAATAAACACATGAAAAGATGCTAAATATCATTAGTCACCAAGGAAATGCAGAGTATAACCACAATGAAGTACCACTTCATGCCCACGATAGTGGCTAAGATTTAAAAGATTGATAACACCAAATGTTGGTGAAGTTGTAGGACGACAAGTGTCTCCTACTTTACTGGCCAAAGTAAGATGGTTTCACCACCTTAGAAAATGGATCGTTTTGGCAATTTCTTATAAAGTTAAAAAGACACCTGCTGTGTAAACCAGTAATTCAGTTTCTAGGAATGTATCCAGGAGAAGTGAAAACACATCTACGAGAAGACTTTTACAAGAATGTTTATTGCAGCTTTATTCACCAAAACCAAAATATGAAGACAACGCAAATGTGTATCAGACAACTGGAGAAACAAATTGTTTGGAATATAGCAATAAAAAGCAGCAAACTACTTATACATGCAACAACATGGCTTAACCTTTTCTTTTTTGAGGTCTTATCATGGTTGACTCAATATTTGAAAAATTCTTTATAGATGGTTGACAGGCATTTTACATTTTTTAAGTTTTACTATTATACTGTTTTTTTACATTTCAGTTACAAATCAAAAGCTGGAAAATTCAAACAGTACAGAAACACTAGCTGGAGATATTGAAAGCTCTCCACATTCTCTGCCCTCCCCGCCTGCACCCTCACCCCAACGGTGGTTTGGCACATCCTCTCAACTCTTTTTCATATTTTGGAGGGATGAAGGAGGGAAAAATAATAACTATAGTAACATTAAAAGAAAAATAAAAGCTATTATTGGTCAAGATTTGACCAAGTTTCAGGCAATTTTCATCTTAGCACTGATTCTTACAAAAGAACCCATAAAGGCAATTATTATTATCCTTTTTTTTTTTTTGCCTGTGAAGAAACAGACTGAGAGTGAGTAAGTAACTTATCTAGCCACAGCAAAAGAGCAGAGGCAGGATTTGACTTTAGCTCTGCCTGGTTCCAAACCTATGCTCTTTCCACTGTGACAAGAGGGACAGTCACCATTTAATGAACCCCTATTATCTGACCTACACTTTAAAAAGTTATTTCCACTTTTTACAAGAACTCAGTGAGATAACAGTGGTCATTTCTCCTTTGAAGAGGGCGTGTGGTTGGCCAAAGCCAAGGGCAAATCAAGTGCATATGCAAGATTCACATCCAGGGCTCTTAGATGCCAGAGTCCCTGCTTTTCCCTCGACACCCCCACACTAACACTTCAAAGAAGTTGTGCCTGTATCTCAACATGCTTGTGCATAGCATGTTCTTTAAGAAATTATTTGAGTAGCTGTTCCTCAGGTTTTCACCCCTCTGCCAACTCCATAGATGGATGGTGGCTGCCTAGAGTATTGGCTGGGAAGGGCTAGTGACGTGTATCCAGTGCTGGGATGGGTAGTGACGTCTGTCCTGTGCTGGGATGGGCTAGTGATGTCTGTTTTGTGTGTGTGAAGGGGAGGCGCTGCGGCCTCAGTGCCAAAAACCCGCCATCCCCAGCGTGATTATAACACAAGATTACTAACTATTAGTTAGTTACATTTCTACAATAATCACTGTTGCCCCCTCAACCTCCCTTAATGATCTATTAAAAACATAAAACTCTAAAGAAAAGAAAGAACAATCTATAAGGAGGTATATACATCCATATACTAATTTCATAGAAAATTTTATATATAGGTAAGCTGTTTTTAATATATACCAAAGAGAAAATTTTTCAGTACAATTTGACCACTATTCTTATTCACACAACCTGCCATATTTCATCATAGTGTTGTGCTCTACGAAAAGACAGAAAAGTCTAACCTTCTGCTCTAATAATTTCCTGCTACTCCATCTGACTTTAAGCTACCAGACAATTTTAGCTGTTTGTGCATCTCCAACTTAGTCATTCGTCTGTAGTTAAGAGACCAACTTAAATGTTTTTCACTTGGGCAGAATGTTTGATCTCGTTTTAATTTGGTACTTTGGTTTTGTGCACACAGATGGGTCTGGAAAAAAGAAGGAAGTTGGCATCAATACAGGAGAATATGTGGCTTAATCTTAAAAAACATGGTGTTGAGGAAAATAAACCAGGTACAAAAGAGTACACATCTAGATGATTCCTCCAAAGAACAGCCAACATTAACCTATAGTGAGAGATATCAGAGCAGGGTCGCCTATGAGAAGGGAGATTGGCTGGAAGGGGCCCAGGGGTACTTCCCAGGGTAATGGAAACGTCCTGTCTCACTTGGTGCACCACACCGACACACAGGACCATGTGTTTGCCATCACCCGCCATGGTGCACACTTGAGGTCTGTGCACGTCCGCCTTAAGGTTTATCACCATCGTCCCCGTCGTCACAGTGAAATGACACCAACATCGCAAATGAACCGGGCGGTTTCATTCCCTACTTTTTGGAACAACTTTTATAAGCCAGGAAACAAGTGCTCCTTGAATGCTGGTAGAATTCACCAGTAAAACCAGTCGGGTATGCTGTGTGTGTGTGCGCATATCGGCTCTCTCTCACTGTGTGACAAACCACCCCAGAACCTAGTGACTTCACACAGCACACATCTGTCACTTCACAGTTTTGTGAGCTTAGTTGCCTCTCACTCGGGGTGTCTCACGAGGGAGCCCCTGAAGTGTGGGTCAGGCTCTCCTGAGGGAGAGTCTGCTTTTCATCTCACTCATGTGGTGCTTGGCAGGACTCGGAAACCCACTTCCCAGCCCAATCACACAGCTGCTCACAGGCCACAGATCCTCACTGACTGTTGGCAGGAAGCTCGGGGAACCCGCGATGAGGGAGTGGAGCCCGAGGGCCTGGCTTCCCAGGCTCTGCTTTGTCACAAGCTACCCGTGTGACTTTGAGAAAAATCACTAACTTCTGTCCATCTGGTTTTCTCCTCTGGGAAATGAAAGGGCCAGGAGACACTAAGATACAACAACAATAAGCTTATTTTTTCTCTGACTTCTTAATGTCTGTCCTTTTTTGGTCTCTGTAGTCTTTTTATGCAAGTAGACTGAGGTTAGTAATGTATAACTTTTCTGGATAAAGAAGATGTGGTACATTATACAGTGGAATATTATTCAGCCATAAAAAAGAACGACATGGATGGATCTAGAGATGACCATACTAAGTGAAGTGAGTCAGACAAAGACAAATACCATATGATATCACTCACTTGTAGAATCTAATTCTTAAAAAATTATACAAATGAACTTATTTACAAAATAGAAATAGACACTCAGATTTTGAAAACAAACTTATGGTTACCAAAAGGGAAAAATTGGGGGAGGGAGGATAAATTAGGACTTCGGAATTAAGATATACACACTACTGTATATAAAATAGATAAACAACAAGGACTTACTGTATACCAATACTCAATATTCTATAACAACCTATATGGGAAAAGAATCTGAAAAAGAAAGAATATAAAAAAACCGAAACACTTTGCTGTACACCTGAAACTAACACAACATTGTAAATCAACTATACTCCAATAAAATTTAAAAAAAACTTTTCTGTAATTAAAAGAAAAAAAAAGCATCCCTGCTATATCTAAGGTCCTTTACAGCAGTTAAAAGAACTCCATACTCATCTACACAAACAGTTCTGATAACCTAGGCAGGTAGTTCCCACACCTGCTCTGCATCAGAATCACCTGGGAGCACTTGTTAAAAATGCAGATTCGTGTTAAAAATACAGTCCCTGGGTTTTGAAAAAAGAGCCTGGAGGAGTCTGATGAGCAGCTGGCTGGACCCCCAGCAAAGCTCTGGTGTCAGGAACGTGGCCTTGTTTGGGGCACCAGGGCTGAGAAAGGGCACTGCAGACACCATTGCCAAAAGCATCCTGCCTGGGGGCTCTGAATCCCCACGCCTACCCTGGGCAACATCCTTCCTCTCCCTGGGCCTCAGCTGTTGCTTCTGTGAAATGAAGGCTCTGATTCTCTTTTGGTCTGGAATCCTACTCATTCACAAGCCAGCTGCAGGACCTGCCTCCCATCTGTCCCCACACACAGGACCAAAGCTGGGCCTTCCCACAGGATATTCCTTTGCCCAGAGCTGGTCCCCTGGAGAATCCCGGGGACACTTGTCTTTCAATCCTGGCTCCTGGGCATGATTCAGGGAGCCATCCTGAACCCTTCCTCCTGCCTGAGATTTGAGAGTCACACCTATTCCAAGGGGGTGGTCCATCCTTCCTGGGGATGTTTCTGTTTTCAAAGAGGCTCTCAGGCATGGACAATGTTTAGCCCAAAGAAATAAATTATTGGCAAAATGAAATACCTGCTTGGCTGACATATGTGATACTGGGCGGTGGGGGTGCTCTAAGTTCTCTGTATTTCAGACACAGCCACATTGCCTGCAGATAAGGAAAACCCTCCCTGGCTGTTAATCCTTTGTCATCAATCCATTCACTCCACTTTGAATGAGTCAGAGTGTCTGTGCTCAGGGAGCTCCGAGTCTAAGGGAGAGACGCTTTGCCTTTAAAACTGGCCAGGAAGGGTGGGGCAAGGCTGGGGGAAGGCGACAGACTTCACCGGGAAGCTGCCCTCTGACTCCTTGGTGAGTGGTGTGGAGCCCAGTGTCGGGTGGGAGGCATGCAGGAAGGGCGGGACGGCGGCTTCACAAGGTGCGTGGGGTGAGCCCAGGGCTGGCAGCTGTGGCACTGATGCCAGCTGGAGGTGCCTCGGCTCCTATGTTCTCAGGAAGTCTTTCTTCTCACCTCTTCTCCTAAAAAGAGTAAACAAAATCATGAATGTCTTTTCCTTTCCTCTTTTCCTCCTACCGGGGACAGATTTAATTATTCCTTCCAGGAGTCTCTGAGTCCCAAATCATTACATAATGAGTGACCCGAATGAGCACTGTTGTAAGACTCATTTGCTACTCTTGGACTATAAAATGAAAGAGGCTCAGTTTCCCAATGCTTCCCAGCCTCAGGGGAAGGACCAAGCTCATCCTGCTGACATCACTATGTTACAGTCAGTGACTGAGGAAGGCAGGGGTCTCAACAGCGATGTTTCCCCACTCAGCTCTTCTTCAAGGGCGGCGGGGGGGGTGGGGGGTGGGGCGGGGACACCAAGAGCTCTGACCCTTGATCATAGCTCCAGTCTGGTCTCTGGGTTTGAGGAAGTAGCCCAGCTCTGCCACCTGGTCCACTTTACAGATGAGGAAGCTGATGCATGAGAGTGAAAGCTCAGCAGCTGTGACGAGTTCTCCCCTGTGTCACACTAACCGAGGGCCAAGGATGACACGACTGCGGGACGCTTTGCGGAGGTGCCAGCAGCCCGTGCGGGAATCGCTGTGGAGCCCGAGAACCCAGACGCCCAGCCCACCCGGACCCGCGAGAGCGCAGGGGCGGGTTCAGGGATGCTTCCTTTGCTCTCAGGGTGATTCTGAAGCGAGCCTCTGATGAAGAAGCACCGCATCACCAGTGGCTCTGATTGCACTGAAGCTGTTCGCTTTACGTGGCTCGCTTGTGCGCGCAGTTGCGGCGGGCACGGCCTCTCTGGGGCCTCCCGGGACCATCCTAAGAGCATCCGGGCTCCCGCGCCCTTCCCGCCCCAGGACCGCAGTCCTAGGAAGACTGCGGGCGCCGTCCCCGCGGGGCCGCGGCTGGGTGTCTTGTCTGTAGAGCGATCACACGACAGTGCTGCTGGATTCCAGGATGAAATCCTGGCACGAGGCCCTGGCCCTGAACAAAGCCGGACGTGAGCGTTCTTTCCCGGCGGCAGGATGAGCACCTGGTCCCGGAGCCGCCGGAGGCCTGTAGCGCCGCGCGCTGGAGCAGCTGCTTATTTCCCGAGGCACCCGGGTCTCGGTTCCGGCGCTGAAACCCCGCGTTTACACCCTCATCCTCACCTAGTACAGCCGCTCGTTCTGTTTTCAATAGCACAGATTTCCTAAGGACGGCAAGAGTAACGTAACATTACTACTAAACACAGGGCTGAGAACACCACCGAGAGCAGAACGGGCTGGGGAGGGAAAATGTTAGAAGTTTTCAAAACAAAGGATCTTTGGCTCTCAAATACACATTTGGAAAATCTAAGGCCCTTCAATGGTTATAAAGTTTCCACAGAGACTGAAATTCCTGTGAAGACAGCCTCTCAGACTGCAGCACTTCATTTGTTTACAAGGATCTAGAACCTCCTTTCTGTGGCACAGCTTAATGTGTCCTAGATGAATGGATAAAGATGTGAGATATATATATATAATGGAATAGTACTCAGCCATAAAAAGTATGAAGTAATGCCATTTGCAGCAACATGGGTGAACCTAGAGATTATCATTAGAAGTGAAGTCAGACAGAGATAAATATCATATGATATCACTTACATGTGGAATCTTAAAAAATGATACAAATGAACTTATTTATAAAACAGAAACAGACTCACAGACATAGCAAACAAACATGGTTACCAAAGGAGATGGGGGGAGGGGGAGAGAGAAATTAGGAATTTAGGATTAACAGATACACACTACTATATATAAAATAGATAAACAAGGACCTACTGTATAGCACAGAGAACTATATTCAATATCTTGTAATAACCTATAATGGAAAAGAATCTGAAAAAAGAATAGGTATATACATATGTGTATAACTGAATCACTTTGCTGTACACCTGAAACTAACACAACATTGTAAACTGACTACAAGTCAATTTAAAAAATGGTAAAGAAACAAAAAAATAAGTTAAGATGTGTCCTATTGCTGGTGGCCAGGCAATCCCAGCCTTGAAAGAAAAGGCAAGCAGACCACTGAAAATAACTGTAAAGGTTGAATCCATGTCTAATTGTACTCCTTTCCTTCCTCTGCTACTCTCAGCATGAACGGGTCTAAATGTCAGTGTGGGGTAACATAAAGGACGCGAGCTTTGAAATCAGGGAGTCTTGGGTTCAAATTCCAACTCCGACATTTACCAGCCGGGTGACTCAGGCCAAAGTAGTTAGTCTTTCTGAACATGATCCTTCCTCATGTGCAAAATGGGATGATATGGTGCCTGCCTCACGAGCTTTTCCTAAGAAGCTGGGGAAGTCAGTGAGAAAGCATGTGATACACGGCCTGGTGCCAGGCTCCCGGTAGAGGGTGGCGATTGGCCCGAGGATACGGGGTTAGCGCAGGACAGCGGGAGGAAACGGCCAATGCTTTTCTCCTGATTTGCTGGGCAAAATGGACAAGGAAGCAAGAGAGGTCAAGAGACACGCTGGGGCCAGTGGACCTACGTGGGCCGGAGCGCCCCCCAGTCTGGGAGCCGCTGGCAGAGAGAGGCCAAGCAGGAGGTACCCGGCATGTGCCCCGCCCCCTCCATCCTGCCCTGAGCCTCCTCCAGGTGCCTCCCTGGAGGCAGCGGCTCTCACCTGGCCTCTCCCCGCGCGGACTTACTGGGCCAGCGGCTGAGGAGGTGGAGGGAAAGACTGAGGTGCAAAAGGTAAGAGGTCTGAAGGGCCCTGGAAGAGGATAAAGGAAGGGGCCTCGGCGGTCAGCACTGGACCCCCGGCTTCCTGGCGGTCCTTTCATGCATCTCACAGGCCGCGTGGGATGTGGTAAATGGCGTCTCTGGTCCAGGGCACGAGGGCGAGCAGAGAGAGCCAGGCCCCGGGCGGCTCTGGTGCTTCCTCCTCATCCCGCCACTCAGGACAGTGACTCAGAGTGGCCGCTGACCAGCCCTGGGACTCTGGGAGATCGCTTACCCCTCTGAGGCTGGGCGTGCTCGTGTGTGAAGTGGAAATACCGGTTTCTCAGAGCTGTTGGCAGGATTCAGTTAGGTAATATATTTTTAATACAGCACAGTATATAGTAGAAGCTAAATAAACACCAGCATTCTGGCTGTCATCTTTCTGATCATAGTGTTGAAGAGGAAAGTTAGAAACTTACACTCAGCTAAAAATAACTCCATGCTTATTTTGCTTTTGTGAAATATGCTTGTTGCCCTGAGAAAAACAGAAAAACAGGATGACCTAACAATCCAATGTAACTTTAAGATGTTTTGCTACAACATGGAATGTTCTACACCTGCTCTTGTAAGTTTCTGTTTGGAACCGTCCATGCTCTGTAAACATGGGCACTATAAAAGCAAAGCCCACTCTGAGTTAGGGGCCCAGAATTTTGGAGCATGAGCCCATCTGGGGCCAACGGCTTAATAAACCTGAGTTCTCCAACCCTCCGAGGGTTTCTTGACAGACCGATTTCTGCAGTAGTGTTATTACTGTTATTATTATCCTGGCTTCCTGCTGCGTATGTTGTTCTCCCAGGGCTTCCCCACGCTTAATAACCAGTCTTCATGGGGGTAGAAACATTTCCCACCACCGCTCAAAGCCGCCTCCATCATCCAATGAGCTGTTGCGCTTGGAGGCCGTGTGAAGCACGGAAGGAGAATCGTGTGGTCGGAGAGCGCCCTCTTCAGGTGCAGGTGATGACCCTCCTCCCCAAGACGCTGTGTTTATCCTGGTCACCTCTTCCTGTTCTTCCAACTGTGGTAGGTGCTGCTGCATCTTGAGCACGTGGTCCTCAAAAATGCACTGCTCTTAGATAATCCCAGTTTCAGCCATTAAAACAGCAGCGGTGTAGAGAGAGTGGTCAATATGATTCATGTTCTCATTTTATGCCCGGCTCAGTGCCAGGCCCTTCACTTGTATTAGCTCATCTAATTATAACAATTTTTGAGGTGGGTATTAGTAGCTTCAGTTTATACACAAGGAAACTGTGCTTCAGGGAGATTAAGAAACTTGACAAAGTCCCACAATGAATAGATGGTGGACTGGGGCACAGCTTTGTATGTGGCTCACGTAACACACCCGGGGGTCATTTTTAATATCCCTTCTCCTATGTGGCAAAATTATGTTGAGTAGTAATTATGATATGAAACAAATAATTTTAAAGCAGAAAGGAAATAGACAATGAAAATTATCTCTTATCGAACCCCATATTTATTTATGCCATTAAAAAGGTTTTAAATAAATAAAAATGAAATACATAGTACAGTACAAAAAAGGAAAAAACAATAGATTCATACTAATTATATTAATGAATTTTTAAAAATAAATTTATTTATTTATTTATTGGCTGTACTGGGTCTTTGTTGCTGCACACAGGCTTTCTCCAGTTATGGCAAGCAGGGGCTACTCTTCGTTGAGGTGCGCAGGCTTCTCATTGCCGAGGCTCCTCTTGTTGTGGAGCACAGGCTCTAGGCACGTGGGCTTCAGTAGTTGTGGCATGCAGGCTCAGTAGTTCTGGCTCTTGGGCTCTAGAGCACAGGCGCAGTAGTGTGGCACTTGGGCTTAGTCGCTCAGCAGCATGTGGGATCTTCCCAGATCAGGGCTCAAACCCACGTTGCCTGCATTGGCAGGCAGATTCTTAACCACTGTGCTACCAGGGAAGCCCCTGGATTTTTTTAAGGTAATGAACTTGTGATAAACAATAACGTTGAAGTTCAAAGGCAACAAATTAGGGAAAATGACAATTTTTAAAGAGAAGAACACATTAACTTCAAAGATGTCATTCAGATTCCGTGTACGAGCTTCCTAGGGTCTCCATAACAAAGCACCAGAATCTGGGTGGATTAAAACAGCAGAATGTACTCTCTCACAGTTCTGGAGGCTGGAAGCCCAAAGTCAAGGTGTGGGCAGGGCCACACTCCCTGTGAGACCATAGGGGAGAGCCTGTCTTTGCCTCTCCCAGCTCCCGGCGGGTCCCCAGACCTCCGTGTTCCTTGTCTTGCACCGTCATCGATGCCATTGTCACCCGCATTGTCACATGGCGTCCACGTGCGTGTCTGTGTCTTCACATGGCTTTCCCCTCCCCACGTGTGTCTCTCTCCTCTCCTTACAAGGACACCTGTCATATTGGATTAAGGGCCCACCCCCACTCCAGTACAACCTCATCTTAACTATTACATCTGCAACAACACTCTTTCCAAATAAAGTCACATTCTAAGGGACTGGGGGTTAGGACTTGAATACATCTTTGGGGGGTGGGGGGACACAATTCAACCCTTAACATTTAGTGAAATAGCTTGTGTCATGCAAGCTAAAATTTGCACTTACCATACAAAAATATTACACCTCGCAGTTCACACTCTGTTTTACTCTTAAATTTTAAAAAACATTTAAAAGCTCCAAGTGGTCATGTAGAATGATAGAGTTGAAGGACTCACGTTGTTTCTTTGTCTTTACTGTTCCTATGCTATTGTTGTTTAAAATCTACCGTTTAAATGAAGTATCTGTATAACTACCAGGGTTGGAGACACAAACTGTGCTGCAAGTAAGTTCAAAGCATTCTAAACCATCATGAATTTATTCTCTGAACCTAAGCGGGTAGCTGCATCCTCACGTATAGCTGGTATGGTTGCCAGTCAAAATACAGGATGGCTGGTTAAATTTGAATTTCAGGTAAACAATAAATTTGCTTTAGTATAAGTATGTCCCGAATAAGCATGAGACATAGCTATACTAAAAAATTAATCATTGTTATTTGAAATTAAAATTTAAGTGGTGCCCTCTATTTTTATTTAATCAGTCTGTCAACCCTTACTGGGAGGTCTCTCATTAACTTTCATGGAGAATACAAGGTTTATTAAAGGATAAGAAACAAAAATGTGGTAAGTTGAAGCTTTCACATATATTATTAAAATTCAATAGTAACCGTAAGAATTACTTGGAATTCAGACCTATGAAAGAGCTTCTCAAGAAAGAAATATTTTATCACTGACATTATTTAAAATTGTCAAACACGGTGATAACAAAAAGCAACCTAACTTTTAGTTGGTTTTATAACTGTTTCCATTTTTATTTTTAATTGGGGTATAGTTGTTTTACAATTAGTTTCTACTGTACAGTGGAGTTCCCTGTGCTATACAGCAGGTTCTCATTCGTTATCTGTTTTATACATATTAGTGTATATATGTCAATCCCAGTCTCCAAGTTCATCTCACCCCCCATCTCCCCCCTTGGTGTCCTTATGTTTGTTCTCTATGTCTGTGGGCGTATATGCAGAGAAAACCATAATTCAAAAAGACGTATGCAACCCAATGTTCATAGCAGCACTATTTACAATAGCCAAGTCATGGAAGCAACCTAAATATGCCCATCAGCAGATGAATGGATAAAAAAGATGTGGTATATGTATACAATGGAATACTACTCAGCCATAAAAAAGAACAAACCTGGGTTATTTGTAGAGAAGTGGATGGACCTAGGGTCTGTTGTACAGAGTGAAGTAAGTCAGCAAGAGAACAACAAATATGGTATATTAACACAGATATGCGGAATCTAGAAAAATGGTACAGATGAACCTGTTTGCAAGGCAGATATAACTGCTTTTAAGTTGTCTGCAGACAATGCACCGCCTTGATGGCTGACCTTGGCATACCCCTGACCAGGCACAGTGAACACCTCACCTTGGTAGGATGCTTTACAGTTTCCAAAGGCCTCTCTCACATCCAATATTTAATCAGGTCCTGGCAACAGCCCTCTGGATAGGCAGAGGTGGTTAAAGCAATTATGGAAATTAGCACGTCTATGTAACCGACTTAGGCTAAACCACGCGCTTCCCACAAGGCAGGACTCAGACCCAGCCCATCTTTGGACCCTTTATCTGAGGCCCTTTCTCCCTGGACATCTTGGTTATAGTGCTGGTCAAGCCACTTCACTCATCTTGGGCTCAGTTTTCTCATCTACTCAAAAGGAATGCATTGGACCAGGTGATTTTTGAGATACCTTTCAGCTGTGTGACTTTACAACTCAGACCTTGGGACGCTGCCGTGTGCAGGTGTTCATCCACCTGGGCTGGAGCAAGAGAGGAGAGTCAGGACCCAGCCAAGGGGATGTGAGGGCAGGTGTGGCGGCATCACAAAGGTGACCTCCTTCATCGTTCGGCCCAGAGCAGCGAAGTGCCATCCTGCCAGCAGGACACAGTGCGCCCGAGACTAGAGCATGGCGCCGAGGAAGCACGCTCACCTTCAGTTCACGCGCACAAGCACCTGTGTACACACGCACACCAGGGGGACCATGGGACACCTCGCTGAGGACAGGCCATGGTTTCCACCACCGGCCAACGCTGAGGATCTGACCATGCCCCCACACAACCCCTATCTAATTCCAGGTGGGTGTGACCTACTCAAGACAGGTGTGTCCCAGTTACTCAGCCCCTAGCAGAGCTTCACCAGGCCTGATGCAATCGCTATCTCTGCCACTGGGCTATTGCATTTTAATTATTGCTATGGAGGGTGTGCTCGGTGAAGAGAGGAGGATAGTCAGGGAGCATGTAGAAGGCAAGGAGACGGGGGTGGGGGCGGTGCTTGGCTCCAGGGACGCTCTTGTGTGCACTTCTGATTATATGTACGTCAGGGTGGGAAAGCGCAGGCCACGGGGCAGGGGCTCCACCGCGACCTCTGCGAGTCTGTGCAGTGAACTCAGCGCAGAGTCTCCCTGGGAGCACCCCCCTGAGTCTAGGACAGGTAGGGACAGGGCGATGGCAGGCAGGGGCTTCTGGAGGACACGTCGCACGGCCAAGGTCCAGCTGCTCCGAACAGAGATGCCAATTCGCCCAAATGGGGGAGCCACGCGGTGTCAGCAGGACCACAGATGGCGCGTGAGATCCTGGGGAGGCCAGACCCCTGGAATGGCCCACGGCGAGGCCAGGAGAGGTGGCGGGGAGGATCTTTCCAGGCTTCCCATCAGGAGCTCAGTGCCGAGGCGCTGGCACCAGGAAGGCGCCCCCGGGCAGGAGCGGCCCTTGTCCACACAGGCCTGCCACCCAGGATGCCCGAGGGAAGGAGCTCCGGCCACAACTGCGCAGGTGCAGGCATCTGTGACTCCGCCTCCAGGCACCGCGGGATCGGTGCCGGGATCCGGGACTTATGGGGATAGGCCGGGCCCCTGTGGGGACTTCTGAGGACTCTTAGCAATGCCAAGGTCCACCACAGGCTCAAAACAGGGCTGCCGGTTCCACTGATGCCAGATCTCACGAGACATCTAGGGAATAATCCCTGGTAGCCCTTCAGTGAGAGTTACTTGGGAGACCTGCCTCCCACGGAGGCCCTGTGTATCCTCCAGTCGCAGGGCTGCAAGGGCTCTGACCCGACGACCTGCCCACTCTGCACCCAGTTCCAGGGTGTCACCTGCTGGGCTGGCTGGGCTGCTATTCACAGCCTAGAGGTACTAGATTCCTGAGGGCAGGAGGCGCGGGGAGGGAACTGTACGTGCGCCCCTCCCCTCTGGCTGGCGGCCAGGCTGTCTGGGTTCAGTCCTGGGTCAGGGCCACAGGTGGGGACTTGTGGGGGACACTGGGCAGCTGGGGTCCATCCTGCTCCAAAGCAGAGTCACGGAATCCCCAGATGCCAGTTGTATGTAGATACATATATACCACATATGTATTTATATAGTGAAATAAAAAATGTACAATAGCAAATATAGCTATAGATATCCTTACTTCCAAAACTGAAATTTAGTAACATTTTCCCCCCATAGTTAACTTACAGATTTAATACAGGGAGTTGGCGGAGAGCTAGGAAGTTGACTACCTCCTATATCAATGGTGGCTTTGTAAAGCTGTACAGTCCTTTGGAAAGTTATCTGGCAATATCTGTAAAGCATCATAAAAATATTAAAGCTCTTTGGCCCATAATCGTACCTCCGGGAATCTATCTTAAGGAAATAATCCAAACTATGAGAAAAACCATATGCTCGTAGTTGCTCACTGCAGTATTTAGAACGGTGAAAAATTGGAAGCCATTTAAATGCTAACTAATGGAGAAGGGTCATGGTACGTCATAGAGAGAGTATTATGCAGATATTAAAACTACTGCACAGAAAAGAACATCAAGGAACAAAGCACAGTACAAGGCTCTATTGTTACAACTAGTAAAAATCTTGGAAGCAAAGCTTTAAAAAATTACACTTTATGAGTTCGGGTAGTAGGTGACTTTCTCCTTAGTAAATGTGCCACATTTTTCCTGCAATAATAAAAGTAAAACTAGGGCAAAATTGAATTAGAAAGTGTACTTTGTTCTTTGTGATTGAGGTAACTACATCAAAATTAAAGGGAAGAAGTTTTGGCCAGCCAGATATCACTACTCACTTGTTAGGTTTTTTTCCTTAATTGCAGAGACAGTACCGAAGAAGAAAAAAGCATTTCTTGAACATTTTTGGAATGTCTCGGAAAGCAAACAGATTAAATGAAAGCAAAGATTCTATCCCATAGCGGCCACTGCATGGAGTAGGCCAGGCTGCACACCCACTCGGCTTCAGTCAGGCCAGGGGGCTGGGCTGCTTCCCCACGTAGGGGCGGATTCCGGGGAGGGCAGCGCCCAGGAGGAGACCTGCCTCAGGGGATGTGAGGCTTTGCTGTATTGTGGGAGGATGCTGTGCGGGAAAGACCAAGAATAGTACGTGCGATGAAGACCAGTGTTTCCACTCTCACTACAGTGTCCCGATCAAAAATATCCTACTGAACTCCGTGTGTTTCTATGTCATCTCAAATTCCCACTGAAACAAGATGATTATCTACATAAACCTGGATTTAAAAAACAACAATAATTTACTGTATGTCCAGCACTATCAAAGCCATTCCGGTTGGGTGGTAGACACTTAAACAAGGCATCTGCCCTCACAGGCCTAACATCCGGTAGGCGAGATGGGGTGGAGGGGAGGGAGTACGAGAGTGGGGCTAGGAGGGTAAAAAGAGACCGGAGTTCTACTAGACAAGGGAGGAGAAGGAACAGAGCAGAGAAGGCACAGGGGCCCACAGCGCTGGGAGACACACCCACATGAAAGAGACATTCTGGGGAGGCAGGGAGCCGCTGGACCACAGATCCCGAGGGACATCAGAGCACCACTGTAAACTAAATCGAGTTTCAGTCTGGCTTCATGGTCCTGCTTTCTATTTGGGGAACTAGGAAACCCCATTTTGATTCAAGTGCGAACACATCTTGTTCCTTTTGATTTATCGGAAAAATTTCCATCAAGTCCTTAGCACAGCCCAGCCCAGCACTCAAGCTGTCACTTCTTTGAAAGACGCAGGTGATGTATGAGCACGGCCGCACCAGGGCCTTCTGCAAGCCGCTCGCTCACCGCCCTGCAGCTCTGAGCCCATCAGCCCTGGCTGGTACACTCAGCCTCTGTTGTCAGGCTCTGAATGTGGCTTTGGTCCCGGTCAAAGCTTATTTGAAAGCTTAAATAGACACTAAAATTATTCTGTTTTTTTATTGCTTGAATGATGAACTAAGATATTATTCCCGAAGGGTATGGCCTGGGTTTTTATTACTATGCAGATAAGCAAAGCTTATTTCATTCTGCTGTCAAGTTAAAAAGCTGTGCTATCTTTTCCAAGAGTTTCTATGACACTGGGACAGGGTCATCACTGAATTTTTTTATTTTAACAAATTGAAGACCACATGGGCATTGCTGCATCAGTCAGTGAGCATCCACCGGGCATCAGCTTGATGGGAGGTACTCTGCTCGACAAAGCAGGTTAACACACACACACACACACACACACACACACACACACACACACACACACGACAGGAGCCCACCTTCCACAGTGCTCTGAGCGAGCCTCTCGGATCAGAAGGAACACTAAGTAAAGACAGGAGAGCTCAGTCCGCGTGTGAGGACAGGGTGCAGGGCGTCAGGCTGATCGGTGGCAAAGTCACGAGCGCCCTTCCAGGGCAAGGCCACGTGAGCCTCCACCCGGCTCCCGCCATGGCTCTGACCTTGTCTTCCCTGCCCTCCCCGCTGCCACCATCCTGACCACCCCCTGCTCCCCAGCATGTCAGGGCCCTCCCACCGGGGCTGCTGTACAAGTGCCCTCCTGGCTGGAGCCCCCTTCCAGACGTCTCTGTGGCTTGCTCCTTCACGTTCTTTTCCCAATTCCCTGCTCTGAGGAAGGCCTTCTCTGGCCACCCCATCTCTCTCCATAAGACGCCATCCTTCTCATATCCCTGTCCCTCACGTTATTTTTGTCCTCAGCCCAACATAGTATATGTAGTATGGTGTATCATCTACCTTGCTCTCCACCCTGCCCCCCGCTGAAACGCGGGCTCCGCAAGGGCGGGACGTCTTGCCTGCTCAGTTACTGGTCCATCCCCAGCACGTGGCAGGTGTTCACAAACGCTCATCAGGCGTTATCAGGTGAATGAACAAATGCCCTCTGTGTTCCCTGGTCTGTGCTGGGTGCTTCCTGTAAGTCAGTGTTGGAACTCTCTCAGCAATTCCGTGAGGCAGATGCTATTTCAGGAATTTAAATGTTTGTCCTTAAGCCCATGTGACATTTTGGAATCCTTCTCAGGGCAAGGCCAGCTGGACATTTCCCAAAAGCTTTCACAGCGCAGTGCCCGTCACTTTGGTAAATTTACTCTGGCCCGCATGGCCTTGCAGGCTTGTAGACACTCAGCCAGGTGTTTCAAACTGCCTATATATTCACTCACAGCTCGAGAGAAAACTGCCCCATGAACAGGCATGAGCACCACAGGCCGTGGACATCCTTTCCTCCGTAGCCAGGCCCACAGGGAAACCAAACCATCACAGTATTGCTACAACCCTCCAGCTTCCATCTCCACGCTAGGACCCCCGACCTGAGGCTGGGACCATCGGATGGTCAGACCTCCTGGTCAGGTCAGCTCTCCTCGGCCCCGGGCAGCACTTGGAGGGAGGGCTGGCCCCCTCCTCGGCCTGTTTCCATCCTCCGTCTTCTCTGCCCCACTCTGGCCCTGAGCCTGCCCGGGCAGCCTGCATCCTCCTCCCCAGGTTCTCGTGCCCTCAGGCTTCCAGTCGGATGCCAGCAGGAGGCACCAGCGAGACGGACGCAGGGCAAGAGGAGTCAGGGTGTCTCCTCAAACTGCCCAGGGCAGGGCCATCAATTTGGGTCCAGTGACATCATGCCCCCTCGGGCCGCTCCTCAGCAGCGCGGTGCTAGCTCCCTGCTGTGCAAAGGCTCCAGATGTTTCTCCAGCTCTGTTGGTTGGATTTTAGATGGTGTAGCCTTATCTTTGTCAATAATCTGTTTACTAAACCCTCTTCAGTTAACCCTTCAAGCGCCCTCTGACTTATCCCAGGACCCAGACAGATGCAACCTCACTGCCAACATTTAACTTGAGATCCTCCATTGTCTGCAAGGTCAATAGCTGGCCAGCTCTTCTATCAGATCCCGGGAGCTTTTCCAGATCAGCAGTGACCAGCAGAGCTTTCTGTGACAATGGAAACGTCCTCAAACCACACTGTCCAACGTAATAGCCGCTGGCCACATGGTCTATAGAGCACTTGAAATGTGACTAGTGAAACTGGGGGACTGAGTGTTTATTCAATCTTAATTAATTTTAATTTAAATCACCACATGTGGCCACCATATTGGACGGCCCAGAGCTAGCCACTTACCCAGTCAACTACTGCCAGCCTGGTAGCTGTTTATTTGTCCTTCAGATGACATATCTGTGTCTCATCTCTTGTGGTAGCAGTTTTCCTCACTTCCAGGTTTCTGGTGGGAAACTCACCGTGGCTCCCAGAAATTACAACATTACCCCAGAGGTTAGGCAACGCGGCAAAGTGCGCTGTGCTCCAGTGGTCATGAGACCCTGGCCCTCCTGCAGGTGGGGGCGTGGAGCAGTGTGACACAGGACCTGCTTCCAGGGGTCCCCCGTTTCCGTTGGGAAAGGGTGACAAAATTCCCCCTTTATCCAAATAGGAAGGAATCCAGCAAATAAATAATAACAGCGATAGGCAGTACGTTCAGGGAGAGGAGTGACTTCCTGACCGGGGCTGGGGGAGAGGCACTGGGCATGCGCAGGCCAAGCTCTGCCCCCCTCCCAGAGCCCGCTGCCCGCAGGGAGCTCGCGCTCTGCGCTCTCCTCCGCCAGGAGACCTCGCCGGGCAGGGGGCAGGTGGAGGCGCAGGGTGTGTCTGGTTCTGGAGCTCGGTGTCCGAAAGCCTGCTTCACAGCAGACGTAAACTGAGCCTGGCATTTATCAGCGGTTAGGGATGAAGATTCGGTCTCCCGTCTGCCTTACTCTTGTCTAATTTCTTAAATGGCTCAGAACTTGAAAGGGAGAGAGAGGTGTTATTTCGGGACTCTGCAAACACTCCAGTTTGAGAGTCGGGCCACTGTTCTGCGATGACTTGGGGATGACCGAGCCACGTGACATGGCAGGGAGAGCCAGCAGAGGAAGGACGCAGCCCCAGGAAGGGGCTCCGTGCAAGGACGTGTGTGCAGGAAACGCAGCGGCAGGGCCACAAGCAGAAGCTTATCATTCTGGGTCCGAATGAAACTTTGTTTTGATGCTTACTTTATCAGTTAGGTACACAGCTGCAGGAGGGAAGGCACTTTGTTTTGTTCACTGCTGAATCTTCAGCACTTGGAGATGTCTGCACACAGTAGTTGCTCAATAAACATTTTTTGGATGAATAAATGAAACACGATTGCATCATAGATTCCTTTTACAGGTGAAGGCCTGAGGCCAAGGGAACTCGACTACTCAAGGAGAAACTGCCAATTCGTGGTGACCGCAGGCTCCCAGGCTCCCCCTCCACTGCTCTTTCCTCCCCTCCAGCTTGCCTCCCGGCTCCAGGCTCTGGACGAATAATCTCACCTTTAACCCAATTTATCTCAATGTGCTTTAGTCTCTCTTTTCTTTTTTTTTAAATTGGCTGTGTTGGATCTTTGATGCTACGTGCAGGCTTTCTCTAGTTGCAGTCAGCTGGGGCTACTGTTCATTTTGGTGCGCACAGGCTTCAGTAGCTGTGGCACGTGGGCTCAGTAGTTGTGGCTCTCGGGCTTAGTTGCTCCGCAGTACGTGGGATCTTCCCGGATCAGGGCTTAAACCTGTGTCCCCTGCAATGGCAGGCGGATTCTTAACCACCGCGCCACCAGGGAAGTCCAGCCTCTAATATTTTTAAGCAGTCAAACAAAGCAGTTCCTTGCCCCCAAACTTGACTTATTTTCACTTGTAAACTCTGCTCACTCTGAGCCTCTGTGCACTCTCCCCACTTTTGAACCAGGCGGGGCCCTTTCAACACCATTCGGACCTGCTCTCCTCCGAGAACTCCTTCCTGACCTGCTCGCCTGGCTCCAGTTGTACTGTTAGAGCTACTCTATAAGTATCCCTGTGAGCTGCGGTCATTTAAGCAGAACTTTAGGTAGAACTAAGATACGGGTGTGGTCACCAGCTCTCATCCACTGGCCTCTCTCTAGAAACTGCCTCTCGCCACCTCCGTCCCTCCCGAGACACAGGGTGGGACCCAGCATCTCTGTCTGTGCTCCTGAGACCCTATCTCCCCCATCGTAGGTGACCAATCCAGGTGTGGACGGCTGACCCAACCTGGGCTTGTCACATGTCTCTCCTGGAAACTGGAGATTGCAAGTTAAGAGGCACAGAGCTTCGGGGGCGGGCAGTCGAGGAGGGGGTCCTGGCTGCTGCGTCTCGGGCACAGCAGTGTTCTAGAGAGAAATTCCCAAGGTGCAGCAGCCTGGCTTCCTGCAGCTTCCTCGTCCCTGTTGGTTCCGGGCCTGGGTTTTCAACCCTTCTCTGGATTCGTCACACCCCAGCATCCTTCCAGTACATTCCTGCTTTTGCATTTGCCAGCGAGAGTTGGTTCCTGTGAACTGCTATCAAACGAAGACATGATCCAGTCTCTTCATTTTGAAGACAGGAAAGCTCGAGTCCTGGTGACAGCTGCTCCAGACCTTCTTGGGCAGGTGGTCCTCTTCTCTTGTGCTGGTGGGCACCTCCTCTTTGGCATCCCCCCACCCCGCATCCCACACCCCTCCCCCCTCCTGGTTGTGAGCTCGCGCACCAGCCAGCGTGCACTCCTCCCCAGCAAGCCTGGGCTCCACTTGGGCACACATGCTCTATGCACCTCACGCCTCTCCCTGCTGCCGGACCTGTTTCTCAAGGGAGGCAGCTTATAAAACACACGTTGCCTTTACGGCCTTTCGCCCTGGCTATCCCCACAGCCATCCATCACTGGTCATCCTTCAAGGCCATTTGCTCACTAGCTTCCAAGCTGAGATCCAGTAATGGCACAGTTTAAGAACAAGACTCCACCGCTGATGTGTATGCGTTTTGCCAGCCCGAAGAATTAACACCCACGTTCTGGGTTCCACAGCAATGGCAACAGCTGACCTTCCCGCCGGAAGACTGAGGATTTTATTTGCAGCCCTGCTTCTTTGTAGGACTGTGGCTGAGGGACTGTGTTGTGTCCAGACAGCCCTCGTTTCAAAGCCACCCTCAAAGCTTCCAACTCCACCAAGGTTGGGGAGTGGGAGTGCAACACGGAAGGGAATGAAACATCGCCCTTTGCAAAAATAATAAAATAGCTCAAAATATAAACTCTATTTTATTTATTTATTTAAATTCTGCTGTGAGAAAGCTAGTATATTTGTCCATCGGATTTAATGTCTTTCAGAAACTCACATTACTTTCTGATTTTTTTAAAGGATTCCTTTTTACAATAACTACTCCATTATATGCACAAAGATGGGTCATTTAATTCTAACTTTAAAACAGAAATAAAAAGGAGACTTGTGGTCCCTTGGGGAGTGAAGGAGAATATTTGCTTTCAAAATCAATTCTGAAGTTTTATCATTCAAGGCTTGATTTTTAGTACCTAATGATAAGTTAGTACCTGTATACTTTCTGTTCAGTTTTATGACAATATCTATTAGGTATTGCACGAACTATGTCCCCAGCTATCTTGATGTATCCTTAAGGAGCTTAAAATCTAGATGTAGAGACAAGACATTCACCTAAAACAATCAAATAACAGCCTAAGATGGATAGATTTGCATCCCGTGGCAGTCAAGAAGCAGGAGATCTTTATATAAATCTGCTTATGATTTTCAGAGACTGGTTTCCTTTCAAAAGCATGATGCTGATGGAATATTCCACAACCCAAATTACGAAGCACACTTTATGAAGGCAACCCATTATGCAATGACTCAGAACTGACATGCTCACTAATGACATCTTTAAGTATTTAAGTCAAAGAAGAATAATTTCCAAGCCATGTTTCATAACCACTTAAATAATACCATTATTCAAGGAAGTTAGAAAAGTCCAGAGACGCCTTAAAAAATTATTTCCCTGTGTGATGTCAGTGGAAAAGCCAGTTAGACAGCTTCCCTCCCAGACTTGCTGGTCCGGAAGGCACAGGCTCAGCCAGATCCTCACTCCGTGACGGACTCGGGGTCACACCTGCTGCGTTGTGGCTGGGGAGGCCGGGGCAGCCGGGGCAGACTGATGGGTTCCCATGGGCGCCAAGCATGCTTCAGATGGCAGCGTGGTTGACACAAATTCAAGAGGAATGTGGGGTGTGACACAGAAGACTTCCAATCTGGTTTCATTCCAGGATGGCAAGAGCCTGTGATGGTTAATAAGGACACAAACGTAGGCGTCCAATGGCCTGAGCTGATTTCCTCGCTCTGCCACTCTTTAGCTGTGTGATCTTCTCTGCCTCAGTTTCCTCATCTGTAACGTGGAGATGATGGAAGGTTTAACTATGAGACGTGAGGTGCCTGGCACACAGTAAACACGCAATCGACATCAGCTGGCTTTTCACCGAAGGCTATTTGAATAGTTTCGTAACGAACACACCAGTCCACACGGGGCAATGGTCTCTGGACCTTTTCCCCCTTTTCTTCAGGACCACATCCAGTTGTATAAATCAGCTGGAGAAAAGGGAGGGTGAGGAGGGACAGAGCCCATGTGTTTGCCACACCCCCTCTACACATCACTCCTGCCTGCAGGGGTTGACATTCTGTCATCTGTGTGACCTAGAAGCACACCACTCATAAGGTAGATAACCTCCAGGATGGAGGTAACAGACCGCAGTCACTGAGTCAATGTTTTCCATCTCGAGGTCGGTGTACACAGAGGACAAAAGCAGAGCCAGGCAGAGAGAAGCAGGGGCATGGGAGCCTGAGCAAGATGAGGGAAGATGCCACCTCCCTGGTGCTTTGAGCTCTTAAATTGACCCCATGACATGTCTCTGGCCAGTGGGCCTCTTAGGAGAGGAGGTGGTGACCAGGACACTTAACATCTGAGTGATGTTTTTACCCAAATAATCCTGGTCTTCTGCTGCAGGAGCCTCATCGAAATCTACTTGGAATCTTTGCCGCGTCAATCTGGAGGACGCCACCCTTCCCCGCTGCTCTGGAACCAGAGGGCAGAAGCCTTGTCTTCTTGCTTTTCTAGATGTTCCCCAACCTGGCACTGCACTGTGGACATGCTGGCACTCGGCACATCATTTTTGCCTGCTGGGTCAGACCCTGGACACCTGTAGCAGAACCATTCACATAGTTCAGCTCCACACAGGACCCGTGCATTTGCATTCTCACCCCCCCGCCCCTGGAAGGGCTGGGGGACGGGCTGGGGGACACGCTGGGGAACGGGCAGCGGACTTGGGAAGGCTCTCAATCATCAGAAACCCATCAGGGCACCCTGTCTCCAAAGCCTCCTGCGTCACCAGCCTCTTGCTAATCACCGCTGTGCGATGGGGCCTGGATCTGACGTCATCTGACTTTGGCAGACAGCAGAGTAGTTTTGAAATTCACCCAGATGCCTCCTCACGAGAAACACCACAAGGACCTTTGGATCCTCCCAGATGCTTGTTCCTAATGGGGCACCAGCAAATCGCCATCACTGGCCTTCGGATTTCAGATTGATCTTTAAGAAAGAAAAAAAAGTTAGGTGATTATAGGAACACAGCTCTAGTCCGACTAACACACCAGAATTTCTAGTCTTGAAATATTTCACACTTGAACCTCAAACTATTAGGTGTCTGATTTATGAAAACAAAAAGAAATAGATTGACAACTGGGTAAACCCTGTCATGGGCTGGAAAAACCAGACTATTGGCATCTTCAAAGTCTTCTCCATCTATTCTTTTTCTTTTTTAATTAATTAATTAATTAATTTATTGGCTACATTGGGTCTTCGTTGCTACACAAGGGCTTCCCCTACTTGCGGTGAGCAGGGGCTGCTCTTCTTTGTGGTACATGGGCTTCTCATTGCAGTGGCTTCTTTTGTGGAACACGGGCTCTAGGCGCGTGGGATTCAGTAGTTGTGGCACATGGGCTCAATAGTTGTGACTCGAGGGCTAGAGCGCAGGCTCAGTAGTTGTGGCACACAGGCTTCATTGCAGCACATGGGATCTTCCCAGACCAGGTCTCGAACCCGCGTCCCCTGCATTGGCAGATAGATTCTTAACCACTGTGCCACCAGGGAAGTCCCCTCCACCTATTCTTTATTATAAATCTGTATAGAATATTTGTTGGAACTTGGAAATTCATTGCATACACCCTTAATTACATTAATTCAGATTCTCAGGCTAGTTGGTTGTCTACCTCTCAAGTTTCCTGGATCTGTAGAATTCGGGACTTTTAGGCTCCTTTCCTGATAAGCCTTTTGTTATGTAGGTGAGGACCAGAGGGGAGCGGCGGGCCCTGGGCCCCGTTTGCTCTGTTAGAGCCGAGATGAACCTTCGTGTGGCCCACTTCTCTCTCCACTCTTCAGTTGGTAATTATCCTGCTCCCAACTGTCTTCCCTCTTTCAATCACGGCCGCTTCTGCAAGAGAACAGCGTTCAGCTTCTCAGGACGCATTCCCAGAAGCACAGGTATTTTAGTTAATGACTAACCTTCTAAATGGGGCTTCGGAAAGCTGCTTCTGTCAGCCAGTTCCCTGCCAAAGACACAGCCCAGTGGTGCCTTCTGTCCCACTGGGACCCGTCCAGGGGAGAAGGGGGTGGGCTCCTAGTCACAGTGAATACTGCTCCCACCATGCCGGGCAGAGGGCAGTGCATGGGGGCAGGGCAGGGGGTGGGGACGCTGGCCTTGGGCCAAGAGCTGGCATGTCCCCAGGAGGGGAAGAAGTGTCTCCACTGGGGGTTCCAATGAGTTTAACAAAACAGTAAGAGCCAGTGTGGACGTCATTCCACAGGCTGAGAGCAAAGGCTCCTGCCATCGTGGGCTAATGGTCACGACCCTTCCTGAGAGGGGCCCGTTAATCCTGAGCTACACAGCCCGTAGGTTCAAATAACCCATGAACCCTTTCAAGCTACCTGAGCGAAAGCCAATCATATGTTTGCAATTCAAACATAAAATTTGTGCCTAAAAAACTTTGCTACTTCACTGTAACACATTTTTGTTATCTTCATTATACTGGAATATTTACAGGCTGTAATACTTAACAACTGATCTTTTAAACTCTCCCCTGCTCTAATTTCAGCCTTAAGATTGCAACATATCAGGTATTTGCCCCTCACTTGGCATGGTCTTCCTTCTTATTTCACCTTCCAACCTTGGATGTGCTCTGACTGTCCACTGAGCCACAGGTCAGTGTTAGGTTTGCCTCATGATTTTAGACAAAGGGTGGTCTTCATTCTGCCACGCTTCTGATGCTGATGGGGCAACTGTGCAAACAGCTTTTAAAATACCCTCAGAAGTGTGTTTAGGTAGCGCTGCTATCAGGAAAGTTATAGGGACAATGAGAGTGTCGGTGTCTTGGCACCAAAACCTGACTCTAGGTTCTGTGAAGGTGATCTGTTATTTCATTTGCTTCTCAGATGTTAATCAAGTATCTACTAACTGTCAGGCACTTTACCAGGCTCTGAGGTTACAACAAGGAATGACACCCATATTTCCCTTAAGGAAGTCACAGTCTCACAGGGGAAAAGACCTATTATAACTTGATAGTACAAAATATCGAGTGAGTGCTTGGAGGGGCACATAAGTGGCATTATGCGGGCAGGCAAAGGAGGCTCTACCTCTGCGGTGGAGAGCGGAGGCCCGAAAGACTGTGCAGAAGCTGATGACTGAGCTGGGCGTGAAAGGATGAGGAGGAGTTAGGTGGTGGTTTTCAGGGGCGGGGTGAGGTGTTACGGTAGAGAGGAGAAAGGAAAGAACATTCCAGGCAAGAGATGGCGCGCACAAAGACAGAGAAGCCGCAAATGCATGAAAATGCAAGAAACTAGATAAATCATTATCTAGTTTGAGGTTGAAACTACGGGACACGTAGTGTGAGGGAAGAAGCTGGAGAGGCAGGAATCCCCTGGGCGTCAGAGATGGGCTTTGAGATGTCACAGCACAAGCAGGTTAACATATCCTGTCTGGTGGCTGTGTGGACCACGGATTTAGAGAGGACGAGATGGGAAGAAAGGAGACCAGTTAGAAATTCAGAAAGAGGTGATGAGACCCTTGACCAATGACAGCAAAGCTGGAAACGCTGTGATGAATCCAAGAAATATTTAGGCATTCGAATTGGCGTGGCCGGATTAACGTTAACATGGGATGGGGGACAGTGAAGAAAAGGGAAACAGCAAGAATATCTCGAAGGACGGGTTGACGTCGCCCGCTAAGAGAGATCGGGATAAAGGAGAAAAGTTAATCCTGTGTGTGCGATGAGAGCTGGCATCAGGTGTGATGTTCAGATGGCATGTGCATCGGGCAGGCATGGACTAGAGGAACAGATGAGGAGACGTCCACATATACGTGGGTTCAGAAATGCAAGGAGTTGAAATCACCCAAGCAGAGCCCACGAGACTTGCTACAATCAGAGGAGTCATGGACTTAGGCACCCCAGCATCTTCACAGAAAGTGGAAGAACAGCCCGTGAAGAAGCAGAGAAGGACCCATTAGAAAGGTAAGGGAGACTAAGAGAGCAGGGCATTCCCAAGAGCTAAAGGGGCAGGAAGTTTCCAGAAGGAGGAAGCATCTCCAGGGTCAAAAGCAGCAGCTCAGCACTGTGAATTTGGGATTAATCTGAGTTCTTTGGATCTGACCAGCTGGTGGACATCTATTTGCCATTTGAAGAGCAGCGTCAGTGAAGGCAAGGCAGGCGCATTGAGGAGTGGGCCAGAGCCTGACAGCAGTCGGTGGAGGGGAGCAGTTGATGAAGAAATGGAAATGATTGATTTTATGTATTATTCCAAGAAGTTAGCTTGAGGAGCAGGGGAGAGCAAATTGAGGGAGTCTAGGGGGGAATTTGGGGATGGAAGAAGCTTGAATATACTCATCGATTGAGGGTAGTTGTCAAAATAGAGAAAGATTCAGAATATACGGAGGAGAGGGTATGGGAGAGGACACGGAAGAAGCAGAAAGGTGGGGAGTTAAGTATAGAAATAAAGAGGGTGACCTTCAAACCTACAGGCACTGTGACTGGAAGAAGGAAGATCTGAATGGGTCCGAGGCAGATAACCTTCCAGGTAGAGGGGGGAGAAGGTGAAAGAGGTCACAGGGGCTGCTGATCACGACTGTAGCTGCCAAATGTCTTTTGATCCCCTCTCCTGTATTGGAGAATTTCCCATATGATGAATCCTGCCTCCACAAGGTAGAAACCCAGAACTCACTCTCCTGGCATCCCTTGCTGCTGAGATGCATGTCTGAAAGCATCAGTTTTCTCAGAACGGGAGGCAGGTCCTCTGCTGACATTGAGAGGTGGGGGCCTGAAGAGTGCGATTACGGTTCAGAGCAGTTGACGGGAACAGTGGGAGAGGAAGCTGACTCAAGACTAGGGGAAGAATCGACGGGAAGCCTGAGCGTCCAGCTGAAGTTAGAGCCGCGACGCCAGGTAGCTCTTATCTTCATCACTGTGTGATTTTCCTTCTCTAGCAGGATAGGGTAGGAGTAAGGGCATGGAGTAAGTGGTGGTGAGAAATCAGCCAAGGAGGACTGTGCTCGGGAGGGAAGAAGGAAGGGGCAGAGGGTGGCTGATAAGCCGATAAAACGGAAGGAATCAAGGCCATAAAAGTTCCTTGGAGCTAAAAGAGCAGTGCAGTGTGAGTGCATGAGAAAGCTGGGAGAACAGCACGCTGTGGCCAGAATTTGCAAGGTTCAACATCAAATTTAAGACATAAGAGAAGATCCAGGCCGTGGACAGCGCCAAAGGCGCAGAGGATGTCTTCGGAATTAAGGAGACCCAGGAACGGGTGAGCTGTGCTGTGGGAAGGATCCTCTATCTAGGTAGATGGTGAGAGTTTCCAGGTCGCTGGCAGGAAGGGGAGTGGAGGGGAAGACTCTGTATCATGTCTCAAAGTCTGTGAGCGAGGGGCAGTGCCTGGGAGTGGCACAGGTGACAGTGGTCAAAGGGATGAGATGGGACAGTTTAATGTCACAGTTTGACACCATGGAATGAGCTTCAGTGCAAGAAACATAAAAGACTAGAAACAGCAGTGGTGGGTGAGCGTATTCAGAGAGGATACACAGCCAGAACTGATGTATGTGAAACCCAGTGTAGCCACAAATAATAAAATGGACCAGGACAGGCAGAAGGCGGTGACAAGTTTCCATTGTCCTCCATTTGGTAAATGATGATTCCCAGAAGAGATGAGATGTCGTGAGCAACAACATACCTCAAATTTCAAATGTCCTAATTTGTCCCAGGTATCTCTAGTAGGTGAGACTCTTTTAGATATTCCAGGATGTTCCCACATACCCCCAAGCTTTCTTTGGTTCAGGCTAATCACCCCCAATTCCTTTAACTATACTTAACTTTTCCATTCTTCCCTGGAAAAACTACACTTCTCTGTGATTGACCTCACCTTAAACTGTGGCGCTCAGATTCAAACGAAATTTCCCAGAAGCAACCTACCCGAAGGAGGATACGGTGAAACTGTCAACCTTTCCTTCCGACAGCCTGACACTGAGCCAAAAGAAAGGCCCCGACTTCATTTCCTGTGAAACTCCCTTTCTTCTCTCCATGCCCTTCACATGCACTTGTGCCTGGACAAAACCGTGCTGCTTGATAAGTCAGGGGAACAGGTGAATAAGGACAGGGGGGAAGATGAGGAAGCTGAAGGCAACCCCCGGGGGGACGGCACCTCACAGAACCAGCACCAGCCCTCGCGAGGAAGGGCACCCTGGGTTTGGTTTGGTTTGTTTGTTTAACCTGAACCTTACACAGAGAGCAAAGACTGTGTGACTTGCTCAGGGACCTGCTGTCCTGATGCCAAATTACATCCTGGGTTGAGTCAGGGCACAAGCTGAGAGATTACTGTGGTTCCCAGAGACGCCCACCCACCCCCGCCTAGTGGCTGAGGGCGGAGAAGGGTGACTCAGAGAAAAGGCAGGACAGAAGGATGGACTCAACATCCTGTCTCTATTCGGCCCCCTGCTGTTTGTTAAATTAACCCTCGGGCTTAAAGAGAAATAAAGCCCATAAGAAATGTGCTCTGAATTCACTTATGGTTATAAGGTAAGGTTTGTCTGATGTGGAATATCACTTCTTTTCTGAAAAACAATCCAAGTTATCAAATATCAGACATAGTCTCATGGTTGGAATACCAGCTAAAGCAAAGCAAATCAAAGTTAACAATAAACAGGAGGAAACATACATAGTTTGGGAGATGTGAGGTCCTGCGCTGCAGGGTCTGGTTTGGGGTCATTCCTGTATAGTGTCTCTACTAGTTAATGTTAAACATGGCAAAAATGAAATTAATGAGAGTGAAGCAATCAGGAGTATTCATAGCGTTGAAAACTAGAGGAAGCAGCAAATAAATTATAAATATTGAAAAGCATATAAAATATTAGACAAGAAGTCCTCAAATGTTACAAAGTAAATGAAACTGGAGACCATATATCCACAGGGGCTGGAGAGGGAGGGAGGTGGTTTATACAAAGATCAGGAGACTGAGATCTAGATTCTAGTCTGTAAAGCTCCCTAAGTTAGCAATTGAAAGGAGGGGGGGGGGGAGGGAGGAGGCGGGAGGGAGGGAAGGAGGGAGCTAGGAAAGAAGGGAGAAAACGTCCTTGTAGGCAGGGTCACCAGTGGTTTATTCCAGTCTAGGAGTTGTCCAGACGTTCCACATGAGACATCTGCAGAAACAAGCCAATGTAGGACACAGGGGCATAAATTCCTATACAACTCTGTGCTTTCCTGGGCTAACTGTCCATGTTCTGGAGAGTTCTATGCTGGACTGTGTGGTACACTGTGCCAGTAATGGTCCCAGTGAGTCACACTTCCCAGAATCCGTGCAGTGTAGCCCCTCCTATATTGACTCTGGATGTGGCTTTGGGTTTGTCCAGCCAGCAGGACACTAGCACATGCGCTGTAACACACTGGGACGTGTCCTCTTGGAACCCTGCTGCTGCCGGTGGAGAAATCTGCCTGCACTCTGTGAGAGTCAAAGGCCACACACCTGCCCCAGGGTCCAGCTGCCCCACATGAATGAGTCCAGGCAAGCCCAGCAGGAGAACCCTCCCGGCAACCCACAGACCCATGAGGAATGTGAAACGTTACTGTTTAAAGTCCCTAAGTTTTTGGTGTTTGTTATGCAGCAAAGATAACTGATACAAGCTGGAAAGATAAGACAAGAGGACTAAAACTTCCCAATCACATAAACATTCATAAAATCCTATCCTGTGTTCAGCCTCACTGACAACCCCAACTGCCTCAGTGGCTGCCCCACAAATTCCCACCATCCCCTACCAACAAGCTCCAGGAAGGAAGACAGAATGTAAGATGAGTTCTCTGATGACCATCAGTTTCCAGATTCCTCCGGGTTGATCTAATCTATCGTCACATGAATGCTCACACCTTGGTCTTTGTGGCTTTTGCAGTATTCATACTTTCAACTTCTTTATTAAAATTAGTTTGATTGTTTTTATTCATGACATCTCCCCCTCTTGCTCATCACCATCAGGGGCTGTGTCTCTTCATCACCCCCAGCCCCCAATGTTGTGGGTTTCCTAAATGTGTAACAAACCAGCAGATGTATTCATTCACTTCCCTTTCATTTTAGCAATGGAAACTCACATCTGTAGGTTTCCCCATGTTATTTGAGAAGGAAGGGATGGGTGGGGGCATGTGGGGCTTCTCTTCTTAAGGTAAATATCCTAGAAACTGCTCCCTCAATTCCATCTACATTTTTCGCCCTAAGGACAGAAAGTTTCATTATAAAAACATATAACTCTTAGGAAATACTATGAGGAGTTTAATAAAACAGAATTCCATTCCAGCTACAATATTAAGTTGGATCAAGATGAAAACTAAAACAAACCAACCTTCTCTGGCGAGTATTATCAGACGACAATAAGAGCTCTGTCAAGGGAATCTACATCCTCCACCTTCACTTGTGTACCCAGAAATCCATACTTTGAGTCGGTCCTTCATTAGGCATGAGGGAGATAAAACACATAAAATGCAAGAGTCTATCTGAAGGGATCTGTAATCTAGTTGGAGAACCAACAGCAATGAAACAGTTGAACAATAATTCAAGATGGTGCGTTCCTACATTTGCAGGACTGATCATGTAAGTAATAATCCTTCTGGGTCAGAAAATGCTACGTATTTCAAAACAGTAGTTACTCACATGTGTGTCACTCACATTGTAGGGATAAAAAATTTACATCATTGCATGTAATGAATAATAATTTGAAAAGTAATAAAACATTAAGGGAAAATAAAAATAAGGCATACCATTCTGTAGCAGGATGATAATATAACCCGCATGACATTATCCCCTCCTGTCATACAGACTAGCATCTCAGGTCAGAACATTCAAGTTACACGAGCCATTCCTGGGCTTAAGATAATTCCTCAAGACATATCAATAAATTCTTAGGCTACAAAGCTACTTAACATTAATTTCCAAAAATAAACTTACCCAGACCCTGCAGGGAGGCACTGATTCTCTCTAGGCAAGCCCAAATTTAGATTCCTTCAGCTCATCAACAAACATGTAGTAAGTATCTACTCTATATCACAGCCTAGGCTAGGCTCTGGGGATGCAGAAATAAGACAAAGCTCCGGTCGTCCTATGCAGCAGGGGGAATGACGGTGACAGAAGCAGTAGCGTGTAGGGAAAGGGGCCTTGGACTGGGTGTGGGAAGCCTCGAGTTCCAGCCCTGGTCCACCACCACACATGCTACTGTGTAAATCAGGCAAATCATGGAATTACCCTGAACCCAACTGTCCCCATTTGTCAATTAAGATCAAAAGGCCTATCTCACCAAACACGTGGGACGGACGGAATGAAATCATAGCTCCAACATGCTTTGATTTGTACAGATTTACGATGTCGTGATGATTTAGAGCACACGCAGAGGGCTAGAAACCATTTCTATCGGACCATTAAGTGTCATCTCTTTAGTGACATATGTTACTTCCTCAGAGTCTAACTAGGAAATGGTTTTTAAAGGAAAAAACTGTAGGATTTGAGTCTTCTGTTTCCCGGGCATTTGATTAGACTTTTGACTCAGCCAGTTTGGGAGGCCTGCTCACCACGCAGCAAACTAGCACTAAAATGCATGTTTTCAAAGCCGGGGATTGACCAGAAATTCCTCCACTTCCAAAGGCTCAAAGTAATTTCTGGATGCTAGATGCACTCTTCCACCAACTCCTGTGAGACCCCTCCTCTACTAGGAAGCAGTGCAGATTTGAGCCTCCAGGGCAAGCTCCAAAGGGAAGCAAAGCTCATTTAGGAAATCAGCTGAGTCATGCACACATTGTTGCAATACAAACAAGTGAGTTTCTCCATTGATATGGAGGGAATGAATTAGCAGTGGGGGAAACTGTTGCAATGCAAATAGAAGTGATTGTTCTTTCTCTTGAGAGCAAGGAAAAACAGAACTTGGAACAGGCTACAGGAGAAAGATAACCTGGCTGGAAAGAGTTAATCATTACTAGTTTTACTTTAGCTGTCACTGATCTGTAGTAACTAGATTTTTACTTCACGAAGTTAACTCCCTGATACTATACAAACTACACGCTGGCAACTATGACCCTTAACTCCCTGACTTACATCGTGCCTCTCACTCCCTAACCCAATTACGACCATTCTCTACCACCATTCTCTACCACTACTGTAACAAATCATCCTCTGTAGGTTTTTTTGTTTGTTTTTTGCATTTCAGAAAGGTCTCCAGCCGATAAACTGGAGGCAAACGGACAATTAACAGACTGCCGGACCCCAATTACCAGGCGGCCTGACACCAGCTATGGCTGTTTTGAAATAATGCGAAGGAAATAAATGCAAGATCCTCACCACCTGGACTCCTATCATTTACCTGGACTGCGAGCCCCACGTGTAAAATCTCCCCTGACCCCCGAGGAGAGGTGGGCACAGTTCTTGGGGCGCTCGCCTGCTGTGTCTTCCCTTCTGCCTGGAAGAAAAATAAAGCCATCTCTCCCTTCCTCCAAAATCTGTCTCCATATTGTTATTCGGTCTCGGTGCAGAGAGTAGCCGTTATTACGGCAACATGTTTAAAAAAATCACCTCCATTCTCTTTATTCTTCTGGTGTTGATTCCTCTGTTCCTTGTTCTTATGCCTCCTCCTCTGGGCAGAACGTGACCCAGGGAAACACTCAGAATTGATTGGGGGTTCCTGCGTATTGTCCTGAAGAGGGTCACAGCCTCAGATCTGCTTTCTCCAGGGGCTGGAAAGCACCAAGTGGCACCTGCAAGTCTCCTTCTCCAAGTGCTGTGAGTGCGGCCAGCACAGCCTGGAGGGGCCTGATGCCCCACAGCTGGCCTTGAGCTGGTGCTGTTGCAGAAATTGGTCCAAAGAGAAACCTAGCACCACACTCGGAAGGTTGGAGAACTCATGTTTATTAAGCTGGAGGCCCCAGGCGGGCTAAGGCTCCAAAGCTCTGGGCCCCAAGCTCAGGGTGAGCTTTACTTTTACAGGGGTCAGTGCATATGTTTACAGTTAGCATTGGTAGATTGGTTACTTGGTTTACAGAGCACAGAAGTTTCCAAACAGAAACTTACAAGAGCAGGTGCAGAACATTCCATATTTAGCAAAACATCTTATGGTTACATTTGATTGCTAGGTCATCCTGTTTTTGTTTTTCGGGCAGCAAGTATATTTTACAAAAGCAGAACAGCATGGAGTTATTTTTAGCTGAGTGCAAGTTTCTAATTTTCCTCTTCAGGGCAGCCCCCAAGGAAGCTCCCCTCTCCTCTTCATCAGCAGACAGAGGTGCTTATGTTGGGAGAGAAACACAGGGGATGCTTCCCTTCATTCTTACTCCTGAACTCAGTAACGTAAATGATCTGGTTCATTTATTACAGTATAACTCTGTAAAGACTGTACGTGAGAAACTGTTTTAATTCTGTTTTCACCACTAAAGCTCTGTTATGGTTAACCTTGCTGTCCCATTTTTTCAGCTGCAAAAATGAGGTCCAGATAACATCCAAATTCCTTCCAGCCCTAACCAGCGTGTGATGTACTGTCTTTAATGAGGACAGAGCTGTAGCATTCACTCCCAGTGATGGTTCCCAGTGTGACTATATAAACTCTATGAATACAGACTCCTTTCTCTTTTATATTTCCCTATTATTAAAGCATGATCCTTCATTTATTGGTCATAACCTTCCAGTACACTGAGTGCTGTACAAACGTCCTTGTTAAAATGCTGACATGTCCATAAAACCTACTTTCTGTTTCAAACTTAAACAGTGGCACTCACCGCTGAGGCCATACGCTGGCTCTTCTTTAAACATGCACTTAGGGGAAGAGGCAAAGCGTCTTACTTTACCCCAGGCTAAGGCTCTCCTTCCCGTGAAAGAAGAGTCTTCAGGCAAACAGTACAATGGGGAAGATGGTTCTAGGGAAAGAACTAAACAGCTATACCCCGGGGAAAGGCCAGGAAGTGATGGAGAAGCCTGCAGCCAGGGGCATGGGTGGGTGTCTTTGGGCCAGAGAGCGAAGCCCTGTCCTCAACTAAAAGGCCAGAGGGAACATCTGGGTTTCACAACCAGGAAGCAGTGGATGGCAGGGAAGAAGCAAACCTCATCCCTACAGAGCAGCAGCAGCAGCAGCGAGCCAGACACAGCATTTATGAAATGAGAGGCTGTCCATCCCCAGACGAGGCTGAGGGACTACCTACCAGACCAGAAGCAAGAAGGGGAACATCTAGCTTCATGGTTTTTTAGTAAAGTCTAGGGGCTGCCATTGCTACTTCAAAACCTCCCTTAACCAATTAACTTTGTTCTCACATATTTTAGTGGTTTTCACCGTTGGCCCTCCTAGGATGCTTTGGAAAAATCCTGTCTGTGTTCCATCCCATCCCCATCAAAAGAACCCCTCAAGGGAGGGGACAAAGGGGCGAACTTTAAATCTCCCTTAGGTTACTTTCATATGTGCTTGAGAACTACCTCTGGGGTCACTGGCAGTAAACCTTTATGAAACTAAAATGAATTCGTGTACTTTTTGAAAAGATGGCATGTAAGAGAGGTTAGGAAATCGAAACCTGATTCTGAATCTGGTCCAAGGAAGAGATGAGACTTTGGTTTTCTTTGCATTAAGAGACCTACTCCAAGCTGCCTGGGAAGATCCAAGGATGCCAGGATGCTAGCAACGGCTCTTACAGAAGCACAAGAAACGAGGGACGTCTGGTCAGCAGCCCATAGCGTGGGTTTGGAGGAAACAATTCCATAAAGGCCATTCAGCAAAGTCATCAACAATTAGAGCAATCTAATTAATTCAAAGATGATGTAAAGACCAATAATTTATCTTGATATTCATGAAGATGGAAAACTAAAAGCCACACTGACTCATAAAGGAATGAAAATAGTTCAAAATCAAATCTAACCGCTGACAGAAAATGAAAGACATAGTAGCCCTCCAATACATTTAAAAAAAATGATAGATGACTTGACTGAGATTTATATTGAGATTTGGTCAATTTTTAGTAAAATTAAAATTTCTTAATCTTTTTCTTTCACATCTACTTCCCAGTCACTGAGGGACAAACATATAGCTTACTTCTTTTAAGAGTTAAAAGTGTGGTTTCTGATACTGATGATAAAGTACCACAGGAAAAGCGTTATTGGTGTTTAGCTATTTTCTTTTATAAAGAAAGCATCTGAAGGTAGCTTTCATCTTTGGTAGAATTTACACACTTATGAAAAGCGGTCTTCTTGGTCTTCCTGGCAGCAATGGGCTGCTGTGTCTCACAGCTGGGGGGTGGCCTGGCTTGTCGCCCCTGCTCTAAGCCCCTCCAGTTGCACAGCGCTGGGCCACGTGGCTGTACACGGCTGTACACAGCAGCCTGGCCGCCGGGATCTGAAGCAAATTCTAAAAGGAATGTCAGGGAACGTGTTCATTAAAACGTAGACCATCTCTTTCACAGTATCCATTACTACAATAAATGACTAATTTTAAAAATTAGTATATAGTAAATATATATTTAGCTTTTCTCTTGGAACATTGCCCTAGATCGGCATCGGGGACGCCTGAACACGTGTGCTGGTGACACCCATCTTAATGTCTCTGACTCGCCAGGGGCCAGAGGCAAGGGAGGCTCAGGCCCCATCCCCTGCCAAGGCCGTTGGCCCAGACCTCACAGTGGACAGGAGTGCTGCCAGCAACCCTCCCAGATCACATCCTGGGTTAGAGCATGGGGACACGCTTTGTTCCGAGGACACGGCCCAAAGGGAGGGAAAATAAATGTAGACCTCATACTCAAGTAACAGAGGCACTGACGTTTTTAGAGCAATATAAAACATTTTAACGGTCTGCTTTCGAAATTAAAGAAAAAATACATTTTCTGTGTCAGATGATGCCAATTGAAAGGAAATACTGGGTGATGGGAGAGAAGGAACAGAAAGGGAAGGCCGTAGCAGGCAGGGGGGCAAAGTGACAAGGATGAGGGGTACAGAGGAAGGAGAGGAGAAGGAGATCTTACAGATCCAGGAGCGAGGCCCATGGCAATCAGGATGGAGAGGAGGCGGCAGAGAAGAGAAAAGACACCCTGGGCTCCCAGCTGAGTGAATGGTGCTCTGTGTCCAGGGTCTGTGCTTGGTCAGGCTGTTAACACCTATTCAGCTAACGAGCACTGCGTGCCTGTCCTGTGCCTGGATGTCAGGCAGGATTCAAACTCGCCCGGGATCGGTCCTGGCAACATGTTTATGATTTCAAGGAGGCATAAGCATACACACAGCTACCGTACAAGGCAGTGCTGCCTCGGGGACGGCAGCAGGACCCAGCCGTCTGCTCCCTGCAGGTCCTGCTGTCATCACAGACCTGGCACCCAGCAGGTGTTCATTAAATGCTAACTTCGCAGTTCTTCACCTGCTCCTCCTTGCAGTGGTTCGGTTCACTGTGGGCTGCCCACAGCAGCCACCCGGGGGCAAATGACACGCTTGCCAGAAACACCCTACAGGCCATTCATTTAATAAGCAGTGGGAACCAACCCCAACCAGAAATTCTCCCCTGATAGGATCCCTAGAATAGTTCTTAAATAGCTCCTCAGGACGCCTGACCTCTGCCCCAGGTTCTAACGTTGAGCATCTTCCGAGGTCTGGAGAGGCTAGACACGGCAAGGTTTCCTTTCGGAAGCAGCAAGTCAGGTGGGCTGTGTCGACGAGGTCTACCCTCGCTGTGTACCGCACCTCTCCCCGACACCTGCGACCTGGGCGTCCCCAACGCAGGCTGTTTGCTCCGGATCGGATCGAAAATGCCCTCCACCGTTTCCACGCTGCTCCTGCTGAGCTGTCCTCCCAGATTTCCTGCTCGCCCGCAGCAGCCCCTCCCCCGCGCCACCCCGACCTCTCCCGGCCGCAGGCCTCGGCCTTCCTTTACCCTCCTTCCTCCTCGCCGCATTGCCTGCATTTCCCCCTCCTCTCTGCTTCTTCATCTCCTCCAGCCTTTCTCCTCCTCGGTGCTGGCCGTCTACGAAGCCTCACCCGTACGCACAAGCGCCCGGGAGTTTGATAATTTACTTCAGGTCAACAAAAGAAAAAAAAAAAGAAAGAAAGAAAAGTGAGCTCTAGAGACGCCGGAGCAGCGGCTCAGCCCGCGGATCTGCGAGGGGCCCCCCTCCTGCCGGGGCCCCACCTGCCCGGACGCCCGGCCGGGGCCCGCGGGACGCGCGCGGAGGCACGAGCCCCGGCGGCCGCAGGTGCGGGCGGGCCGGGCGGGGACGCGCTCGGCCCACGTCGCGGCCGCGTGTCTGCGCAGCGGGCCCCGCCTTCCCCGCCCTCGGCGCCCGACGGCCCCGGGCGGCCCGACCCCGCGCAGGCGGGAGGCGGCCGCGAGGAGCCAGCGAGCGCGGGGCTTCCCGCGCGTCCGGGTCCCGCCGGCGCGCCCCGCGCTCCTCCGCCCGGCGAGCTCAGGTGCGGGCGGGGCGGTGTCCGGTGTCGGGTGTCCGGTGTCTGTCGCAGCGCCAGCGGGAGAGCGGCGGCGCCGAGGGCCGGGCCGGTGGTCGCGGTGAGGGGCGCGCGGGCAGCTCCGGCTCCGGGCCGGGTCCCCGAGGGGGCGCGCGCGGGGCTGCCCGGGAGGGAGCGCGGGCGGCCGGGGGAGGACGGCGGGCCGGGCCGGGCCGCGCGGCGGGGGCGCTCCCGGCCTTCGAGGGCGCCGGGTGCGCGGGGGGAGCGCGCGGGGTCCGCCGTGGGCGCCCCGCTCCCGGGAGGCGGACCGGGACGGTGGCCGCAGGCGGCCCGGCCATGACCTTCTCCCCTCCTCTCTGGTTCACCGGGCGCCCCAGGGGTGGCGTGAGGGGCAGCGGCGAGTCACTGTGCAGGTTTGCTCAGAGCCGGCTTGCCCTCCCCAGGAGTCACAGGAGAGAGGCAAGCGAGCGCCCCTCTTTCTGAACTTAGAGCCTGTTCATCTCCTAAAGGGCTTTGTTTGATCACCTGTTTAATAGAAACGACTTGGATACAGTTTTTCTTTTAAGTGGAAGTAAGTGGAAGGCGTCTGCGGCATAGATCTGACATGAGTGGAGTTTCTGGGTAAATCCGTGTACGGTGATTTCAAATTTCTGAAGCGCGGTATATATTTACAAAATGTACCAAATTGTTGTCACTCTTGGTAATTCACTTTATCCTCAAAGCTACCCCTTGTGCAGGTAGATCAATAACGTAAAGATGAATAACTTAAAGTCTGAAAACAGAGCTGGCTGTTTTGAAATAATTAGAATTCAAACTATATTCTTACCATTAAAGTTATACTGTCCATTTCACAATATTTTTATTATTAATTTGGCTGTATCTCTGATATTTCTGGTAAGGTCTCAGAGTCATCAAGAATACAATTATTGTTTTATAGCACAGTGGCTCTGGAAGGTGTCAGAGCCAGGCCACATCTATGGGCATCCTGGAAGACACCCGTGACCCATTAGAAATTTATTTTTGGAAAAAGCAGATGTGGACTTGTTGCTTGTCATTTCTGTCTTTTAAGAAAAGTGCTGTACAGGAAGCTTTCCTCTTTACTGGCTCTTGATTAAGTGGAAGCCTGCTGCACTCAGTGTGTTAGACAGGGAGAAGTCATCTGAGTTTAAATCAGTTTCAGCACTGATTGTCTGGGGAATAAAGTGGGGAAACCCTGGGCAGTTAATTTCCTCATTTCTGCTTCCTCTCCCCCAGCTCCACTTGTCTCTGTAACTCGCTGCTACCCTGTATATGGCATAGACCTCAGATGACAGAGAGTCACAGTTCCGGCTCGTTTCACGCTGAGGAAACTGAGTGCAGGGAAGTGAAGCGACAGCCCAGAAACACACACCCGCGAGGGGCAGAGCTGGCCGTCCCATGAGCTCCCTGAGCTGTTTGAGGAAGGAGTCTGTCCACAGGCAGCAGGAGTCCGCAGCCTCTGCGTGACTTGCAGGGCATGTTATTCAGCAGCCTGTCCCCACAAGACGGTCGTCAGCTGGGTCCCCAAGTTTTCTCCGAGGATGGGGGAGGCCAGTGTCTTTCCCTCAAGGTCCACTAGTTACCTTCAATGCCAGTAACTCCATGTTTGCTACGAAAGGCGAAACAGCCCGAAATTGAAGCTGTGAGAGCTTGAACGTATCATCCCCGAGGGCAGAGAAGCCCTTCACCCCACCGTCATCCATGCTGCTCCCAGGGGCTGTGGGAGGGGGCGCCAAAGAGGCACCCACGCCTGGGCCTTGCATGACGGTCACTTCCCGCCGTCCTTCCTGGGGTGGCGGCTTTTCAATCTGTGGCCTCCCCTAAGCTCACCTGCAGTTGCAGGGACGAGGCTTCTGGCCCCGAGAGGGACCCTGCCTCACGTACTTTCAGTTCAGTGTTTCCGCTGTTGCGAGAACTTGTTGGGTTTCATCCTGAAGCTTCACCTGTGGTACCACATCCGGACGATGCTCTAGTTCTGGGCTCCCAAAGTCTGCTGCACTGACTTGGAACCAGACCGCCCGGTGCACCCCTTTCCATCGTATTCTATGAAATGGGGATAGTGAGGGCCTGGACTCCAAGGTTATGGTGAAGATTCATTAAGTTACTGCATGTCAAGTGCTCAAGGTAGTGGCTGCACAGCAGGTGTCCGTGCTCGTGACCAGGAGTGCTCTGGGTGGGGGAGGGGGAGTGTGAACTTGGCTCTACCCACGCTGTCACTGTTGCGGGGCGTCACCCAATTCAAACTGGGGAACAGAGCGGATGCCTCCAGCTTCACTGGGCAGCTCCTCTCTCTCATGTTTTATTTCTGTGAAAGTCAACCCCTGGGCAAGGAAGGTGCCAGCATAAGGACGTTCATCGGAATGTCAAGGACTCATTCACTTGGGTTTCTTACCACTTGGTCTCAGGGCACCAGAGTCCAGTGAGCCGAGGACCTACATTCTTCCCGCAGTTCTGATGCCTACAGATAAGAGCGCAGCCTCTGGAAACCTCCCTTTAGTGTGGATTTAGTTGGCCCCACCCCTGGAGAAGCTGTGAGACCTGAGCGTCAAGAAAGCATCCCAGGACATCAGTGCTGTGGCCATTACAGACTTGGAGAGTCACCTCAAAGCAAAATACAAAGCTAGCCAGGGAGCCTGGGGCGGGCATGGCTGACCGAGTTAAAGTCAGACAGTGCCTTTCATTCTTTTAAAATTTTCTTTTAACATTGTGTCCCATTTGAGTTCCCGTAGTTGAATACTGCAGATTGTAGGACGCAGTTAGCGGGAGCTGTGGTCGCCTCAGTAGAGGTCCCTGCCTCATGAGGACTTGGTAGTGAATTGAACTCTGTGTTGTGTATGCAAAGCACTCTGGGTACCCTGGCTGTTGGGCTGTTGTTCATGCTTGTCTCAAAAGCACTGGTGTAAATGGAGAAACAGAGGCACGAGAAGGAGGAGGAAAAGGTGAAGCTGCAGGGACCTCCCAGGGGGTGAGAGGAGCATCTCAGTCTGGCTGGAGAACGACCAGGTGGTGGAACTGAGAGAGCCTCGGTGTGGCTAAGAGACGAGTCTCAAGTTTCAGAGCATTTGAACTTAGTTTGGAGAAAAAGATACTTGAGAGGGCGTGGTGGCAAGATGGTGGGATTATTGAGGCATTGTAAGCACCAAAGGATTAGTCAGTTTCTTAGACCATAGGTGATCCTGGAAAGTCGAAATAAGGCAGCTTTTTTTGTGTATCCTATTATATTGGAGCAAAATAGACATCTTTTTTTTTCTAGAGTGGAAATCTGTGCATTATTTCCTTCTGATTAAAAAAATACGAAGGTTTGCTATATATTTTTAAATAGACCAAATAGAAATGTGTAAAGTAGAATGAAACCGCCGTGGGGTAGGCACCGCTATGCAACTACCTGTGTGCTTAGGGCCAAGGCCCCTTCCTCTGAGAAACTCTCTTCCAGAGCCAAGACCCTTTGTGGTGAGCCTGGCACCTCCACTCCCCCAGTTTATCTGGTCTGTAAGTTTAGATCCTGTTAAATTAGGTTATCTGGAAGAGGTACACCTAAAACCTGGTGACCTTCCAAAATGTACATGAGTGTCCTCTCCTGCACCTGCACTGTTTTCATGGTTCTAGTGAGTTGTCCGAACATTGCATTGTCCTTTTGTGAAGATGAAAGTACATAACTGTGTTTATTTAGTGCTACTTTTAAAGGGAAATGGGAAAATTGACCTGTGGTCTAATTTTTATTTCTTCTTTCTCCTTCCTAGAGCATGGCCCAGGTTTGGTTTGGGTTTGGTGGGTAATTCTCGGAAATCTCAAAAACAGTATTTTCTTTTGAAGTTAGTTGTTTGGAGCAAGGCTTTTAATTTCTTCCTGTGCCTTTGTCTCTTTTAACTCTGCTCTTAGCCGTGGACGTGGTGATTTGTCGGGCTCTGAGGTAATAGTATGTTTGCTTAGTTGGGAGAAGGCCAAACCTCTGTTTTTTCTTTTTGTTTCCCTGAGATTGACCTGTAAAAAGTTAGAGTTTTTGCTTTTTTTTTTGAATAAAGAATCTTTGGAAATTACAGGATACAGGTTTACACAAACTCTTAACAAAGCTTGCCTGAGCTTTCTCCTGAAATGAAAAGTGATACTGTATTTCCTCCAAGCTTTATTCCTAAGCCTGCCCTGGCCCAAGTCTGCACATTTTAACACTTTTTAACAAGGCCTGCACTTGGGCTGTTGCTCTTGCAGGTTCGTGAGTGGCGTTTTGGACAGGATGCTTGGTGCCGGGAGCCCAGAGCCAGTTTGCTGAATTACTGCCCCAGACCCTCGAGTCTCCAGGAAGGTCTGCGGGGGCCTCCCAGGGCCAGCCCAGGTGGAGGCAGCCCTGGAAGCCATTTTCAGGAACTTTCGCCACAGGTGTAAAAGACTCCAGCCCTGCAAAGATGCTGAAACAGATACTGTCGGAGATGTACATAGATCCGGATCTGCTGGCAGAGCTCAGCGAAGAGCAGAAACAGATCCTGTTCTTCAAGATGCGGGAGGAGCAGGTCCGCCGATGGAAAGAAAGAGAAGCAGCAATGGAAAAACAAGAGTCCTTGCCAGTGAAACCCAGACCAAAGAAAGGTAAGCAGAGCCTGCCTCACCCGGGAGCCTGCGTGTGGGATACCTCCCTGCTCGTTCCCACGTTTCACACCAGTCAGGAGCAAGCCAGGTGCCAGGTCCAGTTTGGCAGGTGGACCCTCAGTGTTGCTGAGATTTTAATGGTGCAGTTTATCAACTTGAAGTCTCCACGGTCATGCATGTACACACACACACACACACACACACACACACATACGGCAATTACCCTGGAGTTGTGAGGCTGAAAGCAGATCTCTTATTTGAAACCAGACTGACCTTAAGCTGCAGTAAAGTCACCCGTGGAGCTGGACTTGAGGGGAGTTAAGGAAGAGTTCTATCCCCTTATTGTCACAGACACCTAGTATTCTGCTATCAGCATACAAAGTCTTTGTGTCAAAATCTTTGTAGAGATGCTGTTGAGTTTCCTAGATTCTAAGAGATGTTTCTTTGAGTTTTCTTTTTTAGGGAAATTCACTCTTAAAATGTAAATACTACTAAAAGGAAAAAAATCATGATACTAATTTTTAGTGTGAGTTCATTTTTCAGATGTACCACCTCTTCCTGACTCAAGGAATCCCTGGTAGCTTGAGTGGGCCTTTTGGGACCATGGGTGAGGAGGCATTCCTTGTACATCAAGCTTAAAGCAGATACACACACAGATGTGGAAAAGCACACATTAACATCCCCCCGCCCGGACACACACATTCTGTTATGAATGAATACTATGTTGTTTTAAAAAAAACACACACAGTTTTCAGCTTTAAATGGTGAAAGTGTGATGGGAAGCCTTTATCGAGTAATAGTCAATAGAAAGTTAATCAGTCTTAGCGATTTATTCAATGCCACTCTTGCCATCATTTTGAAATTGTTAAACTGGGCATCGTTCAGAAAGCAAACCTGATACCTTTATGGGAGATGGAGTCACCTTTGTGCTTGGTGTGTTTCACCTCTGCAGGAGAACATTACGTTGTCTCTTAAAGACAAAGTGCTTGTAGGTTTTGCCTCTTTACTTTGTACTTACTTTTAAAGTTGCACTTGTTCACCTACCAGTGTTCACGAAATCCTATATTTGGGATGCTTTTTTTCTATAATAAAATGTTATCATTAAAAAAAAAAAACAGCACAGTTTTCAAGGTCACTTACAGAGAAGTATTCAAGATCAATTTCTCTTCATTTTCCATTAAGCCAGGAAAAGTTAAATTTGATAAAACCATTCAGGGTTTCAAAGATTGAGAAAATGAATCTCACTTGTATATACAGACTCAAAAAGGAAGTTAATTTAGTGACCTTTACCTTCTACTGCTTTTTATTAAAACCTTTTTCCAATTAAGCATTTACATTTTAAAAAAATATTTATTTATTTATTTGGTTGCGTTGGATCTTAGTTGTGGCCCACAGGATCTTTTAGAATTAAGCCCTTATAGTGATACAGAAATAAATATGAGTATCTCATTTGCTGTTATTATTATCAATAGCTGCTATTAATTAAACACCTGTTTTGTCAGACGCCATGTAAAACACTTTTAATACATTATGTGTCATCTTCACAGTGTTTCTGCAAAATAGGTACCAATTGTCCTATCTTACAGATGGAGAAACTTAGGATCAGAGTTCAGTAATAAATGCAAGGTCACACCACCAGTTGGTGCCCAGATCTGTTGAGCTTCACAGTCCAAATATATACTGGCTTTTCCTTCTAGAAGTAACACGTCCAAACTGAAGCATGAGCTTTTATCTTTCTGAGCTGGCTCCTTCGTCTCCTTGCATCCTTTAGTCGGTTTCCCAGGTATAACCAGGCCTCCTGGTACCATGTTGGTTGTGAATGTAACACACAGATGTGGTGGGTGACTCTGAAGACAGGTGACAGCAGAAAGGCTCTTGACCCTGGAATTGATGGCCTGGGCTCTTTGAAAGACTCTGGGTTTCTCATGTTTGCTGAATTGGTCTCCTTGTGCTGACTTCAGACAATAATTTCCATTTCTTTGCTTAAATTCTTCCTTTGCATGCGTTTGAATCTACCTCTCCAAAAACCTATATTACTTTATTAGTTCAGTGATCATAAAAATGTATGTTGATTTACACAGTGGAATAGGTGTTTAATAAATAGCTACTATTGATAATAATAAATGAGATACTCATATTTATTGATTTTCTGATCTATTACTGAGTTAAATCCATACTTTTGATTGTTTTTTAGCTTCTCCTACTTTAGCCTGAGGATTACTTAAAGGTGGACAGGTTCCTGGGTTACACGATATGCTAGTAATGCTAAAACTCTAGTGATGCTCTTTGAAAACTCACCACAGTAGACTATATAAAGAAAAAGTGACTGGATGACAGCAAAAGCACTGCTAAGTGGTGAGCTAGAATGATAAAGGAAGGGAGTGGGCATAGCTTATTTATAAGCCAAGAAAAGCACAAGCTCAAAGCCACAGCCCACCTACAAACCACTAAAGAAAAGTAGCACTTAAGGCAGCCAGACCAATGAGGAGGAGCACACGCAGAGGGCTCAACCAGCAGCAGCCGGGGCCTTGGGGAGCCCCGGCCACGACCATGTGGCCTTGACTCTCCGTGGCTTGGTCATCAAAGACAGAGCAAGATGAGACACAGGGGAGACCTGTCTTTAGGGGAAGTAGAAAAGGACTCTCAAACCTTCTCCTGTTCTGTAGTCAAAGATGAACCAGTTTGGTGCAAAACATATTGTTCCAAGTGTTAAATTTAAGGCAGTAATGAACTTTTGTTGGGAAAAGTTGAGAACTAGTCTCATAGCATTGCGGTCAGGAAAGATGCTTGATGTGATTTCAGTTTTCTTAAATTTACCCAGACTTGTTTCATGGCTTAGCACGAGATTTATCCTGCAGACTGTTCCGTGTGCACTTGAAAAGAATGTGTATTCTGCTACTTTTGGATGGAATGCTTTCTATATGTTTATTAAACCCATTTGGTCTAATGTGTTATTTAAGGCCTGTGTTTTCTTATTGATTTTCGGTCTGGATGATCTGTCCATTGAGGTAAGCAGTGTGTTAAAGTCCTGTACTATTATTGCATTATTGTCAGCTTCTCCTTTGTCTGTTAATATTTGCCTTATATTTTGAGATGCTTCTATGTTGGGTGCATATGCAAATATAACAGTTGTTACAATTGTTATATTTTCTTCTTGGATTGATCCCTTGATCATTATGTAGTATCCTTTGTCTCTTGTAACAGTCTTTATTTTAAAGTCTATTTTATCTACATAAGTATTGCTACTCTGGCCTTTTTTTTTTTTTTTAATTTCCATTTGCATGAAATACCTTTTTCCATCCCCTCACTTTCAGTCTGTGTGTGTCTCTAGGTCTGAAGTGGGTCTCTTGTAGGCAGCATATATATAGGTCTTGTCTCTGTATACATTCAGCCAGTCTGTTTCTTTTGGTTGGAGCATTTAGTCCATTTACAGTTCAGGTAATTATCAATATGTGTGCTCTTATTGCCATTTTGTTAATGTTTTGGATTTTTTTTTTCTTTAGGTCTTTTTTTCCCCCTTCTTTCTTTTCTTACATTTTGATGGCTATCTTTGTATTATGTTTGGATTCTTTTTTCTTTTTTGTGTGTATATCTATTATAGATTTCTGCTTTGTCACTACCAGGAGGCTTTTGTATAGCAGCCTATAGATAGATAGATAGATAGATAGATAGATAGATAGATAGATAGATAGATGTGACTGTTTTAAGTTGCTGATCTTTTAATTTCAAATGCATTTTAAAAATCCTGCTTGTGTACTTTCCTCCCTCACAATTACTGTTTTTGATATCTTTTACATGTAATTGTTTTGTGTATCCCTTAACTGCTTATTGTGGATATAGATGATTTTACTACTTTTGTCTTTTAACGTTCCTGCTAGCTTTGCGTGTGGATGACTTCCTACCTTTACTATATAGTTTGCCTTTACTGGTGAGCTTTACTGTATGTTTTACCTTTACTGGTGAGCTTTTTCATTTTTGTGATTTTCTTGTTTCTAGTTGTGGCCTTTTTCACGTAGAAGATGTCCTTTAACATTTGTTGTAAAGCTGCTTCCATGGTGCTGAATTCTCTTAGCTTCTGCTTGTCTGTAAAGCTTTGATGTCTCCATTGAATCTGAACGAGAACATTTCTGGGTAGAGTATTCTTGGTTGCAGGTTTTTCCCTTTCATCACTTGAAATATATCCTGCCACTCCCTTCTGGCCTGCAGAAAATCAGCTGATAGCCTTATGGGGCTTCCCTTGTATGTTATTTGTTGCTTTCCCCTTGCTGCTTTTAATATTCTCTCTTTATCTTTAATTTTTGTCCTTTTAATTACAGTGTGTCTTCGTATGTTCCTCTTTGGGTTCATCCTGCGTGGAACTTTCTGTGCTTCCTGGACTTGGACGACTATTTCTGTTCTCAGCTTAGGGAAGGTTTTAGTTATTATATCTTCAAATATTTTCTCAGGCTCTTTCTCTCTCTCTTCCCCTATAGTGAGAGTATTAGTGCATTTGATTTTGTCCCAGAGGTCTCTTAAACTGTCCTCACTTCTTTTTATTCTTCTTCTTTTTTTTTTTTTTCTGTTCAGCAGCAGTGATTTCCACTACTGTCTTCCAGCTTGCTGATCCGGTCTTCTGCATCATTTAGTCTACTATCAATTCCTTCTAGTGTATTTCTCATTTCAGTTATTATATTCTTCTCTATTTGGTTGTCCTTTATACTTTCTAACTCTTTGTTAAAAGATTCTGACTTCTTCCTCTGTGCATCCACTCTCCTCCTGAGCTCTTTGACCATCTTTACAGGCACTACCCTGACTTCTTTCTTGGGTAGATTACCTATCTCCTCTTCACTAGTTCTTCTTCTGGGGTTTTATCTTGTTCCTTCATGTGGAACATGTTCCTCTGCTGCCTCATTTTGTCTAAGTTGTTATCCGTATTTTTATGTATGTGGTAGGTTTGTTATGTTTCTCAACCTTGGAGAAGTGGCTGTCTGTAGGAGATGTCCCGTGTGTCCCAGCAGTGCACTTCCCTCTTGTCACCTGAGCTATATGCTCTAGGGGTGCACCCTAAGAGGACTATGTGGGCCCTTCTGTTGTGGGGGGCTGAGTATGTGGACCATCTGGTAAGCTGGGTTGGCCCCTCGCCTGGTCGGTCCTCAGGCCCTGCCTTGTGCAGATGCTGCTGGCTGCTGTTTAGCTGGATCTGATCACGAGGTGACTGGCTGAGGAATCCGAGGGGGTCCTGGCACAGTGCTGGCCCACTGGTGGGTGGAATCAGGGTACCAAAGACTCCAGGGGTGTTGCCCACCCACTGACAGGTGAACTTCAGTCCTGGGGATAGTGCTGGATTACTGGCAGACAGAGCCAGGTCCTGGAGTCTGGCTGCTGGGCCTGGGGATCCCAGAACTCGTTTCAAATCATTGGTGGTGGGGAGGCTGGTTCCTCACACTGTTGAGGATGGGGTTCAGCGTCTCCTGAAGCTTGTGTTGGCCTGCTAGTGGGCGGAGCCATGGCACTGCTGGTCCCAGGGTAGCGTCTGGCATGCTGAAGGTGGGCTGGATCTGCAGGCTGTAGGATTATAGTTTTCTTGCTTCTGGTGTCTGCCCCCTGGTTGGTGGGGCTGGTCCTGAAACTAGTGTAGTCTTCATGGAGGGAAGGGCCCGTGCCTGCCCACTGGTGGGTGGAGTTAGGTCTTGGCCCTCTGGTGGGCGTGGCCAAGTCTAGAGGTGTGTCTAGAGTCTGCTGTGGGCTCAGGAAGCCTTTAGGCAGCCTGCTCATGGGTGGGGCTGTGTCCCCATCCGGGTGGTGGTTTGGCCTGAGCCATGCCAGCAGTGCTGCCTGCAGGCTGTTGGGGGGGGGACCAGGTCTTGGCACTAATGAGCCAAGATGGCAGCCGCCAATAGCAGTGTTCTCACGATGGCATGTTCCCAGATATGTCTGCCACCAGTATTTATGGCCCCAGGGTGATCCGTAGCCACCCCTGTCTCCCTGGGAGACTCTCCAAGACCAACAGGTAGGTCTGGCCCAGAGTCCTATCAAATTACTGCTTTTTGCCCCAGGTCGTGGTGCGTGTAAGATTTTGTGTGTGCCCTTTACGCGTGAAGTCTCTGTTTCCCCCACTCCTGTGGTGATCCCGAAATTAAGCCCTGCTGGACTTTTAAACCCAAATGCTCTGGGAGCTCATCTTCCTAGCGTAGGGCCCCTGGGCTGGGGAGCCTGACATGGAGTTAAGAACTTTCACTCCTGTGGGAGAACCTCTGCAATGGAAGTATTCTCCAGTTTGTGGGTCCGCCCCCCTGGGGCACCCATCTCGTCGTGGTGCCTTCTTTGTGTCTTTAGTTGTAGAAGATCTTTTCTGGTAGGTTCTGGTCTTTTTCATCGATGGTGGTTCTGCAGACAGTTGTGATTTCTGTGTGCTCGTGAGAGGAGGTGAGCTCAGGGTCTTTCTACTCCATCATCTTGGGCAGCCGCCTCTTCTGATTTTTAATGGGGTGGAAAATGTATAATTACAGGTGGAACCTCCCTTGGACAGCACTGCTCTAGGCTGTAAACGTGGCACCAGCCAGTGCTGAGTGAGCTGATGGCATGTCAGACCCTGAACTCTGCGCTTAAATATCTTATCTCATTAAATAATCACAGCCAAGCCTGGAGCTGAGTTACTGTCCATGTTTTGCAGATGAGGAAAGTGAGGCTGAGGGACCTTAACTAACTTGCCCAGGGCAGCAGCTAGTAAGTGACCCTGAGTCTGACTGTCCCGGAGCTGATGCAGTTAGCACATGTGTCACCCATTCCGCTTCCCTGGAGCTTTGTAACAGTTCCTGTCATCTGCAGGTGTCCTGTGCACGTCCGAACCTGTGCTTGCATTGGTGTCCTGCAGTGGAACATTTATTCTGTAATATTTTTTCTGGTAACACACACAGAAGAGGGAGGGTGCCCAGCAGTGGACCTCTCTAGCTGGCGGAAACCTCATGCCGGAGGCTGGGCTCTGGTCACTGTGTGTGTTGCCTGAGAGGCTCCGTGCCCTTGAAACAGACTTGGGCTTGGAAATTTCATCTGTGGATTCTCAGGCAAGTTCCTTTGTGCAAAACCTTCCCCTTGTCGTGAAATGATGATAAAGCCTTGGTTCGTGCCACCTGCCGTGTCTACCTCTTCCACTCCAGTCCTCCTGACCCAGCGGTGACCTCTGTTGCTGGATTCAGTTCTTACCTCAGTTGATTCCTCAGCAGCCTTCCACCCTGTGAGTTGCCTCTCGGAGTCTCTCTTGGTGTTGTGGTCCCTTGCTGTCTCCATGGCTGTTTCTTTTGCATCCCTGCCTGACCCTGAATACCCGTGTTCCCCAGGGAGCCTCACTCTATACCAGCAGTTGGTAACCTTGAGATGGGATTGAGGGGCCCATAGACCATGAAAAACTTACTAAAAGCTTGGACCGGGAAAGTGCACACAGAGGACTTTTCGTATAGTTTCCCAGTGTTCACAGACTCCCTGAGGCTCTTTCACAGACTCTGACTAGGTTAGGTTTAGGGTCTCTGTATCCGCTCCATGGGCATCTCTTCTACTCTTCATGCCAGTGACTCTTACCCCTGTATTTTGAAGCCAGACCTTTCACTTGGGCTTTGGTGTCCGTGTCAGTTACCCAGTGAGCATCTCTGCTCATAAGACCCTTAGGCCCTGCAAGCTTGATGCAAAACCAAGTTCACCCCAGTTCTCCCCACCCCCAAGCCTGGTCCTGCCTCTCAGTCTCCACCATGATCTGTGGCCCTGCTCTCCCCTGACTCACCAAAGCCAGAAACCCAGGAGTCCCCTGGTTACTCCTGACCTCACCACCCCCCAGTCTGTTCCTTCCCATGGATGCTTTCCCCGCCAACCTGCTGGTCTGTTAGCGTGTGCCTTGTATTTATGTTGTTTCATTGAATCCTCACAAGAATCCAGGAAGGTGAACGTTGCCCCCTGTATTCTTACAAATAAGGAAACAAACTTGAGAAAGTACCTTGTGTGGGTCACCGGTGGAGTCAGGGTTTATACCCAGGTCCAGGTCTACTCCAAGTCTGCTCTGAGCCACCGGCCCCGGCCCCGTCTGTGCCCCTCAGGCTGGGCTGGATGGCGTAGTGGCCTTGGCATCTTACGTGTTGAGCACTGTGTACAGATGCTCACCGGCTGCCCTTCCCGTCACCTGCGCAAGCCGTGGACTCAGCGGGCCTCCCTCCTGACTCCCCTTCTCACCTGTCTGGGCCGCCACCTGCTTCCCCGGACCATGGGGCCCTGCAGGTTCTCAGCTTCCTTTCTGTCCTTTTGTCTCTGTAATGAGCATAAACGTCTGTAAAGTTTTAGAAGATGGACTTGTGTTAATCACTGCAGGATTATCACCCAGGTTAGCTTCAGGAAGCGCCTGTAGGTCTGGGGCTTGGTCTTCATTCAACGCGGGTGGGGCTGGAGCGGTCCTGCTCTGCAGGGCCGAGAGGGCCTGTGACGGTGACCCCACACCCAGCTTGCTCAGCAGAGCCCTGCGTACATTCATTTCCTGCCATTCCTGTCGGTGGGTTTCCTTTTCTGCTCTCAAAAGTATTTCAGTTTGGACAGTGCATCTGAGGCGACTCTAAACACAGGTTTTACCGTCTCACAGCCGCGTTTGAATTCTGTTTCCTGTCTCACCAGCTCTGTGATCTTGGGCAAGTTACTTGCCCTCCCTAAGCCTCAATTTCCTCGTGGTCAAGTACAGTTAGTAACAGCCTCGGTGATGCTCTACATATTTCAAGGCAGACCTGGCATAGGCATCGGTCAGCAGGGACAGGGTCGTAGCACCTGAGTCCTGGAGGCCCTGCTGGCCAGGCATTTACCCTTTGGTCTCTGGGTCGGAGGTGGGTGACCTCGAGGAGCGGCCAAGAGTGGTGGGAGATTCCCGGGACGTTTTGAGTTCACGGAGCATGTGGACACGACAGCCTGTGGGTGGTGGGCGCCCTGCTGCTGTCTGCCGTGGTGCATTTCATACAGGATGTGTTGGGGCCTTGGCACTGCTGCTCTTCTGGCTTCTGTTCTGCAAGCCCGTGGTCTTCTCGCAGTGGGGATGCAGCATGCGATTCTCTCTCTCTCTGCATCCCTCTTGCTCTCACGCGCACCTGTTACTGTGCTTGTCCTGCCGAGTGGATCCGTCGGGGTGGAGACCAGGTGCTGACTCTCTGAGGCGCAGTTGTAGCCCCGGGAGTCGTGTTGACCTCAGCGGAGGAGACGATCACGCTGACACCTTTGGGCACTGCCTCCTGCTGCCCTGCAGGCCTCACACACAGGAGAGCAGACCCCACGCCACGTGAGCAGTGTCACCCTCCCCCATCAGAGTGGAATGGGCCTGGCCGTGGCCTTGTGAGGACACGTGTGACCTGTCACTGTTTTCGTGTGACGTTTTACAGCACTGTCTTGTCAGTCCCTAAGAACAAACATGAGAGCACGGCAGCATAGAAACATGAGTCAAAGACTGAGAAACAAACTTATAATTCAGTGGAAGCGCTGTGACAGGTCCCTCGCGCACTGTCCTCTGAGCTGAGTGCAAGTCACTTCAAGGTGAAGGCGACAGAAGACTGAGGACACCTGCAGAGCGTTCAGTCAGGACGAGGCACAGGGCCTGCCCTCAGCATCCCTTTTGCTTGTACCTTTACCTTAAAGAGGTACGTCGGGGACTGAATGTGGTCCCTGCAGCCAGGTTTCAACTCGTAGCCGACCGAGCTTTTCTCTCCCTTCATCAGCACCCTCTTTCCCTGCTCTCTCATGTCCCTGCATCCCCATCCCTGGCCTGGTCCCTGGCGTCCCTCTCCCATCCTGACAACCCAGTGGACGCGTCCACGTCCCCCTGAGCCCCTGGGCTGCTCCGTCCTTCCTGCAGGTGCCGTGGGTTGTGGCAGGAGCTCAGCGATGCCTGCTGAGCCCCGCTGAACCCTCTTTTCTCCTTCACTAGTCACTTGTCCCCAGTCCTTTCTGCCCCTGCGCTGCCTGCCCCCGCCTCCCTGAAATGACCGTCTCTGAGGTTGGAGCCTCTCCTCTCCTGGAGACAGGGCAGGGCATCCTCCCCACGGTCCTTCCAGTTATTTAGGAACCAGAATTCCCTCTTCCTCTTTTTCCTTTTGAATCAGGACTCTCCTTCCCTTCCTTTTTCATCTGTGTCCTGAGGAAGCATGTGCTTTTCTGAGGGTCTCTCCTGGGTTTCTTTCTCCAGGCTGGAGGCGTCCACGATGGTACCTGTGAAAGTGATCCCCGCATTCACACTGTCCTTCCCGACCTCACTGTGAACTTTGGTTCCATGTTTCAGGTACCTGCTCCACCTTGCCGTGTGGATTTCTAGTAAAACTGAAAATAATTTATTCCAAAAAAATTCATTACCTTACCCCTCAAACACACTGACTTATCATCTTGATGTCACTGTTTATCACTCCACATCTTCAAAATGTTGGCCTCATCTTTGAGTGCTCCCTTGCCTCAGCTGCCTGGACCTCACGGTCCCGTCTAACACTGTCCTCCCCTCACTCAGGCCCGCTGGCCTCACCCCTCTTCTCTCCACCCCTTGTCTCCCCCAGCATCACTGAACACCCGCCTCACGCCACCTGGTGCAGGAACTCCCTGCCTGTGCATGTGTTGCAGGGCCTCCTGGTCCCCTTCCTGGTCCTCACACCGCCTGCACAGAGACCGTCCTGGGCTCTTTTTATGATTGAAGTATAGTTGATTCACAGTATTGTGTTAGTTTCAGATGTACAACATCGGATTGGGTTTTGGGGTTTTTTTTGTCAATTATATTTGATTACAGGTTATTACAGGATATTGAATATAATTACCTGTACTCTACAGTAGGTCCTGGTCTATCTATTTTATGTATCTGTAGTTTGTATCTGTTAATCCCATTTTATTTTTTTTATTTTTTTTTATATCTTCCTAAATGTTAATCCCATTTTCATCCCATCCTAATTTATCCCTCCCCACCTCCCTCTCCCCTTTGGTAACTGTAAGTGTGTTTTCTATATCTATGAGTCTGTTTCTGTTTTATATATGGATTCATTGTATTATTTTTAGATTCCACATGTGATATTATATAGTATTTGTCTTTGTCTGACTTACTTCACTTAGTATAATATTCTCTAGGTCCATTCCTGTTGCTGTAAATGGCAATATTTCATTCTTTTTTATGGCTGAGTAGTATTCCTGTGTGTGTGTGTGTGTGTGTGTGTGTGTGTGTGTGTATCCCATCTTCTTCAGCCAGTCATCTGTTGTTGGGCACTTGGGTTGTTTCCAGGTCTTGGCTATTGTAAATGGTGCTGCTATGAACATTGGGGTGCATTTATCTTTTTGAATTAGAGTTTTTTCCAGATATATGCCCAGGAGTGGGATTGTTGGATCATATGGTAGCTCTACTTTTAGTTCTTTAAGGAACCCCCATACTGTTCTCCATAGTGGCTGCCCCAATTTACATTCCCACCAACAGTGTAGGGGGGTTACCTTCTCCACGCCCTCTCCAGCATAGTATTTGTAGACTTCCTGATGATGGCCATTCTGACTGGTGTGAGGTGATACCTCACTGTAGTTTTGATTTGCATTTCTCTAATAATTAGCGATGTTGAGCACCTTTTCATATGCCTGTTGGTCATCTATATGTCTTCGTTCGAAAAATATCTATTTATGTTTTCTGCTCATTTTTTGATTGGGTTGTTTGTTTTTTTGATACTGAGTTCTATGAGCTCTCTGTATAGTTTGGGTATTAACCCCTTGTTGGTCACATCATTTGCACATATTTTCTCCCATTCCATAAGTTGTCTTTTCATTTTGTTGATGGTTTCCTTTGCTATGCAAGAGCTTATGAGTTTGATTAGGTCCCATTTGTTTGTTTTTGGTTTTATTTCTTTTGCTTTGGGGGACTGACCTAAGAAAACATTGGTATGATTTGTGTCGGAGAAGGTTTTGCCTGTGTCCTCTTCTAGGAGTTTCATGCTGTTGTGTCTTACAGTCGTGGGCTCTTGGTCGGTCACTCAGACCAAGAACATGGAGCTAATGCTTTGTGAGCACATGTCACATGACTGACCTGTGAGTTCAGACTCATTACCTCTGTTTTACCAAAGAGGGAACTCAGGCTCAGAGACGTAAGGTGATATATACATGGTCACATAAAGAGTTGGTAGAAACACTGCAATTTTCGTACAACTTTCTGGCTTTATGCAACACAGGGCTTAAATTTAAACCCTTCAGCCTGGTGTCTGGGACCTGTGCCAGGCAGCTGCCTGTTCCCCCTGCGTGATCCTCAGCCCCGGCCAGGTGGCTTCTGAAGCCTGTCGGCTCTGGCAGAGACCCTCGTTCCCCAGGCCCCTCATTGATTCCCTTCTCTGATCTTTGGTCCTGCTGTTCCTTGTGTCCAGCTCCAAACCCACCCCTGTTCTCTGTCCACATTCCACATCCATCCTCCCAGACTGAACACAAAGAACTTATTTCTTCTCTGTCCTTCAGAAGTGTCCTCCATCCTCCGAATCCTCCCTGGACCTACATCTCTCGTGGCTACCGTGTAGGTCCCCCTGGCCCTCCACACATCCCACAGCACTTCAGCACCCTCCCCAAGCCCTGCTGCTTTTATAATTAACTAGTTGTTCAGCGCCTGCCTCCTCCAGCTGGAACGTGGGTCCCCGAGAGCAAGAACTGGTCTGTCTTGTTCGTGTTCACATGTGTCTACCTGGCACGTATAGACACGCCATGAAGTTCTTTATGTAAGTGACCTGTCACCCGGCTTTCCCTCCCAGGCTCTAGGTGACCTGCAGGAAGGTCACCCCACGTCCCTGCGGCACCCGGCTCTGCATCGTGCCTGCATTAGGAGTTCAGTAGGGTTTTGTGGAGGGAGCTGCACAGAGGCCCTGCTGGCCCTCCCTGTCTCGGTACAAAGCCGAAGGCACCGGAACGACACTCACTTTACTAGAATGACTCCCCTTCCCTGGGTTCAGGGAGCCGCGTGGAACCCCTCGAGGACCCCAGTATCTTTGCCCCAGTGAAGACGAATCTTTGGAGCAGAGACTCGTGTCGGACCGCTAAATCTGACACATTGATCTAATCCCCTTTCTTCTTGCCCCAAAGCCACTGTCTCTTTACCTCCCCCCACCTCTCCCCCCCCATTCAGAGGCGCCAGGACCGTCCTCTCCTTTGCTGCCCCTGCCTTTACTTTCTAAGCCCCTGTGTTCACAGGGCTCCTGGGATTTCTGTGCCCCGAGAGGAGGCCCTCCTCACCGAGAGTCACATCCCCACCCGCCCGTCCCCTCGCTGTGCTCTTGGACACGGTTTGGGGGACACGGTTTGGGGGGAGCACTTCTGAGCAGGGCTGCTGGGACCTCTCCTCCTGCCCCCCCCCCGCCGGCTCTCGGCCTCTCTCCTCTCCGGCCGCCTTCCTCCTGCAGCCAAAACTGTTGGTGGATGGTTACTTAGGTGAAGGCTGAGAGGTGGACGGAGAGTATTCTTAGCTGCCCTAGAGGGTAGTGAAGCGGGGTTTGTGAGGTCTGCCGGCTTTCCACGGTTAATGAACCAGCAGGCATTTCCTCAGACGAACCAGAGCTGGCTGGGCCTCCCCCCAGGGCTCACCTGGGACTGACCTTCCCTCGCACCTGTGTCCGCCTGTGAGCACGGGATGTTTGGCTCCTGTCGTGGTGAAGACTGACCCCTTTCCCCCAAGTATCCTATTCAGAACATTGTCCCCGGAACATCTCCGTGGCCCTGCGGAGGGTGGAAGGCGCCCCAAGAAAGAGCAAGCCTGGCCCCGAGCAGCTGCTTTTTTAACGTGTCCTGAGGCAACAGCAGGAAGGGGTCCACGGCACGTTGGACAGAGACGCTTTCATTGGAAACTGTCCTCTCCTGCCCGTGACCCGGCTACCGCCCGGCCTGCGTGCCAGCAGCTGCCCCGTGTCACACACTCAACACCTCTGGCTAGCGTGCGGCCTCAGGCCCAGGCATCTTGACCGGCTGTGGACCATAGTGGCCCCGGTGGGCCCCCTCGGGGACTGCCCCCAAACCCCCACCCCACCCCGACCCTGGGAATGGTCTACCTTCCCAGGTTCCAGGGAGCACGACCTGCGTGGCCACATCTGAGGAGCAGGAACTAGAAAGGATGTAACACGACCCCTGCGACCAGTCGTAAACACGGCTATTCCAGTGGCTTCCCCGCGTCTCACACTCCGGGCGTGTCACCTCCCAGCGGCTGGCCCGAGTCTCCGAGCTGCCACGTCCGTCAGCAGCACAGAGGGATGGTGGCACCGGCCTCTCCTGAGCGCCCGCCTGTGTCATGTGTCAGACACCCGGGGTCCGGCCTGCACGGCTGCCACCTCCTCCCCACGCTGTCCTCTGGAGTAGATGCTAATATTCCCATTTTGCAGACAAGGAAATTGAGGCTTAGGGAGGTGAAATAATGTGTCCAAGTCACACAGCGAAGTGGCAGGGCTAGGACTGAAACGAAAGCCGGTCTGACTCTCAAGCAGTTGCCGTGTACCCAGCCGGTCTGACTCTCAAGCAGTTGCCGTGTACCCAAGCCTAGAAAGATAGTGGACACACCAAGGCCCGGGGCAGCCGGATCATAGGGAGACTCGTAGGCTTTAGAGGTTCTGGTGTCTGATGCCGGCTCTGTTCCCTAAAGATAATGCAGGCGATGTACACTTTCTTCCCGCCTCGCGTCTTCACGTATAAAATGGACATGTGCAGAAACCACATTCATCATGTTTCAAAACAAACGTACGGCAGCCCACGGCCCCTGCCCTGGGAATGCTGTTTATTCTGAGCAGGTTTTGCCTCATCTGATTTTTAAATACATTGGTGACGGAAAGCATCCAAACCCACGGCTAAAGATATTTGTTCAATCCAAACTCTGTTTTGCCTGCAGACAACGGCAAATCGGTTCACTGGAAGCTGGGAGCCGACGAGGAAGTCTGGGTGTGGGTGATGGGCGAGCACCACCTCGATAAGCCCTACGACGAGCTCTGCAGCGAGATCCTCGCCGAGCGGGCGCGGCTGAAGGCCGAGCAGGAGGCCCGCGAGGGCAGGTAGGACCCGCAGGGCCGTGAGGGACCGCCAGCTCCACACAGCAGGGCAGCAGTGCGCTCGCTCCCAGAGCCGGTGGGAGGGCCAGGGGGCGCTTGAGGGCACACGGTGACTCCCAGTTTCTGGAAAGTTCCTTCAGACTTCCGGGGACTCCGTTTTCACAAGGCTGCCGCATCGGCTGTCTCGTTTCCCCCTTGGACGTGGACCCGGTTCCCCGGTGACCCCAGGCTTCCCTAGCATCGTGCTGGAGCAGCGCAGCTGCAGGAGGGAGTGAGGCGCGGGGACCCCTCGGGCTTCAGGCTCCGGGGGCCGCCAAGGAAGCAGGCCCGGGGGTGCGCGTCTGTGCTGGGCGCTGGGGACTCAGGGCTGGACCAGGAGTTTGCGGGCCAGGGGGAGACACGGGCAGACACGCAGGCTGTGGCATGTGCTATGACTAAGGCCGGGCAGAGGGCTCCCCGAGCCTGTCATCCTGATCCACGAGGTGAACCCTGAAAGGTAAGTCGTTTTCCAGCTACAGAGGGTCAGGCAGGAGAACGCAGGCAGAGGCGGCAGCGGCAGCCCTAGACGGAGTGTGTGTGGCGCTCTGGGCCATGGTGAGTCCTTCTGCCTCTTTGGGCTTCACGTGGGCGAGGAGGGCCGTGCTCTAAAGTGCTCGAAGGCCAGGGGTAGGAGTTTGGACCTTATTCTGTGACAGTGAGGCTGTGCTGAGTGAGGAAGTGACGTAAGCAGCTGCAGAGACAGGAAGGTAACTTGAGTGGTGGTAGCGAGGCAGGGGATGGGTCCCCTCGGCTGCGTGCCGGGGTGGCCTCTGCGAAGCCTCTACCCCTGAGTGTTGGCAGCCCCGTGCGAGCAGGGAAACAGGAACAGACACGCAGGCCTCTGTTCCGTTCCCTGGTCCTGTGACCTCACAGCCATAGGTGAGCACGCAGAAGGAAAGGGGCTCTTTGCTGCTGATGACAAGAAGGCCCTGTGCTCTGGCTGGTTTGCTTCCGAACCAGGAGCCGGGCAGCCCTGGCCGCTGTGTGGCCTGGATGAGGGATACCATCCCAGAATTTTGAGCCTCTTACAGCAAAGCGAGGATAACAGTGCCTTCCTGGCAGCGTTGTTACGAGGACTAAGTTAATGTCTGTAAATACCCAGCAAAGGGCTCAGCATACCATCCGCGCTCAGTAAATGGTACCCATCGCTGGTTTCTACATAATTTGAATGCAGACCTCAACTATGGGGAGGCTGTCTTTGTTGAAGCCTGTTTTTGATAATTCCACATTTGTTTCTCTTCAGGAAAGCTCAGTCCGGAGAATTCACCGGCAGCTTGAAACCAAAGTCACACTCCCCCGAAGTGCAGGCGCCACGTGACTGGGAGCCCCGAAGCGTGGGCGAGAAGGCGGCCAAAGAGGGGGCACCGGCGCGAGGCTGCAGGCCGGCTCCACCCCTAGCAGAGGAGAAAACTCCCGTGAGTCTCACGTGTCTGTAAACGTGTGGAATTTCATGACGGGGGAGATGAAGGTACTGGGGCCACGGAGCATCAGGGTCCTAAACTGGCTTTTCTGGGAAATATCCCTCCCAGCTTGAAGGCCCTGCTGTTACTTCTTGTTGGGAGATTTGGGGGGTGGGCTCACCTGCTTCTTCACAGACAACATAAAGCACCCCCTTGTTCATGGGAGGAGGTGTGAGGAGAGAACTCTAGATATGAAATTGTGCATTTTAAGACATTTCCAGGGTTGTTTTTCCGTGCCATGTGCCTTCTGTAACGGATTGGCAGACTCTTTCTTGAAGGGTCCGATGGTGGACCGTGGAGCTTCTGGGCCCTGCAGCCTCTGTCGCGGGTGTGCACAGGCTGTGGCCACTTTACTCACCAGGACACACGGGGCTGGGGCTGGCGCTCAGGCTGCGGTTTTCTGGGCCTGTAACACCTGCACCTCCGGGATCTAGATGATGTCCTAATGGGTCTCCCCTTTCGTTGAGGATGAAGCATCAGTGTCTCTTGGCTTCATAGATTCTGCATGAGATTGTGGAACCGCTGTTGCCCCAACACAACGGACGGAATTCTGTACTCAGAACTAGAATGGATTCTCTAAGGTTTCAGGTGGTTTAAAAAAGCTCAAATGTAGTTTGCTGCTTGGATTATGGCTTGGAAGAATAATTACAGTATATGATGAGGTATTTCTTTTGCCAAGAATGTAATTACCCTGAGAACTAACAGGGCATTTGCAGCTGTGTGGCTTCCTTTAGGTCTCTGGCTCTATGACACTGTAGACCTCTTGGAGGCTGTTAGTGGAGTAATCTTTTTATATACCTTTATTTTTTATTTATTTTTTTATAAATTTATTTATTTATTTATTTATTTATTTATTGGTTGTGTTGGGTCTTCATTGCTGCACACGGGCTTTCTTCTAGTTGTGGAGAGCGGGGGCTACTCTTCATTGTGCTGCGTAGGCTCCTTATTGCAGTAGCTTCTCCAGTTTCGGAGCACGGGCTCTAGGCACATGGGCTTCAGTTCTTATGGCACATGGGCTCAATAGTTGTGGCTCACGGGCTTAGTTGCTCTGCGGCATGTGGGATCTTCCTGGAGCAGGGATCGAACCCGTGTCCCCTGCATTGGCAGGCAGACTCTCAACCACTGCACCACCTAGGAAGTCCCTATATACCTTTATATATATAGAGAGAGACAGAGACAGTGAGAAGATCCCAATAATGGTTGATCTGTTCATTCAATGAAGAAGTACCATCATGTGCTAGGATTGAGATTACAGTGCAGTAGTGGAAATAGCCTCACTGCTGTCGTGAAGTTCATAGTTGAGGGAGCAGGGAGAGACTTCACATAAAATATCATTTCAAATGACGGCAGCGCTCCAGGACTGGGGTGTGTTTCTGAGCCTTAGCCATGCCAGGACGTGAGCATCACCGGGGCATGCAGAACAGCTTTGCAGGGAACTTGGAGCTGGAGGTGACCACAGAGGGTGCCTGGGGCTGGAGGTTCCAGCAGAGGGACAGCTGGGCAGGGCTGTGTGGCTGGGGTTGGGGTGACTGGAGTGCAGAGGGAATGACGGAGTGAAGAGGTGGGTAAGGACAGACAGGACAGGGTCTTGAGGGCGACGTATGTGTTCTGACCCTTTGTGCAAGAACAGTTGGAAATTGTCAGTGATCTCTGAGCAAGGGGCTGACCTGAGCTGATTCATATTTTGAAAGAAACTGATCGTTAGGGCATCACAGTGCGCGGAGGATACTGCCCCGGCTGCATCTTCACGACCGAAGGAGGAGGAGTGAGGCTTCCAGCTCAGCCCAGGTTTCCAAGCTTGGGTGTGGGGGTGTATTCAGCATAAACAGGAACAAAAGGCTGGCATTGCTTCTGCTTGTAAAGAATACGAGTCTGGGATTTCTCATGCTCCTCTAGGTGTAGCTGTAAGTTGATTTGATACGTAATAATGAAGTACATGCAATTTGACTTAGCGTTTGCAAAGCTTTTTCTCTTGGATTTATTTCATCTTACAGCACAATGCAAGTATGATTTCTTTTGTACAGATGAACAAACTAATGCCCACAGAGATTGATTTGGCCCCAAATCTCAGAAAATCCTCATTTTTTTATATCTCCTTTAGCTTCTACTCCCATCATAACTGTGATGTACTTAAAACAGATTTATTTCTTCTCCAGATCTGTTCCTCCAACAAGATCTCTAGTGGGAAACCAAGACAAGAGCTCTGGGAGTCACCCAGTGCGTGCTACTAAAGTGCAATCCAGACTTGCACATAAAGATTTCCGTGTTTCAGCCATAATTTAACCATAGTATCTGGAAGGATATCGTCATGTCTTTAAAATTTCATTGTCTACACAAGGCCTAAAATTTATTTTAAAAAGAAAAATCGAGAGGTTTTTATTGAAGTTAGTGATCACACTGCTTACCTGAATAACCATGGGAGGACTTAAAGAGCAAGCAGTTTTCCAGAATTATAAAAATATTCAAGGAAAATCAGTTATAGATTTACTAAAATATTATGGTCTTGTTGGACTTGTAATGAATTTCCACGTGACAGATCATCACCAGAAAACGCGCCCCACATGCTCATAAAGTTCTCCAGGTCTGAATCTGAAAGCACTCCTTACTGGTGTGATCTGAAATCTCCGAAGGGCTACGGAGAAGAGAGAAAAGCTCAACCCAAATGGTGATGTGCCTTCAGCCCCGCAGGAGCTCTTGTGTAAGAGTCAGTTACTCGCAGGAGGTGGTACTGGGGTGTAAGAGCAGACTGGTTTCTGCACTGGTATCAGCCAGTGTCTTTTCAGCTCTGCTCTGATCATCTATGAAAGGTTGGAGGCAGACATATAGTCAGGGACCCCTTTGGGTCTATGTAGGACTTGGGGCAAATCCCACAGTTATTCCTCCATTATCCTCCCTCTTTCCCTACTAATATTTTGAATAAGATGAAATCAACTTAAAAGAATGCCAAGGCCAGCTTCAAGAGGAGAAAGCAGCACAGCCTAAGAGCATAGCCAGGAGCCTGGGATATTCTTTGGTGAGCAGGCAGATTTGCTCTCGTGTGGGTAGCTGGGGTGATCGTGGCTGGGGTGAGGAATTTGACACTTTAGGTACGTGTATCCCTGGACAGTTGCCGAATGACTTAGATTCTCTGTCTCACTCCGTCCTCACAGCAGCTGGAGGAGACGTGGAACGAGGTCTGCTCTCCGAGCGGAGGAAGCAAGGGCAGGGGCTCGTGCAGAGCCTGCATTAGACGTGGAGCTGGGCCATCTCGTCTGCCCTGGGGAGGAAGGTGTCGCAGCTGCATCTTCACGATCACGTGGTTGGGAGGAGAGGTTTTGCTTTTCTCCCCATAAAGCAGGATGCTTTAGATCCAGATGTTGTTGGCTTTCAAATTAAACAGTTGACTTTTTTCTATAAGAAAACATGGAGAAAGAGAAAGAGGAGGGAGTGGAGAAATGGACCCAATGAGCTGTAAGTCCCCAGAGCCTTGGCCGGATTCTCAGGGCGGCGTCCCCCTGCGCGTGGCAGCACTGAGTCTGTGCGGCGGGGTTTCTCACACGGGCTAGTGGACAACCCTCAGAACCTTTTGGAGCCGCTGTCTTCTCATCTGTAAAAACTGGGAATTGAAAATACCTGCCTTGTTTTATCTCCTCGTTTTTTTGTTTGTTTGTTTTGTAAAAATTACATGAGATAATATATTTGGAAATGCTTGGCAAACTCAAATCCCAGTGCAACTCCAAGGGGTTATTTTAACCAGAAACATGCGAAGCCTTGCCTGGTCTGCGTGACAGTGTCCTACACCTGGGCTGCACATGCAAGCAGCCGGCACGGTGAGCCCATTGAGGTGAATCGGTCCTTCCCTGAGCTGATGCTTGGCAGGGACTCATACGTGTAGTGATAGGTGTTACGGGACCACAAGGGAGGCACCTGACTGGGTCTTGGTGTCTCAGGACTTGGGAGAAAGAAGGGACACCACTGGGAAACACTGCACCTGGTGAGGCAGGACAGAATCAAGTTCTGGGTGGGGAGGGCGGGGCCGGCCGGAGGTGGGGGGTGGTGGCGTGAGGCCTGGGGGCCAGCAGGGTGTCAGAGGGGAAGGAGTGAAAGCATCCCAAGTGGGCCCAGGGAGGGAGCAGCCTGACCTGGGCAGGGCTCGGCTGGGATGCGGGGAAAGTGCTTCTGGAGGGTGTCGAGAGGCCTCATCATGGGGGAGGAATCAGGCTTGTCCTGTGTAGTTTTCTGTTGCTGCCATAGCAAATTACTATAAACATAATGGTTTAAAATAATACCCACTAGTTATCTCAGAAATGTGACATGATTTGTCTGGGTCTTCTGTTTAGCATCTCACGAGGCATAAATCAATAGAGGTGTTGGCTGAGAAGGGAAAGGACTGCTTCCATGCTAATCAGATCGTTGATGAAAGAGCCACTGCAAGCCCTGTCAGCCTGGGGACATTCCTGGGGCTGCCTGCCTGCCTTGCCCTGCCGGCATGGCCCCTCCCGCAGCAGTGGATGGGGGTCTCTCTCCTGCGTAGAACTTAGAGAGATGCTAAGATTCTAGACTTTACCTTCTGCCGCATCTCTCGGACTCCTGTGAAGAAGGGGCTCCTGTGATTAGATGGGGTCCACAGGATAATCCAGGAATGTCTCCCTATTTTAAGGTCCACAGCTTGTGATGAATGCCTGCGAAGTTCCTGTGTGATGTAACACAGGCACAGGTTCCAGACATGAGGCTGTTTGGGGGCTGCTCTGCTTGCCACGCCCTGTAGGTGGTGGGCTCCCTAGGACTGGCCTGCCCTCCCTTATCCAGACCCCTGGGCCAGATGCGTTTCAGATTTCAGCTTTTTTCAGGTTTTAGAAAAGAAATGCTGTGTCTGTACTGTGTAATGTACAGTGTCCCCGGCAGGGTTTGGTTACCCTCTGTAACCAGTTACTGTAGGTATTGAAAACGGCTTCATGTTAGCCCAAGTCAGGTTTTCCCCCCGATGTATGTTATGTATGTTCAGAGCTTATTGGATTTCAGAGCTGTTAACGAGGGTTTGTGGACTTGTAATAGGTTTTTGCGCTGTGGTAACATAATGGGAGCAAGCATGGTAAACATAGCCAGAAGAACTGGCTTCCATTCTCATGCTGTCTGCGGGATTTCGTTTTTTCTTATCTACAGAATGAGAGGCTTTTAGAAGGTCTGTGACCGCAGAGCGTGAGACCCCTCCCGCACCTGCACCCGGGCAGACATCACTAATGGATAGCAGCGCTCCTCCCCCCGAGCCAGGGCACATGCGCCCTGGCCTCCCGTCCACAGGTGCTCCGGGCTGCCGTGCTCAGTCCCGGGAGCGAGTGCTAGAGGTGGAATCTACCTGCTGAGATGATTCCTCCTGCGTTTCCTTCCAGCTCTAAATGCTGCTAATCCTACACAACACCCCTGCCTGTGTAGCCTGAAGGCGAGTCTCTTCTCACGTCTCTACAGTCTCTACAGCCCTTAAGGAGGGTTTCCGTGCAGCTTCAGTGGGTAAATCACATCACCAGGGCTGGACTCTCACATCCAAGCGGGAGTTCGGCAGGGGTGTGAGGGCCACGCCCAGCAGTGCAGGCCTGAGGTTAACCCAGCCTTATTTCTGGAAATAAAGTGCACATTACGTCCTCCATCCTTGGTCATTGGCTGGCCTATCCTGAGCTTTTCACCACAGCCCTCCACCCCCAGATTCAAAACCATATCTCTGGGCCCACCTGAGCCTAGTTAATCATCTCACACATAAAAAACTGTAGAGATCGGTGCCCATGGAACCAGAACAGTAAACAGCCCAATCTAAAAGTTTGCATTTGGATTATTTTATACCAGTGTAACAATGATTTATTTTATATCTTCATTGGCAGATGGCTTCATCCAAGGGGATCTCTTCTAGAATAGTGAAAGATTTGTCCTGATTCTAAGAGTAGAGAATTTCTGCCTAATCCTTAGATCTACAAGGAACAACTCTGGGGGATTTGAGAAGAGTTGGTTGATGCTTGCTTCAGTGTTTGGAAAACTTGGAGTCCAGTCTCAGCATCTTTTTACACACTTAGGATAATCTTTACACTATATGTATATATATATATATATATATATATATATGGTTTTTGTTTTTGTTTTGTTTTTGTTTTTTGGCATATGGGCTTAGTTGCTCTGCGGCATGTGGGATCTTCTTGGAGCAGGGATCCAACCTGTGTCCTCTGCATTGCCAGGTGGATTCTTAACCACTGCACCACCTAGGAAGCCCCCACAAAGTATTTTTTATTAATACATTTATGTTAACTTAAAATATTCATTTTAACAAATGGATAACCAAAAGTGAGACTGCCCAGTTGTGGGGGTGGGGGTGGAGGGAGGTCCAAGAGGGAGGGGATGTGTGTATGTTTGTGGCTGAGTCACTTCATTGTGCCGCAGAAACTAACACAACTTGTAAAGAAATTATACGCCAATTAAAAAAAAAATAAGACTGCCCAATCAAGTACCAGATACCTTGAAACAGTTCCGCTGACACAGAAGACCTTTAGTCTGGGAATAGAGGTTTCCATGCTTAGAAGCAGCTCTGTGACTTGGGGCCACATCCTGCAGGAATTGGTTCCCTGTATAAAGTAGCAATTAAATTAGCAACACTGTTTCTTTACAAAGGAAGCTGAGACAATTTATGAGGTTGCTTGCCTAATGTCATCTGATGGAAGCAGCAACAATTGTCCCCGAAGTCCTTCAGTTATAAGAGCTATTCTTCCCAGGAGCCCAGCCTTGGTCCTTTTCATTTTTCAGATGAGGAGGTGGAGGCAGAGGGAGGCTGAGTGGCTGGTGCAATCTGAGACGGATGCAGAAATGATGCCTAGATTAGAGCTGACTGCATGGTTTTTATTCTGGAAGCTGTTGCCCTCTGCAAAATACCTGCCCTCTCCTTGTTTTTGGCAGCAGGGATAGCACTTGCGAAACTCAGAAATGACGTTCTGCTTAATATTTACTGAGAGTGTTGTGGTTCTCAGTGGATCACAGCAAACACTCAGTATTGCTGGGAGCCTGTCACTGAACGGGAGCTGATGGTAAATATCAGAATTTAGCTGTCACCCGGCCATGTTCTGAGACACGCAAGTTGGGAAGCAGAAGCCATTCCCAGGCAGAGACCAGTCTGATGGCGAGTTAATAGGAACCAGGGAAAATGACAGGAGATGCTCTGTGTGAGCAGACGCCCCCTCCTGGGGGAGTGCCCCTCTGCTGAGCAGAGATCCTTAGGGACCCTTGGTGTGGGCAGCCCTCCAAAAGCAGTGTTTAACCCCTTCCTGCAGGCGCATGTGGGAGGGAACAGAACAGGTTTGAGGGTGGTGGGGTGGGGATGCTAGTTCAGAGATAAGCCCCTGTGTGTCTCTGTGTCCGGTGATTTGTAGGCTGGGGACTCACTCATCAGTAGAAGGATTGCCCTTGCCCCAAAGGGGACCTTGGATAAAACTGTCTGCTCACTTTTTAGGGTTTTATTTCCAGAGAATTGCTTGTTTTTACAGAAATGGCCTTTAAAGTGGACCACGTTGCAAAACAGGAGATTAAAAGAAAATCAGAACACAAACATCTGGAATTCAAAGCATTCCAAAAAAAAAAAAAAAAGACCTTGAAACCAGCAGATTAAAAAGCCCCGTCGTACGTCATGTCTTCTTTAACCAAGTGAAGCTGGAGATGAGACCTCTTGCCTCTCCACCCCTGCCATGTGTGCACGTGCACACACTCACACACACACACACCCCTCCCTTACTGCCCCAAGGCTTTGGTACCTGCTTTTACATCTGTCATTTTACTATAACAACTGATAACAAAAACACGGCACTGAAATGCACATTTTGATCATAAAGTTGACATTGAAACCCTGGTGGGGTTCAGTTGTGTTTTTAGATGTTATTCTAACTCGTAGTGTGATGTTTCCTTTAGTAGAGGACAATGAAGGAGCACCTGTAAAATGATTTTCGGGCACAATGAAAGGCTTCCAGTTAGGTTTTCCTTCTTCCTTAGCTCCCTCATCCCTTCCAAACCAAAGTTATTAGGCTTTCTGTCTACTCGGAAACCAGCAGTTCTCTGAAACTGGATTTTGATTGTTTGCCTTCAGAGATTCAGACTACTTGGAAAGAATGGAAAAGAATATGCCTGATTGCTACTTTTGGACCCTTGTTCATCTCAAGGTGCTTCTGCATCACAACCAAAGTTTGGGGTTCTGTGTGGCATAGGCTTTCTATTAAGAGTGAAAAGTAGTATTAGAGGGACTTCCCTGGTGGCGCAGTGGTTAAGAATCCGCCTGCCATTGCAGGGGACCCAGGTCTAGGAAGATCCCACATGCTGTGGAGCAGCTAAGCCCAAGAGCCACAGCAGCTGAGCTTGTGTGCTGCAACTACTGAAGCCCCCAAGCCTAGAGCCTGTGCTCTGCAACAAGAGAAGCCACCACAATGAGAAGCCTGTGCACCGCAACGAAGAGTAACCCTTGCTTGCTGCAACTAGAGAAAGCCTACGCACAGCAACGAAGACTCAAATGCAGCTAAATAATAATAATAAAAAGCAGTGTTAGAGCACAGCTCCTCAGGTGACTTAACCTTGGAGAGTAGGCGGGGGAGTGCCCTGTCCCCACCGCGGGGTAGACGCCCTGCGCCAGGCACTGGTGGAGCCATCGCGGGGCAGCTGGCTCTCGTCTGCAGACAGACAGGTTGCCGGTCCCTCAGAGGGAGTCGGGGTCACGCTAATAATGAGGAAACCACTGTAAATAGAAAGGGAATGTGTTCCTGAAATGCAAGTGGAATTTCGAGGGTTGAGCTAAATGTGGAGAAGAAAGAGAGAATCCCCAACCAGCAGCTGTTTCCCTTAACGTGTGTTCCTTCCTCATGTGCGTGCAGGAAGCATCTCAGTGTTGCTTTCATGAGAGATTAGAGTGTTGAGTATTCCAGGTAAACACAGGCGAGGAGTTAACTGTGCTCATTTTATTAATTCTAGAATAGAGCCACCATCAGAGAGTTATGTGGTTACCCAGACAGTTTTCATGTAACTCCCATAGAATGTCATGATAGTTTGTAGAATACGACTTTATATAAGAGAGAATCACAGAACCCTAAGCCCTTAAAAGCCTTTTAAGCTGTTGGAGTTTTAAAAGTAGTATGTTCCTATTACGAGCTTAATACAAAGTGAATTACAAAAGAGAAAAGCAGTCCTGGTGTTGAGAGTTGTGCATGACAGGGTTGGTAACACAACTTCATTTTGTGTGATGCACGTGACGTGGGTAATGACTGTTTATCCGACTCGCTGGGACAGCGTGCTGGGGAGAAAAATACGGAACCCTGAGTCGGGGCACATGGCCCTGCTGACCTCTCTGGGGCTCAGTCTCCCGGTTTGAAAGATGGAGGTGACACTAGCTACAGATCACTGGGTGGGATGTGAGGATCAGATGAAATAACACAGAGACAGGTTTTTGTAAAGTATTACATATGACATAAAGGCTATTTTCTATTATTATTTATCGTTAGGGTCCTATTTTATGTTACATCAGGACTTCCCAAATCAACCATGTTTTTAAGACTCTTTGACTTACTTTCTTAACAATCCTTTATTCCTATCCGTATACTTTATATCTTATACTTTATATTTATATATTTATAAATTTATATGTTATATATATATATCCTTAAACTTTATATTGAACAATTACTTTATTTCTCTTCCTGTCTTCCCGTTCTTCTTCATGGCACATATACCAGGCATCTCCCTAGTGAAAATGTGAGAGCAGGCTCTGAAACACTTTCGTATCTGAAACACGTTGCCCTAACAACCCTTGTTAGTTCGGATGGTGGTATTTCCTGAGGCTCTTACTGTCCAGTTTTGCTATTTGCGCATCGCCTGGAGGAGTCATGGCTGAGGTGCGCTGCTGGTGGACCGACCTTCGTGCAGCACGACAGCCCCTCCTCCACTCTGCTCAGAATAAACTCAGACACTGGAGACGAACGGATTGTTTAAGGAGCTGCTGTGAAATTACACATCATACTGGAGTCCACTGTGTTTTCAGATCAGGCTCTCCAGTCGCCTCTGTGCATAGATTTTGCTAGAAACGATGTTAGAGAAATGGGGAGAAGACCCCCAGAGGTCTCCGTTGTCCTAATTCATGTTTCAGTAAAATCTCTCCGCAGGGACCACACACCGGATTTTCAGCAGTACAGCTGATTGTTCCTTTTTCATCTTGTTAGCCTAGTAGGCCATAGGCAACTATCTCCGCTTTCTCTATATTAGTATTCTTTGTTACTTTATCAAAGCACAGTTTCATTATTCTGCTTCTCTCGCAATTTTAGAAAGAAAAAAAAAAGCTAAGCCCCACTGTGCTCAAAAGCTTACTGTTATAGTCACCGGGAAATTCCCTTTTTACTTAAAATGGCTGAGCATAGAAATAGGAACATGGTTATTCCAGCAACCCGATTAGAAAAGGGGGAGACAGACTATCGATTTTTGGAGCTTTTGAATTCAGTCTCTCTTATTAGTATTAAAATTAGACTGAATATCTTTGAATGATGCAGAAACTGTTCACGAGTATATAGTGTGTTCGTTCATTCGCCAAATATTTCTTGAGGCCATACTAAGTGCCCGGTCACTGTTCTCTTTGCTGAGGCTCCAGGCATCAGTGAATTGGTTAAGTTGATGTGGTTTTTGCCCTCACAGAGGTTGCTCTCCTGACCACCAGTCTGGTGAGGAATACCACGGATGGAAGAGCTGTAAGAACAGGATGAGCGAATACTTAACCTAGTGGTTCGTTTTCAAATGTAAACTCTTGATTTTATCCCCTTAATTAATCATTTTCTTCCTCAGCATTAAAAAATGAGCGGTAAAAATGTCCTGTTCAGTGGAGTTTTCTGGTTTATTCCAAAGGCTCTTGACATTTGTTTGACTGGATAGCCCTACTTTTAAACAGAGTGAATATTAGGTTAGAAGCCAGATTGAACCATTTTTCAAATTGGTTTAAAAAGTGCATATAGGGAGAGACAGGATTAAGATGGCGGAGTAGGAGGACGTGCGCTCACTCCCTCGCAAGAGCACCGAAATTACAACTAACTGCTGAACAGTCATCGACAGAAAGACACTGGAACTCACCAAAAAAGACACCCCACATCCAGAGACAAAGGAGAAGCCGCAATGAGACGGTAGGAGGGGCGCAATTGCGTTAAAATCAAATCCCATAAATGCTGGGTGGGTGACTCGCAAACTGGAGAACAATTATACTGCAGAAGTCCACCCGCTAAAGTGAGGGTTCTGAGCCCCACATTAGGCTTCCCAACCTGGGAGTCCAGCAACGGGAGGAGGATTCCCCAGAGAATCAGACTCTGAAAGCCAGCGGGATTTGATTGCAGGACCTCCACAGGACTGGTAGAAAGAGAGACTCCACTCTTGGAGGGCACACAAAAAAGTGTGCTCACCAGGACCCAGGGGGAAGGAGCAGTGACCCCATAGGAGACTGAACCAGACCTATCTGTTGTGTTGGAGGGTTGCCTGCAGAGGTGGGGGGCAGCTGTGGCTCAGGGAGGAGACAGGGGCACTGGCAGCAGGGGTTTTGGGACATGCTTATTGGTGTGAGCCCTCCCAGAGTCCTCCATTAGCCCCACCAAAGAGCCTGTGGGCTCCAGCACTAGGTGGCCTCAGGCCAAACAGCCAACAAGATGTGAACACAGCCCCACCCATTAGCAGACAAGCAGATTAAAGCTTTACTGAGCTCCACCCACCCAGCCCTACCCACCATCAGTCCCTCCCATCAGGAAGCACGCTCAAGCCTCCTAGATAGCTTCCTCTACAAGAGGGCAGACAGCAGTATCAAGCAGTATCAGCAGTATTTCATCCTGTGGAACTGAAAACCACAGCCACAGAAAGATACAGAAAATGAAAAAGCAGAGGACTTTGTACCAGATGAAGGGACAGGATAAAGCCCCAGAAAAACAACTAAATGAAGAGGAGATAGGCACCCTTACAGAAAAAGAATTCAGAATAATGATAGTGAAGATGATCCAGGACTTTGAAAAAAGACTGGATGCAAAGATCGAAAAGTTTCCCAAAGACCTAGAAGAATTAAAGAACAAACAGAGATATGCAACACAATAATGGAAATGAAAGATACACTAGAAGGAACCAATAGCAGATTAACTGAGGCAGAAGGGCAAATAAGTGACCTGGAAGACAGAATGGTGATCATCACTGATGCAGAAAAGAATAAAGAAAAAAGAATGAAAAGAACTGAAGACAGCCTAAGAGACCCCTGGGACAATGTTAAACGCACCAACATTCGCATTATAGGGGTCCCAGAAGGAGAAGAGAGAGAAAGGACCTGAGAAAATACTGGAAGAGATTATAGTTGAAAACTTCCCTAACATGGGAAAGGAAATAGCTCCCCAAGTCCAGGAAGCACAGAGTGTCCCAGGCAGGATAAATCCAAGGAGAAACACGCCAAGACATATAGTAGTCAAACTGACAAAAATTAAAGACAGAGAAATATTATTAAAAGCAACAAGGGAAAAACGACAAATAACATACAAGGGAACTCCCATAAGGGTAACAGCTGATTTCTCAGCAGAAACTCTGCAAGCCAGAAGGGAGTGGCATGATATATTTCAAGTGATGAAAGGGAAGAACCTACGACCAAGAATACTCTACCCAGCAAGGATCTCATTCAGATTAGATGGAGAAATCAAAAGCTTTACAGACAAGCAACAGCTAAGAGAATTCAGCACCACCAAACCAGCCCTACAACAAATGCTAAAGGAACTTCTCTAAGCGGGAAACATAAGAGAAGAAAAGGACCTACAAAAACAAAAACAAAGCAATTAAGAAAATGGTACTAGGAACATACATATCGATAATCACCTTGAATGTAAATGGACTAAGTGCACCAACCAGAAGACACAGACTGGCTGAATGGATACAAAAGCAAGACCCATATATATGCTGTCTCCAAGAGACCCATTTCAGACCTAGGGACACATACAGACTGAAAGTGAGGGGATGGAAAAAGATATTCCATGCAAATGAAAATCAAAGAAAGCTGGAGTAGCAATAGTCACATCAGATAAAATAGACTTTAAATAAAAAATGTTGCAAGAGACAAGAAAGGACATTACATAAAGATCAAGGGATCCATCCAAGAAGAGGAGATAATTATAAATGTATATGCACCCAATATAGGAGCACCTCAATACATAAGGCAAATGCTAACAACTATGAAAGAGGAAATGCAAGGCAGAAATAGAGACACAAGTGTAGAGAACAAACACATGGACACCAAGTGGGGAAAGCAGGGAGGGTTGGGGGGGAATGAATTGGGAGATTGGGACACCAAATTGTACACTCTAAATGTATGCTGTTTATTGTCTGTTAACTGTATCTCAATAAATGTTCTTAAAAAAGAAAAAAAAAAGTGAATATAGGGACTTCCTACATGGCGCAGTGGTTAAGAATCTGCCTGCCAATGCAGGGGACACGGGTTCGAGTCCTGGTCCAGGAAGATCCAGCAACTAAGCCCATGCACCACAACTACTGAGCCTGTGCTCTAGAGCCCGTGAGCCACAACTATTGAGCCCATGTGCCACAACTACTGAAGCTCACATGCCTAGAGCCCGTGCTCCGCAAGAAGAGAAGCCACTGCAATGAGAAGCCTGCGCACCACAATGAAGAGTAGCCCCCGCTCGCCACAGCTAGAGAAAGCCAGCACGCAGCAGCAAAGACCCAACGCAGCCAATAAATAAATAAATATAAAACAAAACAAAAAAAAGTGAATATAAGTAGAGAAATCCTCACGTGGCGCACAGTCTCTGGAGAAAATACAGTTTGTAACCGTGTAGTGTTGACGCTGCTGGCAGCGTCTTTTGTTTGCCCATTGCTTATGTAGATCTGAACGGCCATACTTCAAGTTTAATGGTAATTTATGTATGTTTATAAAATCCTTTGGTCAGTGTGGAGGGGCTCCCCTCCCAGATCAGTCTGCATTGATTGGAGAGGGCCATTCTGACTTGGTGTCTGTGGGAAGTCCACTAGCCTCTGATGTCATTGGCTTCCAAGTTTTCACTTTTTTTTTTTTTTGGGCTTTTTCATAAGTATTCCATGGTAGTTTTTGTTTTTAAATAAAACAAATATGAAGCAGATACAATTGCTTTAACTCTGCCCCTGGAGCTTCAGCAGCTGCAGAAGTCTCTGTTGTGCCACAGGTGGGGGGGGACTGCCGTGGCTTCCATGCACGACAGCACGGCAGCAGACAGGGACACAGAAGGAGCAGGGCATGGGTTTCAGTCCCTGCTTTCCTACCTATGAACAGGTCACCTTTCCTTTTTGGTAAAGGGATAATACCTGCTTTGACACCCTTATGGTGTTGATATGAAGGTCAGACGATGTATGGACTTGAAAGTTCTTTGTAAGCAAAAATTATGCAGGGAGGTGGGTAGTTTTCCAGCCTTCCTTGTGCTACAAATTGGAAGAGCTAAAGAGTCGACTCCCTGGAACCCAGCATCACACGGAAGCTGCAGAGAGGGCCCAGCGCCCTCTCCAGGATGCCTCTTTATCCTCGAACTGGGGGTGTTCTGGGTGCTGTTCTTGAAGCTGTCTCCCTCTGGTACTGGCATTGTGAACCGTCACTTTTGAGCCACGGATCTGGCTGTTTTTTAGGAAAGGAGATCTCCTGGCTCACACTACTTTCAGTCTGTTCCAGTGTCCGTGGTGTGCTTTGTGGATTTGTAAGCATGTAAGTGTATCTGAGTGAACCCGCTCTGCACAAGCCTGGATTAACTTCTTCATATTAATTTAACACTTTGAAATAAGAGCGAATCTTGGCTCACCTTTAAAATGAGAATTTTTATAAATGTGGTTCTTAGTATGTGTGTATAGTGTTAGAGTTGACAGTATGTTTTAGACACATGGAAGGATTGGGATAGACGTGCTGATCTCTGGGGTGGTTGTTAAATTAATCAGTTATTGATGCTAAATCTCATCGACTCAAGAACCAACTTGTGAGCTTTAATGTACTAAAAACAGAACCTAAACCTCCAGACCGGGGAGAGGCTGTCAGCTCTGAGCGGCACCAGCAGGTGGTGCTGGTGATCGCAGAGGTCCCTTCGGTCCTCGCACCAGGTCCCCAAAGTTGTCTCTTTCCTGTGTCTGTGCTTAGAGTTGAGTTATTTTAAAAATATTGATAACCCCTTAATAGCTGACAAGTGCAGAAGCAGTGCCCATGTTGAAAGTGAGAAAGGGCACACGATGATGATAGAAACGATTCAGACAGTAATTTTTTAAAAGGGAGTGTGCACGTGAGACGGATAGGAAGGACTGCTTCTAAGGGACAAAGAGTAACTCGTAGAGTGTGTTGAAGGTGTTGTGTCCAAGCAGAGGACAGTAATTGGCAAGCGATGGGGGAAAATGCTTGACAACATAGACCACACTTTGAAATATGTGGCTTAGAAGAGCAATGTCAGATACCTATTAGCCTGATGCTCATTCAGGAAATAACTAAGAGTTGGTTCGAGAGCTGATCATGGTGGAGGCGCTTGGATGAAACCTTGGTCCAAAGCTCTGCTAGTGGCAAAAGCCCAGGTCCCACTGAAACACATGAGTGGAGAGGCAGGGCCTGCAGCATCATCTACAGCATCTGAGGAGGTATCCGTGGAGCACAGTTACCTGCCTCCTAGTTTTCAGCGTAGAAGAAACTGATCCTTTTTGTGAAATGATGCCCCACGGATCTTACATCATTGAGGGAAGGGAGAGTGAGCCTGTTGGTAAAGTTCACACTCCTTATAGTGGAAAAGGATTCAGAGACCACACGCTTGAGCCCTTCAAAGCCGTCTCAGACTTTTGAACAGACAGATGTATACAAAGCCTGTTGGAAGAGTTCTAGTCTCTTCATCAGTAGAGGAACTGGTTATTGGCCTGTTCTGCTTTAGATGCAGGGCAGCTACATATCTTTTTATAATATCAAGGAAAAGATGAGACAGAATATGGCAAGTGGCAGTTGTGAAACCTGTAGGATTCATTACTTTGCCAAGTCATAGGCATAAGAAACCTTTGACCTGCAACTCATTTTCCTATCATTCCAACATTGATATTGTGGAGAAAGCATCAACTCTGGCACAGGCCGGCTCTGTGACCCCAGAAAGCTGCACAACCCCTCTGAGATTCCGTCTCTCCACACGAGAATGGCATCATGTTGCCCCTCTATCAGCGATGTTGCGGCGCGTGAAGATGGTACTTACTAAGGCCCTGACACAGAGCCTGGGCAGGACAGGCTCCAGTGACCAGCAGCCATCAGTGAAATCAGCGTTGACTCTTCTCCCGTGATCAGTAAAAGCCCTCAGCGGAGAGCTGGAGTCGAGAGCCACCAGCGATTTCTGTGGCCAGCTGTATCAGCTAAAATAGAATACACCAAACAGGCAATGGTCAAAACATCACGGAAGTTCATCTTTCTCCCTTGTAACATCCAGGATGGGTGCTCTGGTCCAGGAGGGCTCAGGTCTTCACAGCCGCTCAGGGGCTCAGGCTTTGGAGGCTCTGCTGTGTTTCTAGTAGGATGACTGCTGTCAGCATTGCAGCCCAGAGGAAGGGGGAAATGGCCTGGAGACTCGTGTGAAGGAGGTTTTGAGGGCCTGGATACAAGTGGCCAGTACCAGTTATCACCTGCATTCTTTTGGAGATAATTATTCACGCAGGCACCTAACTCGGGCAGCTAGGAAATGCCGTGTGGCCAGGTGGCCATGTGCCAGCTGCTGTGGAAAAGGGTCAGGAGTGAGGTGGCTGCCCTGGCTCGTTTTATGGCATAGACGTGACCCTGAAGTCCCCTCTGCGTTCTGCACTGAGTCTTGGTTCTGGCCTTTTGCTGAAACTTTGCAGGCGATTTCGAATCTGTACCAGGACCCAGGAAGGAGCCCTCAGGCACAAGGCTCATGTCGTGGTGCCATGGGTTTGAAGGTGGCTACATTGGCCACACAGGTCACATGACTACCATGCTGGCCTTGGCCCAGACTCTGCATTCAGGCCAGGGACCGGGTGACGGGGGCCAGTGTAACTGACCTGGTCTTAAGAGGCGCCCGGCCAGCTCAGTCACAGAGCCAGAGGGGCTGGCGTGTGGCCCACAAGGATGGCCCCAGGGAACCCAGGCGGCAGAACTGGGAGTCCTGTTGGCAGGAGCTGACGCGTGGGAAATCCGTCTAGAGCAGCAGATGCCTAGGTCCTGAGCTGGGCAGTGGGGGCGGCAGGAGAGGAGGGATGTGAGCAGGCAGGGAGAGTGGGCAGGGCTCCCAGGCACGGGGGGCTCCAGGCACGTCTCCAGCCATAGACCCTAGAAGGGGAGAGAGGTGAATGCAGTTAGGTGGCCGAGACTAAGGCGTTTCTCTGGTCTGACCTAAACCACGGGATGGGGTAGAGCAGGGATGAAGCAAGAAAGAAGAGAGTTGAGATTAAGGAGTAGCGTTGATGTCTTAAGGTCATCCCAGGGGCCCTGGGGCCAGCTGGGAGCTAGACAGGACAAAGCACCCGCTCCTGGCTGCTGGGCAGTCATTCATCTCTAACCCTGCTGACTGCAGAGGCCAGGGCTTCACCCACCCGCTGCCTCAGTCAGGATGCGCTCAGGACCTCACTTGCCGGTGGGAAACGGGTGGACCCAGCGTTTGGGAACATTGACACGAGAGAAGCGTGAACATTATCCTCTGAAGTTGCACTGCGGCCCTCAACGGAATAAAAATGTGTTTCATTTAATTTTCAGTTGCCCTCCAGTACCTCAAGAAACATTCAGCAGATGTTGGCAGATTCTATCAGTCGCATGAAGGAATATGGATTTCACCAGGTAAAAGGCTTACCTTCCGTCCCCAGGGCTAAGTGCAGAGCCACTTCCACTGATGGTTCACAGATTGGTTCATAACCTCATGCAGAAATGAAATTAAGCAGCAGACTGTGAACGCTGTCTTTGAAAAGCTTGTGAGCACAGCTATTCATCTTTACCTGTTTATCTGGAGTTGGAGAGTCTTGAGTAGCATGAAAAGAGCAGATGCCAGGACGTATCTGCTCGACTCCTCCCTGAAGATGTGACAACCAGACAGTGTCCTGGGCGGCGGCGGGCGCTGGGGGAGACTGCTTTCAGAGACAGATAAATGAAGCAGGAAACGTGGCAGAGACGGTGGCTTCAGATTCGGTTCTCTAGGTGCTCGGTCGTCCTCCAGCCTCTCCCTTGCGCTGAGCAGCTGCTTGTGTCACTGTGTCCACGGTGCCCCCCGGACCTCCGGGCGCTCAGGCCTCTGCTCTCTCCATCCTGCTGCCTTGTTACCGTATTTGCTGCTCAGGATAACTGGGGCAGAGACTGGAAACCTTGTAGGGTTTGACCCACAGGAGGCCTGAAAAAGTGGAGGAAGAGAGGAGGTGGTAAAAAGAAGGTTCTGGTGGCCACAGGCTGGGATGGAGGCGGCCGGGCCTGCCCCCCATGGGTGGTGTGACCCAGGCCTGGACCCCTCTGCAGGGCCACGCGTGAGCTGAGAGCTCACACATTTGAGACTTAAGTCGTGGGGAGGTTGGGAGCTGTGGGCCTGGAGTACAGCTGCTGATGTAATTCATGCCTCTTTCTGAAACAGCAGCCGTAGTTTCTAAAGGAACTTTCCAGTGGTACTGCCCTGATTACATCATGTCATTTTAAATGAGGGCAGGTGAGGAGGAAAGGACAGATCTGCACATCCACTCAGACGATATTATGAGTTTCTCCTGCGTGCCCGGCTCTGCTGTGGGCACTGGAGACGCAATGAGCGAGATAGATGAAGTCCCTACCCTCGAAAGGCTTCTACTCCCGATGGGGAGACAGAAGATACACCTGTGTGTGAAGTCAGGTCCCAGGAGCTCTGGAGGAAAATCACGCAGGATGAGGGCGCTGAGGCACCTGGGGGTGGGAGTTGGTTTTCATAGAGGTGGCCAGAGAAGGAGACATTGGCGCAGAGACCTGAAGAATGAGGGCGGGGCGGTGGGAAGTATGTCCCAGGCAGAGGGAACAGCACGTAGGAGGACACAGAGGCAAGAGCTCTTGGACACGGTGGAGGAACGGACAGAAGTTAGTGAATGAGATAGAGCGAGGGGCTGATGCGGGAGCTGGTGGGAGTATTTGCATCAGTCGCCCGGGAGGGACAAGCGGCTTTGTGTCAGGGACCTTTGACATCTCCGCCTGCCCATCTCCGGCTCCACGCCCCGGCCCCTGGGCGTTTGGACCAGTGTCCGGCCTCAGCCCTGCTGCCCCTCCACTCCCCGGCCGTCATTGTGGACCTGTGTGCTTCAGCAGAATGCTTCTAAAGAGGAAATAATGGTTTTCTAAGCAGAGAACGTAAAGATCAACTGGTAAAGACTTTTCTAAAAGTAAAATTTCTGGAGGAATCCTTAGAGAAACTCGGGACAAGTTCTTGATTGTTCTTGCTGCTTTGAATAAAAACAGCGGCCAGGGCCAGATCTCATCTGCTATTACTCTGTGAAACATTAATTTCATCTCCTTTCTGACTGTGCCCATACGTGATGACACTGCAGATGAAGAAGGAGTGAGACTTACTAAACAGTGCTTTCAGACACTGGAGTGTCACCTCAGCAACCAAGTACCGCCTGAATTTGTATTTACTTAATGCAGTTCTTTAAGTAGACTCACTTTGTAAACCTCTTGCTTTTCCTGAGCAACAATATCCATGATAGCATAGTTCAATATTGTAGCTATATTTTTCTAATTATTTAAAATCAGTTAAAAATACGGGTGTGGAAGACAAACAAAGCTCTGGTTTGATTTTTTTTTTTTTTTCTGTTTGAGCTTAGAAATTGCTACCAGCACTTTTCCTGTATTTCAGCCTTGCCAACAGCTTCACTAAGGCAATGGCAAATTTTAAGTCATTTCAAACACCAAAAGCTGTTCTTTGGTTTTTATAATATTAACTAAAGAAGGGGTCTTAGCTCTAGGCAGGAAAAGAATGCAAGAAAAAAAAAAGTGAAAACAATCAAACCACAAAATATTCGTTGCATCTGAGGTGAAGTGCAGTTCATGAATTGTCACATCTTCCACTATGACTGTGGTTTAATCGTGATTAAAACCAGTCTCACAGCATCGAGGTACATATTTTACTTGTGGTGAAGTAATTTAACCTATGTTTCTATAGGGAAACACAAAAGAAAACAAAACCCATCATTTTTGTGGTGCCGAGTGAAGCACAGGCAGTCTTTCCTGCCCCTCAGCCTGTTTCATGACTCAGCTGCCCAGGCGTTTTCTTGCTGCACCAAGTTGTAAGTTCGGTGTTCTCGTGAGCACTCAGAAGGCTGTCCTCAAAGAAAGAAAGGAATTTTTAAGTGATTCGGTGTGTTAGTTTTCTCCTTGGTTAAAAACAACTTCCCTTGAATGTACTTAAGGCTACAGAACTGTACATGTCAACGTGGTTAAGATGGTAAACTTAGTGTTATGTAAGTTTGACCACAATTTTTAAAAATGTTAAAATGGTAATTTTACGTTCTATGTATTTTACCACAGTAAATAACATTGTAAGTTCACTACCCTTCAAAAAAAGAAATTCCCTTTCTAAGGAAGGCTCATGTTTCTTATTCTGTATGTTTCCTTCTCAAAAAGGATGCTTTTTAAAGATATTTTTATATATTTTATTTTTTTCCTTTATTGAAGTACAGTTGATTTACAGTATTGTGTTAGTTTCCGGTGTACAGCAAAGTGATTCAGTTTTTTTTTTTTTCAGATTATATTCCATTATACATTATTATAAGATATTGAGTATAATTCACTGTACTATACAGTAAATCCTTGTCATTTATCTGTTTTATATGTAGCAGTTTGTATCTGTTAATCCTATGCTCCTAATTTGTCCCTCCCTCTCCCCTTGGTAACCATAAATATGTTTTCTATGTCTGTGAGCCTGTTTCTGTTCTGTATATAGATTTATTTATCATTTTTTAGATTCCACATATATGTGATATCATATAGTATTTGTCTTTCTCTGTTAGACTTACTTCACTAAGTATGATAATCTCTAGGTCCATCCATGTTACTGTAAATGGTACTATTTCATTCTTTTTTTCTTTTTTTTTAAAGTTCTTTATTGGAATATAATTGCTTTACACTCTTGTACCAGCTTTTGAGGTACACCAAAGTGAATCAGCTGTATTTATACACATACCATTCTTTTTTTAGGGCTGAGTAATAGTCCATTGTATATAAATATCACATCTTCTTAAGCCAGTCGTCTGTTGATGGGCACTTGGGTTGTTTCCATGCCTTGGCTATTGCAAATAGTGCTTCTGTGAACATTGGGGTGCATGTATCTTTTTGCATTAGAGTTTTCTCTGGATATATGCCCAGGCATGGGATTGCTGGATCATACGGTAGCTCTGTTTTTAGTTTTTTAAGGAACCTCCATACTGTTCTCCATAGTGGCGGCACCAATTGACATTCCCACCAACAGTGTAGGAAGGTTTCCTTTTCTCCACACCCTCTCTAGCATTTGTTACTTATAGACTTTTTGATGATGGCCATTCTGACTGGTGTGAGGTGATAGCTCATTGTGGTTGATTTGCATTTCTCTAATAATTAGCATCTTTTCAGGTGCCTGTTGACCATCTGTATGTCTTCTTTAGGAAAATGTCTGTTTTGGTTTTCTGCTCCTTTTTTGATTGGGTTGTTTATTTTTTTGATACTGAGTTCTATGAGCTGTCTGTATATTTTGAATATTAACCCCTTGTTTGTCGCATCATTTGCACATATTTTCTCCCATTCCATAAGTTGTCTTTTCATTTTGTTGATCGTTTCCTTTACTGTGCAAAAGCTTATAAGTTTGATTAGATCCCATTTGTTTGTTTTTGTTTTTATTTCTTTTGCCTTGGGAGACTAACCTAAGAAAATATTGCTATGATTTCTGTCAGAGAATGTTTAGCCTGTGTTCTCTTCTAGGAGTTTTGTGGTGTCGTGTCTTATATTTAGGTCTTTAAGCCATTTTGAGTTTATTTGTATATGGTTTGAGGGAGTGTTCTGATTTCATTGATTTACATGTAGCTGTCCAGCCTTCCCAACACCACTTGTTGAAGACTGTCTTTTCTCCATTCTACAGTCTTGCCTCCTTTGTGATAGATTAATTGACCATAGGTGTGAGGGTTTATTTCTGGGCTTCCTATTCTGTTCCATGGATCTACATGCCTGTTTTGTGCCATTACCATGAATGTTTCTTCCTGATGTAGCTTTGGTCGGCTCTATGTTTCTAGAAACCTGTCCGCTTCTTCTAGATTGTCCAACTTGTTGGCGTATCATTGTTCACAGTATTCTTTTATGATTCTTTTGTATTTCTGTGGTGTTGGTTGTTATTTCTCCTCTTTCGTTTCTTATTTTGTTTGTTTGGATACTATCTCTTTTCTTCTTGGTGAGCCTGGCTAGAGGTTCATTAATTTTCTTTATCTTTTCAAAAAACACCAGCTCTTGGTTTTATTGATCTTTTCTATTTTTTTTTTTTAGTTCTATTTTATTTATCTCCCCTCTGATTTTTATCATTTCCTTCTTTCTGTTGACTTTGGATTTTGTTTGTCCTTTTTCTAATTCTTTTAGGTGGTAGGTTAAGGTATTTATTTGAGATTTTTCTTGTTTCTTGAGGAAGGCCTGTAGCGCTGTGAACTTCCCTCTTAGAACTGCTTTCGCTGCATTCCATAGATTTTGTAAGGTTGTGTTTTCATTTTCGGGCATTCTATTCTCTTGCATTCATCTAGATGCCTGTTTTTCTGCCCACACCATGCCTCGTGCCCACCTCATTGCAGGAAACTGCCAGAGTCCCTCACTAGTGTTTGTTTTTGGTTTTTTAAACAGAAGAAGGAATCTGTGAAGAAAACACAAGATGAAGAAATAAAACAAACAGATGAAGAGAAAACCAAGCAGATTTATAAGAGCTGGAAAGAAGATACGGAGTGGCAGGCCTCTCGTGAGTACCCGGGGCCTCCATAACAGTGACACTAAGCCCTTTTGTTCGCTTAGTAAGACGCTCAATCTAGGAAGCACTTACAGTGGTTGTTGAGAGACATTTTAACACTAAATTATTACTCAAAGGCTACGAGCCACTTTTTGAATAGCAGAAAGGTTCTCAACTCATCTTTGTACCATCAGAATTATGATGTATCTGTACGGTGAAGTGGTATTCAGCTATGAAAAACATGTTTCGGAAGAGCGTTTAATGTCCTTGGAACGTGTTTTTATCTTTTTAGTTTTTAGCTTGGAGAAGAAAAATCAGTATAAAATAGTATGAAAAATATCCCTATTTAGAAATGTCTATATGAGGGAAAAGATGTGGCAGGTTAACATATTAACATTAGTTTTCTTGGAGAGGCAGGATTCAAGGTTATTTACTGGAATTCTTCTTGTTTTTCTGTGTTTTTCTTAGTTTCCCACAGTGAACACATTCTTAACTTTGTAATCAGAAGAACACAGGGATAAGAGGCTGGCCGGCTGCGTCAGCATCCCTCCCACACCTGTGGCTCAACCCTGCCTCCTTCCACATTAGCGCTACCCAGAGAGCATCCTCAGGGGAGAGGCCAGTGCAGATGAAGGCAGGGCAGAGCGTGTGTAAGGATGCTGGGAGGAGCCGGGTTTGAAACAGGATTAGGGCTTCCATCTGACTCGCACAAAGACTCCCTAACTGCCTGGTCATCCCTTGAGGCAGCAGGAGGAGAACAGGGGCGGCCGTGTTCACAGAATGTTGGGAATTCCATCACAGGGAACACCATTAAAATGACAGTTTTTGTGAAATGAAAATGTGTACCAGATCCAATCACTTCTATGCAGTGAAATCTTAGTGTGATGGAACATTTTAGGCATTTCTTTGAAGTCAGACATAACAGATTCTGAGCAATGATGTCTCAAGTGCAGATACACTCAGTAAAGCTTATTCTTACATCCTGCATTAGAATCTTTAATGCTAGGTTACTGAAACAAAAACAGCAAAACCAACAGCCCTCTATTTTACAAAACAATCGTAAAAGGCAGCCTTGGGACACTTTTATGTACCTACAAAGGCTGTAACTGTCTGTGTAAGAATCATTTATTTTCTGGTCTGGGAGGCTGATTCACGCGTGGTTCAGCCACGTAGGCTCTCAGCGTGGCCTCACTGCCCTTCCACCCTGCCCACAGCCACGAGCCACTGAGGAGTTCCTGATGGTTGCTGGTGACTCGGGGCTCAAGGGTGAGGATGTGGCATCCGGGTCCCGCTACTGACTGGACCCTCACTCGGGCTGGGACTCCTCAGTCTTGGCCACTGCAGGAGAGTCTCGAACACATGGTTCTGCTTTTGTCTCTCGCCCCTTCCTCCTCTTTCTTCTGTCCCTCCCAGAGAGTCTTGTAGAAAGAGAGAACTGGGGCAGCGAGCCCTGCTCCCTAACCCTGAGTAAAGGCGTTGCGGGTGCCTGTTCCTTGTTACTGGAGCCCACTCTGTTCACTGTCTGCGGTGCTGATTCTTCCAGACAAGGCCTTTCTCAAACCCCGCTGTCTTTCTAGTGCGAAAATCCAAAGCAGCTGATGAGAGGAGGCGCTCTCTGGCCAAACAGGCGCGGGAGGACTACAGGAGGCTGTCCCAGAGGGGGAGAGGCAGTGAGGGGCCGCAGAGCACCCCCGGTGGCCCCCAGAAACCCCGGAGGCCCCCCCTTCCACCCAAGCCTCAGTTCCTGAGCTCAGCAGGACACCCCTGCAAACCTCTCAGGTAAGAAGCCACACAGGCGGCTTTGAGCATAAGCAGTGAAATGGCCGATGAGAGATGAATCGCGTGGCCGCTGCCGGGAGAGAGGCTGTGGGTACCGTTCACTCCATCACCCCCAGGTGATGCTGAGACACCTGGGCAGCCCTCATCTCGCCTCATCTGCAACATCCCCACTGTGGGTACCAGTAACATAGCCAGAACTTCGTGAAGATGCACAGTGAGGTCGTGACTTCCTGTGCCCCCAGCCCAGCTCGTCCCCACCCAGGGACAGCCAGCGAGGGGAGGGGGGCACAGCTGGGGGTTCCTTACAGCAGGAACCAGGCTTGCCGGGCTTCACATCAGCAGCAGAGTTACATCTCCACTGCTCAGCCTTCAAAATTTGATGATAATTCTCGTTCTGGGATATACAGCCAAGTCATAGGTTGAGAATTTGGAAATGTTTCTTGTTTAAATGAAGACTTTGTTTGGTGATGGTGGTCCCTTTGCCTCCTAGGCTGTGGGAGGAATTCGGCAGAACAATTTGTTTTGGAAAATCCCTGAAGAGAAATATAGTGATATCACAGCAGAAACCCCCGTCCCTTATGTTAACTAATTATAAAATTATTTTCTCCTGGCTATTGCTGTTATATGATTTTTTTATATTCTGATGTGTAGAAAGATATTTAAAATAACCGAGAGAAATCAAATATTGATTTAATGAAACACAACTATCTAAAGCCTTTTCCTCTGAAATAAAACTAAAAATCCTTCTGTGTTAGGAGTATGGAAAAATAAAAAACAAAGATCTCCCTTTGTGTGGGGTCAGTAGTTATCTTCAGGGTTTTTTCCTGATGGAGATTATGCCCTCAGAGGAAGCAGGAGGTGAACCATTTCCTCCACTATGATTGTTTCTACTTACTCAATTAAAAGGTTCCATCTGGGGACTTGGGGACCAGCACTAAATGACCACATTCTACAGAGTGACAGTTTGGGGAGCGATTTTTTTTCCTTATGGACAACAAAACAAGAGCGGCTTGCAGCATTGTGACCGGGGCACAGAGCGTGAGCTCACACGCAGGCCCCTCCCATGCCTGAGCATGTCACTGCATCCGGCTGCAGGTCCCCGTGGGCTGTGTGCCTCTCCGGGCTCCTCCAGGGGTGGGAATACAACTTGTCATGCGCCCGCACCCACCGTATTTTTCGAGCACAGCCTATGTGACTGACAGCAATGAAAGCACCCTTTTAATGAGGGTTTTAAGATGATGTTTTAAGCTCAGTGAGTTCATATTTTCCAACTGAAGCCAGTTGCATAAAGTGCTTTTTTGTGAGGTGCCCAGACTGGATGGTTTCAGGGCTGGGACTTCAAACAGTGATGACTGAGGTCAGCTAGGCGCCGGCCCAGGGAAAGAGAGAGCCGGGCTGCCCTTGGAGTTTCTGTTTGACCTCCAAAGATTTCCCGAAGAAAAGAACCTCATCTGGGAAGAGAACTTAACATGTAATCTCATGTGTGTGCAGTGCCTGCTCCCTTGGAAAGTCAAGTAATATAAACTGTTTTCTCCAAAATACTGTGTACGTATATACATGCATATATGTCACGTGTATATATATGTATGTCTGACATATATGTCACATGTAATTCCTGGTAGTGTGTGTTACCATGAAAAGCATAAAGAGCATAAGTTAATTTACATGACAGGATATGCTGGTAGCGCATCCAAATTCATTGCTGATTTTACATTGACTTCTGCTCAGAATCAGTGGGCCTAGGACTTGGGAGTACGTTTATTACACTGTGGTGTTACTTTCTGTAATGGAAATAGACTTACGTCCCAGAACTTAAGTTCTGCTACGGAATGTATCTCAAAACCATTCTGCAGCCTATATCTTTCTCTTAACCAATCTTCAAACACTCTTCTTTCTTTTCCTTTTTATTTCTGACACTGCCTTTTAGCAGAACTCTTCAAAGCATGAGAGAGAAGGAAGCACATCAGAGAGGTTCGTGGACACAGAAAGAGGAGGAAATTGAATGACGAAAGTGTTAGGGAAGAAGCTTATTCTATTGCGTTTGGTTTCTTCTATTTGCAAGTACATGCTCTCCAGGAAAATACAGCTGGGGGTGTATTTCACTTCTTAATGCTCATTTTCTCACATTTTAATTGGGAGTTAATGGAGCTTCTCATTCATATTAAAAATGAAATAAAATCTGTGTCAGCGCGGCCGTAGCTCACGACTGGTCTGCAGGATGGGACGGGCCGGTGACAGGTCTGCAACCCCCTATTCCCTGCCCTGGAGGAACCAAGCGATGGCCGTGCACAGGCCCCGCCCCATGAGCTCAGCCATGGGACCAGAGCTTCACAAGTGTGTTATATTCCGTGTGTGTGTGTGTGTGTGTGTGTGTGTGAGTGAGTTTTGAAACCATTATTTTCAAATGAGTTGAATCTAACTTGAAAAACTTCTTCGAATGTCAGAAATCAGGGAGTGGTGAGGCCAGCGTCCAGCTCGGCCCAGGAGGACATCGTGCGCTGGTTCCGGGAGGAGCAGCTGCCGCTGCGGGCGGGCTACCTGGACGCCTCGGACAGCATCGCGCCCTGGTTCCATGGTGAGTGCGCGGCTCCAATTCCGACAGCGGGTGGGCGGGGCTCATCCTCAGGAGGGCAGGATCGAGGCTCCCTTTCACCGGAGCTGCCCCAGAAGAGGCTCTGACGTTGTTCTCACGAGTGTGTTTGCTTGGCTTCCTCGGGGAGCTGCAGGCTCTCGGCAGGTGGCCCGCAGCCAGGGTGGCTGCCAGCATGGGGGGTGTTTATCACCCCAGACGGACCCCACGGGGCGGCGCGGGAGGCAGGGCCCCTTGGGCGCCTGCACGGGGCACTCGGCTGTGATCCCCCCCCCACCCAGCTGGCAGTGCCGTCACCCACCCTCCACCCCGGGAGGGGCTGGTGGGGCCGCCGGGCGTGGTCAGAAGGTCACAGGCTGGGTGACCTTGAGCACGTCCTCGTTCTCTGCAGTGAATCCATGTATCTGAGCCTCACATCCCTCATCTGTTAAGTGAAGGGGTTGAACTTTGTGATCTTTTGCTTAAAAGTTCTGTGTCTTTGATCCGTGCGGTTAAGGCTGTGAAGTGGGTCTGTTGGAGGTTGAGCAGAGTCAGCTTGTGAAGCACGTCTTCATTCGACCCTTGAAACTGGGCTTACTTAAGCCATCTGTGTACCCAGCGCCCACCTCACTGATCTCTCAGTTTCTTGGATTTCAAGAACAGGAGGTGACTTCCTGCCTCTGTTGGCTTCCACGAGGTCTGTGGTTGGGTTGGACTCATTGGTTCTGTGGACAACAAAAGCTTTTTCTTTTTTTGGCTGCACGGATCTTAGTTCCCTGACCAGGGATCGAACACGCGCCCCCCTGCAGTGGAAGCACGGAGTGTCGACTGCTGGATCGCCAGGGAAGTCCCCACAAAAGCTTTAAGGCAGAAATCACATCCTCTCACAGAGCACACTTGTCCTAACAGCTGTCTTGGTTTGAGTTACATTGAAGGCTACTCTCTTTTCAGTAGGATCTTCTCACACACAAATATAGCCACAAAAATAAGCTCCCAAACATGTAGCGTGGCAAACACCTCTGTAAAGAACCAAGTTACCTGTGGTAGACTCTCTACAAAAGGGCTGCGGTACAGGTACAGCAGAACCATCTAGCTTTCCTTGGAAGTGCATGTTCTTTGGCGATATAGGCTTTGTAACTGTCCATTCCCAGGGGAGCCCCTCACCCCAGCCCTCCCAGGACCAGGTCATAAGCCTCCTTCCTTTCCATTCTGCCCTGAAGACATTGGGAAAAAGTAACAACGGCTTCAAAAGATGACTAGAAAGAACATGGTCAGTGACCCGTCTGCCATGGTCACCTCTGCCGCCTTGCATTGCCTGTTTTTTTCCTTTTTAACATAAGCAGTGAGGAAATCAGCCACTTTGTAGCTTCTGTGTCACTGGGCAGAAGATACTTTCATCCCTGATTACAAGGGTGGTAGCTTTTTTAACAGCATGGAGTAAGAAATTCAAAGTGTGGATGTTATTAAAAATCCTGATACATTAACAGGCAGATCTATTTGAAACAGTTGCTGTGAGCTAAGAAGACACAGTCGGGCTAAAAAGTCTAGTTGAAGCTCTGGTTAAAAAATAAGACTCGAGTTTTACATATAATTGATTGTTATTGATTTATTTTCATTTATACAAATATTTATCATAGGTATAAGCAAAGCAAGTAATATGATACAATATAATAATGTAATAACAAACACACAGCCAGGTAGTCAATGTAAATCATTATCTTCAGTTTTAAGGAGACAAAATTTCACATTTTTGTGACAAAGAGAAGATGGATCACGTGTTGTTTATTTATCAGGACCCCTGTTTTGAAACAGCGGCGTGGACATTCTTCCTTGCTGGTTTGCTGGCTTCCATTCATTGTCACACACTCCGTAAATCACCCTTCCTAGGCTACTGTCTTGGCCACCTAATGTTCCACCCCACAGAAGGCTGTATTTCACCCCTTTCTCTTAATCAGCTTTGGGTAAGGATGGGGGTGGGTAGGAGGGGACGGGGACGCGAGGGCTGCTGGGCCTCTGGCTCACGGGGCGGGTGGGAGCTGCACGCTGTGGGTGGGATGGGAGCCCAGGAGGATGCGGGGACTTAGGGGAGGGGCCCGTGTGCTTGTTTGGGGTGTGATGAGTTTGAATGTTTCTTTGTGTGAAAATATCCATTTGGCAGTCGGATCAGTGGGTCAGTGCTGGAGACAGTAGATGGATTGGATCGTCAGCCCAGAATTAAAAGCACGGAGGGGCTGAGTTTTCCAGGGGTGAGTTGGGAAGATGGTAAGAGAGGAAGACCAGGCTCAGAACCTGAGGGAGCACCAGCCAGCACTCAGGACCGAGGCGGCAGGGAGGAGCAGAGACCACCCCCCCATCTCTGTCCCAGGCCTGGTGGGTCCAAAACCTGCCGGGCAGGCCAGCCGGCAGGAGAACGGGGCAGATTGGCAGCTCAGATCCACAGGCTGTCTACACCCCCACCGCCACCCCGCTGGCAGATTCCTTCTTGCTCAGGGAAGGTCAGTCTTTGCCCCAGGGAGGCCTTCAAATGACTAGATGAGGCCCAGCCACGTGATGGAGGATTTCCTCTCGTTTGTTTGTTTTTATTTATTTATTTATTTTTTTTTTTTTATTTATTTTTATTTTTTTTGGCACACGGGCTTAGTTGCTCTGTGGCGTGTGGGATCTTCCTGGAGCAGGGATCAAACCTATGCCCCCTGCATTGGCAGGCGGATTCTTAACCACTCTGCCACCTAGGAAGCCCTGTTGTTTAATATGTTTAAAAATTTATTTTATTTTTTATTTATTGGTTGCATTGGGTCTTCGTTGCTGCACACGGGCTTTCCGTAGTTGCGGAGAGTGGGGGCTGCTCTTCATTGCAGTGCATGGGCTTCTTATTGCAGTGGCTTTTCTTGTTGTGGAGCAGAGGCTCTAGGCATGTGGGCTTCAGTAGTTGCAGCACACGGGCTCAATAGTTGTGGCTTGTGGGCTCTAGAGCACAGGCTCAGTAGTTGTGGCACAAGGGCTTAGTTGCTCCAAGGCATGTGGGATCTTCCTGGAGCAGGGCTCGAACCCGTGTCCCCTGAATTGGCAGGCAGATTCTTAACCACTGCACCACCAGGGAAGCTCTCTTTCCTTGTTTAAACATGATTTTTCTAATTATTAAATATTTTAAACAAAAATAGTACAGAGGGAAATATATCTAGTGCCAATGATGAAACAAATGTTATAGCATAACATTTCAGGTATCTCCAGATGCAGTGAATGTTAAAAGCCATATTTACTTCATATCTGTTTTTATTAAGAAATAAATCCTAACAGAGAATTAAGGCTCCTTTTTTATTCCTTATTTGATTCTGTTTCCCTCTGTCCTTCCCAAGGGGTGAACCACTCTTCTGAAGCAGTCCTTTCCATCCATATATTTATACTCATTACATATATACATGTGTGTGTATTTCTATGAAATATATTTTAAAAATATAAAACAGGTATATGCATGTTTCTATAAAACAATGTTGTGTTTAACATTTACCTGGTATCATGTTACAGACATTCTTCTGCAACATGTTTCCTCTCAACATTACATCATCTGGACTTTTCTTTGTTTGTAAATGTAGCCTGGCGCCTTCATTTTATCTGTAGTGCAGTATTTTATGATATATGTTATTTATATATTTATAATACACCTACTATAAACCACATATTGTTTTGTGTTTCACGATGTTGTGTATTTTATTATGCACATACATACACACACACTTCATTACTCATGCATCCCTTCTCTTACATGTGGTACAATATTTTTGCTGTTACAGAAAGTGCTGTGGTGCACACCCTGAACGTGTCTTGTTGTAGACGTGCATAGTAACTTCTTCAGGGTGTGCATCTAGAAGGGGACGTGCTGGGAGGTAGGGCACGTGCATCTTTAATTGTATTAAGTACTGACAGATGCCCTCCAGAGTGATTATACAAAGTTACACTCCCACCAGCTGTACTTGAAAGGTTCTTTTCCGACACTTGACATGCGTGGTATTGCCAGACATCTCTGTCAATCTTGCGAACTCACAGTGGAACCACCCTCTTTTCATTTGCACTGATTTCTGTCCAGTTAGCCTTTCACGGTTCCTAGCCAGGTGGGTGTCTTCTTCTGAAATTCCTTGTAATCCCTTGACCATTTTTCCAGTGAATTGAGTTTTTAAGATTGATTTCTGGGATTTTATATGTCCAGATAGTGTTCCTTTATCAATTACATGGGTCACGTGTGTCTTCTCCTAGTCTGTGGTTTGTCTTTTAGCTTTTTGAGGCATAGAAGTTTTTCATTTCAATGAGATTGAGTTTTTGCTGTCTTTATGGTTTTTGCTTACTGTATAATACACAATACACCTGTAATTTATTTTTATAGATGATATGTGGTATAGAGGCTTGATTTATTTATTTTTTTTCATACAAGTGGCCAGTTGTCCCAACGTTGTTCCTTAAATAGTCCTTCCTTTCTCCACTGATTTTAATGCTGCCTCCATTTCATGCCAAGAGGCTGTCTCTGGGGGACTGCACATCAGTAATGTCTTTATATCTGGTAGGGGAAGTCCACCCTCCTTCCGCCTCTTGAGATTGTCTTCACTCTTCTTGGCTCCTTTACTTGCCCACATGGCTTTCAGCGACAACGGGTCAAGTTTTAAATCCCTTGTTGGGATTTTTAATGGAATTGCATTGAATTTGTAGGTTAATTTGGAGAGGTAATTGCCATCTTTATGTTACTGTATCTTTCCACCCATGAACATGGTAAATGTCTCCTTATATTTCTTTTTAAATCATGAAATAGATTCCCCACACAGGACATGCACTTTGGAAAAGGCAAACTAGACTTTAGTTCTATGTATTTATAATCTTTGTTTCTATGTTGAAATTTTTTTTCAGTATATCATTAGTTGTTGTTCGTGTAAAGAAGTTCTGTTCTTATATGTTGATCTTGAATCCAGTAACACTGTTGAACTCTCATTAATTCAGATTGTCAGAGGATTCTGCTGGAGTTGTAGTATTTTGAGGGCTAACGTGGGCCAAGCATTGCACTGAGCACTTAAACTTTCATTCCCACTCCATCGGAGAAGAACCTGGAAACTAAGACGGTAGGTTCCTTTCCCACCTGTGGTGGCAGAGGCAGCACTCAGACCCGGTCTGTTTGCCTTCAGAGCCACGTGGCATCTGCACTAGGACACGTGAGAACACCCACGTGGTGCTGTCTATTAGCTTGTGACGTTTAAATCAGTGAATAGTAATACCACAGAGATTTGTTTCTCTGATAAGTGAACGAGGCCACTCAGTCTCACAGTCAGTGTCACAGAGACCTCGTTCAGCTACATGTTGCCCCATCCTCCCCTCTGAGAATAAGGGAAGAGCACATTTTTGTCCAGACACTGTTCTGCTCACTCCCAGGTGGGATTCCAAGAAGCAGGTATTTGACATACAAATGTCCCAAGGCCACGAGGGTTTGGGGTGACAGAAGTGTAATCTTATTGTGATTGTGGCAGGAGTTACCCAATGGTATGCATTTGTCAAAATCGATCTACTGCACACTTAAAATTGGTGAATTTCATTGTATGTAAATGATATCTCAAGCTGATCTTTAAAAATTTGGTGCCGCAAAGCAGCACAGAGTTTTCTCAGCTCCTAGCTCGGAATGGTAGCGTGGTATAGGCTTAGTACCAGACTCCAGGATGGACCACTGGGTTTCAGTTGTGTTCTCACCTCTCTAAGTGGGTGTAATAGTAATATCTGCACCATAGCATTGTTTTCTTAAGTAAGTCAGCTGACATGCGTGAAGTGCTTAGGGCCTGGGCAGTGTTTCTGTTGTAACTGGAACTGATGGGCTTAAGAGGAAGTTGCCTCTCCTGTCCTCCCTGCCCTTCTCCTCCTCATCCTCACCCCGCCACAAAGCAGTGTTTTGAATAGTCGCATCACATACAAGGAAGAGGCAGCACTTCAACAAAATAGATCTTAATTACTGCAAAAACTGTCCTATGCTATTTCCTCAAGTATTTACTTAGGGCCTGTCCTTAAAAAGCCCAGAGCCCAGGAGGTCACCTCAGAAGGCAACGGTAGTTTGGGAGAACAGATGGACAGTCAGCCCGCAAACGGAATAAAGCTGCTTAGAAAGTTCAGCAGAACAAGCATTTAGGGTTGGGTGTGGGGTTAGGAGGGAGGGTGGACGGCAGTGAGTCCTAGGGTCACTGAAGCAATGTCTTCTCTTTTCTAGATTTATAATTTTCTGAGTATTGTAGCTGTTAAGTCTATTTGGTTTTGTTTCCTTTAAGAAGGATTGTTTTCTTCTCTCTCTCCCTCACCCCTTATCTCCTCTCATGCTTCAGTGTTCAGTTCAGGGCTGTCTCGACCCTTGAGAACGATTCTTGTTTTTATCCATTTCATCCTTGCGTGTGGCCACCTGGTTACAGCACCTTCCGGTCTGGACTGCTTGTGCGGTTGGTGATAAGTGTCGGGGAGCCCTGCTGGCCAAACCGAACACCCCACTGAGCAAAGCCATTTCACTCATGCTGTCTCCTGCTGTCAATCTCCAGCGTGGGTAGATATATAATTAATTGTATTCAGTGCTTGGAGAAAAGGGCCAAGGATAAATAAAACTGAAGTTCGAAGGTCCATCTAGAAACCCGCGGACCCATTTCTTCGTTCTGTCCACTTTCCCACTCCTGTTAAATATGCAACAGTGTCAGGACCTTAGGAGCCAGCAGGGACTAGGAGTGGGAAGGTGGGGAAAAGATAGAAGTAAACGTATAAACAGATTTCTGATGTAGGAAATGGCTAATTGCTTCTGTTGCTGTTAGATAATTCACATGCTTGCTTCACGCATCAGTAGTTGATCACATTCCTCTGAAATGTGATTTATGCTTCCTTGTCCAAATACGGAAATGACTAGATTGTGGATAATGTTTCAGGTGGATGAAATAGTTCCCCCTGATTTATGTCTCGTGGATGTCTTTGCTGTCATGGCGTATGATCGAACCTCCCCTCCAAATGCTTTACATTTTTTTTAAAAAACTTTATATTTTAAGCTACTTAAAAAGCAAATCCCTTTAGCATCCGTGGGATCCCAACACAGTTCCTGCTGCAGATATTTTGATTGCTTCCATTTTTGCTACACCCTCCAAGTGTTCACTCTCCATTGGGGGTGAATCCTGCCATTTCTGTGGAGGCAGTTACTCTCTGGAACTTAAGTTCCCCAGAGGTGATTGTCCAGGAAGAGTCCTGTGTCTTTGTCTCCCAGTGTTACCAAGTCCAAGCTCATCCTGTTTGCCGCATGACAGGCCAATACATTGAGAAATGAGGTGCTGGGGCAAGGAACAGTAACTTTATTCAGAAAGCCAGCAGACCGAGAAGCTGGGGGAATAGTGTCCCAAAGAACCATCTTACCCAAGTTAGAATTCAGGCTTCTTTTATCCTCAAAGGGGAGGGGGTGTGGTTGGTTGTTGCAAACTTCTTGGTGCAGGAATCCTTTGTTCTTGCAGCTGTGCATGTAGGTCAGTAGGTCAGGTCACAGTGTACCTGTAAACCTCCAAGGAGACAAAGGTTATTCTCTGTTCTGCAACTTTTTAATCTTTTTATGAATGGAAAGTATTATACCTTTAAAGGTCAGAGCCTTGAGAATGGGTTACCCTGTACATTTCAGGCTCTAGGTAACATTCTTTTACAAAGGTGCAAGCCAGCATGACTAAGCACAGGCAACACTGCACAAAGGTTAGTGCTAAAGGAGTAGATCCAATATGGAGTAAGGCTTGCTCCTCTCCGTTACACCGGCAGGGTGCCATCCAGGCTCCCTCAGCACCGTCCTCCAGGGCTGAGTGTACATACCTGGATGGGTTGCATTAAGAAAGTCTCCCAGAAGCGTCCTTAGATTTCCTTCAGGCTAAAGCCTTAATGAGCCTGGAAACTGGCACCCATAAGTGATAACCTGTCCTTCAGTTATTTTGCTGAGGAGTGGAGATTTCTTAATTGCGGGGCTGTCAAAATTCTGCCCATCTCTCACAAAGGGATTTTTCAAGTTTCTATCTTGATTTAAGCACAAATTGCTGCTTTGTGTGACTTTCCAAAGTCACACAAATGTATCCACCCTGACTCAATTACATCTGTGATTCAGCTGTTTCATGGAATGGGAGAGGCTGTGGCCAGCAGCAGGAGGACGTGTGTGTGACAGCAGCACTGGCCTGTGTGTGGACCTCTCAGTGCCTGTGTGTGGCAGGGAAGGGCACGGGGAAGCCTGACCTTGGGAGGGACCAGCAGGGCCTGAGCTGCGAGTCCTGGGAGTCACCTCCATTCAGCATCGAAGCTTCATCTACAATAGTGTCAGAGCGCTTTGTCTAAATCGCTCTCTGTGGTTCTCCTCTGTGCCTGCGTTGCGTTAGTTCAGATTTCTGAAATAACTGAAGATGAAACAAAGAGGTGAAAGCTACTATATTTATTCAAGTTTGAGAAGACCTCTCTTTTCTGCAGCGAATACTATGCATTGCTTTCTTTCTGGGAGGCCTTGCCTTTTCTCATAAATTACCCAGGGCAGCACATGTGCTGCAGAACTCTTAGTGTGTTACTCCACTAATGTTGAGGATAGTCCATTAGCCCCAAAGCCCTCTATTCCTTGAGCTTTTCAAATGATGCAGTTGGGTCCCCACCCGGACGCTGCCCAGCCGCCAGGGTCACGGCCTGCCTGCGCCTGGAGCCCCGCAGCCCCCATCACCGACACCCAGGGCTCCGGGCTTGTGGTTGCCACCGTGTGCTTGGAGGGACCTCAACAGCAAGAGAGGAGGGTGGTGGGTCCCACTAAGGAGAGCAGCTCTGCTTGGGGGTTTTCCACGGGATATTTTTCTGGAAAGGGGTTTCTACTCTTCAGAAAGTTGTTTTAAATCCATGCTTTTGTTGCCAGCCTTTCTTTGTTGTCACGTGCCCCATGGCCTGGATTTCTGCGGCCAGCGCCAGAGCAGGCTGGGGGCTGCTTCTTGACACTGGTGAGGGGTGGGAAAGCAAGTGCACTGCCGACAAGTGCATCTCTGGGGCCTCGCGCATGCGCTCAGCTCCTGGTCCCCCCTCATTGGCTGTGTGGCCGCAGCAGCGGGCATGACTTCTGCACTTGACCCTCATCAGTCCTGTGCAGATAAAGATGTTACCTGCCTCCCAGGGCTGGTCTGAACACTTGACGTAAAACGTGTAAAGTACTTAGAACTGTGTGTTGCACGCTCAGCCCTAGTTAGGAAGCGTTAGAACATTAAGGTGATGAAAGGAGAACAAACGAGGTAATTTTCACCTTTGAATCATTAAGGGAACATCATGAATAACGCTTTAGGAGCTCTGACTGGTTTCCCTCATCCCTAAGGTGCCTGAGATGTCAGGGGAGAATGCCGGCATCCCAGTGCGCATCCTTCCACACAGAGGACCAGGGCAGGACCCAGAGCCTCCCTGAATGTGCTTCCTTTACACACTGCAGGGTCAGAGAGTGTGACGTAGCGGGGAGCTCTCTCCCAAGTGTAAGGCTCCCTGGGATAACGTGTGCACTCTCAGTCTGCAGGGTTCTGCTGGAAGTACCGGCGTGTGCACCAGGGGCAGATGTTCTGGGTGGGTGGGTGTGAGCCTGGTTCCAGCCAGGCTCTGGTTTCTGATTCCAGCCAGCACTCCCCGCCCATCCTCCTGGCCTTGCCCTCTGTTCTTGGAGGGCAGTGACAGTGCCTCTTTCTCAGGCCACTGTGAGTATTAAATAAGGGAACGCACACCTGCAGGAGCGCCAGGCAGATACAAAGAACTCTCAGGGCTCGTTGTTGGTTACCTTTCGTTTGGTTATTACACCCAGCTTTTCCTAGAAGCTAGAAAGCAGGACAGCTTTCCAGACACTGGAAGCAGGACACACAGATGTACGTGTATCAGCAGAGTTAGACCTGGGGTGCCTTGGAGAAACATGAGTGCACCCTTTGTACCCGTGGTGACAGTTCTCAGGCCAGAGGCAGTGGTGGCTGAGAGTGTCCTAGAGAAGGAAGCTTCTCACTTCACTGTGTGACGAAATTATTATTTTTTTGTTTGTTTTTTTTAGAACTTTTATTGAGATATAATTGACATATAAACTGTATGTATTTAAAGTGTACAATTTGATATACTTTTTCTTATTAGTAATGTACATATGACAATCCCCATCTCCCAATTCATCCCACCCCAACACCCCCCACGCTCCTCCCTTGATGTGCATATGTTTGTTCTCTACATCTGTGTCTCTATTTCTGCCTTGAAAACTGGTGGATTTCTACCAATTTTCTATATTCCACATATATGCGTTACTATACGATATTTGTTTTTCTCTTTCTGACTTACTTCACTCTGTATGACAGTCTCTAGGTCCATCCATGTCTCTACAAATGTCCCAATTTTGTTCCTTTTTATGGCTGAGTAACATTCCATTGTATATATGTACCACATCTTCTTTATCCATTCATCTGTTCATGGACATTTAGGTGGCTTCCATGACCTGGCCATTGTAAATAGTGCTGCAGTGAACATTGGGGTGCATATGTCTTTTTGAATTACGGTTTTTTCTGCGTATATGCCCCGTAGTGGGATTGCTGGGTCATATGGTAGTTCTATTTTTAGCTTTTCAAGGAGCCTCCATACTGTTCTCCATAGTGGCTGTATCAATTTACATTCCCACCAACAGTGCAAGAGCGTTCCCTTTTCTCCACACCCTCTCCAGCATTTAGTGCTTGTAGATTTTCTGATGATGCCCATTCTAACTGGTGTGAGGTGATACCTCATTGTAGTTTTGATTTGCATTTCTCTAATAATTAGTGATGTTGAGCAGCTTTTTGACAAAATTATTCATTAGACCTTTTCTGGACATCTTCTAAGTGCAGGTGCTGAGGGTATGAAAATAAACAAGGAGTGGTAGTTGCCCTCTAGTTGCCCCCAAGGAGGTGGGGCAGGGAGAGACAGAGCAGAGTGTGCTGTGGGCAAGCGCCCAGGTGGAGGTGGGGCCAGGTGAGCCCTTGGAGAGGCTGGGTGAGTGCTCAGTGGGGCTGGGGCCAGGTGCCCACCAGGCCTGGAGGACTCTGGGGCTCTGATCGCTCAGGGAGAGATGAGAGTGCTTCATGCTGTTAGGCTGAATGTTGGAGAGTGCAGAGGAAAATGTGGACAAGAGCATCCCGTTTACCTGCCCTCCTTCTGTAGGGCAGTGGCTGTCGCTTAGATTTCCAGTGAGGGTCCTGCAGGGGGTTCTGAGTTGTTTCGGGTCTCCTGGGGTCCATTTACTCTCTCTTGTGCAAAAGCAGTTTTCCTGGGCCTGGCCTGGAGCTCTAAACCTGCACTCAGAGAGGTTTAGGGCTGTGCTCTCTGACATGGAGCCACTAGCCATGCCTGGCTCTTTACATCAAAATTAATTAAAATTAAAAATTGAGTCCCTCAGTCGCACATCAGGTGCTCAACAGCCACACGTGGCTACCATGCGACCAGCACAGACAACACTTCCATCATCACAGAAAATTCTATTGAATAGGACTGTTCTTGAGGGCTCCAGGCATCACGCAGACAGAGAAGTGGGACCTTTTTCTCTGTCCCCTCCAAGCCGGGGGTCCAGTCTCTCAGAGCTCAGCCCCCTCCTCAGCCCCCTCCCCCTGGTGCAATGCCCTCTGCTCTCCCCTGGGCCATTCTGCCCCACCCGGCCTGGATTCAGCTCCAAAATAGACTGCTGGGTGAAGAGCTGGTTCATTTCAAAAACTGATGAAGTAGAAGGAAGCTTTTATGTATCTATTTCCACTAGCGCAGAAATCCTGCTATGCCTCAGACAGGTTTGGTTCTTGTGTGAGGACAGCTGGTCTGAGGCAGGCAGCCTGGAGGTGTTGCAGCCTCAGGTGGCTGGATGAAGACCATTCACTGCTCTAGAATTCATTTCTTAAGAATCGTGCACAGGCCACGAGTCTGTGGTAATGAGTATCTGATGCTGGACTTTGGCGTTACGTTCAAGAGCTTGCTTCGCAGGTAGATCAAGGTCACTGCTTGGCAATGACCTCAGCCAAGCCTCCTTGAAGGTACCCGCTGCCCTCCATGGAATCATGAGAAATTGTACATCAACCTGTATCACAGATGCACCAAGAGAGCGTGCCCTTCAGGGATACCGACCCTGTTGTAAAGCAAAAAGAGCAAGGCCTGGTCCCCTCAGCACTCGCCTGCTACCCCTGCCGTGGGTACCACCAAGTGGAAGGAGGCCCCGTTAGGACCGTGTTCTGGTGTCTCTGGAGGTGAGACAGCGCCAGGATTTGTGCGTTATGAGGGAGAGTTACAGACTGGGAGGCTCGCGGACGGTTTGATTTACGGCTGCTATATGACCTGATTTTAGGAGGAATTTGCCTTATTCTGGTCATAATTTTCCAGAATAGGTTTCATTTTAGGAATCTAAATCCATCTTGATAAAATCCAGACATTATAAATTATAACATCTGTCCCATCTGTTGAAGTAATCTGGAATCTCAGAGTCCACCTGTCAGTACGTCTGGGAGGGGAGAGAAATCTTTCCAGAATGAGCCTCTCAATTCGATTCTGAAGTCAGTGAAAAATAACCTCTGGTTTCAGAAACAGTCAGACCAGAGTCTTCAAACCTCGGTCCCCTGCAGGCCCTGGGCAGGCTTGTCGCCTGTGGTCTTGGTTCAGCCCCCGGTTGCCCTCAGTGGGACCGGGTGTGCGCGGAAGGTAAGACAGGCAGACAGACGCGGTCACAGCTGGGGAAGCTCACCTGGGTGTCCCTTGGGCACCTGACGTGGGTGCCCAGCACTGACCCAAGGGGCTCCTCGGGGTCACTGTGCCTGCAGTGTCCAGCGGCTCAGTCTTGTTGGGGAAGGGCAGGAAGGCAACTGGAGAGGATGGAGAAGGTGCCACGCGGGGCCGGGGCACGGCAGAGCTGGGCCGCAGAGGAGAGGCCACAGGGATTCCTCCCTTTCAGGCACAGTTCCTGCCCGTGAGGGGCTGCAGGGCCTGCCACCCCCCGGCTCGCATCCCATCGAGGCGTCTGCCTGGGGCTGAGCCTCACACACCCCGACGTGCAGGTTCCGGCCCTGCTGGTGGGGGGGCGGGGGGGGCGGTGGGGACAGGGCAGGAAGAGGGCGGGGGGGCGAACAGGCGATTTCTAAGCCTCCCCTTATGAAAGGTCTACTTGCAAAAAAGAACATAGACATGGTTTTATTTTATGTCTCACTCTGGATAATTAGGTTGAATGCTCAGTTAACTTTACTAACTTTAGTTTTATTAGACTAAAGGGCTGTGAGAATCCATTGCCTTTTCACCAGGAGGTTTTGGGGTTTTTCCTGATGGGATACGGAGTGTCCGCGCAGGAGGAGGCGGACACGGGAAGGGCGTGGAGAGCGCTGCTCGCCCGTCAGAGGGCAGCGTCGCACGGCGGTCACCGCCCTGCCAAGATGCGTCTGTGCACTTTCTCTGTGTCTCATCACACTGTTGCTTCATCCGAAGAATTCTACTAGGAGTGAGAAAGGAAACCGGGAATACAAGTCGAACCTCGTGCGTGTGCACTCACTGGGGAAAAGGCTGCTCTGAATTAGTGTGACTTCCTGAGGATCTAAACTGTACACATGCATACATATGTGTATAAAACTCGTGTGTGTATATATATATATATATATATATATACACACACACACACAAATATATAGATATGTGAAGGGTTTCATTCTTTTGAGTATATGTGAAGACAAATATTAAGCATATATACACGTGTACATGTGTATACCTGTATCTACCTTCATACCTTTAAGTGAAGCATCGTTTAGGAGTAGCTACCGCAGAGGACACTGGGTAGGCCTGGGCCGATCCTGGTTCTGTCACTAACGTGCTGGCACCCGAGCAGGGGGTCCGCCTTCAGCACTGGCAGCGTTTGGGGCTGGACCACTCTTTGTAGTGAGGCTGTTGTGTGCCTGTGGGAGGTTTAGCAGCATCCCTGCCTCAGTGCACTGGAGGAAAGTAGCTCCCCACCCAGTCCCTGCCCAGGACAACCCAAAATGTCTCAGATATTTCCAGACATCACCCTGGGTGAGAGCCACTGTTCCAGACCAAGGAGGATCGTTCCCAGGCCACAGAGTCCCCATCGGTCAGCTGGGGAGAGCTCACCCTCCCAGGATGACCGTCAGGGGTCCTACCACACTCAGAAGCCGCCTGTGCTGTTGTAACTGGGTGTGCAAGTGGAAATGTGGTCTGGGGGGGTAAACGTTTCAGGGCTCATTTAGGCTCTCCATTGGCTTATGTAACCCCCCCCCCCTCCCGGCCCAGTTACCAAATACCAGACGACGGACGATCTTACACTCTATCCCTGAGAAGCCCAAAATGAACTTGAGGTTGCTCGGAGTTTTATCAGCTTTATCCACACGGCTGTATGTAACAGAGGGGAGCTTTGGAAATGCTGTGGCTGAAATACCTGCTCTTCTTTCCCACAGGAATTCTCACACTAAAGAGAGCGAATGAGCTTCTGAGCACTTGCGTACCAGGCAGCTTTCTGATCCGAGTCAGCGAGAGGATCAAGGGCTACGCCCTGTCCTATCTGTCCAAGGACGGCTGCAAACACTTCCTCATAGACGCCTCCACGGACATGTACAGCTTCCTGGGCGTGGACCAGCTGCAGCATGCCAGCCTGGCCGAGCTGGTGGAGTACCACAAGGTGAAGCCCTGCGCGGACTCCCTGGCTCAGTGATAGGTGTCCTGCAGCAGCTCTGACCCGAAAAGGCAACTCCAAGAAAAATGACTGAAACAAGCAGTGGGGGATTAGCTTTTGACAACCCCTCCGATAATCAGGGTTGTTAATGGCATTTCCTTTATTGCTGAACCTGGTTCCTCCTCAAATACTCAGGGAGAACCCACTAGGGCAGAGAATTCAGGAGATGCTACAAAATCTGTAGCATCTGATCACACCTGAGAACATGCTCTTTTTTTTGAAGTATAGTTGATTTACAGTGTTGTGTTAATTACTGCTGTAAGTGATTACAGGAAAGTGATTCAGTTATATATATATATATACACATTATTTTTTAAAAAATATATTCTTTTCAATTATGCAAACACTCTTAAGTTAGAGCACAAGGCCGGGAGGGAGGGAGACCTCGTGGCAGTTGGCAGGCAAGAAAAATCTCTTTCAAGGCTGCCTAAGCCAAGAAAGTTTGTGTAAACCCAGGGGAGATCAGCAGCTATGTGCTCTGGTGAGGTCAGGAGGGCACGGCTTCGTATTAAACTGTCTTGTAAATAAGACTCAGGAGTCACCTAATACCTGTGCCGCTGTCCCTGGGCACAGCCTGACCTGTACCCTCTGCTTCACAGGAGGAACCCATCACCTCCCTGGGGAAGGAGCTCCTTCTGTACCCCTGTGGTCAGCAGCAAGAGCCGCCCGACTACCAGCAGCTGTTTGAGTGACAGCCTCGTCGTGCCATGCTGCAGCCACCAGCTGGGCCGTCCTCTGGACAGACGTCGCGGAGATGGACACGTGTGTGAGGCCACGTCACCCCGCCGCGAGCCAGTCCCGACCAAGTGAAAGGACCCTTGGGGTCCCGTGGCGGCCTCTCATCTGCACAAATGCTGGAGTGTAATTAATGCTGAGGGAACCGCCTGTACGTTGCACGCGCTCCAGCAGTAAAGGGTGAAGAGCCCCCATGGCTGTAGCTCCTGACATGAAGGCCACCACCCTGATGATGTGTGAAGTACGCCAAGAAGAAATTGGAAGCTTTAGGAATTCAGGGGCACCTCAAAACCAGAACTCTTCCATGGCCTCTGCACTCCCTCTCTGCCTCATCTCGGAAGCTCTCAGGTCCTGTTCACATGGAGTTCCACGGGGGCTTCGGGGGCTGGCGAAGGCGCCTGCACTGGTGGCTGAGCCCACGGTCCCCGCACATCTCACTTACTGTGTGTGTGGGGCCCGGGGTGTAAGACACACAGGGAACACAAGTTGAGGATGTTGTGAACTGAATGAGGAGTTTGAAGATGTAGGAAGAGAGGCTTCCCCTGAACAGAAGTACTCCAGACGAGGCGGGAGGTGAGGGGCCCTGTGTGAGGGGTTCCCTGGCTCTGGGGGATCGAGACAGGGCTCCACCCAGGACCACGCCGAGAAGGGTGAAGCCACACGTGTGTGTTAGCGGATAGACAAGGGCAGAAGAGTGAGCTCTTTGGACACTACGTGTTGTGGGTTGAACTGTGTTCCCCAAAGACACGTTGAAGTCCTAACCCCCTGCACCTGTGAACGTGACTTTATTTGGAAACAGGGTCTTTGCGGCTGTGATCACGTTAGGATGAGGTCAGGTCAGATGAGGGCGGCCCCAGAGCCAACGACTGGCGTCCTTATAAGGAGAGAGGGCTTTGGAAGCGGAGATGCGTGTGCAGAGGAAAGGCAGCCAGGGGACAACAGAGGCAGAGCCCTGAGTGATGAGCTGTGAGCCAGGGGACACCGGGGGAACCCGGGGGTGGGGGGGAGTGGTGGGGAGCAGACTCCCCAGGGCCCTGGACGGGAGCGTGGCGCTGTGGACACCGCGATGCCAGACCTCTAGCCTCCAGAACTATGACAGAATAAACGTCTTTTGTCTTAAGCTACGGAGTTTATGGTAATTTGTTACAGCAGCCCTAGGAAACTAACATAGACGTTTATGTAATTACAGACCCTGGCGTGCACTGGGTACCACTGGTTGGTGTGCAGCCCGCCCGCCTCCCCTGGCTCTTGGGCTCTGGAGGCAGATTTGCTCAGTCAGGAGCCTCACGCAGCAGCTCCCGGACCAGCCGCGAGGGCCATGGCCCCTCTGTTGTCTGAGAGACACCTGTCTGCTGTCTAAGAGAACCTGTCTCTTAGCTTTCATTTCTAACAGTAGTTCGTGACAGAATTGCAGAGATACACAGGGCTGCAAGTCAGAAACTTCTGTTCCCAACTCTCCCCACCATTAGCTGTGTGACCTTGGACAGGTCCCTCTACCTCTTCAAACCTCAGTTTTTCACGTCTCGCAAAACAAGGTGGGATAACCAGGTAATTCTTATTTTCATCCAGCTTTGAAACCTTACGGTTCTGGAATAAATACAAAAATACCCTATAGCCACTAGTAATTACGAAGACATATAAGATGCTAGCATCATCCTCTTCCTAAAGCTATTTTGGAGGAAATAAGTACAGTCATATCCAGATATAATTACACTGAGTGACATCCTACTGGAGGAAGACTTAGAATATAGAAGATGACCTAGAAACCTGAATTAACCTAATATTACCAGGGGAAGCAGATTTGAGTTCTCTACTCTTTTACCCTGTTGGTTATTGATATTGAGAGGAAGAAACTGTCCAGTGTTTGATGATATAAGGGCCAAGAGTAAACATTGATATTCTGAGGGAGTGTGGTTTATGTAAGTGGGGTTGGGAGGCCTGAATTCTCATCCTAGCTCATCCTAGCTCTATAATCAGACTCAGTCTTCCAGAATCCGAGCCTGGTTATGGCTGAAGGTGAGGACGTCCAGACTCTGGCCTGGTCTGGTCCTCCTGTGGCCTTGGTAAGGCCAGCACCCAGGCCTGCCTGCTGAGCTTTCCTGGTCGGGGATGCACCCCAGTCCCAGGCGCTGCAACCCGCCCACTTCCACGTGCGGCGACTCTTCTCTCCCTCAGTGAGATTCCAGGTCTCCTCCTGCAGTCACCAGGGCCCTCCGCTTCCCCTCCCCACTACCAGACCCTCACACCCCCACCAAACCCCCATCAGGCCGCAGGAGGGTGCACCAGCGTCACTCTGTCCCTGTGCGTCACCAGCAGGCTACGTGACGTGGGGTGTCAGGGGGCTCACACCTAACACCGAGAAGAGGAAACACGGGGACCGCTAAGGAAAAGAACCAAGAGAAAGGAGAAACAGTGACACCGGGGCACAGGCAGATCAGTCCACATATCTCAGGGGCATTCGTACCAAAAATTGCCACTCTGAGCTGATGCTTTGGAACTGATCATCCTTTTAGTGTAAGGTTACGGCTGATGTGGCATGGGGTCTGTTTTTAGGTTACACAAAATTATGGTCTGTGTTTTTGCAATTGCCACCTTCTGCAGGGACGGCTTTCTTCAGGCACAGGCATCCAAACATCAGTTATGTCCTCACACATGTATACCCTGGGACTCCTGCATCAGGTGCACAGAGAAGACACAGGAGATGCTCAGATATGTCTTCATGGGGCCTCTTTGCTTTCATTTTGTGAAGAACATGTTCCAGACTGCATTGCACAGGGTTTTGTTTTAGAACGTACATTTTCTACAATTATGTCTTTAAATAATACTTTCATTCGAACTGAGTGTTCCTGTCCTCAGGAACAGTGGTACTTTTCACTTCGATTTCCCGCCTTTGCCTCCCATCATTGTAATCCCCTCCGCACTGTTTTCCCCTCCATCCTCTTCCTTGTATTACTGTAGAGAACTGCTCCCCCTGGCCTTTCCACTCACAGAAGACATTCTTTGCAATGTAGATTCTTCTGCTCATACAGCCTGCAGTGTGGACGTTAGTATTTCTGTTTCCAGAAGTACTGGCTCTGCCTCTTTACCTCCCTGTTCAGGGATCTTTAGACGTCCTACTACTGCCCCAGACTGAAAGCCCCCAGGAGGCTTAAATGATAAAAGTGCCCTCTTGTTATTGGGTGGTACACACACGTTATTTGGTCACGAGGCAGCTTGACACAGCGGAGGGAAAGCCCTGCAGGTTTGGGTCTGGATCCCAGTAGTTCACTAACCAGCTGGGTGGCATCTTAAAGGAAAAAAAAAAAGCTAAGCTGTCCGAGCTTCAGCTTCATCTCTGAGCTCTAAAGTCACTCTTTGGCTTCAGAGGTTTAGAAAAGAAATATGTACAGTGCCTGGAATGCACAAAGTTCTCTACAAATGTGAGCCCTGAGCCCAGGATCGCTCTCCCCCTTTATCAGCTCAGCTCATATAACCAGTGGGCTGTGTATCCTAACAGCCCCTTTGCTAGAGTTTCTGGGATGAATTTAGGGGTAGAGGGAAACTTTTAAAGAGTGAAGGACCTGATGGTGAATCACCCAATGTATCAGCCAGTTGACGTGCAGAGAAATGGCTCACTGTTTGGGTTTGAAATACTACAGAAAGAGCATTCTCTAATGCCTGATGCTGATGTCACCCAAGGTAGCAGTCACCAGTCTTCACCCCAAAGCTGTCATTGACAAACGGATTCAGCTGCCTTGGCGTCCCCGGTCACAAATCCCGAAGTATTTTCCCCTTTTTTTGACTGGAAGACTTATTACAAACCCAGATCCCATGGGAGTGAACTGTGCCTTGGCTGCGAATAGATCGGGCAGTGCCGGTGCCAAGCCAGAGGGCCCGAGAGGGGGCCAGGCCCGACACCCTGGTCAGTCTAAATCAGCTTTTACTTTTCTTCCATTGAAAGGATGCTCCTTCATGAGTCTTCCACCACCCGAGTCCAGACCTGGTAACTGTGCATTGCACTGGGCCTCAACACCGCACAACAGGGCGGGCGCCTCACCTTTGGAAGACGCTCTTGGTGGGGCGGCCGAGCTCTGGAGGAGCCTTCTTAACCAGGCCGCTCCCTACGTTCCTGGCAGCAGGCACGCTAGGGGTGTGAATCTTCTCTTTTATCTATTTTGCTACCTTTTCCTGACTGTTGGAAACTATAGGCGTATGCAGGCCCTAACACTTGCTTTTGTTTTGTTTAATTTTTTTATACCCGTCCCCCCAAAAACAAAAACAGTTCGTCATTTCTCCTCCCCTCCACCCCTATCTCATATCTCATGCAACCACCATATGTTCTTCATACCTATGAGCTTGGGTTGTTATTTTTTTTCTTCTTCAGATTCCACATATAAATGAGGTCATATGGTATTTGTCTTTCTCTGACTTAGTTGCCTTAGCATAATGCCCTCGAGGTCCACTCATGTTGTCGCAAATGGCAAGATTCCATGCTTTTTCATGGCTGAATAGTGTTCCACTGTGTATAGTTACCACATCTTCTTTATCCATCGGTGGACATTTAGGTCATTTCCTCATCTTGGCTATTGTCAATAGTGCTGTGATGAATGTGGGGGTACATATATCTTTTCAATTTTTTGTCTTCATTTTCTTCAGATCAATACCCAGAGGTAGAACTCCTGGATCATATGGTAGTTCTATTTTTTGTTTTTTGAGGAACCTCCATACTATTTTCCACCAATTTACATTCCCACCAACAGTGCACAAGGATCCCCTTTTCTCCACACCCTTGCCAACACTTATTGTCTCCACACTTTTTAATAATAGCCATTCTAACAGGTGGTATCTCATTGTGGCTTTGATTTGCATTTCCCTGACTAACAATGTTAAGCATTTTTTCATGTGCCTGTTGGCCATTTGTAAACCTTCTTTGGAAAAAGGTCTATTCAGACCTTTTGCCTATTTAAAAATCAGGTTTTGGTTTTGTTATTGAGTTGTATGAATTCTTTACATATTTTGGTATTAGCCCCTTATCAGAATATATGACTTGCCATTATTTTCTCGCATTCAGTAGGTTGCTTTTTCATTTTGTCGATGGTTTTCTTTGCTGTGCAAAAGCTTTTTAGTTTAATGTACTCCCACTTGTTCTTTTTTACTTTTGTTGTCTTTGCTTTTGGTGTCAGAACTTAAAAAAATAATTGCCAAGACCAATGTCAAGAAGCTTGCAACCTATGTTTTCTTGTAGGAGTTTTATGGTTTCAGACCTTAAGTTCAAGTCTTTAATCCATTTTGAGTTAATGTTGGTGTATGGTGTTAGAGAGTAATCCAATTTAACTCTTTTGCATGTGGCTGTCCAATTTTTGCAATATCATTTATTAAAAAGCCTGTTCTTTCCCATTGTATATTCATGATTCCATTGTTGCAAATCAGTTGACCATATACACATAGATTCATTTCTGGGCACTATTCTGTTCCATTGATCCAAGTTTCTGTTTTTATGCCAATACCATTCTGTTTTAGCTTTGTAATATAGTTTGAAATCAGGGAGCATGATGCCTGCAGCTTTGTTCCTCTTTGTCAAGGTTGCTTTGGCTATTTGGGGTGCTTTATGGTTCTGTAAAAATGTTTGGATTGTTTGTTCTACTTCTTTGAAAAAATACCATTGGGATTTTGATAGTGATTGCATTGAATCTGTAGATTGGTTTGGGTAGTATGGGCATTTTAATAACATTAATTCTTCAATCCATGAGTACAGAATATATTTCCATTTATTTATGACTTCAATTTCTTTCATTAATGTCTTATAGTTTTCAACATACCGGTGTTTCACCTCTATGGTTAAATTTATTCCTAGGTGTTTTACTCTTTTTGATGTAATTGTAAATGAGATTGTTTTCTTAACTTCTCTGATAGTTTGTTATTAGTGTATAAAACACAACTGATTTCTGTATGTTAATTTTGTATCCTGCAACTTTACTAAATTCATTTATTAGTTCTAAAAGTCTTTTTCCCCCCTTTGGTGGAATATCTAGGGTTTATATATGGTACCATGTCATCTGAAAATATTGACAGTTTTACTTCTTCCTTTCCAACTTGGGTGCCTTTTGTTTCTTTTCCTTGTTTCTTGCCTTATTGCTTTAAGAATTCCAATACTATGCTGTATACAGTGGCAAAAGTGGGCATCCTTGTCTTTTTCCTTATCTTAGAGGAAATGTTTCCAGCTTTTCATCATTCAGTATGATATTAGCTTTGGGCTTGTCATATATAGCCTTTATTATGTTGAGGTACATTCCCTCTATATCCACTTTGCAGATAGTTTTTATCATAAATCGATGTTGAATTTTGTCAAATGCTTTTTCTGCATCTATTGAGATGATTACATGATTTTTATCCTTCATTTTGTTAATATGGTGTGCCACTTTGAATGATTTGCAGATATCGAACCATCCTTGCATCCCAGGGATAAATTCCATTTGGTCAGACTGTATGATCCTTTTAATGTATTGTTGAATTTGATTTACTAATATTTGCTGAGGACTTTTGTATCTATGTTCATCAGGCATATTGGCCTGTAATTTTCTTTTCTTTTCTTTTTCTTCTTTCTTTCCTTTCTTTCCTTTCTTTTCTTTCTTCTTTCTTTCATTCGTTCTTTCTCTTTCTTTCTTTCTTTCTTTCTTTCTTTCTTTCTCTTTCTTTCTTTCTTTCTTTCTTTCTTCTTTCTTTCTTTCTTTCTTCTTTCTTTCTTTCTTTCTTTCTTTCTTTCTTTCTTTCTTTCTTTCTTTCTTTCTTTCTTTCTTTCTTTCTTTTCTTTCTTTCTCCTTCCTTCCTTCCTTCCTCCCTCCCTCCCTCCCTCCCTCCCTCCCTCCCTCCCTCTCTCCTTCCTTCCTTCCTTCCTTCCTTCCTTCCTTCCTTCCTTTCTTTCTTTCTTTCTTTCTTTCTTTCTTTCTTTCTTTCTTTCTTTCTTTCTTTCTTTCTTTCTTTCTTTCTTTCTTTCTCCTTTCTTTCTTTCCTTTTGTGTGTATGTGTGTGTGGCATCTTTGTCCCATTTTAGTATCAGGGTAATGCTGGCCTTATAAAATGTGTTTGGAAGAGCTCCCCCTTCTATTTTTTGAAAGAGTTTGAGAAGAATTGGTGTTAAATCTTCTTTGAATGTTTGGTAGAATTCACCAGTGAATCCATCTGGTCCTGGACTTCTGTTTGTTGAGAGGTTTTTGATTACTGATTCAATCTCTTTGTTAATCATTCTGTTCAAATGTTCTGTTTCATCATGAATCAGTTTTGGTGGGTTATATGTTTTAGAAATTTTTCCCTTTCTTCTAGGTTGTCCAGTTTGTTCGAACATAATTATTCACAGTAGTCTCTTGTGATCCTTTATATTTCTGATGTATCAGTTGTAATTTCTCCTCTTCCATTTCTTTTTTTTTTAATTTAAGCTCTTTATTGGAATGTAATTGCTTTACACTGCTGTGCCAATTTTTGAGGTACACCAAGTTGAATCAACTGTATTTATACACATATCCCCACCCTCCTGCGACCCCCTCCCACCCTCCCTATCCTGGCCCTCTAAGTCATCACCCATTATTGAGTTTGTCTCCTTATGTTATGCAGGAACTTCCCACTAGCTATCTATTTTACATTTGGTGGTGTATATATGTCAAAGCTACTCTCTCACTTCATCCCTGCTTCCCCATTGCCCCCCACCCCCACTCTGTGTCCTCATGTCCATTCTCTATATCTGCATCTTTATTCTTACCCTGTCACCAGGTTCATCAGTACCATTTTTTTTTCTTTTTAGATTCCATATATATGAGTTAGCATACGGTATTTGTTTTTCTCTTTCTGACTTACTTCGCTCTGTATGACCAACTCTAGGTCTATCCACCACATTACAAATAACTCAATTTCATTCTTTTTTTATGGCTGAGTAATATTCCATTGTATATATGTGCCACATCTTCTTTATCCATTCATCTGTTGATGGACATTTATGTTGCTTCCATGTCCTGGCTATTGTAAACAGTGCTGCAGTGAACATTATGGTACATGTTTCTTTTTGGATTATGGTTTGCTTCAGGTATATGTCCAGTAGGGGGATTGCTGGGTCATATGGTAGTTCCATTTTTAGTTTTTTAAGGAAACTCAAAACTGTTTTCCATAGTAGCTGTGCCAACTTACATTCCCACCAACAGTGCAGGAGGGTTCTCTTTTTGCCACACCCTCTCCAGCATTTATTGTTTTTAGTTTTTTTGATGATGGCCATTCTGACTGGTGTGAGGTGATACCTCATTGTGGCTTTGACTTGCATTTCTCTGAGTAGTGATGTTGAGCATCTTTTCATGTGTTTGTTAGCCATCTGCATGTCTTCTTTGGAGAAATGTCTATTTAGGTCTTCCACCCATTGGTGGATTGGGTTATTTGCTTTTTTGGTATTAAGCTGCATGAGCTGCTTGTATATTTTGAAGATTAGTCCTTTGTCTGTTGCTTCTTTGGCAAATATTTTCTCCCATTCTGAGGGTTGTCTTCTAGTCTTGTTTATGGTTTCTTTGGCTGTGCAGAAGCTTTTAAGTTTCATGAGGTCCCATTTGTTTATTCTTGATTTTATTTCCATGATTCTAGGAGGTGGGTCAAAAAGGATCCTGCTTTGATTTATGTCATAGAGTGTTCTACCTTTGTTTTCCTCTAAAAGTTTTATAGTGTCTGGCCTTACATGTAGGTCTTTAATCCATTTGGAGTTTATTCTTGTGTATGGTGTTAGGAAGTGTTCTAATTTCATTCTTTTACATGTGCTGTCCAACTTTCCCAGCATCACTTATTAAAGAGGCTTTTTTTCCATTGTATATTCTTGCCTCCTTCATCAAAGATAAGGTGCCCATATGTACATGGATTTATCTCTGGGCTCTCTTTTGTTCCATTGATCTTCCTTTCTGTTTTAGTGCCAGTACCATACTGTCTTGATCACTGTAGCCTTGTAGTATAGTTTGAAGTCAGGGAGACTGATTCCTCCAGCTCTGCCTTTCCTTCTAAAGATTGCTTTGGCTATTCAAGGTCTTTTGCGTTTCCATACAAATCATAAAATTTCTTGTTCTAGTTCTGTGACAAATGCCATTGGTAATTTGATAGGGATTGTGTTGAATCTGTAAATTGCTTTGGGTAGGATAGTCATTTCACAATGTTGATTCTTCCAACCCAGGAACATGGTATGTCCCTCCATCTGTTTGTATCATCTTTGATTTCTTTCATCATTGTCTTATAGTTTTCTGCATACAGGTTTTTTTGCCTCCTTAGGCAGGTTTATTCCTACGTATTTTATACTTTTTGTGGCAATGGTAAATGGAAGAGTTTCCTTAATTTCTCTTTCTGCTCTTTTGTTGTTAGTATATAGGAATGCAAGAGATTTCTGTGCATTAATTTTGTATCCTGCTACTTTACTAAATTCATTGATTAGTGCTAGCAGTTTTCTGGTAGACTCTTTAGGGTTTTCTATGTATAATATCATGTCATCTGCAAAGAGTGACAATTTTACTTCTTTTCCAATTTGAATTCCTTTTATTTCATTTTCTTCTTTGATTGCTGTGGCTAAAACTTCCAAAACTATGTTGAATAATAGTGGTGAGAGTGGGCACCCTTGTCTTTTTCCTGTCTTTAGAGGGAATGCATTCAGTTTTTCACTATTTAGGATGATGTTGGCTCTTGGTTTGTCATATATGGCTTTTATCATGTTGAGGTAACTGCCTTCTATGCCCACTTTCTGGAGAGTTTTTTCATAAATGGATGTTGAACTTTGTCAAAAGCTTTTTCTGCATCTATTGAGATGATCACATGGTTTTTATCCTTCAGTTTGTTAATATGATGTATCACATTGATTTGCATATATTGAAAAATCCTTGCATTCCAGGGATAAACCCCACTTGATCATGGTGTATGATCTTTTTAATGTGCTATTGGATTCTGTTCACTAGTATTTTGTTGAGGATTTTTGCATCTATATTCATCAGTGATATTGGCCTGTAGTTTTCTTTTTTTGTGACATATTTTTCTGGCTTTGGTATCAGGGTGATGGTAGCCTCGTAGAATGAGTTTGGGAGTGTTCTTCCTTCTGCTATGTTTTGGAAGAGTTTGAGAAGGATAGGTGTTAGCTCTTCTCTAAATGTTTGATAGAATTCACCTGTGAATCCATCTGGTCCTGGGCTTTTGTTTGCTGGGAGATTTTTAATCACAGTCTCAATTTCAGTGTTTGTGATTGGTCTGTTCATATTTTCTATTTCTTCCTGGTTCAGTCTTGGAAGATTGTATTTTTCTAAGAATGTATCCATTTCTTCCAGGTTATCCAATTTATTGGCATATAGTTGCTTGTAGTAGTCTCTCATGATCTTTTGTATTTCTGCCGTGTTGGTTGTTACTTCTCCTTTTTCATTTCTAATTCTGCTGATTTGCATCTTCTCCCTTTTTTTCCTGATGAGTCTGGCTAATGGTTTATCAATTTTATTTATCTTCTCAAAGAACCAGCTTTTAGTTTTAATGATCTTTGCTATTGTTTCCTTTATTTCTTTTTCATTCATTTCTGCTCTGATCTTTATGATTTCTTTCCTTCTGCTCACTTTGGGGTTTTTTTGTTCTTCTTTCTCTAACTGTTTTAGGTGTAAGGTTAGGTTGTTTATTCAAAATTTTTCTTGTTTCTTGAGGTAGGATTATATTGCTATAAACTTCCCTCTTAGAACTGCTTTTGCTATGTCCCATAGGTTTTGGGTCATCGTGTGTTCATTGTCATTTGTTTCTAGGTATTTTTTGATTTCTTCTTTGATTTCTGCAGTGACTTCTTGATTGTTTAATAGCGTATTGTTTAGCCTCCATGTGTTTGTATTTTTTACAGTTTTTTTTTTTTTTTCCTGTAATTGATATCTAGTCTCATGGCATTGTGGTCAGAGGAAATGCTTGATATGGTTCCAATTTTCTTTGATTTACTGAGTCTTGATTTATACCCCAAGATGTGATCTATCTTGGAGAATATTCCATGTGTACTTTAGAAGAAAGTGTATTCTGTAGTTTTTGGATGGAATGTCCTATAAATATCAACTAAGTCAAGATGGTCTAATGTATCATTTAAAGCTTGTGTTTCCTTATTTATTTTCTGTTTGGATGGTCTGTCCATTGGTGTAAGTGGAGTGTTAAAATCTCCTACCATTATTGTGTTACTGTCGATGTCCCCTTTTATGGCTGTTATCATTTGCCTTATGTATTGAGGTGCTCCTATGTTGGGTGTGTAGATATTTACAACTGTTATATCTTCTTCTTGGATTGATCCCTTGATCATTATATAATGTCCTTCCTTGTCTCTTGTAATAGTCTTTACTTTAAGGTCTAATTTGTCTGATACGAGTATTGCTACTCCAGCTTTCTTCTGACTTGCATATGCATGGACTATCCTTTTCCATCCTCTTATTTTCAGTCTGTATGTGTCCCTAGGTCTGAAGTGGGTTTCTTGTAGACAGCATATATAAGGGTCTTGTTTTTGTATCCATTCAGCCAGTCTGTGTCTTTTGGTTTAATCCATTAATATTTAATGTAATTATTTACATGTATGTTCCTATTACCATTTTCTTAATTGTTTTGGCTGTGTTTTTGTATGTCTTTTTCTTGTCTTGTGTTACTGCCTAGAGGAGTTCCTTTAGCAGTTGTTGTAAGGCTGGTTTAGTGGTGCTGAATTCTCTTAACTTTTGCTTGTCTGGAAAGCTTTTGATTTCTTCGTCAAATCTGAATGAGATTCTTGCTGGGTAGAGTATTCTTGGCTGTAGGTTTTTCTCTTTCAAGACTTTATCCCCTGCCACTCCCTTCTGGCCTGCAGAGTTTCTGCAGAAAGATCAGCTGTTATCCTTATGGGTTTTCCCTTATATGTTATTTGTTGTTTTTCTCTTGCTGCTTTTAATATTTTTTCTTTGTGTTTAATTTTCATTAGTTTGATTAATATGTGCCTCAGTGTGTTTCCCCTTGGGTTTATTCTGCCTGGGACTCTCTGCACTTCTTGGACTTTGTTTACTATTTCCTTTCCCACGTGGGGGAAGTTTTCCACCATAATCTCCTCAAATATTTTCTCAGACCCTTTCACTTTTTCTTCTTCTTCTGGGACGCCTATGATTCAAATGTTGGTATGCTTAATGTTATTCCCGAGGTCTTTGAGACTGTCTTCCATTCTTTTTATTCTTTTTTCTTTTTCCTGCTCTGTGGCAGTTATTTCTCCCTTTTTATCTTTCAACTCACTTATTCGTTCTTCTGCCTCAGTTAATCTGCTGTTTATACCATTGAGTATTTTTAATTGCAGTTATTTTGTTGTACATTACTGTTTGTTTGCTTTTTAGTTCTTCCAGGTCCTTAACTGTTTCTTGTATTTTCTCTCTTTTGTTATTGAGATTTTGGATCATCTTTACTATCATTACTCTGAATTCTTTTTCAGGCAATTTTCCAATTTCTTCTTCATTTATTTGGTCTTGTGGATTTTTATCTTGCTCCTTTGCCTGCATGGTGTTTCTTTGTTTTCTCATTTTGTCTAATTTATCATGTTTGCTGTCTCCTTTCCCTATTCTGCTTAGTAGGAATTCCTCTTATCTCTGTTCTGTTTGGCTTGAGGTGTCAAGCACTGGAGCTTGTTGGCCTTTGATTGGGTTTGGAACTTTTTGAGAACAAGAACTCTGGGGGAGCACTTGCTGATTAATATTCCATGGAGTCAGGAGGTCTCTGGTGGTCCAATGTCCTAGACTCTGCTCTGCTGTCTCAGAGGTCCAGGTTTGGCCCTGGCCTGGGCACCAAGACCCTGGAAGCTGCACAGCATGGAGAAAAAGGAGGCAGAAGGAAAGCAAAGAAAAAAAGGAAGAAAAAAGGGAAGAAAAGGAAAGGGCAGACAGATCCCCAAGACTGGTAGTGAAAGCAACTCTAATCAGTCAAAATCAGACAAGGAGATGTGCACACTTGCACTAGCAGAAACAGATGAGGAAAAGAAAGCAATGAGAAGAGAAAATGGGAGAACAAAGAAAGGAGAGAGTACTCATACCAATTACAAGCAAATCCGCATACACATATGTACAGTAAATATTTAACTAATATCTAAAACCAGAAATAAAATAAGTATACCAAAAAGTCCTCTAATATTTCTAGGTATGGCTCTGCCCCTGCTGTGGAGAGGATGTGGGGAGCTCAGACTGTGATCTGGTATTAGTCTTGTGTGTATTTGTCCCCACAGTCCCCAGCTGTCCCCTATGTCTGAAGTCTCTGTTGTAGAAACACTCATCTAATCAGGTGATCCACAGGTGCAGGTTCTTTCAAGCCTATTGTGGGCAAAATCTCTGGGACTGCTTGCAGCATCAGAGTCCAGTGTGAGCCTGAGATGTTTGTGGGCTTCCCCTGCTGCTGGGAGTGTGTGGTCAATCACTTGCCTTACACACAGGACCCTTGGTGTCTGTGGGTGTATGGGCCACAGGCTGGTGGCATGGTGGCGGGGGCAGGGGAGTGGGGGAGAGGGGTGGAAGGCAGGTGAGCGGGCATTCTGCAGGACCCAGCTGCGCGTGAAGCAGGCGGGGCACGGGGTGGGCTAGTTTTTCGATCCAGCAGTCCCCCGGCCGGTGGCATGGTGGCAGGGGTGGGGGAATGGGGCCGGCGGGCAGGTGGGTGGGCGTTCAGTGGGACCCAGTGGTGCACAGCACTGGCTCGGAGCTGCGGACTTTTGGAGCCAGCAGCCATGAGTCACACCACTTCGCTGCTGCCTGTGGGTTCGCAGAGAGCAATTTTCCTCCCAAGCACTCTGAGACAAAAGTCCCCTGACTCTCCGTCTGTCCCAGATTTTCCCTCAAACTCCTTAACTTGCTGGCGCACCAGCCCGCCAGGCTTTTCTCATGCACCCAGCCTGTGCTCTCTCCCTGGGGACTGTTCTCCAAAGCCCAGGCCTTGGCGCCCAGCCCCCACCTCCTCTGCAGGTGAGCAGCTTGGCTTCTCTGGCTGGGGAGTGCTGCCTGACTCCCCCGCACAGGGATCTCTCCGCTCTGCCCATGGCAAACCTGCCAGTTGCTCTCTCTTCTGGGTGCTCCACGGCTCCCCCTGTCCTTCCCCACCAACAAGGGGGCTCCCCCGTGTGTGGGAGCCTTACCCCCTCACAGCTCCCTCCCAGATGGGCTGGTCTCCTCAGAATTCTTTGTCTCTTTTTTTCTCCCCCTTCTTTCCTTTGCCCTACCCGATTACATGGAATTTCTCTTGCCTTTTTGGTGCTCTGAGGTCTCCTGCCGGCATTTGGGAGGTGTTCTCCAGGAGCCACTCTGCAAGTGGTTGTGTTTTTCAAGTATTTGTGTGGAGGAGGGTGATGGCCACGTCCTACTCCTCCGTCATCTTTCTCCGGTCTCCCCTCTTTCATTTCTGATTTTATCTGTGTCCTCTCTTTTTCCTGGTGAGGCTAGCTACTGGTTTGTCTACTTTACTTATCTTTTCCATAAACCAGCTCTTAATGTGATTGATCTTTCGTCTTTTTTGTCTATTTCATTTGTTTCCATTCTTATCTTTGTTATTTCCTTCCTTCTGCTAACCTTAAACTTCATTCTTTTGCTAGTTCCCTGAGGTATAAAATTAGGTTATTTGAGGCTTTTCTTGTTTCTTTTTTTTTTTATATACATTTATTTATTTTTGTCTGTGTTGGGTCTTTGTTGCTGCATGCGGGCTTTTGTTGTGGCAAGCAGGGGCTACTCTTTGTTGTGGTGCATGGGCTTCTCATGGCAGTGGCTTCTCTTTTGTTGTGGAGCACAGGCTCTAGGCTAGTGGGCTTCAGTAGTTGTGGCACATGGGCTCAGTTGTTGTGGCACACAGGCTTAGTTGCTCCGCAGCATGTGGGATCTTCCCGGCCCAGGGATTGAACCCGTGTCCCCTGCATTGGCAGGCAGATTCTTAACCACTGTGCCACCAGAGAAGCCTCTTTTCTTGTTTCTTGAGGTGGGCATTTATCGCTATGAACTTCCTTCTTTGAACTGCCTTTGCTGCATCCCATAAATTTTAGCATATTACATCTCCTTTTTTGTTTGTCTCAAGGTATTTTTTAAATTTCTCTTTTGATTTCTTCTTTGACCCATTGGTTATTCAGTAGTTTGTTGCTTAATCTCCACATATTTGTGATTTTCCAGTTTTCTTTATGTAGTTAATTTCTAGTTTCATACTTCTGTGGCCAGAAAAGATCCTTGATATGATTTAAATCCTCTTAAATTTATCAAGATGCTTTGTGGGGTTTGTCTTTAATTTTCACTTATTTTTCTTACCCATTTCAAAGGAGGTTTGACATCCCAGCCAGAGAGGTAATGTTAATTGTTGTAGATCTGTAAACACTGGATGTTGGAGGTGGTTCTGGTGGTTGGTCAGTGGTAGGATTAGAAGCTGGAGGATTGATAACTTAGGTAGGGAGTTGCTGGAGGTGCTGCACTCATCTTGTTTCAAGCCAACATGTCTGACCCTCAAGTAGATGAAGAATAAGTTCAGTTCACCCAGCAGCCCCACCCCCACCCTGGTACTGCCTGTGTATGGAAGACAGGCCATCTGCACAGCCAGCCACTGGGCTAAAAGGGCATTGGGTGAGCCTTTGGCAGAGGCCGAGAAGGTGGCCTCCCCTCTCTGAAGCTCTGCATGAGGACGGAGGCCAAGACAGCACAGCGTCACTTCGTCCCCCCACCCCTGCCCCTTGGAAGAGCAGACAAGGCAGACATAGCTGAGGGGCACTGGGCTGGCTACTCCACAGGAGGTGTCAGAGGATCGGTGATGCAGAGATGTTTGAAGGGCACCTCTGCTGACTGAGAGAATATTTTCTCTGTGTGTTGAAAAAAGCACCACCCAAACCCCCCACCCAACTGGCACAGGCCCAATAGTTTTTGGCAGCAACAGCAATGCACTGAGTCCTGCCAGGAGAAACAGCTTTGAGTTGATACATAGAGCTATTCAGAATATGGACCACACAAAGCTGCCAGCTATTTGATGGGTGTTGAGAGTAAAACACACCCACCCTTCCAAGGGGCTGCCCAAGGGCATTCTCTCTGATCAGCAATCCTCAGAAACAATGTCAAATCTTTTCCAAAAAGCAAGAATTCCCAACTGGCCTCCCCTCCAACCCAAGGCAGACTTTACGTCCAACACCTTGGGATCCTGCTTGGAGAGCCGGCTCCGAGGTCTCCAACCCACTGGTGATGACTCAGAGCTGGAGGGGTCAGTGGGAACCTGAGGTACAAGAGGACAGGCGCTGGACTCCACCCAGACCAAAGCTGCCCCCGCCCCGAGACTGCCAAGCCCTCTGGAGCTGGTCCTGGGAGGGAAAATGATGCCACTTTTTGGCCAGGCCTTGGGGTGAGTCCTTAACCATTCCTGAGCCTCAGTTTTCTGCACCCGGAAAATGGAAGTAATGACATTAGCTACCTTAGAAGGTTGGTGATCTGTTCGTAAAGTGCCTGGCTATGCGTTTTACTTCAAAAACCTCTAATGCCTCTCAACTGCCTAGTCACCAACTCCAAATCACTGAGCACGGAATTTAAGAGAAACTATTCATTCTAGTCTACACTCCTAGTAACACTTCTTCAGACAGACTGAAACTGTTTTCAGAGTGACAGAAATAAAGGACAACGGTGCACGTGTGATGGGGTCATGGTCTCTACTGTGTGACCCATTGTCTGGTTATACCCAAGAGGTGCGGGGCCCCCTGGGAAGCACAGCAGACACAGCTGTGAATGCGGAATCGGTATCAAGTAACAACAAATGGACGTGAATACCTGCTATGTGCATGATGTGTCCGAATTCCATGGTCAGTGTTTGATATAAATGTGATTGCATTCACGACCCTGAATGGGGACACTGGGGTGGAGACTTGAGTGTCAGGTTTAAGATCATTTGGACTGGAAGTGAAAGAACTGAATTTAAACCTAGGTGCATGGCTGGGGAATCCCTGATACTAATTTCCACGCTGAACTGAAACTGTGAATATCACACATTCTACATAAGGGACTTGTACAAAAGCAGCCCCGCAGATGCCAGCAGAGGACTGTCTCCCCACCATGTCTGACTTCAAGCTGCCAAGCGTCTTTAGGTTACAAGTGAGGAGCGGGGGTGGGGGTGGGGTGCTGGCAATTGGCTCTCATGAGGCTGGTCTGCGCCTGGCTGCTGGATGGGACCCCAGGTTCTACCAGGGACCCTGCTCCAGTGGGGTGACTGCGGCCAGTTCCTGGGCAATTTACATACAGTCAGAACAGGGAAGGATGCAGTGCTGGAAGGGACCTCAGACAAGCTCAAGCCTCAGTGCTTCCCTGGCCACATCCTCCCTCTGTTAGACAATGTCGTTCATTACTGCCACCATTTGCTGCCTGAGGTTAAATGCCAAGTCTCTGACTAAATGCTCCCATGGGGCACTGCCAGCCTGTCTTTTATAAGCAAGTGTCTCAGGCAGGGAATGGGGCAGGTCCTGCCAGGGAGCGAGTGTTTGTGCCCCACGTGATTCTTAGGCTGAAGCCCTAATGAGATGCTATTTGGAGGTGGGGCCTTTGAGAGGTACTAGGTCATGAGGGTGGGGCCCTGATGACAGAATTAGTGCCCTTTTAAACACGGGAAGGAAAGCTAGCCTTCCATCTTGCTCTCAGCCATGTGAGGACACAGCAAGAAGGGGTCCTCACCAGACAACTGATCTGCTGGTGCTTTGACCTTGGACTTCTCAGCCTCCAGAACCTTGGAAAATCAACGTCGGTTGATGAAGCCACACTGTCTGTGGTATCTGTTACAGCCCAAGCTAAGACAGACCCCTCCTGCATGTGCTCTACAAGGGTTCCTGCCTCTAGATAAAATCGTTTGCCTAACTAAGCTTTAAAAAGAGGGATATATAGTTTGATATGACACTGTGGTCTCTTCTCTTCAGCTACCCTCAGCATTTTTTAAAATCCAGTCGTTAACCACTGCCCCAGGCACCCATGATATGCAATTTAGACCCGCGCAGGTGGCTGGTCACCCACACAGTGCAGCCCGGAGGCCTCACCTGCAGGACACTTAGACCTCATTCTGTGGTCAAACACTGGCTCCCGCTCCCAGCCTTGCTGGAACAGTAACCTCCTGACCTGAGGAAGACGGGCAGGAGTGGACAGGGTCGGCCCCACAAAGCCTGAGACCCACTGGAGAGACAGACTGGTGCCCTGAGGCTCCTCCACCAGGACCGTGTGTGCAAATAAGAAACACTTTAGTGCCAAAAGAGCTCGTGGAAACCATTCCTCAGCAACTCCTAATCAAAAAGGATGAGTGGATTGTATTAACTGCCAGGTTTTTTACTAAGGTTCTCTCCTCCCTCTAGACCAGTGCCCCCTAGGAGACACCTGGAGGTGACAGGAGACAGTTTAGGTGTCCCCTGGGTGACAGATGCTCCTGGTATTGAGGGGGCAGAGGCCAGGGATGCGGGGGGGGGGGCACAGGACAGCCCCCAGAAGAAATGATCTGCCCAAAAGGCCATGGGGCCACAGCTGGGGAACCCTGGTCTACACATAGAAAACCGTGCTCCCAAAACTAAAGACATGGTGTTCTTACTCCAACAAGAAAGCATACCCACAAATCACATTTTATGAGCTATCCAATGCCACCTTCCATTCATGTCCTGGCTTTTAATTAAATTTTATGAACTACCAGTACAAATCAATACAATGCATTTTTTTTTTAAACACACCAACAGCTTGAACGTTGTTGAAGCTTTTAAACAACGAGTCGACTGTGGGCAAACAGGAGGCGAGGAACCGGAGCGATAATTAGCTCATGAGTCTGGTGCTGGCTGAAAAATAAATAATTTTCACATGAATGTAGAAACCACTCAATGTTAACTGCGTTTATTTTTTTTAAATAGCGGGAAACTGTAATAAAATGCGACTTTCAGAAGCATCTTGGTGACCGAGTAGAACAGCTTCATTTAAAAAATAATGAAGTTACTGCCCCTCGGCCGGGGTGGATGAACGAACGCACAGCAAAATCCTCCACCCTGCTGGATGCTGGCAGGTGGAGGCACATTTCACAGAAGACATTTTCCTGCGTGTCTTCTCGTGGAGGCCGGAAGCCAGGAAGAGCACCCTGCTTGGAAAAGAGAACGTGTAGTTCACACAGTCTGCTTTGGTTTATTTAAACAGGTAAGAAAGTGGTCCCCAGTTCCCCTGAGGAGAAAATGTGTTTCTGACTTCTATCACCCGTCTGAACGAGTTTCCTTTTCTGCCAAGGTACAAAGTACATTTTCCTTTCCCTCCAGCGTTCAAGTTGCTCCTCTTCAGAAATACTCTTCAGATAAAGTATCCGTGTGTCTCGTTCGGCCAGCAGCCCCAGGCCACGCCTTCCCCACGATGACCGTCTGCTGTCCAGTGCCGCCCAGCGCCTGCGGGGTCAGCGTCTGCCACATCCTTGGAGGTGGATGACAATCTGATGCTCTGAACTGAAAGCTCTCATGATGCAGCGCAAAGTATCTTCTCAAAAAATATAAAAATGCAGCTAACTTGTGCTCTCTTAGTAAGGCTTGCAAACGGGTAATTAAATAAGCAGATTATAACGCATAAGCCAAACAAGTGCATTTTAAATGAAATTAAGAGATGGTTAAAACTACAACCAAAAAGATGAGCAGGTTATTTCTGGTTAATCTTGCAGGGAGATGATACAATAGCTATCGGCTTTTTTCATTTTTAGTCCATTTGGTTTTGCTTAATACACCCACAAAGATCACAATGAGTGCATCTCTGAATTTCACACGGGCTCCCTGCCAGCCCCCTGATACTTCAGCATCCCAGACATGAGAGCCCCACTGATAACCGCTCAGATGGGGAGGGCTGTGCTGGCCTTCCATTCTAATGAACTTTTTACAAAACCGGTCTTCCTTCATGAATATTTCAATAAGCCGAGAAAACAACACGGTGTCGCTTCGCTTTGCTGTAAACATGCCACAAGGCTCACCATCTCACAATCGGGCCGCCTCTGCAAGACACCGCACGCGTGCTGCGTTTGGGCTGCTTCTGCAGGCTAAGTGGGGTGTTTTTGATTCCTGTTGCGTAAGCGAAACAGGCAGAGAGACACAGGAGGCTCTCTCCCCTCATCTGTTTTACCCATCAGTCAAAATTCTTTTCTTGCCCTTCAGGGAAATCTTTTCCTTGCAGCAGCCACAAGGAAGGTCACTCGGTAACTGCAAAAGGACAAAAATAAGCCGTCTCCCCTCCGTGGGCCCCTGGGCATTCAGGTCTTTTTGCTGCTTGCCCTCTGTTTCTGTTTGCGGAGGTGGGCCTCTATCTCGTGCCTGAAGACGAGCATCCCCAGCTGCCCGTGGGACGCCTCATTCATGGCCTTGGACTGCATGCACATCCTGTACTGCTCGGGTGTCAGCTCGTCCACGCAGCGCTTCTCGTGCCAGAGGTGGAAGAGGCCCCGCACGGGCGTCCGCACCACGATGAGGTTGCTGTGCAGGTACTTGCGGTAGAGGTGCACGTCCTCACCGCCCCAGCCTTTGATGTCCAGGTCAAAGCCACCTGCGGGAGAGAACACACTGCTGAACGCACTGCGGGGGCCCCCGGGTCTGCAGAGGGCCCCACGGGAGAGCAGAAGCACCTAAGGGAGAGGTCTCTCCGCCCCTCCAGGTGATGTGAGTCCGTCGGGGTCAGAGGACTCGGAAGCCCCAGACGCAGCACCAGCTCCTGGAGCCAGGGTGACGGCACACAGCTCCCCAGCCTTGCCTGCTCCCCGGAGCCCTCAGCAGTGCAGCCCGGCTCCCACCGTAACAACGCTGGGGTCAGATCCAGGGCTGCTGCAGCGCCCCAGCATCCCAGCGGAAACCTCTGAACGAAAGTTCGTGGGATTCTGTGTGAACGCGGCCTCCTCCTGCCGCTGCAGAGAACAGACCAGGGCCCTGCAGTGTGCCAAGTTCACGTCCCACAAAGGCACTCCTCCTCCTGTCGACTAAAGGGGTCCCTGAAGCAGTGTGCCCCCCACAAGCTGATGAAAGGAGTCATTTTAAAGGGACTGGCCTCGCGGTTCTGAAGTTTTACTCAGAAGATGTTGTTTCACGTTATAGGGACTCCTTCACACAGCGAGGAAGGGTCACCTTTGTAAACTGAGATGCCCCTTCGCTTAAAGCCACCGCATCCCACACAGCGCCAAGAAGCACTGGCTTCTTTGCTGTCTGTTCCTTTCTCACTGAGGAGGTCTCCTGGACCCTGTCGGGAAGCAGTGAAGCGGCTCAACCTCCTTGTCACGTAGCCCTTGAGTCCCTGCAGCCCCCAGGCTGCGCTGCTCCGACAGAGGTGGTCGCTGGAGGCGGAAGTGGGGAACCCACCCCGCGCCCCCAGCTGTGAACGTGGGGGCTGTGGGGCCCCTGGACGCTGGGCAGGAGGGAGCCTGAGTCACAGCCTGCATCTGAGTCCTGGTTTTCATACCAGTGGCCACTTTCTGAAGTTTGGGTTCTTTCCCCTGAAACGGAGCAGGTGCCGTAACCAGACGAGGTGGTAGGTAAAGGGCAGCGCTTGGTTTGCTGTGATGGACTTACCATCACTGGTATCCTTCCGGCTTATGACACAGAAGGCGCACAAGTGAGGCACCTGCAAACACGCACAGGATGGCCAAGAACGACGGGCGTGCAGACGTGGCCCAGGGGCTCTGAGCAGGCGCCCCCTTCCTGCCTCCACCCCTCTGGCTGTCAGTGACACAGTGCTCCACCGTTAGGAAAACCTAGTGTGTCATACACACAAAACCGGTAAACGCACATCATCTCAGAATCACCCGTGCCTATACACGGAGCAAGGAAACAAGAGCTTCTCAAAAAGGAAATTTCCTTCAGAAAACTTTAAAAATATGTCACTTTTGGAAATGAGATTTGCCCGTAACCATTTAGGACTACTTCTTAAAGAAATCAAGGAGCACCTGTGGTTAGCTGCTGGGACTCTGAGCACATCCACCACTCAGAGACCTACGCCCCGCGTGTTCTGCTGCTTCTTACAGGACGTGACTTCAAGACGTTTGGGTTTTTTAAAATCTTTCTAACTTGCTGATTTGAGGGTCCTCTTGTCCACCGCACTTTCAAATGAAAGAAACGGGGACTCCTCAGACTGACCTGCTGACCTTCCGAGGACACGCCCTAGGCCTTGGGCAGGAGGGGGAGGGGCCAGGAGAGAGCAAGTCGGGGGCTGGGGGGTCCCAGGAGGATGCAGGGCTGGGAATCTCCACCCGAGGGGGGCCTCTGCTCCACCCCACTCAGGGTCCACCCAAGCCCCTGGGCCCAAGGTCAAGGCTTGGGCCTGTTCACGCATCCCCTGGTCACATACAAGCCCTAGACCTACTGCCTCCAGAGGCACGTCTGTAGGTGCTGCCATGGGGAGGGGCGTGGTATTTCCCAGGGAACAGGAGCTCCCTCAGTGTGGTCCTGACTACGCCCCCCCTCAGGCTGTGAGCATCCTCTGCCTGTGGGAGACTCGGTCCTTCATCTGCAGCCAAGATGCCTTTCCTCTCTGTGTTCTGGGGGCCACGCGCGCGCGCGTGTGTGTGTGTGTGTGTGTGTGTGCGCGCATGCATGTACACCTGTGTGCACGCGTTTGTGTACGTGTGCGTGCGTGTCCATGCATCTGTGTACACGTATGCGTGCCTGTGTGCCTGGTGACAGCGTGCACTCTGGACCTGAGGTGACAGCTGGAATTTTCACAGGTTCAGCAGAGAGACTGGGATCCTCCTGGAGTGTGATTTTCCCCAGGCCTCCAGGCTGCCCTTCTTTCCGGTGGGTCCCCTCCCCGTGGAGAACGTTCCTCACGGAGGGCACAGCAGCCCGGCTGGAGGGAGGCCCTGGACGACTTGCTTCGAAGCCACCTTCAGGCAGCAACCTGCCTCTGCCCTCTGTCTGTCCTCCCCCGGGGGGACACAAGAGGTGCTGGCGGAGGCGACAGGTCCCCACTGCCCTGAGGCCCAGAACCTATGTCTGCGGCAGGACAGCGGCCTCCTTACGGACCAGCGCCGTCTCCGTCGGGGAACCGGCCCCGGGCTCACCTATGTTGATGAAGTCGGATCGGTACTGGCACGTCATCCCGAACCCGAAGTCTCTCCAGAATCCAGTTTCCTTCTTAATGACCTGCAGGGAGAGCACCGTCACTTGAGGGAGGAGGATGGCGTGGACGCAGATGGGGGTGTCACGCATGAGGGGTGAGGGGGCCTCACTGACACACAGCCACTCCCCCTGGGGGGGCGGCAGATGACGGCTAGGACACAGCAAACCCACCCGTCCCCAAGAGGCCCTGTGATTTTTGGCATCTCTGGCCAGAATGTTTTCAGGGTGTAGGCTTGAAACACACACACACACACACACACACACACACACACACACACACACACGAGCGCACGCACACACACTCAGAGACCAGCGTGGGGGGGCCCAATGTGGGGCAGCGCCATGGAAAAGCCACCTATGCATCTGGCCCAACACCCGCGTGGGCGAGAAGGAGGCCCGGGCCCCCACAGGCGGGTGGATGGCCAGTGAAGGGCTCGAGAAGCTGCGAGAAGGAGGCAGAATGACTGGAATTCAGGCGCCCTGGCCCGGGGCGCGAACAGGACTCCCTCAGGGACTGGAAAGAAAACCCGAGGCTGCACTGCTGGCCCTGGACAAGGGCACTGAGAGGCCGAGTCCTGAGGACACGCTCTGTCCATTCATCCCTGGCCTATTTTAAGGCCGCTGCTCCCCATGGCTGTGCGGGGCCTCTGGGCAGAGACGGGCTGTGAACAGCCAGGCCCAGCCCTGCCCTGCATCTCACTTTCAAAGTACATTTCCAACATGTCTGCTGGAGCAACAAGATGTTACAAATGTTTGTTGTTTGTATATTTTTGGCTGCAGTAATCCTGGGAGTGGGTGTGAGACCCTAATGGTTATCTGTCCAGATTCGTTCTGGTTGCTCACGTAGGTGCTGGGAGGAGAGGAGGCCGCGCAGCAGGGCCCCCGTGCCCAGCCCGGTTCCCCGCTAACCAGAGACAGCATGACCCATCCTGGGGACACCACCGGCCAGCGTGTCTGCCTCAGGCTGGCCCCTCAGTCCCCCTGTTTCTGTTCCTTTAAAGAGGAGGTTGAGGGACTTCCCTGCTGGCGCAGTGGTTAAGAATCCGCCTGCCCATGCAGAGGACACGGGTTCGAGCCCTGGTCTGAGAAGATCCCACATGCCGCAGAACAACTAAGCCCGTGCACCACAACTACTGAACCTGAGCTCTAGAGCCCACGAGCCACAACTACTGAGCCCTTGTGCCACAACTACTGAAGCCTGCGTGCCTAGAGCCCGTGCTCCGCAATAAGAGAAGCCACTGCAATGAGAAGCCGCGCATCGCCACAAAGAGTAGCCCCCGCTCACCGCAATTAGAGAAAGCCTGTGCGCAGCAATGAAGACCCAATGCAGCCAAAAATAAATAAATAAGTAAATAAATAAATAAATAAAATTAAAACAAAAAGAGGAGGCTGAGCCATCGCCCTGAGGGCTCTCCCAGCCTGACACCCAAATACTCACCCCCTCGCTGCCCTCCACCTTCCCAAGGGCTCACTCCACCTGCACCAACGGCTACACTACACTCGACAGATGGCCTGCAGAAGGGCTGACGGACTTAAGATTTCCTGTCCTCGGCCACCTATGAAACCACCTTATTCCACGATGACCTGCACATGGGTGTCGCCTCCACTACGGCCGGAACAAATCAGGACCAAGGAGGAGATGGGCCGGAGGGGCCCGTCTCCTCCCCTCCGACTGCAGGACAGAGGCCTGCTGTACGGCAGCTCTCCAGCAACGATGTCATGCGTATCGACTGGAAAGATTTCACAGGGCAGGAAAGTCTGCAAAAATGTCCACTGAGTCATTTCTTAAAAATGATTTCTGTCCCACCCCAGTTGTGGCAGGTACACGGTTTCTGCCACAGCCCACGGCTCCCTGTCCTTCCTGGTGGCTGGGACACAGACAAGGCCTGAGTAAAAATGCAGTCAAAGAGCAGGGCAGCATTCCAACTTCAAATACTTGGCAGCGGTCTACCTGGAATTTCAGAAAGAGAACTCCAAACAGGGGAAACAACGGGCCAGCACCTGGGAAAGAAGACTAGAGGGATTGCAGGGGTCACCACCCAGGACCTGCCGAGTGGATGCAGTGCCCAGCAAGGTGCGAGCCTCACCTGGGGACAGTGCGACACAGGCAGACTGACGTGTGAGTGGGGAGTGAGCTATACAAACACTTCTTTTTTTCTTTTTTTCACTTTTTTTAAAAAAATTAATTTCTTTTTTTCATTTTACTTATTTATTATTTTTGGGGGGGTACACCAAGTTCAATCATCTGTATTTATACACATATTCCCGTATCCCCTCCCTCCCGTGACTCCTCCCCACCCTCCATGTCCTGGCCCTCTAAGGCATCACCCATCACTGAGTTGATCTCCCTTTGTTGTACAGCAACTTCCCACTGGCTATCTATTTTACAGTTGGTAGTATATACACGTCTGTGCTACTCTCTCACTTCGTCTCAGCTTCCCCTTCACCCCCCGCCCCCCAAACCTCGAGTTCTCCAGTCCATTCTCTGTATCTGTGTCCTTGTTCTTGTCTTGTCACTGAGTTCATCAGTACCATTTTTAGATTCCGTATATATGAGTTAGCATACAATATTTGTCTTTCTCTTTCTGACTTACTTCACTCTGTATGGCAGACTCTAGGTCTATCCACCTCATTACATATAGGTATACAAACACTTCTTAACGTGGACTTTAAAGCTGGCAGGCCACGAAAAGCCAGTATCTGAAAAGCACATCAACATTCAGCCCTTGGTGGGCACGGACCCAGTGGTGCCCTCAGTACGTACTGTTGGGGCAAGACAGGCGCATCTGCAGAGCCCGCACGCCTCAGGTGGGCCAGGAGCTCAGGGGAGCGGCGCCCTCAACAGCCCGCGAGGCCTCGAGCGAGCGTCAGACCCCCTCCCAGATCCTCAGTGGTTTAACTGCATCCTCCTCGAGGCGATTCCAATAAAATCCACTGGGAGACCTGCGGCCGGCAGAGGCCCCACCTGGCCTGCCCCGCCCCTCCATCTCGTGTCCCCTCGAAGGCGCCAGGCTCACAGGTCTCCACGGCGGGACCCCTGCAGCCCGCCCGGCGGGGGTCGCCCTGTCCTGCTCACCACTGGGCTCTGCTCCGGGCGGTCCTCCTCACCCCCAGCCAGGGTCAGCTCCCGCCCATGTCACGCCACCTGGCTTATCTTCTCTGTAACATCTGGGCTCTCTGAAACTCTCCCGCTGATGGGCGGTTTCTGTCGGCGGACCTCACCCGCCAGCACGGCCAACGTAAGCGCGGGCCTTGGCCCTGGTCACGGCTGGTTCACTGTCCGGCGCCCAGCAGGCACTCCGTCCCTCCTCCTCCAGCGAACGGCGAGGAGCTCCCGGCCGTGGACACAGACACGGCTCGGGGAGGGCGTTCTCAGCAGCGAGGGGCCCAGCCAAGGCCTCAGCGTCCACTGAGGGGCCGCCCAGAACCGTGGGCTCTGCACCCACAGACGGAGACACGTTCCCCTTCCTGGGCTCTAAGCAGGCGGCTCGACCGCGGAGGAGGAGGACATGCCAGAGGAAGATGACACTGCGAGAGAACCATCCCCGCCCTGGACTTCTCCCCTCTGCTCCCGTGCTCTCCTCATCGCAAGCCCCCCCACCGACTCCCCCAGCACCCTCTGCACCCGGATCCCAGCAGGCTCTGGCCGGCATGACCACATCACAACCGCACACACACGCGGGGGCAGACACGTGATGGGAGCGATCACGTCCTATCAGGACCCACACACACAGCACAAATCTGCATCCCTCCCCACCGATATGGGCAGGCACCCCCCGGAGGCCCCACGGGTTCAGCTGTGCCTGTCGGGGTCCACGCTGCGGACTTGGCAAATGCCCGGGGAGCAATCTGGGCTGGAAAGTAAAATAAATAACAAACACGAAGGCAGAGTATTTCCTCTAAACCACAGAGGCGCCCGGGAGCCGAGGCTGTGTTTGGCCGCCTCACGCCGCCAGAAACCCCACGGGCCCCACGCCTGGCGTGAGGCTCTGCTGCCGCCATCTCGGGATTCTTAGTGCTTTCTGAGGAGGACCTGTGATCTCACTGCGCTCCGGGATGCGCAGGCCTGCGGGGAGCGGCACAAACCCTGGGCTTCCCCCGCCCCGTGCTCCCCCTGTGGTCCAGGCCCTGAGGCTCCGGGCTCACACGCACAGGATGCAGGGGCCTCGACAGGGAGGCAGATGACCTGCCCCTGATCACTCAGCCCGTCATGACCGAGCCCAGGCCAGCACCAGGGTGGCCGTGATGGTGTCCATTTCTAGAGAAATAAGCTGTTTCTCAAGCCACAGCTTTCGAAGAATTGGTTTAAGAATGGACTCCTCTGGGATCTGTACTAACCCACACTTTTCTATGGGTCTCCTTTTATCGGGATCTATATTAAAAAATGAAGTGTCTTCTGAAGGGCATCATGCTGGACCAGGACTCTGTCCTCGGAGCCTGTAACCCAACGTCAGATCCTCTGCCCCCCAGAGGCTGAGAACATGTCCCCGCACTCGGCTCCCATGGTCTGGTCCCATCACTTGAGATCCTGACCTGCCACCCAGTGCCAAGGGCATCTGAGCAGGTGACACACGCCTCTGAGTGTCAACATTCTCCCCGTGACATGAGCGTGACAATCCTCTTCACCTTAGTGAGTGCTACACGGGACAACATGGGCAGATGCCGGCTGCCCAAAGGCCACAGACATCTGTTAATGTGACCTTTGGTTCTCAGTGAATGTCTGCTTCCCCAACAAACAGAAATAGACTAAAAGGATGGTCCAGGCCCAGCCAGCAATTTTTAGAAGTTTAAACTGAAAGCCAGGTCACTGGTAAAGTTCTCTTTGGACTAAAGGAGAGAGAAGGGTGTAACCAGAGAGAGGTGAGGACAGGGCCCGAGTACCAGTCGTCAGACAGTGACGGCAGGCCCGCGTGGCAGAGGGAGCAGCCAGGCACTGCGGGCATCAGTGCTGGAGAGCAGATGGCCCCGGGGAAGGGCAGCTCAGGAGACACGGGTAGGGGTGCCCGCCTGGCAGAGCAGCCAGTGCCACACCCAGGTGCTGGGGTTTGCAGACCCCTCCTCTGTGATCAGTGTGAGAGTCAGACTGTGGAGGGCAGTTCATCCCCAGAGGAGTCAGGATTCAGGGCTGTGCTGGCATGGCTGGGCCGGGACCAGCTCACTGCCTGGGCTAGGATGTCTCTTCCTAGCTCTGTCCAGAGATGTCACGGGGGAGCCTGAACCAGGCCCCATGGGAGGACTGACGCCCAGAAGACAGACAGCCAACACTGGGAGCCGAGTGGCTCCTTCCGCCTTTGGAGAGTGGGCTTTAAACACTTCTGAGCACACCACTGGCTTTATGCCTGCAAAGATTTTTTTAATGGAATTAACCTGTGTTTTGGAAATGCATCTCTGGCCAAGGGTGAAGGAGAGACTGGAGTGTAAGGGAGTGGTGGATCCAGATGGCCTCCTGCAGTGGCCTCAGTAGGAACTGACGAGGCTTGAACCAGGAAAGGGGTTGTCCAAAGCTAGCAATTACATAGATTAGGGTTATTCCTATCTAGAAAAATGGTACAGATGAACTGTTCTGCAAGGCAGAAATAAAGACACAGACGTAGAGAACAAACGTATGGACACTGGGGGGGAAGGGGCGGGGGGTGGGATGAATTGGGAGACTGAGATTGACATATATACACTAATGTGTATAAAAGAGATAACTAATAAACGCTTTTGTCTGTGAAAAAATAAAATAAAATAAAATAAAATAAAATAAAATAAAATAAAATAAAATATGCACACAAAAAAATTGGGTTATTCCTTTCCCCAAAGGCTGTTTCTGTATTAAAGCATCAGCAAGTTTCACCTCAGGTTTAAAACTCAGCACATTAAGTATTAGTATGACATCCCATGATTTCACTTACTACTGATTATTAACGGTCTGTACTCAAATGTAAAGAAAGAACTAACCTGAACACACATAAAAAATCCCCATAAATTTGGCTTCTCGCCTTTGTCTGCAGGCGAAAGTTATCGGATGTCAGTAGCAGCAGCCAGAAGTAGTGAGTGGTACACCGACGACCAAGGTCATACCTGCAGGGCTGCGGGCAGAGCCCGTCTCCTGTTTGCACACGGCAGTCACCTGTTACAGCTGAATTCTGGATCTGGGCTCTCCCTTCACCTTGACACTGATGTAACCCAACAAAGGCGCTCAAGAATTTATTAATAGACATGTGCTGTAACTTTCAAATGAAAGATATGACAGACACGAACCCCTGGCAGGAAGTCTTTCCTAAGTTACCCCCTGCCAATCATGACCTGCTATTTTCTACCTTCTCTGCACCCACACGTTCTCTCTCCACCGTATTAACTTCTGGAGTTTGATGTTCTCCTCTGGTCATTTCCTTTCCATTTCTGCTTTCACCTAGATCTTAAGCAAATCTGTTTCCACCACACTAGATAAGGGAATCCTGGTTCTGGCCTGAGCTCTAGCTGGCTGTGGGGCCCTGGGCAGGTCTAGGAGGCAAGTGACCTGGGTATCCCTGCCAAGCACAGGAAACTGCTCCAGCTCCCAGACTGTCCCACGCACACCTCACCTAGCTCGCTGTGGGCAGCAAGTCTCCAGAAACGGCTCATCTGGTGAGAATATAATTAACACTTTTCTTTTTCTCAGAGACAACTGCTGTTTTTCTGGGATAAATAGCCATAAATACTGACGCCTAAAATATCAGACCTGTGTGCTCTACAGAAGGTCTCAGCTGTATCTGGAGGTGAACGGTGAAGGCTGCAGGATAACTCAGAGGCCTCACAGCTGTGCACACAGCGATCTGAGCTCTATTTCTGACTTGACCACTAATTCTGAGGATCTGAGAAACCGGCTGGACGGTGCCAGACCTTCAGCTTCCCTGAAGGGATGGCAATAAAAGGGTAAAACTTTTAAATTGTGAAATGAAATGAATTCCTTGAAAGCAAATAAGGTCTTGATTTGAAGTTGAAACATGAACCCTATTCCATGTCAAATGTAAAGCAGTACTTTATTTAAAATCAAAAGAACTGTTATTCTGATTGGTTGAAAGAAAATAAATCCTACATCCCATTCCCCCTCAAGCCCTATGAGAAGCTTAGAGCTCTATGGAAAGGAAACACACAGTTTTTCCGTCTCAACAGGGGCGATATCAGCTCTAAGGAGGTAAAAACCGTTTCTTGGGGAGTGAAAAGCTCTTACTGTGTGTATGTTTAAAGCACGTGCATACAACACAGTACAGACAGATACACAATGAATCTGTGGTATTAAAATTTCCCCGGGGAAGAGAGAACGATGTTATCGCTGTGCTGCGCGGCTCAGGCCCCAAGTGAAACCATGCTAAGGCACGGTGAGGAAGGAACCTGTCCAGCCTGGGGGAACCCAAGCTGGAACTTTCTGGGAAAGATCACGACATTAGCTACCAGAGGTTAACTGGAGGGGGACCCACGATGGGGTGGGAGACAACAGGTTTTCCTACCTCTGGAAGCTTCAACACAGAATCAGCCCTCCAAAAGAATTCCATAGAACACATTCTCAATGAAAATCAGTTTACTTCCCCAGTGCAGGGAAGCATGGGAGACTCAATCCCATCACTTCCTCAGGGTCAAACAGCGGCTTCCTTTCTCCACCCTGAGAGGCAAAGAAACAGGTCTTTGCCTCAACAGGAGACAGAGCCGCTGGAGGCAATGCAATCCCCCCCCAACCCCCTCAGTTTCAGCCTGAGCTGGCAACAGCTTTAGATAAGCCTCGCTGGTCTCTCTGTAGAAGATCACAGCCCAGCTCGGTGATGACGACAGTGGGACATTTTGCCTCGGAGGGGCACGCCTTCCAGTGGCACAGGGACCCTCTGCTGTCTTCACCTCATTCTCCTAGGTCTGCACTGTTTCTCTGCTGAATGGACCAGTGAAGGCATCTCAGCCTACAGAGAGCCTAGGTGCCGTGTGGGTCCCCTACTCATCACCTGTGCTGCCAGGATCTTAGCACAGAAATCCCTCCCATATTCCTGTGAAAGCCACCTTGCTGGTGACACTTCTGATGCTAACGTGGGAATGGTGACGCAGAACAGGGATCTGGCTCCTGCTCCCCCTGCCCCACTGAGTGCCCGGGGGTCAGCCACCTCTTCCTGATGTCTGTTTTCCACCTGTCAAATGGGAACCTAAATCTCACCTTTTTAAAAAAAATTAATTAATTTATTGGCTGTCTTGGGTTTTCGTTGCTGTGTGCAGGCTTTCTCTAGTTGCGGTGAGCGGGGGCTACTCTTAGTTGTGGTGTGCAGACTTCTCATTGTGGTGGCTTCTCTTGTTGCAGAGCACGGGCTCTAGGTGCGTGGGCTTCAAGAGTTGTGGCACATGGGCTCAACAGTTGTGGGTCACAAGCTCTAGAGCACAGGCTCAGTAGTTGTGGCGCACGGGCTTAGTTGCTCCATGGCACGTGGGATCTTCCCGGACCAGGGTTTGAACCCATGTCCCCTGCATTGGCGGGTGGACTCTTAACCACTGCACCACCAGGGAATTCCCTCACCTTTCTTACCTCGTAGGATTTTGTAATAATAAAGGGGAAATGTGCTACATCCGTCATGCAACGATACCGGTTTCCAAAACCACAGAAGAAAACTACGAAGGTGTGAAATTACCTTTCTGTAAGGAGCCGTTTGTGTTTGTTTTCCACTTTTAAATACTGCAAGCACTTTTAATCAATAAGGCACTGGGAGCAGAGGCCAGAACATCTGCCAAGCTTACAAATTACCCTGGGAAGCAACCCACAGATTCCCACTCACCTCCACTCACGGTCAGGTGCCCCTAGCAATGAAAGACATGCAAGCCCCACCAAGGCCCCGCGGGAGCACTCACCAGCTGCTGTTCTAAGGGAGGGACCGCGTCGTGATGGCCGTATATTATGCCAGGATTGTACTGACTGAAAAGGACTGGATAAAATACCTTCTTCCCTGCAAACCAGAAAACAGACATTTGCTCAAAGTGATAGATAAAGCTATTAGGTTTATGGTTCATTTACATTCGACCCTCAGAAACACCCCAGGGATCTGTATCCACTTTCCTTTCTCCCTTCACTGGACTCGGACACAGATGGCAGAAGTACTGCAGCAGGTAGACCAGACGGACAGACTCGGATTCCCGACTTCTTGGCACAGGAGTAATGTTCTGAGTACCAACAGTCAGTGGCTCTGGCACTGGGCACAACCAGCGGGAGTGGGTGTGCAAGAGAGCCCCAGTGCCCCATGTGCTGCTAGACCTTAACCCTTTAACTGCTGGCTCGTGGGGCAGTCAGCCAAGGTGACCTCAGGCACCAGGAACGGACTTAGGCAGCCCAGCGTACCAGCTCTTTACCAATTTACACAGAAGAATTTCAGTATTTTAACAGCAGACATGGCCATTCCAGTGGTTATCAGCTGAGTACCAGCCTTGCCTCTAATCAAAGCTACGAGAACAATTTTCACAGCGTGGGTTCTCTGTGCTCGGAGCGCCCCTGCCCTGGGAGCTGCCCACAGACACTCCTTCCCTTTGGTCTCAGCAGCTTCTCCAGGCCCACGTCCTCCCTCCCAGAATTGCTCCCGGGTTGCCCCTTAAAGCCGACCTCCCAGGGGAGAATGGAGAAGAGGCTGTAAACATGAACTTGGACTAAGAGTCCACAGCTAAGGCGGCGGACAGGCCCACAGCGTGCCACCAAAGGAGGAAGAAACCGACGGCTTCCTTGTCTGTCACCAGGGAATCCATAAGGCAGATTCAGGCAGGTGGTGGGAGCGAGCTGTGCAGAGAAGGATGCCCTGGAGGGGCACCCCACCTGGCTGCGTGTTCAGCCTGCAGGTGTTGAGGAACTCGGAGGTGAAGTAGATGTCCACGTCGCAGAAGAACAGCAGCACGTTGCTTCCCCTCCAGGAACGGGCGCCCACGTCCAGCCCCTTCCCCCGAGAGAACTCCCCGTTCAGCTGGATGAAGGTGAAGTTCCTGAAGTTGGCGGCTCTGAAAGGGGAGACCACACACAGTCAGTCAGGCGCCCACGCTTGTTGCCGACGGAATTCCCTGGAAAACACACCCGAGGCCCACGACATCTCACCAGCTGTCTTCTGTGACCTGAGGGCGCTGGGATTAAGGGCGCCAAGAACACCTGGGGAAGTTTTAGCACCAATTTATTTCTTGTTTCTCTAGCAATTTCCCCACAGTGAAAACTCCTGTCGCGGCTAATGCGTGTTCCTTGTGAGGGAGAGAACGTGGGCCCGTGAAGACCAGGGGACAGAACCCGGCACAAGCCCGGCACCTGTGGAGCCAGTGAAACCACTGGCCAAGGAAGTAAAGCTACACTGCGATGGCCCCGCCTGAGGGGCAGCTGCTCGCCAGGACTCCCTCCAGAGCCCGGCCGGGTGGTCCAGGTGTACGTCTATCCCCAGAGGTACTTACACCCGGATCCCTCCCCCACCTGCAGGCAAAGCAGCCGAGCACAGTAAGGAAGTGACACTTGGATTCGGAAGATGAGGACGTCTGGGGCCTGGCTCTCCTGTGGATTCACGCTGTGACCCAGGCAAACCCATTAATCTCCTGGAGCCTCAGTTTCCTCATCTGCAAACCAGGAACGACGACACCTTCCTTAACCGTCCTCAGAGTTACTGGTGACGCAAGTGATGCCAAGAGGACAAAGCACCAGGTGAGCACCAGCCAGTCTGTTCCCAGCACAGGCCTGGGGTGATGGAGTCCAGGTGTTTCTTCACTTGGCTGTTCTCTCCCAGAACCTTCTGAGATGCAGCACATCTTGAGCAAAAACTCCAGGCTCTCATTCAGTACCTAGTGGCACAGGGACTGTCTTCTCCCAGACAGAACCAGAGGCCCACTCTGGGTCCTACTGGATTCCCAATTCCTCTTGGGGCACCTGGCCAGCCCCTCTCCCGCTGACACACCCTCCCTGTCCTCATGGCTTCCTCACTGCCCCCAGCCTGCAGCCCTCCCCACACCCAGCCTATCCCATTCCCCGCAACGTCTCTCTTAACCCAATGCCTCAAAACAGGTATGAAAACCCATCTCCACTGCTTAAAGTCTGTAACTATCCTGGGGAAAGGGCAACAGACGAGTCATAAGCTTTTCAAATGTATCTGGTAGTTTAATCAGTGGAACTAGTTCTGCTACCCTTCCTTGACCTGTCACCTCCTTTCAGACCTGGGTGCGAGCTTGGTTTTTTTATCCCGGGAACCTGGGCCCAATCTTGTCTGAGTTCCAGGCCAGACACGCTTTTCAGATCAAGGCAGGAGGCCCGATGCCTGGCGGAGCGCTGGAGTCTGAGCCGGGAGCCTGCGTCCGGGGCCTGGAGCCGCCCGGCCCCGCTGGGTGTGCGACAGATGCTGGTGGCTAACCGTGACTCCAGTCCAGCCCTGCCTCTCGTTATCTGGGGCGGGCACTTCACTTCTCTGCCTCGGTTTCCTCCTGCAAAGCCTCATGGTACAGAGCTCAGGCCCTCTACGTGCTGATATTCTCCTGTTGGGAGATTCAGGGGGGTTCTCCTTTTTCAGAACTCATCTCGACTCTTCTCTCCAGGTAGGCGGACCCCAGGTCCTATTTCGGGTGAGTCACCTCGAGGTTATGTCCCAAAGCCTTCCCTGGCAGGGACAGCACTGCCTCCCTGTCTCCAAAGAGGATGTCCAGGTGGCGTGAGGCCCTTGGCAGCACCTCTGCAACCCCTGGAGGTTTCTGCAGCCCACCCTGTCCCCCTGCCCAGCTTCCCCCGCCGGGCTTTTTCAGTTTTCAGGAAAGTTCCACCCTTGGGAGATGCCTGGATTTTCACCTGTTCATCTAAGGAGCCTCACAGGACTTGCCCACCGCCCTGTGGCCCGGCCTTCCCTCACAGCTGTAGCAGGTCTCTTTCCTGCATTACCTCACAGTTCATACTCTGTGGGATCCATCCGGACCACAGGAGCACCTGTCAGCTAATTTCCAGGGCAGGGAGGGCCAACCTGCCCAAGCATCAAATCCTTGTTCAGGTGTATCTGACTCGTGACTCAGGTGCCTCCTCCCAGAGGTTTCCCAGGGTCTATCATCAGAGACTGCAAATAGAAAAATGCTTCACATTCAAACAAGAGCAAGTAACTTTCACCAAGAGTACGGGAAACCAGACAAGAGGGATTTTCATCCCAAACAGCTTGCAGTCCATTTGTGGTGACATAAATATTCACACAAATAGCATATTTGCTATTTACTGTGTAAAATATGAAACATTTACACAAAGTGGAGTCATGTTGAATACTTCAATAAGAATACCAAGCAGCGTCAGAAACTGAACTAACGGCATCGGAGACGTGCAGCCTGGGGGCCCAGGGAGTGGCAGGGAGATGGTAGAGCGCTACGGATGCGGGGAGAGCGCTGGCTTGGGGAGTACACGTACCCCACGCAGAGCTTAGCCTTCTTTGTTCTGTCCCCCAACCTACCCCCCCCCAGCCCTGGTCTGAGCTCTGCTAACGCACTGCTCTTCTCTGCCCTGCCGCAGTGGGTGGGGGTGGGAGGAGGGGGAGGGGAGGGGGGGAGGGCTTGCCTGTCAATCACAGTCCCTGGGAAAGGGGGCTGGGACGGCTCACTGTCCTGGTGCTTGAGATGACCCTGCTTTAGAAGAATTTTTTTAGAGTCTTAAAACATCAGCCTCTGTGCTTCAGTGTGTTGTCTGCAGAGAAAGAGAGCTCAGGGCAGCAGACGCTGGGCCCCTCCACATGGACAGATGCACACGGCAACCTGCCTCCTTTCTCTTCCTCCGACGTCCCCACGCGGACGAGGAGACCGCATCAGACCCTCGACGCTACCCAATCTGACTGTGCGCTTTAACCCCCTCTCCCAAGCGTCCAGAGGCCGGGCAGAAAGCCCCGCGACACAGCTCCTGCCACTCGCCGTCCACGCAGTGGCCCCGCTGCCCCACGGGCACCGGCCGTCTCGGCCTTCCGCCTCCACCTCGCGTTCCACAGAACCCGGCTTTCTGTCTGCCCTGACCGACGCTGGCCAGCAGGGGACACAAGGGGCCTGGACCAGGGTGCACACAGAGGCAGGGTGGGGACAGAGTCCCTGCTGGCCCAGCAAGCCCCACCGGCCGGTTCAGGGCACTGGACAGGCTCAGGGTCACTGTCACCATCTGAGGTTCCCGGTGTGGCAGCCGGGTCACTGCGCTCGGTCACACGTCTGTCTGCAGGTGGATATCGGTACGGCCCTCCTCCTGATCACTCAGCCCAGCACCCCCATAATTAACTAGGACCTGGGGGACCCCCTCTTTCTCTCCTGCCGTCAGGAAGGGCCTCTGATAACTGACACGTGATCTCTGCTGAGAAAGAGGGCTGAGCTGGAGACACCAGAAAGTGAATCAGAACAACTTCCCTCCCCTCTTTTCTAGAGCAGCAAGATAAACACGCAGTGAAGCATCTGGGCTGGGAGTGGGACGCCCCTCCCATCTCAGTCTCATCAGCACCAGCTTGAGGGCACAGGCTGCATGGGATGGAGGGACACCAGCTTCTGCAGGACAACTGGGCCCCGGACCTTCCTGCCGAGGGACTCGCTCGCTGGGCCCCAGCGCCCTGCCCAGCAGCACAGGGACAGCGTACTAAGAGGCTGTGCAAAAGCAAGGACACATTTCCACACAAAACAGTGATCTGCCCCAGTGGGGTCGTGGGTTTGAGAACGTGCACAACACGAGCACGAGGCCACGGGTCCAGACGCAGGCCGCAGGGGTGCACGGGCAGCGGCCCTGTTTAGTTCTCTGTCCATCCCCGTGCCCCCCACAGCAACCAGCGAGACGATGGCACCAAGAGCATGGACACACTGGGGCCTCCTGTGTCCGCACGCTGGTCCCTCCCTGGAGTCCACTTCCTCCACTGACTCCAGTGGAGATCCCACCTGATCCTCACTGCCACATCGAGTGTCCCCGCCTTTCACCCTCTGTGGACGGAGGTGCCCTCTCTGGGCTCCTGGGCATTTGGGCCAGTCCTGCCTCCATCCTCCTTAGCCCAGCGCCTTCTCGCGCCCCGTGCACCTGACCACGTGGTCTGTCCTCTAAACCCTGGAGGACAGGGATTGCCTTACTTTCTTACCTATCATCAGAGATTACCAGCACCGTGCAGTAAGTAGTGCCCCCGGGGACACAGTACAGCTCAGTAAACACTGGGTGAATCCAGAGATGAGTCGATGGAAAACACAGAGTGCGTCTCAGGCCTGTCACAGTGGAAGGCGCTGCCTCCTCCCCTTGGGTGGGCACCAGAGAGGCCCCCACACATCGTATTAAGCCTGCCTCCCCATCAGTAAGGGGCTCCGACCAACACGTTCCCGAGGACAAGCTTTTGAGAAGACAACAAATATGTAAGTAACAGGAAAAAAAAGAGAGCTGAGCAAAATAAAATGCAATTTGGTTTGAAATATTTAATTTACCCATACAAAGAAATGTAATGTTTAATTAGCGCCATGTCTAGAGTAATGGCCTGATAAGGTATGGGCTTTTTCACAGTAGAATGTGGGCATTACACTCTCTACCATGTAATTTCCTGCTGTGAATCAGAGTCTGCAGTTCCAAACAGCCCCAGTACTACTTATAATTATTTTTTCTCTTTCCTTCTTGAATTGTGTTATCAACTTATGAAACTCTTGAGTTTCTCATTCAACTCCTTTCTTTTATATAATGAGTCTGATGCATGGGGTCTCCTCCAGGTTGTATGTAGTCATGCTGACAGAGGTTAAAATGACCTGAGGAAGCTACTGTTTCAACCGGAGATTTAATTTCTCTAATTGACTAGCATTTCCCAGAACTGCTGGCTTAAAAATGATAAAAGATCTTGCTGTCTAATGTGATTTACTCTAATACAAATTTCTTCCCACCAGTGCAAGGAAATTCTCTTAATGTGACACTTCCCATAAGAGCTCTTCATTAAAAAAAAAAACATTTATATATAAATATTATATTTGATGTATAACTTAAAAATTTAAATATAACAGCCTTGAATATTGACATTTCTTATGAGGTCTACTTACTAAAGGGATCTGAATACAGTATATAATTTAAAGCTAAACATATCCTCAACCAGTTTTTCATAGTAGGCATTTTACACAATTTAGAGTTTTCTAGTTTCTGACTTTATATACAAGCCCGCTTATACAATTGCTTTAGCAAGTTTCTTTTGAAAAGATAAACAAAATTGACAAAGCTCATAATCTAGAAAAATAAGAGAGATGACTCAAATTAATGAAATTATAAACAAAAAAGGAGACATTACAACTGATACCATAGAAATACCAAATATCATAAGAGACAACTATAAACAATTACATGCTGACAGATTAGATATAACTTAGCAGAAATGGATAAATTCCTAGAAACATACAACTTATCAAAACTGAATCATGAAGTAACAGAAAATCTGAACAGGCCAATAATGAACAAGGAGATTGAATCAGGAGTCAAAAACCTCCCAGCAAATAAAATTCCACGGCTAGATGGCTTTACAGATGAACTCTACCAAACATTTAAACAATTAATTCCAATCCTTCTAAAACTCTTCCAAAGTACTGAAGAGGAAGGAACACTTCCAAACTCATTTTATGAGGCCAGCATTACCCTGATACCAAAGTCAAACAAAAACACAAGAAAATAAAATTTCAGGCCAATATCCCTGAACATAATGCAAAATCTTCAACAAAATACTAGCAAATTGAATTCAAGAGTTAATTAAAAGGATCATACACCATGATCAAGAGAGATCCATCCCTGGGATGCAAGGATGGTTCAACATCTGCAAATTAATAAATCTTCTACACAATATTAACAGAATGAAAAATAAAAATCATATTATCATTTCAATAGATGCAGAAAGAATTCCAATAAAATTCAAACATCCTTTTATGACAGAAACTCTCAACAAATCTGGAACAGAAGGAATGTACCTAAACATACTAAAGGCCATGTATTATAAGTCCACAGCCAATATCATACTCAACAGTAAAAACTTAAAAGCTTTTCCTCTAAGATCAGGAACAAGACAAGGATATCCAGTCTCACCACTTTTATACAGTACAGTATTGGAAGTCCTAGCCAGAGCAATTAAGCAAGAAAAGGAAATAAAATGCATCCAAATTGGAAAGGAAAAAGTAAAACTGTCACTACTTGCAGATGACACGGTACTATATATAGAAAACCCTAATGACTTCATCAAAAAACCATCAGAACTAATAAATGAATTCTGTAAAGTTGCTGGAAACAAAGTAACATACAAAAAACCAGGACTGGTTCAAAATGGTGGAGTAGAAGATGTGCACTCACTCTCTCCTGCGAGAGCACCAGAATCACAACTAACTGCTGAACAGTCATTGACAGGAAGACATTGGAACTCACCAAAAAGACACCTCACATCCAGAGTTAAAGGAGAAGCCGCAATAAGATGGTAGGAGGGGTGCAAACACGATAAAATCAAATCCCATAACTGCTGGGTGGGCGACTCACAAACTGGAGAACAGTTATACCACAAAAGTCCACCCACTGGAATGAGGGTTCTGAGCCCCACGTGAGGCTTCCCAACCTGGGGAAGGTGGGAGGTGGGATCCTCAGAGAATCAGACTTTGAAGGCCAGTGGGATTTGATTGCAAACTTCCACAGGACTGGGGGAAACAGAGACTCCACTCTTGGGAGGGCACACAAAAAGTAGTGTGTGCACCAGGACCCAGGGGGAAGGAGCACAGATCTAGCTGCTGGTGTTGAAGGGTCTCCTGCAGAGGCAGGGTGGCTCTGGCTCACTGCAGGGACAAAGACACTGGCAGCAGAAGCTCTGGGAAGTACTCATTGGCATGAGTCCTCCCGGAGTGTGCCATTAGCCCCACCAAAGAGCCTGTAGGCTCCAGTGCTGGGTTGCCTCAGGGCAAACAACCAACAGGGAGGGAACTTAGCCCCACCCAACAGCAGACAAGCAGATTAAACTTTTACTGAGCTCTGCCCACCAGAGCAACACCCAGCTCTACCCACCAACAGTCTCTCCCATCAGGAAGCTTGCACAAGCCTCTTAGATAGCCTCACCCACCAGGGGGCAGGCAGCAGAAGCAAGAAGAACTACAACCCTGCAGCCTTCAGGACAAAAACCACAATCACAGAAAGATAGACAAAATGAAAAGGCAGAGGACTTTGTAACAGATGAAGGAAGAAGATAAAACCCCAGAAAAACAACTAAATGAAGTGGAGATAGGCAACCTTCCAGAAAAAGAATTCAGGATAATAACAGTGAAGATGATCCAGGACCTCGGAAAAAGACTGGATGCAAAGATCGAGAAGATGCAAGAAATGTTTAACAAAGACCTAGAAGAATTAAAGAACAAACAAACAGAGATGAACAATAAAATAACTGAAATAAAAAAGAATGCTACAAGAGACAAGAAAGAACATTACATAAAGATCAAGGGATAAATCCAAGAAGAAAATTTAACAATTATAAACATATATGCACCCAATGTAGGAGCACCTCAACACATAAGGCCAATGCTAACAGCTATAAAAGAGGAAACCAACAGTATAATAGTGGAGGACTTTAACATCTCACACCAATGGACAGATCATCCAGACAGAAAATTAATAAGGAAACACAGGCCTTAAATGACATAATAGACCAGATATGTTTAATTAATGTTTATAGGGCATTCCATCCGGAAATAGCAGATTACACTTTTTTCTCAAGTGCACATGGAACATTCTCCAGGATAGATCACATCTTGGGTCACAAATCAAGCCTCAGTAAATTTAAGAAAACTGAAATCAAATCAAGCATCTGTTCTGACCACAACACTATGAGATTAGAAGTAAATTATAGGAAAAAAAAACCATGAAAAACACAAACACATGGAGGCTAAACAAGACACTACTAAATAACCAAGAGATCACTGAAGAAATCAAATAGGAAATAAAAAATATGTAGAGACAAGTGATAACGAAAACATGAAGATCCAAAACCTATAGGATGCGGCAAAAGTAGTTCTAAGAGGAACTTTGCAGCAGTACAATCCTACCTCAAGAAACAGGAAAAATCTCAAGTGAACACTCTAACCTCACACCTAAAGGAACTAGAGAAAGAGGAACAAACAAAACTCAAAGTTAGTAGAAGGAAAGAAACCACAGAGATCAGAGCAAAAATAAATGAAACAGAAACACAGCAACGATCAATAAAACTAAAAGCTGGTTCTTTGAGAAGATAAATGAAATTGATAAACCTTTAACCAGATTCATCAAGAAAAAGAGGGAGAGGACTCAAATCAATAAAGTTAGAAATGAAAAAGTTACAACAGACACTGCAGAAACAAAAAGCATCATAAGAGACTACTACAAGCAACTATATGCCAATAAAATGGACAACCTGGAAGAAATGGACAAATTCTTAGGAAGGTATAACCTTCCAAGACTGAACCAGGAAGAATTAGAAAATATGAACAGACCAATCACATGTAATGAAATTGAAACTGTGATTAAAAATCTTCCAACAAACAAAAGTCCAGGACCAGAGTGCTTCACAGGTAAATTCTATCAAATGTCTAGAGAAGAGCTAATATGCATCCTTGTCAAACTCTTCTGAAAAATTGCAGAGGAAGGAACACTCCCAAGTTCATTCTACGAGGCCACCATCACCCTGATATCAAAACCAGACAAAGATACTACAAAAAAAGAAAATTACAGACCAATATCACTGATGAATATAGATGCAAAAATCGTCAGCAAAATACTAGCAGAATTCAACAACACATTAAAAGGATCGCACACCATGATCAAGTGGGATTTATCCCAGGGTTGCAAGGATTCTTCAATACACACAAATCAATGTGATACACCATATTAACAAACTGAAGAATAAAAACCATATGATCACCTCAATAGATGCAGGAAAAGCTTTTGACAAAATTCAACACCGATTTATGATAAAAACTCTCCAGAAAGCAGGCACAGAGGGAACCTACCTCAACATAATAAAGGCCATATATGACAAACCTACAGAAAATATCATTCTCAATGGGGAAAAACTGAAAGCATTTCCTTAAGATCAGGAACAAGACAAGGATGTCCACTCTCGCTACTATTATTCAACAGTTTTGGGAGTCCTAGCCACAGCAATCAGAAAAGAAAACAAAATAAAAGGAATACTAATTGGAAAAGAAGTAAAACTGTCACTGTTTGCAGATGACATGATACTATACATAGATAATCCTTTTGCCATCAGAAAACTACTTGAGCTAATCAATGAATCTGTTAAAGTTGCAGGATACAAAATTAATGCACAGAAATCTCTTGCATTCCTATACACCAACAAAGAAAGATCAGAAAGAGAAGTTAAGGGAACAATCCCACTCACCATTGCAACAAAAATAATAAAATATCTAGGAATAAACCTACCTAAGGAGGTAAAAGACCTGCACTCAGAAAACTATAAGAACTAATGAAATAAATCAAAGATGACACAAACAGATGGAGAGATATACCATGTTCTTGGATTGAAAGAATCAATATTGTGAAAATGACTATACTACTGAAAGCAATCTACAGATTCAATGCAATCCCTATCAAATTACCAACAGCATTTTTCACAGAACTAGAACAAAAAATCTTAAAATTTGTATGGAAAAACAAAAGACCCCAAATACCCAAAGCAATCTTAAGGAAAAGAAAAAAAAAAGATAGATCAATGGAACAGGATAGAAATCCCAGAGATAAACCCACACATCTATGGTCAACTAATCTGTCACAAAGGAGGCAAGGATACATAATGAAGAAGATAGTCTCTTCAATAAGTGGTGCTGGGAAAACTGGAGAGCTACATGTGAAAGAATGAAATTAGAACACTCCCTAATACCATACACAAAAATAAACTCAAAATGGATTAAAGACCTAAATGTAAGACCGGACACTATAAAATTCTTAAGAGGAAAACAAAGGAAGAACATTCTTTGACATAATTCACAGCAACATCTTTTTTGACCCACCTCCTAGAATAATGGAAATAAAAACAAAAATAAACAAATGGGACCTAATGAAACTTAAAAGCTTCTGCATAGCAAAGGAAACCATAAACAAGATGAGAAGACAACCCTCAGAATGGATGAAAATATTTGCAAATGAGTCAACAGACAAAGGATTAATCTGCAAAACATACAAAAAGCTCATGCAACTCAATATCAAAAAAACAAACAACCCCATCCAAAAATGGGCAGAAGACCTTAATAGACATTTCTCCAAAGAAGACATACAGATGGCCAAGAGACACATGAAAGTCTGCTCAATATCACTAATTATTAGAGAAATGCAACTCAAAACTACAATGAGGTATCACCTCATACTGGTTAGAATGGGTATCATCATAAAATCTACAAACAATAAATGCTGGAGAGGGTGTGGAGAAAAGGGAACCCTCTTGCACTGTTGGTGGGAATGTAAATTGATACAGCCACTATGGAGAAAAGTACAGAGGTTCCTTAAAAAACTAAAAATAAGAGTTACCATATGACCCAGCAATCCCACTACTGGGCATATACCCAGAGAAAATCGTAATCCAAAAAGACCCATGCACCCCAATGTTCACTGCAGCACTATTTACAATAGTAGGTCATGAAAGCAACCTAAATGTCCATCAACAGATGAACGTCCATCAACAGATGTGGTAATATGTACAATGAAATATTACTCAGCCATAAAAAGGAATGAAACTGGGTCATTTGTAGAGATGTGGATGCACCCAGAGACTATCATACAGAGTGAAGTAAGTCAGCAAGAGAAAAATAAGTATATTAACACATGTATGTAGAATCTAGAAAAATGGTACAGATGAACCGGTTTTCAAGGCAGAAATAGAGACACAGATGTAGAGGATAAACATATGGACACGATGGGTGGGGGAAGCGGGGAAGCCAGGGGACATGGGTGGGATGAATTGGGAGATTGGGAATGAGGTATATACACTAATATGTATAAAATAGATAACTAATTTTAGAAAATGCTGATACCCCCCCAAAAAAAATCAGTTGTGCATCTATCAATACAGATTTATAGTTATTGCTTTATGCAGTTATCTTTTACATCAGATAGGAAAAAAGCTATAAACAAAAAACATTTATACTGTGTCTCATCTCTCCCTGTGCAGTTACTTTTACTGGCTCTCTGCATTTCTTCACATAGATTTGAATTTGTGTCCAGTGTCCTTTCATGGCAGCCTTAAGGACTCCTTTCATTACTTCCTGTGGGGCAGGTTTACTAGTGATGAAGTCTCTCAGTTCTTGTTTACCTGAGGATGTCTTAATTTCTTCTTCATGTTTGATAGACGGTTTTGCTAAACATAGAATTCTTGGTTGGCAGTACTTTACTTTCAGCACTTTGAATATGTCACCCCACCTTCCATTTTATTAAGGATTCCTTAGACCTGATGAATTGCTTCACTCTTGCTGCTTATGTAACAGAGAACAAATCTGACTCCATATTGGATCTGCTTCCTTTACTTTAACTTTTATATTCTACTGCTTTTGCTACAAGTTAAGAATGTTGCCTATGGCCTGAAATATACAGGACAGCGTGTTCTCAAAGCTCTGGCCTTTAAAGGTGTAAGACTTTTCCATTCACATAGAGATAAAGAGTTGCAGAACAGAGAATAACATTTGTCTTGTTGGAAGTTTACAGGAACATCAAGTGGACAACTGCAAGAACAAAGGATTCCAACACCAAGAAGTTTACAACAACCAACCACTCCCCCTCCCCTTTTAGTATAAAAGGAATCTGAATTCTAACTCGAGGAAGATGATTCTTTGGGACACTAGACCACCGTCTCCTCTGTCTGCTGGCTTTCTGAATAAAGTCGCTATTCCTTGTCCCAACAACTTGTCTCTCAATTTACTGGCCTGTTGTGTGGTGAGCAGTATGACCTTGGACTCGGTAACACAGATTCTTTCTTTCAACCATTTGATTCTGATATGTCTAACGTGCATTTCTTTTGAGTTTTCCTCTTTGGAGTTTTTGAGCTTCTTGGATGTGTAGATTAATGCTTTCATCAAATACAGGGAGTCTAGGGCCATTATTTCTTCAGATATTTTTTCCTGCCCCTTTCTCTTTCTCCTATCCTTCTGGGACTCCCATTACATCTATGTTGGCATGCTTGAGGGTATCCTGCAGGTCTTTGAGATTTGCTCAGTTACTTCATTCTTTTTTATTTCTGTTTCTCAAACTGTATCATATCAATTGACCTACTGTAAAGTTCACTGATTCTTTCTTCTGCCTGTTCAAACTTGATGTTGAAGTCCCACAGTGAATTTTTTTATTTTAAATATTGTGCTTTTCAACTCCAGACTTTCTTTTTATAACAGCTCTCTCTTTATATTTAGTGAGACATGGTTCTCATACCTTCCTTTAGCTTTTTAAATGTGGTTTCTTTTAATTCTCTGAACATATTTAATACTGTTGACTTATATGTCTTTGTCTAGTAAGTACAACACCTGGGTTTCCTCAGGAACAATTTCTAATGATTGATTTTGTTCCCTGTGCATAAGCCATACTTTCTTGCTTCTTTGCATGCCTCATAGTTCTTTGTTTAAAGCTAAACATTTAAACTAATGCAATGTGGCAGCCCTGGAAATCAGAACCTCCACCCTCCTCAGGGTTTTGCTATGTTGCCATTTGTTGTTTGTTTGTTTGTTCAGTGACTTTCCTGAAATAATTCTGTAGAGTGTACTCTTGTCTGTGATCACTTAGTGGTAAGCTAATGCCTAGTCAGGGATTTCCTTAAATGCTTGGAACCAAAAAGTCTCCCAGTCTTTGCAAGGGGATTTTGCGAGCATGGTGGGGACTCTGTGTGAATTGTGGGGACTCTGTGAGCATGGTGGGGATGCTGTGTGAATTGTGGGGACTCTGTGAGTGTGGTGGGGATGCTGTGTGAATTGTGGGGACTCTGTGAGCGTGGTGGGGATGCTGTGTGAATTGTGGGGACTCTGTGAGCGTGGTGGGGATGCTGTGTGAATTGTGGGGACTCTGTGAGCATGGTGGCGATGCTGTGTGAATTGTGGGGACTCTGTGAGCATGGTGGGGCATGTAATCAACACACAACCAAGCAGCTAACAGCTCACCTGAGCCTTTACTTCCCTCCTGCACAGAGCCTCAAGATCAGTCAGAGGTGAAAAGCAAGGGCCTGCTCAGGGCTTTCCCAAGTCTGAGCACAGCCTCTGGACCCCCAGGAATGTGCTGGAGCTGCCAAAGCCCCTTTGGATATGTCACGCCTCAGATTCACCTCCTGAGCTTTTTGGTTAGTCTACTGTTTGCTCCAACTCTTACCTACCACCTCAGGCAGCCACAAAGTTAGACTTCCTATAACTGTTTTTTGACAAATACCCCTGGATAAAGGGTTCTGCTGGGAGGGCTCCAAGTCATGTCAAATGAAGACAACCTTGTGGGTCGGGTCTCCCACGGAAATCCCCAGGCAGGTGAAATGATAATTCTCTGGGACCAATGCTTCCAAGGGGCTCCAGCCCCATCCTGGCCCCATGTGGCTGCCAGGCTGCGATTCCTGTGGGCTGCAGGCCCTTAAGGCTATTGAAGAGCTGAAGGGAAAGGGGGTGGAAACGGGGCAAATTAAAGTTCACAAAGCTCCCTGTTCACACCAAAATCAGTCATTTGGATACTTTCCAGACGGTTGCAAGCTTTCATTTCCAGAGTTCTTAAAGAAGTTGATTCTGACAATTTTTATTAATTTTCTCATTGCTTTTATGGAGGAGATTTTGCAAGGTCTTTATTCCACCATTTTCACTGACATCACCTTTTTTTTTTTTTCAACTGTTCCATTATATTCCATTGTATGAACTTAATATCATTTAGTTTTTTTCCATAATATATTTTCCCAAAATTTTTTATTTGGAAAAAATTTAAACCTTTAGAAGTGTTATAAGCATAGTATCGTACCCATATACCATTCCCCCAGATTCACCAAGCGTTAAAATTTTGCCATATTTCCGCCCGCCCTCCCTCCCTTCCCTTCCCTCCCGTCCTTCCTTCCTCTGAACCATTTGTTACAGACATCATGACAACTTCACTTTCAAAGATGAGTACTCCCCAAGAACCAGGACACTCTCCTTTGTAACATTATAACAATGTAATAATCACACTCAAGAAATGTAACATTGTCACAATACTACAATCTACATGCCATGTTCGAATCCCCAAAGAACAACTTGAAATACCTACAACTACAAAGCACAGCTCCACAAAGAGCTGGTCAGCAAGCAGAGCCATGCTTAGCGCCTCCTCTGGCAGATGCCCAGTGAGATGGCCACAGGCCTAGATGCTGCCTTCACCTGTGAGGTGCTTCCCAGGGCCCAAGACTCTCTTCTAGGAAAGAATTCACTGTGTGGCTGTTTTCATTTTAGCAGATGAGATTCTTATCTAAAACGTCCTTGTTTATGAAAAATATTAAAACAAAGCAACAAGTCGCAAATTTCAGACACCTTTCCCCCCAGTTTTTTTTGGGGATGTCCTGATGAAATGTCCCTGAGGGTACATGCCAAGCAAATCCCTTCAAAGAGGCATGAAAGGCGGACAACACCACGGCAATAGGGCACGTTCCTGAAAACACACACACCAAACCCTCTCCCAGGCACACACATGCAGGACAGGGCAGTTTCTCAGTTCTAGTGCTTCAAGGTCAGAGATGAGTCTACTGAAAGATGCCTTTGCGTCCTCACGACTGGACAAAGGTCAAGATGCCATGCAGTAAATTATAACTCGTGCAAATCCATCTACCAGCATGATTTTTTTTTAAATTTCCTAATGCACAGCTCCAAGCAAATGTCCACCTAGGCCGGAATTCCTCATGGCGTGGACCAGGGACCACCCACATCAGCAACCCAGGTGGAACTCGTTCTCAGCGTGCATTCCCAGGTGCCATCTCAGGCCTAATGACTCAGAACTTCTGGGGCTGGATCTCAGAAATCTGCAGTTTAAAAAGCATCCACAGGGAGGGGGAGGGGTTGGGGTGGGATGAATCAGGAGATTAGGATTGCCATATATACACCACTAACAAGAAAAAAATATCAAATTGTACATTTTAAATACATGCAGTTTATTGTATGTCAATTATATCTCAATAAAAGTTCTTAAAAAAATAAAAAATAGAAATAAAAAGCACCCCAGGTTATTCAAAGTACATTTATATTTGAGAACCATTGAGCTAGGCTGTAATCTGAGATTAACTGAAGCTTAGTATGAAAAAATGCTGTGGAGATGTAGAGAAAAAACAACTGGACACCAAGGGGGGAAAGCGGGGACGGGGGGTGTTGGGGTGGGATGAATTGGGAGATTGGGACTGCCGTATATTCATTACTAATAAGAAAAAAATATCAAATTGTACACTTTAAATATATGCAGTTTATTGTATGTCAGTTATATTTCAATAAAAGTCCTTAAAAAAACTCTGTGGAATAAAAATCAGATATTGAGAACTGATTTGTATTGTTATCTATGCCAGTGGCTTCTAAATATTTTGACCACAACCCTTACCCTTACCAAAGAATTTATTATACATCATGACAGTGAGCGCGGGCACATACAAACACTGAAGTTAAAGTTTCATGAAACAATATTTATCTTTGCTGCTTGTGATGCATTCTGATAATCTCCTATCCTATTCTATTTTGATTTTTTTGAAACACTGCATATAACCCACTACATCAATTTCACAGCCCTCTAATGAGTCACAAACTAGTTTGCAAAGCTCGGCTCTACAACAATCAACTGAAATGTAAAGCTCGACAGAGTAAGCATAAAACAAGGGACACAAACACTGTACGCTAGTTACTAAGCTACATTTTTTCAAGATATTCTTAAAATATATACAGTAGCCAGATTTAGAACAGTTTGAGCACGATGCTGAGAGCCAAATGAAGTAAATTTCATTTAAACTGGTTTCAAATCTTATTATTTCCAATGAATAATTATGGCTTTTTGGAGTGAGCATTTGGTGCAATGTTAAGACTGGAAGTCCGGGAGTTACAGATGAGGTGCAGTTCTGGCTGTTCCCCGGGTCAAGGTTAGCAGCCTGAGTAACAACCTCTCTTTAAGCCTCCGTTTCTTCATCTAAGAAATGGGGTTAGTAACAGCTTCTATCTCATAAGGTTGCAGTGAATATTAAATGACAAAATTCATGCTAATAATGGTTAGTATAATATTCAAAGATAAGATGCACTTGAATAAAAGCTTTTGCATCTTAAGAGAATGATAATGGTATTTAAATAAAGCTTCTCATTTGCGTTTTATATAGGTAACAGTGTATCCAGGGACCTCCCTGTGGTCCAGTGAGTGGTAAAGAATCCGCCTTCCAATGCAGGTGACACGGGTTTGATTTCTGATCGGGGAACTAAGATCCCACATGCCACGGGGCAACTAAGCCCACGTGCCGCAATTACTGAGCCCGCACACCTCAACTAGAGAGAAGCCCACACACAGCAACAAAGAGCTCGCATGCCACAACTAAGACCCGACACAGCCAAAAACTAATAATAATTAATTTTTTTAAAAAAGCCAATCTGTGCAAATTTACTACACACCTGGCATTGTCCTTCTCCTGATGAACGAACATTGAACATTTTAAAACTGAGTAAGGCCCTACACTGCGAGCTGGAGTTACAGAAGCACATGACATGGTACTACGTAAGCAGCTTATCACCTAGTGAGGACAACAGAAAGAAATGTAAGCAGGCAAATCACATGCCAAGTGCCACATACAAGCGATGCTGAAGGGGACCATGGTCAGAGTTCAGAGAGGACAGGTCAGGACGAGCTCCAGAGTGGGGACCTGGGTGGGGTCTGCGGAAGTAGGAAAGAGGGTGGAGGGAACGCCAGACCTAAGAAAATAAGGGGAGTGAAGACAAAGGTGAAGTGCGCCCCCATCTGGCTGCGGGGCAGTACGTCATCAAAACAAGGTTAGAAGTAAGAGCCAGCCTGGGTACCAGGCTGGGATGGTGGGTGATGACGTGCACACTGCATGGTCTCCAGTGAACAGAATGAGGAATCAACACAGAAGATGGGGCTCCAATGAATCTGCCCGAGTTTCTGCAGCGCTGCTTTAAAGACCCACTCAGGCTCCAGCACGAAGTCCCCATCAGGGGTAGCTTCGTCTCTGGAAATTCTCCAAACCATCCCTATCCCTTAAATGACTTGACTTTTCTTGTTCAGCTTCTATTCACTCTTTGCTCACCACGCAACCTTCTGATTGCGAATTCAGCTCGCCAGGCAATGTGATATGGAGGAGAATGCCTTGATAGAGTCCCGGGTGCTCCGGTCCCTGGAAAGGGTATTTCCCGTAACACTGCCTCAACTGCCCTTCCACTCGTCCATCAGACTTGTGTAAAGTTGGTTACACGTATCTATCACATGTCCGATGACCTCTTGATGTCCTTGGACGGTGCCAGACCCAACAGGACTGACATCTCAGTCCTGGCTGGGCTTTCGAATCCCCTGGGTCTCTACATCAAAATACCTCGAAAGGAGGCCAGCTGGCGGCAACCAAGGCCTCTCTCGGGCAGCCCCTGGGGGGACCGCCACTTTCTCAGAGAGTCATCCTCCATCCTGGCTGCGTGTTAGAACCACCTGGGAAACTTGAAAAAGAAATCCTCACCGAGGGCTGGCTACTTGCAGAGATGTTAAAACCCATCCACTGGGCAGAGGACATGAATTCTAATAATTCAGGCTCCGCGCTCCTAAGCAGAGATGAAAAGGATACCGCCACGTGCTGGGGTTGAGAGAGTTCTATTTCACTGACATTTAGGATATTCAATTACTTTATTTCCTTTGATCTCCCGTCAACTGGTGCCACAGCTTTAAGCTGGTACCAGTTTTAAACTCTTTTAACTCCTTATTCCTTTAGAACAGAGGTCAGCAAACTTTTTCTGTAAAGGACCAGATACTAAAGAGCTTAGCTTTGCCGTCCCTGGCACAACTACTCAGCTCTGCAGTTGTAGCCTGAAAACAGCATAAATCATACAGAAACAGATGAGCACGCCTGCAAGCCAATAAAACTTTATTGACAAAAGTAAGTGTGGACACAACCTGACCAGTGCACTGCTTCAGATGTCTAAATAATAACTGGCATTCTGATGTTGTGCTCAGTAATACAAACTTAGTAACAAAGCTTGAACATAAACAAAAAAAGTGCACTTAGTCTCGGCATCTTATCCTTTGACTGTCATCCTGTTACCATTTACCAGAGACTCAAAACAGAGGGACTTGTTTATATTCAGACCATATGGACCTACTCAGATGACGTCTGTCCCCAGTACCTCCCACCACCCTCCCGGCTGCACCTACAGAGAAACCCCACCTGGTCACTCACCTGCAGCCCACAAAACAGAGGGAGCGGGCAGTACCGCCAGCTTCCTCGCTCTTAGAAAATGCCACAGATACGTACTCATTAAATACACGTTGTTCATTTCTTTAGGTGGGAAAACCCCTCTCTGCCGCTTCTGAACACATTTATTCCCCACGTAACCGATGAACAAGGTAGAAATCCACAAGCTGGTCCAAAGGTGCTGGTTAAACAGCGTCTGTTAATCCAGGGTCCCTCCCCAGCCATCACTGGACCCTGATCTCTCAAAATGCAGGATGCGTGCCAGCTGGAGGGGGAGGCCATTTGCTAAGTGGATGAGACGGAGCCCTGACGAGCGGGGGCTGAGAAGGGGTTCCCTGCACGGCTGTGCCCCTCAATTCCACCCCTGCCACGTGCGGTCCCCAAACCTGCCATGTCTCGCGGGGGCTGGAGGAGCCCTGCCCCCACCCTGGGTGCTCCGGGCAGTTGTCTCCACTGTCTGCGGTGACACCCCGCACAACGAGCGTGCGTGAGAGGCAGGTGGTCCCCGGGAAGCAGGGTGCAGACCCCCCCACACACACACAGAAAAGGCCTGCCCGTCACTCCCGGGCGGGGTCACCCACGGTCACAAGGACGTAAAACAGCACGAATGGGCTCAGGTACCTCCCCCCACGCTCAGGCTCCAGACTCCCCACCACCGCTCCACACGGGACTTACCTGGAAGTGTTTTCCAGTATCCCTTTGACCTCACTCATTTCTTCTTTCCCAAAGTACACGACGGTGAGGTGCACCCTCCCGTCCTGCTGGATGCAGGTCTCCCTGGAAAACAAAGCACAGAAATCTGGTCCTGCGTTCCCGACAGGCAAAGTGAAAACAAATACCTATCCTGTCACGTGCAAAAGGGTCCTGGGAGGGACCGGGGAGGCCAGGGCAGCAGAGGGGGACAGGACATTCTGGCTGGCTCTTGCCGTCACCCGTATTCCTATCTCTCTTACTAAGAAAACCGTGAAATTTAAACATGCAGCCCTGGTCAATGAAAGCTTGGATGCAAGAGGCCGCAGGCTCAACCTGCCTCAGGTCCAGCCCATCGGGGCCTGGATCCAGTGTCTAGAACAGCCCTGGGCCCATACCTTTCTCTGCCGCAAGACATCTACAAAACACACGAGACACAAAGCTGTTTGTACAGATGAGAACACGGACGTCCAGCGAGGGTGAGACGGACTCCTCGTCCCTGTCTTTTCTCGCGTGGGCAACACAGAGTGTGAGAGACTGAACGTCAGAGGTAAAAGATAAGACCCCAGAAACCCTGGGGACACCCCGTATCACGGCGACAGGCCAGAAGCACCGCTCCTGGACCTCACCCTCCACAGGCAGACGCGGTTCCTTCACAGGCCCCCACGGCTCCTCTCTGTGGCTCCCAGCAGCCGGCCCGGGCGGGACCAGGCCTACACCTGCCGTCCCCACCAGGGCACACCTGTTACCTGCCTGGGTCCTGTTCTCTCGATGGCAACACTGAGCTAATCTGGTAAGAGCCTCTGCCGAGGGTTTACTTCATCATGTGTGTGTAACGTGTGCATAACATGTGTGGATGTGTGTATGAGTACATGTGTAGATATGTGTGTGTGTACAGATATGCACATGTGTGTGCATCATTTGAGCAGATTTCTGAAAGCAGCTTAATGCAGCAATTCCACAGACAGGATGGTATCTCCTGTTGTACGTTGATACTCTGCATGTCCTTCCACTTCATTCTTTTGTCTCTGTGTTTGCAACTTCCCTGAACCCCGCCGGACAACAATCCGCTTCAGAGTGTTTCAGAGTCTCTGAGCTCTACCTGCAGAGGCCAATTTATCCAGTGATTTTTATCGTGACATCAAGAAGGAGGGACTGCCTACCTGGGGTTGCCGGGAAGATCAAAGATATGGTTCCTGCCCCCGAGAAACTTGCTTGAGAAATAAATGAGCTCAAATGAAATCATCAGACACCTCATGCATGGAAAAGAACACAGAATTCAGAAAGCACAGCCAACCCTGTGGGCTGGAACTGCTGGCACCTTGAAGGATGGGCAGGGTTTAGGGCATCAGAGAGGAGGAGGAGGAGAGAATTCCAGAGGGAAGAAGTACTGGGGAAGCGACTTCCCAGGTGGCACAGTGGTTAAGAATCCACCTGCCAATGCCGGGGACAGAGGTTTAAACCCTGGTCTGGGAAGATCCCAAAAGCCGCAGAGCAACTAAGCCTGTGCACCACAACTACTGAGCCTGCGCTCTAGAGCCCGTGAGCCACAACTACTGAGCCCATGTGCCTAGAGCCCGTGCTCTGCAACAAGAGAAGCCATGGCAATGAGAAGCCTGCGCACTGCAACGAAGAGTAGCCCCCACTCTCCACAACTAGAGAAAGCCCACATGCAGCAATGAAGACCCAATGCAGCCAAAAGTAAATAAATACATAAAATAAATATTTTTAAAAAGAAAAAAAATAAAAGTACTGGGGAAGGCTCTACTGACCCCAGGCAAGAGGCACCAGGGCTCACCTGGTCAGAGGCTTGGGTCTCACAATTATGCTTCTTTCCAGAGGAAGGAAGGGAAGAGCTGATTCTGAAACCAGAAAAGGGGCAGGGCTCCGAGAAGCAGGCAAGGGACAGGGCATGGGGCCAGGGTGCTCTTCCTGCTTCGAAACTGAGCACTCGCCCAGCCCCAGCCCCTGCAGACCAACCTACCACGCACCGAGGACAAAATTCTCTGTTCAAAAAAGACCCCTTCTGCAAACCTGCCAGATGTTGCTGTAACTTCCTTTGCCTGGGCAGAATAAAAACACACAGCACCAAGGGCCTGAAAAACTATGCTTTAAAAGTGTGCGCCGTTATAAAAATCCATCCCAGAATCAGCAGAGGGTCACCTGCTGAGCCTGAATAAAAAGCATCCTTGTTTTTCTCGTAACATCTCTGCTGACATTTTAAAATCCATCAAAGAACGTCCTGTTTTCAAGGACTAAAACAGAGGCACATTGGACCCTTACTTTTCATTCAGCAGCTCAGGCTTCCCGAAAAGGTACAGCAGAGTCTGTTCTGAGGGCCACCTCCAGGCCCCCATTCCATTTACCCATTTACTCCTTCCTTCCTTCTTTCAACAAACAACAAGGCTTAAAAAGTGAGTAGGGTGTTTCTGCCCTTGAGAAGTTCTTCATCTGACTGGAGACTGCATGATTAAAATTATCTATACTGCAGCCAACACACGCTGCCAGAGAGAAATACCATTACCGTCTGTCTGATGATCTTGTAACTTTTGTTATTTTTCAAAACAGTTCTCACTGGACTCCATCCCCTGAGAGATGTGTGTAAGAAAAGAGTGTGCACGTGGGAGACTGTGGGCACAGAGGTGTGTGTGTTCTGGTGTAACTACCTGTACCTGGACACAATGAAGGTGACCTGCTAGCCGGTCTCTGTAACCGCAGGGTGCTGGTGTTTGGAACGAACCTCAGGGAACCCGCCTTCCTAAGGCTCCCCTGCTTTAGCTCCACACTGGACTTTCTTCCACCTTAACCTGGAAGCCTAAAAATTCTCTATGTCACTAAGACCTTATCCTCTTAGGACTTTTTTGGGGAGGGAAACAACAGTTCCTTCTCACTGAGGATAGTGTAACACAGCATAGAGACTAATTAAGATAACTTTTGGATTATGGCCACTTAAACACATATTTTTATTTCTCCCGCGGCTGAGAGCACGGCATCGTCTCTGAGTTCTGCTACTAATCTGTACAACTGCACTGTGGAGAGAGACCCTTGATGGTCATTCTCACCCTTCCTGTAAGGTAAGAAAATGGGTTCCAACGTCCTGCCCATGTAGGCATGCAGCCTGGTTTCCCTTGGGACCAGCCCGGTATTGGTACCTCAGGTTTCCTTGGCGAGGGTGAGGGAGGCACCCAGGATGTCTCACGGCTCTGCTCCCACCACCCGGGACCCCAGCACAGAGCTGGGTGGTGGGCGTGGCCAAGTGGAGGATAGATGCTGCTGGCAGTGGGCGTGGCATCACGGCAGCCCCTTGGCATCCGCGAGGACCAACCATGCTGTTCTTGTCAGAAGCACCGAGTTTGCACCAGGCAGCTGCCCTGACAGTCAGAGGAGGCTGAAGTGTATCTGACCTTGTGTGAGACCTCCCTGGGGAGTCTGACCAAGACCAGAGGGCACAGGAGGCTGAATGTCTCGCCACAGAAGGTGAGAGAAAGCAGGAAAACTGTGTTTCTTGTCATTATGGGACTTGTTCTTACATCCCGGGCTGAGTAGCCCATGGAAACACAGGTTCAATGACAAACATTATTGAGTTCCTTTGTTCTGCGATGCATAATTCTCACTGGAGTAAGATTTTAACGAGTAATCACATATAGCCCTGTAGGGGGACCATCCAGGTTTGCCTGGGATTCTCCAGGGTTTGGCACTGAAAATCTACATCCCAGGAAACGCCTCAAAGCAAACTGGGACAACTGGTCACCCTTCCTGCATCAGGGGCTTGACAGGAAGGAATGGGCAGCTGAAGAGCACAGGACAAGGCAGGACAGAAAAACGGCAGTAACAGGTCCAACGAGCCAGGGGAGCACGGCCGAGATGTGGCTGATTTCTGATGGGTGATAGGGATAGGTACCAAGGTCAAGACAGCATCCAAGCCGAGCCTGGACAGGTGGGTAGATGCTGCGCAGGTGGAGAGGAACAGGGAAAGGGCTCTCCCAGCTGAGGAGGTGCAAATGCAAGGAAATCATGTCACGATTCTTCTCTCAGTCAGTCTTCTACTCAGGCACACCAGGTATGAGAAGAAACCCTATTTAGGCTTTAATTACGCCCCACGCAAGTGAAATAACACGTAACAGCCTGTCAGGCTACAGTCTCTCCCTGTGGTCGGCGAGGACACTGACCTCGCCAGAAGGAATCTGCTCAGGTGCAAACGGACTGAGGAGGGAACAGAGCGTGGTGGGAGTGGTGTCAACATCAGGCTTCAGAAAATAATCCTCTTCTTTTGGGCTGGTGGGTCCTCTCCCTCCCGCACCCCACGCTGAGATGACTCACGACTCCTGGACGGTTGAGACGTGAGGATGAACAGTGACCCTCAACCAGGCCATCGGGACCTATGCTCCTGGTCGCATGTTTCACAACAGCAAATGAGACCATTGCCAACTGACCATTTTCTTCCCTTGAACAGATGTTTCTACAAAATCTGCGCCTCAAACAAAGTAAAAAACAACTTTTATTAGGCCCCCAAGAGAAACCTTTACGGAAATAAGGTGAATGATGTAGATCAGTGTTTCTCAAACATGTAAACCATAAAACTTTCCTGGTGCAACACGGGCGTCTCAGCAGGGAAGGGGCCGCCAGAGGAGAGGCGGAGGGCGAGGTGGGGGTGGAGGATGGTGCTGGGAAAGCTACGCTGGTTTTCCTTCTGGGAAACACAACGAAGGCCAAGGCCTCCTGGATCACAGCCTGTGTGTGCGGCCCAGCACGCTGCGCGGCAGGGCTCGGCTGCTCCACGGCGCCATCCCGGCCGAGCCCCCACTGCAGCCCCTCTTCAGTCTCAGAGTCCACAGTCACTGTTTTTCAAAGATCCAGAAATGTCCACGAACGTCTTAAAGGTGCTAAGCCGGAAAACGATTTTAAAAATGGCTGAAGAGAAAAAAAAATGGCTGGAGAAAATTCAAGTAAAAGATGTCCCTGATACTACCTTTAAATGTCATAAATGCCATAGGAGGGACAAGAGGAGAGTCGGAGGAAGGAAAAGGGAAGAACATTAAAATAAAAATAACCAGCAAAGTCTGAGAAGACTCACAGCAACACGGAAAAGGGTTCTCAGTCCAGCTGGAAGGAGTCAAAATAAAAACCAAGCAAACTTGGAATGAATTGAGAGAGATCTTTGAAAATCGTAAAAAATCATTTCCATAAAAATCCTTTCTGGACGAGGCTCAGAGACAAAGACACAAAAATCTATAGCTTTGTTGTCATGAAGGTGCCTCCTGCTCCTACGAAAAAACTACACAATAAAACAACAGATGAGCTTGAAATCCATAAGCCAGACACCAAGGGAAACTGAGCAGACAAAAAGCAAATGCGAGGACAGTTTCAAAAGAGGCAGAATGAGGTGATTAAAAGAGAGGAGGAGGAGGGGAAGGTTCAAGCTAACAAGCCCCTGGGCAAAGGGGACTGAATCTGAAGCAAGTTCTCCTGGGTGCACCCCCTCTGCTCCTGGCCACGTGTACAGCAGTCCTGGGACTGGAGGCACATGGGGCCTTCATGAGAGGAGAGACTGCACCTGGAGCCTGTGAGGTTCATCCAGGGATCAGGACCATTGGAGAGCAAGAGAGAGGGAGCCATCTTATCTCCATAGCAACAGTGCAGCCCGCAGCACACAGGTCCCGAAGCAGCCCCACGGCACCTGACCCAAGAAGTCCCTACATCTCCTCAGGGTACATCCAGGTGTCATTCCCACTCAGGGAGGGGACAGTCCTGGAGCTGTAGCCTCATAACTTCCTGTAAATCCGGGAACATCACCCATTTCTTGTTCACAGCCTCTTAAAGGCCCTTAGGGTCTAGTGCTAGGAAAATCTTGTCTTACCCAACAAACAGCAGCTTCCTTTTCATTAATGACTAGGCTTGCTTTCTCCCTCTCCCCCTTGCCCGCCAGGGGGTTCAGAACTGGTGCTTCTGACAAGGTGCACTGCTTCCCCCAGGCCCAGCACCCAGGTGTACTTCACCCCCGTTCCACACCGTTATGAGTCCTTGTCCACTGACCTTTATAAAAATGGTTTTATGAAATCTCCATTTTTTTTATAAAACAAATAATTTTTAGGATTTGAGATGATTCTAATAATGATGAGAATAAAACAGTAATCATAAACTCCTTAGTCCACGAACTCCACAAACTCAGGAAGTAATTTTGTCGTGAGGGTCCACCCCACCCTGGACACAGTTCTGGGACAGCAGAGCTTGGTCCTTGGTCCTTGCGGATGGCACCCCATGCCTGGTCATCACCCCAAGTGAGCGATTCCTCAGACCCAGCCTTCCCCGGGGCTCTCTGTGTCTTGTGGCCAGCCCTGCTCTCTCTGAGGGATTCCAGGGTCTACACCAATTTTTTCTGTCCGAGAAGGCATATTTGTTATAATTCTTAGCCAACTGGGTCTTTTCTAGCTGAATACTTAGCAAACTGATGCTGCAGCGGGAAATAAAAAACCTAACAACCAGCATCAGAGGTGAAAGGGACTCATCTGAACCAGTTCTTTGATTTTCGAGAAGATATTAAAGCCCAGATACATGAAGTGACTTGTAAAAGTCCTCGGCCAAGTGGTGTCAGAGCAAAGGCTGTTTACATTTTCAAGGAGATGCACTGGGAGAGTAATGTTTTACATAAACTAATCTCAAGTGGTGATCATTGCAACCACGTATCCAAATAGCGGAAAGTGGCAAAAATCTTGCCACCAATAAATGGCCAAAAAAAAAAAGAGATACAATCTGCCATAACGTCACAAAGAGGAGACCAAGAAGAGGAACGGGAGAGTCCCCCTTAGCCTCGTGTGACTCCAGCCCCACAACTGCTGCAGAAGAGGGGCTGGAGGTGCCGCAGGAGGTGCGGAGGCTGGGGAGACAGAGGCCCAGCTCCCACGGCAGGATCTCGGTGCGGGAACAGCCGCAGCGGGATATCTGGTCCCTCAATATCGCGTGGAAAGTGGGGAAGGAAGGTAGGACCACCTAATGATGTTTTGTGACCTAACCCCTGCAGAGAGGTGGGCGTGGCAGAACCAGAGGAGAAAAGGCATCACATTGAGTCACGGTCCTTCCTAAGAACAGGCAGAGGAGCTGGGGTGAGGGGCACCGACAGCCAGGCCCCTCCCTGCCCACCCAGCAAATATAGGGCCAAAACTTCATCTTTTTCCCCCATTTTCACCTGTGGGAGTGGAAACAGCTGAAGATAACCGGTAAGTAAGAAGAAAGATAAAAACAAACAGGGCCAATTCCCCCTGACATTTTAGTCTCAGCACTTAACATGGGCCCCTGCTAGGTGTCCCCAGTTAGGACGAAGGTCCAGGTAGAGTGAGGCTGGTACCACCCACATGCCCGTCCCAGGGCCCGGAGGGGCTGCAGGCATCAGGAACCTCCAAGAAAGGCCGCACAGAGGCCAGCAGAGCTGTCTCCTCCTTCACGTGCTCTTCCAGACCACGAAGAACGTGAGGACAACACAAATACCGTCCTCAAAATACAGCTGGGAGTGTGACACGTCCACAGTCAGGGTGGGGCCAGCCGAGGACTACCCACCCCTGCAACGTCAGAGCAGCAGAAAGCCGTGCCCCCCACACATCGCACGCAAGAAGGATGAAGACGAACGGCAAGGCATCCGCATCTCCAGGGCCACAGCAAAGATGAAGGAAGAAAGAGAGGGAATTCAGAAAGCAGCAGCGTTCAAAAGGCAAATGAAAAACCTCGTCTGAAAGAAAACATAACTCTAATAGAAGGAAACGTCTTACGAACGTTTCACACTTTCTTAATAAAACTGTGAATTCAGTTAAAAAAAAGTTCAAAGAGGATATGATAAAAACAGCATTCTGTGCTCAGAAAATAAAGTGATAACCGAAAGAAACAGAAGTAATGAATGAGAAACAGCAAGGTACAGAATAGATGTATCTGAAAATCAAATTACTCACATAAAGGAAAGACTTATGTGAAAGCAGACAAAAGACTAAAGCATTAAAATTAGAGAGAAGCTAATAAATGAGAAAACCTGTGGAATCCACAAGTGGGTCTGAGAAGCAGAAGTACTCAAAATTAGAACCAAAATTAGTACCAAGAAAAGTTCCTCGAAATGAAAGAATCCACAGAACAAACAAGGAAACTGAATTACAGGAGAGAGAACAGACACTGAGCTGAGACATGTCCCGATTAAGTGATCGCAACTCACGACGAAGGAAGCATTCTTCCATCGTCTTCAGGAGAGAGAAAAGAAGCTGTCCTAACACTTCTCCACGGTACCATCAGATGCAGAAGAGCCTCTACAAGGTCCCGAGGAAAGAAAGTGTACCCAAGGGTTTGAAGCCCAGCCAAGTCATCCTCAAACTGTGCAGAGAACAAGCAGACATTCTATTCTCCAGCACTTATGACCCTTCCTGAAGAAACGTCTTGACCATGAAATCCAGACAACCCAAACCTCAGGCATGAAGAAGCCATCGTCGGAGGAGAGCTGACGAATGCACTAGATCCACTTACGCACAGGACTGTGGTTACAACGCAGTGTAAGGGCTGCAAACCCTGAAGCGGTGAAGATGATAGATGGCTGAGAAAATGGGGGGATGGGACCAGGAGCGCAAAAGTGTAACTGTGCTGCTCTCTCCTCTTCTTACCGTCACTTTTCAATCAACACAGTCTAAAACTAAAACACGGGGTAAAAATAATGGTTCCAATCTGTTCTGTTTTGTAAAATCACTTTTTTAATTTTAGAGGGATCTCTTAGGAACTGATATCTCTTATAGCACAGAAACATTTTCTCAAAGATCAGCAACTTCTTTGTTATACTTCAGATTCTCTTCTATAAATTTAAATAAGGTAAAATTTAATTCTTTAATTAAAAATAGAACATACAGCTGATCTCATGTGTAATTACATTTTAAGCATGTTATTTTTCTATCTGTATATGTGCAAAAGAAAGGCGCCCAGAATGTTCAATTAATGGTAAAAATGGATACTGTAGGGAAGCAGGGCCAAAACTGAATGTGTAAATAATTTATTCCTGGTTGTTTTCTACTGTTTAAACATCTCATAACAGCCATGTATCACTTTTACAAACTTAAAAGTCAGGTTGAAATTATAAAAGCAAAAAAATAATATTTCACTGAATTTTTAAACAAAACAAAAAATATGGTAACTATATAAAAATTTACAAAATGATATAAAAATGTATAAAACAGAGAGACTCCAAAAGAAGGAAATAAAAATCACTCATAGCTCCAGGGACTTCCCAGGTGGCGCAGTGGTTAAGAATCCACCTGCCAATGCAGGGGACACTGGTTCAACCCCTGCCCCAGGAAGATCCCACATGCCGCGGAGGAACTAAGCCCGTGCGCCACAACTACTGAGCCTATGCTCTAGAGCCCGCAAGCCACAACTATTGAGCCCACGTGCCACAACTACTGAAGCCTGTGTGCCTAGAGCCTGTGCTCCACAACAAGAGAAGCCACCGCAATGAGAAGCCCGTGCACCACAATGAAGAGTAGCCCCCGCTCACCACAACTAGAGAAAGCCTGTGTGCAGCAACGAAGACCCAACGTAGCCAATAAATAAATAAACTGATTAAACAAAAAAAGGCCTTGATTAATAAAAAAAAAAAAAATCACTTAGTTCCATACCCAGTGCCAACCACAGTTAACGGTTTCCACTCGTGGGATGCACGGGACTTCACAAAGACAGCATCAAATATTCAATAATTACCCCTTACATTTTCTCCCAATACTCTTACGGTCAACTTAACTGCATTTAAATATTTAATTGACCAGAGTTTGCTTTGGGTTTTGGTGTGTAGTCAGAATTAAATTTCTTCTGCTGTTTGGTTAGTTGTCCTAAAGCCACGCACTGAATAATCCCTTCTCTGCTGGCTGATCTGAAATGCCACCTGTACCAAGTTCTGACCCGGAATTAAAGACCCCAGGCCTGAGTACCCTCTCTCATCCTAATTTTTCAGAGACCTCAACGCACTCGGAAGCCCTGGACCACAGAGCAGACTCCCCTGTCAGCCTCTGCTCCGGCCCCCTCCATCCGGGAAGCCTTTCTCGTCCCACTGTCCTGGTCTCTGTTTCTATCTCTGCGTGGCTAGATTCTTCTCTACGTGAAGCCATGTTCTTCTTACCCCTCCACCTGGTCCAGGGTCCGGTGCACACACAGGCCCTCCTTGTCCCCAAGAAACCCATCTCGCCGCCCCCCTGCTCCTGCCCACCTGCCACAATGGGCATCTGAACAGGGACAGGCAAGAGAAATGGCCCTTGGATTTTTGTTTTTAAAACATGAACTAGACCTACATTTCATTTCACCACCTCCACTTTGGACACTTGCAAAGGTACGACTCTTACCTTTTTCAACACTATTTCCCTTCCAGTTAATTAGCTGCCACCCCCGTGACACTAAGGCAATCACCAGTCACGTGCTCCCCGGAGGATCTTGCAGGCTCCAGAGTCTCGCCAGGGGTCTGGGCCACCCCCTGAGCAGACCACCCCGCAGGGCGAGCACCACCTCACCAAGCCCAGCTCGCGAGCGACGCGCCTGCGTGCTGCGCCAACCTCAGGGCCCTGTGGGGCAGGCTCCACGCGGCTTCCTGGCCGAAGGAACTTACTGTAAACTCATCCTAGGAGGGGCACACCGGCCGCTGGGGGTAGTCGTTCGCCTTCAGGTCTGGGGTCCAGCCCCGGGTCAGTCCCCCCAGGATGGATGCTTCATCGGCCAGCGCACTCGGCCGGTCCAAAGAGAAGGCAGAGAGGGACACAGACGCACCTGGGGCTGGGCGGGGTAGGGAGCTGAAGGGGGCCCGAGCCACCCAGACACTTCAGTGCTGGAGCCAGGGCGGGCGGTGCTCACTGATACGGCATCCCGTCCCGCGGGGTGTGCTCCAAACCGGCGCTGGGGGTGGGGGGACGGGATGACAGGACCATCAGCCCAGCCAGCTCCGCAGGACATCACAGCTGAAGGCCCAGCTCCCAAACCCGGAGAAGACGAAGGGAGTCATTTCTTCAGAGTCCAGAACTAGACCCACTGGGTAGAAGTTACAGGGAGGCCGACTTCAGGTCCAAATAACAGTGAGCTTTCTACCCAGAGCCGCAGCCTGCCCTGGGAAGCAGGACATTACCTGGTACACACACACACACTGCACACACACACACACATACACACACACACAACCTCATGTCAGGAGTGCCCCCGGGGATTCTGAACGAAGGGAGGATCAGACCAAAGCCTCCCCACCCCAAGACTCTTGGATTCTGACCTTACAATTTAATTGGAGAAGCTTTATTAAGGACCTATTTACAAAACTTAGTGACAGGATGCAGGGAGGACACGGGGATGAGAGCAGTACCCCTCCTAGTGACTGCAGAGCCACTATCATCTCCAGCCTCAATGTGCTAGTGGAGAAGGTTCTGGAGGCTGGAATGAGACCATCTTGCGGGAAGGGCCATCTTGAGAGGAGCTGTCACCTTTGCTTCAAGGAGACATTCAGACTGAGGTTATTCCCGTCTCTGAAACCTAGCTGGGGAGTAGAAGAGGGTTACTCTTCACGTGTCCCTTGGCCAGAACTGTGAGAAGTATCACTACACCTTATACTGAGCATCGCTGGCTTTTAATAATGTGAATTTAACGATAAAAGATAAAAAATACATTTGCTCTTCCGATACTTATAATTAGGCACATGTGACTTTCTACCTTTAAAATGTGCTGGCTAAGTCAGCTAGCCGATGGACCTTGAGCAGCGTGTGAGTGCTGCCTGCAAGCGTGTAAGACGTGAACCACACAAGCAGGAGCTTGAAGACACATGTAAAACTACACACTGCATCCCAACATAAAACCTGCTTAGTCTCCTTGAGCAGCTGTAAAACAGCATGCTGGGAAACTTCTCAGCATAATTCCACATGTAATCTCTGAGGAGACACAGGCTAAAATAAAAAAGACTGACTCAGTGCATTCTAGCCACTGCCAGGGCAGGACAGCAAAGGAAGCCCGGCTGCAGCCAAGCAACCAGGTCCACGGCCACGTGGGCGCCGCCTTTCAGAGGCTGGGAGGGGCCCCGTCCACTAAGGGGACAGCACAGCCCCGCCATCCCCCAACCTGAGCCCCGACCGCAGTGACAACGGAACCCGGCAGGCGAGGTCCCACAGGTTCTGATGAAAACCCTGACCTTCACTTCTGGAGGTAAGCCTGCTCACCGGGCAGCTTTCTCACTGCTTTAGGGAAAGGCGCCTACAAGGATAATCTTTACAGGAAGGGAGCGGAATTGAATGGGGAGAGAAAGGGGCCTGCGTGCTGGGCAGGGAACAGGGAGGGACAGGACGTGCCATCAGCGTTGCACACACACCTGCCGACAGGCCCACCTGAAATTCTGCATGAACTGCCGGAACGTGTCCACCCTCCTGGCCAGCGGCACGATCACGTTAACCAGCGTGCTGGCCATGTGCAGCTCCTCCGTCTTCACCTTCATGATGGGGCCGAATGGGCGGAACAGGACGAGGCGTCGGAACTGGTGCTTGTGGTCCCCTCGGAACGTGAGCTCATACAGAGTGCCTTTATCCTTCTCTGTACGGTAGATGCCTGTGAACAGACACAGGAGAGCAAGTTCTAAAGATCAGACTTGGCTGCTGAGTGTTTGTAACAGTCGAGGGCTAGCACAAACTGCCTTATTTCAAAAAACTAAGATTAAATCTCCACACCGAGTGCGTATTAGAAAACTCAAAATACTCCCACTTAAATCACAGAAAAAATGAAAACACCGTCAATTTAAAAATCGGTTATAAAGACCTCAAAAAAAAAAAAACAGAAAAAGTGTGTAATGTTGGATACAAAGCTGTATTTACACTATTCAGAGGCATTTAAAAAGGACCATAAGGATATATGCCAAAATAAGACTGGCCGTGATGTGGAGCAAGGTTATGTGTTTTTTTCTCTTCTGCTCTTTATCTACATTTCTGCAATATGAGACACATTTTAATATTATACTTTAATATATTTATTTAATGTAAGAAATGTGTTGAAATGATCTCAGAAATGACAGCCATTTTAATATTTCAATATTATATTTATTTAATGTAAGAAATGTGTTAAAGTGATCTCTGAGAAATGACAGCTGTTTCAGATGAAGTAACCATAGTGGTCTATTGCGGGCACTGGGAGCCACTCGGGGCCGGTCACGCAGCCCCACAGAAGCTTCTGGAAGCACTAAAGCAGAAGACTTATAAAGTACCTGCACAGCGGCAGGCGCACGTCGTATGTAACTTCCCTGACCAGACTTCCCCACCTCGGGAGCAAATCATCCCCGGGGGCCTAAGTCCCACACCTCCCAGTGTCACTGGGCTTGTGGGTGTTTTTCTACCGTCAGAAAAAAACCATCAAATTCAACACAACGCCAGAGACGCATCCTCCTTTTCTCTCTGCTTGGCCGGGTTTTCTCTTCCCCATCCTCCCCTCCTCTGAGCCCCCACGGTGGCCGGGATGCACCCGGGGTTCTGAGCAGCTACCAAGGCGACTCTGCAGGAGGCATCCGCCTGGGGTCCCCTGTTCCAGGCCTCTCCCGAGCCCGTCTCTTTTCGTCCTCACCCTCCGTCTCCCTCTGTTTTGTGGGGACTCCTGGTCTGCTGCACAAACATCGCTGTTCTTTGCCTCCCAGGAGCTGTTCACCCCACAGCCCCAGTTCTGTGGCCTTTCCGATCTCCCCTGAGAGCCGCAGAGAGTGGAGCCCGGGGCTGTGAGCCTTCCAGGTGGTCTACTTCCCACAGCCCAGAGGTTCACACGTGCAGCCTGATGGGGGCGGCAGGGGGACTTGAGGACCTGGGTGCTGGGCTGCGAGGATGGACGGGGCGGAGCTCCCACCTGAAGCCGACAGGGGCTTCTCGATGCAGGTCGGGGAAGCTGAGAGAAGGTCTGCCCAGCTCCCTCGGGGAGAGGATCCAGCATCCCCTCAGGGACCACGCATGGGAGAAGGGAGGGGCACTTCCCAGGAAGCTCAAAGGATGTCTTTGAAAACGTGAAGCGGTTCCCTTCAAAGCCTGTTCACGTCCAGGCAACTGGTCCTCGCAGAGGAAACGGGCTCTTCCCGCCACCAGCTCCCAGGGCCCAGGTGAGGTGGGGCTGAGTCAGGAAGGAGTCAGCTCTGTAACAGCATCTCTGCTGGGCGGAAACACCCCTGCTCCCCACGGCAACCTCCAGCAAAGCTGCCACTGCTGAACCTGCAGGTAACAAGGTGCTTGGGCCGGGACGGTTTCTCAAAATTGAAGTCATCTTCCTCAGCACCGGGCTGAGTCGTTAACTTTTTAAAATCTAAATCCACAGATTTGAAGACACAGGTACGCACCCATCTCAAGAGGTGGGCATCTATTTATAAAGAACCAGAGAACGCAGCAGTTCTTATTAATAATGATTCCTACAACCATGCCTTTGGGGAGTGGCCCAGCATCCCGGGGGACAGGAGCCCTGCGTTCCTGGCTCCCAGACACAAACACCCCCCACCCCCCAGCCCCCCCAGCCAGCAGGAGCCAGTGCACCGGGAGGATCTCACCCACAGCTCCAGCTGTTTTCTCCGCACCACCCGCATCCTGGGCCTTGAAACAGCTGTTACATCCACTTTCTAGCATAATTCCCCAAACTCTGCCTAATTAAATTCATTGTGTTATAAGTAAGTTACTCAAAGCTTTCTTGCAGCCTGTGTCCACCAAACCCAGCCCCAGCCCTCTGCCCACCCCACCCCTCAGTCTGCTTGTGACATGAGGACGGCACCTAAACAGAGCCCGTGCCTCCTGGAAACCTTCGGGGGTGGAAACAAGGCGATGCTCCCCCTGAGAGAAAGGAGCAGAGGCACTGAGGCGGGGCCGGGTTTTCAGCCAATGAGCTGCGTGCACAATGGAGAATGCAAGGCAAACAGGCCACACGCATACGTCCCTGGTAACACTTCATGGGACGGCACCACTCTTACCCACTATGCAGATTAAAGATGAAAATAAGGACTCCGGAGCTGGCTCTGAGCTTAGCTTAACACCTTCCCCTCTGTCCGCCCACAGGTGCCGAGCTCACTTTGAGTTTGCTGTTTCTGCTCCCTGTGCTGTTTCTGCTTCACTCATGCTTGTCCTGCCCTCCTCCAGCGGGGGCCAGGCCCCAGGACCACCAACTTGGTAGGGACACCCCCAGGAATCCAAGACACAGCCCCAGGTCTGCTGCCAATGTCTACTCCTTACTAGGCGAGGAGCTTACCAGACACGGACGTGACCCCTGCATCCTGTCTCCCACTTAGGACCTCAGGAATCATGAAGCCGAGGGTCCCCCCCCACTCCGCAAGCCCCCTTCCTCTCCTCCCCGCCCACACTCAGGACACGTGAATATGATTGTGGCCGGCGCTGCACTGCTGAGTCCACAGGTGTCTCCACTTTCATCCCCGCCTTTCCTACCTTCCCGCATGGAGCCCAGGTCCCCCAGCTGGATACCCCCCGGCCTCTGACACCCCTGCCCCACCTCCAGGGCCCGGTCCATCCTGCACATACCCTGGGGCCCTGAGCTTCCTGCAGCACCACTCTCCTCCTGCCCTTCCCCAGCTCAGAAGCCCCCCAGCTGCCCACAGCCCACAGAGCAAAGCACCAATACTACCGCCAGACCTTCAAACCCTCGCTTCTCTGGCTCCAAACTCCTGCCCTACCTGTAGGTCCTGCCCCCGCCTCACAGGAAACTGGGTGTATGTCGCGCACACACAGCTGCTCTTCCCCCGGAGAAACTGGAACCAAAAGCGCAGCACTGGTGAGAATGCAAAATGGTGCAGCTGTGGAAAAGAGCCTGGCACTTCCCTCAGAAGTTAACCACAGAATTACAACATGATCCAGCCATTCCGCTTCTGGGTACGTACCCAGGACTGAAAACAGAGACGCCAACAGACGCGCGTACACACGTTTCCCCAGCAGCCCCAAAACAGAAACAATGCCAGCCTCCAGGAACGATGAATGAATGGATGGACAAAATGCGGTCTGTACACACGACAGAGTATCACTCGGCCTTAAAAAGGAATGACATTCAGACACATGCTACAGCTCGGATGAACCTGAAAACACGTGCTAAGTGAAGTTAAGCCAGACAGAAAAGGACAAGAACTGTATGATTCCGCTCATACAAGGTCTCTAAAGTAGCCAGATTCACGGAGACAGGAAGTAGACTGGTGGCCTCCAGGGGCGGGGGCAGGAGGAGGGGGCGTTAGTGTTTAATGGGCACAGAGCTTCAGTGTGACGTGATGAGAAAGTTCTACGGATGCGTGGTGACGATGGGGACACACGTGAGTGTACTTCATGCCAATGAACCGTACGCTTAAAAACGGTTAAAATGGTACATCTCACGTGATGTATATTTTACCACAGTAACTGCTGTCCTGCGAAAAGGCCTGGCACTTTCTCAAAACACAGCTTCCCACCAGTCCCCCGACCCCTTCTAAACCGGACCCTCCTCCCCTGGGAAGGTCCCCCGACTTTCTCAATCCCAGGTGATCCCTTGCTCCTCCAGACACGTGGGTCTCAGAGCTGCAGCTCCTCTGTGTGGAGCGGCTCTCCCGGCACGTGACACACGTGCCCCTGGACGTGGGCTGGTCCGGCCTCTCGTTTTACAGACCGAGACCCAGGGAAGCTGTCTCCTCCCTGCAGGTTACCTTCTGTACCCAACACGAGCCCCTGTGAGCGAAGGAAGAAGCAGGAACGTGAACAGCAGCGTCTGCGAAGCCAGACAAACCCCGTAAGTCACAGTTCACAGCTCCTCTACCCTCGGATGACCTTCTGGGCCCCCTTGGAGCGTCTCTCTTTTACACACAACTAACAGCTGTTAGATAACAATGATCTGAATTCAGGGTCTACAACATGTGGAAAGTGGCACATTTTGAAAAGGGGGAATTTTCTTGAAAAAAAATACCTCCAGAAAAAGGAGAGTATATACGGAAAGAAACGTGTACCGGGCAGAAATGCTGACAGCAGTGAGTAGTGACAGGTCACCTCCTAACAGCAGGGGGGAGATGGAACGTTATTATTTTCAATTTAACAGAAATGGCGGCGATCACCTAACATAAAACACACTCCACCCATGTAAACTGCCTTCAAAGACATCACTGTAGGAGCCTATCCTCCTTAGTCTGTTCAGAAAGAGAAACCGGGACACACCTGAGAAAGATTCTACTCCACAGCGGTAATTTTCTATGACTATGGTGCTTCCGTTATCTGGAGAATTCCACTTAGATGGACCGTCTCCCTCCCGGGCCACATGGGATAACGAGACATCATCACAGTGCCGTCTGTCGTCAGTTCTGTTTTCTTAAGGAAAGTAGCAGACATTTGTCATTTGCGAGAGACGGCTATGAATCCCCCAATGCTCAGATACTACAACGTAAATAATTCTCCCCATAAAAACAGTAAAAAGTAACTACTTAATGGCTTTCGTCCTCTGCCAGGTTACGGGAACCCCCGTCTACACCTTGTTTCTCCCGCATCACAGGGTATCAGCTCACAGCCGCTTCTGGACACGTCCTGACTCAGGTTCATCACCATTAACTGTCACTGAACATTTCTCTTCTGATAAGAAATGGCTGCACTGACTGACGTCCTTGCGGAAACAATTCATGAATCACTTTTTAAATTCCTATTCACTGCATTTCTTCATGCTGTAGATTCACGCAGACAAACTCAACACTTGGTCCTTAACCCATCAGGAATTCCTAAGAAGTTCACTTCCTGAGGGCTCCCCTTACTTCATCACTAGTACTGGCAGCCGAATTTTCTTTTCAGAGCCCTCTTTTCCCCACTAAACCGCATATCAACGCCAGGAAGGCCATCACGTATCTCACACTCAGTGGGAAGTGAAGGCGTGCTACGATCCCAGCACAGCAGTGAGCTGGGCTCCTCAGCAGGTGCCCTGCCAGCCACACACAATTCACAGTCACATGACATGGTTATTCTCATCCTTATTGATGTTCCTGTGGCCATCATTCACCACGGACTGTGTTCTCCATTAGAGACATAAAGAGGGACGTGATAAAAAAATCACCGTGCTCTCAGAATTCACATTCGAGAGAGGAAGGCAGACAGGCAAACCAAACAGACACACATAACACGCTAAGCACCTAGGAGTCTGCCCAGGGTGCAGGGGGCAGAAAGGAGGGTATCTCCACCTGCTGAGGGTGTGGACAGGCTGATACATGGTATTTCACCAGAACCGGAGACTGATGGCGTGTCTGTCAAGACTACAAAAGCAAAGAGAACATTCCAAGGAAAGATAACAAAGATACTGAACGAACAAAACCAACTTGTTATGTTTGGCAAACGTGAGGCAGTCCAGGCAGGTATGGGAGGTAAAGCTGGACAGGCAAGCGGGCACAGCACGCCCGCCACCAGGACATCCTTGGGGCAAACTCTCCCGGAGCTCACGGGAGACGTGGCTTTAGTGCCATCGCCTGACAGCAGTGCGGGTGGAGGACGGGGGTGCGATCAGGGCAATGGGGGAAGAACCCCTGGGACTCAGCAGGAAACTGAGGCAGCGCCAGTGAGGGGACGGCCAGTGGGAAGGGCTGGAGAGAACTGGGTTAGAGGACGGAGGGCAGCGAGGGGAGGGGCTGCAGGAGAGGCAAGGCTTACGAGTTACACTCTGAAATGCTGTGTGGGCAGGTCTGAAGCTCAGCAGACACGGGCCCTTTGCAGACACAGTGAGGCACCCCAGCGTTTGGGGGGAGCTGCGGGAAGTGTGGAGAATGGGAAGGGGGGCCCCCGATGCAGGTGCTGCGTGGCCCGCAGGGAGGCTGCCGGGTCAGGGGCAGGAGGGGGTGGCAGGGAGCCTACAGTGAGCCAGGGCGGCTCAGCACCCACTGCTGCGTCAAGGTCAAGATGAGGACGGGGCGGCCCACCGGACGGCAAGTGGCCCACCGGTGGCCCCAGCCATGACGCTCGTGGAAGCCACAAGGTCTGGGAGCAGATCCGAAAGAGGGTGAGAGGTCGAGTGGCAGGAGTGAGCTGGGTGAGGAGAGCATCCTTCCTGCTGTTTCCTTGAAGTTGTCAACTTCATCCTTGCACCAGGACCTCTGCCCTGCCCCCCTCTGCGTGGGATGCCTCCCCAAGGCCGGGCACCACCAGATCCTTCCCACCTTTTAGGCCTCGACCCAAATGCTGTCCCCCCAGTCCCCTCTCCCACGCTCCCTGTTCTAGTGCTGTCACTGCCCCTTACCTGAGGGTGTTCATCCTCCCACCTCCTCACTCCTGTGCAACCTCCCCTCTCCTCGCCAGCAGGTAAGCTCCGCGGGACCCAGAGCTCTGTTTCTGCAGCACAGAAGGCAGATGGGGAGGTGGCGGGGTGTGCTGGGTAAGAAGGGGTGGACACAGCAGAGTAGCAGCCAGAGGAACTCAGAGAGCTGACAAGTCCTTGATGAAGGACTTGAAAAATCGGAGAAAGAAAAGTCCTTCATGTGCTGAGAGGACGAAGCAAACAGAAACATGGTGAGGATACGTGGATGGAACGCAGAGGGAGGGGCGGGGCCCACACCCAGGGAAGGACCAGGTCTCGGAGCACCGGTCCCTGGGAGCCCTGACAGCATGTGCTTGCGAACCCCTGGGAGCCCTGACAGCACGTGCTCGCGGCCTCCTGGGAGCCCTGACAGCATGTGCACGCGGGCCCATCCTGGGCAGCAGGAGGGGGAGAGCGAGGAGGGGGAGACAGGACTCGCTGATTCGGGATGTTGCCCGCGCGTGTGCAGAGCCAGGGGTCGGCGCGGGAAGAAAGCGGCCGAGGGGACTCCCCGGGGTCTGGCCTGGGGGGAGGGTAGAGCCGAAGGAAAGGCAGGATCGGACTGGAGGGCGAGAAATGGGGCCGAGTGAGAAGCCACAGCTCAGCTCAGGGGCCGAGGTTGGAGGGGATGACGGAGTCACAGGAAAAGGCTCCGCAGGATGTTTAGGTTTCATGGAAGAGCGGGCTCTTTGGGAGACCAGGCCCGGGTGTGGCCGCCGGGAGTCAGGCCTCCTGTTCCTGCGATCTCACGCTGGCAGGACAGACCCCACCCCCACGGTCTCCTCTCCACCCGAGTTCTCACTCTGTGGGGACGGGGTCTCAGGACGCACCTGCTCCTTCCTCTAAGGAACCAACGTGGAAGGCGCGATGCTGCTGGACTGAGGGGCCAGAGGGGCTGGTGTGGGGGGGAGGGGGGGTGGCTGGGGGAGGGGGACCGGCAGGGGGTCCGGGGCTCCTGAGCAAACCCGGGGGCGGGAAGTCGGGCACCGTTATCACACTTGCCACCAGCTGCCGACCTCCTCTCTGAACACCGCGGACGGCACGTCCAGGATGTGGGGAAAGCAGCACCTCAAGACACAGGTGCAGCAACGGGGTGAAGGGTCAGAGAGCAGCGCACGTGTGACCTCGCCGTTGTCTCTGATGACTGTAGGCTGTGTGTACACAACCGCTTGGCCAGCCACCCCGAAGCAGAGGCCATGCAGCCCAAACAACGGTGCCTGCTCACGTCTGCTCAAACCACGTCCACCAATACCATCCCAATTCCAAGGAGGCTTCCAGAGGGCCGGCCCTTCACCACGTCCTCTTACAGACGGGAATGCTGAGCGAGGAACTCGTTCCAGGTTACGCATGATATGCTCACAGGGTGACGGGCAGGGCGGCTGTGAATCTAAGAGCCTGTCATGCTCAAGCTCTTAAAGGCCAATTAACCTCACCATCAGAAGGATGTTTATAACGCTCTGTCTTTTCTGCGCTTCCTTTCTGAGATTGAGAATAGAAAAACATCAATAAAGATACTTCAGAAAGATACTCAACTGTCTAAAGTACATCAGAAAAGTCAGTCTCAAAACTCACTTTTGAAGACTGAGATAACATACTGTGGATTGATTCACTGACACCCATTTCATCATCTTTAAGAAACGGGATCAATAATAATACAGCCTGGGACTTCCCTGGTGACACAGTGGTTAAGAATCCGCCTGCCAATGCAGGGGACACGGGTTTGATCTCTGGTCTGGGAAGATCCCACATGCCGCAGAGCAACTAAGCCTGTGTGCCACAACTACCGAGCCCAAGTGCTGCAACTACTGAAGCCTGCATGCCTAGAGCCCGTGCTCTGCCACAAGAGAAGCCACTCACTGAGAAGCCCGTGCACCGCAACAAAGAGTAGCCCCCACTCACCACAACTAGAGAAAGCCCACACACAGCAAGGAAGACCCAAGACAGCCAAAATTAATAATAATAATAATACAGCCCTATTTATTTTAGGGATGTTGTGAAGATTAAATAAATTAACACATGTAACCAGGCCGGGCACCCAGGAAGCACTCGGTGACGTCAGCAGCAGTAATAAGGATAACAGCATCATCACTCCCGTTATCAACACCATGACATCAGGCCCCTTTGCTCCTCTCGTCGCTGATGGCATCCCTGCTCTCCGTCACATGGGTCCAGGCTCGGGCAAGCCCTCCTCTCTGTGCTGTATATTAACACGCTGGCATCACACATGCTTGGAAGCTGGATCCAACAACATTTTTTTTAAGTCACTGTGGACCCAGAGACCAAGATTCTTTTTTTCTTTAATTTTATTTTTTTATTGGAGTGTAGTTGATTTACAATGTTGTGTTACTTTCAGATGTACAGCTAAGTGATTCAGTTATACATACATATTTTTTTTCAGCTTTTTTTCCATTATAGGTTATTATAAAATATTGAGTATAGTTCCCAGTGCTATACATTAGGTCCTTGTTGGTTATATATTTCACATATAGTAAGCAGTGTGTACATGTTAATCCCAAGCTCCTAATTTCTCTCTCCCCACCTCTCCCCTTTGGTAACCACAAGTTTGTTTTCTATGTCTGTTTTGTAAATAAGTTCATTTGTATCATTTTTTAGATTCCACATATAAGTGACATCATATATTTGTCTTTCTCTCTCTGACTTACTTAGTATGATAATCTCTAGGTCCACCCATGTTGCTGCAAATGGCATTATTTCTTTCTTTTTTATGACTGAGTTACATTCCACTGTAGATATGTACCACATCTTCTTTATCCATTCATCTGCATGTGGACATTTAGGTTGCTTCACTGTCTCGGCGGTTGTAAACGGCTCTGTAATGAGCACTGGGGTGCATGTATCCTTTCGATTTATGGTTGTCTCCAGATATATGCCCAGAAGTGGGATTCTGGGTCATAGGGTAATTCTATTTTTAGTTTTTTAAGGAAATTCTATACTGTTTTCCATTGTGGCTGCACCAATTTACATTCCCACCAACAGTGCAGGAGGGTTCCCTTTTCTCCACACTCTCTCCAGCCTTTATTATCTGTAGACTTTTTGATGATGGCCATTCTGATTGGTGTGAGGTGATACCTCATTTTAGTTTTGATTTGCATTTCTCTAATAATAATCAGCAATGTAGAGATCTTTTCATGTACCTTTTGGCCTTCTGTATGAGACCAGCATTCTTGATATTCTGGTAAAAGGCCTGGTGGTATACAAACTAGCATATCTAAGTCAAGGTAGTTCTTAGCAATATTGCAATAGAATCTTTTTTACCTGTTGCTTAAGAAATCCATTTCTCGTATATAATATCAACTGGAATTTTCAAATCACTGACCTGTATTTATCAGATACCATGACCCTTTATCTGACTATACCTCCCCCGCACCATACTGGTCAGCACACCCCTGCACGGTAGCCCACCAACACCCCTCCCCCACCCCTCCCCCATCATCAACACAACTAGAACAGCCTCCTTCCCTCTGCGGACGTGCCCAGGCCCACTGCGGTCCTGACCGTTGCTGTGCTTGGCAGCACCTAAACCAGAGACTCCGGTCTAACTCTGGCTTCACCACTCACTGTGTAGCACCTTAAACAAGATATTTCATGACACCAAGCTCTTATTTCCTGGTCTGAAAAATCGAATCACAGCGTAAGGTCAAAGCATCCACATCAGCTGCTTTGCGCTTCAAGGAGTACCCTAAGTTGGACCTCCTATAGGCATTTATTTTATTTGGCTAACTCATCCAATCAGTCAGTGGTAAGAATGCATTTTCGCTTTACTGATAGTCTATCACACTGGACCACTGAACATATGCATGTTTCTGTGGAGTTTCCGCAAGACAGATGAAACCACAGCAAGCTGAAGACTAAAAGAATCAGAAGCCCTGGCACACAGATCGCCACTTTCTACCAACAGACGCGGGTCCACCTGCATTTGTCTTTGCTGGTAGAAACTGGTCAGCCTTAGAAAAGGGATATTCTTGGGCCTCCCACCAGACCTATTAAATTGGGGAACCACTGGTTTACCCCAAACTGTTAGATAGTAAAATTAACATTTGTCTGCAAATGTTAGACAGTAAAACTTAGAACCAGCCACTGTAATAAATAATGATGTTCTGAGTCGATGGAGCTTTGCTGGGAGGGAGCCGTGATCAGGGGCCCACGGAGCAGGCCCCAGGGCAGGGCTCAGCCTGTGACCCCTGCTGCTTCTGGGGTCACAAAACGGGAGAGGAACTGGGGCCAGAGTAGCCTGGAAGACCAAGTGGGAAAGCATGTTTCAGACACCAACCCTCTTTTTTTTTTTCTCTTTGAACAACTCCTTCATAATATGAGAAAGTCTGGAGCTATGGCCCAAACTTTGGCAGTATTTTAAATGAAATCTGAATAATGAATCATTTCTTGCAAACATTCTAGGGCCTCAAGGGCAGAAGGAAGGGCAAGAGGCAGGTGAGTGATGGGTTATCTTCTGTGGACCCTCAATCCAGTAGCTCCTTCACTCCACGGTCCCTCGATTCGCACCTTCCATCACAGTAACAGACTAGACGCATGAAGATGAACAAGACCCAGGCCTCCTGGAGAGTGCTGTGGTTGGGGGTGTGGCCAGAAGCCCTGGCTCTGCCTGGGAGATGTGGGGATGCTGCCCGACAGGGAAGTGCCTGAGGGGCGTAGAGGAGGAAGGACGAGTCCAAGCAGAAAACTGTGGATGGTCCTGAGGCTGGGCGAGGGACTGGGTGTGTCCCCAGTCCCCTAAGCCTGTGAGTCACACCAAAGTAGGACTAGTCGCCATCACACAGGTTGCTGGTTTTGTTTGGATACTGGTTTGTGGATTTTCTTTTATTTTTTGACAATTACTATAGCTAAAATTTAACAATCTCGATCTTAAACTGTAAAAACGTATGTTCGAATCACCATAACGTTTTGAAGAAAACCCCGCTGAGAATAGCTTTCTTTTGGAAGAATGAATCCTGTGCCACACTTTCCTCCCCATCCTCAGAAACAGATGCGGATACACACCCATCCTTAGAAACAGACGCGGATACACACCTCAACTTGATCACCAGGGAAACGCACCGTGAGGAAGTGAACGCACTTTCCTCTGGAGGAAAAACTAAAAACTAAGAAACAACATAACACTGACTACTAGGAGCTGTGAGGTCTGTCACCCAACAGGAACCTCCTGTTTTATATAACATCCTGTGCTCAGAACACTGAGCTATGTGTCCTCACCCTCGAGGTGGTACATCATAGGGACCCCTTAGATAACACAGCCAGGGACGTTCTTACAGAGACACTGGCCCAGGAGAAAGAGACACTGAATTCAATTCCATTCAGGCATTAACTTGCTCTGTGACTGTGGACGAAGTCAATTCTCAAAGCTTCAGGTTCTCCAACTCCACAGGACATGCACCAAACAGCAGACGACTCACTACGTACATGAAATCACAATAAACCCAGAGAAACACAGTGTGATCTCAGGGTGATGAGCCTTGAGAGAATTCCTACAGCAATCTTACTGACACAGCCAGAGACCTAGTAGTCAAGCATAAAAGTAATTACACAGGGTATCAAAACAAGGTGGTCTGTTAGGACATGAAGTTTTCAGATGACAGTTTAATATAAAATTTTTTTTAAACTTAGAGAATCTAAAAGAACAGATACTACTTAACCTATTTAGGTGGCAGTACTCCTTAACTATTTTTTCCCAAATATGTCATGACCCCCAAATCATTTGACAAGGTTCCCATCAAGGGAGGGCCCATCCCCTGGAATCTCAGTGGGCCTGTGGCTGCTTTGCCCAAGAGAGGCCCTTGGAGCGACACAGCTGCCACTTTGTTTACTGGAACATTTTCTCGTGGAGCCCAGACCACCGTGTAAGAGGTGGACTGCCCCAAGGCCGCCTGACTCCAGGGACCGTCCTGGTGCTCACGCCACCACAGCACAGCTGCCAGATCCGCGAGGGAAGGTGCATTCGGGTGATTCTCTCCCCAGGGTCGAGTCACCCCAACATCCTGCCTTCTGAGATGTGGCCCCAGACGAGCTGGAATGGGACAGCCATCCCCACTGGGTCCTTTCTGAACTCTGGGCCCCCAGAGTCTGTCAGCATGTGAAATGGGGATCAAAAGCCACTGAATTCTAGGATAGTTTGCAATTCGGCAATAAAAACGGAGCGAGAGCAACTGATAAGGGCGAGGAGACATGAAAACACAGCATGCTGGTCACCGTGAGCAGATGCAAACACTGGCAGCCACGGTACTCGCAGTATCACTGACGTCCTCCTATGACACACAGGGCACGTGCCACAGCAGACGGCCACCCAGCCTCGGATGGCAGCTGCACACAGGGAGTCCCCAGGTGGGACTAAATATTCCCCAGAAAGAAGTTCTGGGTCCACCAACCACATGGACAAGTGGGCAGCTGACACCCTAAAACCCCATGCAATTAAGTGTGATCTCAATACATTTAGCCTAGAAAACTTTTCAAGAGGATGACATCAAACTCTTATTTTGGCCATAAAATCATGCAAATAAACAAAGATCCCTTGGGCAAGTACCCACTGACAGCTGTTCTTAGTTTCAACTCTTGTTGAGCTCCCTAAAAGAAAATGTACCCTGGTTATGTAAACTGTTAACCTGGGAGACAAACTCTAACATATTACAATTACCTCAAGTCTAAATGGCCTAAATATAACAATTTTAAAAAGGAGACTGGCAGGGTGGATTTAAAAAAAAGAAAAAAATACCATAACACAACTCCAGCTGTTTCAAGAAACTCACTTCAAATTCAACAAATGACAATGGGTAATAAACTCAAGGATAAACTGAAAGAAAACAGGTGGAGAAAGATGTACATTAAGTAAACAATAAAACAGGAGTAGCCATAGAAAATAAAGTAGACTTCAGAACAAAGAAAATTCCTAGAGACTAAGAGGGACATTATAAAATGATAAAGAGATCAATCCACCAGGAAGACATAATGATCCTAAATACACATGCACCAAACAACAGAGCCTCAAACAATAGAGCCTCAATCCCTTTGTCAGCAACTAACATAACTACTAGACATAAAATCAGAAAGGACACAGAAGAAAAAAAGAAAAAAAGGATGCAGAAGCTGTGAACAACACAGTCAACCAACAGGATCTAACCAACATATACAGAATACTCCACCAAACAATGGGATGATACACATATTTTTCAAGCACCCATGGAACACTCAACAAGATATATATATATCTTGGGCCATAAACAAACCAACAATCTTAAAAGAAGCCAAATTATACCAAGTGTGTTCTCTGATCATGATAGATTCAAAGTAGAAACCACTAACAGAAAGACAAGGAAATCACTAAACACTTGAAAGTTAAACAACACACTTCTAAATAATCCATGGGCCAAAGAGGGTATCTCAAAGTAAGTAAAACAAAGTACATTCAATTAAACAGTTAACTTGCTGTTTAAGGCTTTTAGATATAAAGAGCTGATATTACAGGACATCAATGAGGAATAATTATTTTGAAATTGATTTTAAGTCATTTTTCTCTGACAGCATTAGGCAGATCTGTTATCGTTAATTCACCACAATGAAAGTCTGAGTGAGGGCCTGGGCATGCTGTAGGGGCTCCGTAAATACCTGCTGAATGAATCAGTGCTTGGCTTTCTCTCTGTGGACTGAGAGGTAGGAGACAGGCGTGCAGACCCCGGAGCCAGGGTGCCTGGTTTCAAGCACCAGCTGTGTAACCCTGGGCAGGGGACTGAAGCTTTCTTTGCCTCTGTGTCCTCGCTTGTAAATATGAGGATTGTAATACAAGACTCTCCTCGCGGGGTCCTCGTGAGAACTGAAGCATACGTATGGCACTTAACACACAAAGCGCTTGAAGCACTCAATAAGTGTTAGCTAGCGTATTATTTGGGGAGAAGGAAAGGAAGACGAAAGACTTCAGTTCCCCCAAATGAAGGTCATGTGCTCATTACAGAGAGAAGGTCAAATATATTTCATAATCTTTCATGAAGAGCATCACAGCTTCCAGAGAGCAGCCCCTGAACAGGCAAGAGCTTGAGAACTATTACCTATAAGGCTGCTCCTGCTCTAGGGCTGGCGATTCCTTCAAGGCAGTGGTTCACAACAGCAGCTGCACACTGGGGTCACCTGGGGAGCTTTAAAAATAGCAATGCCTGGCGCCATCCCCAGAGATCCTGATTTAACTAGTCTGTAGCGCGCCATGGACTCCTCCACGAGATTGCAACGTGCAGCCAGGGTTGGAAAGCATTGCTTTAGGGACTACGACCTCAATGCTCCCACAAGCCAGTGACTCTCAAGTGGAGCAAAGCCATCACAGGGCCCCAGGGCTGCACCGTGGAGCAGTTCCAGGAGGTGAGTGAGGACAGGGACGATGCCCGCTTCTCCACCCTGAGCCTCTCTGACACTCACTCTAAACTGCACCAGGAAAGGAGCGTCCCGGCTGCAGAGGCCTGACGTGGCAGAGGCTTCATCCCATGGAGGCCGGACATTCACATGAGCTGGTGTGAACAACCCTGAAACCAAGAAGAGCTTGCTCCCTCGTCACATGTCATCCTGCTTAAAAGAGCCATTCCATATGCTGTGCATCTTCGCCGAGTGTGTAACAGGAAGGATCTCAAGAAGCCCTGGTTTTCCCTGTTTTATAAAATCCACCTTAGGTTGTCAGTGTGTGAGTGGTGGACATTTCTGTGAGAAGAAGTGGAGGGGGAACCTGGGGGCACGAGGACACTGTGACTGTCTGGAGAAGGCTTGTCTGATGGTGTTTAGACCTGGAATTCAGCGTGAAAGCCCCATAGGGTAATGGTCTTACGAATGACAGCTACTAAGGGATGTGCGTTGTCATGGTAAGGAGATGGAGTTGGGAAGAGACAGGAGGAAACACCATCCTTCAGGACAGGGACCCATCTGTGAAACTAGTGCAAAAGCTATCTTCTGGGCCCAGGGCCTCATCCATTCCAATAAGGTTGGCAGTCATCACAGCTGTCACTGACACACAGTAAGACACCTCAAGGCCCACCACTGTAAAGAAGAAGACTCCAGACACCATCCTCCTTTGTATGAGGAATGGCCTCTAAGGGCCAGAAGGCCCAACTCATGGTGAGAGCCTAGGCTGTCGAGGTGGCACTGTGGGCCCGTGGGCCAGTGCCTGCAGGCTGGCCTTCGCTTTTGTCAATGTTAATACTTTAATACAGCTGGATTTATTCCTCTTTTTCTTCCATTATTATTCTACTGTAAAATCAGGGTACTTCATTTTTCTCATTAATTCTGCCCTACTCTCATTCATGACTTCACTGTAGTAGTTAAGGCTTATGAAGAAACTCGGCATTCAGACAAAAAAACCACAGTTCAAAAGGTGTAAGAAGTGGACTTCCCTGGTGGTGCAGTGGTTAAGAATTTGCCTGCCAATGCAGGGGACATGGGTTTGATCCCTGGTCTGGGAAGATCCCACATGCTGCGGAACAACTAAGCCTGTGCACCACAACTACTGAGCCTGCACACCTAGAGCCTGTGCTCCGCAACAAGAGAAACCACTGCAATGAGAAGGCCCACACACCACAATGAAGAGGAGCCCCTGCTCGCCACAACTAGAGAAAGCCCGTACGCAGCAACAAAGACCCAACGCAACCAATAAATAAATACATTAATTAATTAATATTAATTAATTGATTTTTTAAAAAACATGTAAGAAGTGCTGTAATAGCCAGGCAAATGTCCAGAATTCAGGGACATTCGTGCAGGTACAGACACAGAAAACCAGGACAGTTAGTGTTCCTCGTGAAGTGCCCTCAGAAGCTGTGGGTCTCAGCAAGGCCCTGAAGGGAGAGCCAGGTCTCTAACTCAGGTAGAAAAGATTCCTGTCCAGAAATCACACTAGCACCTGTCTGTGGGGAATGGCTCTTCCCTGCTCACCAGGGCTCTTATAGAAGGAACAACAGATACCAGATAGCAGAGCCTTGAAGAGTAATTTTCAGTACAGCAGGCTTACTTTCTCAAATTTGAATTACAAATACCTACAGCAGTGCATATTTCAGTTGCCTTCTTCTCTAATTCCAATTAGGAAACAAGTAGTATATTTTCTACAAATCAGGCAAAGAGCAGCAGAGCACTTCGTGGTCTGGACGGTCTGGAGCTGAGGAGTAAAAAGGACGTGGGTGACCTTAGGGGTTGTAACATCACAGGTCTCTTGACCCCCAAACTCCCCAAACTATAGCATGCGGCAACACCCAAGTGGACCTTGGAACTACCCTGGGGAAAAAGAGTGCAAACCAGAGACACACACGTATTCCTATAGTCAAAATTAACTTCCACGTCCTCAGCACCCAGCACCCAGTGCAGGAGCTGGAGCATAGAACCCCGCCAGCACACGACACCACATGGTCACGCCGTGTACTGCATCACCCAGCACACAATGCCACGTGGTCACGCCGTGTACTGCATCACCCAGCACACGATGCCACGTGGTCGCGCCGTGTACTGCATCACCCAGCACACGATGCCACATGGTCGCACTGTGTATTACATCACCCAGCACACGATGCCACATGGTAACGCCGTGTACGACATCACCCAGCACATGATGCCATGTGGTCGCGCCGTGTATTACATCACTCAGCACACGATGCCATGTGGTCGCACCGTGAACGACATCACCCAGCACACGATGCCACGTGGTCGCGCCGTGTACTGCATCACCCAGCACACGATGCCACGTGGTCGCGCCGTGTACTGCATCACCCAGCACACGATGCCACGTGGTCGCGCCATGTACTGCATCACCCAGCACACGATGCCACGTGGTCGCGCCGTGTACTGCATCACCCAGCACACGATGCCACATGGTAACACCGTGTACGACATCACCCAGCACACGATGCCACGTGGTCGTGCTGTGTATTGCATCACCCAGCACACGATGCCACATGGTAACGCCGTGTACGACATCACCCAGCACATGATGCCACGTGGTCGCGCCGTGTATTACATCACTCAGCACACGATGCCATGTGGTTGCGCCGTGTATTATGTCACCCAACACCGATGACCCAGGAGGAGCTCAGAGTCTAAGTCAACAAGTATGTATCAACCCCACTTCACATGCAAAGGTGAAAAATTATCAAGATATAGGGATAAAACAATATTTTCTCTTTCCAAGTAAGTTTTTAAACACACCTAGAAGTATTCAAAATAATTTGTCAAGGGTATCAAAATGCTGGCAGGAGTAGAGGGGATCCTTTTTCTATTTACCACAGCTGCCTGACGGGACAGAGGTAAAACATATATTTCACACGAGCTCTTTCCCACCAACTCTAAGTATCTTATGTCTCTCTCATTACACACACACACACACACAGACAAACACACACACACACACACACACAGAGTTCAGAACAGCTACTGCTCCATTTCTTTCCTCTCCTTCACTGCTCCACATCTAGCCCATCACTGTCAAAGAGAATTTTCTGGGATGATGAAAATGTTCTGACAGCTATTGGGGACTTGAAATGTGACTAGTGAAGGTGAGGAACTGGATTTTTAATCTGCTATCACCTTAATTAATTTTCATTTTCAATAGCCACATATGTGAGTGACCACTATGCTGGATGGAGCAGTTCTGGAACATGTAGTCTGTGTCTGAGGACTCCATCTTCTCCCTCCACTGAGATCTTATTGCTGCCCCACCGCACCACGGGAAATGTTCTCATCAGCCCAGGGCATGAGTGACCTCCTGGGGCAAAACCAGTGATGCTGTGAGTCCTTATCTTGCCCTGCCTCTCACCAGCATCCCACAAGGATGCCCACTCTCTCCATCAAAAACTGCCCCCTTTCCTTGGCTTTCAAGGTGCCAAGTTCTCCTGGTTTTCTGCCAACTTCCTTGGCTGTTCCTTTCTAGCCTCCTGCACAGGTGCCCTCCCTCTGCCGGTCACTCAGTGGTGTGGGTCCTGGGTCCCCAGACTTCTGGACACAGATCTCTTCACCAGAGCATCTCACTCTGCTCTACAGATTAGATGGCATAAACACCACCCTAGTAAGCCCCACCTCCACAGCTCCAGACTCGATTTGTCTTGAGCTCCAAAATCCACATTCTGACTGTCCTGACCATCTCCTCTCACGTGGACCAGAGACACTTCAAAGTCACCAGCAAGGCTGGGCTGACCACCTCCCCTTGCTCTTCCCTTCTGAGGAGCAGTGAACAGCACTGGCACTAAACGAGATGTCCAAACCTGAGGTCCAACCTTAACCCCTTCCCTCTCCAGGCCCTGCCTGGCACACAGTGAGCTTCACCTACGTCAGGTGTTACTATCAGGGAATCAATCACCACCTCTGGAGCTGGCCACCTCCCATGTCACTAATTCTGCTGCCACAGATCAGCTGGCATCATCCCAGCCCCGAATCACTGCCACAGACCTCTGTCCCACTGGGCTAAGTCTCTCCAACTCATCCTCCACAGAGCAGCCAAGTGATATTTCTAAATTCTGATAGTATCACCTTCTGTTTAGCCCTGTCCAGTGGCTTCCTGGTGTCGTCAAGGTCAAGCTCCCAGGCACATACAGCTAAGGCACTTGGTCATCTGGTTCTCAGGGACGTTCCAGCCTCATCTCAACAAACCTGACCCCAACCCAAAGCTCCAGTCAGAATGGGTTCTGGTCCATGAATCTGCCCAGCTCTGCCCATCCCCAGGGCTCTGAATATCTCCACGCTGGCCCTGGCCCCCCATCTCCAGTCTCCTCCTCCCTACCCCATCCAGCTCCCATTCATCCCTCAAGACTCAGCACAGGTTATCTTTTCTGGGAGCCAGTCCTCCCCATGCCCTACAGGAGCAGGCTTGGTGGCCTTCCTCCTACGCGCCCCCGTGTCATCGGGGCATGATCTCTGGAATCTCGCCACAGTCAGTGATCACCTGTGGACCATCGGAGGAGGGAACTCTCTCACTCATCTTTGTTTCAGTGCCTAATGTGTCAGAAGTACTTCATACAGTGCTGAGTGAGTGAGCTGAACCTATACAGCAAGAGCATTTACTTCAATGTTTTGTCCTTTAATGTAAGGAATATTATAGACATTCTCATTCCAGGGGTCATTTCTCCCAGCTGCAAGACAGTCTAATCACACGCCTTCAGATTTCCAGATGCCAAAGAAGACCAACGTTATGGGCTGAATTTTGTCCTCCAAAAACTCACATGCCAACCACGCCTAGCGTCTCAGAACGTGACTGTGTTTGGAGCAGGACCTCTAAAGAGGTGATTACGTTACAGCGAGGCCATTAGGGTGGGTCTTAATCCAGTCTGACTGGTGCCCTTATGAGAAGAGGAGATTAGGACACACGGAGACAACATGGAAAAGACCAAGTGAGGACACAGCGGGGAGGCAGCCACCCACAGGCCAAGGACAGAAGCTTCAGAAGAAACCACACCTGCCCGCACCTTGACCTTGGACTTCCAGCCTCCAGATCTCTGCGAAAATAAACGTCTGCTGTTGAAGGCCCTCCCCCACCTGCGGTACCTGTCATGCAGCCCTGGGACCAATAATGACCACCATCAGTTACACGGGGGTCTACCTTCCCTGAACGTGTCGGGTTTTGCGTGTGTATGTGTGTGAGTGCTTGTTTAGGAACTCTATTATCAGAGTCTGTTTCTTATAATTTCCTCAAAAAACAAGTTTCGTGTAGTTCAGACATAAGAAAAACATCTGCATCTTGCAAAACAGACTCCTCTTCCCCTAACATACACACACACACACACATGCACACACGCACACACGTGCACACACTCCGCCCAGAGTTTGCCTGTCTCCATTAACAGCAACGTGCCCTCTGGATGTTCAGGCAGAGTCCCCAGCGTCACCCTGACTCTCCTATTTCGCTTGTCACTCCACTGGCAAACATGCTGGTTCTATCCTCAAAATACGCCCAGCATCCGACCACTGCCAACCACCTCCCCTGTCACAACCCTGGTCCAACCACTCCACCTGTGCGTGGTCCCTGAGACAGCCCAAGGGGTCTCCCGGCTTCTAACCTCCCCACGGTCTACTCCCAACACAGCATCCAAAATAATCCTTCCAAAACTCAAGTCAGATCAGCTGAAAGCCAGCCAGGATCCCCCCATTTCACCGAGGCATGTAAAGCCAAGTCCCCACAATGGTCCATGAGATGCGGGAGCCACACCCCCCCCCCCCCCCGCCACTGGCTCCATCTCCCCTCTCCTCCCCCACCGTTCTGCCCAGCTCGCTGGCTGCCCACGCCTCCCTCCTGGGCACCGGGCAGAGCCAGTGCCCCCGCCTGTCCTCTCTGGAGCCCTCTCCCTGCAGGTGTACGGAGGACCAGCTCCTGCACCTTCTTCACGTTTCTGTCCACCTGTCTCTGGCTCAGCAAGGCCCCGTCTGACTGCCTTATTCCAGACTGCCCCTGGCAGCCCCCGCTCCCCTTAAACTCCTTTATTTTTCCCCGATAAGGGGCCCATCTTTACTCCTGCCACGTAATTTGCCCCTTCAGGCTTGTGTTTACTCTCTTCCCCAACTAGAACATAAGCTCCATGAGCCGGGCTCTGAGTCTGGGTTCCCGCTCTGGGCCCCCAGCGCCTGGGACGCGCCTGGCACAGCCCAGAGATGCCGCAGGATGAGTGGGGGCAGGAAGCCGTCTGCTGTTTAACGCCTGTGCGAACGGCTCAGGCTTTACCACTCTGCCTCTCAGGAAGCCAAGATAAAGAGAAATCCTTTCACCATTATTTCCAGGGAAGAAAGTTAACCTATATTCAGATGCCAACTCACACTTCCATATGATGCTTCCTTTCTGAAGTATTACCTCATTTTTTTCCCTCAAGCTGACAGCTCTAAAGAGCTTAAATTTTATTCCTGAAAGCTTGTGTTTTAACATTTACCCATGACCTGCCCCAGAGGCTTATCTATCACATTAATATTTGAAAAGCACTATGAAACGAACTGCACCCTAAACACAGTATTGCTTTAGAAAGACAGACAATGTCACTCCAACCGACACTCCAAAGAGTTTACCATCCCACCTCCCAATGGTATGTAGCTGTGGGATCCTGAAATAAAAGGATGGATTTCCTTTATTTCTGCTCTTGCTTGGTCCCACCAGTCCCAGATCCCAAGAGCGCTGGACACCCAGTCTTGTGACAGCGAGGTCTCGGACATGGCCCCCAGGGGAGGAGGGGCCACCTCGCAGCAAGACCATGGTGGAGTCTGCACCGAGGTCAAAGGGCGGAGCCAGTGAGTCTGGGGCCAGAGAAACGAGAATCTAATTGCAATGAACAAGAGGAGGGGAAAGTCAGTAAAACTAATGGGTGACATTCCAGATGAGAAAAGCAGCCAGGCTTTGAAAGACCCAGCTACTCATAAACCCCAGCAGGCAAGAAGCCACCCAGCTAACAAATCGGCCTGCAGCTCAGCTCCGGGGCGTGGTCCACGCCTGCTGCTGACAGCAGTTCTCAGCACAGAAGTGCCTTTTCACATGCCAACTGCGAGAGCCTTCCTCTGCCCCCATCTCCTAAGAGGACTCTACTTGGGGAGACACTGCAGGCATCGTGAAATCATTGAGCTCCAGCCACAGGAGGCTTGGGGTTTGAGGATGGAACACAGCAGACCAAAGACAGAAATGAGAAAGAACGAAAGCTCACGTTCCAGGATGTGCTGAAATAAATGTGAATATTGATAATCACCCTAGATCCGAAATTCCTCATCTTACACGTTTCCCAAGAGACACCCTCTCCCTTCCGCAGATTCTGATGCACAAAACTAGGCTTAGTGCACTACAGACATTTAAAGAGGACCACTGATAACCACAGTATTGACACGGGGTTGGATCAGAACTCTAACTTTGTGAAGAGAACGTTTCAAAACTTCTGCACTGGAAGACGTTTAATTTTGCTTGTATTAAATGACATTTTGGAGATGAATCGGGAAAGGGAAATGAACTCACCACTATCTCAATGGTGCCTTAGAGAAAACCCACTATAATTCAGGAGTGTGTGAGGAGCCAGGGAAGGAGTCTAAAAAATTTCTGGTGCTATAAAAATGCCTCCCCCAGGCCTACCAACAAACAGCAAAGGCAGAAACAGTCACTAACACTCACTGTGCCTGGGGCCACTATAAAAGCATCTTGTGTAGTAAGCCATATACTTCTCGCAACAACCGCATGAGGTATTAGTAATGCCCACTCTGCAGGTGGAGAAGCAGAGGTGGTGTCTGTCTGTATGTCTACAGGTACAACTGGTTAGACAGCTCAGCTGAGATCTACATCCAGGCAGCCCAAGTCCAAAGCCAAACTTACGAAAGAAGACAGCATAGGGATGGGAGAGTCTAATACCAGTACACGTCCCCCACTGTGAGATCATGGAAAACATACATTGGTCCCTGCCCTGGTTCCTGGCACAGAGCCCTTGAAGTCCTTGGAATTTCCTAGGTGACAGGAGTACCTTTTGTTCTGATGAGGTGACTCTGGATGGCCTCCCGGATGAGGGCTGGTCACCTGAAGGACAGAGTCATGATTAGAAACTCGGAATTTTCAGCCCCACCTCCACATTCTCTTGAGAAGTGAGAAAGGCTGGAAATGGAGTGAGAGATCAATCATGCCTGTGAGATGAAGCCCCCATAAAAATCCCAAAGCTCTGGGGGTTCGGGGAGCATCCAGGTTGGTGAACAGGTGGAGATGCTGGGTGGTGCCCAGAGAGGCCGTGGAAGCCCAGCCGCTTCCCACGTACCCCGCTCTACACCTCTCTCCAATCTCAATGCTCATCTGTGTCCTTTATCACATCCTTCTATCATAAACCAGTAATCTAGTAAGTAAAATGTTTCTCTGCATTCTGTGAGCTGCTCTAGGAAATTAACTGAACCCAGTGGGGGCTTTGGAACCTCCAGTCGATACAGCTGGTCGGTCAGCAGCACGGGTGACAACCTGGGCTTGGGACTGGCGTCTAAAGTGGGAGAAGGGGGAAGGCTTGTGGGAGTGCACCCCCAACCTGTGGAATCCGATGCTCACTCCAGGTAGAACGTATCAGAACTGAGCTGAATTCTATGACACCCAGCTGGTGTCAGAGACCTGCTTGCTGGATGTGTGCGGAAACCTCCCCCCCCACACGTTGGAATGGGGTGCAGAACCCTTTTACCTGCCCACGAGTCACAGTAGAATAAGAGGGTTTGCATTTTACATAGACCAGGATTGTGAAACAGTAATTATATGCAGTTATGATTGTTTGTAAATATGTCCAAGAAGAAACACTGGCCCCCCTTTGAAGGGCAGAAGATGTATCTCTACAGGTGCAGTACGGAGATGAGCGGGGGATGCCAGGACGCCTAAGACGGGTTAACAGCAAAGAGAGTGCTGTGACTCGCAGCAGGGTGAGGTGTCCTTGGAAGAGAAGGAAGATGAACCAAGGGCAAGAACCAGGATGGTTACTAACATAGAAACGCCAAACACACATTAAATTAGCTTTCTGCTTTAAACACTCAAATACATGGAGGAATCGAAGAAGAAAAGTACCGTATGAAATCATCACCTCAAACATTTACTGAAGGGCTTCCCTGGTGGTGCAGTGGTTAAGAATCCACCTGCCAATGCAGGGGACACGGGTTCAAGCCCTGGACCAGGAAGATCCCACATGCCATGGAGCAACTACACCCGTGAACCACAATTATTGAGCCTGTGCTCTACAGCCCCCGAGCCACAACTATTGAGCCCACATGCCACAACTACTGAAGCCTATGCACCTAGATCCCATGCTCTGCAACAAGAGAGGCCACTACAATGAGAATCCCGTGCACCAGAAAGAGTAGCCCCCACTCACCACAACTAGAGAAAGCTCGCACGCAGCAGCGAAGGCCCAACACAGCCAATAAATAAATTAAAAAAAAATTTACTGAATACTAAGCACAGTGGTTATTTTTATGTGTTTAGATGTTAAATTGTCAGTCTCTTTCTCAGAGGAAAAAAAAAAATGAGCAAAAGTTTACTCATCACACTGCAGAGCTACCTCCTTCCTCCTGGGCAGGCCGGTCCCTCTACCTGTGTTCCTGTGAGTTCATTTATTCATTCAACAAACATCCATCAGCATCTGTGTACGAGGCACTCTGCTTAGTGTTAGGGCTAGAAAGTGGTATGAGAAATGGTCCCTCATCCGAGGCTAGTGGGACCTTGCAAACAGCAATCACAGGACACAAATGCTGTGAGAGGGGAGAGAGGGGTCAGCCCCAAATGCCCCATCTGGTGTTTTTACCGACATCTTTCTCCAGCCCCATTAGAGAGTTGAGTATCTCTACTTTGAAATGCAAAACAAACAAATAAAACCCCTCTCCTTCCATCTTTTGGCTAGGAATCTTCCACTTGGGAAGCCAAGCAGAACTGTTATTGCTCAGCTGTGATGATTCACTTCCACACATTTTCTAGCCCTGTGGGTTCTACCCAACGCCTCTATCCACGACTTGAATGGCACAAACAGACGCGAAATTCTGCTCCAAGCTCAGAAAATGACCAATTGCCTCCACGGACTAATTACCGCCTGGGCCAGCTGCCTTCACGGGCCATCTGCTCTCTCAATGTCCCCAAATATCTCTAACTTCTGGATTCTCGGAGAAGAGCCAACAGCACTGAGCAGCCAATCCCATCAAGAGCCCTGCTCTCCCATCTGACTTCCCAGCTCCCCTTGAAGCAGCACACAGAAAAGTCCCAATTTAGGCAGCTAAATATACAGCACATCATACAGACCGAGCTGCAGATGGAAAGCCACACATGCGAGGCTGCCGCGGTTCACGCTGGCTTTCACAAGCCGACTGCAAAGACATATTTTTGGAAAGGAAGGGAAAGGGGAGAGACAGGCTTTTAAAAATGACACCACTGACAGTAGGGTCCTTTTCCAAGAGGAGGAAGAGGAGGTGTTTTGTTCTCCTTGACATTTGAAACTCCCGTTCCTCTCACAGAAGAACTGGGAGGGCTTTAAAGAAAGTTAGAACTTGAGAAAGAATAGATACTGTACGTGTGTGTGTATAACTGAAGCACTTTGCGGCACACCTACAACTAACACAGCATTGTTAGTTAACTATACTCCAATACAAAATAAAAAGTTTAAAAAACAGCTATGTATAGAGAATAAAAAAAATTAAGTCTATTTTGTCTGAAACGGAAAAAAGAAAGAAAGGAGAGTAAGATGCTACAGGGACAGGGACTCGGGCGGAGAGCACCAGAGCTGCTGGGGTGTCAGGAGAACACAGCCTCCGCCTGTTTTTTAGGGGCCACGGGACCCAGGGCCACCGTCCTGCAGAGTTGGTAGCGAGGGTGAACGTACGGCTCTCTGCTGACTCCTTTGCTCCAGCCTGGACATCTGCGATCTGTCATAATGAGGGTGGGCACAGAACTCAGGGCACAAAGAAGCTGTGCTCAAGCCTCTTCCAAGAGGCTGGTCATCACCTTCCTAAGAGCAACCCTCACCTCCGCAGGCTGCCTCCTCCCGTCTTGGAATTTAGGGTAAAGATTGGTCAAGACTGAGAAGTGATCTACAATGTTTTTTTCTCGTCTCAGTTCTCCAGAAGCGGGATAGAAATGTACTAACACCGCCACCTTGGATTCTGGGTCTGTTTCAATCGCCAGATTTTGTCACTTAGAGGAGATCAAACGCTACTTTCTTTTTTAATCATGTCAACATCATTCAAGCACTGCTACATCCTTTTGCAAAGTATAAGAGCAACAGACTGTCAGAGTAGAATATCTGGAACCACAGGGTCACCTATAATTCCACCACTTGGGAATACAACCATAAATGCTTTGATACAGTACTTTCATCCTCTTAATCTTTTTTCTTTACATAGTTAGATGTAAACTTTATCATTATCCTCACAGCTAAAATTACCCCTTTGCTCATGACAGAGGCTTTGCCCCATTTTACTTAATAGTTGCTGAATAAATGACTTTTAGTGGCTGTACAATATCCCACTTTACAGATACTGTAGGATTTTACCATCTCCTACTGTCAGGCATTTGGACTGTTTCTATTTCTTCACTATTATAACCACTTATATGGTGAACTTGCTTGATATAAATATTCATGGGCATTTCTGAGTACAGGTTTTCAGAAATGAAAATACTGAGAAAAGGTATGAACATTTTAGAGGTTCTTGATACAAACTGCCTTACGGAATGGCTGTACCCATGTATATTCACATTACTACGTATAAATGTTCAGTTCACCTCACCCTCACCAATGCCATGTATTGCCATTTTTTTTAAACTGGCAATTTAATACTCAACTTTTGTTTTAATTTTTCTCTATTTCTCACTTCTTCATGTGTATTTCAGGCACCCGTGTCTCTTCTTCTGTGATCTGTTCATATCTTTTGCCCATCTATCTTCCATAATATTTGTCTGGAATTAAGTTTAAGGCAAGAACTGATATCATGCTCATTGTACCTTTAGCCATAAAGTAGGGTCTGTTTATACTTCACTCCGCGTTTGATGTGTGCCTGTTATTCAATAATCTGCAAAGGACATGACAGATTCTGAATACATTTGGTACACAATTGAAGGGTACTAAGGCATACTTTTATATCCACACTTTATGTGAGGCCACACAGTCCGCTATTTTTCATGAATTCCAGGGCAATTTAGTTTGCGGGTAGAGGTTACAGAGATTAATGATCTCCTTAAACGTGGAGAGAAGGCCAAAGTATACTCTGTACTGTTAATAAACTCTACTTAATGACCATAAACATCTTCATAATTTAAGGAGGTCCAGCCATGAACTTGAAAATGAATAACATTTAAACTATAGCCTTTTAGGAACATTGGTAATGAGTGAGAATCCTTAAGAAAACGTCCAGAAATTTATAGGATTTTAGTACGAGAATATTATCGACACAAGAATATTATCGACACGAGAACTGCGAAGCCTCCTTTCAGAGAAGCACACAGCCCTCCCCCTGCGGGCAGCCAGCAGACCGCCGGGCTCTGCCTGACATGCAGCAGACGTTCAATAAATGTTGAATGAATCATCGTCCCACGGTGCTGAGCTCGCTGCTCCTGACCTGACTCAGATCGCACCTCCTGCCCGTTCCGGGTGTCCAGCTGAACCCCCGACCTTTATCCCTGTGGAGCCCTTGAACTCTGCACCACCCGCCCTGCTTGGGCCGCCCTGTCACCTGGTGCCAAACCTTGCCTGGTCGGGCCTGACGCCCCAGCTGGACCAGGTTTTGCCCTAAAGGCTTTCGTCCCCTTCTGCACCAGCTGGAGGCCCTGCTGTGCGCTGGTCTCACAGCTGGTCCACCTGCAGCCCAGTCCTGGGCCTCCGCTGAGGGCCTCTGAGCAGCGATGGCACGCGCGCTTTAGGTTCTCATGCTTGAACGCTTGGCCTCAGACTGAGCACAGCGTGTTTGGATGACGACTCCCAAACCAGAAATTCATTTCGAAGGCAGTCAGTTGACTCTGGTCAGAAACATGTAAACAGAGATTTTCTGTATTTCTGTCTGTTGAATTAATCTTATAGTAAACATAAGCCTCTGCCCAACTTCTCCGCCCAGTGTCTACCCATATTGGTGTCTCATATGAGAGGACACGATTTAGCACTTACAAAAGTGGGAGAGAGGTCTGACATCAATAAAAACCACTGCCGCCTTAAGTTCCCTTTGGAAAAAGCCATGATGTCAGTAAATATGTTCCTGGTAGCTTGTTGATTACACACTCCGGAGAAATGCCTAAGGAAGAGCCCAGGCTGGACCCGAGGAGTTTCACCTCCCGACATACTCGCTCCCCGCGCCTTCCTGTCCCACGCCTTCCTTCGCCACCTCGACTATTTTTAAAGCCTTTTCATGAGTCTCCCAGCCTTCACTTTTTTTTTCTTTTGAAGACAGAGATTATGTCATTTTTTTGTGTGTGATTTAAATACTTTCTCTTTATTTTGAATTTCCACCTTTTGACACCTCTGATCCTTGTAGCCAGCTTAACCTTCTTTTAGATCTTAGATTACTGTCTTGGCGGCACTGTTCTCTGCCACTTTTAGGGTGTCATTTATTTTTGTTTATTTATAAGTGGCTCTGTTGAGATGTAATTCACATGCCAAACAATTCACCACTTCAACCGTACAAGTCACCTTTTTAACTATATTCACAGAGGTGTGCAACTACCACCACAACCTAATTTTAGAGCATCTCATCTCCCTGAAAGGAAGCCCTGGACCTGTTAGCAGTCACTGCTCATCCCCGCCCGCCCGCCCGCCCACCTGGAGTCCTAGGCAGCCAACAATCCACCTCCTGTCTCTACAGATGTGCCTGTCCTGGACACTTCACGGAAGTGTAACTATACAGTATGTGATGTTTTGTATTTGGACTCTTTCACTCAGCAACATGTTTTCAAGGGACATCTGTGCGACAGCGTGTATCAGTACTTCATTTCGTTGTATGGTGGATACTTTTGTGTGGAGAAGTCACAGTTTGTTTATCAGTCCATCCACAGGGGGACGGCTGGGATGCTTCCACCAGCCGGCCTTCCTGAACATGTGTGTGCAAGTTTTTGTGTTGAACGTATGTTCTGTCTCTTGAGTTCATACTTAGGAGAAGAACTCCTGGGTCATGTGGTGATGCTATGTTTCCCGTGTTGAGGAATTGCCAGACTGTTGCCCACACATGCCTGACTCTCCATCTCCTCCAATACTCCGTCCACCCCGCTATCCCAGTGACTCAGCCTGAAAGCCAATTTAATTAACCGCTATTAAAAATGGTCAACAGTGCTTGTGCCCTACAGGACAAGCTGGAAACCCTTAAATGCGTGTAAACCCACGATGATCTTGGTCCTGACCCTTCAGGGTCGTCATCTTGCCACACGGCCTCGCACCCAGACCTACGTCCTCCTACTTAATACTCCAGCCTCGCCTGCCTGCTGCAGGTCCCTGACGACGCCCAGCTTTCACACGCCTCCAGGTTCTGCCCCCACCACTCTGCTGCCGAGGGCACCCCCCGCCCCACAGCCTCGCCCTTGGCCTGACCCAGCTCTGACTGTCTTTCAAAAGCCTTCTCTGTGACGCCCTTTCTGACCCTGGCACCTACAGCCAGTCTCTCCCCGCTGTACCACTTGTTCAAGGTGCGACTCTGCCGTCATCACCTGTGAGGGGCAGGGACCGTGCGGATGACTGTCCACCCCGGCACACACGCCGCCGGCGCACAGGACACACCCAACGGATGAACAGACTGACCACCCAAGCCCTTAAAAACCTCAAACCGTAACTCCCCGTTACCCGTCTGTTCCTACATTTAAGAAGCTATGATGTTTCAGGTCCCTCCTAAACCAATCACTTCCTCCTGGAATTCCATTTCCTCTCAGCTCTGTCCTCTCCCATCAGCATCCTCCCTTCAAAACCCTGCACATGAAGTCACCTCAGGAAACTGTGTTTTCCAGACCAACTGATAAACCAATGGAACCTCCAAGGATGGAAAAGTCTATTCCTTCCGTTCATCTATGTCCACAGCAACGGCGGAGCCTGCGGTCAGAAGGAGAGCCGGGCAGGATGCAGGCCAGCATTTCCGCGATGCAGCCGCGCCCCTTGGTGCTCACCCTTCCCCACCTCAGCTCCTATGGTCCTAAAATGAGGACAGAGCCATGGGGCAAAGGCTCGGCGGCCCTTCCAGCCCACGTCCCTGCGGATTCCGACTTCTGATCAGCAGTCTCGGTGGAAACAGACGGGGAGAGAGGAGAGACGCTTCACAGACCCTGGTGACTGCCTACGACTCTAGGCAGAATGTAAAGGTAATCTCATCACTGCCACCCGTACGCTCCCTTTCCCTGGGTGAACTGGATGGAGTGTGACTTGTGGTGCAGGAAGCCCCAGCCGCAGCTGACAGAGACATTCACGACGCAAAGGAAATGGGGAGCGGGGAGTCCTCTATCCACAAACGCGCTGTGCTCAAGAGTTTACATGTAGATCGCTCAGACGGCGCAGGAATGGTAGGATCCGTGGTGGTGAGGTCCTCAGACCAGCCACAGCCCTGACCGCCACGCGCCTGCAGTGACACCTCCGGTGCTATAAACCAGCCCAAGCCCACGGCTGTGAAATCCAGCCACAGGCACGACTCCACAAGTCAGCACGACGTTGGATGGGACAGGGGACCAACCCTCCCTCTCCCACGGGACTGGGGACGAGGGACACAGGCTGCAGGGATGGAAGCAAAGAAGCCAGGGACAGAGCCCCGAGGAAGCAGCAGGACAGGATGCAGAGGGGAGAGCACAGCCTCCTGCGATTTGAAAGTCTTGGCTTTATTTCTGAAACAAGAGTTTGTGCAAAGTGGTGACAAAGAGGTAGGGGCAGCAGGTGCCAGCTTCAGCCACCAAAGTGTCCCCAGGCCTGTGGGGACAGGGGGGAGGGTGTGGAAGGGGTGGAGGGGGTGGAATGCAGGAAGAAGGCGGATGTTTGATGTGGGAACAAGAGCACCTTTCCCCCTTTTCCCTTTAACTCGCCCCACCCAGCTAACACAGGACCCGGATCGACGCCAGCTCGAGGGTGACGGGGATTCCAGGCAGACCAAGGTGAAAGGCAGAGAGGGATGGAAAATAATAACCCCAAATGCTGACAGTGCGGAAGGCAGGGATGGCTCCACACACCAGCTTGGGGAAGTGTGTTGGGAAATTATCAATTGTCACAGTAAGAATAATTTTACTTCTTACAATCACGTGACATTTGAGAGAAGAAATCCAAGTACCCACCACTGAAACGTTAAAACGCAAAGAACAGATATATGGTACCCGACAGGTGTAAGCAACACTGCTGTTTCTCTGACTCACGGCCACAGAGGACAGACCACGGGATGCAAGGTTTCCACTCAGAGGACCCAGATTTGGGATGTCCCAACCTTCCCACTCATGAGCGAACTCCATGCAATTCAGTGCTTTTAAACTGTTGGCTTGAGCGTGATGGTTGAAACTAGATTGTGAGAAGAGTTTATTGATTTATAGAGAAATGGAAGTAGAGTCATCAACAGATTTTAAATTATTTATTTTACTTTATTTTATTTTTGATGTGGACCATTTTAAAAGTCTTTATTGAATTTGGTACAATATTGCTTCTGTTTTATGCTTTTTGGTTTTTTGGCCACGAGGCATGTGGGATCTTAGCTCCCCAACCAGGGATCAAACCTGCGTCCCCTGCATTGGAAGGAGAAGTCTTAACCACTGGACCGCCAGGGAAGTCTCTAAATTATTATTTTAATGTGGTTTCACACTTCTGCTTCCACTCCAGGGTATAATGAGTTTAAAGACACATTGCTCACAATGAAAAAGAGCAGACTCATTTCAAACGAAGGATTTCTCTGAACTTAGGGGAGAGCTGAGGCCACAGAAGAAACGGCTGGTCCCAGATCTGAGCAGAGACGGGAGCCTGCAGAGAGGGGAGAGGCGGGAGCCCTGGCTCTGAGGGGTAGGTGCATCCGGACATGGGGAGGAAGAAAGAAGGCCAAGTGCAGTCTGGTGAGACAGGCACGGCCTGGGGTTCCAGAGACCGGAGAGGTCTGCACCCCTGCGGCTCTTCCTCCAGGAACCTCATCAGGTACTCACAGAAAATCAGCGCCTTACAAGTGTCCATGAGGTACAGACCCCGGGGGAGGGGGCAACAGCCATGTGTGTGGGGGGGCCTTCCCTCCTGTCCCCGCCTCTGGAACCCAAACTTTATTGCTGGGGAAAGTGCAGCAAACCTGTTTATCCTCAGGAACTGGTGAAAGCTCCCCGCAGCCGGGGGAGGGAGGAGCAAAAGGTCTTATTCCTGGGGTGGGACAGGAGATAACCCCAAGACCCAACGACCCGGCAGGAGCAAGATTTAATCAGGACGTCAGAGGACACCCCGCTCCCCTGCACTAAGCTAACAAGCATGAATAACAAGAGGCAGCAGAACTGCTGGGAGCCAACAGGAAAGGAGCACAGGGAGACCCTCCCTGGGATGCAAGGCCAAGGGGACACCTGAGTCACAGGGCTGGGCGGACAGCCCTCAGGCAGAACCGCCTCCACCCTAATGCAAGGTATCACCAAGGAATTGGGAGCCTGGGGTGCGCTGAGGGTAACCATGGCAACCACAAACCTCAAGCCCTGCCCACGCCGACTAGGCATGCATGCGGGTGCACACACAAGGCACAGGAGCGGGAAAAGAGTGCCATTTCCAGGCATAAACACTCTTTTTTTGGGGGGGGTCTATTTTTTTTTTGAGGTACACCAAAGTGAATCAGCTGTATTTATACACATATCCCCATCTCCCCTCCCTCCCGTGACTCCTCCCCACCCTCCCCGTCCCAGCCCTCTAAGGCATCACCCATCATCGAGTTGATCTCCCTTTGTTATACAGCAACTTCCCACTAGCTATCTGTTTTACAATTGTCAGTATATATGTGTCTGTGCTACTCTCTCACTTCGTCCCAGCTTCCCCGTCGCCCCCCCGCCCCCCCCAACCCCGTGTCCTCTAGTCCATTCTCTGCATCTGCATCCTTATTCTTGTCCTGTCACTGGGTTCATCAATACCATTTTTTTTTTTTTTTTTAGATTCCGTATATGTGAGTTAGCATACAATATTTGTTTTTCTCTCTCTGGCTTACTTCACTCTGTATGACAGACTCTAGGTCTATTCACCTCATTACATATAGCTCGATTTCATTCCTTTTTATAGCTGAATAATATTCCATACCAGGCATAAACACTCTTTATCTCAGTCTCTACCAGCCATACCAGATTCAACAAAAGTTATGAGGTTTGGAAAAGACAAGAAAAAACTCCAAGACACAAAGCAACCATCAGAACCAGACTCAGAGATGACACGGAGGCTGGAGTTATCGGACAGGGAATTTAAAATAACTGTGATTAATACGTTAAAGGTGGAAAAAGTGGACAACATATGCAATCGCACAGGCAGCTTCAGCACAGAGATGGAAACGATCGGAAATACATGCAAATGCTAGAAGTTAAAAGCTCAGCAACAGGGAGAAAGAACACCTTGACGGCCCGTCAGTAATCTCTTCGCTGAGGAAGAACCCGTTAACTTCAAGCGGGTCAATGGAAGTTACTGAACAAACTGAAACATAAAGAGAAAAAAGTGAAAACAAAAAAGCAGCAGGACATCCACTAGCTGCGTGTGAGGCATTCACCTAAGTGGAGTCCAGGAGAGGACAGATGGTGTGGGGCAAAGAAGGCTGCTGGAACACTGGCTCAGAATTTCCCCAAATGAATGACAGACACCGAACCACACAGCTGAGCTGTCCTGAGAACACCAAGGAGGAGAAACACAGGAACACAGCAACGCTCAGGCCCAACGAGGAGATGGTGCGGCACCAGTGCTCTTCCCCGTGCTGGTGGCCGCACACGTGCAGGACGCGGACAGCCGGAGGCTGGGGAGGGCACCTGGGAGCCCTGTGCTTCTTCTGCAGCTCTTCCGTAATCCCAAACCGATGGCAAAATAAAAAGTTTCTAAACGTGGTTTTGGTCAGGTTCTCTGTTGAGAATGTACTAGGAACACTCAGGGCAGAAAATGAACACAGCTTTCTAAAGAAGTCCTCTCCACTCATCCCCAGTCCCTGGCATTTGTGTCCTTGAGTTTAGAGTTTAAATCAGATTTGCAACGGGTCCCAGGAACCCAAGAACTATTCATGGTGTTGCTTCGGTGGAAAAGATCCTCCAATCAAACAGCTAATTTACAATGGAACTTGAAGAGCAGAGGTGAGAACTGTATGTACCTGTTTTCTGTAAACTTCCTTCCACAAGGTTCAAGCCATCTCTCATACACGCGGGCTGTGCAGGGTGTGCTCAGTGACAAGAGCTGAACGGGACGCGAGGCTGGTGCCCCAGGTGTGCGCCACTCACCCGGCACGGGGAGCGGGAGGCCGGGCCCCCCAGGGCCGGCAGGGGACCTTGCGGGGGTCAGACTCTTCCAGGCGAGGCTCCCACATAGGAAACGCCGCAGTGAGGGCTGTGCCGCCACCCAACAGGGAAAGCCCTGTGCACCCATCACAGCTGCTGCACGTGGTCAGGAAGATGGGCTGACAGAGGGCGGAGGGGCCGAGAGCGCAACCCACAGCCTCGGGAAGATGACAGGGAACGTCCCGCTGGGAGACCCAGAAGACTGCGGGGAGGAAAGTCTTACAGAGGGCAGCCCCGGGTGGAGAGGACGGTGCAGGGCAGGAGGAGGGTCGGGGCAGGATGAGTCCGTGGGAACTGGGCGCAGGGGGCGGGGTGGGGGGGGTGGCAGGAGGAGCAGCAGGAACAGAGCTGAGGGGAGCTGGGATCGGAAGGCGGGCAGGGTCCCCCAGGACAGCCCGCACCATGACTCACATCAAATCCAAAACTCACATGAAGTGCACACGCTGGAGGACAGAGCAGGAACATAAACCCTGTCCCTCCCCCGAGCGCCAGACAAGCAAGTCACCCTGCTCCCTGACGGCCCGGCTGGTCTGAATTCCATCTTCTCTCCTGACTCTTGGGCTCCCACCCCTCTTCCACACTGCCGAGGATTCTCCGAAGAAACGCACACCTGATCCCTGTACGTGTTTCATGCGGAAGGTGACCAGCCCTCGTGCCCCCCTCCCACCCCAAGGGAATAACGCAGCCCTTCCTGCGCCTCTGTCTGCCCTTCTCCCCCAGGAGCTCACGTTTTTCCTTCTCTTCCTTTAAAAACTTCTTCCCAAGAAAACCTCCACAACTCACCAGGGGAGAACCCTTCCCAAGGGTCTGCATGCCTTGGATGTGCTTTCAGGTTTCCCCACATCATCGGGGACCAGGGAAGCGTGTGGACTGGTCAGAGACCCTCAGAGGTCCAGGTGGCAGGGCCGGGAGCTAAGATCTAAAGGCTGGAAGCTGGGCCCTGCACTCACCAGCTGAGTGGCCTGGAGGCTGTCCCTTAACCTCCGAGTTTCAGACTCCACGCTGACAAAACAGAGTTTAAGTGAATGCAGGGCGCTGGTGAGGTGTCAGGACATGCCCTGGTGCACAGACACACGACTGGCTGGAATAAACCACAGGGTCCCCATCTGACCGCAAGGGTCCCCGTCTCCCAGCACGGGGACCTCCCAGGTGCTGCGGCTGCCTGAGCACTTGGGAACCACAGCAAGTGGGAGAAGGCAGGGGGTGGGGGGGAGCTGTGCTGGGACCCAGGAGCTGAGCTCACGGGAACGCTCCCCCCGCTGCAAGGAGGGACCACCTGACTCCAGATCCAGGATCCTGTGAGCTGAACCCCTTGGCCCAGCCCTCAGGATCCCCGTGTCCAACATTCCTAGTGACTCCTGGGTGCCCTCTGCTGGCTGGGCTGCTCTCCCTGCAAGCCCACACCCCAATCCCAGTCCCTGGGCAGTGGGCTTTCTGGGCCCCGCCGTCTGCTGCCATCAGTTCTCCCCTCGCTCGCCCCCTCCCCGTAACCCCATCTCCCTTTCGAGACTGGCTCAGGTCTCCCCTCCTCCGAGGTCTCCTCCCCCACCCCCCCACAGCCTCCAGCCACCGATTCTGGTGCCCTTGGCACAACAGCCACTTCCCGCCACCGACCTCAGTCACTCAGAGCTTTGTCTCCCCAGGTGGGCAACCGGGTCCTTCAGGCCTGAGACCCAGCTTCATCTTCCATCCCTGCCCCCCACACCCCAGGCATCTGGGGACGTTCTGCTCACAGGGCAGGTGTCCCATCCACGCACGTCGATTCAGCCTGGGCACAGGACCTCACCCACAACCCCGCAGAGGACAAACTCGGGGTCTGGCTAAACAACCACGGATCCTTCCTGCAAATACCACCTCCTACCCAACGTGGTGGACAGGCTGGGGCCACTGGCCACACCCCCGCCCGCTGCCGTCTCCTTTCCCTCCTCCCAGGGAGCCCGAGGCCCCAGTCCAGGCCTCCCTCCATCGCGTCTCTGCTCAGCACTCCTGCTAAACGCAGCCGCATTCCTCCGTCCTGGACACTCCCGTACCATCACAAGCGCCCTCTCTCTGCACAGAAAAACAGAATTTAAAAAAAATCTCCTGGGACCAAAATCGCTTTGAATGAGTCCAATAAAAATACTAACAACAGAGTTATCATAAAACAAAGTAAGACTTGCCGGTTTCTGCAGCCTTGCTAGAAAGTACTCCACACCCACAGGACGGGTGCCCAGCCCAGGTCGCACCTGTCCCAGTCCACTGTGGGTCCACAGAGCTGGCCTCAGAGACGGTGTCCATCTCCCCACCTCCCCTCCCCTCCCGGCCTCTCTACTCAGCAGCAGGACTGGCTGCCCAGGTTGCATGGCCCTGAGCAAAATGAAATGGTAGGGTCCCTTGTTCAAAACTCAGTGAGAATTTCAAAATATTCTGAGACAGCAGAGCACCCACCCTGGCAGGAGGCTCATCTGCTCCCCAGATGGGGGGCTGGGGTCCCGCCCCCACAAAAGTGCAAGGCCACTACCTTCCTTCTCACCATCCCCACAGGAAGACTCCCTCTACTGTGCAGCCTCGAACCATTTATTTCCATTTAATCCTCTTATCTGATTTCAGAATAAAAAGCATTTCTCCCTCTTTAAAGGAATGTAAAGCATCAGCAAACAAATGAGGAGATCTGAGGCAGGAAGCAGACAGAGGACAGAGGAACTCCACAGTAAACACGTGTGGTCCTTTCGTGTACGTGAAGTGACGGAAGGGTGAGGGTGGGTGGGAAGGGCTGTCCACCAGGACCTCCCCAGAGATGCTAGCAGAGAACTGGGGTCCTGCTCAGGACCTGATGCCCTCTGTCCTGCCCGCAGCCATCTCCCCGCACCACCTGCTCTTCCCTCCACACCCCGCCCACCACGCAGAATCCTTGCTCTCCGCTGTTTCTGCACCAAGATCCCCAGATGCCCCCAATGCCCGGAAATGCACCTGAACGCCTGCCTTACCTCTCCTCCCCAAGTCGCAAAGGAGCATCTCGCGGACATGCACACCAAGCATCTGGCTCTCCAAGCACCCGGCCCTGGGACTGGACTCAACTTGCCTAGAAAAGCTTAGCAACATGGTCACAGGGCATCCTTTGAGGTTATACTGAGGCACCAGCAACGGATGTAAAAGGTGCGGGATCCTCACTCGTGCCCCAGGCGCTCGGGGGGCATGCGGTCTTGGCTGGGGGGCACAGGAGGCGGGGCTCACTGTGCGGGCGGGTGGGTGGCTATGAAGGTTTTAGAGCTATTTCTGTATCTCCTTGTTTGAAAACCTGTCTCAGGGTGCCATCAAAACCTTCACTTTCTTGTGGCTCATGGCTTGACTCCATCTCACCCTAAAATCAAGTCTTGGCGTCTGAGCCACTCTCGCCACCGCAAACCCTGCAAAAGCTGGGGGAGGGTGAGCTGCCCGGGCTGGTACAGAACCAGTCCACAGAGACAGCCGGCACAGCACCTCCCACAGGACTCACGGTGTCAGGTGTTTGGACTGTAAAAGAGGAATAATTCGGGAAGCTAAATTGTTTTGTGGAATGATGTCAGATGTAGGTCCAAGAGCTCTGTTGAAAAATATGCCATCAAAGCCAAACCTCGTGCCACTCAGATTTCAACAGGAGTCTGTGCGTCTCACACACAAGGGGTCATAAACCACAGACACAAAGAGAGGCTTTCTGTTCCCTTGAGATAAACAGTTAGGTTTCCGAAGGCACAGGATCTGACCATGTTTTTCTACTTTCTCTTCTCTTCCCAGATGGTTGTACAGAAAATTCATTCTATTATGTGAGAATCCAATGCAAAAATCAGTGCCAGTGAAGCATCTGGAGACGGGAAACTGGGGCAAACGTTGTTCCCTCTATGCTTGAGAGAGAGACAGTAATTCAGTCTACATGGGTAATCAATTAGATGCTCATCAAAAGGCATTCGCCCTCCACAGGCTTCACAGAACTGTAGAAGGGGACTCGGTCAGGGCAGACCTTACAGACAACCTGTCTGAATCCCTCCTTCCATATGGCAGGATCCCAAGGGGTGGGCGTGTCCTGTCACCCAGCAGAAGGGGTGCAGGGTACCCCTCAGGGATGGTTCCTCCACAAAGCCAAGCAGAAGAAAGCCAAAGCAGTGCTTTGTATTTTGCAGAAGGCTGGGCCGGGCAGGCCTTGGGGGACGTGAATGTCAGCCTCTTAGTGAAGGAAGAGGAGAGCCAGCCGGCAGGAGGTGAGGTCTGGGTCGGAGTCACACAGCCCTGCTGGTCGTCACGCCTCCTGCCCACGGTGGCTTCAGGTCTACACCACTGCTATCACTGGAGGCATTCCACGGGGTTTTCTTACTATCCGTTTACACACAAAGAACCTCCATCCTCATCACACTGGTTCAGGGTTCAGCGAACCCGGGGCCTTCGTGCAGAGCTCTCTGAGGGTATGGAACCCACGTGTGCCCGTGGACTCCCACTCAACCACCCCAATGTTTAGACCACTGACACCCAAGCACAAAACAATCTCTCCAAGGTTATGTTTAAAAACCCAAACACGGGACTTCCCTGGTGGCACAGTGGTTAAGAATCTGCCTGCCAATGCAGGGGACTCGGGTTCGATCCCTGGTCCAGGAAGTTTCTACATGCCACGAAGCAAATAAACCCATGTGCCACAACTACTGAGCCTACACTCTAGGGCCCGTGAGCCACAACTATTGAGCCCTCGAGCCACAACTACTGAAGCCCGAGCACCTAGAGCCCGTGCTCCACAACAGGAGAAGCCACAGCAATGAGAATCCCACACACCGCACGAAGAGTAGACCCCGCTCACCACAACTAGAGAAAGCCCACGCGCAGCAATGAAGACTCGACGCAGCCAATAAATAAATAATAAAACCCCAAATATGTTATTTTAAAGACAGACTTCATCCTTACAGGGTCCCATCGCTTGTTCTAACGCATTATAGAAAGCAGATTTCAAAGCAGACCCCTTCATTCCCTTCTTTCTCCTTAACTAGGTGTAGAGCAGAGCATCGTGAACCAGGATTGCAAAGGTCTTCAGATATAATTCAGCCCAACCACCTCTCTGTTGCTGGAATCATGAATTATCACCTCCTGCCATCCAGCGGATGACAGATTCCTTGTAGTGATGGGGATCCCAGTCTGTTTTGAAACATCACTGTTCGACAGTTACTCCTTAGGCTGATGGTAACTCTGCCTTCCTGCGGCTCCCTGACTAGCGGAGTCTCTCATGACGCCCCAGTTCCTGGGGATATAAAAGATCCCCTCCAGGATCTTCCGTGGTAGGAATGAAAAAGTGTGAGTGACGCTGTGTGAACGATGGTCCAATATGTATATGCATATTTAAAGTGTTTGTGTCTATTTACTCATCATATGAAAACAGCCGACTAGACTTTCCCCAGATGTGGAAGGCGTGTGTGTGGACTGATCTGCCTTCACACACAGGCTGTGTTAAGCCACACAGGGCAGCGTGACAAGAGGGTCTGCGACAGAAAGTCAGCCGTACCGCAGAGCACATCGCCTCAGGGACAAGAGGCCCGAGTCACTGTTGACTGAGAACCGCAGGCCTTACAGTTTAGTTTCCTGTACACAGAAAAGCAGACGGGGATTTCAAATATGAACGCAGATTAAAAATCACAAGGGTAGGACTTCCCTGGTGGCGCAGTGGTTAAGAATCTGCCTGCCAATGCAGGGCACTCGGGTTCAAGCCCTGGTCCGGGAAGATCCCACATGCTACAGAGCAACTAAGCCCGTGCGCCCCAACTACTGAGCCCATGTGATGCAATACTGAAGCCCGCACGTCTAGAGCCCGTGCTCCACAACAAGAGAAGCCACCGCAATGAGGAGCCCACACACCACAACGAAGAGTAGCCCCCGCTCGCCACAACTAGAGAAAGCCCATGTGCAGCAACAAAGACCCAACGCAGCCAAAAATGAACAAATAAAATGTTAAAAAAAAATCACAAGGGTGAACATGCCCACGTGCGAGCACTGATTTGTAATGAAGCTCTTCTGAAAGTGCTCTGTGTGAGGTCAGCTCCGGCAGCAGACTCCAGGGCGAGGGGCGACCAGGGTTTCCTTGTTAAGGAGGTTTCGTGACTTTCCCTGGGGGTCAGCTAGGCAAGTAACAGTTGTGGAAACGCTTCACGAACTCTACAGCGCTATAAAGTGGGATGCTATATCCTCATGACATTTTCAACGCTTACCGAGTGCTTACCTTGTGTTTACACTTGCTAGCTGCCCAGCGCGCTAGGCGTTTTTAATAACTCATGTAAATGAGTAAAATCCTGACACCTGTGGGCGAAAAATTGCCACTTGCCACCTGCCCCTACAACAACGAAGTCACTGGCCACGGCAGCTGCTGGCCTTCAGCACCCCCTGAAAGGAATTCGGGGTGGAGGCCAGGAACCTCTGTGCTCCGGGAAAGCTGGCAGAACAGGCCTTCCGATAGTCAGATATTTTCAGGAGAAGATTTTAAAAGCCTAATGCTTGCATCTCCTCGTATCTAGAGAAGCACTAAAGCCATGAACGGTGACACCGGCTCCTCGTGACTGGCAGCAACCTTCTGCCAAAGTGTGTGCTTGACTGGACATACCCCCTTCACCTGAATCATATATAACACTGACCCCGCCCCCCTTTGGAGCAGGTCCTCTGAGCTTTCCGATGGGCTGTCTCCCAGGCTATCGTCCCCATTTTGCTCCAAATAAAACGTAACTCACAACTCTCATGTTGTGCATTCTTTTCAGTCAACACACAAAAAGCTTGATCTTAGAAAAGATTTCTTTACCTGGCTCTCAGTATACGAAAAATGATACAATCCCAAAATTGCATTAATTTATGGTTCACACATAAAGGGGAAAAAAAAATCACAAGACAGGAAGCGTCCAAAGAGAACAGGCACAAACAGCAGCCGCAGGGTTTCTGATACAAGTAAAGAGGGTCTGTCCTGCCCGTTGGCGGATGAGATGGTTACAGAACCCGAGCAGGGAGCGGAGTCAGGCGGACGAGCCACGCGTCCGGGAGGCAGGTCCCACCTGGAAACAGGGGGAAGGGCTGCCGTGAAGGCAGGTCCCCCCAAATCATGAACTGATTTTTGAACCACTAACAATGGAAAAATTGGTAAAAAAGAGTCTTCCAAGAAACTTCCAAGAGGAGGCTGCTTGCTTCTAAAATTGACACAAACACAAATTAATACTAGGCTGTTCTGGGCCCATGAAGGAAGGTGGGCCACTCACCCTCCTAGTTTCCAGGTGCTCTGACCACCTGCACAATGTGAACTGATGGTCAAGGACAGGGACCCTGGAATCGGACTTCTGGGTCCAAATCCCAGCTCTGTCACTTGCTCCCAGAGCCACCTTAGGTGATTTACTTAATTAATCTGAGCCCGCATTCCCTCACCTCCCAAAAGGGTCACTGCAAGTGTGGAGTTCCCAGAACAGAGCTGGGCCGACATGACTGCTACACCTACACGTTCACTGCTGCCCTCCTGTCCAGGACCTGACGACAGGGCCTGGTCCCTAGAAGTGCCTGCAAGAAGGCATAACACGAAAACTGCCTATCACGCTCTATTTGGGTTTCAATACTTCATGTTTATGTTTTGTTTTCTTTCTTTTTTATTGAAAGCAAAAGTTCTACCTTCTTCTGCCAAGAAACAATGAACCTGTTCACTCAACGCCTACGGTTTCCGTGAGGACGTAAGTGGAAACAGATGTTTCTGAAAATAACAAAGCCACGCTCTGCTTTCAGGGTCGCGCTCACGGAGCTGTCTGCGCGCCATCCCCGAAGCCGAGGTCAGCCTCCGCGGCCGGGTCCTCCCCGGGCCCAGACCCGCCGCCCCTCCGACCGCTCTCCACCCCCCTCACGAGCGGGCCAACCTTCGATGAAGTCCGAGGCCGTGTAAGGACGCTGGTCGGGGCTGCTCTCAGCCGGGCTGTTCAGGGCCTCCACCGCCGCCTGGACGGCCTCCACCAGCTCGTCCCGCTTGTCCCTGCGCACGGGCTTCTCCTCGGGGTGGCGGGTCAGGCCCGTCTCCAGCTGGTACACCTTGTGCAGGGTGAAGCTGTCGAAGGGCACCGCCGCGTACTCGCTGGCCTGCTTGACGCCGGCGTGCACCTCCGCCCTGTCCACCTGGGAGCGCAGGAAGGCCAGCAGGTCGGCCTGGGCCCTCCCGGGGGGGCCCGCGGGGTCCCCGGCCAGGTGCTGCGCGGTCCTGAGCTGCTCGCTCCTCTCTTGCAGCTCCTCCTGGAGCTGCGCGATCTGCCTCTTGAGGCTGCCGATGTAGTCTCGGTGATGTTCCTCCCACTCCTGCATCGCCGCCTGGTACCCGTCCTTCCCCGTGGGGCCGTTGGCCCTGGGCAGCCCCAGCTGCTCCTCGTCGCCTCTCGGGGTGCAGGCCAGCATGTAGAGGACGGAGACGGCGCAGCAGAGGAGCACAAGCAAGACCACCACCCGGGAGACCCACGCGAGCAGCCCCCGGCGCACCATCCTCGCTCAGGAGTCAGCCATGCGTGCGGCAGCCGCCGCCTTCGTCCCAGGCGCCCGGCCCGCGAGGGGCGCCCCTGGACTAGTCCACAGGGAGCACGCGTCTGGGGGCCCCCGAGCCGCTCTCATCCATTTCCTTCTACACCACGTCTTGCTCCTGGGAGCCCACCACCTCGAGCAGCAGTTTCCTGTCCTCCGAAGGATGGACTTCCGGGCAGAGGCAACGGCAAGTCTGGGGAACCGTCCAAGTCGTCAGGCTCCTTCCCATCATAGCCTTCCAGAGGGGACCTGGGGAGACACCAAACGACAGTAGCACTCAGGACAATAACCCCTCGTGTTCACCACGGCGGTCAATCATCAATATTCAGTGGGGTTTATGGAAAATGCTTACAACAGGTGATTAAATGTTGTTCAGTGTTTCTAAATCAGAATGCAAATATGCATCTGTAGAGTTGTGTACACAAAGAACAAAGGATGCAGAAAAGAGACTGAAAGAAACGATGGCAATGTGAAGTCTCTCGGGGTGGACGGATTAACGGGGATTTTTCTGCTTCTCTGCATTTTTCTCTACCTTGTAAATGGTCCACAGTGGCACAATATTATTTTCATGGTTAAAAGGGGAAAAGTAAAACTTGAATGACAATGAAATTGCAGATAGGGCCTGCCGGGCACTGGTGGACTGGATGCAAATAGCGAGCATCCCGGCTCCTCGTGGCACCCACCCAGGGCAGGGCTGCACACAGTGTGGTCCTCAGGCAGTCTGATGAGCAGGTGAGGAAGCACCTGGAGGCCCAAATATGTAAAAGCTAAGTGTGGATGATAAGATTCAGAATGCACCCGGACAGTCCTTCCAGGACAGGGGATGCTGAGTTTAGCACAGAAAGGGACGGGGCTGGGAGAAGGAGACCAGAAACACTGCTTTGTCAGGACTCAAACCCAGGAAGCCTCTGCCCAGTCTCTGGAGGGGTGGGAGGCGAGAATTCCCTGTCCCGGCAGCTCATCAGGAACCCCCAGCCAGACCACAGGGCCTTTCCTCTCGCTCTGCATCTCAACTCCACCCGCCCCAACAAATGAGGAGCCACCCGGCTCTGACCCACAGTCCCCTTCCCCCGGGCATCCCTCCTCCCTCCTCCACCCATCACGACACCCCCAGCACTCCTTCCCTGGTTCCTCCCTTCTTTAATCCCCTTTCCTCAGCTCCCCTGCCCAACTTGAGCCAGAAAAAAAGAATAATAAATGGATCAAATAAGATTTCTTGTTTAGGGAGATTTTAATAAAATTTTCCTAGATGCATCTTTTTGCATCACTTCTCTTAAACAAGCTCCCTGAGGGTACTGTGTCCTAGCCATTTTACAAAAATTCAATGTCTAAAAAAATTCCCATGACAACTAAATTACTTTTTTTTTTTTTTAATATTTTTTACTTGGCGTTGTTTTGTTTTTGGTCGCAACACGTGGCTTTGGAATCTTAGTTCCCCTACCAGGGATTGAACCTGGGCCTTGGCAGTGACAGCACGGAGTCCTAACCACTGGACTGCCAGGGAAGTCTCTAAATTACTTTTTCTTTTTTTTTTAAGAACTCTTATTGAGATACAATTGACATATAATAAACTGCATATATTTAAAGTGTACAATTTGATTTTTTTTATTAGAAATGTATATATGGCAATCCCACTCTCCCAATTCATTCCCCCATATTATTTTTAACATAGTCTTCACCAGACCTAAAAATCCAGATTCTCGCCTCATTTACCGGTGGTCTGTCCCATTTACTGACTGGAAGGACCCCTGGGAGAAGCGAGAGATGATTTTCTGGCATCCTCCCCACGCTGAAAATACCTATGCGGAAAATAATGTACTCACTGACCATCTAAGTAGTCACCCGCCATGTCCTATGGCCACACGTGAGAGTTCCTCTCCTATTTCCCTGGTGATATGCCTCTTAAAGATATCACTATGTTATCAAAATAGTTTATTTCCCAATTTTCCTTTAAAATTCAACACATAACATTCTCTCTAATATTTCCCTTGGCCTCCTGAGGATTCTCTCTCCAATAATTTAACACAATACACAGTTATCAGTGCTGAGATTAAAGTGCACATTTAGCCCTGGAAGCCTTTTCTGTCTGATGAAAATCTCGGGCTTTGTATAATTACTATAATTCTGTGATTAAAAACATCTCAGCTTTGGTATTCAGGCACCTTGCTGTTTTTAATGAAATCTCTCAGATGAACTCATTATATCCAAGTATTAAATTACCAGTGAAGACATGTTATTGCATTATTCGGCTACTTTAAAGACTTTTACTTTAAATAGACTGTCATTAAAGACAAAATAAGCAAATCAAAAAACAAAAATGGAACATTCAACAGCATTTATTATACTGTGGAAACTAAGTATGCAATCTCTAACATATTTTTAATGGAATAATTGCTACTTTTGCATAATAAACTGAAGTCATGTTGGTTAACTGAAACGGTGTATTAAAGCACTGGCTAAAGAAATTTAAAACTGTACAATAATTATTTTGTTGTATTCCATAAGTCTCTTGAAAGTCTGGTCCGGCTTTTGAAATTCACTAGTATAAATTTCAAAGTGATTTGGTATTCCATTCTTCAGGATGTAAAAGAAGGAAAAAACAGATCTAGGAAGGAATGACTTTTCAGAAGAAATAAAAGCCATAAAAGTTACTGCCAAAGGAGCAGTGATAGATTTCTTCTTTTCAATGTTGAGAGCATATAATGTATGTCAGAAACAAAATTCTGCATCTTTTAACACAGTGTTTTTTGGACCTTTCTAGCGATCTAACCCGTTACCCAAACAGTAACACCCAGCCACGCATTTGTCTGCTGGAGTCAGGAGGCTCCCCTCCTTCGCTCTCTCACTTCTATGAAGACATCGGGTTCTTCCCCTGCAGCAGAGATGTTACCTTCCCAGCTCCACCCACACAGGTAATACCTCCCTTAGCGAGATGCAACCCAGACCAAACGTACAGCCAAACCACAAGGTACAACCTCTTCCGCTCTCTGCAGAGGTGCCGGGAGAATTAAAGAGTTAACATTTATACTGTTTACAGCTGCAGATGGAAAGCACCATGCAATTACCAAGCACTATTACAAGCTAGCCACACAGTGAAAACACAGCTGTACGATCCCAGCAGCACTGTGCTACTATTTTAAAAACTTAAAAAAGGCACCCAGATTTCAGAGTCTTTGGGGTGGTTAAAGAGAGAGATGAAGCCCTGTCAGTGACCAACGTTAGGATGAGTGGGAGATGGGAGGTGCATGTTTCTATTTTCTAACGACAGAAAAATCCCTTGTGCTCATCAGGTGTCCATCATTCCCAAGTGCTTTCCCCAGTGCTTTCCGGCCCCTGGCCAAATCCCCAAGAATGTTCTGTGATGCACCCTGTCCAAAACACTGAACTTACTGATTAGACTGAAAGGACATCTGAGCACAGTGGCTTTGCTGCTGTTCTTACAACCCCTGGGCAACAAAACGGCAAACAGAGGTTCCTCCATCGTCCGCTGCAGGGCAGGGCTCGCAGACCAGCCGGGCTGAGCCCACCTAATGCAAGGTTACTCCCCAAACTCTCAGGCTGAACAAGGGCTCTCAGAACAGACAGAATAACCCTAAGAGCTGTGCCCTGGGGTATATAGGTAAGGGGCTACTTAAGGAATTTCTTTCTAAACACTTAAAGCAGAGAGTCTGAAAGACACACGGGGCCTCGGCCAAGGGGTCCAGCAACGGGTGGGTTTCCCAGACTCCAGGTCCGACAGCCCTGACATCCTGCCCAGCCCATCAACCATCCTGGGTAGCCCCGCATCTCCAAACAACACGGCAACAGCCCAACTGTGGGCCAGAGTCACAGTCTGTTCCACCCAGGACTGGGGCATTATTCATCCTTGCTGCTCCTGAGCATCTACTGTGGGACGTGAGAGCAGATGAAAAGTGAACCAAGCACAAATTTCATCAGCAAGTTCACGAGCTGGTAGAGGAATTAAGCCCTTTGCAAATAACTATAACATGAGCCCCCAACCGGCGAACGCCATTAAAACAAATATAAAGGGTTAATGCTACGTTCCCACCTACCAGATGTATGGGGGGGGGCGGCGTTCGAGAAGGAAAGTATAAATAAATAAATAAATTTCAAAATGACAAAAAGCTTCAGATAAATGTTAGGAATCAACAACACTCGTTAAAATAAGATCGGCAAGCAGCTACAGGTACTGTTTATCATTTCATCCTAGGGTGGAAACTCTTCGAGAGTGAAGACAGGTCTAAGTTTGGTCCAGGGTCTAACACTCACCACATGGGGACAGTGGAGATTAGAATTCCCACAGCTAGGACAGAGGCGCTATTAGGACGAGTGTCTGCATTCCACTCTGCAGACCCCAGTGCGCGTCCTGGTCACGAGGGCTGTGTACTGTGACAGAGAGCCTGTCAACAGGCATCTGCTAATGTCCACGAGAAGCTCATAAATCACCAGGACTGCCGGACAAGCCTGGCTGGGAGGGGCTGTCGGGGCGGCGGGCAGAAAGGATGGGGCTTCGTGGTGAGACCCGGCCGGGCGGCGCTCCACTCCACAATGACAGGCCGTGTGAGTGATACCGGAGACCGTTCAGGGAGTGGCCATGAACTCCACGGGACATCCCCACCCTGTGCACACACACGGCCAACAGGGATGGTGGGGAAGAAAACCAGCAGTGTGTCCTGAGCTGGGAAGGGGCGACCAGGGCCCCAAGGCCACCGTGCGTGCCGGCTCCTCTCGGGCACAATCAGCTCTTTGACGGCAGGACCACAGCTAAGCTGCAGTGGCAGGGTCAGCTGGACTAACAGGACATAAATCGAGGTCCTTCCTATCTCTTGGGTCAACATGCCATCCTGCGTGTGTGCAGAGAAGCCAACCTGCAAAAGATTCTTATTCAGAGATTGTGAACGCTCTCAGAAATGTATATGAAGCCACTCAGTAACCTTCACGCTGCATTTAGAACTCCCTCCACCTCCCTTTAGCTGCGGTGAGCACCGGGCAGCTCCCAGGACAGCCTCCACGTCCTGCTTCCCCATCATGGGCGTCTGCCTCCGCATCAGCCTGGGGCAGGTGTGAGGGACTAACGCCACACGCGGGAGTAGGGGGGACGTCTGCAGAATTCAGCAGAAGACAGCCCAAAGCCACTCAGGGAGCTGAAGACCCCCCAGCTCCGAGCCCCTACTCCCTGCCTCCTGTTGTTCTTTCCATCTGGTCTCTTAAGAGACAAGCGTCTACAAGCAACTCCTGCAGCAGCGTTACAGGGTCCACAGTAACCCGCCCCTTGTGCACACTTGCTACTTTAGGGCTGAGACGTTGCAGAGAAGTTAAAACGGCCTGAAGGTGAGGATAATCTCCCCAAACCACACCCCCAGAGCTCCAGCGCCGGGCTTCTCGGGCGTCATGGATCTTTCCGGAACACAGGCGTCTCTTTTTCGCTGGGGCTTGAGTCAGTATCCATCACGTGCCGCGTGCTTTATCCTCAGGGTGCTTCTGATGGTAACTGAGAAGCGGAGGGAAGACCCTGTCGCTGTCCACACAGGACCAGGGGTGGGCCAGCGGGAGCTTCCAAAGGACATCACAGCATCAGCGTGGCCAAGAAGAGTCCTCGGGGACCTCGTTCACCCTGACACCAGGCTGCCCGGCCCGAGGCCCTGCCCGGACACAGAACCGGGCTCCGGGGGCCACACTCCTCCTCCGCCCTCAGCGCTTGGATCAGGGTCTCCACACTGACCGACATAAGTAGCAGGATCCAGGCAGGAAATAACCAGTGCACAAGTACCACATGTGATGTGCTCACTGGTAAGTTACGTACCGGTTTTAGAGCACTGCTGTAGTCACAAAACAATACCCCTAAAATAGGGAATCATAAAAAGTTGCTTCTAATGTCTTCTCACCCTGATGGACCGTCCGGGGACCCTGGGGACCCACTTCCGGCTCCAATGTAACTGCCCTTTGCATCGCGTTTCATCCTAGTGACCCCAGGATGAAGCTGCAGCCCTACGCACCCCAGGGCCCCAGCACAGGCTCCTGCTGCTCAAGGTGACCGTCCTGCCTCTGGACCCCGGCTCCATCCCAGAGTCCCCAACACCTGCTGTCCAAACACTGCCTGGCCCCTGCTAGGAACATGCCTCCCTTCCGTCCAACCCGGAGGACTTGGACGTGGCCTTCGAGACACCCTGAGAGTTCGCTCTGAGGTCCTCCCTGTAGCCAGATCCGGGAGCTGGTTCCCCACGGCCCAGAGGGACCAAAATCCCCTCGTTGGGAGGTGCCCCTCCATCCCCTCATGTCTAAACTGTTCTGAAAGAATCGTTCTGATTCCTTTTTCCCTGTTTGGAAGCAAAAAAAAAAAAAAAATTAGGGAAATGTGGCTAAAAGAACTTGGGGTCTGCTAATCAGAAAATGAAAGCACAGAGGTTAATCACAGCTCTGAAAACCAAAAAGCCAGGAAACAGGTCCAAGCCCTTTCTGCTAGTTTCTTTTGATGTGGGATTCTAATTTGCTGATGAACCTTTGTAGAGAAGAATTGAAAGAGAGGGTCTTCCTGAACACGCATAGATTTTTCTACTTCCTCGCCCCTTGCCACCTCCAACCTCCTCTCAGGAAGCACCTAAGGAGGTCAATCGGCACAGGTGGCGGCCGTGGGGCCTGGGGAGTGAAGAGAGAGAAGGGCTCCGGCACATGAAGGCGGGACTCACGCCACTTGGACTAAGCCGCATAGAGAACCCTTTCCCGGCAGGAAGATGCCCCAAGCAGACGTGAAGGGCTGAGTCAGCTGCCCAAACCTGCTGAGAGACCTGTCTGGTCTCAGTCTCCCATGGCCCCGCTGGCTCTCCGAGGCTGGTGGGTCACCCTGCCCGCAAAGTGAGAGCCCCAGAAACCAGGCTCCCGGCACCTCCCAATGCTGACAATAACACCCACTCAGAGAGCGTCTGGTCCGAGCCAGACACCAGGCTAAGCGCTTTATACACATTATCTCATTTAATCCGCCAAACAATTCTATGAGCTGGGTCTTATTATCCCATTAAAGGTAAGGAAACTGAGGCTTAGAGCAGTGAGGTCACGCGCCCAGGTGCGCAGCTGGCAAGCGGCCAAGCCTGCTTCCAAACCCAGCTCAGTCTGATGCTACATCTGCCCGTACCCACTAGGCTATACTGTTCGCCACCCTCACTAATCCCGAACCGCTTGCTGAGACCCGTGCCTCACCCTGCACCCAACGTGTCCAATTCCTCCTGCTTCTGAGCGCACAGTGGATCTCGCCCGGCCCCTCCGATGTGGCATAAAGCAGTCTTTCTCTCTCTGTCATGTTCTGCCTCCCCATTTAGCCGTGGTTTGCATGTCCCCACCCCTTACCAGCTCTGCAAACTCACACCATCCCCGGAAATAATGCCGATTCCGGCCGTGCCTGGTGTGAGCCTTGCCCTGGCCCCTCGGCGGGGCCGGGACAGAATAGCCCTGCAACATCCAAGGGCTCCTGAGCAGATGCCGGGAGCTTCCATCCACATGTCAGGTTTAAGACGGCTCCATTAAAAAGCATCCTGGCAATGAACGGAGAGAAACAGGACATCTCTCAGTCAGTTACGGGAGATGCTGGCTGGCCTCACCACGAGTTCTCTCCTGCCAAACACCAGGTTCTCCCTTCCACCCTCCAGAGCCTGGTGAAGGAGCTGCCCGTGCAGTGGCCACACACCACGTGTCAGCTACTGTACTACCCTGCTCCCGTACAGGTAGAAGTCACCCTGATAGCTGACACCACTGGAGACTCAGGGCAGTGCACCCCTGGGGAGACCAGGTCCCGAGGTCACGCAGCTTCCAGGGAAAGGCACGCTGTTGACTCACAAGGAGAGGACTAATTAAAAGTGAGCGGTGGTCGTGCCAAGCCCTTCCAGCTGAGCGGCAAGCACGGGGGCCTCTCACAGAGGCCAGGTGGAGTCGCTGAGTGGTAAAGGTCAGCTCTGAGGGGAGGTCGGAGGTGTGAATCACTCTCCCTGTGCCGTGAAGGCTAAGGGAGGCTCAACTTCAGTTGCAGTGAGAGCAGCACAGAGAGGGAAATTGGAGTCCTCTGCTTCCTGAGAAGATGATCCGTGCATCTTATCAGCAGATCAGAGAAGGGAAGAGGATGAGAAATAAGCTTCACCAAATGCCTCTGCCATGTCCCAGCCAATGCCTTTAAAACACGTGTAGGCACAGAGCTCCCAGAGCAGGTGCAAGTCCAGGCAGAGGCCTGGTGGCCTTTCAGGCAGCCCCAGGGGCTCCACCGAGGACCTTCCAAGAACCCCCGGACCTCAAGCATCACCTGCAGTCTCACCTGAACCTCATGTGAGTGGCTGATCCCCATCTCGAGACCAGGCAACTGGGAAGTGGGGAGGCCTGAGATCCACACAGCCAGTGGCCTCCACATCCCAAACGCCCCCAAAGTCACTGACGCCAATCAGCCCGACACTCGAGAGCACAGACAGCTGCCACACGCCCAGAGCTGAACCTCACCAGCAAAGGGGAGGCAACGCCCACAGAAAGGGCCACAGGGAAAGGGCAGGAAAGCTGAGAACACGCGCAGCACGGAGAGCCCCACAGAGAGGATAAAACACGGGCCCTGCAGAGAAGTGCAACCAGACACCAGCCTCTGAAAGTGCAAGACGGCGGCGCCTGGACGTCACTCGGGTCTCAGGACAACACCCCTCCCGGCTGTAAGCAGCAAGCAGACCATGTGACCAGCGGACTGCCCACCTGGCCCACGGGCACAACTCAGCCAAGGTTGGACCCTCCAGGTCCCTGGTGAAAGACCAGTCGATACTATTTGGGAGAAATCTCAGGTCCTCCTAGGATATTTCTGAAACGCAATTTTCCAGCAGCTCAAAATGGCATGATTCGATACAGCAGTGTTCTAATTTTAGCTGCTGGCACTAGAGATATTCCTGGGGTTCAAAAAAAATTTTTAAACAACAATAAAATCTGCTTCCCTAAATGAAGCTTCAAGATCCCCTCTTCTGACTGATACCTAACAGTTCTCAGCTCAAAGCCCAGGGGCCATAAAGTGCTTCTTCCTGAGAGATAAACTGGAATGTTATCCTTTTGATTACACACGTGAGTCTGCAACACTTGCTAAAATGACTACAACTGCACGACCCTATCTCGAAGGAGCAAAACTGAGTCTCGCCCCAGCTGCAGAGACCCAGGGGCAGCAGGAATGGGTAGAAGATGAGCAGGGGCTCTGAGACCAACCGCCCCACCCCTGCCTGCCCCATGCCCACCTGGTCCCACCGAAGGGTGGCACACGGGACCCTCGTGACAAGCATTTTCTCCACAGTAACTGGAGCACAGACAATAACTCCTGAAATTCAGCAACGATGTTTTAATTAACATGAATTTTATCCACCTGGTCGCTGAAAATGTATTGAATGAGGCCATGTGGACTATGACAGGGACAGAGGAGGGGTCGCTTGAGGTCCCTGTCCTCACAAGGTGCCAGGCGGGGGGGAGGGGTGGAGGCACAGGTGGAAAACAGCTGGCTGCCAGGGGCACGTGATCAGTCATCATTGATGTCGCTGTGGTTCAGAGGAGAGGCGTTGCTGGAAGCATCAGAGAGGGTGCAGAGGAACCTTCCAGGTGGCAGAGCTGGGGACCCTCGGGAGAATCCCTCCATGACCACAGATATAAAACATGCAGACCTAGTTAAGGTTCTCCACTCCCGCTCCAATTCCACTGCTAAGGATGCCTAATTTTAAAAAGGGAAAAAGATAAAGAACTCTAAAAATTCAGCATTTTATTGACAGTGTCTAGTTTTCCCCAGATTCTTCTTTGCAGATTCTTTTCCATTATAGGTTATTACAGGATACTGAGTAAAGAGTTCCCTCGTGCTATACAGGAGGCCCTTGTTGTTTATTTTATATATAGTAGTGCATGTATGTTCATCCCAACCTCCTAGTTTATCCCTCCCCCTCCTAGACTGTGACTCTCTGAGTGTGTCTCTTGGTGCTCAAACCTCTTTCACATGTCCTTGGGCAAGGTGAAAACGCCACAGCCTGTCACAGTGCTTGTTTATTTATTTATTTAACATCAGCTCCTTCTAAGTAGAAAGAAGAGTTGATTTTTTTTTCCCCTTGAAACCAAGCTAATGGGTCTCAAGACTGACACGAAGGCAATTACCCTGTGGAGAAGCAGGTCTGAGGAGGGCCCCGCTTTTAATGAACGCTGCTTTATCTCTATTAAAAGCCTCTAATGAGATGAGATTTGTAAGGAGCTTCCTGAGTTACGGAGGCCGACCCTGCCGCTCACCTACGTTTACGTTTGGCTGACATAAGCAAAAACACAACGAAACGAAGGGTACCTCTGTCGAATATTCCACAGCCTCAGCCTCAGCATCCCATGAAAGATGCTGAAAAAGACAAAAGGAGGCCATCCCATCCCCACAGGGCAAAGCACACACTGACCACGCCTTCAGGCCTCAGCACCGCATATAATTCACTGTTTCCTCGGGTCTTTATCTACTGCAACTCAGAAAGGCAAGCCCCCCTCTTCAGCACAGAAACTTCCTGCTCTTTATCCCATTTATTTGCCAGGTCAAGGTCTCCCTCCAGAGCATACAATCCCAGCTGCAAACCTGATGAAAAAGTCACATCAATTTTCTTTGAACAAATGTGAAAAGGCTTTGCAGAGTACAAACTAAAACACTCACGATGGGTGGGACTGTTACTGCTTTTATCTTCATTATGACTGGCACTAAGAACCTGCAGAAATTTCAAAGGCATAATGCTGGAGGAAACCAAATTAGGAGGTGATAATCAGGAAAATAAATTCTTGTTTACACAGGAAGCTCAAGGCCAAGTCTGTCCTCAGATCATGGCCCCGCCTCTCCCTCCCAGCTCCTCTCTCCTCCAGCCGCACCCCCACACCCCCCCCCCATCCCTCACCTGGCACCAGGTGTGTTCAGAGAGGCCTCCCCTCCCCTGGAGACAGAGACGGGCAGCTGGAGAGACTGCTCCGTGTGTGGTCTGACCCAAAAGGATGAGTGGAGACTCCCAGTGGCCTCGCTCTCGGAAAACTGTAGTCAATGACCCTGGGGAAAAGCTGCCACCTGGGAGTGGTGGCCCGGGGCACGTGGCTGAGTCACAGCACGTCCGGAGCCTCAGGCCCACAACCTGAGTGCCTTATCAGACCCCAACGGGTGAGGCCGGGGCAGCTCCTCTCTGCTGCCTGCGGAGGGATTGCTGACGGGTCCCATACAGCTGCTCCCTGTCGATCTCGCCCCCCAGCCCCTGCCCGATTAGGAAGCTAGAGCCCGGTTCCACCCAGAGGCTTGCACTCCCTTAACTAGGAGGGTAGGACAGCCATTATTTCAGGGCCCTTAACTTTGAGCTTATAGATACATTTGAGATTTACAGATGAAAATTATAGATCAAATGAAAAATGCTTATTTGACTGATAAAGTTTATCTGACAAACTCTTAGAAGTCATAACCCAATGGCAGTCAATCAGAAATGAAAACAAAGCATCCCTGAAAATATCCTGTAATTTAATGGGGGAAAACTGTGTACTTTACGAACTTCAATCTAGATATTACTTTTCTGAATTATATCCTGCGTTAAGTAAAATACACCCAGATAAAAAACATTTGGCTTACTCTTTTCAGTACTAAAATCACCAAAGCCCTGGTCATTCCAGGACTGGATAAAATGCTAACTGAGCCTTCAGACAACCAGCAGTTGAACAAGCATGGACTCAATACAAAGACTTCAGTGGCAAGTCTAGTTCAAGGTCTCCGCTACCTATATCACAGACCTGTGTCTACATGTCTGCATTGAGATATACATGTAAGTGCAGGTAGATAAGTACAAAAAATCTCAAAACGTTAAGATGAATAAGCTAGAGTTCCTGCAGGAGGTAGACACAAGAACAGAGAAATCTCGAGCTCACTGCTGGAGGAGCAAAGGTAAAAATGACAGAGAGGGGCGTCCAATCCAGCCTAGAGAGTAGAGAAAAGGCTTTCTGCAGGAGGTGACACTGGGCTAGGTCTCGAAAGAGGGGCTTAGCAAGGCAGAGAGGATGAAAGAGCATGCCTGGCAGAAATAACCCCATGGCAGGGCTTGGGGGCAGGAAGCACACAGGGCCGTGCAGACCAGAGGGGTGGCTGGAGCGGGAGCTGTGGGATCAGGTTGTGCAGAACAGCGAGTTGAGGGGGGAGGTTATGAATTTGGCCTTGGAGGTGTTAAATGCCTCGGAAACGTCCAGGTGGAGATGGAGCATAAGGGGAAGTCTAGCACGCAGACGGTACGGCGTCGAGGCCATCCGCGTGGAGACAGCACTCAAACCCTGAGGCTGAAGGGGTAATGTGGGGAGAACACAGAGCCGCAAGAAGAGCTGGTACCCGCACCAGGGAGGGAGCCCGGGCACCGAACGGCCAGGAAAAGGAGAGGAGCTGCAAAGCAGCCGAGGAGGGACTTCCAAGGAGCTCCGAGTTCACAGGACTGTTAGAACCAGAGACCGAGACCCCGGGCGCCGGGGCCTGTGCATCTCCCGCGCCGTCCACGAGTGCGTGGGAGTCCGCCTGCTCGAGGTTCAATGTCAGCAGCCCATCTCTGACACACACCCAAACCACGTCCTGCACACTAACCTGCAACAAAGCTGATCTCGTGGTCTCCGTTGGCCTGAACACAGTTTCTCCACTTGTTCAGAACTGAGACAAAGAAAAAAGAAAGCAACTCCTGACATTCAGAAGCTGCGTGGACTCTCCCAGCAAGGCCAGGTACCCTCGTACCAGACATAAACCATCTCAAGAATCGCAGCCTCCCACACGGTTACTGTTGAGACCAGGATAAAAACTTTACAAAAATAAAATAAGGCCACCTCATAATTCTGTCTAATCACAGACAAAAACAAAGAAAGTGTCACCCACGAGATACCAAACACTCCTTTTCTTGGCCACAATGACTGACTCTGCTTCTTTCCCAGTTCCTCATTCAAGCCGCTGCCCCAGTGGGTGAGATTTAGGGAGGCACCACATCAGAGAATTAGCCCCGATTTCTGACAGCATCCAATCTGGAGCAAATCTCCCCTTCCTCAGACCCTGCAGGTCATCCAACTGAAACCCAAATCCAATACCAGGTTCTAACAGCCTCTTCCTGGCTCCCTCCGGACCCTCCATGGTGTGTCTTCACTGCAATGAGCAACAGACCCAGAAAGACCACGCACCGCCTTCCTGTCTGTGGCTGGAGACACCTGACGGAACTCAGGTGAGGAAGACGAACAGACGGAGCCCCAGGGCCCCGGACGGGACAGTCGGACAGCGGCTGCCTCTCAGGATGGAGCAGGTGAATGTGGCGGGGGAGGGTGGAGAGCCTGTGAGGCCCCAGAAGGAAACAGGTGTTCATATTGTTAAGATTCTATTTCTTAAAGTGGGTGGGGAGTATATGGGGTTGTCATATTCTTAATAAAATGTTTAAGTCTGACATCTTTAACGATATATGTTTAAGGAGAAGGATGCAAAATAACAATGTCAGGTGCCGCTGAGCTGTCAAGCTAAGAACTGAGAAAAGGAGGTCACGGTAACTCCGCGAAAGCTCTCTTAGTGGCTTGATGGGTGTGAACATAAGGTTAGAGCGGATTACAGAGGGGAGAAGGACACGGAGACAATGAGCATAGAAAACGTTTTCTACTTCAGCTGCAAGGGAGAAGGCAGAGGAAGCTGGAAAGGTGCTTAGGGGGCGGTGCGTAGCCTGTGATGTCACATGACAGACGAGACCTGTGGACCTCCACTCAAGACAGGCGGCAAGGGGGCCAAATCAAGAAGACCCGTCTCCTGCTGCCTCCTCTGACCTTAGGATCTGGCCTCTGATCACCAGCACCACCCCCTTCCCCACTGCTGCCTGACAGGTGTCACAAATAGGAGTGCAAGAAAAGACCGCATCTATAAAATCTCATAATATCTGCAACTCTTTCCTTCATTAGCATAGATAAGTAACAGACTTTGTGTTTACAGTTTAGTTTCTGTACCTGTAAATTATAACCACGTTGTAATTCAGATGCTAAACTCTTGCTTCCAAAAAACTATAGAACCAAGAGCAAAGCAGAAAAAAGTGACTGTCCACAAAGTGCAGAACTTTACATCTCGCCTCACAGACACTCTAATGAGAATGGGGCTGGTGACAAGAGCCACCCGTAAGGAGCCATGGAGTTTTGTTCAGCACAGCGTTTCCCTGCCCTGGGGCCTCCGTGGAGCTGCTCCCCCACCCCCACCCACAGTGGGACCGAGGCTGCAGCCACGCCCCAGCCTCTCCTGCCACAGCTCCTTCACCACGGAGGTCAGCAGGGCTCAAGGTCAAACCCAGAACTTGGGCCATGCTCTGGGGCTGGAAGAACCCCCGTCAGTGGTTACTTGGCAAAGCTGCCATTCCCATCAAACGAAAACAGGACGGTGATAAATTAAAACCTTTGACTAATTCCAGGGAGCTCGAAACTCACCACAGCCAAGATTATTTCCCTAATCCTCAGTATAGCTGCTAAGGGATCGGATAGCTATCATCCTCATTTGAGAGACAGAAAAACTTAAATCCTCAAAGTGCAAGCTTTCTAGATGCATGTAAAATAATTAAGAATCGGTCTGCTAGAATATTCATTCACGTCTACACATAAAGGAGAGAAAACAGAGAGACAATGTTCTTGCTATGGGAGTATAGAAGAAATGTTTAAAGATCCTCTTCTTCAAGGAATATGCAATCTGAGGGGAAATGATAGATATATGGAAAACAAGGAAAACAAAGCTTAAACAGAACTTCTTAAAAACGCCAAAGTGATAAGACATTCGAAACCACGAGGGGAGCAAAGAGAATCTTTAGTATCAACCAAAATACAGCCTCCCCAAGTTTTCTGGCTGCAGGCCTGAACGTCTCACCTCTTAAGAGTGTAGCCAAGGTGAAACTGTATATCAACAGTGACTTCTTTGGAAGAAAAGAACTTCGGCTTCTGCAACTGAATTCAATCTGCTCTCAGGGGCCCCCATCTGCAGGAGCAGGCAGAGATCCTCTCCTGTTCCGATGCACTCGCCCCATCAGCTCAAGCACCCTTGCACACCTGAACACGCGTGTGCGTCACTGCACAGGCCGGAGCTGCACCCCCTCCAGCAGGCAGTGCCCCGAGGTTTCCCTGCCCGCTCCTGCCCTTCTCCTGGAGACAAAGCTCCTGGAGGGTATGGAAGGGAGGCCCCTCGGAACCTCTCCGCTTCCTGCTGCTGCCTGAGTTTTCTTTTCCATTCCCAAGAAAACGTCCCATGTCAATACTCTGCTTCACGGAAAATTCTACGCTTAGGCTGTCCGCTTGGGCTTCTAGGAAAGCACAGATCCTTTTTTGTTGCTGGGCTGTTTCCTCCTTTCTCCCTCTCAACAAAGCCAAGCTTTTGGAACTATAAAGTGTGTGCTTTCAGATTACTGTCTTGCTATAAACCTTAAAACGACTCTGGTTTTGTTCCCGGAAGCCAACCAAGGTCCCAATCTCAATGGGTGGGAGCTGCAGGGCGCAGGGGACACTCGGGGCTACTGGGAACAAGACACGCTAGTTTGGTGTTTTCAACAGTATCCATGTTACAAAAGCCTTTGTATGCATCCTCTCTTTTCTAGTCCCTTAAACATCTCTTTTAGGTTCTGATCATACAAAGAGCTCCCCAGCCGGTCTTCCCACTCCACATCCTCCTCCATGGCTGCCAATAGGGTTTTACTAAACTCACAGCTTCAATTATGATTTTAATGATGGATGAATAACCAGAAACACCCCTCATGTCGACCTTCAAAGCCCCGCTGATGCGGACCTCTCCCGCCCTCCAGCCTTGCCTCCCCCACAGTCCAACTAGGGGAGTGCTCAGAAGGCAGGTGGTGAGTCCTCCAGCCCCACGGATATGCAAGTTCAGACTGCTCGGCTGTTGGCAGACACAGTGTAGAGAGCGAGGCATCAACTAATATGCCCAGATCCAATAACACCCCCAGGACAGTGCTTGAACACATCCTCCACCTCTGGACCACAGCCGGACCGGAAAGCAAGCTGCTGTCCATCGGGTGCCGTACTTTCCTACTGCTGTACCTCTGTTCACAGGGTAACCTTGGTCTACAACGGTCTTCTCTTCTTTTTCATCCCCTACTTTAAATTTATTCCTTTCCAAATCTGACTTCTCCTTCAAGACTCATCTTAAATACCTAACTGTTCATAAAGCTTTTCTTTTCTGCTATAGACTCTCCTGCTTAGCCTTCAAATCCCTTGATTTCATCTTTCTCGAGGCTCAGACATTCTGTCTCCAATCACATATTTCTACGCACTTCACATCCTCCTGACGGACTGTAAGCCCCTTGAGGGCAGGACTGGATCTGCCCACTTTGTCCATCGACAGCATAGAGAGCACAGAATAACATTCAGTTTCAATCTGTTGAGCATCTACAATACATTTAGAAGCCTCCTTGCTGGGGGAGTAGAGAAGAGAATTTTAAAGATCCTTTTCTTCAAGGAATTTGCAATCTAATTGAGGAGAAAAAAACTAGAATATGACAAAGCTTAAACAGAAATTCTTAAAATGGCCAAAATGATAAGATTTACTCAAAAGCATGAAGGGAAGGGAAAATCTTTCGCATTAGATCAAAATACAGTCTCCCAAAATGTTCTGGCCAGTCTCCCCCCACCCTCACTCCCCCACCAAAGTCACTATCATAAAAAACTCAGATGCAGCATTTGGTCTTCTTACCTAAAAGTCTAAATTAAATATAATATGAAAATATATCCTATTCAGTGATGTGTGAAAATTAGAATAAAGTTTGGAAAAAACCACACTTGACATTACCAGGCCCATAGCTGGGTGTGATATTCAGCTGCAGGAGCACAGCTGCATAACAAAGAAGCAAACTGCAGGGAAATCAAATGCCAGCAACTGAGCTGCTGCAGAGGTGGCCTGTGCGCAGGAAAACACTCATCGCAGCCCTGCACAGGCTACTAAGCCAGGGGCCCAGGGTTAAAGGAAACCCACCAAGAATTACTTCCTGTCAGAACTCAAGGCAGAAGGAATAGAAGATTGAATCAGAAATGGAAAAGCTCCAAGTGACCTAAACTCTCTCACGCATACCTGAAATGTGCAGGGAATAACAGTTTAAAGAGGCATAAGAAATGCCCGGAAGAAATCAAATAATAGTAATAGACAGCTGATTAGGACTAATCGTGCACGCAGCAATATTTCTTCCTCCTCAAGTCAAGCGGGGAGTTTGCAATCCAAATAGTTTTGGTGATTATAACAATGTATTTTGTGTCCATCCATTGCACTTCACAGTATTTCCTCTCAGAAGCTTCCCATCAGATGCATAGGGGCTGACAGGGCCAAGAGATGTTGCTGGTTAAAGTAGATGAGGACACCGAGTTCGCAGAGGAAGTGTTTACAAAGGAGAACGGCAGAGGCTCAAAACCATCCGTGGTGAGAAAAATGTGGAAAGTGAGAGGTTTCTAGTACTTTAAACAATGTTAAACTTATTTCCAAATTATAAGCCCTGTGCCTGTTATCTGTGAGTAGACTAGATCATGCAATATATAAGAAAAGAAACATTCTCTCCCATGTTTAATTTTATGGAATAATTAGTGAAGCCTTCCAGTTCTCTAAAGGCCTGGAAAAAGTTTTCAGGGTGCTCTTCCAGAACCTCAAAGAAGGATTCATCATCCAAGCTGCCCCTTAAACTATTTCCAAAATCAAGGGTCTAAGATAACTCAGTAATTTACAACTTCTGTCCCAATGACAACAGTAAAAAATGGGATAAAAGTTCATTACCACTTAAAATAGACCTTCTTGTAATGGGTGATTCATCAACTGAACTCTCCTGATTAGAAGGTTTAGAAAAAATATACACTCAATCTCAAAATCACTGGTTCAACTAAATGTCCATTAATAACAATGTTAAGATTTTAAACATTTGCAATCATTTAAACAATGATTAATAGGCACAGATTAACAACTGAAAAGGCAGGTTTTGTTTTTTATAACTGAGGGAAACATAGTGCTCCAATTCAATGTCTGGAAATTTAGAAACTAAACATGACACCAGGTGCAAGATGGCAGATTGAACCCATGCATTTAAGCTAATGTAATACACCGTATTAACAGGCAATAGAACAAAAATCGCGTGAGCCTATGAATTCATGCAAAAAAGCATTTGACAAAATTCAACATCCATTCATGATATAAAGCAAACAGAAAAAAAAAACCTCTCAGAAAACTAAGAGTAGAGGGAACTTCCTCAACTTGATAATATGTACAAAAACCTACCACTAACATTACATTAATGGTGAAAAACTGAACAGGGAACAAAGCATGGGTGTCCACCTTCACACCTTGTATTAGATCTAGTCCTGGACATCCTAGCTAGTGCAACAGACAGACCAGAGATGAAGAAATAAAACCCATATTTGCAGATGACATGATTGTCTCTAGAAAATACAAAAATCAACTGTATTTCTACGTAGTATCAATGACCATGTGGACGCAAATTTAAAATACAACAGCATTTACAATCACTCAAAGAACTGAAATGCTTAGGTATAAATCTAACGAAACATATATACGACCTACATGCTGAAACGACAAAATGCTAATAAAGGAATTCAAAGATCTAAAAAAATGGATTCATGGGTTGGAAAACAGATTCACAGATTCAAAGACTCAACACAGGAAAGATACGGATTCTCCACAAAGTGATATACAGATTTATTGCGACTCCTATAAAAAAAAAAAATCTCAGCAAAATTGTTTTCTAACAATTATATTCTAACAAAATTTCTAACAAAATTATTCTAACGATTATAATCAGGCAGCAAAGGAACCAGAATAGCTAAAACAATCTGAAAAAGAGTAAGATGAGAGGAATCAGTCTACCCATTTCAAAAATTATTATATAGCTATAGTAATCAAGACTGTGTGATATTGGCAGAGGGACAGACACACAGACCAATGAAATGGGATAGAGAACCTGAAATACACCCCCACGGATACGCCCACCTGGGTCTTCAGGGAGCTGCAGAAGTACTTCAATGGAGGACAAACAGCCTTTTCAACAAAAGTGCTACAGCAATTGACTATTCACAGCCCCGCCTCCCCCAAACAACGTCGAACAAAAATTAACTCAAAACAGATCACAAAGGTGAATGTAAGATGTTAAACTATAGAGTTTTTAGGAAAAAACACAGGCAAAAATCTATGGGATCTAAGACTAGACAAGGAGTTCTTTCACTGGCACCAAAAGTATGATGAATAAAAGGAAAAATTAATAAACTGGATGTCAGCAAAATTGAAAACTTCTGTTCTGCCAAAGAAGTTGGCAAGGGACTTCCCTGGTGGTGCAGTGGTTAAGAATCTGCCCCTCAGTGCAGGGGACATGGGTTCGATCCCTGATCCGGGAAGATGCCACATGCCATGAAGCAACTAAGCCCGTGCACCACAACTACTGAGCCTGTGCCCTAGAGCCCGAGAGGCACAACTATTGAGCCCATGTGCTGCAACTACTGAAGCCCATGTGCCTGGAGCCCGTGCTCCTCAACAAGAGAAGCCACCGTAATGAGAAGCCCACGCACCACAACGAAGAGTAGCCCCTGTTCGCTGCAACTAGAGAAAGCCTGTGCGCAGCAAAGAAGACCCAAAGCAGCCAATAAATAAATAAATAAATTTATTCATTAAAAAAAAGATGGCAAGAGGATGAAAAGATAAGCTACAGACTGGGGTAAATATCTGCAAACCACATATCCAACAAAAGACTATCATCGAGAATACATAAAGAACTCTCAAAACTCATCCGTGAAAAACACAAATAATCCAATTAGGAGACGGGCAAAAGGGCATGAACAGAGACCTCGCAAGGTGGGAAAGCATCATCCCAGTGAGATAACGGTGGTCTGGATGAGGAGGAGGGTGAGGGAGCGAGCGGGGCAGACAGTGGGATGCGGGACAGACGGAGGGATGCAGGACTGAAGGACTTGGCAACTGGACGGCAACAAGGGAGGGAGGAGGTGGTGTGGGTTCTGAGAGCCACTGGACGGTTTGATTTCCTGAGCTGATGGAGATGGGCTTGGGGAAGCGGGAGATGACTGTGAGGTGAGTGGAAAGGCCAGGGTTTCACAGGGCTCCTGCCCTTGTCCCCTTGCGCCCCAGTGCCCCGCACCTACGGGCTGTGTCATCTCGGAGCCTCACGAGCTCACTTTTGCCCGCAGGCCTGTACACATCTCTGCCTGGACCGCTCCTCCTGAGACCTCAACTCCCAGCCCTCACTTCCTGAGTGCCCTACTGACTTATTTCTCAGTCGCTAGGCTTCCTCCTCGCCCAGCGAGCTCTGTTAGTCCTGTTCCCTGTGCCTGGGAAGGCTCTCCTCTCCCTCCCCCGCTTTGGCCTGAATATTCTCGGGCATCCCGCAGCATCAGCTTAGGCCTCCGGAATCCTCATGTGACCTCTGGGCAAAGCCCCCCATGTGGTCACCTGACACAGCCCCCCTCACACTGTCCTGTGGCTGCCTGTTCACCCCCCACCCCCTCCCTAGATGACAGGTCACTGAGAGAAAGGGCTCCATCCTGTTCACTGCTGCCTCCGCCCTGAGTCAGGCCTCTATCAGCACATATGGGACAATCACACCTATTTTCTCCGGGTAGCAGGGTAATAAACAGTTTTCTCTGTTGTTAGTTTGGCTCTTACAGGTTTCCCATATTTATCTTCATTCGACTTTATTTTGTAGTAGAAAGTAAATATAATTCCTGAATGTTTCCATTTCCCCGTTCCCTCCAATGAGCGTCTGGAGGGGAAGCACGGGGGCAAAAACTTAGAGGAAGTCCTTTCGCCCTCCTGTCAAACAGCACTCTGCAGACTGCACAGGCATCCCACAGCATCTGACAGAAAAGGCTTCAAGAGCCCACAAACGCCCGAGTGGAGACAAGATGCGTTTATACAAAAGACCAACTTTGGCACCGGAAGATTTCATCACGGAAAATATTTCCAATGCAAGGAGGCTGTCTAGTTTGGGGTGGAGGAAGGAAAAAGGAGTATTTAAATGACAAAGAACCGTTTTCTGAATGCTCTCTTCTGTGGGCCACTCGGTTTTGACAAGGATTTTGTTCCAAGCATCCAAGGAAGGAAGAGAGAAGGCACAAGGAGACACACACACACACACACACACACACACACACACATGCGCACAGTGTAACTGCAGCCTCTTAGGTTAACCCAGGGGAAGGCTGTTTAGATTCCCTGTAAAGAAAACACTGTCAGCCTAACCAGGGCTGTGTCACTTCAGCCACAGCAAGAAGGGAAGACGGTCCATTTCACATTAGATTGAAACCGCGTTTGTGGCAGAGGGATCAGTGACTTTAAAACCCCAGGCTGGCTGGGGCTCCTGAGATGCCCTCCCAGGCCCCCCCCCACCTGCTTCTTCCCTTCCTCGCAAGCACCTGCTGCCCTCCCTCTTTTCGAGTCCTCGAGTCTTGAGTGACACCGTGAGGCTACACTAACGGAGTTACAGAGACCAGAGACGCTGACTCTTTTGCGCGGGGAAACAAAACACACTTCCACGTCTCTTCACAGCACCATTTCTTCAATCCATCATTTTTACTTATTTACTTACCTAGAACCTCATCATTCACTTGAGCTTTTAGTACAGTTGTTATTCAAAACAGAACCAAGGGCTTCCCTGGTAGCACAGTGGTTAAGAATCCACCCAGCAATGCAGGGGACATGGGTTCGAGCCCTGGTCTGGGAAGATCGCACATGCTGTGGAGCAACTAAGCCCGTGTGCCACAACTACTGAGCCTGCGTGCCTAGAGCCCGTGCTCTGCAACGAGAAGCCTGCACACCGCAAAGGAGAGTAGTCCCTGCTCGCCACAACTACAGAAAGCCTGCACGCAGCAACGAAGACCCAACACAGCCAATAAATAAAAATAAATAAATGTATGAAAAAAAAAACCATAATCAAAAAAGAAGAACATCTAAGTTGTTTTAATTGACTAAATGGCTCTAAAGCTGTTGGGTTAATTTATAAAAGTGACCTTGTAATAAGCACTTTATGAAGACCTTACATTCCAGTTTTGTGTCCTGATAAATCCAATTTAGTCTGCAAGCTTCCATAATGAAATCTCAGAGAGGTAACAGCTGCCCGTAGAATATTCACCCACAGGTGTAATTGACAGGAACATGGAGATAACCTACCAGCAACAAAACTGACTTAAACTGTATGATGCCCACGCCGGCGCATTTCAGAAGCAGTTGCCTGCATCTGCAAAATGTAACCCTGCTGAGGACTGAATTAGAATTTTAAATATTAGGCTCATGGATTTCTAAAACTAGAAGTCTGTTCTCCAGAGAATCCTCACATTTTTTCATCTTAAGCTCCTGGTACCTTTATACCATGCAGAGTCTGATCTTGGTGACAGTTCAGATGAACCACCACATCGCTTTCCCCAGCACTGTCACTTAGGGTTCAGTGTATTGCTGCAAACTGTTTACAAAAGTGAAATACAGGCTTGTGTGGGAAAGCATGCACACAGCAGGTCTGGGGCTGCTGTCCTTAGAAAAGCCTGCTTCCACGGTTGGCCCTTGGCTGGTGTCCGGGAGCTCAGCGTATACAAAGCTCCCTACGCCGATGTGAGGCGTCTCCTAGCTGATAAGGTGGTTTGGCTGTGTCCAGGTTGCCTGCCCTAACAGTGTGATTTATGGTGGACATCTGCTTTCTTTCTGGGAGGCTGGAGTTTTAGCGGGGGTGCTAGGCAGAGAACACCTGCCTGACCATCCCTACAAGAGAACCCTAAACTCAGACTCAAACAGGTTTCTCTGGGCAGAAAGCTCTGCAGAGAGCCAGCTGCAGTGTTCACCATCCAGGAGGGCATAGCCTGGGGATCTGTCACACGGACGGCACAGGAAGACTGCACAACCCTTGCTGTGTCACTGTAACTGCCCCCTCCCCAAGCCATAAGTGTGGCCACATGTTGATCCTGTGAGCCCTTCTAGTAAATCACCACACTCGTGATGTTTTGGGAGATCCCCCCCAAAAGACTTAAAACAAAATATTAGCTCTTATGGGATAAACATTTTGTGTTTGCTAATTTTTCTAAAGGGGAAAACAGACCGCCATCGTTCAATCCAGCCACCATAGTAACCTGATGCTGCCAAGGTAGTGGGTTTTCCATCATCAACACACAACTGTAACTTTTTACAGGCTGTTTGCGGCTAGTTTACGGAAAAAGAAGAGTTTGGGGACCACAAGGACATGGCTGTCAAACTACAGATTTAGACAGAGCCCAAATAATAAGTCTGCTCTCTGCCAGAAGCAACAAAATAAAGCAGAGCAGACAGCTGGAATGGGCCTCCTCCAAGGAGACTAAGACTTCATTTCTCTAATTCAATCTTAAGAAAAATACAATTTCATCAGACTCATCACTACTTTTCAAATATACATTTTAGGGTTACACATTTTAAAAGATACTGGGAACAAATTACCACTAACTTTTATTACTGAAACACTGAACATAATAAACATGAAAATTCAGATGTTCAAAATAAGAACAAGAGATTTTAATTTTTTTCTCCAATAGTGAAAAGAAAAAAAAACTACAGAGCTGTACAAAATAAATAAGCAACAAGGATATACTGTATAGCACAGGGAAACATAGCCATTATTTTATAATAACTTTAAATGGAGTATAATCTATAAAAATATTGAATCACTATACTGTATGTTTGAAACTAATGTAATATTGTAAATCAACTATACTTCAATTAAAAAAAAAACCCACAGAGCTTCCTGATAACTCTGAAAGAAGAAAACTCTGTTTTTACTACTTTAGAAATACACAGAACTGGGCTTCCCATGTGGCACAGTGGTTAAGAATCCGCCTGCCAATGCAGGGGACACGGGTTCGAGCCCTGGTCTGGGAAGATCCCACATGTCTCAGAGCCTGTGTGCCACAACTACTGAGCCTGCCCTCTAGAGCCTGTGCTCCCAACGAGAGAAGCCATCGAAATAAGAAGCTCGCACATCGCAACGAAGAGTAGCCCCCACTCTCTGCAACTACAGAAAGCCCATGCATAGCAACAAACACCCAACTCAGCCAAAAAATAAAAAAATTAATTAATTAACTAATAAAAAAAAAGAAGAAACACACAGAACTAAACCAAAGCTGACCCCAAATAAACATGCACCTGCTTGGAAGACCTTCCTTTTTTTTTTTTAATTAATTAATTTTATTTATTTATTTATTTATTTATTTATTTATTTATTGGCTGTGTTGGGTCTCGTTGCTGCACACGGGCTTTCTCCAGTTGTGGTGAGCGGGGGCTACTCTTCGTTGTGGCGTGCACGCTCCTCATTACAGTGGCTTTTCTTGTTGTGGAGCACAGGCTCTAGGTGCATGGGCTTCAGTAGTTGCAGCACATGGGCTCAATAGTTGTGGCACATGGGCTTAGTTGCTCCGAGGCATGTGGGATCTTCCTGGAGCAGGGATCGAACCTGTGTCCCCTGCACTGGCAGACAGATTCTTAACCACTGCACCACCTAGGAAGTCCAAGACCTTCCTTTTTTAACCACTCTGATGTTATGAATTCTACAGAGGATGTGCAACCGGATTCCCCAAATATTTCATTACATTTCTAGAGAAACAGGGAATCTGGCCTCACAGATGTAGAATATGTATGTAGACTACACAGCAGGTCCATCTTCATCCATTCCGCTCAGTGACTAGGGACACCCAACCTCATCCTCCAGACAGAGGCTGTGAATCTAAGAAACAAGAAAAGCCCCCTGAGAAGACAACAAAGAAACAGACTACGGTTACAGAAGGGACCTTGGGCCTCTTTCCTTTCAAAAAGAGAGGCTTTCAAAGGCGAAGATCAGGGACCATGGGAGAAAGCGGCCCATTCTTTCAGATGCTGTCTACTTTCAACAGCTTAGCTCCCAGGACGAGGGTGAACACAGCTGCACAGGGGTCCCTGGGGGCGGGACTGGAGCACAGCAAGGCCACTCCCAGGTCATCACAGGCTAAAAATGCATGTGTCTCCAGGGAAACTGGTGAAGTCCTATTTCTGGACTTGACTGACCAAGGCTGAGTCTGGCGTGGCAGAGAGGCCTGTTCACAGCAGTTAAGTGGCCGCCATAGGAGACATCTCTGCTGTAGGAGGATGTGGGCCTCCTGCTGGTTGAGCAGAGACAAATGAATGAAGTCTCAAGAAGAGACCTTCCTATAGAACGGTTACCATTTAACTGAAGATGTAAATTCACAGACAAGCCTCTCATGGAAAATGAGATTCTGAGAATTTTCTCACAGATGTATCCTGGAAAGGCAGACCCTGGCCTATGACTCTTTTTTCCTTTGGTAATAACCGATGCCGAGGAAGTAGAAGATGCCGTCGCTGATTCTGCCAGGCGAACTACTGGACAGCCACTTGCTGACAGCAAGGATGCTGCCGTTGCTGTTCCTTCCTTTCCAATGCCTAGTGCAGGGCTTCCAACATCACAGACACTCCAGAACTGTTTCTGGAAGAATGAAATGAGTATGTTAAAGAGATGAGGTAGTAAAACCATAGTGAAGAAAAAACTCCGAAGAAGTACATCAGTCCAACCATCAGATGAAAGCACAATGCACTTTTCCTCCCAAAGTCTCCAGACAGACAAGGATGGAAGATGCTGGGAGGAACTGATGAGGAAGCAATATGACAACCCCATTTTTTAAAAACAACAAAACAAAACACAAAAAAGCAGATAAGCAAGGCACATAGTGTGTAAATTGCAAGTACAGTTACGGAGTGGGAAATTCAGAACGTGCAGTTGCCACAGCGCTGGATAAAACCACTAGAGTACTTTTCTCTTCATTTAACACAAGGAAAAAAAGTTTTACGAGGAAACAAGAAAAGGCTCAATATGTTCCACATGTTTTATTCGATTACACAAATAGATATATGCAGAAAATTTAGTAAAACAGAATATTTACTTTTAATATTTTACCCAAGTTCTATACTCACTGATATTTATGTATCAAATATACCAATATAATAAAATACTTCTTTAAGCATATTTTGATAAATGAGTTAAATATGGCTTTCATGTATGCCTAAGGGGCTGTGTTTCAATATTAAGGTTTACATTTTTTCCTGCCCCAAAATAACAACAAGATGCCCATATGTCCATCTTATTCCTGCTGTGACAATTTCTGTGCAAGTTACTGACCACACACAAATTATTAGACAATATTCTTTCTAACAAGAGCTCTGCCTGTACCTCCTTTGAAGAAATATGTGAACCTCAATAGAACTATCAGAACAACCACGCCTCATCACTCTCCACTGAAACAGGAACATATCGTTAGGAATTAGGAGGATATAAAGCCAACTAGAATCTCCTTACCCAGACATGCCATCAAACCATTTAGAAAATAAATACTTGGAATAGCCTCTGACAATGCACAACAACAGAAATTCTTTACGAATATAAGTTCAAGGTTTTTTTTTTTTTTAAGTCTACTGAGTTGTAGGGACCTATAGATTAGAAATTGGCCCTTAGGCCATGAACAGATAGATACCTGTACACCAATGTTAATAGCAGGGTGATTCACATTAGCCAAAAGAGAGAACTCAGATGTCCACAGACAGATGCATGGACAAGCAAAATGTGGTCTGCACGTACAACGGACTATTGTTCAGTCTCATAAAGCAAGGAAATTCTGACACCGGCTACAGCATGGACAAACCCTGAAGACACTATGCTCAGTGAAACAAGCCAAACGCAGAAAGAGAGATACTGTATACTTCCCCTTATGCGGTATTCAGATTCACAGAGACAGAGAACAAAATGGTGGTCTCCAGGGGCTGGGGGGAGGCAGGGATGGGAGTTAGTGTTAAACGGGCACAGAATTTCAGTTTTGCAAGATAAAAAGAGTTCTGCAGAGGGATGGTGGCAATGATTCCACAGCAATGGGGATGTAGTTAATGTCCCTGAACCTCAGTGAACTGTACACTTAAAAATGGTTACGATGATAAGTTTTATGTTATGCATATTAAAAATGTTTTAGTTTTTTAAAAACTTTAAACATTTTAAATGACAGTTTTATATATATATATAACCACAATTTTTCAAAAATTAATTCTGTAATATACCAAAGCCATTGAATTCTGTACATAGTTGTTTTGTATGGTATTAACTTTATATCTCAAGAAAGCTGTTTTTAAAAAAGAAGACTTTGGCCTTTCCAATGTGACAAACCCCCAATTTAATTCAATCAACCACAACTGACGGTCCCCCACTGAGACTACACTGTGCTTAATGAATTGACCCCACACCAGATGGTGCAGGTAATTACACATGACCAGAAGCAGGCTGTGTGAAGGGACAGGCCAAAGCCTCCACGCTTCTCTCTGCTTCATCTGCCATCTACCCCTTGTTCATCATGCAATTATTTACACAGTCCTGCTGAACTGCTAATAAAACAATACCTTAAATGCTGCCTTGGTCTCTATCCAAACTCAGATGAAAACTAAAAGCAAACCAACTATTCTTTGCAAAGAACTTTAAATCAACCAAGCTGAGGTCTTGCCACTGTAACCGAGGTCCCTGAATCAGTGTCACATTAAGGGCCAGGGTGCAGGGCTCTCTTGTGGATTTACAAAGGCCATCAACTGCCAAGATGCTCTTCCAGGAGGGAGCCGACAGCAGCTGAATCATCAGAAGCCTCTTCCCTAGAAATACCTGACAGTGATTTTCCAAAAACGTCTCTGAGAGCTCGCCGGTACCTCAAAGTAGAGTCTCCCGGTATTTTTACACCCAAGAATATAACAAACAAGACACCTGGAGTCTTACTTGCTAAAAAAATATATGTTAGCCCAGAGATGAAGGTTTCATGATGCAACAATAAAAGCACTGTTTTGCTAAAAGTCTGCTCATCACTTGCTGGGTTTTTTGAGGTTTTATATAACATGTTTTTGGGTACGTGTTTATATAACATGTTTTGGTTACATAACATGCTGAGGGAGAGGAGAAAATTCTTTTATTTATGGTCCAGGCCTGATCATTTGGAATCAGAATGCTCGTAGGTGTTTAGAAGAAACAGTACCGTGTATTCTAGGGACCTTCAACTTACATCAAGAATAATAATTTAAAATTCCTTGGAAAAAGAGAGACAGATCCCTGATATAGAAAATAAATTTTGACTCGTAAGTAAGTTTCAGAAGCGAAGGAAAGAGCAAAACTTACATAAAAGGCAAACGGGACAAGAAGGCGACTGCCTGGCCTCGAAGACTGGGGTGTGTTCTGGGGGCTCCGTGGTGATAGAGGAGGGACGGGACGGGGAGAGCGGCTAAGGTTCTTGGCTCCGTTTCCACCCTGTTCCAAGCACCGTGTTACGAAATCCTACCTATGATGTAACACCTCAGTGAGGGTGAAAGCCCAGAAGTTTCCAGAGCTGGAAGGAGACCACTATAGGCTTGAGTATTAAATGTTCAAAGTGAATAGTGCATCTGGAGTATATTTCAGCCAAACCATAATCAACACTTACCATTAAACTAGGAAGAGGCAACTTGCCCATTGCACTGTAACTGGAATTTTCCTCAAGGGAGGCAAATTTGAATTCCAATGATTCTGGCACCTTTTTCTAATGCTTAATAAATATTAAAGAATAAACTGAACACTACACATGTGAATAATAAAGCTACGCTCTCACAAATTCCAATGTCAAATATCAAACCAACCATGACTCTGAACCCAAGATTCACAACAAACTCAAAAATGTGACCTTTTCAACACATTCCAAAAACTCGTTGCTGTTAGTTCTTCTTAAGTATTAGTAGAGTATTTTGTGAAATACATAAAAGTGTGCATGTGTAAATGCACTTTCATGTAAACGGTTTATTTTACTCTCATCAACACAACGCACACACATAATTTCCAAACTGAATGGCACTACAGGCGCACAGCGAAAAATGACAGACCTCTGCCCGCCCTGCCCTCCCATTCTTGAGTCCCAGGGACCAAAGGCAATCACTTTCAACCCTTTCCGCTGTTTGTTTGTTTTCAGTATTTACATTCATATTTTAACAAATATTCTTCAGCTGCTACTTCTGGCCCATTTCTACTGCCTCTGGCTTCCTACCGTAGAAGGTGAGGGTTTAGCTCTCTTGCCTTCGACACTTGTTTCCCAGGCCCCCCACCAAGTCCTCCCAGGTTAACTACATCACAGGTTTTGGTGGCAGTAGTACTCGGCATCCGCACTACACAATTACGTCTAAGTATCGTACAAGGCTGAGCCACATGGTGTACTATAATTATATTTCTTCTCTTGTGCAACCTTTTGTTTTTCCCAACGTTAATAATTACCTGTTTTCCATCTGAATGATTTTTTTTCATGTCTCTGACACTAATCTCCCCCGCACTCTAGTACAGAACTAAATACTCATCTCATCGGAGGTAAACACACTCGGTGATTGCTCTGATTTGCTGCTGGTCCCTCCTCTCCTGCCTCTACATCCTCCTGTCTGATCTGGAAAGGCTGTTCTCCGGGCCTCACACAGGTGATATCCAGGTGTCACTTGGAATGCCTCTTCACCTCCCCATCAGGGAGCCTCCTTCACTTTCCCCTGCTTCCCACATAATGTTTGGCTATTATCTCATCTTGGTAGAGCACTTCCTCCAGGAACTACCCGAGAAAGAGTCATGCGAGACCAATTTTTGAGACCTTTCGTGTCTGTCTGAAAATAGCCTTATTCTACTCTTGCATTTGGCTGACAATCCAGCCAGGTACAGGATTCCAGATTGGAGGCTATTTTCCCTCAAATTTGGGGATAAAGCTCTCTTTCTTCTATGTTCTACTACTGCAGCTGAGAAGTCAGATACCTGAACCTTTATATGTGACCTACTTTTTCTCTCTGTTAAAACTTCTAGGGACTTCCCTGGTGGCCCAGTGGTTAAGAATCCTCCTGCCAATGCAGGGGACACAGGTTCGATCAGTGGTCTGGGAAGATTCCACATGCCACGGAGCAACTAAGCCCGTGAGCCACAACTACTGAGCCTACATGCCACAACTACTGAAGCCCATGCACCTAGAGCCTGTGCTCTGCAACAAGAGAAATCACTGCAATGAGAAGCCCATGCACCACAATGAAAAGCAGCCCCTGCTCGCCACAACTAGAGAAAGTCCATGCACAGCAACAAAGACCCAACACAGCCAATAATAAATAAGTAAATTTATAAAAAAATAAATTTATAAAAATATAAATTTATCAAATATGTTTTGGAATTGGTCCTTTTTAATACATTGCACTTTATGTACCACTTCCTTCCCTATGGAAATTTATGTCCTTTAATTTTGAAAGAGTATTGTATATCATTCTCCTTTAATTTTCTTCCCCGCATTTTGTTTCCTTTCTAAACCTCTTATTAATCAGATTTGGGGCTTCCTAAAAGGAGCCTCTTCTTTCCTCCTCTTTTCTCTCATGTTTTCTGTCATCAACATTCCAACTCTTCACTGAATTTTTAATTTCTGCTCTCAATTTCCAAGCCCTCTCTCATGGATGCAGTATCTTCTCCAACCTCTCAAAGAATATCAATTATAATTTGTTGACCTTTCTTCCTCTCTGCATTTCCCTCTGTCTTCCCTGACTGTACATCTGCTTTGGTCCCATGCGTTCATGGCAGAGATGACCTTCAACGCGTGGTGACCCCTGGCTGTGCACGTGGGACCCAAAAAGGTGAACTTACGTCTTATCTCCCCACCTGGTCAGCTTCCCAGAGAAGAACCTTCTAGTCCTCTAGTCCAGGGATGGAGGGATACAAGCCTGGTTGTCAGAGCTCTGGGTGTCCAGAAGGGGGGTGGCGCCTGTCCACGTGTACATGTTTACGTAACACTCCTATTTTCTCCAAGGTGTCTCACCTGCACGCTCACCTGTTTCTGGTGTTTCCAAGTCCAGCGCGTCTCTACTCTAATTTCTCCAGAACATACACCTACCAGGGGTACCTGTCCAGCCGTGTGGGGTGGGAGGGGGTCCGATTAATCCTCACCTGCGTTTCCCCAGTTCTGACCTGTCCCCCAGCCACCCTCAATACAGCCCGTGGTGCCGAGTGCAGCGCCTTCTGGGTCTCGACCGCAGCTGCTCTCCCCAGGCTGCTTCCCCACCACGGGCACCTGGCTTGTAGTCTCCTCTGCTTTGCCACCATCCAAACATCCCTTTCCATCCCCCAAACATCTGCAGACACCCCTCATCCCCCAAGCCTATCTCCCAACTTCCTTGTTCATGTGGGTTTATGCCTTTTTTATTTGCTGCCCAGCATTCTGGGCCATCTTAGGAAACAGAGATAAACACGCATGCTCAAACTGCCACGTACAGCCTTAAGTCCAAAAATCTTTTCATCGTGAAAAAAACATTCAGGTTAGAAGTCTCGGTTAGAGAACTCTCTAAATAGAGTAACACCCCTCCTTGGTCAACGAGCTTTGGGCATAGGCTGGCAAAGTTTAAGGTTCAATTTTTGAGTCTATAAATCATAATTTATAGATGATATGGAGCGAATGTACATGGGAAAAAAACAGTAATAAGAGAATTTGGAAACTGGCTTAAGAGAAAGCTACACAAACAGATTATATCACAAAGGGAAGGCTGCTGTGGGATTTATCAGTGGCAATCAGGCAGCTGAAGGATTATTTCAGACACAAGATGCTCAGGCCAATCGCTCTGCTTCCATCTGAAACAGAGTAAGAAAACGGACTTAAGACATAGCGTAAGAAAAATACACTGCCCGTGAAGTGTGTTAAATATTACCAGGAGAGGCTGTGGAATTTTCTTTTCTGGAATTATATTAAAAGTAAGAATAGTCCACGTCTTGCAGGTAAAATCCTGCACTAGATGACATCTTAAATTTTTTCCAGCTGTGTGTTTCTTTTGTTTCCAATAGACCTACATGCAGAAAATAATCACTGCTATTTCAAGCCTTTTTTTTTTTTTTTTTTTTTGGCTAATAGAAACATTCTTCTGGGAATAAGAAGATTATTTCTAAAGCAAGTTCCGTTCAATTTCAAGATTCACACTTGCAAGTTTCAATAATTTTTTTAGCGAAATTAAAGATTCACTTTCTACACGTTAAAAGCATGACTACATTCAAGTTGTGGGCTATCCCTTCAACACTGAGACCAAAATCATTGAGAAAGTTTTAGATTCTGCTTTGCAATAAGATGCAAAAGCATTAGCTTCCGTGTGTAAAAAGACTCATGAAGATAGAGTCAAACTACGGCTAAACAGATTGCTTATTATAAGACTTTTCCTTTGCCATTCACCTTTCAAGGGGCAGGACAGTGGCTACTAAGGGGCCATCAGGAGGGACAGATGCAGAGGAGGATGTACGTACAATGGACAGAAACCACATCACAAGGTCAGGTTAAGGCTCAACCACACCGTCCTGCCTCCATCACATGCTTGATTTTCACATAGGTTTGTGTCTATTTGTTTTTAGTACAGAAATTCGAGCCTGACTTCACACCAGGTACAAGAGTCAATTCCAGGCAGAAGATCTAAATGTAAGCAACAAACCAATGGGTAGGAAAAAAAATACAAGGTAACACCTTGACCTCTGATTAGGACAAGATTTATTACATAAGACAGAAAAAGCACTAGCCACAAATACTGATTAGACCACAATAAAAAATATCTGTTTATTAACAGGTACCCCAAAAAAGTAAAAAGGCAAGTCACAGAGTGGCAAAAGATGTTTGTGACACAGATAGCTGACAGATAATTTGAACCCAAACACATTAAAAAAAAAACCCTACAAATCAAAAAGAAAAGGATAACCTAACAGTGAAGAAGAAATCCTAATGGCAACGTGACATGTAAAAATGAGTGCAACTCAGCCATCAGCAAATATAAAGAAAAACTACAATAAGATACCACTCCATACCTACCACAATAACAATTTTTAAAATCTGACAATACGTTGCATAAATTGGTATAACCGCTTTAGAACTGCTGGCAGCATCTAGTAAAGCTGAAGACATACATACTCTACGACCAGCAATTCCACTCCGCAGTATCTACCTGGCAGAACCACGAGCACTTGTTTATCAGGATACCTGTACAAGAATATTCCTAGCAGCACTACAATAGTGTGAAACTGGAAACAAGTCCAATGTCCATGAACAGTAGACTGGCTAAATAAGCTATCATATATTCACATAATTGGAATATTCTGCAGCAATGAAAATGAATGAACTACATCTACAGGTAATCATGGGAATGAATTCCACATAAGTGAAGCCCAAGAGATGACTCTATTTAAACATGATTCTAAATCATGATTCATCTTAAACCACTTCCAAAAGGTCACTAGGAAGCCATACTTAGGTAAAATGATAAAGAAATCCAAGGAAGTGGGCTTCCTAGGTGGTGCAGTGGTTAAGAATCTGCCTGTCAATGCAGGGGACACGGGTTCGATCCCTGGTCCAGGAAGATTCCATATGCCTTGGAGCAACTAAGCCCGTGCACCACAACTACTGAGCCCACGTGCCGCAACTACTGAAGCCCATGCACCTAGAGCCTATGCTCCGCAACAAGAGGAGCCATGGCGATGAGGAGCCCACACACCGCAAAGAAGAGCAGTCCCCGCTCGCTGCAACTGGAGAAAGCCCGTGTGCAGCAACGAAGACCCAACATAGCCAATAAATAAATAAATAAATAAATTTATAAAAAAAAAAAAGAAATCCAAGGAAGTAATAACCTTGGATTATAATAACAGGCTGTCCTGTGTCTCGCTCTGCGCAGTGGTTACGCAGGTCCTCACTTTAAATCACTCTCTGAGCTTTATGTTCGCTTTACATAACACCTCAAATAAGTCTTTACTATTTTATGTACTTCTCTTTGTTTTTATTTAAAAATCTAAATAGTTAAAGAAGACAAATACAGCATTACTTAAAGTAGAAACTCTGTGTCCTTACCCCACACTGACAAGTAACTACTGTTAACAATTTGGTGTATTTCCAGATGTGCCTGCATGCTTTTTTTATAACTTAAAAAAAGAAAAAAAACTGAGAAGGGATCCAAAATGGAACCACGCAACACCACCAATTCGCGACAGAAATGCTACAGTGAGGCGTTGATGTAGACTCCTTTTCATCTGAGTGGATCAAAATTTCGGTGAGACTCCTGAGAAGCAATTCCAGCAAGGTCCCAGGATACATGGCTAACACACAACAGTCAATTCCAGCAAGGTCCCAGGATACATGGCTAACACACAACAGTCAATCACCTTCCTACAGACAAGTAATGCACCAATGGAAATTAAAAACAGTATCATTTACATCAGTGCCCCCCAAACATGAAATACTTAGGTACAAATAAAACAAAAATGTAAAAGATCTATGTGATGCAAACTACACAACTCTGATGAAGGAACTCAAAGAAGAACTAAATTAATGGGGAGATTTTCCATGTTCAAGGATAGGAAGACAATATTGTCATGATGTCAGTTCTTCCCAAGATGATCTACAACGTCAATGGCGTCCCGGTCAAAATTCCAGCAAGTGATTTTATGGATATTGAGAAACTAATTCTAAAGTTTATATGGAAAGGCAGAAGACCCAGAATAGCCAATGCAAAACTGAAGGAGAAAAACAAAGTTGAAGGACTAACACTACCCAACTTCAAGACCTACTATAAAGCGACAGTAATCGAGACAGTGTGGTACTGGTGAAAGAAGAGACAGATAAATCAATGAAACAGAACAGAGAGCCCAGAAATGGACCCACATAGATACAGTCAACTGATCCTTGACAAAGGAGCAAAAGGCAACACAATGGAGCAGAGATAGTCTTTTGACAAATACTGTTGGAACAACTGGACATCCACATGCAAAACAATGAATCTAGACACAACTTTCACAAAAACTAAATCAAAATGGGGGACTTCCCTGGTGGTACAGTGGTTTAGAATCTGGCTCCCAGTGCAGAGGACACAGGTTCAATTCCTGGGCCTGGGAAGATCCCACATGCCACAGAGCAACTAAGCCAATGCATCACAACTACTGAGCCCACGTGCCACAACTAGTGAAGCCTGTGCGCCTAGAGCCCATGCTCCGCAATAAGAGAAGCCACAGCAATGAGAAGACTGTGCACCACAACAAAGAGCAGCCCCAGCTCGCCACAACTAAAGAAAGCCCACATGTAGCAACAAAGACCCAACACAGCCAAAAGAATAAAAATAAAATAAAATAAAATAATTAAAAAAAAATTTTTTTTTAATCAAAATGGATCACAGACCTAAGGGTAAAATGCAAAACTATAAAGCTCCTAGAAGATGACACAGGAGAAAACACAGATGACCTTGGATTTAGCAATGACTTTTTTAGCTACACCACCAAAGGCACAATCTATAAAAGAAAAAGTTGATGAGCTGGGCTACATTCACATTAAAAACTTCTGCTCTGCTAAAGACAATGTCAAGAGAATGAAAAGACACAGACTGGGGAAAAAATTTGCAAATACATATCTGATAAAAGACCATTACCCAAAATATATGCAGAACTCTTAAAACTCAAAAAGAAGAAAACAAAAAAGTCTATTAAAAAAACAGGCCAATGATCTTAACAGACACCTCACCAAAGAAGAGGTATAGATGGTAGGTTAGCACATGAAAAGATGCTCAACATCACATGTCATCAGGGAAGTGTAAATTAAAACAACAACGATACCGCTATACGCCCATCAGAATGGCCAAAATCCCAAACACTGACAACAGCAAACGCGGGCAAGGATGTGGAGCAACAGGAACTCTCATTCACTGCTGGTGGGAATGCAAAATGGTGCAGCCTTGCTTTGGAAGACAGTTTATTATTTCTTATAAAAGTAGACATACTCTTAGCATGGAATGCAGCTGTCACACGCCTTGGTATTTACCCAAAGGAGTTGAAAACATATGTCTACACAAGAACCTGCACATGGATTTTATAGATGCTTTATTCATAACTGCCAAAACTTGGAAGCAAGCAAGATGTCCTACATAGGTGAATAAACAACTGTGGTACATCCAGACAAGGGAATATTATTCATTGCTAAAATTAAATGAGCTCTGAAGCCATGAAAGACATGGAGGAAATGTGAGTGCATGTTACTAACTGAAAGAAACTGATCTGAAAAGGCTACACGCTATACTATGAGTCCAACTATATGAAATGCTACAAAAAAACCCAAAAAACAAAAAACACCTATGGAGACAGTTAACTATCAGTGGTTGCAAGGGACTGGGTGGAGGAACACATGCTGAGAAAGAGCACAGAGGAGTTTTAGGACACTGAAAATACCCTGTAATATAAAGTGGAAAGCTGTCATTGTATCAATACGTTTGTCCAAACCCACAGAGTCTACAACACCAAGAGTGAATCTCAGTATAAACTATAGGACTTTCCTGGTGGCACAGTGGTTAAGAATCCACCTGCCAACGCAGGGGACACGGGTTCAATGCCTGGTCTGGGAAGATCCCACATGCTGCGGAGCAACTGAGCCCATGCACCACAACTACTGAGCCTGTGCTCTAGAGCCCACAAGCCACAACTACTGAAGCCCATGGGCCTAGATCCTGTGCTCTGCAACGAGAGAAGCCACGGCAATAAGAAGCCCACACGCTGCAATGAAGAGAAGCCCCTGCTCTCCACAACTAGAGAAAGCCCACGTGCAACAATGAAGACCCAACACAGCCAACAAATAAGATAAGTTAAAAATAAAATAAAAAATAAAAGACATCAAAGGGTAAATTTAAAAAATTATAACTATAGACTTTGGGTGATTATGATGTGTCAATGCAGGTTCATCAGCTATACCATGTGTACCACTCTGGTGGGTGAGGCTATGCACGGGAACAGAGGGTATATGAGAAATTTCTGCCTCTTGAAAAGAGGTTTTTAAAATGTAATTATTATTCTCAGAGAGCAGAGAAAATACCGCATCCATAAAATAAGTATAGGATGTTATGAAAAAATCAGTCACAGAACAAAAGGATACACAGACAACAATCTTTTTAACCAACAAAAGATGGGAAGGTAAAGCTGAGAAAACCATCCAGAACACAGAAAAAGAAAACACAGGCATCTAAAAGATCATTTCCAGTTTGTCCAATTGTCCATCATCTAACAGAAGTCCTAGAAAAAGTGAACTGAGAAAATGGGAGAAAATTAGTAGGGGAAATAGGAAAATTAACGAAAGAAAACACACAGACACACACACAGAGACGCACACACACATGAGACAAACACACTCCTCAACACATGGAGAAATTTCAGAACCCCAAAAGTATAGAAAATATTCTAAAGGTCTCCAAAGAGGAAATGCAGGTCACCTGCAAAGGAAAGCCAGTGAGACTGATATCAGGCTCATCAGCAACACTGGACACCAAAGCGGAGCAGAGTCTCAGAGCGCTGAGGGAAAATCAACGTATCACCTTATCAAGTAAGCGGTATCAATGCAAAGCCCAGGGACAGGACAGAAGCGGATGGGAAGTGTGGAGAGGTGCTGGGACTTCACCCGACACATCACTCCACCCAGAGGGACGAAGCAAGATACACAACATAACCATGTTACTTAAATTACTGCAAAAGCGGAACTAAAAACTGATACAGCTGTGTTGGGTAAAGGAGGAAGGAGAGACTGGAAAGTGTGGTGGGAAACCAGCAGACACTGTCCAAACCGAGGGATGAGGAAATACCAGCGTAAGTACAGAGCTCAGACGTGTGGCAGGAACCACCAGAAGAAGCAGTTAAGGTGTTATAAGGGCTTCCTTTTGTCAGGAAGCCACTGTTCTTTTCTTCTAAGCCATTCCGCACTTTTTAACCATGGGCATGAGTTACTTTGGTAAAAATTTTAGAAGAAGCTATATTATAAAACTCATTTATAACGAGGTTATTGATGTGTTGTTGCAGGGAAGGTTGGGATGGCCTTTGGGGATGGATGGCGGGGTCACCCAACCAAGACAGCTCTCAGAGAGCAGATCAGGCTGAGGGCAACAGGAAGAATCTGGTAGAGGGACTTTCCTGGTGGCGCAGTTCTTAAGACTCTGTGCTCCCATTGCACGGGACCCAGGTTCAATCCCTGGTCGGGGACCTAGATCCCACATGCTGCAACTAAGAGCCCACATGCCTCAACGAAAGACCCGCATGCCTCAACGAAAGACCCCATTTGCCGCAACAAAGACCCGGCGCAGCCAAATATATAAATAAATAAGACCACGCTAAAAAAGAGAAGCTGCAGAGGACGAGGTGACACCCAGGAGGACAGGACTAAGGAGATCTGGATACGCAGGTGGAAGCTGCAGGGAGGGGCGTGGCCTGGAGCTGGCAGCTCAAGGTCATCTGTCCACAGGCTGTCAGAGGCAGGATGGGGAGGGAGGCCATCTGGGAAGAATATGTGGTGGGATTAAAGGAGCGGCCAAGGTGAGCCCTGCCGAACATCCAGGACAAGTGGAGGGAGGAGTCTGCAAAAGAGACCCAGGAAGGTTTGGTGTCATGGAGGCTGGAGGGGTGGAGGCTGAAGACGGAAACTGACAAGCGTATCAGATGCAGCAGAGAGGTTGCTCTTAAGCGGCCAAAACACTTTTCAAGATCTCCTATGCTACCCGCAAGCACTCTCTGATCTAAGTATGCGACGTCTATGCACAGACCGAAGCATAATTCCCACAGAGCTAACAAGGGGCTAAAATGGGACCTAGACACTGCCCAACCAGAAACACCTCTGAGCATCCAAACCATCCCTGTGGTTAAGGTGCTGTTTCGTGCTCCAAACCCTACACGTCGAGACTGCACCTGGCACCTAACAGGTGGCTGGGCTCCAGGGCAAATAAGAAGATCCACTTCCACTCACACTTGCTTTCAGAATGCCATGTACCGTCACCTTTACAGACTCTGCCTAAAAAGATGGGCTGCCTGCTCTGTGGGCGATCTTCAACCTGGTGTGTAAACTACTGAAAATACCACCTTTTGGAAACACACCAACTCCACGCACTCCTCCCCTTGGTAACTCAGCAGCGGGGGAGAGTCTGAAACTGGAGAAGTAAAATACTCATCTTCATTCTGCCTCCCGATCCCCATTCGAAAACCAGCCATCGGGAATGTCTATTCTGTGGCGTGTTCTTCCCTCAAAGATAAGAAAAACAATAACACTGAAAGTCGCCATGAGAAGCAGTGACAACATCCGGCATTAACAGACTGCATGGAAAGGAATATTTCATTAGTGAAGAAATCCTGATGGAACATGTGTTCCTTGTATTTTAGAAGAAGGAGGAAAAAAACAGTCGGCCATCGGTATTCACGAAACCCAACGGATCTGCCTTTGGCATCAATTCAGAGTCAAGACTCAGTGTCACTGAACCAGAGCGAGGGACGCTGCCCTCCAACAGCGAGGTCCTCTGGCCCATTTAATGAGCTGGAGCCATTGGAACATGGCATTGTTGGGACTGTTCTGTATGCTGTGAGCAGGCACAAACTAACAGATTCTCTCCTTCTCCCAGGGTAATTTCTGCAGTGCCAACACGCGGAGCTACAGCAACCATATTAATGCCCCATCTATCTTGAAGCAAATCTAACCTCAAAAAGGCTTAGCAATTTTCAAGTCAATGCGGAGATGAAAGGAAAACATTAGGAAGCTTCCAGATGTAAAATGAAACTGAACCAGGTGCAGGCATTTAAAGTCAATCTGATTCAAAGTTAGCAATACCTGTGGGCAGGTGCGCTGTAAACAAACCTTCCATCAGAGCAGATGAGAAGGATGTCTGCCCAGCAAACAGCCTGAAGCCCTGACTCAAACATCCCCAGGAGAGAAGAGCAAAAGCGCATCCTGGCAGAGCCCTCTAAGGAGGGGTGGTCAGGGGAGGGAACAGGCACAACTGTGAGGAGCTGGATTCCCCTTGCATCCCACATCCAATGCTTCTGCCAATCTCGTTCCTGAACCTTTAAAATATATCAAGAAGTCATCACACTGTCTGTCTCTCTCGATAGTCCTGGTTTCTCACCATCAAACTGCAGCCCGCCCCCCCGCCCCAGCCCTCCTCCATCCTGGTCTCTCTTCATACCATTGATTCTACAGCAGCCAAAGGGCACCCTTCAACCTGCAGTCAGACTGTGTCACTTCCCTGCTCAAAACTCTGCAATGCCTACAGACACAGAGTAAATCCTGAAGTTCTCACCAGTCCTCTGGCCCTGGTGACCTGGCCCAGGTCCCACCCCCCTGCCCACCTGCCTCGGCCCCCTTGACCTGGCTGCCTGGAACTCTGAGCACCTGTGCTTCCTGTTCCCTTTTCTTAGGACATTCTTCCCCAACACGCCCAGGGGCGGCTCACTCCCTCATTTCAAAGGTCATCTCCTCATGAGTCTTTTCTTGACCAACCTACCCAACAACATCCCTGTCACCCCCACTCCCCCCCCCACTTCATTTCTCTTCTTGCCACTTCTCCACGCCAGTCACTGTGTCACACAGCTCTCTGCTTACTGCCTGTCTCCTACTTTGGAATACGAATCCCTGGAGAGAAGGACTTTGTTGACTACCATATCCCCTGAGGAATAAAAATTAAGCTTTTTGATATGAAAGGCACCATTGCGTTTTCCACACATAATAGGTTCTCAGTAAATGTGTGCTGAACATAAGGGATGAAGAAAGAAACAAACAAACAAATTTGGCCCCAGCTCTATAAACAGGCACATCACCGGTCTCATCTCTGGGAGGAGGGAGTCACACTGCATGGCGGCCGATGTCGCCTCTTACTCTGAGACGCTAATACTTCCTTCATCAGCTTATCACCACCGTCTGATTAGTATTTGTCATGTTTGCAGGAAAGGATATTAACAACCTGGGTGTTCACAAACACCACCTCTCAGCACACTTTCCTTTTTATGGATTCAGAGTTCCTCGACATCCTATTTGTTTCAATTGTCGGTGGCATTCGTTTATACATATATACTTACCCAGTAGGAACCCTCTTCTCCGGCTGGCTACCTGGCTCTCTGTCCTTCCCAACGCTATCTCATAAATTTGATGGGTTTTATAATTCGGGGTGCAGGAGTCCCTGTGGCTGAGCAAGTTATATCATCAGGGTTTCCAGGTGGTTTCTGAACACTCTCGCAAAGCATATGTGGACACATAAAAAGATATACATGATCTGGAAAGTTACTGAACGTCAATCAAAATTATAACTTTTTTACATCATGTGGCTTTTGTCTAGATTCTACTTTTTTAACTTATAACCCTTGTCTTTTGCTTCCAAAAACTATTTTTAGAAAAGACACCACTCAATTACTGACTCAATACTCAAATTGTTCATATCACGGGGCCTCCAGGACAAGAAAAGCTCTTTCCACACCAACATTCAGTTTAGAGACTGAAATGGAATCGTGGTCAACTTTTAAATCTAATTAGCTTTTAAAAATTGGCTCATCAGAGGATGAGGCCATTACGTACCTGTCAACAACATTCTTGTAACGATTTTGAAAAGAACTCTTTTCAACCATGAAAGGATTTGTATAAAGGAATTTTCTCGTTATTAGCCAAACGGAAACATTCTGAACATGATTTGAAATTTTCCAACGGAAATCAATTCTAAATATTTGATATTCCTTACACTACATGCATGGGTAAATAGTTCTATTTCAATGCAATGGTGCCTTTCATATCAAAAGGCTTAATTTTTATTCCTCAGGGAACTTCAGAACGAAATTCAGTATTTCAAGGCCTTATTTTAACAACAAAGATGGTATGAAAAAGGAAAAAATCATAAACTAACCTCTTTAATAAACACAGATACAAAAACCCCCACTCAAAATGTCAGCAAACCGAATTCACTAATATATAAACTATCAAGTTGAATTTACCCCAGATACTAAGTTGGTTTAACACGATGAAATCAGGAATCTAATCAGTCTAAAGCAGAAATATCATATAATCTTCTCAACAAATGCAGAAAATGTATTTAGTAAAATTCAATATTCATGACTCAAAACCCTTAGAAAAGTAGAAATAGAAGATCACGTCTTTCCTCTTTATTAAATTATCTGCTCCTTCCCACAAAATGCCATAGCAAACATCACACTTAATGCTTAAATGCAGAAAACTTCCCTTTGAAATTATAAGCACAAAGATGTCCACCTTTCTAGTCAACAGTAAATGAAGTCCAGCCAGTATAACAGGGTGGTTATACCATTTATAACTAAATGGTATAAGGCTAAGAAAGAAAGCCTTATATATTTGGATTCTTCACAAATGAAACGATCATGTTTGTAGAATATCCAAAGGTATTTACACATAAGCTGTCAGGAGAGTGTAACAATGTAGAAAAATCAATTAGCAATGCAGAAAAACCAACTAAATTTCTACAAACAGCAAACAGAAAATTAAATCCTAAAAACAATAACATTTGCAACAGTATAAAAAATATATGAAATGCCTAGCAATAAATCTAACAAAATACATAAAATTCCTAAGGAAAAAACTGCAGAACTTTATTAAAAGACATTTTAAAAGACTTAGAGAAAGATTCAATATTATAAAATATCAGTTTTCTTCAAATTAATTCACAGATTCAATGCAATTCCACTCAAAATCTCAAAACTTTATTTGGGGGATGTGGAACTTCACCAAGTCAATTCTAAAATTTTAAATGGAAATGTAAAGGGCCAGGACACGTCAAGACTCTCTTGAAGAAGAATGTCCTCTTACAAATTAAGATTTAAAAATAAATAAACCAGTGTGGTATAGGCATAGAATAGACCAACAGACAAGACTCACACTCATACTGATGGGTGATACATCACAGAGGTAGAAAGGATAGTCTTTTCAACTACACATCCATAGAGAAGAAATCAATTCAGTTTTTAACCTCACACTGCATGTCAAAATTAACTTCAGATGACCTTCAGACCTACGTGAAAGGCTAAATATAAAAAATAATATAGAAGATACATTAAATATACTTAAGTTTCTCATAGAAAATACATTAAATATAGAATTTAACATAGAAAACACATCCTGACCTTGGGGTAGGAAAGGATGTCTTAAACAAGGTCCAAAATGCAGAACCCATAAAGGAAATAATTTATAAATGTGACTACATCAAAATTAAAATTTTCTGTTTACCGAGAAACACCACAGGAAAGTCGCCAGAGAACAGGAGAAGACATGAGCTATACACAGAACCAACAGAAGACCGGGGTCCAGAATGAGTAAAGACTTCTGCCACAATACAAAACAGACAGACAACACAACAGAAAAATGACCCGCTCCACAAAAGAGGAAATCCACATGGCCATAAACATATGAAAAAGCGATCAATCTCATACTAAACAGAGAAGGGCAAAGAAAAACCATACACTTTCGTTTAGCAAAAAACAAGGTCTGCCAACACTAAGTGCCGACAAAGTCAGATGACCTTCTGGAACAGAGCAGAGGTGAGGACAGCCAGAAACTCCCCTTCTCGGCTGACAGAGAATGTCAAGCTGTGCACGGGACACATACACAGAACAGTCACAGCTGCTTCATCTGTGTTCCCCAGACTGTTAGCAACAGCAAGAGGAGGATAAACACATGTCATATTATCAGGCAAAGAAACACTACATTGCAGTGGAATTTAGCAAACTATCGCTACACACAAGAAAATAAATGCATCTTACACATCTAATGCAGAACAAGGAAGACACGAAAGAAGGACCGTCTGACTCCACTTACATATGATCCAAAAACAAGAAAAACCAAATGATATTACTTAAAGAATGGTGAGATTATTTTTTCAAGCAAGAAAATTATTATCATAAAAATGAGAATGGTTAACCTGAGTGAGGAGGAAGGGGTGTGATCAGGAAAAAACTGGCAGGCTGTCCATGCTCTGGGTTACACAGCTGTTTACTTTCTATTTATTCATTAACCTATATATTTATGGCCTAACCTATATATTCATAGTCTACGTAATTACTGAAAATAAATACATAAATTCCAGTGTTTGATTTGGAGCTATTAAAGTTGCATTGTCATAAGCAAGCACAGGAAGACAGCAGAATAAGAAACAGACCACAAATAAGAGTGGAGGCTATCCTCTATCCACTAGTCCCTCTTCTTAGCCCCCTGGGCTTCTCACATGTTCCCTCCACTGAACCACAGAAAAAAATTCATGTCCAAGTGCTGCGTCCACCTCTGCTAGAGCTGCCCTCTGTTGTGCTGTGGTCCACGGGTCAGGACACAGGCGCAAGTCTGGTCTTCCTTCACCCGGGGAAATAGAGAAAGGGGGGCAGGGGGCACAAAAGAGAAGACGTGATGACCCCAATCTGCCTGGATGCTAGAAGCTATCACAAGGCCAAGAGCAGAAGGAACCAGCAGGGTGAGGACGGCCAGGGGAAGCAAGAGGGGCTGCGGGCCGAGGAGGCAGGGAGGCCTGGGCCACGGTGGCCACAAGGGCAGGGGAGGGGTTGCTATTCCAGCCGGATGCCAGCTCCCCCACTCCTCACTCCTGGCCCTGGGGCAGCTTCACATCCCCCACCCCTACCTACATCAAAGGGCCCCGGGCTTTAAGACACCACCCTCAGTTTTCAACTTTGAAAAAGCCATTCGTGCTCATTTCAAGTATGTTTTCCAATTAGGCTGACTTGCTCATTTTGTGCAAATTCTTTAGGCTGACACCAAAAAATTACTTTGAAGCTCCCCTGTACCCAGCAGTAACGACTTAGAAATAAAAGTCATTTTCAGCTGCAGAAGCAACTGGCAAGTCCCAGATAACCCGGAGTCACCTCTGCCGGCTCCCACTGGGTGACAGCCCCCCCCCAACCCCGCCACCGCATCCTCCCACGTCCGCATGGTCCTCACACCCACCTCTTCTCCGCACGCAGGTCCTCACCCTGGCTCCACCGCCCTCCCCGGGGCAGCCCCACGCCCTCCCGGCCTCTGCGCTCCAGGGTCACCGCCCAGGCCTCCCAACCCCGAGCCTGCTCGAGCCTCGCTCCCAGGGGCTGCCCGGCCTCCTTGCGTGACACTCATGGGCCTCGGCCGGCCCTCCAGCCTCTTCCGCCTTCGCTGCCCGCCTCGTCCTGCCCCGCCGACGCATCACCACGCCCCATCCCACCCGCCCCCACCTCCACCCACGCTGCCTCCCGCCCCACGACGCCCCTCATTTTGCCACCCCCCCCCGCTTCCTGCCCCTCGACGCCCCCTCCTGCCCCCCCCCCGCCCCCTGCTCACGGTGCCGGCACGTTGCCCCGCCCCATGATGCTCCCCTCATCCTGCCCCCCAACCCACGCTGCCCACCGCCCCACGACATCCCCCCCAGCCTGTTCCGCAGCCACTCTGTCTCCCCTTCACCCTACTCCCTTATGCTGCCCCGCCCCACGCGCCCCGCGATGTCCCCCCGTCACGCGGCTCCCCGCCCCACTCTGCTCCCTGCCTACACTGCTGGCCACCCCACGCTGCCCTCTTCGCGATGACCCCATTCCGGCTATGTCTGAAGCCTGGAAGGCATGTCTTCGCCGCTCTACTTACCAAACACCTCCTCCTTCAACTCTCCCTCCTTCCCCTGGGAACCTCCCCAGCCTGACTTGACCCCTCTGTGTTCCTGGCACCCACAAGCCTCTGCTTAAACGTCAGCTGAAGGATTTGGTTCACATGTCTACAGCCGAACTCCTAATTTTCCTCACCAAATCTGCGCCTCCCTTGGGCTCCCCGTCCAGTGCTTGGGGCACCGTCCACCTGGTCACTCAGACCGAAGAGCCAGGACCATCTGGGATGCCTCTCTCTCTCCCCACATGTGGTCCATCAGCGGCTTAATCAGCACTGCCTGCGTCCCCCCCTCCGTCTCTGCCACAGCCTCCCTGTGGCCCCCGTCTCTTCTGTGCCCTCCAACCCCTTCTCCACAAAGGACACAGAGAGACCTAAAACCACAAAGGCCATCGTGTCATTCCCTCTGTTAAAGGACTCCATGACCTTCCACTGACTTTAAAATAAAATTCCTTACCTTTTCAAAATCCTGAATTACCATGCTGGCTTTAGATTAGATTAGGATTACATTAGGATTTTTCTTCTTGCAATTAATTATAAATCAGCATTTATTAAAAATAAACCAAAACTTGTAAAGGAAATAAATCAAGAGAATCTAAACTGTTGATCTTGCATTAATCACATTTAGCTTAGAACTTAGCTGTACTTTCTTAGAAACAGAAACAAAATAATCATGGGAATGTCTGAAACCCATCGGTACCACTGGAGAGTCGCCACACCACAGAGATCTCCCCCAGAGAGCACTGCAGCCTCGTGGGCTACTCCCCAACAGTCTGACACAAACCCAACGTTAGCCTATCAGAGTGCACATAATAAATCAAAGATCCTTTGCTTCGGGCTGTGATTACAGCAACTCAAATTGGTAAGAAGGACAATTTCATTTTAACCATAAGTTATAATTAGCTGTTGATCATAAAGTGATTTTCGAGGGCCATCTTAGAACAAAGCATCCCAGAGAGTAAAAAAAAAAGTGGGGGAATTGCTGTTTAAAATTCACCAATATCTCCTTGGGAACAAAACAAAACAGAAAAAACCAGCAACAAAAACGGATGCCAGTTCCACCCTCAAAGCCTCTCATTTAATTTGTCTCGGGTGAGATCCAGGTAAGGTTTTCAAGTCCCTGCAGACGTTTCTATGGGCTGAGAACCACAGAACCAGGTGACTGGCTCTAACTCCCTCTCCAACCTCATTTCCTCCCACAAACCCTTCACTTGCTCTGCTCATTTTTTGGTTGCTCTGAGACGGCAAGCTCATTCTTGCCTCAGGGCCTTTGCAAGAGCTGTTCCCGCTGCCCTGTATGTTTCTGCACCCTCTCTAGGCCACCCACAGCTCACTCCTTCCTGTCCAATCCGAACTCATCTTAGATATCACCTCCTGAGAGAAGCCTTCTCAGCTGGATCACCCAATCAAGAAGCCACTGGCCACCCTGTAGCATTTCTTACTTCAGCTGTCTGCAGAGCACTTATTCTCTACATTTTTCATGTTTGTCTCTTCCCCACCAAAGTAAAATCTTTATCTGTGCCGTTCATCACAGCTTCCCAAGCTCCTAGAACAGTGCCTGGCACATGGCGTCAATTCGGTAAATATCTGTTGAATAAATGAGTGATAAGTAAACAAAAGAATAATCTAGGTCACCTCCATCTACCATGCCTCATGAAAATCACCATTATATTACAAATGTAGCCAAACTAAATGTTACAGTCAGCCTTACTGAAAAAATATCCTTTTCCTGTATCTACAGAATGAAATATTAAAGACGAAAAATCCATCTTTCAGAAAAGTTCTAAAATTGATAAACATCATACAAAAAAATTACCAGTCTGTCTGACTCCCAGAGTGAATACATTTAAAATAAAGCATCCCTTCAATTTCCTCTGGCATAAACTGTCACCTCTCTAGGCAATGCAGCACAACTGCTTACTTATATCCTTCAACATCATGGAAACTCTTTAAAGTAAATCTTTTACTCTGTATTTATGACATTCACTCATATAATCGGGCTGTTAGAGATATCTTTCAAACTCAATTTTAGTGGAAATAAACAGGAAGTGCAAAGGAGAAATGAGAGATATATTCAAATATTATTTTCTCTAGCTCCACTTTTTGGGTACTAAAACTAAAAGCACCTCTATTTATACATTAAAGACATTCAAGGCTAATCTAGTGTTTAAGTGTCCATTTCTAGTTACACTGAGAAAATCACCACCAAAAAATAGGTTTACTTTTGTGGGCTGAATGGTGGTCTCCAAAAAGATCCAGCCACATCCTCGAATCTGTGAATATTATCTCACATAGCAAAAGAATGAATATTACCTTCATGGTAAAAGATGTGATTAAGTTAATGATCTTGAGAGAAGGTGCTTACTCTGAATTATCTAGTTGGACCCTAAATGCAAACCCATGTATCCTTTGGAAGAGAAAGGCAAAGGGGGTTCTGACACAGAGGGGGAGGAGACAACGTGATCATGGAAGCAGAGACTGGAGTGATGTGGCCAAAAACCAACAAACACTACAAGAGGCAAAGACCAGATTCTCCCCCAAGCCTTCGGAGGGAGCACAGCCCTGCCGAAACCTTTATTTTAGACTTCCAGCCTCCAGAACTGGGAGACAATACATTTATATTGTTTTAAGCCTTTCAGTTTGTTGTCATTTTACAACATTTGTTACAACAGTCACTTAACTGATGGTTACTATGCACTAGACACTATGAAAAGCATGGCTCAAGAAGTTTGAGAGCTATCAAAAAAAGCATTTGTTTTAAAGTAAATAAATTTTGGACTTCCCTGGTTGCACAGTGGTTAAGAATCCGCCTGCCAATGCAGGGGACATGGGTTCCATCCCTGGGCCAAGAAGATCCCACATGCTGCAGAGCAACTAAGCCCGTGCGCCACAACTACTGAGCCTGCGCTCTAGAGCCTGTGAGCCACAAGTACTGAGCCCACATGCCACAACTACTAAAGCCCACTTGCCTAAAGTCCATGCTCCACAACAAGAGAAGCCACAGCAATGAGAAACCCTCACACCGCAACGAAGAGTAGCCCCCACTCGCCACAACTAGAGAAAGCCTGTGTGCAGCAACAAAGACCCAATGCAGCCAATAAATAAATAAATAAATAATAAAAAATAAATCTTTAAAAAAATAAAATTTGATATTTATGTTTTAAATAAGTATAATTTAAATATATTCAATTTCCATTTGCAGGACAGATCTAGAAATATGGTGCTCTGTTCTTGTGATTTGAAGCCAATCTCTTGATCACTGTAAGGTAGTTTTCCACCTGAAAATACAGGATTAAAATTCTTGACCCCCTCAGGATTGTAAGGATAATAAGAAAACTGATGATGACAGACAACCCCTCAAAGATTCACAGAGTCTTAGAGCTATAGTAGCCCTAGAGGAGAATTTAGTGCCAACCTCAATCTAGGGAGGGGAAGGAACACAACAGCTCACGGGGTGAGGCCCATGCCCTTCGAGAGCCAGGGGACCCCAAGTACCTCGACTCTGCCAAGAGCCCTTTGCACAGAGATGTGCTGCCTACAGAAGGATGAGGACAACATTCCCAATTCACCCGGTTGCTCTGCTTTCTTCCTCCAATCCCCTCTTATTCAATGCAAACACTCAGTGATCTTAGGGCTCATGGCAAAATATGGGGCTTGGACAGGGATTGTTTCCACTGTAAAGACTCTAGCCTAGGCCTGCTGGGGGAAAAGTAACAAAACAAAAACCCAAAATGTATTCTGAGGAAAATAAGTCAGGCCCTACACAGAACCAGCACAAAAAGGAGGTGTCAGGCAGTCGTAAACATCAATTCTTTCAGCATGGATTAGCCAAGAAAGGGATTGAAAGGATCTGCCTGGAACCCATCCTAGGTAATAAACAATGCAACAAATCACACCTTAATGAATGTCAGTCAGTACTGCCATCTTCCCATTAAAGAGACAGTGTGATAGAGACAAAGTGTGCAATAAAACTCATCATCCAAACAAGATAAAACTGTTAACCGAGAATAGGAGGCAGCCTCTTTAATTTGATGAGTAGTATTCACAAACACCCTCTAACATGCACCAGACCTATTGGTGAAATGATAAAAGTTTTCCCCTCAGGATCAGGAGTAGGATAAGGATGCCAACCACCACTACTTCCCTTCAACACCACACTCAAGGTCTCAGCCTATGCACTAAGGCAAGAAAAAGAAATAAAGATTATGAGGGATGGAAAAGAAGAAATAAAAGTGTCATTATTTACTGATATGTGATTAAATATGTAGAAAATCCAAAAGAAAGCACAGATGAAATATTAGAATTAATAAGGCAGTTTAACAAACTTGCTAGATACAAAATTCAGCATGTAAAAATAAACTGTATTTCAATATACCAGCACATAAGAGTTAGAAGACGAAATATTTAAAAGACACCACTGACCACAGAATCAATAATGTAAAGTATCTAGAAATGGGTTTAACTAAAGCTGTGCAAAACCTGTACTAGGGAAATTATGAAGTTTACTGAGTTTTCTAAAAGTAACTCAGGTTGTGTGCAAAGGTTTTAGTGATAACAAATGAAACAAAAATAAATTGGATATGATTATCACCATATCTTCTCATTCAAAATTGGTTTTTGAAATCTACAGGTATCTCGATGCATTGTATAAGAATTCTGATCAGACAAGTACAATGTAGGTTCTGATGGTGGACCAGAATTCTTATCATTATCCCACGTTTTAAGTAAACATTGAAGAAACATTTGAATTTCCACACTAAGTACTATATTAACTATGAAAAATAAAAAGAATTTAAGTCCTTTAATTTTACAATGTGTATACAGAAAAGTCTATTGGAATATAAGATCTAAAGTGGCATTTATACATATCTGAAGATATGTATAAAATTTCAACACATCTGAGATTGTATTCCATCTACTCTATTCCAATCCATTTAGAATAAGTGGTCCAAACCAATGGGTATATAATGGGGCCAATTCATCCTTCAATGGGAATTATTTGAAATTTTGGCCTTGTTTTTTTGGTTATTCCCGTTACAGCTACCTTTAAATGTAGGTAGAGAGACTTCCCTGGTGGCACAGTGGTTAAGAGTCTGCCTGCCAATGCAATAGGCACAGGTTTGATCCCTGGTCCAGGAAGATCCCATGTGCCACGGAGCAACTAAGCCTGTGCACCACAACTACTGAGCCAATGTGCTGCAACTACTGAAGCCTGCATGCCTAGAGCCCATGCTCTGCAACAAGAGAAGCCACCACAATGAGAAGCCTGCATACTGCAATGAAGAGTAGCCCCTGCTCTCCACAACTAGAGAAAGCCCATGCACAGCAGCAAAGACCCAACACAGCCAAAAATAAAAAATAAATAAATAAATAAATAAAAGATTTTTAAAAAATTAAATGTAGGTTGAATGGATAGCTTCCCTTAATGTGATATTTATAAAGTAGACTTCTCAAAATTCTCCATTAGCCTGAAAACATCAAAAATCCAAGCATCAATGGTAATTCCTTTGAGCCAAGACACAATGTCTCCCAGGATCCATTTTTAAAAGAAAAATACTTCTTGGAGGAGGTTATATGAGTCATTATCCAATTGTAATACAAAACTTAATTTACCTAACTCATGAGCAAGATCTTGGGGAATCAAGTCTGACAATGTAGAGGGGAAAGACAGAGTACTTTTAGGGAATACACAGCACTACCATTAGCCAGATGGGTTGGCACAGTGAAGTATGCTGGAAAGTACAAAGTGATGACATTACAGCACTAAAGGAAAAGTGAAAAGACACCAGGGTTGAGCACAATGCACTTGACAACGTAACTGAGGAAACAGTCCTGCTGTCAAGACGTGTTTACGAGACTGAATATGGCACTTTTATCACATCCTGACTTGTAGTGCTGATGGCCTGTACTCTACAGCACCCCAGTGGAATATGGTAAACCTGTGAAAGCCGGGGTTATATTTTATTCTCTTACAGACCCTAAGGCAAAATAAAGCCTTCAGTAATACTCAGTAATACGATTTGGGGAATTGAAAGTTCATTTAAAAGCAAGGAACTTAGCTCTGGGGATATAAAAATTGTATTTTTAAATTAGAGATAGAATTTTTTAAAATGTTAAAAGTTGGCTGTTGACAAAACCAAGTGCTGACAAAACCAAGTGTTGACAAAGATGTGGAGCAACTGGAACTCGCATACAATGCTGGAGGGAGTCTACACTGACACCAACAATTTGGAAAACTGTTTATTACTGTGTTCTAAAGATAAGCATAGGCTCTGTGATCCAGTAATTCAAGAACAGATGTGTCCGCCAGAGCTTTATTTGTAGTAGTCATTGTATGACAGACACAAATCGTCCATCAACAGTAAAATGATAAATTGTAGTATATTCCTACAATCGAATACTACACAGCAACAAACAAGAACAAACTATTGCATCAATCTCACACAGTGAAAGAAGCCAGACACAAAGGAACACAGACCTTGTGATGCCACTTACATGAAGCTCAAAAACAGGCAAAACTAATCCAAGATGTTGGATCAGATCAGAGGTCAGAATAGCAGTTATCTTTGAGGGCAGGAGTATTAAGTGTAAGGGAAGGGTAGACAGGGAGCCTCTTTGGTGCTAGACATGTCCTAAGTCTTAATCTATGTGGTGATCTGTGTGGGTATATTTGTATGTAAAACTCCATTGAGCTGTATACACTTAAGATCTGTGTACTTTATATGAATTATACCTCATTAACATGGTAAATAAAAAATGTTGGCTGTTTATCAATGCCTACTGTTTGTTTTAATCACTTTAATTATGAGAAGCCGATTTTCTTTAAACGTATTTCCGCTGTTGGCAATAATTACAACGTCTAAACACTTGAAAGGAACTTTTAGCCAATCAAATAAAGAACGGGACTCTCCCGACACAGATATTTAAGGGGGTCTAACTGTCTCAGTAGTTTGATCCTCATTAACACCTCAAAGGAGCCCTAATCAAAATCCAGACAGCAACAGAGAGCAAGAGGTAATGAGGACAGGCACCGAAACCAGGAGCATCTCCGGCTTTGTGACTGGGGGACCCCAGGGGCTCAGGGCCCGCGATACCCGAGGACTCTCCTAATGTAGTAAGAGGTGTACAGAGATGCCTCTGATTCCTGAAGCTCTACACCTGAGATGCATAACACACTCGTCTGCAGGACTCTGAGTCTTACGTGAGCCAGTCACCAGCTAAAGACCCGCTACTCGGAAGTCACAGAAACTAGAGCAGGAGAACTACTGCTGATAGGAGCCTGGTGTGTCTATGGCGGAAAGACCAAGGCAGTGGAGAGCAGGCAGGAATCAGAACCAGGGAAAGGGTCTCTGTCAGCTGCCATCTTTCTCATTGATTAATGTGGCTACAGTGACATTTGCATGGAAAAGGTGTTGAACTTAAGTTAATGATTACACATAAAGGAGTTGTTATTGTTGTTTAAGTAACTCCAGAGGAAAATAACTAATATTTGGGGGGAAAATAATATTGAAAAGCCACAGGGAAAGGCATTAATTTCAGCTTCTACAGCCAAAAGCCCATGGAAAATGGCCTCCGTTATTTCAGCCACTAACTTTCGGAGCTTTCAAGCAAACCTACATCCGTCTGCAAAATGAAAAGGAGACCCCTGCCCTTTTTGTTACCAGAACTGGCTACCTGAAAAGCTAATGTATGATACCTCTGAATTCTAAGATGATGCTGTAGGTTTTCAGTGGGGTCTAGATAGGTAAGCTGGACTCATTTCAAAATATTTAGATTAAAACTGGCAGATTCATTTTCGTCAACAGAAAAGTCACTACGTCATTTTCTCCCTTTAGCCGACTTCCCACATGAATGGGAAAGACGCTCATCATATATCACTTCATAATAGCGTGTTTTAAATGGCTACAGAAAATCATTCACCATCCAGTGTTTTTTTTAATACTGAAAACAGTAAAATCTGCCAGTCAACTGGAAAAACATCAGCAGCAACAAAAATGTAAACACTTCCCCTTAAAATATCATACAGTCACTTCCCCAAAAGACCTAAACATTTATCTACCTATAAAATTTCATCTCTCCTGATGAAAGGGATGAAAACTTTAAAATTTACGCCATTAATTTTCTCCTTTTCTTGTCATTCTTCATGGATATGAGGCAGTGAAAGAAGAGTAGTATTTTAGGCTTAACACTGGTTCTAAGAAAACAAATCACAGTAGTTTTCAGAACGGGTTAACACAGGAAGTCAAGAAAGCAAAAAGCAACATGATTCAAGAGTCCCTTCTGGGACACGAGCCTTGAGAATGGTTAAGGCCCAAATGTCAAATGGACAAAGTCTTCTTTATGTGCACTACTCACAAAGGAAAAGTATAAATTCAGCAAAAATAATAAATTATTTCAGCAGTTCAAACTAATTCTATTATCCAACTACAAATAAATAAATTTACGCTTTGGGTGGATAATTTGCGAGGTGCACTTCCTATGCAAGAGAGAGACCAGACAGCAAATGCTAGAAACGACATTTCATAAAGACTATTAAAGGTTTACGCAACTTCATGTTTTATTAATCGGGGCCACTTGTGACGATTCACACTGAAGTTTTTCATGGATGTTCATAAAAGACAAAAGACATTATTTTTCATTTTAGATAAATAACCTGGAATGAAACATAATTATGTACTTTCTCCAGAAAACTGTCATGGCCCTGAAAATCGTGTTTAGAAAAGAAGACAATACAAGGGAATCCATGTCAAACCTGTACGCATTACCACCTGTGGAAGCGACATTAAATGAGAAATACACACAAGACAGAGGATGAATGAACAGAGAGGGGGTTTGCACTCCCACCAGCAGATCATTTAAAAGGATAGACTCCCACGACTGCCATTCTGAGGTTTTAACTTTGATTCAAGACATGAAACGAGTTCAGCTTGGTTCATCCTCTCCTCACCCAGCCCAACCCAGCAAAGCAGCCCCCACCCACTTCATCCAAACATGCACTGTCTGAGCAACCAGCACGTTGAACAAGCATAACCACAGAATGTGATCAAAATACAAGGGACCCAGAGGACAGACTGGTGGCTGCCAAGGGGGAGGGGGTTGGGGAAGGGACAGAGGGGGAGGTTGGGGTTAGCAGATGTAAACTTTTATATACAGAATGGATAAACAACAAGGTCCTCCTGTACAGCACAGAGAACTATAGTCAACATCCTACGATAAACCATAATGGAAAAGAATATGAGAAAGCATGTATATATATCAATGAATCGCTTTGCTGTACAGCAGAAATTAACACAGCATGGTAAATCAGCCACACTTCAATTAAAAAAAAAAAAAACAACAACACAGCTTCCTCCCCCACAAGTCACCTGTGCTAAAGCCCATGACACTTCACATCTGAGCCAACTGCAGCTCCCACTTTCCCCAGGAACGGGATCTGAATCGGTCAATCTGGAGTTTCCTGGTCAGCACCAAGGAGGTAGTCTGCATGATAAGACCCCTGCCACTTCCCTCCCCTAGAAGAAGAAGTCCTGGCCTGAAATAATCCTAACTTTTCTTTTCCTAATAACTTTCTTGCCCCACCCTCCTTCTGTCTATGAAAACCGTCCATTTCATACAACTCCTCAGAGTACCTCCTTGCTGGATGGGATGCTGCCCGATTCACAAATAGCTTAGTAAAGCCAATCAGATCTTCAAATTTACTCAGTTTAATTTTTGTTCTTTAATAGACACAACGGATTAATAACCAATGGTTTTATTTTTTCCAGTAACTGCAACAGGCACACTGTGCCCCCTTCCCCCTGGGAAGTGAGCAACTTCTATTCAGTCCATCCCCAAAAGCTTTAGTCTCCTTTGCTTATTAAAATACTAACAATATTAATAATTAATAATATTTAATATTGATAATATTAAAATAACCAGCTATGAAGTAATCTTGTCTAAAAATAATTGAACCTGAATCTAGTCAAGTTTCTAAGTCTACCTACCAGCTTACAGGCAATACCCGGGATACAGAAACAAGTTCAATGTCACCAGGAGGAGTCAGTCAAGAGGGTGACACTTGCTATAGGACAAATGAACCTGCTTCTCCACCAATCAGTGTCAAGAGGAAAAAAGAGAGCGCTCACTAGGGAAACAATTACATAATAAAAGAGACTTATGAAACACAGTAACCAAATGCAAAATGCAGGTCTAGTTTATATACAAATTTGAAAAGTAACTGTAAAATGATCTCTTTGAAACAACTGGGAAAATTTGAATGTGGATTGGGTGTTATATAATATTAAGTAAGGAAGTAATATTAATTTTGTTGTAAACAATAATGGCATAATGGTTTTGCAAAAAAAAGTCCTTGTGTGTTAGAAATATACACAGGAGTATTTACACATGAAATGACATAATGGCTAGGATTTGCTTTAAAATATTCTCACAAAAAAATTCTTTAAGACAGTATGGTACTGGCACAAAAACAGAAATATAGATCAATGAAACAGGAGAAAAAGCCCAGAGATAAACCCATGCACCTATGGTCACCTAATCTGTGACAAAGGAGGTAAAAATATACAATGGAGAAAAGACAGCCTCTTCAACAAGTGGTGCTGGGAAAACTGGACATCTACAGAATGAAATTAGAACACTCCCTAACACCACACACAAAAATAAACTCAAAATGGATTAAAGATCTAAGTGTAAGGCCAGACACTATAAAATTCTTAGAGGAAAACATAGGCAGAACGCTCTTTGACATAATTCACAGCAACATCTTTTTCGACCCACCTCCTAGAGTAATGAAAATTTAAACAAAAATAAACAAATGGGACCTAGTGAAACTTAAAAGCTTTTGCACAGCAAAGGAAACCATAAACAAGACGAAAAGACAACCCTCAGAATGGGAGAAAATATTTGTAAATGAAGCAACTGACAAAGCATTAATCTCCAAAAATATACAAGCAGCTCATGCAGCTCAATATCAAAAAAACAAACAACCCAATCCAAAAATGGGTGGAAGACCTAAAAGACATTTCTCCAAAGAAGACATACAGATGGCCAACAAACACATGAAACGATGCTCAACATCACTTATCATTAGAGACATGCAAATCAAAGCCACAATGAGGTATCACCTGACACCAGTCAGAATGGCCATCATCAAAAAATCTACAAACAATAAATTCTGGAGAAGGTGTGGAGAGAATGCACTGTTGGTGGGAATGTAAAGTGATACAGTCACTATGCAGAACTGTATGGAGGTTCCTTAAAAAGCTAAAAATAAAATTACCATATGACCCAGCAATCCCACTACTGGGCATATATCCTGAGAAAACCATAATTCAAAAAGATACATACCACAATGTTCTCAGCAGCACTATTTACAATAGCCAGGACATGGAAGCAACCTCAATGTCCATCAACAGAGGAATAGATAAAGAAGGTGTGGTACATATATACAATGGAATATTACTCAGCTATAAAAAGGAATGAAACTGGGTCATTTGCAGAGACATGGATGGACCCAGAGAGTGTCATACAGAGTGAAGTAAGTCAGAAAGAGAGAAGCAAATATCGTATAATAACGCATATATGTGGAATCCAGAAAAATGGTATAGATGATGTTATTTGCAAAGCAGAAATAGAGACAGATGTAGAAAACAAATGTATGGATACCAAGGGGGGAAGAGGTGGGGTGCGAGAAACTGGGAGACTGGGATTGACACATACACGTTATTGATACTATGTATAAAACAGACAATGGATAAAAAAAATTTATTTAATAAAACAAAAGTTGGGGAAGGAGAGAAGAAACAAGACTGGCAAATTGTCGATAACTGTTGAGACTGGGCGATGGGTTCATGAAAGTTCATTATATTCTACTTTTGTGTATATTTAAAGATTTTCATAATACAAGGGTTCTTTTTAAGTTCATGCAACATTTCAGCCTCGTGTTCAATTGCAAGATTTCCCTCCTTTCTGCAAAGCAGGCCAAGCTGGCGGTCTTACTGGCTGAGGAGGGACGAGGTGGGTGGGCAAAGACGGAGGAAGCGGTGGTCTGCTCCCCACACCTCTCCCTCTTCCCTGCACCTGCTCCTCTGACCACAAGAGCAGAGAGGCTGGGGGGGCGGGTAGCTTTTCCCTCTGTGGTGAGTTGTTTTCTGTGTTGGTGTCCTATTCTTTTACACAACTGACACAGAAAGATGGAACAAGACCCCAGCAAGCCTTGCAGGCAGGGTCTCAATCCCGAGCTGCAACTTAGGCATTGATGGTCTCATGTGAGGTATGACTGCATCCTCTAGCTAAATCCCCAGCCAGCAGCAGCATGTCACCCGGCGCGGATATGAGAGCCTTCTCCCCCGGCCTGTGACAGCCCAAGCTACTCTTCCCTCTGTGGGCCAGGATGTGAGCCTGCTGGTGGCGGGAGCCTGCCTGCCTATTTCTCAGGGACCCTGAATGCAGGAGGCTGTCTTGTGTCCTCTGCGTGTGACCCCACCACACCCTCTGTCACCAATGCTCTGCTCTGCGCTCCATTAGCCCTGGGGCAGGTCAGCAGGTCCTGGAGCTCAGCAGACATCCAATAAGAGAGAACACACGCAGCCTTCCCTCCTTGCAGACCCCAGGAACTTGCCGAGCAAGCCTCGTGCCCCTCCTCCGCCTCAGCTCAGGAGCATGGTACCCTCCCAGCCCCCTTGGCCTCTCCGCTCTCCTTTGGGAAGGAGAAGGAGGAGCAGCCTTGATTCACAAGGTTGTCTGCAGGAACCCCCCTTCTTATCTGTCACCAGTATAAGTTTGACAAACTAGTGTTCCCTTTTGCATGTGGAAATCAATTTGGGGTGTACTGGGGAACTTAGAAGCTGCTCTCAACAGGACACCAGCTCTACTCTTGGGGCTGGGGGGGGTGGCACAGAAGACCCCAGCCAGCACCTCCCACCACCCTCCTGCATCTATTAGGCATCAGGTTACTAACCCAGGCAACCAAAATATGAAGGCAACGGAGACTCGCGCCACTGGCTTTGACATCCCAGGGACTGAATGTACACACAGACCTGACACTTCCCAGGGCTCTGCCTGGAGTAAGACACTGGAGCCAGCGCTGTGAAGACCCTCCATCTGTCGCTAGGGAAAAAGGAGAGGTGGCCGAGATGACTCCACAGCTCGGAGCCCTGGAGGCTGGTGAACAAATCTCCTGGCATCCTGTGAGCCCGGCCCTCTGCCACAGCTAATTCAAAAGTAAAGAGCCAGCTGGTGTGCAAGACACGTGGGCCCTGCAGGTGTGGCTCCCTGAATGGAGTGGAGGAAGACACTCAGCCGACGGGCCAGCACAGGGTCCAGCTCGGGCGGAGTGCACAGCCCACGCCCGAGGCACAGGGCAGCAGGCGGGCTGCCGACACTGCCCTGAGATTCCACTGCCCTAGCTGTTCACTCTGCCACTGGCATGCAGGATGACAGTTTATCATAATTCCTAATGTTATCTCTCCCCAGAGACCAGTCCTATTATGAGAGCTAGGCCAGCACCCAGCCACTGCGAGCACTAGGATGAGCTGATGCACTCGACACCTGCCACGCCCCGGGCTTTACATACCCCTCCCACACTTAGGGATCAACCTATGATGGTGCTGCCTCAAAGAAGACATGTATTCTCCCAGGCTCTCTTGCATTTTTTTTTTTTTTATTTTATTTTTTTGGGGGTACACCAGGTTCAATCAACTGTTTTTATACACATATCCCCATATTCCTTCCCTTCCTTGACGCCCCCCCCTCGAGTCCCCCCCACCCTCCCTGCCCCAGTCCTCTAAGGCATCTTCCATCCTCGAGTTGGACTCCCTTTGTTATACAACAACTTCCCACTGACTATTTTACACTTGGTAGTATATATATGTCTGTGCTACTCTCTCGCTTCTTCTCAGTTTCCCCTTCACCCCCCGCCCCCTCCCATACCTCGAGTTCTCCAGTCCATTCTCTGTATCTGCTTCCTTGTTCTTGTCACTGAGTTCATCAGTACCATTTTTAAATTCCGTATATGTGAGTTAGCATACAATATTTGTCCTTCTCTTGCATTTAATGTGAACCATCTCCTCTGAATTTTAAGTGAAAAAATTAACTATTATTCAAGTCACTGTATTTGGGGGTAGCTTAGCCCAGACCCTAATACTCACACAAAATGAAGAGAGTCTGTTCTACAGGACCGCAGACCCTACCACCTCTGTACCGTCTATGAACTTCTATTAGAGTGTGTGTGTGAATCTGGTCGCACGCCGGGTTTCTCAGAACAGCGTCGGCCCTGGCGTCTCTGTGTCTGGCTCCGTGTCCCTCAACCTGGCTGCCACGTCCACCCCTCCACTCACATTGACCCTCCTGAGGTCACCTCTGAGCTCCCTTCCAAAGCCCTGATTGCCAAATGCCTTAGGGGTCAGGTCAACAGAAACATACCCACCTGAACTCCACCCCGATCATCATGATTGTTGACTGTATCTAGAGAAATAGATTTACTCTACTGCCCGCCAGAAAAAACTTAAGTCTTCTCTGGAAGAGGATAACAGCACCCAGAGACCCTACAACTTTTATACACAATGTCAGGGCCTTAATAAAAAATTACAAACCACAACAAGAGACAAGAACAAATGACCAAAAATGAAAGACAAAGAAGGGACAATGTGTACCCTCTAGCTATAATATCTAGGCAATATACTATAATTATCAAAGAGGAATTTTAATATAATTATAATTGCTAAGTGCAAGAAAATAGAATAAAGATGATGAATTTCATCAGCTACCTGGAATCTATGTAAAAGAATTGAATAGAAATATAATAATTGAAATTAAAAATGCAGATGGGTTTAAGAGCAGATTAGACACAGCAAAAGAGGGATTTCCTAAAGTAAAAGAGCTGTAAGGAGAAGATGTCCCTATAAAAGCACAGAGAGGACAAAAGAATGAAAATACAGAAAAGAGCTAAAGTGGCACCTGAGACATGGATAAAAGAACTAACATGCCTGTAACTGAAATCTCAAAAGGAGAAAAGAGGAGACAGAAGCAACAGCTGCAGAAATACTCACCAAAAGTTTTCAAAAACTGATTAAAGATATTGGGTTGCAAATCCAAGAAGCTCCGTGAACCACAACTAGGGAAATATACTGGGGGAGGGGGAGTAGATACAGCAGATATAAATCACATATTTAGGCCTGGCTCATAACTTCATCTCACTTGTGGAATTTTGATAGCCTCTCTCACCCACTTTGCTATGAAGGATAAAAGGTCAGATAACGCCCTTTTTAAAGTTCCAAGGTTAAAATTTTTTATTAATTTGGGGCAGAATTCTGCAAGATATCAATTGTGATGTAAATTATTTTCTTTTTTTCTGATTTTTAGTTTTAAAACCTGTCACTTGTTCTATAAAGAGAAAAAATTCTTATTGAAGGCTGATGCTTCTTTAACTCCAAAAATGAATATAAAAATATGTCAGCTACTGGGTATCAACAGTATGCTTATACTCATAATTTCACTTTCGAGGAACCCAAGGCCCATAAAGGAGAGAATAAAATTGAGTTATTATTCTGGTGTGCTGAAATTGATCTCCTAACATGAAGACAGAAAGCTGCTATTGTAGATATTTAAGACCGGTGAGTATACCTGTAACTTATATAATACTGTACATCAACTATACTTCAATAAGCTTTTTTTTAAAGATGAAGAGTTCAAAGGGGATTTACACTTTAAAAAGAGTGGGGAGCTCATCATAATTTCAAAGGCTTCAGAAATTTCTTCTGATTTTTCCAACAACCTAGAAAGTTATTCATTTTCATTAACAGGAAAAGAAAGCAGATGCAAAAGCGTAACGATAACGTTGTGAGGGAAATGAGTGTGCAGACAAGTGAAGGGGGGTCACCTGTATGGTGATGGATGGAAACTAGACTTGAGGTAATGGCCACCAGTAGTATACGCAGATGCTGAACTATCGTGCTGTACACCTAAAACTTAGACAATGAAAAAGAACTTTTACAGATAAGTTTATAATAATAATTTACTCGCCCAGGCTCTGTTTGAGTATCTGCCTCACCAAAATGAGTCCTGGCAAAGCTGGGACAGAAAAACGAGGCTTGAGAGGGTTGGGGTAGGATGAATTGGGAGACTGGGATTGCCATGTATACATTACTAATAAGAAAAAAAATATCAAACTGTACACTTTAAATATATGTAGTTTATTGTAGGTCAAAAAAAAAAATAAAAGTAATACCAAGCCGCCCCCCCCCCCCACCCAAAAAAGAAAAAGAAAAACGAGGCTTGAAAACACAACAGTGCTGTCACTCAGCCCTCCCTCAAGAAGGCCAGCGCTGTTACTGGGCACTACAGCTGAATATAGGTCCCCCCATTTACTGGGATTTTAGATACTGTCCTGGTGAGTGATAGCATAATAGAGGAATATGGTTCAAGTTTTCACAGGTGACTCAGAGAAATCAACACAAGAACCTTATGGGTGAAAAAATCAACCCTGACCACTTAGACCATGAGTGACACTGCAGCATCCGGGTCAAGGAAAAAGACCCCAATGCTCGTGTGCCCTCAAAGTCCCGACAGCTTCCTTCGAAGCGCCTGAGCGCATCTACTAAACCATCATTTTCTCCAGCTCGTGTGTGGAGAAAATCACCTGGCTGCAGGAGTGATACACACGACCAAGACCTGGGCAATGAGTAATTCAACCCCCAGACACGGGGACTGGTTTAGAGACAGACACATGCCCCCATCAAGGCCAGCAAGAGTTCGTCCTGGGATCTTCCGGGACGACCAAGAGAGAAGCACTTCCCTCTTCAGCTGGAATAAAATCTACAGACACCTAACGTTTCCCACTAGCTGAATGAGGCCAACATAAAGAGCAGGGCCCAGAGATCTGAGTCCCTGGACCAAGGAACCCCAGAAGCCACCCTGTGTATTTACATAAGCCAAGCCTTTCTTGCTTGCGCCAGAGTGAGCTGGGGTTTCTATGTCTCATAACAGAAAGAGTCTCAAATAACATGTTCCCTCTGCAGAAAGGCAGCCATCCTAACAGGTACCGTCGGGCGATGCCTCAACAGATTGCTCAGCTGGGAGCCCTGGGGACCGCATCAGAGCATGGAGGGCAGACACTGACCATGGACATACACTCTGGGAAAAAAAATTCTAAGCTGCACTGAACTCAGTGCAAAACCATGGAGTAAAATATGGTATCTGACCAGTCTCTAACGTTAAAATAAAAGTAAGGTCATTTGATTCCGAGCTAAGCGTCCTTTCCTCAGAACGTATCGGGCTACCAAACGTCCCAGTCCTTTCTGATAAATGATAAGCCAATATAATTCAGAACAACACAACAGAGAGAAATACATGTAATTTTCCCTAAAATTACCAATCACTATAAATCCAATTACTCTGACCACAGGCCTTGTTTCGGCTTAGTTAAACTCCCCTGTCACCTTCCTGCTACCCTGCACCGGGCTTCCAGATTCCACCTGCTCTTCCTCCGGGTCTGAGAGGGCTGACACGGACATCCCTCATTCCACGCGTCCCGCAGCTCCGAGGACTGTCTGCATTCCTCGGTTACCATTAAATAACACATAAGAAGCAAACACCGGGCCAAGCCTAACAGTTGGCTACGTAATAGTCTTGGCTAAAGTGTTTCTTAAAAATACTGCAACTAAAGGCAACACTATCTATGGTGACAAAACAAGAAGCGGTGTCTGCCACCCACCAGCCTTCTGACTTTCAAAAGATCATTCACCTTTGCATTTTACCTGTAGAAGGCGTCTGTTCTTACGACTTAGGTTTAGTCTAACTGAATGGTCACCCTCCAGAGCTACCATTTGAGAAACCTGTGTTCCCTAAACCTGAACGCTTACGGCCACGTGCCTCCCGGGCAGTGGTATCTGGCTTCTGGAATTAACTCATGGAGACAGTTCATATTACTCACGCTGTGCTTTTGCAAGTCTATGGTGATTTTCACATTAGAATTTCAAATGTGAGCTGAAATAAAGGTTTTTCCCTCTCTCTTTTTTTCTTTTTAAACACAGTAAGGCTTAACTTGGATTCTGAATTAAGAGAAAGCTTAGGCTAACAGTTAACCTTGGATTAATATTTATTTTACTAATGTTGGCTTTATATCACATGGTGATATTCTATTTCCTCCAGGAAATTTTTTATGCCATTATAAAATTCTAGCTAACGCCACAAATTCTAGACACAAGGCACACTGCCAGTGAGCATTAGTAACTGCTTATTTGAAAACCAATTATCTATTTATAAAATCAAAAGAAGCATAATCTAAATACACTCAGGGGATAAAAAAGCTGGGTCCTCTGCCACCACATTCCTTTCATTCAGAGTCTGACCCAGAATGACTGGTGACAGAAAGTGCTCCGTCCCATGGCTGCAGCACTATCCGATAAGCACTAAAGCATTACAAGGCATCTCTATCGTTTAAAGAGCTTGTTATCCAGCCCAACCACAAAGAAGATATTCAGGAGCAAGAGTGAAGGCAACCTTGACATGAGGACCAGCAACAGACAGCAGGACGGGCCAGGGAACACCCAAGGGGAGTCTGGAATCAAATAGATTTAACTCTGAATTCTACGCCATCACTCTCAAGCCATCCGTGTACCTTGCACAAGACATTTTAACTCTGAGCTTCCATGTCTCTCATCTTTACTTAGAGAATTAACAAGAAGTACTGCCCAGGGCTGCGGCAGGGAATAAATGGGGGAAATACACAATACATGTGAAGTAGATTACACAGCGCTTGGAACCGTATGCAGAAAGCGGTCCCCTTTCCTCTCCTTCTGACCTACCCCTGGGCAGATCACGTCCCTGCACCACACAGAGAGACCAGTGAGGGCTCTTTCCTCCACCCATAAATCCACAGGACAGGGGCTGCTTTCCGTCGGCATTTATACTCTCTGGTGACAAATGGCATCATTTCCGTGGTGAGGCTGGTGACCCCATGTTGACCATGTGAAGACAAGCTTGATTCGCCTGCCTCTGATCAAAGATTTAGCGACTGGGTCGATTTGCTGGACTCTGGCTTGGCTTTAAAACCGAGCAGGACCCTATGGGGCCTTTCCAGGACAGACCCCACCATGTCCTAACCTGCCTTTTGCCTGTAGAAAAACTTTAGCCAAAGAATAAACTCAATCAGAAGAGTGAGAAAATGCAAAAGCAAAGAAAAGTAGTCAAACAGGATGAAATAATAGTTTAGTCATTAAACAAAGTCAAGGACCTTTAGTTCCTCTTCAAGAGCTATAGGTAATATTCTGAGCCATGTCCTGTGAGCTGTCTTATAGATACTGAAACCCCCGCCAGGTGGAAACCCCCATCATTAACTACATGATGACCAGACTGTAGCCATGACGGAAGCTGCCACAATTCCAAGAACTGGCCTCAAAGAAATGTTAACAAACTGACCCTGGAAAACTGAAGATTAACTGTACTTAAAACAATCAAGATGATGCTGATCAGACCACCACAGGACCAATTTCAAGATGACTGTCAGAGCTGACTGCTGTTTCTGCATGTAGCCCCCTCCCTCCACCTATACATCCCTGAGGCTCCCCCTTTAAAAGCTCCTGCCCCCTGATGAGCAGGTGAAGTTGGCCTTTGGACGAGTCTGCCTTTTCCCCTGGTTTCCAGCCTTCAATAAAGCAACCTTTCCTTTCTACCAACACTTGTCTCTCAAGTATCAGCTTGCGAACAGCGAGCAGCTGGACCTGAGTTCAGTAACAGCTTCTGTGTCCTATGCTCTCACCTGGGCCCTTTCCTGGAAAAATTCCCAGGGGGCAGCCTGTGGCAGCAGGACCCACCTCACTATCCTGGTATTAATTTCCTGAGTAGCTGAAACACAAAAACACCCCGAATAGCCAAAGCAATCTTGAGAAAGAAAAATGGAGCTGGAGGAATCAGGCATCCTGTCTTCAGGCTATACTACAAAGCTACAGTAATCAAGACAGTATGGTACTGGCACAAAAATAGAAATACAGATCAATGGAACAGGATAGAAAGCCCAGAGATAAACCCACACACATATGACCACCTAATTTATGACAAAGGAGGCAAGAACATACAATGGAGAAAAGACAGCCTCTTCAATAAGTGGTGCTGGGAAAACTGGACAGCTACATGCAAAAGAATGAAACTAGAACATTTCCTAACACCATACACAAAAATAAATTCAAAAATGGATTAAAGACCTACATGTAAGACCAGACACTATAAAACTCTTAGAGGAAAACATAGGCAGAACACTCTATGACATAAACCATAGCAAGAGCCTTTTTGATCCACCTCCCAGAATAATGGAAATAAAAACAAAAATAAACAAATGAGACCTAATGAAACTTAAAGGCTTTTGCACAGCAAAGAAAACCAGACAAAAAGACAACCCTCAGAATGGGAGAAAATATTTGTAAATGAAGCAATTGACAAAAGATTAATCTCCAAAATACACAAGCAGCTCATGCAGCTCAATATCAAAAAAACAAACAACCCAATCCAAAAATGGGTGGAAGACCTAAATAGACATTTCCCCAAAGAAGACATACAGATGGCCAACAAACACATGAAAAGATGCTCAACATCACTAATCATTAGAGAAATGCAAATCAAAACTACAACGAGGTATCACCTGACACTGGTCAGAATGGTCATCATCAAAAAATCTAGAAACAATAAATGCTGGAGAGGGTGTGGCGAAAAGGGAACCCTCTTGCACTGTTGGTGAGAATGTAAATTGATACAGCCACTATGGAAAACAGTTTGGAGGTTCCTTAAAAAACTAAAAATAGAACTACTATATGACCCAGCAATCCCACTATTGGGCATATACCCAGAGAAAACCATAATTCAAAAAGATACATGTACCACAGTGTTCACTGCAGCAGTGTTTACAATAGCCAGGACATGGAAGCAACCTAAATGTCCACCAACAGAAGAATGGATAAAGAAGATGTGGCACATATATACAATGGAATATTACTCAGCCATAAAGAGGAATGAAGTTGAGCTATTTGTAGTGAGGTGGCTGGACCTAGAGTCTGTCAAACCAGAGAGAGAAAAACAAATACTGTAAAGTAAACCAGAGAGAGAAAAACAAATACTGTATGCTAACACATGTATATGGAATCTAGAAGAATGGTACTGATGAACCTAGTGGCAGGGCAGGAATAGAGATGCAGACACAGAGAACGGACTTGAGGACACCAGTGGGGAGGGGGGAGGGAAAGCTGGGACATAGTGAGAGAGGAGTGCTGACATATACACACACTGCCAAATGTGAAGTGGATGGCTGGCGGGAAGCTGCTGCAGAGCACGGAGAGATCAGCTTGATGCTTTGTAAGGACCTGGAGGGGTGGGATGGGGCGGTTGGGAGGGGGGCGCAGGAGGGAGGAGACATGAGGATATGTGTGTACACATGGCTGATTTGGTTTGTTGTACAGCAGAAACGAGCACAATACTGTGAGGCAATTATACTCCAATAAAGATTAAATAAATAAATAAATAAATAAATAAATAAATAAATAAATAAATAAAAAATGAAACCCTACCAACCTCACTGAGCTGTTTCCCACCTGGCTTCTCATGGTACAATGTGAAGGAACAAAGATTCGAGAGGATGTCAGGCCATGAGGTGAAAGAGGAGAAGAACCTAACAGGACATTTCTCCAAGACAACCTGAGGTCCACCTCCATGTCACCAAGCCAGCAGCTGACTGACGGGCAGAGTTCCAGGTCTGAGCAGCACCTGAGGGCTCAGGAGCGGGACCCTTGATGTGCCCTCCTCTTCATCACTTCCTTCTGCCCTCCAGCAACCTCAGGACCACGCCTGCAACAGACGGGGGCCAAACCCCCATCCCCTGCACCCAACAGCAGGAGGCTGAGGGGCTGAGGACCTCCAAGCGACGTGTCACATTAGATTTCTTTCAAAAGGAAACCAATTCCCTTGAGGAAACATCCCAACGTCAAGGAGTTTGAAGTGGATATAATTACTACAGCCTTAGAGAAAAGAAACAGAATTAGAAACCTCTTCCAAGCAGAGTAACTCTCAACTTCTAGGACATTTGGGACCACCTGCAGGGCATCTTAAAAATGTAGGTAACTGGCACCAGCCCAGACACTCAGGACCAGAAACTCCGGGAGTCTGGGCATCTGTATTTTTTCAAAGGTCCAAGACGGGGGCTGAGAGATGCTGGCTGAATCTGTGACTATTAACGAAGAGCAAATCAAACTCAGAATCAGATTTTCCCATCGTGGGCAGTGTTTCTTAAAGGCTGGTGGGTGGAACACTGTTCTTAAAAAGTTAAGAACTGTCATGTTGGAAAAGGATTCTGTGGAGTAGAAAGCTGGGACCCACGAGGTTAACCCAAACTCAAGTCTTCTCTTTGGAATTTCCAGAACCTTTAACAGGCCCAGGTTCACTGTACACTGCAGAAGAGGAATATACTGTACGGTGTTTTCCAAACTTATCTGATCAGAAAAATTCCCCTTTGAAAAAGTCTGGCAGCTCTAGTAATCTCCGGGAAACACCTTGGGTCTGACATCCTGTCCTCCGTTAACTGCCTCTAGAGGTTTCCTGAAAGAACAGCACAGTGAAGATGCTGGAAGGCAGGAGGGGCGATCATGACTCCACTCGGAGCTTAGTCGAGAATCAGGTGAGGAGGACCCCATTTCCCTCGTCTCCCGACCTGGGATGCCCCTCTACACAGCTCAGCACTCTTCTAACTTGGTCCCAATAGAAACAAAAAGATGATGCTTCCAAAAAGATGATGCGGTACAAGTCCTGTAAGTTGTTATTCCAGGACCTAGTCCCAAGGGCATAAATACCGCTGCATTACAACAGGGATCCTTAAAAGGGAGGTACCTTTCAGCCTTGGGTCAGAGAGGGGCACAGCTTTCCTCTGCTTCCCCTCTTGAGGGGTCAGAATTTTAAACTCTGGCTATGATCGGATCACACTTGTACTCCCTTTGTGGCCAGCACTGCAAACACGCAACAGAAAAAAGTCGTAAGTAGGGTATTCCGTGGGTGATGACATACATACCAATGTTATAATACTGTCTTCAACATCATATTCTAGCAGTGAGAACTCAGCACAGACGTTATTATTATTGCCATAGGTTATTTGATTGCAACATGAAATAAAGTTTATCTAAGCAAACTTAAAAGAATCCAGTAGCCCATATCCTACCAGAATCCTGACTACCTAGGTGTAATATTACCCACAAACACGACCCATAAGCTAGAGTGTGCCCGTGCAGCCACCCCCACATCTCCAGAGCGTCTCCTGGTCGCCAGGCAGTATCCTAGGAGGTGGAAATGCAGCAGCATGAGACAAACATCCCTGCCCTCCTGATGCCTTTATTCTAGATCTATGGATCCAAATAGTTAGCAAGTTAACTGGATTTCTGTCATTTCCATGTTCTTCTAAGGTTTATTCCCTATTAAACTCCTGCCTCACATGCACCCCAATATTCACAGCAGCACTAAGACGTGGGAGCAAACTAAACGTCTACTCACAGATGAGTGGGCAAGGAAGATGCGGCCCATGCTCACCACGGAATACGGTGCGGCCATAAAAAAGAATGAAATAATGCCATTGGTAGCAACACAGATGGACCTAGTAAGCGAAGTAAGTCAGACAGAGAAAGACAAATACCATGTGACATCACTTACATGTGGAATCTGAAAACAATACACATGCATTTATTTACAAAACAGAAAAAGACTCACAGACACAGGAAACAAACCTATGGTTACCAGAGAGGAAAGGAAGGGGGGATAAATTAGGAGTCTGGGATTAGCATATACACACTCTACATTATAAACACCCTACTATGTATAAAATAAATCAATACAGACCTACTGTATAGCTCAGGGTACTGTATCCAATATCTTGTAATAATCTATAACGAAATGTAATCTGAAAAAAAAAATCACTTTGCTGTTCACCTGAAACTAACACAACACTGTAGATCAACCACAGTTCAATAGAAAGAAAAAAAAAACTCCCATCCCTCTCTGATCTCAAAGATCTTGGATTATCAGAGCTGAAGGAAATGACCAGGGTAGCTCTGTCCCTGGCACGGACTCCAGGCAGGGGGGCAGGGGACCGAGGTCCTGGCTGTACTTGTACCTGTGACTTCGGAGGACCTCTTTCCTGCTCTGAGCCTCAGCTTGCTCATCTGTTAAACAAGGACTGGGTTCGAGTCTGACTCAAGCACAGTGGTGAAGGGTGTTTGGAAATGTTGCAGGGGGTGGGGGGTGAGGGTGGGGATTGTGGCTGACACCACAGCTGACTGGGCTCAGGACAGGTCCCAGGACAAGCCCCGCCTGGGCCACAGAGCTTGTGAGCCCAGAGCTGGCCCAGGGCCGAGACCGCTACACACAGCTTGGGGCTCCTTCTGGACACCTGGCCATTCCACTGTGTCTTAAGGACGGTCTCGGCCTTCGGTGGGGAGGCCGCCTGCCGTGATCCTCTGCTCTGAAGTCCTCACAGCGTGTAGAGTGAGTGCTCCTCGTCACTGTTCTAAAGATACCCTGACTTTCAGAATATCCACCTTCCTCTCACAGAAGTCTTTTCACAGCTGAAGCTCAAATACAGAAAGCTGAAATTATTCCATCAACTAGATCTAATTGCTACTAGGCGCTCGCTAAGCCGCACAGCTTGGTACCAAAGATAGAAACCTTATGGTGACACTCTGGGTTTGAGACAATTTTCAACATTCTTCCAAAGCCTGAGGTGGACACTGCTAAAATATTTGACAAGGAAATCATAAATCCACAGAAAATAAGCAGCTCGTGGGAAGAATAACATGTGACCCAAACGAAAAGGTTAAGTAAGAAAATCTTATCAAATAAACAATGTAGTTAAACAGCTATTGGCTTATCCATGGCAAGCAGGGTACAACACAGTACAGACCAAGAGCCGGATCAGGCCTCCTACCTGAGCCGTACTGTAAATAAAAGAAGGAATTTTCATCTTTTGCCAATTAGGTTGAAATGTCATCTCTGCCCTCTTGTCCATGTGCTGTGAAATTATAATCTTCCTCCTTACAGTTATTTAACCCCTAACTTGCCCTGGATGTATATATTTGGGCAGCTAAAGGCTACAGAAGGATTACAAAACATGCCCAGAAAGATTCTTATACCTAACTCGATGGTTCCCAAACTGTGCACCGAGGCACCCTGGGGCACCAAAGGGAGCTCATCACTGTGCTTCAGAATATTTTAAATTTTCAAGCAAAGCACTGGGTACTGGACATCTGTTGGATGTTATGCAAACTACTAGCTCCAGGCAATTCACATTTTCAACATCCGAGCGACATTCCTTTTGAAGATATCACATCTTTGTGAAACTACATTTTGAGCAGCTACTGTGATAAAACGCAACGGCTACACAAGATGAAGCGTCCACTGTGACTCCAAGGTCTGGAGGGCTGTGCAGGGCCCAAGCGAGGCACACGTCCCGTTATTAAGTAACTGTGGTTAAGAATGAAAAACTATTCTTTTTCTTTCAACGTATTGTATTATTTTTCAAACAGCTATTAAGTTATCAGGACATCAATACTCATACTGAACATCACCACTTCATGGGAAAAAAACTGTTAGCCATTTTCTTAGTCAAGGGTGTTGGGAAAACGAACGCGACACTAATGACACCGTGAACTGAGACAACCAAACCTCAGACCAAAACATCTCGGTCAATCTCCAAAACAGGGCCGACAACATGAAAGCTTCTTTTGCAGAGGGCAGATCTTCGGAAAAAGAGGTCCCTTCCGGGGCGGCCTCCTCAAGCGTCACAGTGACGGCATCCCTGCTGCGGCCCCCGTGGGAGGGCCAGGACCGCCAGGCCACCAGCTCCCCATGTGGTATGGCGGCTGCCACCTCTGTTTCTGGGGTTCAAACACGGGAGGACAGAGTGCCTGCAAGTGTACAGCAAACACAGCCTTCCACGTCGTCACCAGACTGAAATTTTCTTACCATGAATTTAGGAGTGCGAGCGCCTCGGAATAATTCACCACATGAGCATCCGTAAAAAACCAGCAACAGTTACTTCAGTGCCTTTTCAGGCCTCCTATTCATCAATCTTCAGTCCATCAACTGCTTGTCAGGCTGGAGCCTCCATGTAAGACAAGCACCTGAATTGCACAAAGTGGGCTTTAAGAATGCGAATTTCCTTACTGCGAAGAGTTGATGGACAGGCATCAAAACAAAACAGACAAAAGTAAGGTATTTCCTATTAGTTACAAGGAGAAAAACAGCAACCACATGGTGAAAAAACGAATCGTCACCTTGCCTGGGTCACCAAATGAGCATCACCAACGAGGGGCAGATGGGGACCGACAAGAACACATCCCTAAGCAGAATCCCCACGAGGAACACACAGGCTGAATCCCACCGCGAGATCACTCCTCTAACCCCAAGATTGTGGGGTTTCCCTGGTGGCGCAGTGGTTAAGAATCCACCTGCCAATGCAGGGGACACGGGTTCAATCCCTGGTCTGGGAGGATTCCACAGGCCACAGAGCAACTAAGCCCATGCGCCACAACTACTGAGCCTGCACTCTAGAGCCCGTGAGCCACAACGAGAGAAGCCACCACGATAAGCCCCTGCACCTTAACAAAGAGTAGCCCCCACTCACCGCAACTAGAGAAAGCCCGTCCAGCAACAAAGACCCAATGCAGCCAATAATAAACAAATTTATTAAAAACAATGATTGTATTCCTCAAAAACATCATTTCACAAAAGAAAGACTGTGAAAACGTTTCAGATTAAAGGATGATAGAGACATAACAGCTACATGGAATGCCTGGTCCTAGGAGTTAGGGGAAAGGCTATAAAGGAGATTATAAGTCAGCTTCCAGAGTCAGAGTGCAGACAATGAGATAAACTGAGATAAGATAAACTGGGTGATACCTGCACTGTTGTCATATTAGAAACACGCTTCTCCTTAGGAAATACACACTGAACTATTTTGGAATAAGAGCTATAGTGTATGAACTTACTCTCAAATGGTTCAGAAAAAAACATGACATAATAATTTTATGTATATATACTATATATATATATAGAGGGAGAGAATGCACAAATGAAAAACAAATGGTGCAAAATATTAACACGTGGATCTGGGTAAAGGCTTTAGATACTTTTGGTTCTATTCTTATCTCTGAAACTTTTCTATAATTTGAAATTATTTCCAAATAACGTATTTTCAAAGAGTAAAGTGTTGAACTACATTTGGGCACAAGAAAACAACTGCTAAGTAACTAAACAGGACACGTGCACCACAGCTAAAGAACTTGTGTATCAGAAATGGGTGGTCCTATCTTCTCTGTAAAAGTCTTTCCCCAACTCTTGTCAGTGGAGTGCTCCTACCACTTTCAGTTTGGCGATGCCTGAGTTGAATTAATTTTTGCTAAATAAACTCTTAAAAAAAAAAAGAAAAAAGAAATGTGTGGTCCTGGTGGCAAGACATTCACCATAAACCAGGAGGGATGACACAGAGCACATGAAAGAGGCCCTCCAGTCGTTGGCCCAATGGAGGCTCTAGAGTAAATGAGCTGCAGGACCAGTGAAACACTGCAGATGGCCAGACTGGAGCAGAGACCACGCATCCTTCAGGGGCCCCCGCTGGAAGGTTCTCCACGGCGAGGTGAAGTCGGCGTTACTCTGAGGCTCCTCTGGGCAGAGCCAGAACACCCAAGCTCCCCAAAGATTCTGATTCCGAGTGAAGCCTGGGACTCCAGGCGGGTCCCCAGCATCCCAGAAAACTCAGTGCAGCGGCTCAAGGACCAAGTCATGGACTCCTTGAGGGCAAGGACCGTCCATCCCCACGAATCTTCAGCATCTAGCAGTGGACGACTCATGGCTGACACCCAAGCCAACGTTTGCTTAATTAATTAACTAATTAACCAACAAACATGTGAATTCTTTCAATTATGGAAGCTGGGAAAGGAAAAGGGAGGGAGCAGGGACCAGAGGGGTTTTTTTTTTTTCCATTTTAGAATAATGTGAATATTTACATCCTATTAGTTAATGCTGGTAATTTCTTGCATCCCTGCAACATGCCAGGTGCTTCACAAACATTAGTCTCAATCCTCACAACAACTCTAAAAGGTACCAGTCTTTTCACTTTCCAGATGAAATGAAGGGCAGAGGGGTTCAGCAACCTGTCCAGCTCATGGGATTAGTAAGCTGAGGCTCCAACCCCAATTCTAGGGTCCCCATGAAGCTAGCTGCCTCGCCTCTAGAAACAGGGAAGCATCGACCCCAACGCCAATCAGCCGAACAACCAGAAGGACTAGGGGTTAAAGTGCCCTAAGTTAAAGAAGAAATCCAGGAGAAAGGGGATGTCTAGATACACCTTTAGTCTGCTTCTAACGGGAAGAAATACGTTAGGACAAAGACATCTTAGGGAGACACCAACATGCAGACTACAAGTTACCAGGCTGGTGGCCACACACTTATGTTCCCCAAACCAAAGTAAAACAACCGGAAACAGGAGTGAGAAGTGCAGTAAGTAGAATAAACAACAAGTTATTTCTCTGATGCACTTCTGACTCTTTGTTAATTATTTTCTTTCATTCACATACTTCTTTGTCTTAAGTTTCTCCCACGATTTTACTCAGGGAAAAATGAGAGCCCTTCCTAGAGGAGAAGGCACAGACCAGGAGAAGAGGTGAGGAGAGAGATGCTGGTGAGAAGACAGATGCTGGTTTGAAGCCCTTGACAGCTTGCGCCTCTGCATCCACGTGTCCACCCTCCTTGTCAGAAGAGCAAGTGGGGCTTCCCTGGTGGCGCAGTGGCTAAGAATCCGCCTGCCAATGCAGGACACGCGGGTTTGAGCCATGGTCTGGGAAGATCCCACATGCCGCAGAGCAACTAAGCCTGTGAGCCACAACTACTGAGCCCACGTGCTGCAACTACTGAAGCCCACGTGCCTAGAGTCCATGCTCCACAACAAGAGAAGCCACCACACTGAGAAGCCCGTGCACAACAGTTGCCCCTACTTGCCGCAACCAGAGAAAGCCCACCCACAGCAACAAGACCCAACGCAGCCATAAATAAATACATAAATAGATAAGAAATGTGACTTTAAAAAACAAAAAAAGAGAGAGCAGGCAGACCCGCTCCCAGCTGGCTCACAACCACCCACTAACCTAACCGCTCGTGTCGCTGAACACCTGCTCTGTGCCAGGAACTGAAGGCACCACATGGTCCAGAGGAGGCTCAGGACCCTCTGGACATCACATCACAGGCTGGTTAACCGGGAAGAAAGGCAAGGAAATCAAATGTAATAACACGATGCAGCAGGTGCCCTAACAGGGGAGCTTACTCTGCAGGTCAGCCCAGGGGGCGGGGTCTGGAAAAAGGGACCACCTGAGCCAAGTCACGGAGGACAGGTAGGAGTCGGCCCAGCCAATGAGCCTGGAAGGGTGTCTCGGGGAGAGGACCCAGCAAAGGCCCTGGGTCAAGCCACGGAGCCCCTCAGGGCTGCCGCACCAGAGCTCGGGCCACCTGGAGGTGCTGGGAGGCCACTGGGAGATTCTGAACAGCAGCAACGTGACCAAAGATGCACTTCAGAAGGGCTGCTGTGGCTGCAGGGGAGTGGGGGCGAAGGTGGGGGTGGCGAGGTGAGGACAGCCTGAAGAGTCCAAGTGCAGAGCAACACGTGAGGAAGAGGGCTGGGCAGGGTACGGGACCATGTAAGCCTGCGAGCGACAGTGAGGACGTCAGGATGCCTTTGGGGGGCTCTGGCTGGTGACTGAGGGAGAGCCCGGGGACGTAACAAGTGCAGGGTGCTGGCAGGACACACGGCAGAGACGGCCAGGAGTCCACGGTGCCGGACGGCAGTGTGAGCTGGGGAGACCAACGTGAAGTCAGCAGAAGCTCACCACTTACAGCAGAGGACACTGCGTGGATGGTACAGAATGAGAGGGCGGAGGGGACGGAACACCAGGGAGCGCCGTTACGTAAGGGACGCGACAGGCACCGCACAGGAGCCGAGGGAAGTGAGGGTTTGCAGGGCAGTGGTCGGAGTGTGGGACGCTGCAGAGAAGCTGGGTCACACGCATCGCCACAATCTGGCTTCCTAAGTACTAAATAGGAGTTAAGATGCCTTATCAAACTACAGCGAAATGAGCAATAACGCTGAAACTGAAACACACAAGGACTTCGGGGGAAGAAGTTAGGTGATCAGATAACACAAAACACATCCCGCCCACATGCAGTCAGCTAATCCAAGCCCAGGTGAAGCTCCCATTCCAATCGCGGGACTCCAGTTAGGTCATTTCATTTCACCTTGCTGCGAAAAACTATCATAAAAGTCAAATGGTATATGTCATGTAATGGTACTTAATTTAATTTTAATTTAATCCTTTCTTTTCCCCCCCATCACGACCTCTGTCCCTTGGCATATATCCCACAGGCTTGGGACAAGGTTGGCTAGTCACATGTTTTATAAACTTAGAAAACACATTTAAGGATACCAGTAGCCCTGGCTCAAGTTTTATCATATATGAGGTTTGGGTTCTCCTATCACCCTGTGGGACATTCTTCCAATAGATTCCTTTCCTAAGGTGGTCTAGTCCATTTCTATTGTTTGCAACCAGGAATCCTAAATGATATCCAACATTTTAATTTGCCAAGAAATAGAATTTTAAATATTAACTACCATTATAGTCTAAAAAAAAATAAACATTTAAAATTTTTACACATAAGAAAAAAGACTAGAACCTCAAAGTAAAGGTTATTTCTTTAAAGTGAATTAGCTCTTTGAAAATATCACTTTATTTTTCTCATTTCTCTGTGGGTGACTGACACCTTCACCAGAGACTGGATTCCAATCTAAGAATTGGCACTTTGTAACCAAAAGGACTCAAGTCTAACATTTGGTAAGTCTCACATATTTGTTGAATTGCAAATATGCAAGTTTTTACTGCAACATTTAAGTATAAACTAAACTAATTAATGTTTATTAATAATTAGTCCATTATTCCTAATTACCATATTTTAAAAAGAACTTTAGGAAAAAATTTACAGTATTAACTTGGATTCATTTCTTCATAGTACAGATTTTGTCTTTTCTGGTGGCCTGGACCATAGGCTCATGTTTGCAATGACTGAGCTGGAAGTTTCCGTAAGGTCATAATTCCTTCTTTCGCCCCCACCCCCCAATCCCCACTTTTCCCGCAAACCTTCACACACAGCCCCACCAGATCCTCCCACCTTCCCTTCCCAGCAAACGTGTCCCAAGGCTGACGGGATTCAAGTTGCATTTCAAATTCTTCAGGAAACACTCCATAGCGGGTCAGAACCTTCAAGTAGAAAGAGAATTGCTTCCTAAGTGTCAGCTGAACCTTGTGCAACTGTGCTCTGTCAAGCACCAGAGTGTTATTTACAGTTTTAGAGCCATGATTTTCCATGTGAAAGGGCCGGTGTGATGAAAAAAAAGCCAAAAAACAAAACATGACCTAAACAGCTATCTCCCTGTGAGCAAATTAAACCCGAGTTTGTCACACCCTCTGCTTGTGACAGAACAAACATTTCTGCTCTTCCTCATAAGAGTGATTTTTAAGTGTCATACAAGTATTTCTGGGTGAGGAACAAGATCCTGTTATCTTTGCTGAAGAAAAACAGGTGAGCAAGTGGGTAATTGAATGAGGTTTTAACTGCAAATACAGGCAACACTAAGAAAAGGAATAAAGAGGTCTAAAAGTAAATTCCAAAGGCCTTATCAATGGAAATACAATTTGTTTTTATTACATAACACATTTTTTTTATTAAAAGTGATTTTTAAATCTTAGCAAATGAAAAATAGGGACAAGGAAGGAAAAGTCCCCAAGTCAAGGAAGGAAAGGTCCCCAAATCAAAGAAATCCTTTTCAACTTTTTTTTTTTTAACTTTTAAAGGATTAATTATCCTTTTTAAAGCCAGGTCTTTGACTTACTTTGTTATTTTTAATTACAGTAAAATACACATAACATAAAAGTTACTTTCTTCACAATTTTCAAGTACATGGTTCAGTAGTGTTCAGTACTGTATGACACTGTTGTACAATCTCTCTCCAGAACTTACTCATCTTGCGAAAGTGAAACACTGTTAAACAACACTCCATCCTCTCCTCCTCTCGGCCCCTGGCAATCACGATTCTACTTTCTGTTTTTATGACATGACTGCTGTAGCTACCTCCTAAAAATGGAATCATACAGTGTTTGTCTTTTTGTGGCTGGCTTATTACACTTTGTATAACATCCTCAAGGTTCATCCATGTTGTGTCAGACTTTCCTTCCTTTTTAAGGCTGAATACTATTCCATTCTCCATACAGAACACATTTGTTTATCCATTCATCTACCAATGGACACTTAGGGTTGCTTCCAACCTTCTCTGACTTACTTTTAATATAATTTATTTAACTAAGCAGGCACTGGTGCTGGAGCCACAGTACCAGGTTCACATCCCTCCTCTCCATGGTAATGCAGAAAACACAAGTGTGAAAAACAAAGAAGACAGAGAGAGAAAAAAAGAAGGCAGAGAAAAGATAGGTACACATTCAAACTCTGAGCACATTAAAATACTGACACTTAAATTCTGATGAGGGTTTTCAGATACCAGAAATTCATCCAAACATTTGTTTGTAAATGTGACCAAACATATGCTGGAGGCTGCAGATGCAGAGATGGTGACCCTTCTGAGGACAATAACAGCCAAAGGACAGACATTTAGCAGGTAAACAATTGCAGACAATGGGGAAATAAGGTTGGGGAGGGGGGGCACCGGGGCCCAGCCCCAGGCCAGGCAAAGGCTCAGGAAAGGCTTTCCAGGGCTGAGTCCAGAGAAGGAACACAGTCAGCAGGGCACAGGGGACAGAGGAGGCAGGGCAGAGAAGGGCCAGCAAGATGAGATTTGGACATGAGAGACTGAGGCAAAAAACCAACCTGATGGAAGAGGAATCTCAATGAGCAGAGCCCTGAAACAGAGCAGACAAGACGAAAGCCAGGCCTAAGGAAGCGTCAATCAACAGAGAGAGGTGGCGGCCGCCTGGTGCACCACCGGTCACCCACGCTGGTGGCAGCGTGACTCTCCTGGCCTGGCCTGGAGAAGCCTCACCTGCAGCAAACAAATTGCGGCTCCAGAGGATAAATTAAAAGTGCAGCAGCAAATGCTGACACTCCTGAAAAGCCTACAGACTTTATGTCTCATTCCACTAAATGGAAAGATTCTGAAAGTCTAAAACAGGGCTCAAAGAAGGCCACTTCCTAAAATACAAACTGTTCTACTTAATTTTCTAGTTTTGCAAATACGTGCAACTTGCCAGGTTACTCCATTATACTTTGATATCAGCATCATATTTACTTATAACGCCCACGTCATTGCAAAATAAAATGGAATCAGCTACCATTTTATGTTACCCGGTAGATGCATGTCATGGGCTCGTCAAGCTGCATAGAACTACAGCGTTATCCGTCCACACACAGAGTCTGTATCCCTCAGACACCAGGTGAAGAACTAAGCAGGTCACAGAAATGAGAACAGGCAGGTCTGCACCTTGCTGGGGATGGGACGGTGTGGGAGGCCCGGGGCCGGTGGGTCCTGCAGGGCTGGGACACCCCTCACTCCCTTTCCCACGCGTCTGCTCACACATCCATGGCTTCCTTCAGTGCCTCCAGGCACCAGGCCCTGGTTCTGAGTGTTGGAAGCCCCACGGGGGTGGCTGCTGGAGGACCAGTAAACGTTCCCTGGGGGGTGGCAAAGATGGAAGAGTCCCCGGCAGGAGGAAGAGTGGGGACACGGGGCACAGGGTGGGCGCACAAACACGGTTGGCAGCGACTCACTGAGAAGGACGGGCGGCAGCACAGGCTCCATGGAGGACGTGGGGGACACCGGGAGGTCCCTGGGCAAGCTTCTCATGGCCTCGTGCTGGTGAGTATCTAATCGGTCAGCTCTCCTGGCTGGGACTCCATGACCACCGTGCACGGGGGTGGCATACCTGCCGACCAACAGCCCAGCCACTCTTTTCCCAGTTCACACCATTGTTCCCTGCAGGTCTGCTGAAGGGCCACTAGGGAGGGACATTCTAGTCCCCGTGTCTACAAAGGACTCAGTCTATAAGGAGCAGCTCCTGGAAAACCAAAGGCTCTCCCAAGCTGGTACTGCCCTAGTGGAGCCTGACGCCCTGGCGACAGCCTGTCTCCACAGCGCGACACAAAGCGCCCCGGATCACTACCAAACCCAGCTCGGCCGCCCTCATCGCTTCATCCTGGAGAACAAACATCTTAATCAGCTTCTGATCACGTCTCTATTTTGTACGGTTCACTTTGGCTCTTTTCTACAATTCTCTCAAGGTTTTAATATCAGGGTGCTCTAATGACACTGTTCTCTTCTACATCATCCAAGTAGTTCTCAAAAACATGAAACATCGCAAGACCTCAGATTAGAAGAATTCCATTATGACCCTTCAGCTGGCCTTGAATCACTTGGACCTCTTAGCCCTTCGACTTTCTACTCAGAAAAGAATTTGTGAAGAATCATGCTTTAGTTATTTTTGTTTGTATTATGAACTTTGGCCAAGGTTGGTTTTATTTTTCATTATTGGTAACTGAGATACAATCCCTTTAACTCCTCATTCTCTGTTGTTTGAGGACCAAGTAGTTCATTAACGCAAAATCACATCCAACGTTCTGACTTTCACTCTTTTACCTTAATCAGTGTAACAAAAGTAAAAACAAAACATACAAAATCGTGAGCAAAGCCTCTACAGAAGTCTGTTAAATGAAGAAGGGTGAAGAGGTTTTCTTGAAGATATGCAGATGCTGAGCACCGCTTACCTATTTTCATTTTTACGTGTATAGAATCTGGTCCAGAGAAAACTAAAAAAGTGTTTGCTCTGCTGAAGATAAGAACCATATATACGACCTCCCATCTCATACTGTTCCATTTCAACTAACGATGTCCCCGAGGTTCTTGTTTTTTTGCAAAGTTCAGTCTTGCCAGATGTAATAAAATATCTTATTGCTGAGAATTACAAGAGCAGAACGAAAACAACATTCCGAGATTTACACGCGTCCTCAGTCTGAAACCAACCACACAATCCATCCGGGTACTACTATTCTCCAAGAATTCTAGAAAGTATTCCCCTAAGATGCTGGACGTCAGAAAGGAAGAGTGTCCTTCAATTTCCTAAACATTTTATTTAAATAATTATTTTGTAGCATGGTGAAAATTACGATGCCCTGTTGATTATGAGTTACATATTTGAGAAAGCTTAACATTTTGTCACAACTTTCAAAGAGAGAACAAACGTTCCTATTCGCGTGAACATTTTTTTAGAAGAATTATGTAGTTCTTCTAACCAGATTATTGGTTTCAGGCATTTGCCACTCTGAGAAGAGAGAAATTCTGAGGAAGTTGGCAACGTTAAATGTAGATAGCAGGCTTTACAAGTGAATAAAAGGATTTTCCAAAGCAGCCAAGTAAATGAGTACTTAGTACTCATATGATAAAAGAAAACTTTGTTATTAATGGAACTATTGAAAGTAAAATGAACTTTAGCACATTTCAAATATAGCCAGAATACTGAATAAACTCAGATCATATAGAGGTTCATTTCTTAAGTAATTCATGATTAAGACTCACTTACCTGGAAGTATAAGAAGGTTAGGATGAAACTACATCATTCTTCCACTGGGTAAAAAAATATCTTGACTTCTCTCCTTGAAATGGAAAGGAATCGAAAATATAGAAATTAAAATAGGAGTCGCCCTTGTGAATTTCCATGTCTTAAACGTAGATAATATTACAAAATTTTAAATCATTTAGGAGATAAAACACAATTCATCCAAAGTTCTGCCCCAAAAAGCAGGATGGTATTTTCCCCTTCTATTTTAATGGGTAAAATGCAAAATATTTGTTAAAAACAAAAAAACATAATCAAGGTTTAAAATAAACGCTGAAAGCCACGTAGATGTGTGTGTAAAATCAAAGCAGAGTTACCTTCTTGGAAAGGAACCCAAAGAGCAAACTTCACAGCGAAGAAGGGTGCCCGCCGCTCGCTGCCGCGCGGCTCCCTCCCTCGCTGGGGCCTGGGCTCTGCATCCGCACGGAAACCGCGGCTCAGGTGGGGTCAGGGGACCGCGCGCGGCGCCGCCACCTTTTTTTTTTTTTTTTTTTTCTCTAATAGTCGTAGGGAATGAAATGTTACAAAACAGCAAATCCCCTGGAAGTTGGAGAGCCCAGCTCCTTGGGACGCGCGCCCCCGCAGCCCTCGCGGACGCCCCCGCGCAGCCCAGCGCCCCGCCCGTGGGACCCGCCCCGCCTCCGCCCCAGGATGCGCCCCGCGCCCCGCCTTTCAGGAATCCACCGAGCCGGCCCTGTGTCCACGGAGATCAACGCGGATGGAGAAGAGGTGCGAGCAAAACACCGCGGAAGCAAAGGCAAGGAAAATATTCTAAAGAAGAGTGAGCCCCCCGTTAAATAAACGTTAATGATGCTATCTTCAGCCCCTTTACGCAGAGTCGTCCTTCCCGAGTTTGTGATTTCATCTCATCTGTCTATATCATTCAAGTCATAGCAAAGAAACAAACAATACTATATGGTTTCCATTTCACACGCAGATATAAAAGAGGTCCAGGGTGGTTATACAGGGACAAAGAAAAACTGAGAAGATGCTCGGGTCTGCGATCACTAACTAGTGCCCTCGCTCCGCGGGGTCGGCCTCCTGGTGCCAGAGCGGGGCCGTCACCTGTTTGTTCCTTCTTCCCCCTAAGTTTGAAGGTTTTCTCTGCGGCACGGACACTAGGTCAGCACTGCGCGAGGTGTGTCACGGCAGAAGGTGTCCACACACTCTCACCGCTTTGCTGCGGGTTCAGCGCTGAAGCGGGTGGGCCGGCCGGGGCCGATGCTCCCAGGCCCCGCGGCACTGCCTCCACTGCGAATTCCCCCCGGCCTTGCTGCCGCTCCTGGCTTCGCTCTCACAACCCACTTCCGTCCCTGCCTGGCTAATTAATCTGTGTCTAAATGGAATTGCAGTTGGCAGAGCGGCAGCAATGCCAAAGTCGAATAATCACTTGGACCCGAATCTGAGCTGTTTTCCATCCTTGACAACAAATAGTGTGACTGCAGAGCCTGCGGGCCAGGGGCTGAAATGAGTTTATAATTTGGCCTCCGATCTCACATCCTCATTCTCAACCACTTAAATGTCCTTTTCTGCCTTTTAGCATGCAGGGGGCAACTTTGCAGGCCGAATCACAGACTCAGTCTTTACTGATACCCGTAATGAATATTCTTTGCCGTCTAAATAAAAAGAGGAAAAGTCCACATCATTCAAAACCACACTTGTTTTAACAATGAAACGAAATAGACTGTCGGCTCATACTACCACATGATCATTAATAACCTAATTTGTTCTTCTCACTCCAGCAGCTTGAAGAGAAACGCTCAGTTTTTTCATCTACACACAGAGGCCCCATTCATCAGGCCCCTGAGTGCCTGGTCCTGGCCGATGCCAAACTGCAGGTTAAGAGCCACAGGACGGGCCAGCTCCTCCTCTTTTTCCTATCAAAGAACTTATTAACATTCGGGTCCTTGGCTCTGGGAAGTACATTATCTCCTTCGCAGTTCCAAACATCGTGTGCCCTAAGAAGGGTAATCATTACACCTCCAGCTGGTGATGGAAAAGGAAAGAGATGGGAAGGTAGAACCACTGGCAAGACTCCCTAGAGATCAGGGTGGGAAGGAAATTAGCATCCTGGAAAATTACTGGAGGTGAACCACAGGTATGCAAAGGACGGTGGGTGTGTCTGGCTGGACACACCCCCTGTTAGGAGGAAGGGAAGGGTCCTCACTGCAAGCCTACCAGTGCCTCACACTGAGCGAGCTCCTCCCATCCCCGCAGCAGTGCCACGAATGTCTGCATTAACATCCCCATCTTACAAATGGCTCAAAGGGGGTTAAGAAACCTCTCCAACTGGTACGTGGTAAAGCCAGGATTTTTCTGACTTCAAAACTGAAGCTCTAAAAAGAAAAAGAAACGCAAGCTTTCCAGTGTCCAACATGGCCTTGTCTGCAAGTGCCAGTCCTCATGGGTGGTTCTCCAGCGGGTGGGTGGCTGCCACCAGTGGTAACCTGGCAGACACACTGCCAGTATCCAAAGGCTGCCCATGTGGTCTTGGGAACGTAGACCCTCCCCAGGCTCCTGAATCCCTTATCCTTCATAAGAAACCACAATGACAAAACCACTCTTGGACAAGCTTTCCTGAGAATCAAAGAAACAGACAGTAAGAATGTGCTAAAAATAAAAGCTAAATCCAGGAAAGCAACTGCAGGTACAGAGTAGAAATAGTACCTCACTTTGTCCAGTTCAGAAAACAGTTCTCAGCGACATCCCTCAGGCTAAATCCAAGTCTGAGGGCTTCTCTCCTGTCATCTGATGCCCTGGTGTTCTTTGGCAAAGAGAGTGAGAATTACGGAGGGGCTTCTGTGGCTTCCTGAGTTCTAGCTATGGTAAAAAGTGAGCAGGAGAGGGCTTCCTAGGTGGCGCAGTGGTTAAGAATCCGCCTGCCAATGCAGGGGACACGGGTTCCATCCCTGCTCCAGGAAGATCCCACAAGCCATGGAGCAACTAAGCCTGTGCGCCACAACTATTGAGCCTGCGCTTTAGATCCCGTGAGCCACAACTATTGAGCCCATGTGCTGCAACTACTGAAGCCCATGTGCCTAGGGCCCATGCTCTGCAACAAGAGAAGCCACCGCAATGAGGAGCCCGTGCACCACAAGGAAGAGTAGCCCCCACTCACCGCAACTAAAAAGCCCCCACACAGCAAAAAAAGACCCAACACTGCCAATAAAATAAAATAAATAAATAAATAAACAAATAAATTTATGGGGGGAAAAAAGTGAGCAGGAGAAGGCAGGATGTGCATGAGAGTGGCTGGGACAGTGTCTGTGGGAAAAATCACACACTCGGTTTTAGAAATTTCCCAGTTGGGATTCTACAGGTTGGGAAGCCTGCCCTCCCCCACCCCACAGTAACAGAGTTTGACATCCGTCAATTAGCAGCACTCCATACATAAGGCAGCTTTTAATCATGCCAAAGGAGACCGCCAAAAATCAACTACGGAAAAAAGAGCAGTTGAACATGAGAACACTGAGATCAATAGTATTTTAACAAGCTAGGAAGCCATGCAAGTCAACATACAACAAATCAGCGAAAGTTCCCAGCACTTCCAAAGAACTTCAAAGACACAACTGGTCCAATGGTGTGACTACAGCCATCCATGTACCTTAAGTTCCAAGGCTTCCTCACATTCATAAATGTAAATCTAAATCTTTAATGTATCTAAACCACCACTGCGTCAGACAAATTGATTCCTGAAATGTGAAAATAAGACGGGAAGACGAGAAAGCCCTTTCATCACCAGCGTGTCTACAATAACAAAAGCACCGAAAGATGAGAAACATGTCAGCCAACTCAAGCTGCCCGGTGGGATTTTCTTTGTGCAAATGTGGATAATAATGTATACATTTTACAATCTTGATGGTAGTGTTTTCATTTGTATAAATCAGTGGAGCCCTCGGGGTAACAGCACTGGGAGAGAGAGCAGGCTCAGGGTCAGGAACCGTACAGCCAACTTCTAAAATTATCTTTCTCAAGAATATGTTTCAGAAAATAAATGCCCTTGGGTGTGAGATGTTACAAACGGCATGTTGTTATGTTCTTGACAAGATTCCTTCCACATTAAATAATTTTACTGAGAACAGTATGCTTTAGGACACAACTGACTTTAAAAGTCATGAAAGTTCTTCTCCCCACGTTGTCTTCTATCATTCTGTGAAATGAGCAACAGGGTCTCAGTGTGTACAGACGCGAACTAGATGAGAAGATGCCCCTTTCTTATTCCTAATCCTGCCGTGAAGTAGGCCAACCTCACTTTCTTCACTTCGATTTCTCACCCTGATAACTGGGGGTAAGCACAGATACTGTGACTGGAACTACCAAGACGATGGGCCGAAGTATGTTGCTAAATTATTTGAAGTCTCTTTTAAAATGGGTCTGGGGGCTTCCCTGGTGGCGCAGTGGTTAGGGACCCGCCTGCCAATGCAGGGGACATGGGTTTGACCCCTGGTCTGGGAAGATCCCACATGCCGCAGAGAAACTAAGCCCGTGCACCACAGCTACTGAAGCCCGCACACCTAGAGCCCGTGCTCCACAACAAGAGAAGCCACCGCACTGAGAAGCCCGCGCACCGCAACAAAGAGTAGCCCCTCCTGCTCACCGCAACTAGAGAAAGCCCATGTGCAGCAACAAAGACCCAACGCAGCCAAAAAAAATCAATCACTTAATTAAAAAATAAAATAAAAAATAAAATGTATGGGTCTAATATTGCCTTAAATAGTATCAAGTATATTTCCTTATACTGCAAGGATTTACCAAGTGCCTCCCACCCTAGGCTATGGGGTCCCTGTGAGGCCCCTGTGTGAGCCGTCTTCACACCATCAACATGTAAACCCCCAACATGAGGGAGAATGAAATGACTCACATGCTAAATAGAGATGCAAATAATACGCTGTCAGAGCATCAGGAAAGGCAGGCCAGGGCTGGCGAAAATCAGACTTACATCCAATCTCTCAGAAAGAAACTACAGGGCTCTGTTTGCCATGGATGCTGAGGTCGATAACACAATCTTTCTCCTAAATCAGTTGGGATACAGACAGACAGCTGATGCTCCTTCATAAAAGAGAGCTCTTTCCCAGCACAGTCTGCGGTGACACTCACACAGCCTCTCCCAGGAAACTCCTCCAGGCCAGCCCCGCCCCTATGCAATGCTGCAGCTGCCCGGGGGTGGGGGGGGTTGGGGGGGAGGACACATATGCTAGATACCATCACAGATGCTAATGAGGGAGACCTGGTGCACTTAACCCTGGGCAGAGCAAGAGATTCGGGTTTTCATCTGCTATGGACTGAATGTTTCTGTCCCCCCAAAATTCACATTTCAACGTCTAATCCCAGTATGTTGGTATTTGGAGGCGGGGTCTTTGGGAGGTCATTAGGTCACGAGGGTGCAGCCCTCTTGAGTGGGATGAGTGCCTGATGAGATGCTCTCTTTTTTGCCACATGAGGACACAATGAGAAGTCAGCTGTCTGCAGCCTAGAAGAGGGCCCTCACCAGAACCAGATGGTGCTGACGCGGTGATTTTGGACTTGCAGCCTCCAGACCTGTGAGGAACAAACAGCTGTTGTTGATAAGCCTCCCGGTCCGTGGTGTTTAGTTATAGTGGCCTGAGCTAAGCCATCATCTTAAATCTGTCGCCGTGAGCTTTCAGACACGTCCATGACTTCTTTGCCTGTGTTTCCTGGTCTGTAAATAAGGGGCTGGACCAGGCCAGTGGTTCCCAGTGAAGGAGGACGGTCCTCATCCGCTGCCTCCCCTCCCCACTAGCATTCTGTCTGTGGAGAAGATACATCACAGAGAGGAACAAGCAGCACAGACAAAGGAAGATGAGGCAGGACAGCATCTAGACTTTGATGTGAAGGATGAGGGAGGGGAGCTTTGAAAAGCACAAGCTCTTGCAACACTTAAAGTTACAGCCTTTCTGAGTATAAAGATTTTACCAGGCTGGTTGATGATGGATAATTTGACGATGAAGACCGTGGGTTTGTCCGTTAACAAACATCACATCTCACATAACTGACAGAGCCGGAAGCACAATCCTCCCTTCACCAAAGTACACCTCCCCACAAAGAAGACAGGATGCTCAGGAAAAAGAGACCGTCAGGTCGCTGTGCTCCAGGGACTGCTACACTGGGCAGCTCAGAGAAAACAAATCACACATTCCAGCACTACACACACCAACGAACCAGCCCCAACACAACAGAAGCAGCAACACAGAAGACACGAGTGTGTGGTTCAGAACTCCCAGATCTAGTCCCAGTTCTGCCATTAAGTTATTGTGTGACCTTGGGCTGGTCACCAGCAAAATAAAAGTCTGGATGAGATCATCTTCAAGTTAACCTTCCAGCACAGAAAGTAACTGACTTACTTTTTATTGTGCTACATAAAAATCTATCTGCTCCTAGAATCCTTGTGGCATCTTTACGGTCAGTATATACATCTCCATTTATGGGCTCAGTTTTTAAATTACTGCATTCCCAGGTTTCCCAGGACAATCGCCCGGAACTCGAGTCCGAGATGCAGGATGGATGAAGTTTGTTTTCTCTGGCTTCTTTACAACTCCCTCTGGCTAAATGCTACCCTCGCCCCTGCCAAGTCTCTGCACTTCTGGTGCTGAGGTTTGATCTATAGTGTTCATAGGGCTTGTGACACTGTGATAGATGAAGAAATTAAATCTTTCACTAACTTGAACAGGAGTTTTGAATGGTAATTTTTATCTCCTTGCTTCCCAGATGCAGAAACGTCAACAGTTGAGATACTATGATGCTGGTAAAAAGTCATTACAAAAATGGACTTGCCTCCCAAATGATCTCTTATTATCTTGCAAATGTATTACTTTTGTTGTATCAATTTTTTTTTTGGTTTATTTCATGTTATGCTCCAGCTGCAAGGGAATTGAGAACATACTGTCCACATTTTCAAAAACAGACTATAACATTAACAAAAGAAATACTTCACCATAAAAATGAAAACTATGTGTAAATATTTATATAATTGAATTTATTCAATCAATTTATTGAGTCAGGCCAATGGAAGGATGCTTTTTTTGTATGGAGAGCCAACAAGACAGGAGAAAATTTTCATCTCAATGTTCAAATAAATAGTAACATTGCTTATGGATATCAATTTTTTAAAATATGCATACAGAATATAACGGGCGTTGCTCTCAGGGAACATACAATTTCTGTATGTTATTTACTGTGTATACTGGATAACAACAAAATGAAAAATAAGAAGGAGAAACACAGATATTTAATCAATGAGTATTTAAAAATCATTTAAATATGTTTTCATTCCATACCATGGCCAGTTAAGCAAGACAGGGTAAAAAGCAAACAAAGAAAAAATTATTGGAGAAATCAGCCATGAAAAGGAATGAACTATTGGTACACATATCAACAAGGATGGTAATTGTGCTGAGGAAAAGAAACCAAACAAATAGTAAACATATGTACGACTCCATAATATAAAATTCCAGCAGGTCAACGTTTGCCTGGTGATGGGCGTGGAGGGTTGGGAGGCGCCAGGAGCAGGCAGGAGGGTAGGATGTCAGCATGACCAGGGGGCAGAAGAAAACCTTCCTGGTGATGCATATGTGTTTGTTATCTATATTTGCAGGGTGGTATCAAAACTAATCAAATTGTATACTTTAAATATGTGAGTTTATTGTATATCCATTATAACGCAATAAAGCTATAAATACTATTGAGTAGAGAGACAAAAATAGGGAAAAAGCTTTAAAGATCAGGAGTAGGTATATCTTGAGGCAATTAAGATAGCTATTGGATGAAAAGCTGCAGAAAAAATTAGGCTACACTAGACCCATAAAAGACTACTGAAGAAAGAGTTCTGATTGTTGCTACATAAATATATATATATACACATATATACACATAAACTTTTTATTTCCTTAGGATTTTTCGCAGAAATAGTTCTAACTACCCTCTTGCAATAACAATGGCCAACACTTATTGAGCACTTACTATAGATCCGGCCCCAATCTAACAGACTGAGCCATTCTATCCTCACCTAAGGAAACTAAGAGATGGGTACTACCTATTATGGTGAGGATATCAAGGTTCAGAGAAGGCGAACAACTTCTTCACATCCTCCACCAGCCCGGTGGTGGAACTAGGATATGAACCCAGGTCAAGCCCTTGAAATTAAACTTCTCTCCCTCAGCTAGACAAACAGAACCAATGCTGTGGGTCACAGTTTGCTGACACACCACTGATGGCTTCAAGAAACTCTGTGCATTAAACCGCTACATTTCTAACTCTGAAGGCTAATCGTGGTAGTACAGAAAAGGTCAGTAACGAAGCAGTGGTGGAAGGAAGGGAACTGCAGCAGGGGGAGCAGGAAAAATAATACCCGGGAATCAACAGATTTTGTTTTGGCCGTGTCCTCAGTGATGACGATAAACCTGGGCAAGCCATTTCTCTTCCTGGAGTCTATCTCCTCTTTAATAAAATCAAAGGTTTGGACTAATCGATTTCTACGACTCCTTCCAGCCTGGTGATTTCGCCAGTCCTCTCTGGGGTAACACACCTTGCATTTTGTAACTTGGGTCAAAAAGTTTCCATGACACCAAACACATTTCCCGATACAAAGCTTCCTCCATCGCTTTGAACACCTGGACCCCTCCCACACCAAGCAAATCCCTTCATTATTTCCCAGAGGTATTCTGTTCCCAAGGGACAGCCCAAAGAAAAAGCCCAAGGAAAAGGAGGCAGGTCCCCCAATCAGAGCCCACCATGTTCCCCTGTATACACTAACAATCTTTTTCACTTCAAAAACACTAAAACATTGATTTGGGAGGTGTGGCCAAGATGCTAGGGTAGAAAGGCCCTGAGCTCACCTCCTCCTGTGGACACACCAAAATTACAACTATTTACAGCGCAACTATTGATGCGAACAACCTAAAGACCAACAGAAGAGATTTTCCACAACTAAAGATAAAAAAGGAACCATGATGAGATGGGTGGGGCTGGAGATGAGGTATAGTTAAAAACCCACCCCCTCAGGAGGGCAACCCACAAACTGGACAACAGCCACCAATCTCCCCAGGGAGTGAGGGCTCCGAGCCCCACACTGGCCTCGTCAGCCCAAGGGTCCTGCCCTGGGAAGACGAGCCCCCAGCACGTCTGGCTTTGAAGGCCAGGGGAGCTTGCATATGGGAGAACCAGAGGGCTATGGGAAACAGAGGCTCCCCTCTAAAGGGCACACAGAAACTCACATGCTCTGGGACCCAAGGCAGAAGCAGTAATTTGCAAGGAGCCTGAGTGAGACCCACCTGCTCATCTTGGAGAGCCTCTGAGAGAGGCAGGAGGCATCTGGGACCCCCTGGGGACACAGACACTGGCAGCAGCCACTTGGAGAGCTCTTTCTACCACGTGGGCACTGGTGCTGGCAGGTGCCATTCTGGAGCCTATTAATGCCAGGGGCTTACTGCCCACCCATGGGCTGGCACCAGTTCCAGCCCCACCACCCAGGCCATGCAGCCAGGGAGACCTGGACCTACACGTCAGTGGGGCAGCAGCCACTGCACAAGGGCCTGGCAGCCAACCAGGCAGGAGGCAGCCTTGCTCACCAGCCACACACAGGGAAGTCGGCCCACGCAGCGAACACAGGGGCATCCCAGAGCATATAGCTGTGGGGAGGGGACTGTGCTGCTGGGCCCCATGGGACATCTCCTACATATGGCCACTTCTCCAACTGGGAAATGGGACCAACCCAAAATAATACATAGAAATAAACACAGAGAATTAGGGAAAATAAGGAAACAGAGGAATATGTTCCAAACAAAGGAATAAGAAAAAACCTCAGAAAAAGAACTAAATGAAGTGGAGATAATCTATCCAACAAAGAGTTCAAAGTAATGACCATAAAGATGCTCAATGGGGACTTCCCTGGTGGCACAGTGGTTGGGAATCTGCCTGCCAATGTGGGGGACACAGGTTCGAGCCCTGGTCCGGGAAGATCCCACATGCTGAGGAGCAACTAGGCCCGTGCACCACAACTACGGAGCCTGCGCTCTAGAGCCCGTGAGCCACAACTACTGAGCCCACCTGCCGCAACTACTGAAGCCTAGAGCCCATGCTTCACAACAAGAGAAGCCACTGCAATGAGAAGCCCGCACACTGCAATGAAGAGTAGCCCCTGCTTGCCACAACTAGAGAAAACGCTGTGCACAGCAACAAAGACCCAATGCAGCCAAAAATTAATTAATTTTTTTTAAAAAAGATGCTCAATGAACTTGGGAGACGAATGGATGGACACAGTGAGAAATTTAACACAGTTAAAAAATATAAAAAAGAACCAAATGAAGAAGGAGGAATAAAGTAACCAAAATGTAGAATGCATTAGAAGGGGCTCCACAGCGGTTCAGATGATACAAAGAAACAGATAAGTGACATGGGAGACAAAGTAATGGAAATCATCTAGTGGAACAGAAAAAAAGAATTTTTAAAAATAAGGACAGTTTGGGATAAATCAGGAGTTTGGGATTCAAATATACACACTACAATGTATAAAATAGGCAACCACCAAGGACCTACTGTACAGCACAGAGACTTCTACTCAATATCTTATAATAACCTATAATGGAAGAGGATGTAAAAAAGAAAAAATATATATATACATACACATATATATATGAATAACTGAATCACTTTGCTGTATACCTGAAACTAACACAACATTGTAAATCAACTATATTTCAATAATTTTTTTAAAAGAATCGAAATAAACAAACATGAGGACAGTTTGAGAGACCTCTGAGACAACTCAAGCATATTAACATTCACATTATACAGGTCCCAGAAGAAGAAGACATAGAAAGGGACAGATAATTTATCCGAAGAAATAATAGCTGAAAAATTCACTAACTGGGAAAGGAAACAGACATTCAGGTCCAGGAAGCACAGAATGCCAAACAGGATGAACCCAAAGAGCTCCACACCAAGACGTATTGTAATTAAAATAGCAAAAATTAAACATAAAGAGAGAATCCTAAAAGCAGCAAGAGAAAAGCAACTCATTATGTAGAAGGGAACTCCCCTAAGACTATTATCTGGCTTTTTAGCAGAAACTTTGCAGGCCAGAAGAGAGTGGCACAACATGTTCAAAATGATGAAAAGAAAAAACAGAAAAACAAAAGACAAGAATACTCTACCTGGCAAGGCTATCATCCAGGTTTGAGGAGAAGATAAAGAGTTTTATGAACAAACAAAAGCTTAAAAGGTTCAGCACCACTAAACTGGCTTTACAGGAAATGTAAACTTCTCTAACCAGAAAAGACAACAATTAGAAATTAAAAGAATGAAAAGACCGCAATTACACAAATGAAAATGGAAACACAATGATCCAAAATCAGTGGGCTGCAGCAAAAGCAGTTCTGAAAGGGAAGTTTATAGCAATATAAGCCTACCTCAGGGAATTAAAAAAAAAAATCTCCAATACACAACTTAACCTTACACCTAGAAGAACTAGAAAAAGAAGAAAAAATAAAACACAAAAATTTGTAGAAGGAAAGAAATCATAAAGATCAGAGCAGAAATAAATGAAATAGAGACTAAAAAAACAATGTAAAATATCAACAAAACTAAGACCTGGTTCCTTGAAAAAATAAACAAAATTGATAAGCCTTTAGCCACATTCATCAAGAAAAAGAGGGAGAGGGCCCAAACCAATAAAAACAGAAATGATAAAGGAAAAGTTACAACTGCCACTGCAGAAATACAAAGGATCACAAGAGACTACTAGAAACAACTATGCAGCAATAAAATGGACAACCTAGAAGAAACGGACAAATTCTTAGAAAGGTACAATTTCCCAAGACCGAATCAAAAAGAACTGGAATTGCCATATATACATTAATATGCATAAAATAGATGACTAATAAAAAAAGAAAAAAAATATCAAATTGTACACTTTAAATATATGCAGTTTATTCTATGTCAATTATATCTCAATAAAACTCTTTTTAAAAGAAAAAGAAAAGACTGAATCAAAAAGAAATAGAGGGCTTCCCTGGTGGCGCAATGGTTAAGAATCTGCCTGCCAATGCAGGGGACATGGGTTTGAGCCTTGGTCTGGGAAGATCCCACATGCCACAGAGCAACTAAGCCTCTGTGCCACAAGTACTGAAGCCCGAGCATCTAGAGCCCATGCTCCAAAACAAGAGAAGCCACCATGAGAAGCCCACTCACCACAATGAAGAGCAGCCCCCTGCTCACTGCAACTAAAGAAAGCCCGCGTGCAGCAACTAGCACCCAATGCAGCCAATAAATAAATAAATAGATTCATTAAAGAAAAAAGAAATAGAAAACATGAACAGACCGAATTACCAGTAATTAAATTAAATTAGTAATTTAAAAAACTCCCACTAAGCTAAAGTTCAGGACCAGACAGCTTCACAGATGAATTCTACCTTCTCAAACTATTCCAAAAAAACTGAATAGAAAGAATGCTTCCAACTCATTCTACCAGGGCTGTGTCACCCTGATACCAAAACCAAACAAAGACACTGCAAGGAAAGAGAAAACTACAGGCTAATATCACTGATGAACACAGATGCAAAAATTCTCAACAAAATATTAGTAAATCAAATTTAACAATACATTAAAAGAATCATACATCATGATCAAGTAGAATTTATCTGAGGATACGAGGATGGTTCAATATCTGCAAATCAATCAATGTAATACAATACATTAAAAAATTGAAGACTCAATATCACATGATCATCTCAACAGACGAAAAAAAAAACTTTTGACAAAATTCAAATCCATTTATGATAAAAAAGCTCAACAAAGTGGGTAGAGAGGGAACATAACTCAACGTAATAAAGGCCATCTGTGATAGGCATCATATGCCGTGGCGAAAAGCTGAAAGCATTTCCTGTAAGATTAGGAACAAGTCAAGGATGCCCACACTTGCCAATTTTATTCAACATAGGATTGGAAGTCCTAATCACAGCAATCAGAAAAGAAAAAGAAATAGAAGGAATCCAAATTGGAATGGAATGAGAAAACTGTTACTGCTTGCAGATGGCATGATACTATATATAGGAAATCATAGAGATGTCACCAAAAAAACTCTTAAAACTAATAAATGAGTTTAGTAAAGTTGCAGGATATAAAATTAATATACAGAAATCTGTTGCATTTCTACACACTAACAACAAACTATCAGAAAGAGAAATTAAGAAAACAATCCAACTTACAATTGCATCAAAAAGAATAAAATACCTAGGAATAAGTCTAACCAAGGAGGTGAAAGACTCAGAAAACTATAGACACTGATGAAAGAAACTGAAGATGACAGAAACAGACATAAAGATATACCATGCTCATGGATTGGAAGAATTAACATTGTTAAAATGACCATACTGCTCAAAGCAATCTACAGACTCAATGCAATTCCTATCAAACTCCCAATGGCTGGGCTTGCCTGGTTGCAGAGTAGTTAAGAACCCACCTGCCAATGCAGGGGACACAGGTTCGATCCCTGGTCCAGGAAGATCCCATATGCCGCGGAGCAACTAAGCTCGCATGCCGCTACTACTGAAGCCTGCAGAGCCCATGCTCCACAACAAGAGAAGCCACTGCAATGAGAAACCTGCACACTACAAAGGAGAGTAGCCACCACTCACCACAACTAGAGAAAGCCCACAAGCAGCAATGGAGACCCAACACAGGCTAAATAAACAAACAAATGAACAAATAAATAAATATCCCAATGGCATTTTTCAGGAGCTAGAATATTTTTCACAGAACTGACTTCAGATTATACTGCAAAGCTACAGTAATCAAAACAGTATGGTATGACATGGAAACAGACACATACATTGATGGACCAGCATAGAGAGCCTAGACATAAACCTATACTTATATGCTCAATTAATCAACAAGGGAGGGAAGAATATACAATGGGGATAAGACAGCCTCTTCATTGAATGGTAGTGGGAAAACTGGACAGCTACATGCAAAAGAGTCAAACTGGACTATTTTCTCACACAATGCACAAAAATAAATACAAAATTGATTAATGACTTAAATGTAGGACCTGAAACAATAAAAATCCTAGAAGAAAACATAAGCAGTATGCTCTTTGACATCAGTGTTAGCAATATATTTTTGATATGTCTTCTCAGGCAAGGGAAAGAAAAGCAAAAATAAATAAATGTGACTGCAGCAAACTAAAAAGCTTCTGCACAGCGAAGAAAACAATCGATAAAATGAAAAGGCAGCCTACTGAATGGGAGAAGATATTTGCAAATGATATATCTGATAAGGGGTTAATATCCAAAATACGCAAAGTACTCCTACAACTCAATATCAAAAGAAACAAAAAACCCCAATTGAAATATGAGCAGAAGACCCAAATAGCCATTTTTCCAAGAAAACATACAGATGGCCAACTGACACATGAAAAGATGCTCAACATCACTAATCATCAGGAAAATGCGAGTCAAAAATGCAATGAGATACAACCTCATGCCTGTCAGAACAGCTATCATCAAAAAAAGACCAGAAATAACAAGGTCTTGAGAAAAGGGAACACTTATGCACTGCTGGAGGGAATGTAAATTGGTGCAGCCACTGTGGGAAACAGTACAGAGGTTCCTTGAAAAAGTAAAAACAGAATTGCCATATACTCCAGCGATTTCACTTGAAGGTTTTTACACAAAGAAAATAAAAACAGTAATTCAAAAAGATACATGCAGGGGCTTCCTAGGTGGCGCAGTGGTTAAGAATCTGCCTGCCAATGCAGGGGACACAAGTTTGATCTCTGCTCCAGGAAGATCCCACGTGCCACGGAGCAACTAAGCCCATGAGCCACAACTATTGAGCCCATGTGCTGCAACTACTGAAGCCCATGCGCCTAGAGCCCGTGCTCCACAACAAGAGAAGCCATGGCAATGAGGAGCCCGCGCACCACAGCGAAGAGTAGCCCCCCACTCACCGCAACTAAAGAAAGCCCATGCACAGCAAAAAAGACCCAACACAGCCAATAAAATAAATAAATAAATAAATTTATTTTTTAAAAAAAGAAACATGTAGCTTTATATTTATTGAAGCATTATTTACAATAACCAAGGCATGGAGGCAACCTAAATGCCCATCAGTAGATAAATGGATAAAAAGATGTGATACATATATAAACCATATATATATATAAAACACAGAATATATATATGTGTTACATATATACATATATATATAAAACACAGAATACTACTCAACCACAAAAAAATGAGATCTTGTCACGTGCAACAACATGGATGGATCTAGAGGGTATTATGCTGAATGAAATAAGTCAGAAAAGACAAATACTACATGATTTCATTTACATGTGGAATCTAAAAAATAAAATAAACAAAAAATGAAAGCAGACTCTTAGATACACAGAACAAATGGGTGGTTGCCAGAGAGGAGGGGAGTGGGGGTTGGGTGAAACAGGTGAAAGGATTAAGTGGTACAAACATCCAGTTGTGTGAGTTATATAATAAGTCACGGGGATGTAATGCACGGCATAAGGAATATGGTCAATGCTACTCTAATAACTGTGTATGGGGACAGATGGTCACTGACTCATCACGGTGACCATTTCATAATGTATGCAAATGTCGAGCCATTATGTGGTACACCCGAAACTAATATCACATTGTTTGTCAACAATATTTCAATTAAAAAATAAAAATACACTTTTTTAAAGTTGGTTTGGGCCTTCAGGGGGTGAAAATGAGGCACCCGTTGCCCACATCTCATTCCATTTCCCCTGTAAAGCTTCCGACATCTGAGACGATCCAAAGTACTTAGCATGTTGTGGCCATGGGGCCAGACTCCATTTATCTCCATTCCTGCTAGTTCTCTAAAGTGGCTATTCTCTCTTTGCCCTAAAAACACATCATTTTCTCTTTTTCAAATGATGGATTTTTGTGACCCTTTGGGGGAACGTAAAAAATAAGAGCAACTAAATAAGGCAATCATATACCATTCCAGCATCTATAAAACCGTCTCCTTTGTCACAAAAGAAAACAAGGAAAAGCAGCTGGGGAAAAAAAGTGCAACTGACAGGGAACTAGATATCCCTAAAAACAACTTCTCTGTGAGTTTTCTTCTCCATATTTGAGGGTTTTCGCTGCCTTGAAAGTTATTTCTGGGAAAAGCATGTGTGATATCAGTTATCAAGTGTGATAACTAGTTTCATGATGCATTGGTGGGGCAAACTTCTAAAAATTATGGGAAGTGTAATGCCTACCTTTCTATAATTCCATCTACTTCTGCTCTACATTTTTATTCTGTAGTTCATATACTCTCTTTCCATAGATACCCTGTTCTACCTCAGAACATATAATTTATATTTTTATTTTTATTGACTCAGTGATCATTATACTATAATAAATCAAAAATTAAAATATAAATCTCCTCTTTCCCACATAAAACTGGAGATTTACAAAGTTCACTTCCAACCTTTATCACTTCATAGGCATGGGTTTTGTGTGGTTGTGTTTGGATGTGCACACTATTTTCTAATTTTTTGCTTGTATTCGCCATGTATCGACTCGGTCGTCATATCTGTCATTTTAAATGGAGAAATATTCTACTGTATTGCTAAAATGGTTTAATTAAGCCATCTTTCATCTAGTTGTTTCCACCCATTATAATTCAGTCAAGCATTTTTAAATAAATAAATTTTGTTTTTCCTTTTTGTGCTATTTCCTCAGGCTGGAATCTGAAAAGTGGGATTACCAGCTTAAATAACGTAATCAGCTGGGTGACTCTTATTATACATTGCCAGGGGCCCTCCACAAGAGGCATTTCCAATTTGCAATGTCACCAGAAAAATATGAGTCTAGCTTTTTCTTCATTGTGTCTTTAACACCGGGCTTTCTGGGTTTTATTTGTTTGGGGGTGATTTCAAAAGAATAATGGGAAGTATTTTAGTTCTTTGAATCTTCATTTGTTTGTTTAATACACTTAGTGCCTCTTCTTAAAAATAGGTATTGATCACCCACTCCATGCCAGGTGCTTTCTGCGCCTTATAACTCACTTAATACCCTTGACTGCCTCATAGACACTATACATTTCATTTTCACTTAAACTGAGTCTCAAAAGCTCAAATAATGTGCACAAGATTCAAGGGCTAATAGTTGATGTTGTCAGGACTCAAAATCACTATCTACTTCCTGTGAATTCTCCACACACCATCCTGTCTCATAGCCACAACCTTTAAACATCTTGCCAATTTTTCTTCTGCCTCTGTCTCTCTCTCTTGGTTTATTTATCCTGTTATTTATCCTTATTTATATTGAGGTATAAGACACACAGGTAAAGTGATTAAGGTGCCTTCACCTTAAAGGTACGGCTGATGTACATTTCTACATACATATACACAATGTAACCACCACACCAACCAAGACACAGAATCTTTTATCAACTTAGGATCTTTTCTCTACTTTTTCAACACAGATTGGTTTTGAGCTTCTCATTCTACATAGGCCTGGTACTGAAGCTATGCAAATAGGTGTTTAATAAACTCTGTTTAAAAATAAAAGGTTGAAACCAAGAAGCAACCTCAGCGATTATGTGTCACAACCTCCTAAACGTCATAATGTGGACCCTGAAGCCCAGAAGGAAAGTGGCTTCTCAGGATCTAATCATTCAGAGCTATTTCTGCGTCCCCACGCTGCCTGTGCAGGCCTGGCTGCCTGACTGACGGGAGACACAGTGAGGCTGACATGGGAGGCAGGGTGCACAGCAGAGAAAGGGCCTGGACAAAGATTTTGTTTTGTTATCTTTATTTGAAATGAGTCTTGAAGTAACCAAAAGGTCAAATTACAGTAAGCTGACCTTACTGTAAAACACTTCTGTTTTTTAACATAAAAGTATCAACACTTGAAATGAAATGAGTTTGCCTGTTTCCTTGGGTGGCAGACACTTATTCCAATAATGCTCCATGGCTCGTGACTTCTTTCAAACACCCTCTTTTACAAGAACTTTCAGAGCTAATTTGAATCAATTTTATTTTTTGAAGCTATAAAATTGGCAACAACAATAAAAAATGGACGTGTGCCTTTCAAACCACTAGAAAGAAAACAAAAATAGAATCCATACAACAAACCACACAGAATGAGACACATATACAGAAAAAAAAATTTAATTGACAAAAGATCAAATTTATCAAATATGACAATAAATGTGAACGGGTTAAACGGACCCCAACAAAGACAAGGATTCTCAACATCCAATTATACACTGTTTATGACAGAGGCCTAAAACCAAATGACTCCAAAATCTAACATAAAAAGATGGGCAAAATATTTCTAGAAAACACAAGTGGAAAGAAGGTTTAGATGGCAACATTTATACCAAACCAAGCAGAATCTGAGGGAAAAAAACACTTAACGAAACAGACTACGTTAAAAATTTCAACTGTACTAATAATAAGAATTCCACTTTTAAGAAGCAATTTAGTTTATCAAATTGGTAAATATATTTTAATTATAATAGTTTTATCATTGAGTGTACAGGAGAATAGACACATCCAGGAGTGACTATTAATAAGGCGACAGGAAAATGGTCAGTACGGTATGGATACATATGATAGAATAAAATATAACCACTAAAAATCATGTTTTAAAAATCTAATGAGCGGCAATGTACTCATCATACAGTACTAAGTAAAAGAGGCAAGATACAGAGATACAGGCAGTAAGATCTCAATTTGTCTTAAATATACATTTGAGATTTTTTTTAATTAGAAAAAAATATACCAAAATAATAATCTGGTTAAATTAAGGTAGATCTTTAGTTACATTTTTACCCTATTTTTTCCTATTAAAAAAAAAAAGAGGGCCTTAAGTCCAAGATAAAGGAAAAGATAGCATGAGGGGACTTTGCTTCCTTAAATGAATTCATGTGTCCAGACTTCCTGACACAAACAAACCCCATTCTAGGGCACTGGCAAGGAAGTCAAAGAAAAGACTTTTTGTACTGGATGAGAATTCTGAAATTACAGCATCTTCAGGATCTAAAACCATGATGTCTAGTGTTTTCTTCCAAGGACTGACTAGTCTTCAACTGAATATAGACTATGTTAATTTTCTTTTTTATTCTAGGTTCTCCAAATGAACATAGAATAAATAAACTAATAAATAAGGAAACAAAGCAATAACACAGTTCAGCCACCCAGTTTGTTCACAGATCTGTCCTGCAAAGACAGATTTGCCAGCGTTAGAAACAAGAATCTGCAAGTTCTCAAGGATAATTCTGAACAGAAGTTCCAAACATATTTTAAGCGAAGGCAGTCTCCTGGGAACAGCCTCCTGGATAGCTTCACTGAATTACTTTGCATTCATTTTGATGTACATATTTTACATGTTAGGGTATCTTAAAATAAAATTGTACTGATTTATGTTACCATGTCATTTATTTAACAGTTTGAAGGAAGAATAAATAAGCTTTTACAAGAGGGACTCAATAAAATTAATTCTATTCCTATATGCTGAAAATGAGATGTGTACTCACTATTATGATTAGGAAATAATCAGATTCCAGATCTTCAGGGAAGTTCTGTACCTCTGCACAATATATACCCCAAATTATAATACACTGGCTATCAGGTGTGACAGTAAGGGCCACCGACCTGAAAGAGTCCTGGCCATCATGGTGTCCAGTGTCTGCTTCTCCTGGAAACCACGGTCCAGGGAGGGGGGTGACTCGTCCAAGTTCTTAGCTGATGCTCTTTCCTAGCGTAGCCGCATCTGTCATGCCTTCTGAATTTTTTCTTCCTGCTAAATCTACATAATGTAATTCTCACCACCACTCATCTTCTTCCACATTGAACTCTTTACCTCAAAAGGAAAGGAGACATTTTTACTGGAGCAGAGAGCAGGAGCTTGAACAGGCAAACCTCCCATTTCTCTCATCCAACAGAAATGTCCCGAGAGGCCCCAAGGGTCCAGTTCTACGATGAGGCTACAGCCGCTGCCCTCAGGGAGCTCCCAGACCCTCTGCTCCCCCACCATCCAAAAATCAGAAGGCTGTGGAGTCTGGGGGGCACTGCAGGTGCTGGAGGAGCATCTAATCAGATTCACACCTGAGCCGCAACAGGAAGGTGGGAGGGAAGATGAGAGAGAAAATGGGAGAGAAGAAAAAAAGCATTTAATGGGACTGGAAGTACAGATGCCCAGGGGCCCTGGAAGCAGGCGAGGGGACAGAGAAGGCTGGAAGCCTCCCTATGGGAAGGAACCGTGTCCAAAAAGCCATGGAGCCACTAACAGAACTTAATTGAGAGATGGAAATGGTCAGGTTTGTGTTTTAAAATGCTCACTGTAGGACAGTGAAGCAGCTAGGCTGGGGAGGTGAAGACCCCAGGTGTGGAACCTTCCAGAAAGGTCCAGCAGTCACCCAGTCGAAAGGACTGGGGGCTGGGTGAGGAGGGCAGGTATCCCGGGGCAGGTCGAGGGGACACCCAGGCAGGCACTCGGGACAGGTGATGGTTCTCACGATGGGCGAGGGAAAGGAGGAAGCTATCCAAACTTAACTTTCTTCTTTTTCAAAACACGTTCAAATCGTTTACACATTCATGTGTAACCACAACAAAATGACCCTGTCCTCAGACTCTACATTTCAAGGAATCCTAACTAAATTCTGACTATAAAAAGGGAAGCAGAGGCCAGTAAAGTTCCTTGAGAAACAAAGGAGAAACCGCACAGACGGCTGACCAGTCACAGGACAACATAGTGGTTACAGCGCCAGGTGAACTTGGGTTCAAATCCCAGGCTGGCCACTTGATACCTCGGGCAAGTTACTCTTACAAAATCTCAGTTTTCTCATTTCTAAAATGCGGGGAAGAATGGGACCTACTTAGCAGGTGAATCAGGAAGTTGATATAAGGAGAAAGTGCAAAATGCAGGCTCTGATTACCACGAGCGGTCCTCAAGTGATCACTCTCATTACAGAGTACAGAGGATTTCCGAGGGCTGGAAAAGAATAATGTTTTAATTTTTAATATTAGCTTTTACTGTTAAGATGTCCTGAATTCGGGGCATTGGGCAAGAAAGAGAGCATCGACTCCACGGCAGGTAGCAATGACTTACGGCCACGGTCAGATGCGCCTTCTCGGTTTCTATCAGGGGGCATCGGAGTGAGCAAAGGTCCTCACAGGGGGACGGTGAGGTGCTCCCACCCAAAGTCTGCCAGCAGGACGCAGGGAAGTGCACGCTTAGAAGGCGTGGACACGGGAACAGAAAAATCTTTTAGGCAAAGGGAGAGGAATTATCTACTTCATATTCTGAATAGATAAGCAGAGAAACCCAACAGTATGTAAAAATATTGTGAAAACCTTGAGTGACACCTGGGTAGTTTTGACAGAGGTGGTAAGAGGACAACTTGTCCAAGTTCTAGGAAAATTCTAGCAAAGAAATGTACAAAGAAGCAACTTGGAAAACTCTAGTAATGTGCAAAGAAGCAATTGCCGCATTTAAGTCAGTAACATCTGTCACTTTTTATGGGAGGAGTCCTAAGTAAGCAGATACAGTAACAAGGCTTTTAACTCGTTTTAGAGGAATGACTCAGTGGTGTGCTGGCAAATGTTAACAACCAGCTCCCTGAGAAAAGAGGAAATGCCTGTATGTCTATACCTACGTACATGTGTAAATTATAAATTTTCCTGATGTAGAGTATTAGTACACAGTTTACAAATAACAATAAAATATATGATGTTCTTTATTATAAATTCCATATAGCCACTTCACTTATTAATTTTTGCCAAATTCTTGTTAACTATAGAAAACCTATGATGGTGGCAAGGGACAAATGAGTGTATTAGTTCCAACATGAATGCCTTATTTTACATCAGGAGTAAGACATCAGGAGTAAGACAACACATCACTTGCTTACCAATGGCAAGAGCGATTTTTTGCTGAGTCAGATCATTGTTTTCGAATATTAGAAGAATATTTCCGTGGTTTTTGTGCTATTTATGATGTAACGCTACAGACAGGAGACATCATTAAATGTAATCTGCAATTCTCCTAAGTCTAGAAAACTAAACACTAAATCACGCTCTGATGTAGAGCCAATACTCCCAAGCAGTAAATAGTCCTGAGGCCAGTTTCAAGCCACAGCACGCCCACCACTCAACAGGGCTTGGAAGGAAGGGAGTAGCGCATGGTTACACCGTGTTTCCACCACACAGGTGTCTCATTGTGGCATGTTTACAAACCCCTTCTCAATCCTTCATCCAGGTCATCAGTAAAACTGGGCCCCATTTGTTGAACTTGACAAAACATGGTGGTTGTCTCCTTGTTTAGGGATCATATACATCCGTGTTTGGATGCTGAGATGTTTGGGATTCCATGGATTATTTTTATTAAACTTGGCTATCAGTCTAAGAAATGACCTCACTAGGGACTTCCCTGGTGGTCCAGCAGTTGAGACTTCACCTTCCAATGCAAGGGGTGAGGGTTTGATCCCTGGTCAGGAAGCTGGGGTCCTGCATGCCTTGCAGCCGAGGGCCCAAAGCATGGAACAGAAGAAGTAGAGTAGCAAATTCAATAAAGACTTTAGGGATGGTCCACATCAAAAAAAAAAAAATCTTAAAAAAAAAAAAGAAAAGAAATGACCTCATTCAGTGGTACTTGAGCCAGCTCATATCAGCTTGCAAAAGATAATTATGCAGTTTTCAAGGATTTTGCAAGCTGGTGGTTAAATACAACCATTACTAAAAAATAAATTATACAGACATATAATTAAATTATATCTTTAAATTTTAAACAAAGATATTAAATATTCAAGAACCATCTCTTCCTATCAATTTTACCACATTGTACTACTATCATTGCTCATGGAGTTATTCAAAACACATGAAAATAGTAGCGTATAAGTTTGGGGGGGTATAAATGGAATTCAAGTATTCTAAGGCCCTTGCATTGGCCAGGAAGTAGCATAAGTACTAATTTGTATCAGCCCTTAATAAGTCAAAGGTGAACGTTGTACCCTCTCTAAGGCAACCGCTGAAAGAACAGAAAAGAATGTATAACTCACCAGCCAAAGAAGAGACGGAAAACATGGAAAAGTAAAAAATACTTGATTGAAAACAAGGCAAGAAAGAAGAGAAGAACGAAAAAGAACAGGTGGGGCAAACAGAAACCAAATAGTAACACCGTAACTTGAAATCCAAATAGATCTGTAACTTCAAAGGCAAACAGTCCAGTTAAAAGACAAAGATTGACAAACTAGATGCACAATAAGATTTAACTCTGCTGCTTGTAAGAGACATGCTTTACACATAAGGATGCAAATGTTTGACAGTAATAGGATTTTAAAAAAAGATAAAGCATGTCAACACTAACCAAAAGAAAGCTGGAAGAGCTATGTTAAAGCAGACTTTAAGGGAAAAATCTTGTCATCAGACTAATAAAACAATTCTATATTTTGTATAATTGTAATAACAGGCCCTGAACCATATAAAGCAAAAAAGTAAAAGAAATGAGGGAGGAATAATCACAAGCGCTAATCCATAGTCACAGTGAGATATTTCAACACCCCTCTCTCAGGAGCTAATAGAAGAAACTGGAAAAATTCAATTTTCCTACCCTTTTACTTTATCTTCTCTATGACCTTAATTCAAGAACTATCTCTTATAAGCAGCATAAAGTTGGTCTGACACACTTTTTTAATTGAACAATGCTTTTAACACTCAAACACTCAGCAACTGTAGAACAGGCATCATTTTCAGGCGTAAACAGAATGTTTACAACAACTGACCTCATGCTGGGCGAGAAAGCATGTCTCAGCAAATCTCCAAAGATGGAAATTACTCTGAATGCATTCACTGATCCCAGTACAACTGAGCCAGAAATCAATAACAGGATTGAAAAATCCCCAGGTGTCTCAGTATTAACCAGTAAACTTTTAAATAATTCATTCATCAAAAACTACTTCGAACTGAATGATAATGAGAAGATAAACCCTTCCAGAGGGAAAACCTCTAAGTCAAGGAGGCATCTTTTGATCCGTCCACTGAAAGTGGTGAAGAGGTCTGCTCCCCTCGAGACATGCTGTCCTGAGATCGCGGTCATTTTTATTAACAGACCACACACTGAGCCTCCGCCTGAAAAGGGGCCTCCTCCCTCCTACGTCTGGGAAGTCATTGGGGGCAAATGGTTAAATACCTTTAATATAGACCCTGGGCAGCCACTCCACGGAATACAAGAATCTTCCATTATACAGTGAGGATTGGTACAGTCTTTCCTTCCGGTGCTCAGAAGTACTCTCCCTGTAGAAGAATACCCACCCCCACTAGACCATCGCGACCACCTCCTCAGCAGAGGAGACCCTCCAAGACTTAGTCCTCTGCCACTCTGGTTCCTGACGGCTCTTATCCTTAAGGGACTATTGCCTTGACTTTCACCTAGATAAAGGAGCTGCTTTCTGATGCTTGAAAAATCACATAAAACCACAAATATATAAAACTCTCAAAAATATTTCAGTTTGAAATTTTATATTCATCACAAATGAAGAGCTTGTGTTACAGCCTCCTACTAAATTGCCTGCGTGCTTCATAATGTATTTCCTGTCGCTCATTAAAATTATGAAGCATTTAGAGCATTATAACAAATATAATGTTCAAAAGATAATTTTGTTTAAGTTTTTAAACATCCATCAGTACATTAATTGGAGTAATTAATACTAAGTGCTGTAGCCCATTCCCCCCAAATCTCAGGGGTTTAAAACAACAAAGGTTTCGTTCTCCTTCAAATCACTGCAGTGACTTGGAGACTCAGGCTACGGCCACCTTCTTGCTGCAGTGTCATCTGGGTACCACGCAGCAGGAGCAGAGGCGCCTGCAGGCCGATCAGACCAGACCAGGCCAGGCTTAGCTTCTCAGCCCAGCAGAGACACACGCTAGCCATGCTCACAGTCCATTGGCCAGAACTAGTCACGTGACCCTACAGATGCCACAGGGTGGGCAAGTGTGGTCTCCTGTGATCAGAAGAAAAGTGAAACGCTTTGTTAAACGCGTAACACTGTCCCTGCCTCAAATGGACATCAAACCTCCCAGGCCATTAAGGAGGAAGGAGGAAGGAAGTGGCCTTCACGGATGTGGGTGTCAATGTCACACACACTGTGTTTAAACAGAAAGAAAACTTAGGAACCAGATGCCATTATCCGCATTTTACAGATGAAGAAACCAAAGCACAGAGTAAACAGGCAGGAGTTGACCTAAGTCTATGACTCCAGGGCCATGTGTTTCTCCATCACCTCAGGTTGCTCCAAGCATGGCCCGTGGCCCACCTACATCAGAGTCACTGAGGTGCCTCTTCAAATTGTGGGTTCCTGAGCCCCACACCACACTTCCTGAACAAGAACCCCCAAGTACACGAACCTGTACTTTTAACAAGTTTCCAAGGGACTCCATCACGTTATCTCTGGAATTCAATAGCAAAGTCTACATAACCCCTTTCAAAATAAGTAGAACAATGTATGGGAAAAAGAAAAGATTCAGTAGGTTTAAGAAGGGAGGCCTTGTGGAAAATTGAAAATCCTACAAATGAAAGAGTCAGAAGCCGTGGACACTGGTCCTCAACCAGTTAACCTCCTGAGGGACCTTAGGAGCTGCTCACCCGCACTGAATCTGTTTTGAAGGAAGATGACATTTTCTCCACTGAAAAACACTGGAATCAGGCTAAATGATCTTTAAAGCCCACTTTGGCTCTATGATAATGTGAGAACTGTAAAGTGAGACAATAAAACAATAGCAGAATGAAAAAAGTAATAATAACACTTAAAATAATAGCTTATCCCAGCAAGCTTTTTTTTTTTTTTTTTTAACAAAGACAAGCTTCTTCTAAAATTTATAGGGAAAGGCAAAATAACTAAAATAACTAGAAACAATTTTGGAAAAGAAGAATACAGAGAGAGGAATCACAATACCCAATTTTGAGACTTACTCTGTAACTGCAGTAATCAAGACCACTGTTTATTGGCAGAGGAACAGACACAGATCAATACAGCAGATTTAAGAACCCAGAAATAGCTCTGCATCAGTATGGTCAATGCATCTTTTTACAAAGACACAAAAGCAACTGAATGGAGGAAGTACAGTGCTTTCCACAAATGGTGCTGGAATAATTGTTTATACATATGCAAAAAAAAACGAAGGAATTTCAATCGAAACCTCACACCTTAAACAAAAATTAAATCAAAATAGATCCTAGATCTCAATGCAAAATGTAAAAATATAAAGCTCTTAGGAAAAACCATAGGAGAAAATCTTTATAATTTAGAGTTAGGCTAAGAAATCTCAGACATAACGAAAGCATGATCAGTAAAAGAAAAAAATAAATTAAAAACTTCCACTCTGCAAAGCATCCTGTGAAGAGGATGCCACAAAAAGGGAGACGATAACAAAGGACTTGTATGCTGCATATATGAACTTTCTAAACTCAGTAGTAAGAACACAAAGAATCCAATTTTTTAAATAAGCAAAAGACATGAAAACAGACCGCACCAAAGAGAATACACAGATGACAAATAAGTACATGAGGAGATGTCCAACATCACTAGCCATTAGGGAAATGTAAATTAAAGCCACAGTGAGATACCAATTCACAGCTGCTAGGATGGCACAAATAAAAAACAGCAATGCAGAGACACTGGATGTCTCCTGCATTGCTGGTGGAAGTGTAAAATGGTACAGCCACTAGAGAAAATAGCTTGACGGGTTTTTTATTTTTTAAGTTAAACATACACTTCACATATGACTCAGCAATCCCAATTTTAGGTATTTATCCTTTGAGAAATGAAAACATGCTCACAAAAAAAGGACATGAATTTGCATAGTAGCTTTGTTTGTAATAGCCAAAGAATAGACAACAACTCGAATGTCTTCCCAGCAGTCGGTGGATGAACAAACTTGGGGCATCCGTACAATGGGCTACCACTCAGCAGTGAAAAGTCAGGGACTACTGCCTCATGAACAACCTGGATGGCTCTCAAGGTCATTATGTTGAGTGAAAAAGACCAATGTTGAAAGGTATGATTCCCCTTGTATAACATTCTCCAAAGGTGATGGAGAACAGATGTGTGGTTGCCGGGGTCGAGTGGAGGGAGGGTGTGACCGTGACGGGACAGCGTTTGTAGAAACAATTCTGCACTCTGACCGGGGTGGTGGTTACACGAAGGCATGTCATGAAATTTCAGAGAACTGTACACACATACACAGGAACACACAAAAGAGAGCATGAAAAACAGGTGAAATCTGAATAAGGTCTGTAGTGTTATAGCAATGTCAGTTTCTTGGGTTCAATAAAGCACTATAATTATGGAAGATACTATTATTAGATGAAGCTGGGGTGGATCCATGGGAACTTTCTATACTATTTCTTCAACTTCTTGTGGGTCTAAATGATTTCAAAATAAGAAGTTAAAAAAAAAAAAAAGCTAATATTTGTTGGGTACTCTCTACGTAGCCGTACTGTTCTGAGAACTTTATATTTACCTACATATTAAATGCTTAAATCCTTACAGTAGACACTGTGCTCACCCCATTATATAGATGAGGAAACTGAGTTTCAGAAAGGTTAAGTAATTTGGGCAAGGATGCAGTTGGTAAGTAAAAGAGGTGGGACTTGGACCCAGGAAGGCCAGCCCCAGAGCCTTAGCTAACAAGCAGTACTTATAAAATAAAATAAAATAAAATAAAATAAAATAAAATAAAATAAAATAAAATAAAATAAAAAGCAAGTCAAAGAAAAGGTCAGCACAGGAGTCAATAATATGGAAGGAAAGAAAAAGGACACAAATAGAGAGTAAAATGAACACTGCAGGAAAGGCCCCAGAGTGGTCATTCCTCACCACTCTGTGTGTGTTCCCAGGAGGACACATGGTCCCTTTTGATCCAAGTATCACTGAAGACTGAGGAGAAGCTGGAGAGAGGGAAGAAGCATTTTCAAAGGAGAATCGATAGGTCAGAGGAACTGGGGTTATTTAATCTACAGGAAGTCAGGAAGGGGGTTTAACTATCACCTTGATGAAGGCTCTTGAGAGAGTGTGCAGAGGACATGGGACAAAGCAAAGGAGACTCACACTGAAAAAAGAGTTTAGTTTGATATTAAAAAACGGTTTCCCAACCACGTGAGGAGGGAGAAAACTAGGATGGATAAGAGGGAGATGACTCTTCTGAGATATTCTAGAAGGAAAGCATGAAACTGGCAGTTCACTCTGCTCAAACTTAAACCTGTGCGGACAGTCCCCATCACTCCCTGCTGTGCAGGCCTGGTGGAGGGCACGTAACACATGATATCTGATTGAATCAGCTGGTTATAAAGTAGGTGTGGCCGGTCCACTTTACACATGAGGAAACTGAGCTTCAGAGAGGCTGAGATCTAGCCTAAGCCCCTCAGCTGCCAGGGTGGACATGTGAGGTCCAAGCCCATGTGCTTCTGCCTTCAAGCCCAGACTTTCCACTACATGACACTCTCTGCTAAGTTCAAAGATATAAGGACTTGAGAAGTCCTCTGCCTGCTGGCATTAAAAAAAAAACCACTGTGGTCCTTTCCAGCTGCAAACATTATCTGTCCAACAAAGTGCAGCTAATCTGGTTTAAAAATCAGCTCCGTCTCCCCTGATCTCTACGAGGTTGATCTTTTAGGATCTCAATTCATCCAGTAAGTGAACCCATATTTCTGATTATCATTCTCTTTACAACATTCCTGTGGGTGTGACACATCAAATTAGAAGAAACTCAAGCGAAAGAGGAAGAACGATGACTCTCGTTTTACAGATAAGGACACCTGGGCTGCCCACTCAGGCAGGCGTGGGGTCGAGATTGTGTGTGGGTGGGAAGCGACTCGGGGGCTTGGGAGGGAACCGCCTGCAGATTTCAAAACAGAGCTAGTGCAGCCCAGGGGAGGCCACCTCAGAGCAAACGCCCCTGGAAGGGCTCCTCCCATCCAGCCTGCGCAGACGGTACCGCAGCCACGGTCACCATGTCAGAAGAGATATCCACCAACGTGCCCCAGGTGTGTATTTATGTGTATGCTCCAACAAAATTTCATTTATGGACACCGAAATCTGAATTTCATTTCACTTTTTGCTGATTTTTAAAATGAATAGATGAATTTTAGGAGACGTTTTATGTTTATGGAAGAACTGGGCAGAAAGTACTGAGTTTCCATATATTCCCAACCACCCCACGGAGTTTCCCCTATTACTCACATCTTGCATGTGGAACATTTGTTACAGCTGATGATCCAGTACGGATACATCATTATTAACACATTTTGCTTTAAGGTTCACTCTCGGTTACACAGTCTATGGGGTCTGCCAAATGCGTAATGACACGTATCCGCCATTACAATATCACACAGGATAGCTTCATTGCCCTAAAAGTCCCATGTGCTCTGCCTATCCATCCCTCCCCACCCCAACCCCTGGCAACCACTGATCTTTTTACTGCCTCCAGAGTTTTGCTTTTTCCAGAATGTCATAGGGTTGGAATCACATAGTACGCAGCTTTTTCAGACTGGCTTCTTCCACGTAGCCAAGTGCATTTGTTTCCTCCATGTCTTTTCATGACTTGAGAGATTTTCTTTTTAAGAGCAATTTTAGGTGTACAGAAAAATAGATCAGGAAGTACAGAGAGTTCCCACAAACCCCCTCTCCCCACACACTCACAGTTTACAACTTACACTAGTGTGGTGTGTTTGATATAATTCATGAACCAATACTGTTACCTTATTATTATTAACTGAAGTCCACGCTTTGACATGAGAATTCACCAGTTTATGGCAGACGTATAAGGACGTGTATCCATCCTTAGCTCATTTCTTTTTATCCCTGAGTAACATTCCATGGTATGGAAGTACTATAGTTTATCCATTCACTGCTGAAGGACTTTTTGGTTTGTTCCAGTTTGGGGCAATTATGAATAAAAGTACGATGTGTTTGTGTGCACGTTTTTTTGTGTGGACCTAGTTTTCAATCCATTAGGAAAATACTTGGGAGTTCCTGTTGTTCTACATCCTCGCCAGCACTTGGTGTTGCAAGTGTTTTAGATTCATCCATTCTAATGGTCTGCAGTGGTATCTCAGTGTTGTTTTAACCCAAGTGCATATTTTTTAAAAGCACAATGTTTGACTCCCTAAAGCAAAAAGCAAGTTCTAATTAATAAATTGCATGATAAACTGCCAGGATTTAACCCATAATGGTCATTCTCAGAAATGCCAATCAAACAAGAAGGCCATGTTGAGAGAGGGAAAAAAAAATTTTTAAGCAATTAATTCCTATTGCTGAAGGCAAGGTTGCTATGACTTGGAACTTGAAATACACTGAGCTTAAAAAAGCCAAAGCAAAATTTGTCCCTTCATCACGAATATATTTCATCACTAAGATGCTAACATGAACTTTCAAAAGCAGGAGGACACCTGAAGTTTAGAGATTAAAAAAAAAAACGTCTTCTAGTGACCACTTGCTACACACAGGCATTTTCTCTGACATTCCTGGCTTTGCTTTAACAAACTTCTCAGATTTAAACATTCTGCCGTCTGAAATTGCTCTGTACTACTTCTAAGACACTAAAACTTGTGGAGAGGGGAGGGGAGGGAGGGAGGGCTGGGATTTTTCCTTCTTCTATAGCTTGTCCAGATGTTCTCTAACACTTTTTATGGAAACTAGAAGAAAGTTTTTATTACATTTTATTTAGTATATTATTACACCTGCTATGGCTTGAATTTTCATAAAGATATTCTCTGACTATATTTATGCCAAAGCAGCATTTCACACCTGCATGTTGATATAATGCTTTTGATGTTCATTAACTCAACAAAGATTCTGGCAATAAAGTACAAAAAAATTCTTGAAGCAAGAAGTCATTCAATGTCATATTTTTTTGCCTCCATGCGAACCTGCCACATGAAACTTAACATAATCACAAGTCACATAACACATCTACCTTGAAAAATTATTGGCAAGCATCTTAAGTTTTTCAACAGCCCATTTTACGTTCCCATTCTTAACAGGCATGATTTAACCCATACAAAACAAGTGCTTTACCCTCAACTGTGGATCTGCTATTTATGGCAACTTCTCAAAAGCCTTGGAAATAGTCCATAATGAGGTGGCAAAGATGCCTGAAAACTTTTCCAAACCAAATGGCAAAACATTTAGGAGAAGCATCAAAAAAGAATTTGCCAGGAATAAACCTAACATTTGGAATACTTTTTCTTTGCATTTTGAGAATACATTCTTGGAGGATACAATCAAATACTTCTGTTTTTAACCACTAGCTACCTACAAGAATTGATGCAAGGCGTCCCCGTATTTTATACGGCAACATCTTCTAGTTAAAAACCTTCAAGTAAAAAGCTTAAACAGCCACACTTCGGTAACGTTAAGATTATTCTCCCCATTATTTTGCTGTCAACCTAAGCAGAGTGACTATGCATTCTGCTGAAAGCTTTTTTAAGGGGAGTTTTGGAGCTAGTAAAAGTAAAATATAGTCTAACTTGTTTTCAAATTTCCCGAGAGGGACTTTGGGCCCAGGGGATACTTGATTATGATGCTAAATTGAAGGTGTCTCTGCCAGGCCAACCACACACCCTCACTGACCACGCTGTGGAGTATCCAGGACGGGAGAGGCACAGATGTTTGATGTAGTACAAGTAACTGGAAGATTTCTGTAATTCACTCCTTTCCTTTTTCACCCACAGCTTGATAAACATACTACTCCCATCCACACCAAAGATGGAAAATTTTCTAGCATACACTTGTGGGTTGAATTTTGTGCCCCTCAACAACAAAAAAAGATATATTGAAGTCTTAATACCCAGTAGTTCAGAATGTGACTTATTTGGAACCAGGGTCTTTTCAGACGCTATAAGGTCATCTCATTGAAATCAATTGGTCAATGGAATAGGGCAGATCCCTAATCCAATATGGCTGGAGCCCTTATAAGAAGATGATGTGAAGACACAGGGAGAGACCATGACAACAGAGACAGATATTGGAGGGGCTGAGAGATGCAGCTGCAAGCCAAGAAAGGCCAAGAATCAGCACCCACTACCAGAAGCTAGGAAAAGGGAAGGACGGACTGCCCCCTACAGGCTTCAAAGGGAGCATGGTCCTTCCCACACCTTTCAGACATACAGACTTCAGACATCTGCCCTCTAGATTTGTGAGACAATACATTTCTGTTGTTTTAAGCCACTCAGCTTGTGGCGATTTGTGTGGCATCCTTACAAAACTAATACACAACATGATCAAGTGGGATTTGTTTCCTGGGATACAAGGATGGTTCAGCATGCACAAGATGACCAATGTGATGCACCACATTAACAGAATCAAAGATAAAAATTACATATTCATCTCAACAGATGCAGAAAAAGCACTTAACAAAAACACAACATGCCTTCATGGTAACATTCCTAACAAACTGAGTACAGAAAGAACATACCTCAACACAATAAAGGCCATATATGACAAACCCACAGCCAACATTATACTCAGTGGTGAAAGCTTTTCCTGCAACATCAGAAACAAGAAAAGGGTGCCCATTGACACCACTCCTATTCAGCCTAGTACTGAAAGTCCTAGCCAGAGCAATCAGGTGAGAAAAAGAAATAAAAGGTATCCAAACAGGAAAGGAAGAAGTAAAAGTGTCTTTGTTTGCAGATAACATGATCTTATAAAAATCCCAAAGACTCCATGACAAAAGTTGCTAGAAGTAATCAGCTAATTCAGTAAAGTTGCAGGTTACAAAATCAACACATAGAAAATAGATGTGATTCTATATACTAACAACAAAACACCTGAAAAAGAAATAAAGAAAACAATTCCATTCACAATAATATCAAAAACAATAAAATACTTAGTAACAAATTTAACCAAGGAGGTGAAACATCTGTACCTTGAAAACTATAAGACTTTGATGAAAGACACTGAAAAAGACACAAATAAATGGAAAGATATCCCATGTTCATGGATTGAAAAAAATTAATATTATTAAAATGTTCCTATTACCCAAAGCCATCTACAGATTCAAAGGAATTCCTATCAAAATTCCAATGATATATTTCATGGAAATATAAAAACTATCCTAAAATCTGTATGGAGCCACAAAAGACCCCCCAAAATGGCCAAAGCATTTTGGTAAAGTAGAACAAATCTAGAGGCATCACATTTTCTGACTTCAAACTGTATTACAAAGCCGTACTAATCAAAGCAGGATGGTACTGGCATAAAAATAGATACATAGACCAATGGAGCAGACTTGAGAGCCCAGGAATAAGCCCATGCATATGTGGTCATCAATACTTGACAAGACACCAAGTATACACAATGTGGAAAGGATGGTATTGGGAAAACTGGATAAGCACATACAGAGGAATATGCACCACTCACAACAATGAACTTGGAATGGATTAAAGACTTAAATTTAAGATATAAAACCACAAAACTTCTAGAAGAAAACATAGAGGCAAAGCTCCTTGGCATTGGTATTGGCAGCAATTTTCTTGACATGACACCCAAAGCACAAGCAACATAAGCAAAAATAAATAAGTGGGACTACATCACACTAAAAAGCTTCTGCATATCAACAAGATGAAAAAGCAACCTACTGAATGGGAGAAAATATTTGAAATCATATATACGGTAAGGGTTTAATATCCAAAATATAAGAACTCATACAACTCAGTAGCAAAAAATCAAATAACTCAATTAGAAAATCAGTGGAGGAACTGATTTTACACAGAAGACATCCAAATGGCCAACAGTCATGTGAAAAGGTGCCTGACATCACTAATCATTAGGATAATGCAAATCAAACCCACAATGAGGAATTACCTCACACCAGTTAGAATGGCCATCATCAAAAAGAACACAAACAACAAGTGTTGGTGAGGAAGTGGAGAAAAGGGAACTCTAGCACACTGTTGGTGGGGATGCAAGGTGGTACAGCCATTATGGTAGTTCCTCAAAAAAGTAAAAATAGAACTACCATACGATCCAGCAATCCCACTTCTGGGTATTTATCCAAAGGAGTTAAAAATCAGGATCTTATAGAGCTATCTGCAACCCCATGTTCATTGCAGCTTTACTCACAATAGCCAAGATATGAAAATGACCTAAGTGTCCATTAAGAGACAAATGGATAAAGATGTGATATATATGTAAGATTGTATAAGATTAACAAGTTCTGGGAATCTAATGGACAGCATGATGATTACAGCTAACAATACTGTATCATATATTTGAATGTTGCAAAGAGAATAGATATTAAATATTCTCACCACAAAAAAGAAATAATTATGTAACAGATGGAGTTGCTAGCTAATGCTATGGTAGTAATCATTTTGCCATATATAAATATATCAAATCAACATGTTGTACACCTTAAACTTTCACAATGTTGTATGTCAATTACATCTCAATAAGGCTGGGAGGGGAAGTAAAAATAAAATTAACCATCAAAAGAAAGAAAGAGAGAGAGAGAGAGAAAGAAAAAGAAAAGAAAGAAAGAAAGAAAGAAAGAAAGAAAGAAAGAAAGAAAGAGAAAGAAAGAAAGAAAGAGAAAGAAAGAAAGAAAGAAAGAAAGAAAGAAAGAAAGAAAGAAAGAAAGAAAGAAAGAAAGAAAGGGAAAGAAAGAAAGAAGGAAGGAAAGAGAAAGAAAAGGAAGGAAAGAGAAAGCAAGCAAGCCAGCAAGTGAGCAAGCTAGTAAACATATCTTGTGAAAAATGGGTTCTGGAGTCAGGTTGAAACCCTGCTGTCTGGACAAACCTTCATGGCATTCAAAGCTCCTCTGGGCTAGCCTTGCTGCAGTAACCCCTCCCCAAGGGCCAGAATCCTGTCCAGACCCAGAGTCAGTGCCTCGTACCCACACCTCCCTTAGCAGGGAAACAGCCTCCAGGGACACCACCTAAATGATGGTGTGTGGTCAGGATTCATGGGGGCCTCCAGGGATGTGCGAGTTTGTTTTTTCTTTCTCTGATATTTAATAAACCCCAAATAAACTGGGAAACTCATTTTACCTTAAAATTAAAATATACCTAAGATATTTTATGTCATATTCATTAGTCCTAAAAATATATTTTATTACTTTTATACATATGAAATAGCTTTGGCTTAAAAGTTGTTGGTATAGGTTGAATTGTGTTCACCCAAAATTCATAGCTGGAAGCCCTAACCTCATTGGAGATGAGGCCTTTGGAAGATAATTAGGGTTAGGAGGTCATGAGAGTAGAGCCCTCATGATGGGATTAGTGCCCTCATAAGAAGAGAAGAGACACCAGAGAGCCGAGAGAGAGAGAGTGTGTGTGTGTGTGTGTCTGTCTGTCTGTCTGTCTGTCTGTCTCTCCCACCCCAACACCCCCCTGCCATGTGAAGACACAGCAAGAAGGCAGAAGCATAAGCCGGGCAGAGAGTCCTCCCCAGAAATCCATGAGCTGGCACTTGGACGCCCAACCTCCAGCACTGTAAGAAAATAAATTTTTGTTGTTGAAGCCTCCCAGTCTATGGTATTTTGTCATGGCAGCCTGAATTAAGACAACTGTCATACACAAGTGAGAACACAATTTAATGAAATGGTGACAACACCTCAAATTCTGTAGTGGTTATTAGATATCAACTGGGTCAGACCTCCCTCCTTGCAAGTCTTAGGTGCTTTAAGCACAAACAAATGTCGAAATGATTGTTTCAATTCAGCTGCTGTGATCCTTTGCTTTCAATAACAAATAAGATCTGGTAATTTCATGCTTCACGGCACAGCCCTGCACCCTGGGGTCGGCTCTCAGGGCAAAGCAGAAAAGGAAGAGGGGAGGGAGAAGAGGGCTCTCCTGCCTTCTCCAGGGTACACCGGGTCCCTGCCTGAACCTCCCCATCAGCGATGCTCACAGAACGCCACAGCGTGTGAGCGTCAAGAGTGGGATGAAGCGAGGCTGCTTCTCTGCCTGGCTTCCGCGGTGCCGACGCCCTGTCCAGGGCACCAGACGAACAGCTCCCCCGCTCACCGCCCCCATCACCTCTGAGATCAGCTCCACTGCCTGGCTATTGGGGTCTTTTCATTAGGGGATGGGCAGAAGAGAACGGGTGTGAGGCTTCCAGAGTAGGGCAGCAGGGAGTCTCTCCACTTTCCTGTCCATCTCTTCACTGTCCTATTCTTTCAAGCTGTTTAGAAGGCCTCTCACACAATTTCTCACATTTCATGATAATAGTCTCAGAAAGGATGTATAAGAAATACCAGAACCCCGGACAAAATACCTCTGACATCAGCACCGCATCACTTTTGCATAGTGTTGGGGCCACTTCATAGAGAAGGGCTGACTTTTTTTATATTCTATATTTTTTTTGAATCTGAAAGGTATTGACAGGTCCATAAAAACATATTGGCCTGTTATTTTTAATACACCTGAACAGGACTTCCCTGGTGGCGCAGTGGTTAAGAATTCGCCTGCCAAGGCAGGGGACATGGGTTCGATCCCTGGTCTGGGAAGATCCCACATGCCGTGGAGCAACTAAGCCCGTGCACCACAACTACGGAGCCTGAGCTCTAGAGCCCAAGAGTCACAACTATTGAGCCCACGTGCCACAACTATTGAAGCCCACGCACCTAGAGCCTGTGCTCCGCAATGAGAAGCCACCACACTTGAGAAGCCCGCGCACCACAACTGAAGAGTAGCCCCCGCTCGCCGCAACTAGAGAAAGCCTGTGTGCAGCAACGAAGACCCATCATAGCCAATAAATAAATGAATAAATAAATTAATTTTAAAAAAATACACCTGAACAACACAACCCATCTGGCCAAAATCGGTGTTCACAGCAATTGAGGTTCACGAGTGCCCTATACTCAGAGCCAACAGCACCTTCCCCAACTTTAGACAGATCTTTGTAACATCCTTCTAGAATTCTCTATTCAACAAGAATAGCAGGAGAGTCCTTCTCCTGGGAGGTTTTATGAAGTATTTTACCTTGATTACTTAATGCACCATTTTATACCACTTGGGTATGGCTGCTTTGAGACAATGGTTTCGAATGAATCGTTCGTTAAAGGAAGCAATGACTTACACTGCATCATCTGCTTCCATTAAAATGTCTTAAGGAAATTGTTCTGCCTTAAAGGCTCTCTTTCCTAGTTCACATGCAACCAAATCACCCCCTTCTCTTCCACGCAAAACCTTTATTCTTGCAAGTTAGAGTTGGTAATTTTAATATTTAGTAATAGCCGCAATCATTCTTTTTTACTTACCATATGCAGTTGGTAAGATTTTTATTTTACTGTTTTTCTTTCCATTTTATGATAATGTTCTCTTTTTTGTATGATAATGTCATAAGCCTAATTTTCCCTTCTGTTAGGTCTTGGTTATTCCCCCCAAATGCTGATATTTTAAATGAAAGCGTTTAAAATTTAATGTTAGCAGAACGGTTATGCGGTCACATGCATATATAGTGAAATAAGCCAAAGATACTGTTGCTATTATTCCATGCAAATTAAGTCTAATGCACACGTAGGAAGCAGCTTCCCTTCAGGGCCGAGCTAACTGTAAAACTGAGGCTAACGTTTTAGAAAGTTAATAAGAGGGAGAGCAAATAGCTAGCAATCAGTTTGTCCACGGCCCTTGCAGGGCTGACTTCTCAGTATCATTTGCATCTGACGGAAAAAATGACAACCTAAGAATTATGTCCATTGTATGAGAGTCTAGTCTAAATTAACCTGACCAGCTTTTTGCTGCCACAAACATACCAGACCGGTGTCTCTTGCAGACTTTAGCTGAGGTTGGCCCGAGGAATCAGTTAAACAGGTCCTTCCAGGTTATCTGGAGCCCGAGTGCAAGTTGAAAGAGACACCAGTGTAACTGAAGCCAGAGGATGGGGGTGACAGGAAGGAACAGTTTCAGGAAGGCAGGAAGTGGCAGTGAATCAGGCTTACTGGCTTGACAACCAGCCTAAACTGTCAGTTCCTTGAGAGCAGGCACTAAGATTTCTCTCTAGCTTCCCATTTCTAACAGGTGCTGAAACCTTCTCTGCGCCTGAAATTCCCTCCCGCCTCTCAGCATCTCTGGGTCCACACCACCATTCTGGCCTCAGTTCCAATGTCAGCTCCGAAGAGAGGCCAACCTTGGCCAGGCCCTACCCCAACGCTGTCTACCGAGGCAGCAGAGCAGAGATAAGAAACAGAGAAGGACGACCTGCAGGGGAGAAACGGCCGTGGCTTGCCCGGCGTGGCAGCCACGCCCCAACGATACCTACTTGTCTTGGGGCTCAACCTGACCCTGGACCTACCGTTCTTCTCCCTGCCCTGTAAGATCTGTGCTCTCACACGGCTCACTGTTCTAATTACCTACGGTTCTCAGGAGCATCAAAAACGTTATCCCAACGTGAAGTAAAGGAAACTGGAGGAACTCAAAAGGGAATGATAGAAAAAAGAATAATAAAAGGGTACTTGGAATGTATTATAATTGAATGAAATCGAAATGCACAAAAGACTGACCCACCTGGAATTCAAACAGCTTTAGGAGATCTTTGCAAGAAGCGACTGTGCAAGTGGACGGAAAAGAACAGGAATAGAGAGGAGGGACTGCAGAGTGCTCCTCCCCCGGCTGAGAGAGACGGTGAAAGAGCTGAGCGGGGCCTCTGCGAAGGCATTTTGTAAAGTCAGTGCATTATCCACACGTCTGCAGACCACATTTGGATATAAAAGCACATACAAAGCCTTATGTAACTTCCAAGGTCAGCCAAAACCACCACATACATAATTCGACAAAGGCTTTTTTAATTACTATAAATGCCGGCTTTTGTGTTCTTTTTCTGAACTTTTATGACTCACTAATAAAGAGACGTGTCATCATGATGTTTTCTCTAATGAATCTGCCCTCTCTGTTCAGGACTCTGAGAAGGAGAAATCGGGAGTAAATGTAAATGTTTTTCCTAGCCCTTATAAAAGTACAAGACTAAAAAGGCCCGTTATCCTGCAATGGAAATATTCCACTTAATTGAAATCTCATTTTCAAATGACCCCACTGCAGAACAGTCAACAATCACAGGCTTTATGTCCCAAGGGGAGAGAAGAGGGGCACGGGTAACTCACCCGTGGGTTAGAAGGGTTGTATTTAAACAATGAGGGCCAAACATATCCATACGATGGGCTCTGAGGAAAATATGCTGGGTATTTTTTTTAGTGGATGGGAATTTTGCTTCCAAATTTCCACAGAAAGCTTTTTCTTTTCTCATCTGATTATTCATGGCCGTTGTAGCCACTGCCAGGAAGAAGTCAGAAGACTGTAAAAATCTACGACATCACATCTGAAGCAACGTGACATCCAGTTGGGGTCCCTGGGGGCCGCTCGTTCCCGCGTGAGCTGAGTGTGGTGGTGTGGGGGTCAGGAAGAGAGATGCACAGAAAAGAACAAGCTAGGGAGGTCCCCGAAACAGGAGCAAGTACTGAGACCCACAATCACACCAAGTGTAGGTGACAGGAAGCCAGGTCAGCAATTTCACACTTGACAAAAAGTTTCCCTCTCCTCCCACACCCACAAAGGAATAAGGCTGCTCTTCTTAATGAGGCCACAGACAACACGCAAGTGCTGTGACCCTCTCCCTTCACCATCGACAGATGGCAAAGGATGACGGTTTCCTGGATTTACAGGGACATGTCCATTTGCATCCTCTAGAAGTGCTCTTTGGAACACTCACTTTTAAAAGAGCAGTTCTTGAAACAACAAGGTCCTATTGTACAGCACAGGGAACTATATTCAACAGCCTGTGATGAACCATAATGGAAAAGAATATGAAAAAGGATGTATAACTGAATCACTTTGCTGTACAGCAGAAATTAACACATTATTAAACTATACTTCAATAAAAATTAATTTTAAAAAAAGAACAGTTTTTGAAAACTGATATAATAAAAAGATGACAAGAAGGGGGATTAAAAGGTGAGAGTTTATAACTTTAGTCACAACTCAGCATCATTTCAGTCTAATGAGATCCCTGGGAGATTTCAGCTTTATTTTGTAATATATAGGATAGTCTCATACAATGAAAACGAGTAAATGTACCAAGATAATTTAACAAGTTTATTTGTTTCCTTGTAAAAATCTTGATGCTACTACATGTGGAAAAGCCACACACGACCCGCTCACACAGCAGTGTCAGCAGTAACAGCATTACATCTCTGCGTCTCTCCGGGTGCATTATATGCAATACTTTAGGTCCCTGTCGTAGTAATTATTACTCCCCCGGGAGGAAGTCACCCAGGCAAGTGGCAAAGAGAGTCAGTGAGGGAATACCGTCCCATAAACAAAGCACCCAACCCCGAATCCAGTACTTTTTTTTTTTTTAATAAATTTATTTTATTGGTTGTGTTGTGTCTTTTTTGCTTTGCGCGGGCTTTCTTTGGTTGCGGTGAGTGGGGGGCTACTCTTCATTGTGGTGCACGGGCTCCTCATTGCCATGGCTTCTCTTATTGCGGAGCACGGGCTCTAGGCACGTGGGCTTCAGTAGTTGCAGCACATGGGCTCAACAGTTGTGGCTCAAGGGCTCTAAAGCGCAGTCTCAATAGTTGTGGTACACGGGCTTATCTGCTCCGCGGCATGTGGGATCTTTCTGGAGCAGGGCTTGAACCCGTGTCCCCTGCATTGGCAGGTGGATTCTCAACCACTGCGCCACCAGAGAAGCCCCAAATCCAGTACTTTTATTATTCACCCCCTCATTAAGGTCCAGTTTTCTGAGGAAGAAAATTAATCTCCTTAAGAAAGGCAGTATTGCACGGTGGTTAAAAATACAGGTTTTGGAGGCAAACAAAACTAAGTCCCAGGCCTTTTTCTGCCATATTCCAGCTGTGTGACTTTGGACCAGTAACCCATCCTCTCTGGGCTCAGTTTTACCATCTGTACAATGGACCCGTGAGAGCCACTGTCACTATAGCAGTTTCCGTGCCATCCCCCTCCACCCTTCCCAGCACACAGAAGGCTCGCTTCTCAGCCCCCCGCAGCTGGATGGTACCACAGGACCAGTTCTGACCAATGAAATGTGAGCAGATGGAGGCTCGTGGTACAGGTGTGGCCAGTGAGAAGTCCGTGCACCCACGATGCCAAAGCCTCTGTGGTACCCAGTCCTGGGCTGAGATGGCAGAGGTATGCTGAGACCAGAGTCATCTCACGTGGGGCTGTGACTGCAGCACAACCTAACAGGTCCTGGCCCAAGTGTTCCTCAGGTGTCTTCTTGTGATGATCAAACAGAACGACAGAGGAAGTTCTTGACACAACGCCTTTACAGTCACAACCAATAACAGCCGGCCCCCATCAATATGACTAACTATACGGGGCGAAATGTGAGAAGTAGGATTTAATCTCAAGACACCTAATTTATAGTTCACTTATTCCCTCTACAAATGTTTACTGAGTCTCTACCACGTACCAGGCACCCTGCTGGGAGCTGAATACATGCCCCCCCACCCCCAGCCCCCAAGAAATAAGCACATCTTTAAAAATCATCTAGAAACCCCTTTCTGAGGGAATTTAGATGCAACTTTTCATGAATATGTACGGATCTGTCCTGGTGACTTGGAAAGCAATGAAGCCCTGCCCCAGGAAGGATCTGAGGTGTTAGGAGAGACCACCTAGGAAGCTCCCAAGGCCTCGACTCCCCCCCCATCCCCCACCCCACACAGGACTCACTAAGCCACCCTGCCTGCTGAAGAGTGCACTAAATGTCAACACACCTGTGGAAAAGACCGAGGTCCACCGGGATAGAGCTCTGATTTCCATTAAGGACATTCTGGTGAGCAAACAGCTTATTACATTAGCATCTCACATCGTATCCTACAGCACTCGCCAGGTATCAGCTTGCTTTATGAAATATGTGAGCTGGATGGATAGATCCAGATAAATCTCCCAATGTTTTAATCTTGTTGTTTTCTCCTTGATTCTCAAAATTATACTTTTCTTGAGCGGGAAATTCTCCAGACTCCTTGGAGTTCAGCTGCTAGAATATTCCTGACTAAACACCCAACTGCTGCTAGACACATTAAAGCAAGAGCTTTGAGCTCCTGATACAGCCATGTTTTCATTTACTTAGAGAAAATGATTACATCTGGAGAACGTATATACTTGCACTCAAAACTCAAAATCGGTCCCCCACAGCATCAACAAACAACGCTAGTAATTGCAGGCAGACTCCTGTAGAATTTAACAGTGAGACTCTACGGCATTTCTCAGCAGTGATCAGTCACACTCAAATCTAATTTAAATTTCCAACAACTTTGCTTTAGAAGTTTTTCCATGAAATTTGGTCTTTGCCTGACTTGCCTGCTGTAAATTCTATTAACCACACTCTGCATGGCCTTACACTACCCTTGAATAATGCTACATTTGGAGAAAAAAAAAGATTATGAAACATAATTATAAACACTGTCTATATTTCAGAAAGTAGACTTAGGAGCTTAGGACTTAAACTTTGGTTCTTTTTCCTGTCAGATCATCCAAAAGGCTGGATTCAATGCCTGAACAATCATATTTTCCAAGACACAGGAAACAAACCCTAAATTTGGTCCCAGCTGTGAGACTCAGGTTGCTCGCGAAACCAGGTCCCACGGGTCCTCTCCTGCCCTTTCTTCAGCAACCATGGAAACTTCTAGAACAGAGGCAGAACTGATGTTATTTTTCTGACTCATCTGTCTTAAGTCGGGGTTTCCAGGTCTCTCAGGACATGGAATCTGCCCGTATTACCAGTAACAGTGACCTGTTGACCCATCTGTCTCCTGCCAACTGTCTCTCATCCTCAAGTCTTCTCCCAAGACCTTGCAAAAGTCTTCAAGCTCCTTCAGGACACCTGCAGCCTCCGCAGGGCTACTTCCTCGCCTGAACTGCTAGGTCCACACTCTTGCCCTGTCCCCGGTGGAGTCTGAGATCTCTCCAGCGATGTTATCCTTCAGAATCCACAGGGGATTGTTTCTGGGACCCTCATGGATACCAAATTCCAGGGATGCTCAAGTCCGTTTTGTAAAATGGTGTAGTATTTGCATATAACCTATACACATCCCCTCCTATACTTTGTTTTGTTTTGTTTTGCATTGACTTTTGTTTAGTTCTGGATTTTTATCACAGCAACTGCTGAAAATGCTTTACAAAGATAAGACATCATTGCAACATATACATATACCAAATCATTATGCTGTACACCTAAAACTAATACAGTGATATATGTTAATTACATCTCAATAAAACTGGAAAAATATGACATCAAAATCTCCTATCCTTTGTCATGTCCAGATTACTTCTAATACCTAATACAATGTAAATTGCTATGTAAATAGTTGTAGATACAATGTAAATGCTAGATAAATAGCTGCTGGCACACAGCAAATTCACGTTTTGCTTTTTGGAACTTTCTGGGATTTTTTTTTCTCGAATAGTTTCAATCTTCAGTTGGTTGAACTTTCAGATGCAGAACCCATGGACATGGAGGGTCGACTGTAGATGAAAGTTAATCAGATAATAAACCAGATCACATCAGGTTAATAAAATGCCTTACTCCAGTTAAGAAGAAGTCTATGAAATACCACTGCTGGTGGGGTTTGGAGCACGGCGCAGGCCTGGGGAGTCTGCTTAGAGCCCTGCAGACACGCCTGTGTGGGCAGCTTCCTGACTACCCCACCAGCCCTGCTTCAGGACACCCGTCATTAAAATGAGATGTTCCGACAAGCAGACATAAGCCTTCCAAAAGAAATACTTTCTTAAAATATTTTATTTATTACTTATTTTTGGCTCTGTTGGGTCTTCGTTGCTGTGCACTGGCTTTCTCTAGTTGTGGCAAGCAGGGACTACTCTTCGTTGCAGTGTGCGGGCTTCTCAGTGCAGTGGCTTCTCTTGCTGCAGAGCACAGGCTTTAGGTGTGCGGGCTTCAGTAGTTGTGGCACATGGGCTCAGTACTTGTGGCACGTAGACTCTAGAGTGAAGGCTCAGTAGCTGTGGCGCACCAGCTTAGTTGCTCTGTGACATGTGGGATCTTCCCGGACCAGGGGTCTTCCCAAACCCGTGTCCCCTGAATTGGCAGGCGGATTCTTAACTACTGTGCCACCAGGGAAGTCCCCAAAAAGAAATACTTAAAAAAAAAATTTCACAACACTCAAGGCACATTTTAAGATGTATAAAAACATTTTGAAATGTAGGGAGAAAACAGGAAGAAAGGAACAAAACCTGCAGTCATTCACTCATTTCCTCACCTAGGATTACCTTAAATGCATTAAATAAACAAACAAAAGCCTTCCACATGCCTGTCTGTGGGCCAGTGCTTTGCTGCCAGTGCCCTCAGCAAACTTTATCTGTGAAGAGCCAGACAGTAAATATTTTTGGCTTTGTGGCCACAAAAGCATATTCTTCTCTGATTTTACAAGTTTGGTGGGGTTTTTTTGTTTTGTCTTTTGCCACACTGTTCGGCATGCAGGATCTTAGTTCCCCAACCAGGGATGGAATCTTCGCCCCCTGCAGTGGAAGCATGCAGTCCTAACCACTGGACCATCAGGGAAGTCCCTGATTTTACAAGCTTCTAAAGGTGTAAAAACTATGCCAGCTTGTGAGAGCCACAGGTGGTGGCCTTGACCACCTTTGGCCATTTTCAGGCTGTAGTCACACGGTTCTGCCTTACACCATCTTTGGTGCTTAAATGGCAATGCATGAAACCATCTCTGAAACGACAAAACTGTAGATAAAGCAAAACACAGAGAAATGAGAAGCTTCTGTTTAAAAGGAAAGTGCCTTTCTAGATAGGCACTAAAAGAGCTCAGTTCTGCCTCAATCATTTTATTGATTCTACACAATTACAATTACAAATCCCAGAGCTGTCTGTGTTTCCTTTTGCTTTTCATTTCGTCTGCTTTTGCTTTAGGGTGGAAGTAGGGAGGTCAAAGGAGATAGAGGATAAAGATTTGGCAGAATGATTCTTTGACATTTTTTTTAAATTAAAAGGTTGGGGCTTCTGATGGCGCAGTGGTTAAGAATCTGCCTGCGAATGCTGGGGACACGAGTTCGAGCCCTGGGCCGGGAAGATCCCACATGCCATGGAGCAACTAAGCCCATGGGCCACAACTACTGAGTCTGCGTTCTAGAGCCCATGAGCCACAACTGTTGAGCCCAGGTGCCACAACTACTGAAATCCACACTCTTAGAGCCCGTGCGCTGCAACAAGAGAAGCCACGGCAATGAGAAGCCCGCGCACCACAATAAAGAGTAGCCCCCACTCACCGTAACTAGGGAAAGCCCCCTCGCAGCAACAAAGACCCAATGCAGCCCATAAATTAATTAATTAAAAGGTTAAAATAAGTAAGTTCTGGAAAATAATTGTAAGAAGAAGAAAAAACAATCTCTCAAATAATAAAGCATATTATAAATCTATAGTAATTAAAAGTATAATTTTAGACTAAAAATAGAGTTTCCATATGATCCTGCAATCCCACTCCTGGGCTTTATATGTGGACAAAACTATAATTCAAAAAAATACATGCACCCATATGTTCACAGCATCACTCTTCACAATAGCCAAGACATGGAAGCAACCTAAATGTCCATCAGCAGAGGAATAGATAAAGAAGATGTGGCAGATATATATAGATAGATAGATACACATTTATATATATAATGGAATATTACTCAGCCATAAAAAAGAATGAAATAATGTCATTTGCAGCAACATGGATGCAACTAGAGATTATCAATACTAAGGGAAATAAGTCAGAAAGAGAAAGACGGATATCATATGATCACTTATATGTGGAATCTAAAATATGACACAAACGAACTCATCTATGAAACAGAAACAGACTCACAGACATAGAGAACAGACTTGTGGTTGCCAAGGGGGAGGAAAGTAGGGGAGGGATGGAGTGGGAGTTCGGGATGAGCAGATGCAAACTATTATATAGAGAATGGATAAACAACAAAGTCCTACTGTAGAGCACAGGGAACTATATTCAACATCCTGGGATAAACCATAATGGAAAAGAATATGCAAAAGAATGTGTATATATGTAAAATTGAATCACTTTGTTATACAGCAGAAATTAATACTACATTATAAATCAACCATACTTCAATAAAATAAATTTTTAAAGCATAATTTTTATGGTAAATAAGAAACAGATCAATAAAACAAAATGTCACAGAAACAGACCCTAAGAGATACAAAACACGAATACATGATGAAGTGATGACAAAAGTCTGTGGTGACACAATGGCTTATTCAACAAAATAATTGCCAGGTCAATTGATTATCTACTGGAAAAAATCAAGTTAGAAATATATACTCCAAAACAAACTCCAAGTCAGTCACGAAATTTAAAAATTCCATTAGAGGAGCTATAAAAAAAATAGTTAAATGTATTAACTCCTTTCTGTATGGAGAAAGACCTTCTAAAAGTATCACAGAAATCACACACACATAAAAGATAAAACTGACTACTTAAGCATTAAAATTAGTAAATTAAATTAGTAAATTTATTTTTACATAATAAATTACATATTCTATATTCTATTATAAATTATATAGTAAATTAACATTATAAATAAAAATTAGTAAATTACAGGCATCTAAACATCAAAAAACTAAAAGCCAACAACTAACTAGAGAATATTTTCAACAAATATAATGGAGAAAGGGTCAGTAGACGTAATACATAAAGACCCCTTATAAACTGGTAGGAAGATTCTACAGTTCAACAGTTTAAAAAGTAGAGTATTTTTTTTTTAAAGAGTAGAAAAGTTAATATACAGATTTAAAAAATGTTTAACTTCACTGGTAAACAAAGAGATGCAAATTGAAACACCGTGAGTTTTTGCTTCTCAAATTAGCCAGGTCAGCACACGCTGTCTGATGAGGGAAATAAGTCCAGGCTCCCACCCACTGCTGGCTGGACAGAAATTCACTCTGGGAAATAATGTTGGATTTTTTTAGTGTTTGATTTTTCTTATCAAAATGTAGTTGATTTACAATGCTGTGTTCATTTCTGCTGTACAGCCAAGTGATTCAGTTATACATACATATATACATTCTTTTTTTTTATATTCTTTTCCATTGTGGTTTATCCCAGGATACTGAATAGAGTTCCCTGTGCTGTGCTGTAACGGAGGACCTGTTGTTTATCCATCCCATACAGAAGAGCTCACATCTGCTAACTCTGGGAAATCACTTGGCAAGCACTGTGTATCAGTACCTTTAAAGTGATCACACTTTTTGAAAAAAATCAATCTAAATGAAAGAATCATAAATCTGGACAAAGCAGATGCACGAAGGTGTACATGGGAGAATTATTCATAAAGTTCAGAACAATTTAATGCCTTCCACTGGGGAATGGTTAGTAAGTGATGACATACATACACATCCTATGAGATATTATGTTGCCATTAACACTGTGCTCATGGCGAGTTTTTAATGATGGAGAATTTATTATGATCTACTTTAAACGAGAAAGGAGAAGACAAAATCGTACGCGTGTTGTGATCTCAGGTCTGATAAAATACACACACACGCACACACACACACACACACACGAGGACTGGAAAAAAATCCTAAAGTGGCCAAAAGAAAGTGAGAAAGTGAGATTATAGGTGGTTAATATTTTATTCTTCATATATCACTGCATTTGCTACATTTTCCACAATTAATATATATTAACTTCCTACTCACAAAAAATAAACTTTAAAGACATTCCTCGACACCTCAAATAAGATAGTAAGAAAGGAAATACTGATACTCACCAAGCCAAAACTTATTGGAAACCAGAATTACAGAACTAAAAAGTACCTTAGGCATCTAATATAAAGCTTTCACTGTAGATTAAAACTCATTATAAGAACTTTATGAAACTGAGATCTACCCTGAATTCATCAAGATCTTATCCCTGCCTGCACTCAGCTCCATATTAACCATATTCCCATGTAAACATCAGCAGAATGTTCTGTTTACGCAAGACACGGGACTAAGAGTTAAAAAACCAGCACCGATAAAAAGAAAGAATCCATGTAAAAGCGTCAAAGTTTAATTCATTAAAAGGAAAACAATCAATAACCTTGACTCTGATGTTATTGATATTAGATGGTCAGGGCAACACATGATATTACCTTAGGCCTGCTCTCACAGTCCAGGAGGGTGGATACGGGATTCACCAGGTACCTGAATCTAACACAGTGAACAAGGGAAATGATGTACTGAGATTATTAATGAATGAAATAGGGAAAAATGAATAATTCCAGGGGGAATGATGCAATAGTATTAAGCTACAAACTAAGACACCCTCTAATTTGGACACGAAGGCGGACCCAAAAGAAGATGACAGAAAGTGTGGAAAGCGCTCAAGTACCAAGTTCACCTGGACAAAAAGATGCACTGCGTAGAAACAATGAAGGTTCTAGAGTCGCGCAGACAGGGCTGGAACCCCAGAGCATCCACTGACAAGCCGTGTGCTCCTTGGCAAGATTCTTAACCTCTCAGAGCATCAGTTTCCTTGACTGTCAAACACAGCGAGGAACGAACCTTGCAGGGTGGGTGTGAGGTTCAAGGTAAAGGCACCAGACACCTGGATCGAAGCCCAGGTGCCCAGCCATGAATGCAACCCAACACCCACTCCGTTAGGAAAGACCAGGGGCCACAGAGGCCACCCCCCCCACCCCATGCTGGGAGCACTGCTTTCCCTTTCCTGGCCGACTTGCGGGCCCCAGCGAAAAGCCTTGCTTGGTGCTGGCAGGAGGGCTGGGGCAGGTATGAAGGGAATGGTGGGCAGACCCTGAGTGATTCCACCAAGTGCAGGCCCGGACGGTCCCTGCGGGCTCCCCCAGGCGGTGCTGGCCTGGCCCTTCTCCACCACAACCCAACCCAGACTCCGAACTGCCCGGAACAGAACTGGGGCAAAAGAGATGGGAAAACAGCAGAAATAATCCCCAGGGAAGGAACAAAATACAGTAAGCCTTATAACTAAAAGCAAAATAACAACAAATGAATTAAGAATGAGAAATCGACAACTCTCAATGAGCCTACCGAACACTTTAAAAGAGACGTTATGCACAAAGGAAGAAGAAAATTGGCAGTGATGGGAGGAATTAATGAAGACAAAAATCAATATCACTCAGTAGGAAGACAGAGAAAAACCTGGAAATGCAAGTATGGGTAGACTATTAGAATGCTGCCTGGTGTGCTTGAGGATCTTAAGAGAACTGGACAATGAGCTTGCTGGGTGGTGGGGAGGGAGGCATGGGGGGGAGAGAGAGAGAGAGAGAGAATTCCACCCAACACCAGAAGCTGATGGTCACTGAAAAGTTAAAGGGCAATTCTGACAACTTGTCAATGAATTAAGGCCCCAGTCTTCAGAGAAGTAATAAAGATAATTAGGGGAAATATTGAAAATCATTACCAGCATTAAAATTCTTTATTTAATGTATTTATTTAGCTGCGACGGATCTTAGTTGCAGCATGCGGGGTCTTTGTTGTGGTTGGTGGGATGACTAGTTGCGGCATGGCTGTGGGATCTTGTTCCCTGACCAGGGATCGAACCCGGGCCTCCTGCACTGGGAGTGTGAAGTTTTAGCCACTGGACCACCAGGGAAGTCCCAGCAGCATTAAAATTAACTGTAATTACATTACGGGTACTTAAACTAGGAGCAATAATGAGCCCTTATTTAGAAAAAACTACTGTGTCAAACAAATGTGACAGCTCCTTACCTCCGTGCAGGCACTTCTATTTTTAGCTGGTGGGAGAGCACAGTGGATAAAGCAGCACCATCCTCAGTGTGAAAAAGACCTGAGCGTGAATCTCAGTTCTGTCCCCTTCCTAGTTTACGTGTTAGTTAATCTCTCTAAGCCTCAATGTTTCATCTGTCTCACTGGTGTGGCTGACAATTAACAACTAACTGACAGGGCTTCCCTGGTGGCTCAGTGGTTAAGAATCTGCCTGCCAATGCAGGGGACACGGGTTTGAGCCCTGGGCCGGGATGATCTCACATGCCATGGAGCAAATAAGCCCGCACGCCACAACTACTGAGCCTGCACTCTACAGCCAGTAAGCTACAACTACTGAAGCCCGCACGTGCCTAGCGCCTGTGCTCCACAACAAGAGAAGCCACTGCAATGAGGAGCCTGGGCGCCACGACGAAGAGTAGCCCCTGCTCGCTGCACCTAGAGAAAGCCCACACACAGCAATGAAGACCCAACACAGCTAAAAATAAAAAATAAATAAATATACTTATTAAAAATAAACTAAATGATGAAAAGCCTAGAATGAGAGCCACATAAATGGTACCTACTGTGAAGTTTAACAGCATGTCTTGTGTTGCGCTAGATTCTCAACAGGGGGGAAAAAGACATGTTTCTCAAGTCGAGATGTTGTCAAGCTGCTAAGACGGGATGACAGCCATGCTGATAGAGTCTGCTGTCCAACTCCTCAGGGTACATGTGCACTGTCTCCTTGGCTCCTAGCAACACGCGAGCCTGGAGGGCTGGGATTCAGCCCACTACAGAGCACCTGGGAACCCCACCTGCCCATGGACCCCTAAACCAGAGCAAAACTTCTGTGGCCCCGAGCGTCCCTACCAGGTGGGGAGCAGTCAGCCGAGAGCCGGCTGGGTACCACCTCGACCCGCTGCCCCCTGCAACACAATTCACGTCCAGCGGTATTTCCTGATTGACGCCAGGGACCAGAAATGGCTGTGCCTCTTGGGAATTAAAGTTAGCTTTGTTTCTCTTTCAACTCCTCAGCTCATCTGGATAGTCAAAAAAGAACCCAGCGATTGTCTGCTAAATGGATTAAAAGTGTGTATTTCAGCGGTACTCATAATCGCTCACCACAGACTAGTGTCGTTTCAGGAAGCAGTGTGTCGTGGTCTCTGTAAAACTCAACGGCGGAATCGTTTACAAAACGTAAATGAGATAAGAGGACTGCAGATATTTTGCATTGCTCAAAAATTACTAGAAGGTCACAGCTTTCGCCTACACCCTAAATAAAAGCTGTTGGCAGCAAGGGTTTGTATAACAAGATGTGTGAGTGACAGGAAGAGGCTCTCCACCGGCCAACCTCGGAAAAGAAGGCGCCAGGCTGAGCTAGGAAGCCCTTATCTAAGCTCCAAGGAGCCTCCAGAGGCCAGCGCCACGCACACTAGAGCATTGCGGACACCGTTGTTCCCGGATCTTCCACGGGGTTTTGCTTCAGTATCGCGAGAATACTTTAGGACTTAGTGAATATACTGAGTTTGTTTCACACTGCACGCTCCTCACCACGCCACCCTGTCTGTCCTTCTACACCTCAGTACAATCATTTCCCCAAACACCTGTTCCAAAGAATCTAGCAAACTTAATGACATTTCCAAATACGCATGGGTATTTTTACTACATATTCATGAACAAAACTGTATTTTTTAAACTTTTTTAAATTGAAGTACAGTTGATTTATCATGTTTGTTAGTTTCAGGTGTACAGCAAAGTGATTCAGTTGTACATATATATATTCTTTTTCAGATTCTTTTCCCATATGGGTTATTACAGAATACTGAGCAGAGTTCCCTGTGCTATACAGTAGGTCCTTATTGTTTATCTATTTTATGCATAGTAGTGTGTAGTTAATCCCAACCTCCTAATTTACACCTTCCCACCCTTTCCCCCTTGGTAACTGTAACTTTCTTTTCTATGTCTGAGAGGCTGTTTCTGTTTTGCAAATGAATTTGTGTCATTTTTTAAGAGTCTACACATAAGTGATATCATATGATATCTGCCTTTCTCTTACTTCACTTAGTGTGATCATCTCTAGGTCCATCCATGTTGCTGCAAATGGCATTATTTCATTCTTTTTATGGCTGAGCAGTATTCCATTGTGTATATATATACACTACATCTTCTGTATCCATTCCTCTGTTGATGGACACTTAGACTGCTTCCTTCCATGTCTTGACTACTATAAACAGTGCTGCTATGAACGTTGGGGTGCATGTACCTTTTCAAATTAGAGTTCTTGTCTTTTCCAGATATATGCCCAGGGGTGGGACTGCTGGATCATATGGTAGCTCTATATTTAGTTTTTCGAGGAACCGCCATACTGTTCGTCATAGTGGCTGCACCAGTTTACATTCCCACCAACAGTGTAGGAGGGTTCCCTTTTCTCCATACCCTCTCCAGTATTTATTATTTGGAGGCTTTTTGATGATGGCCATTCTGACTGGTGGAAGCTAATACCTCATTGTAGTTTTGATTTGCATTTCTCTAATGCAAAATTGTGTTTTTAAAAATTAAAGTTAAACACTGTCAAAACAAGTATATGAGAATATTTTGCTGGTAGGAGTACATCATAATATGGAGGGCAATTCATCAGTATGCAGCAAAACAAAAACCTATACTTTGACTATTTCTAGATTCCACTTCTAGAAATCTGCCCTACAGACACACTGGCACATGTACACATGCCATTTCACCAAGGCTTTTTATAATAACGTAGGAGTGGAAACAACCTAAATGTCTACCCATAGGGGACTGGATACATAAATTATATCCATAAAACAGAATCCTGCAGACCCACTAATAAGAATGAGACAGATCTATACGTAAAAAAATGAACCAATCTCCACATTGTTAGGTTAAAAAAAAAAAGCAAGGTGTGGAAGTATATACAGTACGCTACTATGTATGTACAGAAATGCTTAGAACATAAAGAAACGCTCACATTTAATATTAATTGTTGATACTTGAGTGTACTCTGCAGGCCAAGAATTGTTCTTTGCACTTCACATGAATTATCTCATTAGTTCTTCTCGGCAGCTCTGAGATCCCATTCGTACATCCATTTTGCAGATGAGAAAACTGAGGTACAATGAATCTGGGTAACTGGCTTAAAGTCACAAAGCTAGTGGCCTGGGTTCAAACTCTGTCTGGCTTCAGAGCCCCCCCTCTTGGCAACGACCACACTGAACTTTCTAGTACATATGCTATCTCTGAGAGTGTCCCTAAGAAACTCGTACAAAGAGGTGCCCCCATGGAGGTAACTGCCCGGCTAGGAAGTGAGAATGGGAAGGAGGTGATCTAAATTCTGTATATGGGCATAACCTGCCCCAAAATAAATAAATGCAATAATGTTTTACTCTGCCTGCTTGGACTAATTGGCAAAAGGACAATTTCAAGGACTTGAAAAAATGGAAAATAAAACTTCACCTAGTACAGAACTCCCAGCTACGCATACAAGCAATGTCCAGGATAATCAAGGGGGAAAAATGAAATACACACACAAAATAGCATTCAGCCTGTGGCTACAGCTGAGAGCAGAGGTTGTTCACTTACTATCCCAGGCTCTCCTCAAAGGCAGGAAGAGGGTTAGACTTTGTCATTTCTACACAAACAGAGAAATTAAATGCAGAAGGAATAAAAGCACTCACCACCTGTCTCTTACGTATGATCTATCTCCAGCAATAACCAAGAAAAACAGCAAAATTTTCTGATAGGGAACATCTTCATCGTAAAATAAAAAACCACACCATCACAACATAGACAAGCTACAAAATGCCTGTGAGGTAGGGCTCTATGTTTTGAGTGTTTGTCTGAAACACAAGGTCAATAAGCCAGAGTAGTGCTTCCCAAACTTTAACATGTGTACACATCCCAGGGGACCTTGTTAAAATGCACATTCTGATTTGGTAAGTCCAGGTGAGATCCAAGACTCTGCGTCTCTAACGCACTCCCAAGGGACGCCTAGACTGCAGTGGGCTGACCACACTTTGAGTAGCAAGGCGCTAGACAATACGGTAAGTAGGCACAACTACAGCCTGATAACGTAAGTTGTAGAACTACATTGCAACTCTTAAAATCTTAGTCCCTTTGTTACTGACCAGGGTTCTTGGCCTCCTTAATCAATAGAAATTGATCAGAGGCCAGACAAGAAATTCAGGCCAGGCTTTATTGGGGCCCCTCCTGCAGCAGGGAGTGAAAACAAACAACAGGTTCCCTTCCTCACTCTCTGAGGGGGAGTGGTGAGCTGGTTCCTTATATAAAGGTGGGTCCAGGGGTTGGGCCGGAGGGGTGGCTTAGGTGGTCTGCCCACCCCTCTGGTGGTGTTGTGTGCAGGGGAAGCGCTCAGTACTGCTTTTGCTCTCCGCTCTTCAAAAGTGACAGTGAGTTTTTGGTCTTTTTGTATGCTGTACACAATTTGCCCCAACTGTGCATGTACACAGTTACTTTTAGTCCCTTATGGTCTCTCTGTATTTTGTTGCTCAAGGAGACGTCTGCCCAGGTACGAGCATTGCGGCAAATGGTCTCAGGGCCCAGGTCCCAGCCTGTCTCACCTGCAGAAGCACCTGAAAATCCAGCAAAGACACAGATTTGAATGGATGTGTATTTTCTCTTGAAAACTGAACCGTGTGGCATAAAGAGAGGAAAGGTACCTGTAAACATGTTGCTTTCAATTTGGTCAGTAATTCACAGTGGATTCAAAAGAGTCAGGGGAGGATCTGGTTTCAAGAGTGGCTGAGAAGGCCCAGCAATTAGTACCATTTCACGCTTAAGTGAGCAGTTCTGCAGCACTTAAAATTTTTCAACTTCGTCAAAATTCTTGTGCTGAGCATCAGTACCCGCTGAGCAACTGTGGGACACAGGGTCAGTGTGGTCCCCATCCTCCAGGTTAGAACAGACCATGCAGCGGCCCCATCACAGAACACAGATACTCGTGAGAAATGCATGTGTGGGATGGAAACAACACACATGCTGGGGAAGTTCAAGGCACGGAAACAAAACCACTGGGGTAAGAAATACGTGGGGGGGCTTCCTTGGTGGCGCAGTGGTTAAGAATCCGCCTGCCAATGCATGGGACATGGGTTTGATCCCTGCTCCAGGAAGATCCCACAGGATGCAGAGCCACTAAGCCCATGCATCACAACTATTGAGCCTGAGAGCCCATGAGCCACAACTATTGAGCCCATGTGCTGCAACTACTGAAGCCCACGCGCCTAGAGCCCGTGCTCCGCAACAAGAGAAGCCACCGCATTGAGGCGCCCATGCACCACAATAAAGAGTAGCCCCTGCTCACCGCAACTAGAGAAAGCCCATGTGCAGCAATGAAGACCCAATGCAGCCAATTAATTAATTAATTAAAAAAAAATACAAGGGGGATTTGGTAACGATTTCAGAGAGAAAGTAGGTCCTGGCTTCTTAAAAAAGGTGGAGAAAAGTAATCCAAGCGAAGCAGAATAAACCAGCACATCTCAGTCATGGAGAGAGCAAGGCAGGCAGACTGCATCACCAGGACTCCTGCCTTTAGCATACGTCCCCTAGGAAGCACCCAGACACGTGTCTTTCTAGGGTGTGGCCAGGAAAGGTGTAAATCTGACCTAATCTACAACTGTAACAGTGGAAGTTGCTGACAGAGGAGTCAGCAGGTAGTTCTGAGCAGGCAGCGTCTGGAGAACACCAGGGGACACAGCAGGAAGCGCTCCCAGAGATACGGAGAAAGGCTCCTCTGAGGTCAACACCCTCTCCGCACCTCAGTTTTGCCACCCGTACAGAGGTCAGTAAATGTCTGAAAAGGGCCAGTCAGTGACTATTTTAGGTTTTGCCGTTGTCATGCAAAAGCAGTCTGAGACGCCGGGTAAATGAATGAACAGACCATGGCCGTGTGTCAATAAAACTCCATTTTACGGAACAGGCGGCAGGCAGGCTGGATTTGGCCATGCCCCTGAATTGTAAGGTGGGGTGGTAATAATTTCCTAATGTTAGGTACTTGGGGGTAAAAATCAAGGAGGGGGAGTTGATGCAACTTACAGGTGACACGGCACGCAATCAACAGTCATTGACTGTAACCATCTGTGTCCATCTAGAAACATCTGTATCCCTCTCATCTTCACCTCTGTCCCTCCTGATCACGCGGCAAGGTGTCTCTTCCCATCCACCCCCCTCCTCCTCCAGGACCTCACCCCTTAAACCTTCTCTCTCCCCCCAGGTCTTCAACTGCCCTCGCTCTGTTGCCTCTTTCCATTAGCTTACGAACAGCACAAGTCCACCCTGCCCCCCAAAACAACCCCCACGTCTTGACCACATCCCTCTCTGTCCACCGCAGGGACCCACACCAGCTCTGCCCACTTCTCAGCACTTCCACTGAACAGCCCTGTGCTGATGGGATTTCAACCCCCCTATGCTTGTAACAGTCTTTGCCGAAATCACTTCTGAGTCAACGTCCCTGACCATCTCGAGCAAGGGAAACTGCTGACGGCCAGCCCCTCCTTCAAACCCTCTTCCCCCACCTTGGCTGGCAAGCCGGCACCAGCTTCTCCTACCTGTGGCCTCTCCACGTGCTCCTCCTTCTCCTCCCTCAAGTGTTTCTGTTCACCGGGTTTCTGCCTTGAACCTCCTCTCTGCATATGTAATAATTTATGTAACACGAGTTTGAGAGTCATAAACTTATCATTTTAATTAAAGCCGTGGAAGTGAATGATGAACTGATGAAAACTGAATCCACCCCTTTCTCTTTAGAGCTGCCCCCCCTCAGATCTGCTGTCTCCCTCGGTAGAACCAGCATTCACCTTGCTCCCCAAACCACAACACTGTTCTCCCCCACTGCTCCTCAAGCCCCATTTTCAACTGACGGTCTTCTGTCAGTTTTAATTCTCTCATGGTCCTCATATCTTGCCAAATGAACCCATGAGCACTTTTCAATTTCACTGTGACCTGATCTCTCGCAGGGCTGGCACTGCCGGGGATGCCCTCAGATGGAAACCCTCCCCTGTGATGTTAGAGGTCCTGCACTCCTGCCCCTGCGAGCACCTGCTCCCACGACCACCTGGAGGCTCCCTTTCCATGGCCCGTTGTGTGCTTCAAGGTCCTGCCCTTGGTCCTGATCCAACCCTATGGCTTTAAGTCCCGTCTATGTGCCTTAGGTACCAAATCAGAATCTTTCCCTGTGCATTTCTCCCTGTATCCAACTATCCACTCACCTCTCCATTTAGGTGTCATCAAGTGCATGACAGTGGCTGTAGTTTCTGACTGTCTCCATGCCTCATGCACCCTCCCCTACCCCCCGTGACCTCCTCCTCCTCCTTGGGAGGAAGCCATCCTGGGTGCTTCACGCAAGACCCCATGTCCCCCACCCCAACCAATGAGAGCCCTGCAGCCCCCTCGCCGTGCTCACTGCACCAACAGTGCCCTGTCCAACAATCACTGAAAACACCTCGGACTACTTCTGAGTGTGTTAGGATCTCACACTAGGACGTAAGCATTAGTCATTGTCAGTGGTAGTCATTGAACAGATAATATTTTCCTGCTGTTTCTCCAGATACAAAGTAAACGACAGGAAGTAGAAACGCTCAATCACTTTCCGATGAGGTCATATCCTGTGAATATCACAATAAGCTTTGAATTTCAAGTGGGAAGGGAAGGCATCTAAACGTGCTTAATGTCAAACATTTAAAATCTGACCAAATCATAGTATAGAGCTGAGTCTGTGAATGTGTGGAGGCCAGAAAAGAAAGCAGAGGTATGAGTTCAGGTGAAGCAAACCGTAACAGTCCCAGCCTTAACTGGTGACTAGGACAAGTTATTCTGCTTCAGTTTCTCAATCTTTAAAATGAGGATCCTGTAGGATCTTCAATGTTTAGATCAGGTAGTTTATAAAAAGTTCCCAGTTCAAAGTCAATTTTCCAGAAGCACCAGATAAAGCAAACTCAAAACTTTAAAGAAAACGTTTCTCTAGTTCTACTGAAAAAAAAAGTTCTAAAATCACCTGATATTGGCAAAAAATTGGAAAGGAAGAAAAACTGCAACATGCGTTCATTCACTCAACAAACTGAGTAGAATATATTGAGTGATAATCAAATAAACTTTAGGGCAGTCATTTTTAGAGACCAGTCTGGCCTCATATCTCTTTGCAAAAACAATGATTGATAGAAATCTTTTTCCCAGAACGACACAAAGATTTTCCTCCATAACAGACATCTCTGACTCTATCATGAACTGACAGAGTTTTGCCAAACCACTCTGAACTCCAGACACTGCGACAGTGCAAAAAAATCCAAGCTCTCTGTGCCGGGGCATGCCATCACCCAGAGGAGGCCTCCACCCACTTCCACAGCCTTTCTGAACTACACACGTGAGATTTAAGGAATCTTTAGGCACCATCCAAATTGCTAGCCTTTCGTAATCCTGTGTTTAGTAGGTTCACATCCTGTTACTCAATTAAATTCTTTCCTTTGATTATTGAACAAAATACTCCAACTACTGCTTAAGGCCTTCCACTGAGTGCTGTGGGACAGAGAAATATGAATTAAACATGGAGCTGTCAGTCTGGTGATGGAGATAAGGGTAAATCTGTGATAAATGCACACTGGCACGGCAGTAATTCAGAAGACAGGATGCCTTTGGAGTTAGCGTAGGGAAATCAGGGATGTCTTCACAGAGGATGGAGGGCTCCAACCAGGACTGGATGTGAAATAGGGAAGAACAAATCTGACTCCGTATTAGATCTGTTTCTTTTCCTTTAACCTTTATATTCTATTGCTTTTGCTACAAGTTAAGAATGTCAATGGTAGCCTGAAATATACAGGGTAGCCCATTCTCAAGGCTCTGACCTTTAAGGATATCACACTTTTCCATTCAGAGAGAGATAAAAAGTTGCAGAACAGAGAATAACATTTGTTTTGTTTGAGGTTTACAGGAACATCAAGTGGACAGCTGCAACAACAAAGGATTCCAACACCAAGAAGTTTGCAACAACCAACCACACCCCTCCCTCATCTTGCCTTTAAAAATGCTTTGCTAGAACCCTTCCGGGAGCCTGGGGTTTTGGGGGCACGAGCCACCTGTTCTCCTTGCTGCACCCTGCAGTAAACCTTTCTCCGCTCCAAACCCCAATGTTTTTGGTTTTTGGCCTCACTGTGCGTCCAGCACACAGACTTGCATTGGTAACTTCAGGGCACCACTGTCGCCCGCATGGTGGGAGCTGGGTGGTTTCAACCAGTCTAGGGCCTGTGTTCTCGCGGTCAGCAGTTTTCATCTGGTGGGGGTCTGCTTCCTGTGAAAACAACTTAGGAATGTGTTTCAGGCCTTTATCTATATCTTTCAGGTAACTGTGAGTCTGGTGTTTCTGTTATGTGGCAGAATTATAGTCTACGTTGTTATCAACACCTATTCTTTGTTTCTACATCTTCACATTCCCTAATCATTAACTTCTGAGTCAGCCTTTTCTTCAAAAGACAAGGACACAGGGGCTTCTGTACAGTTTCAGTTGAAACCAGAGGTTGATGATGCTTGAAACCTCACCTATCCAAGAATTGTACACGAGCTGATCATGCCCTGCAGCCCCCTCCCTCACACTGCCTTTAAAACCCCTTTCCTGAAAGCCACTGGGGAGTTTGGGTCTCTTGAACATGAGTTGCCCATTCTCCTTGCTTAGCACCCTGAAATAAATGTTGTACTTTCCTTCACCACAACCCAGTGTCACTAGATTGGCTTTACTGTGCGTGGGTGAGTGGACCCAAGTTTGGTTCAGGAACATTATGAAATTTTTCTGACTGAAATAATAAAGTATCTTGAAAAAGGAGCATTTTTTTTCCTAATTTGCACAGCATCTCCACAGGACAAGAAGCATGGCTGCCTCCCAGGGACTGCAAGCATACCTGACTCCTCAAACCTTGCGACTTCGTGGAGGAACAATCTCCCCTAGAAATCTATCAAGATCTAGCCCTCACACAGGATCTGCAGTCCAAATTCACAGCACCTGGTGGCCTGGGAAGCCTCAGACAAAAATGTATTTTAAGGTGTTCCCAGGTTGGTGGGACCCCAAGAAATCTGGCAATAAACTCGCTGCAGAAACCCACCTTCAATCCAGACCCCAAAGAAGCCCCACAGATAAATTTTCAAAACATCGAATTCACACTTAAAAATTACAAATATACAGGAGGAAGGACCAGCAGAAACCACACACACAAAAAGATCAGCAAAGATTTCAAATATTAGAATGATCACACAAAATGTAACACAATTACGTTCAAAGAAATAAAAGTAGCAGTTAATAAGATGATACGAAACAAGAGTGTTAAAAATAAGCAGTCTTTTTAAGTCAATAGAACTTTTGGAAATAAAAGCGTGTAAGATAAGTGACATTTAAAATGCAACGGATATGTTTATTAGTAGACTAGACACCGATGAAGATACCTCTTGAAGGCAGAACTGAAGAAATTATTGAGAATGAAACAGAGAAAGACAGAGGTGGAAAACTGAAGGAGTTATTAAAAGACATGAGGATGCTGAAGACATCTTAACAAATCTAATCAGATTCCCATAAGAAAAGAAAGAGACTGGATCAGAGGCAGCAGATGAAGAGAATGGCTGGGCGTTTCCTAGAACGGATGGAAGACACCAATCCAAAGATTCAGAAGATCTACCGAATCCCAAAGAGAGTCATCAAAAGACCTCCTGACATATCACAGAGACACTAGAGAACACCAGAGACAAAGAGGTCTTACAAGCAGCCAGAATCAAAAGACAGAGTATAGTCATCCCTTAGTATCCAAGGAGGACTCGTTCCAGAACCACCCTGCAAAAGCAAAATCCATGGATGCTCAAGTCCCTATGTAAAATGGTGCAGTATTTGAGTGTAACCTATGACATCCTCCCGTATACTTTAAATCAGCGGCCCCCAACCTTTTTGGCACCAGGGACCGGTTTCATGGAAGACAATATTTCCACGGAGAGAAGGGTGGGGGGATGGTTCGGGAGGTAATGTGATCGATAGGGAGCAATGGGGAGCAATGTTGGGTGGCAGATGAAGCTTTGCTTTCTTGTCAGCCGCTCACCGCCTGCTGTGCAGTCCTCTTCTTAACAGGCCACAGACCAGGACCAGTCCGAGGCCCTGGGGTCGGGGACCCCTGCTTTAAATGATTCCTACATTACTTATAATACCTACTACAATGAAAATGCCACACAGCTAGTTGTAAATACAATGTAAATGCTATATAAATAGTTGTTGGCCCATGGCAAATTCAAGTTTTGCTTTTTGGAGCTTCGGAATTTTTTTCTGGAATTTTTTTTCAAATATTTTCAGTCCACAGTTCGTTGAATCCTCAGATGCGGAATCCGTGGATATGGAAGGCCAGCTGCACCTTCAAAGGAACAACAATTAACTGATTTCTCAAGAGCTACAATGCAAGTCAAAAATCAGTGGAATAATAACATCAGGGTAATGAGAGGAAATGAATGTCGGTCTAGCACCAGCACAGGCTGAGGAAGCATCTTAAGGACTACGGCAAAAGAAATGTATCACAGAAAGAGTTTTCTAGACGGAGCAGACAGAAAGTACACAGTACAAAGGGATGGGCACATGCTTGGGACATTTGGGAAAAAGGCCAGAGTGATGCGGGTAGAGTAATGGAAGAGGGGTGCCAGGAGATGAGGACAAGGGGACCCTGGGGCACGTTACATGGGCCTGTAAAGCTCATCTGAAGGACCTGAGCTTCTCCACTGGGAAAGTCAGTGGAGGGTCCAATTGGCCACACGGGCCGAGCCCTGCATTGTTGAGTACGCAGACGTTGATCAGACGGCCTGATGCACAGAAGACTCAGAACATCAGCTTTGTGGTCCAAACAGCTGATTTTTAAGGCTCCTCTCAACCCGGAAATCTTATTATGCAGGCAGAACAATGGCAGGGAAATTGCGGTTAATTATTATTCAACCAACCATACTTTATTAAGATATATTTCAAGATAGGAAACACCAAGAGAAGTCAAGAGGAATCCCAAAATCCAAGCAAACTCTGTGTGCAACCAGACTTTCAGCAGCTATGGTATTTAGCAAGTTTCAGCTCCTTCAAGGGAATTTTGAGACTAAAAAGTAACACATTGCATTCGCTTTCCAATCTGTAAGCCTTGTGTTGAACAGGTCCGTGGGATGTGACAGTCAAAATCCAGTACTGATGGCGAGTTACGTTTGTTGAAGTTGTGAATAACTAGCTTCATCTAAGTGATGGAATCTCTGGTTCAGTTCTCACTGAAAAGGTGAAGGTTTTTCCAACTTGCATGTCTTTATCGTCTATGTTTTCTGCAGGACAGTTTTGGCATTGTAATGTCCAGTGTACCTCTGGAGGACATGTATATGCCGGCAAGTTTACCAAGGCATCTCCCAGACGAAGGGGGTGCAATGGTATTTCTTAAGTCCATACTAAAAAGCAGAAGTCTGTAACCCAGGTTCACCATCATTTCCCTCCTGTAAGTCTCCAGCATCTCTTTCTTTGCCCCAATTATGTCATCATCCTAAAGGATGACGCCATCAACCAACCATACTTTATTAAGGATGAAGTGTGATGTCCTAAAGGATGAGGTCCTCCACACTCTCTGCGTCGACTCCAATTCAAACACTCCCACAAAGCCGTCTGCAAGTAATTGTGTGTTTTCAACGAAACTGAAGCCTCCTCAGGAGCAACTGGTCACTTGAATCCCCCAGAACTTGTATCTTTGTGCTGCTTCCAAAAGTATTTAAATTGAATCTGCCCAGAACCTACAAACAACCATGAAAGTGCTTTTCATCAGAATCGGATATCATCTTAAATTTTCATTTTCTTTCTTGCATAATAAGAGTATAGGACACATACCCTGTTAATCTCTGCCTAGACTGTAATCTAAAGGCGGGCTGATCATCCAGTTTTGCTTAGTATGTTACCTAGAACCTTGTCCGCCGAGACCTCGAGCATCAAGGCACCTGCACGGGGACAATGCTGCGTGTCCTGCCAGCCACAAAGTACCCACCTCTTCCCCTTCCTGAAGAGACAGCAGCAAATTATGACAAAATAATAATGGCTCACACGTAGTGAGTGTTCATCATATGCTAGACTCTGTCCCACGTGCTTTCTAGGGAGTAATTCATTTACTATTTTAACAACATAAAGTCGGTACTGCTATTGTCCCTGGCTTACAGATGGAGAAACTGAGGCACAAAGAAGTTAAGTAACTCGCCCAGGCTCATAACTAGGATGTAGCCAGCCCTTGATGTATACCTGGTAAGTCTGTTGGGCTCCGCAATTCACATCTGTAACCACAATTTCATATACGTGTGTATAAAGGGCACACTGAACTATCCCCTACATCCTGCCATGGATCAGAGGAAGGAAGAAAGGAAGGGAGGGAGACAGGGAGGAAAAGATGAGAGGGTGCAGCAGATTTCAAAGTGCAGTCTGGGAGCCAGACAGGCCTGAGTTACAGTCTCGACTCTTTAAACTATGCGACCTCAGGCCAATTACTTAATCTCCCTAAGCCTCAATTTCCTCATCTGTAAATTGGGGATAATTATACCTTCTATCACTGTGATGAGTGGCAGAAGCAGCGTTCAGCCCCATAATCTTTCCATAATGCTGTACTGCCACATCCTCCAGAAGGTTATAATCTTTCAAAACTGTGGGGAACAGCAAAGCTTCCTGCTGCTGGCTGGTTTGGAAGCAACTGTACCTCCAACCAGGATCTCCTGGTCCCATCACATCTGAAAAGGCTGGGTTCTGAGTGACCAGTGAGCCGCAACACAGACACACTCCCTAGCAAAGAAAGGCCATCCCCTTCCTCGTGAGCCGCTCCAGTAGCTACGGGAGTGTCCTCAGAGCCCACCTCCACATCACCCCCTAAGTCAAAGGCGACGGCATCATAGCTGAGAATGACCGGCGCCTGCCCAAACAGCATACTCCCTCCTACACACAGCGAAACACAAGGTTCTCAGAGCGTGCATCCCCAAAAACTCCTAGACACACCTCCTGCTATGGGGACAGGGCCTTTCAACCCCCCCACCTGGGATCTGCGAGAGCCCTGGGAACTGGCTCAGCTCCACTCAGACCACGTGAAGATGAGTCACACCAGGGAGCACGTCGAGCTATCCTCATCCGGCACAGCTCCTCGACAGGATGTTGCAAAGACCTTTTATGGACTCACTATGCAGCAGCCCCAAAGTTGTTTATAAAATGAAGGTTAAAAATCAAAATGAGGGGCTTCCCTGGTGGCGCAGTGGTTAAGAATCCGCCTGCCAATGCAGGGGACACAGGTTTGTGCCCTGGTCCAGGAAGATCCCATGTGCTGTGGAGCAACTAAGCCTGTCCATCACAACTACTGAGCCTGCGTTCTAGAGCCCATGAGCCACAACTAATGAGCCCGCATGCCACAACTACTGAAGCCCACTCGCCTAGAGCCCGTGCTCCACAACAAGAGAAGCCACCACGAGAAGCCTGCACACCCCAACGAAGAGTGGCCCTTGCTCACTGCAACTAGAAAAAGCCCATGCACAGTAACAAAGACCCAACACAGCCAACAAATAAAATAAATAAAGTAATAAATAAAATAAATTAACTTAAAAAATCAAAATGAGAAACTATCTAGAATCTAAAGTATACACAAAACCAACGGTGTCTGTGTCAGGGTTCTGGTTTCGTGGCTCGTACTTTTTTGAGACTTTCAAATGTTCAGTAATACAGTATTCTTACTGCCATAGAGATTTTTTTTAAGTAACACAGATAGCATGTAGCCTGGATTGGAAGAGAGGCAGGGATGTTCGTCCCTGATCTATTTCATGACCGTCTGTGTTATGCTCCCCATAAAATAATGGGACAGATGCCTAGATATTCTGCTACCGGGGGAGGGTCCCATCTTCCCTTTCCATGAACCCTAAAGGTCAGGTATATCTCGACTCTAAGAGAAGCTGCTGATTGATCTATCACTGATATACACAGTTATGGGTATCCTGCCTTCCACTGCCTCAGTAAATTTCACATGTAAACAGCATCTTCTCTCATGAGACTTGCTTTGACCTAAGAGCACACTTTCATCCTCATAAGTCAAGATTTGGGGAACAAGCCCATGTTCCACCTCAGCCATTCCCCTTCTTAATGTCCACTCTCTGGGATTCAGAGCTTAGACATCTTTAGATTCTCCCAACCAGTATTAACTCCTTTCCCACCCATCATTTAAAGCTGTCCCTCCTTGCTCTTTGTTGAAATTCAGTAACTAAAACAACTGCAACATAAACTCATGTTCCCAACACTCTTACTGACTTAAAAAAATCAAAGTTAAAATGCTAAGGTGATGTTTGGGTTAAAAGGGTTTGCATCGTCCAATACATCTATGCCATCTAAACAGTTAACAACCATGCTACCAGTAAGCAGATTTCCTCCCCACAAGAAAGCCTCCACCTATTCTACTTCCTCTTTCCTGATAGGAAACCTTTAAGTCCTGAAGCGGAACACAGCAGCTGGCCCCAAACAGGGGGAAAAATAGCGGCCAGGAGGATGCTGCGGTTGGGCAGTAACACACCAGAGCAAGAGGGCTGTTGGTCTCACTCCTTTGGCGGCAGGGGCCAAGCTGCTAACACCTCACCTGGCTTTGTCCCCGCTGGGCCTTGGGACCCTCGAGAGACACAGCCCACCTGCTGTGGCCTCAGCGGAGCTGTCCTGACCCACCCCCCACGCGGGGGCCGCGCTGTGCATCCAGCCACTCAGAGCCTCCGGCCCCCAGCAGAGGATGAGCCTCTGCCTCAGCTCTCCCCCGACGGACCCCTACCCCACCCCGCAAGGCAGAAACCCCGGCATTATCCGCCCACGCAGACAAGCGCACGAACGACAGAAAGGAAAGAAAACAGCTGCTAGCGCTACACCCGCCTGGAACAGGACGCAAGCCTCGGTGCTGGCGGCCGTCTGTGTATCTGTTGTGTTTCTCACCAATCACGATGGCTCTGCCTCTGCGATGCCACGAGTCCCCCGCCCCGTGCAGTTGAGCAAACACTTCCCTGGAACAGCATCAACACCTCTGAAGATAAGCGCGGTCCACGGGACTTCCCTGGTGGCACAGTGGTTAAGAATCCACCTGCCAATGCAGGGGACACGGGTTCGAGCCCTGCTCCAGGAAGATCCCACATGCTGCATCGCAACGAAGCCCATGCACCACAACTACAGAGCTTGTGCTCTAGAGCCCACGAGCCATAACTACTGAGCCCGTGCACCACAACTACTGAGCCCACATGCCTGGAGCCTGTGCTCCGCGACAAGAGAAGCCACTGCACTGAGAAGCCTGCGCACCACAACAAAGAGTAGCCCCCGCTCATGGTAACTAGAGAAAGCCCATGCACAGCAACAAAGACCCAATACAGCCAAAAATAAATAAATGAATAAGACAACCACAGTCCTGCCGACGGACCTTTCCATCCTCCATGACTTAGGGTCAGGTCTGCACTTACTGTATGTTTTTCATCTCCCATCATGGCTCAAGGCTAAAGTAAGTACTATGAAAACCCTATGTTTTCTTTGGGTGATCTATTTTTCTTTTAAACCTCTCCCCCAGCCCCAGCAAATCTAAAAGCCAAACATACTGAAAATCACTCACGGTAATTAAAGATTCCCAGAGCAAATCTTACATTTGAAACAACCCGTGACCGAGCACCCCAATCCACCTTTCCTCCCAGGAAGAGGGGTCCCTCCAGTGGGCTCCCTTCCAGGTGGCGTGCCTTCATGCTTTCACGAGCTGAGAATAAGCAGTCCTGCAGGCTGCAGAGGAGGCCTTATTCACATGCCAGGCATGCGTGGCCGGGGTGGCAGCGCTTCCTGAGGCTTCCACCACTCAGACCTTGGAGGAGGGTACAAAGAATGACTACTGACCGGGGGTGGGGGAGGGGAGCAGGGGACCGTGTACACATGCCTGAGACCTAAAGAGACAAATGTACTACCTGAAACAACTTGCGGGAAATGTACTACTACACTTCTGTGGTGCAAAGAGTGCCAATTCATCACCGAGGAATTTTAGGTACAAAGGCTGGTAAGAACCAGCGAGATAACCCCCCACCCCCGCCCCGCCTCCTACAGTTCTCTGTTCCCAATGTTTGATTTGACCCTGAACCCACCTTTACATGCGGGTGTGAGCAGACACTGGCAATGTGAAGACAACAGACAAATGTCACTTTCTATACGGGACTAAAGAGGACAGCCTCCGTAGCAGAGACTTTCCCAATTACCAGCAGAGGGACCCTGGCCGGAGAGGGCAGTCCACCATCAGACGGCCCCCCAGGCCCTCGACGGGCCGTGTGGTAGCTCAGGCGAGGCCCTGGGAAGCAGAGCAATTCTGCTCTCATCACCTCTTGGTATTGCTACACTCTCCCCAATTGTTCTTCAGTCTCACATTTTACGCTGAAAACATTTTTCAAAGCTGTACATCGAGGTGTGGAATAAAGACATTACTGATTTTGCAGGGTTGCAAGAAATGGCATTTCTGTTCAGCTTCAAACTATCCTGAGAGATAAATTTGGGACTTATAAAAATAAAAGAGAAACTTGTTTGTGAGAGTATTAAATACCCTGGTTCTTTCAGGCTTTTAACACAGTGTTTAAAATAGTTACCAAATGTCTATTAATAACCAGCTTGCCTCCTAAGATAACACACAGGAGCCAGAACTCAGAAGGATCAAGAAAAGGCAACTGTCTCAAAGGTCCGGAGGCTCTGGGTGGACTTGGGTGGAATAAATGCTTGTATTCACAGCCTGGGCTGAAACGTCCCGCACAGCAATGACTCACCATACCTCCTCCCGACTTGCAGCCCGGGCAGGACCACAGTCTACCGAGGAGACCTCGGTTCTGCCGTCAGGACCAGGGTGGACGGCTGCCTGGGAAGACGTGATCCCCCACCAGGATCCTCCCAAAGGACGTGACTTTCCCCCAGACTTCACCCCTTGCGTAAGGGTGTGGGTTAGTTACACTGGGGATAGTGGATAACTTAAAACGTACTTTCCCCTGTCAAAGAGCACAGCCTCCATTCACTGAAACTTAACACATCAACGTCCAAGAGGCCACCGCTCGGTCTCACCTCCCTGGACGAGGTCAAGCCCCTCGTTCATCTAACCCCATCCCTGATGATGTGCCCGACGTCTTAGCTCCATCATCCTGGTCCAAGTTTCCTTTCTCTTTACATTTGCCTCATGTCAGCTTTCACGTGGCGGGTCCACATTCAGGTTATTTTCATTCCTTTTGGGGTCACTTCGTAGTGTTTGTCTAGTTTAAATCCAGGCAACCTTAGAGGTCGTTCCCTACATTGGTGCAAGATGGTAAGTAAAAGGAGGGTGTCCTGTGTCCTCCCAAGGTTCACGGAAGGAGCGAGTCGGACATGCTGGAGGCAGAGACCAGGACAAGCCACCAGCGCCCCTCCCGGAGCCCCAAACCCACGTTACCAGCCTTTCGCTGTCAGACCACAAAGAGCTAAAGGGGAGTTGGCAGCATTCAACCCACCGGCCCCACTTTACAATCAAGGGACGGAGGCCCAGAGAAATGCAGGCACTCGCCCCAGGTCCCACCAAGAAAACACCACCTCTTTTACTTCCTTCTCTTCTAGTGTTAGCTACTTCACCAAGGCATTGACTCATGTTTTCTCCTCCAGAGATCATTTCTATTCTACCTTAGTACTTAAAATGTGAAGTGATCTCTTTTATATGTGGAATCTAAAAAATAATATAGATGAACTTATTTACAAAACAGAAACAGGCTCACAGACACAGAAAACAAACATGGTTACCAAAGGGGAAGGCGGGGGAGGGATAAATTAGGAGGTTGGGATTGGCAGATGCACACCTCTACATATTAAATAAACAATAAGGACCTACTGTATAGCACAGGGAACTGTATTCACTATCTTGTAATAACCTAGAATGGAAAAGAATCAGAAAAAATATATAAATATGTTTAACTGAATCACTTTGCTATACACCTGAAACTAACACAATATTGTAAATTAACTATCCTTCCATTTTCAAAAATGTGATCGAAGTATTCCTTCAACACAACAAGGAGAGGAATGGGTTGGGACTCCCTTTGAACAAGCAGGACTGGAGTTTGGACAGGTTGAGACCCTAAATCCAACACGACCACAAAACGACTGTCAGGAAACCACGTCTGCAACTCAAAACCTAATGTCTCTCCCTCCAACGAGGAGAACTTCCACAAGGCAGAGAAGATCACTTGCTGCTTCGTGAGAGAGAAGGTGAAATCATAGGCTGTAAATCACTCTCAGTTATACCACAGAGAATGGAATGTAAGACTATACCAGGCACACATTTTCATTATGAGGATTAAATATTGGTAAGAAATTCAAAAACTTGAAAAAGCATTTGAAAAAAGTATTAAACTCTATGAAGACCACGAAACTGCCTTCAACTAAACATTTTAAAAGGGAATATAATTAAAGTGCAGATTACAACTCCTCTGAAAATGAGGATAGGGTAGTTGAACAGAAGGAACTGTAAAATTCAAATACGAGAAGAAGCTGGAAATGGATTAAGAAAATACAGCCTTGAGCAGCATACATTATATCCTGTAACTTTTCCAACAGGAGAGAAAAACCTGGCTCCAAACTATAAAACACAGTCATCTACACAGGGAAAAACAGTTCCGACAGGTTTTTTTCTCTATTTTTATTCAAAAATGCAAAAAAGGAAAGGTAAAAACCACAGATAATCTCATCACTCTTTTAAAAGTATATTAAGTAAGAAGTGCCTGGCCCTTCCCCCCTCCTCCAACCCCACCCTCGTCCCCGGAGCCGCTTCAGGGATGCAGTGTGGGGCCAGACGCTTGCTTCTCTACACACACAGCCCCGCTCAGACACACACACACACGCACACACACACAGCCCCGCTCAGACACACACACACACACACACACACACACACACGCACAGCCCCGCTCAGAAACACACACACACAGCCCTGCTCAGACACACACACACAGCCCCGCTCAGACACACACACACAGCCCTGCTCAGACACACACACACACAGCCCCGCTCAGACACACACACACACACAGCCCTGCTCAGACACACACACACACAGCCCCGCTCAGACACACACACACACACACAGCCCCGCTCAGACACACACACACACAGCCCCGCTCAGACACACACACACACACACACACAGCCCCGCTCAGACACACACACACACACACACACAGCCCCACTCAGACACACACACACACGCACAGCCCCGCTCAGACACACACACACACACACAGCCCCACTCAGACACACACACACTCACACAGCCCCGCTCAGACACACACACACACACACAGCCCCACTCAGACACACACACACTCACACAGCCCCAGCTCAGACACACACAAAAACTTTACAGAAACAGGCAAACATTCCACATGAGTCTTCAATTTGCCTTTTTTTAATATATTTTAGAATTTAAAAACTAAAAAAAAATAACAAGGTGAATCTTCATTAAGTAATACCAAAAAAAGTTAAGTAACTGATTACTCCTGAATAAACTCAAATACAAAGATTCCTAGCTGTGTACTCCTAAACTTCAAGTCTATTTTTAATAGGAAGATACAAATTGTGTCCGGTTAGGAATATATACTTTTGAAACCTTTTGAAATACTATGAAATATAGTTTATGAATTTCCAGTCATCATGGTTTGAATTCCTCCCCCAAAATGCTTCTTAAAACTGTTATAGATGGTCGTTTATTGACTCTGAAACAAATTCTGCATAAAGCAATAGACAGAAATAGCATTAATATCAGCACACTCATTGCACAGTGATGTCAACCATACTGATAATTATCACACAGTTTCTGGTAAAGCACTCTTCTTAGAGACCAGGCACATGGAATCCATTCAAAAGTATTTTAACTATTTGCCATACAGCTTTGAGAAAATAATTTCTTTTTGGCCAAGCCACAGGGCTTGTAGGATCTTAGTTCCCAGGGATTGAACCCGTGCTCCCAGCAGTAAAAGAGCAGAGTCCTAACTACAGGACTGCCAGGGAGTTCCCTTGAGACCATAACTTAACCACGTAAAATTTACCTCCATTTTCCCGATAGTAGTTGAGTAAATTTGCAAATTCAATTGCTAGTCCAATCCAGTAGCTGTGCAACCACAGAGGGAAAAAAAAACATATTTCTGGGAGCAAACAACTTTCTCTTTGATTTTATGTCTGTTCACTGAGTAAATTTCATTATGAGAGGAAAGGCACTACCCTAAACACGAGAAATACCAAAAGCACATGGTGCCACTTCTATTTGTCAAACCAAATGAAAACTGGAAACCTTTTGTTTCAAACCCCATTTCCAATGCGGGAGAATATCCGGAGGTCCCTTGGGAGGCTGAAAACAAAGCCTCCTATTCCAGCAGGAAGGCTCTCCCTGTGGTACCTGAATCCACCAGCCAGCTGCCTCTGTCGGCCCTCACCTGCACATCCCCTGCCCAGGAACCCACTGTTCACCCAATCCCTTCTCCCATCCCCTCTCAACTGTGTCACCTCCGCCTGGAATCCTTTATTTCCCCCATGTCTACTGTCTCCCGCCTAACAAAAGTCATAATTCTGGGCCCATAATAATGTCCTCTACTCCATGTAGATACACCTGCCCCCAGATCTCGCACAATCTCTCCCCTCTTTAAACCGCCAACAATATATCCCTTCGGCATCGTTTATGCACTTAGAATCCCACCTCACAGGCTATTTTCAGCTGACCTCTACATTGCCCTTCAGTGCTTACTGAATTACCTTATAAGCAGTAGAATCTCCATAAACACTTATGGAACTGAATCATCTGTTATCTAATAAACTGCTTCCTAAAAATCAATCTGTATTCCCTGAATAAAAACTGCCCAATTTTGACAGCGGAAGGTTCCCGCAACCAAGTGATATGGACCTTTCACTTTATTAGCTTTCCAAAATTATTCATTACAAACTGTCATTAAATATACACGTGCACGTGAGTCTCCGCCCATGCTATTCTCATGCCATCTCTCGAGGGTCAGAAAAGACATTTATTTTATATACGGGAAACCAACGACCAACCAACAAGTATGTGCTGTCAACCTGGAAACCAGAGCCATATATAGCTAGCAAAGGCCAGAGGAGGAGAAAACAGAAGCCTGTTTCTCCAGCAGCTTGTTATTTGCTTGCAGAGAAAAGATGGCACAGGGACGTGTGTCCCACATGTGCTTAGAGTATTTCTACGGTTGCTTCTTAAAGAGGTTCCACGTGGCTCACAACCGTAGTAGCTCTGGCCTCTGGTCAATGTCGGTGGCAAACGAGGGTCTCCCAAAGGCCAGTGTGAGAGCCGTGAGTACGAAGGGTGTCGAGGGACTTTCTAGGCGGTGCAGTGGTTAGGAATCCGCCTGCCAATGCAGGGGACACGGGTTCCATCCTTGCTCTGGGAAGATCCCACATGCCGCGGAGCAGCTAAGCCCGCGCGCCGCAGCTACTGAGGCAATCCGTGTTTATTATAGAAAATACAGAAAGTTCCGAAAAGTAAAAGGAGATAATCAATAACAATCATCTTATCACAATCCAACTCTGTTATCTTCAACATTTATTCAACAGTCAGAATATCTATGAGGATCTGCCATGTCCCGGACACATCAGAGAACAAGACAGGAAAACACCCCTGCCCCTCTACAACTTACATCCTATCAGGAGAGAAAGACAATAAGCAGAAATAGGAAGTAGGTTGTACAGGACACTGGCAGGTGGTAAGCACAGAAGGTCAAGGGCAGGGTGGGCCCGGGGTGCGTGAGAACGTCATGTTACCATGGTGAGATCACCCTGCTTTACAGGCTCCCTTCCCCACTAGTTAGAGGGTGAGTGTTTCCCTGAGCCATTACACACTCTCTTGCAAAATAATTTTTAATGATTGCAGAGAACTCCATCTCATGAACGTACCGTAATTAATTTCACCATTCTGCTCTATGCAGCAATGAGATTTTCTTTTTTTAACTCTCACAAATAATGCTTCTATTTCCTCGAGAGAAATGTAAAGAAGAGGAATTACACAGGATGCAGCGCACTGCTGAGGCTCACAGTACCCGGTCACTGCACAGGGCACACCATCTTCAGGCCACGCACTCAGACTCATCATCCTCTCTCTCCTTCAATGTTCCTAGATGCCCACCTAGCGCCATGTCTGGTATGGAGCGGAACATGCAATACATACTTACTGGATTAATAAACGCATAGAAAAATGAACGCGTACTAAAAAATCACTCTGGCTGTCAGACAGCCAGGAAGCTGCTTAGAAATTTTCCCTCCCACTAAGGAGTGAGTCATATCTCAGACACATTCAGCACCTTCCTAACAGGGCTGCAAAGTATTTCCCGTAATGCCTTTCAGATGTTGGAAACTGCCATACGACCTGGACAACCAGAGAATACTATTAACCATCTAAATTAAACCCTAAATAGCACACAGAAACTATGCAGAAAACGCTGCCATTACTTTCCCTCTACTTAAAGATTACAATTATATAACACCTTACTTTTTTGGGGGGGGAGGGGGTGCACTGGGTCTTTGTTGCTGCTTCCTCTAGTTGCCGCTAGTGGGTGCTACTCTTTGTTGTGGTGCGCAGGCTTCTCATTGCTGTGGCTTCTCTTGTTGCAGAACACAGGCTCTAGGAGCATGGGCTCAGTAGTTGTGGTGCACGGGCTTTGTTGCTCCACGCCATGTGGGATCTTCCTGGACTAGGGCTCACACCCGTGTCCCCTGCATTGGCAGGCGGATTCTTAACCACTGCGCCACCAGAGAAGTCCTCTTGAAACATAAATGAGAAGTATATCTTTTAATAGTTCACGAGCTACTACTCATCCTAAATGCCAACCATAGCATTATAAACTGCTACTCTCATCAAAAACAAACAACAAAAAACTTGTACTATCATAAAGAGGAAAAGCCTTAAAATGATGTGTATAAAAACTTGGCAAACAATTCAAAACAAGCTCACAGACATAGAGAACACACCTGTGGTTGCCAAGGGGGTGAGGGGGCATGGGAGGGATGGATTAGAAGTTTGGGATTAGCAGATACAAACTACTATATAGAGAATGGATAAAGAACAAGGTCCTACTATAGAGCACAGGGAACCATATTCAATACCCGGTAATAAACCATAATGGAAAATAATATGAAAAAGAATGTGTGTATATATATATATATACACACACATATAACTGAATCACTCTGCTGTACAGCAGAAATTAACACAACATTGTGAATCAACTACACTTGAATAAATTTTTAAAACCTGGCAAACAAAATACAGCACTCAAAAAAAAAAGCAAAGGAGACATCAGTTCTTTTTCCCCTGAGCTGGTTCATTACGGGGCCATGTGACTGAGCAGTAACAGTTTCATTGTTGAGGGAATGGAATACTCTGAGTCATAGGCACGATGTTTCCCATTTAGAAAAACAACCTTGAAATCCTCCTTCCTCAAGTCCATTTTCAGAAATCAGAAGTAAATCCAGGAAGCCATCTAAAAAGAGCTCCTCGTTCATAATGGAGCCTTGAAAAAACGAGAGGCAAATGTCCCCTCATACGCACCAGCAGTAAGAACACACACCCTGCGGTAACAACTGTCCTATCTGTGAATAACCCACATGGCCCTTCATCCACTGCACTGCAAATGGCCTCGGGTGCAAAGAACAGAGGGGATGCGGACTTCAGAGTCTCCACGGGGTTTCTGGGTGTGCACACTGGAGCTCCATAACTACTGCATCTCCACAGCCCCTTGGCTGTGTCTCAGAGGTGCTGAGATCAATACAGGAGGGGAGGATTCTGGCCGCAGCAGGTGACTGTGTAAAGTTGCTCACATTTGGGGCTACCTGCATAAGACCTCGCAGTCTGTCCGCATGATCATGGGACCTGGCCACAGCAGAACAAGATGCAGGGATAATGAGGCCAAAGCGGCTTGTGCAACGTGGCCCGGGTGGGCTTCCACACCGCGCTGTCCACCCCGTCAGTCTGCACATGTGTCGCATCTCTGATTCCAGCGGCTATCCTTAGAGAAGTGGCCCAGTGGGAACCAAGCACCCAGCCCAGGTGTGTGAGAGTCAGAATTCATGCCTCTGCTTCCACCAGGGCACTGATGCTCTGCGCTGCGAGGGGAGCTTGTGGGTGCCAACATCTCAGATCACATCACAGGAACTCTGCCTGCATCCTTCTCTTAATATAGTGCTTTCGGAAAAGACTGGAAAGTAACTCTACCAAATACCTGTCTGTGAAGAAATACTCTGACTACATCGTTTGTCTTTTGGTCTGTTCATTCAACACATATTTCTTATTTATTGGCTGCGTTGGGTCTCCAATGCTGCGCACAGGCTTTCTGTAGATGTGGCGAGCAGGGGCTACTCTTCATTGTGGTGCGCAGGCTTCTCATTGTGGTGGCTTCCCTTGTTGTGGAGCACGGGCTCAAGGCACGCAGGCTTCAGCAGCTGCGGCACGTGGGCTCAATAGTTGTGGCTTGCCGGCTCTAGAGCGCAGGCTCAGTAGTTGTGGCACACGGGCTTAGCTGCTCCTCGGCATGTGGGATCTTCCCAGACCAGGGCTTGAACCCGTGTCCCCTGCATTGGCAGGCAGATCCTTAACCACTGAGCAACCAGGTAAGTTCAACACATATTTCTTTTTTTTTTTTTCATAATATTTTTATTTATCGATTTGTTTGGCTGCGCCAGGTCTTAGTTGCAGTATGTGGGATCTTTTTTTTTCAGTTGTGGCATGTGGGATCCGGTTCCCTGACCAGGGATGGAATCCAGGCCCCCTGTATTTGGAGCACGGAGTCTCAGCTACTGGACCACCAGGGAAGTCCCCAACGTGTATTTCCTGACTATCGGTTTTACAAGATGAAAAGCACTATGGAGACAGACAGTGGTGATGACTGCACCACATTATGAATGTATTTAATACCACTGAACTGTACAGTTCAAAATGGATAAGGTGGTAAATTTTGTTATATGTATTTCACCACAGTAAAAAATTTGGGGGAAAAGCAGGCAGATTGTAGAAAGGAGTGGAAGTTGGGAAAGTGACCTGCAAAGGGTTAAGCCCCCCACTTCCCTCCCTCACCCCCATTTTCCTTTGCCCCCAAGGGAGGACCCCAGTCAGACCAATCACAGAGGAAACTGGCTGGCTGTCTCAAGTGTGAGTGGGGCCAGAGAGTAGAGAGAGCTAGACAAGGGGGTCCCTGAATTCCATGTGTGAACTCATCCAAGCTGCAAACGTGCAAGACAGACCCCAAACAGAAAGCAGAGGCTCTGGAAAACTAAACCACACGGGAACCACCACTCAGAGGGCATGACATAGAACTTGTGTCCTAACCTCACCTAACCATGTCGACTACCTGCTAAAACAAAGAAACAGACAAAAAACACAGCACCCTCCTGGATTACAACAGGACCCAGAGTTTATACACACAACATTCACCACGTTCAGGACAAAGGAAAATTACTTGATGTACAAAGAACCAGGGAAATGTGACCAGTTTCCAAGGCAAAACAGAATCAGCAATGGCAGCTCAATCTGACCCAGATGTTAGCGTTACAAGCAAAGGCTTTAAAGCAGCTACTGAAGCTGCGTTCCGCGAGGTCAATGCTCTTGAAATCAACGGCAAGTTGAGTTTCCCAGCACAGAAACAGAAACGACAGAAAAGAATCAAATGGAAATTACAGAACTGAAAGCTAGAAGATATATAATCAAAAATTCAGAGGGTCATCGCAATAACAGAAGGGAGATGGTAGAAGAAAAGCTGGTAAACTTGAAGATCAACAGAAATTACCCAATCTGAAGAAGAGAGAGAACAGATATCAAACAATAATAAATACCCAGCCTCAGGAACCTGCGGGGCAATGCTAGAAGATCAGACACATGTTGTCGTAAAAGAAGGAGCAGATGATGAAAGCAAGACCAAAAATAAATATCCAAGGAAATAAAGTCACGGGACTAGATGAGAACCTCTGTGAAGTAAGAGAAGAGGGGACCCAAAAACTGAGCCCAGCACTCAGACTCAAGAGTAAGAGAGACCATCAACACAAGGTAAAGGGGGGAAACAACAGGACAGAACAGAGAGGCTGGGCCCCCAAACCCAGGGAAGAGGACCAGAAAGGAAGGAGCGGAGGGTTGTGTCAGATGCTGCAAGTGTGGCCAGGATTGAGAACCAACCATTGGACTTGACAGCGTAAGAATGATCAGTGACCTTGGTAAGACCTATTTGGTAAAGGGATGGGGACTAAAGCCAAAATGATAAGGATGCAAGGAAGGCAGGCAGGAAGGAAAGGGAGTGCAGATAATTCTTTCGCAAAGTCTCGCAGGAAAGGGGAGGAGGGCTCTACCTAGAGGGTTCTACAGACAGAGTGGGTTCAAGAGTGTGTTTTCTAAGATGGAAGAGATTTCTGAATGCTGATGGGGTGGATCCAGTACAGAGGGAAATTCATGACACAGGAGAGAAGGCTCAACTTTAGAAAGACATCCCTGAGTGATGAGTGGGGATGGAACCCAGCACAAGGAGGACAGGCCTCAGACAGGCACTCAGATGAGAGTGCGGGTGTTTCAACAGGAAGGAAATCAGAGTCTAGAAGTGCAGATGTGGGGGGCTGCTAGGTTTAGCTGAAAGGATAGAATCACTGTCTTCAAAGTGTGTCTACTTCATCAGTGAAATACGAACCAAGACCACCAGCTGATATTAAGGAAGGGTGGGAGATGCTGGAGGTTTGAGCAGGAAACAAGATGTGAAAAAAGTCATTTTGGAGAGAGAGAGCATATCTGGACCAGGGAGAATCCACGGTGCAGAATTCAGCAGGGACGTAAGGAGGACTCCTTTGTAGAGAAGGTTGAAAATCACAGATGCTTTCCAGACTGTCTGAAAAACAACCCCACTAAATGCGACCTCAGCCACATTACAAGCATATTTCCTAAGTCATTTCCTCAGGGAGTCATCCCAAATGCTAGGCAACCTCTTCAGCCTTAACACCCAGCCCTCCAGGGCTCGGCCAGGGGCTAGAGAGAGGTCTCTACATAACTTGCTTTGTGGCCTCAAGGAGATGGCCGTTGGGAATGAATGTGAAATACTGACACCTCATAAGTAGACAAACGTCAGGGGAGGGAAACTCCAGACCAGCAACTCTTCAGATAACCAACGACCAAGCCAAAACTATCCCAGGAAGAGCTGTACCAGGGGTAGCTCAGTTTAGAAAGTTCGGTCTCCTTTCGTCCTCAGAGCTGAGCAGGAACGGATGATGTCTGACATGATTGCAAAGCGGGCACGACAGGGAAGGTAAGCAGGCTTGAGGAATATCCCTCCACCTCCAGATTCCTAAGAAAATAATAATCCAAGGTCCAAGACTAACAGCGGACAGGAAAAGGTCAAGGGAAAAAAAACGCTGCAAGGACTCTGAGACCGCAGCGAGGAAACAAAACCAGTTCCTGCACTGTAGCAAATCAAAACTCTTAAAAACATAAAAAAGAAGAGATTCTGTACCTCTTGACCCATAAAGGAGAGCTCGCGGACTATGAGACAGATTCTTCTGGAGTAACAGAAAAGACCTTCAAATTAGGGCCGAGGCCCTGGAAAGCACAGGAAACCCCCCGAGGAGCAGACAGGAAGAGGCTCCCAGCAGGGATGGGCATCCCTGGCTGCCGTGACAACAGGACAAGAAGAGAAGACACACGATCGGGGTCCCATTATCACAGGCAGATGGTGCCAGGTCATCCTGACCTGTCATGATCCTTGTTTTAGGGATGAGGAACAGCCCCACCATGTTACGCAACTGACACACGAGAAAACAAACTTCATCAAGTTCTGAAAAACAGCAGTTATTGTTCTAGCTACTAGAACTCTTAAAGGTAAGGAAATTCCAGATGGCCGGAAAGCCAGGAAGAAACTCCAACAATGGAACTCCACGGGCAGATCCATGTCATTTTAAAGTAGGGATGGGGACACCAAGAATGTGGACTGAGCGAGGCCAGCGGCCACCTTTCAGGTCTAAGGAGCTGTGACTCTCGCGGCCACTCTTCAGATGTCCTCTCATTTTAATGAGGTCACGAGTGTGAAATCTACCAGGCACCCATGGAGCTGAGGGTCCTGGGAGCACAGGCGGCTCCCTTGCACCCCACCCCCCACCCAGCTCTCTACCCTCAAACAGGCGCTGGTGCCCAAATCCCCCAGGGAATCAAAACAGCGGTCCTCCGTCCTGACAGGGGTGGGAGGGGGTAGCAGGGAGGGCTCCCAGGCCTGGCTGCAGACAAGGCTTTGCTTAGCTTTGTAGAAATCACACTCTCTGATCGAGGTTTTCTCACCCATAAAAACCAAGCAGGTGGACTCAAATCACAGCCTTCAGAGCGGCAAGGGGCCCCTGCATCAGGTGAGGTTTGATTCCGTCCACCGACTGACGTGCAAAGAGTATCTTTCAGGTCCAAAATTCTAAAAATAACAGGCACAACAACCAACACATTTTGTTCTGGAAGTTCATTTCTAAGTCAGTTATTTGAAACTGGGAATGTGCTTCTCCATAGAAATAATGTTATCAGGTTAGGTTTCCATGTCAACCTACCCAAACCTATTAACTTGCAGAAAACGTGAATATAGTACGATTGTAATACGTCACCGCTCACTGGGCTGCGAGGGAGGCTCTCCCACCTCCTCGTGGGACCCCCACTGCCCTGCCAACCACCGCCACCACTGCCACTGTCACCAAGCATCAGGGAGAAGGAAATTCTCAGGCACAAAAGGAACAGAAAGTGAGAATGGAAATAAAGTATAAAGATGGGTCTAGGTGGGTGGGTGGGGGGTGAGGCCAAGAGTGGGGACCAGACCAGCAGGTCCATAAGAGCAGAGGCGGGAGAAGCCATGTGTCCCAGTCCTCCCCAACCCCACTGCTGGCCCCTTTCATCACTGTGGACTCCCTCTTCCAACACCAAAGCCACATGATAAGGAAGAACTGGGGACGGGGGCTGGGAAGGAGAGGGGCCAAGACAGCACCGTGTCCACGGGGTCTGCATCAGAGAATCCATGAGTCCGTACACGTATTGCCCGCAACCCAGGAGTCACAAAAGGGCATTTCTAACATCACAGGGTGGCACGTCCCAGGGTCCGCACGCACTTCTCCAGTGCCATCCACACCTCCCGTCTCCATCCCCCGGCCCCACTGGGAACTGTAAGCTGGGCAAGAGGCTGGGCCAGTGCCCTGGGCACCAAGCCCAGAGGAACCCCGCTCACGCCTCTCCAGCCACACCACATCCCCGAGGCCAGGGGCTCACAGGGCCCCCCGTCTTCCAGACCACACCACAGTCCTGGACCTGCTCCAGGCCCTACCTGGGTTCATGCAGACCTGGGGTGTGCAGCAGGGATGGACGCAAGCACCATGGGAGATGCTGGACAAGAAACCAGAGGTGCAGCAGATCTTGACCTTGAACCTCGCTGTCCAGGTCATCATGAAGGTGTATTTATCAAGAGAGGAGGACAGGACTTGACGTACAGGGCGGCGGACTGATGCCTCTGAAATCTGTGTTCAGACGCGTGGTATGCGAGCCTCCACCTGTGCTCCCGGCCCCGTCCCAGCGAGCATCACGGGCGGGGCTGCCCATCCTCCCCCGCCCAGACCGCCGGGCAGTGTGCCCACAAGGTGGGATCGGGTTTGCAGTGAGCTGATCTCCTTCCTCTGGGCTCTTCTTCATTAGAAATCAAATGACTCCCAGCGCTCCCCCGACGGAAGGCTCTCCAAATTTCACTCCCACGGAGGATATTTCCCCCTGCCCACCCCCACACAGGATCACAAAGATGACCCTTGTAGGCGCCACACCGCGGGGCTTGTTCCCCTGCAGTAAGACGCTCGCTCGCTCACTCGCACCAGGGGTGCAAAGCCCACACACTGTGTTGCTTCAACATGAAACAATGTTCAAGTGTAACCCGTCTACACCACAGGTAAGTCACGGATGCAGGTCCCAGGTCCTTTCACTTTCTGCAGCACATCCTGCAGCACAAGGGAGCAGTAACACCTGTTGCAGGGCTCCCAGCCCATCAGCTGTCTGTGTACCTGGGGCCCACCTGCTCACCCAGTGGCACCTGTGCTCACCCAGGGCTAGTCCAGCAGGCACTGTCCTGCACAGCCAAGAGCAGGCAGAACCAGGGGACACTGACTGGCGTCATCAGACAGGACAGTCAGGGTAAGTGAGAACCAGCCATGTATTATCAGGGCTGCGACCAAGTTCAATGTCAGCTCAGGATACGTGACCTGATCTGTACTATAGCGGAATCTGTGCTGTGGGTCACTCTTTGCCAGGCTCTCAGTGATTTCTGCAACGTCCACAGGTTCTATGCATCCTCACCTTTGCCCTGCTTTGCTCCATCACAATTATGATGATCAGGAATCCTGCCCGATCAGGTCACCAGGATGATGTCACCAGGCCCTGACCTCCTCCCACAGCACAGAGGCCAGTCATTATAGCATGTTTCCAAAACTGGGTTTGATGAGGTGTCAAACTCTTTTTTAAAAAGCCTTTCTATGTACCAACACCAGCCAGTTAGAAAATTTTCTGATATGGGAACACTGGTTAGAATGGGCATCATCAGAAAATATACAAACAGTAAATGCAGGAGAAGGTGTGGAGAAAAGGGTACCCCCTTGCACTGTTGGTGGGAATGTAAATTGACACAGCCACCATGGAAAACAGTATGGAAGTTCCTAGCAAAACTAAAAACAGAATTACCATATGACCCAGCAATCCCACTACTGGGCATATACCCAGAGAACACCATAATTCCAAAAGACACATGCACCCCAATGTTCAGTGCAGCACTATTTACAACAGTCAGGACATGGAAGCAATCTAACTGTCCATCAACAGACAAATGGATAAAGAAGATGTGGTACATATATACAATGGAATATTAGTCAGCTGTAAAAAGGGATGAAATTGGGACATTTGTGGAGACATGGATGGACCTAGAGTCTGTCATACAAAGTGAAGTCAGGAAGAGAAAAACAAATATTGTATATTAACACATATATGCGGAATCTAGAGAAATGGTACAGATCAACCAGTTTGCAAAGCAGAAATAGAGACACAGATGTAGGGAACAAACATATGGACACCAAGGGGGGAAAGTGGGGGGGAGGGATAAATTGGGAGATTGGAATTGCCATATATACATTACTAATGAGAAAAAAATATTAAATTATACACTTTAAATATATGCAGTTTATTGCATGTCAAAAAAATTAAAATTAAAAAAAAGAGAAAAGATTATGGGAGAGTGATATAAGATCCCTTTCATAACAAAAATAAAAAATACTACCTAGAACTGAACACTAAAATTTTGCCAAAAAGACAAGAAAAACCACTCACAAAGAAAAGGAATAAAATGGAATAAAGAGAAATACCACATTTCTGGAAAACCTAATTTAATATTATATAGATTTCAAGTCTTTAGAAAAGAATCTGAAATTAATACGCACCCAATCAAATCCCAACAGAATTTTTTTCTGGAGTTTGGCAAAAATGATTCTAAACATCACCTGGAATAATAAAATATGTGAGAAGAGTCAAGAAATTTTTTTAAAAGGAAAGCTATTGAGGGGACAGGACAAGACCCCACCCTCCAAATATAAAAATATATAACTAAAGTTCAACAATGGGGGGAGTAACGGCCTAGAAATAAACTGGCGTATCAATGCAACGGAACAGAAAACCCAGAGACAGATCCAAATATAATCAATATATGGTAAAAAGTGGCATTTCAAATCCGTGGGGGCAAGGTGGATTAGTTAACAAATGGATTGAAGCACCTGGTGAAAACTTGGAAAAAATAATAAATCAGATCCCTACCTCAAACCATTCACCAAATCAAACTAGATGTGACAAAAACAAAACATGAAATCATAAAATTCTGAGAAAATGCCAGCAAATGTCTGTATCACCTTGGGGTCAGACAGGAATTGTTCCACCCCTGCTGGGCAAGCCCAGGGACCCCCAGGCACGCAGCTCAGAAGAGGAGCCTCCTGCCCTTGGCTGCAGCCCTGGGACCCCGGCTCTTCCCCTGCCCTGTGTCCCTCCCCTGCAGCCAGCGAAGTGTAGGCAGCAGGACCCTCCCTCCCACAGCCCCAGGGAGGGTAGCAGAGCCACATTCCAATCTGATCAGAAAGCCTTCTTAGTGTAAGCCAACTGCCCACGGAGAGCCCGGAAGGAAAAAACGGAGCTGAATTTCCAAAGCTCCAGGGATGTGTTTTGATTCCTTTTCTCGTTCCAAGTAAATATTCACTTTCACATCTAATTCTCTATTCAGATTTTTATATGCTTTTCCTTAAACAGAAACCAACATTGCAGAAGCTTCAGCCCCTGCAAACCCTGGACCCAGGCTGCCCCACACTTTCCTGCTTGCTCACAGCTCTGCACAAGCGCCTCGCGGCAGCAGCAACACAGCTGGGAGGAGGTCCTGGATGAGAATTCACAAAATAATTGCATGTTCATAACATGTGGGGTACGGCTGTGGTTAGAGCACAGCCTTTGAAATCAGACCGACTCTTCAGAGCTTCAGTTCCCTTTTCTGTAACATGGCAATTACAATACCTTGCAAGGTGGGAAGACTTGATGGGATCAGATATGCAAAAAAACGCTCAGAGCGGTACCTACCCTACGGCAGTGAAGGTGAACAGAAAGAAGGGCCAGAAGAACACACACATTAAGCTGGTTTGGCTTCTGAAGACGTGGTTCCAGAGCTGAAACGCCACTGTCCTATTACCTACTCCCAGCCATGATTTTTACTCCTTAGAAAGAAAAAGACAACCTAGAGGCAGGACTGTTATTACTGTGTCCACTACAACTGTACATCACGAAGCAAAAAATCATTGCAATTTTTCAACTGCTGACACTTCCAGGCAATTTCTTATATAAGTGAAAAAACAGAAAAGTGAAGCAGATGGTATATGACCCTCAGAGAAAAAAATTCCGGTTTCTCATAAAACGTGAACACCCACACTGGCCTGCGGGACTACAAATAATCGGTTCCCTACATCTGTATAGCGCTCGGCAGGTCACAATGTTTACCGTTTAGAGAGCATTTTTACAAGAGTGATCACTCTCACAACATCCCCCAAAGTAGGTATTCATACCCCATTTTATAGATGACCAGTTGACACTCCAAGAAAAATGGCTATCTGGCCAGATCAGTGTTTGGTCCTGGGGCCATCTGTGGGGGCCCCTAGAAGCCCTCCAAGCCCCGGGTCTTCCTACAGGCTGTTCTGCTTCAGGGGTGACCTGGGAAGAGGTAGAGTTTGTTGGTGAGCTCTCTGAGGTCAGGATGAGGAGAAGAAGTCATCATGAATTCCAGTGGAGGTCACTGGCAGGCCACGGCTGCCAGCAATGCAGGAGATTGATTTTTACTTAAAATCTCCTTGGTCTACTGGGAAATAAAATGGCAGGCGAAGGGTCCTGCCCTGAAGGGAAGGAAAGAGGCCACCGCAGCCGGGGAGCCATCCCACCAACACTGCTTGTTCTACAGCAGAGGTCTGGGGGGGCCCATGGTGTGAGGCACGGTGCAGGATCCCTGCCCTGGAAGCGGGAGTAAGTCACGCAGGTGGACGGGGCACCAGCTTACGCCTGGCATCGGCTCCTTCCCTTCACCCTACACACTCGCCCAGGCGTGAGAAAAGCAAACGAAGAGGGACGCCGTCCTGGCCCATACCACCGTACTCTCCACACCTGCACTGAGCACCTGAGCCGCCATGCCCACCGCGCGGCATCCTCCCCGTCACCCCACGGTCCCAGAAGCCCCACAGCCTGACCTCCATCCCCACCGCCCCGACAGGACGGCCCCGCCCCGCTCACCTGGGCCCACGGCGGTGCGCACCTGAACAACACTGCTCAGCAGCACCTGCTGGGCCCAGACGGGGTCCAATCAGGCCGTGTGATCACAGGAAGCCGGGCAGCCCCTCCCGATCGGTAAACAGTCAAAAGTCTTCCACTCGGAATTCACAACAGCCAAGACACGGAAGCAACCGAAGCGTCCATCGACAGAGGCGTGGAGAAAGAAGATGTGGTAAACGGACACAATGACTGCTACTCAGTCATAAAAAAGAATGAAGTAATACCATTTGCAGCAACATGGGTGGACCTACAGATTATTGTACTAAGTGAAGTAAGTCAGACAAAGACAAATACCATAAGATATCATTTATATGTGGAATCTAAAATACAACACAAAGGAACTTATCTATGAAAGAGAAACAGACCAGACTTGCGGTTGCCACTTTGGCGGGGCGCGGGGGCGGGGCGCGGGGGCGGGGGGGGGAGGAGCGTTGGGGAAGAGAAGGATTGGGAGTTTGGGATTAGCAGATGCAAACTATTATACATAGGGTGGATAAACAGTAAGGTCCTACCATACAGCACAGGGAACTATATCCAAGGTCCTGTGATGAACCATTATGGGAAAGCATATACATTGGTATAACTGAACCACTTCACTGTACATCAGAAATTAACACAACATTGTAAATCAACTATACTTCAATTGAAGAAAAAATTTTAAGTTTTCCATTTAGAAGCCACAGCTAAATGTTGACCAGAGGATCCTAATGGGGGTTGGGGGGGGGCTCCTCTTGTCAACAGGTGGAGTCTGCGGTCCCCACCCTTCCAACATGGGCCACCAACGGAGCACAGAAGTCACACCCTGAGACTCCCAAGACCGGCAGGAAGAGGACAGCACAGCTTGCCACCTGGTTCCACTGGGACGATGGCTCCCAGAACCCGGCTCCCGTGGCACGAGAGAGCTCAGGCACTCACGGAGGGTCGGGTCGCACAGGGAGAGGGACCCAGGCCCTGGCCCGAGGCTAGGGAGCGCCCAGGCTACAGCTGGAGTCAACTACCCAGCCTGCAGGTGGAGTCTTGGAAGAGGATTCTCCAGCCCCTCCCCTCCCTCTCCCCTCCCCCGCCATCTCCCTCCTCCATCCCCTCCCCTCCCTCTCCCCTCCCCCGCCATCTCCCTCCTCCATCCCCTCCCCTCCCTCTCCCCTCCCCCGCCATCTCCCTCCTCCAGCCCCTCCCCTCCCTCTCCCCTCCCCCCACCATCTCCCTCCTCCAGCCCCTCCCCTCCCTCCTCCATCCCCTCCCCTCCCCCCTCCTTGAACACATGACCTGCAAGCCTTGCATGGCGTGCAAGCCTCCCACGCCAAGTTCTGGCCAAAGTGCCTGTTTGTGCGTAAATAATAAATGACTGTTGTTGTTTTGAGCCATTATGTTTGGGGAAGGTTTGCTATGCAGCTATAAATAACATACAAGGGACTGCAGACAATTCCGCTCCCATTAGAAATTCTAAATGAAAGATGGTGAGAATTTTCTGTGTATTAAACCCATCACATAAAGCACAATACTGTATTTTAGAGATAACTGGAAAACCGCAGGTACACATTTGTAAGAGTCTGAAGCAAACTGGGTTTTGAAGAAAAGGTCACAAGCAGCTATTTTCTAATAGATTGCCTAATGTTGATTAGCAATTAATACACGAAAACTTTCAGAATTGGTTTCTAAAGTAACTGAAAATAGGATTTTCCACCTTTTCTTTCCAGAAGGCCGCATTAACTGCATTAATAGCCAAGTAAAACTGTTTTACAATCTCTACCATTCAAACTATTTATCTACATTGTTTTAAATCCATCCCTTTTTCTAATCTAATCCAGGTCCCAGGACCTTGATTTCTCTACTTTCGGTCTTAATTCGCTATTTCTGCACAGGAAACACGATGGAAGCTTCTGCGACTGTGATATATAGAACTATTAAACAGTAAACAGCTCACATTTCTCCTAACTGAGAATCTGGCTACAGTTCCCCAAAATGAAAAAATAGAAACCATATATCAAACAGTTTTTCCTTGATAAGCAAAGCCCATTTGTAATAAACTACATGAGATATTCAAATCCTCTTGATCATAATAGAGCTGTTTAAAAATACATGGATGGAATTCACATTTGCAGTCTGCAGAGGGAACAATAAAGATACTCAGAATTAATAATTCATACATGATTTAAAGCCAGCAGGGAAGGAGGTGGCGTGTCACGCACACACTCTCACCCTCTTTATCCTTCATGTCCTACGTCTTCCCGTGGGCGGTTTTGCTCAGTGTGTGACTCGGGAAGTTAGGCAGAGTTTGTGGGCTTTCTATCTGAGATCTGGGATTCACGACTCTGTGAGGGTCCCTGGGAATGGCCACAGCATCAGTCCACGTGGGAGACCGATTTTATTCAAAATATCCTCGGTTATTGTGAAACAAAATGCCAGGCAACAGGCCAAACCCCGAGGCAGAAGGAAAGAGGTCTCAGTGCACTGGAGCCCTGGTGGGGGAGGGGTCGGAATCCCAGCCCAGCAGTCAGCCAGTCACGCAGAGGGTTCCCCCCCCGAGGACCCTGGAGTGGGGCTCCCAGGCCTCACAGCCACAGGCAACACAGCCAGCCTCAGCCAGCAGGGGCGTTTGTACCAAAAGTGAAAGTCCACTAACCGATCCAAACAGGATCCAATGTTTTTAAAAATGTAACCCACCAACCAACAAGGACCTTACTGTACAGCACAGGGAACTAAACTCAATATTTTGTAAAAACCTATAAGAGAAGAGAACCTGAAGGAGATAGATATGTATAACGGAATCACTGTGCTGCACACCTGAAACTAACATGCTATTGTAAATCAACTACACCTCAAGTCTTTAAAAAATGTAACCCATCAATTCACTTTCACCAGAGAATAAAATTTAAGTAAGCCACTCACGAAGGCTGTAAGACCAAACTACAAATTCCACAGGTGGCCACTGAAGGTGGTACCATCCGGTCCCACAGCACCAAAGCCCTAACGATGGTCCAGGCCTGACCGTGCTCGAGCCAGGGGGCCACCAGCAGCCGACACACACAAGGACCTCCTGCTACCACGTCTCAGCCACGCGGCCCTGAACCGGTGACACGACCTCTCCCAGCCTCAGCTCCTCCGCTGTAGGATGGACATGACTGCCCGTGACCTTGTGAGAAGCTGAGGCACTCATGCTGTGGTTCTCAAAGTGCACCTGGGACCAGCAGCATCAGCACCATCTGGAAACTAGTGAGAAACACACACTCTCAGGCCCCACCCAGACCCACTGAGGCAGAAACAGAGTGGCAGCCCATAAAGCGGCGAGGCTGCCTGCATTTTAACAAGCCCTGCAAGTGATCCTGCCACGCTAAGGTCTGAGAACCACGGCCCAGCTGTTCTTTTTTGCTAATTGCTTTTTTATTGAAGTATAGTTAATTTACAATGTGTTAGTTTCACGTGCACAGCAAAGTGATATAAATATATACATATTCATATATATTCTTCTTCAGATTCTTTTCCACTATGGGTTATTATAAGATATCAAGTAGAGGTCCCTGTGCTTTACAGTAGGTCCTTGTTGTTGACCTATTTTATACATAGCAGTGTGTATATGTTCATCCCAAACTCCTAATGTATGGCTCAGCTGTTCTTAAAGCACTTTGCACAGTGCCTGGTGAGTGTTAGTAGTTCCACAAATGCCAACTGTTATTGTTACAAAGAGCTGAACTCAGCTTACCTCATCCCTTCCCTGCAATGCACAAGGTTCTACTGATAGGTGTTCGATTTCTGTGACGATGACAATGGGGATGGTGACAGTGGTGACAGGATGATTAAAATGGCAATTGTTCTACCTAGAGTGGCTGGAAGGGGGTCACAGACCAAAAGACACCCTAGTTCATGGCTGGGAATGTACAGGACTGACTCAGAAAAGTGTTGCCTCTGCAGCCACCCAAGACAGAAAGGCATGAAAGGAGCCTCCTTTACAGAACTTTATTTTAGTTCTCACTGCTGTAGAATTCTCCATCACTGATCCAGTGAGGTCTGGGCAGCCCTGGTCAAAGGCCGGCTGCTGCGCCTGCACGTGGCAGTCAGAACCCTGAAAAGGTGCCACTGCCCCACAGCTGGCTGCGCTCCCAACGGGCTGGGGAATAAGCACCGTCTCCCACGCGAGGGGCCCGCCGCTCGGGCTCCGTCACCCCCGTGGAAGGTTTGCTCTGCTCTCCTGCAGGTGCACTGGGCAGGCATGCAAATCTCCAGGAGCGTGTCTCCCTGCAGCCTTGCCCCAGACTCGCGCCTACTGCTGGGTCCGGGTTTGCAGTAGGATCCATTACCACCTCTTCCCCTGCAGACCACCTTTTCCAGACTCAACTGCGGACTGGTTCCAGCTAGGCTGAGGTGGAGGGCTGGAGGATGGGCAGGAGGAAGAGGCCAGAGTATTTCTTCCCTTTCCTCTGTCTGCTTTGGATGGTACCTCCAGCGGTGACACCAGACAGGCCTTCCCTCCATGGCCCCAGCGGCCTCTGTGAGCCGCCATGGAGATCCAACTCTTGGCCTCTGTTCCACCAGCCTCAGGGTGGCACTGCTTTCCTGCTATTGCTAATCTCTGGGTGACCACGTCACCCCTTATTTGGCTTTCAGATATTCCAAAGACCTTCATGACTAAGTCCCTGCATTAAAGGGCTCCTATTTGATTACATGGGCCACAACTAATGCAACCTCTTCTCACATCTTCAGCCTTGATCATGCTTTACCTGATGCCTGACTGGCTGGCTCAGCTCCCTAGCCAAGACTTTCCTTGGGACTCTCTTCCCCTGTGGGGAGCCCCTGTTCACATCTAGCTCTTCAGTTCTTATCTGTCTGTGATCAACCAGATTTGATGCCAGCCTATGCAACTGAACCCTGACATCAGCCCCATCCCTGATCACCCAGACTTGACAGATGGAGTTAGATCACCCAATTCCCTCGAGGACCAGCATTGCCCCCCATCCCTCCTTGACCTCAGTAACTAAGTTAATATGCACACCGAGTTTCTCAATAAATATTTTACATTTTAAACTCTTTCCAGGAGCAACCATACACCATTAACTGAGCAAATCAATCAGGTAAAAGTAAATTTGTGACTTGAAATAACTATCCAACTGGCCCCCAACTCACCTGATAGTTTCACAAAGTTCCACTTTCTTTTGGCTAGAGAAATGCAGCAGATGTACAAACTCGAGTCAGAACACAGTGCTCCAGAAAATGAGGATGCTTTTGGCAACTACCTACATAAGTGCAGTAAGTACAGTATTAATGACTATCCTTGCATGATGCTTCTTGTTTTGTAGAAGGATCTGTCCCATTTCAAGTCTTGCAATCCAAAAGAAATCACTGAATTATCCTTAATGGCCAATCTTTAAAAGCTCAACTCTCTTAATTAATTTCTCAAGAAGCTCAAAAGTGGAAAAAGCAAACCAGACAACTGCATGTAAGGAAGAACGCGGTGGTGTTGATCTGGGATTAGAGCCAGGCTGGCAAAGGCAGTGACTTTCCTGGGCAGACAAGCACTATATTTATTTGAGTTGCACACTGCACTACAGCTTTTGGAAACATTCAGTTCATGTCTGTGAGAGCTTCTAGAATGGGAAAGGGTATGGATTTACTTAAATATTAAGTAAACTGCGAGAAGTGATCAACTACCTTAATATTTGCTTCTGAGCCCTTCTGTCTTACTTGGCTATTCCCAGTTTGCCCCGAAGCTATGCAGGCAGCTGTCTTAAGAAAGAGCACATTAATATAAAGAAGAAAGGGAACAGGCACAGATTTACAGGTTATGTTCTAAAGCGATCCACTGCACAAATGCACAAGATCCCCAAGAGTTTATGCCATCCTACCTGTGCAAAGACACAGGGCACCATGTCTGCAAAACAGCCAGGGCCCCTCCCACTCGACAAGCCTGGAGACCTGACCTGAGAACCCTCAGGCAACAGAGGGTGCTCATCTCGCTGTACTTGCCAAGAGCCTAGTATTTTAACATCACCTAACATTGTGAAGGAGGATGCAAAATCCCAAGAAAACGTGTCTATAGAAACATCAATGTGAAATACAGCGCTTTTTCAAAGTGCATTGTTATTACTTTCCTAAAACCAATGACTCAATTTTAGGTTTCTACAAATTGGAGATCACTTAAATCGTAATAGCTTCAGTTAAAAAATAAGGACTTTTATTATTTTTTCCCACCCAAGTTTCTGGATGATTTCATCCCTGAAAACTTACAAAAGGGAAAATTTTCAGCAAGGAAATGTAAGCATGTGGGTCTTGTCCTGGTTCTTGTCTTTGCTCCACTGCTGTCTAGTCATAGGACCATGGGTATATTTCATAATCTCTCTCCTCGTCTTTCTTTCTTGTAAACAAGGTGGTTGGCCCCTTCTAGGCCTAAAATGTTCTGATTAAAGTGTACAATCAGCTCCAGAATAATAACCTAAGAAATGCAGTTTTCATTCAAGGTAAATTTGAAGCATGATGAAATGAAAACACTGGCTCTTTGATTTCTAAAACCATTTTGGAAGCTACACTGCCGCTTGGGCTGAGATTAATAATATAAAAGAAACAACAATAAAAAGACAAAGGAATGTGTGTGACAGAACAGCTTCCAAAAGTTACTAAGGTTTCACATGATGTAATGCACTTTTTTTTAAATTTGCAGTCAAAAGCTTTTTCCTTCGGTACAGAAGAGTTTGTAATATTTCTAAATGACAGCTTGTGAGGAAGAGAAAAATCAAATATTACACTACATGAGCTTTCATCCTGTCACAAAGCCATTAGAGCTAATGAAAAACGGTGGCATTGTTAAGTTTTATTTATAGTTTCTTCTTAATAAGATGAAAAATGAATAGAAAAACACTCTAAATATAAATTTTTAAAGACTTTAAAGATCGAAGACCAGTAGCAAAAATATATATGTTGACATAGGCCTATAAATAGTCTTTTTTTATGTATAGCTAGGCTTGTGTATGGATTCTGCAGAGTTTTCCTTTTCCCCACTGGCATCATGAGTAATTAGCTATCCTGCAGTCCCAGGTCACTGCCATCAGGAATTTGGGGACCTCACAATGTGAAAGAAATTCTGTCTCCAATTCAAACTGTAACAATCTGTCCTAAACACCACTGACTGGCCCCCAGGATAACCGAGCGAAGCATGATATCACACAGTATATCGTTTAAGTCACTTGCCCTGCAACCAACCAACCAGGCACTACCCTAAACTAGGTTTAGGAGCAGGAGAGAGAAAGATCACACCTTTTAATTACAATCACACTTGTTTAGCACTTTCTGTCCAGTCTTACATTTAGGTCTTTAATCCATTTTGAGTTTATTTTTGCATATGATATCAGAGAGTATTCTAATTTCTTTCTTTTACATGTAGCTGTCCAGTTTTCCCAGCACCACTTATTAAAGAGACTGTCTTTTCTTCATTGTGTGTTCTTGCCTCCTTTGTTGTAGATTAATTGACCATAAGTATGTGGGTTTATTTCTGGGCTTTCTATCTTGCTCCATTGATCAACATGTCTGTTCTTGTGCCAGTGCCATACTGTTTTAATGACTGCAGCTTTGTAGTATAGTCTGAGGTCAGGAAGCATGATTCCTCCAACTCTGTTCTTCTTTCTCAAGATTGTTTTGACGATTCAGGGTCTTTTGAGTTTCCATACAAATTTTAATTTTTTTGCTCCAGTTCTGTGAAAAATGCCATTGGTAATGTGATTGCAATTGCACTGAATTTGTAGATGGTCTTGGATAGCACAGTCATTTTGACAATATTGATTCTTCCAATCCAAGAACGTGGTATATCTTTCCATCTGTTTATGTGATTTCATCAGCAACTTATAGTTTTCAGAGTACAGGTCTTTTGCCTCCTTAGGTGGGCTTATTCCTAGGTATTTTATTGTTTTTAATGGGATGGTAAATGGGATTGTTTCCTTAATTTCTTTCTGATATTTCATTGTTAGTGTATGGAAATGCAAGATTTCTGTATATCAATTTTTATCCTGCAACTTTATGGAATTCATTGATGAGATCTAGTAGTTTTCTGCTGGTGTCTTTAGGATCTTCTATGTATAGTATCATGTCATCTGCAAACAGTGACAGTTTTACTTCTTCCTTTCCAATTTGGATTCCTGTTATTTCTTTTTCTTCTCTGATTGCTGTGGCTAGGGTCCCTGCACCCAGGACATAAGCATAGCTAAAGGCTCCCAGTGTACTTGGAGGAGAGTGTACCAAATGCCATAACACAGATGTGTGTGAGTCGGGTGGGGGCAGGGCAGCCCAGGAGGAAGTGGCCGCCTCTGTCTGACGCAGACAGACAGCACTGCTCCCGCGATTCAGAGCCCAAAGTCCAGAGTGTGACTGCCTGTCCTCAGATCCCCACTGGCCACTAGCCATCTGCATAACCCTGAGCAAGACATTTAATCTCTCTGTGCCTCCTTTTCCCAACTGTGAAATGAGAGTGACAATAATGGTGCTTACCCTATAGGTTGTTTTGAGGATTCGGCGAATTAATTCATGTAGAGCATTTAGAGCAGTGACTGGCACACAGGAAGCATGTGCAAGTGTTGGAGGCTCTCCTTATGACAGAGACAACTAGGATGGAGCTGAGTCTCAAATGATGAGTGGGAATTTCCCAGGAAGACAAGGTCGAGAGTATTCTCAGCAGAAAACAATGCATGCAAACACATACCAGCATGAAAAGCCACCCCTATTGCTTTGCTGTAGCTCAGAAGTGAAGGGGTCTGGCAGGCAGGAGGGGAGGGCAGTGAGAACAGATGGCAGAGGCTGTGTGCACCATTTAGATGAACCAGTTCTTGATCTGCAAGAGGGTGCGAGTTCTAGACAGCTGAGAGCAGCAGCGTTGGAGGGTCTAGCCGCAGAGCGGAGGATGCCCGGGAGGAGGCAAGGATGGGCACAAAGAGACTGGACAAGGGCTAAAGCAACAGTGACATGGAGATGACCACAGCCTGAAAAGGAAAGTGGTGTTGAGGACACAAAGGCGGTGAGGACTTGGGAGCCCTGCAGAAGCAATTTCAGAAGCTCAGGGACCCTCAGCTGCGGGTCACAAGGGAAAGGGGCGAGGGGCAGTCCCGCGTGACAGCCAGATCTCTGGCCTTGGTAAAAGGTGGGTCGTGGGACTGACTGCCTGATGGGAACTTAGGCGGAGTTAGAACTGGCACGGAGGGGTCCAGACACAACAGTGAACCAGATCAGCCCAGGGAAGGCCCAGCCACACCCCTGCAAGGCAACCGGGCACGAAATCCCAGGGCCAGGCAAAAGGAGAACAGGAAGAGCCAGGTTACAGCTCCCTCCTGAGCGCCTTCAAGTCAGCGTGTCCCCAGGAACCCTCAGTTCAGAAAGTCAGAGGAAGCGGTGTCCCAGGAACCAATGTGGAAAGATCACAAATAGAGAGGTAAACACAGTCAGGTGCTGCAAAAGAGCTGAGGAGGACGAGGCTCCACGCTCTCCAGACTTGGCAATTAGAGAGTCCCCGTGAGAGCCGTTTGCAGGGGAACTTACACTTCAGGCATGAAGAGAGCATGCAAAGTCCCAGGGTGGCAGCAAAAGGGAGGCTGCTGGAACCCCACTTCTGGGTATTTATCCGAAGGAAATGAGAACAGTGTCTTGAAGAGACGTCTGCATCCCCAAGTTCACAGCAGCGCTACTCACAGCAACCGAGATGGGAATACAACCTGAGTGTCTGACAGCGGATGAGTGGGTAAGAACCTAAAGACCCATGAAGCATATGTACAGACAATGGGACGTTATTCAGCCGTGAGAAAGAAGGAAATCCTGCCATTTGCCACAACACAGAGGGGCCTTGAGGGTGTTATGCTAAATGAAATAAGCCAAAGACATTAAACACCTTATGTTCTCACTTGTATGCAGAATTTTAAAAGTCAAGCTCAGAGAAACAGAGTGTAGAATGGTGGTTGCCAGGAGGGTGGGGGGTGGGGTTGGGCGGGAGAATGGGGAGATGTTACTCAAAGTGTACGAACTCCCAGCTAAAAGGTGCATAAGTTCTGGGGATCTAATGTACAGCACAGTGACTATAACTGACTGTATTCTTTACTCCGAAGTTGTTACGAGCTTAGATCTTAAATGCTCTAACCACACACAAGAAAAATGGTAATTTTTGAGGGCATTAGAGGTGTCAGCTAATCTTACTGCGGGGATCATCTTGCAATATGTAGTTGTACCAAAGCTTCACACTGTGCACCTTCAACCTGCGTGTGTTACATGTCAGTAACATCTCAATAAAGCTGGGGAAAAACTTTAGGCTGTTGTGGGGAGTTAGGTAAGTATACAAATCTAGTCCCCTGAGGTGCCCACGGGTTATGCCTTCTTTTTTTTTTTTTAACAGATAAAGAAAACAAGACCCAGATATTTGTCCAAAGTCCCTCAACTAGAAAGTGGGAAAGCTGGAATTCTGTTCCATCTCTTCCAGCTCCAAGACAAATGCCCTTTCCACTATAACACTTTGGAAATATCGTGTTTGGGATTAGGATGGAGGAGGAAATCTATAGCTAGGAACGATACGAATATTAACAAGAGTGCACTTTGTTCATGCCTTTAGCTTTTCCAGGGCCGTAAAATTAGTACCTGAATGGGCATATCTCACCAGCATCCGTACAACCCCTCCAAACAGGCATTTTTATTGAGCGCAAAATGAAACTGAGGCTCTCAGGCTAAGTAACTCTCCCAAGCAGACACAAGGATTAAGCAGAGGAGCAGAGATTCGAAAGATAGTTAATCTGGAGGCAGTGCTGATACTGCTTCAAAACTTCCATAGATACCTCACTCCTATGAGGATGGCCATTATCCATAACACAGAAAACACGTGTTGGTGAGGATGTGCAGAAACCGGAACCCTTGTGCACGGCTGGTAGGAATGCGAAATGGGGCAGCTGCTATGGAAAACAGTACGGCTGTTCCTCCAAAAGTTAAAAATAGAATTACCATATGATCCAGCAATCCTACTTCAGGGTATATGCCCAAAAGAATTGAAAGCAGAGTCTCAAAGAAATATTTGTACACTTATGCACATAGCACCATTATTTGTAATAGCCAAAAGGTGGAAGCAACCCAAGTGTCCATTGACAAATGAATAAACAAAATGTGGTATATGCAAACGATGGAATATTATTCAGCCTCAAGAAAGGAAGGAAATTCTCATGCATGCTGCGCCATGGCCGAACCCTGAAGACATCATGCCTAGTGCAGGAAGCCACTCACAAATGCACATGCACTGTGTGATTCCAGTTCTCTGAGGGAACAGTCAAAGTCATAGAAACAAAGCAGAATGCTGGTTGCCAGGGGTTGCGGGGAGGGAATGAGGAGGCATTGTTTAATAGGTGTAGAGGTTCAGCTGGGGAAGATGAAAAAGTTCTGCAGATGGATGGTGGTGATGGTTATACCATGTGAATGTGTTCAGTGCCAATGAACTGTACACTTAGAAATGGTTACGGGGGGGTACATTTTATGTTGTGTGTATTTCACCACAATTGAAACAAAAACTTAGGCACAAAGAAGGCAAGTTATTTTTTGTTATATAAATCAGTTACTGCAGCTCTGAGCCTAAGGCTGAAACCTCCTACTTCCGGGCGCTGATCTTACTAGATACGCTCTCAGGCTTGCTTTCAATTCTCACTTGGACTTGAGGTGATGCAGGTCCTCGTAACTCGTTGCTGTGGTCCTTCTTTATGTGTAACTCTTGCCCGATAGTCTTTCTTATCTACAGAATCAGGCTAATTACCTTCCTTCTTTGCATCTCGTATATATTTACAGTGTTTTTATATTACTGTCAGCCTGACTATAGATATAGAAATATGACAGACAGGATATAGACCGGATGACAAAGCCTTCCTCACCATCAGTCAAAAGAGCACGTGTTATGTGACCCACAGATTAGATCTTAGGTATAAACTACAACTCCTCCCTACACCTATACTGACAATTAATTGGGCTTAAAACATCCTACGTTATCATCTCTTTCTGTAATTGTCTTTTCTTTCTTGAACAAATTTCTTAAAGGCAAAAACTTACAATAAGCTGACCAGGCTTCCAGAAGCTGTCAATCTGGGAGAAGGCAGTGAACTGCTAATGCAGAAATAGACAAAATTCTTTGAAGCCCTGGAGGTAGTTTTCCTGCAGTGAGGTCCCACTGTGGCAGAGATCGCTAGCTGCCCATACAATATCCATCCTTCTCTTTTTAATTAGTAACAGAACATATGTATTTTTGAGGGGAGCAAAGTGCCTGGAGACAATTAGCTTTCCCAACAGCCTCTGAAGATAGAGATGGCCAATATGGTATTAGTGGAAGCCCTTAGGTAGGGTTTCTAGGAAGGAATTATAAAGAGAGCTTACTGAACTGGCAGGTACCCTTTTGATCTTCCACCCTTCATTCTTCCTTCAGTGAGACAGACATGATGGCTGGAGGGGCAGCAGCCATCTTGAGCCCACGAAGGAGGAAATCTGTTACCTTGACATCCCAAAGACATCAAAGCAGTGTCAGCAACTGTCTACCTGCAGTCTTCTTGTTAAGAAAATAAACCCTTAGGAGTTTAAGATCATGGTGGGGGGAGACTGTTAATTCTCAGCCAAATGCAACTCTTAAGAGGGACTATTTAGGATACTGAAAAGATTCTGTATGTCTGTGCAGTAAGACACTTAATTTGTGACAAACAAATGTTACAAATGATGATGATGATGGCCACCTTAACTTTTGAGAAGGTGGCAGGCACTGAGGCACAGGAAGGCTAAGTAGTTCACCCAAGGGCTCACAGCTAATAAGCGGGAGGCTGGGCTTTGAATCCAGAGTCCATGCTTTTAACTACAAGACAATAATATCACGCACAACAAACTACGCTGCACAAAGTAACCTCCACTGATACACAAATCTTAAAGGAGCTTTGTTGATTCAGCAAGGAAAATCCTTATTACATGTCAGCTCTCAATCACGCCTCTGTTTGAGAAACTGACATTCTCGTAAGTCTCACAAAACATTGGACTGGTTTCATAGCTGTCTTACTTGTTACCTTAAACACCGCTCGGGCCATGACCACAGTCTGCTGATGAAAGTCCCTCCTCACCCCCTTCAACCGCTGCAAGACTAACCTCCCGAAAACGAGCTCTGATCACATCACAGCCCTTGGCATCACAGAAGCCTGCAGTGGATGCCTGCATCTGCTCCCAGCCCCTCGCCACCTTCCCGCCCCCCCCCCGCACACGCCACACCCTCCAATGTGCCCTGCGTTCACCTGGGATTTCCCATCTCGGACCCTGGCACACGCTGTCCCGTCCACCTGGATGCACGTCCTCTCCCATCCCTCCCCCGGCTCTGTCGGCACCAGACCTCACCCTCAAGGCCCACGTCAAATGGTTCGCGTGCCATGTTGTAGCTCCTTCCAGACAGGGGCTGCGCTGCCACGGAGCTGGTTTGCGAGGAAAAGTGCTGGGTTTCAGAGTCTCCCCTAAAGAGGCCAAGCGCAGCCCAGCCCTGCAGCGGCCCCAACCCAGACGAGGGCCAGGACTGGACCCCTTCCTCCACCACTCACCCACCCTCCTCGGCCGCCTCCCACTGTGCTTTCACTTCCCTCCTGTTGTCGGGTCAAAATCAACACCATGGACAGCCTTCAAGTTAAAAATACTTCACAAAAGGGAAACTTGTGGGCTTCCCTGGTGGTGCAGTGGTTAAGAATCCGCCTGCCAATGCAGGGGACACGGGTTCAAGCCCTGGTCCGGAAAGATCCCACAGGCCGCGGAGCAACTAAGCCTATAAGCCACGACTACTGAGCCCTCATGCTTCAACTACTGAAGCCCACGCACCTAGAGCCCATGCTCTGCAACAAGAGAAGCCACCACACTGAGAAGCCCACGCACTGCAATGAAGAGTAGCCCCCGCTCACCACAACTAGAGGAAGCCTGCGCACAGCAACAAAGACCCAACACAGCCAAAAATAAAAAATTAAAAAACGGAAACTCGTAACCCTCAGGATGTGTGAGACAGGGGAAGGAGAGAGGCCCTGGGGAAGCTCTCCCAGGGCCAAGGGGTCCAGCCAACAGGAGGCTGCTGCCTCTCTGACCTGTTGACCAAAATCATCCAAGTCAGGGAAATCCAGAAGGCAGCTCGCCCAGCTGGTGCAGCATAAAAAGGGGCTCACCTCTCCTGAGACCCCCCAGGTAGCTGGAGGGCGGATTACTACTGACTGCACAGCACCTTGCAGAGGAAAACCAAGTTCAACCAAATATAAAGCATCCTCTTGGGGCTGCAGGTCTCGCTGACTGATACAAAGTTATCAGATTCAATCACTCAAAACCACATATTCTAAAACAAATCCTGCACCAAGCCTGGAGCTCCTCGGTGTGACTGACTGCAGTTCACCCGGTGAGGACTGCTAGCCGGGTCCTCCACTCACAGGACCATGCGTGCTGCTCCTACCCGCGGTACACATACACCGTGTGCGGGCATCTGGCTGTCACGTCCTCCCCAGCAGCTGGCAGCTCCCGAAGGCTGCGGAGGTCGGCATCCACATCTGCTCTGCTATTCCCGCCCCAGTTAGACAAACAGCCCGCACTGCACTCGGGAGAGCTTTTTAAGCTTCATTCAATGAAGAATGAGAATGCTCCAAATTTGCTGCATCTGATGGTTAATTAGGCAATTCCATTGGTCCCTCTCACACCCTTCTCTCCTCCCGCCCCCACACCCGCCACATCCCCTGGAAAACAAGGCACCAAGTGAACATACAGCCAAAGATGAGAGAAGAAAAATGCATCTGAGTCCCACATGCTTCTGCAGCCCCTGTTATCCTGGGCTTAGATGGATTTTTCCAAAGCACCACGAATGCTGGGTTTTTATTTAAAAATAGATGTCTAATCCGTCTCCACCCCCAGTCACACACGGCCGGCCGACACACAGTAAACCACACCAGGGGGAGAGCTATTTATACCCCTCTTCCTTTGTCTGCCAGTGAACCCCAACCCCACCCCTCCCCAATTTAATCTCTAACTCCCTTAAGTTAGGAAGAAGTCTGTTTCCAGCTCTCACAGATTTCACAAAAGGGCCAAGAGGGTGTGAACCAAAGCCCAGCTCGGCCACATCCCCATCCTCGGGGAACAGCGTTTCCTCAACATCCTCAAAGGAAACGTGACTTGCTAAAAGGAAAGCTGTAGGGGGGGCCGGTGGTCCCCTCGGAGCCGTAGGTCTGCTGCCACTCGGGCCGCCAGCGGTGTGAACCCAGGCGCCAAAGTCAGATGCAGGGAGGCACCGCATGGGGCTTGGGCAGGGGGGCTGTTCCTTGCCCGAAGCCCACCAGGCCCCCAGGAGGAAAGGAGAGGGACCACTGCAGTGGGGATAACAGATACACACAGGCATCTGGAGGCCAGAGTCCCCCCAGGTTGGGGCCCCCCAAGGGGAGATGCCAAGCACAGGCTCCCACTTCCCTCCACATCTCACCTGAGCAAAATCAACACCAAAGACAGTCCTCAAGCTAAAATACGTCACGAAAGGGAAACTCGTGACCCTCGGGATCTATGAGAAAGGAGGCTGGAGGGAGGCCCTGGGGAAGCTCTCCCAGCGCCGAGCGGTCCGGCCAACGGAAGGCTGCTGCCTCTCTGATCTACTGAGCAAAGCCGTCCAAGGCCGGGAAGCCCGGAAGGCAGCTCAAGGGAAAAGCAGTGAGGTTCAACAGGATGTGAGAACACCAGCAGTGCCGGGGGAAATACTGGTGCTGAAGCCAGGAAATTCTCAGTTGGTTGACAGATCAAGCAGTTCTGTGTCCAGAAGGCACTGCACAGTTACCGTAACCAACAACCACCTTTAAATCCCAATTAATAATGCTGCGAAAACCTAAGGGACCCAGTCGCCAACCTAGTTACCGATTATTTCCTATTAAACTGCCCGATTTCAGACAAGGACGTGCCTGTGGGCAGGTCAGCAGCGGGAAGTGTGATGCCCCTGCCAGCACTGTGATAAGTGATACAGCATCAGAGGCGGGGACTGCTTATTTACAGTCACTGATCAAAACTGGGACGTTCAGAGAAGATCATGCTGGACAAGGTGGCCTCTGTAACTTATCACCAAAATGGGCACCCGTCTGGGAGCAAGGGCGTCACCATTAATAACTGTGCGAGGACAGCAGACACCACAGGGCCGTCCCGGGCAGGCCAGCATACAAAGTCACCGTCCCCGGGGCCGCATTCAAATTAAATCCAAGGCAGGGACGAAGCTTTAAATGACATGCTCTTGAAAATCCACCCTCAAACGCCCTTAAAACTGTATTAGATATAAACAACAAAGCTACTCGCAGCTCCATTCTGAGCAAGGTGAGGAGCCAGGCAGACACAGGGACAAAGATGACGGGGCGGGGCCGAATGCAGGACCACAGAAGAGCAGCTTATTCTGGTCCTGAGGTCGAGGTAACCAATCACATTGCCCTGTCTTATTTCTTTTTGTTGTTGTTTTTTGTTTGTTTGTTTTTAACATCTTTATTGAGGTTACAATTGAAATACAAAACACTGTATATCAGTTGTTTAATCTAAAGTATATCATACGATGAGTTTTGACATGCGTACACCTGATTGGGTAATAAACATATCTGTCACCTCCAAAAGTCTTCTCCTGCCCCTTTGGTTTTCTCCTGGGGTTTTTTTTGTTGTTGTTGTTGTTTGTTTGTTTTTATGGTGATAAGAATGCTTAATATGAGACCTAACCCTTAACACATTTTTAAGCGCACAAGACAATATTGCTAACTATAAGCACAATATTGTGCCGCAGATTTGATAGTGGCATCTCAAAGAGTAATGCTTTTCTTCTTCCACCCCTGTCTTATTTCTTATGCTTTAATGGCTGAACGATGTGATATTTCCACATGCAAAGGAAGATATGCAGCACACACCTAAGTTAGGAAGCAAACTAGCAAACTCAGCATCCGTGACCCCCCCCACCCCATCACATCAAAATCAGAACAGCATCCACCCCATTGCATCACATGGAGGCCCATCCAGGTGATGTATTTTTTTTAAATATGTATTTATTTGGTTGCAGTGGGTCTTAGTTGCGTCATGCAGGATCTTTAGTTGTGGCATGCAGGATCTTTAGTTGCGGCATGCAGGATCTTTAGTTGTGGCGTACAGGATCTTTAGTTGTGGCATGTGGAATCTAGTTCCCCAGCCAGGGATCAGACCCAGGCCCCTTGCATTGAGAGTGCAGAGCCTCAGCCACTGGACCACCAAGGAAGTCCCCAGGTGGCGTATTTTAATCTCTGTCAGTTGGACACTTAGACTGATGCGCCGATTAGTGAGGACTCCAGGCTTTAGGATCTTTTCCTGAAACTCACGGCCAGCCACGATTAGGGTTCCCAGGAGCTCACTGAGGACGGAGGCTGCCCTCAAAGCCAACCAGGTGGAACAGAGTCAAGCTGCTCCAGGTCCTCACCTGCACCCAGAGAGAAGCCACAGGAAACCGTCCACGCAGAGTGGAGGGGCAGCGAGTGCCCCGGTGCTGGAGGGGTCCGATGCCCTCTCTCCCCCGCTCATGGTTACCAAAATGGGCACCCATTCCAATCCTCTCACTTACCACGCTGTGGACTCAGCCATGTTATTTATTTCTTTATTACTTTTGGTCCCAATTAATTTTATTTTATTATTTTTTAAATGTTTTCAATTTTTATTTTACATGGGAGTACAGCTGATTTACAACACTGTGTTAGTTTCAGGTGTACAGCAAAGTGATTCAGTTACACATATACATATATCTATTCTTTTTCAGATTCTTTTCCCACGTTATCACAGAGTATTGAGTAGAGTTCCCTGTGCTATACAGCAGGCCCTTGTGGATCATCTGTTTTATGCACAGTAGCATGTATAGTTAATCCCAAGCTCCCAATTTATCAGTCACGTTCTTTACCTGCTCTGAGCCTGTTTCATCACCTGTGTGTGATCTCCCCACCCCCGAGGAAAGGATCAGGTCAAAGTACGTGAACGTTCCTTAGAGCTGATGATTACTGTATACATGCTTGTGTCCATATTTCTGTTATTATTATTATTATTATTATTCATTAGGAGATACTGAGGGAAGACACAGGCCCAGGACTGGGTTCCAGGGTACATTGCCCTACATTCTGATTAAATACAAAGAGACCAGCACATCTTTTCAGGAAAGTAGTTACCCTTCTTTAGGTCTTAGAAAAAGGGCAAACATGTCCAGTGGCCCTTCGAGGCCTCCTCATACTAAAATTCATTCTCACTTAACAAATATTTCACACGTATGTATTCCAGGCACAGGAACACAGTGTAAACAAGGAGCCAGGGTCCTGCTCTCAAGGGGCTCATTTTCTAGTGGGGCAGTGGAGAGAATAAGCAAGTGAACAAACCCAGGGACCATTTCAGATGCTCTAGTGTGAGGAAGGGAACAGAGCAGGTGCCACACTTTGGTCCCGCTGGCGAGGGGTGGGGCGGCTTTAGAAAGGCTGGTCTAGGAAGGCCCATCGGAAGAGGTACAGCAGGTGCTCCTGGGGCGAGGAGGCACGTGGTGAGTCCAAGCACCCGGGGATGTGACCATCTGGGTACGGCCTGGAATCGTCCAGGCTCCCCAGGTGTTTCTGATGCACGGCCCAAATTAAGGACCACCAGGTAAGATTGTAAGTAGGCTCATCCGGACAGAGCCCTGGGCCGCCGGGCGACTGAGACCTTCCAACTCGGAACCTTTGTCCCAGGAGCATCTACACCAAACACTGAGTGAAGGCCCGTGAGGGGGCGTGTCCACAGCAGATGTACAAGAGTCATTACTTCACTCCTCAGCCTGGAGGCAAGCAAGACAGTGTGTGTGAAATATTTACTCCCTGGAGCCTTCATTTTTCTTCCTTAAGGAATACTTCTAGGAAAAACATTACAACTGAATCCTCTCACTCCCCATCCCTGGAAATTATCCGCTACTTCTCATTTCACGCGTTAAAAAATATACCGAAGAAGAAGGCATCAATTCATTCTGATTGTCTCTGTCATCCCATAAAACGCATAATTAAAAATTAACACAGCGTGACTCTGCATGGGGAGTGAACAGGATTTACAATCCATATGTCAAGAAATAATGACCAGCTGAGCATTGGCTGCTGCAGGCACCCAGCTGACTTTATAGACCATCGTAAAGCAGAAAAGTCATCTGTACGAAGGATGGTTCCTGTAAAAGAAGTTGATCATCACCTTGACCGTGATCTGCCCTGCGACAGGAAGCTCACCAAACTCACCACCGCGGCTTCCTCTGGGGGGAGGAGGAGAAGGACAAAGAGTTCCCTCACCAGAAATATCTTACTTCTTTCATTTAAAAAAATCTGAAGCAAACATGGCACAATGTTTATGACTTCTAGGGAGTGGTCCATGAGCGCTTGATGTATTTACCCTATTCTTTTCCATATGAAAAAGAGAAAGGGAGAGAGAGAACATTTGAAGCGCAAAAAAATTATTCTTTTTCAACACTTCTTGCATAATGTGTTAAATTGGCCGAAACCCTATAATTATTTCTTACTGACTGTTTGCCAGTTTCTGAGGCAATGCATTTGTGCTCCTCTTATATTTATACACAAAGACTAAGGAGGATGCTGTTCAATGCTGTGTGGATTGTCTCTTTCACACTCTCCTCTTTTATTTGACTGACCTTAAGCGCCTCTCTGCCGTTCTTCCTAAAAGTACTACAAGGACTTCCTAGGTGGCACAGTGGTTGAGAATCTGTTACCTAAACCACGGATGCTTCCCCAACTCTGCTCCCCCCACCCCCCACCTGTGCTCTCTCATCTCCTAACAGCAGCCCACTCCAGACTCAGCCCTTTGTCAGGACAGCCTCTCCCGGCCCCTCTACTGAAACGACCCTGGAAGGGGGCGGATTAGACCACCGATCGCTGACTCCTATGACACGTCCAGTTTCCTTCCCCACAAACTCTCTGCACTGCTGAACACGAACACCCACTTTCTCCCTACGTGAAATGTTCTCTTCTTCTGGTTCCTGCAGGATTACACTCCCCAAAGCTCCTTCCCAACTGCCCCTTTTCTGTTTCCTTCGTTGGCTCTAGATCATTTAGGTGTTCATTTCCTAAGTCACTCTGCTATAGCCATTCTTCCTAGCATTTGCCCCAGGATCTACAATACATCTCCGATTGCTCAGAGCTCACCTTTGAACAGTATCACATTGCTTTATGTGTCGTGTAAGAACCTCACCTTGGTAAGTACCTAACTCCCCACTCCCGTTATTTGTGGTATTACTGTCATATATTTTAGATTTTTTTAATTTAATTTTTATTTCATATTAGAGTATAGTTGATTTACAATGCTGTGCTAGTCTCAGGTGTACAGCAAAGTGATTCATTTATACGTATACACATATCCATTCTTTTTAGATTCTTTTCCCATATAGGTTATTACAGATTATTGAGCAGAGTTCCCTGTGCTATACAGTAGGTCCTTGTGGATTATCTGTTTTATAGACAGTAGTGTGTATATGTTAATCTCAAACCATTATCATATATTTTAAAAGCTAGCTTAGAAATACACCCCACATACATGGACAACTGGATTTACAACACAAGAGCAAAGAATATACAATGTAGAAAGGAGTCTCTTCCATAACTGAAATTGGAAAAACTGGACAGCCACACGTGAAAAACTAAACTAGACCACTATATCACACCATGCACAAAAATCAACTCAACATGGATTAAAGGCTTGAATGTAGGACCTGAAACTGTAAAATTCCTAGAAGAAAACATAGGCAGTATGCACTACGACATCAGTCTTAAGAATATCTTTCTAGATGGTTTCTTCGGGCAAGAGAAATAAAAGCAAAAATAAACAAATGGGACTATAGGAAACTAAAATCTCCTGCACAGCAAAGGAAACCATCAACAGAGTGAAAGGACAACCCACCAAACAGGAGAGAATATCTGCAAATGATATATCTGATAAGAAGTTAATATCTAAAATACATAAAGAACTCATACAACTCAAAAAAAAAAAAAAACCCAAACAACTGGATTAAAAAATGGGCACAGGACCAGAACAGACATTTTCCAAAGAAGACCAACAGATGGCCAATAAGAACCTGAGAAGATGCTCAGCATCACTAATTACTAGGGATGCACATCGAAACTACAACAAGATACCTCACATCTGTTAGAAATGGCTATTATCAAAAAGGCAAGAAATAAGAAGTGTTGGCAAAAATGGAGAAAAAAAGCGAACCCCTGTACACTGTTGGTGGGAATGTAAATTGATACAGCCACTATGTAAAACAGTACAGAGATTTCTCAAAAAATTAAGAGTAGAACTACCCTACAGTCCAATTATCCCACTTCTGAGTATTCATCCAAAGCATATGAAAACACTAATTCAAAGATGTATGCGCCCCTACGTTCACAGCAGCATTATTTACAAGCGCCAAGATATGGAAGCAACCTAAGCGCCCATCAACAGATGAATGGATACTGAAGATGTGATATATATACATATATACATACATCCATGGAATGGAATCTTGCCATTTGCAACAACATGGACAGAACCTGGGGTATTATGCTAAGTGAAATAAGTCAGATGGAAAAAGACAAATACTGTATGATATCACTCATATATGTAATACAAAAAAAAAAAACCACAACAAACAAGTAAACAAAAAAATAAAATAAATGAACAAGCCAAACCAAACAAAAACAAGCACACAGATACAGAAAACAGAGTGATGGTTACCAGAGGGTAAGGGGTGGGGAGAAAGGCAAAAGGAGTAAAGGGGATCAACTGTATGGTGATAGATGGAAACTAAATGTTTGGTGGGGAGCACACTATAGGGTATACAGAAGCAGCAATATAGTGTTGTACCCAGGAAGCATATACTGTCATAAACCAATATGACCTCAATTAAAAATAAATTATAAGTAAAAAAATAAAATAAAAGGTAGGTAAGAAATACACAATACACTGCAACTACTTTTGTCTTGCACAGTTGTCTCTTTCAAAGCAATTAAAAATAGGAAAAACTGAATTTTTTTTTTTAATTTATTTTTTTGGGGGGTACACCAGGTTCAATCATCTGTTTTTATACACATATCCCCGTATTCCCTCCCTTCCTTGACGCCCCCCCCTCGAGTCCCCCCCACCCTCCCTGCCCCAGTCCTCTAAGGCATCTTCCATCCTCGAGTTGGACTCCCTTTGTTATACAACAACTTCCCACTGACTATTTTACAGTTGGTAGCATATATATGTCTGTGCTACTCTCTCGCTTCGTCTCAGTTTCCCCTTCACCCCCGGCCCCCTCCCATACCTCGAGTTCTCCAGTCCATTCTCTGTATCTGCATCCTTGTTCTTGTCACTGAGTTCATCAGTACCATTTTTAGGTTCCGTATATGTGAGTTAGCATACAATATTTGTCCTTCTCTTTCTGACTTACTTCACTCTGTATGACAGATTGTAGTTCTATCCACCTCATGACATATAGCTCCATCTCATCCCTTTTTATAGCTGAGTAATATTCCATTGTATATATATGCCACATCTTCTGTATCCATTCATTTGTTGATGGGCATTTAGGTTGCTTCCATGTCCTGGCTATTGTGGAAAAACTGAATTTTATTTTACCTTCATTTATGCCATTTCCAGTGTTCTTTATTTCTTTGTATAGATCCAAGGTTCCCCCTGGTATCATCATCCTTCTGCCTAACGACCTTTCTTTTTAACATTTCTTGTAGAGTGTGTATGCTGGCAACAAATTTCTATAGCTATTATTTGAGAAAAAATGTTTTTCTCTTTCATTTCTGAAATAGATTTTCACTACATGTAGAATCTGGGTTGACAGCTCTTTCCTTTTAGCAATTTTTAAGTGTCACTCCATTGTGCTCTAACTTGCATAGTTTCTGCAGCATGGTCTGCTATAATTCTTACTTTTATTCCTCTGTATTGTGTCTTTTTTCCTCCAGTTGCCTTTAAGATTTCCTCTTCTTCTTTTAGCCATAACTGCTTGAATGTGTGTTTTGTTTTGTCGCATTTAACCTGCCCGGTATCCTCTGAGCTTCCTGGACCTGTGAATCGGTGTCACTAATTTGAGGAATTATTCAGCCATTGTTTCTTCAAATATTTTTTTCTTCCCCATTCTCTCTCACATCTCCTTCTGGCATTCCAATAAAGTACGTTAGACTCTCTGATATTATCCCACAACTCTTAGATGCCCTGGTCTTTTGTTTGTGTTTTGTTTTGATCTGTCCATCTTGTTTTTAGTTTTTTTTTCCTGTGTTTCAGTTTGGGTAATTTCTATTAACCCATCTGATCTTGCACATTTTCTATTACAGACTTTAGCCTATTTAATCACCGTTACTTTAAACTCCCTGTCAGACAGTTCTGACATCTGCGACATACCTGAGTCTGACTCTAATGATTGCTTTGTCTCCTGGGATTTTTCTTCTTGCCTTTTCATATGCTTAGTCATTTTTTACTGAAAGTTGGATATCTTGTGCAGGCATGTAGACTAACGTAAACATTTTTTAACTCCTGGAAATGCGCACACCTTTCCTTCTGCAAGGCCTTAGTTTGAGGGTTTGAGCTCATCTAATCAGCAGTTGGGCTGGCTTTGAGGTCTGTCGTTGCTATGGTTACCTTCAGTGTCCCACCCTGTGTTAGACTCAAATGCCAGAGTCTTTTGTTTTCCAATGACTACTGCACCCTCAGCCTTAAATCCTCCTTCTGCACCAGGCCTCAGAGATCTGCCTCTTGCAAATTATTTGTTATTCCACACTGGTGGTAGGGTGAGGGTGGAGAGTATCCTCTGTTGTTCCAATTAAGCCTCAGTCTTGGGCAGGTCCTATATCCCTGGACCTCGAGGGGACGGCCTACTCAGTGACCTTGCCGTCCTTCAGTGGTCCTGCCCTCTCCTGCATCCACTGTCCAGCTTGTACTCTTGCCCCTTCCCTGGGGGTTGAGATTTTCTTCCCCATTTTCTTCCCCCAGCTACCCTGAGATTTCAGCAGTACCCTAAAGATAACAGTGTCTGTCGTCCCTCTCCCAAAGTGAAGCTTTTGTCTGTGGGCGAGACACAGAAGAGGTCAGGAGAAATTTCTTGCCCCTCCCACAGCAACTTCTGTCTCCTCCCCCTAGTTCTGCCCAATAAAAAAGACTTTCTATAGACTTTTTCAGTCTTTTCTGTGAGTGACTGGTGTGGTTCATGGAGAAGAAACCTTCCAAGATAATGCAGACTCTCCCATATTTGCACCCCCAGGGCCATCACTCAGCCAGCCTTCTCCCATCTCCAGCCAACCCTGCTGGGTTCTTCTTATCCATGTCCAGGTAAGTGAATGCTGTGTCTCCTCTCCATGCTGGGCCTGGCACCTTCAGCATGCCGTGGGTTCAAGATCAGTCGTGAACTTGCTGTCTGTCCACCTTTTACTCATTTCAAGGTTGAGAGTGAAATTCCTATCTTTAGTCTTCCTAACTTTCTTTTCTCTTCCCTCCACCAAGAAGGACCTTCCTGTTTATCTCCAAACACCAAAACCCACTTCAAAAATTACACACCCATCAAAAACATTCCTCATTTGTCCCAATCATAATTCAACTTCCCCCACACTCCAGAGCACTGCATTTGGACCTCTCCTTTTGCACTTTACACCTGCTGTCTGGGAGGCAGTATATTTCTAAATATGTTTTACCTCGTGTAATAGAATATCAGGTTTTCCCATGGTGTCAATCTTGTCTTATCACTATATAATCATTCCATACATGCTTATCTGGTATCTTAAGCAAAATCAGTTCTTCTCTGATAATACAGTACAAACTTTTTTTTTTTATTAAATTAATGTTTCTCTTTTACACCACGTTATACTCTCCTCCAACCTCCAAAGACACAGGTTCGCCTGGTCCTTTCCTGCTGACTGTAAATGACTAAGAGACAGCAGTTCATGCTGGGGCCTCAGGTCCCCTCTTGGTAGCTGCATGGCCTCGGGCAGATGACTTAAACACCTGAGTCTCGGTGGGGTTCATACTTAATTCACAGGACTGTTGTGAAGATTAAATGAGAGGGTGCATGTGAGATGCACTGCACAGATGCTAGTTTGAGGTATAATCATTTTAAGAAATAATCACAGAGATTGGGACTGACATATATACACTACTATATATAAAACAGGTAACTAATAAGGACCCACTGTATAGCACAGGAAACTGTACTCAATACTCTGTATTGACTTATATGAGAATATAGGTCATTATAAAAAGTGGACATAAGTATAACTGATTCACTTTGCTGTACAGGAGAAACTAATACAACACTGTAAATCAACTATACTGAAATAAAAATTAATTTAAAAAAAAATCACTTCTAGCAGAGGAGGAACAGAGTGACAGCCTTGACAGGTCCCAGCACGGTGCCCAGGACTTTGCACTTTCTCACTGAGCCTCATTGAAGACGAAAGTTAGAAACTTACACTCAGCTAAAAATAACTCCATGCTTGTTCTGCTTTTGTGAAATATGCTTGCTGCAGGGAGAAAAACAGAAAAACAGGATGACCTAACAATCCAATGTAACTTTAAGATGTTTTGCTAAAAAATGGAATGTTCTGCACCTGCTCTTGTAAGTTTCTGTTTGGAAATATCCATGCTCTGTAAACATGTGCACTATAGAGGAAAGCTCATCCTGAGCTCAGGGCCAGAACTTTGGAGCGTTAGCTCATCTGGGGCCGCCGGCTTAATAAACCTGAGCTCTCCAACCCTCTGTGTGGGGTGCTTGGTTTCTCGATGGGCCGATTTCTGCAACATCATCACTGCAAAGCTAACTGTGTTATCATCCAAATTTGGGACACGAGGAAATGGAAGCTCAGTCAACACTAAAGGTCACGTAACTGATTAGCACCAAGTCAAGACTCAAGTCCAGCCTGTTCCCCCAGCTGCTCCGCTGGCCCAGTGACCTGTGCCGCAACCTCACAGGGATTCCGCTCACCGAGCCCACGACTTCCTGAACACCCAGCACCAGCCATGTGACACCAGCGCTCGTGGCCATAAGGACAGAGTTTCACAGGCCCTGCGGTGGGGGTCCCGGCAAAAGGTCCACATCCTTTCAGAACAGGATCCATCACACAGAATCAGGACGTGAGGTCCACACCCTGGGCTCCAGGTCCGGCCAGGCCTCGGTGCAAGTGGCCTCGCCAGCAGCAGGAGGGGACGGAGCCCATCGCGCCACACGGCCAGGGTGCCTTCCCTGGTAGCCTCTGGTGCCCCCCGCCGGCTCACGGGGCAGCTAAGGAGCAGCTCCGATTTCCTTGGATGAAGCCACTGCCACTGTGTCCCATGCAACTCAGGTTCGAGAGAACATGACTGCGCATCACAGAAGCAAGGGACAAAGTCACGGTGTCACCGCTGAGGTGGCCAGTACATGACGACCACCTCTTCTGGGGCGTCAGAGGGACCCTAGTGTGTACAGGAGGGGGTTCCTGATGAGGTGGCGGGGCTGTGACATCACTGCTGGGCCTCCGGACTCTGTGTGCTGGGTTATGTGAGTTTTCACAAACACAGCAGGTCAAGTCATCCCCACCCCCGGACCCCAATAAAACACGGCCGGTCACTCCACAGTCCCCTCAGGCTATGCCTTGTGTGGTCTGGGGGTTGGGGTAACACCATACAGCCAGCAGGCCCGGCGGCGGGGCCTGATTCCTAGGCCCCAGCCCCCCACGCTCCTGACTGGGACCAAGTTAACAAGCCCAGCTCGCTCATCCAGGGACCACGAACCCAGGCCTTATTTCTGCAGACTATTTCCTTCAAGGCTAGAGGTCATTTCTCACATGATACCCCTCAAAGTGTCCCCTAGTCCAGCCTTGGGCACCACTACGTGGCAGGCCCCGACTATCCCTGTGGCCAAGGAGCCCGGCCACGGCCCTGCCTGTCCACCCGGCCACGGGCTGCAGCATGGTGGGCACACCTGTAACAGGCAGGAACAAACTCGATTCCCTATTAGATCTGTTCCTTTCACTTTAACCCTTGTGCTCTGTGGCCTGTGCGTAGCCATGCCGGCTCTGCACCTTTTGTCAAAGAATGTTGCCTATAGCCTGAAATATACAGGACAGCCTGACTGCGACCTGACTCGAACAGAAAATGATGTTTGTCTTATTGGAGGTTTATAGAAGCGTTGTGACCTGACCTACATGGATAGCTGCAAAAACAAAGGATTCTAGGACTTTCCTGGTCGTGCAGTGGTTAAGAATCCACCCGCCAATGTAGGGGACACGGGTTCGAGCCCTGGTCCGGGAAGATCCCACATGCTGCAGAGCAACTAAACCTGTGCACCACAACTACTGAGCCCACGTGCAACAACTACTGAAGCCCAGGTGCCTAGAACTCATGCTCCACAACAAGAGAAGCCACCGCAATGAGGAGCCTGGGCACCACAACGAAGAGTAGCCCCCGCTCGCTGCAACTAGAGAAAGCCTGCACACAGCAACAAAGACCCAACGCAGCCAATAAATAAATAAATTTATTTAAAAAAAAAAAAAGAACTCTCCTACACTGTTGGTGGGAATGTAAGTTGGTAGAGCCACTATGGAAAACAATTTGGAGGTTCCTTAAAAAACTACAAATAGAACTACCATATGATCCAGTAATCCCACTACTGGGCATATACCCAAAGAAAACCATAATCCCAAAAGAAACATGTACCATAATGTTTATTGAAGCACTATTTACAATAGCCAGGACATGGAAGCAACCTAAATGCCCATCAACAAATGAATGGATAAAGAAGATGTGGCATATATATACAATGGAATATTACTCAGCCATAAAAAGGGATGAGATGGAGCTATATGTCATGAGGTGGACAGAGTCTGTCATACAGAATGAAGTAAGTCAGAAAGAGAAGGAAAAATATTGTATGCTAACTCACATATACGGAATCTAAAAATGGTACTGATGAACTCAGTGACAAGACAAGAACAAGGACGCAGATGCAGAGAATGGACTGGAGCACTCAAGGTTTGGGGGGGCAGGGGGTGAAGGGGAAGCTGAGACGAAGTGAGAGAGTAGCACAGACATATATATACTACCAACTGTAAAATAGATAGCCAGTGGGAAGTTGTATAACAAAGGGAGTTCAACTCGAGGATGGAAGATGCCTTAGAGGAGTGGGATGGGGAGGGTGGGGGCGACTCGAGGGAGGGAGGGAATACGGGGATATGTGTATAAAAACAGATGATTGAATTTGGTGTACCCCCCAAAAAATAATAAATAAATAAATAAATAAATAAATAAAAGAACAAAGGATTCCGGCACCAAAAAGAATGCAACAACCAACCACGCCCCTCCCTCACCTGGCCTTTAAAAATGTTTTACTGAAACCCTTTGGCGAGTTCGGGGGGTTTGGGGCATAAGACACCCATTCTCTTGCGATAAACCTTTCTCTGCTCCAGACTCCGATGTTTCGGTTTGCTTGGCCTCCCTGTGCGTCAGGCACTTGCGGTCAGCAACACACAGTTTGCCTGGAGTTCAGAGCCCAGGGCTGACAATCCCCATTTATGATGCCTGAAAGGTCCAAAATGTCACAGGTTATTTCTTATTCATTTTCCTGTTTACAAAGTAGAAGCCAAAGACTGAAGTTGAAATAAATGTGCACAATTCCTATGCTATATCAACAGAGATGTGTGGTCGCAGGAAACACTTGTGTTCTCGAAGTGATCTAACTGAACAGATTCACTTTTCCTTTTTTCTTGCCATCGATGTACTGTTTTTCTTTTACACGAACTGGTAATTACTGTATGCAGTGTTTTCGCATCGTGAGCACTTAGTAATTTTCAAAAACACTGCTGTGATTCTGTCACTTCCCTGCCCCCAAACATTTCACAGTTTGCCATTATTTATCCGGTAAAGTCCAAACCATTTAGCCATCTCTAAATGTGCCCAGATTGCCTCCCACGACACAGCTCTGCTCTGGAAAAAAGACTGATTTTCACCTTCCCTACCCCTGTCCCTTCTGCAATTGTCACCACCTCCAGGAAGCCCTCTCAGGCCACCATGAACAGGAATGAATTTCCTCCCTCACCTGGATTTCTGTCAACCAAACTCACCATCCTAAGCTGCCTTGGTGCTGTGGTGCTCTCTCAGCACCAGAAAGCACCAAGCTTCTCCTGAGTAATTGTCTGTCTTCGCCTCATGGATGAGGGGTTCGTGTCCTCTACCTGCTGAGGGATAATAAGCTCAGGGCTAAACGTGCCCCTACTTCCAGCAGGTGTACAGGACCATGTGGCACACATTTCACGTGGTCACTACACCTTCAGCCTGGGCTCCAATCACAGGTCCTGACCCTTATTTCCTCTTAGACTCATTTGTCTCTCTGACTTGTCATTCGCATAATCCTGCCATGTGCATGTGTTCTTGGGAGAGAGGGTGAGAATGTGTGAGACACTGAGGCTCATTCTGACACGGGCATCCTGTAGCATCCACAAGGCAAAGTTGGCAAGAGGGGTCTTAACATGCTGGTATCTGTCATCATATACAGATGTGTCAGAAGTAAGCACAGGTCCTAAGTCCTGAAGGCTGCTGCTATGACCAACCGGGACCATGAGCCACTCAACCCTGGGTGCATTAAACAACACCAAGGCCCTGATCTGGCCCAAATCAGAAATTTTCCATTCTTTTAAGGTATTTTCATAAAAACTGTAAGAATGCCCATGCCACCCAAAGTAGCCTACAGGTTCACTGCAATCCAGCCAAGATTCCAAGGGCATTTTTAACTGAAATAGAAAAAACAATCCTCAAATTCACATGGAACCAGAAGAGACCCCAGCGCACACATAACCAAAGCAGTTTTGACCAAGAAGACCCAAGATGGAGGTGTCACACTCCCCGATTTCAAACTATATTACAAAGCTACAGTAATCAAAACAGTATGGAATTGGCATAAAAAAGACACACATATCAATAAAACAGAGAGCCCAGAAATAAACCCATGCATATACAGTGCACGCATATAATTTTCCACAAAGGCACCAAGAACACACAATGGGGATAAATAAATAAATGGTGTTGGGAAAACTGGACAGCCACATGCAAAAGAATGAAACTGGACCCTTTTCTTATACCAATCACAAAGCAACTCAAATGGATTAAGGACTAAAATGTAAGACACGAAACAATAAAACTCCTAGAAGAAAACATAGGCAGTAAGCTCCTTGACAATGGCATTTTGGATCTGACACCAAAAACTCGGGTAACAAAAGCAAAAATAAAAAGTGAGACTACATCAAACTACAAGGTTTCTGCACAGCAAAGGAAACCATCAACAAAATTAAAAAGCAACCTGTGGAATGGGAGAAAACATCTGTAAATCATGTATCTGATAAGGGGTTAATACCCAAAATATATACAGAACTCTTACAACTCAACAGCAAAAAAACAAATAACCTCATTTAAAAATGGGCAAAGGGGGCTTCCCTGGTGGTGCAGTGGTTAAGAATCTGCCTGCCAATGCAGGGGACACGGGTTCGATCCCTGGGTCAGGAAGATCCCACATACCTCGGAGCAACTAAGCCCACAAGCCACAACTACTGAGCCCAAGCACTGCAACTACTGAAGCCTGCACACCTAGAGCCCATGCTCTGCAACAAGAGAAGCCACTGCAATGAGAAGCCAGCACACCGCAATGAAGAGTAGCCCCCGCTCGCCACAACTAGAGAAAGCCTCTGAGCAGCAACAAAGACCCAATGCAGCCAAAAATTAAACAAATAAATAAATAATCAAATAAATCCTTATAAATAATGATGGCAAAGGACCTAAACAGACATTTTTCTAAAGAAGCCAAGCAAATGTCCAACAGATATATGAAAAGATGTTCAACATCACTAATTATCAGGGAAACTTAAATCAAAACCACAAAATCATCTCACACCTGTTATTATCATACCTGTCTATTATCAAAAAGACAAAAGATAACAAATGTTGGCAACGACGTGGGGAAAAGGGAACCCTATTGGTGGTTATACAAATTGGAGCAGCAACTGTGGAAAAATATGAAGATTCCTCAAAAAATTAAAAATAGAACTACCGTATAATCCAGCAATCCTACATCTGGGAATGTATCCAAAAGGACATGAAATCACTGTCCCAGAGATCTCTGCACCCCCATGCTCACTGCAGCACTATTCACATGAGGCAAGATATGGAAACAATCGAGGTACCGAAGTGTCCATCAGTGGATGAGTGGATACAGAAAATGTGAAACACACACATATACACACACACGTAAACACACAATGGAATATCACTCATCCATTCAAAAGGAAGTACAGTCGACCTTGAACAACAAGGGCTTGAACCGCGTAGGTCCACTTACACATGGATTGTTTTCAACAGGAAATAATATGGTACTTCAAGACCCAAGGTTGGTTGAGTCTGCGGATGCAGAACTGTATCCTGAGGACCCGCGTATACGAGGAATGGAGGGCCAACGTCGAATCACAGGCAGATCTTCAACTGCGTGGAGGGTCAGTGCCCCTAGGTCCGTGCCCCTAAGCCCCAAGTTATTCAAGGGTGAACGGCACTGCCTCTTGCAACAATGTGGATGAACCCAGAGGACATTATGCAAAGTGAGATAAGTCAGAGAAGGACAAATACTGTACAGTATCACCTGTGAAATCTTAAAAAAAAAAAACCCAAAACAAAACGCTTAAACTCATAGAAACAGTAGAATGTTTATTTCCGGGTGAGCGGGTTGCTGGTCAAAAGGTACAATCTTCCGGTTATAAAAGGAATTAAGTTCTGAGGATACAGCGAGGTAACTATAAGAAATAAGAGTGTATTATATACTTGAAATCTGCTCCAGAGAGTAGATCACAAGCAGTCTCACCACAAAAACAACAACAAAAAGGTACCTCTGAAGTGGTAGATGTGTTAATTAACTTGACTGTGGTGATCGTATCATCGTGTTTGTATATCAAATCATCACACTGTACACTTTAAATACATTACAATTTTATTTGTCAATTATTACCTCAATAAAGCTGGAAAAAGGAAAAAGAAAAGCTACAAGAAGACTGAATTCCAAGTGGTAAGCCCTCCAAACAGTCTTCCGGTGCTGGCAGGAGCAGCCTTCCACAAATGTCCTGTGCTTCAGGGTCACCTTCATCTTCCCTCCTGCCACACAGCTTCCTGTCCACTACACCACCCACGTGGCAAGTGTCTGAGTCATTTCTACGTGGCAGTGTCTCACAATGCTAGCTGCCTACCTTCTCCTTTCTTCTTCACCATCAGACCCCAATTTTGCTCCAGGCAACAACAAAGAAACGTCATTTGCCCGGCTCCCTTACGGCTAAAGATGGCCTACTTCTGGCCAGGGAGGTGTGGGCAGAAGAAAGCTGTCCTTTTCCTAAGAACAAGAGAAGCACCCTCGGCTGGCCCACACCTCTTGACCTCGCCATTCACCCTTCTTACTACTGGGAAGGTGACGTAAGGACAGAGGTGCAAGAGCCATTTCTAGACCCAAGAATGGGAGAAAAGCAGAGCAGAAAGCTAAGGATGCGGCTGCTGCACCATCGGGTAACCGGGCACCAGCCTGGACCACTACCTCCTCTGCATATCTCGCGCACGAGAAAAACAAACCCCCACATTTCAATCCAGCAGTTTAGGTTTTCTAGTACATGCAGCCAAACTCAGTTCCAACGTGCTGGGGAAGAGGTGTCCTTGGCAAAGAACGAAACGAGTAAGGTCTCGTCCCAGCAGCCCTCCGACGGTCATAATCTATCAGGGGAGGTAAGAAATGAGGAGGAACAATCCTAACAGCAGATGGAATGTGACCAGCACCTGGGCCACAGCTGGCTGCTCAAGGGAGCTCAGAGGGGAGAGGAGGGCTTCCAGCTGAAAGCATTTAAGTCCGGCCACTGCACACAAATATCACATTTATCCCACCTGGAGAGACACTGTTCAACCCAAGAGAGTACATCCCTACCGGTGGACTGCATGGGTTTGAGCCTCTTGGCGGGTTATCGAGGTGACTCCCCTTCCACGGGCGGACAGGGCTGAGGCGCGTGGCCGTGCCAGGCATGGGCAGGGAACGTGTCTAGGATTCCCTGCCTCCCCCTCCCTTCTAACCGCCCACCAAAGAGCCCCAAATGTGTGTTCTCAGGGCCCGAAGGGGACCAACCTGGCTCCATCCTCTCCAGATGATTCCAGAGCTGCTGGCTGGGGCCCAGGAACACCTTGGCAGAGCAGCTCCCGGAGGAGGTTTGGGTCCATGTTTTAAACCACTGCAGCCAAAGCCCTGATGAGGACCCTGAGCCTCAGCCTGCAGGGAAGGCAGTCCTGCCATGGCTGTGACAACAGCCCTGTGCAGAGACCCTGAGGCTGGCTGAGCGCAGGTGCCCGCCCTGGGCACCCAAGAAAACACACCCAGAGGTTTGCAGCACTGTCTTCCCAGATGGCACAAGGCCCAGGTAACATACTGGAGGTCACCAGAAACAGGACCCCAACCGTGCAGCTGACCCTCTCCCCCTGCTGGAACTCGGCCACCCTTAAGTGTCCCCACGGGGTCCTCCACTCAAGGCTGGTGCCCATGACCCACCTGAGGATCTCTCAGTGTCTTCCGCCCAGGCCCCCTGGGGTCGTTGGCCATTGCCATCTCCACAACCTGCTGCTGCCACCAGGGCACAGCTGGTCCCCGCGGCACTCCCTGCCCTGGCTTCCCGGGTCGCAAATCGGGGCACCACCCTCCACACCCGCCCCCTGCATTCCACGTGGGCCACACGCAGCGCTGCTCTGTGCTTTTTTCAGCATCCCCCCCACCTGCTGTGTCCACACCCTCTGTGATTTGGGGAGGTTCTTTTCTATTTTTTTATGTTAAAGTATAGTTGATGTATAGTGTTGTGTTAGTTTCTGGTGTAGCCAAAGTGATTCAGTGTTTTATATATATATACACACACATACATATATATACTTTTTCAGATTATTTTCCATTATAGATTATTACAAAATATTGAATATAGTTCCCTGTGCTATACAGCAGGTCCTTATTGTTTATCTCTTTTCTCTTTATTTTTTTTATAAATTTATTTATTTATTTATTTTTTGGCTGCATTGGGTCTTCGTTGCTGCACACGGACTTTCTCTACTTGCAGCGAGCGGGGGTTACTCTTCATTGTGGTATGTGGGCCACTCACTGCAGTGGCTTCTCTTGTCGTGGAGCACGGGCTCTAGGCACACGGGCTTCAGTAGTTGTGGCACACGGGCTCAACAGTTGTGGCTCACAGGCTTAGTTGCTCCGTGGCATGTGGGATCTTCCTGGGGCAGGGACCGAACCCATGTCCTCTGCATTGGCAGGCAGATTCTTAACCACTGCTCCACCTAGGAAGTCCCTGTTTTCTTTATTTTATATATAGTAGTTTGTATCTGCTAATCCCATACTCCTAATTTATCCCTCCCCCACCCCCTTTCCCCTTTGGTAACCGTAAACTGGTTTCCTATGTCTGTGAGTCTGTTACTATTTTGTAAATAGGTTCACTTGTATCATTTTTTAGACCCTACAGGTAACTGATATCATATGATATTTGTCTTTCTCTGTTTGACTTTCTCCACTTAATATGATAATTTCTAGGTCCACCCATGTTGCTACAAATGGTAATATTTCATCCTTTTTTATGGCTGAGTAATAATCAATTGTATACATTCTCCACATCTTCTTTATCCATTCCTCTGCTGATGGACAGTTAGGTTGTTTCCAGGTCTTGGTGATTGTGAACAGTGCTGCTATGAACATAGGGGTGCATGTATCTTTTCGAATTATACTTTTGTCCCAATATATACCCAGGAATGGGATTGCTGGATCATATGGTAGTTCTCTTTTTAGTTTTTTGAGGAACCTCTATACTGTTCTCCACAGTGGCTGCACCAATTTACATTCCTACCAACAGTGTAGGAAGTCACACCCTCTGCTTTGAAAAGTGCCACTGCCCTCTGGGACTCAGGCCAGGCCAGACGGAGGGCAGCACATGGGCGTAAATTCCACCTCACCCTCCAAGGCTGACACCTATTACTAACCTCCTGGCCATCAAGCCCAGTCTACACCCTTTCTCAGGTGGCCCCCGGTCCTCCTGGTAATCACCAGCCTGGAGACCTCGTAACTAGGTCTCCATGGAGACACACAGACACAAACCCTAGAGCCCCAGCCGAGACCTCAAGCCCTCTGCCTCCGCCCACCCCACCCCACACACACAGAAGGATTCTGATGAAAGAAGCATGGAGAGCACTGTTTTCACTGTGAAATCAGTAACTATAAAAATATTTTACCTAAAACACAGAGGTTGTAACAGTCGACAGAATTCCATTTGCCATCTCAAAGGTTAAATTTGAAAAGGCAGCCATTTCTTCTCACGTAGTCAAAAAATACCATTCATCACACTGAAAACACATTTACAGCTAATGAGCCGGACTACATATGCAAACTCACACATGCTAATTGGCTTTGGCTGTTTCTTTTACATAAAGTCAATATTTTCATGGGTCATTAAATGTCTCCCTTAGCATATTAATTTCAAAAGAAACATTAATGCCTATAAAATCAAAGACCCTGCTGCAATCACTGTAGAGACTGAAAACACTTAACATGCGGCCACAGCCAAGTGTTTTAACACGCTGGTACCTCAACTCAAGCAAAAAATAAATTTTGTACTGAAGTCTTTCTTCCTGTGATTTAAAGCTGACTGACCGATTCTGTCTAAGTTTAACGTAAGCTATTTTGCTCACATTTCAAATGGTTTAAAATAAGTATTCACTCATCACTTTTTTTTCTTTTTTTCTCATTAGATGAGAAAAGAACATAAAAGAACCAAGAAGGCAGCGAGAGGAATCAGGTCAAGAGGCTACACTGCCTGCTCTGGGATGGCTCCTTCCCCAGGATGCCCACGGCAGAGCGTGGCACAGAGGAGCCCAGACAACATTCAACATCTTCATAGAACAAACTACTGTGTATAAAATAGATAAACAACAAGGACCTACTGTACAGCACAAAGGACTGTATTCAATATCTTGCAATATATATGTATACACACACAGAGACACACACACACAACTGAATCACTTTGCTGTACACCTGAAACTAACACAAAACTGAAAATCAACTATACTTCAATAAATAAATAAATAAATAAATAAATAAATAAATAAAAGAAAATATTCTCATATAAATGAATGAAGGAAAAAATGAGCTGTTTACAGTACCTTATGATGCCTTAAGTTAATTAAAATAATACCAACCAATACTATGTTCCAGGTACCCTTAAAACATAGGTAGTGTCCCCAATTTACAGAGAAGAAAACTGAGGCACAGGAAGCTTATGTGCCAAGGTTAAGCAGCTATTAAGGGACAGCCAAGATTCAAAGGCAGGTGTGGCCACAAACTCCCACCACCACCTGCGCCTCATTTCCCTGCCCCCAGTGCCCACCAGGCACAGTCTGGCCAGCGCCCCGCAGGGGGCCTCGCAGCCCAAGAGTCCCGATGGGGCACTGGCCTTGCACACCCGGAAAACTGATTTAACCAGCAGCAGCCAAGTCATCACTTGGAGAGACTCAGACTAACCTAGTCCCCCGTGCTGGGCGTGATCAGAGCACTAGCTCCTCTTCTGCGGTGGGAAATAACGTCACAGGGACCAGCATGTTCTCCCGCGTAGCAGGATCTGCTACACAGGAAGCCAAGGAGTCGTCAGAACATTGCCGGGAAAGCAGAACAAGGGCGGGTACGGCCGTTTCACAAGACTTTTTCAGAGCAACTGTTTGGATTTCACTGGCCACCACTACCAGCCACGCACCTCAGCCCTGGGGACAAAGCCCAGAGACGCAACTCTATCGTCTGTCTTGAGACTGTCCTTTTCCATGTCTCCACCTGAAAGCCAGCCTCCTCCAGGTACACAGGCTAATATTCACCTAAGCTACCCTCAAATGGAAATTCTGGGAATGTTTTACCTCTTGAAAGACATGTAGCATTCGGGGCTCTGACCCAAGGACCCAACGGATTGATATCAAAATTTAAGGTCAAACCTATTTCCCTTATTTTCATGTTCTTACATTTGGGAGGACTTCTGGTATAAACTAAAGAACTGAAAACAGTATTATATGTGTGTTTAACATTTCGAACGTGCTGATAAAAGACAAGTGTGCCAATAACAACAACAAAAAAAAAATCTGGCCATCAGCACTATATATTAGCCTTAAACACTACATATTCACATTAAACATTAGGTATTAGCATCACATCAGTGGAAACATCACATCACTTCCATGCCCTCCAGATACCAGGGACTACTCGGAAAAAGAATAAACATTTATCTCAGACCTCAAGGGTGGCTGACTGTGTCAGTTCTCAGATTAGCAAGCGTGAGAAAAGGAAATGGGATTTATAAACTAACCACTAAGGAGCCAATGCTACTAGGATAAAGAGAAGATGAAGGCGGGGAAGGAAGGTAAGCTGACAGGTTTGTTTTCTAGTTCAGGGCACAGAGGTCATGGTTAGCTCCTCCCACACTACGTGTGACCTTCATTTCGGAAAAAGTGCCTCCCCTGCAAAGCTCATAATTAAACATAATGATATACTTTCACCGTTTAATGGTACTGTACATGAGAACATGCTATAAATGCCCTGGAAAACTGAGGTGGCTATACTGTAATCTGAAAACTGTCCTGGTCCCAAATTCAAATGAAAATAAAAATAGTGGGTTTGAAATAGAACTCTGACCACCAAGTCTATCTTTCAAGGGTAGGAGACGTTCTTCTATCAGTAGAAGCAGTTTATTCTATTTTCATCACCAATTTTGTCACCTTTTTTTAGGAGGGGGGCTTCAAATATCCCATTTCGAAAACCCTAGGATTTTCTGGCTCTTGGGTATATTTGTGCCTGAAAGTGGGGTTTGTGCATGAAACCTCTGCACTGGCTTCTCCTTTTCCCATCCCCCAAGCCAGGCTGACCCCGGGAAGCAAGGCCAACCCGGCAGCACACTTCTGCCCATTTCCTGCCGCTGCTGTAACAACTTACCACCAACTTGGTGCCTTAAAACATCTCAAATGTATTCTGTTACAGTTCTAGAGGTCACAGGTCTAAAATGGCTCTCCCCGGGCTGGCCCCAGTCTCCAGGGCTGGATGCTTCTGGACCACAGGGAGACCCTCCAGGGGAGAATCATCTCGTCACCTTCCCGGTTTCCAGAAGCCACCTTCACTCCAGCCTGTGCTCCTGCCTCTACCTCCGAGGCCGGCGACGGCTGGTTGCGTTTTTCTCACATCACGTCAATCTGGTTCTATGTTCTCCTCATCACATCTCTTTTCTGACTCTTTTAAGACTTGTGATGACATTGCCTGCCCCCTTCCCCAGATAATCTGGAATATCCTCCCCGTCTCCAGGTCCCTAATCCCAATCGCATCTGCAAAGCCCTTCCCGCCACGTAAGATATCACGGACTCCAGGGATGAGGATGCAGACGCCTTCGGAGGCGACTGTTCTGCCCACAGCACCCTCGGCTCACGAGAGGAGACAAGGGCGATGAAGCTGCAGGGCCTCCAAAGCACGGCACCAACGTACGTCCACTCTGCCCAGATGTCCCAGGTTCTACAGCCTTGAGGGCTGCAGGTGAGACACGCATATGCTCTGAGTGTCATGACCTTCTGGGAGATGAGAGGATGGCAGGGGTTCAGGTGCGAGACCCCATTCGCACTTAGTGCCCCCACACGCCCTGCTTCATCAAGGCGTCTGACCCATGATCTCCACCCTTGCGGCAGCCTTGGCTGGTGCCTTCACCTACCCCTGAGCCCTGCTGTTTAACCTGACCCTGAATCCATCCTTACCCAGGAAGCTACGTCAGACCAGGAAAAAGCACAGTCTTCCTCGGGCAGTGTGGGTGACAGCTCAGTCTCAGATGGTTGGACGAATCTGAAGGCACTCAAGCATCTCCAGTGCAGCCCAGCCTCCAGAATAGTCAGTCGGGTGGTTCTGGACACACGGCCGTCAGAAGCATGGCCCATTGCCTGTCCAAGACCCCAAGAGCATCCTACTCGATGAATTAGAGCCCGTGAAAATACACCAATAGACCTGAATTTCTGCAAAGACCAGAAACTGGTAATATAGCCAATAATCACAGCCAGTGATCATTGGCTATATTACCCAGGGAAAGTCATGAGGCCTCAGATTTAGTAGCAAGACACTGGCAACCCTGCCTGAGTCGCCTATATGTTAGAAAGCATATACTATACTTGGATATGCATATTTGGATTTAAAAAGGTATTGCAAGTACTTACAAACTTTAAAATATGTGAATATTAAATTTTAATGCAAGTATAGTCAGGACCTTTAATAAATGAAATGGCCCTATGTTCCTAAAATGATGCCTAATAAAGAAAAAAACATTTATTTAAGACACAAAAAATGTTAATTATCTCAATAAATATGAAATACCCATGCGAGGTAATAATATACAGCTACTTTGGTGAAATAGGGAAAATATTTTTAGAATGGGTATAAAATTGTATGAACAATATAAATATTGAGTATGTAAAAATATATTAAGAGACAACGGAAGGAAAATAAATCAAATGTTGGCAGAAATTTCCTCTAAATAGCACGTTTATCAGTTAGAGACCTTTAGCTGCAAACAACAGGGACCCGTTCTGGCTAACTGGAACCAAAGGGGTTTTACACGATACCGGGAGCTCAGGGGACTGGGAGCTGGGAAGCTGAGCTTGTCAACAGGTGAGAAGTAAAGTGACCTCAGGCAAGTCCTCACCCAGGAACACCACTCAGGTGCCACCACCAGGAAGAAAGGAGCTCTGGAATTCTTTTTATTTTTTTTCTCCCCTCCCTCCCAAGACTCCTTTCTGCCTTCCCTATCCCAGCCCTCCAAGTCATCACCCATCATCGAGTTGATCTCCGTGTGCTATGCAGCAGCTTCCCACTAGCTATCTATTTTACATTTGGTAGTGTATATATGTCAATGCTACTCTCTCACTTCGACCCAGCTTCCCCTTCGCACATATCTGCCCCCCCCCACCGCCACCCTCAAGTCCGTTCTCTACAAGCTTTGGCATTCTTAATCTTTGTCACTATCCTCTGATCCTTGGGAAGGAACACCATTTACCCAGCCGGGGTCACATGCCCACCCCCCGGGGAAAACCACGTGAGAGGGAAATAAAACTTTCTTCTCCTTAAGCCACTAAAATTGTTGAATCTCTTTGTTGTAACCTCTCGGCCTTATCCTAACTGATTCAAGACTCAGGATGTCCCTACAAGGGGGTCGGTAAGTCTAGAGCTATGCTCTGAGAGGCCGTGTCCAGGAGTGACTGAGCCACACTCAGGACAAACTGCCACCAGGACAAACTGCCAGGGCCTCGGGCTCCCCCTCAGCAGAGGCGAGGCCGGGTCCAGCTGGTGAGACTTCCGTGCCTCAGTTCCCTCGTCTGTAAAATGGAGCTAACGGGGGATGAAGGGAATTAGTCTGTGTAAAGCATCACAGTGACTGCACAAAGGAATCACTGTTACATTTCTACATTATTTCAAAAGAAGTCGTCTCATTTTTTACAGCTGTGTTTCAGCTATTTGATTTGGAAAAATATTAACACATCTGTTAGTCAGCCCTAAAAAGAGGAAGTGAACAGGGTGAAGACTAAAATTGTAACAGAGAAGAACAAACCTGACTCCATGTTACATCTGTTCCTTTTTCTTTAACCTTTGTGCTCTGTGACCTCTGCTTAGTCATGCTGGCTCTGCCCCTTTCGCAGCCTATACCCTGAAATATACCGCGTAGCCCATTCTCAAGGCTCTGACCTTTAAATGTCCATTCCTATAGAGACAAAAAGTTGCAAAACAGAGAATAACATTTGTCTTGTTGGAGGTTTATGGGAACATCCTGACCTGACCTAGGTGGACAGCTGTGAGAACAAAGGATTCCTGCACCAAGAAGTCTGCAACAACCAATCTTCGCCCCTCTCTCACCTTGCCTTTAAAAGTGTTTGGCTGAAACCCTTCCAGGAGTTCAGGGTTTGGGGGGGGCATGAGCCACCCATCTCCTTGCATGGCCCTGCAGTAAAACTTTCTCTGCTCTAAACTCTGATGCTTGGGGGTTTGGCATCACTGTGCGCCGGGCACACAAACCTGCATCCAGTAACAGAACATTCTCCACGTGTGTAGCAGGAATTATTAGAACCACAGTAAGAACGGAGTTTAAGAAAGGCTTAAACTCAGTGGCGTAAGCTGAAGATAGAGTTTGATTCTCAATTCTTCTCTTTAGGGTTCTGTGAGTTTAGGTCAGAGGTTTCATCTTATTTGCACGGGCCTGTTCTAACCTGAGCACGCACGCACACACGTGCACACACACACGTGCACACACACACGCTCACACACGCACACAGGCACCCTCCTTGATGCAGATCTGGCTCCGCATTTCTGCCCACGACTCATGCAGCTGAGGATAAAGTGCTATTCACTCGGTGGAGGGGCACGTCACTGCCGCATAGAAAGGTGGCTTGTTAATTCATTTCTCAAGTTTTAATACTTTCTTACAATTTCTACCCAAAACTCTGCAGTGGTTTCAGCTGTGTATGACCACACTGCCGGGGGAAAAAAACAACTCTTTCCTGGACCCTAGGAGACTTAATTCCCCTCTAGCCTGGGCCTTTCAAGAAGGTGAAAGAAAAGAAAAATAAATAAAATTGTCCTTCAGACAAGGAGCTGTGAGTTTACAGATGTCATGGTCCTGGCGAGTTTACTAAAGGAAAATTTTAACTGTCCCCTTTCTTATTTTAAGCTGAATATATTTACCCAAGGCAATTAACACAAATTTCCTCTCTGTCCTCTGACAAAATATCCCATGGATATTTCCATAACAGCATAAACTGGTTACATTGGGCCTACCAGATTCAGCCCAGCGTGGTTGAAATGTACCACTGTTGCCAGGAAGGAAAGCAGTATCTTTTGAAAACTAACACACGCACTCGGAGGCTCTGGGCATGTTAATCAAGGGACTAAAATCACACAAAATAACGCCCGGAGTCAAGAAGCAGGCTCGGCTCACGCTGACACTTACATGCTCCTGTGTGCGCCTGCCTGCTTGTTTGTTACATGATCACGTGCGTGTCTCCACACGGGGTTCACATGCAAACCGTACCCACCATTGCTCTTCCTGTCTCTAAGGGGCAGAATTTAAGACCAATGGGTAGAAGCTGTAGAAAACATACGGAAAATTTTCAAATAGGGCCACCCAGATTCAGAATGGACTGTACTGTAAAGGGGTGAGTTTGCTGTCCCCAGAAGTATTCAAACACAGGCTGCACAGCCCAGGATGCTGCAGAGAGGCTTCAGCATCACAGTGCTAGCTAGACTCCATAGAGATCTAGACTCAGTCGAGGTCTAGGTCAACTGAGGAAGCCCACGACCTCACCGAGGCAAACCGGGAGGCGACTGTTCCTTTCACCTCCATTTAACTATGTTTTTCTCCTGAACCTCCCACCCCGGAGGAACCAGCTCTGGGAGGTACGGGGCACATACCTAGACTATGACAAGACTTCCCGGCCCTTGACCTCCGGGGAAGGGTAATCCCCACCACCCAGCGCCTGGGGGGACTCCGGGTTCCTCCTGGGGGCCCTTGGCAGCAGTGAGAACAAAGGGTCCAAAGCACATCCCACAGAGATGGTCCCAGGCTCCTGCTCGGGGACAGACACCTCCCCGACCCCGCCAGCTCCCTGGAGGGAGCGCCGATGAGCTCTCCCAGGAGAAACATGGACATGAACAGGACCAGGCCACCCCGTGGCAGAGGGGGGACCGCGGGGGGGGGGGTGCAGGAGGAGCCTGCCATACTAGAGACCTCCTACAGAAATCCTTGCGATCTTTCTGATGGTGCCCACGAAATAGAGATCCCCAGTCTACAACCCCAACTCTCAGCTGCTCTAGTGATAGAAAAGAAAGCTCATTCCTTAAGAAACACAAAGCCCAAATCACACTACAAGTCACCACACTCCCTTCTTCAGACTCTCAGTATCACTATTTCCAAATCCTAACCAACTAAGGGATTATGAAGGCAGAGACAGAACGACTACTGGGAACGAGGCCAGGCTCCCTGCACGGCCCTGGCTTCGGAGACGGCTGAAATGCGGCACTAAGAGAATCTGCATACTGGAGGCCCTCCAATCAAGTTGTTAATAGAGAAACTGCTACGCTACATGACTAAAAATGCTATGCATTGTTAAAAATGTGTGTTATGTACATGCTGAGAATGACAATGTTTAAGTGACCGCTATCCTGAATGGACTTTATCCAAAAAGGGGAAGTGAGGGGGTAAGGAAAAAAGTAAAGCAAGAAGGTGGACCCACAGGAGGGAAGAAGCAGGCCATTGCTCTGAGCTGACTGCCGTCTTCCTCGTGTGCAGAGCCACCGTCGTGGTCCACCGACAGCTGTAGCTCCAGGCCCCGCCAGGGACTGCTGAGTGGGAGCGGCAGTCCAACCCTGACCATCCTCTGACTACCCCTAGAGCAGGGTGTCCTTTAAGTCGCTGGCTCAACAGTAACAATGAAATAATTCTCGTGCTTTCCATTTTCTGATCATCTCGCAAACCAGATTCCAACTGCCACCGGCCAGACCTTCCTTGCTAACCCAGAAAGGTTGCTCACAGTCAGCTCTCATGCACCACACCTGGGATGACCGGGACCTGGCCTCCCGCATCCTTCAGCCACCAGGATACAGGCTAAACCTTGCAGGGACTTTGAGCAGATACCCCTGGGAGGAGGAGTGGGAGAACTGGTGGCAGCATCAGAGAACTGTAACAGGGAAGAACAGATCTGACTCCATATTGGATCTCTTTCTTTACTCTAACTTTGTATTTTGTTGCTTTTTCTACAAGTTAAGAGTGTTTCCTATTGCCTGAAATATACAGGAAGCCCATTCTCAGAGCTCTGACCTTTAAAGGTTTAACACTTTTCCACTTACATAGGGATAAAAAGTTGCAGAACAGAGAATAACCTTTGTCTCGTTGGAGGTTTACAGGAACATCATGACCTGATCTACCTGGACAGCTGCAAGAACAAAGGATTCCTGCACCAAGAAGTTTGCAACAACCAACCACATCCCCTCCCCTTTCAGTATAAAAGAAGGCTGAATTCCAACTTGGGTAACATGGTTCTTTGGGACACTAGTCCACCACCTCTTTCATCTGCTGGCTTTCTGAATCAAGTCATTCTTCCCTGTCCCAACACCTTGTCTCTCGATATATTGGCCTGTCGTGCAGCCAGCGGTACAAGCTTGGACTCAGTAGCAGAACTAACCTTGACTGGGCTTCCCCCTAAAATTAGGGCATGTGGGGAAATGGAAGGGCTCCCTTAAAGAAAGGGCCTCATGAGTCCTCTAAAGATGGGTGTTCTGTGACATACCACCTTAAAACTTAAAGACCTGAGAACTTGTGGTGCCACCTGTCCACAATGAAATTCCATCAGGCTAGCTAGAACACGGTGCTCAAAGTAACAGTAATACAATCAGCTCCTGGAAGGGCTCCGGGGATGAATGGTGGTGACAGCTGCACAACAGTGTGAATGTACTTAATGTCACTTAACTGTACACTTTTAAGCAACCGTTTTTTTTTTCTTTTTGGCTGTGTCGGGTCTTCATTGCTGCACGGGCTTTCCCTAGTTGCGGCGAGCAGGTGCTACTCTTTGTTGCAACGCGCAGCCTTCTCAGTGAGGTGGCTTCTCTTGTTGCAGAGCACAAGCTCTAGCCACGTGGACTTCAGCAGCTGTGAAACTCAGGCTCAGTAGTTGCGGCGCACGGGCTCAAATGCTCTGCGGCAAGTGGGATCTTCCTAGATCAGGGACCAAATCTGTGTCCCCTGCATTGGAAGGCAGATTCTTAACCACTGAGCCACCAGGGAAGTTCCTTAAGTAACCATTTTTAAATGGTTAAGATGGTAAGTTTCATGTGTATTTTACAACAACAAAAAGAAAAGCTCTTCCTTAGGCTTTAATTCTTGATCAAAAAAGAGCAGATATTTACTTGTCAGCATCCTCTATAATTTTACATTAAGAACTTCTTTTAAACTGTTGCCATGGTTAATCATTTAGAAAATAAAATGTTGAATCGAATAATAACCAAGTTGTCAGGCCAGGCTGCAACTCTGTCTTTGCCATTTCAATTATGTACGGCACCAGTTTTTATCTCCATAATGCGTTGATAGCACACAGAAAACAAGAACATTTCCAAAAAAAGTGTCATCCGCCAAACCCTTTCTTACAATCAATTCTAAACCATCCAAGTTAAGAGAATTAAGTACTGTAAGCCAAATGCTGCAATCTGGATCAATCTAGCTTTAATCAGATCTTCCTTTTTTCTAGAAATCAGTGTGCTAAAAATGGCATGTTTTCAAATAAACTAACAAGGGTTAACTATATTTCTCCTACTGTGTTTGATGGATATTAACAGGTAAAATCTGCACTCAACGACACTGTTTTTAATTTCCTAAAATACAAAAGTTAGCGTTTTTAACAGTATTTCTACAACAAAATACAGCAATTTAAGACCCAAAAGTATATCCACTGTGGTTAATTCCAAAAGTATATCCATAGAACAAATGTATCAAATTACTTGCTGTGCTCAACGCCCATCTCTTAAAAACCAGAACATGAACACAAACTGTGACTCTCCAGTAGTTGACCTTTCACTTAGATATTGAATTTCCCCAACCCTGAAATCAGAATAAAAAGCAGCTGTGTGTCCACGTGACTGTTCCCGGCACCAGCTCAATGCAGGGCATATAGCAAGGGCTCCATGAGCGTGTGTTAAATGAATAAATAATAACATCAAGGTTCAACAGTTTACAAGCATATACCCCACAAGCAAGAAGTATTCACAGACACTTTAGTCTTGGCAAGAAGTCAAGTTGCAAAAAAGTTATATACGTGAATCTTTAAAAATTACGTCATTTCCAAACACTCGCTTTATGAATTGCTAACTGTATTGCCTGTATCACTGCATCCCGTGAAGGAAAGTTTGGTGGGTTGGTTTTGTTTTTTTTTTTAGAAAGTAAGTAATTTCTAATTTATTTTGTAACTTTGATGATACTGGATTTATTGTTGTTCTTTGTTCTTTTTTAAAGTAGAACATGTAGATACCTCAAATTCATTTCTAAGTATGAAAAGGAGAAAATATAAATACCTAAAACCTGGAGAACCCATACTTTCAAACAATTATACTCCTCAATCAGCCCTTTATTTAGACTGACATGTTGGGGAAATGGTAGAACACTGAAAGAGGATTTCTGAGGATTAATAACATAAATTGGCAAAGAGTAAAACGTCTGGAAAGAAAAGGGGAGAACAGGCAACACTGTCCTAAGAAAACCCATTGTTTTCCATTTCTTTTGTCTGACACAGCAGTGCTTTATGTGGAAGGTATGCAGGAAATTCAGGTTAAAAAAAAAAGTACAATCCTATCCATGTATTCTAAATACCCAATCTTACAAAGCACCCCAGTCACTCTGGAAACACGCTCCTTGTGGTACGTTACCATTACAGGATCACATCCAAGGCCCACACTCGACCAATGGTCCATGCAAAATTCTATTTAAGCATAAAATAGATTCCACTATTTCCCACTTTGAAGACCTTTACTTTCCATTAGAAAGAATAAATCAATTCTCTGTCCGGGACAAGCCCAAGTCAAACTCCACTGTCTCAAAAACTTCCTGATTTAGGAGTCAGCAGCCGGGTGACACGTGGAGTTTGGTGCCAATGTGGATTATCTGCTCCTCCAGATTCCTGGAACAGGGTCACGGAGGTAACGCATCAGGCATTCCGTGTGCTGAGAGGGCCAGGTCTCTCTGCCCTGGGGAGAACGTCCAGAGCTAACCTATGCCGGCTTCCACACCTGAAACACACCTCACACACGCTGACCTTTTGCAAATGAGATGCAAAGAAAAAGAGATACTTCTTCAGATAGTCAAGGCAAAATCTGTTTTCACTCATCAATATATTTTAATCATATTTACACATCATTAACCACCTACATCATTCTTCCTAATGGCTAATAATAACCCCTCTGTATGGACACACCATAATATCTTCACCTTTTCCCACTGCTTGATATTTAACATCTTTTCTCTATAAATAAGGCTTCAATGAACACGCTTTACTCACCTTTGGATACTAGTCTGAGGAACTCCGTAGGATGAATATAAGCAGACTTACTAGGTTAGAGTATGCATTTTTGTAAATTGAAGTCTAATTGACAGAGATAATTAGTTTCAGATGTACAATGTAATGATCCAATGTTTGTACAAACTGCAAAATGATCGCTGCAATAAGCTCAGGTAACACCCATTACCATAGTCAGTTACAAAATGAGGAAAACTGAAACATAGCCTGGGATATTAGGCACTTTTTACAGGACGATCATTAATTTTTCAGGTGTGAAAATGGCATGGTGGTTTTGGATAATGACATTATTAAGTTGAAATAAATGTGATGTTCAAGCAGTGGTTCCCCCTCTGTTACCCAAGGGAAACTCTGGTAGGTCCCGTAATTCTCTGGCCATGTGTAGGTAACAGAAAGTCCTAAAGTTACTTTAAGTCACAAAACGCAACTATGATTCAGAAAGTAAAATGTCAGGTCAGTATATTATCCACCTTTAAGTAAGGCCAAAAAAGTTAGAGGCGTTGGCTTCTGCCAGCTGGCTGTGGTTACTCTTCCCTCCAGGGCTGGAAGATGGGAGAAAGGGCACTCGACTACTAGTGCCTGAAAAAGAAGAGGCACAGGCTTCTGGGTACCTCCCAACATCCACTACTCCCTTCCTCTTGACAAAGAGAATCCCAATTTTAAGCTGGGCCTGGGGCTACCCAGCAACAAGCTTATATTTCTGAGCCTCTCAGAGCTGGGTGTGAACCCATGACTCAACCCTGGCTAATGACATATAAGCAGAAATGCTGGGTGATGTATCTTAAAAGTATCCTTAAAAGGGAGGGAGCAGACCCTGCCTCTGTCTGCCAGAACCGTAATGTGATGGCTGGAGCTGCAGCAGCCCCTCTGACCAGGAGCACTAGCACCAGTCACGGGCCTGGGCCGTGGGGCAGTGAACTAGGAGGCATGATCCTGACAGCTGTGTGAAGCCCCCATCCCATCCCTGAACTGCCTATTTCCCGACTGATTCTACGTAAGAGAGAAATTAACTTCTACTGTGTTACCACTGTTCTTTCACGTACATGCAGGCAAACTTACCCCTCATCAGTACAGATGACTTTGCACTCTCTGGACCAGCAGATGCTCAGACCTGACTCTCTGACTCTCGTGGATACTTCTGTGGGTTCTCCAGGGGCTCCTCTCAAATTCCTGTGGTATGGGCGATGGACCCAGCCCCTGAAACTCAGTCCACAAGCTCTCCACCAGCTGTGCCCTTGGGCAGGGGTCAAGTTCCAGGCTGCCTCTCTCTCCCTACAGGGGCCACACCTGGTCCAGGGGAAGCACCCACATTCGCCCCAACAAACACGGCAGGGTTGGGAGGAGGCCTGTCCCAGCTACTCTTCACTCTCCACACCCCCAGAACATCTCACCAGAGTCAGAACCAGCCCACCACGCACCCAGTGGAGGGGACACAGGGCTCGGGGTGAGGGGGTAGCACCCCCAACCCCACTTCCTCCAGGAGGAGGGGCGGGTGCACTCCCAGCAGAGGCGTCTCCAAATAGATGGATGATTCTTATACCCTCACGTTCAGATACTGCCTTTGAAAATGCCCATTTTGGTCTTTCTCACACCTTATTTTTGTAACTGCTCTCTAGTGTATCTGGAGGCTTTAGTCACATTTCCCAATTCAACAGGCTGTCACAAAGACAATAAACTGTGTAGATGCACACTGGTGGTAGAACTCTAGTAAAGCAAGGAAATGACTAACAATATCTGGGAGAGTGGTTACCGGAGGGGGGGAGGCAGGAGGAAGGGAGGAAATAAGACCGGGAAGCATGTGAGGGGCTTCCGGGAGAATGCTCCGGATGCTTATTGGACAGTTACTTTATTATTATAAGTTACAAGGCACACGTGTTACGTATACATATGTCCATCAGGTCTTAAGAACACACGGCAGAATATCTAAACTCCACAGCAAACACTCTGGAAATAAGCCTGCCCTTAACAACGAGGCTATGAACTCACCACCAAGTGGAGGACGCTGGCCAAAGAAGGACTCTTCCCAGATCTCTCAAAGGTGTGCGTGTCGCCCTTGACCTCTGTGGCGGAAGTTGGTGCTGCGGCAGTGGCAGTGTCCCGGGCAGATCTGACCCACTCAACTGTCTGGGTGACAGATGAGGGGACATCGTGCAGAGCTGCTGTCTGGAACCCCAGAGTCATCCCCCACGAGCTGGAAAGGCGTCTCGGCCACCGGCTCCCCCCCACGGCCCCTGCCCGGCTCGGCTCTCCCCGCACTGTCCACCCAGAGGGACGTCTGACTAAGGCTTCCGAATTCTCTCTGCGTGACTCTTGTCATTGCCAAAGTGACTTTCTGATTATGTCCTGGCTTCTAGGAGCTCGCTGAAGGGCCAAGAAGGCGCTGATCACGCAGATTTTCCTGCTGCCCTTATGAAGGCAATGCCAGCTTTCCTACAATCAGTGAGGAAATAAGCCTGCGTGCTTGTCTCATGTGATCTTCACAATCATCTTAACCCCACTAAGAGGCAGCAGAGCAGAGAGGTAAAGAGTAACAGGCTGCCAAGATTCACACCCCAGCTCCCACCCTCAACACCTGTGCAACTCGAGCAATTCGCTGAACCTCTTTGGGCCTCCGTCTCTGCATCTGTAAAGTGGGGATAACGGCAGCACCCACCTCACAGGGCTGCCGTGAGGACGACACACGTGAATGGTCCTGGAGCACCAGACAGCAGCTGTCACATAGTGAGTACAAGATAAATGTTTGCTATTATTCCCACTTTACAGACAGAACACCTGAGGCTCAAGCGGTAAGGTAGCTGGCCTAAATTCCACACACGGCAGCAAGCCCAACCCAAATACGTTAGGCTTCAGACCCCACGTGCTTAACCACCGCACTTCTTACCAAACACCAAGACGGCTATTTGTCAAGGTAAACGAACCCCTAACCCCTGTGCCCTGGCGGTGTTGGCCGGATGACTTACTTGGAGCCTGACAAGGCCACCGCAGCCTGGAAAAGGCCCCAGACTCTGGGCCTTGGGAACAGCTGAGCCCCGGTTGGCCAAGCAGCAGGCAACCTTCCCTGGGACCATCATCCCAGGACAACAGACAGCTGTCTCCCTACTGATTCCCTGCTGAGCTCGGAGGTGCTCAGAGGCAGACACCAACTCCCAGTTCTCCGTTTCTAGAAATGTGCCAACTAGCAGATATGAAACGTAAGTTATCCTCTAACCCCGGACAGGTTCAGACTACACCTACTCTGCCTTGAGTTGGTTGTAAGGCAGCAAGCTTTCCTTCGAAACCTTTCTAACCAACCCAGGCCCAAGCATACTACACCTGCGAAGGGCAGGGAGATGGGACCTGGCCCGAGTGTCACCATCAGGCCTGGAGTCAAGTGCAGGGGAGCAGGATCCCTGCTGACACCCTGTGACCTTGAGGAGCTGCCTGCCTCCCTGCCTCGGCTTCCCCACTCAGGAAGCAGAAACATTAGACCACGTGATCTGTAAGGGCCCCTCCATTCTCTGATCTTTAGATCTGTATTTTAACTCAGCTAAATCTCATTTTGATTTGACCACATTCAAAAACAACTCAAAATAAACTCACTTTAAGGAGATACAGGCTGCTTTCTTTCCATAGTGCGTAGAGGGCAAGTAATGCTACTGCTATTTGCAATTATGAAGGGATAAAGCCACTTTCAAAACCCTAACAAGGGGTTTCCCTGGTGGAGCAGTGCTTAAGAATCTGCCTGCCAACGCAGGGGACACAGGTTCGAGCCCTGGTCCAGGAAGATCCCACATGCCGCGAAGCAACCAAGCCCGTGCACCACAACTACTGTGCTTGTGCTCTAGAGCCCATGAGCCACAACTGTTGAGCCTGTGCCACAACTACTGAAGCCCGCATGCCTAAAGCCCATGCTCCGCAACAAGAGAGGCCCAAACACTGAAACGAAGACTAGCCCCCTGCTCTCTGCAACTAGAGAAAGCCCGCGCACAGCAATGAAGACCCAATGCAGCCAATAAATAAATAAATTATAAAAACACAAACAACGTAACAGGAGCTGCTGGGACCATGAGAGGGAAAAACCTACTAGCCTGGTACCCACACATCACACGAAACATGGCTTAAAAGCTATAGACTCAGCTTACTCCTCATCCAACTCACGCCCATCAGCCCCAGATTACACGTGTACACGTGTGTGACTGTGCGCATGTCTACATGCAAACGGCAGACTGCAGATTTTTTTAGGAATGTAAATAATGAGGAAGTACCATGAACACTTCAAAAAAAACAGACATTGTTACGGTGATTGTCTCAAAATGATGTAGATAACTTATCAAAGACACTAGCCTGACTCATAATCTGACTTTTGGTCTTACGCTAATAAAATGCTTGCTATGAAGTCCACGATGCAAATTAATTTTTGAATTAGACTGCACAGAAGAGATAAGTTGAAAAAGTAATGGACTGCCCCATGAACTTTCAGGTGATAGCAGTTCAACATCTAAAATTATTCTTTTTATCAGCAGCGTGTATAAAATGCAACTTCTCCCTGATGGTTTTCTCTTCATCCAAACAATACTGCAACTTGTATTTTTAGCCTTTAAAGCTATGTTAAGATTCTTTTTTTTTTTTTTCATTTGTCTTTCCTTTTTTTTTTCTTTTTTTTGGGGGGTACACCAGGTTCAATCAACTGTTTTTATACACATATCCCTGTATTCCCTCCCTTCCTTGACGCCCCCCCTCCTCGAGTCCCCCCCACCCTCCCTGCCCCAGTCCTCTAAGGCATCTTCCATCCTCGAGTTGGACTCCCTTTGTTATACAACAACTTCCCACTGACTATTTTACAGTTGGTAGTATATATATGTCTGTGCTACTCTCTCACTTCCTCTCAGTTTCCCCTTCACCCCCCGCCCCCTCCCATACCTCGAGTTCTCTAGTCCATTCTCTGTATCTGCATCCTTATTCGTCACTGAGTTCATCAGTACCATTTTTAGATTATATGTGAGTTAGCATACAATATTTGTCCTTCTCTTTCTGACTTACTTCACTATGTATGACAGATTGTAGTTCTATCCACCTCATTACATATAGCTCCATTTCATCCCTTTTTATAGCTGAGTAATATTCCATTGTATATATATGCCACATCTTCTGTATCCATTCATTTGTTGATAGGCATTTAGGTTGCTTCCATGTCCTGGCTATTGTAAATAGTGCTGCAATAAACATTATGGTACAAGTTTCTTTTGGGATTATGGTTTTCTTTGGGTATATGCCCAGGAGTGGGATTACTAAAAGGCAGCCCTCAGAATGGGAAAAAATAATTGCCTGTGAAACAACGGACAAAGGATTAACCTCCAAAATATACAAGCAGCTCATGAAGCTTAATACCAAAAAAGCAAATAACCCAATCCACAAATGGGCAGAAGACCTAAATAGACATTTCTCCAAAGAAGACATACAGATGGCCAACACACATATGAAAAGATGCTCAACATCACTAATCATCAGAGAAATGCAAGTCAAAGCCACAATGAGGTATCACCTCACACCGATCAGAATGGCCATCATCACAAAGTCTGGAAACCACAAATGTTGGAGAGGGTGTGGAGAAAAGGGAACTCTCCTGCACTGTTGGTGGGACTTTAAGTTGGTACAGCCACTATGGAAAACAATTTGGAGGTTCCTTAAAAAACTACAAATAGAACTACCATATGTTAAGATTCTTTGATTAAAACTGGTTTCATCAGAAATATCTGTTCAGATGCCTGATTCATGAAAAATGCCAGCTGTAGATAATGCATCTCTCCACTCATTTTTAAAAGGTTTCATAATCTTTGTAGCAGAGCCCTTCTCACTGGCCCAACGGTGCTGAACCATTCACCAAACTTTACTGCACTATATTCGGTACATGGGCACTCTGATAGAAGGGGGAAAAAAAAGACAAACGATCCAGGAAGCTGAGGTGTGTCACAGGTAATGAGTAGCCTATCACCGTGAATGATAACGCAGGCTTGCGCTGAGCGCTTTGCCTAATTAGACTTCACACAAGGGGGAAAAACACTTTAATATTTAACATGTATAATGGTGTAATCGATGTACACAAATCAGGCCTGATGAGGAATACTGCTTATTAAAGAGGCAGACAGATGGCTACGGGAGAGGTAGCATCATTAAATGTAAAATCCCACAGGCTCTCGCTGTGAGCACCGGCCACATATCACGACTCCAACCCCAGCCAACCAATGCATTATTTAGTCTGTCCTCTTGCCCAGCAGGCGACAGCTACACCCACATCACAGTCTGAAGAAAATCACTTGGTGGAAACAGATCACCTCTCATGGCGTCTGAAGCACGCGGGCTGCGGTCAAAATCCCAGTGAGTCAAGATCTCCAGCATTTCTCTTACAATCACTTGAGTGAGATAATTAGTCCTCCTTTTTATTACCTTCAAGAACCCTTAATGTGTTGGAAGGCTTCCTGACTGTATTAAATCCAGCTGGCCTGCCACAAGATTGTGAATGCATAATGTATTTACAGGTAGCTTGGAAGAAAACACCAAGTAAGAAAACCATACGTGGCAAAAGAGTTGAACACAGGCACGCGTACGAACAGCAAATGATATGAAAAGAGACCCGTAAGGGTGGGTTATTTGTTTGGTTTCTCCAAGGTCAGCTTTACACTCACATGCAGGGTTCCTGGAAGGGAATGTGCCCCGTTCGTGAACACAGTTTCTCACCAATGCTGCTGACTCTTCAGGTGCTGCCTCCGTTCATTTCATGCATATTTACAGAGAACCTACTGTGTCCACACACTGCGCTTCGCCGCTCACAGTGCATCAAACAACTGTGTGAGCTGCAGTCCCCATGCTCCATGCGTCTGCAGTCCTGCCCAAGGATGACACAAAAGCAACTATAAGGCCACTGCCACATCACGCATGGTACCCACGGAGGTGACACACTTGGGAGCAGGAGCTGCAGTGGCAAACAGACTTTTGTGCAAACGCTGGGTCTCCCTGCCACCCCATCTGCCCCTGCCAAGGCATTCTATCTAACCGAACCTCGGTCCTTCCAGTCTTTTTACATGGGTTTAAAAACAATTCCACAGGACTTCCCTGGTGACGCAGTGGTTAAGAATCCGCCTGCCAATGCAGGGGACTCGGGTTCGATCCCTGGTCCGGGAAGATCCCACATGCTGCAGAGCAGCTATGTCCGTGCACCACAACTATTGAGACTGCGCACCACAACTATTGAAGCCCGCACACCTAGAGCCCGTGCTCCGCAACAAGAGCAGCCACTGCACAGAGAAGCCTGCGCACCACAATGAAGACCCAACGCAGCCAAAAATAAATTAAAATGAAAAATAAATAAAAACAAAACTAAAACAATTCTACAAATAAAGTGCTTCAGATACTGCTTAGTACCCAGTAGATTTCTTCCTAAGCTTCTGCCAGCTCTGCACTACTGGGGGGAAAAATGGGCCTCAATTTAATTAAAAAACCAATTATTCAACCCCTGACTCAGCTACAGCGACACCCATATCCACATCTTACTTCTCCTTGGCGTAAAACATCCGATTTTTACTTGAGTCTGTAAACAAACTCCTCCAGAACTATTCTTACCAAGTGTTTCCAGAAAGATCACGGATTTGAAGTGCAGAGAAAAAAAGAGTTTCAAGTTTTAATCCACTCGCTGGATGTGTACAGATGAGACTGGGACCATTTTCAGTAAATTTGATTCATGAAGTTCATGGCCATCATTCCATTTCTGACATTGTAAAATCAACAGGAAATAAAAAGTAATCCCGTTGACCTTGTAAGTAGGCGCTGAGAGCTTACCATCCCCAAGGAAGATGTTCCACGTGTCACTAAGCCATGGCTTCATGATACAGTCCCTTCTTTGTATTTCACTCTACTGTGAGCTCCTTGAGGTCAGAAACCCCTGTCTTTTCACCTATGATCTAGCACTAAGAACAGTGCCAGGCACACGGCAGGAGCTCCATAACCAGATTCTGAAAAACCTGAGAGCAGGCAGTTGTGTAGGTGACATCATTATCTGGGCACCTAAAACTACCTGCCAGCCGGGGCTGGTACCCAAAAAGGATGCTTCACGGCCCATTAAATGCATTGGGATGGAAACAAGGGACCTGGGCTCCATTCCTGACAATGTCATTCCCCTAAGTAGCTGGGTCATCTTAGCTAAGGCACTTCACCTCTCTGGGCCTCTTTTGGTTCATCTGAAAAATACAGAGATAGTCCAAATGATCTCAAATGTGCAATTATTTCTGCGAAATACTGATGCTGGTCCAACTGATCTCAGAGATAACATTTTTTCTGTTGATGTATTCTTGCTAAGCAGTGGTCCTCCCATGACTTCTAACTCCAACAAGTCATGGACAAGACCATTAAATGAAGTCTACAAATCCTCCAGAATCCAAGTGTCCCCTTCAGATGCACGATTTTGCCAAGTCAAAGATTTTTAGTTCCTGTAGATAAAATAGATCAACATGGCTAGCTTTAGTCAAAATTTCTCCATTCTTTCTCTGACTTTCATTCCTAAGTGATTAAGAGCTGCAGTAATGCCTCTCCACTTTACACTGGCATGACATTTGCCCCCAAAATAATGAAACAGTTGCTTACGGAGACCAGAGAAGAGAGTATTAAAAACCTGGTGCCTCCCGTGCACCTTCACCCCAGGAAGAACAATCCCCACAAGCCCAACACTCACCTCCCTGTGCTTTCAGGCAACCAGATGGGTCTAGTTCCTGAATCTCCTTCTGCCTCTGGCCTCACTTCTATCAGGACACGAGACACCCGGTCTGCGTGAACACCTAAGAGAGCACGTTCTCACGGCCTCTGCTCTCTACACTAACAACAGCCCAGACACTGGTCCAGACTCACTCTTGGAGGAAGAGAAAAAGGTAATTCCAGTGAAGCTGGATAAATTCTCCTATATACCCAAGGATATTCATGGAAAACACTCAGGATTTTTAATTACTTCAGTGAATAATACCCTCTCTGCAAAGAAAAAAACATTTTTGAGACAACCCAAGACCCAAAGGGTTGAATCAGCTCACTTGATCCAATGCGGTAACTAGTTTTATGCTCAGATTTTGACTTCAGCCACCATCTGGACGGATGAAACCATTCCCAGTCCAAACACTTCATTGCTTTCCATTCAAATGGTCCCTGAGTCTCAATGATTAAATTCCTACTTTAGGGATTAAGAACTTACTCATGGCCACAGAATGAGCCAGCTCAGGAATCCTTTCTCCACCAACCTAGTCTCCTTCCGGAGCAACATGTGTACACCTCCATCTGGAGGAGAGATACAAAACAAACAAACAAAAACTCTTTAAATTCATCAGCTCTCTCATTATTCTGGCCCAGAAATCTATGGGTCAAGAGTTCGGTGAAAAGACATAAAGGACCAGGACTTCCCTGGTGGTCCAGTGGTAAAGAATCCACCTTCCAACGCAGGGGACATGGGTTCGATCCCTGGTCGGAGAACTAAGATCCCACAGCTGTCCTCGCACCACAACTATTGAGCTCATGCACCACTAGAGAGCCCACGTGCCCTGGAGCCCGAGAGAAAACCAGAACACCACAACTAGAGAGAAGCCCACATTCCTCAACAAAAATCCCGCGTGCCACAACTAAGACCTGATGCAGCCAAAAATAAATAAATTAAAAAAAGAAAAAAGACATAAAGGACCCTCCCAACCAAAGAACATGCTTCAGACACAGGAGCTTACAGGTCACAGCGACATCCAAAGAAATACCCCCCAAAACACAAGTCTCCTCTGATGGGTTCCTATTATGCAGCCACCAAAGTATTTAAATAAATCTTACTTCTACACAAATAAGATACCCAAAGGTACCCCGGGTATTTTGAGTTATTTATGTCTATGAGGCCTAAGAAGTACTTATTTTCTATCCATCTGTATGTAGAGTAGATGGGAAATAAGACAAGGTATTCTAGTATCCTTTGGGCAGCTCGTTGAAACAGCCAAGGGACACTAGAACTCCTTCTGTAACGGCAAGACCCCGTCACAGTCTTGCCTCTCTCAGCCTAAGACCATGGGCTACATGAGAACACCGAGAGTGGTTTTCTGGGATCAGAGTCTATACCCAGGTCCCTTATCATAGGGACATACACACAGAGCGTGTTCAAGATGTATTTGATTATAATCATCTAGAACCTGACATTAAAAACTATGCAAATAGCTCAATTTCATTCCTTTTTATGGCTGAATAATATTCCATTGCATATATGTGCCACATCTTCTTCATCCATTCAAAGGAATGAAAGTGAGCTATTTGTAGTGAGATGGATGCACCTAGAGTCTGTCATACAGAGTGAAGTAAATCAGAAAGAGAAAAACAAATACCGTATGCTTACACATACATATATGGAATCTAGAAAAATGGTACTGATGAACCTAGTGGCAAGACAGGAATAGAGACGCACACGTAGAGAACGGACTTGAGGACACGGGCCGGGGCGGGGGAGATGCACGGCGGAAGCTGGGACGTAGTGAGAGAGTAGCACTGACATATACACGCTACCAAATGTGAAGCAGACAGCTCGTGGGAAGCTGCTGCAGAGCACAGGGAGATCAGCTTGATGCTTTGTGACGACCTAAAGGGGTGGGATAGGAAGGGTGGGAGGGAGGCTCAAGAGGGAGGGGATATTGGGATATATGTCCACATATAGCTGATTCACTTTTTTCTACAGCAGAAGCTAACACAATACTCTAACGCAATTCTACTCCAATAAAGATTAAAAAAAAAAACAAAAAAGCTATGCAAGAGTAGAATTAGAAGGGTCCAGCCCAGGGTGGATGCAGACGCCCCCGATCCTCCCCTCCCCCCTTCCTTCCTGCGCGCCTCTGTAATCACGGCAGCTGCGGCTACCTGCCGAGTACCCACCTCGTGCTAAGCAGCCTCCCTACGTTACCCACACCCATCCACCAACTCCCCGACACGACGGGCACTATTATCCCTCCTCTACAGACAAGAAAACCAAGACCTCGAGGATTCAGGAACTTGCCCAGGATCACAGTTAAGAACGTGTGGACCTGGGTAAACCGGCTCCAACGTCCAGGTCCGTCCCCAACGTCCAGGTCCGTCCCCGAGGTGCCGCCTCCCCCACGCAGTTCACTCTGCCCAGACTCTCCCACCTATTAGAGCGATCAGCGAACATTATTCCAACTCAGCTCCCCGAGGACCATAGGAACCAACCTGGATTTCATTTCAAGGTTTACTCTACTTCCCACAAAGCTACCCTTCTGCCACTTTTTTAAAGTCTGCTTGTTCATTTCATTTTAACACGCGCTATTAATTCCACAAAACGGGCTTTTGAAGATTACAGTAGCTTGCTTTGAACAAACTGTTCCCCGAGTCAATACCTTTTTTAGAATTTCTTGCATTTTTTTTTAAACCCTGAATCAAGCTTGTCTTGCACCCGGGCAGGTTCTGTTTGCTTATTCACAGAAGGGCTGGTTTATGCCCCTGTGCCGACGCAGAATAAATGTCAGGCCTCCTGCTCCCTGGCTGAGGTGGCCGTTCCCAGACTGTAAAGATTTTGTAAAGCCCGCATTCCATCCCCACCACACACGGCATCCACCCCGGACACCAAACAAGGCGGCCCATTGTCATAAAACCGCTAGGAACATCTCCCTGAAAAACCCCCGATCTCACAACACAGCCCACGCTACAGAAATGCCAGCAGGACCCCAAACAGGGCCCCGTGGACCTGGCTCCCTGACTCACCAGGAACAGAGCTGGGTGTGTTTACCCGAATCTCCAACTGGAATAAGGAAAGGTTTATTTTCCTGCGATACCAGCTACCCCTTGAAGATCTAGAGTGGAAACTGGCAGCAACTAATGATTTTGACGTAGCTGTTTGCCGGGAGAGGCTGCCGTGCTTCTGGAAAAACCCTGCAGTGGAAAGCCAGGGAGCCGGACGTCTGGTAGAGGCCCTGCAGCACTGGGGGAGGTAGCGCAGGGCTCAGGCCTCTCCCCACGCCTCAGCACAGCCCCCCGGCCCCCACCTCTGAGCCACCCGACCCCCCTGGTGCCCCAGGAACAAGCTGCTCACATTCCTGCCTCGCCCTCCACCCAGATCCCAAACCTTTTCCCCTCCGCCCGCCTCAAACTTCACTTCCGGCTTGTTCTAATTTCCATGAGACTCAAGTTCTCGGTTACTCCCCAAAAGACCCTCCTCCCCACCCCTCTGGACCCACAGGCATCTATCCTGGGCTCCAAGCTGCCCTTGCTTTCTGGAATTCACCCTCGTCTGGGCCTCCTGGGTAACAACCCCGTGTGACAGGAACCCTACACTCCACCAGCTCCTGTACCACCCAACCCCACCGCCGGGTCTGCCCCAGCCCCACAAGGGAGAACCAGAAAGGAACATTCTGAATAATTCTATCTTGGATGTTAAGTATCTTTATTGCTACCACCCCCTGTAATGGGTGGTGTGAGAAGAGACAGGAAAGACGGGAGAAGCGGAAGGGCACCGCTGTGGGTACCACCCACAGCATCAGTACCACCACCTCCAGTGGCCTGATGTCTTCCCCGTGCATCTCACTTAATTCCTAAAACAGCCTACAAGGTATTATTACTCCCCATTATGTACACAAGAAACTGAGCCTCAGAAATGTCCACGGATGGGGCCAGGCCCCCAGTCAGTGAGCGACAGAGCTGAGGTTCAAACCCCAGCAACGCCAACCCCAAAGGCCCAGAGCCTTCCTCTGCACCACAGCCTTCCACACCTTTGCCATCTCCGTGGTGTCTGGCAGTGCGCCTTCAGAGAAGAGGTGAGTAGGAAATATTTGTTAAGTGAATGCGTGAATGGCTGGCTCCAGTCTTCATACCTTAATTCTCTGCAACCCACACGCTGGATTTTAGTCACATATTCTGCTTATAACACGCCTGAAAAGCGCCTTGATAAGACATGAAACGTTGTACAGAAATAAGTTGTACCACAACTGTACTGTATTTCAAGCTGCTAGAAAAAGCCACATATAAAAATCTATAAATAAGAAGTGCTGAACGGACCCACTGATAACAGTTCATTTGTCTTCTTGCGCCATCCTGTCTCGAAAAGGATACAAATACAAGAATCTACAGAAAATCAATGTTTTCACATTTTGTTAACCCTCAGAACTTGAAGACGTTTTCTGGCTACTAGTTCAAGGAGTATGGATGGTGAACCAGACAGCAGGGAGGCTCTGGGGCCGGGCAGATGTGGCTCAAGGCCCAGGCCCGCCACCCATGAGCTGACCTTGGGCAGGTAACTCGCCTCTGTACACCCCTGGTTTTCTCATCTGCAAAATGCAGATAATAAGAGCACGTGCTTCTTGCAGCCGCTGTGCTGACTGAATGAGTAACTCACGGCCCAGGTTTAGCAGAGCAGCTGCCACGCAGTTAGGGCTCTGTGAACAGAACTCTCATGGAAAATGCAGCAAGAAATCTAAAATGAATGAGTCACTTGCTTTCGCAAACGTTATTATCAGCACTAAGTTCACCTGAATCCTCTGTTCCGGGTTACTGTGCCTGCCAGCATGCTCTACCCTGAAAGCAGTAATATCAATAATAATAGTAATAATAATAATAATAATAATAGCCACCACAGCAGCTATGACACAGCTCTCATCCACCTCGTGCCCAGCACTGTTCTAACCACTCGTACAGGTGAAAGCCTCCAAAACAGTTGTGCAAACTGTGCTCCACAAGACTGCCCCCCTCCCCAGAGGTGCACAGGCACGGGCGGAGGTCCATGCTCCGTTTCCCACGCTGTGCACCCGGGCACAGATGCTCCTCAAACGGGCACCTCCTGGGCTGGCAGCAGCCCAGTTCACAGATGGTAGCAGACACATTAACTGCAGCAAGTTTCTAAAGGATGGGAGACAGAAGTAGAAGATCACTTTTGAGAGCACCCAGGCCCTAAGTCGGAGACCAACATCTTAGTAATTTCATTAACGGAGTAGATGAGGATCCCTCCAGATCACCAGGGAACAGCTCCTATTACCAAGCTGCACGCGTGTGCCCACGTGCCTGGGGAAGGGAGAGCAAGGGGCCCCACTGTCCAGTATAAACAGACAACTCCCGTCTACCTCCTCCCTGTTTCCTGCTTCCCTGTTCCTCCATCAACACAAACATCCCTGCCAGTGAAAAGGAAACAGAGTAGCAGACATGACCCCAGGATAACCAAATGTATGTTTTACACGGTCCAAAAACAACTAAACTGATCTGTGTAGCAAAGTACTGTTTCACTAAGTCACAGGACCCAAACCTTTCTCTGCCAGCTCTAGAGCTGCTGTTTCTGTGCATCTAGGCAGCACCACCCAAGTGCAAGTTCCTAAGAAGAGACTCCCAGGTGCAAACAAGCAAGTCCTCCCACCTCGGGCATCCATAATCTTGGTCAGCTCCAGGGCTCCTGTCCAAACTCCAATGCCTTGCTCTACACCAGGCTCCACCCCATCACTGCAGCAGAGCCTCGGCCTGCTTCTGGGGGAAGTCAGGAGGCAGGGAGACCCAGGGCCTTCACCGGCCAGATGTCTAACGGCGACAGCGGCGCTCTCCCAGTTCTAGAGAAGCATTCTTGTGCAAACAGGGTCTCTGTAACTCAGAATCCTAAACATGGTTCCCAAAAGTGAGCTTACTCATGGGGAAGTGATAAGAAGAATTATCTGCGAACTTCACGCAGAAGCTCTTCCTCTTCCCCAGTTCTTAGTAATGACCTAAACCTTGACAGAAAGGCAGCAAAGATCAGACTGCCTTGTTTTAAAGTCCTACCATGTGATGTATATCCAGACAAAACTCTAATTCAAAAAGATACATGCATCCCTTATGTGCTTAGCAGCACTATTCACAACAGCCAAGACATGGTAGCAACCTAAATGTCCATCAACAGGTGAATGGATAAAGATGTGGTACATATATACAATGGAATATTAGCCATAAAAAAGAATGAAATAATGCCATTTGCAGCAACATGCACGGCCCTAGAGATTATCATACTAAGTGAAATAAGTCAGAAAGAGAAAGACAAACACCATATGACATCACTTATATGTGGAATCTAAAATATGGCACAAGTGAACCTATCTGTGAAATAGAAACAGAATCACGAACATAGAAAATGGACTGGTGGTTGCCAAGGGGGAGGGGGTTGGGGGAGGGACAAAGCGGGAGGCCGGGATTAGCAGATGTAAACTTTTATATATAGAATGGATAAACAAGGTCCTACTGTACAGCACAGAGAACTATATTCAATATTCTATGATGAACCATAATGGAAAAGAATATTAAAAAAAGAATGTGGTTGTGTGTGTGTGTACACACATATCTGAATCACTCTGATGTACAGCAGAAATTAACACAACATTGTACATCAACTACACTTCAATTCTAAAAAATACTGGAAAAAAAAAGTCCTGCCACGAGAAAATCAGAAGTCTGATAAATTTCTGAATTCAGAAGAAATCCCTCAGTAAGATTTGGGACCTACAATGAGCTGAACTCTTCTGTAACTGTTGTTAGTTTTACTTTACTGATTACTGATATTTAGTTTGTCACTGTAATTAAACTCCACTGAAAACCTGAAAATATTCTCTTACAAACAATATGGCAATATTTTCAGTCATCGTGTTTAGTTACATACCTTGTCGATATTTTTTCTACCAAATATCAAATTCCATCTGACAAAATAAAAACACCAACACAACTTCAAGTTGTTCAATAGTCTCAAGCCTGACTAACTTCATTCAAGTTAGAATTCAGAAGCAAGAGGGCTTTTCAAAAACTCCCAGAAGAAAAATGCTTTTCAATGATACATCTTGGAATGTAGTAAAACATATTTTTTAATGTGTAGAATGTCACGTGGCCCCATTTTTTAAAAAGACAAGACACCAGCAGCTTCTTACTGGCCAGATAAACTCCTTGAGAAACAAGTTATCAGCACTCCAAGTACCAATTTAGGAAATAAAGCAATTTTAAACACATTAAAAGAAAAAATAAGCTCTACCAAAAACATACTCCCCAAAACCCTTAAAAATATTAGACCAAAATTATATATTTGAATTTTTAGACAGTTTTTTTAAATCATGTATTGGCATATAAGGATATGCAAAGCAAAAAGCCCGATTCTTACATCTCCTTTAAACTTTTAAAGTTATTCTAAAATGGTACCGAATCCGTCATTTAAGACCCCTTGCACATATTTTTAAGGCCTCTGGTAATGCTTTTCACACAGGTTGCCCTTCTCTAATAAGGCATTCCATGTGGAGAACCCAGGAAGTCAAGTTCCTTTGCTGCCTTACAGGACATGGCAGCCTGGGTGATACACTACGCAGAGGGGGCCCCTAGTGGTGGAGCCGCCGCTCCGACTTGGCTGTGTAGATTTTATAAGACTCCTTCATCACCAGAGCAAAATCAATAGGTAATAAAGTCTACCTGAGCTACCTTCTTTAATAACCTCTATTAGCCCTGATGTAGAGTAGGGCCATCATTTAGAATCCCAAGGTCCTTTCACTAAGAATAAAAAAGGAAAATGTGACCTGAAGAATAACTTCACTACATCCTGTCTTTCAAATCCACAAACATTTATGAAGCCGCGCCCTGCCAGGCCTGAGCTGGCCGGAGACACAGGGTAAACGCCGGAGCAAGCACCCACCGCACAGAGCTTCCTGTGCTTTCTTTCCAACGTGATATTACACGAGGGACAGAGTGAGAGCAACACGAAGACGGCAAAGTACAATTCCTCACCGTGTGACCTCGTGACGGGCTCTCATCAACAGGAAAAACCTTAAGTAGTGACCCACCCCACCTCCAGAGTGTCAACTCCTGGTGTCCAAACACCCAGGCAGGGCAGCACCCGAGCTTCTTCAATCAAGGGTGATTGAATGAACGGATGGGAAGGAAGACCGCACACAAGAAGGAATTTTAAATTAAAAACAACAGCAACGCTGAAACCTGCCACACCTGGGGGGCCCCAAAAGTCAAGGAAGACAAGAGACAACTCGTCCAGCGCATTCACTGTGCCCCCCGGGGCCCTGGGATAAGTTCCTAAGTGTTATTTCTTTTTTCCTAACATCTTCACAAGATGAGGAATATTATTGGCATTTTACAAAGTCGAAACAAGGCTGTGGAAGGGTGCCTTGCCCAAGGTCACACAGTTAATAAATGGGAGGCTGCCTGGAGCCCAGGAGTCTGGGCGGCAAAGCAAAAGTTCCCGTGGCTTCAGTGTAGTCTGGTGAGTCCAGCAGCTTGAGATTTTGCTCTGAACTCCATGGGTACAGTCTGCAATTTGGAACACAAAGATGAACGGAAGTAAAGCGTTTCAATGCTGTATACTTTAGAGAACATATAAGATGGAAAGAACCATCACGTATTTAAACCCTTATGGCCCCATCTCTCGCTTTCCAGGAACTGACCTTCTCTGGGAACAACGCCGCCATCCCATGTCCTATGATGCACTATTACACAAGTTCAAGCCACTTTTTATGACTAAGCCTTTATGGTTTTGCTTTATGCTTCTATATCCAAGTTTGAAAGACTTTTCTCATTCCAATTAGCAACATGACAACACCGCGCAGGGCTTGTTAATATTCATTGTTGCAAGTAAGGCTACGACAATTACGACTTTCCTGCATGAAAATGTGAACAACATCCAAGAAATCCGGTAGAACTGAATTTCAATTTCTAGTAAAAAAAAGACGCGAAAGAACAGTTAATTATCTTTATTATCTAGACCTCTCTAATGACATTTAAGTGAAAACCACTCCGAGGCTTTGAAATCAGAATAAAAGCGGAGTTTGCGAAATACCCACTCGATCATGTACTCGCGTTTCCCAAGGCTCGCTGTTTCGGCGTGCACGGTGCTGTTAAATCTCCTCTCCCATCGCTCTGCCCTGCGATGAAAAGATAACTTCAAAGCCAACTGACGGGAGTGCAGGTGCAGGAAGCGCCGCGGAAACAACAACTTGGCCGCGTCTTTGAGCAGCACTCCTCGCCGCCCTTCACCCCGCCCCCAGACCGTGCCCTCGAGCGGCTCCTCCGCGGACCGCACACGGCACTCCCTCCCGGCATCCCGGATCGCGGTGACCCTCGGGCACGTTCGCCCCGGCACGGGTCCCAGGCAGAGGGCACGCTGCCCACCTCGGCGCGCCCCCCGCGCCCCCTCCATCCCAGCCAAGACGATTCCGTGCAGCAGCAGCAAAAGAGTCACGCGGGCACGTGCAAAGGCTACTTTTTAGTGGGTGTTCGAGAAAGTCATTAAACAGCGAAAGGCCACCGGAGGCTGGTGAAGCCAATGTGACCGCGGCGCGACAGCGCCCGGGTCCCTCCCGGGAAGCCTCCCCGGCGACCCCGCGTACCCACCTGCCGGCGCCGAGCGAGCCCCCGGATCCGAGCCGCCCCCTCTCCTCGCCTCCCCCTCCCTCCCTGCAGCGCGACCCCCTCCCCGCGGCCCCGCCCTCCGCGGCCGCGCGAGCCCCCGGGTGCAGGCGGGCCGGGGGCGCGAGGATGCCGCGCGATGCCCCCGCGGCGCCCACGCCGGCTCGGCCCGGGGCCCGACTCACCGCGAGGCGCTGCCGGCCGGCTCCCGCCGCTCCCGCCGCCGGCCGCCCCTCCCGCGCGGCGCCGCGGGCTCGGCTCCACCTCCCGCTCCCGCGGCCGCCGAGCCTCCGGGGACCCGGGGGCGGGGAGCGCGGGACCGCGGCCAAGCCCTGCGCCGGGTGGGGGCCGCGAGCCGCGGGCGGGGCGGGGCGGGGGTCGCGCTGGCCGCGCCCCCGCCGTGCGTCCCTCGCCCGCGAGCGGGTGCCCGGGGCCGAGCAGCTCCCGCTACGACGGGCGCGCCGGAGACCACCCCGCAGGTGGCGGCTCCGCGCGAGCCTGAGACGCGGAGCAGTGGAGGGAGGGGCGAGGGCGCGGGGCGGCCCGGGCCCCAGTAGAGGGGGGTCCGTGTCTGCTCGGCAAGTGCGGTCCTTCCTCTTTATGGACGGAGCCCCCCGCCCGGCCCCGGCCCCCCCACCCGCCCTGTCCCCTTGCCCGCTCTCGGCTGCCCTGCCCGCCCACATCCCCCCACCGACACCCCGGGCCGACGGACTTACCAAAACTTTGCAAATGGCACTTCGGAGAATTAATCCCGTAGTCGCTGTCTTTGCGGCCCCGGGTGGGTTACGACGCCTTCACGAGAGAGCCGTTACTCACGGCCAAGGTCAGAAAGCCCTCGAGCTCTGCGACCCCACCGCTGTGGGGAAGTGATGTCTGCAGGGACCCCTGACGGCCACTGGGAGGCCGAGGAGGGAAGTCGGAGCGGAGGGGAAAGGATGGAAAGCTGGCAGGCGGGGTGTTGAGTAATAAGGCGCCCCCCCCCCACACACACACACTCACACACACGCACAGTCGCACACACACATGCCCTCGGGGCCGCACGTGCCCTTGACTTGTAAGTACTCCAGCACTTCTCTGCAGGAAAGGAGTCTGGGGGTATTTTGAACCCAAATTCTCGGTATAATGGAGGAGACTCGGGAGGCATCAGTGTTCAGCCAGAGGAGGCCATCTCTCCACCTACCATCCTACCTGCAGAGGCCCCACGGCTGAGCCAAGGCCGGGCCAGAGCTGAGACCAGTCCTCCGATCCCTGGTGTTCCTTCTACTGCCCGGCCAGCAGAATGCCCAAAGTCCCCATCCCGGAGATTTGGGGGCAGACTGTACATGGGCACGGGGTGGCAGTCCTGGAGGCAAGCACCTACTTACCTGGAGGAAGCACCCCAGAAGCCAGCATTCCAGCAGCAAGCTTGCTTCCTGGGGTGACTCTCCAGCCCACCCCAGGCCATCCTTCTTCCAGCCCAGGCTGCTGTGGGACCTCAGGTGGCTCTGTCCCCATCCCCACACCTCTGATGTGATGAGGTCCCCACAGCAACTCAATTGTGATTTGGGAAAGAGGGGAGAAGCAGGTGTTAATCAAATGAATGAAAAATACAGTGCCAATGTACTGCCCCCAAAACACTGCAGAGTAATGGAGGTCATAAATAAATAGCTGACCCGGCATCCACACATATGTAGGTACGAGTCATGGGTCAAGCATCCTCCATACATTATCATGTGACAGTCCTCACTGAGCAGATGCAGGCGCTGCATGGAAGCTAGGTTAGTGATGAGTCGTGTGAATATTAGAGCCAGCACACTCAAGCGCTCTTGGTAACCAAGTAAGCTCCTCAGAGCCTTCTAGCTGTCACCAAGACATTCCCCACCTCCATGCGGTGATAGTGGGTTGTTAAAACATTGATTTTCTTTCCTCTGCTGGGGTATCTCTGTTCAGTGAGGTCTCCAGAATTTCTATATAATAGGGTTTAAGCGAGGAATCTGGTTTGGAGGATGGGCCAAGGACTTGAGTAGGGGCTGCTGTGCTGGCAAACCAGGCACTCAGATTCTAGGTCATGTGCACTGGCTTGGGGAAGGTAGAGGAGGCACCCACCCCTGTGGCTGTGATTGTCTCTTTTCCCATCATCAAGAAGGAAAAGGGAGATCACATCAGGGTTAATCACATTTTCTCCGGGGCTTGTAACACACCTGTCAAGGTACCTGAAGAAATTTTTCAGCCTTTCTCAGTTAGGATACTAATAGATCAGCACAGCAATGTAGGTATCAAAATATTTCACATCGGTTCACATCAGTATATATTGAGATGAGGTGGATAGACCTACAGTCTGTCATACAGAGTGAAGTAAGTCAGAAAGAGAAAGACAAATATTGTATGCTAACTCACACATACGGAATCTAAAAATGGTACTGATGAACTCAGTGACAAGAACAAGGACGCAGGTGCAGAGAACGGACTGGAGAACTCGAGGTTTGGGAGGGGGCGGGGGGTGAAGGGGAAGCTGAGACGAAGCGAGAGAGTAGCATAGACATATATATACTACCAACTGTAAAATAGATAGCCAGTGGGAAGTTGTTGTATAACAAAGGGAGTTCAGCTCGAGGATGGAAGACGCCTTGGAGGACTGGGACGGGGAGGGTGGGGGGGACTCGGGGGAGGGTGGGCAGGGAGTCAGGGGAGGGAGGGAATACGGGGATATGTGTATAAAAACAGATGATTGAACTTGGTGTACCCCCCCAAAAATAAAAAAAATAAAAAAATATGTAGAGAGAGTACTGAAGCCAATGCTAGCTAAGGGCTTGGTGCCTTCAGGTACATCTTCACAATAATTAGTATAATAATGAGAAAATAAGAGAGTTGGAAAATGATAAAACTACAAAACTAATAGCATAATGTGAGAAAACATACCTTTGTGGGTGTGCTACCCAAAAAGAAAGTAGATATTATTTCCATTATTATTTAGTAGCTACTATTTCGATTACATGGTTGTCTTTGGGGGACCACTGTTGGGGGGCCCTATTGTGAGGCAGTGTCGGTCATCGTTAGTGTTTACCATTAACAGAAACAGAACAGGGAAAACACCAACCAGCTCACCTCTGCAGCTCCCACTCGGTGACAGACGATGCCAAACAGAACTGGGACAGTGAAACCAGTAGAAGGATGGTTCCCTTAGACTTTCTTAGTTTTCTACATGGGTTTTAGCTTTTAGCCACAGTGCTCTTTTGTAAATGTTTTTCATAAACATAGTGATTTAGGAATCAGAATATGTTATTAGAATTTCCAAGCGCATTATAAAGGTGCTGCCACTTTCACATGGTCCTGGGAATGTGGTCACAGTACAGAAATATACACAAAGTTCTGAAAATAAGTAAGGTCATGATGCCAGAGTGATTTTATCCTCCTGGGGGGGAAACTAGTCCAGATAAAAATACACTATAAAGCAAGACGTAAGGTGTCAAACTTTACACTTGGAAAATACAAAATATGTATAGTATAATATGTAATGTGTTTAATAACCTGTTTCAGATGTATACTGCATAGATATTAAACTTTAAGTACAAAAATATTTCATGGAGTTCAAGGTCAGACTTCTCAGCCTCACCAGGATCCTTGAGAACCTTGACCCAGAGGCAGTCCAGGAGCTCGGGGAGCATTTGTGAAGCTCATTCATTAAAACTCAATTACAACTTTACCTTCTAACAGAGGCAGTCAGGCAGTCACTCAAGTGTGTTGACTCTTACCTTACATAGCTCTAATAATCTGCGTTATCGATTTCTTAGATCACAGCAACTGTGCTGTGGAGCCAGAAGGGCTCATTCAGTGGGCGAGGTCTGTGGTGTTCAAGCATGAAGACTGGTGGGTGGGGACCGCTGGGAGGGGTTGTCAGTGACATAGGGTCTAATTATATTCCGTAGCGTCTGCTTCAGAAGTCTCACAAATATGCAACGCATTTCCAAAAGATTTTCATTTACACTGAGGAAAATAATGTGTAACCTAAAAAGGCAAGCTTTGCTTTTCTAGACCAAAATCACACCCGCTGAAGACCTCATCCCATACGCCCTGTAACTCACACACAGTGGGGCTCGATTAAAATGTGCTGACTAAATAAGAGATGTTTTTAATTTCCTCTAGATGTGTTGCATTAACGTCTTTAAATATACGCATCAAAATCAATGAGTTGGTTAGTATTACTTGCAATCCTCCACTGTCCGTTCTTTGTGCTGTTTTTCCCCGAGTCAGTCCAGGAGGAGGACAAGAAGGAGAAGACGTTCCCCCATCCCAGCGCCACTACCGAGCGCTCTTCTCCAAGTGACAGGCGGCTGAAGCAGCTCCGCAGGCACGCGCTGTCAGCCGGATCGCTGAGACCTCACAAGGAAGCGTCTAGCACTCCAAGCGCCTCGCAGGGTGACACTGCCATTCTGCTTCTGTGCCTCCAGCATCCCCCACAGGAGAGAAGAAGAGTGTTACAGAGGGAGAAAAAAAAAAAAACAGAAAAACCAAGAGCACAGCAGCACCAGAGACTACTGCACATCTGGCCTGCATCTGCTGACATAAAATCCCGAGATCTAAACACAGATCAGCTCAAGACGGTGCCTTTTATGTCGACAGTAGATGCACAAATTCACCCTTGTACAGATCTAGCTCACCCAGGCCTGTCTTCTTGGAAACCAAGAATACTGGTTTGTAAACATTTCCCTTGGACACCTCACATCTCTAAGGTGTGCAGACAAGGGGTCATGTAACTTTCACCCCAGCTTTAATTTTTTAAATTAAAAAATGGATAGATTATTTTAAATTACTATTATTATTTCTCTCCAAGCATTATTAGCATCTTTTAAAAAAAAAGATTATTTATCAATGAAGTCAATGTCTGCAAAGTCCTGTCACTGCTATGAATACATGTTATGGTGAGATCTCCATTAATAAGAGAATATGTTTCAATAACAGATGTTACTGTAAGAATCTTTAGTACTGACAGTAGAAATATGATGTATAAGGTATACTCAGGGGTGTTAGAATGGGAAAGCTACTGTATAAAATATTAACATTCAACCAGCCAAGTGGCTTGGAGACAGGAAGGGCAAGGCTAGTAAAAATCAATAGGTCCAAGGGAAATTAATCCTAAAAAGAAGCAGCAAGCGAGATGCCCACCAACAAATAAGACACAGAAAGGCGAAGGTGGTGCAGGAAACCAGCATTGCCAATTTTACAAACAAGGGTATTTCCTTTCCTTTTTTCACACATATCTAAAACCTGGGCACACAAGGGATTCATTGTGTATAACCACACACACACACACACACACATCTGCAGGGGAGCTTTTCAAATTCCAAGATGCCAGCATTGCCTCTCTTACTGTATGAGACATATTTGGCTTCTTTGTAAACACAACCAAAATGTTTTAGGCAAATCATTATTCATCCAATACCAGTAAGTTAGGCAGTTTGTGTGAGCCAGGCACTGTGGAAACTACAAAAATGACTAAGCACAGCCCTTAACCTCAAGGAACCTAAAATCTAGTAGAAAAGACTGAACGCAGAAACATAAGAATTCAAAGGAGAAAAAAGAGAGAGGGGTGCCCATGCCTTCATGTTAGAAGTAGCTTTCCAGCTAGCTCTTGAGAGATGAGTAGGCTTTTGATGGGCAGAGAAAATAGGGTAGCACCAAGAAGCAATGCCTGACCCATGAGGCAGGGATGGGAAGGACTGCACAGGTCCTGAGAAGGTACCAGAACACAGAGGGCATTTAGAGAGAGAGGTACGAGTCCAGAAGTGGCCTGAGTCTAGACCACGCGGACTCTCAATGGCAGATAAGGAATCCACGATATGGATTTTCGTGAGCGGGGAATTGTGTACGTGGCCCAGCAGTGATAGCTGCCTGATCAGCCCTTCTTGCTGGAGGAACTCTTAGCTGTTCAGAGTGTATCCCCCAGAGGCCCCCCCGAGGCCCTAAGAGGGAGGTAAACATCCTCCCAGTTCTGGGGAGCGGGAGAGGGGCATGAATTGTGGTTGGTTTAAGCCAAGAGGAAAATCAGTGTGAAGAACGGCTGAGCTTACGGTGTATGTGCGTCCCCAGAGGACAGGACTGGCTTTCCATTAGAACTAGAGAGCTGGGGACTTCCCTAGCAGTCCAGTGATTAAGACTCTGGGCCTCTACTTCTGGGGGGAGGGGGGCGTGGGTTCGATCCCTGTTGGGGGGAAATAAGATCCCCCAGGCTGTAGGGTGCGGCCAGAAAAAAAAAAAAACTAGAGAGCTGGAACTTGGGGTAGGCTGGGGGAGGGATGTGGACGGAATGGGGACTCCTCCGCATATGAAATATCATCATTTAAATGAGGACGAAAGTATCTAAAATGAAAGAAGGTGGCTGAGAGCACAAGCCAGGGGGACACTAGAATTAATGGAAGAAGAAAAGAGGTTCTAGGAAGAAACTAGAAGGTGTGATAAACACAGGAACCAGGTGTCTTAGGAGCCAGAGAACTTCAAGGGGTGGGGGAGGGGTACGAGAGTGGCATTCTGTAGCATCTATTGGGTTTGTCCAGAAGCTGCTTTAGTTGTAGACAACCCATAATCATCCCTTCAAAAACCCAACAGAAAAGGTGTGTATATCCACAATGGGACAGCATCAGCTCACTAAGCACAGAAAGTTTCCCTGTTTTTTTGCTAGAATCATCTGAAATCAGTGTGGTTACATTTCACAGTGGACCAAGCTGATTTGCTGCTGATGGCATTGCAGGACTTCCTGGTGTGTGGATGGTGACCCTGTCACTGTGCACACAGGGTCCAACACACCGTCAGTCTTGGCCTAGAAACTTAAGTGCCGGTATGTTTACTTACCCTCATTGTTTTTTAGCATCACAACCATATCAGTAATTCAAGCCACAAGGTAAATTTATTCTATCCCTTTGATAATGGTGAATCTTTGGTTAAAATCTGAATGGATCAGAGATGAAATAGAAAAATAATGTGACTACAAATGGAAAAAGTCATCTTTGCTAGAGGGTCTCAAGGCCTTCAATCTAAAGACCCAGCCGTGTCCAAGCCCTGAGTTTGTGCTAAACTATTCGGATCTGCAGCCCGGCCGTGGGGCAGGGGATGTCTCTGGTCTCGCCACCCTCAGTCTGTATCCACTGTGAGCATCTGCTCACCACCAGCTGCATCCTCTCCCCCTTCTGGAGGTCTGGGTCCTCCTCTAAAAACAACCTCTGCTTTGAAGCCTGGCTATCTGCCCCGGGCCCTGATCCCTTCCTAGTTGTTTTGTTAGTCTGTTTTTTTCCTGTTTCACTTCCTCCACCTGCAATTCTCCCTAACCGAATCCTGCTCCAACCTTGACAACGCACGCAAAATCAGCTTAGACCTCTGCCCTTGAAAAACAGGACCACTTCTGCACCCAAACTCCTGCAGTCCACTCCACACTCCCTTAAATGTACAGGAGCATCACTTGACCAAAGTCTGCTGTGTCCCCCTGGGCATGGTGGGTGGGGCTGTAAGCCAACTCTCAGGAGGGCCAGCCCTTCTATCTGGTTAGTTCAAATAATAATAATAATGATGATGATGATGATGATATTATTATCATCATTGTTAAGATTTTGCCATTCACCACGTTGCAGACACTGCTCTAAGCCATTTATACATTTATAGACTTGCCACACACGAAGAGGAAACAGGCTTAGCGGGGGTATACAGCTTTCCCAAGATTATACAGCTGATAAGCCGTGGGACCAGGATTCACACCCAGACCAGCTTCCTTTGTTGCGGACCAGCAACCTCTCCAGTGCCCTCTTTGAGAACGAGGTGAATGCAGAATTGGGATGTAGCCCACCTGACTCGCGTCCCAACACGTTCTTCTGATGGTCCAAGGATACCTGGTCAGAGCTTTTAGGAAGCGTGGCAAGTATTACAATGGAAAGTTAAACAAAATTTTAACTAATGGGTCTGCTTTTTCCATCACTTGCTTTATTCTTTAGTCACATGACGCCATGTTTTGTCTTCCAGTTGAGGTGACAATGCCATTTACTTATTTTCAATTTATTAAGCCAACAACTAGTCATGCTAACAGTGCTTACCTAATGAAATAGAGAAGCCTTTTTGTTTATTTTCCTTCTCACAGTACAGATACTTCTCGTTCCTAGTTTTCTTTTTTTTTTTTACCAGCATCTTGGAAGACGACCAGTCCCAGGATCTATAAACAGTGCTTCCCTCCAGATAGAGCTTTTATCTTGATTGGGTGGAGAAGACAGACTGCTCTCTCACGGACAAAGGGCTTTTTGAAGACTTTTACATAACTTCTGCCGTGTATTTGAGAATAATGCCCAGGAAGAGAGGGGAAACATTACTTACTGCTGTACATACAGTTCTTTTTTTTTTTTTCAGAGTAATATGGCGTTACAAATAAAATGGGAAAATAAATAACAATACCACATTGCAGCTGAATTTCATCAAGAGGGAACTGGGCACTCGTCCATTGACTTTGGGAGTTTGCACGTGTGGCCTCTTTCCTGGGGTAGGAAGAGGTTGTGGGGCCAGCTCTTCCTGGGAAATCTCTGTAAAGCTCAGGCAGGCTTATCTGCTCTTCCAATCCTGCCTCTGAGCAACCCATTCTGAGAAAAACTAGGAAATAAAAGCACATTTTGAGGTGATTAAGAAGGCATCACACTTACACAAGAAAGGGTTCCCTAGTCAGGGTTCCCTGTGGCCATCTCCTTGCAGCAGCCCTGATGCAGCCCTGAATTTCTAGGTACAATTAACTGGAGGTGAGCTGTGAGTGTGCTATTTTACATGGGGTTTTGCAAAATCTATTTATATAATAGTCGATACCTAGTTTTAGCTTTCAGGTTGTCTTTCTTCAAAGGGGCCCCTCAGAGTCAGATAAACTGAGAGGCCAGCCAGGCAGCTTCTTGGAGTAACAATCTATAAAAGGAGGCTAAGAAGTCATTAAAACGAACCAGAGCTACAGCCCCTGTTAGCCTGAGTAAAGGAGAATTGGTCTCACCACTCAGGAAATAGATCACATTCTGGAGTGGGAAAACAAACACCACACACACACACACACACACACACACCCCACCTATCTCTGTTGAGTATGTTGTCACTGTATATGTGCTGAATAGAATTAGTTGCCTTCAGCTAAATTCTGAAATCACATAATGTATAGCATAACGTCTGCTGAAGTGAGTTGTTTATTATCCAAATTTTAAACCCTTTAATATACCTCCCAAGATGTTGTCTGCTTCAGAAAAATCACAAAAGGAAATGGAAGGGCAAACAGGAACTACAGAAAAATGGAAAATAAATTCAAACAAATGTATCCTCAGCCAATGAAGTGAATTAAATAAGTGACTCTAACTCCATACAGTGTCCGTTAATATAAACTAGTTTCTTCCCACTTCCACTAACTCAAGGCTATGTAATTATTTAAAGCATATGAATGACTGTGTAATTCCCGGCTTGCTTCAGGTGCTTGCATGGGAATCTTGAGCCAATGTGAGAACCACCCATGCTTTTTTCACCCCCCAAAAGAATAATAAAAAATGGCCTCTACCACTTTGAAAAACAGTGTGTCAGTTTCTTAAAAAGTTACACACACATCAACCATGTGATCTAGGCATTTCATTCCCAGATATTTACCCAAAAGAAGAATAAATGTATGTCCAAAGGTTTACACACAAATGTTCATAGCAATGTTATCTGTAATAGGCAGAAATGGATACAACCGAAACATCCATCAGCGTTGAAACAATACAGAAATTGTGTTGAATCCATACAACGGAATACGACTCAGAATAAAAAGGAACACAGTACTCAGACACCAACATGGATGAAACTCCAAACAGTTAAGCTGTGAAGGAAGCCAGACCAGCAAGAGCGCACTCTACATGAAAATGCAGACGGACCTACGGTGACATAAAGCGGAGCAGTGGTGCCCGCGTGTGGGGTGGGCAGGAGGGGTAGAAGGGAAGGATCGCAAAAGGGCACGAGCGAAGACGTGGGGGACGGATACTTTCACAGTCTTGATTAATGAGCCTGATCTTTTTGTTCCACAGCTAAAACAGTGGTTCTCCAAATTCAGGAGGGGTAAGAATCCCCGAGATGCTTGTTTGAAATGCAGATTCCTGAGTTTCACCCAGAGGTGTGCTAGAAAATGTTTATCAACTAGCTCTCCAAAAAAACGAAAAAGAAACAATGTAGGCATTCTATACACACGTAAGCATATAATACATCTTGCTGATAAGAAGGATGTGTACTACATAATTTACAATTAATAATACAACGTTTTTTATTGTAAATTTCATACAGTTGATTCTTACAGAATGCTTTTTTTTTTCTTTTTTGCCAAGCTCATTTATCTACAGCCCATCTGTGGTTGCAGTTGATGAATAAGTGTAGCTGTGACATGGATGTGGGCTGATATTTTCATTTATATTAATGAGTAAAACAAAAGTGAAACATCAATTGATGATGTGAGAGATTTCTTTGCTGAATTGTCATTGTTTTTTGAATATTGGAAGAATATTTTCTCATACTTTGTACTATTCAAACTGTCATGGCCATAGACATGACACACTTTTAAGTTTAATCTGCATTAATAACAATTTCTCCATTACTCTCTTAAGTCTAGATAATGAACAAAACCATAAACTAAGCCTGGTTTGTATTCGCCAATTTCCATCTTGGAAATGCCCCCATGTGGCCGATTTCAAGCCACCACTGAGTGTGCAGCTGGGAATTGACGCCCCGTGGCGTATGGAAACACAGTATTTCCAGCGGCCAGACACAACACGTGTAGCCTCCAGAGCACAGATCATAGCAGAGGAGTGAGGTTTTCAATATTTGTTACCTTTGTTTTTAATATAATGTATTTAATTGTTAGCATATATAATTTAATTTTAATGATTTTTAGTAATTGGCTCATAAAATTCCTTAAAATTTAGTAGTTGGGTTGCAAGAACCAGTATAATTTGGCTCCAGCAAACCCTAAGGAATTAGGTTCTCTGGGGTCGGGGGTCAGGAATTTACATTTTTAATACATCCCAAGATGATTCCAATGTAAGATACTGGTAGAGAATCTAATTGCAGGGGTTTTGGCTTTTTTTTCCTTTTTAGCTGGAAAGTAGGTAATCTTTAGAGGCAACATGTTTTATGGGAAAAGAATATAGGCTTAAGTATTAAGAACACTAAGGTTCTCACTCTGGTTCTGCCACTAATTAGATGGCTTTGGACAAATCACTAACCCTCTTGGTTTCCTCATCTACTCAGGAGGGAGTGAGACTGACAAAGGATTAATAGATGTAATTTTTAAAGGATTTACTTACATACTGAGGTATTTATGGATTTAATGGTCTGGTACCTATGATTTGCTTTAAAATGCTTCGGGAAACAGAAAAAAGTTGGGCTGGGAGGTAGGTAAAATAAGATTGGCACACTGTTTCAATGATGAGAATATGGGAATTTATTATTATAATATTATCTCCTCTTTTGAGTATGTTTGAAATTTCGCATAATGAAAATTTCTTGGAAAGTCACCAGTAACCTGCCAGGATCCCTTCATTCTTGAAAAATAATGTTTCACATCATCTTTGAGTTTCTAAACTCTTGAAAGGTACAGGGGTTAGGAATTAGCATCTACTATACATTTGATGCTTAGGAATTGAATCTCTTCGAAGTCTCAGAGCAAGTCAGTGGCTGGTCCGCCTTCCGAACTTCGAAGCCCCTGTGGCTGTTTCAGTTACACCGAGAGCCGGGGTGCTGCCGTCCCAGCGTCACATCTAACGGGAATACGGTGATGGGAAAGGGGGTGGAGTGGGTTTGCTGACTCAGATCCTCCAGTCACGAAGAATCCTCTAAGCGGGTTCTGGGCTGTTCAGAAACTGCTTGTACCACTTTCTTTCCCACTGATCGTTCCAGAACAAAAGGCTGGAGTCACACAAGCCTACGGGGCATTTTCTTTGTTTCAGCCAGGCGGACACCTGATACAGAGATTAGCAACTAGTAATCATTCAATAAATATATCTGGTGGAATCTAGGTAACCTTAAATGTTTTTAGCTATTTGTGCTACATGGTACTAGGGAACATTTAGCACTTCCATATTTTAGATTAATCTAGTAATTTTTGATTCATCGAATTATTAATAAATTGTTATATCAATAATGCTACTGGAATTTTTCAGTTTGGGAATCTTTAGATCCTTCTTGTATAAATTTCATACAATTAACCCTAAAATCATCAGTAAAAGACAAATCATTAGGTTGGAATAATAATTTTTTAAAAAGCAAGGCTCAGTTATGTCTGTCTGCAAGAACCAACTTTATTTTTTTATTAATTAATTTTTATTAGAGTATAGTTGCTTTACCATGTTGTGTTAGCTTCTACTGCACAGCAAAACGAATCAGCCACACATATACATATATCCCCTCCCTTTTGGACATCCCTCCCATTTAGCACACCATAGTGCATTAAGTGGAGTTCCCTGTGCTATACTGTATGTTCTCCTCGGTTGTCTATTTTATATATAGTATCAATAGTGTATGTGTGTCAGTCCCAGTCTCCCAATTCCTCCCATCCCACCCCTTTCCCCCTTGGTATCCATACATTTGAAGAAGCAAATATGAAGACATACATAGGTTAAGAGTAAAAGGGTGGGGGAAAATATACAATGTAAACTCTAACCAAAAGAAAGTTGGAGCAGCTACGTACATGTCGGACAAAGTAGGCTTCAGAACAAGGAATATTACTCTGAATGTAGAGGACATCGCACGGCAATACACGGGTCAATTCACCAAGAAAGCAATCCTAAGTGTGTGTGCACTTAGCAACAGAGGTCCAAAGTACAGGAAGCAAGGCACTTCCCTGGTGGTCCAGTGGTTAAGAATCTGTCTTGCAATGCAGGGGATGCCGGTTGGATCCCTGGTGGAGGAACTAAGATCTCACATGCTGCAACTAACAAGCCCATGAGCTCTGGAGCCCCTGTGCCACAACTAGTGAAAAGCTTGCCCACTGCAATGAAAGATCCCACATGCTGCAGCTAAGACCAAACGCAGCCAATCAATCAATCAATAAAATACATGAAGCAAAACTTGTAGAACTGGAGGTGAAATAGAAAAATCCACAGTCCTTGAGCTCACCACGAGGTCTGAGAGCTAAACCTCAGAGTCTCACATTTCACTGGGTCTTCTAAGGGAACCCCCCGGCACACAACAAAGGATAAAACAAATTCTTCCTAAAGAAAGCATCCTTGACGTAGGCCCTCAGAATCCCAACTAATTAAAATCAACCAAATGTGAACTCACAATGCAATCTCACCAAACATATAAGGAAGTAAGCCACCAAGACAAAAGTCGAGAAACAAGGAAAAATAAACTTAGAACTCCAAGAACTTGAGTATTGAAGTTATGCAATACAGAATACAATATAAACTTGAATGAAGATGGGGGGAAATGTGCATAAAAGAGCAATAAGAAAATGAACCAATAATTTTTTAAAAGAACCAAATCTTGAAAATATAATCATTGACACTCAATGTATGGGTAAGCAGGCAGATTAGGTGCGGTTGAGAGAGAAACAGCAAACTTGGGGATAAGTTAGAAAAACATCACAGTGAAACTGAAGGCCACGCAAGAGAAAAAGAAGATCTTGCCATATTGCTTACTGTCCAAACGGGGACACTTTTTTGGTGTCAAAGAGGGCATGCTTCATCATTGCCCTAAGGCAGCAGTCTTAAACTGGGCTTTCCCGGCAAATGCAGAGGCAAGGTCGTTCTGTTAAAGCAGCCAGTGAGACAAGCTGACCTCCTCAGAATGACAATTAGACTGACAGCTGACTTCTCACCAGCACCAGCGGAAGCCAGGGGACAGTCCAGAAGCACCTGAAAGATGCTGAGAGCAAACTACTGCGGATCTCGAATTATGAACTCACAAAGACTACGTTTCAAGAATAAAGTTGAAATAAAGACATTTTCAGATGGAAAATAAATTTTCAGTTTTTGTTTCCAGTGCATCTCCACTAAAAAAAATTTATAAAAAAAAACTTCTAAAAAAAACTTCAGAGGGTGAAAAAAAAACAAAAATAAAACCAAAACCTGCTTTAGGAACAAAGTATGGGACCTAAGGAGGAATGAATGAACAAAAAAGTAATGACATTGGCAAGTGTGTGTGTGTGTGTGTGTGTGCGCGCGCACGCGCGCGCACACGCACGCACGCCTAAAGCAAATACTATCTGTCTAAGATAATAATATCTAAATGGGTTTTTTTTAAAGATGAAATGCTGGACAACAATAGCATATAAATTGGGAAAGAGTGACAACAGGAATATATTCTAAAACTCTTTTATGACCCTGGGAGAGAAAAATGCTGATTAATGTTAGATTAAATATGTATGGTAAAATACTAAGGGTAACCACTAAAATAAAAGAAATAAAGCATATGACTTCCAAACCAGTGGAAGAGGTAAAATGGGACAAGAAGAAAATTCAATTAAAAAAAAAGAAAAAGAAGAGCAACAACTAACAGGTCTGACAATACCAAGTGTTGGCAAGATTGGGGAATCATGAGAACTTCTCTATCTGCCTTGGAAAAGTATTTGGCATCTTCTTAAAGTGAGATATGTTTCCTCTACAACCCAGTAGTTTCACTCCAGTGTGCATAGCAAAACAAACCAACAAAGGAAAAAAACACCTCACAGGCATCACCTCACACCAGTCAGAATCTAGAAACAACAAATGTTGGAGAGGGTGTGGAGAAAAGGGAACCCTCCTGCACTGTTGGTGGGAATGTAAGTTGGTACAGCCACTATGGAAAACAGTTTGGAGGTCCCTGAAAAAACTTAAAATAGAACTACCATATGATCCAGTAATCCCACTACTGGGCATGTACCCAGAGAAAACCATAATCGAAAAAGAAACATGTACCATAATGTTTATTGCAGCACTATTTACAATAGCCAGGACATGGAAGCAACCTAAATGCCCATCAACAGATGAATGGATAAAGAAGATGTGGCACATATATACAATGGAATATTACTCAACCATAAAAAGGAATGAAATGGAGCTATTTGTAATGAGGTGGATGGACCTAGAGACTGTCATACAGAGCAAAGTAAGCCAGAAAGAGAAAAACAAATACTGTATGCTAACTCATATATATGGAATCTAAAAAAATGGTACTGATGAACCCAGTGACAGGGCAAGAATAAAGGTGCAGATGTAGAGAACGGATTTGAGGTTGGGGGGGGGGTCATAAAAGAGCTTTAGAATATATTCCTGTGGTCACTCTTTCCCAATTTATATGTTGGGGGGGTGGGGTGGAGGGGAAGCTGGGACGAAGTGAGAGAGTAGCATAGACATATACACACTACCAAGTGTAAAATAGGTAGCTAGTGGGAAGTTGCTATATAACAAAGGGAGATCAAATCGATGATGGGTGATGCCTTAGAGGGCCAGGACAGGGAGGGTGGGAGGGAGTCCTGGGAGGGAGGAAATATGGGGATATATGTATAAATACAGCTGATTCATTTTGGTGTACCTCAAAAACTGGTACAAGAGTATAAAGCAACTTTATTCCAATAAAGAGCTTAAAAAAAAAGCCTCACATGCATATGTATAGGAACAAAGATGTTATTAGCAACATTGCTCATAATATTAAAAACTAGAAACAACCGTATATATACATACATACATTTTGTGTGTGTGTGTGTATATATATATATATACTTGCTAGGGCTGTCATTACAAGATATCACTGGGTGCCTTAAACAACAAAATTTATTTTCTTGTTGTATCCTTGCGTGATGTTTCCTTGGTTCGTGTATATCCCTGCTGTCTTTTTGTGTGTCCGAAATTCCTCTTTTTATAAGGATACCAGACAGATTGGATTAGGGCCTATCCTAAGGGCCTCATTTTAACTTAATCACCACTTTAAAGGCCTGATCTCCAAATCCAGTCACGTTCTGAAGTACTGGGGGTTGGGCCCTCAACATATGAGCTTGGGGGAACAAAATTGGGCCCAGAGCAAACCCAAACATACATCACTAGGAGAACAGATAAACGCTGGAATGATTACTCAAGTATTATACAGCAGTACCATGGACGAATTACAAGGACATGTGAGAGAATGGATAATGTTGAAAGTCAAAAGCAAGTCACAAAAGACAACCTCCATTACAATACCATTTTTATATAGGAAAAAAAAGCAAGGTTAAAAAGTACATAATTGAGGGATGCATACACACGGTATCACTATTGCAAAGGGGGACTTTCCTGGTGGCCCAGTGGTTAAGAACCCATTTGCCAATGCAGGGCACATGGGTTCGATCTCTGGTCCAGGAAGATCCCACATGCCGCGGAACAACTAAGCCCATGCGCCACAACTACTAAGCCTGCGCTCTAGAGCCTGCGAGCCACAACTATTGAGCTCGCGTGCCACAACTACTGAAGCCCATGCACCTAGAGGCCGTGCTCTGCAACAAGAGAAGCCACCACAATGAGAAGCCCTCACACTGCAATGAAGAGTAGACCCTGGTCTCTGCAACTAGATAAAGCCCACATGCAGCAACGAAGACCCAATGCACCCAATAAATAAATAAATAGACTAAAAAATAAAATAAAATAAAAGGCAAAGAAAATGTGGGCAGCCCCTAGAAACTGGAAAAGGCCAGGAACAGAGCCTCTGGAAAGGAATGCAGCCCTGCTGACACCTTGATGTTAGCCCAGTGACACAGAATTGGATTCTCACCTACTGAGCTGTAAGATAATAAAATGGCTGTTGTTTTAGGGCATCAAAAAAAAAAAAAAAAAAAAGGCAAAGGAATGATAAGGATAAAATTCAAGATGGTGAATTCTTGAATTCTTCTTGGGAAGAAGAAGGGGGATGGAACTTGGGAGGAGCCCACAGTATTGATAATGTTCTAGTTCATAAGTTGGGTGGTGGGCTTGTGGGTATTTGTGGAATGCATCATCGCTTGTGTCATCTTATATACAATATTCACGTGTAATACAGCCAGCTAGCTAGTGCAGACGGTCGAGCAGCATCTCCAGCCTTTACCACTAGATGTCAGCAGCGCACCCCAACCCCCACCCCCAGTCAGGACAGTAAAATGTCTCCAGACACAGCCAAAGGTCCCTTGGGACAAAATCCCCCCTTGTTGAGAACCACCCTTCTAAACCATTCCTGATGCAAAGGACAGATATGCCACACGGGAAATAACCTTTTCATCCCTTACTCCAGTGTCCTAGCTTGCCAAATAAATCCATTTTGTTCCTTAACACAAGATCTCACCTAGCCACCAAAACAATGTCGACTGTGCTATCACATGGAAACACTAGTGATAACTGAATTTGATTTTTTTCCTTAAATATTTCACCTCACCAAAGAGCTGTGGATGTAAAGTGAAGAGAAGGCACCTGAATTTCTCTGTGTTGTCCTGCTAGCAAACTTTAAATCTTCTACAGCTGCGGACAAATCCATGCTCTGACTTAGATGTTCCCAATCATGTCACAGGACTGTAAAATACTATGCAGGAACTTTTCTTTCTCCTTCTTCATAAAGCTCTTTACATATTTAAAACAAGTCCATTTCTGAAGCACCTCGCATCCTGGACAGTGGTGGTGGTTGCTGTGATGCCCGCGGGGCTGGGCGGCTGATGGCGGAGTAGGAATGGCCTGGTGCTCTAGAGTGGCCTGCACCATAGCCACCCCCACCAGGGCCACTGTGGTCACCTCCGCCAGGGCCACCTCCACCAGGGCCACCTCTGCCGCGGCCACCTCCACCGCCTCCACAGAGCATTTTCAGAAACTACATGAGATCTCCTGCGGCCTCCGTGAAGACCTACGAGGGGTGCTGGAGCAGCTCCTGGGGAGGGCAGGCACAGAAGAGAAGAAGTCGGTCAGAGATTTCAATGACAAGCAACGGGAAGCAATTGAAATGCTGGCAGAGATGGAAGAGGAACTACGTTAGGCACCCCTATCTTTTCGTAACCCTGTGATGTCAAAGCTTCGAACCTTGCTGAACGCCATCGGGAAGTGAGAAGCACACCTTTGACAGCCACTCCTGGGGCTAAGGAGCCGTGAAATAGGATACACACGCTGTAGAGAATGAGCACATGAATCCTCATGGAATACGCAACAGGCTCAAAGGGCGTTGCTTCTGCCAGGCACTGACAGCCTGAACCCAGCCAGTCTCACCGGATTGCTGCAGAGACTGACCAGATTGACTCAGAAATCACAGAAGAGCTAGGGGAGCGATGTGAGCAGTTGGAACGCTCTAAGAGTAGACTGGTAAACACAACTGAAAACTTGGGCAAAAGTTGGAAGATTCTGCGTTCAATGTCCAGAAAAGTGACAACCCACAAGCTGCAATCTTCCATCATCATCTTACTGGAGCTAGCCATCCTGGGAGACCTGGTTTATTACAAATTCTTTCACAAGTATTGAACCTCCTACAGGGAAGGGTGTGTGGACCAGAACTGTGAGTCTGTGAATAAATCGTGTTAGAGATGTGAACAAATCTTACTGCCGTGACCTAAGGGTTCAAGAAGGCACTGTGTAGCCAGACTGTGCCGGTGGGGGGGGGGGGGGGGACAGAAGACCACTTAAATGTGAAGGAACAGCAGCAAGACCAGTATGGTATACCAAGGTAACAAATGCTGTTTATGACTTCTTGAAGTTTAAAAAAAACTTCTTTAAGTTTAAAAAATAAATAAAAATTTAGATAATAAAATAAGTGCATTTATTAGAATGGATAGATCATTTCTCAGAAATGAAATTATTGGTTCAAGGTTATGAATAGCTTTAGAGCTCTTGAATATGTTACCAAATGACCTCCCCAAAGGGTTGTGCCAATTTGTACCATCACCTCTGGTTTGAAATAATACCATTGCCTAGAGAACTCTACTAGAACAGTAGACTTTTTCCATCCCCCTTAAGGATTTTGGCTTTCTCAGTTCTTTGGAACGGTTTCCAATGTCTAGAAACTTAATTCTAGAAACCTAATTTCTAGAAGGAAATTTCTTCATTGTGATGAAGGCAATACACAAAAAACCCACAGATAACATCACACTCAATAATGAAAGATTAAAAGCTTGTCCCCCAATAAGGAATAAGACAAACGTGCCCAGTTTTGCCACATCTATTTAGCATAGTACTAAAAGACCTCATCAGGGCAATTAGGCAAGAAAAAGAAATAAAAAGCATCTAAATTGGAAGGAAGAAGTAAAGTTATCTGTTGGCAGGTGACATGATCTTCCACGTAGAAAACTCTAAAGATTACACACACACACACACACTTAGAACTAATAAGTGAATTCAACAAAATTGTAGAATACAAAATCAACACACAAAAATCAGTTCAATTTCTATACATTAGCAATGAGCAAGCCAAAAAAGGAAATTTAAAAAACAATTTCAGGACTTCCTACGTGGCGCAGTGGGTAAGAATCCGCCTGCCAATGCAGGGGACATGGGTTCAATCCCTGCCTGAAGAAGATACTACATGCCGCAGAGCAACTAAGCCCATGGGCCACAACTATTGAGCCTGTCCTCTAAAGCCAGTGAGCCACAACTACTGAGCCCATGCGCCACAAGTACTGAAGCTCACGCTCCTACAGCCCGTGCTCTGCAACAAGAGAGGTTACCACAATGAGAAGCCCATGCACCACAATGAAGAGTAGCCCCGCTTACCGCAACTAGAGAAAGCCCGTGTACAGCAATGAAGACCCAACACAGCCAATAAAATAAATAAATAAATAAATAAATAAATTTATTAAAAAAACAGTTTAATTTACAATGTATTAAAAAATAAACATTTAGGAATAAATATAACTAAGGAGGCGAAAGACTTGTACACCGAAACTATAAAACATTCCCGAAAGAAATTAAACATAAATAAATAGACAGCCTGTGTTACTGGAATGGAAATTTTAATATTTTTAAGGTGACAGTACTATCCAGGGTGATCAATGTAGTCCCTATCAAACTCCCAATAATGTTTTTTGCAAAAATAGAAAAATCCAACTTAAAATCTGTATGGAATCTCAACAGACTCCAGATAGCCAAAAAACAATCTTTAAGAAAAGAACAAAGTTAGGAGTTCTCACACTTTCTGATTTTGACACTGACTACAAAACACCGGTAATCAAAACAGTAGGGTATTGGCATAGGGACAGACATAAAAACCAATGGTATAGAACATAGAGCTCCCTGAAAAAAACTCTCACATGTACAGTCAATTGGTTATTGACAAGCGTGCCAAGACCATGCAATGAGGAAAGAATGGTCTTTTCAACCAATGGTGCTGGGAAAAGTGGGTATGCTCATACCATACACAAAAGTTAAATCAAAAGTTAACCAAAAAACTCAATCAAAGAACTGAACTTCAGAGGTAAAACTATAAAGCTTTAAGAAGAAAACACAGGAGAAATTCTTCAAGACTTTAAATCTGATGATGATTTTTTTGGATATGACACCAAAAGCACTTGCAACAAAAGAAAAAATAGATAAACTGGACTTCATCAAAATTTTAAACTTTTGTACATCAAAGGACACAATTGAGAGTAAAAAGACCACCCACATAATGGGAGAAAATATTTGCAGATCATATATCTGATGAGAGATTAATATCCAGAATATATAAAGAACTCCAACAACTTAACAACAACAAAAAACAAACAACTCAGTTCACAAGTGGGCAAAGGACTTGAACAGACATTTCTCCAAGGAAGAGCTGCAATGGCCAACAGACACATGAAAAGATGCTCAATATCATTAGTCATTAGGGAAATGCAAACCAAAATCACAATGTGTTATCACTTCACACCCGATAGGAAGACTCTCATTTAAAAAAAAAAAGAAAAAAGGAAAATAGCAAGTATTAGCCAGGATATGGAAAAATTGGAATGCTTGTGCATTGTGGTGAGAATTTCAAACGGCAAAGATGAAAATGGAAAACATTTTAGCAGTTGCTCAAAAAGTTAAACACAGAATTATCATATGATCCAGCAAATCCACTTCTTGGCATATACCTAAAAGAACTGAAAGCAGAAACTCAAACAAATACAGATACCTGTACGCCCAATGTTCACTGCAGTATCGTTCATAATAGCCAAAGGCAGAAACATCTTTTGTGTCCATCAGCAGATAAATGGATGAACAAAATTGTGGTCTACACATACAGTGGTATGTTATTCAGCCAGAAAAGAATGACATTGGGATACACGTTACTGCATGGATGAACCTTGAACACATTATGCTAAGTGAAATAAGTTTATACACCAAGGGGCAGATGTTTTATGATTCCACTTATATGAGATTCATAGAACAGGAAAATTCACAGAGACAGAAAGTAGAACAGAAGTTAGCGAGGACTAGGAGAAGGGAGAGTGAGGTACCCATTACTGTTTAATGTTTGGGATGATGAAAAAGTTCTGGAAATGGATACGGTCATGGTTGCAGAACATTGTGAATATACTTAATGCCACTGAATTGAACTTTTAAATGATTAAAGTGGTAAATTTTATATTGTGTGTATTTACACACTAAAAAAATTGAATAGTTTGAGATGTCAACTGCCCAATTAGGCAAAATCAAGTTTTTAATTGATAAACCAAAATTTGAAAATCTACTCACCAGTAGTTCAGCTGACTATAGTTAAACCCTGGCCTTACATGATTTTGCTAGATACTCCATCACACCACGTTCTTTTAAAACCGTTAGATGGGGACTTCCTTGGTGGCGCAGTGGTTAAGAATCCGCCTGCCAATGCAGGGGACACAGATTTGATCTCTGGTCCAGGAAGATCCCACATGCCTTGGAGCAGCTAAGCCCTTGCGCCACAACTACTGAGCCTGTGATCTAGGACCCTTGAGCCACAATTACTGAAGCCTGAGCGCCTAGAGCCCGTCCTCCGCAACAGGAGAAGCCACTGCAACGAGAAGCCCGCACATTGCAAAGAAGAGCAGACCCTGCTCACCACAACTAGAGAAAGCCTGCGCACAGCAACGAAGACCCAACGCAGCCAATAAATAAATAAATAAATAAAAACTTTAGATGGCAAAATTTAGGCATTTACCAATTTTTAAAAGAAAATGATATGGTTCTTAATTAGGAAACAGGAGGACCTAACTCTCATACTTAAAAGGAAGCATTTACAACAATAAGAGAAAAAAAGCACATACACCTTTCTTTAATCATAGTACTTAGGCATATGAAACAGACTCCAGGCAAGTCCTTAGTTTCTTCATTCATAAAATGGGATTAGCATTTCCTGCTCTGCACCACTGTCTCCCCCTGCCCCACACCCCATCACCAAAAGGTAATCACCTGGACAGAACTGAGGCACTAAACTGAAAACAAGAAAATGGATAATGTTAAATATTAATCCCTGTTTAATATTCTTCTTAGAAGATATATAGTACTTTGTTTAAATTAGGCAAATTCCGGATTGATGAGGGGGGGATGGATTTTTCCCACAGATGTACACATAAATTTTTCTGTGTTTTGTGTGAAAGGAAATCTAGTCTGATTGAAGTATAACAAATATTTATGTAACACTTTTTTAAAAATAACCTTAGATGACACACAAATGAATAGAACAAGAAACACCAGGAAGAGGTCCTCTTATACTTCAGAATTTAAAACATGGTGGTGGAGGCTAAATCCATGAGGAAGACCAGGGTTCTGCAAGCCATGGTGTGGGGACACCTGGCACACAATTTGGGGGGAAAATTGCATTTAGATCATCACCTTAGAATACATACCAAAATAAAAACCATAATAAAAACTAGCAGAAAAAAAGAACTTAGTGTTTATTCAGCCCTTAAATGTAAAGGCCTTTTTAAGCTGAAAAGAATTTTTTTTAAAAAGCACAAAAGAAAGGATCAGCACATTTGACTGCAACAACAACAGAGTTAAAGTTAAAGGCTAACAAACAGAATGTATATGTAAATATGTATTTCTAGCAAGTACAAAATACAAAGGGGAATATCTTTGCTTCATGAGGAATGCATATCAAACTCATTTGCCTCCCACCCAGCACCACAAAAGAAAAAAGCTTAACTCCTGAATCTTGGAGGGAAGTCTGAGATGTACCTGCCAAGCCAGCCCCACAGGAGTGAGATGAAGCAGATGCGGTGAAGTGGAGGAGAACCTGTTTTATGTGCATTCTATATTGTTTTAATTTTACAATAAGGATATATTACTCTTTTTACGTATTTACGGAATCTAGAAAAATAGTACTGATGAACCAATGGCAGGGTAGGAACAGAGATGCAGACGCAGAGAACGGACTTGAGAACACCGGGGGGAGGGGAAGCTGGGACCTAGTGAGAGAGTAGCATTGACATACACGCACTACCAAACGTAAAATAGATGGCTAGCGGGAAGCTACTACAGAGCACAGGGAGACCAGCTTGATGCTTTGTGAAGACTTAAAGGGGTGGGATAGGGAGGTTGGGAGGGAGGCTCAAGACGGAGGGGATATAGGGATATATGTATACATGTGGCTGATTCACTTTGTTGTCCAGAAGAAACTGACACAATACTGTAAAGCAATTACACTCCAGTAAAGATTAAAAAAAAAAAAGGATATATTACTCTTGCGATTTAAAAAGACATACAGTTTTGAGGATAAAAGGCAACATCACAACAGATAATTCATTAAAAAAAGGAAATAATACTGTTAACATGGGTAAGTGATTAAATTCAGTCACAAAGAGAAACTAATTAAATACAGTCTATCATTTTGCTGCTATCAAACTAGAAAAGAACAGGTAACATCTGGTATTGCTACATAATGTTGATGGCAACATGAATAAGCACAGCCTTTTGATAAAGCGATTTGAAAACACACGCAGGAGCTCTAAAGCTTGTCCTTACCTTGAGCCAATCATTTTGTTTCTGATAGATCTGTTCTAAGAAAACATATAGAGAGCATTTGATGAAAAAATAGAAATAATGTGTCCAACACTGTGGAAATGGTTAAATGAATTGTTTATGTGCATTCAGTGAAATATTAGAAAACCAGTAAAAGGACACTTTTAAAAGACGGATAACATACTATAAAAGTAACTTTGAAGAATATAGAGCATCACGGAAAAAATGTTTATGAAAAAACAATTCAAAACTGTTTATACAGTACAATTATAACTACGTACTTTTTAAAATGTCTAGACATGGAATGAAAGAAAGGATCGAAAATTAATATTCCAAATGTTACTCAAAAAATGGCTGTGTTTTCCTGCGTGTAGTTGTGAGCACAGGCTGGTGTGCAGGTAACACTCAGTAAAGAGCAGCTGTTGTTATTGGTCTTACTGTCATTTATTAATGGCACTAAGCATTTTTTTTACTTAATGAACATGTATTACTTTAAAATAAAAACTACTCATTTTGAAAAGCATTAAAAACTAATGTTATTGGTGGTGACTTCTGGGTAGTGGAATTATGGGTAATTTATCTATTCTTTGTTGCTTGTCTGTTTTTTTCTGAATTTCAAAGAAGCACATATTGTTTATATAAACTTTAAAGGGTTTAAAAGGTTTTTGTTTTTAACACAGATTTAACATGTAGTTGTTACTAATCTGAATATATTGCTGTACTAAAATTCACTCTGAGCCAATTTACTGAATTATATGCACTTTGATATGTTGATATCAGTCAAGATAAGTATCCTGGATATTGAGACTTACATTTTTTATCCTATATGCGTCCATAAAGTCTTACATTCTTAAACTGAACATGTATAAATGTATTACTTGTGTAGTCTCTAAAATACTTTAAAAGAAAACTTAATGACAAAACAAAAACTGCTTTGTTCTCAGACTATCATTAGGGCACATAATACTCTTGCTAAAAAATTCATTCAGTAACTACTCAAGGAGTATCTCAAACAGATACATAGCCTTTAGGATGGAGATTACTGTATTCAGAGGGCAGTTCAGAGAAAGAAAGAAAAGCCAGTTATTTCTTTGGTTTGTTGTCTTGGTAACTAGGCAGCTGTATGAACTGTTTTCTATTATTTTCCAATCCTGTCACAGAAAGAAAATTTTCAAATGGGAAAACAGATGTGCTGAGGTTGTAATTAATCTCCCTGAAAATGGCCCATTAAAATAACGGCAGTGAACAGAAGGATAAAAATGAATCCAAACAAAGGAACTAGAAAAATATAAGCCTGAAGCCAGAGAGTGTTACACATTTGGTTCCCTTTACACAGTAACATGAAAGATTTTGCGACAGGCCAAAAATCTTTACAGCTGGCTTCGAAGGAGGCCCAGGCAAGCTTGCTCAGAAGCCAGTCAGAGCTGGCGGGGGGAGGGGGGGGTGGGGGGAGGGAAGCTTCCTGGGGCCAAAAATCACTAATACAAAGGAATAAAACTCCCACTGGCGAGAGCGCCAAGGAGGAAAGAGTATGACTTCATGGGATAAATCCTTCTAAATAGAGTCTGTTTTCAACAACCACATATAAAATGAGAAATTAATTCTACCAGAAGTAACTCAATTAAGAAAACAAACCTCTGGACAACTGTATGCAACTCACATTCAAGGGCCATATTGGTGTGAGGACACATCACAAGGCGTGTACCTATACCTAGCGCTCCAGAACAGATCAATTACAATCAGCTGCATAGATTCCCCCAATGTCTGTGAAGTGGAAATTTACGCCGAGATAGATTGATCTTCCTTGGGCTTGATTTTTGGCTACTTTCAAGTCAGCTGAACTTGATGTAATTGGAAATGTTAACAACTTTTTTCTAGACTTTGAGAGTGCAAAAATAAAAAATCAGGGATCTTATTTTCTACTTTTTTTTCCCACTCACCACGTTGCCCAGCACAGATGGATGATTTGTCTTTTAGTGAATCAATAAACCAGCTGGGAAAATGTCAGCAATCTCAGATAGTGATGGAGAGAGAAATCCTCAGAGTCTAATCAAATAGCAGATAAAATAAGTTGCACTATTATCTGGGTAGGCTAGCTTCAAATAAATTTTTTAAGTTGAAAAAGAGAAAAAAAAAAAAACTCAGGTCATCCAAATAACCACCTAGAGCCCATGCTCCACAACAAGAGAAGCCACTGCAATGAAAAGCCCATGCACCACAACGAAGAGTAGCTCCCACTTGCTGCAAGTAGGGAAAGCCCGCGCACAGCAACGAAGATCCAACACAGCCAATAACTAATGAACGAACTAAATAAATAAAAAATTAAAAAAAAAGTTTCCAGAGGATTTCGCTAGACTTATTGTGGTGACCCTTTTGCAATATATACAAATATCAAATCATTGTGTTGCACACCTGAAACTAATATAGTGTTGTAAGTCAGTTATACCTCAATAAAAAATAATAAATTAATTTTTAAAATAAAGTTTTCCAATTATTTTTCTTATTACAAACATAAAGTATGCTCACTGGCCTCCCCGCCTAAAGAAGAAAAGGAGGAAGATGAAGAGGTAGAGGAGGACAAAAGAAAACTGAGACAAGAAAAAGGAAAAAGAGGAAAGAAAACAAGCCTGGGCTGGGTCTCCCAGCAACAGCCACTGTGGACCCTCCTGCCCTGGGCGTGCCCAGATGCTTTTCTTCATGTGTATAAATTTTCCCTGAAAACATTCATTCATAACTTTTTTTCACATAAAACTGTACTTTGTGTTTCCTACTCTCCTTTTCCTTTCCCGTGAACAGTTTGGGCCATGAGTCATTAGATCATCACATGGGACAGAGCAAGACGGGCCAGCATGTGGCTGGTGTGAGGGCTGGGCGGGGAGTGGCGGGGACACGTGAGGAGGGGATGGGCCGGGTAAGTGACACTGGCAGCCCGTGGGAGGGGTCAGAAGCCACGTGGGTGAGGGGGGCGTAGCAGGAAGGATGGCCTGACACACCCGGGCCCTGGCAGGGTGGAAAGGGCATCTGTCATGAGCGGAGAGTGTCTGCACGTGAACGGAGCTTTCAGTGTTAAACCAATGTACTGAGGACAACGGGAACCAGGATTCTCACTGTCAGGGAGGAGGGGTCCCACTGTGGAAAGAGAGAAGAGCGGACTGAAATTGGGGATATCAGTGTGAATTCCTGGTTTTTAAAACATATGTTTACTTATGAATGTGTGTGTGAATGTATATATTTCTCAGCTCTGGGAACAGGGGACTCCCAACAACAGTGAGCACACCTGGCCCTCAGATCGTGGTTTCTAAATACCGTTCTACATGGAAAGGAGCCAGGTCTCCTTGAGAAATGGCTGCTTCTAGGCCACCCTAGAGCGAGGAAAGGACACAGTGTTAGTTTCTGACACTGCTTTAACAGATGACCACACACCTGGTGGCCTCACACTGCAGAAATGTGTCCTCCCATAGCCCTGGAGCTGGAAGTCCAAAGTCAAGGTGTTGGTAGGGCTGTTCTCCCTCTGGAGGCTCCAGAGGAGAGTCCTTCCTCTCCTCTCCCACCTATCCTGGCTCCAGGAGGTCCTGTGGCTGCATCACTCCAGTGTCTGTCTTCTCCTCTTCTGTCACCTGGAAGGACACCTGACATTGGATTTAGGGCCCACCAGATGATCCAGGATGCTCTCCTTATCTCAAGATCTCTAACTTAATTGCATATGCAAAAATCATTTTTCCAAAAAGTATTAACTTTTTATTCACCAGTTCTGGGGATTTGGACACAGATACGTCTTGGGGGGCTGGGGGGGGGAGGGTTGCCATTCTACTTGCTATAAACACAATGATCTTGGAATATCTATTGTGCCAGAAAGTAAGAAACAGCCCGAAGAACGATGGTGATGTGTCAGAATAACAGAGAAGATGGCTTGAAAAGGTTCCCACTGGTCAAATATGGAACAAATTGAACATCAAATAAATAATGACAGAGACAGATTATAAAGCAAGGAATAAAATAGGAACCCATGTGTCCGTGTAGATATAAACAAACATGCTGAGAGTTTGATGAAGAATGAAGCTTACACAGCCTCAGTGGACTCCCCCATGTAACACTCATCAATTACAAAGTGAGAAAAGAGTAACTTCATGGTGGAGAAGACTGAGCAGATTAATCCTGTCCCAGGAATGAGACAAATGGAAGCTGCACACTTTCCCAGCTGATACAGAAGTGTCACTTCTAAGACCTTCTTGCCAAAGTTGCACAACCTGAATCCAATCACACAAACCCAGATTGAGGAACATTCTACAAACTAGCTGCAAGGGACCCATGAGGCAAAGAAAGGCTGGCGAACTGCTCCTGATTGAAGGAGAAAGAGAGACCACTAAATGTAACACGTGCTCTGAACCGGATCTTTTTTCCAGAAAGGAGTGTTATTGGGACAATCCTAAAAGCCTGAGAGAGGTAACAAGATATTATAGTGGCTAATTGTATGAGTCAACTTAGCTAGGCCACAGTGCCCAGACATTGGGTCAAACATCATTCTGGATAGTTATGTGAGGATGTTTTTGGATGAGATTAACATTTAAGTGGGTGGACTTTGAGTAAAGCAGTTTTCCCTCCATTATTTGGGTGGGCCTGATCCAACCAGTTGAAGGCCTTCATGGAACAGACTGGCCTGAGCAAAAAGGAATTCTGCCAGCAGCTGATCTTTCTACATGAACTGCCACTTTTCCCTGGGTCTCCAGGTGGCCGGCCTGCCCTGCACACTTGTGGGAGCCAATTCCTTCAAATAAATGTCCATCCCTCTGTTTCTCTGGAGAACCCTGACTAATACAGATATCAATGTTAATTTCTTGATTTTGATGGTTGTGTTGAGGTTATATAGAAGAATGACCTACACCCAGCTGCAGTAAACAAGTATTCAGAGGTCAGGAGATATTATGTTGGCAACTTACTGTAAAACGGCTAAGGAGAAAAATATTGACTGTTCTTATCTTTTGCTGCAAGTTTGAGATTATTTCAAAATGAAAAAACATTTTAATTCCAAAGTACGGTTTTTAAAAAGTCCATTTAAATACGCTTCACATCGGTAGATACATTCATGTAACATTGTTTTAAATAGTTTTATATATTGGTTGTATATATCATTGCTTATTTAACCAAATCTTCCATTGTCAGACATTTACATTCTTTCCAACGTTGCATTATGCCAAACTATGGTTCATTGGCTATTACGGTAGTGATGTATCTGAGTATATTCTTAATTATTTCCTTAACACAAATTTGTAAAAGTGGAATTTCTGGGTCAAAGGCATTCATGTGAAACTTTTGTATACATAAATTGCCAAACTGCCTCTGAAGCATCAAATTCCCTTGCCACCAACAAACATAGAATTACTTTCATGATCACCAAAACTGTTTAGCCAAAACTCACAGCTTCTTAAATGGTCCCGCCTGGCCCTCAAACTGTCCAGATTACAGCCCCCCTTCTCTTTCCCACCTTAAATACACCCCTTGTGAACATGGAGTCTCCCCGCCAGCCAGACGGCATGAATGCCCTTCAAAGCATAAACCACACATGTGGGTGAGAACAGGCTTTTGAGTCAGACCTACATTTGAATACCAGTTGCACCACTTCTTATTACCAGTGACTCTACTTTGGAAAAATTACTTAACCTGGTATATAGTTCAAACCATATTATATGCTTTTTTCAAAATTCCAAGCTCAAAATAATTTTACAATATGAGACTACACCCCCTTGTGTGTTAGTTCAGGTCCTCTGATCAGTCGAGGCAAGGACTGCATGAAGGTGTTTTATCTGTGGGAGAAAATGCAGGGGGTGGGGGGGGGCATCAGAGTGGCATGAAGGAAACAGGAAGGGGAGGTGAGTGGAGACATCTCAGACCACGATGCCCAGCATCTCAGGAAAGTTCAGTGAGGCTTCAAGGGTGCTCACGTCAACATCAGCCGGCAGCGGTGCCCTGTCTTCCAGAAAGAGGTACCTCAGTATCCTGGTGCAATATTGTGATTTACAAGAAACACACCCATGATTCCTGGCTCACAGCTCCCCAAACCCTTGGAATTTCTTGAGCAACAAGAAGAATGGAAGCGTCTTTTGCTATAATATCTGCTGTCCTCGGTTTCTGAAAATGCTTCAGAGCTGCACAGGTGAAATGGGTGTCGTTATTCGTGACAAGCTCCTTCCCACCACCACTGGGCTTATGTTAATAAGGTGATTTTGGGAAATCCCCAAAGATGGGGACTGGTTGCCAGGGGAACCAACGGGGGCCTTCAGGGAGAGAAGAGGGGCTGGAGGTTGAATCTATCACCAATGGCCGATGATTTGGTCAGTCGTGCCCGTGTAATGAGCCTGCATTAAAAACCCCAAAGGAGGGGGTGCGGAGGGCTCCGAGGCTGGGGACCCAGAACGCTGACACTTGCCGCTGAGCCGGGCCCCAGGCTCCACGAGGACAGATGCTCCTTCGTTTAAGACCTCACCTGTGTGTCTCTTCCCCTGGCCGCTGACTCACACCCTTTAATCTCCTTTGTAATACATCAGTAATCTAGTAAGTCAACGGGGTTCCTAAGCTCTGTGAACCACTCTAGCAAATTAATTAATCAAGCCCAAGGAGGGGGTCATGGGAACCTCCAACGTGTAGCCAGTTGGTCAGAAGCAAAGGTGAGAACCTGGGCTTCCAATTGGTGTCTGAAGTGGAGGGCGACCTTGTGGGATGGAGCCCTTACGTGTGGGAATCTGATGCTCTCCCCCGGTAGGTAGTGTCAGAATTCAGTTGAGTTGTAGGACATCAGCGGTGTTGGGAACTGGCTGGTTGGTGTGGGGAAACCCTCTACCCCTCCACCCCCTACCCCACAACCCTCCAAACTCCACCCTGCTGCCGTGCGGAAATTGGGTACAGGACCCTTGACCTAGACTTGGAGCAGTGGTGGATGTCAGGACACAGCTCCAGCCCTTGCACAGTTTTCCTCCTGAAGTCAGAGGATGGCAAGGCCCAAGCCTGTGGCCACCACACCTGGTTCACTCCCTGTCCCCACCAGTTTCCAACACTTTACCTCATTTGGGAAGTCAGCAGTCCATACTTTGGAACCAATCCTGCCTTTTGGGAAAAGGAAAGAAATGATTGTATTTTTCTAATCAAGAAGAGATTTGGAGGACCTGTAGGACGATATTGACAGAACTTTACTGAGGCTCACGAGAGAAGACTAGAATAAAGAAAGAAATAGGCTCTTCTGAATGAAACAGTTCTAGATTATTACAATATGATTTCTTCCAAATTACTGGAAGAAACACCCATGAGATTGATGAAATTGTTGTAATATCATCTTAATCAATAAGTGGGAAAGAATAGTTAATAAATGTTGAAAAGGATAAATAACAAGGAAGGTTTCTGCACCTAACAGATACAGAAAACTATAAAGTTTGGTCATAAACATAGCGTGATGTGGTCACAGAAACAGACGTGGAAATTATTACAGGGCTTAGTAATAGACCTAAGTACAAAGAATATTTAGTCTGTGATGAACAAAACCTTTTAAATCAGCACAGATAAGTGAGTAAATGATTTTGAAATGACAATTTGTAAAAATAAAACCAGGTCCTTAACTCTCATGAAACACCAAAAGAATTACAGAGCAATTTTTTTAACGTACAAAAAGAAAAGAAAGTACTAAAAAATATATGAGACACTATTTACCTGCACTTAGAATAGAGGAAGGCCTTCTAGACACACAAGCATAAACATAAACCATAAAAGTAAAGAGTAATAAATTTTACCCCATTAAAATTCAAGAGGTCTGCAAGTCAGAAAACACCATAATAGATTCCTGGAAGACCATGGTGGCAGAGATGACAAAATTTGGAGGACTTCCTGAAAAATAGAGAGAGAAACTAGATAGCAAAGTCAAAGTCATAGCCAACACTTACAACAAATCTGAGTGAGAGGGTATCCCCCCAACCCCAGCCAACTAACAATTGCCATGTGCCGTCTGCATCTACAAGGATGCAGTCACTGGCCGTGCAGTCGCTGACCTTCAACTCAACCTGTAAGGAGTTCAGGGTGGAGATCAGGAGTGAGGGCTTCTGTGCTCTGGAGAAACTGGCAGAACAGGCCTTCAGATAGATATTTTTCAGGAGAAGATTTTTATGAGCCCAATTTCTTGCATCTTCTCATATCTAGAAAATCATTAACACAGGCATCTCCTCCTCATGATGGGCAGCAACCCTCTGCTGAAATGAGAACTTGACTGCACATACCCCCTTCACCTAAATCACACAGATACTGACCTCCCCACCAGACCTCTTCGGACCAGTTCTTTGGAGTGGTCCGAGATGTTGTCCTGGGCTATAGTCCTGATTTCGTCCCAAATACAATTTAACTCATAATTCTCACGTCATGCATTTTTTTCAGTCGACAATGCAGATACAGGCAGAGAGGTGCAAAGCGCCAACAGCCACAATACGTGGGTGGTATTAGCATCTTTGCAGGAGGAAGCAGAGGGAAGCCATGCGGCATCTAACAGATCTGAGAACAGCAACACCGTAACATAGCCAATAGATATTCACTGTAAACTACAGCAGGTCACCCTGAGAGAAAAAGCTGAAATTGATGGGATTTCATGCAGTCCAATGCAGGTGAGAGCACAGGTGAGAACAAGAATCCAACCCATGTTTAGGTCTGAAAGGGCTGGAGCCTTCCAGATCGTTTGCACTCTCAAAACTGACCAGCCACTACTCCCTTCCAGAACTGGACTCCACGCTAAAAAGAAATGATTGGAAATGGAATCAAAACTGTGTAGTGTAAGGACAACAGAGGCAAAGAAAAAACCAAGCACAAATAAAACTGTGAGGAAGGGACTTCCCTGGTGGTCCAGTGGTAAAGAATCCGCCTTCCAATGCAGGGGATGTGGGTTTGATCCCTGGTCAGGGAACTAAGACCCCACATGCCGCCGTGGGGCAACTAAGCCTGTCACAACTACTGAGCTCATGCGCCTCAACTAGAGAGTCCGTGTGTTGCAAACTACAGAGCCCACACACCACAACTAGAGAAGAGAAAACCTGCCACCACAACTAGAAAGAAGCCCTTGCGCCGCAACGAAATATTTCACATGCCGCAATTAAGACCCGATGCAGCCAAAAATAATAATAGTAAAACTGAAATTATAAATTAATCAATAATTAGAACTTTTACTTCATCTCATCTATAGTACTGTATTTTCTTTCTTCCACCTTGAGTATCTGATTCTCAAGGACACGGGATGATGGAATTTAAAAAAAAAACCAACAACAAAAACTGTGAGGGAGAACTAAGCCAGGAAATTTCAGAAAGCAAGCAAACGATCATGTTTTCTCAAAGCTACACAAAAACAGCAGGAGAGGGAGCCCTGTGAAGTTAGAAGAGCTTGACTAAACCAATCCTCTGTCAAAAAGTTGAGGAAAACTAATTTCCCATGAAAATGAGCCGCTGACAGTGGTCAAGGTTAAATCCCATATAAAATCCCAGATGGAAATAAGGAGCAGAACAGCATCATTGAAAGCAGTCTAGAAAGACACGCCCACGAGACTCACCAAGACTCTTACTTGTTATTTCATAATAAGCTAAAAAGGTAAAACCGCTTTGGAAATCTAGGCAATTGAGCAGCTGACTAATGAGGGTAAGGAAGTCAGGTTACCATCACACTTTTGGAAAGCAACACTTTATGCTAGAAGTACATTTAAGATCCTCAAGGAAAGAAAATGTGAACCAGGGATTTTAAACCCAGTAAACTTTTAAGTACAAAATGTTAGAAAGACTGTTATCAAAACATACAAGAACTCAGGGAATAATTGTCTCGTGAGCATTTCTGGAAATATTTATTAGAAAAGAAGCTTCAAACAGATACTTGCGAGACATTGACATAAAAATTGGTCATGAGCATTAAATATATGGTTACTTTAAGACTAAGTCTAGGGCTTCCTCGGTGGCACAGAGGTTAAGAATCTGTCTGCCAATGCAGGGGACATGAGTTCAGGCCCTGGTTCAGGAAGGTCCCACATGCCGCAGACCAACTAAGCCTGTGCGCCACAACTACTGAGCCTGCGCTCTAGAGCCCGTGAGCCACAAGTACTGAGCCTACATGCCACAACTACTGAAGCTCCTGCACCTAGAGTGCGTGCTCTGCAACAAGAGAAGCCACCGCAATAAGCCCGCTCACGGCAAGGACGAGTAGTCCCCGCTCACCACACCCAGAGAAAGTTCCCAGCACAGCAACAAAGGCCCAGTGCAGCCAAAAACTAAAAAAACAAATGAGTAAATAAACAAACATTTTAAAAATAAAATAAAATGAAACTACACTAAGTCTAAATGAGGGTAAATGACAAAGGTTTCGTGTTTAATGGCTATACTCTCTAATAAGGCAAATAATATACAACCATTAAAAACAGGGAAAACTTGGGACGCGCGTAAGCAAAAAATCTTAAATATATATTCAGTCATCATTTCAGTGACGATAGCAGTCTCAGCAGTGCTGTTCTCAGTCTGCTGTGAGAGAAGACAAATAGGTAATATGAGATTTTCTAATTCCATCATCCTCTGTGTCCTTGAGAATCAGGACACTCAATGTGCAAGAAAGAAAATACAGTCATATAGACGAGAGGAAGGAAAGATTCTAACTTCGTAAGTAATAAATTTCAGGTGGGACACACTTTACAAGTAGATCAATAGACAGATGTCATTCCTCGATCTGCCCATTGAAAAGCCTCATAAACAATCACTATCCAGGTGGCAGGAGGAACCCACCAAACCCAGACTGTGCTCATGAAACGCCACTTCCCACCAAATCACAACACGAAACAAAACAAATGAGTAAGAAACAAGGCTTCTTGAAATAACGGCTGGAGATGTAGAAGATAAACCTGGAACATCTTGTCACACCAGGTAAAAAGGAAGCTGTCACAACATTCAAAAGATTGTACAGGAAGGTTCCAGTCCAAGGGGGTGACGCAGGAGGCTCCTGAGGTCACCGCTGCCACCAACACATCGAATCTGCAGCTCCCTACATAGGCAAAAATTCCCTCTGAAAGAAATCCGGAGACTGAGCGAGTTCCCCCCACAGTGAGTGAATGAGAAAATACCCACATGGAAACGGGTAAGAGGGCTAAGAGGCAGCCCTCCATAAACCCCATCCCCTGCACGACAGCATGTAATCAGGAGGACACGCATGACTCTCTTTAAAGAAATCTTTTTTAAAGCACTTGTGAGGATTCCCAGCTTTTGCCCCAGGCCTCAGAGCAGAGACAGCACACGGCAACACCCAGCCTTTCCCTGAACGAGGCCTATTTATGTGTCTTGAAAGCTGCAGCCGGAGTATCAGGCCTCTAATCTAACACAAAACAAGGGGCTGACGGCAGTCCTCTCCAGAGACCAGGGAGGCCCATGGGCACATCTTTGTGCTCTCCCTGCATCCCCATCTACGTCATGAGTATCTCCCTGAAAGGAGCTTGTGCACACGTCTGGTGCCCCAGCTGTGTGCCTCCATCCAAGGGCCACACTCCTTGATTGCCTGTCTCTGGTTGCCAGCAGGACTTCTGCTCCCAGATCCCACAGGACCATACAATATAGAGAAAGAGTTCTTAACGGACTATCTCCCCAAGGCCCAGTGCAGAGACACCAATCAGAAACACCCAGCCCCCAGTCTTTCTCTGAAAAAGGCCTATTTACTTATCTTAAAAGCTACAGGGACTTCCCTGGTGGCATAGCAGTTAAGAATCTGCCTACCAATGCAGGAGACACAGGTTCGAGCCCTGGGCCAGGAAGATGCCACATGTCGTGGAGCAACTAAGCCTGTCTGCCACAACTACTGAAGCCCACGTGCTCTAGAGCCCATGTGCCGCAACTACTAAGCCCACACACTGCACCTACTGAAGCCTGTGTGCTCTAGAGCCCACATGTTGCAACTACTGAGCCCGCTCATGGCAACTACTGAAGCCCACGCACCCAGAGCTTGTGCTCCACAGCAAGAGAGGCCACCACAATGAGAAGCCCGCACACCACAATGAAGAGTAACTCCCACTCACTGCAACTAGAGAAAGCCCGCTTGCAGCAATGAAGATCCAACACAGCCAAAAATACATTAAAAAAAAAAAAAGCTACAACTTGGGAGTCAGGCTTCTAATTTAACACATATCGAGAAGCAAAGGACAACACTCTGAAGAGACTGGGGAGGCTGCAGACTGGCGAGGCCACAGGAGCAGTTTTCTCACTCTCCCTCTGCCCCACTCCAGGCCACCCGTCTCCCCATGAAGAGAGCTGGGGCACACGCCTGGCATCCTGGGTTGTATGGCTGCCGTCCAGAGGATATATCCCTTGATCGTCTGGCTCTGATGGTCAGTGAGGCTTGTGTTCACAGGTTCAACCAGACTGTGGCAAACAAAACAGTTCTTAACTGGCTATACACCCAGAGTTCAGTGCAGAAGGGGCAGAGAGAAACTTTTTCCCAGTCTTTTTTTCTGGAAGATGTCTATTTCCATACTTTAAAAGCTGCTGCCTAAAGGTCCAACTTTCAATCAGCCTGAAGCTATGTGCCGGCTGAGACCCTCCCCTTTGGGGCACTGACAAGTCTTGGCACAGCCTCAACTACTGGGAGCCACTAAGAACAAAGTAGTTGGCTTAGACACCCACAAAGATTTGGGAGACAACCAGGAGTAGAGACAGAGTAAAGTCAGGTTGAACAGTAAGTTTCATCTCCTGCAGGAGGCCACTCCTTCAAGACTGGGAAAGGTCGCTGTTTTATTCAATGCATAGAAACACAGAGCGCCAAGGAAAATGAAGAAATAGAGGAATATGTTCCAAACAAAAGAACAGGCTAAAACCCCAGAAATAGGTCTTAGTGAAATTAAAATAATTTATTTACCCCATGAAGAGTTCAAAATAGTGGTCCTAAAGATGCTAACCAAGGTCAGGAGAACAATGCATGAGCAAAGCGAGAATTTCAATAAAGAGATAGAAAATATAAAAACGTACCAGACAGAAATCACAGAGCTGAGGAATACAATAACTGAACTGAAAAATTCAACAACAGACTAGACATAGGAAAAAAAAAAGAATCAGTGAACTTGAAGATAGCAGTGGAATTCATTCAATAAGAAGAGCGAAAAGGAAAAAAAGGATGAAAAAGTGTGAAGAAAGCTTAAGGGACTTATGGGACACTATCAAGTGGATGAAAAATCACATTATAAAGGTCTCAGAATGAGAAAAGAGAGAAAGAGGCAGAAAGTTATTCAAAGAAATAATGGCTAAGAACTTCCCTAACCTGGAGAAATAGACATCTAGATCTAGGAAATCCAAAGAGTTCTAAATAAGGTGAATCAAAAGGGGCCCATATGGAGACACAATATAATTCGTTAAAAGTTAAAGACAGAGAATCTTAAAAGCAGCAAGAGAAAAACAACTTGCCACATACAAGGGAACCCCCATAGACTATGACCAGATTTTTCAGAGGAACTTTGCAGGCCATAATGAAATGGTAAGATATGTTCAAAGTGCTGAAAGAAAAAAAAAAAAAAAAAAACTGCCACCAAGAATACTCTACCTGGAAAAGTTGTTCTTCAGAATTGAAGTAGAGATAAACAGTTTTCCAAACAAGCAAAAGCTGAAAGAACTCATCACCATTAGACCAGCCTTACATGAAATGTTAAAGTGACATCTTCAAGCTGAACAAAGGGCACCAATTAGTCACAGGAAAACATATAAAAGTATAAATTTTGCTGGTAAAGGTAAATATATATTAAGCGCAGAATACTCTAATGTTGTAATGGGATGGTAAGTCACTTTTAAATTTGGTATAAAGGTTAAAAGGCAAAATTAGTAAAAATAATATAACTATAATGATTTGTAAGTGGATGAGCAAGATAAAAGGATATACATTGTGGCATAAAAAACATAAAATGTTTTCTTAAAAAGTACAAATGTAGAGATTTAGTATACATTCAAAGTTAAGTTATCAGCTTAAAATAGACTATTATAAATAAGATGTCTTATGTAAGCCTTATGCTAACCACAAAGTAAAACCTTAAATAGATTCACAAAAGAGAAAGAGAAAGGAATCTATGCATATCACTACATGAAAATCACCAATCACAAAGAAAAAGAGCAAGAGAAGAAAAAAGAAACAAAAGAATGACAAAACACCAGAAGACAATTTTAAAATGGCAATAGAAAGTACATACCTATCAATAATTACTTTAAATGTAAGTGGACCAAATTCTCCACAAAAGATATAGAGTGGCAAAATGGATAAACAAAACAAGACCCAACTATATGTTGCTCACAAGAGACTTGCTTCAACTTTAAGTACACACACAGACTGAACGTATAGCTATGAAAAATGGTATTCTGTGCAAATGGAAACCAAAAAAAGCTGGGTAGCTGTACTTGTATCAGACAAAATAGATTTTAAACCAAAGACTGTGGTAAGCGATACAGAAGGTCATTACATAGGGCATGTAAATATATAAAGCAAATACTAACAGACCTGAAGGAGGAATAAACAGCAATAGTATAATAGTAGGGGGCTTCAATACTCCACTGTCAACAATGGATAGGTCATCCAGACAGAATATCAATAAGGAAGCATTGAACTTAAACTACAGATGGACCTAACAGACATTTACGCAGTATCTTTTCAACAGCAGCAGAATACACATCCTTCTCAAGTGCATATGGAACATTCTCCAGGATAGATCATATGTGAGGTCACAAAACAAGTATCAATAAATTTAAGAAGATTGATAGCATATCACCCTTCTTTTCTGACAACAATGATATGAAACTAGAAATCAATTATAAGAAGAAAACTGGAAAATTCACAAATACGTGGAGATTAAACAATGTGTTGTTGAACTACCAATGGTCAAAGAAATCAAAAGGAAATCAAACATATCTTGAGACAAATGAAAATAGAAATACTACAAACCAAAACTTATGAGATGTAGCAAAAGTAGTTATAAGAGGGGAGTTCATAGTGAAAAATGCCTACCTTAAGGGGAAAAAAAAAGCTCTCAAATAAACAATCTAACTTTACACATCTAGGAACTAGAAAAAGAAGAACTACCTAAGCTGAAAGGTAGTAGAAAGAAGGAAATAACAAAGATCAGAGCAGAAATGAATGAATTATAGACTAAAAAAACAATTAAAAAGATCAATAAAACTAAGAGCTGTTTTTCAAAAGATGGGCAATCCTCACCTAGACTCACCAAAAAGAGAGAGAAGATTCAAATAAATAAAACTGCAAATAAAAGAGGAGTCATTACAGCTAATATCAAACAAATACAAAGGATCAAACAGGCTACTATAAACAATTAGAAACCAACAAATTGGACAACCTAGAAGAAATGAATAAACTCCTAGAAACATGAAACCTATCAAGGTTGAATCATGAAGAAACAGAGAATCTGAACAGACCAATTGCTAGTAAGGACATTGAATCAGTAATCAAAAATCTGCCAACAAAGAAAATTCCAGGACCAAGCAGCTTCACTGGTGAATTTTACCAAAGAGTTAAAGAAATAATAACAATTTTTTTCAAACTCTTACAAAAAAAAAAAAAAAAAGAGGTGGAAACACTTCCAAACTCACTTTATGAGGCCAGCCTTATTCTGATATCAAAAGCAGACAAGGACACTACAGGAAAAGAAAATTACAGACCAATATCCCTGATGAACACAGATATGAAAATCCTCAATGAAATATTAGCAAATCAAATTCAAAGTACTTCATACACCATGATGAAGGGGATTTTATTCCAAGGATGAAAAAATGGTTCAACATCCACAAACTAGTCAATGTGGTATACCACATTAACAAAATGAAGGATAAAACAATATGATCATATCAATAGTTGCAGAAAAAGCATTTGATAAAATTCAATATCTATTCATGATAAAAATTCTCAACAAGGTGGGTATGAGGGAATGTACCCCTTCATAATAAAGGGTACATATGACAAACCCACAGCTAACATCATACTCAATGTTGAAAAGCTGAAAGCTTTTCTTCTAAGATCAAGAACAAAACAAGGGTGCCCACACTTGCTACTTTTATTCCAAATAGTACTGGAAGTCCTAGCCAGAGCAATTAGGCAAGGAAAAAAAAAAAAAGGCATCCAAATCAGAAAGGAAGAAATAAAACTATCTATTTGCAGATGACATATTATATATAGAAAGAGTCCATCAAAAAACTGTGAGAACTAATAAATGAATTCAGTAAGTTGCAGGATCAAAACCAATGTACAAAAATCAGTTGCATCTCTATATACCAATTACAAACTGTCAGAAAGAGAAATTAAGAAAATGATCCCACCTACAATTGTATCAAATATTAAATACACTGAAAGCTACAAAACACTGATGAAGTAAATTGAGGAAGACACAAATAAATGAAAAGATATTCCATGCTCATATATTGGAAGAACTGATAAATTAATATTGTTAAAATGTCCATATTACCCAAAATGATCTACAAATTCAATGGAATCCCTATCAAAATTCCCATGATATTTTCCCCCAAAATAGGAAAAAACAATCTAAAAGTCATATGGAACCACAAAAGATCCTGAATAGCCAATGCAATCTCAAGAAAGAACAAAGATGTAGCAGCCTCAGGAAACTAATGCAAGCGATGAAGACAGTAAAGACTCTCTACCAGGGAGCTTACGTTCTCCTGGAAGAGCCAGACAATAAACAAGTGGGGATAGTATAGTACTAAGAATCCCAACAGGGCAAGGTAAAGGAATTAGAAAATGAGGAACAAAAGATATTTGTGATTTTAGAAGGAAGGTCAGTGAGAAGGTAACATCTGAGCAAAGACCAAAATGAAATGAGGCAGCAGGGCCATGTGCAAGCTGGGGAACCACATTCCAGGCAGAGGGAGAAGCAAGTTCAAAGGCCCTGCTCCACGTATTCTGGGAAGAGCAGGAGGCCAGTGCGTCCAGACAGAGTAAGTAAGAGGCTCCACTGGCTAGCGGTGAGGCCAGTGAGGTGAGAAGGCAAGTGGACACCTTTGAAAGTCATTGTAACAACTTGGCTTTTACACTGAATGAGATGAGAAGCCTCTGGGGGGGTTTCACAGAAGAATGGCATGATCTGACTTGTGTTATGAAAGGACCCCTCTGGCTGCTGGAGAGAGTGCTGACTGTTGCAGGTCAAGAGCAGAGGTCACCTAGGAGGCTGCTATAACAGTTTATGTGTGAGATGACAGGAATGTGGACAACTGTGGCAGATGAAAGGAGATTGGGGAGATTTCACAGACAGAGCTGCCAGAATCTGCTTATGAATCTGATGCATGCTTTAATGACTTATTGGTTTAGGTCTTGAGCAATTTGCAGAAAGGGGTGACCATTTACGGAGATGGGGAGATCTGAGGGAGGGCAGGATTCGAAGTAGAGGCTGGGGAGAGGAATGGGACCAAGGGTTTGCTTTTGGACATGTTAACGGGTAGAGCCAAGATTTGAACCCAGCCTATCTACCAAAGACTACACGTTTTCACTTCATACCACTATAGGCTAAGCAGCAGTACCATCAGCCTCTTCTTATGGAACTACCACTACTGCTAAGAATGATAATAATAAATTACAAAGAAAAGAAAAGAAAAGAAAAAAGAACAAAGATGGAAGCACTGTACTTCCTGATTTCAAATGATATTACAAAGTTATAGTAATCAAAACACTATGATATTGGCATAAAAGTAGACACATAGATTAATGGAACAGAATAGCAATCCCAGAAGTAAACCCATGCATATATGGTCGATCAATTTACAACAAACCAAAATTATGCAAACTATATACTAGACAGCCACATGAAAAACAAACAGTCTTGAGCGTGAAAATCTGCTCAACATCACTAATCATGGGAAATTTTAATCAAAACCACAATGAGATATTGCCTCACAACTGTCAGAATGGCTATTATGAAGGACAAGAGAGAAGATTTGGCGAGGATGTGGAGAAAAGGTAACTCTTGTGCTTTGTCGGTGGAAATGTAAATTTGTGGAGCCATCCTGGAAAACAGCATGGAGATTCCTCAAGAAATAAAAAACAGAACTACCATATGAAGCAGCAATCTGACCGCTGGGTACTTTCTAAGGAAATGAAAATGCTAACTTGAAAAGACATCTTCACCTGCATGTTCACTTGCAGCATTACTTATGATAGCCAAGACATGGAAACATGCTAAGTGTTCATCGGTGGATGAGTGGTTAAAGAAGATGTGGTATACACACAGACATGGACACACACACTGGAATATTATTGGGCTATGAGGAAGGAGGAAGCCCTGCCACTTTGACAACATGGATGGAACTTGAGGGGATTATGCTAAATGAATAAGCCAGACTAAAAAGACAAATACAGTATGGTGTCATTTATTTGTGGAAGCTTAAAAAAAAAAAAGATCAAACTCATAGAAACAAAGAGTAGAAAAGTGGGGGGTATTCCAGGGGATGGGGGGTAGAGGAAATAGGGTGAGGTTGGTAAAAGGGTACAAACTTTCAGTTATAAGATGTGTAGGACTGCATAGATCATGGTAATATCACTTATTCTGAGTGATGGAATTACAAGTCATTTATATTTTCTTCCTTGTGCTTTTCTGCACTTTTCTAATTTCCTATAATAATTAAATATTATTATCAGAACATTTAGTGTTTCACAATTCTAATGAATAAAAACAATGGATTTTACAAAAGATACTATCGGGAATAAATATTGAATGCTTAACTGTTAAATTTATAGGATATTTGGGTGATTTATGGTAGTGATTCTCAAACTATTCCAAGGTGTCCTACAGCTAAAATTGAGTAATAAGTGCCCTCTTCCAATTTGCAATGGTTTCATTAATTTTGTTTAATGCCTACAACCAAATTTAATATATCAAGCTATCAACCTGCATGCACATCAATGAATTATTAATACTCCAAATAAGATCCAGTAGAAACAAAAGTTATGATAGACGTTTGAGACAAAATTAGGAAATCACACTCCTCTATCAAGATAAATTTCTGCTTTCAGTCCCACCAGAACTCCTATTAATGTAGCAGCTTCTAAAATAAAAGTATTTGCATCCTGACAAAGCACACAGTAAAAGGTCTTAGATTTCTCATGCTCTGAAAAATTGATCATAAAATAGTAATTGAATAACAACTGTTCCCAATAGTATGTAACATTAAAAAGATTGAAAACATCATGCTTGACCTCAAAGAGCTTGCCACCTAATTGGAGAAACAAATCAAGCCCTTATGAAAATAATAACATGCATGAAGATGTACAAATGATGTAAAGAGTCAAGGAAATCATTTAAAAGTAAGATGAAGCCTTAAGAGAATGCCTAATACAAGAGGAACACGACTGTGGGTGAGAATCCTTTCCTCACTGAGACTCTGCCTGGGTCCTGCAAAAGATGTTACCACACAACAATGTAAGATTTTTGATCTAAATTTGTACTACCTTCTTTCTGCTGTCATAGTGGCCAATCAGATGGTTTTAGGATGGTCTCTAAGCTACAACTCCCCGGAATCCCAATCCTTTCTCTACTGCTTTGCTATGCTCTACATCTTATTCATATACACAAATGTGCTTTCTTTTGACCAAGGTACCATGGATGCCTTTGCATAATCTGGAGTATATCTTGAAGAAGGCCTGAAAATATGTGTATAAATTAATTTTCAGCTATCACTCTCAATAATTTTAAATTCCCCACAGCAACCTGAAGTCAGTTTTTATAACTGTTAAATTAGAGAGTTGACACTGAGAATTTAAAATGCACTGTACCAGAATGTGAGACTAAATAAGCCCGGGATGGCAGGGAAGATGGCAGTGCAGGAAGTGTTAGGAATTTGTCTCTCCACCTGGACGACATGGTATTGGCCAAATCTGTCTTCTGTAATTATTTTAGAATTTCAGAGTCTATTCAAAGGCTTGCAGCTTCCAGGGGGGGACAAGCCGGGTAAATTGTGCTTAATTTTGGTCAATTTCAGCCTAGTGTAGAGGGGCCTATGCATCCTCCCACACCCCAGCCCACAGCAGCCATCTGTACCAGTGTTCTTAGAGGGTCCTGCAGAAGCCAGAGTGGCAATAAGGACTTTGTCCTCCAAATATCAGGGACCTGGGTTCTGATCACCAACAGCTGCCTCTGGTCTTGGAGGGGCAGACACAGAGGGAGGCAGTCAGCTGCATTTCCCACCACCATTGTTTCATGCTCCTCCACCTGAAGCAACTTTTAGGGGATTTAAAGAGACAATGGCTCTTTTATTCCCTTCATGTTTCCCTTTTGCCCATTTTGGGAGTAAGATATTTAAAGATTAGTTACACACAAGGGGAAATTTAGAAAGTCAACACTCATGCCCAAGATGCAGGCTTTTCTTAGAGCTGAGAAGACCTTAAGTTTACATACATCAGGCTGATCCCTGACACAGAGACACCTATACAAAAAAATTTTTTTTAAAAGAACGAGGAATCCTAAAATTTGCATGGAACCGCAAAGGACTTTGAATAGCCAAAACAGTCTTGAGAAAGAGGAACGAAGGTGGAGGCATCACACTTCCTGATTTCAAACTATATTACAAAGCTATACTAATCAAAATACTATGATATTGGCATAGAAACAGACACACAGATCAATGGAACGGAGCTGTGAGCTCAGAAATAAACCCATGTATATATGGTCAATTAATTTACAACAAATTTACAGTGAGGAAAGGACAGTCTCTTCAATAAATGATGCTAGGGAAACAAGACAGCCACATGCAGAAGACTAAAACTGAACCACCGTCTTACACCAAACAGTTACACAAAACTGACTCACAATGGGTTAAAGACTTGACCATAAGGTCTCAGACCATAAAACTCCTAGAAGAAGACACAGGCAGTAAGTTCCTTGACATTGGTCTTGGCGAGGATTTTTTTGGGGCTTGACACCAAAGCAAAGGCAACAGAAGCAAAAATAAACAAGTGGGACTACAACAAACTAAAAAGTTTCTGCACAGTAAAGGAAATCATCAATGAGATGAAAAGGCAGCATACCAAATCGAAGAAAATATTTGCAAACATACCTGATAAGGGGTTAATAACCAAAATACATAAGAAACGCAAACAACTCAACCTGATTAAAAATGGGCAGAGGAAGTGAACAGAGATTTCTCCACGGAAGACATATGGATGGCCCATAGGTACATGAAAAGTTGCTCAGCATCACTAATCATCAGGGAAATACAAATCAAAACCACAATAAAAATATCACCTCACACCTGTTAGAATGGCTATTATCAAAAAGACAAGGGATAACATGTGTTGATGAGGAATTGAAGAAAAGGGACCCCTTGTGTACTGTTGGTGGAATGGAAATGGGTGCAGCCGCTATGGAAAACAGTACGGAGGTTCCTCAAAAAACTAAAAATAGAACTACCATACGATCCAGCAATTCCACTTCTAGGTATTTATCCTAAGGAAACAAAAACACTAACTTGAAAAGAGATCTGCAACTCCATGTTCATTGCAGCATTATTTACAGTAGCCAAGAAATGGAAACAATCTAAGTGTCTATCAATGTACGAAATGGATAAGGAAAATGTGGTATATATAGAACAGAATGTTAGCCATAAAAAGAAGGAATCCTGCCATTTGTGGCAACATGCATGGATTTGAAGGGTATTATGCTAAGTGAAAGAAGTCAGACAGAGAAAGACAAATACTGTATGATCCCACTTATATATGGAGTCTAAAACAAAAACAAAGAAAACTTGGGACTTCTCTGGTGGCACAGTGGTTGAGAATCCACCTGCCAATGCAGGGGACATGGATTCGATCCCTGGTCCAGGAAGATCCCACATGCTGCAGAGCAACTAAGCCTGTGTGCCACAACTACTGAGCCTGCATGCCACAACTACTGAAGCCCAAGCGCCTAGAGCCGGTGCTTTGCAACAAGAGAACCCACCACAATGACAAGCCTGCACACCGCAACAAAGAGTAGCCCCCACTCGCTGTAACTAGAGAAAGCCTGTGCGCAGCAAAGACCAAATACAGCCAATAAATAAATAAATTAATAATAATAAAAAAGAAAACCTGAACTCATAGATAGAGAACAAATTGATCAGAGGTGTGTGTGGAGGAGGAGTACAAAATGGTGAAGTGGGTCAAAAGGTACAAACTTCCAGTTACAAAATAAGTCAGTCCTAGGACTGTAACTTACAGCATGGTGACTATAGTTAATGATACTGTATCATATATTTGAAAGTTGCTCAGAGAGTAAGTCTTAAAAGTTTTCATCACAAGAAAAAAAAATTGTAGTTATATGTGGTGATGGATGTTAACTAGACTTAGTGGGGTAGTCGTTTCGCAATACATACATGTATCAAATCATTACACTGAAACTAATACAGTTGACCCTTAAACAGCACAGGTGTGAACAGCATGGGTCCACTCACACGGGGATTTTCTTCAGTAGTAAACGTGACTGTGCTAGGTAATTTCCAGTGGGCTGAATCCAAGGACACGGAGGAACCACATATACGGAGGCCCGACCGTAAGTTGTATATGGATTTTTGACTGTGTGGAGGATGGGCGCTCCTAACACTACCTTGAGCTGTAAAATGATATCAATTATATCTCCATTTTTTAAAAGTTAACCAGCAAAACCCGGCAAAGGGGGGAAATCTGATTTTCAAAGTCACCACATTATAAGATTTACTTGTCCAGTGTTCAATTAAAAAAATCGCAAGGCACATAGAGGAACAGGAAAATAGGGCACATCCAAAGGAAAAAATAAATAAAAACTAGAAGACGTGATATGAGGAGGGGGATTTATTTCAAACTGAAAAAAGAATTTTTTTAACAATGAAATGGTTGTAGTAATTTTGTAAAGTAACTGCTGGTTCTGGCCTTAATCGATTAGTTCAAATTGCATTTATAGTCCCACCATAAACAACTAAAAAACGAGGAAACATAGAAAACAACTATCTTCAAGCACTGGGCAGCATCCAGCACAGGGCTGCGATCCTGGAAGAAGGGAAGCACACTGCAGGCGAGCTCCAAATCCACCCAGACTGCTTCTCTGGAGGCATTTTCCAAAAATAGTGCAGGAAAATGGAGGCCAAGCAGAGAACTGTCTCACTGGGCAAAAAACAAACAAAACAGACAAACAAACAAAAAACAGAGACTTGGGGACTTCCCTGGTGGTGCAATGGTTAAGAATCCTCCTGCCAACGCAGGGTACATGGGTTCAAGCCTTGGTCTGGGAGGATCCCACATGCCGTGGAGCAGTTAAGTCCATGCGCCACAACTACTGAGCCTGCATGCTACAACTACTGAAGCCTGTGCACCTAGAGCCCGTGCTCCACAGCGAGAGAAGCTACCATAATGAGAAGCCTGTGCACCACAAGCAAGAGTAGCCTCTGCTCTCTGCAACTAGAGAAAGCCCGCATGCAGCAGTGAAGACCCAACACAGCCAAAAAACAAAACAAAATGAAACAACAAAAAAAAACAGAGATTGGAATTCAGAGATGCTTAGGCAGTTGAAATTTGGGGAGCAGATTATCAGAAAGGGAGGAGCTACCAAGAAAGAATCCCAAAAATCTGCATAGAGCTTCCCCTGGCATTCTTTTACAAATCCAAAGTTATGTGTGTGAAGATGAGGCTCTGAAAAGCCTAGCAGAGAAAAACTGGTGGGGGACTGAAAGCTAAGAGGACTATTAGGGATTTCACAGTGCTGGGGAGACATTGACCCAGCCAGAAAGGAGAGACGCTGGTCAATGTCCTTGCCATTCATGTGAGACACCAGAATGCCCATCTGTAGAAGTAAAGACCATGCCCTAGAATTGAGGGCAAGTTAGACCGACCTTTAAAAAGCTTAGAACTAAGCCTTGATAAGATTAAAGTGGCCCACATTAATTTAGGTATCTGCGAAAATAAAATTCAAAACACTTTCGAAGAAAATAAAACAATCCAGAGCCTCTGAAACAAATCATCAAGGGTCCAGGATACAGTCAAAAATTACTAGAAATGCAAAGAAGAAAAAATGTGATCCAGAGTAAAATGTTCAGTAGAAACAGACACACAAGAGGGTGTGGAGAAAAGGCAACCCTTCTACACTGCTGGTGGGAATGTAAATTGGTACAAGCACTATGGAGAACAGTATGGAGACTCCTTAAAAAACTAAAAATAGAGCTACCATATGACCCAGCAATCCCACTCCTGGGCATATATGCAGAGAAAACTGTAAGTTAAAAAATACATGCACCCCAATGTTCACTGCAGCACTACTTATAATAGCCAAGACATGGAAGCAACCTAAGTGTCCATCAACAGATGAATGGATAAAGATGTGGCACATATATACAATGGAATGTTACTCGGTCATAAAAAGGAATGAAACTGAGTTATTTGTAGTGAGGTGGATGGACCTAGAGGCTGTCATACAGAGTGAAGTAAGCCAGAAAGAGAAAAACAAATACCGTATGCTAACGCATATATATGGAATCTAAGAAAATGGTACTGATGAACCCAATGACAGGGCAAGAATAAAGATGCAGATGTAGAGAACGGACTTGAGGACACGGGGTTGGGGGGTGGGGTGGGCGGTGGCGAAGGGGAACCTGGGACGAAGTGAGAGAGTAGCATTGACATATATACACTACCAAATGTAAAATAGATAGCTAGTGGGAAGCTGCTGCATAACACAGGGAGATCAACTTGATGATGAGTGATGACCTAGAGGGGTGTGATAGGGAGGATGGGAAGGAGTCTCGGGAGGGAGGGGATATAGGGATATATGTATAAATACAGCTGATTCACTTTGGTGTACAGCAGAAACTGGCACAACAGTGTAAAGCAATTATATTCCAGTAAAGAGCTTAAAAAAAAAAAAGGAAGCATTACAAGTGGATTTGCACACAGCAGGATCACAGAGGACCACAGCGCCTCGCAGGGACAATGAGGGCCTGGTGCTGCACCCTGCCTGCCCTCTCTGCTCTAGAGGGTGACCCCCGGGCACTGCATCAGCCCCAGTTAGCATCCAATGGGAAGTACCGAAGGCATTCAGAGGGCAGGAGAGGGCAGCAGGACATTTCCTGTCCACCCTCTCTTCCTGTACCCGTGCAAGAGCTCGGCTGAGGCTGGCTCTCTTCGACAGCAGCTTCTGCCAGCGTGCCCCTCATCCCCAACCTCGTCCCTCCGCCTCCAGGGCGAGGGGGTCATCCTGCTGCCGCTGGTTCCTCTGTCCCTCCACGTCCCCTGTGGGTCTCTTAACTCTGTCCACACTGCTGTGAATAATTCCTTCATTAAATCCTTCAGAACTCCACTTGAGTGTATCTTGCTTTTTCCTCTTGGGACCCTGCCTGAGAGAGCAAATGGTATGAAGAGTGACCTCGGAGAATAGGCTCTGAAGATGGAATTCTGGGGATCCCATACATGGCTCAGAGCCACTGGGAACCCACAGCACCCCTTGGCATCAGGATTACTCAAATTAAGGTCTGCCATGGCACGAGATGGAGTAGAGATGGGAAAAGACGTGGAAAATCATTTGGTTACTGCTGCAATAAGATGTAGATTGGCAGCTTTGCAAAAGAAAAGCTGACTGTTTTGAACTTTCAACTCAAGGCATTGGTTGAAATCAGAAAATGTCTCTGATGGCCTCCATGGAATCTGTTATCCCTTTGCTTCCAAGCTGTAACAGCTGCAGATGGGGTGCTTGTTCTGTATGACTCACCCCATTATCCCAATATACCCAGGCGTATAACGAGAGGAAAATTCCAGAATGTCAGCATATTTACATGGCCTTAAAGTGTCTCCCTCAGTTTGCTTATTGTTGCAAAGGGTAAAAAACAGTTACAGTTCAGACAATACCTTGAATGCGTGATCAAAACGAGTGTCACCCGTGAGGGGCAGGTGGACATGGTACGCCTCCAGGTGTGATGCCCGGAGAAGGGTAGATCACACATGTGGTGTTCCACCTGAGAATGCACAGCTGAGTCTAATCAGGAGGAAGGACCGATGAGCCCGCAATGAGGAACTTTCCATTTAAAAGAAAATGGAGGGGAGCTATATTCTTCAGAAATGTCAATGTCGTAAAAGGCAAAGAAAGGCTGTGGAAATATTCTAGATTCCAGGAACATTAAGTGGTAAGTGAATGCAATACCTGATCCAAGACTGGCTCCTTTACTAGATGGGGGGATGCTGTGAAAGACATTATTGGGTCAATTTAAAAATGGGAACGTAGACAGTAGAGTGGATGAAAGTATTTTATGAAGGTGAAATGTATTGTGGCTGATAACTGTCCTTGGCTATGTAAGAGAATATGCTTATTCTTAGAAAACACATACTGAAATATTTAGGAATAAAGGGCCAGGACAAATACAATTCACTCTCAATTGTTCAGTAAAATATATATTATGCATATATATATTGAGAGAGAGAGAGAAGCCATGCAAATGATAAAGCAAATGAAATAAAATGCTAACAATAAGGAAACCTGGGTAAAGATTGTGCATTAGCTTGCTAAGGTGGTCAAAGTACTACAAACCGGTCAGCTTCAACCGCAGAAATTTACTGTCTTGCGGTTCTGGAGCCTGGAAGTCCAAGATCAAGCCAAGATCAAGGTGTCAGCAGGGTTGGTTCCTTCCAAGGCTGTGACGGGGAAATGTCCCAGGCCTCTCTCCTGGCTGCTGGTGGTTTGCTGCAGGTCTTTTGTGTTCCTTGGCTTGCGGACACATCACCCCCGTCTCTGCCTTTGTGTTCACGTGGCGTTCTCCCTATGTGCCTGTCTCTGTGTCTACATTTCCCCCTTTAACAGGACACCAGTCACATTGGATTAGGGCCTAAGCTTAACCTTAGGTTTAAAACTTGATTACCTCTGGGACTTCCCTGGTGGCGTGGGGGTTAAGAATCTGGCTACCAATGCAGGGGACACGGATTCCATCCCTGGCCCAGGACGATCCCACATGCCTCAGAGCAACAAAGCCCATAAGCTGCAACTACTGAGCCCACGTGCAGCAACTATTGAAGCCTGGGCGCCTAGAGCCTGTGCTCCACAACAAGAGAAGCCACTGCAATGAGAAGCCCAGGAACCACAACGAAGAGTAGCCCCTGCTTGCCGCAATTAGAGAAAGCCCACATGCAACAACGAAGACGCAATGCAGCCAAATAAATAAATAAATAAATAATTTGATTACCTCTGTAAAGATCCTATTTCCAAACAAGGTTACATTCTGTGGGATCAGGACTAGGACTTCAGCATATCTGTTTTGGAGGGGACACAATTCAACTCCTAACAAGTATATGGATAATTTTTATACTACTTTTATTCTTGTAACTTTTCTGTAAGTTTGAAATTATTTCCAAGTAAAACATTTTTTTTTTTTAAGAAAAAGAAATTCCTATACAGCTTAAAGAGTGACTTACAAAACCAGGAAGAGAAAAAGTGTATCCCCAAAGAATTGCGGGATTCTACCAACTCACACCCACAAGATGCTTGGAATGGATAATAAGGGCATTGACCAAATAGGATAAATGACAGAATGAGATAGGACCAAATATATCAATATGGGTGTACTTACTGAGAATTCTAGATTCAACATGTCCAGTAGGAGTCTAGGAAATGCTTGTCAAAGGGGCATGTTTTGCTCCAAATGGCCTTGTCAGGGGCTGCATACAGCATCCCTGTCCATCACAGACATTCTGAATTCTATTGCATCTGTTATAATAGTTGCAGATGCCTCTTTTATTTTGGTCCTGAAATGGCTGTTAGGTACCAAATAGCTCTAAAAGTTTGCTTGTGAAACCTGGTTCATAGATGGCCTAGACAGAGATGCTGGAATTCTCCTAGCGTACGTTAGAGAAAGGAGTATGATGGCTTACTGAGATGGAAATGTTAATTCATCACGTGCAGCTGCTCAGCCAACCCCCACCATGAAACCCAGGAGGCCAAGAAGTGCTTTAGGGAAGGGAGCACTGGCATCCTATAAGTCACCTTGCTGACTGTCATCTGTGCCCAGAGATGCTGGCGGGAGATACTGCAGTAGAACCCGGTGTCCTAATTTCAATGGGAATAATGGGGTCCCCGTGTGGTAGCGGTCAGGTGGCAGCACTACACCATCAAGGACAAAGTACGCACAATTAGCATAATAAAGAGGGGCCATCAGAGCATTTTGGCTCTTAGGGTCTGTGGCAGCGGCTAACTGATCATAAAGTTCCCAGGAATAAAACAGACAGGCAGCCTCCACCAAGGTACAGCTTGATCTGTAAAATCAGAGAACGTCTAAGTCAGGCGAGCAGAAATCTGCGTTGAATGACTATACAGAAAGCACCCGACTCCCAGACGCCCGTCAGTTCGTAGATCCAGAGCCCTAACTGAAAGAATGGGGGGTGGAATCGTTGAGAGCCCAGACTGACACTGAGACCAGGAATTTCTTACAGCATCAATCTGCACATTCGTGTGCTGTTCTCCAACAGAACTCAGCCTCCTCTGTGTTCACTGAATATATAGTTATTGCCCCTATTTCAAGCTAGTCACAACATCCAGGAAGATGCACCACAGGGTGGATCCAAGGTTGTTAATCTGAAGAGTGGATACAGGCGGGATAAGAAGCAAAGTCACCGAGTGTGCTGAGTGTCCGAGTGAGGCTTTGGCGTGAGCAGGAAAGGAGTAAGCCCAGGAGGAGGCAGACACACTTGGAGGAAGACGTAGGTCTGTCAAGCTAAAATCAGGGAGGAAGAAAAGGAAATTGAGGGCAGCAAAGTCAACAGGTTGTGTTTATGGGTTTTGAGATTTTGAAGTGGAAGGTAAAAAGCAATGTAGAGTTTAATACAAATCACTGCACTGAGGTCAGGCAGGCTCCTTAGTTGCGGCTCTTGGGCTACTTAGTTTTGGCATGCATATGGGATCTAGTTCCCTGACCAGGGATTGAACATGTATCTCCTGCATTGGAAGGTGGATTCTTGACCATGCACTACCAAGGAAGTCGCTCCCTGACAACTTCTAAGTCACGTAAGATTCCCAGCATCCAGCATCCAGCCTCAAGCTCCTTAGGAACCTGTGAGCTGCAATTAAGTAAGGAGCCCACCTGCTGGTGCAACCACAATAAATAAATTAATTAATTAAAAAAAAAAAAGAAGTTGTCAGGGAGAATGGGAGCTACACGTCCAGATGCTCAGTGAGACTTCAAGATCAGGACAAGAAGGCCCAAAAGACATAAACTCACAAGGTGTGGTACCTCTATGCTGTACTTTGAGATGCCAGCATGATACGCTACGAGAAATATTTAGCTGGAGAGCTTTCAAAATTGAGAAGTTGGCTAGAAAATAGCCACAAATCTTATCTTGTATTCTGGCAAAAACTCGATTGGCATCTAAATTATAACCAGAGCTCCCTTATTTAGCCCCGAGCTTTAAAATTTTAATTTTCAGTTTTTACCTAATACAACACTAGAGAACTAAAGACTCAGGAACAGGTACATTTTGTTTTGGTTTCTGTTTTGTAATGCCAGAACCAAAACATAAAGTTTAATGATTAGAATTGAATCAGTCATTTTTGCCAATTTACACATTATACAATTTATACATTAAAATCAATGAATTAATAAAAGAATATTCAAGCCAGCAATATGTATTTTTTGATCTACACTTTGTAAGTCACCTGAATAGATGACTAAGAAAAAAAATCAAACTGTACACTTTAAATATATGCAGTTTATTGTAAAAACAAAATAAAATGATTATTAGAAAATTATCCCGATATATGTATTTTTTTTTTTTTTTGGCGGCACTTGCAGAATCTTAGGTCCCCAACCAGGAACTGAACCTGGGGCCAAGGCAGTGAAAATGCCGAATCCTAACCACTGGACCACCAGGGATGTTCCCTGATCTGTTTAAATTCAATTTTCTACCTTCTTTTCTACAAAACAGAAAGAATTCTATCACTGGGCAAATCCATCCCGTCCTACAAAGTGATTGCACCCTCAGGCTGTTTCCTGTCCATAATCAGAGGACGTGAACCAGCGTTAGGAACCATAATGCTTCCCAAAGCGCTGACACAACTAATCGTACCAGAGTGGCTGAGGGCAAAGCAAGGATTCTTACCTAAAGATATCATCCAGGACACCAATGATATCTTGGATTCATATTTATTTAACATATTTATAATCTTTTAATGTATGAGGTATATAGTAATTTCTATTTTTTTCCCCAAACAAATCAGTTTTGAATCCCTAATCTTGCTTTTAAAGCCAAGATATCATTATCCAGGATCACAGGACACACTTTTAAAGCTTTAAAATCAAGCTTTTAAAATAAGGGGGGAGATATTAAAGTTATTTTTAGAATGGTATGACGTGCAAAATAGCAAAATAAAAGCCTGGACGTTGATGGATTTGGTTGCGTTGGCACTTTACATGGTGTTCCTTGAAGCCTGCTCCTCTTGGTACTTTCCTCTAAAACTAACGCACTAATTCGCCACTAACTTTACGCTTTTTCTGGGGCCACATCTCACCACATGCGGGATCTTAGTTCCCCCACCAGGGAGCAAACCCGTGCCTGCTGCAGTGGGGTTGCAGAGTCTTAACCACTGGACCACCAGGGAAGTCCTAGTGTTGTTTAATTTTAAATTATTATAAGAAAGTATATATTATACTTTACATAGAATCTTAAATAGTGTTGACTGAAGAAAAACACACAACCTCAAAGTGGCTAGTTATGTTTTATTTGGGGACCTTACTGACGACCATAGCCCGGCAGACATCCTCTCAGATAGCTCTGCAGAACTGCTGCAAAGAGGTAAGGGAGGGGTCAGAACATATAGCATTTTCTGAAAAAAATACACGGGAAGACACAAAAGTCTGGGCTCATTAAAATTACTCCTTACATATGCATCTTTAGGTAGGGCCAGTATTCTGGTTTTCTCCATCCTGAATTCCCCTGCTGGGGCACTAGTGGGGAGAAGTTGGAGGGGGTCATGGCTACAGTGGCTGATTGGATGTCAGGCAACAGTCATTGTTTACTCGAATGGCAGGCAACATTCTTTATCCTCAGTAGTAATGTATGTATTCATATTTATTTAACATATTTATATTTTTTTTAATGTATGAAGTATATAGTAATTTTGATTTCTTTTCCCCAAACAAATCAGTTTTGAATCCCTAATCTTGGTTTTATATCCAAGATATCAGTGGTACTAGAACTGGATACAATTTTTGTATATACACCTTGGACTGGAAACTCCAGTCAACTGCTCAGAACCCCCATTTTGGCCCAGCCTTCCTGTGAAGCAAATAAACACTGCTTCCTCCAGTTCCTAAGCGCGGCCTCCCTTGAGGAGATGAGGTAGACTGCTCTGTCTTCATCTGGTGACAGTGACACTGATTCCGGTTGGAAGAGGTAACAAACAGCTATATCCCGTAGGCCACAGGTCCCTAACGCTGCAACCCCGGGCTGGATCAGGATCAAAGGCTCTGCAGCTCCCAGCGTGCAACCAAGCACTTGCAAAGTACGGAGACTGCGATCGGCTCCACGTCTGTCGGAAACACCGAGGAATAAAGGCGCAGCGACAGTGAGACGTGGCCGGCCTGGCGGCCCAAAGCACCGGGGACAGACGCCGGCGTCACCGCCGGACCGAGACCCGCGCGGGCCTTTCTGTACGTCCGACCCGGAGGTCCCGAGGGGCTCTTCCCGCCGCCCCGCCCCGCGCCGCCCTCGGCCCTCCCCTCTCCTCTCCAGCGTCCCGCCCGCCCGGCCCCCGCCCCAGGCCTCGCAGACGCCGCGGGCCGCCGGGCCAGGACCGGCCGCCGGGACCCGGCTCCGCGCATGCTCCCTGGCTGCACCAGGGTCGCGCCCGAGCGGGGTGCGAACCCGCCCCTCCGCGTCTCGGAGGCCACCTGGAAGAGCCGGGACGAACGCCCGAGCGCCTCAAAAAAGACGGCGACCGCGCGGAGGCGCAGAGCCGCCGGAGCGGGCTGCGCGCAGCACCCGGAAGCCCTCCCGGATCCCCCTGCGGCGGCCGCGCGGCCCCGGACATGCGCAGTAGTGTCCCTGGCGGCGGCGGCGGCGGCTCGGTCCGCGGCGACTCGCAGCCGGAAGGTCCGGCCGCCTCGGGCTGCCCGACGCTGCCCGCATCATGTCGGCCCAGGGCGACTGCGAGTTCCTGGTGCAGCGAGCCCGCGAGCTGGTGCAGCAGGACCTGTGGGCCGCCAAGGCGTGGCTCATCACGGCCCGCAGCCTCTACCCCGCCGACTTCAACATCCAGGTGAGGCCGGCCGGGCGGGCACGCAGGTGGGGCGCCCCTCCCCGCTGCCTTGCGCTTCCCTCGAGGCGGGCCCCGGGGGCCCGGACCCCGCTCGGGGGCGGGCCGGGTCGGGGCGGCCGGGAGCGCGCCTCGTGCGGCGGGGAGAGGCCTCCCGCCGGCTCGCGGGCCCCGACGGCCGCCGCGGGGGCGGGGCCGGCCGGGTGGGGGTGGTCCTGGGCCCCGGCGGCGGCGAGCGGGGGTCCTGCGGGGCGTGAGGGGCGCCGGCTCCGGCTCCGGGCCGCGGCTGTGTCGGGGCGTCCGCGCCGCCCCTCTGCGGTCGCCGAGCAGCCCGAAGCGCGCGAAGCTGCCCGGAGGTGCGGGTCCGCGACCCCGAGGAGCCGGGCGGCCGTCGGTCCAACGCCGGCGGCTCGGGCGCCGCGCGTGCACCCGCCCTGGGCCCCGCGGCCGCGAGGGAGCGAGCCCTGCGGCTCTGTCCCCAGGCGCTGCCCGACCCCGGGGGGCCTCCGGGGCGGCGGGGGCGAGCAGGACCGGCAGGGCGCAGGGCCTGACCCCGCTCCGGCCCGTGTTGCAGTACGAGATGTACACCATCGAGCGGAACGCCGAGCGGACGGCCACCGCCGGGAGGCTGCTCTACGACATGTGAGTGGGGACGCCGCCCGCGCCTCTCCGGAGGCCTCGGTTCTGGGTTCTGTCGGTGGGAGAGGGAGCCGGGGGGAGGTCTCCGAGGTCACCTGCGTGTCTGGCACCTAAAGCTACTTCGTCGCGGGTATAGGCCTTCCCCTAGTTGCAGAGAAGTCTTCTGAGGTTTTACTCTGGTTACAACTGTTCCATTCAGTCATTTACTTTATGTTGGAAACAAGACACTTGCTCTTCGCAGTTCAGACAATACTGAAGTACAGAGAATGGTCAGTGGAAGTCCCTCGGAAGCTCCAACAGAGTTCAGTTGCTTATCTGTGTACATGTACACACAGTACACGTGAGTAGGTCCTGGGGGCAGCTCGTACTGCTCACCCACAGAGCTCTCTCCAGCTTAGCACTTAGGGATCTACTTCATTCTTTTTCACGTCTGCATAGCATGTCACCCCTCTTATTAATGGACATTTAGGTAGTTTCCAATTGTTTGAAATTATGTTCAGGGTCAGAAAGCAATTTTGTACTCACATTTGGGTGGTTTTCTGTAGAATAGATTCTTAGACATAGGTTTTCGTAGTCAAAGGGTATGCACATTTTAAGTTTGGATGCACTACCCAATTACCCTCCAAGAAGTACTGTTCCAGTTTACATCTCCACTGACCGTGGTGGGTAAGAGTGCCTGTTTTCCCATACCTTTGCCAGCATTGGATATTCAGTCTTTCTCGCAGCTGTTAGTTTTTGCCAGTGCCATAGGAGAAAACAGCCTCTTGCTGTTTTTAAAAATTTGTGTTCGTTGTATTACTGAGTATCTTTTCAAATGATATTTGGCTATTTGTATTTTTTCTGTGATTTGCTTCTGCCCTTTTTTTTTCTTTTGGGAGTTTTGTTGTTTTTTTCTTGTTTGCTGTTTAAGAGTGCTTTGCATTATTATGGTCACTTGTCTTTTCACGTATTAAAACAACTAAAGACTTGTGAGTACCCTCATTTTTCTTAGTTTTTATTTTTATATCTTTGGTTTCTTTTGGTACATCTGTGCACTCACTTGGAATAAAGTAAAATGTGTCTGTCTCTGATGCTAGTGTTTTACTTTCTTTTTTGGATACTGTTTAGAATCTGACATTTGAATTTAATGCATTCATTTTAAAAATAGGTTTGTGAATTTCCCAGATCAGCCGGTGGTATGGAGAGAGATCAGCATTATTACGTCAGCGTTAAGGAATGATTCACAGGATAAACAAACCCAGTTTTTAAGAAGTAAGAATGAAGTGATAATTTAATGGTGTATAAATTACTGATTATGGAATCCCAGGTCCTGTATAGTAACGTCACAAAAATTCACACCTGTGGTGTTGGTACCCATATGTATGTTTTGTTCTTAGCGACTGAAGCCTGTACAAATGATGTCACGTCATCCCTTAAGCATTCGCTTAGAGCCATTTAACCTTCCTTAAAGGATGTGGATTTATCAGTTAGTCTGGGGAACTGAATATATTTTAACAAGTTATGCAGTAATCAACAAGCATCTGTAGATGAGGCAGATCTCCACAGAACAGGAGAGATTTTTTCTTGTTAATGTACACTCTGTGTTGGTTGCTATAGCCAATTCAGTATTTCAGGTTTTGGGTAAGAAAGAAAATAGATTGTTTAGGTCATTTCAACTTAAGTGCATGCTTTTTATCTCAGCCAGCAACAAGCACTGTTGTGACCCTTCCCAGACATCATCCTTCTCCTCTAGATCCAATAAGGCCTCCAAATGTTTTATGGTCACTCAGCAAACGGTCATTCAGCAAATATCTTATTCAGCAAATTCTTATGCCCAAAAGTATCTGACCTACAAGCCTTCCAGGTTGTAGGTGAAATCCAGCGATAGTGATTCTTCACCTAGTATATACCATTCTGTATATGATGATGCCTTATTTCCACTTTTGCTGCCTGATTTCCACTTTTGCTTCCATATTTCCTTTCTGAAAGAAACTTTGAAAAGTGAAATGTGTTGTGTACAGGTTTATTTGAAACTCTTCCTGGTCGGGTCCAGTGTGAGATGTTACTAAAGGTTACAGAACAATGCTTCAACACTTTGGAACGATCAGAAATGTTGCTTCTACTTTTGAGACGATTCCCTGAAACAGTGGTGCAACATGGGGTAAGATTTGAGTCTTTCCTTTTTCTTAAAAGAAAATAAAATTCATCAGTGGACTCACAAGTATGTCTAAGAGCTATAGTGTGTATTCTTCTAAAGCAGATTATTCTAATTCTGAGGAGCACCAGATAAGATTGAACTTAAATCGAGGAATCTTTGTCAGTAAAGCTCAAAGGTTGTCACTATTACCAAACTCTATGAATTTCCAGTAGAAGTTTTCTTACCAGTGTAAGGAAACAGTCACCAAGCTTTGACAGTACTACTTATCTTCAATTTGTAAAAGTACAGTAGAGTTTTTAAAATATCTGTTTCATTGTATTCAACCATGTGTTTGAATTTAAAGGCGAGCCATCGTTCGTAGTAACAGACACGTTTTTCACATGCTTTTGCTGTATGGTCACTGCTTTCCCTCTTCTCTGCCCTTTCCTCATTGCTCTAATTGTTATTGAGTACTCCTGGCAGGCAGTGGTCACTGTTCAGTAGACCCTTAGATCCCTTGAGGTTGATAGCAGCCTGCTTTACAGATATGTTAGTCACTTCCCAGAGCCAGTAATGGAGAGATGGGATTCACGTCATTAACTCTCTTCATTCAGACTCTTGCGTATTCTTTCTGGCTCCACTTCTGGCTGCGGGCCCCAGGTAACCTTCTCAGTACCTCTATGCTGTAAAACAACAGAAGTTTATTCTCTCACAGTTCTGGAAGTTCAAAGCCCAAAAGCAAGGTATGGGCAGGGCGGTGCTCCCCGTGAACGCTCTGAGGAGCACTCCTGCCCACCTCATCCTGGCTTCGGGGGCACCAGCGATCCTTGTCATTCCTTGGCTTGTGGCTTCATCCCTCAGTTTCTGCCTCTGCTGTCACATGGCCTTCTTTGTGCTCTGTGTCCCTGGGTCTTTACATGACCTTCTTATGAAGATACCAGTCATTGGATTTAGGACCCACCCTGATCCAGTATGACTTCACCTTAGCTAATTGCATCTACAAAGACCTTTTTTATAAGATAAAAAATATATGAGGTCACATTCAGAGGGGATGCTGTTCACCCTGGTGTCCTCCCTGATCGTAGCTCTTGACTTTAACTTTCTGTCTCATGTAGTTGTTCACATGGTTCCCCCTCCCCCCACCCTGTGCATCCCCAAGTGGTTGCAAGGAAGATGATGCAGGTCTTGGTGGCTTTGGACCAGCCAGCTCTCTACTAGGCTAGGGCGTCAGTAATCGAAAGGCAGCCTTAAGACTTAAGCAGTTCTGTCTGACCGAGTCCAGGCTGTGTGACTGGCTGCTCCTGGCAGCTCTTGAAAATGCTAAGTTCTGTTTCCATAATACATCTTGGTGTAAAGAATAAAGTTAGTTTATACATTTCTTAGAAAAATCTCTACATCTCTGTTGTCATTCTGACTAGCTTCAGTGCCTCCATTCAGTTTGCTAGACAATTTAATCTCACTAGTTCAGAGGAGAATAACCAAGACAGAGTGGTCTGCGTTCAGGTGAGTGTGGGTTCCCTTCCGGGTGGTGTTGCTGATGCGTTCTTTTGTTTTCTAGTCTTTAAAATGAGAATATTTGTTTCCTGGGTAAGTTTGAATATTATACAGACTTTGTGGTAAATCAGACGCACTGGTTCTTCACATAATTCTGACATCTGAAACTTAACACAAATGATTAATTGTGTTTTGAAACAGGTTGGCCTCGGGGAGGCACTATTAGAGGCTGAAACTATTGAAGAACAAGAATCTCCTGTTAATTGCTTTAGAAAATTATTCGGTAAGAAAAATTACATTTTGTATTGATTCCTTATGGTAAGTGGACCCAGCTGGGGGTAAGTGTCATTTCAGAAACAAGGTCGTTTGTGGAAAGCAAAGGAACTCTTCATATTACGGGGTTTAAATCCTTGCTTATTTTTTCAGTTCAGAAAGCATTTTAAACAACTCCTAAATTTTTATCATGTAATAGTTGATACCTCTGAAGAATATGTGTAACCACATATTTAAATATGAAGCCTAATGATAAACAAACACCCAAATTTCCACCCGAGCATCACTCATAACGTAGAATCTGCCTGTGTCCGTCTGCACTGCAGTTTCTGAATAAATGGGCCGTAAGGGTTTTCTTTTTTTCCTGTCTATTTTAGATACTGCATTAAGTGAACTCTAAAACAGATTTCGTTTTTGCCAGAATCCTAGAGTAGGCAAACAGCTTAATCGGTTTTTCCTCACCTTCCCTCTTCCACAGTGTGTGATGTCCTTCCTCTAATAATCAACAACCATGACGTGCGGTTGCCCGCCAACTTGCTGTATAAGTACTTGAACAAAGCAGCTGAATTTTACATCAGTTATGTCACTAGGTCTACTCAGATAGAGAATCAGCACCAAGGTAAGTGGGAATAACCTGCAGTGTATTTTGTTGTATTGTAGTTTTTATTTTGCAAAATTTCAAGCTCAGAAATCCCTCAACATTCGGATTATTCTCCTCGGGATACACACCAGTTTGATAGTCTGGCTGAAAGATGGTTCCTAGAAAAAAAACACTGCAGTTAAGAGATGAGACTTTTCTGGAACCAGTTTTACCCCTCGATTGAAACAGCGAATGTGCTGAACTGTAAGATTATCTTCATACGTGGACCACAACTCAGAGGTCCCTTCCTACTCTACCAGGGGCCAGTGGTGGGTCTTTGAATAAGACTCACAATGTGTTGAGCTTCTGTGCTCTTGCTTCTTGCATGGGAAGTCGGACATTTTTTCTCTATTAAGTACTGCATAAATAGTAAGTAGTAATGTTAATTGTAAACTCTTCCTTTTCATATCTCAGGTGCCCAAGAAACATCTGATTTAATGTCACCGAGCAAACGTAGCTCCCAGAAGTACATAATAGAAGGGCTGACTGAAAAATCGTCCCAGATTGTGGACCCTTGGGAGAGGTTGTTTAAGATTTTGAATGTTGTTGGAATGAGATGTGACTGGCAGATGGATAAAGGAAGACGGTAAAGAATTGTTCATGTCTGAGATTGCGTAACAAATATTTTGATAGCATACTTTAAAAAACAAAATACTTTTTACTAAAAGCATATAATGTGTAGGTACACCTCTGTCTGGATAAATTCTGTAACACTCAGTATTTATGCAAAAGAGTGTGGTTTTTCACTTTATTGAAAGATTCCCAGCGGAAGTGTGAACTCTTAGGATGACGTTGAGTTTGAAGGCCTCTCTAGTGTTTAGAGGAAGGAGAAGCTACTCGGCATGTTTATGTTGTGAACTCTCAGCCTGTTGCTGCTCTAATTCACAAGGGGAGTTTGCATCGCTCTGCAGACAATGAGGAATGATCTTCCATGCCCAGAGCCACCTTTGGTGGTCGTCAGGGTTCTATTGGGGCTTTTCTCTAGTTGACCTTTTGCTGACAAGCCCAGAGTAAGTAATTAACTGTTATTGTCCTTCATCCTTCAGAAGCTATGGTGATATTTTGCATAGGATGAAGGATCTCTGCAGATACATGAACAACTTCGATAACGAAGCTCATGCAAAGTATAAAAACCAAGTGGTTTATTCCACGATGTTGGTCTTCTTTAAGAATGCGTTCCAGTATGTCAGCAGCATACAGCCGTCTCTGTTCCAAGGTTGGTTTAACAATCTTAGAGTGTCCCAAAATGCTGGCCTCATTGGGGATGGCGAGGAAGATGAAAACGTTTAACATTGTGCTTTTATCAGTTGTCAATTTTTATGTAAGTACGATTTCATTCAAAACTTCTATATCAAAGGATGTAGTGGTACTGTGAAACAAGACACCGATATTGAATGCCTCTGTTTTAAAAAAGCAGCAAATGTAGCAAAGTATCGATGTAGATTTCACGACTTCTCAATAGACAAAGATTTTTAAAATATGTGTGCATATAAATTCTGTGAAAAATAGAAAAATTACAGGTGAAATCACCCACAGTACTTCCAGCATAACACAACTCTCATTTTTGTGTATTGCCGGCAGTGTTTCGTATATTTAGATTTGTTGGGAATTTGTAACAATGATCTAGGTGTAACTTTGTAGTTTTTCTTTTTGTGGTAATTTTATGATTCGTGATCATTGTAAAAAATTGGTAGATAATAGAACGATACCAAGAAGGAACTTTCCCTTGTCCACCACCGAGAGAACCTTTATTAACAATTTAGTGTCTATCTGTACAGTTTTTCATTTCTGTATACGTGAACTTACTTGTTTACCTAATTGGGATGATCCTGAACATATTTTCACATGAGGGTCAAGTAAATTTCCACCTGATATTAAACGCTCTTTTCCTTGTGGCATTTTTAAGTGTCACTGCTTTCCCTTCATCCACAGGTCCTAATGCCCCGAGCCAGGTTCCACTGGTTCTTCTGGAGGACGTATCAAATGTGTATGGTGATGTAGAAATCGATCGCAGTAATAAACACGTACATAAAAAGAGGAAACTAGCTGAGGGAAGAGAAAAGACCATGGTAATTCTTTCGGATATAATTATTAACATGTTATATGTTTATGGTTTGCTAGAAGTGAATCTTTTTAAAACATGGCTTTGCAGCTAAGTTGATGATGCTTAGGTTTTTTAATTATAAAATATAATTACTGTATAAAGCCAGCGGACCTCAAATAGAGGTGATTTTGCCCCTGGGATATTTGACAGTGTCTGGGAATTTTTTTTTTTTTTTAATTGGTTGATTTATTTATTGGCTGTGTTGGGTCTTCGTTGCGGCACACGGGCTTTCTCTTGCAGCGAAGCGGGGGCTACTCTTCATTGTGGTGGATGGGCTCCGCATTGCAGTGGCTTCTCTTGTTGTGGAGCACGGGCTCTAGGTGTGCAGGTTTCAGTAGTTGTGGCACATGGGCTCAATAGTTGTGGCTCATGGGCTGTAGGCGAGCGGGCTCAGTAGTTGTGGCGCACGGGCTTAGTTGCTCCACGGAATGTGGGATCTTCCCAGCCCAGGGTTCAAACCTGTGTCCTCTGCATTGGCAGGTGGATTCTTAACCACTGCGCCACCAGGGAAGCCCGGGCTTTAATTTTATTCTATGGCACAACAAACTATTTTTTGGAAGCAAACTAAATAATGTCATGTATTAGAAAAAAAAGTAAACTATTAACACAGGTGCTACTTAATTAAGCTGTATCCCTGAATGTAAAAATGTAAGTTTTGGCTTTTATAACATTGATATGTTTTTAAGTTATTGGAAGTTTTAACTCTATGGCTTTACTCTGAAGCCAGCATAAGCTTCGAATTTATCATCAGCAAACCTTAATTTTAAAAGTAAAAATTGAATGTGTGAAAGGATGAAAAGTGTACATTACTTTTTAAAGCTACGTTGTTAAATCCAAAAGATTTTATTGTACTCATGATAGTGTCCTTTGATACAAAATTGACATAATCAGAATTGGCAGCAGCAAAGATGATAATGTGTAAGTAGCGCCTGTTCTTCTAACTTGGGCCGTATGCTGCGCGTTCTCGCAGCAGAGTTCAGACGACGAAGACTGTTCAGCAAAGGGAAGGAGCCGTCACGTCGGCGTCAGTAAGGCCGAGCTTGCCAACTCGGTGGAGGTGTTGGAGAGCTTTAAGCTGGCCAGAGAGAGCTGGGAGCTGCTCTGCTCCCTGGAGTGCCTGGACAAGGGTAAGGCAGGCTCACCTGCTGTGATGCTCCATCTTTTGTAGGAAATCACCATGCCAGGGTTCACTATTCTACTTGAAATGTCAGCTCACTCATGGCTAATCAGATTGATTACGGTCTTACGCACATTTTACGGGATTCTTTTTTGAGCAAGAAGTCCAATCACTTATAAATATTCAAATAACCGTTTACCTCTTGGCTGCTACACTGGGGGTGTATTATAATCAGGGTTGGGGTGGAGCTGGAGGGAGAGTTTTTGGTCTTTCTTTTAAAATTCGTATTGCAGGCCTTTTTTTTTTTTTCCCTCTTTTCTTTCCTGCTGGGTTTGTTTTGTGCTTTCAGTTGTTCTTTCCCACTGCTCTGTATCTTCCACTGGCTCAGGTTACAGAAGGTGTGCTGTTTCTGTCTGCATTAAATAACTCCATTGCCTAAAAAGCTTCAGTTCCAAACACTGCAGAAAGCCTGTTTTGAGTATAGACATAAATAAGAAGAGGGAGTTTTCTCTGTATAATGTTTACACTATTGAGTATTTCAACATTACTTAGAAATCACTAGCCCTTTGCTAACCAGCATATTTTTCTGTACTTTGGGATCAAGGCCGTTACTTTCCTTTTGGCCAGTGGACATTCGTCCCTGGCTTGCTTCTGTCATGGGCCCGTACAGACCCCTTGCCTGATGTGTCAGATCATATTTTCTCAGTAAACATCGCATCATCCAATTTCTCCTCATCACGTTTAGAACTGTGAACAGGAATGTGACTTTTGGAGGGGATTTTTTTCTTTAGTTATAAATTGACTTTTTAGAAAATGAGTGGAACTCTTAGTGTCATATATTTATTATTTTAACTGGGTGAAAGCAAAGTGGTTTAAGAGATAAATGAAGTAATGTGTGAAAAGCATTTTAAACCGCTCTTAGCACATGATACATGCTTAGTAAGTGTCAGTGCCTAATAAGAATATTGCTCATTTATTACTGGTAAGTATTCTGCCCTAACATTCCCATCTAATTGAAAGTCCAGACCATTGTCTTAGAAGTCAAAGTCTAAAGTTACATCCATTTTTTGGTAATTTGTCTCTAAGTGTTGTTCTGTTGATGGGTATGTCAGTTTTATTCTCTGCTTCTGTTACATATTTTTGGTAAATTTGCTTTTGAATTCTTAGAATTTACAAGAATTTGTTTGGCGTGGAAGACAGATACTTGGCTTTGGTTGAGAATCTTCCTCAATGATATGATCATCTACCAGGTAATGTGTGTTTAAATACCTGTGTCTGGGCAGGACCATGGTTCCTGCGAACATCTTCAGTGTGAAGGTGTATGCGTTCCCTCCTGCTCTGAAGGCAGGTGTCCTGGCTTCACTGGTGGGGCGATTGTGGTCCACTTCATCTCAGAACAACTCCAGATGACAAGCCCACATCTTCTGTGTTACTTTTGGTGTGTGCAGTCACACCCCTCTGTAAAAGTAAGTTTGACTTTTCAGTGAAAGATGAGCACTGCTCACCCCTCCTCTGTGCTCTGGTGGAGCCCTGCTTCCTTGCTCTGCCTTGCTCGAGCTGCTTATGCCCGGAAGGCAGAGAGGATTCAGTAACGAGAGGGAGAGCTTCCAGCCTCTGTTGTTGAAATGGGCAGGTTGCTGCTTCCAGCCTTCATAAAGGAGAAATGGTATTAATAGTAAAATATTTATAAAGAAGTGGTATATCCAAAATGTACTTCATCAAAGAGCTTGTGTTATTTTATGTAGTCTCACGAATTAAGACCAGAAAGAAAAATCTTTGTATTTATAAAGGGCTTCCATACAGACCCTCCATCTGGCTGTAACTAAGCTGGTTTGATTCTGTGACTAAGTCTCCTTTTTCCTCCTCAAATGATTAAGCAGAGGTATCTGATTTGTAGTTGCTTGCTAGCGGCATAATTAGCTCTGGAAATTTTTTTAATGGCAGTGTTTTTCCCTCCTTGCTGTCATGATTTTCTAAGGGTCAATACAAAAAGGCCATAGCCAGCCTGCACCACTTGGCTGCTCTCCAGGGATCACTTCCTCAGCCACAGATCTCAGGACAGGGGACCTTGGAGCATCAGAGGGCACTCATCCAGCTGGCGACCTGCCACTTTGCTCTGGGGGAGTACAGAGTGAGTACTGGGTGCCTGGCACGGGGACCGCAGGAGCGCCCAGTGGCCCTGGCGCTTTCTGTTTTTCCCAGAGTGGCTTTTTAATTCAGTGTGTGTTTACTTGAAACTTGCTCTTTCTGCCTAGATTTTATTACCTAATCTGCTGGTGAAAAGCTTAGTGATTCTGCTTTATTTAGTTCCCTCCTCACTACAGCTTCCCTGAAGTTAGGCTTCCACGCTTTTCCCATTTCCCGCTCATTATTCCATTTGTTGGAGGATGATTTTTACTTTCTTGCCTGGAACCCCTTTAGAGTGGAGTTAGTCCTCCTGTACTTGGACAGAAGAGGCCTTTACCAGGTGGGAAGTGGAGATTCACATTAGCTTACGTGAACCTCAGGTGATGATCACACCTCCTAGGAGTGTTGCAGGAGCAGCTGCGTGGAGGGGCCTGTCTCCGTGCTGTGGCCCCTCCTCGCACGGTGGCCGCACAGCTTCCGGCTGCACTCGGCGCGCGTCATCACAGCTTTACACACACAGTGACTGGATAAATTCAAGCCACACCTTAACACACAAACTCTGATTTCTTCTTATCTGTCTGTATGTTAAGTTGATTACTTTGTGATTAAAAACCCTAAATTAAATTTTTTAACTTGAACTGTGAAATGTGATGTATAATTTGCCATGATAAATTTTAGAAAGAAAAAATTAACAAGTATGTAAAGTGTACGTTTAAAATTGAAGTGCTTTTCTACCATCATTTATGTTATCAGATACCTAATTCTAAGTCTCAAGTAATTCCTTTTGGGAACTTGAGAGAGCACACAGTTACACACACAGCACACGTCTATCACGTAGTTAGCTGCGCGGCACTGCGGTGCTGCCTTGTACTAGGGAACATGCAGCAGACAGGCGGGTGTGAGTACCCTACGCAGACTCCTTGTCCCTGAGGGTTTCAGTTGCCACCTCTGAGGGTCACTCTTAGGTCTCCATCTTCGGTTTCCGCCTTCTCTGATTCCCGAGTTTCTGATTGCCTGTCTTCAGCTGGGACGCAGCACGTCCAGATGTGCCTTTCCTTAGTTCTCTGGCCCTTAGGCAGCACCTGCCAGCTCACGGAGACTCTTACTGGAGCTGGTCCTTTTGCCTCGTCCAGGATGGGGCCCTGGTGCTTGTGGGGTGTAATGCCTTTTATTTCCACTGCCACCACCCTAACCCGCGGCTTTTCCTGAGTTTATTGCCCGTAACCTTTTCTCCAACCCTGTGAGTTATGATCAGCTCTCTACAACAGTGTTGTCATTGTTCCAGTTAATTGAGGTATTGACTTCCTGGGTGCCCCAGGGTGGGGAGCATGAGCAGGGTGCGGGGAACGTGGGGTCCCTGCGTTCAAGGACATCTAATCTGAGATGGAGAGAGAGCTGCAGGTGTTTATATAAGACAGTTAAAATTCCAGCATGAGTGCCCTGCCTCAGACCCGTGCACAGCAGGCATTCAGGGAAGGGTGGTTTCACCAGGGCCCACGTCCTCAAGGAAAGGTTTAGACAAAAGAGTGGCTGGAGGTGGGCCTTGAAGGATGGTGACCTGTGATTCTGAGTTAATCCTACTCACTAGCTCTAACGCCAGGGTTCAAGTTCTTAACTACCCAGCTGCCCATCTCTCGACCAGTGGCTCTGGATGTGCTAAAATACTGACCCCTGAGCCCCCGGGCAGTTAGCTGTGGCTTGGGCAGCTAAGCTCCAGGTCATTTGCTACCAGCTCTGAGCAGCCTTACAAATATTATTTCCTGGTTGGGCCATGAAAAATGTTGGGAAGTGTGGATTTAAGATTCCACTTCCTCATCTGTAAAATGGGGGTGATAGGAGGGTTGTGTCTGACACATAGGAAGTGCTCCCTCAGCCAGTTCGGACTGCTGGGGATTTGATGGGCGAACCGAAGGTGAGGCCCGGCTCTCTGTGGATCGAGACCGCCGCTCAGTGGGCACCTGGGGCCACCTCGCACCCACCAGCGGGTCACCTGTCCCGTTTCATGTCTGTTTCCTAAACCACACCCTGCTTCCCCTCAAGTGCGTCACCAACACTAGTAGAAAGCCTCCCCCACATCTTTGTCTCCTCCTTTGAAAACCTGTTTTTCTCTTTTCACATTTCAAATCCTGCCCCCTCTAAGGCTTAGACCACGATTACCTTCCTGCTTGAAACGTTTCCTGCTGGTTGAGCCTGCGTATGTTCCTACTTCATTGTAAATCATGCTCTAAACATACCATTTCGTCCTCTACCATATGTCCCATTTTGTTCTTTTTCTGTTCAGTGAGTTAGTACATGTCTCTAAGACAGGGACGTACTTCTTTTGGATTCCATTGTGCTGTCAAACACTTTGGTAGTTTAGTTAACACTTGATTAATTTTTAAGATTTGTTCTTTAGTTTTTTAACAGCAAAAGCACGAGTTCGTGTTCCCTGAAAGGTCTGTACCAGATTTCATCTCAGTTATTTTTCTGCACTCGGCGTGGAGCAAACAGTGATGATCAGTAGAGCCCTGGGGCCACGCCCCCGACCTCTGTGCACAGGTGGCCCCACTGGTGCTGCAGAGGTTTAAGTTACCTCGACTTGGCTTCGGTCAGAACTTGCAGTTAGTTCCTTCTGGTCTTGTCTTGTCCAGATGACGTGTGAGAAGGTCCTTGATCTGATGTGCTACATGGTCCTGCCCATCCAGGAGGCAGGCAAGTCCCAGGAAGAGCCCTCAAAAGTAAAGCCCAAGTTTCGAAAAGGTACAGTGACAAGGTTTATTTTCATTTTATAGAAATAGCTTTAGGACCCAAGACTGGGAACTTTTTTACAATTCCTGACAAGATAATACCGTGTGGTCTGCAGAGCTTGACAAATTGTATAAGAAGTGAAGTGCTCGCCAAGCTTTTCTTGGCTCTGATTTTCACAAGCAGCTGTAGATCTGTCCTTCCTCCAAAGTTCTCCTCACATCCTGAGTTTGCTGTCTCTGAAGAATGTCAGTGAGCTCCTTTTTCCTATCTTTACCAGCTCTGGGGAACCTTGTAATGATTAGTTGAGAAGGATCTCTTAGCATATCTCTCTCGGGCTGTTTTGAGCTCCCCTTCAAGTTGCTCGTTGTTGAAAAACTATGTAAATTGAGTTGTGGTGCTTCATAGGAAAGGAAGAGAGACCCACTGTCATGATCTTAGTTCCATCTTAGAAGTTGGAAAAAGATAGTCTGTCAAATGCAAGCCAAGTAGAAAACAGGGAATGATAAAGACAAGAGCAGAAATTAATGGAATAGAAAAAAAATAGAGGAAATTAATAAAGCCAAAAGTCGGTTTTTTGAAAAAAAAATTAATGAAATTGGTGAACCCCTAACAAGACTGACCAGGAAGACAGTGAACACAAATGACCAGTGTCAGGAATGGAAGAGGGGACGTCACTGCAGATCCTGCTGAAATCAGGATAGTAAGAGAATAGGTTGTGAATAACTTTATGCCAGTAAATTCAACAATTTTGATGAAATGGAAAAATTCTTTGAAAAACACAACTTACCAAAACAGACACCAAATGAAATAAAAAATCTGAACATTTCTGTATCTATCAAAGAAATTAAATTTCTTGTCAAAAACTTTCCCACAAAGAAAATTCCAGGTCCAGTTGGCTTCACTATGAATCCTGTTGAGCATTTAGGAAGAAATAGCTCCAATCCTGTACACACTTTTGGAAAAGTCATCACCTCCTACCTCGCATTATTCACAAAAATTAATTTGAGCTGGAGCAGAGACTAAATGGAAAAGCTAAGTGATAACATTTTTTTAGAAGAAAATTTGAGACTGGTAGCAGATTTCTTAGGGCACTAAAAGCTCTCTAGAAGATGAAAGTATGACAGTTTGATACTTTTGGGGAGTTCATTTATACTGTTCTCTTTACTTTTTATATGTTTGGAATTTTCCACAACAGAAGGTTGAAAAAAAAAGATATATCCCAGACCCCTTCAAAAATTAATATCTCTGTGGATCAGAATTCAAGTGGGTAAGACTTGACCTAGTGGACATCAAGACTTATTTTAATGTGTAGCATTGGCGTTGAGATTGACCCCTGGAAGAGAATAGGGAACCGAAAAATGGATGGCCTTGCAGTTCAGTGGAGGAAGAGTGAATTTATCTTGTAAGTGGTGCTGCCACGGTTGAATCTCCGAATATAAGAACAATAGAAAAGAGATCCCTCCTTCATACTACACAAGAATCCTTTAAATTTTAAGATCTAAATGTGAAAACTAAAACTTTTAAATTTTTAGAAGAAAATACAGAAGACAATCTTTGTGCTTTCTAGTTAGAGAACAAAGAGCACACGACATAAAAGATTCGTGAATTTGACCACATTAAAATCAAAATACCAACAAAAGATACTATGATCAAAGTGAAAAGCTATGGACTACAAAAAAATTGCCCCCACACACATAATCAACAAAAACTTAATATCCAGAATTTTGAAGGAGCTCCTGTGAGAAACAAATAACCAACCCCCCATAGAAAAATAGGCAAAAAATATGAACAACAGATTGACAGAAGCCAAATGGCCAAAAGCTACTTGGAAAGATTCCCCACCTATTATTAATACAGGAAATTCAGATTAAAACAATAAGCTATCATTTCACATGAGGATGCAGAAAGTAAAGGGTAGCTGTATTGACCATCAGGACGTGAAGCTACCCCGTGTGCTTCTGGAAGGCGCGTAGATTCGTACTGTCACTTTGAAGAGCAGTTTAGCCGTACCAAGTCGCACATCTCACTGCCTGGTTATGTGCCTCTTCTAGGCATAGACCTTAGATCAGTGATTTCCAACGTGGGCCCTCACCTGCAGGGTCATGAATTTTAATGCAATTTTCTTTTTTAATGAGATAGTAGCAATATTACTAAAATGAGTGTATCTCCACTAAAAAGGGTAAATTTTATTTCACTAACCTTTTGTTTTAGATACACAGTTGACCCTTGAACAATGCAGGAGTTAACCCAGGGGCTCAGACCCACCCTTCCCTGCAATAGTCAAAACTGCGGGTACTGCTCTCATCTGCCTCAAAAACAGGAATTGACAGATGCCTCAGCCCAGGGCAGGAAGCTGGAACGGTGCAGGCAGTCAGGGCTCAAACCCCACTTCTTCTGTGTCCACGTGTTGTGATCTCTGATCCAACACAAACGTTTCCCCACATGTAGTTCATGTAGAGATCTGTAAGATGAAAATGCAGGTACTGTATTTATTGAAAAAATCCACGTGTAAGTGGACTCATGCAGTTCAAACCTGTGTTGTTGAGGAGCCAGCGGTATGAACGTGTGTAAGTGTGTGCACACAGGATCCCCACGTGCAAATTGTATTTATTTCTTGCTACTTCTTGCCCTTGGGGCAGAGAAGGATTTGGGATATAAAGAACACACAGCCTAAAGGAGAGGACTGCGGTCTTGGTTTGAAAAACAACCATTGCTTAAAATTTTTTCCACAAGTGCACAAGAAAATATATATAAGAATGTCTATTTCAGCATTGTTATAATGAAAAATTGGAAATCTCAGTGTTCACCATAAAAGAATGGATAAATCCGTTGTGGTCTATGTAACCAACAGAACACTACATAACATAGAAAACCAGTGAACTAGAGCCACGGATATTAGTACCGAAAACAGTCTGCAGAAGGATACGTATGCTGTGATACCACTTATACAGTAGACTGAAAACAGGCACAACATCTCTCTGTGGTGTACGAGTATAGCTTCGTGTTAAAAGCATGCAGTGTTCATAGGAGTGATGAACCCCACACTCAGAATAGCAGTCACCTCTGTGGAGGGAGGCAGGGAATGGCATCAGAAGAGGTACGCAAGAGGAGAACTGAATTTGTGATGCTTTATGTTAAAATCTAAAAACTTAAGCGAATGTCGACATTTTCTAAAGCTGCGTGGAGAGCACCCTGGCATTTCTGATAGTCTGTATCATCTTCTACATATTTCAGATGTTTCATAATAAAAAGTATTTAAGCAACTTTAGAAATTTAGTTTGAGAAATGAAATCCAGAGATGATTCAAAAACCAGTTTCACCTTCACTAAATATAATTGTGGTGTAACTGTGTTGAGACCGTGTGACTACTGCTTATTCTTTTACTCTTAAGGAAGGCACTTCAGACATATGCTTCTGAAAGCTCTTTTCTTTGCTACTGACAAGCATATTGTGGACTTTTCTTAGGTTCAGATCTGAAGCTTCTGCCCTGTACCAGCAAGGCTATCATGCCCTACTGCCTGCACTTAATGCTAGCTTGTTTTAAGGTAAGCCTCACATTGATTAGTGTAAAGGGAATTTAATTTGTAAGATTGCTCTGATGATCTGGAGTGACCTGAGTTGAGAGCCTTAGGCACAAATGTTAGTTTAGTCCTCTGAAAGCAGGTTGGTGTGGTGAGGAGAGCACATGGGCTAGGAATTAATGAATATTTATTAAGTATCAAGTGCACTCGGCAGAGATGAGTAGGAAATAATCCCCACCCTCGAGAGGTTACAGGTCATAGTGGGACAGATAGGTTCACAGGTCCCAGAAGCCCTTGGACCGTTTCTCACTCACACTCCTGCCTCCTCCTTCTTGTGGCTCCCACCGGCCTTTCTCCCCAGCCCCGCAGTCTCCTCAGACCTTGTGTCTGAGGGGGCCTCTGGCCTGCCCCTTAAAAGAAGTCCCGAAGTTCTTCTCTTGTACAGAGCACTCGCCTTCCTCCCGCCCTCACGCCCACATTCCAAGCTTCGGGCCCGCCCTGCGTGTCCCGGCCCTGCCAAGATGCTCTCAAGGGCGCCAAGGGAGCTGGGTTCCCTGGTTGGGCCGCTCCTCGCCGGCAGCTGTGACATTTGCCAGGCAGGCTTGGTTTCTGCTGTCCCTCTGACTAATGACCTTTGTCACGCCTTGTCCTGTGACGGCGTTTTGGGGGGAAGTGGTATTGGGTGTGTTTCAGATCACGCTGTGATTCCCGGCTCCTCTGTGTTGCGCAGCTCAGAGCCTTCACGGACAGCAGGGACGACATGGCGCTGGGGCATGTGATCGTGCTGCTTCAGCAGGAGTGGCCGCGCGGAGAGACCCTCTTCTTGAAAGCCATCAATAAGATTTGCCAGCAAGGAAACTTCCAATATGAGAATTTTTTCAATTATGTTACAAGTATCCTTTTTCTTCTTTGAGCAGGAGCAGCTCTTTTTTTTTTTTTTGGATGAATGCATGGTACAAAAATGAATGAAGCATTTGGGGTAAAAATGATGGTTTTGGCGATTTGGGGGAAGAAGAGAAGGAACAGTACGGGCTTGTGGCAGTTGGTCTTGTGAGTCGTGAAAGGCTTCAGAGAGGATCAGGAATGTCATCAGCCCTGTTCCATTTGCCACTTCGAGTGGCGGCTTAGGAAGGTATCCAAGGGGCCCGCAGTAAGAGCCTGCAGGCCCCCTGCAGGCCCAGAGTAGCGGGAGGGGCCGTAGAACGTAATCGTTCATTGGCCTTCACCTGGGAAGAGGGCCCTGGGGTCCGTGGTTACACAGTAGCTGTCACAGGTCCACGGAGCACCCACCAGAGAAGCTGCACTGGCTTTCGTGAAGGGGAGCGTTGTATTTCATGCTGTTGATCAGGGAGAGGTCTGGCGTTCATACCTCATTGCTTCTCTTCATACGTTATTTTTGAGTGGCGCGGAGTCTGACATCCCTGTCCAGGTGCCTAGAGCGGTATTTCTTAGCCTTTTGAGGGGGTGGTTTATAACCCCTCCAGCGCCTCCTTCATGTCTTACTAAGGAAACAGAAGATGTTGCTTTTAGGATCACGTGGGTTCTGTTTGGTCATCTCTATGAAGAACATGGCTCGCTTTGCGAGGGGGTTTGGTTGGCGTAGGGATCATTGGGTTGGGACTCGGGCAGACATGCGTTGTTGGTGGGATGGCCGTGGGCAGGTTGCTCAGCAGCGGCGAGCCTGTCTCCTGCGTCCACACGTGGTTCCCTGAATCTGGCCTCAGACATCGACATGCTGGAGGAGTTTGCCTACCTGAGAACTCAGGAGGGCGGGAAGATCCACTTGGAGCTGCTGCCAAACCAGGGAATGTTGATCAAGTAAGCGCCGCCCGCCGGCCTGTGCGTGCAGGAGTGTCTGTGAATGCCCGGGGCTTTCAGCCCTTCCTTAGAAAGGAGCACGAACCTGGTCCCTGTTTTGGAGAGTAGATTTGTTTTTGGTCTCTGTTGTTGGTGCCGGGAATCCTTTTGAAAGACCTAGCGTTTCCTTAACGACATTTCTGATAAAACATTGTTTAAATGGGGGTAGTTCTGTCACTTTTGATACTCTTTTCACTAGATGAAAGTCTTATTCATGGTATCTTTTCCCTTCCAAAACTTACAGACTGATCCTGTAATTTCTGATTAGAAGTAGAGTGCTTTTGCTTAAGAAAAGCCATGCTTAACTAAAGTCGTGGTGGGCTAGGAAAAACCGCGGACTTCACTTACACGCTGCACTTCAGTTTCAGTGTTGAGTGAAGCCGTCCTGAGCAAGCCACGCTGCTCACACCCCAGGACAGGTACCGCCCCTGCAGCGAGGGTGGGGCTTGGTCTGGGTGTGCCCCCCACACCTGGATGAAGTCAGTGACCATTTATGATTTTTAAATAGCTCATGACCCCTGCTTCCGCCCTTCAGTCCTCATTGAAATTGGGACAGCACAGCCTCTGTGCTGCAGACGCCATGCCTCGTGTGACTTCCGTGCTTCCTCCTCTGCGTCCTGCACGGTCAGCACGTGTAGGTCAGGGTCAGAGTCGCTGCAAGAGACCGAGCCCCGAGTGAGAGGAAAGGCATTGCTGAGGCTGAAACACTCTCCTTTTTCCCTTCACTTGTGAAAGGGACGCATTTTCAGTTGAGAGCAAAAATCCACCTCGCGTCCTGTCTTTGGGGAGTGTTAGAGATGTCCAGAGGGAAGGAAGAGGTGTTCCTTCTGGATTCTCATAACCTCGGGGCTGGGGCATAGCCAGCAGGGTGTCCTGTCAGGAATGGGAAAATTGGGGGGTGCTCGTCCTTCATCTTGAAAGTGTTATTAAATACTCTGAACATTTAACGTGAAAGCACAAGACTCTACACATGAGCTGGCTCAGGCAAGGGGACCAGACACGCTCATCTTCCCACTCTCGTCAGCTTCCCTAGAACGAGGGGGAAACAATTGCGTGTTGCAAAATATTCTTAATGGTATCTGAGAATAAAAATGGCTTTCTGACACAGGAGCCTAGGTAAGCCCTTTTGTTGTGATATCCAGGTTTTGAAGCTGGACACGCAAATGTGCCTTTAATGGCTTTTTCTTTAATTCCCATTAATACTCACCATACAAATTGTCGTAATATGGAGACAACCTCCGTAGAATCAACTCCGTTTACTTAGATTAACCCTGAGTTGAATAATCCTCACACGGGGTGGTGCTTAGCTGTGAGTGTGAGAGAAGAGGCTGTCAGGAAATCAGTGGTTGGATCTCAGACCTCACTCCGCTGACCTTTCCTCTTCAGCCAGTGTTGCCGAGCTGCTCAGGGACTCGGGTTCGTGCATACAAGCCCTCAGGTGGGGGGTGAGGGCCAGGGCTGTTGGACACCCAGCCGGTGTGACCGACCTCAGAGAGGGTGTTCGGGGTGAGAGACACAGCAGGCGTCTCTAGGCTTTTGAGGATTAATTCTGTGCCCTCACCCACCTTGGTCAGAATAACTCTTAATTTCTCCTAACTCCCTGTAGAAGACCATTAAGCCTCTTAGGAAACCTGCTGTTCCATCAGTTTGGAAGCAGGACTAGAGGCTGTTGCTTAGTGAGCCAGCTGTGTGAGCCTCACAGTTCATGTGAAACCTGCCTTTCCAATTTCTGATGAGAAACGACCGCGGAGAAGCGGGCCGTGTGAGACAGTTGCGGTACGGTGGGGATCTTGAGCAAAAATGTCACCTTCCTCTTCCCTTTGGGTTGCTAACAAATTGTCTGAAGTCATTGTAGACCTTTTGGGGGGCCCTCCAGCCGGGCGCAGAGACACAGGGAGAGAGTCCAGCCCTCCCTCGGGTGAGGCTGTGAGTCTATCCTGATTGTGGCGTCTAGGCTGCAGCAGGTATGGTACCAACGCCAAGGGCCCGGGCCCTGACCGGCAGGAGGGATGAGCTCTGATTCTTACCTACACGTGTTGCTCTCGTGTATTTTGAAGTGGAGAAATGCTTCTGTGCTGATGCTTGCAGTACCCTGGGTGCGTTAGGCTGGGTGACACGGAAACCACGTCCCCCCAAGCGGGGGCCGTGCTGCTGGTCTCGGAGGGCCCCACCCGGCTGATGCAGTCATTCGTGCTGTTGCAGAGTCCCACACAGCGTGGACCCAGGCTCTTGTTTTCCCCCATCTGTCCCTTTTCTCAGTACTTTTCAACATTTAAACTCAACCTTCCTTTATCCAAAATATTGCCAGCTTCTCCAGTCCTCTTGGAAGGGCCTCTTCAATGTGGGGCTTCAGCCCCAGCAAAGATGGTTCTGAAAAGTCACCGGGTGTCTTTCTGGGATGGGTGTGGGCGTGACAAGCGTGGAGAGCAAAGGAGCTGGCTCTGAGGCCCGCCTCTCCACGGCTGTGCCGTGGCGTCTCCCGTCCCCTTCCCTGGTGGCTGCTTCTTATACCAGATCTCGGTGGGCTGAGCCGGGGGCCGGGGGCCGAGAGGTCTGTGGCCCCATCTGGGCCGCACCGCGCAGTGGGGGGGCTGGCCGTTCTGGGCAGCCTGCCCCCCGTCTCATGTGTTTTCTCTGGAGTGTTGTTTTTAAGTGCAGGCTGAGTCGGTGTGGGTGTTTGAATGCCGCTGTTTGCTGTTTTTTAAAGGCCTTCTAGCCCTCCCATGGGGTTACTGCAGCAGGAATTCTTACCTGTGCTTCAGCCCAGCATGCAGACTGCTGACAGGTACCAAGTGGACACACCTGCTCATAGTGTACTGTCTGTCGACATGTTTTTACTGCCCATGGTTTTCAGCTCTCTGTTCCTCAGTGCTCTTTTTCATGCTTTATTTACTTTTTTAATTTGTTCTGCATTCCTTGGCAAACCATCTGGTTGTAATATTGTAACATTTCTTATTTTTTTCCATAAGTTGCCAGTGTTTTTGTGTTCAATTTAAAAATCATTATGGATCTGGAAATAAGTGAACATTATATAAAACTAAGATGAAGTGCACTTTCGATTAGACACTAACCTGTGATTCTCATTTGGTAAAACTTAAGGCATTTGGTCATAAATATTTAAGGATGCTGAAACTTATTCTAAGTAAATTTTTATTCTTGGTTTTTCGCATCAGTGACCAATGTTGAGGTTTTGGTCTCAATGGGCATTAGCACAGCACTTTCCTGCCACTGATATGGTTTTTTCTGACCTTACTTTTCTGAATTGAAAATATTTGGTAGGCTAGAATGCTACATTTACTAGTTGACTTATCCTGGTCTTAAACCATAAAAGCAAAATTCGGTCTCGTCTTCATCCAGACTTAGCAGAGGGATAGAGACCCTGATAGAAATACAGTTCAGTTGCACTGCTCTTCGTATATGGAAACAATACCTCTGGCCCATGACCAGCAGGACACAGCGTTTTCTTACATTTTTACTAGTATTAAGGGGAGCATTTTCTTGGAGCCATCCACGCCCTTTAGCTCAGTGTCTGCAAACACCAGTGCCTTTCAGTGGGTCTGGGTCCCCCAAGAGCAGTATCTCAGGGCAGCATATAGGGGCTGCAGTGCTCCCGGCGGGGTCGCTGACACTGTCCCTAGTACGGAGTTCACCAGCTGGACCTGACTAGGAATGTCCACAGAGCACTGAGTTTCCTCCGTGGCTACGCTGTTTCACTGTGTAGTTCTGTAACGTGTCCACGGGTGCTGCAGAGTGTCCTGTACGATCTCACTCTTATAACAAAGCCTGGTTGTTTTTTTTTCCTTCTGTTACATTGCAACTTTATGACGTCTATTGTACTTATTTTATATAATTCAAGTTTTAAAAACAAACATTTGGGAGTGGCTTCAACAGTTTAATTTTGGCCGTGCCTAAAAATCTAATTTTACGTCCCTGTGACTGTGTCTGAAGGAAGTTAGGCAGTAGGTGTGGGGAGGCAGGTGGCTTCCGTTTGCCTAAATCTACCATATTACTAGCTGGTAGTTAAAACACCTCTCCTTTTGATTGAACCCATTGAATTTTGCTAGGTTTTTCTTTCCCTTCTTTCATTTTGGTGTTTGGAGTTGCCCAGGGTTTCCTCTGTGGTTTCCTTCTCTGAAGCACACCCTCCGGGGCATCGTGAGTGACCCCGCTGTGCCCCCACTGGCCCTGCTGGCCTTCAGGAGGCTTTCCACCAGCGACTCTGCTTCTCTCTCCCCGCCGGTGCCAGGCTCTTGTCTTGGGACCCCAGTTCCTCCTGCTTCTCCACAAGCAGACCTGGAGGAGCTGCCTGTCCTGGCATCGAGGGGCGAGACATGCCTGTGACCTGGGGCCGAGCAGCAGCCGAGCGGCCACGGCCATGGCCACACTTGCGCGGGCATGCTCCTCCCCACTGCTGCCTCTGCGCTCAGCTGGCCTGGCTGGACCCGAGCCGTGTGGCCAGTGTGGCCTGGACTCAGCCCCAGGAACTCGCTGTGCCTGAGTCACGGAGGGGAGCGCAGCGTCCGGGCCGCAGGAGTAGAGGCCAAGCGTTTCAATGTTGAGAGTAGCCCTGCGCGGAGTGGGAGGTGACTCTCTAGTTTTCAGTCTTTCTGAGAAGGAGTGGGCAGTGGGGACTGTTTGGTTAGGGCTCTTTTCTTTTTAAGATGTTTCACTAGATGGGAGGCAGGCTGTTCTCCTGCCGCTGAGTCCCCGACCAGTACTGCGGTGCTAACTGTGGTGTCCTCCTGTTTCCCTGTCGCCGCCCCCAGGCACCACACGGTCACCCGGGGCATCACCAAGGGTGTGAAGGAGGACTTCCGCCTGGCCATGGAGCGCCAGGTGTCCCGCTGCGGGGAGAACCTGATGCTGGTGCTGCACAGGTTCTGCGTCAACGAGAAGATCCTGCTGCTGCAGACGCTGGCCTGACCAGCCCTCCCGCCAGAGGGCTCCGGGGACGTAGCGCGGATGAGCCCAGCTGTTACTGCTCTTCAAAAGAAGACCATCGGGGTTTTAACTCAGTGGTCGCTTAGAAGTAGTTCCTGAGAGTCTGAGAAGCTATTTCTATTTTTTGTAATTTTTGTAAAACAAAAAGAACCTGTTTTGTAAATAAAATCATCCTAAATTTGTTTTTTTTTTTAATTTTAATTTTTAATTCTTAGGAGTTTCTGAACAAAAGTGCACTTTACTTAAAAAGGCGTTTCCTTCTGTGATCTCAAGATTTTCTTTTCCACTGTCAGGCTTTGGTGAATGTTACATATCAACATAATACCAGACCTTTTCCTTCAGGAAGTTTTAACACCAAAAACCTTTATGCCAAAATGAACTTGAGTGAACTTCCACTGAAGGTGCTGTGGGGGTTGGCCAGGGGTGGGGGTCCTGCCCAGTGGCCCAGGAAGGGTGTGGAGGGTGCCTCCCCTGCCAGTAGGCTGCTGTCTCCTGGGCGCCCTGAGCCCCACAGCCTGGCCTCCAGCCTGGCCCCACCCAGCCCTTTACTTGCCATGTACCAGGGACAAGTTCATGTCTCTGTGCCTCAAGCTTATCATGGGAAATACAGGCACTGGCCCTTCCCTCCCAGCTGGTTGTAAAGACAGAGAGTGACATGACATACTTGGGATGGGGTCTCGCATCTCTAAGTACAACACTGGTGTCAGGGGTCAGGTTCATTTCTTCAGCTGTTCCTGAAATATATCAGGTGAGCATCACGTGAACAGTTGTTTCTAGAGGGACATAAGGATAAAAGAGCTAAAAAGTTGTTCAGTTACTGTTAGCGCACCAGACCCATTCGCCCAACATGCAGCAAGCCAAACGCTGAGACGCCAAGGTTTGCAGCTGAGAGTTGAATCGCGAGGCAGCCAAGCGAGGAGACGGGAGAACGAGTCTCAGGTCCACCTGCCCAAAGGCAACGGGCTCGGGGTATGTATGTTGTGAGCAGGGAGGCTTAGGTGTGGGGACAGATGAGCTGATGGGTGTTCGGTGCGGGGGCATCTGTACATTCACAGCGGAGGTGCTGGGCTCAGTTTGAGGGTGGAGACCTTCTGACGGCAGAAGGCTGTCCGTGGGAACCCCACACACGCCGTTTCAGGATTGACGGGCCCAATGAGTCCTAGCCAGCTTGCACTGGATAGGAGCTGACTACAAGTTCCTGGGCTGTGGGAGGCTGGGAGGCTGTGCGTTTAAAGAGGAAGAAAAAGAAAAATGACTAACCAAAGTGAGCTTCCTCAGTGAAAGCAGGCCACAGGTGGAGGGGCTTTTAAACTGTTCCCTTTGTTGCTGTTCTGTGAGAGCAGCTCAGGGACTTCTGTTCGTCACCAGTTTCTGTCAACCCTGTGGGGCAAGGTTTCATTATTTGGCATAAAAATTTTAGAAATCTTTTCTATATAAGACCCTTTTATGGATATATTAAAATCAATAGGAAAGAAAAGAAGATGGTGGAGTAGAAGGACTGAGTTCACCTCCTCCCACGAGCACACCAAAATCACAACTAACTGCTGAACAACCATCAAAAAAAAAAAAGACTTGAACCTAGGAAAGAAAAAGATATTCTACATCCAAAGACATAAAGAAGAAACCACAACGAGGTGGTAGGAGGGGCGCCTCTTGATGATATAATCAAAGCCCATACCACCTGGGCAGGCAACCCACAAACTGGACAATAATTATACCGCAGAAATTCTCCCACAGGAGTGAGAGCGCTGAGCCCCACATCAGGCTCCCCAGCCTGGGGGTCCAGCTTCGGGAGGAGGAGCCCCCAGAGAATATGGCTTTGAAGGCCAGCGGGCCTTGACTGCAGGAGCTCCACGGGACTGGGGGAAACAAAGACTCCACTCTTGGCACACACAGACGGTCCTGTGTCCACAGAACTCAGGGCAAAAGCAGAGACTTCACAGGAGCCTAGGCCATACCTGCCTGCTGGTCTTGGAGGTTCTCCTGGGGAGGCAGGAGGGAGTGCCTGTTGATCTCTCAATGCTATGAGATTAGAAATCAATTACAAGAGAAAAAGTGCAAAAATCACAAAGACGTGGAGGCTAAAAAATATGCTACTAAACAACCAGTGGATCACTGAAGAAGTCAAAGAGGAAATTAAAAAATACCTGGAGATAAAATGAAAACACAATGATCCAAAACCTGTGGGACACAGCAAAAGCAGTTCTAAGAGGGAAGTTTATAGCAATACAATCCTACTTCAAGAAACATGAAACACCTCAAATAAACAACCTAACCTTACACCTAAAGCAACTAGAGAAAAGAACAAACAAAGCCCAAAGTTAGTAGAAGGAAAGAAATCATAAAGATCAGAGCATAAATTAATGAAACAGAAACAAAACAATAGAAAAGATCAATAAAACTAAAAGCTGGTTCTTTAAGAAGGTAAACAAAATTGATGAACCTTTAGCCAGACCCATTAAGAAAAAAAAGGGAGAGGACTCAAATCAATAAAATTAGAAATGAAAAAGGAGAAATTACAACTAATGCTACAGAAATACAAAGGATCATAAGAGACTACTACAAGCAACTATGTGCCAATCAAATGAACAACCTAGAAGAAACGGACAAATTCTTAGATACAATCTCCCAAGACTGAACCAGGAAGAAATAGAATATATAAACAGACCAATCACAAGTACTGAAATTGAATCTGTGATTTAAAAACTCCCAATAACAAAACTGCAGGACAAGATGACTTCACCCGCAAATTCTATCAAACACTTAGAGAAGAGTTAACACTTATCCTTCTGAAACTACCCCCAAAAATTGCAGAGGAAAGACTGCTTCTGAACTCATTCTATGAGGCCACCATCACCCTGATACCAAAACCAGACAAAGATACTGCACAAAAAAAGAAAATTACAGGCCAATAAAACTGACGAACATAGATGCAGAAATTCTCAACAAAATACTAGCAAACTGAATCCAAGAATACATTAAAAGGTTCATACACCATAATCAAATGGAATTTAAGCCAGGGATCAAGGATTTTTTTCAATATCTGCAAATCAATCAATATGATACACCACATTAACAAACTGAAGAATAAAAACCATATGATCATCTCAATAGATGCAGAAAAACCTTTTGATAAAATTCAACATTCATTTATGATTAAAACTCTCTAGCAAGTGGGCATAGAAGGAACACCTCAACATAATAAAGGCCATATATGACAAAACCACAGCACAGCTAACATTCTCAATGATGAAAAACTGAAAGCATTTCCTCTAAGATCAGGTACAAGACAAGGATGCTCATTCTCATCACTTTTGTTTTTTGTTTTTTTTGCAATGGCACTTGGCTTGCAGGATCTTAGTTTCCTGACCAGGGACTGACCCAGGGCCATGGCAGTGAAAGCACCAAGTCCTAAACACTGGATCACCAGGGATTCCTTCCACTTTTATCCAATATAGTTTTGGAAATCCTAGCCAGAGCAGAGAAGAAAAAGAAATAAAAGGAAAACAAATTGGAAAAGAAGTAAAACTGTCACTCTTTGCAGATGACATGACACTATACCTAGAAAATCCTAAAGATGCTACCAGAAAACTAGAGCTCATCAATGAATTCAATAAAGTTGCAGGATACAAAATTAATACACCAAAATCCATTGTATTTCTATATACTAACAGTGAAAGATCAGAAAGAGATATTAAGGAAACAATCCCAGTTACCATCACATCAAAAAGAATAAAATACCTAGGAATAAACCTACCTAAGGAGGCAAAAGACGTGTACTCTGAAAACTCTAAGATGCTAATGAAAGAAATTGAAGATGAAAAAAATGGATAGATATACTGTATTCTTGGATTGGAAGAATTAATATTGTTAAAATGACCATACTGCCCAAGGCAATCTACAGATTCAATGTAAACCCTGTCAAATTACCAATGGCATTTTTTTTTTTTTTTTGGCACACGGGCTTAGTTGCTCCACGGCATGTGGGATCTTCCTGGAGCAGGGATCAAACTCATGTCCTCTGCATTGGCAGGCAGATTCCCAACCACTGTGCCACCTAGGAAGCCCCACCAATGGCATTTTTCACAGAACTAGAAGAAAAAATTTTAATGTGTATGGAAACTCAAAAGACCCCGAATAAGCCAAAGCAATCATAAGAAAGAAAAACAGAGCTGGAATAATCAGGGTCCCTGACTTCAGACTCTACTACAAAGCTACAGGAATCAAAACAGTATGGTACTGGCACAAAAACAGACACATACATAGTTAAATGGAACAGGATAGAAAGCCCAGAAATAAGCCCATGCACCGACGGTCAATTAATCTATGACAAAGGAGGCAAGAATATGCGATGGAGAAAAGACAGTCTCTTCAATAAGTGGTGCTGGGAAAACATTACAGCCACATGTAAAAGAAAGAAATTAGAGCATTCTCTAACACCATATACAAAAATAAACTCAAAATGGATTAAAGACTTAAATGTAAGACTGGATACTCTCAAACTCCTGGAGGGAAACATAGGCAGAACACTACTTGACATAAATCGCAGCAATATCTTTTTGGATCCATCTCCTAGAGTAATGGAAATAAAAACAAAAATAAATAAGTGGGACCTAATGAAACTTCAAAGCTTCTGCACAGCAAAGGACAAGACATAAAGACAACCCTCAGAATGGGAGAAAATATTTGCAAACAATACAACTGACAAGGGATTAATGTCCAAAATATGCAGACAGCTCATACAACAATATCAAAAAACCAAACAACCCAATCGAAAAAATGGTCAGAAGACCTAAACAGACACTTCTCTGAAGACATACAGATGGCCAACAGGCACATGAAAAAATGCTCGATATCACTAAATATTAGAGAAATGCAAATCAAAACTACAATGAGGGATCACACCAGTCAGAATGGCCATCATCAAAAAGTCTACAAATAATAAATTCTGGAGAGGGTGGAGAGAAAAGGGAACTCTCCTACACTGTTGGGAGGAATGTAAATTAGTGCAGCCACCATGGAGAACAGTGTGAAGCTTCCTTTAAAAACTGAAAATAGAACTATCATATGATCCAGCGATCCCATTTCTGGGCATATATCTGCAGAAAACTGTAATTCAAAAAGACACATGCACCCAATGTTCACTGCAGCACTATTTACAACAGCCAAGACATGGAAACAACCTAAATGTCCATCAACAGAGGAATGGATAAAGAAGATGTGGTACATACGTATAATGGAATATTACTCAGCCATAAAAAAAAGAATGAAATAATGCCATTTTCAGCAACAGGGCCTAGAGATTATCATACTCAGTGAAGTAAGACAGAGAAAGAGAAATATCATATGATACCACTTATATGTGGAATCTAAAAAACAAAAGATACAAATGAATTTATCTACAAAACAGAAATAGACCCCCAGATGGGAAAAAAATTTATGGTTACCAAAGGGGAAAGGTGGGGGGAAGGGATAAATTAGGAGTTTGGGATTAACATATATACACTCCTATATGTAAGATATGTAATAGACAGGGACCTCCTGTACAGCACAGGGAACCATACTCAATATTTTGTAATAACCTAAGAGAAAAGAACCTGGAAAAGAATTGTATAACTGAGTCACTTTGCTGTATACCTGAAACTGATGAGATTGTAAATCAACTATACTCCAATAAAATTTAAAAAATGAAATCAATGAAGTGATTTAAGTAATAGACATCCGATTTCAGAAAATATTTTAGCTAGCTCATCTTCAAGAGTGTATCACTGTGATATAAGTTGCTTACAAATATTAAACCATCCTGTTGTTTTTACCATGGCGTGTTACCTGTAGCAACTTTCAAAGTAAACACTCTGGCACCTTTTGGTTTCATAACCCCTTCCTCGGATTGGTGGCTGGGGGCAGCAGACATCAAAACAAGGCTTCCTTACCCCCAAGTGTGTAGGCATCTTTTTTCTTTTTCTTTTCTTTTTAAATTCAGTAGTGCCGTTTCTGTGCGGAGTTGCAGGAAAAGAGCCACAGAATAGAATGGAAACTCAGACCACGTGTGCAGACAAGGAAGGGCTCGGACCACTGGCATGGGAGTTTCCATCCAAGCGCCGCACTGAGAGACTGAACCAAAGTCCAGCCGCCTTCCAGCAGCTTAAGGCGTGTCCCGGGATGACCCCGGCCCCCTTAAAACGCCCTCCTGAGAAAGCTGCCATCGCCAGAATTTACTGTCTGTTCCAGACAAACATGGTGACGAGCAGACAGGCCCCCGAAGCCCCTCTTAGCACAGTTCCTTTAGAAAGCGTGCGGGGCTCAACCTTCTCTCTGTTCTTTGAGATGTGAGACTGCCACCTGGAACTGTTTCCTCAAGGGACTTTTCTCTGAAATGCAAACATCCAGGGAGGATCGGGCTAATTCTGTGCGAACCTTGCTTCACGTGTCGCTGCCGGCAGCCCCCTGCTGTAAAGACAGATGTTTGTTTCTCCACCGTAAAAGCGCCAATGAACAAACCCTGATGGCCAAGTCACGAGGAACAACACATCCCAGCACCTGGTGCCTTTCCAAAGCCAACCAGTCTTTGAAACTCCAGCCTTTCGTTTCAGGAAACTAGATCCAATCACACTGGACTCTCTTCCCACTGCCCTCATCACTTTAACAGCTTCTGGCTTTGTTCATCTTTGACAAGGGCTGGCTTTGCCTGCAATGTGTTAAACTGATGTGAGTGAGCTGTCTCCTGATGTGTAACAGGCAGAATTTGGATGGAGGTACCACTTTACAAGCCAAATGACATATCGAGTTTAATCAAACAGAAGAAAACCTTATTTATCGAAGTGGAAGGGTGTGACCACTAATAAGAAAAAATGCAAGAGTGAACAGACAAGAAAGGTGGGAAAATCAGAAAAAGAACTGATCTTTGTAGAGAAAATCCAGTAGTCAGAACAGAATCCCACCAGACCCAAGATGGTAACGGACACTGTGGGAAGCCGTGGGCTTCACCGTGCGGGGAGTGAGGCCAGCTGTCCTACAGCTGTGTTCGGGATAGATTCTGCAAAGGAAAGCCAGTGGGATGCTGGCATCTTTTGTCTGGTGCAGTGTCTGCACATACACAATTAGATAAAGGGCTTATGGACTCTGGGGCATTTTATGAGGTGATGCAAACACCCAACGTGTCCATCAACTTTGAATTTGGACATGCATGTAGCCTGAAGAAAAACAATATTTTGGAACTAATGCCCAGTGAAAACTGATTACCGGGAGAAAAATGCTGGCTTGCCACACCGGTGAAAACAGATTACACACATATGCAGCTGAAGACAACCACTGGTGATGCGTTTTCCCGCCTAATTTCAAAGTTTAAACGAAAGAAGCATTTAAAGCCACAAAAGCTGCCTCGTTCATTGGGCCGTGGCTTCTATCGCGTAGTGCTCAGGATTTTTAAAGATCTACCCCTAGCTTTTACAGTTGATAGAACTCTCTTTCCGAAAGGCAGTTTGATATGTTGAGAGTTCCTCAAAGTCCATTTGTCACCCCCCTTTTATTGGGAAAACAGGACGACATTAAAGGAAAAATAAAAACTAGTATGTTGACTTTCAAGTAAGCTGATACCGTCTGATACAAACTGGATTACTGTGCATTTACGAAAGAGGCCCTTTATGGGCCAGGAAGTGAGGTCAAGTATAAGAGCAGCAGTTTATTCACTTAGTTATAGAGGAATTAGGAATACAAGTGCAAACAGCAAATAAACAATGTCAAATTATTACCCCCCCCACCCAGGACACCACCTCTCGCTTTGTTACTCAAGGGCTCCTCCTGACTTCCCCACAAGATGCACCGTGACATGTATTTCCTGTGGCCACTGCAGCACGGGGCCGTCCCCCCCACCACTCACCCTACACACTCCCCGCCCTCCCTAGGGAGGTGTCAGCTGTCCCCGCTCAGCCTCGGGCCAGGCCCGTCCAAGCTACCTTGTCACAGCTGGTTTTGCACTGTTTGGGGAGGGTTTTCCAGCCAATAACATTATGAGGCACCGAGGGGACCGCCTGCTCCCTCCCGTGTGGCATTGGCTGAGTGTGTGTGGCTGTCGTGACGGCAACGGGGCGGGCATCTCGGCCGTGAAGCGAGCTGGCTGAGCCGAAGCCCACCCGCCTCAGGACTGCTTATGTGCAATGCTCTCCTTATAACCCAGCTGGATCTGGAGTTCCTGCTCCTTCCGGCTCAAGACATCCTAACCAATGGACACCCCCAACTTGAGAACTGCTTCTGGAGAGGCCCAGCTCAGCCTTTCCTGCTGAGATTTGGGATGACACAGCCATGACCACCCACAAAGGTGCACTGCAAGAGAGGGGCTTCCTCAAAGATGACAGCCTCTCTGCACGCACGCGCGCACACACACACACACACTAGCTCCAGATACACGCTGAATTTAACATATTAAAAACAAACCCACCACCAGGGCTTTGCTTTCACAAATGTTTATTGAGCGCCTGCCCTGCTCGGGGCCCGGGCACTGTGTCTGCAATGTGAAGAACATGCAGACGGACGAGGCCTTACCCTCCACGAGCCCACAGTCCAGCTTGGGAAACCGGTCACGTACCCGAATCACTGTCGTACAAGGCAGAAAGCGACAAGTGCCACGAGACTGACCCCGATCAGATATCAGAGAACCCAGAGGAAGAAAACCTTACTTTGGGACAAGAATAAGAGATTAGAGAAGGTGCCTTAGAAGCAGGCGGCGAATGTGATAGGTCAGATGTCGATGGGAGAAAATTAAAGAGGACCAGTCAAAGTCGGAGGCAGGAGGCCTGGCCCAGCAGTGGAGGCAGGAGGTGGCCAATGGGGCTGGAACCAGCAGGCTGGGTCCAAGGGGCTGGGAGGAAACCGGGAAGGTGTGCTGGGCTCACCGGAAGATGGTTCTACCTGCCAGCAAATCTGTTCTAACTTCAATGCTAGTCCTTGTGAGGAGGTGATTTGATCCAAGCTTTGCTTTATGAAGTGTAATCTGGGGCAGTGAACAGTGATTTTACAGAAGGAGGGACGGAGGGAAGGAGCCAGTTGAAAAATGATTCCTCTTGGCATCTGGGCAAGAGTTAACAGGCAGTGACCATGAGAACCGAGGTGACTCAGCAACGACGAAACATGGGAAACAGGGACAGAGGACATAGGTGGGTGAAAGACAGTTTTATCCGAGAGACAGAGGGTCACCTGTCTGCAGAGCTGGGACAATCCAAGGCGTAAAGGCTTACGTTTGGGAAGAGAGAGGGGCTGGGGGTGGGGGGTAGCCTGGATACCGGCGGACACCCAGGTGGAGGTGTCTGTGGGCAGGTACTAGTTGGGATGTGCGTGCGGGTTCAGGTAGAGATGGGGTAACTGGAAACACGTCATCCACACAGGATGACAGCTGAGGCCTGGGACAGGCTGCGGTGACCCCATCTCACCACGCGAGGGTGGCCCAAAGCACAGGCTATGGCACAGAAAACCGCTAAGCAGGATGTGCTGGTCCTCTGTGTTCTCCGCTCTCGAGAAACAGTTCTTCAGTTTGGTGATTCCAGGCAGGAAAGCTGCCACCACTGTGGAGGGTCATTCTGAAAGCACTGACTCCGATGAGAGTTTTTTAAACTTATTTATTTTGAAGAGCTTTCTGTAACAAAAGCATCTTTCTGAGGATTTCAGAGAAGCCGCCGATGTCTCCCATCCCACTGGGTCTCAGAGCTGCGGGGAAGCCGAGAGGGCAGCACCCTGTCCCTTGTTGCGAGGGGCCTGCCCGGCGTCAACCTGGCAAGGATAGCACAGCAGGAGCCGGGCCGCGACTGCGAGCTTCTCTCTCTTCCTAGAGACAGAGGGTGGCCCGGGGGACCAGCTACCATCCAGATACATGGACAGGAAGACGGACAGGCAGGAGGCGGGTGGGAAGAGGGATGGTAGGTGATTGACAGGTAGGTACCCAAGTAGGGAACTGTAAGCAAGGGTGGCTGGGAATAACAGGTCCACTGCTTCACCTGGTTTTCAAGTGAGGAAAAGGAGAAAATGGCTTCTGATAGAAAAGCATTTTTTGGACCCACCAGTTAATTACAGATGTGAAAGGAGATTACTTGGACTTTCTTGAAATATTAAATGGTATGTAACGAAAATATATTAGACTATGTTCCCACACATCCCACCCAATGAGCTTCAGAAACGGGAGTATCTCGGTCGGCCTGGACACACACAGAAAGACAGCCTGAAGGAAACAAGACCAGGAAGATCAGACCTTAGGTGGTTTTATCCGTCACAGAAGCAAAATGGCCTGGTAATTCCCTGTGAAAAATTAAACGAGAAATCCTTAGAATGAAGTTCCAAACGCATCCATTCACACAGGAGACGGAGAGAAAAGACAGTCACGTTTTGGATGTCCTGAGTCCCACACGCAGAGTCGGACAAGCCACGCCCCCGTCTGGCAGCCTGAGCATGTCCGCATCTCCCCCAGTAACCTGGAAACACACAGCCCGTCCGTTTTACAACGAAGGACTCCCGTTAACGACGCCTGGGCCCTGTCGTCTGCCAGCGACACACCTCAGCCGGGGCCTCAGATTTTCCAAAACACCTTCTTCTTATAGAGGATGTAGGCGATGAGCACCCACAGGGCGGTGGCGACTGTGTTCTGCACAAGATGCTCCGCGTGGGACTGGGCGTCCCGCAGCCTCCACCGGAAGGGGAAGTAGTCGGCGAAGACCTCGTGGCCCACATACACCAGGATGGAGTTCATGCCTGGGGAGACACAGCTGGTCACCGACCTAACTCTTGAAATCAGACTTTAGTTCAGGGAACAAAGAAAAAGTGCCCACTTGTTATTGGCTATGGCCAAAAATAAGTGATGTGAATCTTAGAGATCTGAGTGTAAACTATACCCCAAAATTATCAGAACATATTCCTTTTGTAAGTGTAATTCTGGAATACTAAATCTGAAAGGAAAGCCAGAATTATTAACTTCTATTCTCTGTCTTGATTTTTGTACCTTGTCTAATGCTCTAAACATGTGAAATTAGTTTCCATGAATTATTTGGTCCAAATCTGAAATAGAAAACTTTCATACATTTTTATGCTTGTCCCAAACTCAATTCTTAATGTAACGGGCTACACATCTATACATTAATTTATCCGCAAAAAAATATTGCTTTAATGTTTAAAAGCCATGCCACACAATTAAACCCATGCTTGGTGGACATTTAAAAAAAACAAAAACAAACCAAAAACCTTCTATTCTCTACACAGAAAACTCGAGGACCAAAGGGAGTCACTGTTACTGGACTCAGGGCTGGATGGGTCACTGAAATCACCCGCTGCCTCTCGCCTGGGGGAGAACCGCATCTAAACCGCCCTGTGCATCTCCGCGTGCAGTCCCTCATGCAGGGCGTTTACATGAGACAGCGCGGCCCTGTTTCTGAAGCTTGAGGGACTGGATGACACGCCTGAAGAGGCTACGACCCCCCAACCTAAACGGTAAAACGGGGGGAGCTGCTGGGGAACAGGACAGCCATGTCCTGGTAGACCCTCTCGACGTTGCCTTGGACACGCCTGGCCCCTGCGGCCTCCGGCCCGTCCGCTGGATCCTGCCTCCACAAGGCCCGGGGCGGTGGGGCTCACCTGGGTAGAAGAATGGGGTTCCTGTCCACAGCCCCTTCACGTCCACAACGGGGTACAGGACCAGCAGGATGAAGAAGGCGAAGGAGCTGAGTGTGGTGACGTAGGAGACGGACCTGGGGGACAGCGGGCGGCTTAGGGTTCCTGAGGGCACGGCCCACGCAGCCCGGCCGGGTGTGAAAACCACAGGCTTTCTGTACCTACCAGAGGTTTTTGTTTACTGGAATAAAGCCTTCGTTTTCAGAAGCTTTTGTCAAAGCAACAGAAATAAGCCCCTAGAAGCAGGGAGAAAGAGGTTAAAGTTTTTTACATCATCTCAAGAAGCAACTGTGGTTTAAAACTAAAAAACAGGAGTGACTTAATTGCTTAGGGAAGGCTGGAAATGGTGCCATTTTATTCTCTTGGAATACAGAAAAACATTTTTAAGAAGTATAACTTTTATAATTTTTAAGATGTATAACTAAAAATATTCTCCAAATATTCTCCAAAAAACATCTTTTCAGCATGGCTCTGAGTTGAAAGTAAATGAACTGTTAATTGAAGTGAATCCGTGGAGAAAACAAGGTCGGGGTGGAAGGAACAGCCAAGCTTATCTTTTGTCACCTGTGACCCTGCTACCACTGGCCTGGTCCTTCTGGCGAAGGTCCCCACCAGAACCCACACCTCAGCCCCATCTCCTCATGTATTCATTGACTTATTTATAAAAACATTTTCCTAAGAAAATCAACCTGAGAATTTAGTGTCAAAGCTTTTCCTCTCCGATATTCAAGTGAAGAATGTTACTGTTGCGACGTGACATCTGCTCTCCTGCGGTTGGTCACTAAACATCTTATTTCCTTGAACCGTGTATGTGTGAAGAGAAGGAAGTTCAGTAAGGACCGCTGGTTACTTACAAGGAAACAGCCCCAGGCAGCAAATCTGATCAGGATGCCTTTGGTCTGATCCTTGTAATACAGGAGTATTTTCCCTGCCTGGGGAAGAAAACACAGTACGACCAAGAGAATCGCCTACGATGTGTTCTCACTTCACATTCACCCTCCATCCTGCAGGCGCTGGGATTACAGGGGGAATGAATGGTACCCCTGAGCCTGGCTAATGGAGGTACAGGGACCACTGGGGAGGGGGGAGGGGCGAGGGCGGGAGGGAGGCGCCAGAGGAGGGGCCGCCCGCCGAGCTGGGGGTGGGCGCGCACCGCAGCAGGGATGTGTCTGGGCAGGACGGAACGCAGGAGCGTGTCACACGGGTGACAACGCACAGCCCCCCTGAGGTGCTACAGGTGATTCAGAAAGGCCGGGGGTGGGCAGGGGTGGGCAGGCGGGAGCAGGGAGGCACGCGCTTTCTCCCACAGGTCATGGGAGTCAAGGAAAGTCGCTTCCCCCCACCCCCAAAGTGACAAGGGACCAGCTCGGGCTGACCTGCTAGATGGCCCAGGCTGGCAGGGGTACATAAGGGGAGTGGGGCCGGGTGGACCCGGAGGCAGGGAAACACTTTAAAAACAGAAAAATCTGGACTTTGCATAACACCCCCTCCACACACCCCCCACCCCCGCAAATTAGGACTTAATTTCTGAAAACATCAAAAAAAGTGCTAATAATAATTGATGAATGACCTGTTTTTAGAACCTTAAGTGAATTAACTTATTTAGGTGCCACTGGAGGACAGAGGGTGTGGTAACACACCCGGGACCACCCAGCTTGCAAGCGGGGTCAAGTCCAGGTACAGGCACGGTCTGCGCTCCTCACCCCCACCCTCGGCTGTGTGTGTGAATACACACGTACTCCTCCCACGTGTAAACGCTAAAGTGCTGCAGAAACAAAGGCAGCATCTCTAAACTACTCAATCCCCAAAATGTATACGCTGTAAACCTGCACTGCCCCGCGTGGGAGCCACTGGCCACCTGTGACAATTTCAGTTTAAATATAAATGATTTAAAATAAAGTGAAAAACCAGTTCCTCTGTCAGACCCGCCGCTTCAGCACGGACAGCACACGCGGGATATTTTGAGCATCGCAGAGAGAGCTCCCCCGGGAGGCTGTGCGTGGTCTTCCCCCCCAGGTCATCTCCCCTCAAATGACAGTTTCAACCACCAATAAGGAGAACTTCAGGAAGGAAAATCTAGACGGGTCAGAATCTAAACAAAACTGCACGTGAGCGAAACCGAGAACCACCTGTACTGACTGTGGCATACGATTTGCAGAACCCGAAACTGTATCCAGTGTACACACAAGGTGAGAGGTGACAGGTGACTTTCCAAACGCTGCCCAGCCCAGCGGGGACACCGTCTCGCCCAGGGGCTGCTGTGACCCACTACCGAGACGCGTCACACGAATCACTTCTTTGGAGGCTACAGGAATTATACCTGATTATTTCAACGTGCTAAATTTTAGCAACTTCTGGTTTTGACAGTCTGTCAAACACACACAGCATTTATTAGGCCTGAAATACACAGAAGATTGCTACCAGTTACTTATTTTAATCAAACGGTGTCTGGATTAGTAGCGAATCAGTAATCACGAACTGTCAGGAACGAGCATTCTCACGAAACGAACAAATACCTGAACTCCTAGATATGCCATCACAATGGAGTTGATGGTCCCCAGGATGCCTTCTGGGTCATAGGCCACCTCGGTGTGATAGAGCACCTGAACAGGGCAGGACAAGAAGGCAGGACTCGCTCACTGACCACAAAACGCACACAGCAACGCGCAGACGAGATACAAACTTGGATACACCCCGGTAGCCAATGTTTTGGGTTTTGCTGCAAAAATTCAGGGCCGGGTCCCATGGCCATGACACTCTGTACCCCTAACCAGCCTCAAACACCACACAGGATACCTTCAATTTTCAGGTTTATTGTTTGTGGCCAACCCTATTGTAACAACGACAGTGTCCCTTCCTCTTTTAAGGCAAATAATGTTTAAAAATATATTTGTATTATTCCATTATAAAAGAAACTGTTATTGTAGAAATGGCAGAAATTTGGAACCAGTCATTGTAGCAGGTGCTGGAGGGCACCACCCAGTTATCCCACCCCCCATCTGCCCGTCCCACCCCTTTAGGGACTAAAGCATCCAGAAGTACTAATGGCCTAAAGCTATCAGCCGCTTCTGGATTTGTCCCTGGAGAGAGCTGCCTCTCGGAAGTCACCCCCTTGCAGGGTCATCCTCATCCCACCGGGTCCCTCATGCCACTGAAAACAACTCTGAGGGACCGCCCCAGACCCCGGAGGCCAGCGGGGGCCTGCGTGTGACTGTCCCCTGACCCCATCCTGCTTCCTCCAGCCCCGCACCTGCTGATCCCAAGAGCACTGCCTGACAAACCTCCCTCCCAGGAATCTGTCCCCAGCCTGAGCACCCAGGACAGCACCTTGCTGCACACCTGACACCAGGCAGTCTCACTTTAAAAGCCAAAGAAATGTTCACACACCGCCCACAACCGACATTAAACTTAAGTCCTTAAAGTCAGCCAACTTTTCCAATAAACTTGGTTCCACCCAGGTGTGTTTCATGGACGCAGTTAGGAGTTGGCTCTTTCCCTCCCTCCCCTCAGTGTCCGGCGCCAAGCCGAAGCCGGGCTTACTCACGGCTGCGGAAGGATGCTGGTAAAGGTGCTGGTCTCCCAGGAGCAGGCGGTCAACGTAGCCGGCAGCGCCTCCCGTGCAGTTGGGATGCTTGCCCCAATCTCCGAGGCCCCCGGGGCCCAGATAGCCGCTGCGGAAGCGAGAGGGTGCACTCACCCACCAGACTTCGGAGGGGAGGGGTGTCCCCTCCAATCCTGTGCGCGCCCACCAAGGAGCCCAAACAGCCACCGGCCCGACGACCCCCGGGCGCCACGCACGCCCACAGCGGGGCGCGACTCGACGGCTGCCCGAGGGGTAAGGCGGGGGCCCAACGTCCATTCCACCAACCCTGGGAAACCTCAAGGAGACTGGCCTCTGGATGCGCACCCAATCCCCCTCCCACACAAGGTATGTCTCAGAGGAGAAGAGAGACAGGAGGGGAGGTCCGGTCGTGGGAAATCCGAGCAACGTAACCCGGAGGCTTGGACTTGGTAAAAAGGGGTTTCCCGCAGGGCTGGCTCACGTAGGGCATCCGGGAACAGGTAAGAAGAAGGTCAAGGCCAGCCAGACGCCTTCCAGCATCAGGATGAAGAGCCACTGGGGCCAGCTGGCTGTGATGTCCAGCACAGAGAAATAGCTTCTCTCCTGAGGGGCGGGGCATAAAACACCGGTGAACTAAACACGAGTGGAATGGGAAGTAACATGCAATGCAGCTCGCGCACGCAGGGCGGCTCGTGTATTCAGGAAACCCCTGGGAGGCTCCTCCTGGCTTTTAGGTAGTAACACAAAATAGATGCCTGTTTATCCCACGTGGAGCACGTGGCCCAGATGCTCCATCTCGATGAAGTCTCACAGTAAAATGTCAGTGAAGAAGAAATTAGTGGACAATTCTACTACACCCAGGAGATCTGAAGAGATGTTTGTACAAACACTTATTCACGAATGGACAAAGAATCATTATTCCTAGCAGCCCAAAAGTGAAGACAAGCAAATACCCATCAGCTGATGAATGGATACAAAATGTGGTACCTTCACAAAATGGAATATATTCAGGAGTAAAAAGGAATCAAGTACTGATGGCATAACGTGGATACACCTCAAAAAATATCTGCTAAATGAAGGAAGCCAGACACAAAAAGTCACGTATTCTATGACTGCATTTCTAGCACATGTCCAGAACAGGCAGATCTACAGACAGGGTAGATCGGGGGGTGCCTTGGGCTGGGCGCACCTGGGGTTGGGAGTGGCCAGTAGTGAGGAGAGGGTGTTTGGGGGATGATGAAAAGTGCTGTAGAATTAGTGGTGAGGATTGCACAACTCTGTGAATATACTAAATAGCCCTCAACTTTACACCTCAAGTGAGTAAGCTTTATGGTATGTGAATATCTCAATAAAGCGCTTATTTTAAAAAAGTAATAAAGCTAAATTTTAAAAAAGGAAAATAAAATTAAAGCTTTTGGAGCTCTTCTGGTTGAAGGAAAAAGAGATGCAGCCCACCTATTCCTGGGTTCCCCCAGCCCAGGCTCCATCGTGGAGGCCTGAACGAGCCTTGCAGAGCCTTGGGACCCCACGGCCACCAAGGTCACGTTCATGTGTACAGGTGTAGTTCCACTGTGCCTTCAGGAGTCTACAGCAGAGGGCATGGGTGCACCAGCGAGGGGGGTGTGTGTGAAGGGGCGAAGTGTAAACACACTCCAAGAACATACAACCGGGAAAGCGTTACAGGAAAAACCAAGAGAATTGGGGATCCAGTGATGAATTTGCTTTCTTAACTTAATGTGAAGTAGGACCCCAAAGGGAAGAATTTAAACCTTTCCAACTGAAGTTTTACCTACACTGGGGAAAAAAGTAGCTGCCATCTGAATCAACTCACCTCAGCAACGTATAATAAGACAGAAAGTAATTACAAAAAAGGTGAGATGCTCATGTACTTCTTACAAAGAAGAACTAGGAAGCAGCCCAGGGCAAACTGTCACCTCCTGTCCCGACCTCGGCACTGTCCAAGTCGAAGCTCTGCACGACTGTCTGGACACTGAAATGTTCTATGAGGTTTCTGTGTATCTTTACCACAAGGAAATTGAAAAATTGGCAGTAATGACCCCGCGAGGCTGCACCAGCCAGCTACCCAATGGTGACGTTATTTAATGCCATCAAATTCATTTGATTAATGGACACTGAAAAATGTGTTGAGGGTAGATCTCATGTATGTGTTTTTTAAGAAAAGATTGATATAAAGACAATAAAAATAACTAATTGAGAAGAAAAAAGAATGCTTTTGACTATGACAGTTAAAGAGTCTCGTAGTCTTCAGTACTGCACTCAGAACTAAAGAACGTTCTAGCACCTACAAAGGGACCTCTCCCCCCACCCCTTTTTTTAAAGAATTTTTATTGAGATATAATTGATATACAATAAACTGCATATAAAGAAAGTGTACAATTTGATATTTTTTTTCTTATTAGTAATGTATATATGGCAATCCCAACCCCTCTTTTTAAAGCAGGGTTTCTCACCGAGGCGCAGATCTCAGGCACGGGCTTGGCGAAGAGCATCTCTAACACGGCAACCACGAAGTAGGTCCCCCCGAGCCGCTGAAGCACGCCGGGGATGCGGGCCTTCTCCCAGGACACTGCAGGGGGCACAGGGCGGGGGTCAGCCAGCACTGATCACCTCACCCCGAGACGACACCACTGTTTCCTGAGGGGGAGACAGACCTCTATTGCACCTGAGAAAGTTGAGCTCTTGGAGATGGAAACACACATGGTCAGGGGCCGGGCTAAGAGCAAGGGTCCTGCTAGGTTTGGGGACAAAGCATGGATGCCCTCGGCCCTGAAGCCACCTCCCGGCCTCGCCCATCAGGAGTGTGGCTGCAGCTCACATCCAGCAGGAACCTGCAGACCCAGCGCAGGCCGCGGGCTCTCCCTGCCCTGCGGGCTGCCTGACGGCATCACTACCCAAGGGGAACCCTGTAAGGAGACCTACAGTGTGTTCTTCCGGGGGCAGCGGCCCACTGTGGGGAGATTCATGGAGTCAGCTTTTCCAGGACACCTTCCCTGAGGACCCCACTTCCTCCTGTTGCCTGAAGCCTCAGTGCTTCTTGCCTGCGGGGTTCCTCTGGCACCTGCCTCCAAGATTCTATCCTCTTCTGCTAATGACACTGTAAGCCCACTGAGGACAACAGCCACTGCCTTCCCCGGTCCCCACACTGGTGCCCAGCACAGGGCTCCCATCCTTCCCTCAGCTCTCCTGTCCCTCTCATGCCACTCAAACAATGACAGAGATGTCATTCCTTCCCCAAAGCCTGGGGGCATCCAGGTGACGGTGAGCTGAACGCCTAAACAACAGCCTTGCTGTGAAAGTGGATGAAACCACAGTGGCAGGAGGGAGGGCCTGAGACCCAGTGGCCTGGTCTGGCCCCTGCTCTGCCCCTCATGTGGACAGAGCACCTCACTTTCCCGGCCCCAGGGTCTTCCTTTGTCCACAAGGGCTTGAGTGGACTTGGAGGCACCTCCCGGTCCTAAGATTCCAAGGTAATAACAGGGACTGGTGGTCCAGTGGCTAAGACTCTGTGCTTCCACTGCAGGGGGCATGGGTTTGATACCTGATTGGGGAACTAAGATCCTGAATGTGGTGTGGTGCGGCCAAATTAATTAATTAATTAAAAAAAAAATAATGCCCAAAGTCACACAAGCATTAGATATACTTTTCTAGTAACTGTTCTTTCTGCAGGTACTTGAGATGGAGGAACTGCATTTCTTTCAAATTATAAGATGTCCTTTCCCTATTTCAACTTGAGTATATTGTAACAGAGGGAAAAAATACTTACGGGGCCCAAGGCAGTAATTGGGGTTTACAATGACAATTCCTATGCAGATTAACAGAAAACTCCTCCACACGATTTTCCCCAGCAATCTGAATTTTGAACATCCCCGCTGTCGAATGGAAGTCAGTGACAGAAAAATCGAAGTTCCCATAATAAACACAAACCTAAAAAAACAACAGCTATTATTACTAGGTGGCCACTACCAACTTTTCTTGTCTCTAAGTCATTAGTAGTTTATAACCTACTACATAAGACAGCAACACATGATTTCTGAAAGAAACGAATTACTGAAAACACATTAGGGCAGTGGTGGAGGAAGAATCAGAACGTTGGGCTGTAAGGTCTGTGCACCTTCGCACACTGTCTCAGGAGGAAATCCTTCGGAATTAAGTGCCGTTGCCACAGACAACCCTCCCATTCAGTCATCAAAGACAACAAACTCTTGGTATAAAATAAGCTACAAGGATACAGTATACAACATGGGGAATACAGCCAATATTTTATAATAACTGTAAATGGAGTATACCCTTTGCAAAGTATGAATCCCTACATTGTACACCTGTAACTTATACAAGGTTGTATATCAACTATACTTCAATCAAAAAAAAAAGGAATTCCTCCCCCACCCAGATAAACCTGAGTTCATATTAGCAGGGAAACACCGGGGACCAAAGACACATCCCAACGGCTGGTTCTACCTCCAGATGATGAAGGCAAGTTACTCAAAGCATCTCAGCAAAGACACAAAATCCACGTTGTACAGGAAGTCAGGGCCCCTCAACAAGGGGAATGGTCCAGGGCAGAGCGCGGTTACTCCACTAATTAATAACTTATTAATAAGTTTAACTTCTTACTATCACTAACTGTTACATACTTATCAGAATCCCTGATACCGATATACCGCATACCTGTTAAGAAATATGATTTTTCAACCTATTTTCAGGATTCGTGGAATATTCAGAATTTATGATTTCCTACAAGATTCCGGGATCTTGTATATCATACCCACACTAATCACCCATCCTCTAGTTGCACGTGTCTTAGGTAAAGCACTACACCAAGCGTCAGGATGGTTCGGGACCCCGGTGTTCGGAAGAACCCCGTCACGCGAGCCCTGGGGTCAGCCCAGGCCCGAGGCCCCAAACACAAGGCCGGGGCTGGGAAGGTCCAGCATCAGCTGAACACAGAACCCTGCAGACGGGCTATGAAGAGCGGACGGCGGACTTGCGACTCACCACGGGAACACAAGGTCGGCCACCGTCAGCCCTGCGGAACAACACAAGGACAACAGTGAGGAAGGACCTGGAACGTCGGTGCTCCCTGACCCGCGACGGCTTCCATCTCACGCGGACAGGCGAGTCCTGGGAAAACCCTGCGGAGCAGCACCGAGCTCCCCGGACTCTGTGGCCAGGGGCCGCCCGGGCACCTCCTGAGAGCGCGCCCGGCACGGGAGCACCGGAGAGAAGCATGCGGACAGTCAGTGATCCTGGGCAGTGCTACTCCTAAACCAACCGCCAGGCAGATTCACAGCCACTGCTCCTTGGCACTCAGACCCCCTCCAGCTCCACGGCATCCCCAGGAGGACCACGAGTCCCTGGGCAGGATGCCCACGCAGCTGGGGTACAAGGCACACCTAGAACAGGCCCAGGACCATTCACCATGTGATGACAGCGGTGCACCTCGGAGTCAGAGCACACGAAAGGAAGAACACAACGGAAGGCCGATGGGATGACCTCGGGGGCCTTCCGTGGGGCTCATCTCTGGAGTCCCTGGGGGATGGCGAGGGGTCCTCCTGCCCGCAGCTCTCAGAGGGGCCCGTGTCAGCAAGGCGGCCTCTGCGCCGTGTCTTACCGTTCCAGCTCGCGTGCTTGAAGTACCAGTATTTCCCGCCCCCGTAGTTCACGAAGACCATGAGGATGAGGGCGAGCCTGCAAAGCGACAAGGACGTGCTCAGGTCTGGGCGCCCGACGCCAACAGCCCGGCTGCAGGACACCAGTGCCGTCACGACACAAGCAGACACTTAGAGCAAGAAACTCCCACTTCTAATCATCGCGGTTCAGACCCCACGCTAAGTCCTCTCTGCCAACATTTCCAGCATGATATCTAGAGAAAAATTTACACTGACGCTAAACCGTGTAACTTGAAAACGGAGCAAAACATTCCCAGTCACTCCATTTTGTGCTAACTACTGAGATGTCTCAGGTTAAAGAACTGTAGTTGGGAGGGGATGGTCTTAAGGGTCAAGCCCTGGGTTCCTCTCTTAGGAGCCACTGGGTCTCGGGAGAGCCCATCAGTTCTCTGTGAAGGAGGGACACCCCTGACCCGGGGACCCAGGGACCATGACAGAGGGTAATGTACATCACAGCACCTAGATGGTGCTTGCAATATCTTAGCACTTAATCGATGTCAGCTCCTGCCCACTTGTGAACATCTCTGAAAGAAAGAGGAACACACTAAAACAGATTCTGCATGTGCTGTTGTTTGATGCTAATTCCTTAGAGTGTAGAGAATAAAGCTCAAAACTGCTAGCCTGTCAGTGGGGTGACTTGTGGGAACTCTGGAGCCCAACCGCCTGGATTCAAATCCTACTTAGTCCCTGCATGACACTGGGCGATTTAACTCTCTGGCTCAATTACTTCATCTATGAAACAGGCATATTTTTAAAAGTATACACTTCAGGGACTTCCCTGGTGGCACAGTGGTTAAGAATCCACCTGCCAATGCAGGGGACATGGGTTTAATCCCTGGTCTGGGAAGATCCCACATGCCACGGAGCAACTAAGCCCATGTGCCACAACTACTGAGCCCATGTGCTGCAACTACTGAAGCCCACGCACCTAGAGCCCATGCTTGGCAACAAAAGAAGCCACCACAATGAGAAGCCTGCACACCACATGAAGAGTAGCCTCCGCTCACCGCAACTAGAGAAAGCCCATGCACAGCAACGAAGACCCAACGCAGCCAAAAATAAAAAATAAATAGAATTAAAAAATAGAAAATAGGGCTTCCTAGGTGGCACAGTGGTTAAGAATCCGCCTGCCAATGCAGAGGACATGGGTTCGATCCCTGCTCCAGGAAGATACCACATGCTTCAGAGCAACTAAGCTTGTGTGCAGCAACTATTGAGCCTGCGCTCTAGAGCCTGTGAGCCGCAACTATTGAGCCCATGCGCTGCAACTACTGAAGCCCACGTGCCCAGAGCCCGTGATCTGCAACAAGAGAAGCCACGGCAATGAGGAGCCCGCAATCACAACGAAGAGTAGCCCCCACTCACCGCAACTAAAAGAAAGCCCGCACACAGCAAAAAAGACCCAACACAGCCAATAAAATAATTTAATTTAAAAAAATAAAAAATAGAAAAATAAAAAATAGAAAATAAAAAAATATATTAAAAAAGGATACACTTCATAGGCTTGCTAAGAGATTTAAAAAATTAAGACAAGTTGGAACGGTGCTTGGCCCACAGGGAGGACTCAAAACCTGTTGGCAACAGTACTATTAGTAGCAGTACTGCCCTCACTGCCTGGCTTTAGAGACACAGGAGCACTCAGCTTGGGAGGCTGGGGCACAGTTACCAGGTCACCACTGGAGTCTGAAAGGCCTCAGTGGGAGAAACAGAAGACCTGATACCTCGATATTTCTTTTCAGCCATACAGTTTAGACTCTATTTTCAGAGATTGGTCCTGGTCTTCTTTCTTTCTTTCTTTTTTAATATTTCTTTATTTATTTACTTATTTATTTGGCTGCATCGGGTCTTCGTTGCGGCATGCGGGCTTCTCTCTAGTTGCGGCATGCTAGCTCAGTAGTTGTGGTGCACGGGCTTAGTTGCCCTGCGGCACGTGGGATCTTAGTGCCCTGATCAGGGATCAAACCCACATCCCCTACATTGGAAGGTGGATTCTTAACCACTGGACCAGCATGGAAGTTCCCCTGGCCTTCGCTCTTTTCTTATAAATAGAACATAACAATTTAGTGTATGACTCTGTGGATTTGCTATCAGTTGATACTCGAGCTGTTTTACTAGTGATGGAGGCGGCCGAGGGATGCCCCGGGTTCAGTTTCTAGATGGGGGCACCTGCCCATCTGTCCAGGGCTGAGTGGACACGGGGGCCCCTGGGGCAGCTGCTCGCACATGTGAGTGACTTTCTCAGCAGCACCTGTGCCGCAGGGGAGGCGGGCTCTGGCCTGTCTCACTGCTGCTCTCCAGCCACACATCATCCTGGCTCCTGTGACAGTTTCCAAGTCAGAAGAGGCTGCCGATTTCTCTTTATGGCAGGAAATCCTTTCTAGCCTAGAGAGTAAAAGGTACGTGAAACGCTTCCAGCTGTAAGTGTGTGTAGGTGTGAACGTGCCACCCGAGGCCACCTGTGCCCACGTGCCACCAGGGAGCCCACGTACCCGCGGAAGGTGTCCACACAGCGGAGGCGCAGCGGGGCCGCCAACTGACGCCAGGCCTCTGGTCGGGGGTCGCCCGCCCTGCTCGGAGACCCCAGCTCCTGCCGGTAAAGGGGAGAAAAATGCAAACAGTTCATAATGCAAAAGAGTAAACTACACTTTTCTGTGTTTCAGGTGAGAAATGCGCAGAGTGAAAGCCACGGATCATTGTTCTGGACAATAATTTGCTTTTGTTACGACCACACCTAGAAGTTAGGTTTTTCACTTTATTTGGTTTCTGCGCCTCCTGCTGACTCGTGGTCTCCATGCTGATAAAGACCATGAAGGAGCACGGGTACCAGCAAGTGTGTCCGTAAGTGGATGCAGATACATCCATAAGTAATCGATGAACACAGACAGTATGTTTAATCGTCACAGCAGACCATCACATGTAGAGTTACTACCGATGTCTCTCATTCTTTTGTTTTAATCTTGACACTCTCTGCTTAACTGGACTGATTCCACGGCGCTGCCTGCAGAGCGAAAACCATCTCTGCACCGAGCATCACAAAGCAGCCCAGCTCCAGCCTCACAAAGAAAGAGGGGCTGGCATCCTCCACAGGGGCCAGAGGGGCTGCTGTTTATTAAGAAGGCAGGACACACGCCCTGGCCTTGCACAACATAAGTAAGACAACTAGAATTACTAAACAGGGGACTGTAAATTTGAATATAGGAAACTACGCAGGGCACACACAACGCGTTCTAATAACTCACAGAATTGATGAGGCGATCGGTTTCCCGAGAATTTATTGCTTTAGAAATCCAATGATGAAAGTCTTCCAAGCTGTAAATAGACAAAAGGCCCGGCTAATTTGTTTTCTTTGGCAGAATTTTTGGAATGGTATCACATATTAAAAGAAAATTAATGTCCACATTCTGCACAAGTCAAGGAATTAAACATTTTAAAGTGTTTCAACAGAATGGAAGTAGAAATCCAAGTTTACAGAAGCAGTACTTTCAAATGCTTGACCCTGACAGCACCGTTTCCTCATTGATGAGACGGGAATAAAGACAGAGCTTTCATTCAGAGCGTTGTGAGGGTGAGATGAGGTCACTACTGCCTGTGGCTGGAATTCTGATTAACGACACTATTAAAGTTAGGATAGCAGAAGACTGCAGCAACCAAAGGTGCTCAGCGTAGCAATGACTAATCTCAGTGTCTGCAGCTGTGAGAGGAGGAGCTACGGCTATTAAAACAGCAGGAAACGTGCAGCAACGGGAGGGACCCAGAGATCCTCATACTGAGTGAAGTGAGTCAGACAGAGAAAGCCAAATCCCATATGACATCACTTATATGTGGAATCTAACATATGACACAAATGAACTTATTCATGAAACAGAAACAGACTCACAGACATAGAAAACAGACTTGTGGTTGCCAAGGGGGAGGGGGTGGGAGAGGGATGGATTGGGAGTTTGGGATTAGCAGATGCAAACTATTACACAGAGAATGGATAAACAACAAGGTCCTACTATACAGCACAGGGAACCCTATTCAATACCCTGTGATAAACCATAATGGAAAAATATGAAAAAAGAATGTATATATATATAACAATCACTTTGCTGTACAGCAGAAATTAACACAACTGTAAATCAACTATACTTCAATAAGACCAATTAAAAAAAAAGAGAGAGACCAGAAAAAAAAACAATGTGTCCGTCCTGGAAAAGAAAAGAATGTCCGCGCAAAGAAATATAAATACAAACTATTAAATACAAAAAACAAAAGGTAATATTCAGACTTGATGACAGCTAAATAAAAATGCACAAGTGCGGGACTTCCCTGGTGGTTGGGACTCTGCGCTTCCACCGTAGGGGCAAGGGTTTGATCCCTGGTCAGGGAACTAAGATCCCGCATGCCGCAGGGCACAGCCAGAAGAAAAATGCACAGATGCAAACTGAGAAAGTTTGACAGTGACCTTGGAGTGACTCACAGTTAATGTACTGGGTTCTTTCTCCTGGATGGTGCTTTAGTGCAAAAGCATACCCAGAGGATATTAAGTTGACTTACGTGATTAACAAAAGACAAATATCTTAATTGGTTTTTCTTTAAAACAAGAGTTCTTAACTTGGAAAAAATCTTTCAAAAAGATTTTAGCTCTTTCACACAATGTTTATGTTCTGATTTAGTTTACATCCCCATTTTCAAAAATTTTTCTGTGGAAATGAATCCTGATTTCCAATACACTAAAGATTGCTTAGTGACTTGATGGGGTAATAGTGTTTGTTATTTAAAATTTCTGAAATTTTCTGGGATGGTTTCACTTTTATTTAGTTTGTTTGTGCCCATAAAGACATGAACTTTCAATTTTATGTCCCCACATCCAATTATTAAAGTCCACAGAGAATCCTTTCTCAACACAACAACTGTGGCAAACTCACAGCTCACAGGCCAATTTGTTATTTTTCAAATAATAATGAAACACTACCCAAAGTAATCTACAGATTCAATGCAATCCCTATCAAATTACCAATGGCATTCTTCACAGAATTACAACAAAAATTTTTATAATTTGTATGGAAACACAAAAGACCCTGAATAGCCACAGCAATCTTGAGAAAGAAAAGTGGAGCTGGAGGAATCAGGCTCCCTGACTTCAAACTATACTGCAAAGCTACAGTAATCAAGACAGTATGGTACTGGCACAAAAACAAAAATATAGATCAATGGTACAGGATAGAAAGACTAGAGATAAACCCACACACCTATGGTCACCTAATTTATGGCAAAGGAGGTAAGAACATACAATGGAGAAAAGACAGCCTCTTCATTAAGTGGTGCTGGAAAAACTGGACAGCTACATGTAAAAGAATGAAATTAGCACACTTCCTAACATCACATACAAAAATAAACTCAAAATGGATTAATGACATAAATGTAAGGCCAGACACTATAAAATTCTTAGAGGGAAACATAGGTAGAACACTCTATGACATAAACCACAGCAAGATCCTTTTTGACCCCGCTCCCAGAGTAATAGAAATAAAAACAAAATAAACAAATAGGACTTAATGAAACTTAAAAACTTTTGCACAGCAAAGGAAACCATAAACAAGATTAAAAGACAACCCTCAGAATGGGAAAAAATATTTGCAAATGAAGCAACTGATGAAGTATTAATCTCCAAAATACACAAGCAGCTCATGCAGCTCAATATCAAAAAAAAAAACAACCCAATCCAAAAATGGGCTGAAGACCTAAATAGACATTTCACCAAAGAAGACATATGGATGGCCAACAGGCACATGAAAAGATGCTCAACATCACTAATCATTAGAGAAATGCAATTCAAAAGCACAATGAGGTATCACCTCACACCGGTCAGAATGGCCATCATCAAAAAATTTAGAAACAATAAATGCTGGAGAGGGTGTGGCAAAAAGGGAACCCTCTTGCACTGTTGGTGGGAATGTAAATTGGTACAGCCACTATGGAGAACAGTATGGAGATTCATTAAAAAACTAAACATGGAACTACCATATGACCCAGAAAACCCGCTACTGGGCATATACCCAGAGAAAACCATAATTCAAAAAGATACATGTACCATAATGTTCACTTCAGCACTATTTACAATAGTCAGGACATGGAAACAACCTAAATGTCCATCGACAGATGAATGGATAAAGAAGATGTGGCACATATATACAGTGGAATATTAGCCATGAAAAGGAATGAAACAGTTATTTGTAGTGAGGTGGATGGACCTAGAGTCTCATACAGAGTGAAGTAAGTCAGAAAGAGAAAAACAAATACTGTATGCTTATGCGTATATATGGAACCTAGAAAATGGTACTGATAAACCTAGCGGCAGGGCAGGAATAGAGATGCAGACATAGAGAATGGACTTGAGAACAGTGTGGGGGGGAGGTGGATATGTGCAAAGGGGAAGCTGGGACAAAGTGAGAGAGTAGCATTGACATATATACTCTACCAAATGTAAAACAGATAGCTAGTGGGAAGTTGCTGCATAGCACAGGGAGATCAGCTTGATGCTTTGTGATGACCCAGAGGGGTGGGATAGGGAGGGTGGGAGGGAGGCTCAAGAGGGAGGGGCTATGGGGATATATGTATGCATACAGATGATTCACTTTGTTGTATAGCAGAAACTAACACAACATTGTAAAGCAATTATACTCCAATGAAGAGGTTAAAAAAAGAATAAATAATAATGAATACTTAGTATTTTTTAATTTGGTATATGAGAACAATTACATTTGCCCTTCAAGTAAGTACGATTCTTTGATTAAAAAATCAAGAGAAGGCTAGTTTTTGTTTGTTTGTAAATCCTTGAGGGCTTTCCTTAGAAAAACATTTATATATAATATTCCTATTAATACAAGTCCTTATACGGACTATGCTTCCAACTCTCTTGATAGTGAAAAGTGTAATAAACTTCATATTCATACATGTTTTGCATAAAATTTGCACATTTGAACATTTGAAATATTCAATGCATAGGATTTTTCCTTTTCTCTCCTTTTTTTTTTGTCATGGAAAGTTTCAAACATATACATATATATAAGTAGACAAACCAGTATAATGAACCTCCGAGGACCCAAATATCTACGAAGCACGATCAATCTTACTTCACCTATACTCCCACCCACTGCCCCTTTGCCCTGCTTTGCTTTGATCATTTTAAAGAAAATCACAGACATCACATCACTTCAACCATAAATACCTCAGTATGTATCGCTAAAAGATAAGAACTCTTTACTTTTAAACATACTGCAATTCTATTATCTCATTTAAAAATATTATCAACAATTCCTCAATATTATCAAAGAGCAAGTTCAATTTTCCTGTCTTTTTTACAGTTTAATTACCCAAATCAGTATCCAAACATGATCCACATCTCCAATGCATATATTTTTAATTACTTTCTTCCCTTACAACTCAACTCCCATTTCTAGTTTATTCTGCACGAATAACATCACCATCACATGAAAAACTTGAAAACAGAACCATCTAAGGAAGGGTAAAAAGAAGTTAAGATATTTAAAAATTTTAAAAAGCACTTATTTTCTTGTACATGCTTGTTCCTCATCAGTGAAAAGGAGACAGATGCTGAATTCCTACTACTTTTTCAGATTCTTCTCTGGTTCAGACAAATCTGAACTTCCCTGGGCTTCTGAGGGCATGCTGGAAAGCGATGGGGAAAGGGACAAGGGACTCTTGCTTTCCCCACAAGAGCTTTCTGCCCGCAGGCTGCAAAGGGAGAATCACATGTGAAAGGAGTTTCAGTTCCACAGTGGGGCAAGGTGGGATTCTTCTCTTTGCAAAAGTCGGATATCAGCTATCTCCCACTTTAAACATCAAGTAATAGATACACTCACATCAAAAGCACCAAATGAAAACACTCTAATAAACTGGAACATCATTTACATCTTATCAACAAAGTGATGCAACTCCTCTTCGCGGACTGCACTCCTTCCCTAAAGGGTCAGAGGGACAAACTCCCCAGAGGTGCAGCATTTCCCCAGGCTAGCAGGTGCTTTCTTACAATTTGGATCCGGCTCACCAACAAAATCTCACGCTCTCTCCTGAGACCCTAACCCGCTGAACATGTGAAAATTCAATCTTGTTCCTTTTAAGAGCAAAGACCTCTTCCTCATCCCTCGGCAAAGTTATATGCCGGACCTGGGTGTACTCACTGATTTTCCTTCTCCAGTCCACAAATCCACTCACCAGAACGGCTGTTTATGAGGAAGGAGAAGAAATTCCCTCTCCAAGCTGGCCGACCCCAACCAAGGGGGAGTCCACCCCGATGGTGGAGGTCACCGCAAAGCTGGACCAGAGGCGTGGCCTCAGGGATCCAAGCCCAGAGGAGGAAGATATTCAGCGTGGCAGTGCCTCCCAGAACCATCACAGCCGCTTCCACTCGCTACAGAGCAGCATGTGAGAGTCTCCCAGGAAATAATGATCACTCGAGCATTTTCTTCTACCTTTTCAGCCACGTGGGAGAACTGAAGGCAAAGATTCTTTCGCACTAGGTCATTAATTTCCTGATGTAGGGACCATCTCTTATTTGACATTGAACCCCTAATGCCTAGGACTGCACTGGGCATGGCAGACTCAGTAAGTTTTCATTTACTCCAGGAATAATAGTCACACTACCCTTTCGGAATACATTTTTTCTACACTCTACTTTCCCCAAAGCGCCCTCCCCCAGCGCCTGCTTACCTCAGCAGGAACCTGAGAAAGGACACCACTATGATGAGCACCAGGCCGACCAGGAAGGCGATACTCACAGCTGCAAAGACAGAAGAAAACAGGTCAGCACCAAAAGTGTCGTCACAAGCATCCAAGCGGTCATGTCGGTAGAGTTAATCTGCAACTGAAAAACGCAGAGTACGAAAAAGAATGCGTATATACATATAGCTGAATCACTTTGCTGTACAGAAGTTGACACGACATTGTAAGTCAACTGTACTTCAATAAAATAAATTCGAAAATTAAAAAAAGAAAAATGCAAACAAATAAAAACGGACACGTATGAAAGAAAAGCCTATATCCTTTCGTGAAATTTCTTATTAACAACTGAGAATACTCTTCAGCAGGGAATCGTGCTTTTCAACATGAAAAATACCAAACATACACAATGGTACAGAGAACTGCATGATAAACCCACATATACCCGTCGCCTAGATTCTAGAATATCAAACGTTGTCACGCTTGCTTTTTTTTCTTTTTGCCTGAAGTCTTTTAAGCAAATCCCAGGCATCGAGTTATTTTACTCCCACATCTTGAGGACGTATATCTATGATATCAGGCAACTCCTACATGAACCCGGGGAGGACACTGTGTTGCTTCTGTCGAACTCCACAGAAGATGCAAGTCCTCTCCTGGGTCACAAGAAGGCAGCAAGTGAACCCAAGTAACAAAATAACTGGCCAGTCCTCTTCAAAAGTGTCAAGATCGTGAAAGACCAAGAAAGGCCGATTAGAGGAGATGAGGTTAGATAAGAGGCAGGCTGGGAGTCCTGACCACTAAATGTACTGTGGGACGCTGGATACGAAATGGACACTAGGAGGACAACTGGAGAACCCTGACAAGTCCACAGCTCAGTTAACAGCGCTGGTTTCAGGCACTGTACATGGAATCACTGTACTGCGAATATATAGTTTAGGGGCTTAGGCGAAGCTGAGTGAAGGGTATATGGAAACTTTTTTGCAACATTTCTGTAGTCTAGAACTATTTCAAAATGAAAAGTTTCTTAAAAATGGACCTTTTGCTGTATAAGCACAATGTCATACAAAATTAATAATTCCCTGGCTAACACTGAGTCCATATTCAAATTTTTCTACTTGGCTCAAACATGTGTTTTGTAGTCTGTGTGTTCCAATAGGGATCTAAGCGAGGTTCACGTCTTGCCTGTGTGGTTAACGTGTCTTAAGTCTCACGCATTGGTCTGCAGTCACTGACTTGATTTACACGAGGCTGGCTGTCCCCTATCAAGGTGTCTCATTTGTGTTCTAGATCTGCCAGGACACCGCACCTGATGGCACTGAACTTAATCCTGTATCCTCCATGTGTTCTGTAAATGAGAACCTAGCTGCAAAGCCTTGGCCGAGAAGTCCCACTTTTCCAGCAGGAACGCTTCGCAGGTGCTGTCTTTCCCACCGAAATCCCATCCGGAGCCCCTCCTGCTTCGGACTGTGTGCCCAACGCCCGTGTTCCGCTGGTGAAGGCCTGACCCCTCCCGTGTAAAACTCCCCTTTCACTGGACGGTTCCATGCACTCATGGCTTTGGCCTACATCGATCATTTCGTTGGGTGTTGCAAAATAATCTGCCACGTTATCAGCTGGAGTCTTCCCTAAGGAATTTACCCTCATCATCTAAGACAACTGCGTTAGCCTAAAATACAGTCAAAACAGAAAAGGGAGGAGAGAGGATCCTGCCTTTCCGGTGACAATTTTAAATCACCAGTTAACATCAGGTGTCCTTGTTACCCCCAAAAGCAACCAAAATACTGTTTCTGTTTGGGGAGGGGGGCCTTGTGCTTCTCAGCTTCATGGTGAACTTGCCGGTTTCGTATGTTCAATGTGCTTCCATCAATTGCATTCCTTATTCTTTTAATGATTAAATCATCCCACGTGGGCCCTTTCGCATTGGCTCTTGCCAGCGTCCTGACACGACCGCAGTCTTTAACAGCGTCCCTGCGAACAGTACTTACTGTTCGGAACAGCCCCAGGGACTATCTACTGAGGGTTCCGGGGACAGATTTTCTCCAGTGGAGTTGTTAGAGAATGGACAGTCCCTGCTGAGCCCAAGGGGCCTCTGGACTGTCAGAGACACATACAGGAAACACCGTACCCTAAATCCTAAAATAAGGGTAGACACTTGACAGTCAGCTGCCTTATTTCCAGTTTCTTTCCACTGAATTTTTCTCTTTTTGGCTTACTTATGCTTCATAATACACTAACAGCCATGAGAATATGTTGATATATCAAATAACTTTTCTATATGTCACATAATTTTCTTAGTCTACACCAATGACAGAAAAATACATTATAAACATGCCATAACTAAATGAGATAGACAACCTATAATCCAGGATTTAAATTACCCAAAAGGGGGACTTCCTTGGTGGTCCAGGGGTTAAGAATCCGCCTTCCAACACAGGGGACGTAGGTTTGATCCCTGGTTGGGAAACTAAGATCCCACATGCCGCGGGGCAACTCAGTGCGCATGCTGCAACTCCTAAGCTGTGCGCCACAACTAGAGAAGGCAGTGCTGCAAGTAGAGAAGCCCACACGCCACAGCAAAGAATCCATGCACCACAAACGAAGACCCAGCGCAGCCAAAAAAAAAAATTACCCAAAATGCCACAAACAGTACTCAAAAACTAAAACCGCTGAAATGCAAACTCTAAAAATCATCCAAGAGCATGTACATACGGAGGTCACTGTCCACTGGCTTCTTATTGACGACGAGGTCACAAGCAGCTTCACTGACTCCATCATGGGCGTGCTTTACCAAGAGAGAGTAGTTTCCAAATTCTCCAAATTTGTATTCCAGCCTACAAAGATTAGGCAAAATGAAGAAACATTGTTAGGTTAGGAAATGAGGAGTCAGATGTCGGTAATGTCACGCTGGCCCAGTACAGGCATTCTCGGGTGCAGACCAGGGAAGACACAAAAAGATATTCTGAAAGAGGGAGAAGCTAAAACTCAAACAGGGAAAAAAAAAAAGTAGAGAGAAAGTGCAGATTTCAGCAGGTGCATCACAGCAAGGCAGGTACGAACCTACAAACTTCCTTCTCCTCGGTGTCATTAAGCTGCAGGATGGACCTGTGCTGTGTGCCCACTGCCACGGCCACGACGCTGGGCTCCCCGGGTTTCCTGCTCCGAGAGACGTGGACCAGGACCTGGAGCGAGCACTATAGGATCCAAGCACAGGTGTTAGGGGTTTGACGGTCTGTGGTGCAGGACATCCAACTGCAGATCCTGAGATAACTTTTCCTTCATGCTTATAGAAAACTTTTAAACTTCAATAATTTAGGTAAAATTTGCCTACATAACTAGGTGTTGCTCTGGAAATATATGACCTTCATAGGTAACTTCTTCACATAATTAACAAATACAACATCCATTTAATCTTGCACTCTATGGTTTTACTTAATATTATTTAACGAATAAAATTCTGTGATTCTACCGAATTTGCATATTTATAATTTTTATGGTTGCATTAAAGTCCATCAAATACTATAGTTATGAATACTTAGGCTGGTTTCAAAGCTCTTTTTGTTTTATCTTTCTGTATATAATTTATATAAATTATACTGTTTTGAAAGATATAATTTAATTATATGATATGCAATATAATATAAATCTACTTATATTTATAATTTATATAAATTACATTGTTTTAAAAGATCTACAAGTGATGTTCTTATTTCTTTAAATTCTTTCCCTAAGATAAATTTCCAAAAATGAGATTACTGGATTAAAAAAATAATCATTTTAATGGTTCTTGTTACACATGGCCAAATAGCACTCACATGAGAAAAATTACAGCAGATTTATTTCTCATTAGCCTTACCAGGACTTCAAATCATTCTTCCTTTTGTTCAGGTACTAGGTGTTTATGAGACCACAGCATTAAGATTACATTTTAAATTATAAGTAGATTAAATAATTCGATTTTCTTTAGCTCTTTTCTGTCCCCTATGCTGTGAACCACCTGGTGGACACCCAGTTCCCTCAAACAGAATCTGTCCTCATATGCTGTGACATTAAACTTCTTACTCTCTCAAACACTTCTCCACTCTAGTGCTTCTTGTTATGCTCTGTTGTTTTTAAAGTTTTATAGAGTTGTACTACTCTGGTTTGTTATTTCTTCTATTGCTTCATGAGTTTAAAAATGTATTCTGCATTTTTTAATATTTTTTAAATTTGTGGGTTTTTTTTTACTTGAACACACTTGGGGTGTTTGATAGATGGTATCCAATTATTCTAAATACCTTTCCCATGGTTTTAGCTGTTAAATTCTTACGTAAATTAGGTTCTACTTCTTACACTTAGTTTGGCCTGTTGGTCTTCATTTCTCTTTTTCGGCTACGTTCACCACTGTGCTCTGCGATGCATCTCATCTGGTACAGCAAGTCTCCGTACCATCCCTTCTCCTTTTGAGCCATTCTCTGATTCTCTTGCACACTTACTTTTTCATACACATTTTGGAATTATTTTTATGCAGCTTCTATAAAGTAACCACAAGCAATTGTGTTGCATGTATAAACTAATTTGGGAAGTACTGCCATTTTTCCTACGTTTAGTCATCATATCTGTGTGCATTGGCTATCTTTCCATTGAGCCTATAATTTTTCCATTAACATTTTATCATTGTCCATATATACGATCTCTTATAGATTCCTCAGGATGAAAATATAAGTCATTATAAACCTCTAATATGCCAACTTATTCTACCTGATAGAAGCTTAAGATTTTTATACCCACATTAATTAGAAAGACTGACCTGCATTTCTTGTCATGTCTTTGGCAGATTTTAAGATTAACACAATGAATCAGATGTCAAGCCATCATTATTTTCTATTGTTGTTATATTTATGGTCAGTTTATATAGATTGAGAATTATTTATTATTTGAAAATGCAGGAAAAAATTACTTATTTTTAGGTGGAGAAATTCATTATAACTTTCCAGACTTCTTAATCAGTTGCTGATCTATTTATGTCCTCAATTGCTTGAATCAATCTTCATATTATACTTTTTGAAGGAAATCAATCAATTTTTGTACTTTAAATCGATCAGTTTTAACTGTTCATTGGAGCATAATTATTTTAATTTCTGTTGACATGTAATTTCTAATTTTATTAATTTCCATTGTTCCTTTAAATGTATCAGTAATCTGTCAATTGTGTGACTTTATTTTTTATTTTTTAAATTTTGACTGGAGTAGAGTTGATTTACAATATTGTGTTCATTTCTCTGTACGGCAAAGTGAATCAGTTATACATACACAAATATCCACTCTCTCTCTTTTTTTTAGATTCTTTTCCCACACAGGCCGTTATAGAGTATGTGTGACTTTTATTTAAAAAAAAAAAAAAACCATCTGTTGGCTCTTTCTTATTCCCATTTTTTTTCTCATTTTGCAGTTTCCATAGTTACTGTTTCTATTGCTTCCCTTTCTCTTGTTTGGATGATGACCCTGCTTTCCAAAACCCTGAGAACCTTACTCCGGAATTGTGCGTTTCCCCTTTTCCTCCTGATTAACGTAAAGCAGGATCTGGAAAGCAGACAGATTCCGAGGCTAGGGCGAGGGGTGAGGACCCCAGCGCTGCCGTGTGACAGCTGCGCCACCCAGCAGAAAGTCACTTTCCTGTCTTTTCTCAGCATCACCATCTACAGAACCCAGATATTTCCTGGATTGCCGTGAGGATTAAACGATTGGTAACATATGGAAAACCCCGAGCAGGCCCTCAGTAAGCAGCAGCTGCAACTTGTACTGATGTCATCTTTATCGTCAGAAACATTTAGATACAAATGCTCATGCTTTGGCAAGGTCAAAGATTTTTCTATGAAATATTTACATCTGTATTCGCTCTCCTATTAGTTTGTTTTTGTTGTGCAGAGATATGAAATTGCAGAAACTATAATCGCTGCCTTTTGCGTTTTTTAGTGTCTTGACAACACATGATTGATGTTTTGTTAAATGCATTACAGACATTTTTGAAGTTATCAATTTTTTTCTACTTAATTCAAGGTTCTTTTAGGTCCTTCTTGTGATAAACCTTTTCCTGGTCTTGACCTACCTTTTTAATATTACTGATGTTCTGTGTTTCACGTAACTTTACAGAAGGTGCTGTATACTACTCCATCGTCTTCTAGCTGATACCCCACACTGGGAACTTTAAAAAAAAATTTTTTTAAGCCATTTACACTAAACAGGTCACTATCCACTAAAATTCCTCCTTTGAAGGTGGTATATTGACACTCTTAATTTAGAAGTAAACACTATTTCATTTTACATGGAAGAGTAGCCTTGTCCTTAAAAAGCAACAAGGTCTGGAATTCCTAGGTGGCACAGTGGTGAAGAATCCATCTGCTAATGCAGGGGACACAGGTTTGAGCCCTGCCCTGTGAAGATTCCACATGCCACAGAGCAACTAAGCCCGTGCACCACAACGATTGAGCCCCTGTGCCTCAACTATTGAAGCCCACACGCCTAGGGCCTATGTTCCACAACAGGAGAAGACACTACAATGAGGAGCCTGCACACCACAATGAAGAGTAGCCTCCGCTCGCTTCAACTAGAGAAAGCCCGTGTGCAGCAACGAAGACCCAACACAGCCAATAAATAAATAAAATAAATTTATTTTTAAAAAAAGCAACAAGGTCTAGCATAGGAGTAACACCTTCAGGTAAAATCCTTTATCATCAGAAGGGCCTCAGCGTGAGCCTCCCGTGGCCCTCACCACCCCTCCATGGAGAACACCCCGTGTCTCACTCCTTCCTTCTCTGGTCCAGCGGGAGGGTTATGCAGTGGACAGAGAAATCAAATCAAACACATCTATTAATTCAGGTTTCATAAGGGATCAAACTAAATGGACACCAAAGCCAACTGTGCATACCCTGTTGAGACCCCAGTCCTCGTTCACCGTCCCTCTGCAACTTGAAAACCAGCAGAGTGGCTGCTCTGTCACACTCTAGGCCCTTTGATTGATGGCCCTGAGGACAAACGCTGTAAGAGGTGGCAGAAAAGGGCAAGTGGCCCGGATAGGTTTATGCTCTTATTGTGGAATGAAAGGATGCTTGTCACATTAAAAACAAAAACAACAACACACACACACACAAAAACACGTCTATCAATTCTGTGCATCACAGAGAACTGGTCTGAAAAAGACGGGCAGGGAAAAGATAAGAAACGGATGCTGTCCATTGTTAGGCAACCTCCATGATAAATTTCTTCTGAGTCTTTATCTAGCCTGTTTGTTTCCTCACCTATGTAGCTGAAGCTAACATGTGAAGGGCTTCAGGTCTGACAGCACGAGGGCCATATGACTAGCCCCAAAGCAAACACAACTGTGAGCACGTACGCGGCACCTACATGGTAACAGCGATCAAAATTCCAATAGACGGTCAAGTTTGTCCTGGGCAGTTCATTATGGATAAGCAGCAAAGCCTGGTCCATCTTCAGCTCTGAGGGCCTTTTTTTGTCTAAGTCTGGTAAGAATTAGAAAAAAAAGAAAAGAAAAGAAAAATAAGGCACCTGAAAGATGTGTCAGAGACAAAGTGCATCGGAGTGGACAGTGGCTTCCCAGGACCCTGGGGTCTCTCGTCCCTCGTGCCGTGTCCACACAGGTGTGCACAGGCACATACGCACCCAGTTCCCTCCCACACCTGCGCCTCTACTGCAAACAAGGATTCAGTCAACACCATTCACACCTTACATCCACCAAGTGCTAAGGTGTGAGGGGCACCGAGTTTAGCTGTTTCCACACACCGTCTCTTTGATAATCTGACAACCTCATGGGCTGGGTATTTTCTCCATCCTACAGATGAAGAAATCAAGGCTCTTGTGGATTATACAACTGCCCATGGCCACAGAGTTTTTAAGTGAAATCACTGACGTGAACTCAATCTGTGTGATCCCAAAGCCCCAACTTTCCTGGCCCACGTTACTCAGCTCTGAGCCAGGATGGGCGGCTCGTGAGACCTGCAGGACCTCAGACCAGGGAGTCAGGATGTGCAGGGCAGCAGGGTCCCCAGGGCATCTGCACACCCTTTACAGTTTGAGAAGCTCTGCCTCATGTCACTGTGGCTTGGAGTTCTGCAGCTGCTGGTGTCCGCGGGGAAGGAGAGAGGGTGAGTCTGAAGGTCAGAAAGAGCCACTGCTCTGTATTCCCTGGGCTTAGAGCTCATCACTTTACCAGATGTTCTGAGGGTCCCATAAAGACGATGCACCTTCTACATTTCAGTCTGCCAATTTGGTGGGAAAACAGCAAACTGTTACTGGCTAAAGTTAAAGCAAAATGTTTCATCCAGGTCAACTGGGCCATTTATATCTGTTGTATTACATGAAAGACACATTACCATCTAGCTTCTAGGCAACAGGCAAAAAGGGAAACTTTTTCTTTAATTTTTTTATATTGGAGTATAGTTGATTTACAATGTGTTAGTTTCAGATGTACAGCATACATATACATGTATAACATATACATATACATGTATCCATTCTTTTTCAGATTCTTTTCCCATACACGGGTTATTATAGAATATTGAGTAGAATCCCCCGAGCTATACAGTAGGGCTTTGTTGATCATCTATCTTATATATATACAGTAGTGTGTATACGTTAATCCCAAGCTCCTAATTTACCCCCCCGCATTTCCCCTTTGGTAACCATATGTTTGTTTTTGAAGTTTGTGAGTCTGTTTCTGTTTTGTGAATAAGTTCATCTGTATCATTTTTTCTTAGATTCCACATATAAGTGATATCATACGATATCTGTCTTTCTCTGACTTACTTCACTTAGTAGGATAATCTCTAGTTGCATCCATGTTAATGCAAATGGCATTATTTCATTCTTTTTTATGGCCGGGTAATATTCCATTGTATGTATGTACCACATCTTCTTTATCCAATCCTCTATTGATGGGCAATTAGGTTGCTTCCATGTCTTGGCTATTATAGATAATGCTGCTATGAACACTGGGGTGCATGTATCCTTCTGAATTATGGTTTTCTCTAAATATAAGCCCAGGAGTGGGATTGCTAGGTCATATGGTAGTTCTATCTTTAGTTTTTTAAGGAACCTCCATACTGTTCTCCACAGTGGTTGTACCACTTTACTTTCCCACCAACAGTGTAGGAGAGTTAAGGGAAACTATTTAATAACACAACTAGAAAGGTAACAATCTAGCCTCTTCTATTCTGTAACATGAAAGCTTAATTCAGGGCTCCCCAGTACCTCATCTGGTTGACTCAGAACATTCTTCGCTGCAGCCAGCCTAAATCCCTCACTTTTAGAGTTTATCCTAATTTACCCTTATTTAGCTCTCAGTGAAGTCAAAACATAGAGTATGTAACTTTTAGTAATATACTGAAGCTTTTTTCCCCTTCAGGCTAAGTAAAGCTTCACCAGTCACCTTTTCTGTTCTTCGGTGGCCCTCTGGAGAGTGGCCAGTGGAAGCAGTGTCTGGGATCAGGAGTGTAACATGGTGGGTTAAGTGTGTGGACTCCACGCTGGGCCAACTTGAATTTGAACCCTGCCCCGCCTCAGTGTCCTCATCAATAAACTAGGGATGTAACCGTGTGTGCTTCGGAGGATTGCCAGGGAGGCTAAAATTGATAACACACGCGAAGTGCTTGGCACAGAACCTCAGACGAAGTAAGTGTCGGACAAGTGATGCGTATAAGGGTCCGGGCCACGTCCCGCCCACGCAGGGGACAGCAGGGGCGTCATCAGAACCAGCAGCGGGTGGTTACATAGTTCTTAAAGTTATTTCTTCCTCTTCATTTAACTTTATTTCTAGTTTCTCCCCATTCCCCGTTTCTTCCAATTAAAGAAACGATGCTATATCCTATACAAAAATTATGCTATAGAGATCTGAAAATCAACGTGCTCTTGACATAGTTCCTTAAGAATGAGCTTCCAGGAGTGAAATTTTTACCCAAGAATAGCTTTTTTTTTTTTTAATAAATAAATAAATTTATTTATTTGTTTATCACCTGCACTGGGTCTTCATTGCTGGGCACGGGCTTTCTCTAGTTGCAGAGAGCAGGGGCTATTCTTCATTGAGGTGCTCGGACTTATTGCCGTGGCTTCTCTTGTTGCGGAGCACAGGCTCTAGGCACGTGGGCTTCAGTTGTTGTGGCACGTGGGCTCAATAGTTGTGGCTCTGGGCTTTAGAGCACAGGCTCAGTAGTTGTGGCACATGGGCTTAGTTGCTCCGCGGCATGTGGGATCTTCCTGGATCAGGGATGGAATCCATATCCCCTGCACTGGCAGGCGGATTCTTAACCACTGCGCCATCAGGGAAGTCCAAGAATAGCTTTTTAAATAGTTTTTGATACGTTTAGCCAAATCCCTCTCCCAATTTAGCTGTGCCGGTTTATAAACACAAGTGTGTTGTTCATCAGCCCAGGTGACACAAATAACTGCACACTTGCTGTGCTCCAGGCCCCACAGCCTGTGAAATAGCTGCTGGTGCCTCCATTTTCCGGATGAGGTACATGATGCCTGGAGAGGTCTGGCAACTTGCCTGAGGTCACCCACCACACTGACCCACCAGTCTGACCAGCACCTAACCTCTATGCTCCCAGTCTCCTGAGACTAAGCAGATCTGATCCCTAGCAGCTGGGGCCAGTTTAATTTTTTTCCTTGCTTTTCAGCCTAATGTATAGAAAATACAATTTCCTTAGTATTTTAGTTCTGGACTAACAATTAGCAAGGTTTAGCATGTTTTCCAAATGTTGACCACCAGCATTTTCCTTTCCTGTGAGTTGCTGGAATGTTTATTTAACCACCCAGCCCCCGTGACGTTACACCCCTTCTTGGACATATTTGTCGTAATGTTTTCAAATATTTCTCTTCTTCATTTTCCTTGTTCAGCTTTGAGAGCTTCCATTTGCAAGTTCAGAGCCACCAGCTGCTGACTTTTCCTTCGTAATTGTTCTGTACAGCAGCAGCCCTTCTGCGGTGTAGTCACTATTGATCTTATTCATATTTCTGAGTCTTTAGTGGTGGGTGGAATACGGTTCTTGTCCCATGCTTACTTTTTCCATGTGAATTTCAGATTTTGAAAGCTCCTAATTGTCATCAATATTATTCAACATAAGGTTTTATGGAGTGCTAATGCTAGCTGAACATCAGAATTCCCTGGGAAGCTGAAGAAACAGAACAAAACAAAAATACCAGCGCCCTCGCCCCACCCCAGACCAATTAAATCAGAATCTCTGCCCAACCAGAATGATTTATTTTTCATATTTTTTAAATTGCAACATAGCTGATATACAATGTTAGTTTCAGGTGTACCACATAGTGATTCAGAATTTTTATAGATTATACTCCATTTAAAGGGACTACAGAGAGGACTTCCCTGGCAGTCCAGCGGTCAGGACTCCACCAATCCGCTGCAGGGGGCCCGGGTTTGGTCCCTGGTTCGGTCCCTGCTTGGGGAACTAAGATCCCACAACCCTCATGGCCAAAGATAAATAAGTAAATAAATAAATAAAGTTACTATAAAATATTGGCTATATTCTTCATGCTATGCAATATATCCTCGTAGCGTATTAATTTTATACATAGTAGTTTATATCTCTTAAACCCCTACCCCCACTGTTGTCACTCCCCCTTCCCTCTCCCCACTGGTAACCACTAGTTTTGTTCTCTGTATCTGTGAATCTACTTCTGTTTTGTTATATTCGTTCGTTTGATTTTTAGGGTCCACATATAAGTTATAACATACAGTATTTACCTTTCTCTGACTTATTTCACTAAGCACAACATCCTAAAGGTCCATCCATGTTGTTGCAAATGGCATTATTCCATTCTTTTTTATGGCTGGGTAGTATTCCATTGTATACATGTACCACATCTTCTTTATCCATTCATTTGTTGACGGACATTTCGGTTGCTTCCTTGTCTTGGCTATTGTAAATAGTGCTGCTATGAACACTGGGGTTCATGTATCTTTTTAAATTAATGTTTTCATTTTCTTTAGTTATATACCCAGGAATGGAATTGCTGGATCACATGGTAGTTCTATTTTTAGTTTTTTGAGGAATCTCCATACTGCCCTCCATAGTGGCCGTGCCAATTTACATTCCCAACAGTGCACAAGGGTTCCCTTTTCTCCACACCCTCTCCAGCACTTGTAATCTCCCCAAAACAAAAGCAACAAAAAACCTCCTGAGTAATGCTAACGTGCAGCCAAGGCTGAAGACGACAGCTAGAGGCACGTGAGTGGAAGGCCAGGGGATTCTGACACCTTGTACCTTTTTGTATTATCTGAACATTTTTTAAAAAGTCAGTGAGTCTGTGGGATTAGCAGATGCAAACTATTATATACAGAATGGATAAGCAACAAGGTCCTACTGTACACACACGGAGCTATATTCAATATCCTGTGATAAAGCACAATGGAAAAGAATTATATGTATATATATATAAAGAATATATATATCATACATATATCATATATACATATCTGAATCACTGTGCCATACAGCAGAAATTAACACAACACTGTAAATCAACTATACCTCAATAGAATAAATTTTTTAAAAACCCAATGAGTCTGTAACCTGTATCTCTCTCTCTCACACACCCACACACACCCCAGACGAAATTCCTAAGCCATCCAATAGGATGCCGAAATTGAAACTGACGCTCAGTTGCTAGAAAAAGCTGCCAACTTCCATACAGCTGACCGTAGAAATACCAGGACAGCCTCAAGCAGCACTGCATACAACAAACAGTTCCCTCTTCCTCTCTACAATGTCTCTGTGAGGAAATACACCAAAGTCACCTTTCAATACTGCCCGAGTAACTGTGCTCGTATATGAGACATTTACTTCATTTCCAAATATTTAATTTCTGGTTCTAGCTCCCTGCTCCGAAGTGACTTGGCTGAGCATATTTTAAAAGAGGTATTCTACTTAATGTTTTTGTTTGTTTTCAAGTAAACTTGAGTCCTGAAATCATATAAAGGAGTTCTTGGTAGGAGTCTGTCCCGCCCAAACTTGGACTCCAGGTGGCACTAAAAGCCTGGCTGACCTGGGATACAGCTCTGTGGACAGAGCTGGGGTGGGGAGCTTCAGAATGCTACTGTCGGTTCTCCCTCACTACGTAGAATCACTACTGAGAAACTACGTTTTTCCTATAATAATGATCACTATTAACTGACGCTAAAGCACAAAAATAGAGCGTTGAACGGGATCTGTCCCTCACAAGTTGTGACAGGGGAGACTGCGTCACCCCTTGAGGTCTGTCGCTAGATTATAAAAGGGAGGGAGTGGACGAGCTTGAGCTCGGGGGCGAGGGAGACAGTGTTTAAACTTAATCAGCTAAGACACTTTTTCAAAATTCATTTTGTCTCTGCCCTACACCACTTTGATTGGGGAGGAGGGGCAGTTTGAACCACACACACGGACACGAAAACCGCCGCGTTCTGATACAAAGGGGACGGGAGGAGGGGGAGGAGAGACAGGGGGCCCTCGGCTTCCCAGGTGATGAGAACACCTTCCCCAACACGGACCGAAGCGGGTTTGCTGCACTAGTCTGATCCCACCAGCGCGGACCACAGCATCCTTTGGGGAGGGGCTTGGGACTGAGATCTTCTAGGGCCCTGGGTCCTCGTCCAAGGAGTCTAGCGGGAGCTCCTGGAACTGGCCTTTTTTCCCGCTTCCCCGGCGAGCTCGGAGACGAGGCGAGCTGGGGAAACGCTCGCTGAGCGGAGGTCCAGCTCTCCTCTCCTCCCCGCCGGACAGCAGCACCGCCCCGGCCGACCCCCGCCCCGGGCCGCGGACCTCGCCCGGGGTCCCCCCGCAGGCCGCGGCGCTCCGCCCGTCACCGTGCCAGCAGCCCGGGAGGCCCGCTCGAGATCCGACCCCGCGGCTCGGCCGCCAGCTCCCGCGCCCGCTGCGCCCCCGGCCCGGGCCGCAGTGACCGGTGGCCCAGCCCCGCCGACCCGGCCTCTCGGTCCCGCCGCGCACGGGGCTCCGGCGGGTCCCCCGCAGCCCCTGCCCGACTCCGATCAGCTCTGCCCTCGGCGCGGAGCCGGGGGGGGGGGGGGGACAGGTCTCCCGGTCAAAGGCACCCGATGAAGACCGAGGCGCCCCGCGCGCGCCCTCCCGCGGGTCGGCCCCCGTGCACGGGCCCCGGCCCCGCCCCGGCAGCGCGGCGGAAACGACACGCGAGTTCCGGGCGCCGCTGCTCCCGAGCCTGCCCGCCCGCGCGCCGCCCCGGGGAGGGGACGGCCGCCGCCCCGCGGGCCCGGCCGGAGCGCGCACTCACCTGGCGTCGGGGAGCCGCCGGGGGCCAGCAGCGCGGCGCTCAGCACGGACGCGGCCAGCAGCAGCGCGCCCAGCGCCCGGCCCGCGGCCCCGCACATGCCGCCCGCCGGCCCCGCGCCGCTCCCGCCACCGCCGCCGCCGCCGCCTCCGCGCCCCCGGGGCCCGCGCCGCTCCGCCGCGCACGGCCGCGCGCCCCTCATCGCCCTGCTCTCGGCCCGGGCGCTGCGCGCGAGTCACAGGGGGGCGGGGCGGGGGCGGGGCCGGCCTTCCGCGGGAGGGGGAAGCTCACCCAGCTCCCCTCCCAGGCCCCTCCCACTGCGCAGGGCATCTTGTCCCCGGGAGAGACGCGTCCGGAAGGGAGGTCCCCGCGGCCCCCGAGCCGCCGCTCCGTGGTCCCTCACCACCCGCTGAGCAACACTCCGCTGAATCCCTGCGTCCGGCCATTCGCCGTACAGACGGGTGTTCGTGCCCCCTGTCCACTGTGCTGAGTCCCAGCCCCCAAGGCGTCTGCCGTCCAGAGGGCGAGTTGCGACATAAAAGCCACCGTGTGCTACCACCACTCGGAACAGCTGCTTGCCAGTCCCCGATGAACCGAAAGGCACGCAGGCAAGATGACCCCGCGGTGACACTCCCAGCTACGCGCCCGGGGAAACTCATGCGTATGCTGGAGGCAGAGTGGTTTGAAACTGCAAACACTTGTAAACGATCTGAATGTCCGTCAGTGGAGAAAATGGATGAATTGTGGTGTAACGTATACAGCAGTAGACATGATCTAGCGCTCCCTGTATCCACAGGGATGCATCTCAAAAATAAGGCTGAGGGGAAAATGCAAGCTGCAGAAATATCTTTGTAATAACATACATAAAGTGTAAAGCCAAGCAAAACAGTAGTATATGTTGTTTAGGCTTATATGCATGTGTAATAAAAGTATAAAGATATACATGGAAAGTTAAGCCGTGGTTGGAAATAGGGCGGGGGGCACAATGTTGAGGGCCAGCTTGACGGTGGGCTTCAACCAGTGAAGTTATTGCTTAGGTAGGGTGACAGGTTTATGGGTGCTCTCTATATTATTTTTTATACTTCTCTGTATATTGAATGACTTGATAATTTTGCAAAGCTACAATACAGTGCAATGCATGCTGTGTTCATAGAAGGATAGCATTTGATGGAAGCCCCTAAGGTAGTCTGGGAAGGCTCCCAGGAGAAGGGAGGAAGAGCATTCCTAACAGGGACTTCCCTGGTGGTGCAGTGGTTAAGAATCCACCTGCCGATGCAGGGGACGTGGGTTTGAGCCCTGGTGGGGGAAGATCCCACATTCCCCAGAGCAACTAATCCCATGCACCATAACTACTGGGCCCAGGTGCTGCAACTACTGAAGCCCGTTCGCCTATGCTATGCAACAAGAGAAGCCACCACCCTGAGAAGCCTGCACACTGCAAGAAGAGTAACCCCTGCTCGCCACAACTAGAGAAAGCCAGCGCAGCAAGCAGACCCAACACAGCCAAAAAAAAAAGTGTTCAGTTCAGTGACATTAAGTACATTCATATTGCTGTGCAACCTTCACCACCATCCATCTTCAGAACTTTTTCATCATCCTCAAGTGAAACTCTGTATCCATTAACACTAACTCCCCATTCACCAACCTGCCCCACTCCGACCCCAAGTCCCTGGCAGCCACCAGAATGTTGCTATGAACATGGTGTACAAATACCTGTTCTGAGTACCTGTTTTAAATTCTTTTGGGTATATACCCAAAAGTGGAATTCTTAGATCATGTGTTAATTTTTTGTATGATTCTTTGAGAAACTGCCATACTGTTTTCTATAGTGGCTGTACCATTTTACATTCCCACCAGCAGTTACACAAGGATTCTAATTTCTCCACATCCTCATCAACACATTTCCCTTTTTTCTTTTTCCTTTTTTTTTTTTAGAATAACAAAAAAATATTTTACTAAAACATAAGATTTACAGAAGTTTCCAGACAAGCCATACAAAATGGTCACAAGCTTTTTCTTGAAGGGAGGATTCTACATTTGACAGCAAAGCCACAATGTTATTAGTGAGGGCTGTGATGTTTGTTTAATGTTTGCATTTTGGTTCAAACAGTCAAGCTTGTCCATCTACAGCGTCTAAATAAAGTTAGACTTGGCTAGAGAGCATATTCTAAAGAACTGGTTAGCTGCTTTTAACCAATGCAATTAGATCACCATAAAAGGGGGGAAAGGAGCTCATAAAATTAAAATAAAACTACCTTCCCCCCACCACCAAAAAAAATAAAATAAAATAAAGAAAAACACCCACACCCCTGCAGCTAACCCTGACAACTACTTTCATTCACGGTGCTTTATACTTAAACCATGATGGGGGAAATGAATAAAAGCAGAGAAGGGCCACTGCTTTTAAACGTTTCACAACAATCCAGATGATACTTCTAGCCTCTGCTCATGCTTTACAACAGTGAATCAGGACAAGACATAGATTTGCTAATGTGCATTTAATCACCAAAGGACTGAAGATGTCTGGGCTTTTATTCTGTAATGTTTCTAAGACTGTGTCCGTTAAATGCAAACAAAAAAGGAACAAGTCTTGGCAGAACAGGAGAAGTGATGCACACTTGATCAGATCGATTTAAATATTATTCATGGCATATAGCCTAGTCCATGCTCTAGCTGTTTCTATGGCTTGGGCTTCATTGGTCTTCCACTGCTCCGCTACATCATTTGCTAATGGATCATGTGGATTGGGAGCACTTAACAAAGCCTGGATCGAGAGCAGAACTGTGCGGATCTGCAGTGCTGGGGACCACTTATCTTTCAAAATATCTAAACACATTCTTCCCAACTTGTCTACATTAGGATGATAAATTTTGGTCATGAAACGTACTTTAGGGGCTGCCATTGGGTATTCTTCTGGAAGGAATAGTTCAAGTTTAAAAGTCCCTCCCTCAAAGGGGGAATCCTGAGGGCCAGCAATGACCACATGAAAATAACAGGCGTTGCTCTCATCTGGTTCTGCTTTAATGCCGGGAACTGGTTCTGCCAGCAGACGCTGGGTTTCCTTGATAATCCTGCGGGGCAGCCTGGCCATCTTGTCAGATCCCGAGTTCGGTCTCTGGTCTCGTCTCTGGCTCCGCTCGCCTCACGCCTCTTTTTCTTTTTAATAATAGCATTCTAATGGATGTTAAGTAGTATTTTATTGTGGTTTTGATTTGCATTTCCCTAATGATGAGTGATGTTAGGCATCTTTTCATGTGTTACTTGGCCATTTGTGTATCTACTTTGGAGAAATTTCTATTCAAGTCCTGTGCCCATTTTTGAATCAGATTGCTTGATTTTGTTGTTGTTAAGTTGTAGATGTTCTTTATAAATACTGTATATCAATCACTTATCACATATATGATTTGCAAATATCTTCTCCCATTCCATGGTTGCCTTTTTCACTGTTGATAGTAACCTTTGATGCACAAAAGTTTATAATTTTAATGAAGTCCAATTTATCTACCTTTTGTTTTCTGTGCTTTGGTGTCACGTCCAAGAAATCATTGTTAAATCCATTATCATGGAGCTTTCCCTTCTAAGACTTACAGTTTTAGCTCTTGGATCCATTTTGAGTTAACTTTTATATACAGGGTCCAACTTGCTTTTTACGTGTTGCTATCCAGTTTTCCCAGCACCATTCGTTGAAAATAATGTACTCTCCCCATTGAATGGTCATGGCACCCTTGTCGAAAACCACTTGGCCTTATATGTGAGAGTTTATTTCTGGGCTCTCCATTCTATTCCTTCGATCTATTTCTCTGTCTTTATGATTCAGTACCATATTGTTTTTTGTTGTTGTTTTGTTTTGTTTTATAAATTTATTTATTTATTGGCTGTGTTGGGTCTTCATTGCCACACACAGGGATTGTCTAGTTGTGGCGAGCAGGGGCTACTCTTTGTTGTGGTGTGCGGGCTCCTCATTGCCGTGGCTTCTCTTGTTGCAGAGCACGGGCTCTAGGTGCATGGGCTTCAGTAGTTGCAGCACATGGGCTCAATAGTTGTGGCTCACGGGTTCTGAAGTGCAGGCTCAATAGTTGTGGCACATGGGCTTAGTTGCTCCACAGCATGTGGGATCTTCCTGGAGCAGGGATCAAACCCATGTCCCGTGCATTGGCAGGTGGATTCCCAACCACTGCACCACCTAGGAAGTCCAGTACCATATTGTTTTGATTACTATAGCTTTGTAGTAAGTTTTGAAATTGAGTGTGAGACCAACTTTGTTCTTTTTTTCTCAAAATTGCTTTGGCTATTCAGAATCCCTTGATTCCATATAAATTTTAGATGGTTTTTTCTATCTACAAAAAAACACCGTTGGGATTTTGATGAATATTGCATTGAATCTGTAGATTGCTTTGGGTAGTACTGACATATCAACTGTATTGAGTCTTCCAGTGAACAGGAACGGTCTACCCAGTTCCTTCATGAACAGGGTACTCACTGTGCATTTGATGTGTATTTTCCTGATGACTAATGATGTTGAGCATCTTTTCATGTCCTTACTGGCTATTTGAATATCTTCCTTGGAGAAATGCCTATTCAGATCCTCTGCTCATTTTTTTTCTTTGCCAGTTGTTAAATCAAGTTGTTTGGTTTTTGTTGTTGTTGAATTGTTGGAGTTCTTTATATATTCTGTATACAAAGTCCTTATCAGATGTATGATTTGCAAATATTTTCTCCCATTCTGTGAATTGTCTTTTTACTTTATTGACAATGTCTTTTGAAAAACAAAAGTTTAAAATTTAGAAGTCCAGTTTACCTATGTTTTTCTTTTGTTACTCATGCTTTTAAGTAACAGAATAGGAATCCAAAGCCAAATCTAAGTTCATGAAGATGAACCCTATGTTTTCTTCCAACAGTTTTATAGTTTTTTGCTCTTATATTAAAGTATTTGACCCATTTTGAGTTAATTTTTGCATATGGTGTAAAGTAAGGGTCCAGCTTCACTCTCGTGCATGTGCCTATCCAGTTGTCCCAGAACAAGTTGTTGAAATGTCTACGATTCTTTATATTCCTTTGACTACTCCACACACTGCAGTCTGACCTTTGCTACTACTACTGCCCTGAAACTGCTGTCACCAGGTCACTAATGAACTGATGGCTAAATTGAATGAATACTTTTCAGTCCTTTCCTTTTTGAAATACCCCTTGACTGCTGTGGTATCACATTCCCCTAGTTTTCTCCTACCACTTTGACTTCTTCCTCTCAAGTCTCTGCCCATCCCCAGGACTCCTGGTTTCTATTCTCAGCCCTACACGTTACCTGGGTAATTGCTTCCTCTTTCATGATTTCACTTACCACCTATGTACTGATTTTCCCCAAAGACTTAACTCTCCTGACTTTTATATCAATTTTATTCACAAATCATATATCTGACTGGTATCCAGTATATATAGAGAACTTCTACAACTCAGCAAAAAACCCACAAACCATCCAATGAAAAAAGTGGGATTTGAATAGACATTTCTACAAAGAACACCTCAAACTCAACATTTCCCAAATAACTCTTCTCTGCTTCACATTTGCTGCTTTGTGGGTGCTACATCTGTACATGGCACGCCATCCATGTGACTTCCCAAGGGAGAAACTCAATTTAGCTATAATAAAATGCAACCATTTAAAGTATTCATTTCAGTGAGTTTTGATACATTTATATACTTGTGTCACCGCCCCTACAGATGTAACACAAAACATCTCTCTCTCCTGGAACTTCCTGTGTGCTTCATCCCATTCCATCCTTTCTCCGCTGCTGGCCCCAGGCAATGGCTCTGCTTTATTCTTACAAAGATTAGAATTTCTTTTCCAGCATTTCTTAGTTGGAATCATAAAGTATGGTATATGCCTTTTTGAGTCTGTCTTCTTTTGTTCGGTGTGATGTTTATGAGATCTATCCATGTTTGTTGCTTGTATATATTTTGTTAAATTTACTTATGTAGGGATGTCCCTGGTGGTCCAGTGGTTAAGAATCTGCCTTCCAATGGTGAATGAAGATCCCAGATGCCGCAGGGCAGCTAAGTCTGCATGTGCCACAACTACTGAGCTCACACGTTCTAGAGCCTGTGCACTCTGGAGCCCACATGCTGCAACGAAGAGCCCACTCGCCACAACGAAGGATCCCACATGCCTCAACGAAGATCCTGCGTGCCGCAACTAAGACCCGACGCAACCAAATAAATAAATTTAAAAAAATTATTGATAGTAAGGACTTACTAATACTACCATATTTTCTGGATGCTTTATAGTTCCTTTTTTCCTGTTTCCATCTTCCTTTGTGAATTAACAACTGTCCATAGTGGTATGCTTTGATTCTCTTCTGTCTTTTGTGTATCTACTGTAGGCTTTTACTTTGTGGTTACCATAAAGCTTACATAAAACATCTTATAACAGTCTTTTTAAGCTGGTAACAACTTAACTCTGATTGCATACAAAAACTCTACCCTTTTACTTCCCACTCCCATTTTACTTTTGATGTCAGTTTACATCTTTTTATACTGTGTATCAATTAACAAATTATTGTGGCTATAGTTATCTTAATACTTTTTTCCTTTAAACTTTATAATAGAGTTTAGTGATTAACAAGCCATCATATACAGTAGCAGAATATTTTGAATTTGATTATGTACATACATTTACCAGGATGATTAATGTTTTCATGTCACTGATTTGCATCCTTTCATTTCAGCTTGACGAACTCCTTTCTGCATTTCTTGTAAGGCATGTCTAGTGGTGATGGACTCCATCAGCTTTTGTTTGTCTGGGAAAGTCTTTATCTCTCCTTCATTTCTGAAGGACAGCGTTGCTGGGTAAAGTATTCTAGGTTGGCAGTTCTTTTCTTTCACCACTTTGAATATATCCTTCCACTCCCTCCTGGCCTGTAAGATTTCTGCTGGGAAATTCTCTGATAGCCTTATGGGGGTTCCCTTGTATGTGAGGACCTTTTTTTTTTTTTCTCTTGCTGTATTAAAAAATTCTTTTATCTTTGATTTTAGACAGCTTTATTTTCATGTCTTAAAGAAGATTCAAAAGAAAAAGATTCAACAATCTTTTGGGGGACCTATGAGATTCATGAACCTGGACCTCCAAATCTCTCCCCCGATTTTGGGGAGTTCTGAGCCATTATTCTTTAAAATAAACTTTCTTCCCCCTTTCCCCTTTCTTCTTCTGGGACTCCAATAATGCCTAGATTGTCTCTTTTGACGGTTATCCATAATTCACACAGGCTTTCTTCACTCTTTTTCATTCCTCTTATTTTGTTCTCCGGAGTGGATAACTTCAAATGACTTGTCTTCAACTTGCTGTCTCAGTGAGACAAAGAACGAGGTCGTCAACTTCCAGTATTACTGAGATCCTCCTGCTTGATCATCTGCTGTTGCTCCGCTGCACTTTTCATGTCATTCATTGTAGAATTCAGCTCCAGAATTTGTTTCGCTCTCTTTTATAAGTTCTAGCTCTGTTAAACTTCCTGTCTTATTCATGTATTATTTTTCTTATTTCATTGAACTGTCTTCACGTTTTCTTCTTTATAACAACTAATTTGAATTCTTTATCTGGCAAATCACAGATCTCCACTTCTTTGGGATCCGTTACTAGAAAATTATAATGTGCCTTTAGCAGTATCTTTCCTTGGTTTTTCATGCCCCATGAAGTGTTGAATTGCTGTCTTCACGTGTGAAGAGGCAGCCACCTCTTCCAGGATTTAGTGATTGGCTTTGGAGGAGAAATACCTTCTATCAGTCCTACCAGGGATTCTGAGGCTTTTCCAGAACTTTTCTATGGACATGCCTGTGTCATATTTCTTGATCCCTCCTTGGGGGCAGTTCTTAAGATTATCTGCCTTCTCTTTGTCCAAAGCTAGGCTGAGTGCTGGCAGCTTCCTGTTTGCTTTCCCTTGGGCACTGCTGATTGTTCACATCTGTGTTCTTTCTCCCAACCCCGCAGAGTCAGGATTTCTGCATGTGCTCACTAGGTTTCTGCAAAGGCTCTCTCACCACCCTCTGGGGTGTGCACAGGGATCCAGTCGTGGGTTGGGGGGTGTGTGTGTGTGTATGTGTAGGTGAGGCGTACAGAACATTGGGGACTCCCTGGCTTCACATTTTAAATTACCGTTAAATGATCAAAAGTCACACGAGAATAGTTGATTACTGAAATTGAGTAACATTTGTTTTTAAAATAATGGGGGTGTGGATATACAGTCAGCCTTTTTACCACGTCCTGTGTGAGATAAGCTCCCCACCCCACTCCCACCTACACGTGCCTTGTTCTCAGAACACTCACGTGTCCATCTCTGAACCAGCTACAATCCCTGAAGGCTCTCAGAAGCTTGGGGTGTTTGAGGCACCACATGAGATAATGAGAAAGCACACTAGAAACCATACGGTGGTAATGATTTTTAATTTATTTTTATTTTTTGGCCATACCGCCCATACGCGATCTTAGTTCCCTGACCAGAGACTGAACCTGTGACCCCTGCAGTGGAAGCGCACAGTCTTAACCACTGGACCGCCAGTGATGTCCCTGTGATGATTTTTTTTAAGGTGAGCAGGGACAGCGCTAAACTCTGGGCTGCACGTTGAGAATGGCTCACCTCATCTGCCTCTTCTCCTGATTATACTCCTGCTGACTATGTGGGCAATGAACTCATCGAGGTTTTAGTGAGAATGTAAGTTCCTCTTATGATTCTGCAGTTCTGCTGGTACTGAAGAGTGAACCTGAAGGGCCAGGGCCAGGTTGGTGTCTGGCACTGGCATGAAAAAGCCCCAGGGAGAAGTGAAAGGCAGAGCAGAAGCTGGAGATGCCTCTCACTGACTCTCTCATTTAGAAATGGTTTGTCTGCGGCTGCATGTGAGTCAGAGGCAGAGCTGGGCTGTCACGCAGGTCTTCTGGTCCTGGCACCATGTCCCCTGCCTACACGTGCTCTTCATGCTAGCTCTATTGTCAATATTTTAAAAAAATTCATCTGAAACAAAGTTTTGCTCCAGTGCAAAGTCCAAAAACCAAGAAAAACCCTCAAACCAGAACTACAACATGAATAGAGTCACTTCAAATCAGTAACTGTGCACAGTAACAACTACGTCAAGTGAAAAGGGTCATAAGAGATACGTGGCCACGTCACAGAGGTGGGGCTTTATTGAACTTTATTGAGATATAATTCACATGCCATAAAATTTTCCCTTTTTATGCAATTCAGTGTTATTTAGTATATTCAGAGCTGTGCAACCATCACCACTATACAATTTCAGGACATTTTCACCACCGCCTGTACCCATGAGCAAGTACTCCCCATTCTTCAACCCCAAGCCCCGCCAGCCCTAGAAACCACTAATTTACTTTGTATTTCTAAGGGTCTGTCAACTCTGGACATTTCATACACATGGAATCATACACGTGTGGTCTTGGGTGACGGCTTCTTTCACTCAGCACACGCATCCACGTTGGAGCACGTATCAGTACTTCATTCCTCTTTATGGCTGAAGGATACCTCACTGTATGGATGAACCACAGTCACTCCCCCCTCCCCCCCAGTTCCTTCATCTATTCACCAGCAGATGGACATCTGGGTTATTTCAGCTTTTGTCCATTATGAATAATGTTGCTGTGAAGACTCATGTACACGTTCTTTTATGGACCTGTTTTCAATTCTCTCGGGTAAATACTGGGGAGTGGAACTGCTGGCTCGTGGTAACTCCATTTTTCACTTGTTGAGGAACTGCCAGGCTGCTCTCCGAAGCAGCCGGACCATGTTACACTCCCACCAGCAGCGTACGATGGTTCCAACTCTCCACATCCTCACCGACGCCTGTTACTGTCTGTCCTTGTGATTACAGCCATCCTAGTGGATGCTGGCAGCATTTTTATAACAAAAAGCAGCTGTTACTATACGCTAGGCAAGCGTATTCTCTGACCAACCACAGGACCCACCGGACGCAGTCAACCACAGGCGGCAGAACAGAGCAAGTGCTGACGATGCCCCCATGCTATGCCTGGGCTGCCCTCCCCGACAGTTAAGGACCGCGGTTCTTGAAATGTGGTCCCCAGACTGGTGGCACCAGCATCACCTGGGAACCAGTGAGGAACGCACAGTCTTGGACTCTGCCCAGACGGGCTGAGTCAGAGGCTGTGAGTCGGGGCCCGGCCCCCTGGGACTCCAGCACCGGCCAGGGGCAGGCAGTCGGCTGCACGCCATCTCTGCCCTCAAGGCCAGCTGCACCCACTCACTGGTGAAGATGACTGTGCTCCAAGTCCATCAGCTCTGCAAACGAGGATGACAGTGACCCAGGAAAGAGCTCTCTGAAGGAATCAATCATGTGACTCAAGTGGAAGGGCTTGGCGCCTTCTGGTAATGAGTGACAGATACTGTTGATGTAAAATGTCCACGGTAATTAATCTGGACACAGGAAATCCAGCTGGAAGGTCAACAGAAATTTCACAAGCACCATCCCAAGGCAGTAACATAATTTCCGTCCTACTTGATATTTTAAATGTTCCTTACGCATTCAGCATTTCAAAGAGCAGGCCAGCTCGCTGGGAAGCGAATGGCCCAGGAGCTTCACGGAGCGAGTGCTTGAAACGGTAGAGACGCCTCGTCAGCACCACGTGAAACACTCTGCAAACACGCCACCTAAAAAAACGAGAACTGCTGCTTGTTTCTTCCACACACTGCCATTTAAAAACCTCTCTACACACATTTCTTACCGACTTACACATTTAGGTGTTAGGGAAGCCTCTGTGCAGCTCCGTTTTGGTTGCTTCCTTCAGACACTGGGCAGACTCACTGCTTCTCCGCACCTGCGCCTGAAGCCAGGCTCTCATCAAGCCTGGTTCGCCCGGCAGCCAGGACAGGAGCCACTCACACGTGCACGCGGATGGAGAGGAAGAACCACAGGCAGCCCAGCAGAACCCCCACCGTCAGAGCGGAACCGCTGTAACTCTCGCATCCGTTCCCCGACTGCCGTCCCTCCCCGACGGCACTGGCTTTTACAGCATCTCTCGCGTCTGAGTCGTCGCCGAGTCTCTGAGCAGACTCAAAACCTTCCGGTAAGTGTTCAGAACGTCCTGAGCGGTGGGTCTCTCCGCAGGCGTCTGGCTCTTACACGCCCTGTGAATATCAAACAAGTGGAATCGGACCATGTCACTCCCTTCCACGTGCCCCAGAAGGAAACTGGACACGTCTGGAATCTTCCAGATGTCGCTCTTCTCGTCATACGCGGGCATGAGGTCATCGCGAAAAGGCACGTCCTCTCCGAAGGGCCACAGCTGCTCTGGGGCCACGAAGTCCCCGCGCAGCTCTCGGTGGCCGCACTTCACCAGGGCGCCGGCGCTGCGGTTCACCAGGGGCAGGGCGTCCACGTCATTGAGCACGATGGTGACGTTGGCCGTCAGCAGGTACTGGGACAGCGTCTTGGGCAGGTCGCTGGAGTCACACATGACCAGAGTGCCCAGGGGGCTGCGGTGCAGGAAGTCAATGATGGCCACGTAGCCCAGGGCCAGCTGCAGCCTGTGCTGCCAGGTGTTCATGCTGCGGTACCTGGAGAGGTTCAGCGTCGCCTCCAGGTTGCTCAGGGAGCCTAAGGGGTGGTACTCGGTGAGGATGGTGTTGTCATCCTCACAGTAGCCCAGCAGCGTGACCATGTGCTCACTCTGCAGCGACTTCAGCATCTGCAGTCCGTGCAGGAAGTCATCTCTCACCTCCAGCCTGGTGAGACGCGACAGAGCCACCTTGCGTTCCTTCCACTCGGACAGAAACACCTGGAACAAAGCCACAGAGAACGTTAACCTGGAACCCTTGTCAGCTGGTGTACAGGGAAGCACCGTGGCAAATGCCTTTCCGTGCCGGATGTGGTGCAAAGGACACAGACATTAGCGAGCAAGGCACAGACTGTTCCGGAGACCTTCCCATGAGCAGGACCAGACGCTGGGCGAGTGCCCCATCCGAGTGAAGGCCCAGCGTGCAGGAGGCAGGGCGGCTGGTCTGGATGCTGAGGGCCATCTGGGGCGCCTGCTGGAATGTCCTGGACGCTGGTCTGTGGGCTGACGGGGCTGGCAGGGCAGATGTGGAGAAACGGGGCACTCCCAGGAGAGGGGACTGCATGTACCAACGTGGGGGGGACAAACAGGCCAAAGCAGTGCAGCACGAAGTGAGGGAGGAGGGAGAGGGCTGGACGGTGGTGAGTGGAGAGCTGGGAGATCCCATGTAGGGAGTGAGCCCCGCCAGCTCATCACATACCACCACCACCTTTCACTTTAAAAGGTGCAGAGTAAACCGCAAATAGGAACCACTCTATGTAAGGAACACACTTTTACATGGTCCGGATTTTCTGTGACTTCAGCTGTAATGGCAGGAGCTGAAACGGCACACATGCTGGACCTGTGGTCCCAGCCCTCAACGGGCCGTGGAACAGCTGTACCACACGGCCTCAGGCTCCCATTTCCACCAGCTGGGAAAGAAGAGCCGCTGGGGGACTCCCTGGCAGTCCAGTGGTTAGCACTCTGCTCTTTCAGTGCCGTGGGTTCAATCCCTGGTCAGGGAACTAATAACCTGCAAGCTGTGTAGCTCAGCCAAATAAATAAAGAAAAATAAAATGGTATTTAAAAAAAAAAGACAATAAGAAATAAGAACCGCTGATCTTCTGCTCGAGTCCCCAAAGGGAAGGCAGAAGGTTGCAGAAGAGAAAACAGTCTCCTTATTCAGTCTTGGGAGGTTATACCTTTCTAAGAATCTGTCCATTTCATCCAGGTTGTCCATTTTATTGGCATATAGTTGCTTGTAGTAGTCTCTTATGGTGCTTTTTATTTCTGCGGTGTCTGTTGTAACTTCTCCTGTTTCCTTTCTAATTTTATTGATTTGAGTCCTCTCCCTCTTTTTCTTGATGAGTCTTGCTAGAGGTTTATTGATTTTATTTATCTTCTCAAACAACCAGCTTTTTGTTTTATTGATTTTTGCTATTGTTTTCTTTGTTTCTATTTCATTTATTTCTGCTCTGATCTTTATGATTTCTCTGTGTCTACTAACTCTGGGTTTTGTTTGCTCATCTTTCTCTAGTTTCTTTAGGTGTAAGGTTAGATTGTTTATTTGGGATTTTTCTTGTTTCTTGAGGTAGGACTGTATTGTTATAAACTTCCCTCTTAGAACTGCCTTTGCCACATCCCATAGGTTTTGGATCATTGTGTTTTCCTTGTCCTTTGTCTCTAGGTATTTTTTGATTTCCTCTTTGATTTCTTCAGTGATCTCTTGGTTATTTAGTAGCGTATTGTTTAGCCTCCATGTGTTTATGCTTTTTACAGTTTTTTTCCTGTAATTGATTTCTAATCTCATAGCACTGTGGTCGGCAAAGATGCTTGATATGATTTCAATTTTCTTGAATTTACCAAGGCTTGATTTATGACCCAAAATGTGATCTATCCTGGAGAATGTTCCATGTGCACTGGAGAAGAATGTGTAATCTGCTGTTTTTGGATGTAATGTCCTGTAGATATCTATTAAATCAAGCTGATTTATTGTGTCATTTAAAGCTTGTGTTTCCTTATTAATTTTCCGTGTGGATGATCTGTCCATTGGTGTCAGTGGGGTGTTAAAGTCCCCCACTATGATTGTGTTCCTGTCGATTTCCTCTTTCACAGTGGTTAGCATTTGCCTTACATATTGAGGTGCTCCTATATTGGGTGCGTATATATTTATAATTGTTACCTCCTCTTCTTGGACTGATCCCTCGATCTTTATGTAGTATCCTTTCTTGTCTCTTGTAACATTTTTTATTTTAAAGTCTATTTTATCTGATATGAGTATTGCTACTCTAGCTTTTTTTTGATTTCCATCTGCATGGAATATCTTTTTCCATCTCCTCACTTTCAGTCTGTATGTGTCCCTAGGTCTGAAGTGAGTCTCTTGGAGACAGCATATACATGGGTCTTGTTTTTGTATCCATTCAGCCAGTCTGTGTCTTTTGGTTGGGGCATTTAGTCCATTTACAGGTACAACCTTCCAAGACTGAATCAGGAAGAAATAGAAAACATGAACAGGCCAATCACAAATAATGAAATTGAAACTGTGATTAAAAATCTCCCAACAAACAAAAGTCCAGGACCAGATGGATTCACAGGTGAATTTTATCAAACATTTAGAGAAGAGCTAACACCCAACCTTCTTAAACTCTTCCAAAACATTGCAGAGGAAGGAACACTCCCAAACTCATTTTATGAGGCCACCATCACCCTGATACCAAAACCAGAGAAAAATACTACAAAAAAAGAAAACTACAGACCAATATCACTGATGAATTTAGATGCAAAAATCCTAAACAAAATACTAGCCAACAGAATCCAACAACACATTAAAAGGATCATACACCATGATTAAGTGAGGTTTATCCCTGGAATGCAAGGATTCTTCATTATACACAAATCAATCAATGTGATACACCATATTAACAAACTGAAGGATAAAAACCACATGATCATCTCAATAGATGCAGAAAAAGCTTTTGACAAAATTCAACACCCATTTGTGATAAAAACTCTCCAGAAGGTGGGCATAGAGGGAACCTACCTCAACAAATAAAGGCCATATACGACAAACCCACAGCAAACATCATTCTCAATGGTGAAAAACTGCAAGCATCCCCTCTAAGATGAGGAACAAGACAAGGATGTCCACTCTCACCACTACTATTCAACATAGTTTTGGAAGTCCTTGCCACAGCAATCAGAGAAGAAAAAGAAATAAAAGGAATCCAAATTGGAAAAGAAGTAAAACTATCACTGTTCGCAGATGACATGATATTATACATAGAAAATCCTAAAGATGCCACCAGAAAACTACTTGAGCTAATCAATGAATTTGGTAAAGTTGCAGGATACAAAATTAACACACAGAAATCTCTTGCATTTCTATACACTAACAATGAAAGATCAGAAAGAGAAATTAAGGAAACAATCCCATTCACCATTGCAACAAAAAGAATAAAATACCTAGGAATAAACCTAACCAAAGAAGTAAAAGACCTGTACTCAGAAAACTATAAGACACTCATGAAAGAAATCAAAGATGATACAAACAGATGGAGAGACATACCATGTTCTTGGATTGGAAGAATCAACATTGTGAAAATGACTATACTACCGAAAGCAATTTACAGATTCAATGCAATCCCCATCAAATTACCAATGGCATTTTTCACAGAACTAGAACAAGAAATTTTACGATTTGTATGGAAATGCAAAAGACCCTGAATAGCCAAAACAATCCTGAGAAGGAAAGACGGAGTTGGTGGAATCAGGCTTCCTGACTTCAGGCTATACTACAAGGCTACAGTGATCAAGACAGTATGGTACTGGCACAAAAACAGAAATATAGATCAATGGAACAGGACAGAAATCCCAGAGATAAACTATGGTCAACTAATCTATGACAAAGGAACCAAGGATATACAATGGAGAAAAGGCAGCCTCTTCAATAAGTGGTGCTGGGAAAACTGGACAGCTACATGTAAAAGGATGAGATTAGAACACTCCCTAACACCATACACAAAAATAAACTCCAAATGGATTAAAGACCTAAATGTAAGGCCAGACACTATAAAACTCCTGGAGGAAAACATAGGAAGAACACTCTTTGATGTAAATAACAGGAAGATCTTCTTTGATCCACCCCCTAGAGTAATGGAAATAAAAACAAAAATAAATAAGTGGGACCTAATGAAACTTCAAAGCTTCTGCACAGCAAAGGAAACTATAAGCAAGACGAAAAGACAACCCTCAGAATGGGAAAATATATTTGCAAACGAATCAACAGACAAAGAATTAATCTCCAAAATATATAAACAGTTCATCCAGCTCAATATCAAAAGAACAAGCAACCCAATCAAAAAATGGGCAGAAGACCTAAATAGGCATTTCTCCAAGGACAACATACGGATGGCCAAGAGGCACATGAAAAGCTGCTCAACATCACTAATTATAGAGAAATGCAAACCCAAAACAACAACGAGGTGTCACCTCACACCGGTCAGAATGGGCATCATCAGAAAATCTACAAACAGTAAATGCTGGAGAGGGTGTGGAGAAAAGGGAACGCTCTTGCACTGTTGGTGGGAATGTAAACTGATACAGCCACTGTGGAGAACAGTATGGAGGTTCCTTGCAAAACTAAAAATAGAGTTACCATATGACCCAGCAATCCCACTGCTGGGCATATACCCAGAGAACACCATAATTCAAAAAGACACATGCACTCCAATGTTCACTGCAGCACTATTTACAATAGCCAGGACATGGAAGCAACCTAAATGTCCATCAACAGATGAATGGATAAAAAAGATGTGGTACATATATACAATGGAATACTACTCAGCTGTAAAAAGCAAGGAAACTGGGACATTTCTAGAGACATGGATGGACTTGGAGACTGTCATACAGAGTGAAGTGAGTCAGAAAGAGAAAAACAAATATTGTATATTAACACATATATGTGGACTATAAAAAAATGGTACAAATCAACCGGTTTGCAAGGTGGAAATAGAGACACAGATGTAGAGAACAAACATATGGACAGCAAGTGGGGAAAGGGGGGAGGGTTGGGGGGGAATGAACTGGGAGACTGGGATACCAAATTGTACGCTCTAAAATATATGCAGTTTATTGTATGTTAACTCTATCTCAATAAAAGTTACAAAAAAAAAAAAGCTCTAGGAGTAAAAATCTGGCATTATTTACAAAAGCATAACTGGAAACCATCCATCCATCAAACATCGGGGAGTGGCCGGCTACGCAGGACCACTTGAAGGAAGTTTATGGCTCAGCAAGATGCAGACGCCAACAGGGCTTTCACAGATGCTACAGATGACAAGGATATTAAGTGTTTTTATATCATTGTTCTAACCACATAAAACAATACGAAATTACACAGAAATCAAAGGATGTTTTCTGTTCTCTTTATATGCTTTCTTTTTCCCCTTTATATACCTTCTGGTATAACTTTTTCAGAATGAATATACATACTTTTATGTATTAAAACATTTTTAAAAATAACTAAAAAATATTATATCAAATGGAGCTGGGCAGGAGGACTGTGAAAATGTATTTTGGACCTGAGGAGGACGTTCATTAATGGAAAAACCCACTACCTGCTGTTGACCGTTTACTCAAAAGAGAAATCTTCCAAGACCTTCTCAAAAACCCAAATTTGAGAAATTTCACTATGGATAATTTCTATTAAGAAGCATATTTCTCTGGCTGCTACAGTCACTATAAGTTTCATGAATATATATTTTATTTATTTTTATGTAGAACACATTTTATTCTCTCTGGAGATCTGCACCAGCACTGAATTTCATGTCTGACTCCAATATAAAAGTCCTGTTTTTGCTGAGACCCATCTCTCCCTAGGGCTCCTCTCCCCCTCGTGGTTGGCACCGGCACTAGCAGATGGCTTTGGTGTCCAGGCCCATTTTTCATATAAAACAGTGATCATTTTAGAGAAGCTGCCATGGTTTGTTTACACATTTATTCAACAAGAAACACGGGAGAGGTTCAGCTACAGACCTCATGACTTCCTCCTGAACCCTTGCTTGTGACAAATTCATTTTTGTGCCACAGATGAATGAAAGATTAAATACTACTTATTATTAAATAGTATTAGTCTTTGGGATCTTTTACAAATATTTGAAGCCTCCAATATTAAATATTTGCAAGTTAGGGGTTAAGAATAATTTCTCAGCAACCAACTTTACCTTTTTTTGAAATTATAAAAATAATCATGGGGAGTTCCTAGGTGTTGCAGTGGGTAAGAATCCACCTGCCATTGCAGGGGACATGGGTTCGATCCCTGCCCCAGGAAGATCCCACATGCCGCGGAGCAACTAAGCCCATGCGCCACAGCTATTGAGTCTGCGCTCTAGAACCCGTGAGCCACAACTACTGAGCCCATGAGCCACAACTGCTGAGCCCATGTGCCGCAACTACTGAAGCCCACGTGCCTAGAGCCTGTGCTCTGCAACGAGAGGCCACCACAATGAGAAGCCCGCGCACCACAATGAAGAGGAGCCCTCGCTCGCCGCAACTAGAGAAAGCCCGTGTGCAGCAACAAAGACCCAACACAGCCAATAAATAAACAAAACAAATAAACAAATTAATTAATTAATTTTTTAAAAAATCACGAATACTTCCCTTGGTAAACATTCAAATACGGAAGGAGTAGAACTCCTTCCTCTGCATTTACTCCCCAACCGAAAGGAAACTGGTTAACTACTTGGCTGGTAACCTCCCAGAAGTGTCTCCATGCCTTTACGTGTATTAATATCCACTTACAAAATAGCATTTGAGTTTATTATATAAAGTGAGAATATAACATAAATATATTGCAACTGGCTTTTTTCGTTTAACTGATGCCTCAGAAATCTTTCCCTAACGTATACAGAGATCTAGGTCATTCTTTTTAAAGCTGCATAATATTTCATAGTATGGGTGTACTACTTCTACTGGTGTATTTTCAGTTTCACCGATGATCATTTCGTTTTTCAAAACTAAAGTATGACAGGGCTTCCCTGGTGGCACGGTGGTTAAGAATCTGCATGCTAATACAGGGGACATGGGTTCAAGCCCTGGGCCAGGAAGATCCCACATGCCTCGGAGCAAAGAAGGCCATGTGCCACAGCTACTGAGCCTGCGCTCTAGAGCCTGTGAGCCACAACGACTGAGCCCGTGCGCCACAACTACTGAAGCCTGCACACCTAGAGCCTATGCTCTGCAATCAGAGAAGCCACTGCAGTGAGAAGCCGCACACCGCAACAAAGAGTAGCCCCCCACTTTCCACACCTAGAGAAAGCCCACGCACAGCAACGAAGACCCAACGCAGCCAAAAATAAATCAATTTTTAAAAAAGTATGATATAATAAATATTCATAAAATTTGGAATAGATGCTATCATAATGGATTAGGTTCTTTTTTCTACACAGCTCTATAATTTTGCACAGACATTTAATATGATCTTATGTGATCTACCTTTAAAGACTTGACGCACATTTAAATTATTTCCCATTTATTTATTAACAACAATTCTACAGTGAATACACCCTAAGCTAGGTAAGTAGACAGATCACTGGATGGAGATGATGTGCCATCAGTACCCTTCAAAGTCTGGGCCAACGTGTACTTTCACCAATCATGTGTGAGTCTTGTGTTCTAGAGCCTTAACCACACTTGATGGGTGTTACCAATTTTGGTAATCTGTGCAAGTCTGATGGATGAAAAATATTTTCCTTTCCAGTTTGTATTTCCCTGGTTACTCATGGGACTGAGCACTTTTCATCCTCTGGGCACTTCTGTATTTCTTCTGAAAGAAAGAAAGTGGAAAGTCTGTTCGCTGTCCTTTGTACAATTTTCTCTAGGGTTGTCTGCTTTGTGCTTATTAATTTCTAGGAGTTCTTTATATATTATTCATGTGATTATTATATATATAAAGGCAAATTTTAGAAAATAATTAGCTTAGTTTATGTGGTCTTTTGTAGTACAGAATTTAGCTGTTATATAGTCAAATCTGTCTTCATTCATTTAACAAGTACTTATGTCAATAAAAAAACAAACCCCTGCCCATATGAAACTGACATTCTAGTGCAGGAGGCAGACAATAGAGAAAATAAACAGGAAGTACGTAAAGTATATTAGAAGGTAAAATACGCTTTGGAGAAAATTAAGCAGGGAAGAGTTTACAGCTGCATTAGCTTGGGGAAGCTCTCACCCGGGTGATGCTCAAACAGGAACCTAAAGGAGTGGAGGATGCCACCATGCGGCATCTGGGGCCATGTCCCAGGTGGGGAGGACAGAGGATGAGGGCCCTGGGGTGAGATAGCCCACAGGCTGCAGTGATGAGCAGGGGAGCGGGTAGAGGCTGGGAGAGGCTGGGAGGACTAGTGTGAGACAGGGTGCCCACACTGAGGAGTGGTTTCTGTGTGAGAGCAACTGAGCGGGCAAGTGTGGAGGCCGACAGCCCGCGCCAGAGGCTGCTGAGACAATCAGGGACCAGGCACGGAGGCCTGGGCAGGGAGGAGCCCGGGCAGAACCTGAGGAGGGGCCAAAGCCCAGGTCTCTCCTGTGGACTGAGGGACTGAACATGGATGTGGAGAAAGGGGGAAGACGAGGGTGCCTCCTGGGGCAGGGAGGGATAAATTAGGAGACTGGGATGAATATATACACACTACAGTACTATATATAAAATAGATAACCAACAAGGACCTACTGTATAGCACAGGGAACTCTACTCAATACTCTGCAATAACCTATATGGGAAAAGAATTTGAAAAAGAGTGGAGATATGTATATACATATATATGGATATGTATAACTGAATCACTTTGCTGCACACCTGAAACTAACACAACATAGTAAATCAACTCTACTCCAATGTAAAATAAAAATTAAATTAAATTAAAAAAAAAAAGGATGCCTCCCGGGTTGCGGTGTGAGCCGCTGGCGGGATGGGGCTGCCCTTAGGCCGACGGGGAGAGTGAAGGAGCAGCTGAGGGGACGGTCTGCGACTGGCTCAGGCTGAGAAGACTCTCAGCCTCCCAGAGGCGGGGCATGCAGGGGATGGAAGAGTCCAGAGTTCACTCAGGGGATAAAGACACGGCGCTGGACGAGGCCACCCGGGCAGTGAGCACAGAGGCTGGCAGAGAACGTACCTGTCCTTCCAGTGTCCTCCTGGGTTTAAAAATCTAAAGGGGTGAAGCCCACTTTCATCCCCAGGGACTAAGATGGGATGGGGGGTTAGTAGGCAGGAGAGGGGACTGTCACGCTTTCCCGCCTGCCTCCTGCCCACCTCCTTCTGAACATCTGATTTGAATGCACTCCTTCTGTAATTAAAGGACAGAAAAAAGAAAAGCAGGGGGTCACTTGGCCTTGCCCCCAAACCAGCTACAGGAGAGGACACGTGGCCCTGGCAATTCCAAACACAAACCAGAAGCACAGTCTGGGGAGGTGGGTGGGGGTGGTGTGCTTGGAAACTGAGGACACGGTCAAGCTAAGCCAATATTTGATTACCTGCGCATTCAGCTAATGAGCCTCTGTGTTCCAGCCCCTAAACGTGGTTCTCTGAACCAGACACGGGCTAGCTGCTGAGGACACACAGGTAACTGGTGTCTGTGCCCTCAGGGAGCCTGTATTTATAAGAGACAACAAACCAGATACCAGATGGGAGGGTCCAGGTCGGGGCGGGGGCGGGGGGGGGGGTTGTTTAGAGGGGGTGTCAGGGACAGCATCTCAGATAAGTGACATCTGAGCTGAGACCTGGACATGAGGAGCTGGGCAGGTGGGAAGAGATTTCAGGCTGGGAAAGGCCCGAGGGATTGTCTGATCAAGGAACAAAAGAAAGGGCAGGGTGACGGCAGCGTGGGGCAGAAGGTGGGGCCCAGGTTTGGGGTTTTTCCTAAGGGCACTGGGGGTTTTAAGGAAGAGGGGCACACGTGGGCAGGGAGGCGGTTCCAAGGCCAGGGACAGAGGGGCTATTCCCTCCACCTGGGGGAGGGTGGATTATCAAGAGTTCCCTCCTGGTCACACTTAGACACTCGAGAGACCTCCAAGTAGGCGTGACAAGTACAGGTGGACACACAGACCTGCGGCTCAGGGGAGAAGGACGGGCTGGGTATCAAGCCGGGGGGCCACCAGCATCTAAAATGCATTCAGAGCAATGGAACTAGATGAAGTCACCTGAGTGCACCTAAAGAAGACAAAAGGGGGTCCCAGAAGGAACCAAGAGGCATAAGGTTTCTCAGCCTCAGCACCAGGGACATTTCGGGCTGGATGACCAGCTGCTGGGGGTAGGACTGTCCCTGCATGGCAGGGTGGTCTGCAGCATCCCGGCCTCTGCCCGCTGGACGCCCGCACCACCTCCCCACCCCAGCTGTGCCAGCCATGCTGGGGTCTCTACTCACTGCTGAATGTCCCCGAAGGCGCAGAGTCAGCTCGGGTTGAGAACTGCTGACTTGCAGGCAAGAAGAGGGAACAGAAGTCGCAAAGGGGAGTAACTAGGCAGGCCCGCCAGGGGGAAGGAAAACCAGAAAGTCCTGGCGTCAGGAGCCAGGGCTGCAGGCAGCCAGGAGGAGCCAGGGCTGGGGGCAAAGTCGAGTGAGCGGCAGACAGAGCTCCATCTGGGCTGGGGTCAGCAGGACCCTGCATGAGAGCATCTCCCTGGAGGAAGCAGAGTGGGAGCCACAGGGAGTCAGGGGAGGAGGGTGCACGTGGCCAGCAGGGACCGTCCTCAGGGTGGGGAGGGCCGATGACACGGGGCGGGGGGGCGGGGCGGGGATGATTCAAAGGGACCTTGTGAGCAGTCAGGGACGACCTGCAGCTGGAAGGTTTGTAGGTCGGTGGGCAGATGAGGACAGGCCCTCTGAGCGGCTCTTGTTTCCCTAATGTCTCAGGTAACAAGACCACCAGCTAAGATGGGGGAGGGGGTGTTAAGGAAACACCTGTCGCAGAGGATGGGGCCCCCGGGGCTGTGCTGAGGCTTTGTGGTCGGGCACGCGACGGAACCGCGGGGCTGGGGGCTCCTCTTTCCCTCCAGCGTGGCTGCTCCAGTGCAGGTGCCCAGCTGGTGTCAACCGAGGGCGGGGCTTTCCAGCCAGGCGTGATGGGGACGGGTGCAGGGAGACGGTGTGAGCGTCTGCGCCGGAGTGAGGAGCACACCGCCGGGGAACGTGCTGCTGGGTGGCTCCCGCGTGCAGGGAGCACCAGAGAGGGAGAAGGCGTGGGTCCAGCCCACGGAGGCCCGCTGGGACCAAGGGATTACTGAAGCCAGGCCGCCAGGAGGGGTGGGGGTAGAGGCCAGAGAGGGACGTCAGAACTTTAGTTACAGAAATTCCTGTTGAGAAACTATGCCCCCAGCTTGGTGCCAGAGAGGAGGGATCCCCACGTGGGAGGGGTGGAGGCAGCAGGGTTGTTGGAATAGGTGCCCACGTGGAGGGTCAGGGCGCTGCCCCGGGCCGGACCCTGCACAGGCCCCAGGGTCCAGACGGGCCAGGACAGACGGGGCTCCCAGCGGAGATGACACCCTGAGCTCAGAACACCTGTGCCCCGAGGGCAAGTTTCAGCCAAAGAAACAAAATCTCAGTGTAACAGCCTTTCATCAGCCTTCACCTTAATGAAGAAACCACATTCCACATTGCTGAGTCTAGTGGGCTGGGTGCCATCTGCCGAGATTCCCTAGAATCAAATCTGTCCTCAGACAATAACCTGCCACCATCGAAGCGACTCAAAAACAGCCTTCAGGGTAAACAGCAATTCCAAAAAAATTCCAAAAATGTTCTCAGCGAGTGCAACAACACGGAAACAAGCGGGCAGGCCCCCAGGGTCCCTCTTCAAAAGAGACAGAAATCCACCGGCTGTGAGTCCTCTGTTACACCCCTTCCTGCTGACTCTTCACAGCCCGATGCTATCAGCACTGCCCCAAATTTACGCCCCTGCTCCCCGAGTGCCACGCTCGTACACCCGACCGCCTGCGTCCCCGCCGGGCCACCTCAGGCACACACAGGACCCCTGGGCAGGTAACGGCGACCCTGTCCTTCCTGCTGCCCCAGCCAGGCGCCTCCATCACCGCTTCCTTTACACCCCGCGTCCGGTCTACTGGGACATCCTTCTGCCTCTGCCTTTAAGATACAACCAGAACCCACTGATTCCTCGCCACGTCCGGTGCTGATACCTGTGTCAGACGGGCTGCCTGTCACCAGGCTCCCTGTGAGCCCCACCGGGTCTGCTCTGCACACAGGCGGGGGCCCTCCCCTCCACTCACGATGCAGCGGGGCCCGAGGAGGCAGCCCTGCAGGGCCCTCACCTCTGACCCCTTCCTTGCATCCCGCCTCTGGTCCCCGGACAGCCAGGCACGGTCCTCGGCTGGTCCCCAGACACCTGCGCCATCCCGACCACCTGAAGTAACACGCCTGCTGGCTGCGCGGTGTCACTGCCACAGGTTACTGCACTGTCTCCTGCACTGTCTGACTCCTCAACCAGCTTCAGGGGCCTCCGTTCTGCTCACTGCTGCACCCCCAGCACCCCCCACCACGAGCGGGCCAGCCTTTCACTTCACTCCCCTCTCCTCTCCCCTCTAACTCCCTCCTTCAAGGCGTCTCCTTTCCCTGCTGAGACCACTCACTGTGTCCTCACAAAGGGTCTGTCTTGTTCAACACCCTTAACTGGCTTCTCGAGTCACCGTCTCAGTGCAACCACTGAGGAAATGCTGCCCACGAGGACTCTGGAAGCTTCTACGTGAGAACTGAATTCACCCCTTTGGTTTCTCTTCTTAAGATAAAAAAATATTTTTTAAATTAATATAATACCACCACAGGGGCTTCCTAGGTGGCGCAGTGGTTGAGAATCCGCCTGCCAACGCAGGGGACACAGGTTCGAGCCCTGCTGCAGGAAGATCCCACATGCCGCAGAGCAACTAAGCCTGTGTGCCACAACTACTGAGCCTGTGCTTTAGAGCCCGTGAGCCACAACTATTGAGACCGTGTGCTGAAACTACTGAAGCCCACGCACCTAGAGCCCGTGCTCCACAACAAGAGAAGCCACGGCAATGAGAAGCCCGCGCACCACAACGAAGAGTAGCCCCCACTCACCACAACTAAAAAGAAAGCCCACACACAGCAAAAAAGACCCAACACAGCCAATAAAATAAATTAATTAATTAATTAAAAAAAAACCACCACAGAGTTTTAAAAATAACAATGAAAAAAATTGCTCCAAATCTTCCTTCACCGTAACACTTTCTATCATTTTTAGATTTTTCTACATATATAACCTCGCTGATGAAAACAGTGTATCGCACAATTTTCTATTTTGCTTTACTACTTATTATCACGAGAGCTTTTTCATGCTGCTGCACAGGGTTCCCAGCTACACTTGTTGGCTGTAGAATATTCTAGGGGTGGTTGGACATAAATTCACCATTCCCCTCTAGTAACTATGTCTAGTTTTCTATTATCATCAACAACAAAGCAAAGCTCTCCTGGATGCATCTAACCTCTGCCTTCCTTTGCATCACTTTACTGGGATAATGTCCCAGCTGGAGGTCTCTGGGCCACCCGCTGCCCGGGACTCACTCTCTTCACAGCTCCTTCCCCGACCCGCTTCATCTGCCTCACTTCCGTCCTCAGCTGCTCGCAGGACAGCCACGGGGAGCAGTTGCTCATCTGCCCCATCCTGAAGTGGCCGTGGGGACAGCGCGCGGGGTCCTCCGAGGAGCGCTGGGGCAAGACGAAGAGCCGGTCGAGGCAGAGGTAGAGGAGGGCGTTCATGAGGGCCATGGAGAGCAGCAGCCCCACCACCGGGGGCATGTCCCTGGGCGGGGGCCCTCTCCTGCCCTCCTGGGGCCTCGTCTCCATGGCACTGTCCTCTGTGAGCTCCTACGACAGACGGAAACGGGGGGTAGTCACGGCCCGTCGTATTTCAAGGACTAAGGGTGACACAGCCTCCTGGGCCTCGGGGTCACCGTGAGGATCACAGAGGGTTCGAGAGCAGCCTCGTACCAAACGCTGATGCCAGCCAGCTCCTCCCAGAGCTGTTACTCTTTATTACAGCTTCGAGCCGAAGGGAGTCGTGCCAGCATCTGACTTTGTCTCTGTCTCCCCCACAGCCGTCTATGCTGAGTAGATACGCACCGAACAGTTAGTAGGATGAAAGCAAACTGTGGCTTTGTCAGTCCAGTGGAGCCAGGGCAGGAGACAGACAGGAGAGAAGCTAGGGTGGGGGTGCGGCTGGGATGCGGAAGGTTGGGATGTTCCTTGGAAGGTACGCAAAAGCCCCCAGATGTTTTTAAAAACAAAGGTGTAAAAGGTGCCCCAGGGTGGCAGAGGCTGGATGGGAGGCCCTGGCCAGAACCCAGGAGGAGCGCGGATGAGAAGGCAGGCTGGCACGACGGGGGTGAGATGCGGGGGGTGGAGGGGGGGCAGGTGATCCTCACACTGAGTGGCCCCCACGAGGCAAGGCTGCTGCCATCCAATGGGTTCCAGCCCCGGAACAGGTGCGAGGCCCAGGGTGGAGGCAAGAGGGGTGGGGAGGGACCTGGACATCGGGAGCCGGACACTGAGGGTGCCTGCGGCGGACGCTGGTGACCACCCACAGCGAGCATCGCCACCCCAACACGGGACACGGCCGTACAGGCGTGCACCAGCTTAACTGCAGCACTGGGGCAGGCGGGACACCTGTGCCAGCACGGACCCTGTGCCTCCGGGGTTGGGGACACAGTGACACGAAGCCCTACCTTCCAGGAGGGCCCTCCTTCCCGGCTCAGGTCTCTGGCAACACGCCTGGGTTGGTCAGGGTTCTGGTGGGCTGGCGCAGTGGCGTGAAAGCACTCTGCCTCAAAGTACTGAAAAGGAAGCTGAAAACAAAATAAAAATTGCAACTCTGCACACAGACAAATGGCCAGGCGTCCCCCAGGCTCCCAACCCCAGGACGAGCAGGCCGGCCCTCTTTGGCCCCGTCTGCCCCCTCGACCTCACCGTGCCCGCCCGGCGCCCATGCACCCAGCGCGGCTTAAGCAGCTTCTGCGTGCCCAGCCCTCTTCGGTCACCACACTGCCCCGCGTGGCACGGCTTTCACACTGAAAACCGCTCTCCAGCATCACCAGCAGCAGAGAGTCTGTGGCGCGAGGCCCTGTCACCGAGGGTGAAGCGCCAGCTCCCGCCCGGAGCAGCCCAGCCGCCCCGCGTGGAGAAGCCACTCTGTCTCCCACCCGGGGCTGAGCTGCAGGCTGAGGACCCTGCACAGATACGCGTCCACTCGACCTCTTCACAGGCAGCCCTGCATGGCCTTGCGCCTGTCAAAGCACTGTTTCCTTGACATTTTGCGTAAGCTCCACTGTCACCCAGATCCTGGAGTGACTCCCTCTTTCCCTCTGGCTGAGACCCCAAGACCCCCGCCACGCAGGCTCGCTCACTCTGATTGCTTCACATGCTCGACAGGCTCATCAGGGGACCCAGGGCCCCCTCCTCAAACCGCATCACCCCCCACCCCCGACGATCCATCTTGCTTCCTAGTTTCCCAAAGAAACCCGGCCCTCGCTCCACCTTCCCTCCCGCCCCAGTCCCGGCGCCCAGCTCTGCCCCGGCGAGTCCCTCCTCCCCAGAATCCCGACGCGTGTGCCTAATGTCCCTCAGCCTTTAAAACACCCCCTCTTTGCCCACCTTCCCCTCCAGTTACTGCTTTCCGGCAAACTCCTTATCAGGGCACCTACACTCGCTACCTCCACCTCTCTTTCTCTTGAACTCACTTCCCTGAAACTCGCTGCTCCCACACTGGCCGTGAGCTCAACAATGTGCAGCCCTGGCTCCTGGGCAGCACCTGGCCTGGCTGACCCCTCCCTCCCTCCTCCTGAAAACTCTGCACTCTGTTCCCAGGACCCAGCCCTCCCAGCGCTCCCTCCCGGGGGGTCTCTCCCTCCCCACGGCTGAGCTCCGGTGTGAAGCCCCAATCCCAGTCTCCCCACAATTCCATGCCTGCTTCTCTGATGCCTCTACTTGGAGTCTGGTGGACAACTCAAAAATAAGACTTCTCCTCCACGATAAAAAGACAAATAACTTAAAAATGGGCAAAGGACTTGAACAGACATTTCTCCAAAGAAGATACACAGATGACCAACAAGCACATGAAAAGGTGCTCAACGTGAACAGTCATCAGGGAAATGCACACCAGAACCACAAGATCCCACCTCACACCCCCAGGATGGCTGTAATAAAACAGCCAGGCGGCCACAGGTGTGGACAGGAAACCCTCACACGCTGCTGGGGACGATGGAAGATGGAGCAGCCGCTGTGGAAAACAATCTGGAAGCGCCTCAAAGGTTAAACACAGAGTTACCAGCAATTCTACTGCTCAGTATCTACCCAAGAGACTGAAAACACACCTCCGTACAGACACGAATGTTCACAGCAGCATTTTTCACTCCGGCCAAAGGGTGGAAGCAGCCCACGTGTCCATCAGCTGCCACCCGGACAAACAGAATGTGACGTGTCCACATGATGACACACTATTTGGACATGAAAAGGACTGAAGCACTAATGCGTGGTGCAGCACACATTGAAAACATCATGCTCGGGGAGACCAGCTAAGGGAAAGAGCATGTGATTCCATTTACACGAACCATCCAGGATGGGAAAGCTCAGAGATGGCGAGCAGATCAGTGGTCGCCAGGGCCTGGATGGAGGGGTCACAGGGAGTAGCTGCTCAGGGGACAGCATTTCTTTTTTGATGGAAATGTTCTGGAATTGGCGGTGATGGCTGCATAACCTTGTGAATATACTAAAAATCAGTGATTACACACTTTAAAATAGCGAATCTCTAGCGTGTAAATTATATCTCAAATTTTTCAACTGAATTATAGTTGATTTACAATATTGTATTAGTTTCAGGTGTACAACACAGTGATTCAAAATCTGTATAGACTATATTCTGTTTAAAGCTACAGTCAGCCCCCTAGCTACGAACGCGCTCCGTTCCAGGAGCGCGTTTGTAAGTCCAATTTGTGTATAAGTCTAACAGTGTTCACCCAGGTACCCAACTAATAAAATCGGCTATACAGTACTCTGTGATAGGTTTATGATACTTTTCACACAAATAATACATAAGAAAACAAACACAAAAAATAAAGAAAACATGTTTAACCTCACAGTACAGTACCTTGCAAAGTACGGTCGTGCCGTGCAACAGCGGGCACACGGGGGCTGGCATTGAGTGAACAGCAGGAAGAGTCACTGACTGGGGGGGGCGGGGTGGGAGACGGCAGAGCTGAAGGATCGACAGCAGTAGGAGACGCAGGGCGAGCTGCAGCGTCACTCACGCCTGACGTGGACGGAACGCACGTCCGCATCTCTGGAAGTCTGAAGGTTCGTGTGCAGGGGACTTGCTGTCCTACAGAATAAGGGTGTGTTCCCTGTGCTGCACAATTACCCTTGCTGCTCACCTACTCTACACACAGGCATTTGTGACTCTCAGTCCTACACCTCTATCCTGCCCCAGCTCTCCCCGCTCCCCACTGGGAACCACTGCTCTGTCCTCTCTGTTTGTTTTGCTATACGCATTTGTTTGTTTTATTTTTAGATTCCACATATAAGTGATATCATACAGTATTTGTCTTTGGCTTATTTCACTAGGCGTACTACGCTCTAGGTCCATTCATGTTGTGACAAATAGCAGAATTTCATTCTTTTTTATGGCTGAGTAATCAGAAAACCTGAACAGACACTTTCCCAAAGACAGCACACACAGCCAACACATGAAAAGATGCTCCTCACCACGAGAGAAACGCAAACTACCACCCCAGTGAGTTACCACCTCACACCCGTCAAAAAGACAAGAGATAAATGCCGGTGAGGGTACAGAGAAAAAGGAACCCTCCTTCACTGCTGGTGGGAATATAAACTGGTGCAACCACTATGGACAACAGTGTGAAGGTTCCTCAAAAAACTAAAATTAGAAATACCATACGATCCAGCAATCCCACTCCTGATATATCCAGAAGAGAAAAAAACAACCCACTAACTGGAAAAGATACAAGCACCCCAATGCTGACTGCAGCACTATTTACAATAGCCAAGACATGGAAGCAACCTAAGTGCCCATCGACAGAGGAGTGGAGAAAGATGACGCGGTATGTATTTATATATATATATATAAAATCTCAACATTAAAATATAAAAATATTTCCCTAACTCAAGTCTTCCCCTCAAATCTGCTGTCTTCAGTGTTGACAATCTCAGCAAGTGACAAACAAATTCTTCTGGTGACAAGGCTGCAGGGGAACGGCCAGCAGGGGCGGTGCCTCTGCAGAGCGGGGCGTGTTAGAGGTGATGGGCTCCTCCCGGGTCAGCGCACCCTTCCTGACAAGACGAGACCTGGAGGCCTCGCAGCGCTGCTCACCTGCAGTCATGGCGATGGGCTGCCCGGGCAGCCCTGGTCCCGTGCAGCAGCCCCAGCTCACCTCCCTGCTCCTTTCCAAGACGACGCCACCTGCCCGCCCACCGCCTGTGGCCTGCCAGCCACGCCCTGCAAGGCCCCGGGGGTCGTCTGCTCACCTTCCTCAGCGAGATTCCAGGCCCCAATCTTTCCCTCCACCTCTCTCCCTCTGGACATCTCCTCTGGACACCACAGCGACGTTCACCACGCAGGCCTCACAGTCTCCTGAGCTTCTTCCACCAACTCCTGATTCTTAGAAGGGGACCTTAAAGAAATGGGCAAACCCTCTGCCACCTCTCCTCTGCAGCGTTTAAGTGACCAGGAGGGTCTCAACGTAGACCTGAGGTCAGGGACCAGAGAACTGTTTTCCGTAAAGGACCAGACAGTAAATGTTTAGGGCCCAGAAGCAGGACTCGAGTGACCATGGCGCTGTGACGTGCGGGCGTGGAGCAGCGCGGCCGAGGTACCCGTAACTGTCCCGGTTATCCCATCCTGCCGCCAGAAGCAGCCAGGCCAGGCACAAAAGGGGGCGAGCGTGCTGTGCCCCAACGGAACTCTGCTCGTGGCCGCTGAGATTCGAATTTCATGTCACAAGAGATGGTTTTGATTCCTCCCCCCAACGTTTAAAAAACTGAAAAGCGGGCTTCCCTGGTGGTGCAGTGGCTAAGAACTGCCTTCTAATGTAGGGGACGCAGGTGCGATCCCTGGTTGGGCAACTAAGCCCAGCTACTGAGCCTGCACACTGCAACAAAAGATCCCATGTGCTGCAACTAAAATCCGAAGGAGCTAAAAAATAAATAAATAAACACTGAAAAAAAAAAAAAGAACCCGCCTGCCAACGCAGGGGACATGGGTTCGAACTCTGGTCTGGGAAGATCCCACAAGCTGCAGGGCAACTAAGCCCGTGCATCACAACTACTGAGCCTGCACTCTCTAGGACCCGCGAGCCACAATTATTGAACCCATGTGTTGCAACTACTGAAGCCCGCGTGCCTAGAGCCTGCGCTCCGCAACAAGAGAAGCCACCAATGAGAGGCTCGCTCACCAAAACGAAGGGTGCTTGCCACAACTAAAGAAAGCCCATGCGCAGCGATGAAGACCCAACGCAGCCAAAAAAAACAAAACAAAACTGAAAAGCATCCTAAGCTCACAGGCCATAAAGAATGTGTGGCAGGGAGCAGCCGGCCAGCCCGCCTTAGGTGACGGCATCCCTCTGAGTGTCCTGGGCCCCCTTTCCATTCTTCGCCTTCTACGTGGTCTCCTTCACGCACACGGCTCTGGTGGCCGTGTACACACTGACGGTTTCCAGTCTCTGCTGTGACCTGGCTCTATCTCCTACACCTCACTCAGCTGGCCCCTCAAGCTTGGGGACGTCCATACCTTAATTCTCTCTCTCCTGTCGCCAGCATGCCCGCCCTGCAGGGCTCCCCTCTGTGACAGGCGCACAACCAGGTGACTTGATTTCTCCCTCCCCTAACCAAGACCAAACAAGCACCACTGACAGTCACTTCTGCCCCCAAAGCTTCCCAATCTGCTCACGCCCCTCCCACCCCTCGCTCCCCTGCCCTGGTCTGCCTACCTGGGCTTCTGCAACACTTTCCTACGTGCTCTCCCACTGCTGTCTCTTTTCCAATCCATTGTCCACAGCGAACAGGATCTTTTTTCTTTCCTGAAATGTTTCAAGTAGAGTTAAAACATAGCTCATGAGCACCCGTCCAGCCCTGCCAAGTAACACTGCATTCTCTTGTTTAAAGAAATAAAATAAAATATTACAAACATGGTTGAAGCCATGTGCCCCTCGCAGTCCTATTCTGCTCCCTCCCAAGAAGTAACCCCTATCCTCAAGCTGGTGTCAGTAGGTTTCAAATTGCGGTTCCCGTACCTGCAGCACCACCACCTGGAACTCCTGAGAAATGCAAGTTCTTGAGGCCTCACCCCAGACCTACTGAAGCAGAAACTCTGAGGCGGAGCCAGACATCCGTGTTGACAGGGGTGACTCAGTTGCATGCTGAAGGCTGATATTCCACGCATGCTTTTCATTTTCACCACGAGTACGTGCTCATAAGTAACAGCACGTAACACGTGTGTGTTTTCAAGCTTTATACAAGCAGTGTTGTACTGTTCATCCCTCGGTAACCACAGGGACTGGTTCCAGGACTACCCCCCAGCCCGCCCCCAATACCAATGTCTGTGGATGCTCAAGTCCCTCACATGAAATGGCTAGTACCCCCTGTGCTGGGCAAATGGGACACCTGGAGTGCCAACCGGATACCCTTTTACAATCTGTTTTTACTTACTTATTTATTGGCTGCATCAGGTCTTAGTTGTGGCACGCAGGTCTTTGTGGTGTGGGGGCTTCTCTCTAGTTGTAGTGCATGGGGTCAGTAGTTGCAGCGTGTGGGCTCTCAAGCTGTGGTGCACGGGCTCTAGAGTGTGTGGGCTTAGCTGCCCCTCGGCATGTAGGATCTTTGTTCCCTGACCAGGGATTAACCCACGTCCCCTGCACTGGAAGGCGGATTCTTAACCACTGGACCACCAGGGAAGTCCAACAATTTGCTGTTTTAAAAGCCCAGTATTATGTTTTTGAGGTTTATCCAAGCAGATACATGAAACTCTAATTTGCTCCTCTGGATTGACTATACCACAGCTGGTGAAACAGGTTTGCATACAGTTCCTGTGCACGTGTGGAAGAGGCCCTCTCTGGTTTATACAGGGTCTTTCTGAAGCACAAATTTGATCACTCCTTACTTGAAAAACAGTTGACAGTCCCTCTCCGCCCTCGGGATAAAGTCCAAACTCTGATAACCCCCACCAAGATCCAGCCTCTGTGCCCCTCTCCAGACCCCTCCCTGCACCCCACACTCCAGCCCCTGAGTTCTCTTCAGTCCCTGAAGGGCCCCTTCTGGGATGCCTTGTTCCTTCCTCCTCAGTTGTGAGGTCCCAGAGGACCGCCTGCCTGACGTGTGTAGCCATGTATCCCCGGTGGCTGGCGTGCAGCAGGGACTCAGGAGAAATGCATCGGGTGCCTGATCACTCACACGTCTCGTCTTCGTGGCCTAAGATGCTGCTTCCTCCTCCCATGCTCACTCCCGCCGAGTCTGCTCTCCATCTCTTCATGGTACCTGTGCCCTGACGCTCTCATGCACCACCTCCTCCAGTGAGTTCACCAGCCCAAACCCTCCTTGCCCCTAATCTTTCCCAGATCCTACCTCGCACCACCAGGGGTAGATTCAGATCTGATAAGGTCTGAAGCTTGAAGCTTACTTTTTTTTCTTTTGGAGGGACACCACTTTCTTCACGTCCAAGGCTGCCAAGCTCAGCACACAGTTCTGTAAGACTCTAGACATTCACGTTTTCTAATCTGCGCTGGACCCTCACTGTGACCCAGCAGCCCTTTAACGCACTTCCTGTCAACTCGACAGTCGCACACCTCAACAGCCTTCCAAAGACCCCAACTGTTCACACCCAGTTCTGAATCCTTTCTCAGAAAGACACTCATCCAGAAATACAACTGTTTACAGTGTCAATCTCACAGCGATTCTGTGAGGTAGATATAATTGTTACTTAAAATAAGAGAACTGAGTCAGAGTGAAGTGACTTATCCAAGGTGACTAAACTGTACACACAGGAGCTGCATTTCTGGCCTCAAACCCACATTCTTCCTCTAAATCCTACAACCCTCAAGCGTTGGATTGAATTGAACACAGTCTGGTCACTGCAGGCATTGAAAGGCCGATACTGAGACCACTCACTTCTTAAAGAAGTCATTCTCCCACCCCATCACCTGATGGTATTTTTTCTTCTAAAGGCATATTTCTGGAGTAGGTTACCCAGAGCTAGGGATGAGGCTGTATGGCTAAGGGAATGTTCTTGCCCAGAAATAAGCAAAATGACAGTGAAAACTTCCGCAAATTAAGAAACAACGATTGAAGGTCCAGGTGGGTAAGAGAAATTCAGGCACTGTTTAGACACAACGTGTTTCTGACAATGATAAGAAAAAACTGGTAATAGGAAAAATGTGGGAACCACTGCTATACACTCAAACCTTAATTTAAAAAGAAATGCAATGGAACAAAATTGGTTTTTAACAGCTACAGATTATTTTATACAACCAGAGAAGAAATGAATTAGTGCCCACCCCCCACCCCCATACAATTTTGGTTAGAATCCCATTTTGCCAACAAAGCACAAGTACATTAATTATTTTAGGACTTCCCTGGTGGCCCAGTGGTTAAAAATCCACCTGCCAATGCAGAGGACGGGTTTGAGCCCTGGTCCAGGAAGATCCCACACGACATTGGGCAACTAAGCCTGTGCACCACGACTACTGAGCCCACGTGCCACAACTACTGAGCCCACGTGCCACAACTACTGAGCCCACGTGCCACAACTACTGAAGCCCATGCGCCTGGAGTCTGCCCACCACACGGAAGAGTAGCCCCCACTGGCCCCAGCTAGAGAAAGCCCCTGCACAGCAACGAAGACCCAATGCAGCCAATAAATAAATTCATTAATTAAAAAAAAAAAAAGAGAGGGAGAGAACAAGAGAAAATTAACATTTTTTTTTAAAGTAATTATCTTAAATATTCCGGGATGCCTGCTTAGCCTTAAGGTTCTACAGTAAAGGTCAAGGGTGGAGAAGACAAAACCACCCGACAACACGGCTAAAGCCCAGGTTTTAAAAAGGGGCAGCAGACGGGTCCAGACCTGGTGGGGGTGGCAGCACGGCAGCAGCGGAGGCAGGAGCCCAAGCCTGTGTCGGCGGGGCGTCGGTCGCTCAGGTCCAGCTCCGGCGCCGGGCAGGACGCGGCCCGCCGGCCGCCCCCTCCCCGCGGCGAGGCACGCGCCCTACTGCGCCTGCGCCGCCGGAAGCGCGCCGAGCGGGACCCGCGCGAGGCTGCACCCTGGTGTCCGCCTCCCGCCGCGCGCCCGGAGGTCGGTCGCCGGAACGCAAAGCCCGAGTCGGAGCGCAGCCGGAACCAGCGCCGGTGCACCGGGCCGGCTCCTGTTCCGGGCGCTCCGGTGCGGGCGCCGGAGGGCGGTCATGTGTTTAGTCAGGTCGAGCAGCCGGGTGCGGGTGCGGGTGCGGAGGGGGCCCCGCGCGATCTAGACCCTGCAGAGAGCTCCGGCTCAGCGTAAGGCTGTGCATCCAAAGGGTGGTCCTCAGGCCGGGTGCTCACGCTTCGCGGGTCCAGGGAATTGTTAGAAGTGCAGGTTCTGGGCTCCATCCCGGCCCCGGGGCTGGGGCCCAGCGCTCTGTGCTAGGCCCCGGGGGTGCCCGTGCTAGACGTCCACATTTGTCTATGTGACTTCATCCTGGAAAAATACTGGGGGAATGCAGAAAAATGCACCCACCTGAGCCGCGCTGCCTAGAAATGCGCGAAACACATGCACACCCCTCAGCATCTCCCGGTGTGTGATGCGCAACACCCATCCACATGTGGTGTTTCAATTTTCCAGTGGCTTTCGGATAACTCTCCATCGCTTCACAAGCTGCAACCCTTCCAATGCCCATGTCCAGAAATGAAAAATATTATAACCAAAACAAAAAACTCACTAGATAGGTTCAGTAGTAGAATGGAAATGACAGAGAAAAAAAGTCAGTGAATTTGAAGACAGATTTATAGAAATGATCTAATCTGACCAACACAGAGAAAAGAATAGAAAAAAAGAGAAGAAAAACAGAAACGGCACCTATGTGACAAGAACAAAAGGTCTAACATCCTTGCCATCAGAGTCCCACAGAAGAGAAAGTGCCGAAAAAATGTTTGAAGAAGTAATGGCTGAAAGTATGCCAAGTTTGGTGAAACCTACAGATTCAAGAAGCTGAGCAAATAGAATAAATCTAAAGACATACATGCCCAGACACATCAAAATCAGATTACTAAGGACAAACTAAAAATTCTGCAGCAGCCAGAGAGGAATGACATGTAGGTGAACAAACATTCTAATGACAGGAAGTGACATTTCTCAAGTGCTGAAAGAAAAGATTTGTAAACCCAGAATTCTATATCCAGCGAAAACATCTTTCAGGAATGAAGATGGAATAGACATTCTCAACTGTAGGAAAGCTAAAGAGAATCTGCAACCAGCAGAACTAATCTGAAAGAACTGCTGAAAGAAATTTCAGACAAAAGGAAAATTATACCAGAAGGAAACTTGGAACATCAGGAATGAAAGAAAAGTAACAAAAGCTGTAAATCTCTAGATAAATGTAATGGACTACTCTTCTTGAGTTCTTTAAGATATGTTTGATGGTTGAATGCAAAATGTATAAAATTGTCTGATGGGGTTTTCAATGTAAAGTATATGTAATATGTAAGACAGCTGTAGCATAAATGGTGGGGGTGAGGAGACCTATATGGTGATAAGGTTTCTGCATGCCAATTGAAGTGATACAATATTGATACTAAATAAGCTGTAAAAAGTTGAATACATATTATATAGTTCCTAGAGTAACCACTAAAAAAAAAAAATAGGTAATAACAGGAAAATCTCCAAACACTTGGCAATTAAATGATACACTTCTAAATAATCCATGGCTCAAAGAAGATGTCTCAAGAAGGGAAATTAGAAAATATTTTGAGCTGAATAAAAATGGAATGTATAGCATTAAATGCTTATATTGGGGAAAAATAATCATATAATTTTTTAAATTAATTTTGGGCTGTGTTGGGTCTTCGTTGCTGTGCACAGGCTTTCTCTAGTTGTAGCGAATGGGGGCTACTCTTCATTGCGATGAGTGGGCTTCTCCTTGCAGAGCGCTGGGCTCTAGGTGCACAGGCTTCAATAGTTGTGCCATGCAGGCTCAGTAGTTGTGGCTCACAGGCTCTAGAGCACAGGCTCAGTAGTTGTGGCGCATGGGCTTAGTTGTTCTGCAGCATGTGGGATTTTCCCGGACCAGGGCTGGAACCTGTGTACCCTGCATTGGCAGGCAGATTCTTAACCACTGTGCCACAGGGAAGCCCATCATATAATCTTGAATCAATCATCTAAGCTTCCACCTTAAAAAATTAGAGCATGTACTATATACTAGAAGTTTGCTAAGAGAGATCCTAAATGTTCCTATCAAATACACACACACACACAAAGTGTGAGGTGAAGAAACTGTTACCTAATCTTAATGTCATAGTCATTTCACAATATACATCAAATCATCATATTGTATGTCTTAAACTTACACAGTATTACTTGTCAATTATATCTCAGTAATGCTAGGGAAAAAAGCTAGAGTGGACCAAATCAAGTAGAAAGAAAATGTGAGAGAATTCAATGAAATTGGAAGCTTTTTTATACACAATTTTGTTTTTTGTTTTTTTTTTGGCATACGGGCTTAGTTGCTCCGTGGCATGTGGGATCTTCCTGGAGCTGGGATCAAACCCGTGAGCTCTGCATTGGCAGGCGGATTCTTAACCACTGCGCCACCTAGGAAGCCCCACAATTTTGTTTTTAAAGCTTATTGATACACACCGACTTGCCCATCAATGGCTTACAACCCAGTTTGAAAAGCATTGCTTTAAAAAAAAAATTATTTATTTATTTACTTATTTATTGGCTGAGTTGGCTTTTTGTTACTGTGTGCAGGCTTTCTTTAGTTGCGGCGACCAGGGAGTACTCTTCTTTGTGGTGTGCGGGCTTCTCATTGTGGGGGCTTCTCTGTTGCGGGGCATGGGCTGTAGGTGTGTGGGCTTCAGTAGTTGCAGCACATGGGCTCAATAGTTGTGGCTCACGGGCTCTAAAGCGCAGGCTCAATAGTTGTGGCACGCGGGCTTAGTTGCTCCGTGGCATGTGGGATCTTCCTGGATCAGGGATTGAACCCGTGTCCCCTGCGTTGGCAGATGGATTCTCAACCGCTGCGCCACCTTGGAAGCCCAAAGCATTGCTTTTTATAAGATAACTTCCAGAGGGAAATATTCTGGACTGTCTTACTAGTTTGTAAGTTAATATTTGGGATATAACCAATTACAAAATTGAATTTAAGCCCTCACTAAAGGATGTAACTCATCAAATTTGTCCTCCTTTGTGAACCCCTCCTGACTCCATCAGACAGATAATCCCTCCTGTTTCTGTGTTCTCAAATAGTGTTTCTTCAAAAAGCTAATAAACATTTTCAAGGTCCTGAGGTGAGTAGCATACTGTTGGTCTCTCTCAAAATCGAGGTCCCTGAGGGCAGAGACAGTAGTGTCTTACTCTCTTTTCTAACTCCATATTTCCTTTATGTGGGTCCAAGCCAGTGCTATTTACCATACTTGAGATTTAAAATTTTTAATTCATTAGTAAAGCAATAAACCCATTACATGTTAACAAAAATAACATTTTATGAAACTTGTATTTTCCATAAAACAAACAAAAAAGAACCAATCAGGAAGATGGCATTGTTTTACATCTTTGCAAATCTCTTTCATCCAACTTAATAGAAGACACCCAGATTCTCCTATCTACATCTATATTCAGTGTTACAATGTGGTGTTTCTGGTTGAAGTACATGAAGAAAATCCACTCATACACACAGATATATAGTCAGAAAGGGAGTATTTTAGTGGTCTTTTAAGAAGTTGTGGATATTCTGCAATACTACACCAAAATTCCACAAGTGGTATTTTTTCAAAAGATAGTTGCCACGTGGAACCTGCAACTCTATCAATGTCCTTTTTGTGTTCTGTTACATCCGTCATGTGAATGGATTGTTTATGGATGCGTGATAATATTAGGTTGGCCAAAAAGTGCCTTTGGTTTTTAAGTAAAAATAAAAGACATTTTTCATTTTCACCAAGAATTTTGTTGAACAACGTATTCACCCTTTTGTTCCACTACCTTCTGCCATTGTTCAGGCAACTTCATAATTCCATCTTCCCAAAACTTATCTTTTTGGAGCAAAGAATTGTTCTAAGTGCCTTTTACAGTCTTTCAGGGAACTGAACTTTTTCCCATTAAGAGAATTTTGTAAAGACCGAAATAAATGGAAATCCAGAGGTGCAACGTCTGGTGAACACAGCAGATGAATCAGAACTTTCCAGCCCAGCTGTCACAGTTTTTGCCTGGTCATCAAAGAAACATGTGGTCGGCCTTGCGTTATCCTGATGGAAGATTATGTGTTTTCTGTTGACTGATTCTGGATGCTTTTTGTCCAGTGCTGCTTTCAGTTGGCCTAATTGGGACCTGTACTTGTTGGAATTAATCATCTGGTTTTCTGGAAAGAGCTCATAACAGAGGACTCCCTTCCAATCCCACCATATACACAACATGACCTTCTTTGGAGGAAGACCGGTCTTTGGTGTGGTTGGTGGTGGTTCATTTCACTTGCCCCATGATCTCTTCTGTTCCACGTTATTGTACAGTACCCACTTTTCATCACCCGTCACAATTTGTTTTAAAAACGGAACATTTTCATTACGTTTCAGTAGAAAATCCCATGGAGAAATACGGTCAAGAAGGTTTGTTTGTTTGTTTTTGCTTAAGTTATGTGGAACCCAAACATCAAAATGATTAACATAACCAAGCTGGTGCAAATGATTTTCAGCTCTTGATGTGGATATTTTGAGTATGCCGGCTATCTCCCGTGTGGTATAACGTTGATTGTTCTCAATGAATGTCTCAATTGATCGCTATCAGCTTCAACTGGTCTACCCGACCGTGGAGCATTGTCCAGTGAGAAATCTCCAGCACAAAAATTAGCAAACCACCTTTGACACGTGCAGTCAGTCACAGCACTTTCTCCGTACACTGCACAAATGTTTTTTTTTTTTGCATTCCAGTTGCCTGTTTATCTTTCTTGAAATAATAAAGCATAATATGCCAAAAATGTTGCTTTTCTTCCATATTCCATATTAAAATGGCTACACAAAAATTCACCAATGTTGATAAGTCTTTTTTAAAATACACGCTGATATGACACCTGTCATATACAGTCTAACAAAATTGTTTTGAGTGAAGTTAAAAACAACTAAGTGCTACTAGAGCCATTGTACAAAAAAAATGAACTTTTTTGGCCAACCCAATATCATGGATGGGTCAATTGGAAAATACTGGTCCATTGAGCTACAAGGATCCACCAATTGTTGATACATTTATCCCTTATTCATTATTGATTCAATAATAAATTAATTTGTTCATTAATAGCATCAATTTGATTTCATCAGAAGGGTCTGTAGGTAGTGGGAAGCTGTCAAGCTCACTGTGGTAGATTAAAATTTTCCCTTGAAAGCTCAAATTTTATGATTGGCAACAAACAGTTGTTCAAGTACAAATAGTATTCCAAGAAGAGTGGCCTGTGTGGGCCACAACTTACACAACCACACAAATGATTTTCTTCAAGACAACCAAAAAGATATGCTTTAGGCATACTTCCATTTGGTCACACAAAATATTGAAAAGACAGTATTGTGAATAAAATATATAATTATTGATTCATCAAGTACATTGTTCAGTGAATGCCTGGCAGCAGTGAAGAAGATGGCGACTCAGTACCACTGCCTTGATCTGTGTTAAGGCACCAGCAGGCTTACCCACTGTTTATGGGCCAACAGTGCAGACCGCAACACAGTGAAAGTATTCTAGGACAAATAATTCTGAACTAGCAGCCCCCTCCACAGACCACATTTTAATTATTAGTCCAGTGACAAAAGTGCACTGCCAGGTGTCTGTATTCAGCTGCCCATCAGGAGATGGCCCTCGTTAGGATTATCAAAATAAGTCATTATGTTTAAATCGTGGAGCCTCTCCGTTTCCATACTCATTAAGCAACCTTTTGATAAGTGAATCGTCACCTAGTTAAACTTCAGGCAGAAAATGCTCAGTGCCTAGGCTGATGCAATTGCTTCATCTGCCTGTTACATTTCTCAGTGTAAATTAGAAAACTGCCATGATGCTTTGTATTAAACAGTCTCTTATGAGCTTTGCTGAGTCAGCAGCCCTGAACCGAATCAATTTGGGGATACTGATGAGGTACTTTCTGAGAGTAAATCCCATCTTATCAAAACTTTTCTGTGCAATTTTTGTTCATGACACCTTTGAAATTGTCTACATAGGGGTGTACTTTATGAAAATTTCAAACATATAGCAACTGATTTTTGGCGTCTAAAAACAAAACTGACATGTAAAATGTTAAAAATAATACCCACAAAGTATATTTCTCCAGGAATTTTCTTTTCACTGTTATCCTAGTTATTTTGGTTTTTTGTTTTAATCAGACTGGTCTTCCTTCTAATTAGTCTTTTTAAATTTTATTTTTTATTAATTTTTATTGGAGTTATACATATATCCCCTTCTTTAGATTTCCTTTCCATTTAGGTCACCACAGAGCAGAGTTCCCTGTGCTATACAGCTGGTTCTCATTAGTTACCTATTTTATACATAGTAGTGTATATATGTCAATCCCAGTCTCCCAGTTTATCCCACCCCCCTTACCCCCTTGATATCCATGTTTATTCTCTACATCTGTGTCTCTATTTCTGCTTTGCAAGTAAGTTCACCTGTACCATTTTTCTAGATTCCACATATAAGTGCTATTATATGATATTTGTTTTTCCCTTTCTGACTGACTTCACTCGGTATAACAGTCTCTAGGTCCATCCACGTCTCTGCAAATGGCACTACTTTGTTCCTTTTTATGGCTGAGTAATATTCCATCGTATATATGTACATCTTCTTTATCCATTCCTCTGTTGATGGACATTTAGGTTGCTTCCATGTCCTGGCTATTGTAAATAGTGCTGCAATGAACATTGTGGTGTATGTATCTCTTTGAATTATGGTTTTCTCTAGGTATATGCCCAGGAGTGGGATTGCTGTATCATATGGTAGTTTCTCCAGGAATTATTAAAATATTCCACAAGCTGTGCAGCACAGCCAGAAAAAAAAAAGTTTATGTAAAAAAAAAATACTTGTGCAACTTCCCTTGTTCCAGTGGCTAAGACTCCGTGTCCCAATGCAGGGGGGCTGGGTTCTATCCCTGGTTAGGGAATGAAATCTCACATGTCACAACTAAGAATTTGCATGCCGCAACTGAGGATCCCGCATACCGCAATTAAGACCTAGCACAGCTAAATATATATATATATATATATATATTAGAAATACAGTTATTTTCTGAATTCTTGAGATGATTCTTCTGGTGTTTTGTTTGTTTCATCTTGGCTGTACCACTTGGCTTGCAGGATCTTAGCTCCCCGACCAGGGATTGAATCCAGGTCCCGAGCTTTCGCTCAGAGTCCTAACCACTGGACTGCCAGTTCTACTCTGTGTAATTTCTTTAGTTATAGTTTGTTGCTTTGAACACTGAACAAAAATTCTTCATTGATAAGGTGAGATTTAATTATGTGCAGGTACAGAGAACTAGCTTGTTCAACCTTCAACTCCTTTCTCACATCCCCCTGAAGTGTGGAGGCTGGAAAGCTATCAACTATATTTTCCAGATTCCCTTGCAGTTATGGGTGTTCAATGTCCTTTCTAATCAGATGCACTAGAGTGAGCCTTTACTCCCGGGGGAAGGGAAGCAGGTGAGCCTGTGTAGAACGTGGTGGAGGTGGACCCGGAGCCAGCAGCCTCGCTCAGCAGTTCCTGATCCCAGCACAGGCAACGGCAACATGATGGTCCAATTCTGCAGTGGGGTTTTGGGATACATTTCCTGGAAGATCAGGTAATTATTCTGCGAGCTATACCTCCAACCCTGTGGGTTTAAGCCACCTTGAGTGAATTTTGTTGCCTGTAGTCAAGAACTGACCACTTCACATTTTAACTACATTTCCTTGAACACAGTCATGTTTCTGGTTTCCTCAGTTGTATAGCAATATATTCTTCCTCAATGGCTTTTCTAGGCCGAGACAATGTCCCTTGTATAGAGTTAAAAAATCAAACTACTATTTGACTATTTAAAAAATCAAACTGCTGTGGCACTGTTTTAGGATATGGCTGTAGTTTTATTACAAAACCATCCTTCTGGCATTAGTTGGTTACAGTGATAGCGAGACACTGTGAGTGTGGCAGAGCAGCTCTAATGTAACAACTGCATTCCCTGCTTCCTGAACCCAAATGTAAGTTACTTACACCCTTCTCACACGAGTTACCTGCAAACATTAACACTGCAAATCCTGACACAGAGACCATTTGGGGGGAGCTGACGCTAAGGGGTTAGAGTAAATGTTGATAAGACTACAAAAGTTCTGTTTCTTCTCCCTCCCCGAATTACTCTGCTTAAAAAAAATCAAATTACTTAGAACTAGTCTGAATAGCAGCAGCACCCAAGGAGCATCACACTTAGTTCATGTTAAAAAGCAATACCTGTGTAATGTACGTTTTACACCACAGGCAAAGGGAATGATCGCTCTAGTTTTTAACTCCTGCATTAGAGTCTCTTAAAAAAATAAAAGCATCCCATCAAGTTCTTCTAGATGGTGTTATTGCTGTACATTTGTAGGTGGGTCACTTTCTGTGCTGTGTTTGCTTTGAAGGGATCTTCCAATATATCTCCAATATTCCTTTCTTATAGTGTCCTTTTCTTTAGCTAGGATTTCACATAACTGAAAATGAAAGACAAAAATTCATTAAAGGAAATGTGTAATTCAATCCCTAGAGCAAATGCTTTTGAGCTAATACAGTTTAATTCAGGCCATGATCAAATGAGATAAACCACTAGGGTCATACACTCCGTGCACCAGCAATGCGGGTGTTGCCCTAGACGGCAGACTAGCCCTGCACGGAATTCTGAGTGAGATGCTGAAAGGGGCGTGGACAGAGGTGGCCCTGGGCAGACCCAGCTCTGAGATACCAAGAGAAAAGTGCTAGGTCCTGCCAGCTTACCTCTAATGCTTTACTAAGAATGCCCTCCTTGTTGTCACATTGGTTTTCTAGCATGTCTTCATAGATATCCACAAGAAAGGCAATTAGGTACGGGGAACTGTGACTTGGTTGTAAATCAAGTAATTGATTTAACAGGTTGGGATATTTGGAAAGACCACGATCCTGCAAAATCCTAAAAAAAACAAAACAAATTATTCTCAATTTTGAGAAGGAAAAACAAAAATAGGAGAAAGATCAAGAGAAAATGACCCCTGTAATATAAGCAAGAAAAGGAAACATTTTGAATGAGGTTGAAATGAAACGAAATTTTAAAATTAAATGTGAGCTTTATCATGGCTAATTAAGAGCTGAGTAAAATTAGCTAAAAAGAATAAAGAAGTTTAAAAATAATCATTTATAACTCAAACTGCAACATACAAAATTAAAGGAAAAAAACCCCATCTTCTTAAAATTAAAAAGTGAAGGAAGAAAACAGGAGAGACGTTTCTGTTTCTCGAGACGGCTGCTCATCCCTTCAGCTCTGCAGATAGCACAGGCCCCAGCCTCCGACAGGGCTCCAGACGTGACCGAGCTCTGTGCTTTGTGCTCTCCGGGCCTAGTTTCTCTGGAGCCCTTAAGTTCGACAAGGAGCCTGGTGATGTCAGTGGCCAGGCAAGAGAAACCCTGCTGAGGTAAGGAGTGAGATTTGTAACAGGAGACCTCTGGAAAGGAGAGCAGAAAGGGTGGCTGTGTGTCTGTGCAGTCTGTTTGCAAATGATCTGTCTTGCCCTCCGTGTTCCTGAGCTGAACAGAAACCAGTGTGTGTACTCCACTCTGTCACATAAAGGCTACAGCGTTCATAAATACGGTTAAAACTGGATTACTGTTTACTCATGGACTATTCTAAAAACTGTGCCTGGGAGGTAAAGAAAAGGGTAGAGGGCACTGTTCTTGGGTGTTATCACAACACTGGTTACACGTCTGCTCTTAGATTCAGAAAAATGGAAAATTCCTTAGTATCTTTTTGGAATCTGATTATAGAACATATTCCATGGTGCATCATATTAGCAGGTTTTTTTTTTTAAAAAAAGCAAAAACAACCTCTTACCCTTTCAAATAGTTCCATGCACTTTCATTATGTGGTACTAGTTTGATCATTTCCAGAGTATACCTGTCAGAAAAAACCACAGATAAACATGTACATAACTTTGAAAGAGCAGTGCAATAATGAGAAACAGTTTTCCTACGACTGTGGCACAACTTGCGACATAAGCTTTCACTTACCTCTCCTGCTGGACTTGGTACCTCCCTAGGTTATATCTAAATTAGAGACCCCCTCGAGGCTATGGTGGTCAGTTCTTATTTACATAGTAACATGAAGGCTCAATTCACAAATGGAAAAGAAGTTAATGTGGGAGATTTCCTTTCACTTAGACTTTCCCTCTGAAGGAAATATCAACCAAAACAAGGAGACTTTCCTTTTTTTGCTAAAGCAATCTTAGGAAAATGTCTAAGATCCACTTACGCCAGAAAAATCATTACTCATTGAAAAGAGAACTAAAAACCTTGGAAGCTATAATAAAAAACAGACAAGCATGGAGATTATACAAAGATTAAAAATAAGAAAGCAACATAAGTGCTGTTTCTCATATTCCAAAGCAAGATTCCTAGTAACCTATGATGTGATTCCCATTCCAAATGGACACTCCCTACTTCTCTCTTCCCCTTAACCAGATTATTAATTGTAATTTAGATCCAATTACAAAACCTTCCAAGGGAGTTACAGAACTCTGCTTCACTACATACTTGCTCAAATGAGTAAGTCACTGACTAAAGCTTAGTAATCTCAGTTTTGCTGCACTGCTCTTTTAATAGCATGTTTTCACAGAGAGTAATAATGAACTCATTCAGCATTATGAAAATTATAGAGAAAGAAGCTTGGAAAAGAGAGTTAATGTAGGACACTGGATTAGAGACTGTGTGTGTGTGTTTTAAATTTAAATCACTAGAACCCTATATAGAACAGATAAAATTAGAGCCAGCTGCCCTGATCCAAGCGGAATAAGGGCAAGGGAGATGGGAGGCAGACACACCTCTTCCTAGGAGCTGTTAAAACAACCTTTAAAATTAAAATACGGCACAACAGTGTAAAGCAATTATATGCCAATAGAGAGCTTAAAATAAAATAAAATAAAATAAAACAAAACTATGATCCTATCAGGCTATAGAAACAATAAGTATACTCAAATTTCAAACAGACACTGAGACAAAATAGACAAAGTCAGGAAAGAGGTTTACAGGTAGAATATAGGAATTCATATGGAAATTCATGCCAATTCAGAAATTTCTAGACCTTACAATACCATTTTGTATGCTAGAGCAGCTTTCAGCAGGGGATGATTTTACAATGATTTGGCAATGTCTAGGGACATTTTTATTTGTCACAACTGGGGCGGGGAGGGGTTTACTACTGAGATACCAGGAATAAGGGCCGAGAATGCGGCTACGCGGCCTAGAATGCACAGGAAAACGAAGACGCACTGGGCCCCAAACGCTGCACCAGAGTAACAAGGCATCTGGAGGCTGTTATCTACCATTTACTGAGATGCTTCCTAGACACTATGAAATCTGATTTCTTCTCAATCTACAGAGGCAACAATATTTCAAGAAACTTAAGACACTACAAAGTAAAGGCTTACTACACACTGTATTATTCGTAAGTTTATCATTACAGGTTTTCTCTAAGTATTCTGTCCTATTACTCTCACGAGGGCAGGACTGGGGCAGTCTTGATCTTTCCTGTATCCCGATGCCTGAGACATGGGAGGCACACAAATATTCTTTTAATGAGTGAACAAGTGATGATTACTAACTGGACTTCTCTCTCCAATACAGCACGATCGTTGTAGCCCGTGGTGTTAGAGATTACGAAGTATCTTTGGTTCCAGACAGAATTATTTCTCACATCCTCTTTGAGAAGTTGGTCTACATACTGCAGCTCATTATCCCAAAGTTTAAATTCCTAAAAGAAAATAAAAAATAAAATATCCAATTAGAAATGTTCTATTATTTATAAACAGTAAAAATAAATAAAACTTGAGCAAAGCTAAGCAGGTAGAACTGAAGACATGGACTCATCACATATTTGGAGGAGAGGGAGGCTGCAGGCCAAGGAAATGGCGGGGAAAGAAAAGTCATGGAAGACAGGGAACAGTCAGGAGAAGGGAGAGACTGGGACCTGAGAGTCAGCAGCCAGGGAGGCTGCAACGGAGTAGCATCCTGTGGAAAACAACTCGGACACCAAGCAGCATGTTCTAACTATGAGACCCAAGAACTACTCTAAATTAAAGAAAAAAAAAGTATATCTAACTAAATGCTTATGCATTGTTTATGGTGAAAACGCAGAAGAAAAAACCAAACTCAGAATAACACAATGATTAACTGTAGTATTGTATATTAATTTGATGTGATTTGACATTATTACATACATTAAGCAAAAGGGAGGTATTCAAAAAGGCACATACAGGATAAAATTAAATGAAAATATATGTAGATAAATATACACAATTGGATTTAGACAAATTTTTACATTACAAAGTTGTTTTAAATTTAAAAAATTATGGAGTGCAAAGAACCAATAGACAACTTGAAAAGGAGCAGAACGGTCAAAACGTACAAATGCTGCGAAAGCTGGGGATGTTAACTATGAAAAAGCTAACAGAGAAATATTGCTTATTTGATGCTAGCAAAAAACTAGAATTTCATAAAAAATAAAAATACTAAATGTCCCCAGAAAATGTATTCCTTTAATCAAATTTGGAAAAGTTTAAATTTTTGAGCAAAAAAATTTTTGGTGAAATACTCTTGGTATAATGAATAGTGCAGAGAGTAGCAATCACTGGAAAAAATTCACAGGACACAAGACTATAATTGTTTGCTGGAATAAACAGAAATGTCCAGAGTGGGAGTTGTAACTATTTTTCTCCTATTCAGGATTTAGCATAAAATTTTAACAAGTGGGCAGAAATAAAATACATAATAGTTCCTGTAAAATCACATTCCAAAGTTTATGTATGCAAAACCTTAACATGTAATATGTCCTTGTTAAATAACAGAGGTGTATTAAAAATTTACAACTACTTTTTCTATTCAATTTACTAACAAATGTAAGATATGGTGCAAATTCAATCCAAAAAATATTAAGAAGTCACTATTATTGTTCTTCACCGTGAAGTTACTCACCAACATACCCAAAGAGATTCGAAAGGTAAACCAACATGAAGGATGTCAGGTTTAATTATCTTAATAATTCTTAATCGTTATATAATGTGTGTAATGATCTATATGTATGTTTCAGTTTAAGTATACTAACAATTTAACAGTAGTTAAATTATTTGAGTTAAAAAATAAAAATCTAAAAAACACTGTAATAAAGGCAATACCTGAATAACCCACTGTCGATGTTGCCAGGCATGATAATTCTTTGCGTCCTGATTAAGAATATCAGCAATAAACTCAAGCTCCTGAGATGGGTCTCTCAGCCATTCCACTAGCACTCGTCTATGATGCCTAGAGAAGGAAGGAGAGGAGTTTTGGTGTGAATGTACCCAAAAGCTGAAGTGTCAGCTGCATGTGTTGTACTAGGTGGTGTGGAGGGACACTCAGGAAACAGAAATTCACCTCTAATTCTCAGTACTCTACTGGAAAGAAAAGATCCTACAGAAGAAACACTAAGAGAGAAAATTTGAGAACACTAAGTAATAGCTGAGAAACATAAAACAGTGACTTGCATGTAAAATGAAACCAGTTGCTAAGAGTTTAAAGGAGGCTTATCTCAAGCTAAAACTGGAAGTACAGTAATCTCTTGACAACCACAATACCCTGTGAAAGAATTTTTCACCATGCCCAGGTGCCACAATGAGATTATGGGAAACACGATACTATTCTATCAAGTATGGAAGCTCCTCTGGTACCAACAGGCGATCAGTTTCCCTTGAGTTCTAAGTGCCACTACCCAAGCAACTGCTTATTCCACCAGTGCATGGGCAGAATGGAATTCACTTCTGCTCTGGCAAGTAGCTGTGACACGTTGCAAGTTTGTCAAAAGAGGAGTTTCTATACTAAGAAAATCTTCTAAGAGTGCTCTACTGGGTTCTACTTTTATAACTTTCTTTAGCTGAAATATTTACAAAAATCTATTAGTGAAAATGTTCTAAAATTCCCTGTGGTGATGGCTGCACACATATACCCCGTAGGTGGGTAAATATTATGATATGTGAATTATATCTCAATGAAGCTGTTTTTTAAAAAATCCAGTAGTATTCATTATACTAAAAGTGAGCAGGGTGACGGGGGAAAGGGGAAAGATTTAATGCTTGACGGTGACCTATTCTACATGCATTGAAAATTTAAAAATTCATCTTAGAGAATATTAAGAAGGCAAGATACCACCAAGAGGAAGACCCCAGAGGGAACAGTTTCCAAATAATTTATTTAAGAAGTCTTCCAAGTCAGGGAACACTAGTGACGATTTATTTTTCCAGATTACTGGTGAATTCTAAAGTTCAGAAAGAATTTAAGAATTAGGGCCTCCTGCATGTCAGACTGACTTCTCAGAACAAAATACTAAGAAGCTCTCTTTGATGTTCTATGATTTAAAGAGTACTAATTAAATACAGGGGTTTGGTCTTATAGCATAAGTTTTCCTAGTGGGAATTTAATAAAAAACGATCAACTAACTGGCACACAGGATTTGCATTACTTGTACTAAACTAGCTGTGACAGCGACTAGTGAGTGGGCAACTTAAAAGGTACCGCAACTAAAACTGCTGGGTTTCCAACAGCAGCTGCTCTGGGTATCTTTATATTTTGTTTTTCATAATGATAGGTGGTAACGTGTTAATGACAGATTCTGCACTATCCAGAAAAGGAAGCCACTTCTCTTCAGCAAGAACTGAGAATGCTTGTGATGTCCAGATTTCTTTTTTTTTTTTTAAGATAAAATGGTACATAGTTTATTATCTCTTCAAATACTTTTCTGGATTTTTTTTTTTTTTTTGGCCGTGCCACACAGCTTTTGGGATCTCAGTTCCCCAACCAGGGACTGAACCCAGGCCACAGCAGTGAAAACACCTAATCCTAACCACTAGATGACCAGGGAACTCCCTTCCGGATTTTTACAACTCCAGATTTTTATATAAAAGCACCTTAATTCCAAAGGTAAATAACTTTTAAATGAGGGACTGAGACTCTCTAGCTAACCACTTTTCTCAATGAAACAACTCTTTTATTTTTTATTTTTTAAATTAATTAATTAATTAATTTTATTGGCTGTGTTGGGTCTTTTTTGCTGTGCGCGGGCTTTCTTTAGTTGTGGTGAGTGGGGGCTACTCTTTGTTGTGGTGCGCGGGCTCCTCATTACCATGGCTTCCCTTGTTGCGGAGCTTGGGCTCTAGGTGCATGGGGCTTCAGTAGTTGCAGCACATGGGCTCAATAGTTGTGGTGCACGAACTTAGTTGCTCCGCAACATGTGGGATCTTCCTGGAGCAGGGATCGAACCCGTGTCCCCTGCATTGGCAGGCGGATTCTTAACCACTGCGCCACCTAGGAAGCCCTGAAACAACTCTTCTACAATGCAGTTTCTCAGAATGCAACCATCATCCACTTACAAAGAAAGAAGCTACAGAGGTAAATTTGTTTAAAATTCTACAAATGGAAATCTGCAACAGCTACCCCGACCATGCTTTGCCAAAAGTTCAGTTACTCACTATCAGATCCATTATGTTCTAATTCTTTGAAAATGAAGTAACTACTTATGGTTCACACTCCTTAATGACCATATGTGATCATGCAGGCTGATATTAGCCGACTGGGCCAGAGAGCAGTGCGCCTCCACCTGTGTCCAAAGCTGGGGGACTCTCCCTTCTCCCGAGGCTAACCTACCCGTGGACTGGATCCCTTCCCAACTCCAAGCAAGCCTTACTCTATCCCCCGTTTCTCCAGAACTCCCACCTGTTCTCCTTCTATTAACGTCTCCCCACACCACGACGTCTTTGCCACTTTGGAAAAACAAAACCCAAAAGACACAGCCCTGACTAGCTGCTTGCTCTGTCTTCTTTCTCAACAGCAAACTTCACCTCCCATTAATGATTTCAAGCACTGCTCCATGGCTCATTTCCTCTTCCCACCACCCTCTGCCGCCCAATCACCCCTGCCCCCGGTCCCCCACCCCGGCCTGCCCCTGGTGGGAGGATTGCTCGTGCCAAGACCACTCACTGGCAGCCGTCTATTCAACAACCCGTGTCATCTCCAGTCCCTGCTCTCCTTGCCCTCTCAGCAGTAGCTGATACTGTCATCCATTCCTTTCCTCTTGAAACTCTCCTTTCTCTTGGTTTCTGTGAGGACACGAACTTCTGGTTTCCTTCCTCAGTCCTCCTGGACCACTTCTCTGCCTCTCAAATGCTGCTGCTCACCGGTGCTCTGTCCCCAACCTTCTCTAACTCTCCCTGAGCATCCTCATCCAGAGCGGTGACTTCGGCTCCAGAAGGCATTTTTCAGCCACTTCCTGGACCGCTTCACACACGTGTTCATAAGCACATTGAGCTCCACTCGTCTAATATGGAATCCACCCTTCTTTCCCACAAATGTGTTGCTTTGTTTCCCAAAACTCCCCAAGTGGTCAGCACCACCATTTAGCCAGTGGTCAAGCCAAAAACACAGACATCATTCTTCTCTGCCACTCCCCTGATAAGTTTAACTTCAAAACCTGTTGCTTCTGTCTCCGAAACCTCTCTCACATTTATTCTTATCTCTCCCAGGCCCTACCACACTCTCTCCTAACCCACATACTGCAATGATCCGCCAGGGCTGTGAGCCTGTTCCACTATCCTCCACCTCCTAAGACACAAATCTAATCATACTACTTTCTTTCTTTCTTTTCTTTTCTTTTTTTAAGATTATTTATTTATTTTTGGCTGCGTTGGGTCTCTGTTGCTATGCACGGGCTTTCTCTAGTTGTGGTGAGTGGGGGCTACTCTTTGTTGAGGTATGCGGGTTTCTCATTGTGGTGGCTTCTCTTGTTGCAGAGCACAGGCTCTAGGCATGGGGGCTTCAGTAGTTGCAGCACGAGGGCTCAGAAGTTGTGGCTCACAGGCTTAGTTGCTCCACAGCATGTGGGATCTTCCCAGACCAGGGCTCGAACCCGTGTCCCCTCTATTGACAGGCGGATTCTTAACCACTGCGCCATCAGGGAAGCCCCTAATCATACTACTTTCTTAATTAAAATCTGTCAGGAGCTCTCCACTGCAGCTAAGATCAAGTCCAAAACCCTTATCAATGTTCATAAGGCCCTTGTCCTAGGGCCCCCCAAATGTACTCTAATCACATGGAATTACATGCAGTTCCCCGACTGTATCATGCTCTTTCATGCCTCTCCCCAGAATATTCTCTTTGCCTCCGCAGTCTTCCCCCTCAGAAATCATCCTTCAATCTCAGGCGTAAAGACAGGGTGGGGACACCGCAAGAGAAAAGAGAAAGCCCGTGCACAGCAACGAAGACCCAATGTAACCAATAAATTAATTAACAATAAAAAAATACATAAAATCTATTAAAAAAAAGAATAGGATGGTGTGCGTCAGTCATTATATTGGAAAAAATTTCAAATGGAGGTGACCCCTGCGTGAAGAGCAGGCAGCAAGTGGCACAGAAGTGGTGACAGCTCTCGACCGGACACCACGCTGCCGCTTCTCCTTCACCATGACCACTGCTGCCCCACCTCCACCCCCCGCTCCCCTCCTCTTCCGCCACCATCACCCCCATCACCACAGTCGCTCCCGTTCACAGGGGACTCACTAAATGCTGGGCACTGCCCACACTCTCTCTCTCTCTCTCCTATTTGTTCCCTGTTCTCCTGCTCCATAAATGCTTTTCCCCCCATTGCGTCCTGCACTCCCATCCTTAACAATCCGCATACTCTTGTCTAAGCTGAGTTAGGGGCTTAATTTTTAGAACAAATACACACTGTAAGAAACTCTACCTTTATAGTTTTCACACTGCTCTGTATAATAACTTTACAGTTATTTGGTTTTATTATTTGCTTTCCCTTTTAGACTGTGTCTCATTCATCTTTGTATCCCCAGTATCAATAAAAAAGTTTTAATAAACAAATAAATAAAAGATCAAATACCTGAGTTATTTTATACCATACTGAATAGAAAACATTTTTTCAGATTTTTGGCTCAAATTTTTTTCCTGACTCTAGCAGTATTATATGCTAATATTGAAGCTTTAAATAATAACAGCAGCGGCCTTCCTAGGTGGCGCAGTGGTTGAGAATCCGCCTGCCAATGCAGAGGACACGGGTTCGATCCCTGCTCCAGGAAGATCCCACATGCCATGGAGCAACTAAGCCCGTGCGCCAAAAAATAAAAAAAATAAAATAAAAATAAAATAGAATTTTAAAAAATGATAATAATAATAATAATAATAACAGCAGCAAACATTTGAGTGTAAACTGTGGGTCAGGCACTTCAAGCGCTAAACATAAAGTTATCTCAGTTACTCCTAACAACACTATAAGAGAGGTGACATGAGCTCCAATGCAAGTACTATAATTATAAAGAGACAAACAATTCCCTATGGTTTCATCACCCACTGGCAGGTACTATTAGCATAGCGACTTAGTTCCTTCCTATTTCATCTTACCAAACTTGATAGTTTTTGGGCTGTTCCTCGATTATTGCCGTGATGTAGTTCATTTCCTCATGTAGATCCTTTTGAAGTGACTTTAAGAGAACTCTCCGAAAATGCCTACAGCAAACATCAAACAACCAAAGTCTCATTACTCCACATAAATTGCCCCGCCGCAATATCAATTAGTCACAAGACAACAACATAGACACATTTTTGGGTAGGTAACCAATAATTTAGCAATTTAACTGCTTGCGGTTGTCCAAACTCATACAACTATCTGGTGACTGGAAGAATCTAGCATTTTGAAGCAAAATAGTGGAAGGCAGCAAATGTGAGACAGGAGAAAAGACAACCAACAAAGGGTTATTTTCAGGTAATGCTCTGGTTACTAGAGTTCTATGATACAAGAATCAAAATCATCTCTTTCCCCACATGCTATAACTTGTTCGTTTAGATACATTATTCATGTAATAAATTAATTTCATTATGAACATTATCAAATATTTTACTTTAGAACCACCATAAAAATGCTATTTATAAATGAAACAAGTTTCTCTTTAATTTCTCATAGGTGAAGTCAAACCACTAAAAAAACCTTTTCCTTAAAGACATGATTAGTTCTGGTATGTTTTTTCTCCAAAATTTCAAAATATTCCAACTCAATATATAATAAGAGGCAAGAAGCTACTTTAGAATTTATCTTTTAGGTATATGCCCAGGAGTGGGATTACTGGATCATATGGTAGTTCTATTTGTAGAACTATTTGCCCACTCCTGGGCATATACCCAAAGAAAACCATAATCCCAAAAGAAACTTGTACCATAATGTTTATTGTAGCACTCTTTACAATAGCCAGGACATGGAAGCAACCTAAATGCCCATCAACAAATGAATGGATACAGAAGATGTGGCATATATATACAATGGAATATTACTCAGCTATAAAAAGGGATGAGATGGAGCTATATGTAATGAGATGGATAGAACTACAATCTGCCATACATAGTGAAGTAAGTCAGAAAGAGAAGGACAAATATTGTATGTTAACTCACATATACGGAATCTAAAAATGGTACTGATGAACTCAGTGACAAGAACAAGGAAGCAGATACAGAGAATGGACTGGAGAACTCGAGGTATGGGAGGGGGCGGGGGGTGAAGGGGAAACTGAGACGAAGCGAGAGAGTAGCACAGACATATATATACTACCAACTGTAAAATAGTCAGTGGGAAGTTGTTGTATAACAAAGGGAGTCCAACTCGAGGATGGAAGATGCCTTAGAGGACTGGGGCGGGGAGGGTGGGGGGGACTCGAGGGGGGGGAGTCAAGGAAGGGAGGGAATATGGGGATATGTGTATAAAAACAGTTGATTGAACCTGGTGTACCCCCCCAAAAAAAAAAAAAAAAAATGTCCCTAAAGAGTGTTGTTGAATATTTGCATCAAGAAAAATCTGTTTAATTACGAAATAGCAAAATGATAAAAAAAAATATATATATATATATACATGTGGAAATATAAATAAATTATATATATATAAAAAAAAAAGAATTTATCTTTTAAAATGGAATGCTGTATTTCTCTGTTACAATTAGCTTAGGCTTCACAGAGCACGTACATATACGAGCAGCTTGGTTTATAGGGGTGATTTCAGGTGTACTGTTTTTAAGAAAATGGCAAATAAACTTAGGAAATTTTAAATACATTCTAAGTCGCTCTGAGCTGGGTACAGTCCAGAATTTCTTACAAGCTAAGAATGTGCATATTAGAGACATAAAATGATGGAAGATCACACTAACAGTTCCAGAGAAACATGGTGGGTTAAATAAATAAGTCCATCCTCACTCCCTAACAAGATCCTACTAAAATGATAGTAAAGAAATAAAAAGGGTATAAATCCACAGCAATTGGAAGAGGTCAGTAAAACTATGGCAAATGATAAGCTGATAGTTTTCAGTGGCTTAAAAAAACAGAAAGTGCTAAAAACCTGTTAACTGAGGAAGAAAGGTTCAGAAATCGGATGGATCAGGTATTACCAGAACTGGGAGTCAAGGGTGGGGCTGAAAACAGTGTAAAATGTAAAAAGAGTCCTTAGCAGTCAAGATCTATTCCCCCCACCCTGAGCAGAGAGGTGACAACAGCTCCCAACGGCAGTGGGGGGGGGGGGGGGGCAGGGAGGGTGTGTGTGTGTGTGTGTCTTTTTTTCCCTGGCACAGAGCTCCTAAAACCCCTGTGAATTCCTGAGTGATAAGAGCACTTGGGCATCTCTTGTTCTCCTGAGGCGACTCTAGGTAGGCTCCCGGATGGCTCCTGGTCACCAGGAAGACCATGCCTTGGTAAGGAACAGATAACGTTCAGGCCCGCCTCCCAGCCCCCCGAGAGGGGAGAAGGGCTAGAAATGGACTTAATAATCCATCGTGCCCACAAGAGGCAGCCACCATCAAATCCCAACAGCAGGGGATTCGGAGAGCTGCCTGGTGGGTGAACACATCCCTGAACCAGGAGGGTGATGCACCCCAACTCCACAGGGACAGAAACTCCTGTGCTGGGGACCCTCCCAGACCCCGTCCTAGGCACCTCTTCAGCTGGCTGTGCACCTCTATCTTTTATCATATCTTTTCAGAAACTGGTAAATCTAAGTAAATGTTTCCCTGAGTTCTGTGAGCTACTCTAGCAAATCAATCAAATCCAAGGAGGGGACGGTGGAACCTCTGATTTATAGCCCACCCATCAGAAGCACAGGATGTGCGATTGGCACTGGGGTGGGGCAGGCTTGTGGGACTGAGCCCTTAACCTGAAGGATCTGATGCTACCTCCAGGTAGACAGTGTTAGAATTGAGTTAAATTGTAGGACACCCGGGTAGTGTCACAGAGGGAATTGCTTGGTATAGGAAAAAATCCCACATACATTTGGTGACTGGAAGTGCCAGAAGTGAAGTGTGTTTTGTGAAAGAAAAGAAAACACACAGGAGGAGGAGGAGGACTGCCGTTTTCCTAATAAAAAAACTGGGCAACAGACAAATGGCTTTATTTTCTGGAAAAATCTGAAGCAGAGAGAAATACCAGACATAGCAGAAGGGAGGGTGAGCTAAAGGCTGGAAGCAAGGAAATTTAAAATGCTGAACACACTGAACAGCTGAGAACCCCCCACACCCCATCTTCCCCTGCCAGAACTGACCCCCAGAACTGTGGCTGCCAAATGTACACTCCTCAGACAGCTCTTCTTCAGAGAAACAAACTAGCCAAGAGGACAGACCCAGAAATACTGATGTATGGAGATTTTACACAAAACAGCCACAGCTCCACTAACTAACTGCATAGTGAATCCCTGTAGGCGACAAGCCCTGCAGCACACAGACATCCAAATCGGATTTCTCCTGCTTCTACTGCAAGTACGAAAGGAGAGCCAAGAATTACCAATCATTTGAGAAAAATGTTTACATGAAAATTAACAGAAAAATGAAAAAATAACCCACGCATGGAATAAAAAAGAAGATGCTATTAAAAAAGAATACTCAGAGAACAAAAAAAGAGCCCTCGTAAATTAAAAATGAGCACGGACAGAAGAGTTAGAAGATAAAGTTGATGAAATATCTCAAAAGTAAATAAAAAGACATAAAAATAAGAAGACAATCTCAGAAATACAACAGGCGACTAAAAGGCATTCCAGAAAGAGGAAACAGAGGAAAAGTGAGAAGAAATAATCAAACGAACATAAAAAAAAAAATTCCCAAAGGTAAAGGAAAGGTTAAAACGAAGGAATGGGAATCTTCTCAATAGAGGCTGAAAGAAATAGAAGACAGTTTTAAAAATCTGAAGGAAAATGATTTCCAATCTAGAATTCTATTAGTAAAGCTGAGAAGAGACTAAAGACACTTTCAAATATACAAAATCTCAATAACAATTTGCCACACATCCCTTTATAAGTCCTTTTCTATTCAAGGATCTGGTCTATAAAATGAGAGCGTAAATCAGGAAAAAGCTGTGGGATCAAGGAAACAGGGACCTGACGCAGGAATTACTTGTTGGTAAAAAGAGGACAAAACTAAACAAAAAAGGCAACCTGCTAAAGGAGATGTAAATGCACTATGAAATGTGGGTCCGTATGGACCACAAACTGATTACTGGTTTAACTAAAAACTGTGATGAAGACAGTGTAGGAGACTGAACTCTGTATCTTCCATAAACGGAATAATGTCTAAAATGAAAACATTTAAAATTACCAAGCATATCTTTTAGAATACAGAGGTGATTTTAAGAAAAAACACCTAGGAGTTGTTGCCGCTGGGGAGTGGGACTCTGTAGTGAGAAGGGACAGGGCAGAGATTGATATTTTTCTTTCAGTCACTGACTTTTAAACTCATATGTGATTTATTATCTTGGTAAAAGTTAAAGTTAAGAAAAAAGCCATCCAAACTAAAACCTGAGACATTCAGACAGGGAATATTAACGACGTGTCTTACTTACCACACTGTGTAATTGGCTGCATTTAACTCGATAGCATCTCTGGTTAGTTTAAAAGCCCGTTCACTTCTCTCGTCACGCTGCAGGACGGCCCGGAAGTAATCATAGACATCCTGAACTAGAAGCAGAGCACACAGCTGCATTAGGACGGTCTTCCTGTTTAAAACGACCATTATCGTGCAAAATGTTGTTTTCCTCTTTAAGGGAGGTATTGTATTGCATGTATACGATTTATAACAATAAGCAAAAGGAAGAAAATCCAATGACTGTGATCGCCACCCTGATAACTTACGTCACAGCCAAGATGCACATGTGACTAAGGTTACAGCATATACGCGGTTTGAGGCCAGACTCCAGAGCCCCCAAAGACTTTCTGCATTAAAGAAAAATTTAGAGTGCATATATTCAAATCTATTCACGTAACTGTTTTTCTCACATTTTATTCTGATCAGTTTTGTTTTTTTTTTCTGAGGGGGCGGGGAAGCTATGTTGGGTCTTTGTTGCTGTGCACAGGCTTTCTCTGGTTGTGGCAAGTGGGGCTACACGTTGTTGCAGTACGTGGGTTTCTCACTGCAGGGGCTGCTCTTCTTGCGAGCACGGGCTCTAGGCATGTGGGCTTCAGTACTTGCAGCATGTGGGCTCAGTAGTTGTGACACATGGGCTCTAGGGCATTCTGGCTTCAGTAGTTATGGCGCACGGGCTTAGTTGCTCTGTGGCATGTGGGATCTTCCCAGATCAGGGATCAAACCTGTGTTCCCTGCAGGTGGATTGTTAACCACTGTGCCATCAGGGAAGACACTGATCAGTTTTTTTTTTAACTGAAAAAGTAATATACACAATGATGGAAAACTCAAACAGCACAAAAAGGTTCACGCTAAGTTTCCATTCCACTAAATTCCCAGTCCTTCTCCCCAGAAGCAAGTGCAGAGTGATTCCAGGGTATCCTTCCAGATATATCCTATGCACATGCAAGGATACGTCCTAATTCCATCCTCACATTTTTTTTTTTTAAATACAAATGAGATCACATCACACTCATGTTCTGGGCTTTGCTTTTTTCATTCATACATTATTCAAGGTCGTATAAACTAGTACACATCTCTATGGAAAACCACTTGGTAATATCTATTAAAAGTTAAAACTGACTACTAATTGACCTAACAATTCCAGCCCCAGTAAGTTTTCTTACAAACATAGTCCTATATGTGCCCAAAGCATCCAAGGAAATTTACTGGAGTATTTGGTTACATAAGCAATAAAAAAGTGGGGCTTCCCTGGTGGAACAGTGGTTAAGAACCTGCCTGTCAATGCAGGGAACATGGGTTCCATCCCTGGGCTGGGAAGATCCCACATGCCTCAGAGCAATAAGCTCATGCACCACAACAACTGAGCCTGCACTCTAGAAGCCCTCAAGCCACAACTACTGAGCCCATGTGCTGCAACTACTGAAGCCCATGTGCCTAGAGCCCGTGCTCTGCAACAAGAGAAGCCACCACAATGAGAAACCCAAGCACCACAACGAAGAGTAGTCCCCAGCTCTCCACAACTAGAGAAAGCCTGTGAGCAGCAACAAAGACCCAATACAGCCAAAAATAAAAAAAAAAGAATAAAATAAATCTACGAAAGAAAGAAAAAGGAAGGAAGGAAGGAAGGAAGGAAGGAAGGAAGGAAGGAAGGAAGGAAGGTAGAAAAAAGTAGACTTCCCTGGTGGCAAAGTGGTTAAGAATCTGCCTGCCAATGCAGGGGACACAGATTCAATCTCCGGTCTGCAAAGATCCCACATGCTGCAGAGTAACCACATGCTGCAGAGTAACTAAGATGGTGTGCCACAACTACTGAGCCTGTGCTCTAGAGCCTGTGAGCTGCAAGTACTGAAGCCCACACGCCTAGAGCCCATGCTCTGCAACAAGAGAAGCCACCACCTGCAATGAGAGGCCCATGCACTGCAATGAAGGGCAGCCCCTGCTCGCCACAACTAGAGAAAGCCCATGTGCAGCAACGAAAATCCAACACAGCCAAGAAATAAATAAATAAATAAATAAATAAAATTAAGTTCTCTTAAAAAAAAAAAGAAATAAAAAAGAAATGAAGACTAGAAACAACTGAAATTCCACTAGCAAGGAATGGATTAAGTCCATCACGGTACACCCACACAATGAAATTCTATGTAGCTACTAGTAATGAGGCTGCTCTGTTATGTACTGAAATGGAACAACTGCTAAGATAAGTTGCACAGCGTTTCCTCTTTTATAGCTGTTAGCATTTCCCTTATATATTGAGGCGCTCCTATATTGGGTGCATATATGTTTATAATCATTATATCCTCTTCTTGGATTGATCCCTTGATCATTATGTAGTGTCCTTCCTTGTTTCTTGCAACAGTCTTTATTTTAAAGTCTATCTTATCTGATACCAATATTGCTATTCTAGCTGTCTTTTGATTTCCATTTGCATGGAATATCTTTTTCCATCCCCTCACTTTCAGTCTGTTTGTGTCTCTAGGTCTGAAGTGGGTCTCTTGTAGACAACATATTTATAGGTCTTGTTTTGTATCCATTCAGCCAGTCTGTGTCTTTTGGTTGGTGCATTTAGTCCATTAACATCAAGGTAATTATTGATATGTATGTTCCTATTACCATTTTCTTAATTCTTTGGGGTTTGTTTTCCTAGGTCCTTTTCTTCTCGTGTTTCCCACTTAGAGAAGTTCCTTTAGCATTTGTTGTAGGGCTGGTTTAGTGGTGCTGAATTCTCTTAGCTTTTGCCTTTCTGTAAAGCTTTTGATTTCTCCATCAAATCTGAATGAGATCCTTGCTGGATAGAGTATTCTTGGTTGTAGGTTCTTCCCTTTCATCACTTGAAATATATCGTGCCATTCCCTTCTGGCTTGCAGAATTTCTGCTGAGAATTCAGCTGTTAACCTTATAGAAGTTCCCATGTATGTTGTCATTTTTCTCCTGTTGCTTTTAATAATTTTTGTCAATTTGATTACTATGTGTCTCGGCATGTTTCTCCTTGGGTTTATCCTGCCTGGGACTCTCTATGCTTCTGGGAATTGGGTGGCTATTTCCTTTCCCAGGTTAGCGAACTTTTTGACTACAATCTCTTCAAATATTTTCTCAGGTCCTTCTTCTCTCTCTTCTCCTTCTGGGACCCCTATAATGCGAATGTTGGTGCGTTTAATGTTGTTCCAGAGGTCTCTTAGGCTGTCTTCATTTCCTTTCATTCTTTTTTCTTCATTATATTCTGCGGCAGTGATTGCCACCATTCTGTCTTCCAGGTCCCTTATCTGTTCTTCTGCCTCAGTTATTCTATTGCTTCCTTCTAGTGCATTTTTCATTTCAGTTATTGTGTTGCTTATCTCTGTTTGTTGGTTCTTTAATTCTTCTAGGTCTCTGTTAAACATTTCTTGCATCTTTTCCACTCTTTTTCCAAGGTCCTGGATCTTCACTATTATTATCCTGAATTCTTTTTCTGGAAGGTTGCCTATCTTCACTTCATTTAGTTGTTTTTCTGGGGTTTTATCTTCTTCCTTCATCTGGTACAAGGTCCTCTGCCTTTTCATTTTCTCTATCTTTCTGTGATTGTGATTTTCATTCAGCAGGCTGCAGGATTATAGTTCTTGCTACCACTGTCTGCCCTCTGCTAGATTAGGCTATCTAAAAGGCTTGTGCATGCTTCCTGATGGGAGGGACTAGTGGTGGGTAGAGCTGGGTGCTGCTCTGGTGGGCAGAGCTCAGTAAAACTTCAATGAGCTTGTCTGCTGATGGGTGAGGCTGAGTTCCCTCCCTGTTGGTTGTTTGGCCTGAGGCGACCCAGCATTGGAGCTTACAGGCTCTTTGGTGGGGCTAATGGTGGATTCTGGGAGGGCTCACGCCAATGAGTACTTTTCAAAACTTTCACTGCCAGTGTCCTTGTCCCCACAGTGAGCCACAGCCATTCCCTGCCTCTGCAGGAGACCCTCCAACACTAGCAGGTAGGTCTGGTTCAATCTCCTATGGGGGCACTGCTCCTTCCTCCTGGGTCCTGGTGTGCACACTACTTTGTGTGCCCTCCAAGAGTGAAGTCTCTATTTCCCCCAGTCCCATGGAAGTGCTGCAATCAAATCCCACTGGTCTTCTAAGTCTGATTCTCTGGGGATTCCTCCTCCCATTGCCAGACCCCTAGGTTGGGAAGCCTGACGTGGGGCTCAGAACCCTCACTCCAGTGGGTGGACTTTTGTGGTACAACTGTTTTCCAGTGTGTGAGTCGCCCACCCAGCACTTATGGGATTTGATTTTATCACAATTGCACCCCTCCTACTGTCTTACTGAGGCTTCTTGTTTGTCTTTGGATGTGGGGTATCTTTTTTGGTGAATTCCAGTTTCTTCCTGTCAATGATTATTCAGCAGTTAGCTGTGATTCTGATGCTCTCACAGGAGAGAGTGAGTGCACGTCCTTCTACTCCGCCATCTTGAACCAATCTCTGAATACACCTATTTTTTTCACATCCTCACTGATGGGAGTATCAAAATTTCTGACCTTTGCCAATCTCTTAAATGAAGGAACTTACACCTTGACAAATATTAACCTATTTTATTCTCATTTCCACAAAAGAAACTGAGGCTTAGAAAGATTAACAAGTTCACATGGTCCAGTGTACCTTGGAGACAGAAGTTAAATCCAAATCTAGTCTGACACCAAAGCCCACACTGCTAACCACAATGCTAATTTCACTGTGCTGAAATACCCTCACATCACAGCACAGATAACACAGAGAACAGATTAAGGCCCCAGACAGACTACTAAAAAACCCCAAATGATTATAAATACTATTCAATACCTCTTTTTCCACAATTAAAAATTTATGTGGACATGCTATGCTATTTTTCTTACAGAATGTACTTTTCCAGTTACTGACAGAGTTTATAAACTTTTACCAGGTCAATATGCATGAATACAATGTCAATACACCTGAATTTGCCTAACTATTCTGCCACTATTGGTGACGTAGGTTGTTTTCAACTTTGTCTTGTAAGAATCACTACTTTGTGTCCAATGACTTTCTATAAAAAAATTTAAAAAATTAAATATACAATACACATGTATGTATTTACGTGTGCATGCAAGCACACACAGGTATATAGTTTCCTTAGACTACAACCCTAAAAGTGAAATTATCAGAGGAGAGCATGAATAATTACAGCTCTTTCTAAACATACAAAGGTCATCTACTTCTAAATACTATCTTTAAAATGCTGAATTTAATTTATACCAGAGTAAAATTTAGAAACAACATAAATGGTAAATAACTCTGGAATATTATGTGGTCATTAAGAACCAAGCTCCCAAATACTTTAAAATGTGTAACAAAATGCCTATAACATGTTAACTCTGTATACGGGGTAGACACGCTTTATTTTACATTCACATATGCATACATACATAGTATAAACCTAGCTCTGTGGAAACGTAATTGTAGAGGATTGGAAGGCTATACACCAAACGTTAACAGTGGTGAGTTCTGGGTGATGAGACTCTTCTTTTGATTAACATCTTCAAATTTTTCTACAGTGAGCAGGTATTACTTTAAAAAATATTTTTAATTAAAAAGAAATACACGTTCTAGGTAAACACTGCAAACAATGTTAAAAGACACGAAGCTCCCCACACTCCAGTGCTCCTCCCCAATGCACTGGATCTGTATCAGCGGTGATGGCTGTTACCAGTTGATGTGTCTTGCCAGACATTTTTCTAAGCAGATAAATGTAATTTTGTTCTTGTTTATTTTCAATGAAGTTGGCATAACCTTTTTCATCGTGGCATTTCCCCCTCAGTGATACGTCTTTCCACGCCTGTGTATACACATGTACATCATTGTTTTTTCACTTTTCCACACAGTGGGCATGGCATAATTTACATGTCAATACTATTTTTTTGCAGAACACATTTCTGTAAGTGGGACAAGGATACTCAGTCTTAGGGCTATATATTTTAAGCTGACAAGATCATAAATAAATTTGAGATTGTATAAATAGAATTTTATATTCATTAGATTTTTCTGATATTAAAAACTTTTGATATTGTCTTTTCATTAAAAATTATGAATATACTGTCATACTCAAAGTTTCTAAAACTTACATGCCTTTTTTTTCATTCAACATTGTTTCTGTGATCTGTCCCTATTATAACAGATCTAGATCCTCTTGTTGGTTATAGCATACAATTGCATGACAATGAAACATTTACTTATTCTCCAAAACATGAATATACAGCTGGTTTCCAATATTTTGTTTTTGCAAAACATGCTGTGAATTGTAATAGCTATCGCACACAGTGCTTACTATGAGTCAGCCACTGTTCTATTATTTCACGTGGATAATTCACTCACTCTTACAGTTACTACTATTATCCTCATTTTACAAAGGAGGAAACGGAGGTACTGAGAGATTAAATAACTTGTCCAAGGTTACAGAGCCAGTAAAGCGATGCAGTTAGAATTTGAACCAGGTGGTCTGGCTCTGAAGTCTGTGCTCTTAGTCTCCTAGTCCATGTCTTCTGATGCCATAAGCCACAGTGAATACAGAACGTATCAGGAGAAGCAGTGGTTCAAGACTGTAATACATGAGCGTTTTCTAGTTTTACTAAATATACACGCAGTACTGCTTTCTAAAATGGTTAAACGTATGAAAAGTACCATCTGAAAAGCATGGGATCTGTTCATATGTCTCAATACCAGATATCATAAAACAGTTTAAAATTATCTTTCATTCCTAATGATAATGGATTCTCTCCCTATTTAATGGCCAATGAAATGTTTTCTTCTATGAAATGCCAGTTCATTACCCTTTTGTCTATTTTTTGATTAGTTTGCCTGTTTCTTTAACCTTTCGTAGGAATTCCTTATAAAGTTCTGAATATCAATCTTCTGTTTATACATCTCCCACGTGGATGTTTGCCTTTTAACTTATTCATGCTGTCTTCTGCTATACAAATTTAAAATTCTGATATGTTACCAATTTTGACTGATGGGTCATATTTCTTTCTTTTCCTTTGTGGTCTCTAATAATGATATATTTAAGAATTAAAAATGCTTTTTTTTAACCCTGCAAAGAGAGTTTTATTATTTTTAGCTGAAAGAGAAATAAATGAGTGTGTCAATTTTCAAAAGGTACCTTATGAATCGGGAAAGGTTGTGGTTTTAACTTCTCAGATCACTAGTGAGGCTGACATCTCTTCATGGATATTTCTATTTCTTCCAGTGAATTATCTCTTCACATATAATATCTCTCACAGTTTGGAAGTTTTGCAGTTTCATGCAGTTATACATTCTGACCTCTTCCTCAATCGATTCTGAGTTTTACATCTTGTCTAATAATTCCTTCTTTACCCTAAGAATGAAAGATTACTCTATTTGCTCCTACTATGTTTACAGTTTTGTTTTAGAACATGAATTCACCTGTAATTTATCTTCACGTAAATTCAACCTATAATTTATTTTCATGTAAGATATGAGAGAGGGATACAATTTTGTTTATATCCAAATGTATAGACAACTGTTACAAAACCATTACTTGACTACTCTATCTTTTTCATACAGATATTAAATGTCCTTTTTATCAAATAAGTTCCCACCTATATTGATGACCTATTTTTAGATTCTTTATTAGTCTATTTATTTCTGCACCAGTTCCCATGTTAAGCTTAGTAGTACACGTTCATATTTGATAAGGCAATCCCTCACACTATTATCCTTTCTTTACAAACATTCTTGACGTCTCATAATCAGAAAGAACAACAAAAGTTTTTTGTAAAAGAGGAATGATCTTGGATAACAGAGCCTTAACTGAAAGAAATACATGTATACATAAAACTACAAAGCTGGCATTCCATTTGATTTGTTTACCCTTTCCTAGAAGAACAACTAACAATTAAAATCTGCATGGCCTTCAATTTACAAAGCATTTCACATTCATTATGAAAGAATACTTTGTCAAAGAAAATAATCCACTCACTTTAATATCAGTAATGTATTCCAGCTGAGCCTAACAACTCACATTTCAAAATGCTCGTTTCAACCAAAGTTTACTGTAAATTAAACAGTAAATCATTTATATTGTATCTTATGTGCAGATTAAATAGGAAATGAAAACCATAATCACATAGGAGCTACTATGTATTATACTGTAACACTCATTACTTACACTTAAAATATGTCCATTCTTTGGACAAAATGAAAATTTTAATCTTAAAAATAAATTACAGGACTTCCCTCATGGCTCAGTGGTTAAGAATCTGCCTGCCAATGCAGGGACACGGGTTTGAGCCCTGGGCTGGGAAGATCCCACATGCCGCAGAGCAACAAAGCCTGTGCACCACAACTACTGAGCCTGTGCTCTGGAGCCTGTGAGCCACAACTACTGAGCCCGTGTGCCACAACTACTGAAGCCTGCACGCCTAGAGGTCATGCTCCGCAACAAGAGAAGCCACCACAATGAGAAGCCTGCACACTGTAACAAAAAATACCCCTGCTCACTGCAACTAGAGAAAACCCATGCAGAGCAACGAAGACCCAATGCAGCCAATAAATTATTTATTTAGTTAATTAATTTTTAAAAAGAAAAGAAATGACAAAACCCCACAAGATTAGTTTAAGTCATTTAGATCTTTATTAGACAAGAATCTGTCATCTATCTAGCCACATAGTTGTGAATTTCAACTTTGCTACTAAGTTTGACTTACAGAACTTTTCCTGATAAAAAATAAACTTACATTTTTCACTATAAATGATCTGGACCACTGGATTGGGGCCATCATTCTGCGGCACTGGATCTATATCAGCCCATTCTGCTCTGTCCCTGAAAAAAAAAATATATATATATATATTTCAGTGATTATATTCAAGTATATAAGGAAAAAAAGAAATCTGATGTTTTTTAAAAAGGCCGCAATTACACTTTAACTTACAAACGATGTAATCACAGCTGGATTCTTCATGACCAAGTTTTGCCACTTTGCTTAAAAGTTTTATTAAAGTTTTAAAGTAAAATTGAAAAATGAATAATTTTCCCCAATTAAAGTAAGTAATAAATCAATAGCTTTCAAATTTAAAGTTTTTACATAAATGCAAAAGCAAGTTTTTGTAGCAAATACACAATAGTTTAAAATTAGAAATCAATCTAATTCATTGCTCTAATAAGACTCTTCAGAGTCAGTCAACATTTAAAACACATTTTGAATAACAATTTTTATTTGAATAATCTAAATAACTAGACAGTGATATTTAAAAGTAAAAGTAATCACTACCATTTTACTGTAGACTGAGAGGTGGTCCAGGTGGTCAGTAGAGTCTGGAATCTGTGGAACACTGGCTCTACCACTTAACTAGCTGCGTGACCTTGAGAAAGTTACTTAACCTCTCTGGGCCTCAATTTCCTCATTTATAAAATGGAGATGATACTATTACCAGCCAACTTTAGAAGGCTATTTGGAGGTTTAAGTCAAATAATACCTTAAGCACTTTAAAATGTGCATAATAGTAAGCATATAGTACATAGTAAATACACTACATATACACTAACATACACAATTAGCATATACCATATTATACAGTAAACATATTACTGTATCCTTAAATATATATGCTATATGTTATAAACATAGCATATAATAAATGCATATAGTAAGTATTCAATGAATACTACTTCTCATTACCAATGCTAAAATAAATTACAGTGGCAACACTGGACACCTACAGACAATGCTGTGTAAACTGCTCAGCGTGACCAAATGTTCTTTGACCACTCTTCTTGTATTCTTTCCCTATTTACCCATTTTTCAGTTCTCTGTACTGATCAGCTATTGACAGCAAAAATTCTGTGGTATCTGGACAAATCCTAACACTGTGCCCATTATATAAGGAGAAATTCAGGGGAAACAGCTACCTGAGGTGTTAGACCTAGATGGCGAGCGGCATGAGAAAGGTAAGGTGTCCTTCAGGCACAGGGAAATCAGACACCGTCAAGGGAAGAACGCGAGTATTACACAGTTCAGAGGGGAGGCCTGAGGGCTCTGGGGCCACCCCAACCAACTGAAAGCACTACAACAACTCCGATTAGGAAACCTGGATAGTAACCTCCACTCGATTCGTAAAATCCAGGCAAATCAGCCATCTAATGGGTTTACCTAGAACTACGGGAGAAAAAATAAGACATAAGGAAAGAAGGGACTTCGCCATCGTCTCTGCAGGTTCCAATGGAGCTGGGGAGTCAGCAGGACCAATAGAAAGCAAAGAACGCATCGGGACGGGACCGGGGGGCGGCAAGGATGGGGAGGAGAGGCGAGAAAGGCCGGCAGTGCCCACAGAGCACGCCGCCCGCACTCGGGGCGAGGCGACGGGGGAGGCGTAGCGGAGTTCCATCCTCATAGTGAGTTCCATCTTCGCAGCCTGGCTCGGGGCCGGGCTGACGCTGGCGCTAAAACGCTGAAGCCAGACGCTGAATGAAAACGTCCCGGTCCCTGAAGCTCTGACGCTGGCTCGCTCCGTTTCCGCAGAACCAACCACGGAAGCCCCGTTTCCAAAGCGAACCCCTCCGGACCTTGGTTACATTATTTCCCGCCCGGCGGTGCGACTGCGCCCAAGCCCTTCGGCACTGGGACCACAGCAGGCCGGCGCCGGGGGGCCCCGACCCTCCACCGCCCGGCGCGGGCCCCACCCCGCCGCTCCCGGCCGCCGCCCCGCGGAGACGCGCGAGCCTCGGCCGCAGCCACCGCCGCCCCGCGCGCCGGCTGGGTCCCGGGCGCCGCGGCCTTGCCGTGGGCGTTACCTGTACAGGACATAGGTGGGCGAGTCCAGGCTCAGGAACCCGTCGTCCATAGGGGACGCCGCCGCCTCTTCCTGCGTCGGCTGGGGCGGCGGGGGCTGCGGCTGGGGCGGCGGCGGCGGCTCCGGCTGACCGGGCTCCCCGCCCTGCGCAGCCTCCCCGACCCCGTCGGCGGCCGCCATCTCTCCTCGGCCCTGAGCGGAGGAGGCAGCGGAGGCCCCGCCCCCGGCCCGGCCCCGCCCCTCCAGCGGCCACTTCCGGTTTTCCCGCTCCTACCATAGAGACGCGGGCCAGAGTGCCCCGGCGCGCGAGCCTGGTGCTGGCCGTCCGGGGTGGGCGGCGGTCCGCGCCTGGGGCTGTCGCGCGCTCCCCGGGACCCGAGGTGTTACGCTCGTCCTGTCCGCAGGTGTGTCCGAGCGCTTGCAGTCGGTGCTTCAGACGAGCTGGTGTGTGTTAGTTGGCGTCGGCAGGAGAGACTTGGGAGCCTTGGATACTTACGCTCCTTGTACAAATTTTTTTTTTTCTGTTGGATGCTAAGAGTTCATACCACAGAATTTCAGTAATCCAAGTTTTTGTCTTCTGAAGTTAAAATTCACGTTATACAAGGAATATGTGTATACGTTATAGGAAAGGTAAACATTCATTTAACAAATACTGACTACTCTCTGGGCTTGCTCACGGCAGTGAACGAAATAAAGTCTCTGCGGGCACTGGCTCCGAACACGCCCTAAACTGTGTCTGTAGAGTCCAGGACTTGCCGCTCCACGTATGCTGCTTTGGTGTTTTGGTTATTTTCAGCTGTAGGCACTTGGAAAACAGCAAGTGTGGGGAGAAGCTTTCCCTGAACTCCCTTATCTGCCTAAAGACGGACCCTCCGAAAGGAAGTCAATTGCAGCAAGTCCCCACCCGGGGAATGCAAGTGGACGCCACACCCAGGCAAGCTTTGTGCAGCTATTTTATCACCAACCTATTCTTCTAGGGGCCCATTCATCTTTCCTAAAAACCTTTTACTCTCCCCGCAGGAGGCCTTCATCTCCCCTGCCCTTTCCTTATTAAGGTGGCATTTAAGCCTGAGTTCTAAGCCAGCTCAGGGAGTTACTAATTTTTCTCTGAGTATCTCTACGTATTTTTATCTTTTCTCTAGGTATACACGAGGTATACATGTTAATAAACCTCTTTTGTTTTTCTCTTGTTAATCAATCTTTCCTTACTGGGGTCTCAGCCGAGAACTCAGAAGGGTGGAGGGAAAATTATTTTTCACCCTCAACAGTAGATGTTCAGGAAGGCTTTTCAGGGGCTGTTTGAGCAGAGACCTGTGAAAGGAAAAAGCACACCAGTCAGAGACCAGAAGTGCGTGCTTGGTGTGGTCCTGGTTCAGCAGGGACTCCAGCATGGCTAAAGGCCCGGGAGTGAGAGGAAGGAGCTGGTGGGTGATAAGATTGAAGAAGCAGCCAGGGATTGTGGTTAGAATTTGGATTTTTAGTGTTTGTGTGTGTGTGTGTGTGTGGTAAAATAGAGCATAAAACATCTTTTTGATCATTGTTATGTGTATAGTTTGGTGATGTTAAGTACATTTATATTGTGCCACCACGGCCACCATCAATCTCCAGAGCTTATCATCTTCCCAAACTGAAACTCTGTCCCCATCAAACACCCCCACCCCATCCACCCCACCCCACCCCCACGCCACCCCACCCCCACCCCACGTTCTGTCTCCATGAGTATGACTATTATAGGTCCTCATAGAAGTGGAATCATACAGTATTTGTCCTTTAGTAACTGGCTTATTTCAATTTGCATAATGCCCTCCAGGTTCATCCATGTTATAACGTGTCAGAATTTCCTTCTTTTTTTAAGGCTGAATAGTACTCCATTGTATGCATAGGCCACATTTTGTTTACCCATTCATTTATTAGTGAACATTTGGGTTGTTTCCACCTTTTGGCTGTCGTGAGTAATGATATGTTTGTTAGAGTCCCTGCTTTCACTTTTCGGTGTATTCCCAGAGTGGGACTGCTCGACATGTGGTAATTCTGTATTTAGTTTTTTGAGGAAATGTTTTCCACAGCATCTGTGCAAGGGCTCCAGTTTCTTCCCATACTCACCACTGCTTGTTGTTTCCTGCTTTTGTTTTGATAACCATCTGAATGCGTGTGAATTGGTATCTTCCCTTGTGGTTTTGATTTGCATTTCCCTAATGATTATGATGTTGAGCATCTTTCAATGTGCTTAGTGACCATTTGTGGGATTTGATTTTAAGTGGAAATTAGAGGAAGATTCTGAGTAAGGGAGGGACATGTGATCTGCATTTTTAAAGCATTGCTTTGGCTACCATGTGTGAAATATACACACAATGAAAGGCAAGAATGGAAACAGGTGAGTGTAAAGCTGTTGTGGCTCCGGCAAAAGGTCAGAATATTTAAATAATAGTTCACAATTCACTGATCGATCCTGGAATCATTTTAGTGGGTCCTGTGGTGAACCAGGTGACCCACCAGTCCTCCTCCAAGAAAGACTTGCTGCCCAGCTTTGGGGAGTGCAGTCAGCAGACAGCCTCCCACATGGCCCAAGGACAGCCCCCACTGGACCACTAAGGGAGGCCAGACAGGGACCACTGACAGGCACCACACAGCCTCCCACTTCGTAGGCTGAGGCTTCACAGTGCCTGCCTTGCAGTTTGACCCCACAGGTGTTTGTCCCTAATCTTACATCCCAAGTTCCATCTTAGTACCTGATTCCATGACCAGCATTTTTTGGTGTGTGGGACCAGCATTTCAAAAAATGAAATATAATGGAATAGAAAATAGTGCACAGCACATTTAGAAGAAGAAAGTAATTTTGGGTGAAGTCTTCATTTCTATATGTTCAGGTGTAATGGGTCATGTTGTAAAATATATTTTTTACCATGAGTCGTGGTTAACAATTTTGGAAAACAATGGACTGTCTCAGTTGATGTGGAGGTGATGAGTAGTGGATGGATTCTGGATGTTCTCTGAAGGTTAATCTGATAGAATTTGCTAACGGCTTAACTGGATGGAGGATGCAAGACCCCAAAATAGTTAAGAATGACTCCAAGGTGACAATTCCTTTTGATTGGAGTAGACGAAACTCCCTTTGACCATCCAATCCTGATTTAGTTCAGTAGTTCACTGTGTTCTTTCCCTATGGATTTACATCCTTGTGTACATTTCTGGTGGCTTTAAAAAAAATCAGTCATTTTTATTTGGCAGATTTTAGTATTAAATGGAAATAGATTTTTCTGGGCTACAATACAGCTTCTCTGTCCTTCCTGATCCTTTGATGTGTACCTCTCCAAACCCCAATGACCTAATAACTCCTCCAAACCCTAATAAATCACAGAACATATTCTTTAAAGTTGTCCATTATAGGAAGAGAAAATCAACAACTGCTGTCACTATTTCAAGACAGGTACCCTACACTCCATCAGCTCTCCCATCAAACTACTGCAAATTAAGAACACAATCTGAGTAAAAAGACTGGCTGGCCTTCCTTCAAAGACAGCTGGATACCTGTCCGCACGAGGATGTTCTAAACCCATCATTGTCTCCTAGATCCTTGTGATGTGCTTGGAATTGTGCACCAACACTCCTGCCTGAGGACATCAGAAGCAGCCTTCAGATGCTTGGTAAAGATCCTATCAGAAAGATGGTAGTCAGAGAAGGGAAATTGTAAGGTGGGGTAGAAGAAAGTCATTACCGCAGAGGAGGAGGGACAAATGGGATCTGGACGAATATCCGTAGGGATACAGGCTGGCAGGACACACAGATGTTGTCTCGTTTGAGACATAAAAACCCTGTGGAGAAGCAGGGCAGTTGTTGGTGCCCCACTTTACAAACGAGAACCTGAGCCAGGCCTGATGCACTTGTTACCGGACGTGGAGAAGGGCAGCAGTAAGGAGATGGACGCTGGTGAAACCCAGGCCTGCCTCCCCTGTTTCAAAGGGTGCCTTCCTCTGTCTGGTATTTGTTAACCCTGGCTGCATCTGAGAATCACCTGGACAGTTTTAATAAAACTCCAGTGATGGAGCCCCAGTCTCAGGGATTCTATTGATAACTTCATTGGTTGAGGGTGAGGGTGTGGCCAGTGTATTTTAAAAGCTCCCCCCATAATTCTAAGGTGCAGCCCAGGTTGAAAATGACTGCTGTGGTGAGTCCACGGTGCCGCCCGCTGCTTTGTCATCAGGGTTCCTGGGGATGTTGATGCCACAACGCTAGGGGGAGAGGCCTAGGCAGGGTTGATTAGCAACCAGTATGGTTCTGCTAAATGTAGAGATCAATAAACAATTTAAAAATAAATTACCATTTATTATATAACTAAACTAAATCACAGTGTGTGTGTAAATAAAACTACTTAACAAGTGATGTAAGTTGTAGTGCAAATTGTTAATCAGTTCTTTTTACTGAGGTATATTTTACCTGTCACAAAATTTACCTTTTTCATGTGTATGATTCGTCATCAGTTTATTTTTGACTTTTAGGAATTACTGATATGAGCTTTTCATTGGTGTGGCTGTCACTAGCTCAGTGATGCTCTCAATTTGATTGTACTCTTCCAAGATTTTCCCATAAGTTTGATAGCTATTAGATGCCTGGGGATTGTGTTAAATTCTTGAGCCTTCAACTTCCCCCAGTGCTCACTAAGCTTCAACATTTTCTCTCTTGGCTACAATCAGGGAGGTTACTACTTTCAGAGCCCTTGTTGTACTCCAGGAGCTAGTACTAGAAACCTGTGAGCTAGAGAGAGAGGGAGAAATGAGGAGGGAAGGGCAGGGAGGGGGAAAGCACATGAAGACTGGTTAGTCAAGAACCAGAACCAGGAGCCTGTGTTTGTCTTTTGGCTCCACCACCACAGAGCACCTGTGGCTGTGCCCGGCTGGGTCAGGAGGCAGTCATACCAGGCAGTAGAGCAGTGGCTTTGTGGAGCCCAGTCAGTAAGGAGACAGAGGCACAGGCAGTGGAGTGATGTCCTCAAGGTGCTGAAGGAAGACACCTGCTAACATAGAATGTGATGGCCAGTAAAAATATCCTTCAAGAAGGAAAGCAAAATAAAGTTATTTTCAGATAAAAATTGAGTGGTTTGCCACCAGCAGACACTCAAAAGGAGGATCTTCTAAAGCGTATACTGTAGGCAGAAGGAAAATATCCCCAGATGAAAATATCAGAGATGGAGGAAAGGAAAAAGAGCAAAGAAAATGGTAGACACGTGAATAAATCTAAATGATTTTGATGACATAAAATCATGGTATTAAAGTCTTGTGCACTTTACAAGTATATAGAATTAGGATGCATGCAAAGAAGACCATAAATGTTCATTAAGGGGTTAATAGACTCTTTGAAAGTCCTTACGCTCAGGAGGAGGGTAAAGGTATTTATGGGTTGGCTGAAAAGTTCATTCGGTTTTTCTGTAAGATGCCTCTAGTAGCACTTAGTTGTCTTTAATTTCATTCAGAACAGTTTTGTTCGGTTTTATTGTGTTAGCTGTCACATCAGCGTGCATTAAAAAAAACTTATCAAAATAGGTGAATATTTGTGTAATGATTTTTATATTGAAGATGGAAGAAAAAAGCAACATTTGGGGCATATTATGCTTTATTATTTCATGAAAGGTGAAAATGCTAATGAAACAAAAAAATATTTGTGCAGTGTATGGAGAGGTGCTGTGATTGATTGAAACTGTCAAAAGTGGTTTGTCAAGTTTCACACTGGAGATTTCTCGCTGGACGATGCTCCACGGTCAGGTAGACCAGTTGAGGTTGACAGTGATCAAATCAAGACATTCATTGAGAACAGTCAACATTATACCACTTGGAAAATAGCTGACATACTCAAGATAACCACATCAAGAGCTGAAAATCACTTTTACCAGCTTGGTTGTGTTCATTGCTTTGATGTTTGGGTTCCACATAAGTGAAGAGAAAAAAACCTTCTTGACCCTATTTCTGCATGCAATTCTCTACTGAAACCTAATGAAAACATTCAATTTTTAAAACAAATTGTGAGGGTGATGAAAAGTGGATACTGTACAATAATGTGGAACAGAAGAGATGGTGGATCAAGCAAAAGGAACCACCACCAACCACACCAAAGGCCGGTCTTCATCCAAAGAAGGTGATGTTGTTTATATGGTGGGATTGGAAGGGAGTCCGCTATTATGAGCTCCTTCTGGAAAACCAAAGATTAATTCCAAAAATACTGCTCCCAATTAGACCAACTGAAAACAGCACTGGATGAAAAGTGTCCAGAATTAGTCAGCCAAAAATGCATAATCTTCCATCAGGATAATGCAAGACTGCATGTTTCTTTGATGACCAGGCAAAACCTGTGACGGACTGGCTGGGAAGTTCCGATTCAACTGCCGTATTCACCAGACATTGCACTTTCAGATTTCCGTTTATTTAGGTCTTTACAAAATTCTCTTAATGGAAAAAATTTCAATCCCCTGGAGGACTGTAAAAGGCACCTGGAACAGTTCTTTGCTAAAAAAGATAAAAGTTTTGGGAAGATGGAATTATGAAGTTGCCTGAACAATGGCAGAAGGTAGTGGAACAAAACGGTGAATACGTTGTTCAATAAAGTTCTTGGTGAAAATGAAAAATGTCTTTTATTTTTACTTAAAAACCGAAGAAGGGATTTCCCTGGCCGTCCAGTGGTTAAGACTTTGCCTTCCAATGCAGGGGGTGTGGGTTCGACCCCTGGTTGTGAACTAAGATCCCACGTGCCATGTGGCCAAAAAACCAAAACATAAAAAAAAAGAAGCACTATTGTAATAAATTCAATAAAGACTTTAAAAAATGGTCCACATCAAAAAACCTTTAAAAAAAAAGAAAACAAAGGAACTTTTTGGCTAACCCAGTACTTTGTGCATCTCTGCCTTTCCATCTGACAACTTGTCAACTTGTCAAATTAAAAACAAGCCAAAAAATCATCTCATTAAGAGACTGATTAGGATTTTAATAAATCTGTAGATCAATCTTGGGATAACTGACAACTCTACTATATTAGATCTTCCAATCCATGAACATGGCATATTTTTATTTAGCTTTTTATTGTCTCTCGTGAAGTTTTATAGCTTCTGTGTATTTTGTTAGATTTACAGTTGTCTTTTGTAACTCTTTCTGGTATACAAAAGTAAAATTGACTTTTTTTATCTAACCACTTTGCTAATTTCTGTTCATTCTAATAGAAATTTAGCTGAAGTGATTAAGAGAGTGTCATATTGACACAGAAATAGACAAATCGAGTAATGGAGCACAGTGGAGAACTCACAAACAGACCCATAAATATATATGGATGCTTGAGGCTTGAGAAAGCCTTCATTGCAGAGCGGTGAGAAAAGGATAGTGTTCTGAATAATGGTGATGGGACAGTTAGGCATCAACATAGGGAGAAAAAAAAAGAGAAAAGAAAGAAAAGAAATTGCCTCCCTACCTCACACTGCGTAATTAAATGTGAGACGCAAAAGATAAAGCTCTTAGATGAAAATATACAAGGAAATCTTCAGCCTCTAGAGTCAGAAAAGATTTCTTAACATGGAGAATTATATTTATTATAATAAAATTATAATAATAAGACAGAAAAAATGATAAATGTGATTGTTAAAATTAAGACCTTTCTCTTCATCCAAATACACCATGTAAAGAGTTAAAGGCAAACTGCAAAGGGCTTAAATCCAAAATATATACTAGATTCTTTTTTTTTTTTTATTTTATTTATTTATTTTTTTTGGGGGGGGTACACCAAGTTCAATCAACTGTTTTTTTTTTTTTTGGCACCCGGGCTTAGTTGCTCCGCAGCATGTGGGATCTTCCTGGAGCTGGGATCGAACCCGTGACCTCTGCATTGTCAGGCGGATTCTTAACCACTGCGCCACCTAGGAAGCCCTCAATCATCTGTTTTTATACACATATCCCCGTATTCCCTCCCTTCCTTGACTCCCCCCCCTCGAGTACCCCCCACCCTCCCCGCCCCAGTCCTCTAAGGCATCTTCCATCCTTGAGTTGGACTCCCTTTGTTATACAACAACTTCCCACTATACTAGATTCTTACAAATAAAAATACAGATATCCTAAAATAGAAAATTGGTTGGAACAGATTCTGCACAAAGGAGGAAACCCAAATCGCAAATAAATACTTGACTAAGTTACCAATCTCATTAGTAATCAGGAAAATGCAAACGAAAGGCATTTTTATACACCACCCCAAATGACTACTCTGCTTTGAGAAAAGTGTGGCATTATGTAGGAAAGTCGAAGATACCTATCCTAATGACCTTAGGTACATCCCCAAAGAAATGCATACTCCCATGGTTCAGAATATACGAACAGTGTTGGCAAGATTGCCTGGAATAGCCACAAACTGGAAACAACGAAAAATGCTCAAGGGTGCAATGTATGTTGTCATATAATGGAATGCTATATGAAAATGAAATTAACTAGAGCTCATGCGATAGTAAGGATGATTGTATAAACAAAATGCTGAGGAGAGGAAGCCAGGCTATACGATTCTGTCTACACAAAGTTTAGGAACAGGCGATGTCATACCATGTTGTTTTCACTTAATGGTAAAACCCTAAACAAAATGTGGGAATCATTACCATAGAAGTCAGGCTAGTGGTTACCTCTGGGGAAGGAGGAGATTAAGAAGGAAAATGTGTGGAGATTCTTGGCGACTTGCAATGTTTAATCCTGCCCTGGGTTGCTGTTATACTGTTGTTCACTACATGACAACTCTTAAGACTGTACATTCATACTACGTACTTTTCTGTTTTTGTATTATATTTTACAACAAGAAATATTTTAAGGACGAAAACAGAATTGGAGTAAAATCGTGGAAAACATGAGACTAAAACCAAAAGCCCAAAGGGGAAAAAAAATTACATTTGACTCTTGAACAACCAGGGGTTGGGGTGCTGACTGCTGTGCCGTAGAAAGCCTGCATGTAATTTTATAGTCGACTCTTGGCATCCGTGGTTCTGCATCTGTGATTTCAACCAGTCACAGATCCTGTAGTACTGCAGTGCCTATTTATTAAAAAAAAAAAAAATCCTTGTGTAAGTGGACCCACACACCCTGCTGTTCAAGGGTCCACCGTAATTCAATCTATACCCATACAGATGTGAATCAAGATGGTGCTGGGAAAAAAGTACCAAAGGGGAGAAATGTGGGATTCTGTCTTTCCAAGCCTCATATAAGTCAAATCAACTGGAGGTAAAGGTTTTATGTTAGATTGACTTGAAAGTGATGACTTTTATAGAAAATTGTATAAAAAGTGTACTGCATTAAAGCAATTGTCTGTTACTAAAGAAAGTTTTAACTTTCTTTTGTCTTTCTATAAAGGCTGCATGAAATTATGTGAGGGAAGAAAGATGGCTTTAGTTTTATTAAGGCAGCTTGCTTCTGTCTGAACACTCAGAAAACTGTTAAAATATATTGGCCAAATATAATGTTTAGCTTGGTTTCCTCCAGAGAACAGAGTTTGTAATGACTGAATTACATAGCTTTCAGATACTGTACTTTACATAATACTTAATAATTTATCCATAGTTAGATATTTAACATTACTTGTAATTTTCCCATTTCATTCAATAAATATCTTCATATTAATAAATATTAATAAATATGAATCAACGTTCATTTTGTGACTTCAGTGGACTAGTTACTGTTCTCAACAGCGATGAAAAATCAACAACAAAATCCCTGCTCTTATGGTACTTATATTCTAGTGAGGGAGATTAAAAAAAGATAAACATGTAATATTTATTGAGTAGTGCTAAATGCCAAGGAGAAAAATAAATGCCAAGGTACAGAGTGTTGGAGTGGGTTACTATTGCTATTGCTAGGGTAGCACTCAGTTAGCAGGTGACATTTGAATAAAGAACTGCAGGAGATAAAAATGTAGGTCAGTGTGATTGTCTATGCGGAGGACCACTCCTGGTAGAAGTCCAGACACTGAGGAAAGAGTGGCTGGTGGTTCATGGACCTAAGAGGCCAGTGTGGCTGGAGTGCAGTGATTGGAGGGTGGGTAGTAGGAGAGGAGTCAGAGAGTTAAGGCTGAGTAGAACTCACAGGGCCTGACAGAATCTGACTTTTACCCTTGGGTTAGCTGGGAGGTCACTGAAGGATCTTGAGGAGTGCAGGGACATAATATAACTTGCGCTTTGCTGGTCACAGTGCCTTCAGTGATGAGGATGGGCTGTCTCTCATCTATTCCAATAGAGTGGGCAAGTTGAAAGCAGGGAGGACCAGAGAGGAGGCTGCTGCAGTGATCAGGAGAGAGACAGAGAGTGACTTAGACTAGGGTGGAAATGGTAGGAGATGTCAAATTCTGGCTAAATTTTGAAGATGAAGTTGTTTAGAGTTGTTTACCTATTGGATATGGGAGTTGGGGTGAGCAAAAGGGAGGGTCACGGATGACTCCAAGGCCTGAGCAACTAGAATAACAGAGTTGACATGTGCAGATATGGGAAATTCTGCTGCAACAGCAGAAATTCTGTTTCTTGGTGTGCGTATGTGTGGTGGCTGGGGTGGTGGTGGTTAGGAGCTATTTTGGACATGTTAGGATTCAGATACCTTTTACATATCCAAGTATACAGACTGAGTAGGCATTTGGTTATATGAGTTCTGGAGTCCTGATCTATGCTGGAGATTTGAATTTAGTAGGAGTCTTTAGTCCAAAGATATTATTTAATTGGTATGAGACTGAGTGAGATCACCAATGGAGCGAGTGTAGAGAGTAAAGAGAAGAGGGCTAAGGACTGGACCCTCGTGGCACTTCAGACACTAGCAGTTGAGGAGAAGGGGCAGACCCAGCAAAAGGACCAGGAGAGAACAGCTGTAGAGGGGGTAGCAGTAAAATAACTTAGAAAATGTCCTGACAGTCAAAGTGTTTGATGGAGGTGAGAGTGCTCTACTGACAAGAAGACCCACTTCTCTGTTTTTCTTCCAAGAGTTTTATAGTCTTAACTGTTACATTTTGGTGTATCATCGAATTTGAATTAATCTTTGTATATGGCGTGAGCTGGGGGTCCACCTTCATTCTCCTGCCTGTGGATATCCACTTGTCCCAGCACAATTTGTTGAAAAGAATACTCTTTCCCCATTGGAGGGTCTTGGTACCCTTGTCAAAAAGCAATGAACTGGGGATTTCCCTGGTGGCACAGTGGTTGAGAATCCACCTGCCAATGCAGGGGACACAGGTTTGAAACCTGGTGCAGGAAGATCTCACATGACACGGAGCAACTAAGCCCCTGCTACACAACTACTGAAGCCTGCACACTCCAGGGCCCACGTGCTTCAACTCCTGAAGCCCGTGCACCTAGAGTCCGTGCTCCATAATAAGCCACCACAATGAGAAGCCCGTGAAGCACAATGAAGAGTAGCCCCTGCTCGTCACAACTAGAGAAAGCCCACACACAGCAATGAAGACCCGATGCAGCCAAAACCAACCAACCAAACAAACAAAAGCAATGAACCATAAATATAAGGGTTGTTTCTGGACTCTCACTTCTAGTTCATTGATCTCTATGTATAAACTTTTTTTTATCACATTGGCTTGATTACTATAGATTTGTAGTAAGTTTTAAAATTAACAAGTATGAATCCTTTATATTTACTTTTTATACTGGAAAATTTCAAATATACACAAATAGAGGAATAATAATCCAATGAACCATTTTTTCCTGTCAGGCAAATACTGCAATCATCAACTCATGGAAACTCATTTCATCAATATGCCTCACTTGATTTCCCACCCTAATGGATTATTTTAAGACAAATCCAAAACATCACATAATTTTATTATAACATAAGAAATACAACTCCAGTACAATTATCCTGCCTACATTTTAAAAAATATTTATTTGTTTATATATTTATTTAGTTAGTTAGTTGTACTGGGTCTTAGTTGTGGCAGGTGGGCTCCTTAATGGCAGCTCACAGGCTCCTTAGTTGTGGCATGCGAACTCTTAGTTCCGGCATGCATTGTGCGATCTAGTTCTCTGACCAGGGATCAAACCCGGCCCCGTGCACTGGGAGCATGGAGTCTTAACCACTGCACAACCAAGGAAGTCCCTATCCTGCCTACATTTTTAACAATAAAGATTTCAGCTACTGCCAACACAAAGTATCAGGGACTGGATTTAACCTTCCATGTGAAGCAACTAAAAAACTAGACCAAAAAAGTGAGGCAACAATGGACTCTCACATCACTGGACCTTAGGAAAACCGCAGTGATCCCTGGGTAATAGGAAACAAGGTAAATCCAGTGATTGTACCAGCTTAGAGGCTAGAAAACATTTCCAGGTCATGATGTAGTGAGGGGAAACCAGGCAGGGCACAGTGGTCTTCCTGAGCTGAGCAGCTACATTTTATAGGGCAGAGTACCTGAATGGAGACACTACAGAGAGAGCGCCGAAGCCTTGCAGAGGATCTGCATCAAGGTTCAGTTGAATAGCGATCAGTGTATGTGTGAGAGGAAAATAACTAAGGCTGGAGAAAATATCACACAAAGGATAAGACAGAAGAATTCCCGAAGCTTGCACAGGATCGGAAGTACTGCCTGTTGCCCCTGTCTAGAGTGAAAATCTCATAACCCACCAAGCACTGGGTGGAGCACTCAAAAGCGTCTTGCCTTAAAACAACGAGAGGCCAGTACACACCTATTAGAATGGCCAAAATCCAGAACACTGACAACACCAAAAGCTGAAGAGAATGTGGAGCAACAGGAACTCTCATTCATTGCTGATAGGAATGCAAAATGGTTCAGCCACTTTGGAAGACAACTTTGGTGGTTTCTTAAAAAACTAAACATACTTTTACTATATGATCTGGAAATTGCACTGGATTTTCCCAAAGGAGTTGAAAACTTAGGTCCATACAAAAACTTGCACATGAGGGTTTATAGCAGCTTTATTCATAATTAGCAAAACCTGGAAGCAGCCAAGATGTTCTTCAGTGGCCAAATGGATTAACAAACTGTGGTATGTGCAGACAATACAGTATTATTCAGTGCTAAAAAGAAAGAAACTATCAAGCCATGAAAATACAGAGGAAACTTGAATGCATATTACAAAGTGAAAGAAGTGAATCTGAAGAGGCTACATACTGTATGATTCCAACTAGATGACATTCTGGAAAACGCAAAGTATAGAGACTATAAAAAGATCAGTGGTTGCTAGATGTAGGAGGAAACAGAGAGAAATAGGAGGAGCACAGAGGAATTTCATAAGTCAGTGACAGTACTCTATATGGTACTACAGTGGTGGATACATGTCATTATACATTTGTCCAAACCCATAGACTGTGCAACACCAAGAGTGAGCCCTAATGTAAACTGTGGACTTTGGATGATAATCATGTGTCAATGTAGGTTCATCAGTTGTAACAAAGGTACCATCTGGTGGGGGATACTGATAATGGAGGAGGTTGTGCATGAGTGGGAACGGGGGATATATGGGAAATCTCTGTACCTTCTGCTCAGTTTTTCTATGACTCTAAAATTGCACTAAAAAATCAAGTCTGTTTTTAAAAAAGGTCTTGCCTCAGTGATGGAGCAAAATGATCCTAGACTAAGCACTGCTCTGGTTGGGCAAGACCCAAAGGGATCAAACTGTTTCTGATTAACTTAACTTTACCCATAAACAAATTCAAGAATTGTTACAGAAATAAAAAAATATTCAGCACTCAACAAAATAAAATTAACAATGTATGGCATCCAATTAAAAATTACCAGGCAGATAAACAAAAACTGATAAACCTCTAGCTAGATTCATCAAGAAAAAAAGGGAGAGGACTCAAATCAATAAAATTAGAAATGAAAAAGAAGTTACAACAGACACTGCAGAAATGTAGAGGATCATAAGAGACTTCTACAAGCAACTATACATCAATAAAATAGACAACCTAGAAGGGACAAATTCTTAGAAAGGCACAAACTTCCAAGACTGAGCCAGGAAGAAATAGAAAATATGAATAGACCAATAAGAAGTAATGAAATTGAAACTGTGATTAAAAATCTTCCAACAAACAAAAGTCCAGGACCAGATGGCTTCACAGGTAAATTCTATCAAACATTTCGAGAATAGCTAACACCTATCCTTCTCAAACTCTTCCAAAAAATTGCAGAGGGAGGAATAAACCCAAACTCATTCTACAATGCCACCATCACCATGATCCCAAAACCACACAAAGATACTACAGAAAAAGAAAATTACAGACCAATATCACTGATGAACATAGATGCAAAAATCCTCAACAAAATACTAGCAAGCAGAATCGAATCCAGCAACACATTAAAAGGATCATACAACATGATCAAGTGGGATTTATCCCAGGGATGCAAGGATTCTTCAATACATGCAAATCAATCAATGTGATTTACCACATCAACAAACTGAAGAATAAAAACCATATGATCATCTCAATAGATGCAGAAAAAGCTTTGACAAAATTCAACACCCATTTATGATAAAAACTCTCCAGAGAGTGTGCATAGAGGGAACCAACCTCAACATAATAAAGGCCACATATGACAAGATAGACCCACAGAAAACATTATTCTCAATAGTGGAAAGCTGAAAGCATTTCCTCTAAGATCAGGAACAAGTCAAGGATGTCCACTCTCACCACTATTATTCAACATAGTTTTCAAAGTCCTAGCCATGGCAATTAGAGAAGAAAAAGATATAAAAGGAATCCAAATTGGAAAAGAAGAAATAAAGCTGTCACTGTTTGCAGATGACTTGACACTATACGTAGAAAATTCTAAAGATGCCACCAGAAAACTACTAGAGTTAATCAGTGAATTTGGTAAAGTTGCAGGATACAAAATTAATGCACAGAAATCTCTTGGATTCCTATACACTAACAACAAAAGATCAGAAAGAGAGATGAAGGAAACAATCCCATTTACCATTGCAACAAAAAGAATAAAATACCTAGAAAGAAACCTACCTAAGGAGGCAAAAGACCTGTACTCTGAAAACTATAAGATACTGATGAAAGAAGTCAAAGAGGACACAAACAGATGGAGAGATACACCATGTTCTTGGTTAGGAAAAATCAATATTGTGAAAATGGCCATACTACCCAAAGCAACCTACAGATTCAATGCAATCCCTATCAAATTACCAATGGCATTAGTCACAGAATTAGAACAAAAAATTGTACAATTTGTATGGAAATGAATAGCCAAAGCAATCTTGAGAAAGAAAAATGGAGCTGGAGGAATCAGGCTCCCTGACTTCAGACTACACTACAAAGCTACAGTAATCAAGACAGTATGGCACTGGCACAAAAACAGAAATATAGATCAATGGAACAAGATAGAATGCCCAGAGATAAACCCAAGCACCTATGGTCATCTAATCTTTGACAAAGTAGGCAAGAATAGACAATGGAGAAAAGACAGTCTCTTCAATAAGTGGTGCTGGGAAAACGGAACAGCTACATAGAAAAGAATGAAATTAGAACACTTCCTAACACTATACACAAAAATAAATTCCAAATGGATTAAAGACCTAAATGTAAGGCCAGACACTATAAAGTTCTTAGCGGAAAACATAGGCAGAACACCCTTTGACATAAATCACAGCAAGATCTTTTTTGACCCGCCTCCTAGAGTAATGAAAATAAAAACAAATAAACAAACAAACAAAAAAATGTGACCTAATGAAACTCAAAAGTTTTTGCACAGCAAAGAAAACCATAAACAAGATGAAAAGACAACTCTCAGAATGGGAGAAAATATTTGCACATGAAGCAACTGACAAGGGATTAATCTCCAAAATATACAAACAGCTCATGCAGTTCAATAACAAAGAAACAAGCCACCAATCAAAAAATGGGCAGAAGACCTAAATAGACATTTCCCCAGAGAAGACAAACAGATGGCCAACACATGAAAAGATGCTCAACATCACTAATTATTAGAGAAATGCAAATCAAAACTACAATGAGATATCACCTCACACAGCTCAGAATGGCCATCATCCAAAAATCTACAAGCAATAAATGCTGGAGAGGGTTTGGAGAAAAGGGAACCCTCTTGTCCTGTTGCTGGGAATGTAAAGTGATACAGCCACTATGGAGAACAGTATGGAAGGTCCTTTAAAAAACTAAAAATAGAGCTACCATATGACCCAACAGTCCTATTCCTGGGCATATACCTGGAGAAAACCTTAATTCAAAAAATACATGCACCCCAATGTTCATTGCAGCACTATTTACAATAGCCAGGACATGGAAGCAATCTAAATGTCCATCAGCACAGGAATAGATAAGATAAAGTACATATATACAATAGAATATTACTCAGACATAAAAAGGAATGAAATTGGCTCATTTGTGGAGACATGGATGGACCTAGAGTCTCTCATACAGAGTGAAGTAAGTCAAAAAGAGAAAAAAAAATATTACATATTAACACATATATGTGGAATCTAGAAAAATGGTACAGGTGAACTTATTAGAGACACAGACATAGAGAACAAATGTATGGATAGCAAGCGGGAAAGGATGTGGTGAGGTGGTTTGGGAGATTGGGACTGACATATATACACTACTATGTATAAAATAGATAACTAATGAGAACCTGCTGTGTAGCACAGGGAACTCTACTCAATGCTCTGTTGTGACCTAAATGGGAGGGAAATCCAAGGAAGAGGGGAGTAGCATATATATATATATCTGATTCACTTTGCTGTACAGCAGAAAGTAACACAACATTGTAAAGTAACTATACTCCAATTAAAAAAAAAATTACCAGACATGCAAAGAAGCAGGAAAATTTGACTCATAATGAAGAGAAAATAAAATTTGTGAATCAAAATTTACCCAGAACTGACACAGATATTAGAATCAACAGACATGGACATTAATATAGTTATAACTGTGCTCTGTATTGGTCAAGAATCTAGAGGAAAAATTAAACATGTTAAGTAGAGACCTGGAAGAAGTATATATAAAATAATAAGAAAAACTTAGATCCTCTAGAAATGAAAAGTACACTGTGTGGCATTAATGGCAAATTAGACATGACAGAGGAAAAGATAAGTGAGTTTGAAGACACAGCAATAGAAACTACCCAAAATGAAAAGTAGAGAGAAAAACCAAAGCGAGATTAACAGCACCCATGAGCTGTGGGACTTAAGCTCACTAATACATATGTACCTGGGGTTCCCAAAGGAGAGGAGCAGGGAGATAGAAAAGTATTTGAAGAAATACAGGCTGCAATTTTTATAAACTGGAGGAAACGTATAAACCTAGTGATCCGCAAAGCTCAATGAAAGCCAAACACAAGAAATGTGAAGTAAAATACATACTGGGAAATCAAACTGCTTAAAATCAATGATGTTCTTAAGATCAACCAGAGCAGCCAGACACACCATGTGCAGAAAAACAAACAGAATGGGCAAATTCTCCCTGGAAGCTGCCGCCTCCACGATGGTCCCTAGTGACCCCACCTCCTGGTGTTCACACCCTTGTATAATCCCCTCTCTGAGCTGGACCGCATGACTAGCTTTTTTTTTTTTTTTTTAAGTTTATGTTTTCAATCATTTTTATATATATATTTACTTTTTAAAATTAATTTATTTTTTGGCTGCATTGGGTCTTCATTGCCGCACAAGGGCTTTCTCCGGTTGTGGTGTGCAGGCTTCTCATTGAGGTGGCTTCTCTTGTTGCAGAGCATGGGCTCTAGGTGTGAGAACTTCATGAGTTGTGGCACATGGGCTCAATAGTTGTGACTTGTGGGCTCTAGAGCATGGGCTCAGTAGTTGTGGTTCACGGGCTTAGTTGCTCTTCCCGGACCAGGGATCAAACCCATGTTCCCTACATTGGCAGGTGGATTCTTAACCACTGCCCCACCAGGGAAGTCCATGACTAGCTTCTTATTAATAGAATGCAGGCAATAAAATACCTCATTTTATTGCACTTTGCTTTCTTGTGCTTCACAGATATTACATTTTTCACAAATTGAAGGTTGTGGCAACCCTGTATTGAGCAAGTCTATTGGCACCATTTTCCAACAGCATTTGCTTGCTTTGTGTCTCTGTGTTGCATTTTGGTAATTCTCACAATATTTCAATCTTTTTCATGATTATTATATTTGTTATGGTGATCTGTAACCAGCGATCTTTGGTGATGTGTGTGTATGTGTGTGTGTGTGAGGTTTTGAGGCAACATGGAGCATCCCCACATAAGATCTCAAACTTGATTGATAAATGTGTGTTTTGATTGCTCCACCAATGGGGTATTCCCCCATCTCTCAGGCCTCCCTATTCCCTGAGACACAACAATATTGAAATTAGGCCAACAATCATCCTACACTGGCCTCTAAGTGTTTAAGTGAAAGGAAGAATCATACATCCCCTACTTTAAATCAAAAGCTAGAAATGAGTAAGCTTAGTGAGGAAGGCATGTTGAAAGCTAAGATAGGCTGAAAGCCTGGCCTTTTGCACTGAACAGTTAGCCAAGCTGTGGATGCAAAGGAAAAGTTCTTTAAGGAGATTAAAAGTGCTACTCCAGTGAATACATGAATGATAGGAAAGGGAAACAGCCTTATTGCTGACATGGAGAAAGTTTTAGTGGCCTGGAGAGGAGATCAAACCAGCCACAACCTTCCCTTAAGCCAAAGCTTAATCCAGAGCAAGGCCCCGGTTCTCTTTAATTCTATGAAGACTGAGAGAGGTGAGGAAGCTTCAGAAGAAAAGATTGAAGTAGCAGAGTTCAGTCATAAGGTTTAAGGAAAGAAGCCATTTTTATAACATAGAAGTGCAAGGTGAAGTAGCAAGTGCTGACGTAGAAGCTTCAGCAAGTTATCCGAAGATCGAGCTAAGATAATTAATGAAGGAGGCTACACTAAACAACAGATTTTCAATGTAGAAGAAACAGCTTTCTACTGGAAGATGTTGGCATCTAGGACTTTCATAGCTAGAGGGGGGAAGTCAATGCCTGGCTTCAAAGCTTCAAAGGACAGGCTGACTCTCTCGTTAGAGGCTAATGTAGCTGGTGACTCTATGTTGAAGCTAGTGCTCATTTCCATCTGATAATCTTAGGACCCTTAAGAATGATGCTAAATCTACTCTGCCTGTGCTCTAGACATGGCACAACAAAGCCTGGGTGACAGCTCATCTGTTTAGAACATGGTTTGTTGAATAAGCTCACTGTTGAGACCTACTGCTCAGGAAAAAAAAATCCTTTCAAAATATTATTACTCATTGACAATATACGCAGTCAGCCAAGAGCTCTAGTGGAGATGCACAAGGAGATTAATCTTACTTTTTATGCCTGCTAACACAACATCCATTATGCAGCCCATGGACCAAGGAGTAAATTTTGAGTTTCAAGTCTTATTATTTAAGAAATAAATTTTGTAAGGCTATAACTGTCATAGACAGTGATTCTTCTGAAAGATCTAGGCAAAGCAGATTGAAAACCGTCTGGAAAGGACTCACCATTCTAAATTTATGTTATTTATTTATTTTGGCTGTGCTGCACAGCTTGCGGGATCTTCCCTGACCAGGGAATCAAACCCACACCCTTGGAAGTGATAGTGTGCAGTCTTAACCACTGGACTACCAGGGAATTATCAGATTCACCATTCTAGATGCCATTAAGAATATTTGTGATTCATGAGAAGAGGTAAAAAACAAAAAATCGACATTAACAGGAGTTTGGAAGACATAGATTCCAACCCTCATGGATGACTTTGAGGGCTTCAAGATTTCAGTGGAGGAAGTAACTGCAGATGTGGCAGAAATAGCAAGAGAACTAGAAGTGGAGCCAGATGTGAGTGAATTCTGCAGTCTCATGATAAAGTTGTGTTGGATGAGGAGTTGCTCCTTATGGGTGAGTCAAGAAAGTGTTTTCTTGAGATGGAATCTACTCCTGGTGAAGATGCTGTGAAGATTGTTGAAATGACAACAAAGGATTTAGAATATTATGTAAACTGAGTTGATAAAGCAGGGGTAGGGTTTAAGAGGATTGACTCCAATTTTGACAGAAGTCCTACTGTGATGCAGTGCTATCAAACAGCATTGCATGCGACAAAGAAATTGTTCATGAAAGGAAGAGTCAATGGATGTTGCACACTTCATTGTTGTCTTATTTTAAGAAATTGCTGCAGCCACCCCAGCCTTCAGTAACCACCACCCAGATCAGTCAGCAACCATTCACATCCACGCGAGACCCTCCACCAGCAAAAAGATTATGATTTGCTGACGGCTCAGATGATGGTTAGCATTTTTTAACAACAAAGTATTTTTAAAGTGTGTGTGTATACACACAATGCTAATTGCACACTTAGACTACAGTATCATGTAAACATAACTTTTATTATATATGCACTGGGAAACCAAAAAATTCATGTGACTTGCTTTACTGTGATATTCGCTTTATTGTGCTGGTCTGGAACTGAACCCATGATATCTCCAAGGTAAGCCTGCACGGCAAAAGGATGAGCTGTCACATCAGATTACAAGGCTGTAACTTCCAACATGTTTCCCCCTCCTCCCACCTTTATGTCTCTCAGTCCCCACTCTGAGGGAAGCAAACTGCCATTTGTGAGCTGTGCTATAGAGAGGTCCACATGGCAAGGGACTGATGTCTCTGGTCACCAGTAAGGACCGGAAGTCTGCTAACAGCTATGTGAGTAAACTCAGAAGTATATCCTCCCCCAGTGCCGCTTTGAGAGGATTACAGCCCCGGCAGGCACCTGGACTGCAGCCTGTGAGAGACCTTAGCCAGAAGCACCAGCTAGGCTGCACCTGCTTTCCTGAACCACAGAAATGGTTATTTTATGCATCCAACTTTGGGTTAATTGTTATGTAGCTATAGATAACTAATACAGAAAAAAATACAAGGTAGAGGAAAGTGGAACAACCTTTTAAACAACTGAAAGAAAATATCCAGTGAAAATTTCTTTCAAATATGGTGCCAAAGTAGACTTTTTCAGATATATAACAGTTGAAACAATTCATCATCAGTAGATTTTTTAGTACAAGAAATATTGACGGGCATCCTTCAAAACAGAAGGAAATTATATGAAATAGAATTCTGGATCTACTCAGAAGAGAAAAACAAATATTGTATATTAACACATATATGCAGAATCTAGAAAAACGGTACACATCAATTGGTTTGCAAGGTAGAAATAGAGACACAGATATAGACAACAAACATATGGACACCAAGGGGGGAAAGTAGGGGGTGTTTGGGTGGGATGAATTGGGAGATTGGGATTGCCATATATATATTACGAATAAGGAAAAAAATATCAAATTGTACACTTTAAATATATGCAGTTTATTGTATGTCAATTATATGTCAATAAAATTCTTAAAAAATTCTCATCACAAGAAAAAATTTTTTAACTATGTGTGGTGATGTTAACTAAAAAAAAAAAAAGAGAATTCTGGATCTACATACAGGGGGAAAAAAAGAATTCTGCATCTACATACAAGAAAAAAGACACCATAAATGGTAACTGTAATGGAAAATATAAAGATCTTTTTTTCTTATTATACAATTCTCTTTAAAATGTAACTTACTGCTTAAAGCAAAAACAACAATGTGTTGTGGGCTAATAACAAATGTAGAATTAAAGTGTACTAGCATGAAGTCTGGGAAGGATGAAATAGAAGTACACTATTGAAAGGATCTTATGCTATTATACTGGAAGGAGTATAATATCACTTGAAATTAAAGTGTGATAAATTAAAGATGTATACTATACTAAAGCAACCACTAACATAACACAACAGAGTTATACCAAATAAGTCAACAAAGGAGATAAAATGGAATAATAAGAAATACCCAATTATTCCAAAAGAAGGCAGAAAAAAGGGGTGGGGGGTGGGGATGAAGAACAAAAAGGATAAATAGAAAACAAATAGCAAGAAGGTAGAATTTAAACCTAACCAGGTCAGCAATCATATTAAATGTAAATGGCTTAAACACAGAATTAAAAGGCAGAGGTCATCAGATTGGATAAAAAGAAGACTCAATATGTGCTGCTCCCTACAAGAAATGCACTTTAAATATGAAGACACAAGTAAGTTAAAAATAAGAGGATGAAAGAAAAGTACAAAGATGTAAAAAGATATATTATATTAACACTAATAAGGTGAAAGATGAAGTGTCTACAACAATAACAAAGTAAATTTTATTTTATTTTTTTAAGCTCTTTATTGGAATATAATTGCTTTACGTTCTTGTACCAGTTTTTGAGGTACACCAAAGTTAATCAGTTGTATTTATACATATATCCCCATATCCCCTCCCTCCCATGACTCTTTCCCACCCTCCCTGTCCTGGCCCTCTAAGGCATCACCCATCATCGAGTTGATCTCCTAACAAAGTAAATTTAGATCAAAGAAAATTAGCAGAGATAAAGAGGATCATTTCATAATGACAAGGGGGTCAGGCAATTCTTCAAAAAGACATTATCAAGTATAAAAATGTGTGCACCTAATAACAGCTTCAAAACAGACAAAGCAAAAACTACAAGAAGAAATAGACAAATCCATAATTATAGTCAGATTTCAATACCTCTCTCTCAATAATTAATAGAAAAAGTAGACAGAAAAATCAGTAATGCTATAGAAGACTTAAAGAGCACTCTCCACTAACTTCAACTAATCAACATTTATAGAACACTCCACCTAACAGTGGCAGAATACAGATTCTTTTCAAGTGCACACTGAGTATTTACCATGATAGACATTATCCTAGGCCATAAGACAAGTCTCATTAAATTCAGAAGGATTCCTGCCATACAAAACGTGCTAACAATGACAGAATTAAATCAGAAATTGCAACGGAAAAATTCTTGGAAAATCCTCAAATCTTCAGAAAGTAAATAACACACTTTTAAACAACTCGAGTTAAAGCTGAAATCAAAATGAATATAGAAAATATTCTGGACTAGATGAAAAGAGAAACATAGCATATAAAAATCTGTACAATGCAGCTAAGGTAGTAATAAGAAGGACATTTTTAAAACTAAAGGCCTATGTTAGAAAATAAGAAAGGTTTCAAACCAATAATCTCAGTTTTTACCTTGAGAAACTAGCAAAAGAAGGGCAAACAAAAACTACAGTAAGTTGAAGAAAGGAAATAATAAACATCAGAGTGGATATCAATGAAATAGAAATTAAGACAAAAGAAAAAAATAGAGAAAATTAAGCAAGTCAAAAGATGGTTCATATGTATCTCTATGTGCTAGCATGGAGTTGGATATTAAATTTAAAAAACAATACCATTTACAACAGCATAAAAAATATGAAATAGGATAAATCTGACAAAAGATTGATCTATAGATTTAATGCAATCCCAATCAAAATCCCAGCATGCTTTGCTTTGTAGAAATTAATGAGCTGAGTCTAAATTCATATGGTAGGTAATACAAAAGACCTATATAGCCAAAACTACTTTGAAATAGAAAGAAGATGGTTTACATTATGTGACTTCAACACTTGTTATAAAGCTACAGTAATCAAGAGAGTATTACTGGTGTCAAGATAGAGATCAATGTAACAACAGACACCCAGAAATAAGACTCATATAGACCAGTGGTCCCCAACCTTTTTGGCACCAGGGACAGGTTTTGTGGAAGACAATTCTTCCATGGATGGGGGTGGGGGGGATGGTTCAGGCAGCAATGGGGAGCAGCAGATAAAGTGTCACTCGCTCACCCGCCACTCATCTCCTGCTGTGCAGCCTGGTTCCTAACAGGCCACAGACCAGTACTGATCAGCAGCCCGGGGGCTGGGGATCCCTTATATAGACAACTGATTGCCAACAAAGGTGTAAAATGCATTTAGGGGAGAAAAGATAGTTTCAACAAATGGTGTGGAATAATTCTACATGCCTATGCAAATAAACAACCCCCCCTACAATCCATATCTTGCACTTGCATCATGTACAAAAATTAAGTCAAAATGGGTAATAAATGGACTTTTCTGGTGGGGCAGTGCTTAAGAATCCACCTGCCAATGCAGGGGACATGGGTTCAATTCCTGGTCCAAGCAGATCCCACATGCCACGAAGCAACTAAGCCCGTGCGCCGCAACTAATGCGCTCTAGAGCCCTTGAGCCACAACTACTGAAGCCCACGCCTAGAGCCTGTGCTCCACAACGAGAAGCCACTGCAATGAGAAGCCCATGCACTGCAACAAAAAGTAGTCCTTGCTCATGGCAAATAGAGAAAGCCTGCATGAAGCAACGAAGACCCAACGCAGGCAATAACTAACTAACTAAATAAATAAAATTTTAAAATGGGTAATAAGCATAAATTCAGTGTCTAAATCTACCACATGACTTAGCCATTCCACTCTGGGTGTTTACCCAAGAGAAATGAAGCACTCATGTCCATACAAAGCTTCATTTGTAACAGCCCCAAACTGGAAACACTCAAATACTACTGAAGGGGGAATGAACCAACACTGTGTAGCATATCCATACAACAGAATACCAGCCAGCGAGAAAAAGGGATGAACCACAGGTACACACGATATGGATAAACCTCAAAGGCTGCTGAGTAAAAGTAGCCAGACAAAAATGAGTACATACTGCAAGATTGTGTACACTAACGACACGAAGTAGTCTACAGTGTCAGACAGTGTCAGAAAGCAGACGTGGTTGTCTAAGGGTAAGGGTGGGTATAGGGGAGCTGGGAGGGCCCGAGAGGACTTTCTGGGGTGATGGGTATGCTATTTTGATTGTTGTGATGAGTTCATCATGAGTGTGTACCTTTCAAAAATTATTAAACTGCACACTTAAAATACACAGTTTAAAAATTAACAATAATTCATTAATAGACAGGTTGAAGATATAAGTAACAGCGAGTGTGTTTGTATGTTCACAGGAATGATTCCGTAGAGGGCAAAGACTGAAAATGCCAGACTGGGAAGTGGGGGGACCTCTGGAAACATGTCCTTTGGCAGAACCCATCGTATAAATGGGGGACACGGCGAGTTCATCACTACACAGACACACTCTTATTTCGGACAATTTCCTTGAAATATAGTCCCAGAAATTAACTGCCAGAGTAGGGGGCGGAAACATTTTATAGCTCATGTTACCTACAACTAGATACCTGCCAAAAGAAGCATGAGTGTTTTCGTGGCTTCAAACTTTTCACGTTTTGTTCACAGTTGAGTTACTCACCTGGTGGTTCTGCACCCCTTTGGATGTGCTTGGCACAGGGATTAGAAAATGGGAAACCATTTCAACTTCAGGAGTATGATCTTCACAGTGGAAGTCTTCCTTCTCTCTGAATCCAGAACAATGCAGCTGCAGGAAGTGGGTTATTCCTCCCCTGGGAAGTGGAGCAGGGGGTCAGCCCCTTGGACCTGGTCTTATCTGTGATAATCCTGACAGATAAAAGAGAATCGATGCAAGCTCTGGAGCTTTCCCCAGGGCTTCGCAGAACCCTTGCTGGGGGGAAGCCAGCTGTGTCTTGGAAGTCCCTCTCCCCTGAGACTCCACTCTGTGAGTGTCCAACTGGTCACGTTGGGAGGTTGTGTGGGGGGTGGCCTGATCACCCTCAGGCACTGTCCACACCAGTCTGGGTACCACACGTGAGAACCGTCTTCAGACGACTCTAGCCTCGGCCATCACCTAACTGTGAGCGAATGAGGGGTCCGATGGAGAGCAGCTGGGCCTGTCCCCAGCGCGGGAGAGCACACTGTCAAAGCCATGACTTTGTGCCGTGGTCTGTGCTACAGGAATGACCGGAATGGCGCTAAACATACTCAAGGCCGACAGGGGGCTTCCGGGTGGGTGACACTCTAGGTGGGAACTTTTCTGTGTTGTGCCCCATTTGATCACACAACTGTTTGAAGACAAAAATACATACTTTAATTTTTGTGATTCATCTACCCTCTCATCCCCTTCTCCTTTGCTTCAATATTCAATACCCAGGATGGACACAATGAAGGCTAACCTTAACATGGTTATCACCACGCTAATGAGCGAACACTTAAATTTTCTGACATTACAATGTCACATTAAATGCACATTAAAATGGGCACTATTTTGGCTATGTGCATACTAGGTTTGTTTTTAAATCTTGGTGCTAACTTCACTTTGGAATTACTTTAATGTAAATATAATCAATTTCTCCACTGCTACTGCCACTTTACATAACACTGAGGATGCCATACTTCAGTTATGTTGAGGGTGGAGGTGGGGGGAAAAGGGTGAATTTTAAGGGTCTACAGGCAGGAAAAGGGGCATCTATGGCCTAAATAGGGTGCTTCCACAATAATGCCTTATATTGTGAAAGAATGTTAAGTACCTACCATTGGCTCCTGCTGGACTGTCTGCGGTAAGAGGGGAGAAACCATGTTTACCTTTTATCCCTCAGAACTTTGGATAATCAGCTTACACACATTACATACCGGCCTAAGTCAAAACAAAACCTATCCGAGGTACTGGGGAAAAATTCAAAGACTATTCCTGCTTTACAGTAAGTCAGTGGCATAATATTTAAATTGACAGGACAAACTACTGCAAGTGGATGAACACAGACAATTTTTTTTTTAAAGCATTCTTTTCTTTTTTTTTTTAATTAATTAATTTATTTATTGGCTGTGTTGGGTCTTCACGGGCTTAGTTGCTCCATGGCATGTGGAATCTTCCCAGGGCAGGGCTCGAACCCGTGTCCCCTGCATTGGCAAGATTCTTTACCACTGCGCCACCTAGGAAGTCCCACAGACAATTATTAAATGTGTGTTTGTCACGGCTTAAGAGCAGAAAAAAAATGTAAGCTGAATTTTTATACAAGTCTTTATTTACAACTTGTTTAACAACTGTACACTTTTTGCAGCCTTGAAAACATTTTTGTCCTTGAATGGGAAAATATAGTTTGACCAAATCTTAACTTTATTCTTCATATACATATACATATATTATATGCATACAAACCTACATATATAATTAATACCATAGCAAGTTGGCAGTCATAAAATTAACATGAATAAGTGATATCAAAAGGAAATACAATGTAAGAGTTCAAAAAATTAAAAACCTGTCGGGTGATTTCTTGGACTTTATGTCTTTGTGATTTTGGTGAAAATTTCTTACTGAGGCTCTCCAACAAGTCATTTACCTCAGAAAAACAGTGAGAAAACCCGCGAGTCTGACACGGAGCAAATGACTGGTACACTTGGTACACAGGTGGAAAACTGCTTGGATGCCAGTGATGTACAATGTTGCTAAACCTGTACTGATTCCATCTGTGAGGTGAGACATTCAGAGTCCTACCTGGATTTCCTTTTTGGATCATGGCTAAGAATGAAATCATGAAATTACAAAATTCAATAGTCAACCAGAAATAAGAACATACCCAGCAATATCCTTTTGACAAAGGCTAAACTGCAAGGTGGATAACTACAGTGTCGAATGTCAAACTAACAAGTCACGGAACAATCGGTAACACTTAAGACATGAGTATAAGGCTTTAGAGCTGGGACTGCAGCCCATACAAGTCCAGCTCCAATGTACGAAGGTGTCTTCCAGCTCATGTGAAAAGTTTACAAAATACGATAGGAAAAAAAAAAGCCTCTTTCTATCCCCAAATCTTTGATAGAATTTGTTAATTAAAATA